>NC_140589.1:1945875226-1948275226 GCF_964204655.1 Triturus cristatus
TAGGGTTCTGAAGCTGGGTCCAGGTCTGGGGCTTGAGCTCCATTTGGCAGGCCCCGGGGTGTGGGATCCCCCATCCTGCAAGCCAGCTGATTGTCCAGGGATCCCATCGGGGCCCGGGAAGGCTCCCTCCGGCCTGGCTAGGGTTCGGAAGCTGTGACTGGGACTGGGCCCGGGGCTCGTGCTCTGTCCCAGGTTGCGGGAGCCCCATGTCCTGCAAGCCAGCTGAGGGTCTGAGTGCTATGGATGGGGGTCCACCGGTGAGGATCTCCCCAGCCTGACTAGGGTTCGGAAGCAAGGTCTGGGCCCGGGGCTTGTGCTCTGTCCCCGGGGTGCAGGAGCCTCTCATCCTGCAAGCCAGCCGAGGGTCTGGGCACTGGGGATGGGGGTCTATCAGAGCACGGGGAGGCTCTCCCCGGCCTGGCTAGTTTCAGAAGCTGAGACCGGGCCCTGGGCTCGTGCTGCATCCCAGGCTGTAGGAGCCCCCCATCCTGGAAGCCAGCTGAGGGTCCGGGCGCTGGGGTCGGGGCTGGCTAGGGTTTGGAAGCTGAGACCCGGCCCAGGGCTCGTGCTGTGTCCCAGGGTGCAGGAGCTCCCTGGCCTGGAAGCCAGCCGAGGGTCCGGTTGCTGGTGACGGGGGTCCACCGGGGCCCGGGGAGGCTCTCCCCAGCCTGGCTAGGGTTCAGAAGCTGGGACTGGGCCTGGGGCTCATGCTCCGTCCGGTGTGCCCCAGGGTGCGGGAGCCCCCCGTCCTGCAAGCCAGCCGAGGGTCTGGGCACTGGGGAAAGGTGTCCACCGGGGCCCGGGAGGCTCTCCCCGGCCTGGCTGCTTTCAGAAGCAGGGAACGGGCTGAGGAGCAGAGGTGGCTGGCTTTATCCGCTATGCTGGCAGAGCGGAGTTTTCTGCCCACCCCAACTAATGTCCCTCAGGTGTAAAGTGGACTTCATCCCCCAAACAGTAGTGCACCATGAGGTGGGTTTGGAGAGTACTGGAGAAAGGGCGCAGGGCCTCCAAAAACCTCTTAGCAATCCCACCTCCTGGGGTGCTCTTGGTTGGAGGATGAAGTCCCCTAGCATCTTGAGGGTCTCTGGAGCTAAATAGCCCTCCTGTTACCTCCAGTAATACCCACACAGCTGGATTGCTGAGAGGGGGTCAGAGGCCACGCCCCCTTTATACACCACTCTGCAATTCACCTCCTGGTACACTTCTGCTTGGGGGATGACATCCACTTTAGTCCTGAGGTCCTCGGGACACCAGAGGACCTCATCTCCCCACCAGCAGTGCGCAAAGAGGTACGTTTGCAGTGTGGTGTAAAAAGGGGTATGGCCTCCTACCAGCTCACAGTAATCCCAGTGTGTGGAGCTTTTGAGCCCCGGGGACACCATCCTCCAGGGCCTCCCCCAGTTTTAATTTTTTATTACAAAAAAAGGAGGGGGGCATGTGGTCCCCCTCTCTAGGCTGATATATGCCCCAGGGACCCTATCCCCAGGCCTTTCAATTTTATAATTCTTATAGAGGGGAGGGGGAGATTTCAACCCTGGGGACTGCATTCCAGAGGGCTGGGCATTGTTTTTACTTTTTTTTTTAAGGGAGGGGGCCGAGCGGCCCACCTCCCCAGGCCATTTTTAGACCGGGAACCCCATCCCCCAGGGCTTTGCCATTTCTATAATTTTTTCAAGGAGGGTGGCCATGTGGCCTCCCTCCCCAGGCCTATTTCAACCTAGGGACCCCATCCTGCGGGGTCCGGCAATTAAAAATAAAGGGAAGGGGTCACTCCATTTTCAGCCCCAGGGACCACATTCCCTGGGGCTTGGCCTCTTGTTGGGGACTGTAGGGAGAGCCCCAAGGCCCCAGTGCTCCCTGCTGGCTCCCCGCCTCCAGTGGGCGGAGGAAGCTGATAATATACAGTTCCCTCAGCCCAAAAGCAATTCTGCCTTGCTTCTATGAAGCGAAGCAGAGTTTACCTTGGCATGGCGGGAACAGTGCTCCTGCCATGCCATAGCAAACTGCAATGTACCCGGGGTCGGCACCCCAGGACATTGCTGGAGCCAGACCTGGGGGTTGGAGGTCCCCAGGGCCCTGGAGGGCTCCTTTAGGGGGGCCACATGGTCACCCTACTATCTTATGTATAGCCCCGGGGAGGTGGTGGTCACTGGGGCTGCAGGGGCAACATACCCCCTCTTTTAATGAATATGGCCCCGGGGTGGTAGTGGTCCCAGGGACTGAGTGGGGGTAGGAGTCCCCCATGCCTTTTTTTCTAAAAAGACCCAGGGAGGTGGCAGTACATGGGGCTGTGTGGGGCCTTGTGGCCACCCATATTTAATGAACATAGCACGAGGGAGGTAGGTGTCCCCAGGGCTGTTAGGGGTAGGAGCCCCCCATTCTTTTTTTCTACAAATAAAGCCCTGGGGAGGTGGCTAGGAGATGTCATCAGTGATGTCATGGGTGATGTCATTGACCATGTCATGAGTGATGTAATATGTGACGTCATCAGCAGTGCATTGCGGGCGCGTGAGTTATAATTAGCTGAACTAGCTATAACAGGGGAATTTCAATGGTTTTGTACGAGTGAAAAGTCCAGCTAACTATAACGCCCCTGAAACCTATGGTTTTTTCAGTGAATTTCTAAGGTTTTTTAAATGCTAATTCCTAACTATAACGTGCCCGAAACCTATGGTTTTTTCAGTGAATTTCAAAGGTTTTTTAAATGCTAATTTCTAACTATGCCTAAAGATGTAGAACATGTGAAGAAAGATAGAAAAAACGTACAGAAGGAAAAAAAAGAAATGCAGAAAGAAGCAACAGAAGTCCTCAAAGACGAAGAAAAGTGCAGGAAGAAGGATAACATGCAGAAAGAACAAACAGAAGAGCAGAAAGAAGCCTTGTTGCAAAATCATCCTATTCCCTCAACTTTCCAGATGGATACTGGTGGTAACTGAGTCTGACTAACGAGTCCTAGAGCCAGTGCTATGTTAAAAGACACTAAGAATACAGTGAAAACACCTACATACACTAGGGAACACTATGTGTTGGGGTCCCCCTGTGATTAGCATGACCTCCTCTGTAAGCCCCTAGTATATAATAGGGCAGGGGATTAAAACTACCTCTTAAAACGTGCCACAGGGCGTGTTTGCACACGTCACCTCAGGCCCCGTCCCCTCCCTTCCCCATTGTGTAAACACGCCCTGTGGCCGTTTTAAGTTGGGAGATTAATATCCTTGAATCCTGAGGGTCCCTAGGGTCCAACTAGACTACTAGGTACCTCCAGTAAGCACCACAGAGCTGTGTTGCAGAGAGGTGTAAAAAGTGGCACGGCCTGGACCACCTCTCTGCAACGCAGCTCAGTGGCGCTTACTGGAAGCACCTGGTGGGCTAGTTAGCCCCCAGGGGCCCTCAGGATTGAAGGGGAATTATTTCCCCAACTTAAAACGCGCCATAGGGCGTGTTTGCACACGTCACCTCAGGCCCCATCCCCTCCCTTACCCACTGTGTAAACACGCCCTGTGGCCATTTTAAGTTGGGAGATTAAATCCCCTTGAATCCTGAGTTTCCCTAGAGGCAAAATAGCTCGCTAGGTACATCCAGTAAGCGCCATTGCAGAGAGGTGTAAAAAGGGGCACGGCCTGCACCACCTCTCTGCAACGCAGAGCAGTGTCGCTTACTGGAAGCACCTGGTGGGCTAGTTGGCCCACAGGGTCCCTCAGGATTGAAAGGGAATTATTTCCCCAACTTAAAATGCGCCACAGGGCGTATTTGCACACGTTACCTCAGGCCCTATCCCCTCCCTTCATCACTATGTAAACTCGCCCTGTGGCCGTTCTAAGTTGAGAGATTAAGTCCCCTTGAATCCTAAGGGTCCCTAGGGTCAAACTAGCCCAATAGGTACCTCCAGTAAGCACCACAGAGCTGCCGTGCATAGAGGTGTAAAAACGGGTGTGGCCTCAGAACACCTGTCTGCAACGCAGCTCCCTGGCGCATACTGGAGATACCTGTTGGGCTAGTTGGCCCTCAGGGACCCTCAGTATTGAAGGGGAATTAATTCCTCAACTTACAACTGGCCAGGGGGCGCATTTGCAGAGTGCTGCAAGGAGGGGGCGTGGCCTCCGGCACGATGCCGGTCTTTTATTTATTTTATTTTTTTAAGAAGGAGGGCTGTGTGGCCCCCCTTCTTTTTCTAATTTATTGGCCCGGGGGACCCCATCCCCCAGGGCCTGCACCCTAATTTTTTTTGTTGAAAAAATTAATTTGGAAGGGGGCCGCGTGGCCCCCCTCCCAAGGCCTTAATCGGCCCCAGGGACCCCAACCCCCGGGTCATGGCCTTTTTAAAAAAAAATCTTTAGGATGGGGGCTACGTTGCCCCCCTTCTCAGGCCACTTATGGCCCCGGGGACCCCATCCCCCAGGGCCGGCCTTTGTTTATTATTATTTAAAAAAAAAAATATTTACAGAAACACCTAGGACATGCTGGACAAACCGTATGTACCTATCACCATGACGATTTGCGTGATATTCATTAAAAGGTGACTATGCATACAATGAATCCACGTGGAATGTATTTACACCGCTAGTGAAGCACTGACGATTCTGACGCCCTACCGTGCCTAGTCCCGGCGCCCCCGCCAGTGGGTACTCTCCAAGTAGACACCCTTGTCGTTTATTTATACAAACATGGGTAGCTATTGACGGGCACATTTAATACACATGCACACCAAGCCATTCAAAGGGGATTCGACAAAAATTCGACCAAACTATGCAATAAACCCCCCTCACGGTTAATAAAACACACATCCACCGCCGGATGTGTAATACTTTTTATTTTACTCTATGGAAAGGAGACAAACCTCACTTGAGAGTCACAGCGTGCTCCTGGCTGAGCCCAATGCTGTGTTACACCCACCAGTGCCCGCCGAGTGCCACACACCTCTGTGTTGTATTCCAACAGCTAGTGCGAATGCTATGACACTCTCTAGCCCATGTGCACTGTAACCCCACCCCGTGAATATGTCATGCCACACTTGCCTTCGCACAGGTTATATTGCCCCATCTAACGTGCCTTCCTCAATGCCTATGTTATAACTAGGCCTGGGCTAAATTTCCGTTCCGCTCGCGGATATTGCGATAATTTGACATTTTCGCGTTCCGCGGAGAGCGCGAAAATGTCAAAATTTCCGCATTCCGCAGCTTAGCGATAATTTGTTTCTTGCTCGCGCAGTAAAATAATACATTCTCACGCACGCGCGATCGCCTTACCTGAATCCCCGCGTTCGCCAACAAGTTTTCCCGATCCGGTCGCGTTCTCCACGAGATGTTGGATTGTTGGTAGCCATTTGCGCTGTCTCGCGACAGTTCGCGCCCGCAGTAATGTCATTGGTCGCGCGATCACGTCTTTCTTCTCGCGATCATGCACCGCGATAAGAGTGAAAACAAGATGGCCGCGCCCGCGAGCAACCAAGTTGGCGAGCCGCTACCACGCAGAAAATACCGCGAACGGGCGGGAAAAAAACTTCCGCATCTTCGCGATATTTCCGCATGTTTGCGGAGATTTTTAACATTTTCGCGATAATTTGCGAAAGTCACTTTCGCAAATTCCGCCCACCCCTAGTTATAACGCACAGCGCTTTGCCATACATATTACAATCTGGGATCCATATCTTTGTCACAGTGCATATGCAACGTTACACTGCCCAGTACATATTTTATATTACAACTTTAGAGACTAGTTAGGTTATACAACACTGCCCTGTGTCTATTACACTTCAAGGCGCATAGCAAGCGCTAGTGCCTGTGCTATCTCGCGCTCTCCAATGAATCTGTCATTGCACACAATGTATTGCATATTATATTTCACACCCCGGTTCATCTTATATCACACTTTTGGTGCATAGTTTATACCATATACTATATCTAGTTTTCATTTTCAATCCCTTTTCACGGGCATTACATTTTGCGATGGGGGGTGGAGGGTCAGGGGATGTTTCTGCCAAGTGAGCCTAGAGTCACAGTCACAAACGTCCTCTTTTTCCTGAATAAAAGTGAGATTATGCTGCATACTTGTTCATATTTTAAGTAGTTCGCACAGACACACATTTTAAAAACAATAAAGTTCCTAATACCCACCTTCTCTGAACAGTCAGCTTGTTGCCCCATCCACCTCCTCCCTATCCTCTGTTCTCTGAATCCATGGACTAGCCTCCTCCCTCCTGCCATGCATGGTCATGATGGTCTGCGACCTTTGACCCTGCCTCAGGTAGGTCGCCCCCCCAGCTGCCACACGGACCTCCTGTGACGCCTGCCCCTGCTGTCGCCTGCTCCTGCCTCCTGCCTGCTGATACGTGAGCCCCCCTTTGTCCTCACGCACTGTAAATGTAAATGTCAAGGTACTCATAGAGCGCACTGTCTCCAGACGGCCACCTTGCGGTGTCGCCTTTGCGGGTTCCTGGCGCTGATACTCATACCGCTGTGGAACCCCTCCTGGCTTTCCCTGTGAAGTGTCCACTCCTGGGCACCCCCAGGGTGAAGCCAAGCATCCTTAGCGCTGTTGGGGCCGGTGTGGAGGCTAAGCAAGCTATTGCCCAGAGTTGCAGTGTGGGGCCCGTGATTAGAATAGGCACCGAGGCGAGAATAGACAGGTCCGAGGAAATTGAGTCCGAGCCCCGTGGAGGTGGGAATCGAACCCTGGTCCCTGGCCAGAACTCTGCTTCAGGGTCTGCCGCTCTAACCATTGAAGACATGGCTTGGCAGTTCGGGCTGGACTGTTCCCATGAGGCACAGGGTCAAGACTGATTTGCATATGGCCATGTCTAAACTGGGGTGGCGTAGTGGGCAGAAGAACGATGGATTTAACCCAGATCTCTTGACTGGGGGAGAATGTCTGCATTGTCAGCATTCCGTCCATCATTTGTTTGTTGTAACGCTTTTCGCCCTAAGTGGGATGGGTATTCCCAGACGTGGGACCCGTGCTCACTACGCCACTGGAGTCAAGCTATCCTGGCTGATGACGGCTGATAGCCAGAAACCGATCCTAGGATGCTTGATTCCGGTCCAGGGAAGACATGGCTTAGCAGTTCGGGCTGGACTGTTCCCATGAGGCACAGGGTCAAGACTGATTTGCATATGGCCATGTCTAAACTGGGGTGGCGTAGTGGGCAAAAGAACGATGGATTTAACCCAGATCTCTTGACTGGGGGAGAATGTCTGCATTGTCAGCATTCCGTCCATCATTTGTTTGTTGTAACGCTCTAACCATTGAGCCACACTCCTCCACCTCCTCCTCCTCCTCCTCCACTGTCTGTCTTTTCACTCGGTTTTCCACCGCCTTCTTCCTGCCGTTCTTCCTCTGTGTACCTTGCCCCGTTTTGCCTCCTGTGCCCTTCACACCTGTTGCCTGTTCCTCCACATTTCCACCGTTTCTGTCCTTCTGTGCGCCCTGCCCCATTTGCCTCTGTGCTCCCCTCACTTGTTGCCTCACTTGTTGCCTGCTCTCTTCCGCATTTCTGCCTGTCAATCCTTCTGTGCCCCCCTGTTGCCTCTGCTCCCCTTCATTGTTGACTGTTTTCGTACCCCTTCATTGTTGCCTGACTTGCGCTTGTACCACCGCTGTGCCCTTCCCCCACCTTCCTCCTGTGCCATTTCCCACCGCTGCGTCCCTGTGGCCCCGCCCCCACTGTCCCATTCGCCACCCTGCTCCCGCCTCCCAGCTGCTCCCCCCTCCCACAGCCCCTCATATGTAGGCCGCGCAGCGGCCGCGCGCAGCAGGCGTGCCGCTGGCACGCCGAAGGCGTGCCTAAGGCAAGCCCGTCTGTGCCCTTCCGTGCCTGGACCGTGCCCAGCGCCAGAACCCCAGGCCCCCGCCAGAGCCAGGGTACCCGGCTGAGCTATGACTCCGCCGCCCTCAACGCACTCAACACTGGATGAACACCCGCCTGCTACCGAGCCACACCGAAGCGAACCCATGGACCCTTCACCTGTCAAGCATGCAGATTCACCTGCCTCCGAAACTGTAGACAGCCCACCAAACCCAACATAAACAACAACCACCTCAAGTACATCCTCATCAACACACGCTCCGTCCACAAGCACGCCATCGAACTCTGGGAACTCCTCGACACAAGAGCACCAGACGTCGCCTTCCTCGCGGAAACCTGGATGAACGCCTCCTCGGCCCCCGACATTGCCATAGCCATCCCGGACGGCTACAAGATCACCCGGAAAGACCGCGTCAACTGAACCGGAGGAGGGATCGCCATCGTCCACAGGAACACCATCAACATCACGACCAACACCGAAGACACACTCTCTAACGCCGAACACCTGCACTTCCAGATTCACACCGACCCCAGGACTACCCTTAGAGGAACACTCATCTACAGACCTCCGGGCCCGCGCACACAATTCAGCGAAACCAGCGCCAACTTCATCAGCCCGCACGCCCTAGCCTCACCAGAATACATCCTCCTAGGGGATCTGAACTTCCACCTGGAGAAAAACAGCGACAACAACACCACCACCCTGCTCGCCAACCTCGCCAACCTCGGACTCAAGCAACTGGTGAACACCCCCACCCATCTGGCAGGCCACACGCTAGACCCCATCTTCTCCTCCAGCAACCACGTCTCCTTCAGCCACTCCACCGGACTACACTGGACCAACCACAGACGCATCCACTTCACCTTCAAAAAGAATACATCCCACCAACGCACGCAACAGATCCCCTGCAGATGCTGGAGCAAAATCACCACAGACCAGCTCCTCTCATCGCTGAGCCAGAACCCGCCAGCCGACACCGCTGACACCAACAATGCAGCCCACAACCTCACACAGTGGATCACCCACTGTGCCAATGACCTCGCCCCCCTGAAGAACCCCCCAGGCAAGACCGGCAAAAGGAAAACCTCATGGTTCACAGACGCCCTCAAAGAATCAAAGAAATCCTGCCAAACCCTCGAAAAAATCTGGTGCCACGAACGGACAACAGAAAAGATGGCAGCCCTCAAGAACGCCAACCACGATTCCGCGAACACCCCCAGCTGATCTGCTCCACCAAAAAGTCATCATTCAAAGAGGGGCTAGACAACAACACCCACAACAGCAAGGAACTCTTCAGCATCGTCAAAGAGCCCTCCAACCCCAGCGCCAGCAACAACGACATCACACCGTCACAGGACCTCTGCAACTCCCTCGCCACGTACTTCCACCGCAAGATCGCAGACATACATGACAGCTTCGGGACCCAGACTACGCCTCCAGTCATCGAACCAATGACCCCGACCATCACCCTCAGCGCCTGGACCTCCATCAGCATTGAAGACACCACCAACGCCATGAACTCCATCCTCTCCGGCTCCCCCTCTGGCCCATGCCCCCATCACATCTTCAACAAAGCCGACACCATCATCGCACCCCATCTCCGGAACATCATAAACAACTCCTTCACGTCCGCCACCTTCCCTGAGAGTTGGAAGCACGCTGAAATCAACGCCCTTCTGAAGAAACCCACAGCGGACCCCAAAGACCTCAAGAACTTCTGCCCCATCTCTCTTCTTCCCTTCCTGGCTAAAGTCATCGAGAAGACCGTCAACAAACAGCTGACCGCTTTCCTCGAGGCAAAAAACTTGCTCGACCCATCACAGTCCGGATTCCGAGCCAACCACAGCACCGAGACCGCCCTCATTGCAGCCACCGACGACATCAAGACCCTGATGGACAATGGGGAAACTACCACTCTCATCCTCCTAGACCTCTCGGCAGCCTTCGATACCGTATGCCATCGCACCCTAACAACCTGCCTCTTCAACACTGGGATCCAAGGAAAGGCCCTGGACTGGATCTCCTCGTTCCTCTCCGACAGAACCCAGAAAGTCCGCCTCCCTCCCTTCCGCTCAGCGGCCACTGAGATCATCTGCGGCGTACCCCAAGGCTCCTCGCTCAGTCCAACCCTCTTCAATATCTACATGAGCCCCCTCGCCGCATCGCACGCAAACACAACATCAACATCACATCCTACGCTGACGACACTCAGCTGATACTCTCCCTCACCAAAGACCCAGCCACCGCCAAAACCAACCTCCAGGAAGGAATGAAGGACGTTGCAGAATTGATGAAACTCAGTCGCCTGAAGCTGAATTCAGACAATACGGAGGTCCTCATCCTCGGACAATCCCCATACGCCTGGGACGACTCCTGGTGGCCCACAGTGCTGGGCTCCGCGCCAACACCATTGGACCACGCACGCAACCTGGATTCATCCTGGACTCCTCGCTCACGATGACCAAGCAAGTCAACGCCGTCTCGTCCTCTTGCTTCAACACCCTGCGCATGCTCTGAAAAATCTTCAGGTGGATCCCCACCGAAACCAGGAAGACCGTCACCCAGGCCCTCGTCACCAGCTGACTGGACTACGGAAACGCCCTTTACGCAGGAACCACTGCCAAACTTCAAAAACGACTCCAACGCATACAGAACGCCTCCGCACAACTCATCCTCGACATCCCTCGCCACAGCCACATATCCGCCCACCTTAGAAACCTGCACTGGCTCCCCATCAGCAAGAGGATCACGTTCAGGCTCCTCACCCACGCACACAAAACACTCCACGACATGGGCCCCAAATACCTCAACAGCCGCCTCTCGTTCTACACCCCCACATGCCAGGTCCGCTCTGCCAGCCTCGCTCTCGCCACCGTCCCTCGGATCTGCAGAACCACCACCGGAGGAAGATCGTTCTCCTACCTGGCAGCCAAAACATGGAACTCCCTCCCCGCACACCTACGACTGACCCAGGACCATCTAACCTTCAGGAAACACCTCAAGACCTGGCTATTCGAGCAGTAGCGGCACCCCCCTTCCCTTCAGCGCCTTGAGACACTCACGGGTGAGTAGCGCGCTCTATAAATGCCCTGATTGATTGATTGATTGATGTGCTGCCACTGCCCTCCATTTAGCATGATGTCCCAGTCCACTCCTACTGCCCTCCATTGCCCAATTCTATGACCCATCATTGACCTCCTGCTTAGCCTCTGTGCTTAGCTTGCTGCCCCTATTCTCCTTCCCCCTGCCCTCCAATATCTTTGTGCATGCCCCTGCTCCGTCCTTTTTGCCCACCATGTTTCATGGACCTGCCACTCCTATCTACTCTGAGTGTTCTGTTGAGCTGTCACTCCCCTCCCACCTGCCTAGCATTGTAAGATGACTGCAACCTGTCCCTGCCACCTCCAGCCTGCCTGTCCACATGCCATGCCCCTATCCCCTTCCTCCTGTCCACCATGGTCCATTTTACTGCCACATCCTTCTGCCCTCCCTGGTCTGTTGTGCTGCAACTGCTCCTCCTGCCTGTCCCGCGCGGTCTGTTGTGAGGCCCCTTCCCCTGAACTCTCTTGTCTGTGCCCAGGTCCCGACCCTCCCTTCTATCCTCCATCGTCCTTTGTGCATGCCCCTGCACCCTAACTTCTTGCCCATCATAGCCATTGTGCTGCCACTAACCCTCCCGCTTGCCATGCATGGTCTTCTGTGCTGCCATGGCCCCTCCCACCTTCCCTCCATGGTTTGTGTGTATGCCATCATAGTCTCACTGTTGATCTCCATGGTGTGTCTTGTTTCTAGTGCCCATCCTGCCTGACCTCCATGGTCATCTTGCTGCTCCTGCCCTGCCCCCTTGTCCCCAGCCCTCTGTTTCCATGTGCAGACCCCTATTTTCTCCCTCTGATATTGGTATTGGTATTGGTATTGATTTTCCCCTTTGAGTTACATTGAAAAAGAGGAGATTGTAGACAGGAGACAGATAAAATAAAGCCCATTTGAGCTTAAAAACATTGGACGTTTCCTGGCTGAAACGGGTCTGTTGGCATGTATGGTTGTACTACCACTGCCTCTTCCTTCTGCCCACAATGGTCTATTATATTGCCACAGTCTCTCTTGCCAGTCCTGTGTTGTTGGTTTGTTGCCCCTGCCCCCCTTTCCACTGCCCTCCATAGTCTGTTGTGCTGCCACTGCCCTTCCTGCCTGCCCAGTGTGGTCAAATTGTTGCCTCTGCACTCTCCTACCTGCCTTCAATTTTCAGAGTCCGTGCCCCTGACCTCTGCCTCTCAACAGTATCCCAATGAACAACTAGATTGCTAACATTCTATATTTATTACAAAAGTTTGGAACGCCTGACGTCATCTTGATGTAATCAAAACTGTAATACCTAGAACATTTCCTTTAGAAATGACATATATGAGAGGGTCTTATTTGCATCAAAATTATGGTTAGTGCTCTAAAAAACTAAAATGAGGACATATTTTCTGAGTTTTCAAATAGCGGCAAAGAACTTTTAAATTATTTGTAATCTTTATGTTTTTTTATCCAGTTGACCACTTGATTAAATGTTGCACTTAGGGGAGAGGATGTGGTGTTACTTCCAGAGCTGCAGACTTTGCAACTGGGGAACCAGGTTAAAGTTTCTGCTTCAGCTCAACATTCTGTGATTGTGGTCAAATCACTTAATCTCCCCATGTCTACAACCAAAAAGAATTTGATCTTGTGTGATGTAACCAATGCTCATGTAAAGCACTCCAATACCTGACAGGTCTGCACTATATAAAACTGCAAATACACAAACAATAAGTGTTTTGCACACTTCTGTCATTGGGCTACATGTGGGCTACATCTGGGTGATATTTGTGCTGTAGTTGGGCTCTTTTGTCTCTGCTGGCCATCTTGGGAGATTTATTTGTTATGAAGTTTCCTAATTTCCTCATTTACTGCAGTCTCCTCAAAAGGAAATGCTTTCAGTTTTTTACTTTGATTCCATCAAGAAGGTATTCAGATATGTCACACATTTGCCATAAATTCTGAATGTTAGCACTCTAGTTGCTCATTAGATCACTGTAGTAAAGCTACTGCTCACCAGGGAAGTCTGCTGCTGGTATTAAAAGTGCATGTTTCAGTCTGCATATCAGAATTGTTTAATGAAATAGAAGAGGATTTGAGAAGTCACTCAAAATGTGCCCTAATTTTTCTTTCTTCAGCACTAATCATAATTTCTATGGCAAAATGAACCCCCTCATTGTGTTCCTTTTTAAATTAAATGTTTTGAGTGTTACCAGTTTATTCCAATCAAGATGGCTTCAGGTGTGCCATACTTTTGTCATAAGTAAGACAGTATTACAACAAACAAATGATGGACGGAATGCTGACAATGCAGACATTCTCCACCAGTCAAGAGATCTGGGTTAAATCCATCGTTCTTTTGCCCGCTACGCCACCCCAGTTTAGACATGGCCATATGCAAATCAGTCTTGACCCTGTGCCTCATGGGAACAGTCCAGCCCGAACTGCCAAGCCATGTCTTCCCTGGACCGGAGTCAAGCATCCTAGGACCGGTTTCTGGCTATCAGCCGTCATCAGCCAGGATAGCATAACTCCAGTGGCGTAGTGAGCACGGGTCCCACGTCTGGGAATACCCATCCCACTTAGGGCGAAAAGCGTTACAACAAACAAATGATGGACGGAATGCTGACAATGCAGACATTCTCCCCCAGTCAAGAGATCTGGGCTAAATCCATCGTTCTTTTGCCCACTACGCCACCCCAGTTTAGACATGGCCATATGCAAATCAGTCTTGACCCTGTGCCTCATGGGAACAGTCCAGCCCGAACTGCCAAGCCATGTCTTCCCTGGACCGGAATCAAGCATCCTAGGACCAGTTTCTGGCTATCAGCCGTCATCAGTCAGGATAGCATAACTCCAGTGGCGTAGTGAGCACGGGTCCCACGTCTGGGAATACCCATCCCACTTAGGGCGAAAAGCGTTACAACAAACAAATGATGGACGGAATGCTGACAATGCAGACATTCTCCCCCAGTCAAGAGATCTGGGTTAAATCCATCGTTCTTTTGCCCAGTACGCCACCCCAGTTTAGACATGGCCATATCTAAATCAGTCTTGACCCTGTGCCTCATGGGAACAGTCCAGCCCGAACTGCCAAGCCATGTCTTCCCTGGACCAGAATCAAGCATCCTAGGACCGGTTTCTGGCTATCAGCCGTCATCAGCCAGGATAGCATAACTCCAGTGGTGTAGTGAGCAAGGGTCCCACGTCTGGGAATACCCATCCCACTTAGGGTGAAAAGCGTTACAACAAACAAATGATGGACGGAATGCTGACAATGCAGACATTCTCCCCCAGTCAAGAGATCTGGGTTAAATCCATCGTTCTTTTGCCCACTACGCCACCCCAGTTTAGACATGGCCATATCTAAATCAGTCTTGACCCTGTGCCTCATGGGAACAGTCCAGCCCGAGCTGCCAAGCCATGTCTTCCCTGGACTGGAATCAAGCATCCTAGGACCGGTTTCTGGCTATCAGCCGTCATCAGCCAGGATAGCATAACTCCAGTGGCGTAGTGAGCACGGGTCCCACGTCTGGGAATACCCATCCCACTTAGGGCGAAAAGCGTTACAACAAACAAATGATGGACAGAATGCTGACAATGCAGACATTCTCCCCCAGTCAAGAGATCTGGGTTAAATCCATCGTTCTTTTGCCCACTACGCCACCCCAGTTTAGACATGGCCATATGCAAATCAGTCTTGACCCTGTGCCTCATGGGAACAGTCCAGCCCGAACTGCCAAGCCATGTCTTCCCTGGACCGGAATCAAGCATCCTTGGACCGGTTTCTGGCTATCAGCCGTCATCAACCAGGATAGCATAACTCCAGTGGCGTAGTGAGCACGGGTACCACGTCTGGGAATACCCATCCCACTTAGGGCGAAAAGAGTTACAACAAACAAATGATGGACGGAATGCTGACAATGCAGACATTCTCCCCCAGTCAAGAGATCTGGGTTAAATCCATCGTTCTTTTGCCCACTACGCCACCCCAGTTTAGACATGGCCATATGCAAATCAGTCTTGACCCAGTGCCCCATGGGAACAGTCCAGCCCGAACTGCCAAGCCATGTCTTCCCTGGACCGGAATCAAGCATCCTAGGACCGGTTTCTGGCTATCAGCCGTCATCAGCCAGGATAGCATAACTCCAGTGGCGTAGTGAGCACGGGTCCCACATCTGGGAATACCCATCCCACTTAGGGTGAAAAGTAAGACAGTAAGCGCTCTAGTTGTTCGTTAGAACACTCTGGTACATTCTGTCATTGGGCTATACTTGGGCTACATCTGGGTGATATTTGTGCTACTTTTGGGCTCTTTTGTCTCTGGAGGCCATTTTGGGAGACTTATTTGTTATGAAGTTTCCAACTTTCCTAATTTACTACAGTCTCCTCAGTAGGAAATACTTTCAGTTTTTACTTTGATTCCATCAAGAAGGCATTCAGATGTGTCACACATTTGCCATAAATTCAGAATGTTAGTACTCTAGTTGCTTATTAGATCACTGTAGTAAAGCTACTGCTCACCAGGGAAGTCCGCTGCTGGTATTGAAAGTGCATGTTTCAGTCTGCATGTCAGAATTTTTTAATGAAATAGAAGAGGATTTGAAGTCACTCAAAATGTGCCCTAATTTTTCTTTGTGCAGCACTAATCATACTTTCTATGGCAAAATGAACCCCTTCATTTTGTTCCTTTTTAAATTAAATGTTTTAAGAGTCACCACTTTATTCCAATCAAGATGGCTTCAGGTGTGCAATACGTTTGTCATAAGTAGGACTGTTAGCGCTCTAGTTGTTCTTTAGAATACTCTGGGAAGCTGCAGTAGAACACAAAGGAAAGTCTCTGCACTTGTTGGATGCACATGTTTTACTGAGAATTTCAGACTTCATTCTCCCGTGACTGAGAAAGATAATGTGAATTTACAGAAAATATGCTCTCAGTTTAGCTTATAGATCACCTTCCACACCTCTGTGGGAAAAGCATGAGAAAATAGTTTTCTCTCAAACATGATTCATGATATCACAGCAGAAGGCTTTTTCACATGGTAAAATCACCATAGAACACACCACAATTCCTAAAATGAGTATGGTTCCATCAACAAATGATTTATAATGTAACTAAAGTCTTAAAACCTTCTATTAACTGCAATGCTTTTTAATGAGGTGCTATCATGTATATTGGTCCCAAGATGGCTGCCAACACTTCTTGGATGAAGTACTGACAGCCAATCAGATCACACGATGAGATGTATAGTTAGGCTCCGCCCAGATATATCTATCTTTTTAACTCTAATTTTCTCAGGAACTACTGAACGGATTTACACCATTTAAGCAAAAGGCATGAGTCTGAACTGAGGACTACCTCTTTGCCAAATTTGATGTAATTCCGTTCAGCAGTTCGGGCTGTAGCTGCGTCAACAGGTCCTATGGGAAAATGCATAGGTAAAACGGGTTTTGGGACCCCCCTTTTTTCTCGCCCCCCGCTTTACAAATAACCGTGAAATTTTCAGAATAGTAGCAAACCTGAGCTTTGGAGTTTGGAACATTTTGCGAAGATTCGTCAATCGGCGCCAATGTTATTCCAAATAGAATGTTGCAGATTTCCTATGGAAAATAGGTCCTAACTATAACTACCTAATGGCGACTGCCAGTAGGTATTATATATATATATATATATATATATATATATATATATATATATATATATATATATATATATATATATATTCACTGAAAAAACCATAGGTTTCACACACGTTATAGTTAGGAATTAGCATTTACAAAACCTTAGAAATTCAATGAAAAAACCAAAGGTTTCACACACGTTATAGTTAGCTGGACATTTCACTCGTAAAAAACCAATGAAATTTCCCCGTTATAGTTAGTTCAGCTAACTATAACTCGCGCGCCCGCAATGCACTACTGATGACGTCACATATTACATCACTCATGACATGGTCACTGACATCACTCATGACATCACTGATGACATCTCAAATGACATCACTGATGACATCACTGATGACATCATCCAGTGAATGTGTGTTTTTCTGAAAATTAAATATGTTTTATATTTATGTATATCTCAAGGTCAATGGAAGAATAAATGGGTATATAAGTGTCTAAATGGATGTTTTTTTTAAAAAAAAAATTTGTGTAACTGACTGATTAAAAGTATCATAGTGAATACATGGCTTACTGAGTAATGTTTAAAAAAGAAAATATCTGTATTAGTCTCTCACTTTGTGGCTGCATGGGTTGGTGAGTAGCTTCATGGGTGTCTATATAGGTTATTAGTTGTTTTTTTAAGTATCAGTCTGAGTGTCTGTATGGTTCGGTGGGGGTATTATGTAGTGCATAGGTGTATGAATGAGTGACTCACTGTTTGTATGTGTTGAAGACAGCATGTGTGCAGGACTGTATGGGTGGATGAGTGTGTGTATGGGTGTATTAGTGAGTGAATGACTGTCTCAATAGTGTCTTTATGAGTAACTACATATCTATTTAACTAGTAAATGTGACTATTGGTGTATATAAGTAAGTATATGTAAGAGTGAGAGATTGAAAGAGTTCCTGTATGAATAAGTACGTGTTTCTATAAGTGATTGTTTAAAAGACTAAGTATGTGTAAGTTTCCGTAGAAGTAAGTGTGGTGGTGTATGTATAACTGTATATGCAAGTAAATGTATGTTTTATTCTTTATTTGCATGAGTGACTATGTGTGTGAGTAACTCTATGGATGAGTGGCGTTGTGTAACAACATGTATAGGTGTATGAATACATATGATGAGTGAGTACATTTATGAGTGACTGTAGAGGACTGTTGGTGAATGAGTGGATGTGTATGTGGATCTTAGAATTACTGAAGAGGTTGTTGTAACTGTTATTGGTATGTCCATTGTTTTGAAAATTTTAATTTCTATTTTTGAATGTGTGTATCAAAGGTTATATTAGGGGGAGAGGAGGTCTGCCACTCTATCACAAGGATGATGTCATCAGTGATGTCATCAGTGATGTCATTTGAGATGTCATCAGTGATGTCATGAGTGATGTCAGTGACCATGTCATGAGTGATGTAATATGTGACGTCATCAGTAGTGCATTGCGGGCGCGCGAGTTATAGTTAGCTGAACTAACTATAACGGGGAAATTTCATTGGTTTTTTACGAGTGAAATGTCCAGCTAACTATAACGTGTGTGAAACCTTTGGTTTTTTCATTGAATTTCTAAGGTTTTTTAAATGCTAATTCCTAACTATAACGTGTGTGAAACCTATGGTTTTTTCAGTGAATTTGCAAGGTTTTTTAAATGCTAATTCCTAACTATAATATGTTTGAAACCTATGGTTTTTCCAGTGTCTTTGCAAGATTTTTAAAATGGTAATTTCTAACTAAAATGTGTGTGTTTCTCATGGTTTTTTCAGTGAATTTGTATGGTTTTTTAAATGCAAATGTTCTTTTATGTCATTTTTTGTAAGCCTTTTTATATAATAATATATGTACTATATCCTGCATTATGGAAAGGGTTTTTTTTTTTTATGCATTTTTTTCCGTGCGCGTATGGTAAGCTGATGCTACGCGCTTCGTAGGATACGCGTACGGTAAGCTGACGCTACGCGCTCTGGACGTCATTAGTACAGCGCGCCTACGTGATACGTGCGTGCCGTACGCGTATACCCGGAAGCAACGTCGCGGTTACGCAGGGGCGTGTAATGCGCATGCGCGATACGTGATACGTGCGTGCCGTACGCGTATACCCGGAAGCAACGTCGCAGTTACGCAGGGGCGTGTAATGCGCATGCGCGAAAGTGACGTAAGCGCTGCGTAAGCGCACCGTAAGCGTCACGTGCGCGCACAGCAGGTCATGTGACTTACAAAGAACACTTTTTATAGGTTGAAATTACTTTCAGTTCCAGAAACTTCCCACACCACACCCATTCCCCTCATTACTGCTTGAAAGAACACTTTTCATTGGTTGAAACTACTTTCAGTTTTAGATTCTTCCCACACCACACCCATTCCCCTCATTTCTGCTTGTGATTCTCTAGGAGCAGGAGCTGGATTGACATTGGGATACAATGGCAGAACAGCAGACCTCTTCTGAGAGTGAGGCCAGCAGCACCACCATGATCCAGAGAAGGAGGAAACAAAAGACTTCTTTTGTATGGGAGTATTTCACTTTTCCAGAGGGGGAGAAAAAGGTGAATGCTCAATTGGTCACTTGCATACTTTGTGGTCGTGTTTTATCAAGAGGAAATCCAAGGAGGAAATATTCCTTTGGAAATCCCTCTATGAAGAGACACCTCCAGGACAGACACCCAAGGACCTTTGCTCGACATACTGGAGAAAACTCTTCAGTAAGTCACCAGAGCCCAGCCTCAGATGCTCAGCCGAGCACATCATCGGCAGCTCAGCTGAGCCTTTCCTCTGTTGTTGGAGCATCACCTTCTTCTTTTCCTTTGGACATCAACCCTCGATTTGGGTTTGTTGAAATGAGGTGTACAAAATGTGGTGGTCTTATTGTTTTTGGGGAGGTCAGTCTTCCCCTTATTAACAGTAAGATAGACCAGCATGTTTCTAGACGCTCGTAATACTCCCATTCTTTCTTTCCTCCATCCCTGTATGAACCCAACGGCTCTTATAAGAGCCAACCTTACCGCTCATATTTTTTTTCTTTTTTCCTTTAAACTTTTTTTTCTTTTTTTTTTACCGTACGCGCACGGTAAGCGTATTTTTTTTTTTTTTTTTTTTAAACTAAAAATCAATTACCACATCTCAAGATCCTTGAGAACTTAATAACTAATTTTAAAAAATCTTTTTGAGATAAAGTGGAAGAAAGAGACTTTCTAATTTCTCACTTACCTGTCCCACCCAACAATTTAATTTATAATTAAAAAGTAATTTTATTAACTTGAAAAAAATGGTTGGTTTTTTCTTGAAAATTTTCTTTCACAATCTGAAAAAAAAGAAAAAAGTATTAATATTAAATAAATCAATATATAACACAGTACACATATTTACTTATTTTTCCTAAAAAAATGTTTGCCTTTATTTTGCTGTTTTCAGAATATATTGCATTTCACTTTAAATTGTGAAAGCAATTGCATTCATCATTTAACAGCGGGCAAAAAAAAAATTAACAATCTCAAAGATTGTTTAAAAAAAGCCCAGATTCTCTTTTTACTTAAACTTAACAATACCGTCTGACAGAAGTATAATCACAAAAATATATATCTCAAATAACTCCACAATACATCTGGTTCCATTTCCTTTAGGCGAAATAGTAATTTTAAAATTCTTTTTTGATTAACTTTCCAATGTTAATCCAATAAAATTCTAAAGTTTAAATTGTTCAGATCTCACCGATTCTCTGTAACATTTTGGTTTCCGAAAGATTAATTAATAATTGAATGAGTCCACAATACAATTGGTTACTTTTCCTCATGGCCAAATAGTAATTTTAAAAATCTTTTTAGAATAAATTTCCAATGGCAATCCAATAACATTCCAAAATTTTAATTGTGCAGATGTTACCGATTTTTTCTAAATTTTTGGTTTACCAAAGTTTCCTTAAAAATTTAAAAAGTCCACATTACAATTGGCTATCTTTCCATTAGGCCAAATGATAATTTGAAAAATCATTTCTTTGGGAAAATTCCAATGGTAATCCAATGAAATGGTAAAATTGTTTTGTACAGATCTTGCCAAGTCTCTCTAAAATTTAGGTTTCAGGAAAATTAGATAGGAATTTGCTAAATCAAAAGGCAAACGTTGCTTGAAAATCAATTGGGAATCATTACACAGTGTCCAGCCTTTTTCACATTTAAGATAAACTGTGTAATGTCCAGAAGTTACAGTAGGTCCTTCATGGAAAATTATTGCAACTGTTACAAAAGTTTTTCCTGAAATTGATAATTGCTGTCCTGTAAACTTCTTTATTAAAGTATCTAATTTTGAACCATCAGCTCTACATCGTTGCATCATTAAAATTACATACTGTCCATATTCCTTTAAAATTAACGTTGAAAACATGTCAGATTGACACTCACTGCATTCCATGCTATGATTAGCATCTTTAACTAATTTAGCAAAAGTGACTGTTTTACTCTCTGGCAATGTTAAATAAATAAACCTTTCATTATCAACATTAGAGCCACATATATTATAACAGTTTTCACAACTATGTTCCCATTTATAAGAGAGACCAAATAAATTTTCAATGGGAACCCCTTCTTCTTCCAGTACCTGAAGAAAATAGATCAAGAATTCCTGTGCGTCTTGTTGTACATTTTGAGAAAACTGTGTTCGTCCTGAACATACATCTAAAAGTTTTCTAATTTCAGTAGCACTTTCTATTTGAGTTGTATCATTGCTCAGCTTTTGATAAAGGAGACTCAACTCAGAACAGAATCTTCTACCCTGATTTACTATTATCTGCTCTTGCAAACTTTCCATATAAAATGCAACATTCAGCACTACATTAGCGTAGCAGTTGACACCAGAGCTATTTTCAAAATGACATCCTACAACCTGTTCTTCATTTTCCTTTTTCTTTTTGCTTGCAATTACATCACTCCTCTTTTTTTTCCTCCTCTCTACATCTTCATTACAGATATTCTCATTTCTCCTTTTACGAGAAACTACACATTTCTCCAACACAGGATACTGACTTAAATGAGGAGCATAGCTTCTTCTTAATCTATTATACTCCTTCACACAATTTGTATCAGCACTAACTTTTGAGTCATCAAAGTCTATCATGAATAAACCTGATAATGTTTTCACTCGTGACAAAGCAACATATGCCATACCTTCTTTGAACACAGTTGAACCAATGTTCATAAATGCACAATCTACAGTCAATCCTTGAGACTTGTGAATAGTTACAGCATATGCTAGTGAAAACGGAAACTGCTTCCTACGTACATATAAGTCTTTCACAAGCATGAAACGAACTGAACAACGACAAATGTCTTTAACTTCTTCTATCTGATCAAATTTTATTTTTAAACATTCAATTCCATCTTTTTTCTGATAATTAATAAAACCCACAACTCTTCCCATAGCTCCATTAACTAAACCTTTTTCCACATCCAAATTTCTCCTTAAAAATACTCTACAGTTCATGCAAACATATAGATTTTTTTCTAAACCAGCTGTTTTGGAAATGTTCTTCTCTAGTGAATCCAATTTATTTTTCAGTGTGCCTGTTAATCTGATAGTAATTCTTCCATCCTCAATTTTGTCCACTGCTTCCAATTTCCTGATATCTTCCTTTTCCAATTTTAAAAGCTCCTCATTGAATATTGAGCATTCACGTAGAGTTGGCATTAAGCAGATGACACTTTTCTTTTCTGCAATGTTCTTGTATATCTTCTCTGCATCTATTTCTTCATTTGGAAATAAATTATGTAGCAGCCGACTCTGTAATGCTTTTTTGCCAACTTCTGTAAGTAGTCCAATCCTGATATCTTTCAGAATACTTCCATATTCTTCATCGTTTGCTTGCCTCATATTAGTAGTAAGTTCTTTGTACTCAAAGAAGGACCAAATATTTGCATTACCGATGCTTCCCAATGATTTCTTTGTGTCTTCATGTGTCACAGTATTAAACACTGGTTGTCCTTTAACTGGAGTAAGCTGTAGAAGATCCCCAAAAACTATAACATGTTTTCCACCAAATAACACGTCATAGTCTGTCCTTAGAATTTGCTGCATTCTTAAATGCACAAAGGCAAGCATTAAGTTTGATACCATGCTCACCTCATCAATAATGAGAACTTGCATCTTCTTCAATACTCTTGAAACTTCCAAGCATGCTTCTCCAGTTAGCTTGTTGTATTGTATTTTGTTCTCATGCTCCACTGGTAACATTAGCAAACGATGTAAGGTGATTCCTTTTATGTTATATGCTGCTAACCCAGTTGGAGCAGTAACCACACAAGACAAAGTAGAATCCGTTTTTTGCTGTAGGTAGCTTCTGATGACTTTTACAAGGAAACTTTTTCCAGTTCCAGCTTGTCCGCTTACATACATCCTGATTGGATGAAATGATGTGCATGAGCACTCTTTTTTTTATGTAGAAATCCGTGATCAATTTTGCTTCTGATCTCTTCATAAATTTGTTGCTGCTCTTCATTCAGTTGTCTTTCCAAATTTTGTAAGTCTATAAGTTCTTCTTGAGCTTGATTCATAGCCGTTTCCACTTCATTCATGGCTATTGATGGTTAATTTTCTACGATTGGTTGTCCTAGGGGATCTTGACTGAGTGTTCCTGAACTTTGGCTGTCTTGAGAACTGTCTCTAGCTACTTCTGCTGCAATTGTAGTTTCCTGTTCAATTTCTTCATTTAACATTTGCAGATAAGTTGTGAATGTACTGCATTGTATGCTGTCTTTGCAAGCATTAAAGGAATCTTCATAGCTTTGAAATTCTCCCAGTAGTTCATCCTCTGTACGCCATGGTTTCAACAGCTGTAAAAGAGCCAAGTAGTAAAATTCCTTTTTGTCAGTAGTGTCGCAACTCAGCTTCCTGTGATTTATCAAACTTCCTTTTGTTTGCTTCACCAAACATCCTTCCTCACCAATGACTTTATATTTTCCATTGTTGATGTCTTCTGCGGCTTTCCGTGAATAAATGTAGTTCTGCAGCACTTCATAGAGACACATGTTCTCCAGATGATGACTTCTTTTGGGATAATATGTGTCCAACATGTTTGATTTCAAAATATCTGTACTTTCTGGGTCATTCTCGGCCAAATATTCAATTTCTCCAACAGATTTCAGTACCCGATTTCTCATTGCTGCAAGGCCTAAACTTGCCCAAATTATTCTTCTTGATTTCGAGTAGAGACTTGCAGAAGATAACCTATCTGAACATTCGTAGGATCCAATTTCTCGATGCGATAACATCTTTAAACTGAAACTGTACAGCTTCTTACTGACAGTCTTCTCGTGAGAAATCTCTTCCCACATTTCCTTCAATTCTGTTTTTTCTGATTTCGTAATGCAAGACGTTACATATCGAGCAACAGCAATGGAATTGTCAGCTACATACTGTATATCCATGTTAGCATTCCACATGGATAAAATGACTGGGTTGTAGTCATTTATATTTTTTGATTCTTCTTTTCTTTTAAGGTTGTAGGTATTCTTAGGTGATTTTCTTGTGATAGTATGTCTCACAGATGACATAAAATTGTTGACTCTTCCTTTTTAAAGAACAGGTCTCGGAAAACCAAATCAACATTTAGTGTAGTATTTATCTTTGCTCTTGTATTTCCGTCGACAGTATTTTCCACACCGATGACTTTGGAAACGTAAAACTTGCTCCTTTAACTTTTTCTCTTCTGTGCTTTTTGGTATAGCACATGTTGCATATTCTTCAATGTAAGATAACACTGCTTCATCAGCATCTGTTCCAAACTTTGGGGCATCCTTGATCCACAACAGCATATGAATATGAGGAGAACCTCTTGCCTGGTACTCTTTTCTCCAAAAGAAATCCACTACTTCTCCAAGGGGTGGATTTTTTTTATTGCAGATGAAGGACATCATAGCCTCAAATCTATGATTGAAATATCTGCAAACATTAACCGGATCCATTGAGCACAGTTCTCCTGCTGTCTTGTATTCGATGTTTTTAATGTTTGAATTGGCCTCTCGTAGAAAATCCAGTAAATCATCCCAAGCGTACTCGGCACAGCTTAGGGTAAGAAACCATGTTGGTGTTCCTAAATTCCAAACCATGCATTTTAGTTCACCATGGCGTCGGTACCAATATTCATTTGTCCCACGCTGACAAGCCATCAGATTGATCAGTTGTGTTTCCAAATGATCATCTCGGTGCTGCACTTTCTCCATAAAATCCTTAGCAGACACATTTTGTAAATGTACTCCACTTTTTAAAATGTGATTTACTGCATAAGACAGTGCAGACAAGTCGCTTTCAAATAAAAGATGGAACAAATAAGGAATACTTTGTCGAAATCTGGGATCTTCAGCATATAGTCTTGTAGTCCGATACTCAGAAGCTGGAATCTGTTCTGGACGTTCATCGTATCGTCCTCCTTTTCCTGTAGGAAACAGCTGGGGAAAACATCGAGCTTCCAAGCTCTCCTCCCAGACACTCACGGGAGTTCCTTTTGCTTTCTTCATCTGAAACAGATCAATATTGTCTCCCATAACTTCTTTTGAATGAAGAGGATGTATGCTAAAATGTTCATATATTTCTTCTTCCTTTGACTTGTCCACTTTTTCAATTTGTCCAGTTGGTGTTTCTGTGTCTTCTTGTAAATCTTCTTCTTCTTCTTCTATATAAATTGATTCATACCATTTGTTATTCCTTTTCAAATACAAATTTGCTCTTTGTACTTTCCGTACATCTACCAGCTCCTGCCAAATCTTCTTATTCTTTGTAGGTACACCATTAACCAGAATAACTAATGGTTCAGTTTCCAAAGTATCCGCATCAATAGTTTCCATATTTTTTTTCAAATCCAAGGGCAAATACACCACTCGACCTTTTAAACCTCTTAGTAAATCTGAAGGAGGTAATTTACCAGTTTTGGGCTCCATACGTACTATGGTCTGGAACGGATGAACACATTGAATGAGTATAGACTCATATGTATTTAATTTAGAAAGTTCAGCAGGAATAGCATCCAATTCTAAATTATTATGTACAGCTCTGGTCGGCATTCTATTTTCCTCTAACTTGTTGTAACAGTATTTACAAATACGCTGAACTTCACCCAATTCAAAACAATTTTCAAGAAATATATAGGTGGCAAAATCCTTCCACTTATAATTATCTTCATTTTCACTCTTTCTGTAGAGATCAACATACCTGGTTTGTTTTCTATAATGAGTTCTGCGGCAACAAATACAAGTAATATTTGGTCTTTCATTAGAGATTATTGCAAATTTTGTTATGTGATCATTAAATGTCTTACTTACAGAGGGTTCTACATTTTCTTCCACTTCTTCCTCATTTACTGTGTCCTTCTCTGCACTGTTTTGTTCAGGACCAAAGTAACAAAACTGAATTTCATCAACAACCTTCTCTACATCTGATACCGTTCCACGGAACAGAGCCCTATTCAATTCATCTAACTTTATTGCTGGACTTTTAGCAAAATACAACCGTCTCACAAACTTTCTCATTTCAGTATGATGAACAGCCAGCATCCTAAAATGATGGAAAACACTATTACACACTTTTCTAGATAGACAAGCCAGAGAATGACCGTGCAAACCAGTATTCTCTCTCACTCTGCATGGATCTAAACTTTGAAGCACCTTAATCTTCTGTTTTACACTTTTTTTGCTATATTCTCTTAGAAACTCACGAAATTTATCAATAGATTCCTGACGCACACTGCAAATACTACTACAATTCCAAGTGTACACTGGGGCTTTAGGACGTCTCCCCATAGCCTCATCCGCCATCACTTGTACCTCATCTCTTGGAACCATTATCTCCTTCTCCATTATACAACCATTTTGCACTTCGTAAGCACGACCTCTGGTGTCAACTGCATGCAGCAAACTATTACTTTGAAAATAGCTCTCTTCATTAAAAAAAGGTTCACTACTTGAACTATGCATCCATTTTCCTAAAAACACTTTGCAAAAGTTTGTTCTATTTACTACTCTTTTCCTTTTGCTTTGTGATTTCAGTACATTAACCTTTTTTTCAAATGTACGCATCCTATTCAAAATGAAAATGAATAGTTTCCTTTTTAATTCTAATGCCTTTGCTGCAATGGCTTCAATTTCTTTTTTTCTCTTATAAAACTTAGCCTTTTGCTTATATTTCTTCACATCCTTCATCAAATTGGACATAACTCTTCTCTGAAACATTTTTCTACGTATCTCTTTAAACGCTGTTTTTCTGTTTAAGTTAATTGTTTTAGTTGCAGAAGGTATATTTGCATTAACTAAATTCTCAATTTTTTCCTGTCCTTTTCTATTGAGAACATTCTTTCCAGTACAGACATTTTGTACATTTTTCCTTTTTTTGAATATGTTCTTTAAAAATGTTTTTGTCTGCTTACCAGAAGATTTTTTCTTTTTCCCAACATGAGCATCTCCAACTAACTTAGGTCCTCCAGTTGTCTTCAAATATTTGTTTTTTTTCTGGTCTTTCTTTTCTCTGGATTTTTTAGGCATCTTAAATTTGGTTCACTGCTCTTCAGCAATACCTGAAAAAAACTAAAATAAAATTTCTTTTTTTAATTTAAATATATTACTACATTTTTTATGATCTTTTCAAATATTTTAATACTATGTACCCCTTTCCTACAAGTGAAAATCACAATAACACCATCACAAATTAAATATCTAAAAACAATTCCTGTGTGCACAGAGTCATGTTTTCACATTAGTTACAAAACGAAATTTCTTTGCCAATTTGAAAGCACACTTACTTCTCTTTTTTTTGGCAAGTGATAATCACTTTTACAGACTGACACATTATGAATCCACTTTTCAGATTTTTTTAAAAAGCCCATGTGCAGACTGCTTTTTCAGACCACCTCCATGTGTAACCTGGGTGACTGACTACACTCCAGCAAGGGCAACCAGCCTTAGTGATGCTGAATGTATTTGCATTACTGAGTCCAACCTCAAACCCCACTCGCTTGTAAATACTGTGCATGATTCCACATGGTTAGCAGCTGGGTGTGTGCTAAGAGTCTGCTTCTGCACCAAAAAATGGCTCCCCCTTTCCATCTTATGCAACTGTGAAATCACCAGAGCAATACGCAACAAATCTCTGCCTGTAATTCCTCTTTGCACACAGAGTCATGTTTTCACATTAGTCACAAAATGAAATTTCTTTGCCAATTTGAAAGCACACTTACTGCTCTTTTTTTTGGCAAGTGATAATCACTTTTACAGACTGACACATTATGAATCCACTTTTCAGATTTTTTAAAAAGCCCGTGTCCAGACTGCTTTTTCAGACCACCTCCATGTGTAACCTGGGTGACTGACTACACTCCAGCAAGGGCAACCAGCCTTAGTGATGCTGAATGTATTTGCATTACTGAGTCCAACCTCAAACCCCACTCGCTTGTAAATACTGTGCATGATTTCACATGGTTAGCAGCTGGGTGTGTGCTAAGAGTCTGCTTCTGCACCAAAAAATGGCTCCCCCTTTCCATCTTATGCAACTGTGAAATCACCAGAGCAAAACGCAATAAATCTCTGCCTGTAATTCCTATATACACACAGAGTCATGTTTTCACATTAGTCACAAAACGAAATTTCTTTGCCAATTTGAAAGCACACTTACTGCTCTTTTTTTTGGCAAGTGATAATCACTTTTACAGACTGACACATTATGAATCCACTTTTCAGATTTTTTAAAAAGCCCATGTCCAGACTGCTTTTTCAGACCACCTCCATGTGTAACCTGGGTGACTGACTACACTCCAGCAAGGGCAACCAGCCTTAGTGATGCTGAATGTGTTTGCATTACTGAGTCCAACCTCAAACCCCACTCGCTTGTAAATACTGTGCATGATTCCACATGGTTAGCAGCTGGGTGTGTGCTAAGAGTCTGCTTCTGCACCAAAAAATGGCTCCCCCTTTCCATCTTATGCAACTGTGAAATCACCAGAACAATACGCAATAAATCTCTGCCTATAATTCCTCTTTGCACACAGAGTCATGTTTTCACATTAGTCACAAAACGAAATTTCTTTGCCAATTTGAAAGCATACTTACTGCTCTTTTTTTTGGCAAGTGATAATCACTTTTACAGACTGACACATTATGAATCCACTTTTCAGATTTTTTAAAAAGCCCATGTCCAGACTGCTTTTTCAGACCACCTCCATGTGTAACCTGGGTGACTGCCTACATTCCAGCAAGGGCAACCAGCCTTAGTGATGCTGAATGTATTTGCATTACTGAGTCCAACCTCAAACCCTTAAACTATTCTTTTTTTATACCAGTACACCTTAATTTATCGTGAAAACATAGTCCATGTTATTTTACATGTTCCTCACATTTAAATTTCTCCCAAAACAGAAAATAATAAACACAACTTCAACAAAAAGGAATTGCATTTCTATTATTCATTTCTTAATTTTCCATATACATCCCCTCTCAAACTCTAAACTCACCTTTAAAATTAGTTAGCTGTGAAAGAAATGTGGCACTCAAACAGCAGATTATCAGAGCCAGGATCTCTGTTCTTTACACCTCTCTCCTCTCAGCAGAACCAGATAATGGCAAAGTTTCCCTCTCTTTTTCCACACATATACATGTTAATTTCAAATCTCAGTGCTTCCCCCTTTTTTTCAAATGTAATCACACATTTCTATTGGTTGAAAACCAACCCTTTTCCAAAAGTACCCTTCCCCCTACTTGACTTCTGCCTAGTACCCTTCCCCCAACTTGACTTCTGCCTGCTACCATAGCAACAGCTCATGGAACACTGCTGTGTGGAGTTAGGTCAGAAGTTCGCCAAACAATGTTTCAATTCCACAGAGCAAGAGTGCTTGACTTTTCAAACCAAACAGCAAATCCATAGTACTGTTCTTTGGTAACACATTTTTCTGTACCAATACAAAACATGCTTCTATAAATTTACACATACAGCCTAGTTTTTATTCTAGAATGGTAGGAAACAGCAAATCAGTTCTTTTTTTTTATGAAAAAAATATGTATGCCTCCATTTCCAAACTGTCTTTCATTTCTTTTTACCATTCTACTGAATTACACCTCCTGAGTGCATCCAGTTCTCCTTGGAAGATGTTCACAGTGTGGATTGTAGGGCACAGCTATGTTTTCTGGAGTGAAATGTTTGCAGAGAAATCAGGTATGGTGAGAGACCTTGCTTTGCCAAATGTAGACATTAAATGGATTGGTCAGAGAGGGTTAAAGTGGCACCAAGTGATGCCATTGGTGAAATCCTTCATGCAAATCCAACACCCTGACCTCATAATAGTGCACTGTGGTGGCAATGACCTAGGCACTTTGACTGGGGTAGGTCTGGAAATGCTTATGAAGGAGACCTTTGCACAACTGTTTTCACTTTTCCCTAAAACTGCCTTTGTGTTTTCTAACATATGCCAAAGGCAAAAATGGAACTGGTCCAATCATTTCTGTCCGCAGATTGACAAAGCAAGAAAGCACGTCAACAAATCTGTTTCTGTTTTCCTCCGTGACTATGGTATGGGTTCCATTTACCACAACAACTTGCGTTACGACATGCAAGACATTTAGAGAGGAGATGGTGTACACTTCAATGATGTAGGGAACAGAGTCTTCCTCTTGAACCTTAGACTCTGCATCGGTACTTACTTGTAGGTACCACTAACAAATCACTTCATAAACACAACGGCTCTTTTTAGAGCCCCCTAATATCTAAACTCTTAAATCTGAATTTTATTTCTTTTTTTATTTTATTTTCTACCGTACGCGTACGGTAAGCTTACCGTAAGCTTACCGTACGCGTACCCCGCGATTTAAAAAAAAAAAAATTAATAAATGTTTTCTTTCAACTTTTCTGTCCTTCTTTGACCCCCTTACAAATGTTAGGGGGTCTGTAACTCTCCTCCTTGCCCCCTTTTCAAGATATCACTCTTTTTTTTCTGAGTGAAACACACGAAATGGCGGCCGCTGCTTCCTGGTTTCGACCGATTCGAATGTTTACTAAGATCTAAGAGCCAATCAGAATCGCGCTCGCGCACGCCACCGTACGCGTACGGTAAGCGCACCGTAAGCGCACGGTAAGCTGCCACAGATATATATATTGATTTAAAGGCTATTTTCTCAGATTCTACTGAACAGATTTACACCAAACCTACAAAAGGCACTTCCTTGACCTGGGGACTACCTCTCTGCCAAATTTCAAGTAATTCTGTTCAGCCGTTCGGGCTGTAGCTGTGTCTAAAGGTCCTATGGAAAAATGCATGGGAAAAACGCGTTTTAGGACCCCCCTTTTATCTCAGCCCCCGCTTGACGAATCCCCCCGAGACTTTCAGGGTAGGAGCGGAGCGTAGCGCCCCACCTATTTTGAAAAATTTGCGAGGATTCGTCGACCGGCGCCAAAGTTATTCAAAATAGAATGTTGCGGATTTCCTATGGAAACGTGGTCCTAACTATAACTACCTACTGGCGACCGCCAGTAGGTAATATATATATATATATATATATATATATATATATATTCACTGAAATAACCATAGGTGTCCGGGGCATTATAGTTAGTTGGACATTTCACTCGTACAAAACCATTGAAATTCCCCCGTTATAGTTAGTTCAGCTAACTATAACTCGCGCGCCGCAATGCACTGCTGATGACGTCACATATTACATCACTCATGACATGGTCAGTGACATCACTCATGACATCATTGATGACATCTCAAATGACATCCCTGATGACTAGGCCTGGGCCAAAATTCCGTTCCGTTCGCGGAAATTGCGATAATTTGGCATTTTCACGTTCCGCGGAAAGCGCGAAAATGTCAAAATTTTCGCATTCCGCAGCTTAGCGATAATTTGTTTCTTGCTCGCGCTGTAAAATAATACATTCTCACGTGCGCGCGATCGCCTTACCTGAATCCCCGCGTTCGCCGATAAGTTTTCCCGATCCGGTCGCGTTCTCCACGAGATGTTGGATTGTTGGTAGCCATTTGCTCTGTCTCGCGACAGTTCGCGCCCGCAGTAATGTCATGCGTCGCGCAATCACATCTTTCTTCTCGCGATCATGCAACGCGAGACAAGTGAAAACAAGATGGCCGCGCCCGCGAGCAACCGCATGGGTAAGTTGGCGAGCCGCAACCCCGCAGAAAATACCGCGAACGGGCGGGAAAATAACTTCTGCATCTTCGCGATATTTCCGCGTGTTTGCTGAGATTTTTATCATTTTCGCGATAATTTGCAAAAGTGAATTTCGCAACTTCCGCCCACCCCTACTGATGACATCATCCAGTGAATGTGTGTTTGTCTGAAAATTAAATATTTTTTATATATGTATATCTCAAGGTCGATGGAAGAATAAATGGGCATATAAATGTCTAAATGGATGGGTTTTTTTGTTAAATTGATTGTATAACTGACTGATTAAGTGTATCCTAGTGAATACATGAGTTAGTGAGTAATGTTTAAATATGTAAATATCTGTATCAGTCTCTCACTTTGTGTATAAGTGGCTCCATGGGTTGGTGAGTAGCTACATGACTGTCTATATGGGTTTTTAATTGGTTTTTGGAATATCAGTATGAGTGTCTGTGTGGTTCGGTGGGGGGTATTACTTAGTGCATAGATGCATGAATGATTGAATCACTGTTTGTATCTGTTATAGACAGCATGTGTGCAGGACTGTATAGGTGGATGAGTGTGTGTATGGGTGTGTAAGTGAGTGAATGACTGTCTCAATAGTGTCTTTATGAGTAACTACATATGTTTTAATCTAGTATATGTGAGTATTGGTGTATATAAGTGAGCAAATGTGATAGTGAGAGATTGGAAGAGTTCCTGTACAAATAAATAGGTGTTTCTATAAGTGATTGTTTAAGAGAGTAAGTATGTGTAAGTTTGTATAGAAGTAAGTGTGGTAGTGTGTCTATAACTGTATATGCAAGTAAATGGATGTTTGATACTTTGTTTGCATGTGTGACTATGTTTTTGAGTAACTCTATGGTTGAGTGGCGGTGTGTAACAGGATGTATAGGTGTATGAGTACATATGACGAGTGAGTACATGTATGTTTGACAGTATAGGGACTGTTGGTGAATGAGTGGATGTATGTGTAGATCTTGGAATTACTAAATAGGTGTGTTGTAAGTGGTATTGGTATGTCCATTGTTTTGAAAATGTTAGTTTCTATTTTTGATTATGTGTATCAAAGGTTATATTAGGGTGAGAGGAGGTCTGCGACTCTATCACAAGGATGATGTCATCAGTGATGTCATTTGAGATGTCATGAGTGATGTCATGAGTGATGTCATGAGTGATGTCACTGCCCATGTCATGAGTGATGTAATATGTGACGTCATCAGCAGTGCATTGTGGGCGCGCGAGTTATAGTTAGCTGAACTAACTATAACGGAGGAATTTCAATGGTTTTGTACGAGTGAAATGTTCAACTAACTATAACGCCCCTGAAACCTATGGTTTTATAAGTGAATTTCTAAGGTATTTTAAATGCTAATTCCTAACTAAACGTGCTTGAAACCTATGTTTTTTCAGTGAATTTCAATGGTTTTTTAAATGCTAATTTGTAACTATAACGTGCCTGAAACCTATGGTTTTGTCAGTCAATTTCTAAGGTGTTTTAAGTGATAGTTTCTAACTATGCTTACAGAGGTAGTACATGTGATGAAAGAAAAACAACGCACAGATAGAAAAAAAGAAATGCAGAAAGAAGCAACAGAAGTCCTCAAAGACGAAGAAAAGTGCAGGAAGAAGGAAGACATGCAGAAAGAACAAACAGAGGAGCAGAAAGAAGCCTTGTTGCAAAATCATCCTGTACCCTCAACTTTTTCAGATGGATACTGGTGGTAACTGACTCTGACTAACCAGTCCTAGAGCCAGTGCTATAATAAAAGACACTTAGAATACAGTTAAAACACCTACATACACTCGGAAACACTATGCGTTGCGGTACCCCTGTTATTAGCATGACATCCTCTGTAAGCCCCTTGTATATAATAGGGCAGGGGGATTAAAACTACCTCTCAAAACGCGCAACAGGGCGGGTTTGCACACTGGTGAAGGGAGGGGGGAATGAGCTAATGTTTACAAACATGCCCTGTGGCCATTTTAATTTGGTTGATAAAGTCCCCTTGAATCCTGAGTGTCCCTTGGGTACAACTACCCCACCAGGTATCTCCAGTTAGCGAAACAGAGCCGCGTTGCAGAGAGGTGTAAAACTGGGCACGGCCTGGACCACCTCTCTGCAATGCAGCGCAGTGGCGCTTACTGGAAGCCCCTGGTGGACTAGTTGGCCCCCATGGGCCCTCAGGATTGAAGGGGAATTATTTCCCCAACTTAAAACACGTCACAGGGCGTGTATGCACACGTCACATCAGGCCCCATCCCCTCCCTTCACCACTGTGTAAACACGTCCTGTGGCCGTTTTCAGTTGGGAGATTAAGTTCATTTGAATCCTAAGGGTCCCTAGGGTCCAACTAGCCCACTAGGTACCTCCAGTAAGTGCCACAGAGTTGCGTTGCAGAGAGGTGTAAAAAGGGGCACGGCATGCACCACCTCTCTGCAAAGCCGCACAGTGGCGCTTACTGGAAGCACCTGGTGGGCTAGTTAGCCCCGAGGAGCCCTCAGGATTGAAAGGGAATATTTATCCCTACTTATAACGCGCCATAGGGCGTGTTTGCACACGTCACCTCAGGCCTCGTACCCTCCCTTCCCCACTGTGTAAACAGACCCTGTGGCCGTTTTAAGTTGGGTGATTAAGTCCCCTTGAATCCTGAGGGTCCCTAGGGGCAAATTAGCCCACTAGGTATCTCCAGTAAGCACCATTGCAGAGAGGTGTAAAAAGGGGCACAGCCTGCACCACCTCTCTGCAATGCCGCACAGTGGCGCTTACTGGAAGCACCTGGGGGCTACTTGGCCCCCAGGGTCCCTCAGGATTGAAGGGGAATTATTTCCCCAACTGAAAACGCGCCACAGGGTGTGTTTGCACACGTCACCTCAGGCCCGTCCCCTCTCTTCACCACTGTGTAAACGCTCCTTGTGGCCGTTCTAAGTTGAGAGATTAAGTCCCCTTGAATCCTAAGGGTCCCTAGGCTCAAACTAGCCCACTGGGTACCTCCAGTAGGTGCCACAAAGCTGCGTTGCAGAGAAGTGTAAAACGAGGTGTGGCCTCTGAACACCTGTCTGCAACACAGCTCCCTGGCGCATACTGGAGATACCTGTTGGGCAAGTTGGCCCTCAGGCACCCTCAGTATTGAAAGAGAATGAATTCCCCAACTTACAACTTGCCATGGGGCGCATTTGCACAATGGTAAAGGAAGGGGGCGTGGCCTGAGGTGACATGTCTGCCAACACGCCCTGTGGCACGTTTTAAGTTGGAGAATTAATTCTTCCTCAATCCTGAGGGTCCCTGGGGGCCAACTAGACCACCAGGTACTTCCAGTATGCGCCAGAGAGCTGTGTTGCAGAGAGGTGTTCAGAGGCCATGCCCCTTTTTACAACACTCTGCAACGCAGCTCCTTTGCGCTTACTGGAGGTACCTGGTGGGCTAGTTGGCCCCCTGGGACCTTCAGGATTGAAGAGGTATTAATTCCTCAACTCAAAACGCGCCACAGGGAGTGTTTGCACACATGTCACCTCAGGCTTTGCCCCCTCCCTTCACCACCGTGCAAACACGCCACGGTGTGTAAACGCACCCCGTGGCGTGTTTTAAGTTGGGGGATTAACTACCCTTGAATCCTGAGGCTCCCTGGGGTTTAACTAGCCCACCAGCTGCCTCCATTAAGCGCCACAGAGCTGCGGTGTAAAAAGGGGCATGGCCTCAGAACACCTCTCTGCAACGCAGCCCCCTGGTGTATACTGAAGGTTGCTGGTGGGCTAGTTGGCCCCCAGGGACTCCCAGTATTCAAGGGGAATTTGTTCCCCATCTGCAAACGTGCCAGGGGGAGCGTTTGCAGAGTGCTGCAAGGAGGGGGCATGGCCTTCGACGCGATGCTGGTCTTTTTTTTTTAAGAAGGGGGCAGTGTGGCCCCCTTCTTTTTCTAATTTATCGGCCCTGGTGGCCCCTTCCCCCAGGGCCTGCCCCCTTATTTTTTTTAATTAAAAAATTTAGAAGGGGGCCATGTGGCCCCCCTCCCGAGGCCTTAATCGGCCCCGGGGACTCCATCCCCCGGGGCACGGCCTTTTTTTATTGTAATTCTTTTGGAGGGGGGCTGCATTGCCCCCCTCCTTAGACCCCTTATGGCCCCGGGGACCCCATCCCCCAGGGCCAGCCATTGTTTTTTATTTATTTTTTTAATACAATTTTGGGGAGGGGGGCCATGTGGCCCCCCTCCCGGGCCACTTGTAGCCCCAGGGACCCCATCCCACGGGGCTGGCCCTCTATGTTGGGGACCAAGGGGGGTTCCCCAATCCCCCCACGGTCCCGCCAGCTCCCCCCGTCCCTCGGGAGCCGGCATTGATTTTCCACATGGGGAGCTGCTAAGATTCAGCTCCCCGTGTGGAAAAGCAATTTGGTTTGCATTTTGAAAGAGAGAGCAGCTTTCCCTGCTCGCTCTTTCAAAATCAAACCAAGTTTGCTATGGCAGGGCGGGAGCGGGAGACTCCCGCCCTGCCATAGCAAACTACAGTGCAGGAGCCAGCCCTAGGGGGTGGCAGTCCCCAGGGCCATCAAGGGCTCCAGGAGGGGGGCCGCACGGCCCCCCTCCCAACATTTCAAAAGCCCCGGGGAGGTGGTGGTTCCCGGGGCTGGGGGATCTGTCACAGACCCCCCAATTATAATATTTAGAGCCCCGGGGAGGTGGTGGTCCCTGGGGTGTGTGGGGGGGTCGAGCCCACCCACACTGGTTATTTTTTTATTTTAAAAAAACACAAGCCCCGGTGGGTGGTGGTCCCCGGGGCTGCGGGTGGGCCGTGGGCCCCCTGCATATATTGTCTTAAACCCTGGGGTGGCGGTCCCCGGGCTTGGGGGTGCATTTGAACCCCCCCACCCATTTATTTACAAAGCCTCGGGGGTGGCGGTCCTCGGGGCTGGGGGGGCTGTGAGCCCCACCACATATTTTTATAAAGCCCCGGGGGTGGCAGTCCCCAAGGCCGGGGGGCCCCTCTGGGCCCCCCTCCCAATACTAACATTGTCCCCGGGATTTGGCCCACCTGGGGGCTGAACGTTAACGAAGCACGGGAGTCCGCGCTTCATTTTTTTTTCTCGGCAGGATCCACGCCCCCTGCGCGGATTTTGTAAAAATTGTGGGAGCCCCTAAGCAGGCCTAGGGTGTCAGGGTGTTTCTACCTTGCCCCCTTTTTGCGTTTTGCGCACTTGTTTTGCTGATTTCTTGTGCCTCAGTTCTACCGAGGCACAAGATGGCTGCCAACACTTCCTGGTTTGGAGTATTGACAGCCAATTAGCATAAAGCTTGTGATTGGGAGGGTGCGCGGATCCTGCGCGGCCATAGATATATATGTGTTTTTACTTTTGATTTTCTCAGCAACTTCTAAACGGATTTATACCATTTAACAAAAAGGGTTCTTTCTGACCAAGAACTACCTCTTTGCCAAATTTGGTGTAATTCCGTTCAGCAGTTCGGGCTGTAGCTGTGTCTAAAGTTTCCTATGGGAAATTGCATGGGGAAATCACGTTTTGGGACCCCCTTTTTTCTCAGCCCCGCTTGACGAATCACCCCGAAACTTTCAAGATAGGAGCGGACCGGAGTGCCACACGAGTTTTGAAAATTTTGCGAAGATTTGTCAACCGGCGCCAAAGTTATTGGAAATAGAATGTTGTGAATTTCCTATGGAAAATAGGTCCTAACTATAACTATCTACTGGCGACCGCCAGTAGATAATATATATATATATATATATATATTCACTTAAAAAACCATAGGTTTCACACATGTTATAGTTAGGTGGATATTTCACTCGTAAAAAACCAATGAAATTCCCCCATTATAGTTACTTCAGATAACTATAACTCGCGCGCCCGCAATCCTCTGCTCATGACGTCACATATTACATCACTCATGATATAGTCAGTGGCATCACTCTTGACATCACTGATGACATCATCCTTGTGATAGAGTGGCGGTCGCGCAAGTTATAGTTATCTGAAGTAAGTATAACGGGGGAATTTCACTGGTTTTTTACGAGTAAAATATCCACCTAACTATAACATGTGTGAAACCTATGGTTTTTTAAGTGAATTTGCAAGGTTTTTTAAATGCTAATTCCTAACTATAACGTGTGTGAAACCTATGGTTTTTTCAGTGAATTTGTATGGTTTTCTAAATGCTAAGTTATGTATGTATTATTATTTTTTTTATATATTTATTTTTCAATAAACTACGTATTAAATATTTTTTTTTTAATGGTTTTTCACCGCGCGCGCACGGTGCGCGCACCCCCGCGATTTTTTTTAAAGAAATGTACATATTTTTTTCTGCCTTCGGGGTCCTTCAGGGACCCCCTGACAAAGGCTAGGGGGTCAGGAACTCTCTACCCTGCCCCCTTTTTACGTTCGCCACCTTCCTTTTCCACTCTCGCACTGAAAACAAACAAAATGGCGGCCGAAACTTCCTGACTTCGACCGATTCGAACGTTGACTGACATGTAACAACCAATCAGAATTACGCTCACGCACGTTAGGGTGCGCGCACGGTGCGCGGCTATAGATATGTATGTGCTTCTTACTGCAATTTTCTCTGGAACTACTGAACAGATTGACTCCATATATGCAAAAGGCACATCCCTGACCTGAGGACTACCTCTCTGCCAAATTTCAAGTAATTCTGTTTAGCCGTTCGGGCTGTACCTTCGACTAAAGGTCCTATGGGAAAATGCATGGGGAAACACGTTTTGGGACCCCCCCTTTTTTCTCAGCCCCCGCTTGATGAATCTCCCCGAGACTTTCAGGGTAGGAGCTGAGTGGAGCGCCCCATTAGTTTTGAAAATTTCGCGAAGATTCGTCAACCGGTGCCAAAGTTATTTAAAATAGAATTTTGAGATTTCCTATGGAAACACGGTCCTAACTATAACTATCTACTGGCGACCGCCAGTAGATAATATATATATATATATATATATATTCACTTAAAAAACCATAGGTTTCACACATGTTATAGTTAGCTGGACATTTCACTCGTAAAAAACCAATGAAATTCCCCTGTTATAGTTAGTGCAGGCAACTATAACTCACGCGACCGCAATCCTCTGCTGATGACGTCAGATATTACATCACTGATGACATATGTGTCTTTATGAAAAATAAATATTTATAATATATGTATAGTTAAAGATTAATGGAAGAAGACATGGGTAAATAAGTGTCTAAATACAGTGTTGTAATATCTGACATCATCAGCAGAGGATTGCGGTCGCGTGAGTTATAGTTGCCTGCACTAACTATAACGGGGGAATTTCATTGGTTTTTTACGAGTGAAATGTCCAGCTAACTATAACATGTGTGAAACCTATGGTTTTTTAAGTGAATTTGCAAGGTTTTTTAAATGCTAATTCGTAACTATAACGTGTGTGAAACCTATGGTTTTTTCAGTGAATATATAAACATATAAATATAATCTGCATATCTATATAAATATAAATTCATGCAAACATATACATATATGCATACATTTGCATGGTATGTACATGAAAGTTTGAAAAACTCTAATACAACCAAAGCTAAAAAGCCACCTAATTACAAACAAAATTGCTTTAACTTAAACGAGGGCGAGACCTATTGCATTTTCAATGCTTGTTTACTTTGATTCCATCAAGAAGGCATTCAGAACAGATGCGTCCCACATTTTCCATAAATTCTGAATGGTAGCACTCTAGTTGCTCATTAGATCACTGTAGTAAAGCTACTGCTCACCAGGGAAGTCTGCTGCTGGTATTGAAAGTGCATGTTTCAGTCTGCATGTCAGAATTTTTTAATGAAATAGAAGAGGATTTGATAAGTCACTCAAAATGTGCCCTAATTTTTCTTTTTTCCTCACTAATCATAATTTCTATGGCAAAATGAACCTCCTCATTGTGTTCCTTTTAAATTAAACTACTCACTCTCTACTACTCACTCGCTACTACTTTCTACTACTCACTCTCTACTACTCACTTTCTACTACTCTCTACTACTCTACTACTCTCTACTACTCACTCTCTACTATTCGCTCTCTACTACTCTCTACTACTCTCTACCACTCACTCTCTACTACTCATCCTCTACTACTCTCTACTACTCTCTCTCTACTACTCTCTCTCTCTCTACTACTCCCTCTCTACTACTCTCTCTACTACTCACTCTCTACTACTCACTCTCTACCACTCTCTACTACTCTCTACTACTCTCTACTACTCTCTACTACTCACTCTCAACTACTCACTCTACTACTCTCTCTACTACTCACTCTACTACTCACTCTACTGCTCACTACCACTCACTCTCTACTACTCTCTCTCTCTACTACTCACTCTCTACTACTCACTCTACTACTCTCTAATACTCTCTACTACTCTCTCTGCTACTCACTTTCTACTACTCTCTACTACTCACTCTCTACTATCCACTCTCTACTACTCACTCTCTACTACTCTACTACTCTACTACTCTCTCTACTACTCACTCTCTACTACTCACCCTCTACTACTCTCTACTACTCTCTCTCTACTACACACTCTCTACTACTTGCTCTCTACTACTCACTCTACTGCTCACTCTACTACTCACTCTCTACTACTCCCTACTACTCCCTACTACTCACTCTACTACTCACTCTCTACTACTCTCTACTACTCACTCTCTACTTCTCCACTACTCTCTACAAATCACTCTCTACTACTCACTCTGTACTACTCTCTACTACTCTCTCTACTACTCTCTACTACTCACTCTTTCTACTACTCTCTCTCTACTACTCACTCTCTACTACTCACTCTCTACTTATCACTCTCTACTACTCTCTCTCTACTACTCTCTACTACTCTCTACTACTCACTCTCAACTACTCTCTACTACTCACTCTCTACTACTCTCTACTACTCACTCTACTACTCATTCTCTACTACTCATTCTCTACTACTCTCTCTCTGCTACTCAGTCTCCACTACTCACTCTCTACTACTCTCTACTACTCACTCTCTAATACTCACTCTCTACTACTCCCTCTACTACTCACTCTCTACTACTCTCTACTACTCCCCCTACTACTCACTCTCTACTACTCTCTACTTCTCACTCGCTACTACTCTCTACTACTCACTCTCTACTACTCACTACTACTCTCTCCTACTCACTCTCTGCTACTCTCTCTACTACTCTCTACTACTCTCTCTACTACTCTCTCTCTACTCTCTACTCTCTATTACTCATCCTCTACTCTCTACCTCTCTACCTTTCTCTACCTCTCTCTCTACTACTCTCTACCTCTCTACCTCTACCTCTCTACCTCTACCTCTCTACCTCTACCTCTCTACCTCTACGTCTCTACCTCTACATCTCTACTTCTCTACCTCTCTCTACACGCACACATATGCACATATATGCATTTATATATATGTATGTGTATCTATATGTATATACATACATATATAAACATATATATAATCTGCATATCTATATAAATACAAATATAAATGCATGCATACATATACAGATATGCATGTTATTTACATGAAATTTTTAAAAACACTAATAAAAGCAAAGCTAAAAAGCCACCTATTTACAAACAGAATTGCTTTAAATTAAACGAGGGTGAGACCTATTGCATTTTCAATGCTTGTTTACTTTGGTTCCATCAAGAAGGCATTCAGATGTGACACATTTTCCATAAATTCTGAATGGTAGCACTCTAGTTCCTCATTAGATCACTGTAGTAAAGCTACTGCTCACCAGGGAAGTCTGCTGCTGGTATTCAAAGTGCATGTTTCAGTCTGCATGTCAGAACTTTTTAATGAAATAGAAGAGGATTTGAGAAGTCAAAATGTGCCCTAAGTTTTCTTTCTGCAGCACTAGTCATAATTTCTATGGCAAAATGAACCCCCTCATTTTGTTCCTTTGCAAATTAAATGTTTTAAATGTTACCTCTTTATTCCAATCAAGATGGCTGCAGGTGTGCCATACCTTTGTCATAAGTAAGACTGTTAGCGCTCTAGTTGTTCTTTAAAACACTCTGGGATTTCTGTCATTGGGCTATACTTGGGCTACATCTCGGTGATATTTGTGCTACATTTGGGCTCTTTTGTCTCTGGTGGCCATCTTGGGAGACTTGTTATGAAGTTTCCTAATTTCCTCATTTACTGCAGTTTCCTCAGTAGGCATACTGTCAGTTCTTTACTTTGATTCAATGAAGAAGGCATTCAGATGTGTCACACATTTTCCATAAATTCAGAATGTTAGCACTCTAGTTGCTCATTACATCACTGTAGTAAAGCTACTGCTCACCAGGGAAGTCTGCTGCTGGTATTGAAAGTGCATGTTTCAGTCTGCATGTCAGAATTCTTTAATGAAATAGAAGAGGATTTGAGAAGTCACTCAACATGTGCCCTAATTTTTCTTTCTGCAGCACTAATCATACATTCTATGGCAAAATGAACCCTCTCATTTTGTTCCTTTTTAAATTAAATGTTTTAAATGTTACCACTTTATTCCAATCAAGATGGCTTCAGGTGTGCCATACCTTTGTCATAAGTAAGGCTGTTAGCGCTCTAGTTGTTCTTTGGAACACTCTGGGAAGCTGCAGTAGAACACAAAGGAATCAACTGACAGTCTCTGCCCTTGTTGGATGTACATGTTTTACTGAGAATGTCAGACTTCATTCTCACATGACTGAGAAAGATAATGTGAATTTGCAGAAAATATGCTCTCAGTTTAGCTTATAGATCACCTTCCAAACCTCTGTGGGAAAAGCATGTGAAAATAGTTTTCTCTCAAACATGATTCATGATATCCCAGCAGAAGGCTTTTTCACATGGTAAAATCACCTTAGAACATACCACAATTCCTAAAATGAGTATGGTACCATCAACAAATGATTTATAATGTAACTAAAGTCTTAAAACCTTCTATTAACTGCAATGCTTTTTAATGAGGTGCTATCATGTATATTGGTCTCAAGATGGCTGCCAACACTTCTTGGATGAAGTGCTGACAGCCAATCAGATCTCACAATGAGATGTGTGGTTAGGCTCCGCCCAGATATGTATATGATTTTACTTTTGATTTTCTCAGGAACTACTGAACGGATTTACACCATATATGCAAAAGGCACATGCCTGACCTGAGTACTACCTCTTTGCCAAATTTCAAGTAATTCTGTTCAGCCGTTCTGGCTGTAGCTGTGTCTAAAGGTCCTATGGAAAAATGCATGGGGAAAACGCATTTTGGGACCCCCCTTTTTTCTCGGCCCACGCTTGACGAATCACCCCGAGACTTTCAGGGTAGGAGCTGAACGGAGCGCCCCATTAGTTTTGAAAATTTCGCGAGGATTCGTCAACCAGCGCCAAAGTTATTCAAAATAGAATTTTGAGATTTCCAATGGAAACTAGGTTGTAACTATAACTATCTACTGGCGACCGCCAGTAGATAATATATATATATTCACTGAAAAAAACATAGGTTTCATGCACTTTATAGTTAGGAATTGGCATTTAAAAAACCTTGGAAGTTCACTGAAAAAACCAAAGGTTTCAGGGGCGTTATAGTTAGGAATTGGCATTTAAAAAACCTTAAAAATTCACTGAAAAAACCATAGGTTTCAGGGGTGTTATAGTTAGCTGGACATTTCCCTCGTACAAAACCCTACAAATTCCGCCGTTATAGTTAGTTCAGCTAACTATAACTCGCGCCCCCGCAATGCACTGCTGATGACGTCACATATTACATCACTCATGACATGGTCAGTGACATCACTGATGACATCACTGATGCTATCTCAAATGACATCACTGATGACATCACTGATGACGTCATCCAGTGAGTCTGTGTTTCTGTAAAGTTTTAATATGTTTAATATATATATTGAAAGGCCTGTTGAAGAACGAGTGGGTGTACAAGTGTATGAATGGATGATTTTCTAGGTGCTTAACTGACTCTATAAGTGAGTCATTAAATGTATCTTACTGCAGACTAGTGACTAAACTGTGTGAATGTCTGTATGTGTCTGTGTGTTGGTGTATAAGTGGCTGCATGGTTTTGTGAATACCTATATGAATGTGTATATATGGGTTATTGATTGGTTGTCTCAGTATCTGTATGGGTGCCTGAGTGTTTGTGTGGGTAGGGTGTGGGTGACTCTGTGCATAGATGTGTGAGTGGGTGATTCTATGGTGCATGGTTTTAAGAGTGCAACTGTGATGGACTGTATGGTTGGGTGAGTGTATGTATGAGTGTGTTAGTGATTGAATGTATATCTCAGATGTACATGTGTCAGTAACTACACATGTGAAACGCAGTGTATATGTGTGTAAGAGTATATAACTATCTATATGTGAGAGTGTGTGATTGAGGGAGTGCCTGTATGGATGAGTGTGTGCTTGTATTAGTAATTGTATAAGAGTGTCAGAATTTGTTAGTATTTTTATGAGTAAGTGAACTTGAGTGTGTTTAACTGTATAGGTGAGTAAATTGGACTGTGATTAATTATTTGCATGACTGACTAGTTGTGTCAGTACCTCAATGGTTAATTGGTGGTGTGTGAGTGTCTATATAGGTGTATAAATGCATATGATAGTCCTGTATGGAGTGACTGTAAGTATGAGTGACTGTACAGGTGAGTGAGTGGAGATGTATGTAGACCTAAGAGTCAATGAGTGGGTATGTAGTTATTGGTTTGGAGTACTTATGGTTTTCAAAATGGCCATTTGAAATTTTGAGTCGGTGTATCAAAGGTTATATTAGGGTGTGAGAAGATGCACTAATTTAGCACATGGATGACATCATCAGTGATGTCATTTGAGATGTCATCAGTGATGTCATCAGTGATGTCACTGACCATGTCATGAGTGATGTAATATGTGACGGCATCAGCAGTGCATTGCGGGGGCGCGAGTTATAGTTAGCTGAACTAACTATAATGGGGGAATTTCTAGGGTTTTGTACGAGGGAAATGTCCAGCTAACTATAACACCCCTGTAACCTATGTTTTTTTCAGTGAATTTCTAAGGTTTTTTAAATGCCAATTCCTAACTATAACGCCCCTGAATCATTTGGTTTTTTCAGTGAATTTCAAAGGTTTTTTAAATGCCAATTCCTAACTATAACCTGCATGAAACCTATCGTTTTTTCAGTGAATTTCAAAGGTTTTTTAAATGCTAATTCCTATCTATAGCTTATCTCTGAAGATATCATGTTTAATGATTTTGATTGGATTTGTATATTTTTCAAATTCAGTGTGTCAATTTTATTAATCACATTTTTTTTAATATACTTTTTTATCACCATTTTTTAAACTTATGTTTTCAATTAATTCTTTAAAAAATTTAAAAATATTATTTGAACTTAATGGGCTTTTCCAATATATTTTTTTATATTTATCAAAATATTTTTTTAACTATATGTGCAAAACTTTATTTTATATATATGTTTTCAATGTTTTTGGGTCCGCGCACCCTAAGCGCACCGTTCCCGATCCCTACGCGATAGCATCCGCGCATGGTACTAGTTGGGTACGTGTTTAGTGCGCGATCGCAATGCGTCCCGAAAGCGACTCCCAGCCTATATGCGACACGTTCGATGTACGTAACGTCACGTTTACGCGCTTCCGTGATGTGTCATCTGCGTCTATGAAAAAACATATATATATGTATTTCATGTGAATATTAATTGAAGACAAACTCTAAACTAGTCTTAAAACTAATATATTTTTACATCTAATCCAATATTTCTTTTTAATTGAATTTCGCGGATGCGCGGTGGGTGTGCGTGCTGCGTATGCGCAGGGTGCGCGGATCCCATGTGACCTGCAAAAAAAGAGATTTGATTGGTTCATTACACTTCCTCTTCTAACTATTGAAAGACCCCACCCATTTCAATCATTCTTCTTTGACCTTCTTTAGAGCGCCATCTCTTTGGAGAGAAGAAGATTTTTTAGACTAAGTTTACACTTGGCTCTAACTTTTTTCAACCAAAAATGGCTTCAGGGCAGCAGGCATCACCTTCATCACCTCATACTTCTGAGGATGAATTTTTGCCGGAGGCACCACCCAAAAAACATTTTTCTTCAGTGGTGTGGAAATTTTTTACTTTTCCCGAGGGGCAGAATAAGACCAATGCCACTTTGGTCACATGCAAGATTTGCAAAAGAGTCCTATCGAGAGGGGATCCTAACAAGAAATACTCTTGCGGCACGGCAAGTATGATGAAGCACATGAGGACCCTTCATCCAAACAATCTTGCACAAGAAGAGTGCCGACGGATGAGAAACACTCCTGCTCCTGCGCCATCCACCTCATCGCAGCCGAGCACATCAAGAGTGCATCCATCAGCCCAAACCTTGAAAATCCATCCTCAATTTCAATTTTTAAAAGTGCTCTGCACTAAGTGCAATAAGACCTTGTGCTATGGTGAGCAGTCGATCGATCTGATCTGCCGCCGGCAAGAAAGTCACATTTGCTTGGTTTTTTTTTTATTGTTCCCTGAAGTTTATTGTTTGGTTTCTCCTGTTTTGTTTTTTGTTTTGTTTTTTTGCACAAAAAAAAAATTAAAAATTGTTCAGAAAACCCAAAACAAATTATAAAAGAAGAAAGAAGAAAAAAAAAGTTCTTGTAAGAACTAACTTTCCTGGTTTAACAAAAGAGCTAAATTTCTTTGTTAGTGTTAGTTTAGATGAATGTATGTGTAGTATGTAATTGACTGAATGAATGCATTAGTAGCGTATGGTGAATGTATAAGTGCAGAACTATGAGGAAGTGCTGCAGCATCACACAGTAACCTCTTTAACTACAGTGTGCTGTAGTACTTCCGAAGCACAGGGATGCAACATATGTACATAAACATGTTGCAAATCTATGCTTCTCTCTGCACGGCTGCTTAAAATGCAGCCATGTGGTGACACAGGCACCCTTGCACTTTAACTTACAAAAACTGTAAATGATGTCGCTATAAAATATTCACCAAATCTAAAGTTGAATTTTTGGAGGATGCACCACTCCCACAACATTTTCCTTCAGTGAAATGGAAATGTTCTACTTTTCTCGAGGGGCAAACAAATACCAAAACCACCTTTCTCATGCACAAGATTTTCAAAAGAGTTCTGTTACGAGGCGACCCTAAGCGGCATAGCAAGTATGATGAAACACCTAAGGACCCTTCATCCAAACAATCTTGCACGAGAAGAGTGCAAACAGATGAGAAACACTCCTGTTCTGTATCTGTAAAAAACAATCACAAATAAATGTATATTAATAACTTTCAAAATTGTACTATTCCATTACTGTACAAACACATTTTATATAAATACTGACTAAGAAACTATGTCCCTGAACCACAAGTGTGACGATGGTTAAAACACTACATGCATAGTGCATACTACTTTGAAGCAGTTCATGCCCAAAAGCCTACCTCACTAAAACTCTACATGCTAACTGACTAAATGATTACAGTACTTTAAAGAGACACACTGGGTGAGTGACAGGATGTTTGCTAGAAGAGTATGAATACTAACTAGGGAATTGAAGGTGTGAAACACAACTGTGTAGGTGATTAGAGGGCTGCATCCATACTGCATAGGCATTTAAAGCAGTCCATGTGTTAAGGCCTGGCTCACTGCATGACTACTTGGGTACTGACTGAATGATTAGAGTACAGCAAGGAGAGTGCCTAGGTGAATTTATAAGTGCTAGGCTTTTCGCACAGGGAATGGATTAGTACTTGGTACTGAATGGGTCACTAGAGGAGTGCAAAGGCAGTGACAAGATTTTTGCTGGACTGTATGGATACTGACTAGGAAATTGAAAGTGTGAAAGACAAGTGTCTAGGTGGTTAGAAGACTGCATGCATAGTGCATAGGGGTTTGAAGCAGTCCATGTGCTAAGGCCTGGCTCAGTGCATGAATACTTAGGCACTGACTGAATGATTAGAGTACTGCAAAGATAGTATTTTGGTGAATTTATAAGTGTTTGAGTTTTCGCACAGTGAATGGATTAGTACATGATGCTGAATGGGTCACTAGAAGACTGCAAAGGGAGTGACAGGGTGTTTCCTGGAAGTGTTTGGATACTGACTAGGGAATTAAAGGTGTGAAAGACAATTGTGTAGGTGGTTAGAGGACTGCATGCATAGTGGATAGGGGTTTGAAGTAGTCCATATACTAAGGCCTGGGTCACTGGATGAGTACTTGGGTACTGACTGAATGATTAGAGTACTGCAAGGAGAGTGCCTGGGTAAATTTATTAGGGTCTGCCGCAGTGAATGGATTAGTGCATAATGCTTAATAAGGTCACTAGAGGAGTGCAAGGGGAGTGAGAGGGTGTTTGCTGGAAGTGTTTGGAAACTGACTGGGGAATTGAATGTGTGAAAGGCTAGTGTGTAGGTGGTTCGAGGACTACATGCATAGTGGAAAGGGGTTTGAAGAAGTCCATGTGCTAAGGCCTGACTCAGTGCATGAATACTTAGGCAGTGACTAAATCATTAGAGTACTGGAAAAAGTGTGTCTTGGTGAATTTATAAGTGTTTGGGTTTTGGCACAGTGAATGGATTAGTACATGGTGTTGAATGGGTCACTAGAGGACTGCAAAGGGAATGACAGGGTGTTTCCTGGAAGTGTATGGATAATGACTAGGGAAAATGAAGGTGTAAAAGACAAGTGTATAGTATGTTAGAACACTACATGCATACTGCATAGACATTTGAAGCAATCTATTTGGTACTTAGAAACTGACTATATAATCAGACTACTTCTAGGACAGTGCTTAGGTAAAACTTTTAAATTTTCAGTTCTGCCACAGTGAAGAGAATAGTACATGGTACTGCACCTTAGTGTCAAACCCCGACTCATTTTATCAATGCATAAGCAAAGACTAGCTTCTAATGCTACTAAAACTTGACAACATGACAGGTTTTAAAAGAGTTATCTGCTAAAAAATACACGATGTTACCAAATGCTTCTCTCACAGTGGTTCCCAAATGCACACAGACTCACAGTGTGATTCTAGACAACAACCACTATACCTAGGAGTTTACCAAAAATCATTCACTACTGTGGAAGTGGTAAGGGAACTGCACACAATCTTCATATTTCAGGACTGCACTTTTGTGTCAAAGCCTGACTCATTTAATCAAAGCATAAGCAAAGACTGGCTTCTAATGCTACTAAAACTTGACAACATGACCGGTTTTAAAACAGTTATCTGTCAGCAAATACACGATGTTACCAAACGCTTCTCTCATAGTGGTTCCCAAATGCACACAGACTCATAGTGTGATTTTAGACAATCAACACTTTCCTAGGAGTTTACCAAAACTCATTCACTAGTCTAGAAGAGTTAATGGTACTGCACACAATCTACATATTTAAGTACAGCACATCAATGTCAAAGCATGACTCATTTAATCAACGTATAAGCAAAGACTAGATTCTAATGCTACTAAAACTTCACAACATGACAGGTTTAAAAAAAGTTATCTGTCAGCAAATACATGATGTCACCAAATGCTTCTCTCACAGTGATCCCAAATACACACTAACTCACACTGTGATTCTAGACAAGCACCACTATCCCTAGGAGTTTACCAAAACTCATTCACTACAGTGCAAGTGGTAAGGGAACTGCACACAACCTACATATTTCAGGACTGCACTTTTCTGTCAAAGCCTGACTCATTTAATCAAATCATAAGCCATAACTGTCTTCTAATACTACTAAAATTTCACAACATGACAGGTTAAAACAGTTATCTGTCAGCAAATACACGTTTTTACCAAATGCTTCTCTCACAGTGGTTCCCAAGTGCACACAGACTCACTGTGTGATTCTAGACAAACAACACTATCCCTTGCACTATACCAAAACACATTTCTTCATCTAGAAGTAGTACTACATTTTAGTATAGAAACATAACATAACTCATTTCACAAATTCATAAACAATGACTGGTTTCTAATTCTACCAAAATATAAAAACAGCACAGTTATCTGTCTGCAAACACATGAAAAACACAAATGCTTATCACAGAATTGTTTCTACATGCACACACACTGTCAATAAGATTGTAGAGAAAAAAAGTACTCCCTACACTTTAGCAGGAGAAATACATTAGTCTGATTAAAATCAAAATAGTCTACATACATCCCCTCACAATTAAATAACTCATCTTTCAAGTTCTTTTGTAGATTAAGAAGTCACTCACCATATTTTCTTTAACAGAATCTCTGCACTGTGCACCTCTCAGCAAAAACAAAGAATGGAAAAGTTTCCCTTTCATTTTCCACACATATACATGTAAACATCAGATCACAATCCTTCACACATAAACTCAAAAGCAAACACACATTTCTATTGGTTAAACATTTCAACCCTTTCCAACTGCAATACATTTCAACCCTTCCCCCCATCTGCCTTCTGCCTGTTACCATAGAAACAGGTCATGGAACACTGCACTAAGCACACAGTTCAGAAGTTCAGCAAACAATGTTCCTACACAAGAGAGGAAGTGTGCTTCACTTTTCAACATATCAGCTAATCATATATAATGTTCCTTACAATCTGTTTTTGTTAACCAATAAGAATCATACCTTTAAAAAACAGAAATATACACCCTACCTTTCAGTGTACAAAGTAGTGATACAACCAATGATTTCTTGTCTTTTTAAAAAAACAATCTGTGGATCCGTGCACCCAACGCGATATTTCGCCGTTTTTTTTTTTTTTTTAAGGGGGCCCCAGGGGGTCCTTCTGGGACCCCTAAGCACCTATAGAGGGTCAGAGTATTTCCACTCTGCCCCCTTTATATGTTTTACACACTTATTCTCCTTGCTTCTTCAGCCTCGCTTCTACCGAGGCAGAAAATGGCCGCCAACAGTTCCTGGTTTCGAATGTAGAGAGACACTCGACAGCCAATTAGCATTCAGCGCGCAATCGGGAGGGTGAGCACTCGGTTCGGGGAGTGTGCGCGTACGGTGCGTGTACGGTCCGCGGATCCTCCGCAGCCATAGATATTTATGTACTTTTAACTCTAATTTTCTCAGGAACTACTGAACGGATTCACACCATTTATGCAAAAGGCATGAGTCTAATCTGAGGACTACCTCTTTGCCTAGTTTGGTGTCATTCCGTTCAGCGGTTCGGGCTGTAGCTGCGACAACGTATCCTATTGGAAATTGCATGGGGAAAACGTGTTTTGGGACCCCCTTTTTTCTCAACCCCCGCTTGATGAATCACCACAAAACTTTCAGGGTAGGAGCAGAGCTGGCCAAAAGTTTGGAAAATTTTGCGAGGATTCGTCAACCGGCGCCAGACTTATTGGGAATAGAATGTTGCAGATTTCCTATGGAAAATAGATACTAACTATAACTACCTACTGGCGACCGCCAGTAAGTAATATATATATATATACATATATATATTATATATTAATTTGACTTTTTGTTGATTCGATTCTTCATGCTTCACCTTGTACTTAGGCCTGGGCTAAAATTCCGTTCCGCTTGCAGAAATTGCGATAATTTGACATTTTTGCGTTCCGCAGAGAGCGTGAAAATGTCAAAATTTCCGCAATCCACATTTTACCGGAAATGTTTTCCTTGCTTGCGCTGTAAAATAATACATTCTCGCGTGCACGTGATCGCCTTACCTGAATCCCCGCGTTCGCCGACAAGTTTTCCCGATCCGGTCGCGTTCTCCACGATATGTTGGATTGTTGGCAGCCATTTGCGCTGTCTCGCGACCGTTCACGCCCGCAGTAACGTCATTCGTCGTGCGATCACGTCTTTCTTCTCGCGATCATGCACCGCGAGACAAGTGAAAACAAGATGGCCGCGCCCGTGAGCAACCGCATGGGTAAGTTGGCGAGCCGCGACCACACAGAAAATAATGCAAACGGGCGGGAAAAAAACTGCCGCATCTTCGCGATATTTGCGCGTGTTTGCCGAGATTTTTTTTTTTTTAAAGAAACCTTTATTATACAATAAGATACATACAAGGGCCTACAACCACCAAGGCCAGCCGCTACAGAGCCCGAAGGCCCGCAATGTAACGCCACACATTCAAATGAACCAGAGGCGAAGCTCCCGGCAGTCCGTGAGCACATGCAACAGGCCGTGGCTATAGGCCGAGAGCAATCGAGAAAGACAGTTTCATTTTTTGTTAAATACAAAACACACTCAAGGCAATGAGAGTCCGAAATAGCAACGTGCGCTACCCAGGATGGGGGACAACGGACAGTGTCTAAAGCAGTTCTTGACAGGAAGTGGTAGCGGGGGGCAACGGAGAAACAAAGCATGGAACACACCTCACACAATCCTGCAGAATGTGTGGCTAGGGGGACAAAGCAATATCGACCTCTAACGGCAGAGGCTGGGTGCAGATATGTCCACGATATAAATTCCATGGACCCCATACCTTAGTCCATTTCCCAGGCTTGCCTCTCGCCACATACACCGTCTTTTCCCTAAACATACACCAGTCCATATTCTCCTTCCATACCGCGACCGTGGGTGGCCTCGGGGAACCCCACAGCTGTGCAATGTTACGCTTAGCCACCATGTACCCCAAAGTCACCCACTGCGTCTGTGCCACATTATAGTCATTCGGTTCCCAGACATTCAACAAACACCTCCTAGCCTCTGACAACAGAGCAACGTGCGTGACCTCCTCCATTACAGCGTGGATACCGTTCCAAAATCGCACAACCTCCAAACATTCCCATAGGATATGAAGAAAGGTACCCGACAGGCCACATCCACGCTTACACCTTCCATCCATCGAGTAACCCATACGTAGCAAACCGGGCCCCGTGACATACACTCTGTGGAGGATCTTCAGCTGTACGAATCGTAAGCGGGCCGGGATCGCCATCTCTTTCGGGGAGGCCACCGCCGTTACCCAGTCCTCATCGTCCAGTTCCAAGCCGTCACCCATCCATGCCTCCCGCAGACGGATTAGCAAGTCCGCGCGATCATTAATAAGTTTTTTGTAGATCAGAGAGATAGTGCTGTCGGGCACATAGCCATCTAACACTCTATCCTCCAGCGGGGAATATTCGGGGATAGCAGTAACATCCGGAAAGACCGAACACAGAGCATGGTAGACTTGTGCATACCGGAAGTACTCTCTATCATTTAATTGGTATTCAGTTTTAAGCATTTCAAACGTTTTAAAAGACCCCTTCGCCCAAAGGTCACCCACCTTACATATACCAATCATATCCCATTTCTCAAAGCCTTTCGTTTTCCACAAACAACCCAACCGCTCGGAGGCACACAACGGCGTCGCCCGAGTCAAGCGACCCCTCCACCCCATCGCAGCACTCGCCGCATGCCACACACACCGCAACCTGCGTGGGCCCTGTCAACCGTGCATCCGGGGTCACCGAATACAGCGCCCTATTATAATCCCCACCCAGGAGTAGTAATTTATCCATCTCGAAGGCCGGATTCAAGGCGGGACCGTATATCCCGTGGTTCGCCGCCGCCAATTGAGACGCCCAATAGTATCTTTTAATATCGGGAAGGGTGACCCCCCATCATACCAAGGGAGCGTCAACTTGGCGAGAGCGATCCGCGGCCGCCCGTCCCAAAACAGTTGGCGCTGAAGACCCTCCACCTCACGGAAATAACGGGCTGGCACGACGTCTAGAGTATTTTGCAAAGCGTACAAGAAGCGAGGTAGCGACATCATTTTAAACAATGCCGCCCGTCCGAGCGGCGAGAGCGGAAGTCGTCGCCACCTCGCGACGTCGGCCTTCAATCGCTGGAGGGGGGGAGAAGGTTCCGCTCATAGCGGACCGCGGGATCCAGAGAGATAAAGATTCCCAAATATTTGAACCCCAGTGTAGCAATCTGGATAGGGCAATCCCGCGGCAAAAGGGGGGCCTCACCCGCGAGGACGTAAACACATGACTTGGCCCAATTGATGACCAGGCCAGAGTTGCGACCAAAGGAATTCAATACGTCCACCAATACAATTAGCGACTGTCGGGGAGAGGTAAGATACAGAAGGATATCATCCGCGTAGAGGGAGACACGGTCCTCAAACTCCGGCGTCCATCTAATGCCCCGCAGCGACGGCTCCCAACGCAACCAGGCGGCGAGAGGCTCCAAAGAAAGTGCAAAGAGAAGGGGTGATAACGGACAACCCTGCCGCGTACCTCTCCCCAGTGCGAGGGGAGCCGACACCCTACCATTCACCACAACCTGAGCCAGTGGGTCAGCATATAGCAATTTTACCCAACCAATAAACTCAGGGCCGAACCCGAATTTCGCCAACACGGCCCAAATATACGGCCACTCCAAAGTGTCGAACGCCATAGTAGCGTCTAAAGATGCCAAGATGGCCGGCTCACGTATGAACTCCGCTCTAGCAAGCACGCCATGCAACCGCCTCAAATTCAGGGCGGTATTCCGATGGGGTATAAAACCGGACTGGTCCTGATGTATCAAGTCGCCCACGACTCGGGCCAGCCGATTAGCCAATACCTTGGCCAGAATTTTGGGTTCTGCATTCAACAGCGAAATGGGCCTATAGGAAGCGCAGCTTCCCCTCTTTATGTATCACAACTATGGTGGCGAGACGTTGGTCAGGGGGGAGGAAGCCCGCCGCACGTGCCGTGAAAAACATGTCCCGAAGATACGGCGGCATCTTATCGGGACGCAACTTATATAGTTCAATGGGAAGACCATTAGGACTCACAGCCTTACCAGACGCGATCGAGCGAGTGGCCAAAGCGATCTCATCTGATGACAACTTCGCCTCCATCAATATTGCATCAGCCTCCGATAGGGTTGGCAATGCAATATCTCTAAGCAACAGATGAGAATCCTCCTCCGAACGCACAGAAACCGGAGAGTATACCCCGCGGAAATAATCCGCGAAGCAGTCAACAATCTCCACAGGGTCAGTCACACGCACTCCATCCATTCTCTCCACAACGGGCACCACCCTGCTCGCTCTCTCCTTCTTATCCAACCAAGCAATCAACTTTCCAGCCTTATCCCCCACATCATAGAATCGTCCTTGCTGCTCTCTACTCATCTCTTTAGCGGCATCCGTGACTAGCGCTCTATAATCTGATTGTTTGAGGACGAGAACGTGCAATTTCTCATCAGTAACACCCCGCTCCAAGTCCTCCTCCAGTTCAGCTATTTCAGTTTCCAGGCGAACCACCTCTGCTCTCCCGCACCTCTTAGCATGGGAGATAAGTGACAAGGCCTGCCCCCTGATCACCACTTTGTAACCCTCCCATAGGGAGACAGCCGACGACACCGACCCCACATTATCATTGAAGTAGTGATCGGTGGACTTGACCAGTTCCGCGCGGATCTTAGGGTTACGTAAATACCAGGGGTTAATGGGTGCTACTCTCCCCTCTGCCCCGGGGACAACCTTCAGTTGCAACCATATAGGGGAATGGTCAGAAATACCTCGGGCCAAATGACGCACCTCCCCAATCATCCCAGCCTGGACCGCCGGCATAAGCATATAATCAAGTCTCGAGAGACTCCCAGGGGCCCCCGAGTGAAAGGTGTATTGTGCCTGTCCCGGGTGCATCAACTTCCAGCAATCTACAAGTCCCAAAGTGTCCATAAAGCCACCCAACCAGGCCTGGGCCCTAGGGAGATCCCTGGGGGGCCAACGGTCCTCCAACCCGGATACAACAGCGTTAAAGTCACCCCCCAACACCAGAACCCCCCCAGGGAGTCCCAGGACCAGACGCCCCAAATCAGCAAATGTAGCCGTCTGTAACCCCGGAGGCACATAAACAGCAACGAGCGAAACAGTCCTACCCTCCCATCTCCCCACCAGTGCAACATAGCGTCCTCTATCATCGTGAAGCACCTCGTCCACCTCCAATGGGAGAGAGGTCCGAACCAAAATACCCACTCCCCGTGAGCCAGAAGTGAAACCAGAGTGAGCGGCAAGGCGATAGCCCCTCCTATTTAGGGCATGGAAGGAGTTCCCAATCAAATGTGTCTCCTGCAGGAAAACAATGTCGGGCAAAATCCGTTTCAAAAACTGCAACACCACCCCGCGCTTGATCCTGTCCCCCAATCCATTAACATTCCATGAAAGGATTCCCAATCCCCTACCCCCCATCCCACTCCCGTGCATGATACCCACATCCCGGAGAGCACAACCCGGACAAGTCAGCAGAGAACTTCACATTGCCTTGCAAAACAAACGAACAGTCCCCAACCCCCCCCCTCCACCACAATCCCCCAACCACAACTCCCCCCTCCCTGCACCCCTTCATGAGCCCAAACAGCCCCCCCAACTTGCAGCGTGCCTGTCGCCCTAACATATACCACAAAAAGGAGGAAAAGGCCCCAATAAGCTCCCCACCACCTCCAGCATTTGAAGGGCATAGTGTCCCAAACTAGAGTCCAGTTGAGCCAAGGTACAAGACGTCACCAGTCCAGTCCATCTCCAGGAACCAAGTTCTAGTCCTGCTGCACCAAACCCTCTCCGCTCGCCGCCATCTGACCGTCCCGATCCTGTCCCCGAGGCAGGGCATCCAACCAGTCTCCAACCGCCTCCGGCCGGTCGAAGAAGTGTGAGTGACCCCGGAACTCAACCCGCAGCCTGGCCGGGAATAACATCGCATATTTCAGCTCCATGTCCCTCAAGCGCCGTTTGACGCCCAAAAAACCCAGCCGTTGTTTTTGGACCGCTTGCGTGAAGTCCGGGTAAAAACTGACATTAGAGTTCTCAAACTTCAGCGGCCCGGCCACCCTCGACGCCTGAAGGATAGCATCCCTATCCCGAAAGTAAAGAGTCGGGCGATTATAGGCCGTGGGGGAGCACCCACTTTGGGCGCGCCATCCGGAATCCTGTGGGCCGGCTCCACCGTGAAGAACTTGCTCAGTCCCTTGGGCGCGAGACCATTGATCACCAGATCCTCCACAAAAAGGTCGGTAGCAGAATCCTCCGATCTTTCCGGCACTCCGATGATACGAACATTGTTCCGTCTAGCCCTGCTCTCGGAGTCCTCAAGTCGACGGTCCGTCTGGTCACTGGCAACCCTCAACCCACAGACCTCCGTCTGCAGGGCAGCCACGTCCACAGTTAGGCTCGACGCAGCTTGAGCCAAAGAGTCGACCCGCTCGTTAGTTTTGGACAGGTCTGCCCTGACCAAATTCACATCGATCAGGACCGCGTCCAATTTATGAGCCAGGGTATCAAACTGCTGACCCACAGCAGCCTTCATCTCCTCAATGGCGCCCATAACATCCAGCAAGGTCAATTCTGACGAAGGGCCCGAGACCTCTTTGGACCTCTCAGGCGATTTATGCGAGCCACTAGGGGATCCCTTTGTCTGCGCATAACGATCCATGTTATTGACCTGAGTATAGGCACCCCTCCGGGTTGACTTGGGTTTCGACTTGTCTCCATCTAGTCTCGCCGCCATCGTCCGAAGGCCACCAAAGTTGGCACCCGCCAGCACCAGGAACAAGGACCAAGTAGCTACTTCAGTTGAACACAGCCGTCACAGACAGGAAGCCCGAGTATAGTCCGAGAGGCAGGCCAGACACTCCACCATCCGCGCCTCTCTAAAGCACCAAAGTCCCTCAGCCGATATCAGAGTACAAGCAGGTCGAGCCCAGCATGCCGCTGTTGTTCACTTCGCACCCGGGCACCTCACCAACTCGAGATCGGGACCAAGGCAAGAGCAGGCCGCAAACTTCGGAGCGCCACCATTCCGGTTCCCGGCGTCTGATCCAAATTTGGAAAACGGGTGGCACCTCAGCGCAAGTTCATCAGCAAAAGCCCATCAAATAAATCAGGATTAAGTCAGGATAGACGTGGGAGGTTGCGGAGGCCCTCGAGAGCCGTAAGCCTACGCGGCCATCTTGGATTCACGCTAGGCTCCTCCCCCTGTTTGCCGAGATTTTTAACATTTTTGCGATAATTTGCGAAAGTGAATTTTGCAAATTCCGCCCACCCCTACTTGTACCCATGGTATTCTGCATTGCACTACTAAGAGTTCATTCTGTTCTTCCTGGTGATTTGCTTTTATTTTATTTTGTGCTAAGCAGATGATTTGGGCTTGAGACAGATCTATCTATGACACTAGTTTAGGCTTTATTTTTGCCGTTCCAGTGTCTGTCACGTTTCACATTTAAGAGTATACAGCATACATGGCTAAGTCCGGCGGATTGACCTAGCATAACTTTTACCTGTCCTCAATCCTTCTCATAGGTGGCATGTTGTTGAAAACTTTACTTTGTATACATTTTGTACCTTGTGAGTCTGTCTATTATGTCTTTGGATAACATAATGTGCCAGCATGTTAGTCACTTGCATGTGACTCTCTGGGCATCCGGTAGTAACTCACGTTGAGATGGAAAGAACAGAAAAAATGGAAAAAATTTGGCAGCCACATAGACAATGTAAACATAATTGAAATACTCTCACCTCTATTTAAACTGTAACTTACCAGCAGTGTGTCACACCGAAACGCATCATTTGGACCTGATGAAGTTGAAATAAACACCTTCTTTCATCTACCTGGAGTCTGTGCCCGTGTGTTCCACCGGTGTGGCTAAACCTTGGGAGTAGGCTCTGATACAATTGACAACGGTGCATGTTCTTCCGGGCATGTGGAACCCTCATGAAGTTAAACAGATCCTGTCAGTCAAACAGAATGACACACCCACAAGAACAAGTTTGTCCAAAAATTGTGAAGTTTATATAACATCCCTGAAACCTGTGGTTTTTTCAGTGAATTTCAAAGGTTTTTTAAATGCTAATTTCTGTGATGTCATTTTAGATGTCATCAGTGATGTCATGAGTGATGTCACTGACCATGTCATGAGTGATGTAATATGTGACGTCATCAGCAGTGCATTGCTAGCGCGCGAGTTATAGTTAGCTCAACTAACTATAACAGGCGAATTTCTCTGAATTTATATGAGTTAAATGTCCAACTAACTATTACTTCTCTGAAACCTATGTTTTTTTTCAGTGAATTTCTAAGGTTTTTAAATGCTGATTTCTAACTATAACGTCCCTGAAACCTATGGTTTTTTCAGTGAATTTCCAAGGTTTTTTAAATGCAAATTTCTAACCATAACGTCTGTAAAACCTATGGTTTTTTCAGTGAATTTTAAAGATTTTTTAAATATCGAACTACTATTGTGCTTTTTGTCATTACTAATGTTTTTCTAACTTTTCAACTACATAAAATAAACGGCAAAACTACTATGTAATGTAATATATTTCACAAATTACAGTGACTTTTTAAATAATACAAAATAATTTAACATTCAGATAACAATTTTTCTCCCTTTTTTTGCTGTTATCAGCTACTACTTAACTTCACTATTCACAGTGATGTCAGAGTTGTTTCATCATAAACAGCAGGGGAAAAAAACTAGATTGTTAAAAAAAAAACAAATCCCTAATTCTCACAAATATTATACAAAATCAACACAAGTAACACAGCCAATACTATTTCCAATCTTCAAATCTTACCTTTACTTCATAGTTTCTGTGAACATTTTCCCAATACACCAAATAATTTATCAAACATTTTGCGTTGAAAGCATCCAGTATGAATTCCTTAAAGTATCTTTACACCTTCCCACGAAGCCGAATGGTGTATCTCAAATCTTTGTTTCAGAAATATCAAGTATGAGTTGGGTAATTCATAAGGCAAACTCGGTTTCATTTCCAAGGGTGTGTCGTTGCAGTGACTCCAACCATTATTACACTTTTAATAAACTGTATAATGTCCACTTTTGGTAGTACTTCCAGCATGGATAACAATAGCAACTGTTGCCAAAGTTCTTCTAGAAATAGATACTTGACTAGCAACAACATTTTTAATTTTGGTTTCCACTTTTCTTCCATTTGGTCTACAGCGTTGTAGCATTATAATCAAATATTTTCCATATCTTTGTAGGCATAATGTAGATAGCATTGTTGATTAATGGATCATCTCATGATCTGCTTCTTTTAGTAATTTGGAAAATGGTACAGATTTGCAGTCAGGTAATGTCAAATATAGAAATAGTTCTCTTTCAACTATAGTGCTTGAAGTTAATGAACACTGTTCACATTTATGTTCCCATTTGTAACTGAGTCCAAATAAACTCTCAATCTGAATTCCTTCATCTTCTAGTACTTCAAGCATAACTACCAAAAATTCTTGTGCATCTTGTTGTATATTAGCACTGAACGTTAAAGATCCAGTACATGTATCCAATAGTTGGCGAATACCAGAAGCAGAATGGATCTTACTTCTATCAGTTCTCAAATCTTGAAATGAAGTATAAAGTGCAGAACATAATCTTTTTTCCTGACTTTCCATAATTTCACCATAAACATCTTCAAGATAAAATATTACGTTTATAATAACATTACCATAGCAGTTTACACCAGATGCATTTTCTAATTGAAATCCGACAACATCATCACTTGTTTGTATTTTCTGCTTCTTTACATCTTTTCTTTTCTCTTGATTTTGTTTCTACTTTCCAACCGTAGTTGATTCTTTACCATGTTTGTGTTTTGAACACACAGCACGTTTCTCAGAAATAAGATATTCACCTAAACTTGGAGTATAAAGCCTTCTCAAACGATTATATTCTCTTACACAATTAACATCATCACTAACCTTGTTCTCATCAAAATTAATTAAATACAAACCAGACAACGTTTTAACTCGAGATAATGCAACATGTACCATTCCCTCTTTAAACACAGTTCTTCCTACATTTGTCAAAGCATTATCTACACGTAAACCTTGAGATTTATGAATAGTTATTGCATATGCTAAACCGAAGGGATACGGTTTTCTACGAACATACAAGTCTTTTACAAGCAAAAAATGTACAGCACAATGCGCAATCTGTCCTACCGCTGTAATCTGATCAAATTTAACTTTCAAGAATTCCATTCCATTTCTATTTTGATATTTCACAAAATCAACAACTTTCTCCATTGCTCCATTCACTAAACCTTCTTCTACATTCAAATTACGCCTCAAAATTACCCGACAGTTTAAACATACATCTACATTTTTTTCTAAGCCAGCAGTTTTTGATACAGACTTTTCCAAAGAATCCAATTTAGTCTGTAGTTTTTCTGAAAGAAAAATTGTTATTCCTTGATGCTCGATTTTATCTATAGCTTCAATGTTAACTATTTCTTCATTTTCCTATTTCATAAGCTCTCTATTACATGTATAACACTCTTCCACTGTAGGCATTAAGCAAACTAAAGACTTTTTCCTTTCATTTTCTTATACATTACTTCTGCTGGTGTGTTTTTATTTGTAAATAACTTCTTTAGTAGACGACTTTGGAAAGCTTCTTTACCATGTTTGCTTAGAACACCAATTCTTCCAACTTTTAGAATATTTCCATAATCTTCATCTCTTGCTTGTCGCATATTCTGAGTGAGTTCTTTATATTCAAAATTAAACCACAGACTCACATTTCCAATACTTCCCAGAGATTTCTCTGTATCTTCATGTAGAAGAGTTTTAAACACTGGTTCTTCTTTTACAGGTGTAAGTTGTAGCAGATCTCCAAATACAATTAAATGTTTTCCTCCAAAGAGAACGTCATAATCTGTTTTTAATACCTGTTGCAATCTTAAGTGTACAAAAGCAAGCATTAAGTTTGAGACCATGCTCACCTCATCAATAATTAATAGCTTTGTTTTCTTCAGCACTCTTGACACTTCATGAGAGGCTTCTCCAGACAACTTCTGATATTGTAATTTACTATCATGCTCAACTGGTAACATCAGTAATCTGTGCAAAGTAACTCCTTTAACATTGTGTGCAGCTAATCCAGTTGGAGCTGTTACCACAGAACATAAATGTGAACCAGTCGTTATTTGAAGATAACTGGTCAAAACTTTAATTAAAAAACTTTTACCTGTCCCAGCTTGACCACTGATGTACATCAGAAGAGATTTAAAAGATGAACACACATATTCTTTTTTTTTCATGGAACAAACCATATTCTATCTGTTCTCTCACTCGTACATATATTTCTTTCTGTTCAACATTTAGGTGTTCTTCTAACTTTTCCAATGTAATATTCTCCTCGTGTGCTTGTTGCATTGCAATTTCGACTTCATGCATAGCAATTGCTGCTTCATTTTCCAGTATTGGTTGTCCAAGAGGATCTTGACTACATTGACCACTACTCTGACTATCTTGAGAACTTTCCTTAGCTATTTCAGCTGTAATAGTCTTTTCCTGTTCAACTTCATCATTCAACATTTTTAAATATGTAGGGAAAATTGTACATGCAATGCTATCTTTACATGCATTAAAAGAATCTTCATAGCAGTCAAAGTCTCCAAGTAATTCACTTTCGCTACGCCATGCTTTAAAGAACTGGAGAGGTGCTAAATCGTAAAATTCTCGCTTATCTGGAGTTTTGCAACTGAGTTTCTTGTGGTTTATAAGATTACCCTTTGCATGTTTTACTAAACAACCATGACATCCAACTACTGCATATTTTCCTTCTTTTAAATTCTGTTTAACATTTCTTTTGAAGCTGTAATGTTGAAGGACTTCATACAGACATAGCTGTTCCAGATGTCGACTCCTTTTTGGATAGTATGTGTCCAACATATTGGTTTTAAGAATGTCTGTACTGTCTGGTTCATTTGCTGCTAAGTATTCAGGGGCAGATTTACAAGAAAGTGACGCATCTGTAAAGATGCGTCACTTTCCCTGCTCTCCCTAAGAAACCCTTGCGCCACTATTGATGCACCGTATTTACAATACGGAGCACCATGGCGCAAGGATTGACAGATGCGTCAGAAATTCTGACGCATCTGTTAACGCAAAAGTCACACATTGCTGGAGTCGTGTCACAAGCATGATGCAACTCCAGTAATGCATTATGAGGTCTATCCTCATTGTGCTGCATCACTCCTTACGCCTGCTTCAAGCAGGCATAAGAATTTGACGCAGTGGCGTCCTAGAAGTGGCGCAGTCAAATCTTGTAGATTTCACTGCGTCACTTCTACGAGGCTTTTTTGCGTTGGAACGCCCACCCTGCATACATTATACATGACGCAGGTATAATGTGACGCAGGGCTTTACAACGTGATCCATCTCTCTAGATGCGTCACGTTGTAAATGGGCCGCATTTTTACACAGCCACTGCGTCACAAAAAGTGACGCAGCGGCGGCGCAAAAATGACGCAAGGGGCTTGTAAATCTGCCCCATAATTTCTTCTAATGATTTCAACACTCTATTCCGTGAGCAGGCAAGACCTAAACTTACCCAAATGATTCCTCGAGACTTTGAACATAAACTTGAAGATCACAAGCGGTCTGAACATTCATAGGATCCAATTTCTCGGTGGGAAAGCATTTTCAAGGTAAAGCTGTACAATTTTTTGCAAACGCTTTTCTCTTGGGCAATTTCTTCCCACATTTGTTTCATCTCTGTTTTTTCTGATTTTGTTATGTACGATGTAACATAACGGGCAACAGCAATTGAGTTATCTGCAACATACTGGATGTCCATGTTCGCATTCCACATTTTTAAAATGACTGAATTGTAGTCATTGATATACTTTGACACTTCTGTTCTTTTTAAGTTGTAGGTATTCTTTGGAGATTTCCGAGTGATTGTGTGCCTTACAGAAGAAAAAAAGAATTTACTCTTCCGTTACAAATGACTGGACATGAAAAACCAAACCTACATTTGGTAAAAACAATTCCTTTAGACTTGTTTTTTCTTCTCCAGTACTTTCCACAACGGTGACTTTGGAAACGTAAAACTCTTGCTTGGTACTCCTTTCTCCAAAAGAAATCAGTAACTTCTCCAAGAGGTGGATTCTTTTTATTGCAGATAAAAGACATCATAGCTTGAAACCTATGATTAAAATATCTTCACACATTTACAGGATCCAATGAACACAGTTCACCAGGAGTCTTTATTTCAACATTTTTAATATTGGAATTCAATTCTCTTAGAAACTCAAGCAAGCTAAGTGTGACAAACCATGTTGGTGTACCTAAATTCCGTAACATACACTTGAGTTCTCCATGACGACGATACCAATACTCATTTGTTCCACGTTGACATGCCATCAAATTGATTAACTGTGCTTCTAAATTTTCATCTGTTCTTTCAACTTTCTCCACAAATTCTTTCGCATAAAGAAGTGATTGATGAACTCCAGTTTTAAGTATGTGGTTCACTGCATATGACAGAGAAGATAAATCACTTTCAAACAAAAAGTGAAATATGTATGGAATACACTATCGAAATCTAGGATCTTCAAAATATGATCTTGTTGACCGATATTCTGAAGCTGGAGTACATACAGGTCGGTCATCATATCGTCCACTTTCTCCATTAGGAAACACCTGTGGAAAACAACAAGCTTCCAAGCTCTTCTCCCATACACTCATTGGAGTTCCCTGTGCTTTTTTCATTTGAAATAACTCAATGCTGCTTCCTATTACTTCTTTTGAATGCAAAGGACATATTTTGTAATGTTCATAAATCTCTTCAGTCCATGACTTGTCCACTTTCTCTATTTGACCACTTGAAATTTCACATTCATCTTCTAAGCTTATTACCTGTTCATCCACATTTACAGTTTTGTAATAAATATTGTTCTCTATAAGATATAAGGTAGCCTTTTCAACTTTATTAACATCCACAAATTCTTGCCATATTTTCCGACTCTTTGGTGGTACACCACTCTTCCTTTCAGCCCTCTTTGCAAGTCTGTTGGTGGCAGTTTACCTGTTTTAGGCTCCATCTGAATTATAGTTTGAAAAGGATGAGCAGATTGAATTAGAACCGACTCATATGTATTCAATTCTGCCAGTTCCTCCGGAATAGCTACTACCTTTAAGTTATTATGTACTGCTCTAGCCGGCATTTTGTTCTCTTCTAATTTGTTGTAACAATATTTACATATGCGTTGATCACTACCTAACTCAAATCGACTTTCCACCAATAAGTAAGTTGCAAATTCTTCCCACTTACTATTGTTCTCCTTTTCACTTTTCAAATACAAATCAACATTCCTAGTTTGACTTTTATAATGAGTATGACAACAACAAACACAAAAATAGCTTGGTATTTCAGAGCACACTTCTATCATCTGATAAAGAACCATATAAAAGACTTCCATTCAGTTCACTTAAAATTAATGCAGGACTTTTTGCATAGTACAGTTTCTTTCCAAAGTTCCGCATTTCTGAATGGTGTACTGCTAACATCCTCAAGAGATGAAAAACACTTTTACACACTTTTCTTGAAAGACAAGCCAGAGAATGCCCATGTTTCTCAGTATATTTTCTTACATTACATGGATCTAGTCCTTGCAACAACTTAATCTTCTGTTTAATACTTTTCTGTGTATATTCTCATTTCTCATAGCAAATTTCGCATTATATCAATAGATTCCTGTTGAATACTACAAATACTGCTACAACCCCACTTATACACAGGAGCTTGTGTACGTTTCCCTTGCACTTCTTCAACTATTAACTCTTCTGCACTTTTGCCAACCAATTCCTCTTTTGGAAGGGGACAACCATCGTGAACTTCGTAGCAACGACCTCCAGTATCAACTGCAAATGGTAACTTTCCTCATTAAAAAAAGGCTCACTACTAGAAGTATGTTACCAATGTCCACTAAAGATTTTGCAAAAGTTGGTTCTGTTCACAAGTCTTTTTCTTCTACTTTTCTCTTTCAACACTTTGATTACTTTATCTAATACTTTGATCCTCTTCAAAATCGCAATGAATAACTTCTGTTTTAAAGTAAAAGCAGTCTCCACTATACTTTCGATATGCTGCTTCTGTTTGAATTGCAGCACTTTCTTTTTATATTTGCAGCATGTTCTCATTAAATTCTGAATCACTCTAGTTTGAAAAAGTCTCTGATGAATTTCTTGAAATAGTTTGTGTATCCGGGTAACAGATACTGTTTCTTTATCATTTTTCTTTTCCTTGTATTTGAAATTGAAGTCTCCTTCTCCTTACTTGACAAATTCTTCTTTTTCCTTTGTGTAATGTAATTTTCATTAAATGTTCGTAATATTTTTTTTAGAAATTGTCTCAAGTTTTTACCAGAAGAAACTGTTTGTGTAGTGCTCTCATTTTTTTGTAATTAAAAATCTTTTCTTTTCTGCAAATTTAAATGCTTCTTTTCTAGTCTTTTTTTCTCAGTTCTTCTAGGCATTTTCAATATTTTATCCAAACAAAATAATTTTCTGAAAAAAAAATAGATTCAATTATTTTTTACATCAGTTCAATATATTACAATAATAACATACAATTACATAAATTCTACTGACGGCTTCCAGAGGCAGTGCTGCAATGTGATGGAGCAGGGCAGGGGAGCAGTAGGATGACTGGTAGTGCCATAGAACATACAGCAAGTATTTCTTTAATTATTTACATACACCGTTACAATTTGCATGTAACTGCACTAACTCGTACTTTTCACCTCTCCGCCGCACCCCACCACCCCACAGCACTCCCTCTGCAACCCACCGCAGACAACTTTATAGATAATATTTTAAAAAATTGTAATCTATGTACTTAGGATGATATTATCAACCAAACGGCACATAGAAAAATTACCATTTCATCTACAACTTTGCAAACATAACACTGCACCCAAAGCTTTAATTGGAGGGGAGGGGGCCTGAGCAGTGACAGTGAGACCATGCACATTGCTCACTACTAAAAAAGTGGAGACATCATGCCAGGTGAGTCGCGTTGTAGGAGAAAAGAAATCCTTTAAAGAGAGCCATTTTCTCTCACGATTTCCCTTCTCTTTTTGCAGCGCAGGAGCAACATCACCGTGGCGTGATTAGAAGAGAGAGCACCAGGCACACAACGCCCATTGCCCCGGACTCCCTGAGACAGCTTCCCAATAGCACACACAGAGCCGCACCCGAGTACTTCACAGGTCTTCAAAAGACCATTTGCTTCTAAATGATGCTCTGTTTTTTTCCACCCCTTTTTAGAGCCCCTACATCCCCACTCTGCCTATTGCTGAGAGAACTAGCCTCCCCTGAAATTTTGCTCTGGTTGTGCCTTTGGAGACGACCACATGCAGCCAACTCCAACACAACCCTGTTCTCACCTTTCACAGGGTGTTGTTGTAATGCTACAAAAATACACGCTTTGCTTGGCTCACTTAGGGGCATATTATCTAGGCCTGGGCGAAAATTTCTTTCCGTTCGCGGAAATTGCGATAATTTGACATTTTCGCGTTCCGCAGAGAGTGCGAAAATGTCAAAATTTCCGGTTTCCGCAGCTTGGCGATAATTTGTTTCTTGCTCGCGCTGTAAAATAATACATTCTCGCGCGCGCGCGATCGCCTTACCTGAATCCCTGCATTCGCCGACAAGTTTTCTTGAGCCGGTCGCATTCTCCATGAGATGTTGTATTGTTTTTAGCCATTTGCGCTGTCTCGCGACAGTTCGCGCCCGCAGTGACGTCATGCGTCGCGCGATCACATCTTTCTTCTCGCGATCATGCACCGCGAGACAACTCAAAACAAGATGGCCACGCCCGCAAGCAACCACATGGGTAAGTTGGCGACCCGTAACCATGCAGAAAATCTCACGAACATACGGGAAAAAAACTTCCGCATCTTCGCGATATTTCCGCTTGTTTGCGTTAATTTTAAACATTTTCGCGATAATTTGCGAAAGTTAATTTCGCAAATTCCGCCCACCCCTAATATTATCAAGAACGTCGTTAAAATTATCACAGCTTTAGCGACAGGAAACTGTTGCTAAAGCGTCGATAATGAACTTGATAATATGCCCTTGTGAATTCCCATAGAAGCCCAGCTTCACACCACAACCTGGCTAGCTATGGTAATTGACAAGGGTATATTATCAAGCCCATTATTGCCGCTTTAGTGGCAGTTTCCTGCCACTATAGCGGTAATAATTTTAATGCCGTTCTTGATAATATGCACCGTTATGTTTCTAAATTAACGTCTTACACTTAGAAGCTGCTTTACATTTCTTTCCCTACATCAACCTTTGTTTAAAACACAACCAGAGAAGGGTGGTGAACTCTGGTCCACACAGAGCAACTCAAAGCTTTCTTGTTCTTTATCAGAAACTTCATCTGCCTCTCAATGATTATCGCTAGCCTTTTCGGCCCCTTAAGAGGCTGGGTGGATGAGTATAATACACAGTATTTAGGTTCAGCGGCAGAGAGTGCACAAAAATAAGGACGGATTGTTGAATAAAGGGCGACTGGATGGATGACCAGATGGATGAATGGATAGCTAGTTGGATGGATGTACGGATAAATGGACGAATGGAAGGAGAAATGGATGCATGGACCAGTACTTAGGATACACGGGTGGGCTGATATATGCGTAGGATTGGTTCTGGGACAGATGTATGTATGAATATATGGGCATATAACTGGATGGATGGCAAAGTGCTTACCATAGGTGAGTGGGCTGATATATACTTAAAATAACTGCAGGGACAGATGTATGTGTGTATGTAGGTTGGAATGTATGAATGAATTAGATAGATGGTTGGATCGCGCAGAGCTTAGGATGAATGGATGCAGATCTTTAAGTGGGCCAGCTCTGAGCACCGGCAGTTATTTTCAGAAGTCCTCAAAAGTCTATCGGGCTCTATTTTCGGCCCTCGCAAAGGTAGTCAAGTTTACTTTTTTTTTATTGGACTGCAGTCAGAACATGCACATCGATGAGTGCATGCTCATTTTGCTCACTACTGAGAAGTGGAGACATCATGCAACATGAGCCACATTGTAGGAGGAAGGGCAAACCTTTAAAGAGCGTGTTTCCCGAACGTAGGATAATTCAAGGGGATTTTCTTAAGCACACAATGCTAATTATCTTCATGCAGACAACACCCCTACTTGGATAGACCACACCCCTTTAACAGGTATGCCCCGCCCCTTTTAGAGCACCCCCAGTTTATTTCCCACTTAAAGCCCTCACTGCACCATACTAACAAAGAAATGGTCCAAGATTCGATTTATATGTACAATAGCACCAAGTTTCATAATTTGCCATCAACGCTGGCAGCCTCTACCACAGTGCAAGAGTGTCTATCAGCATGAAGAATTGTTATCCACAGAAATTTTGTGTGATTTGTGTAACTGTCTGCTGGAACACTAATCACCAAAAGGTATTAAAACATGCACTTTTGCGAGAAAAACGTATATCATACCATAAACCGCTTTATAAATGGGCAAAGTGCCACTACACCCCCTCATCCCCATTCTTGCTTAACCTTGCGAAATCAAAGAAAGACCCCAGCAAACCTAATTTGAACAAGTCTCTGCCGGAACGCCCAGCAACAAAAGGTAATAAAACATGCACATTTCCGGATAAAACATATACCATGCCATAGAGCGCTTTATAAATTGACCCAGTGGCACTACATTACCTTTACTAGCTACACATATGCATGTTACAAATGTCTGTGTTATAATCAGCAACATACCCACCTCTCCCACCCCCACCCCTTCCCTTGCTTAACCTTACGAAATCAAAACAACAAGCCCCAGCACACTTGATAGCGCCACTATAGCCATACATAGCCTTAATTTCAACAGGTGTCTGCCAGAACGTTCATCAGCAAAAGGTTTTGAAACCTGCAATTTTCCAAGTAAAACATACACCATACCATAAGGCCGTTTATAAATAGTCCCAGTACCACTACACCACCTCCACATCCGCCCTTGCTTAACTTTACACAATAAAACAAAGAGCCCCAGCAAACCTGGAAGTGCCACTATAGCCATACAGAGGCTTCATTTCAACAGATATCTCCCGAAGCATTCATCAGCAAAACGTATTAAAACATGCATATAGCGGGTAAAACATATACCATGCCATAGGACACTTTATAAATGGTCCCAGTGGTACTACATCACCTTTAGTAGCTAGACATCTGCATGTCACTAAAGTCTGTGTTTTACTCACCAACATACCCACCTCCCCCACCCCCACCCCCGCCATTGCTTAACCTTACGAAATCAAAGAGAAACCGCCACCATTCCTAGTAGCTCCACTATACCCATACTCAGGCTTAATTTTTAAAGGTATCTTCCATAACGCTTATCATCCAAAAGTATTCAAACATGCAAATTGGCGAGTAAAACATAAACCATCCCATAGCACGGTTTATATATGGGCCCAGTGGCACTACACCACCTTTACTAGCTATACATCTGCATGTTAATAAAGTCGTTTAAACACTCTGTAGAGTGTATAGTAGAGGATGGGGAGAGTAAACAAAGTTGTAATTCCCAAACGTTTGATATACCGTCCCTTTACTGTATGTATATTAAGGACATTAAATTGAATGAAAAAATTGACGAGTGTCTCAAAAGAGATAGTGAAACTGAGCACCGGTAAAACCCGGACCATTAAACACCTACGTATATTCAGCACAGGAACACAGCCTGACAATTACTATCACTTGTAATGACATGTAGTTTACTAATGTCAAGAAAGTCAAACAGAAAATATACCGAACATTTTCATTTCTTTTTTTTATCTCTCACACATTTATAAAACATCTCTTCTAAAGAAACACTCCCCAACCACTTCTATTTCATAAGAACAGACAATAATTAATACGTTTACTACCATATATTTTAGTATATCTACCTTTTTATTATTCACTAGTCACAAACTACTAAAACTATTTACTATAAGGGAAGAGGTGTGGTGCCGCGGCCAGGGCGACTGACCCCGGAATCTGGGGATCACGGTTCGATCCCCAGCACCGGCAGCAGATTAGTCCAGCACCATGTGACTCTGGGCAATAGCTTGCTTAATCTTCCCGACGGCCCCCAGCGCCTAGAGACCCTTACGGGTGATTGTTCGCGCTTTACAAATGTGGATTATTATTATTAACAAATCCAAATTAATGCTGTACCTCATTTTCAAAACCATACAGTCCTTTATAGATGACAAAACGCATTTCTTCTTTGTGAAAAATTCCTAAACATATATAAAGTACTTATATAACAACAGGTCAAACTTTATGCATATTTTATAACCAATATGAAACACCACACTTTACTAACATGATATTAATTTGAAATAAAAAAGACTTTCAAACTTAAAAATATCACCTCAAATACTTCATCACTACTACAGAACACATAACACACCTTGTTCATTTCTACCTCACCTTTGTAGTTGGTATGCAGATTTCAAATATCACACACGCATGCAATTCTTTCTTTCTCAAACAGTACATGTAATGCGCCGATTTTATCAAGAATGAAACCAGTAATGGCACAATTTCTCTGTCGCTCCCCTTATAAATACATGTAAACAACAAATCAGAATATTTCATTCCTTCATCAACATTCCAAAACGTATCTCCATTGGTTATTTTTGAATTTTGCATCTGAAAAGCTACTTAATATTCCGCATCACAGACAGGTCAGAAGTTCAACCTATTTTATCACCACACTTTCTGGAACATTCTACCACAACTGCAGGTTAAAAGTTATTGATTTTTTTAAACGTAACCTTTTCTTTTTCAGCATATTCTCGAACATTTAACACCACCTGCGGGTAAAAAGTTCACCATTGTTTTAAGTTCCAAATGTACCTTCCAGATGCAAGTAGCACGTCTGGTTGAGCTTTGCACATTTCATCCTATCCTATGTACTCCACGTTTAGACTGCTCTTTATTAACCAATGACAAAAATGCTTTTTCACACAACTAATATGCACCCTAGTTTTTAGTACCCAATGCTTCTTATCTTCCAATCAATTATCATTTTCTGTGTAGTTTGCACTTTACAAACACCGTATTGATTTACCTTCGCACTCCCTGTATAACACCTCCTAAGCACCATATACAAATTACCGTGTTCCAAACAAAACCTCCTCCTGCTAAGTATAAAATATTTCTGACACTAATTAGACAGGTGTGGCACAGCGGCCAGGGCACATGACTTCACACCATAAGACACACAGTTTAGGCTTACGCTTTCATCCCTGACTCCCGCACCAGCTCACCTTAGCAGAATCAGACTCTACGCAATACCTCACTTAATTTGTGTACCCAGCACTTTCAGAACAGTAGCAATGAGTAGTTCGCTTCGCACCCCCTCTATAGCACACCCTAAACACCTCCACAAAGGTTACAGTGCTCCTACCGTCCTCTTTCCTACTTTTTTCACCTTTTTTTCCCCTTACTCGCTTTGATGGAATCACAAAATGGCAGCCAACACTTCCTAGTTGGAACTGCTCGCAGCTCTCCCAACCAACAAGCAGCAAGCTCATGCTCGTAACGCCTCAGTCAATCAGATGGCAGAATTTCCAAATATCAATATCTGTAAATTTTTATATTTCTCAAAAACTACTGAACGGATTTACACCAAATAAACAAAAGCATGTTTTTTAGACCAAGACCCTTCTCCCTGCCACATTTGGGGTAATTCCGTTCACCCGTTCGACCTGTAGCCTTGTATAAAGTTTCCTATGGAAATTAACATGGAGAAAACACGTTTTGGGACCCCCCTTTTTTCTCGGTCCCCACTTGACAAATCACCCCCAAACTTCCCACATAGGAGCTGATATGCTTGGAATATTTCATGAAGATTCATCAAACGACGCCAAAAATATAAGCAAAACAATAAAAGCTCTTCCTATGGAAACTTGGTCCTAACTATAACTACCTACTGGCGACCGCCAGTAGGTAATATATATATATATTACCTACTGGTGGTCGCCAGTAGGTAGTTATAGTTAGGACCACGTTTCCATAGGAAATCCGCAACATTCTATTTTGAATAACTTTGGCGCCGGTCGACGAATCCTCGCGAATTTTTCAAAATAGGTGGGGCGCTACGCTCCGCTCCTTCCCTGAAAGTCTCGGGGGGATTCGTCAAGCAGGGGCTGAGATAAAAGGGGGGTCCCAAAACACGTTTTTCCCATGCATTTTTCCATAGGACCTTTAGACAGAGCTACAGCCCGAACGGCTGAACAGAATTACTTGAAATTTGGCAGAGAGGTAGTCCTCAGGTCAAGGAAGTGCCTTTTGTAGGTTTGGTGTAAATCTGTTAAGTAGATTCAGAGAAAATAGCCTTTAAATCAATATATATATCTGAGCCAGCTTACGGTACGCTTACGGTACGCTTACCGTATGCGTACGGTGGCGTGCGCGAGCGCGATTCTGATAGGCTCTTAGATCTTAGTAAACATTCGAATCGGCCAAAACCAGGAAGCGGCGGCCGCCATTTCGTGTGTTTCACTCAGAAAAAAAAGAGTGATAACAAGAAAAGGGGGCAAGGAGGAGAGTTACAGACCCCCTAACATTTGTAAGGGGGACAAAGAAGGACAGAAAAGTACAAAGAAAACATTTATTGATTTTAAAAAAAATCACGGGGTACGCGTACGGTAAGCGTACGGTAAAAAAAAACAAAAAAAACAATGAAATGAAATGCAGATTTAAGAGTTTAGATATTAGGGGCTCTAAAAAGAGCCGTTGTGTTTATGAAGTGATTTTTTAGTGGTACCTACAAGTAAGTACCGATGCAGAGTCTAAGGTTCAAGAGGAAGACTCTGTTCCCTTCATCATTGAAGTGCACACCATCTCCTCTATAAATGTCTTGCATGTTGTAACGCAAGTTGTTGTGGTAAATGGATCCCATACCATAGTCACGGAGGAAAGCAGAAACAGATTTGTTGACGTGCTTTCTTGCTTTGTCAATCTGTGGACAGAAAAGATTGGACCAGTTCCATTTTTGCCTTTGGCATATGTTACAAAACACAAAGGCAGTTTTAGGGAAAAGTGAAAACAGTTGTGCAAAGGTGTCCTTCATAAGCATTTCCAGACCTACCCCAGTCAAAGTGCCTAGGTCATTGCCACCACAGTGCACTATTATGAGGTCAGGGTGTTGGTTTTGCATGAAGGATTTCACCAATGGCATCAATTGGTGCCACTTTAACCCTCTCTGACCAATCCATTTAATGTCTACATTTGGCAAAGCAAGGTCTCTCACCATACCTGTTTTCTCTGCGTACTTTTCACTCCAGAAGACATAGCTGTGCCCTACAATCCACACTGTGAACATCTTTCAAGGAGATCTGGATGCACTCAGGAGGTGTATTTCAGTAGAATGGTAAAAAGAAATGAAAGACAGTTTGGAAATGGAGGCATACATATTTTTTTCATAAAAAAAAGAACTGATTGGCTGTTTCATACCATTCTAGAATAAAAACAAGGCTGTATGTGTAAATTTATAGAAGCATGTTTTGTATTGGTACAGAAAAATGTGTTACCAAAGAACAGTACTATAGATTTGCTGTTAGGTTTGAAAAGTCAAGCACTCTTGCTCTGTGGAATTGAAACATTGTTTGGCGAACTTCTGACCTAACTCCACACAGCAGTGTTCCATGAGCTGTTGCTATGGTAGCAGGCAGAAGTCAAGTTGGGGGAAGGGTACTAGGCAGAAGTCAAGTTGGGGGCAGGGTACTTTTGGAAAAGGGTTGGTTTTCAACCAATAGAAATGTGTGATTACATTTGAAAAAAAGGGGGAAGCACTGAGATTTGAAATTAACATGTATAAGTGTGGAAAAAGAGACGGAAAGTTTGCCATTATCTGGTTCTGCTGAGAGGAGAGAGGTGTAAAGAACAGAGATCCTGGCTCTGATAATCTGCTGTTTGAGTGCCACATTTCTTTCACAACTAACTAATTTTAAAGGTGAGTTAAGAGTTTGAGAGGGGATGTATATGGTAAATTAAGAAATGAATAATAGAAATGGATTTCCTTTTGTTGAAGTTGTGTTTATTATTTTCTGTTTTGGGAGAAATTTAAATGTGAGGAACATGTAAAATAATATGGACTATGTTTTCACGATAAATTAAGGTGTACTGGTATAAAAAAAGAATACTTTAAGGGTTTGAGGTTGGACTCAGTAATGCAAATACATTTAGCATCACTAAGGCTGGTTGCCCTTGCTGGAGTGTAGGCAGTCACCCAGGTTACAAATGGTACTGGTGTGAAAAAGAAGTTTGGACATGTGCTTTTTTAAGAATCTGAAAAGTGGATTCATAATGTGTCAGTCTGTAAAAGTGATTATCACTTGCCAAAAAAAAGAGTAGTAAGTGTGCTTTCAAATTGGCAAAGAAATTTCGTTTTGTGACTAATGTGAAAACATGACTCTGTGTGCAAAGAGGAATTACAGGCAGAGATTTATTGCGTATTGCTCTGGTGATTTCACAGTTGCATTAGATGGAAAGGGGAAGCCATTTTTTGGTGCAGTAGCAGACTCTTAGCACACACCCAGCTGGTTACCATGTGGAATCATGCACAGTATTCACAAGCGAGTGGGGTTTGAGGTTTCAGTCAGTAATGCAAATACATTCGGCATCACTAAGGCTGGTTGCCCCTGCTGGAGTGTAGGCAGTCACCCAGGTTACAAATGGTACTGGTGTGAAAAAGCAGTTTGGACATGTGCTTTTTTAAGAATCTGAAAAGTGGATTCATAATGTGTCAGTCTGTAAAAGTGATTATCACTTGCCAAAAAAAAGAGTAGTAAGTGTGCTTTCAAATTGGCAAAGAAATTTCGTTTTGTGACTAATGTGAAAACATGACTCCAGGCAGAGATTTATTGCGTATTGCTCTGGTGATTTCACAGTTGCATTAGATGGAAAGGGAGAGTCATTTTTTTGTGCAGAAGCAGACTCTTAACACACAGCAAGCTGCTTACCATGTGGAATCATGCACAGTATTCACAAGCGAGTGGGGTTTGAGGTTTCAGTCAGTAATGCAAATACATTCAGCATCACTAAGGCTGGTTGCCCTTGCTGGAGTGTAGGCAGTCACCCAGGTTACAAATGGTACTGGTGTGAAAAAGCAGTTTGGACATGTGCTTTTTTAAGAATCTGAAAAGTGGATTCATAATGTGTCAGTCTGTAAAAGTGATTATCACTTGCCAAAAAAAAGAGTAGTAAGTGTGCTTTCAAATTGGCAAAGAAATTTAGTTTTTTGACTAATGTGAAAACATGACTCTGTGTGCAAATAGGAATTACAGGCAGAGATTTATTGTGTATTGCTCTGGTGATTTCACAGTTGCATTAGATGGAAAGGGGAAGCCAATTTTTGGTGCAGTAGCAGACTCTTAGCACACACCCAGCTGGTTACCATGTGGAATCATGCACAGGTTTCACAAGCGAGTGGGGTTTGAGGTTTCAGTCAGTAATGCAAATACATTCAGCATCACTAAGGCTGGTTGCCCCTGCTGGAGTGTAGGCACTCACCCAGGTTACAAATGGTACTGGTGTGAAAAAGCAGTTTGGACATGTGCTTTTTTAAGAATCTGAAAAGTGGATTCATAATGTGTCAGTCTGTAAAAGTGATTATCACTTGCCAAAAAAAAGAGTAGTAAGTGTGCTTTCAAATTGGCAAAGAAATTTCGTTTTGTGACTAATGTGAAAACATGACTCTGTGTGCAAATAGGAATTACAGGCAGAGATTTGTTGCGTATTGCTCTGGTGATTTCACAGTTGCATTAGATGGAAAGGGAGAGTCATTTTTTGGTGCAGAAGCAGACTCTTAGCACACACCCAGCTGGTTACCATGTGGAATCATGCACAGTATTCACAAGCGAGTGGGGTTTGAGGTTTCAGTCAGTAATGCAAATACATTCAGCATGACTAAGGCTGGTTGCCCCTGCTGGAGTGTAGGCAGTCACCCAGGTTACAAATGTTACTGGTGTGAAAAAGCAGTTTGGACATGTGCTTTTTTAAGAATCTGAAAAGTGGATTCATAATGTGTCAGTCTGTAAAAGTGATTATCACTTGCCAAAAAAAAGAGTAGTAAGTGTGCTTTCAAATTGGCAAAGAAATTTCGTTTTGTGACTAATGTGAAAACATGACTCTGTGTGCAAATAGGAATTACAGGCAGAGATTTATTGCGTATTGCTCTGGTGAATTTACATTTGCATTAGATGTAAAGGGGGAGCCATTTTTTTGTGCAGTAGCAGACTCTTAGCACACACCCAGCTGGTTACCATGTGGAATCATGCACAGTATTCACAAGCGAGTGGGGTTTGAGGTTTCAGTCAGTAATGCAAATACATTTAGCATCACTAAGGCTGGTTGCCCCTGCTGGAGTGTAGGCAGTCACCCAGGTTACACATGGTACTGGTGTGAAAAAGCAGTTTGGACATGTGCTTTTTTAAGAATCTGAAAAGTGGATTCATAATGTGTCAGTCTGTAAAAGTGATTATCACTTGCCAAAAAAAAGAGTAGTAAGTGTGCTTTCAAATTGGCAAAGAAATTACGTTTTGTGACTAATGTGAAAACAAATGTAGTAATATATTTAAATAAAATAAAGGATTTTTTTTTTAGTTTTTTTCAGGTATTGCTGAAGAGCAGTGAACAAAATTTAAGATGCCTACAAAATCCAGAGTACAAAAAGACCACAAAAAAAACCTATATTTGAAGACAACTGGAGGACCTAAGTTAGTTGAAGATGCTCATGTTGGGAAAAAGAAAAAATCTTCTGGTAAGCAGACAAACATTTTTCTAAAAAACATATTCAAAAAAAGGAAAAATTTACAAAATGTCTGTACTGGAAAGAATGTTTTCAATAGAAAAGGGCAGGAAAAAATTGAGAATTTAGTTAATGCAAATATACCTTCTGGAACTGAAAAAATTAACTTAAACAGAAAAACAGCGTTTAAAGAGATACGTAGAAAAATGTTTCAGAGAAGAGTTATGTCCAATTTGATAAAGGATGTGAAGAAATATAAGCAAAAGGCTAAGTTTTATAAGAGAAAAAAAGAAATTGAAGCCGTTGCAGCAAAGGCATTAGAATTAAAAAGGAAACTATTCATTTTAATTTTGAATAGGATGCGTACATTAGACAAAATGGTTAATGTACTGAAATCACATAGCAAAAGGAAAAGAGTAGTGCACAGAACAAACTTTTCTAAAGTGTTTTTAGGAAAATGGATGCATAGTTCAAGTAGTGAACCTTTTTTTAATGAAGAGAGTTATTTTCAAAGTAATAGTTTGCTGCATGCAGTTGACACCAGAGGTCGAGCTTACAAAGTGAAAAATGGTTGCATAATGGAGAAGGAGATAATGGTTCCAAGAGATGAGGTACAAGTGATGGCGGATGAGGCTATGGGGAGACGTCCTAAAGCCCCAGTGTACACTTGGAATTGTAGTAGTATTTGCACTGTGCGTCAGGAATCTATTGATAAATTTCGTGAGTTTCTAAGAGAATATAGTAAAAAAAGTGTAAAACAGAAGATTAAGGTGCTTCAAAGTCTGGATCCATGCAGAGTGAGAGAGAATACTGGTTTGCAGGGTCATTCTCTGGCTTGTCTATCTAGAAAAGTGTGTAATAGTGTTTTCCATCATTTTAGGATGCTGGCTGTTCATCATACTGAAATGAGAAAGTTTGTGAGACGGTTGTATTTTGCTAAAAGTCCAGCAATAAAGTTAGATGAATTGAATAGGGCTCTGTTCCGTGGAACGGTATCAGATGTAGAGAAGGTTGTTGATGAAATTCAGTTTTCTTACTTTGGTCCTGAACAAAACAGTGCAGAGAAGGACACAGTAAATGAGGAAGAAGTGGAAGAGAATGTAGAACCCTTTGTAAGTAAGACATTTAATGATCACATAACAAAATTTGCAATAATCTCTAATGAAAGACCAAATATTACTTGTATTTGTTGCCGCAGAACTCATTATAGAAAACAAACTAGGAATGTTGATCTCTACAGAAAGAGTGAAAATGAAGATAATTATAAGTGGAAGGATTTTGCCACATATATATTTCTTGAAAATTGTTTTGAATTGGGTGAAGATCAGCGTATTTGTAAATACTGTTACAATAAGTTAGAGGAAAATAGAATGCCGACCAGAGCTGTACATAATAATTTAGAATTGGATGCTATTCCTGCAGAACTTTCTGAATTAAATACATATGAGTCTATACTCATTCAATGTGTTCATCCGTTCCAGACCATAGTACGTATAGAGCCCAAAACTGGAAAATTACCTCCTTCAGATTTACTGAGAGGTTTAAAAGGTAGAGTGGTGTATTTGCCCTTGGATTTGAAAAAAAAGATGGAAACTATTGATGCGGATACTTTGGAAACTGAACCATTAATTATTCTGGTTAATGGTGTACCTACAAAGAATAAGAAGATTTGGCAGGAGCTGGTAGATGTACGGAAAGTACAAAGAGCAAATTTGTATTTGAAAAGGAATAACAAATGGTATGAATCAATTTATATAGAAGAAGAAGAAGAAGAAGATTTGCAAGAAGACACAGAAACACCAACTGGACAAATTGAAAAAGTGGACAAGTCAAAGGAAGAAGAAATTTATGAACATTTTAGCATACATCCTCTTCATTCAAAAGAAGTTATGGGAGACAATATTGATCTATTTCAGATGAAGAAAGAAAAAGGAACTCCCGTGAGTGTATGGGAGGATAGCTTGGAAGCTCGATGTTTTCCCCAGCTGTTTCCTACAGGAAAAGGAGGACGATACGATGAACGTCCAGAACAGATTCCAGCTTCTGAGTATCGGACTACAAGACTATATGCTGAAGATCCCAGATTTCGACAAAGTATTCCTTATTTGTTCCATCTTTTATTTGAAAGCGACTTGTCTGCACTATCTTATGCAGTAAATCACATTTTAAAAAGTGGAGTACATTTACAAAATGTGTCTGCTAAGGATTTTATGGAGAAAGTGCAGCACCGAGATGATCATTTGGAAACACAACTGATCAATCTGATGGCTTGTCAGCGTGGGACAAATGAATATTGGTACCGACGCCATGGTGAATTAAAATGCATGTTACGGAATTTAGGAACACCAACATGGTTCGTTACCCTAAGCTGTGCCGAGTACGCTTGGGATGATTTACTGGATTTTCTACGAGAGGCAAATTCAAATATTGAAAACATCCAATACAAGACAGCAGGAGAATTGTGCTCATTGGATCCGGTTAATGTTTGCAGATATTTCAATCATAGATTTGAGGCTATGATGTCCTTCATCTGCAATAAAAAAAATCCACCCCTTGGAGAAGTAGTGGATTTCTTTTGGAGAAAAGAGTACCAGGCAAGAGGTGCTCCTCATATTCATATGCTGTTGTGGATCAAGGATGCCCCAAAGTTTGGAACAGATACTGATGAAGCAGTGTTATCTTACATTGAAGAATATGCAACATGTGCTATACCAAAAAGCACAGAAGAGAAAAAGTTAAAGGAGCAAGTGTTACGTTTCCAAAGTCATCGGTGTGGAAAATACTGTTGACGGAAATACAAGAGCAAAGATAAATACTACACTAAATGTCGATTTGGATTTCCTAGACCCGTTCTTTCAAATGGAAGAGTAAACAGTTTTATGTCATCTGTGAGACATACTATCACAAGAAAATCACCTAAGAATACCTACAACCTTAAAAGAAAAGAAGAATCAAAAAATATAAATGACTACAACCCAGTCATTTTATCCATGTGGAACGCTAACATGGATATACAGTATGTAGCTGACAATTCCATTGCTGTTGCTCGATATGTAACATCTTACATTACGAAATCAGAAAAAACAGAATTGAAGGAAATGTGGGAAGAGATTTCTCATGAGAAAACTGTCAGTAAGAAGCTCTACAGTTTCAGTTTGAAGATGTTATCGCATCGAGAAATTGGATCCTACGAATGTTCAGATAGGTTATCTTCTGCAAGTCTCTACTCGAAATCAAGAAGAATAATTTGGGCAAGTTTAGGCCTTGCAGCAATGAGAAATCGGGTATTGAAATCTGTTGGAGAAATTGAATATTTGGCCGAGAATGACCCAGAAAGTACAGATATTTTGAAATCAAACATGTTGGACACATATTATCCCAAGAGAAGTCATCATCTGGAGAACATGTGTCTCTATGAAGTGCTGCAGAACTACATTTATTCACGGAAAGCCACAGAAGACATCAACAATGGAAAATATAAAGTCATTGGTGAGGAAGGATGTTTGGTGAAGCAAACAAAAGGAAGTTTGATAAATCACAGGAAGCTGAGTTGCGACACTACTGACAAAAAGGAATTTTACTACTTGGCTCTTTTACAGCTGTTTAAACCATGGCGTACAGAGGACGAACTACTGGGAGAATTCCAGAGTTATGAAGATTCCTTCAATGCTAGCAAAGACAGCATACAATGCAGTACATTCTCAACTTATCTGCAAATGTTAAATGAAGAAATTGAACAGGAAACTACAATTGCAGCAGAAATAGCTAGAGACAGTTCTCAGGACAGCCAAAGTTCAGGAACTCTCAGTCAAGATCCCCTAGGACAACCAATCGTTGAAAATGAAGCATCAATAGCCATGAATGAAGTGGAAACGGCTATGAATCAAGCTCAAGAAGAATTTATAGACTTACAAAATTTGGAAAGACAACTGAACGAAGAGCAGCAACAAATTTATGAAGAGATCAGAAACAAAATTGATCACGGATTTCTACATAAAAAAAAGAGTGCTCATGCACATCATTTCATCCAATCAGGATGTATGTAAGCGGACAAGCTGGAACTGGAAAAATGTTTCCTGATAACAGTCATCAGAAGCTACCTACAGCAAAAAACGGATTCTACTTTGTCTTGTGTGGTTACTGCTCCAACTGGGTTAGCAGCATATAACTTAAAAGGAATCACTTTACATCGTTTGCTAATGTTACCAGTGGAGCATGAGAACAAAATACAATATAACAAGCTAACTGGAGAAGCATCCTTGGAAGTTTCAAGAGTATTGAAGAAGATGCAAGTTCTCATTATTGATGAGGTGAGCATGGTTTCAAACTTAATGCTTGCCTTTGTGCATTTAAGAATGCAGCAAATTCTGAAGACAGACTATGACGTGTTATTTGGAGGAAAACACGTCATAGTTTTTGGAGATCTTTTGCAACTTACTCCAGTTAAAGGACAACCAGTGTTTAATACTGTGACACATGAAGACACAAAGAAGTCATTGGGAAGCATCGGTAATGCAAATATTTGGTCCTTCTTTGAGTACAAGGAACTTACTACTAATATGAGGCAAGCAAACGATGAAGAATATGGAAGTATTCTGAAAGATATCAGGATTGGACTACTGACTGAAGCTGGCAAAAAAGCATTACAGAGTCGGCTGCTACATAATTTATTTCCAACGGAAGAAATAGTTGCAGAGAAGATATACAAGAACATTGCAGAAAACAAAAGTGTCATCTGCTTAATGCCAACTCTACGTGAATGCTCAATATTCAATGAGGAGCTTTTGAAATTGGAAAAGGAAGATATCAGGAAATTGGAAGCAGTGGACAAAATTGAGGATGGAAGAATTACTGTCACATTAACAGGCACACTGAAAAATAAGTTGGATTCACTAGAGAAGAACATTTCCAAAACAGCTGGATTAGAAAAAAATCTATATGTTTGCATGAACTGTAGAGTATTTTTAAGGAGAAATTTGGATGTTGAAAAAGGTTTAGTTAATGGAGCTATGGGAAGAGTTGTGGGTTTTATTAATTATCAGAAAAAAGATGGAATTGAATGTTTAAAAATAAAATTTGATCAGATAGAAGAAGTTAAAGACATTTGTCGTTGTTCAGTTCGTTTCATGCTTGTGAAAGACTTGTATGTACGTAGGAAGCAGTTTCCGTTTTCGCTAGCATATGCTGTAACTATTCACAAGTCTCAAGGATTGACTGTAGATTGTGCATTTGTGAACATTGGTTCAACTGTGTTCAAAGAAGGTATGGCATATGTTGCTTTGTCACGAGTGAAAACATTATCAGGTTTATTCATGATAGACTTTGATGATTCAAAAGTTAGTGCTGATACAAATTGTGTAAAGGAGTATAATAGATTAAGAAGAAGCTATGCTCCTCATTTAGGTCAGTATCCTGTGTTGGAGAAACGTGTAGTTTCTCGTAAAAGGAGAAATGAGAATATCTGTAATGAAGATGTAGAGAGGAGGAAAAAAAAGAGGAGTGATGTAATTGCAAGCAAAAAGAAAAAGGAAAATGAAGAACAGGTTGTAGGATATCATTTTGAAAATAGCTCTGGTGTCAACTGCTACGCTAATGTAGTGCTGAATGTTGCATTTTATCTGGAAAGTTTGCAAGAGCAGATAATAGTAAATCAGGGAATAAGATTCTGTTCTGAGTTGAGTCTCCTGTTTCAAAAGCTGAGTAATGATAAAACTCAAATAGAAAGTGCTACTGAAATTAGAAAACTTTTAGATGTATGTTCAGGACGAACACAGTTTTCTCAAAATGTACAGCAAGACGCACAGGAATTCTTGATGTATTTTCTTCAGGTACTGGAAGAAGAAGGGGTTCCCATTGAAAATGTTTTTGGTCTCTCTTATAAATGGCAACATAGTTGTGAAAACTGTTATAATATATGTGGCTCTAATGTTGATAATGAAAGGTTTATTTATTTAACATTGCCAGAGAGTAAAACAGTCACTTTTGCTAAATTAGTTAAATATGCTAATCATAGCATGCAATGCGGTGAGTGTAAATCTGAAATGTTTTCAACGTTAATTTTAAAGGAATACGGACAGTATGTAATTTTAATGATGCAACGATGTAGAGCTGATGGTTCAAAATTGGATACTTTAATAAAGAAGTTTACAGGACAGCAATGATCAATTTCAGGAAAAACTTTTGTAACAGTTGCAATAATTTTCCATGATGGACCTACTGTAGCTTCTGGTCATTACACAGTTTATCTTAAATGTGAAAAAGGCTGGACACTGTGTAATGATTCCCAATTGATTTTTAAGCAACGTTTGCCTTTTGATTTAGCAAATTCCTATCTAATCTTCCTGAAACCTAAATTTTAGAGAGACTTGGCAACATCTGGACAAAACAATGTTACCATTTTATTGGATTACCATTGGAATTTACAAATAAAAAGATTTAACAAATTATCATTTGGCCTAATGGAAAGGTAACCAATTGTAATGTGGAATTTTTCCATTTTTTAAGGAAACTTTGAAAAACCAAAAATTTTGAAAAAAACGGTAACATCTGCACAATTTAAATTTTGGAATGTTATTGGATTGCCTTTGGAAATTTTTTCAAAAAAGATTTTTAAAATTACTATTTGGCCATGAGGAAAAGTAAACAATTCTATTGTGGACTTATTTAATTATTAATAAATTTATCGGAAACCAAAATGTTACAGAGAATCGGTGAGATCTGTACAATTTAAACTTTAGAATTTTATTGGATTACCATTGGAAATTTAATCAAAAAAGAATTTTAAAATTACTATTTGGCCTAAAGGAAATGGAACCAGATGTATTGTGGAGTTATTTGAGATATATTATTGTGATTATACTTCTGAAACAAAAATATCAGACGGTATTTTAAAGAAATAAGTATTGATATTAGATGATATTTTTTTAGAATATTATGCATTTCTATAATGTTATGTTTAAGTAAAAAGAGATTCTGGGCTTTTTTAATACAATCTTTGAGATTGTTATTTTTTTTTTGCCCGCTGTTAAATGATGAATGCAATTGCTTTCACAATTTATAGTGAAATGCAATATATTCTGAAAACAGCAAAAATAAGGCAAAAATATTTTTTGATAAATATGTAAATATGTGTACTGTATTATAAAATGTTTTAAAAAATATTAATACTTTTTTTTTTTTTTTCAAATTGAGATCGAAAATTTTCGAAAACTAGAACCATTTTGAAAGCAATTTAAAAAATAAATAAATGAATAAATATTTTTTTGAGTGGGTATGGTAAGTCAATAATGTCATGGTTCCTTTTTTTCTACTTCTCTACAATCACATTTTCAGTTTTTAATTGTAGTCTCTCAAGGACCTTGTAATGTGATAATTGATTTTTTGTGTTTTTAAAAAAAAAAAAAAAAAATTACGCGTACCGTATGCGTACGGTAAAAAAATTTTTTAAAAAAGTTTTAAAAAACATATATAAAAAATAGATGAAAGGTAAGGTTGGCTCTTAAAAGAGCCGTTGTGTTCATGCAGGGACAGAGGAAAGAAAGATTGGGAATATTAGTCTCTACGACAAATGTGCTGATCTATTTTATTGTTCACTAGGGAAATACTGGTCTCCCTATGACAAATTAGATCATGACAAGTGGTGCACCGTATATCAACCCTCAGAAACCGAGGGTTAATTTCCAGAGGGCCAGAAAAAGGAGATGCTCCCCCCACAGATGAAGGGCTCACCTGACCTGCAGAAGAAGGACTCGGCCCTGCAGATGATGGTCCAGGCTGAGCTGCTGTGGATGTGCTTGGTTGATTTACTGAAGGGTTACCTCCAGTAAGTCGAGCATGTGTCCTTCTGTGTACATCCTTAAGGTGTCTCATCATGGTATGATTCCCAAAGGAATACTTCCTGTCAGGATTCCTTCTTGAAAGTACACGCTTACACAGCTTACAAGTCACTAAGGGTGCATTTACCTTTTGCTGGCCTTCTGGAAAAGTAAAATACTCCCATACATAAGAGGCCTTTTGTTTCCTCGCTCTCTGCCTCAAGGTAGTGCTGCTAGCCTCACTCTCAGTAGAGCTCTGCTGTTCTGCCATCGTATCACAAAGACAACCCAGCTCCTTCTCCTAAGGGATCACAAGCAGAAATGAGGGGAATGGGTGTGGTGTAGGAGAGTTCTAGAACTGAAAGTAGTTTCAACCAATCAAAAGTTGTGTTTCATGATCACATGACCTACCGTACGCTTACGGTACGCTTACGGTGCGCTTACGGCAAAAAGTACCCATGCGCGTAAAAAAGACACGCTCACGCGCACATGCGCAAAACTGGCACGCCCCTTCACTTCCGCGTAACGTGCGCATGCAGCGTACGCGTTACGCGCTATGCGCGCGCGACGTGCGTCTACACAAATTGCGTAAATGAACGCAAACAGCGTAGAAAACTAGCGTAAATACGGCGCGACGCGCGCTTACGGTACGCGCACGGTAAAAAAAAAAAAAATGTATTGCTAATACATTTTACCTGTTTATTTTAAAAAAATTGTAAAATAAAAACATATTGTACAATTTTTACAATTTAACCATAGTCTTTAAAAAAGAATAGACAATTAAAATAAAAATATGTAAAAAAAAAAAGAAGAAAAAATAATAAATACCATTTAAAAAACCTTGCAAATTCACTGAAAAAACCATGGGTTTCACTCACATTATAGTTAGGAATTAGCATTCAAAAAACCTTGCAAATTCACTGAAAAAACCATGGGTTTCACACACGTTATAGTTAGGAATTAGCATTTAAAAAACCTTAGAAATTCAATGAAAAAACCAAAGGTTTCACACATGTTATAGTTAGCTGGACATTTCACTCGTAAAAAACCAATGAAATTCCCCCGTTATAGTTAGTTCAGCTAACTATAACTCGCGCGCCCGCAATGCACTACTGATGACGTCACATATTACATCACTCATGACATGGTCACTGACATCACTCATGACATCACTGATGACATCTCAAATGACATCACTGATGACATCATCCTTGTGATAGAGTGGCAGACCTCCTCTTCCCCTAATATAACCATTGAAACACACATTCAAAAATATAAACTAAAATGTTCAAAATAATGAACATATCAATATCAGTTACAACAACCTATTCAGTAATTCTAAGAACCACATACACATACAGTCATTCACCAACAGTCCTCTACAGTCACTCATACATGTACTCACTCATCATATGTATTCATACACCTATACATCCTGTTACACAACGCCACTCATCCATAGAGTTACTCACACACATAGTCACTCATGCTAATAAAGAATCAAACATCCATTTATTAGCTTATACAGTTATACACACACCACCACACTTACTTCTATGGAAACTTACACATACTTAGTCTTTTAAACAATCACTTATAGAAACACATACTTATTCATACGAGAATTCTGTCAATCTCTCACTGTCACATATACTCACTTATATACACCAATAGTCACATATACTAGTTTAATAGATATGTAGTTATTCATAAAGACACTATTGAGACAGTCATTCACTCACTAACACACCCATACACACACTCATCCACCCATACAGTCCTGCACACATGCTGTCTTCAACACATACAAACAGTGAGTCACTCATTCGTGCACCAATGCACTACGTAATACCCCCCTCCGAACCATACAGACACTCAGACTGATACTTAAAAAAAGAACAATTAACCTATATAGATACCCATGAAGCTACTCACCAACCCATGCAGCCACTTATACACAAAGTGAGAGACTGATACAGATATTTTCATATTTAAACATTACTCAGTAAGCCATGTATTCACTATGATACACTTAATCAGTCAGTTACACAAAAATATTTTCAAAAAAAAAGCATCCATTTAGACGCTTATATACCCATTTATTCTTCCATTGACCTTGAGATATACATAAATATAAAACATATTTAATTTTCAGAAAAACACACATTCACTGGATGATGTCATCAGTGATGTCATCAGTGATGTCATTTGAGATGTCATCAGTGATGTCATGAGTGATGTCAGTGACCATGTCATGAGTGATGTAATATGTGACGTCATCAGTAGTGCATTGCGGGCGCGCGAGTTATAGTTAGCTGAACTAACTATAACGGGGGAATTTCATTGGTTTTTTACGAGTGAAATGTCCAGCTAACTATAACATGTGTGAAACCTTTGGTTTTTTCATTGAATATATATATAACCAAGACCAATCCTTGCAAATCTTCAGCAGCTCAATTGACAACAGTGCATGTTTTTCCGGGCGTGAGGACCCCTGATTAAATTAAACCAATCCTGTCAGTCAAACAGAATGACACACCCTCAAGAACAAGTTCATCCAAAATTGTGAAGTTTATTAGGAGGCAAAAAACCCTACGCTATTCGATCCCCAAGGCCCTGATCACAGATACCGGCCAAGCGAACTTCCATTAGTTTGATGCAATGTAGTGAGGAAACATGGAAAGTGAAGAAGGTGTGTAGCACAAGCAACTGATATCAGATGCAGGTGCCATCTTAGATTGTCAAAACACATCATATAAGTAATTCATTCCACATAATGTGCAAATTCATATTTATATATACTGAATGTAAACACCAAAATGTGGCTCATAATTTGAAAAACACATAAACAAAATTAATGAAAAATATTTATATAATTAAAACGACTGTGCAAATTATATAGAAAGGAGGTATGGTCCAATGGACTAAATCCAAACATAAAATCATTATGGATGGCTATGATTCTGTGTCCAAAACAATATTGCATTCAATCATGCAATCCTCGACATCCCTTGCCGCAGCCACATCACACCCCACCTGAGAGACCTGCACTGGCTTCCCGACAACAAGAGGATAACCTTCAAGTTCCTCACCCACGCACACAAGGCACTCCACAACACCAGACCAGCTTACCTCAACAGACGACTCAGCTTCTACACCCCCACCCGCCAGCTCTGCTCCGCCGACCTCGCCCTCGCCACAGTCCCCCGATTCCGAAGAGCGACCTCCGGTGGCAGATTGTTCTCCCACCTCGCCGCCGAGACCCGGAACACCCTCCCCCTCTACCTACGCAGACCCAAGACCTGCTGACCTTCAGAAGACTCCTCAAGACCTGGCTTTTCAAGCAGTAGCAGCATTCCCCACCCCCCAGCTCCTTGGTAATTAGTGCACTCTACAAATGCTATGATTGATTGTGATGAAAAGTATATGTCTAGTTCAAGTATTTCAAGAAATTGAATATCAGCAAGAAATACCACCAAAGTGGGTCAATAGTACATGCAACAATCTGTCACTATATTTTGGATATAGATATTGCCATGACACCAGGTGCCCAAGAGGGAGTTACAGAGATTACAAAACATGTCACATTACTTGATAATATGGCAAATACATATCCTATAAATCCGGAAAATATGTATAATATAATTAACGTTGCCCCTAATACCTTTCCTTATTTGTCAAATCAAGAAACATAAAAATGATATAATATAGGCATACTAACGGAAACTACACTTAATAAATCATAACATAATAAGCACAATTTGTTAGCTCGTCCTCATCTACTAGCAGTCTTGGTCCAAGGACCAGTGTGAATAAAAATCACTGTTAAAATCGATCGCTCACAGCCATATTAACATTGAGAGCAGACACACCGAAGCTATAAATAAAATCAAACCTGGAGATAAATATTATCCAACTCCTAAGTGACTCTTCAACTCTTCTTCAGTATTCAAACCATTAGGGATCTTAAAGTTTAATAGGAATTTGTAGACGCTCTGCAGTTTCCTTAGAGCTAACTCACAATTACCCCCTCCCTCAATCTTAGGAATGGTATCAATTCCAAAGAATACCAGTAAGTTCATATTACCGTTGTGCTTGTCTCTAAAATGTCTGGCAACCTGGCAAAGAAGACCTACATTTTGTAATGCCCTAAGGTGTTTAGGTATACTCTTTTTCAGAGGATATATAATACTGCCCACAAAAACCTTATCACATGGACATTTTAAACAGAAATCTCTGTTCTAAGTTATATGTTTAGAAATACATCTGGTCATCTTTGGGGGGGGGGGGTACCTGGAAAGTTTTTAACATTCTGACTGTCTAGACAGGCTTTGCATGTCTTGTAAGTATAAAAACTGCCTAGATCCCTGTCTCCTGTTTTAGATGTAGATGTAATATGATTCTAGCTCAATTTGTCCCTGAGACATGTATTTTTCCTAAAAGTCATCTCAGGATATTCTGGAAGAATATTACATATTAGAGAATCTGACTTGAGAATAGGCCAATATTTACAGAAAATATTCCTTATGGGTCGTGCTCAGATATTGTATGTAGCGATAAAACTGGTCACCTGATATTCTTTATTCTTACTAGTCACATTTGTTTGTCCTGAAGCAAAACCTCCCTCTGGGTTAGCTTAGCTTATGGAGAGGTGTGATGCAGCGGCCGGGGCAGTTGACTTTGGAACACAGGATTCACGGTTCGATCCCCGGCTCCAGGGGAAGCTCAGCTCAGCATCATGTAACTCTGGGCAATAGCTCACTTAATTTCCACGATGGCCTCCAGCGCCTTGAGACCCGTAAGGGTGAGTAGTTTGTGCTTTACCAAAAAGGATTTACATTTACATTTAGCTCGAGCAATGACAACACTAAGTATTTTCTTAGAATAGCCTCTCTCTTGAAATCTACTCATCATAATCTCTATTTCTGCCACAAAGCTCTCCTCAGAGCTACAGTTTCTTCTCGTCCTTAAGAACTCCCCATAGGGAATACTTTTAATCAAATTAGGTGGGCAGCTACTACGTGCATGTAACAGACAGTTGCCTGCTGCTTTATTTTTAAACAGGCATTTACACAATGCATTCCCACACACAGAAATCTTGGTATCCAAAAAGTCAACACAATCTTTACTGATAACACTGGTAAGGTGGAAAGTTAAGATCATTACAATTCACAATATTTTAATACATTCTTTAGCATGTGATTCAGAACCCCTCTAAATAGTGAAAATAATATCTATACATCAAATCTAGAGTATGATTATATCATTCTCTGGTATGTCACTGAGGACCTGTTCCTTCCACCAGTACATGTATAGACTAGCATTGCTGAGGGCAAAGCAGATCCCCATCGCTGTTCCTTTTACTTGCTTAAAGTCAACAAACAAAACATTATTTGTTATACAAAAAACAGCAAACAGTATATTGGTAACCATTTCAATGTGTAGAAGATATGATAAAGACCTTGACTTCATAGAGTGTCTGCATGCATTCATTACTGGTACATAGGCTATCTACATCCAATGTAATTAGTAGATTTTCTTGCTCCCAGTATTTGCCTTGTATGCAAAAAAAGGAAATCTCGTCCCAAAAAAAATCAATGTACCTTGAGGGGTTTTCTTGTACACTACATATATGTGACACGATGGGGCTTCCCAGAGGTAGATTGTGAATTTTGTGCATCTTGGGAAAAGGGTTTGAAAGTGGATCCTGGAAATGTCACATTTCAAAAATAACAATTCTTCCCATTCCAAAACCTTTTGTTTCTCCAATCAATAAGCCCCACTCTGTACTGCATATTGATGGTATTCATACATCTTTGTCAATATGTGTGTCCCACTCTGGATGTACATCTCCTTAGGAAGAAAAATGGAATATTCCCACCCTTATCTGTAGGTGAATTACTATGTCAGATGTCTCTTGTAATGATTTACATTGTGTGTAATCAAAAGGACTGGTAGGGCAAAATCCCAAAGCATAAGACAATACAATAAGTCAATCCCTAGAAAGTAATCTATCAGACCCTTTAATCGTCATATTATACTGTTTATCTATTACTTTGTCTTCTTCTGACCCCTCGTCTGGATTCCCACTATGGTTACTTCTCCTGGTTTGACTTTTGTTCTCTCTCCTTGTTTTCTTTTTCTCTGCTTCTGGAGACCTAAATATTACTATAGATGAATGGAGGAAACATATTATTACCTTATCACCTAGTCATCCTTTGAACTGACCAATTCATGAGAATTTGCTCAGTACAGCGCAAGCCATACATTTATGGCACAACAAATGTACACTTCGATCAGACATTCGCCACCTAAATAATAATCACTGAACCTTGTCAATGCTAATTTTGTGTCAATAATTTGCCATAGTTATGTATTGATGGCATTTGGCAGGAGAATGTACAAGTCCAATAGGTGCCAGATTGACACAAACTCCACTGATCCGAACAAAAAAAATAATCACCTTAGAAAGAGCTTTTAATGTAATTTAGCATCAGCATTATTAAGGGAAAGGTATGCATGTGTCCCACAAGGCAACTTAATGATTTCCAATGGTTAAATCAATGTTATGACAATGCAATTGAGTATAAGTGAAAGACAATATTAAAGTGTTTGCCAAGCCTTATGCTCTGTGTCTGCAAACATTTCTCATATACGGCAATGGCAATGTCATTAGGAGCATCCGCTGTATCCCTTGTGATTATTTGAGGGCATCACCCAGCTATGTAGAGACATTTTTTCTAGCATTGTCCTGTGAGTTCTCCAATGTCCCTTGGCACATCTATGTGCAGAATGCTTGCCCTGCCCAGTGTGATTGTGCCTAGAAATAGGACAAGGCAGCTATGTCTGGGAGTCTGAGGGTTGTGTTGGGAGGTCCTAGACATGAGGCAGACTGTCATGATGATGGACCAGCATCAATGGCACCTGATTGAAAAATAATGCTGACCCAAGAATATTTTTTAGAGTAATCCCCTCAGGTCAAGATGATGTGTTCTTTAAGATAACAGCTCATACTGGCTTTTGCTTTTAGATTATTCACGTGGACCATGACTGGAATATTAAACCAAACATTGGTGGCTGAGTTTGAACTCTTGGGATTTTCATATGAACTAAAAATACGCTCTGTTTTTTATTTTCCTTGTAATTTACATGGTCACCCTTACTGCTAACTGTCTCATCATCATAGCGATCCGAGCTGGTTCTCGCCTTCACACTCCAATGTACTTCTTTCTCAGCAACTTGTCGTTCATAGATATTTGTTATACATCTTCGACAGTTCCCAAGGTGCTTGAGGGTCTGATCTCCAAGAGGAGCGTTATCACATTTGCTGGGTGTGCGGCTCAAATGTACTGCGCCCTCTCCTTGGGGGTAACTCAATGCATCCTTCTGGCTGTCATGGCATGGGATCGATATGTCGCGATATGCAACCCCTTGAACTATGTCATGGTGATGAACAGGAGTTTCTGCATTCGGCTGGCAGTCATTACCTGGTGCAGTGGATTCCTCCTGTCTGTTGTTCATGTGTCTGTCACACTAACAGTTCCTTTCTGTGGGCACCGCAAGATTGATTACCCTTCATGTGAGGTGACCGCTGTCTTACAATTGGCCTGCACAGATATCCGCTTACGAGAAGGTGTGATTTTTCTGATGGCTGCATTTATCCTTTTAGTCCCACTCTCCATAATTCTGTTCACCTACTCTTACATCATCTCAACCATCCTGAGGATGCCAACAGCGGCTGGAAGACAAAAGGCCTTCTCCACCTGTGGCTCCCACTTGCTGGTGGTTACGCTCTTCTTCGGAACAGCAATGGCGATGTACCTGAGACCAAAGTCAATGATATCTCCAGAAAATGCAAAAATTCTCACCGCTGTCTATGGCGCTGTAACTCCAATGCTCAATCCTCTCATATACTCTCTACGCAACAAGGAAGTGAAGATATCTCTGCAGAAACTGATCTGCAAGAAGAGGATCCCTAGAGTGCAAGAACACAACACCTAATACACTCAATGAAAGACCTTGTTGCTCTATATATTCTTAGCTATATGTTTTATTGCAGTGTGGCTAATGGATCTTTATACACACCCCACATTGGAAGTTAATCAGGAAATGGTTTGTTTTTTTAAGTAGCTTTGATTAATACTTTCCACTGAAACATGTAAAGAGGTCAGTGAACATTACAGTGTGTTAATAAAAAGAGTTGTCCAAACTGAGGAGACGGGCCTGTAAAGAAATGACCATTGTAATTTGTTATGAATTTTTGGACTGAAGCAGTCTGTCAATATCAGGCTGACAGGATCATTGGAGACAAGAGTGAAGAAGAGGCTTTTGGCAATGTGCAGAGAAGCGGCCTGTTTCAGGTAAAGACAGGGTGCAGCTGAATTCAAGTTTATCAAAATTAAACCTTAACTCACCAGGCTATGCTCCATTTTGCAAGTTACACTCTAACCACCCAGTAGCACCAATCACCATAAAGTCAGGTGCAGCTACTGTGACATCCAGATTCCACAATCAATCAACAGAAAACACAGACACTGCTTGGGTCAAGGCCAGGGGGCCTTTTTGGCACAAAGGCAGGGACAAAGGAAAAATGCTCTCTGACCAAAAATAAATGTACTCATCATGTGGTGGTGTCTTCCCCGAGCAATGCAGATCTGTACCTCACGCTAGATATGTTGGTTATGCATAGAAGGCTCCTACCATATTTCCTGTTAAATATGTTATCCCAGTGCTTACGGGGATCTTAACCTCTACATGTCACATGATGTTGCACAAGACACTTTACATATTACCCTTAGTTGCCGTAGGTGGCTGAGTTTACGACATAAGTATACCCACCCCTTCTTTTGCAGCTGACTTTTTAACAAGCTAAGCTAGCATTAATATATTTGCAGTTTTTATAGAATTTTATGGTATGTTATTATGTAACATGATTTTAAAAAGGTGTGTTTCATTCTTATTCATGAATTTGACTGCAATATTGTGAAATGTTTTTATTGTGTACCACACTTTTATGATTTGCTTTGTCAAATCAAATAAAGGTATTTTGATGATGATGGTGATGAGTCCTCTACAAATGTTTTTATTGAATTCAGCTTCTTCAGGGAGGAAGGAAGGAATGTGTCGTGGGCATCAGAGCATCTAGTGCAGGTGGACGGCAATAAGAGTGATAAGAACATTGGAATGCTCCGGGCTTCTAATGGCCGGTAGAAGCCCGGAGCGCAATCATTCCAATGTTTGTCCACAGCTGTTGCTGTGAACGAAGGCCTCTTGGAGCCTGAGGGGATTTATATCCACTCAGGCCCCCTGAGATCTTTGTTTTATTTGTTACAACATTCTGCCCTCTAGTGGTTGATTGTTCTAATTGCCTTATAGCCCACCGTAACTGGGCTTTACGGGCCATTAAAGGCCCTCTTCCTTGGTAAAGGCCTGAACCGAATGCTGGAGTAGGCTTTTAATGGGCGGTATAGCCCGCTACTTTTTAACAAGATGGTGTCATAGTCATACCTAACATAATTTAGGATCTCAAATTCAATGTTATGTCAGCTGTAACACAAAACTTTGATGTATAATACAATTGTGTATGTGTGTCAGATCCACTTCCAGCAAAATAAGTAACTTTTGAGTGGTAAGCAGTGATACAGGCTTTTTTGTTAAAAACACTAAGCCCTGCATCAATCAATCAATCAATGGACATTAATTCAGCGTACAGCTTCCTCCAACGGAGGTGTCTTGGTACTAGCAGCGGATTCAACAGTGAGAGAGGGGGATCTTAAGGCCAGCTGAAAAGCCAAGTTTTCAAAGCCTTCCTGAATGCTTGTTCTGTCTCAGCCTTACAAAAGTGTTTAGGCATAGAATTCCAAAGAGACGCCGTCATCACTGAGAAAGCTCAGCTGCCAATCCTCGCATTAGGGAAACGTCGAGGCCTAAGTAGTTCTTGATGATTAGATCTTAAGGCCCTAGTCTTTGGAGTCTCTGTCGGAGATAAACCGGGCCCCTGTCCCTGGTGGCTCTATAAGCAATGGACAGCACCTTGAACTCAATCCTTCTTTGGACAGGAGACAAATGGAGGCTCAGCAGGTGGGGAGAGATGGGGTGACGAAATGGCACATTCCTAATGAGTGTAGCCACAACATTTTGAATAATTTGCAGTCTTCGAATCAGATAGGTGGAGTAACCCATATATAGGCTGTTATCATAATCTAGATGCGATGTTACCAAAGCATGGACAGTGGTCTTCAATGGGCAGGAGATGAGGAAATCTCTGTAGGGCTTTTAGTTTTCAGAAACAGGACAACAAGACTTGGCAGATCTGGGCCTTGCAAGAAAGGCGTGTGTCAAACTTAAACCCGAGATTCCAAGCTGAATCAAATGGGAGCGGTGGAGGATTTAGTTCCGTTGGCATCCAGCGTTCAGAAAGCAGAGGAGAGGATTAATTAGAAAATAATACCTCCGTTTTATCAGTATTCAATTTCAAGCAACTATCCGTCATCCAAGTCCTCACACAGAGTAGCTGAGGGAGCAATGGTGCTATCCAAAGCCTTGAACAATCTTGAAGACTTCTTAAACTGAATTATCTAAGGACTTAATTTGGTTGGCAATATGGTCCCAGATGGTATTGCATTTTAGCCCATGAAATTTGTTTAGAGCTGCTCTGTACGTACACTTGGTCTCCGGATTGTAGGTGTTACGCCAGGCACTCTCTAGCTTCTTACATTTGCTTTTCTCCAGGCGGAGTTCTGCAGTGAAACAGGGGAAAGGGGGGGTTTTCCTGGCTAGTTTTGTAGTTTTAAGTGGGGCTACTCTGTCCAGGGCTGTGGAGAAACAGTCATTGAAAGTTGCAACATCCCTGCTAGGGTTTCCAGATAGCTCCAGAGGGGCAGCTTGTAACACGGAGCCCAGAGTCTCAGGGGAGACCTTCTGCCAGTTTCTCCTTTCCTCATACGTTGGTTTGGCACTAATATTTCAAGAGAACCAGTCAGGCTGAAAGGAACTAATCAGTGGTCCCACAGGTTAGTGGTATTGGGACCTTTACTTTCAAGGTGGGGTCATTCATGATAATGAGATCCGTCATCTGGCCAGCCACGGGGGTGGGTGCGCACACCTTTAGAACCAAGTTCAGACCCTGCCAGCTGAGTGACCAAGGAACATTTGCCATTGTCCATATGGACATTAAAGTCTCCAAGAACTATAAAATTGGCATGCCTCAGAGATAGGTCTGCAATGATGTCACATAGCTCTAGCAGCTGGTAGGACGGAGTGTCTGGGGGTCTGTAAGCCGGCCCACCAGCAATGGAGGATGAGGGGGGGGGGGTTATGATACAAAAAGGCAGCGCCTCAATCATCGCAATGCTCTCAATTCTCCTGTATGAGGTTTCCCTGTCATGTCGCAGAATAACCGCAATCTCGCCCCCGTCTTGTTGCCAGCTTGGCTAACAGTGACAATGCGAAAGCCCTCTGGTATCACCAACATTATTTCTGGATTAGTGCTTGCTTTTAACCAGGTTTCGGTTAAGAACATAAGGTTCCAGTATAAGACTGTAGTGCGAGCCCGACATCATCCGCGTGCTTGGAAAGAGATCTGCAATTTATCAAACAGGCCCTAATGTTGAAGCCGTTGGCCGTATAGTGTGCAGGGGTGGCTGTCCAGTGATAGTGTCAATGCAATCCCTCCCATCTTCCTTACCCAAGGAAAAGGTGCATGAATTGCAGTGCAACTCCTGTTTGTCATGCGGAGATCAAAGCTGGATGGTCCTAGGCAATCCGCATTGTTCATACGTAGTAGCTGCTCCCAGGCCCAGACAGATTTGACTGTGGAAGCAAAAGGTACAGCGTGATGGTGCTGGCCATGGTCCGGATGTTGATGGGCACAGACGGGCTTGCCTTTGGCGTGCCAGCAGAGCGCCCGCTGCGCGCGTCCACTGCACGTCTGAGTCCCGGCTCCCATTAAGTCGGGAATCTTGTGGGTGAGCTGTAATGACTAGACCACCGACCCAAGATGGCGTCTGACAGTGTCCCACGGGAGAGTGAAGATGGCCGCCTTGTAGGGCGCTATGCTGCAGGAGAGCGCGGATCTGGGCGTGGGAAGAAATCCCACCTCCAACGATGTTCCAGGTAAGAGGGAGAGGACAGAGAAAGGCCAAATGCACCCTGCCACATGTAATTAAAATGTGATTTAAGAGAATAGCAGCAATCAGTAAGCAACACATAAAACAGCCCCGGTATTGGTTAAAGCCTCCTGCACCCTGCAGCTCGCAGCAGTGCTGAGGTGAATTAAAAAGGTTAAAACCTTTTGCGAAGAGACAGTAGTGGTAGAGTATACGCAGCGAGATGGCCCACCGTTCTCTGCTGGAGGCTGCCGCATGTCACTGGTGAATGCCAGATGTCCTGTCTATTTAAAGGCCACTTTTGTGCACTTAGCACCAATCAGTCCCAAATCCATTTATCGTGCAAATAAGGAATCCAAGTCTTCCACTTCAACAGGCAGTTTTACATTCAAAGGAAGGGAGAGGCGATGCAATGTCTCTTTGTACAACAAAGTCAAAACAGCAAGAGAAATGGATCCACTCAGAAAACCCTTTTCAAAATCATGTACAGAATTGGAAAAGATATTCTGATAATATTCTGAGGGCTTGGAAGGGCAGCAGGATTGAGCTAAGAAACCTTGGCAACTGGCTAAACACCAGATCTCATGATAAACCCCAGCAGACAGGAAATCCATTTCCAGCAGATGGTCCTTAACCAGGGGCACTTCTGTACTACGCTGTACACTATGGGAGTGTTCTCCAGTTTTACAGCAGCTTCCCTCAAAGCCATTTATAGGGCAGTGTTCCTTACAGTCGTTTACTGCGGCTCCCAGGGAATTGCCCCAAGCAAGATGACTTCTTGAATGCTCAAGTCCCATGGAAAACCCTGGACAGACAGGTGGAATGAGCCCTGAGGCATACTGGGCACACTCTGCAAGACTGCCCACTGCCTCCAAATCATTTGTTTTTAGCTTGAATATGTTCATTGTTTTTATGTTTTTTTTGCCTTGAAAACATATATCAGAACTCAAGTATGACAACAGATGTGACATATCTCATCATGTGCAACTTACGGTGTTATCCAACAAATGTGTACATTAGTTTCAATTAAATAGCGCAAGATGGCATCTGGTGCAAATGAACATGCGCGTGTTCAGAACTGTTATCAGAGCAGAGCTGAGATTAGGATCCGGCGTGCAGAGAGAAGGGAAGATTCAACAATAACAGAGTAAAAGAAAAGAGTTGAGTTAATAACCATTCAAGCCCATATCGACAACCCCACAGCCCACGTGCACGTGGCTCTGCACGACGACAGCACAATGGAAGGAGACCGAAGGTGCATTCGTGGGGTGGTTGATGTGGGCAGTGGCTCGGTGTCTCACAGGTGTTGTGGGCAGGGGGGCACACTTGTCTCCGGTGAGTGGTCCGGGGTGTCGTGAGTGGGTTGTGGGGCGGTATGGTGTCCCAGTTGTTCACAGTGGGGTTCTCTCTGTGCACTGCCACACCCTCCGCTGGAGCCCATGTGATAGCGGATTGAGCCCAGGCGGCGAGCGCCGGGGGCTTGAGCGAGTCCCACCTCCTGGGAATGAGACTTGTGGCCAGAAGAAGCGCCAGGTCCATAAAGCAGGAGGTCGCCCTGTGTTTTTTGTCCCTGTGATTTAAGCCCAGGAGGCAGATTTCCCATGCATGCAGTGAGGGGCGCCCCATGCTACTGCTCCAAATCATGAATGAGATGAACAAACTGGTGTGAGTAATAACTTTTTGTAATAATATGAGCCAAATAAAAAAAGCGGTCAAAGTTGCCATATAATATCAAACTCAAAGCACTTCAAATGCCCTGATTGCACACTGAAGTATAAGAGGGTCATTTGGTATACTCTATTACAGAATTACAGAAATTACAGCCAACATTAGGAGGATTTCTGAGTCTTTTTAAAGAATGACAGACCATGGCCATGCATACAAAATGTGTGCTGAGCTATGCTTATCTACACATGGTAACCTTGCATAGGTTTATTGTGTTTCTTGGATGGCCTGGAACTAAAAAAGAAGCCATGAACCTCCCATGAATGATTCAAATTATAGAGCTAAACCTCAGGTTCACAACCGAGCCAAGTCAAAAGGAGATGCACTCCTGGACATTAGAGTGTTTGTGAATGGGGGGACCTTGCACACGTGCCTCTACTATGAGAACACGAGGAGCATTCTCATCCTACAAACTTCAAGTGAGCACCCGCATGAACTGTACACTGTACACTCCATGTGAATTTATTTTCATTAAAAAAAATCTGTAGCTTGGCTTATGACTTTGAGATGGAAAAAGGTGCCTGCCAACAATTATAGGGATATAGGGAAGACAATCTATGCCAAGCAGAAACTAGAGTAAACAACTTGATTAGAAATGATTTGTAGATACAACAAAAAAGAATAATGAATCAAATACAATCTGTATTATCATAGAGAATAATTCTAATACTGCACACATATTGACAATCTTTCATTAACTTGGGGTTATATATGAATGATGGAAATCTGATAAGAAACAGGCTGGATGTAGCATTGAGAAAAGCTCACTCTCTCAATCAATCAATCAATCATAGCATTTTTAAAGCGCACTACATACCCGCGAGGGTCTTAAGGCTTCGGATGTGGGCGACGGTGGCGAGAGCGCGGTCTGCGGAGCAGAGCTGGCGGGTGGGGGTGTAGAGGCTGAGTCGGCTGTTGAGGTACGCTGGTCCGGTGTTGTGGAGTGCCTTGTGTGCGTGGGTGAGAAGTTTGAAGGTTATCCTCTTGTTGACAGGGAGCCAGTGCAGGTCTCTCAAGTGGGGTGTGATGTGGCTGCGGCGAGGGATGTCGAGGATCAGGCGTGCGGAGGCTTTCTGGATGCGTTGAAGCCATTTCAGGAGGTTTGGCCGGAGCTCCTGCGTAGAGTGTGTTTCCGTAGCCCAGTCTTCTGCTGACGAGGGCCTGGGTGACAGTCCTTCTTGTTTCGGTGGGGATCCACTTGAAGATTCTGCAAAGCATGAGGATGGTGTTGAAGCAGGAGGAGGAGACGGCGTTGACCTGCTTTGTCACGGAGAGGGTAGAGTCGAGGATGACCCTTAGGTTGCGTGAGTGGTCAGTGGGTGTGGGGGAGCTCCTAGTGCAGTCGGCCACCAGGAGTCGTCCCAGGCCAAGGGGGTGGATCAGAGGATGAGGATCACCATCTTGTCCGAGTTCAGCTTCAGTCAGCTGTTCCTCATCCAGTCGGTGACGTTCTTCATTCCTTCGTGGAGGTTGATTTTGGCGGTGTGGGGGTCCTTGGTGAGCGAGAGGATCAGCTGGGTGTCATCGGCGTAGGAGATGATGTTGAGGTCGTGCCGTCATACGATGTGGGCGAGCGGTGCCATGTAGATGTTGAACAGCATTAGGCTAAGGGATGAGCCTTGGGGTACGCCACAGGTGATCCCGGTGGCTTCGGAGCAGAAGGGGGAGGCGGATGCTCTGTGTTCTGCTGGAGAGGAAGGAGGAGGGCCAGTCCAGGGCCTTCTCTTGGATTCTGGCATCGTAGAGGCGTGTTTGTAATGTGTGGTGGCAGACCGTGTCGAAGGCGGCTGACAAGTCCAGGAAGATGAGGGCCGCAGTTTCTCCATTGTCTAGCAGAGTCCTGATGTCATCGGTGGTGGCGATGAGGGCAGTTTCAGTGCTGTGGTTGCTGCGGAACCCGGACTGGGACGGGTCCAGGATGCTGTTCTCCTCGAGGAAGCTCGTTAGTTGTTTGTTGACGGCCTTTTCGATGATCTTCACTGGGAATGGGAGCAGGGAGATGGGTCGGAAGTTCTTGAGGTCCTTGGGGTCCGCCTTGGGTTTCTTGATTAAGGCGATGATCTCTGCGTGCTTCTAGCTCTCCGGTAAGGTCGCTGTCTCGAGAGAGATGTTGATGGTTTTCCGGAGATGAGGTGCAATGGTGCTGCTGGCTTTGTTTAAGATGTGGTGTGGGCAGGGGTCTTTCGGAGATCCGGAATGGACGGTGTTCATTATCTTGATGGTGTCATCGTCGTTGATGTTGGTCCAGGCGATCAGGCGGTTGGTGAGGGTGGTCATCGTGGGAGCAGGGGTCTCAGTAGTTGCCGGGGTAGTGACGGCGTTGAAGCTCTGAATTATAAGTTGATCGCTACTAACTTACTGAAAATAAAAAAGAGTCAATTGGGCGGGGAAAATACAGTTTATGTGTAATAAGAGCAAAGCCTGTTCAAAATGCACACCAATTATGAAAGTATTCAGTTTTACATAAAAAATAAAAGGTGGCTATTCAATCATACATTTGGTGCAAGACAAATGTTACAGGCTGCAACATTGAGTCTCCCTGCGACTTCAGATATATAGGAAGTAGCATAGCAGCAGTGAAGAGCAGGACTACCCAACACAAGCAAGCAATCGAGGACAATGACTTCACGTGCCTTATTCTACAAAACTTTGTGAATAGCATAAAAGTAATCCTGAACAAATTAAAATACTATGGGATTGACACAGTTGTGTGAGAAACTAGGATTGGCAACAGAACATTGGAATTAAAGCACCAGGAATCATGTTATATTATACAGTTGGAAACCAAACATCCAAATGAGCTCAACATTGATGAAGAGGTGAGCTGTTGAGGATTCTTAGAAAACAAGCATCAGATCTCTTGGTAAAACCTTTTTGTATAGGACCAATGTTTGTATACATATATAGTTTTTCTGTAATTTGTTGGCCAATCACCTTCTCTGCAAGAACACAATTAACTTTATTATTTGTTCAGAAGTAATATTTTGCTTGACATAGCACTGATACATTTAACCTTAGCTCTCTTCCTTTTACGGGTCTATTTTCCATTTATTTCTTCTTTCTTTTTTTCCAGTTGGGATTTATTGCTCTTTGCTCTGCAGTCATTTAAAAAAAATCAGACCTGATTTATATTTGATGAATGATTATAGAACATAAAGGGCAACCAAATGAGCATTTAGGAGCCTACATATGTTTCGTAGTGCCTACTTTTGCTAAATAATGAAACTTTTTTATGGTTTTAATGTATAAATATGCAGAGGAAATGTATAACTGTAGTTTATGAATAGTAGGCCTATGTACCAAGAGATGGTGGATCTTAGTTCTATACTTGAATATTTTTGGGAATACGCATCACACAATGAACCCCAGGGGGTAAACTCTGTTTCGCTCGCAGGGTTTGCAAAACTCAGACACTATTTCTGCCATTCAGGTGCGAAGCAGGCTTTTTTTTCTGTTCCTGTGCTCGAGTCTTCTTTTGGCATTCAACCACGAGCAGCAAGACTCTCAGGCCGCTTGCAAGTGCATGCAAGACTTCTCACACTACTAGAGAGCACCCGCAAGACTTTGCATTCACTTGCATGACTTCCGGCCATAAAGGCACCAATCTAGCATTCTCTGTGATCTCAAATAGAGTGGTTGAGCAGCTTTTCTGCTTGAGAATGCATCTGAGAGGCTTTTAGAGTGGATTTTCTTCTCAAACTAGCCATTGGAGTTGTATTTTTTTCCAAACGAGAACGAAGTGCCCCAGAGACTCCAACTTCCTGCCCCAGTCCAGGTAGGCTGCTCCCCGTGCTTTGTCCCGCTCCTGGTCACTTTTTATTGGGATGTGGAGCTTTAAGGATCACTTTCTTTGTCTGCTACATATATACCATTGGATTTAAGGACTTTGTTTTTAAGATATCACAAATAGGTTGAAAAACTGGTGTTGTTTGTTTGACTGGGGACATGCACCTGGATTTATTTGTAGTTTTATCTGTTTTTTTAAAATTTATAGTGGTAGGTGGCTTGCAGTTTTAGTAGGGGCCAAATTGTTTTGTGCATTAAATGTATCTTCTTTTGCAAAGGAAAAATGTTGCACAGTTCAGTACACTTTCTTTTTTCTTTTCCATATTCTTTTAGAAGTTTCCAATATTAATTGATTTAATTAATTCACTTTGTGGCCTAGTTTGCCAATGAGCCGTCCAGCCAGTAGGCCCTGTACTTTTCATGGGTGCATGAAACAACTATTTCTGTTGTGTCTGTAGAATTGAAACATCATGTATGCCATGGATGTCATTGGATTAAAATACAAAATGTGCTTTCTGTGTGTTTGTTTCACGTTTTTCCATGCAAACAGTGTTTAGGTGGGGTAATGCATTTGGAGGACGTATGTTGTTGTGAACATTTGTAGCCCTTTTAATTCTTGTTTTTGGCATTGCTGAATTAATGCTGTGTTCTCTGTGTCATCATGCTTCTTTTGACTGGCTACTGTGTATGTGTGTAGCCCACCATTTGCCTTTGTTGTTCTACAATCAGTATGCCATATGGCCAGGGGCCATTTTGTATAGCCGCTGTTCACCCTTGGCCTGAATGTGTTCTTTGCTTTCCAGGACGCCTGCTTACTGTTGTGACTAGGGGTTGGCGGAATTTGCGAAATTCACTTTCGCAAATTATCGCGAAAATGTTGAAAATCTCAGCAAACACGCGGAAATATCGCGAAGATGCAGAAGTTTTTTTCCCGCCCGTTCGCGTTATTTTTTGCGGGGTCGCGGCTCGCCAACTTACCCATGCGGTTGCTCGCGGGCGCGGCCATCTTGTTTTCACATGTCTCGCGTTGCATGATCACGAGGTGAAAGACGTGATCGCGCGATGCATGACGTTACTGCGGGCGCGAACTGTCGCTAAACAGCGCAAATGGCTACCAACAATCCAACATCTCGTGGAGAACGCGACCGGATCGGGAAAACTTATCGGCGAATGTGGGAAATCAGGTAAGGCGATCGTGCGCACGAGAGAATGTATTATTTTACAGCACGAGCAAGAAACAAATTATCGCTAAGCTGCGGAATGTGGAAATTTTTACATTTTCGCGCTTTCCGCGGAACGCGAAAATGCCAAATTATCGCAATTTCTGCGAACGGAACGGAATTTTGGCCCAGGCCTAGTTGTGACCATGTGGCTGACAGACCTTTTGTGTAGCCATCCAGTCAGCTTTGCTATCCCCATAGGCCTGTATTTCTTCTTTGTTTTTGGCTATGCCCCCTTGATGGTTGTTGTTGTCAGGCCATATGGCTGCCGGCCATTTTATGTAGCCAGACAGTGTGCTTTTTTGTGCATTAAATGTATCTTCTATTTTAAAGGAAAAATGTAGCACAGTTCAGTACATTTTCTTTTCTCTTCTCCATGTTTTTAATAAGTTAGCAATATTGATTAATGTAATTAATTCACCAAATGACCTAGTTTGCTAATGAGCCTTCCAGTCAGTAGGCCCTTTACTATTCATGGGTGGATGAAACAACAGTTTCTGTGGTGTCTGCAGAATTGAATCATCATTTAGGTCATGGATGGCATTGGATTAAAATACAAAATGTGGATTCTTTGTTATTCTTCACCTTTTTCCAACCAAGTGTTTAGGTGAAATAATGCATTTGGAGGATATGTGTTGTTGTGAACATTTTTAACCCTGTTAATTTTTGTTTTGGGCATTTTTGAATTAATGCTGTGTTCTCTGTGTTACCATGCCTCCTTTGTCTGGCCACTGTGTGTATGTGTGTGTATGTGTGTTTGGCATTGGCTGCCATTTGCCTTTGTTCTTCAAGAATCAGTATGCAATATTGCCATGGGCCCTTTTCTATAGTCGGTGTCCAGTCCACCCTAGGTCTGCATGTGTTCTTTGTCTCCCAGGCATCCTGCTTGTTGTTGTTGTTGTGACCATGTGGCTGGCGGCAATTTTGTTTAGCTAGCCAGTGTGCTTTGCTTTACCCACAGGCCTGCATTTCTTCTTTGTTTGTGGCCATGCCCCCTTGAGGGTTGCTGTTGTCAGACCATATGGCTGGTGGCCATTTTGTGTAGCCAGCCAGTGTGCTTTCCCCAGAGGCCTGCTTTCTTCTTTGTTTGTGGCCATACCCCCTTGCTGGTTGCTGTTGTCAGACCAAATGGCTGGTGGCCATTTTATGTAGCCAGCCAGTGTATTTTCCCCAGAGGCCTGCTTTTCTTCTTTGTTTGTGGCCATGCCCCCTTGCTGGTTATTGTTGTCTGAAAATGTGGCTGTTGGCCATTTTGCAAAGGATCCAGTGTGCCTTTGCTATAGGTCTACATGTGTGGTTCTTCTATCATTATGTTGCATCCATACCTCCCTGTTTGATGGTTCACCATGAGGCAATGGCAGGCAGCCATTTTGTGTGTCCAGCCAGAGTAGCCCTTTGCCCTATGCTTGCATGGTTGGTTGAGTTTAATTAGTAAAAACAAATGAAATGCTTGAGGATAATGTCACTTACTCATCATGTTCTTAATTTGAATTATTTTCAATTTTAGTTTAAAAAAAATATTATTATTATTTTACTATTTTTGAAGCATCTGGCATTAATGAATCAACCCCATGTCTGCTGTAGGTGCCCAACAGCAATGGTTGTGTAAGGATTATTCAATTGTCAGTGCATTTGTCAGCTGCACCTCCCTGCGTGCCAGATCCCAAGTGATGCATAAAGCAAATAGTTACAGCTGCGTTGTTTTGCTGTTGTTGCTCTTTCTGATCTTTCCTGAGTGTACGGTCACCATGAAAGTTTATGTTTGTGTGATAGTTTTCCATTTTAGGAATGAACACTGACTTTATACTATTGTGATTTAAAAAAAAAAGTATGTAACCACACTGAATGATATTGTTTGTTTGTACTACTACCTGAACTGCATCAATGCCACGTTTCACTGAAGTTTGTCTAGTTTTTTTGCTTTTAGGTTCAAAAGAGAAGACACATCACCCACAGTACTGTCAGACAGAAGGCCTGTGCACGACGTGACACGTGACTGATTGCGAAACACAGTAACCTCTTCAGCTTGTAGTGAAGCCAAGGATCACTGCCAACTGACAGCTTCAAGATGCCCCAAAGAAATGTGCTGCCAAGAAAGTGGCTACTGGGGAGCAGAAGAAGCAGCTTTCCACCACTGTTGTATTGACCACAAACTTTTTCGGGAAAGTTGTGCTTGCTGCACCGGCCTCCAAAGAACAAGCTGAGAGCAGCACTCCTCCATCTAAAGCACCACCTCCCCAACCTAAGCCCAGGACCACAATCTATTCAGGAAACTTAGCAAAGTGGACAGCAGCCGCAGTCAGCTATGGATTTTTCTGACTGGGGAGCAGAACAGGAGGTTGATCTTCCTTCAGAGGAAGAAGTTGAACCTCCTCTTTTAGAATCATTGGCTCCCAGATCTCCAGCAAGGAGAAGGAAGGGTACTGCAGCACCATCTTCTTCAAGCAGCACCACTTGTGATTATAATGATAGGGACATGGAGTTGATCCCAACAGAAACCAGGAAACAACAGGAGAGGCAAGGGAAAAGAAAAGTTCCAGATAGACTTAGACTTATGGAAGGGGGTGAAAAGGAGGATGATGATGATGATGTAGTCATGGTAGAAGGTGACAAATAGGAATCTGACATTGCGATTAAACTAGCTCCGAGGGATGTGGCACAGGTAGCACCACCACCATGCCCCATATTTGCAAAGCCCAACTGAGTCCTGCACCAACCCCTGACATGGCCACCTACCTCCATTTTGTCTTCAGGAATTAGCAGTGGGCCGGTAAAAAAGTACTCCTCCCCAGTTTGGGACTTTTTCACAGTAAGCAAAGGGGGGGAGAACATTGCAGTATGCACTATTTGTCACACAAACGTTCGTCAAGGTAAGCCTGGTACACATTATGGTACTGGAGGCCAGTTGACTCATGAAAAAACACCACACAATCAAGTGGGAGGAGAACCTTAAAAAACTGGCAGAACATGATCGTGATGGTGGGGAGAGCTGGGTAGCATCAATTTTAAGTCCAATCATGGCAAAAGGTGATGAAGAAGAAGAAGATGGTGACATCTTCACATAAACAAGCCTTGTCTCCAGCAGTGCACCAGCAGACTCACCCACCTGAGCAGCTGCACAATGGCACAAGAATACTCAGAGTGAGATGAGGGAGACACAGTGGCATACAGTGACTGCCCAACCACCACAACACACATTTAGTCTACCACTAACATCTACTTCTCAAAAGATGCCTGTGTCAGTGCCCCAAGAAAAGAAGAAAATCCAGGCTACTATGGGCATGTTTAGGCAGGAGGGGCCCTACGAGTGAAACTACCCATCGGCATGTTTGTACAATGGGAAGCTGGCAAAAATGGTAGAAATGGACCTCTTCCATTTTCAATTTGTGGAAGGAGTAGGATTTTAGGAATTTGTGGCAGCCAGCTGTCCAAAATGGAAGGTACCAAGTAGGACCTATTTTGCCAGAGTGGCTGTTCCAGTGCTACATCACGATGTGCTGCAGTTAGTTGGACAAGCTTCATAGCAAAGTGTTGTTCACACCATCCACCTGACGTCAGACATGTGGACCAGTTGTCAGGGGACTGATTACCTGTGCATCACTGCACACTGGATCTCTTTGGCAGGGGTAAAGCAAAATACATCTTCAGGTCATGGCCCTGAAGAAAGTTTTAGGAACGTTCGGCGGCATGCAACCATGGCCATGTTCGCCATGGAGAAATCACATACAGTTGTAAACATCTTCGAGGAATTTAACAGCAAGGTGGATGAATGGCTGAGACCCAGAGGTCTTAGAACTGGATTTGTTACCACAGACAATGGCAGTAACTTAGTAAAGACCATGTCAGACTGAGGCTATTTCAGGGTTCTGTGTTTGGCCCATTGCAACAACCTGGTGGTGCAAGACTTCCTCAAAAAGGAAGAAATAGTAAGCAACATACTGACCACCTGCAGAAGAGTCTGCACCTATTTCGGCCATTCTTTTAAAGTCCCAAAGCAGCTGCGGATTATTCAGAATAATAATAGAGCACTAGTTAAAGCGCTGATACAGGCGGTTCAAAGACATTGGTACTCCGCATTTACATCCTGCAACGTCTGTTTGAGCAGTACAAGCCGATCAATTACTATGTCATTCAAAGAGGAGGGGATGAAGGTGGGAAAGCTAGACCATGGATGTGGACAAATGGGACCTAGGCAAATGCCTTACAACGATGCTACACCTTTTTGAGATTTGAATGAAAACACAGAAGCACATGCCTTGGTTGAGAGCTTAGTCCAGCGCTTGGCTTCTAATATACGGCTGCAACATGACATCATCAAGTCCAAAGAGTGCATTTGTGCCACACTACTTGGATGTATGTCGTTACAACGCACACTTTTACAACGCATGCACTTACAATGCATTTTTTACAACGCAACATCCACTACAACGCATTCCATTACATCGCATGACACTACAACGCATTTTTAAAAACTACCTTTACAACGCATTCCATTACATCGCATACTACCTTTACAACGCATACCATTACAACGCATAATATTAAATTGCATTTAAGGTAAGTATTAGATAGTATTGGGTTAAAAATTAGTATTCTAACTCCAGGGTGTGCAACAGTAGGGTAATTGTTGGATAGTATAGGGGTAAAAATTACTATTCTAACTCCAGGGGGTGCAACAGTAGGGAAAGTGTTGGATAGTATAGGGGTAAAAATTAGTATTCTAACTCCAGGGTGTGCAACAGTAGGGTAATTGTTGGATAGTATAGGGGTAAAAATTACTATTCTAACTCCAGGGGGTGCAACAGTAGGGAAAGTGTTGGATAGTATAGGGGTAAAAATTACTATTCTAACTCCAGGGGGTGCAACAGTAGGGAAAGTGTTGGATAGTATAGGGGTAAAAATTACTATTCTAACTCCAGGGGGTGCAACAGTAGGGTAAGTGTTGGATAGTATAGGGGTAAAAATTACTATTTTAACTCCAGGGGGTGCAACAGTAGGGTAAGTGTTGGATAGTATAGGGGTAAAAATTACTATTCTAACTCCAGGGGGTGCAACAGTAGGGAAAGTGTTGGATAGTATAGGGGTAAAAATTACTATTCTAACTCCAGGGGGTGCAACAGTAGGGTAAGTGTTGGATAGTATAGGGGTAAAAATTACTATTCTAACTCCAGGGGGTGCAACAGTAGGGTAAGTGTTGGATAGTATAGGGGTAAAAATTACTATTCTAACTCCAGGGGGTGCAACAGTAGGGTAAGTGTTGGATAGTATAGGGGTAAAAATTACTATTTTAACTCCAGGGGGTGCAACAGTAGGGTAAGTGTTGGATAGTATAGGGGTAAAAATTACTATTCTAACTCCAGGGGGTGCAACAGTAGGGAAAGTGTTGGATAGTATAGGGGTAAAAATTACTATTCTAACTCCAGGGGGTGCAACAGTAGGGTAAGTGTTGGATAGTATAGGGGTAAAAATTACTATTCTAACTCCAGGGGGTGCAACAGTAGGGTAAGTGTTGGATAGTATAGGGGTAAAAATTACTATTCTAACTCCAGGGGGTGCAACAGTAGGGTAAGTGTTTGTTGGATAGTGTAGTGTAATATTATGCATTGTAATGGTATGCGTTGTAAAGGTAGTATGCGATGTAATGGAATGCGTTGTAAAGGTAGTTTTTAACCCCTTCGATGCTGCGCAGATTCCGCCGCTGTGCTGACGGAATCTTGCGCGGGCGTGGTCATGACGGAACGGTTCCGTCATGAGCACAGCTCAACCGTGGCTCATGACGGAACCGTTCCGTCATGAGCACCGAAGGGGTTAAAAATGCGTTGTAGTGTCATGCGATGTAATGGAATGCGTTGTAGTGGATGTTGCGTTGTAAAAAATGCGTTGTAAGTGTAGTGCGTTGTAAAAGTTGCATTGTAAAGGTTGTTCCCCACACTACTTGATCCACGGTATAAAATATTTCTTCCCACTTTTATTCCATTTTCTGAAGGGGATGTTTTAAAACACTAGAGGTGGATTGTAGAGCAAGCCGGAGACTTGGAAGAAGTATGGCTGGAACTTGGAGATCCACCCCACAGTTCTGGGGTGCCGCCTTCAACTTCCAGAGAGGGCAGTCTTGTCCCACAGCAGCCAACAACACCATCAACCAGAACACCATCAACAACAGCAAAAGAAGGACTTGACCCAACCAATGCATTGTATTGGTTTCAGTTGGTAGGGCTCAAGTCCAGGGCAGAGACAATGACAAAACAGGTAGAGCAAGTGTCAGCACCAATGACTATCCACAGGATGTTCCAGGAGTATCTGAATGATCCAAAAGAGGTCTATATGGATCAAAATCCATTGATATATTGGTATGTGAAGATGCGCCAATGGCCAGGGCTCAGCAGACTGGCAATAAAGTATCTGGCTTGTCCTAGTCACCAGTGTGTCTGCTGAATGTGTGCTCAGTGCTGCTGGTGTGATCATCACAGTACGAAGGACCAGTCTCTCGCCTCAATATGGGTAGCTATCGAATATGATCAAAATGAACCAACATTTTATCCCCCACAATTCCATCATTCCTGAAACAGCAGTACAGGAGAAGGAAGAGGGTGATTGTTCCATAATTCAATCAAATGTGTTAGCTGACCAACCTCTGGGTGAAACTACCTGAGTTTGAGGACAACTCTTCTTCTCTGACTAAGTATGCCAGTGCCCCATAGAACTTTTCAAGTTCTCTTGTTGAACTTAGTTCTTTCTTTAAAAAAAAACATTTTAATAAATTAGATAGGGGAAAATTATAATTTTTGTGCCAGATTTATGCTGGCCACACTTATTTGATGAGTCACATATATATTGCTGGATTGCAGTTGTACCAGTGTGCACTTAAAGAGGCCTCCACAATTCCTACATGACATTGGGGACAATGCCGGCCCCCCTCAAATGCCTATTACATAATGCCTAACCCTTTTGGCATCACGCAGTACTAGAACAGCTGCCCCATACATTTTTTATTATGTACAGGACTACCTGCCAATACCAAATTCCAATGTGTTGCTTGCATCAAAGATGATTGAATGCGAAGCCTGTTTCAGGCTGATGGTGGATAAGGAACAACAAAAAAGTAAATGTCATTTATACGCGCTCCAATGTACTGCAAACAACCAGAGAATTACAACAAAGCTTGTTTACATTTTTTTTTTTAAATGATTGAATGCCCAATACCTGAATTGCCTGTGCTTGCCTTGAATTGGATGAGGTAAGTTCAGCTATTGCAATGGTGAGTGGCTGATTGCGTGACTGATGATTTGAGTTGATTTAGAATTCATGTGGTGGCAGGCACTCACGGAGGGTGTGTTGTTGAACTGTTATATGGGAAATTGAATAATGATTTACATTGTTTAGGGCTTGAGTGATGGGCGCCTATTTTATTTTCCCTGTAGGTGATGATGATCAGCCCTTTCACACTCAGATTTAATTGATTGCAGGGGTGCTCTCCTTTTTTCCTTCAAACACAAGAACAGTCACTTTAGTTATCAAACAAAAACCTTTGCAAAATGCTGAAATTCTCTTTCATTCTCTATCTGTTCTTCAACAGCAGTGCACTGCACTCCTCGTCTCTTTTGCTTTGATCCTTGCGATTCTTGATGATGATGATGATGACTGGTCTGGTTGTGGACTGGTACACGGTTACTCGGAGTCACTCAGGAATGGAGGAGTATCATGGTGCTCCGAACCACGTTTTACCTGCATCCCGCTGGGAGAGTCTGCTTTTACTGCTGCTGGGTGGGACTGCGAGGTCCAGGCTGCTCATCGCTCTGACGAACATCGGCGCAGCTGGTGCCTCTTCCCTCCCCCTTCCTCCAATCAGTGTGTCAACAACTCGCGGCCCCCGCTTCGCGGGCACCGCTCACCTCCATAAATACCTGGTTGAACTTTGGGTCACTGGTGCTCCGAACCACGTTTTACCTGCATCCCGCTGGGAGAGTCTGCTTTTACTGCTGCTGGGTGGGACTGCGAGGACCAGGCTGCTCATCGCTCTGACGAACATCGGCGCAGCTGGTGCCTCTTCCCTCCCCCTTCCTCCAATCAGCGTGTCAACGACTCGCGGCACCCGCTTCGCGGGAGCCGCTCGCCTCCATAAATACCTGGTTGAACTTTGGGTCACTGGTGCTCCGAACCACGTTTTACCTGCATCCCGCTGGGAGAGTCTGCTTTTACTGCTGCTGGGTGGGACTGCGAGGACCAGGCTGCTCATCGCTCTGACGAACATCGGCGCAGCTGGTGCCTCTTCCCTCCCCCTTCCTCCAATCAGCGTGTCAACGACTCGCGGCCCCCGCTTCGCGGGAGCCGCTCGCCTCCATAAATACCTGGTTGAACTTTGGGTCACTGGTGCTCCGAACCACGTTTTACCTCCATCCCGCTGGGAGAGTCTGCTTTTACTGCTGCTGGGTGGGACTGCGAGGTCCAGGCTGCTCATCGCTCTGACGAACATCGGCGCAGCTGGTGCCTCTTCCCTCCCCCTTCCTCCAATCAGTGTGTCAACAACTCGCGGCCCCCGCTTCGCGGGCGCCGCTCACCTCCATAAATACCTGGTTGAACTTTGGGTCACTGGTGCTCCGAACCACGTTTTACCTGCATCCCGCTGGGAGAGTCTGCTTTTACTGCTGCTGGGTGGGACTGCGAGGACCAGGCTGCTCATCGCTCTGACGAACATCGGCGCAGCTGGTGCCTCTTCCCTCCCCCTTCCTCCAATCAGCGTGTCAACGACTCGCGGCACCCGCTTCGCGGGAGCCGCTCGCCTCCATAAATACCTGGTTGAACTTTGGGTCACTGGTGCTCCGAACCACGTTTTACCTGCATCCCGCTGGGAGAGTCTGCTTTTACTGCTGCTGGGTGGGACTGCGAGGACCAGGCTGCTCATCGCTCTGACGAACATCGGCGCAGCTGGTGCCTCTTCCCTCCCCCTTCCTCCAATCAGCGTCTCAACGACTCGCGGCCCCCGCTTCGCGGGAGCCGCTCGCCTCCATAAATACCTGGTTGAACTTTGGGTCACTGGTGCTCCGAACCACGTTTTACCTGCATCCCGCTGGGAGAGTCTGCTTTTACTGCTGCTGGGTGGGACTGCGAGGACCAGGCTGCTCATCGCTCTGACGAACATCGGCGCAGCTGGTGCCTCTTCCCTCCCCCTTCCTCCAATCAGCGTGTCAACGACTCGCGGCCCCCGCTTCGCGGGAGCCGCTCGCCTCCATAAATACCTGGTTGAACTTTGGGTCACTGGTGCTCCGAACCACGTATTACCTGCATCCTGCTGGGAGAGTCTGCTTTTACTGCTGCTGGGTGGGACTGCGAGGACCAGGCTGCTCATCGCTCTGACGAACATCGGCGCAGCTGGTGCCTCTTCCCTCCCCCTTCCTCCTATTTTAGAATCACTAGCTCCCTACGCGCTAGCGGAACGCGTGCGGGACGGAGCTCGGGGCGAAGACCGGGCAAAGAGCGGGCCGTTTGAGGCCGTTCGAGAACGGGCGAGTTAGGGCTTGGGCCCCAATCCCTTGCTTCAGTCCATATATCCTTCATTGGAACTCTGTTCAAGATCATGTTGTGCAGAGAAACAAGGAGTAAAAGTTTACTGGTCTCCGGGAGGAAAACAGGTACTTTGGACACGTACTTTGCTAAAGCGGGTTCCCTTCTCATTGATGAGATCACTATCCTCGAAAGGCGTATTTCGCAAGAAATTGACTGGGTTAGGAGATCCTCCTTGGGACCCATTGCTCATGCGATTACTCCAGAACATATGCCCAACTGTACATCTGCAGCTTCTAGGGGGACAAATGGTGTGCTGGCTTTATCTAATCCTAATTGTACTGTCTCCCCTACCACAGACTGTGATATCTCTGCCTCTGTAGAGCTAAGTATATTATCCCTTCCAACATCTAAGATTCCCCTTCCCCAAACTACTACTGAAGGGGATACTATCAACATGGATACGAATATAATTATTGATAAGGCTCCCCCGCTTGCACAGCCATTACAGAGTGAGAAGGAGGGAGCTATCTCGAAGAGAAAGAAAAGGGTATACATGGCAGGGGGCAGAAAACCTAAGAATTCCAAGTCTAATCTAAGGGATGAGACCAATCAACTGGGCATAGTCAAAAAAGGGTTACATTTGCCATTAAATCCTGGGTCCCCTTCCACCCTGACCCCGGCAAAAAATCCCGCCTGCCCAATTGCCCCAGCAGGGATGGGGGAATTTACCCTTTCGGGTTTCCGCTCTCTATTGAGGGAAATGTTAACTCCCATAGAAGACCGTCTAGGAAACATGGAAAGGCGTCTAGGTGACGTGCAAAAGGGACTTATAGATCTAGCCCTGCACCAAAAAGCAAGTGCCCTTAAAGCTCAAGGGGCTACTGTTAGGACACCCCACATATTAACTGATCCAACTACTCCGGTCCCTATATCCCCTACAGTGGCTCCTAGAGAAAATAATACTATAGCTCTATTTTCAAAACCTGCACCTGTACTTCCCCCAAAGCTATTACCCCCGATACTAAAAACTATGAGTCTGCAACCAGTCACCCCTGGCCCTATATTAGGCCAGGAGATTCCATCAAACGATACAGCAAATTGCCCACTCAGGGTAAAGAGTCCCTTGAATCGTCGAAAAATAGTTAATCTGCCCCCGGAGGCAGCAGCTTACACTGTGATCTTAAAGGGGGTACCTGTGCTTTCTGACAATACGGTGGAACCTTATGATTCTCTTCATAATAAGGTCATTAGCTGGTTAAATATCCATAGGCCCTTACCATCTAATCTTAGAGGAGAAGTCCTTATGGTCAGAAGGGTTCCATGGGTTGGATATACCGCTAAGAAAACCACGGGGGATTGTATGATTGTAAGTTTTAAAAGTCCGCAGGTTGTCCATTACATTTGCAACTGGTTCGGGAGAGTAGGATCTACATCCATTGAATTGGCTCATTTATCACATTTCTATCCCAGTACATGTGATTTAATTATGAGTAGGGATGATGGTTGGACAAGGGTGGGATCTGTTAATGATGGCCCAAGAACTAGGAATATTAGTAATGTCACTACTCACTACGGCATCTATACACATCCCAACAGATATAGCTGCCTTGACCAGGTGGATTGACAATATAAGGTGCAGGGAACTGTGAGAGGCAACATAGTTACCCCTGCCTGAGAATCTGATGTACCCCGCTGGGAGAACTCAACTCCCATCAGTTCCTCGGATTTATCTAGTAGCTCGTTTGACAGTCTATTTGATAATACTATAACCCCGTCAGTCCTGCCTACTTTGGAATTGGAGATGAAAGGACCCACAACATTGACACTGGATAATGTGTCGGAGAAGACCAGGGAACAAGGATTAAAACCTTCGACTGAAATCTTTAAGGTTCTTTCCTGGAACGTGGCGGGAATTGACAATAAACTACATACAAATGTTTGGGACACTTTGGTAGGCAATAGTGACATTTGCCTGTTTCAAGAGACCTGGGTGAGGGGATCGTTCACTAGAGCAGGATATGCAGTGTTTGAAACTTATGCCAGTTGGACTGGTAAAGGGAGGCCTTCAGGTGGTCTGGCAATTTGGGTAGCTAGTCACATTAGGTGTAATGCGGAGAGCGTACCTACGCTCTTGAAGGATATACAGTGTGTTATACTCAAATGGCCCAATGCACTCAACTTGGCAATCATTAACGTGTATTCACGTCCAGTAAGTCTGGCTATGGAATCACCCACTCTTGACGATCTCTCGCTTTTCTTGGGTCAACTTCCAAATGACTGCAGGATAGTAATGAGTGGTGATTTCAATTGTCACTTTGAACCCTTGGAGGGTTTAAAAGAAGGCGCCCTTACTGCTGAAGATGACTTTTGGGGTATCCCGTCATGTCAATCTCCCCACCCGAAATCCTGGTCCCCGCTTGCAGTACAAATTATGTCTCTGACACTAAATTCTGCGCTTAGAGCCTGCAATGGGAGAACCCCCTCTGATACCCCCTCATTATGTACATTCAATAGAAAAGATCATGAATCAAGACTGGATTATATCTTTCTGGTTACTAGGTCCTGGTCCAAGGTTCGGGATTTTAAAGTAATTGATAGAAGGGATAGTGATCATAATGCTCTTCTATTGGACATGGTGCACCCTGAATATGCTCCTGGTTTACTTCCAGTTGAACCCCGTGAGGACTCTGGGGACTTGGTTCTTAGTTCCAATAGACGTCGGGTCAAATGGGGAAACTAGTAAACTCAGAAGAGAGCATAAGCAAAATTTACCAGCTAGCATTCCCCAAATTTAAAGAATTGGATGTATTAATCAATCAGCCAAGTCCACCGGAATTCAATGAGCAGTTAGCCCCAATACATGAGGACCTAGTGGGGGCTTTAGGTGACGTCTTTTATCCAGTGGGTCCTCCACGGAAAAAAAAGACTCAAACCTCAACCTGGCACAACTCCACTTGTAAAAAGATCAAGTCAGAACTAATAAATACAATAAAAGTAGGTTCTGACAAGGGTAAGGTTACTGAGCTCAGGCGGGAATATAAGAAAGCTATGGCACCGGCAAGATCGGAGTGGGATTGGAATAGATGGCAGAATCTCTCACTAGCATTAGAAGCTAGGGATTTGAGAAAATTCTGGTCCCTCGTGAATACTGGTACAGGAGAACCCAAAGTTGCGGTGGAGTCTAATATTGCTGTGTCTGTCTGGGAGGCCCATTTTGGAAAACTGTACCAAGAATCCTCTGATGTTGCCCATGATGTGGCCTCGATTGCCCTATCCGATCGCGCAGCTGGTCTTGAATTTACCCTCGGCGGGGTGGCAGATCTTTTGCCTTCCTTGGTCCTTCCCACTGGAACGCCCTCCCCCTCTTCATCCGCAAGGAGGAAAGCTATGACAGGTTCCGTAAACATGTTAAAACCTGGCTTTTTGACCAATAAATTCAATCAGCTTGTTTTGGTCATAAATATTGTTTTCTTGCTGAATCGCGGCGCCGGGAAACCCTTTTTGGGTAGCTGTTGCGCCTTACAAGTTCTAATAAATAAATAAAATAAATAAATTTGTGCAATTGAGGGTCTAGCGAGGGGGAAGGCCCCAGGACTCGATAAACTGCCTGGTGATCTTTTTCGTCTTCACCCTGAGATCTGAGGTCCCTACCTCCCTATTCTTTTCAATTCCATCGTTGGAGGTATGGAGATTCCCTGTACTTGGTTGGGGGCAGAGATAGTGCCTATTTTTAAAAAGGGTTCTCTTCTCCTACCGGCCAATTACAGACCGATCAGTCTCATAGATGTTTCCCAAAAAATCTATTCCCGCCTCCTCCTGAATCATCTTCTAGATTGGATGGAGGAACATGAAATCCTTAGCCCCCTCCAGGCTGGCTTCAGGAAAAAAACGTCCACCATGGACCAGATCTTCCGCCTCGTGCTCCTCTACTGGAAAACTGTGAGGATTGAGGGGGGGAGGCTGTACATGGTGTTCGTGGATCTGAGGTCAGCCTTTGACCTGGTTCCCCGCAAAAAACTCTGGGAGGTCTTGATGAAGTTGGGAGTTCCGACCGATTTACTGAATGCCATAATCAGGCTTCATGTCAACAACTATGCTCAGGTTAGGTGCGGGAGGGATGGAGCACTGTCATCAAGGTTCCCAGTTCTTAGAGGGGTAAGACAGGGTTGCGTTTTGGCACCAACCCTGTTCTGCCTCTATGTTAATAGCGTCATATCCCATCTTGACGCCATTAGGGATAATGACGCTCCATCCTTGGCGGACAGGAGGGTACCCGCTATTATGTTTGCGGATGATACCCTCCTGCTCTCAAAATCCCCGATGGGGATACAACGGATTCTAGATGGATTTGGTCTTTTCTGCAGACAATATGGTCTTGAGATCAATACAGAGAAGACCAAATTCATGATATTTAACCCCTCACCTAGAACCAGACCTAGCCCGTCCTTGAGTTTAGCAAGATTGGAAAGGGTAAAAACTTTTCAGTATCTGGGGGTAACACTACAAGAGAACCTGTCATGGGAACCCCAAATAGTGAGATGCAGGTTAAAATTGTCCCAATTAGCCGGGACAATTTTGAAGGTTGTAAACACCTCTACTTATAAACCCATTAGTCCGGCTGTAGAAGTTTATAAAACACAAGCCAAGGCTGCTGCATCCTACGGTGGAGAACTATGGGGGTTTAAAGCAGGGGAAGATCTTGTCAAAGTGGAAAATAACTTTTTAAGGCGTCTTCTTGCTCTTCCCCGTGGCACACCCCTTCTCCCCTTAAGATTAGACATCGGTCTCCCCTCTATAAGAGAGGATCTGGAATTAATGCCCCTAAGATTTTGGCATAGGCTCTGGTCCACTGGCGAGCTTGTGCACTATAGGCAAGAGCTCGCCTACGTAATGAGATTGAACCAGTGTGACAAAATCCCGTGGTTGGCTTCCATAAAAAAAGAACTGTATCGGTTAGGACTTCCTGATCTATGGGATCAACCAGAACAAGGTTGCCTTAGAGTTTCCCGAAGAAGCCTAGCGGAAATATACAAGGAGAAAAGCCTTGTGTCCCTGCTCTCCGCATCCAATAACGGTATTTTAACTGACAGATTTATGGCATTCAAAAACTCATATTGTTTTGAAGGTTTTATGGACATAATTGTTCCCACTCTATCAAGGAAATTGTTTATTCAATGGAGATTAGGGACCTTGCCTATTAAAACCTTTACTTGCAAATGGACAAAGAGGGATGATAAAATCTGCCCAGTATGCTGTAATTATGATGAGGAGGAAATTCATGTATTGTTTTTCTGTCCAGCCTATAATAGACCTAGGAAATAATGGCTAGCCCCACTTTGCAGAAACCTGGGTATAAGGAGCTATTTGCACTCATATAGAATATTGAAAACAAGCACCCTCCCTCATATAGTTTTTGCTGTTGCCAAATATATACTGGCCATGTGGCAAATAAGGTCTAAAATACTTAAAAAATGTATTACTCATAATGAATTGTAAATGTTCCTTGTGACTAGAAATGCACTTATATGGATCATAAGCCCCTTTTTAAATTCTTTTATTGAATGTTTTTGTTGACTGTATTGCTGCATCTTTTATGGCCATAATTGGCCGAAATAAAGAAATTTGATTTGATTTGATTTGTATTATGGAAGAAAAACTAAGGGTGGGACTGGGAGCTGCAGGACTACCTCATCCACACACAGAAAGAAGCAAGAAATTATGGAGTATCGGCTTCAGTTCAAAGGTAAACCAAGAGTCTGAGGCCTAGAACTACTCAGCTATTTTGTGAAATGCTGCTCTGTGTGTGCATGAGAATGTGTGAGTGAGTGTGTGTATAGCTGTGTCAGTGAGTTAGTGGATGTGTCCTTGGTATCTATTGGTGAGTAATGCATATGTGAAAGGCAGTATAGGTGAGTGCTGGAGTATATGAGTGACTGTATGAATGAGTGAGTGATTGTGAGAGTGGCTGTATAGGTGAGAGTGTGCGTGTGTGCTTGTGTCATGTTAATATCTGTATGTGTAAGTGAGTAGGTGGGTATATACATGTATAGGTGAGTAAGAAGGCTTTATTAGTACATAAGTGAGTGTATGAGTAACTGTATGGGTGAGTGAGTGGATGTGTGTATAGACCTATGAATCAGTGAGGGGGTATGTACGTATTCATATGGGTGCATCAATTGGTTTGAGAATGGTAGTCTAGAAGTTAGAGTGGGTGTATGAAAGTTTATAAGGGGGTGTGAGTGAGTGTGTCAGAGATTCTGTAAATGATGTCATCAGTGTTGTCATGAGTGATATAATATGTGCAGTCATAAGCAGTGCACTAGGGGGCATGAGTTATAGTTAGCCCAGCTAACTATAATGGCTGAATTTCTCTGGTTTGTACGAGTGAAACCTGAGCCTACCCATAACATCTCTGTAACCTTTGTTTTTTACAGTGAATTTCTACGTTTTTAAAAATTCTATTTCATAACTATAGCGTCCCTGTATTTCTTTTCTATAACTAGATATTGAACTTTACGTCTGCATGGTGCACCACTTACTGTTGCCTTTCTCATCTATTTATTTAAATAGTACATAAATCATTTTATTTCAATATATGTTTACTTTTTGCGAAAATATCGTGATTGCAGAGGACACACAGCGAATATTGTGTGCTTTTGACAAAGTGGAAAATACATATATACACATATTCTACATAAACTTTGAGTCTGCTGTTTAGTTATATAGCAATTCAACTTTCCCCTTCGTATTCCTTTGTCAAAAAACTACAACAAAAATGCTTTTGCCTTGTTCACGGTGACACATAACTACATCACTGCTTAAAAACATGTTTGTACACATATTTTTCCAATACTTTAAAAAACAATTGCATTTGAACCCTACTTTCCATCTTTACGATGACTCCAATAGGTGCAATGACGTCTGTAACCACAATGATCATGGCTTTTTCTTATAAAGTAGAAAACACATATATGCACACATTTTACAGTATTTTGAACACTAAGGGTTTATTATTGCACTGTTTAAAATAATATTTTTCTAGGTAGTTTGTATAAAATTCATCTTTAAAACCAATTTTCCATTTTTATAGTGACGCCTGGTGCCGCAATAGCTTTAGTACCCGCAATCATCACCAAATACGTTTAAAATGACAAAACAAATGCAGACATTCAATAGCCACCACAACATTCAAAACTTAACTGCAAAATGGATTATGGCCAACACACTACACATTACTTTCAAAATGACTCTATAATAGTATGTATAACTCTCTTAATATCTCTATAACACAGTGTTTAATTTTTCAGTGGAATCTGTGACTGTATGCATCACTGTGTCAGAAAGTCTCTCATTCACTGTGTAAGTATGAGTGTGTGCCTGTGTAACAGAACTGGTGAAAATGTAAAGTGCTCTGTTGCCTGATACCTTGGGTCAAGTTTGCGCAGTATAAAACTACGAATAAAAATATTTGAGTGGATCTGTGAGACAGTGCATTATTCTATCTCATTCTGTAATAAACTGCATGACTGTCTCTGTGCATATGTGAGTGGGTGCATGAGTGTATCAATGGGTCTATGATTATTGCATGAATCTCTCCATTGACCTGTGAGTAGATGCATGAGTGTCTTTGTGCATTTGTAAGTAAGTGTATGACTGTCTGACTGGATCTGTGATTAGATACATGAGTGTCTAAGTGGGTGTCTGAGTGGGTGCAAGAGTGTCTGAGTCGGTCTGTGAGTGAGTGCATGAATCTCTCAGTGGATCTATGACTGGGAGTGTGAGCGGGTGCATGGGTCTCTGAGTAGTACTGTGAGTGGGTGCATGAGTCTCTGAGTATATGAGTGACTAGGTGCATAAGTCCCTGAGTGGTTATGTGAGTGACTGTATGGGTGTGTGAGTAGCTAAGTGAGCATGAGAAGGAATTATGAGTGTCTGGCGGGATGTGTGAGTGGGTTTTTGACTGTCTCAAGAGGTTAGTGAGTGAAAGCATAAGTCTCTGAGTGGGTGAGTGAATGGGTACAAGCATTAGTCTCTGAGTGGGTCTGTGACTGGGAGGGTGAGTGTTTGAGTGAGTGAATGTGTGAGTCCCTGAGTATATGAATGAGTGAGTGAATGCATACATCTCTGAGAGGGTCTGTGACTGAGTGTGTGAGTGACTATATGGGTATGTGAGTGGGTGTATGAGTATCTGACTGGATCTGTGAGTGGGTGTATGAGTGTCCCAGTGGGTCTGTCAGTGGGTGTGTGAGTGTCTCAGTGGGTCTCTGAGAACGGATGTATGACGTTACAACGCACACTTTTACAACGCATGCACTTACAACGCATTTTTTACAACGCATAATCCATTACAACGCATGACATTACAACGCATGACACTACAACGCATTTTTAAAAAATACCTTTACAACGCATTACCATTACAACGCATACTAACTTTACAACGCATACCATTACAACGCATAATATTAAATTGCATTTAAGGTAAGTATTAGATAGTATAGGGGTTAAAATTACTTTTCTAATTCCAGGGGGTGCAACAGTAGGGTAAGTGTTGGATAGTATAGGGGTAAAAATTACTATTCTAACTCCAGGGGGTGCAACAGTAGGGTAAGTGTTGGATAGTATAGGGGTAAAAATTACTATTCTAACTCCAGGGGGTGCAACAGTAGGGTAAGTGTTGGATAGTATAGGGGTAAAAATTACTATTCTAACTCCAGGGGGTGCAACAGTAGGGTAAGTGTTGGATAGTATAGGGGTAAAAATTACTATTCTAACTCCAGGGGGTGCAACAGTAGGGTAAGTGTTGGATAGTATAGGGGTAAAAATTACTATTCTAACTCCAGGGGGTGCAACAGTAGAGTAAGTGTTGGATAGTATAGGGGTAAAAATTAGTATTCTAACTCCAGGGGGTGCAACAGTAGGGTAAGTGTTGGATAGTATAGGGGTAAAAATTACTATTCTAACTCCAGGGGGTGCAACAGTAGAGTAAGTGTTGGATAGTATAGGGGTAAAAATTACTATTCTAACTCCAGGGGGTGCAACAGTAGGGTAAGTGTTGGATAGTATAGGGGTAAAAATTACTATTCTAACTCCAGGGGGTGCAACAGTAGGGTAAGTGTTGGATAGTATAGGGGTAAAAATTACTATTCTAACTCCAGGGGGTGCAACAGTAGGGTAAGTGTTGGATAGTATAGGGGTAAAAATTACTATTCTAACTCCAGGGGGTGCAACAGTAGGGTAAGTGTTGGATAGTATAGGGGTAAAAATTACTATTCTAACTCCAGGGGGTGCAACAGTAGGGTAAGTGTTGGATAGTATAGGGGTAAAAATTACTATTCTAACTCCAGGGGGTGCAACAGTAGGGTAAGTGTTGGATAGTGTAGTGTAATATTATGCGTTGTAATGGTATGCGTTGTAATGGTAGTATGCGTTGTAATGGAATGCGTTGTAAAGGTAGTTTTTAAAAATGCGTTGTAGTGTCATGCGTTGTAATGTCATGCGTTGTAAAGGATTATGCGTTGTAAAAAATGCGTTGTAAAGGTAGTGCGTTGTAAAAGTTGCGTTGTAAAGGTTGTTCCCCCTGAGAACACATGTGAGTAGAATTGTAAGTTTGTGTGTGTTGGTTTCTGGGTGGGTTTGTATATGGGTGCATGACTCTCCAAGTGAGTATCTGAGAGGGTCTGTGAGTGGGTGCATGAGTGCCCAGGTGGGTCTCTGAGTAGGTGTACGAGTCTCTAAGTGGGTATGAGACTGTGTGCAAGAGTCTATGAGTGGGTCTCTACGTAGCTGCATAAATCTCCGAGTGGGTCTGTACATGGTGCTTCACTCTCCGAGTGAGCTGTTAACTGGGTGCATGAGTAACTGAATGGGTATATGAGTCGGTGCATGAGTATCTGAGTGGGAATGTGACTGAATGTATAAGTGTGTGGATGGATATGTGACTGGATGTATGAGTGTGTGAGTGGGTATATGAATGGGTGTATAAGTGTTTGAGTGAATTTATGAGTGCATATATTAGTATGTTAATGGGTGTATAAGTATCTGAGTACATTTGTGAGTGCATATATTAGGACACAATTGTAAGTGAGACACTGCTTGCTGCTTTCTTGTATTTTAATCTTTTAATCACTTAAATGCCTGTGTTTTAAAAATTACAAATCACTGAATTCTACCTCGCTCCTGTCCCTTGGGCTGAGTGGTCGCTCCCCTGTGTCTCCTGCATCACTCGGTATCGTTGCTTGGCTGCCTTTCTGCTATTTGCCTCATTATTGCTGCCTGCTGTGTGCCTGGTTGCCGCGCTGAACTTTTTGCATTTCTTTAATTTAAAAGCGCTGCTTTTACAGCATTTGCGCATTTCCGCTGGGCTCCCCCCTCCGCCTCCATTTTGCCTGTGTTGTTGTTGTTGTTGTGCTCATCTCTAGCCCGCCCCGCCTCCCAGCTGAGACGCCCTCCCACTGACCAGAACAGCGCTCCAATACCGGAAAGCGCCGTGACTCGCTCCTGTCCCTTGGGCTGAGTGGTCGCTCCCCTGTGTCTCCTGCATCACTCGGTATCGTTGCTCGGCTGCCTTTCTGCTATTTGCCTCATTATTGCTGCCTGCTGTGTGCCTGGTTGCCGCGCTGAACTTTTTGCATTTCTTTAATTTAAAAGCGCCGCTTTTACAGCATTTGCGCATTTCCGCTGGGCTCCCCCCTCCGCCTCCATTTTGCCTGTGTTGTTGTTGTTGTTGTGCTCATCTCTAGCCCGCCCCGCCTCCCAGCTGAGACGCCCTCGCCCCTCCCCCTCCACTACCCATATATGACAAAAGTTCCCGCGCGCAGCGTCCACGCGCAGCGTCCGCGCCCAACCCGCGCCGAAGGTGCGCCAAAGGTAAGCCCGTCTACGCCCGTCCGCGCCTGGACCGCGCCCAGCGCCAGACCCCCTGCCCCGCGCGCTGCCCAGCCCTCCCGCATTACCTACGATGCCACCACCCTCCTAGCCCTTAACCCCGGTCGCGCCCCCAACTGCGTCCAAGCCGCTCCTGGACAGACCCATGGACCTTTCTCTTGCTACTCCTGCAAATTCATCGGCACCGACAACATCTCCGCTACTACCACACCACAGATTCCCGACCCCAACCACCTACAATGCATCCTTCTCAACACCCGATCTGTCCACAGACACGCCATTGACCTATGGAATCTACTAGACACCACCTCCCCGGACGTCGCCTTCCTAACGGAAACATGGATGAACGCTTCCTCCGCCCCAGACATCACCATTGCCATCCCTGAAGACTATAAGATCACTCGCAAGGACCGTACCAGCCACACAGGAGGAGGAATCGCGATAGTCCATAAGAAATCAATCCGCATCTCAACCAGCTCTGACGCCAACCTCGCCAACTCCGAACACCTTCACTTCCAGATCCACATCGACCCCAAGACCACACTCAGAGGCACCCTCCTCTACAGACCACCAGGACCCCGCGCAAAATTCAGTGAAGACATCACGGACTTCATCACTCCACTCGCGCTCCCCTCCAAAGAATACATCCTTCTGGGTGACCTCAACTTTCACCTTGAAAAGATCAACGACCACAACACCACCACCCTCCTGGACAACCTCGCCAACCTCGGACTTAGACAACTGGTCACTTCCCCTACCCACATCGCAGGTCACACACTCGACCCCATCTTCACTTCCAGCAATCATGTCTCCTTCAGCCACACTACGGATCTCCTCTGGACTGACCACAGCTGCGTTCACTTCACCTACAACAAGCCCAAACCCACCAACCACCTCCAACCGACTCTGCAAAGAAACTGGAACAAAATCACCTCCGACCAGATCTCCTCATCGCTCCTTATAAACACCCCAGCCCACTCCTCGGACCCAAACCTAGCCGCCGCCAACTTCACCCTATGGCTATCCAACACCGCAGACACCTTAGCACCACTGAAAAAACGTCAAAGCAAACCTGGCAACAAGAAGGCCTCATGGTTCAACGATGATCTTAAGAAGTCCAAGAAACTCTGCCGCACCCTTGAAAAAGCGTGGAAAAAAGACCCAACCACCAACACCAAGGACGCCTTCAAAAACGCCACCCGCACTCACCACCAACTAATCCGAAAGGCCAAGAAAACAGCATTCAAGGACCGACTCGACAACAACGCCCACAACAGCAAGGAACTTTTCAACATCGTCAAGGAGTTTTCCAATCCCTCGGCCAACTCCAACGACATCACCCCCTCTCAAGCCCTCTGCGACTCCCTAGCCTCATTCTTCCACAACAAGATTGCAGACATCCACAACAGCTTCGACAACCAACCCGGGGCCCAACCCACCCAACCACATGCTGAACACTCTCCCCCCGCGAACACCCTTAACGACTGGAACCCAATCTCCACTGAGGACACCATCCGCCTAATGAACTCCATCCACTCAGGATCCCCCACAGACCCATGCCCTCACCACATCTTCAACAAAGCAGACTCCGTCATAGCACCGCACCTCCGAGACGTCATCAACTGCTCCTTCAACTCCGCCACCTTTCCGGAAACCTGGAAACACGCTGAACTCACCGCCCTCCTGAAAAAACCCACAGCGGACCCCACCGAACTCAAAAATTACCGCCCCATCTCGCTCCTTCCATTCCCGGCCAAAGTAATCGAGAAAGCTGTCAACAACCAGCTCACCGCTTTCCTCGAAGCCAACAAATCCCTCGACTCCTCACAATCTGGCTTCCGAGCAAAACACAGCACTGAGACCGCCCTTATCGCAGCAACAGACGACATTCGAACCCTACTGGACAATGGAGATACAGTCGCCCTCATCCTCCTCGACCTCTCTGCTGCCTTCGACACAGTCTGCCACAGCACCCTTTTACAACGCCTCACCAACATCGGAATACATGGAAAAGCACTTGGATGGATCACCTCGTTCCTCACCGGAAGAACCCAGAGAGTCCGTCTTCCACCATTCAAGTCCGAGGCCACCGAAGTCATCTGTGGCGTACCACAAGGATCCTCTCTCAGCCCCACCCTCTTCAACGTATACATGAGCCCCCTCGCGACCATCGCCCGCCAACACAACCTCAACATCATCTCTTACGCGGATGACACTCAACTGATCCTTTCTCTCACCAAGGATCCCAGCACCGCCAAAACTAACCTACACGAAGGAATGAAAGAAGTTGCTGAATGGATGAAACATAGCCGTCTGAAACTGAACTCGGATAAAACAGAAGTCCTCATCCTGGGTACATCCCCCTCTGCATGGGACGACTCTTGGTGGCCGGTAGCCCTTGGAAAAGCACCCATCCCGACAGAACACGCACGGAACCTAGGCGTTATCCTGGATTCTTCACTTTCAATGAACAGACAAGTCAGCGCCGTATCTTCATCTTGCTTCAACATTCTTCGCATGCTCAAAAAAACATTTCGATGGATCCCCACCGAAACCAGGAAAACAGTCACCCATGCTCTAGTCACGAGCCGACTGGACTACGGAAACACCCTCTACGCAGGCACTACCGCTAAACTCCAAAAGAAACTCCAACGAATCCAAAACGCCTCAGCCAGAATCATATTAGACATCCCACGCAACGAACACATCTCTGGCCACCTGAAAGACCTCCACTGGCTACCCGTCAATAAGAGAATCACTTTCCGACTGCTAACCCACGCACACAAATCACTCTACGACATCGGACCAGAATGCCTCAACTCAAGACTGTCCTTCTACACCCCCTCCCGCCAACTACGTTCCTCCAGCCAAGCCCTCGCCACCGTGCCTCGCATCAACAAGACCACCATGGGAGGCAGATCCTTCTCTTACCTGGCTGCTAAAACATGGAACTCACTCCCCACTCACCTTCGCCTTACCCAGAACCACCTAGCTTTCAGAAAGCAACTTAAAACGTGGATTTTTGACAAGTAATCTTCCCCCCCCCCCTCCTTAGCGCCTTGAGACCCTCTGGGTATGTAGTGCGCTTTATAAATTCTCTGACTTGACTTGACTTGACCTTAGTGAAGTTCTCTCACTCTCTGGTCCGTCGCAGGGGCTCCCGATTGTACGGTGAGAGTACGGAGTGTTTGTTTAAGCTGCTGGCCACCATTTTTGGGAGGTTTAGCTGTTCAGCTTGGGCACCATTTCTGAAGAGGATTCTTAAAAGAGATGGAAATCCGGACACCCAGCGGACACACAGGGACCGGGCCCAGGGCTGGAGATTCTGGCTGTTTTTTATACAGTGCACCTGACTCAAGACATCATTTTAGGACACAACAAGGGCAATAGGGAATACTGCATCAATATTGATTGCTCTCTTCTAAAGATTAAAGCAACTAGGCAGTGTTTAACATGTGATCTTAAAGTAAAAGCTAAACCCAGTAAACTGTTTGCTGAGACTAAAACTGATTTAAACAACAAAACTTTTAGGCATACCCAAAAACAGATAAGGGCCACTAATCTGGAAACTAACACTCTAAACGGTTCCAGTAAAAACTGCAAAAACAAAAATAATAGGCTATCATGTGTATAATACTAGCTCTAAACCTATTTATGAACACACATAGACCCTCGATCACCTTTCTTACTGAAACATGGGCTGACACTGCTTGTGACATAGATATACAGGCAGCATTACCACAAGGTTTTAACATCTGTAGGTGCGATAGGAAACACAAGTGAGGAGGAGGGGCAGCAATCATTGTGAGAATAGATTTAACAGCTAGCAATCAACTATCTATAACCTCTTTTGGGGAAACAATCACATTTTCGATAGAGGGTACTACACAAACATCCTTCAAGGGTACATTACTCTATAATCCTCCAAACCCAAGGAAAGATTTTTCACAAGAAATAGCAGGTATTCTGGAAAACTTTATTTTAGAAGCAAATGTTACAGTCCTGGGAGATTTTAATCACCATTTGGAGGTAAAGTCAGATTCTGACACTGCCCCACTCCTGCAAACTCTCTCAGCATTTAGTCTAGACCAAATTGTTCCTGAACCAACACATCCAGCAGGGCACACCTTGGACAGGATTTTTACTAACAATCCCAACCTAGTCAATATAAAGACCACTCAAGTAGCATGGACTGACCATAGAGCAATCATCTTTGATTTCCTGCTTCCGCAATCCAATCGGAACACAGGGAAATCTGGCAAAATCTGAAAGCAGACCATCTTAATAATACACTAAAAAACATAAATTTAGAGACAGGAAATGATGTGGCGACAGCATCCGAACAATATAACAAATGGTTGGAATCAGCATCAAATGAAGTAGCAGCTGTTAAAATGGTCAAATTAAAGCGACAAAATCCATCAGCTCCCTGTTTCTCCCCTGATCTTAGGGAATGTAAGCAGAAGTGCAGGAAACAGGAAAGAAAATGGATCATATAAAGAGGAAGAAAAGGAAAAATATAAACAGTCAATAGCTGTATACAGAGATGGCACTGTAAAAGCAGAAGAAGAATATTTTACAAATAAGATCGAGAGCTTAAAAGAGTCAACTAAGGCGCTTTTTCGCACAGTTGCCGAATTAACAACTAATCACAACCCTAAAGCTATGAATGCCAATCAGTCCTTTTGTAATGCACACAATTAATAAAACATATTCAGATGGTAAATCATGCACTATGCCGACACCGGCTACTGAGAGCAATCATCACCCCAACACAACCAAACCTCTGATGGAATTTATCCCTCCACCAACAGAGTGTATTATAAATATATCAAACACTGCCACCTCTGGCTCACCAGATGATCCATGCCTGCCAAATATGACCAAATTAGCAGCAGAAATCACTGCACCTACATTAACACCTATTTTTCATAATATGTGTGAAACAGGAACTTTCCCAAGGATCTTGGGGGCATATCAGCAAGGGCCGGTGATAATCATCGCTAAGCGCACTTAGCGCTAGGATCATTATCGCCGGCTAACGTGGATTTTTATCGCTGAGATAGCGGGCGATCAGCAGCGCTTATCTCATAAGTGATAAAATTCCTCACGCTAACAGCCAAAAGTGAGATTATCGCTGGAAATCTAGCGATAATCTCACACATTTTGGGTTTAGCTTGCTGATAAGGCAGGGCATACTTAGCCATTATATCCACCTTACATTGGATACAATGGCTGTCATGGTGAAAGCAGGTGTAAGGAAAGTAGCGTTAACTGTAGTTAGCGCTACTTTTCTTATGGCTATGCCTGTTAGCGATTCCCTTGATAACTGGAGAAATGTCACTTAGCGACATTTCTCCAGTTATTTTGGGACGGAAGACCCACGTTGCATCTCATTAGAGATGCAAAGGTGGGCGTTATGGGAAAGGGAGCGAAAGCAAGGAATCACGCGTTAGCGTGACCGTGATGATTAAGCGATAAAATGATCGCCGCTTTTCGTCCGAAAACGGCCGCTAAAGCGGCGATAATTTTTCATCGCCAGCTTGCTGATATGCCCCTTGAAAGGGCAGTTGTGATTCCTCTTCCTAAAAAAAGCTTATCTCGATCACAAAAACCTGTGCAACTATCAACCAAGTTCCCATCGCCCAGTACTAGCTAAAATAGCGAAAGCATTTCTGAACAAACAATTGATTTCCTTCATCAAGACCAATAAAATTCCGGGCAGCACACAATTTGGATTCCGGACAGGCCACAGTATGGAGACAGCACTGCTCAAGGCAACTGAAGTAATCAGGCAGGCTCAAGATCAAGAAAAAGGGGCACCCTGATCCTGCTTGATCCATCAGTGGCTTTCAACACTGTCAATCATCAACTACATTTAAGTCGCCCAATGACATGTGGAGTCACAGGTCAGGCGTGGAACCTACTAAAATCCTATCTAGCAGATCAGGAACAAGTTGTGAAGTTAGAGAATTTCACCTCTCACTCATTCGCCTTGTGAAGTCCCACAGGGATCATCCCTGAGCCTCACTCTTTTTAACATTTGTGTTTCACCATTAGCAGCCCTGATAAGGAATTTTGGATTTTCACTCACTTCCTATGCTGACAACACTCAAATTGTTGTCTCGTTGAGAAAAATGATGGTAGCACTGGAAACAGATTTCAGAATTGCATGATAGCTGTCCATGATTGGCTGGATAGAAACTGCCTCAAGCTGAACTCTGAGGTCCTACTGTTTGGACCAGAATCATGCTTTGGGGCCCTGCAGTCTGGCCAACTACTATGGGTCTAGTTTCCCTTCCAGTGGAAAAGGCACAAAATCTAGGAGTGATTATTGATACCAAACGTAACTTTACAGATCAAGTAAATAAACTCATTTCTTCCACGGTCAACACCCTCAGAATAATTTAAAAAGTCCTACCTTTCACACCGGCTAGTTGCATCGTTAGTCCTGTCTAAAATAGATTACTAGAACAGTTTGCTTCTGGCCACCGCAAAATATATTTTAAAGAAACTCCAAGTCCTGCAAAACGCTGCAGTCAAAGTCCTACTGAAAATCCCCAAATTCTGTTCAGTGGCTCAAAATCTAAAAGATCTGCACTGGCTTCCTGTTAAGCAAATAATAACCTTTAAGGTGCTTTGCTTAACCTACATTGCAATCCACAATCTGGGCCCGGCTTCCTGAATCACAGGTTCAAACAGTATGTTCCAGTTAGGAAACTTCATTCAGCCACTGCCAACCTATTTGTACAGCCTCGATTTCAAATAGCACACTGGGGTGGAAAGAGCATTGTGATGGAAGCATCCAAAATACGGAATACACTTCCTCAGTGCATAAAAAAAGACTCCAGTCTTCTCTCTTTTAGAAAGGCTGGTTATTCAAATCTTGGTAACTCTTCCAATAGTCTTGATTACACTCACAGCTGAAACATAACAGCGCTTAGACGCTTCAGGGCATTAAAGTGCTATACAAATGAAATTAACATAACATAACATATTTGACAGTGACCAGCAAGTGTGCACAAATACATATATATTTTTAAAATATTTTCACCAATATTCACGATGATGCAGCAAGATTTGTGATGTACCAGCAATGGCGCATGGGGGCACACATAACTTGTGTCACTAACACCCTTATTTCTCAAGCATGGGGTCAGAGTAGCTCCGCCCTGACCCCCTAGATAACCTTTCACATACATTTTCAGCCCAGTAAACCATTCCCGATCAATAAAATGGCGGTCACAACTTTCTGCTTAGGTTGCATCTAGCCAATCAGAATATTTCTGTTGGAACGCAAATTCATGATTGACTGCAACATTGTCACAAAATGTCCATAGCCAGAGATATCACTGTAATTTTCAACTTGCATTTCACAAGAATTACTGACAGTATTTGCACCAAATAACGTAAAGCACAATCTGCGTAATAACATCTACCTTTCTACCAAACCTGGTGTCGTTCCATCCGGGAGCTCGGGCTGTGGGTTCAATGTTTTCCTATGGGAATTAAAATGGAAAAATTCACTTTTTGCTAACGCCTTTTTTCTCGCCCCCCACATAACGCATTACCCTGAAACTTACCATGCACAACAAAGTTTGGCACTTTTTGGGGAAAAGTTTGTAAACAATCATCAAATGGCGCCAAAGATATAGGCAAGTCAAAAACATTTTTTCTATGGAGACTAGGTCATACCTATAATTAGCTACTGGTGAACCATGGAAAAAGTGGCTCTAGAGACAGCGTGTCTCATTTCTAACATTTTACAGGCAGCAACTCTCCAAGCACTGCAAGTTTTGGCTTCCACCAGCCTTTCTCAGAGTGTACAAGCCCCATCACCACATGAAACACACATGCAACATTTTCCATCAATATGGAAAACATACCATCGTTGACCCTTATTTCTTTCCACAGTCGGAAGACAGATCCTCAGAGGTCAGCTCCTAGTGTGAATAAAGAACATATTTGACAAAACCCCATGGCGTATTCATATCATGTGGGACATATTTCTAAATGAGAGTGGCTGTAAATCCTAAAATAGTTATGAAGTACTCTAATATATGAAAAACATTGAATTCTTAATCTCCAATAGACTTCAAATTTGCAGCCATCTCAAAAAAGTCCCTTTTACATCAAAGTGACACAAATACTTTAAGAGAGAGCCAAAGGATTCTCTAAAACTTAATTATATCAGATAACTGATATCCTTCTATATATTAAATGTCTCAAAGCTCTGATCTTTAGGAAAAAAAAGAATATGCAAATTTTTCCAACCCACTATCATCAATAGCTTATAAAGTACATATAGATTTGACAACTGCAGCAAGAGAAGTGCAAAATAGCACAACTAAGCAGCAACATGAATCAGTCTCAAATATTTCCAAAATACTAGGAGATCATATCAACATATCCACATAATTGAAGTGCAAATATGCAATAACAGCTACAATAAATAATATATGCAACGCGAATTGGGTTATTCATGGCTAAAAAAAATGCAGCTATTCCTTAAAGGATAGCAGCTAAGCAGATTGAAACAAGTGGACTCCTTTACAAATTCTCATTCATTGCAGTCATATCCCGAAAAATCTACGTTAAAATGTGTTTTTCAACCACCATGGACTTCCATCTCGTCATCTCAATTTAATCCTGCAGGGAATTTTTATGCACATCTAAGATGTACCTTGACTCCAGGCATCTTAATTGCATCACTCTATTACCACCTCTTGTATTGATGGACACACTAGCCACTGGAAAAAAACAAGCTTTTCTGTATCACTGTTGTGTTTTTCATGAAAATGTCTAGCCACCGGTCATGACAACGTGGGATTCACAACAAGATGGTAGCATGTGATAGTCACCAGATAACATGCCAAATGTCCGCGTCAAAATCAATGCCATGCCGCATAAATGCGATACGCGAATGCAAAAAAATACGCGATGAGGCCAACCGAGGTACAAAAAGTAATGAAAACCAGCCACAGGCCTTCAAATCCCACGTGTCTGTCGGAACAATGCACTATGAAAACCACAGAAAATATACACCCAAAACTATCCAAAGTGCGTAGCAACATGGATGCACCCTGACACAGCGCAGGGGCCAACCCGAATCCCACAACCCCCACAGACTACCAGCAAGGAACAACGGGGCCAGGGAAGGCCAAGGAGAAGAGGAAGAGGAAGACGGGGTGCAGACCACAGGAAAACATGACCAGCATCACGGAGGGGACAGAACACTACCAGCAACTGACCCACTAGCAGACCTACTGGATTGCAGGCGGAGTGCCGTGGAGGCCAATCTAGAAGGCCAATAGGCACCGCATTACGTGACTACCTAAACCAGGAACTAACCCGCTGCCAAAAGGAAGGCAGCAACGGCGACAGGAAGAGGCAGTGCAGCATCACAGGAGGAGCTGGAGGAAACCCAGGCCACATTCATCAGTGTGGAGACTGTGCAAGGAGCAGGGAGTACAGACACAGCTCGAGAGGACCTGACACAACATCAACAGGGACTGGGGGGATGGGGGAGTGGGCACAATGGCACACATGCATCTCCCCTACACATTGCAGAGGGTCACACCACACCTCCAGCAGAGCACAGAAGACAACACTTCTGTGAAGCTGGAGAGGACCACCACACCTCCGACCCCCTACAACAGCCCATGGATATCCAATGCAAGCCACCACCAGGACTCGGGCAGCCAAGCCACTCAGAGGAGAACACAGAGCCAGCACCAGAACACACAGCAGGAAGCACCCACAAGCACAGCTGGCTCACGACACCTCACCCACCCACACATTGCACCCCAATGCCATGTCTCAGCATGCCAAAAGGAGGTGGGCCAACAGGAGTGGGTGGGGGCTGAACACTTTGAATGCTAACCAGAACACATATGTAGGTGTCTATCACCCTCAGGGACCACCCACACCCCACAAAGGAGACCCACACTGCCATAGAGACACATGCAGATACACATTCACAGTACAGAACCATGCCCAGGGGTGAACAAATATCAGTCACATAGCCATGTTGGCTCTGCGTACGACGGCCCTGGACAACCCCCTTACTATTTGAGTGGGTGACGACATAGCCACATGTCCAAGCTCCAAACTGCTGCCTGCGGTGACATGTGTGCATCCGATGTACGCAGTACAATGTAATGTCCTAGGGCCCAGGGCCCTCATGCACACAACAAGACCACAGGGACACATGTAGACGTAATGTTGAAATGGCTATGGGCACATGCTCCCGGCCCCTTCATTGGTAGGACCACATGTACAGTGACGCCTGTGCTGGATGTGTGTGGGGTGAACATAAGTCAGCACGCACGGAATGTCTGGAGCTGGCAACCACTTGAACATTGGACACCAGTGCATCAGAAACAGAAAACACATGCATAAAAGAGTCAACTGCTGAGCAACAGGGAGGGAGGCGGAGAAAGTCCAGAGGACAGCCAACGTGCAAACAGAAGTGTCTGTGAGTTGAAGTGCACTGGGGATGGGACACTAGAGATGAGCGCGCCCATGTGAAGAGAAAGTCTAGGATTGTGTCTCTCCGACAGACACCTGATGCAGATGCAGTGGGGTTTGTCATACATGCATCATCTTCCCCATAACCGTCTCTGGGCCCCCACACTGTTTGGGGTGACATAGCTGCTCAACCTAGCCACAGCTCATAACTCAATCAGTAACGGACAATGGCTTGCGGTGCACTGAGTCACTGGCACCTGGAGTTCTGAGCAGGGTATCAGGACGATGATGACATCCATGCTTTTACCATGCATGCTTTTACAACGAAATTTGTTGTAAATGCATGAATGGTAAAAGCATGTTTTTTAAATGTAAGTATAAGGTAAGTATAGGGTTTGGGGTTGGGGTTTAGGGGTATATAAAGATGGAGGTTCAGGGCTAATTTTAGGGTTATGTGTATGTTTGGGTGTTGGGGTATTTTTACGGTTTAGGGTGGGTTTAGGTTTTGGGGTGCCTGGGTAATTTTAGGGGTAAGGGTGGGTTAGGGTTTTGGGGTGTAGCGGGTAAATTTAGGGTTCAGGGTGCGTTTAGGTTTTGGGGTATTCTCAGGGGTAAGGGTGGGTTAGGGTTTTGGGGTGTAGGGGGTATTTTTAGGGTTCAGGGTGTGTTTAAGGTTTTGGGGTGCTGGGGTATTTTTGGGGTCATGGTGGGTTAGGGTTTTGGGGTATAGGGGGTAATTTTAGGGTTCAGGGTGAGTTTAGGTTTTTGGGTGCTAGGGTCATTTTCGGGGTCAGGGTTGCTTAGGGTTTTGGGGTATTTTTGGGGTTCAGGGAGCGTTTACATTTTGGGGTGTTGGGGTAATTTTAGGGATCAGGGAGGGTTAGAGTATTGGGATGTAGGGGGTATTTTTTAGGGTTCAGGGTGCGTTTAAGGTTTTGGTTGTTTTTGGGGTCAGGGTGGGTTAGGGTTTTGGGGTGCAGGGGGGTAATTGTAGGGTTCAGGGTGAGTTTAGGTTTTGGGGTGCTGGGGTCATTTTTGGGGTCAGGGTGGGTTAAGGGTTTGGGGGTAAGGGGGTATTTTTGGGGTTCAGGGAGCATTTAGGTTTGGGGGTGCTGGGGTAATTTTAGGGATCAGGGAGGGTTAGGGTTTTGGGGTGCAGGGGTATTTTTGGGGTTCAGGGTGTGTTTATGTTTTGGGGTGCAGGGGGTATTTTAGGGGTCAGGGTGGGTTAGGGTTTTGGGTGTAAGGGGAATTTTTAGAGTTCAGGGTGCATTTAAGGTTTTGGGGTGCAAGGGTATTTTTGGGGTTCAGGGTGCGTTTAGGTTTTGGGGTGCTGGGGTAATTTTAGGGGTCAGGGTGGGTTAGGGTTTTGGGGTGTAGGGAAATGTTTAGGGTTCAGGGTGTGTTTAAGGTTTTGAGGTGCAGGGGTATTTTGGGGGTTCAGGGTGTGTTTATTTTTTAGGGTTCAGGGGTATATTTGGGGTTAAGGGTGCATTTTAAGTTTTGGGGTGCAGAGGTATTTTTGGGGTTCAGGGTGCGTGTACGTTTTGGGGTGCTGGGGTAATTTTAGGGGTCAGGGTGGGTTAGGGTTTTGGGGTATGGGGGAATATTTAGGGTTCAGGGTGCGTTTAAGGTTTTGGGGTGCAGGGAATTTTTGGGGTTCAGGGTGCGTTCAGGTTTTGGGGTGCAGGGGTAATTTTAGGGATCAGGGTGGGTTTTGTTTTTGGGGTGAATACATAAAAAAATATATATCTATATATATATTCACTGATGTCATTTGAGATGTCATCAGTGATGTCATGAGTGATGTCACTGACCATGTCATGAGTGATGTAATATGTGACATCATCAGCAGTGGATTGCGGGCGCGCGAGTTATAGTTAGCTGAACTAACTATAACGGGGGAATTTCATTGGTTTTTTATGAACGAAATGTCCAGCTAACTATAACATGTGTGAAACCTATGGTTTTTTCAGTGAATTTGCAAGGTTTTTTAAATGCAATTTTTTTATTTTTTTTGATTTTTTATATTTGTTTTTTTACAATATGCTACCTATGTATATAATTATTGATTTAATGTATCCTGCAATATGGGATGGCTCACCTTTTTAAAAAAAATGTATAGATATAATTGAACAGCATAGTTAATATCTTCTACTAACCTCTAAACATTGTTTTTTTTTTTTTTTAAAGGGATTTTTACCGTGCGCGCACCATAAGCTTACGGTGCGCGCACGGTACGGTACAAGTACGGTGCGCGCACGGTGTTTCCATAGCTACGTGCTCCGTGTGCATATGCGTACGTGATTTACGTACGCATGCGTACTTCGTCTTCGACGCGTACGCGCGGACTCCGTACGCGCATGCGTGCGTGCGTCGTACGCACGTCCGCCTTACGCGCATGCCCCTAATGTGCACTGTGTGTAGAGCTGTGTGGAGCTGTAGAGCAGTGTAGAGCTGTGTGGAGCTGTAGAGCAGTGTAGAGCTGTGTGGAGCTGTAGAGCTATGTCACATTATGATGTGTGTATGTGAGGTCTGAGATCGGATTCATTGAAGGTTTCTTTACGGCAAGTCAAAAACAATCGCCTGGCTTCAGATCCGCTGCCGAGCAACACATGCCTTAAACATGTACCAGGATAGAGAAGCAATGGGTGGATTGAAACCAAACAACATGGACATTGTGAAAACAAATGTGATTGACACTTATTAGCATCAAGGGATTAGTGCCTTAGAAAGAATCTGTTTGCAAGAGGCACTACAATAGTAATCATCACGAAGGAGAGCTGTATCAAACGAGGAGGCTGGTCACTTCCCTGTAATAGGAAGCTGGTCATTTCCCTGAAATAGGAAGCTGGTCACTTCCCTGTAATAGGAAGCTGCTCACTTCCCTGTAATAGGAAGCTGCTCACTTCTTTGTAATATGATGCTTCCCACTTCCCTGTAATAGGAAACTAGTCACTTCCCTGTACTAGGATCCTGGTCACTTCTCTGTAATAGGAAGCTGATCATTACCTTGTACTATGATGCTGGTTAATTCCCTGTCATGGGCAGTCAGTGAAGATTGGTAACACATTCTAAACCAAGCAGAATTAACCACTGTCATCTCAGATGTAAGACTGCAGAAACACATGAATTGTGCTAGGTGGCCCGATTGTGTCTGTCCCCCCTTTATACTCATATTCTCTTTGTTCCCTGAAGGCAGAGAGGCCTTTGCCTAGTCCGAACCAGTTCTGGTCAGTCCTGGAGCACTTTGTTTACATGACTCCTTCTTTCCTTTGACAGCGTAGGCCAGGGACATGAGACGCACCACAGGAGGTGGAGCCAGCATTGTGGAGGGAAGGAACAGCCCTATTCAGACCCTGGTGCAACTCCTCCCACCACTCTCCATGTAGATCCCTCTATTCAGCCTTGTGCTGACTCACCCTGTCTCCTGGAATCCCCCAACCCCTGTCACTCAAACTCCAGACATGGAATACACAACCTAGCAGAGGCAGGCTTGGATAGTTAGGCAAGAAAATACTTTAAAAGTGGCATTTTCAAACACAGAATGTTAAAACAAACTTCATTAAAAGATGTAGTTTATCATTCTGAGTTCAGGCATACTAAACTCGAATTTCTACCTAGTTCCCTGAGTCAGTTAGGATTATAAGATGTTATAATCAAACTGCCCATTCTGGCCTATGGGGAACAGGTAGCCTTGCAATAGTGAAAAACGAAAATGGCTGTAATTCACTATCAGGACATGCCACACACATCAGGGCCTGTCCTACCTTATACTTACAATGCACCCTGCCCTTGGGTTTACCTTAGGGGTGTCTGATATGAAGAAATGGGAAGGTTTAGGGACTGGCAAGTGGGTGCACTTAGCCAGTCAACATGGCAGTACCAGACTGCACCTAGGCTCTGCAATGGCAGGCCTGAGACATACTTTACAGGCGGCTTCTGTGAGTGGCACAACCAGTGCTGTAAGCCCGCCAGCAGCATTTGATTTACAAGCCCTGGGCAGCCCTGGTGCACTGTATGAGGGTCTGACAAGTAAATCAAATAACCCAATCATGGAGTCACTAATCCATACATCAATTTACAATAGGGAGAGCATATGCACGTTAGCACTGATCAGCAGTGGTAAAGTGCCCAGAGTCATAAAACCAACATAAACGGGTCAGAAAAAATACAAGAGGAAGGCAAAAAAGTTCAGGGTGACCCTGCAAAAAGGGTCAAGTCCAACAAAAAGCAAACACAAGGATATGTGGGTGGAGCGCTAAAACATTTCAGACACTCACCCCTAGTCACAGATCTGGGTTGAACCATCATCGTACTTTAGCTCACTTTGCTACCCCAGTTCAGACAGAGCTAAATGCAAATCAGTCTTGACCCTGTGCCCAATGGGAACAGTCCAGCCCGAACTGCCAGGCCAGGTCCTCCCTGGACTGGAAACAGGGAGGACCTGGGGGAAGGGTCAAGATTTACTTGCATATGGCTGGGTTCAAACGGAAATGGCATGGGGAGAAAAAAACTATGGATTTAGGCCCAAATCTCTGTAGTGAGGTGGATGTAAGACATTGTTCTGCATTCTGTCCATCAATTGTAAAAAGGGCACCAGAACGGTGGGGGGGGCTCAGAAATGCGCTGTATTCTTTAAAATACAGAACATTCCCGCCCTTTCCCTTTCATGCAGCGCAGGAAGTTGAAGCTGCAATGTGCTGCTTGACAGTGTCATAAATATCCTCCAAAGACGGCCCCACTCAGTGAACGCCATACACTAGTTGTAGAGAAGACCTAGCAAACATCTTTATCTTTTCTTTTTTCCTGTTATATTTTCACACATCTTTACCACAGTACAAGTGTCCGTTTTCCTTAATGTACATGCAAAACTGTTGAAACAACTCCCACACCAGTAAGCATATCATCACACCCCTGTGAACAACTCTCACACCCGACTGCATATCATCGCACCATTGTGAACAACTCTCACACCCGACTGCATATCATCGCACCACTGTGAACAACTCTCACACCCGACTGCATATCATCGCACCACTGTGAACAACTCTCACACCCGACTGCATATCATCGCACCACTGTGAACAACTCTCAAACCCGACTGCATATCATCGCACCACTGTGAACAACTCTCACACCCGACTGCATATCATCGCACCACTGTGAACAACTCTCACACCCGACTGCATATCATCACACCACTGTGAACAATTCTTACACCAGACTGCATATCACCTCACCACTCTAGACAGCACTCACACCAGACTGCATATCATCACACCGCTGTGAACAACTCTCACACCCGACTGCATATCATCGCACTACTGTGAACAACTCTCGCACCCGACTGCATATCATCGCACTACTGTGAACAACTCTCACACCCGACTGCATATCATCGCACCACTGTGAACAACTCTCACACCCGACTGCATATCATCACACCACTGTGAACAATTCTTACACCAGATTGCATATCATCACACCTCTGTGAACAACTCTCACACCAGACTGCATATCCCCTCACCACTCTAGACAGCACTCACACCAGACTGCATATCATCACACCACTGTGAACAACTCTCACACCTGACTGCATATCATCGCACCACTGTGATCAACTCTCACACCCGACTGCATATCATCACACCACTGTGAATGATTCTTACACCAGACTGCATATCATCACACCACTGTGAACAACTCTCACACCAGACTGCATATCCCCTCACCACTCTAGAGAGCACTCACACCAGACTGCATATCATCACACCACTGTGAACAACTCTCACACCAGGCTGCATATCACCTCACCACTCTAGACAGCACTCACACCAGACTGCATATCATCGCACCACTGTGAACAATTCTTACACCAGAGTGCATATCATCTCACCACTGTGAACAATTCTTACACCAGACTGAATATCATCACACCACTGTGAACAATTCTTACACCAGACTGCAAATCATCACAGCACTGTGAACTACCCAGACTGCATGTCATTGCACCACTGTGAACAGCTCTCACACCAGACTGCACATCATCGCACTACTGTGAACAACTCTCGCACCCGACTGCATATCATCGCACTACTGTGAACAACTCTCACACCCGACTACATATTATTGCACCGCTGTGAACAACTCTCACACCCGACTGCATATCATCGCACTACTGTGAACAACTCTCACACCCGACTGCATATCATCGCACCACTGTGAACAACTCTCACACCCGACTGCATATCATCACACCACTGTGAACAATTCTTACACCAGATTGCATATCATCACACCTCTGTGAACAACTCTCACACCAGACTGCATATCCCCTCACCACTCTAGACAGCACTCACACCAGACTGCATATCATCACACCACTGTGAACAACTCTCACACCTGACTGCATATCATCGCACCACTGTGATCAACTCTCACACCCGACTGCATATCATCACACCACTGTGAATGATTCTTACACCAGACTGCATATCATCACACCACTGTGAACAACTCTCACACCAGACTGCATATCCCCTCACCACTCTAGAGAGCACTCACACCAGACTGCATATCATCACACCACTGTGAACAACTCTCACACCAGGCTGCATATCACCTCACCACTCTAGACAGCACTCACACCAGACTGCATATCATCGCACCACTGTGAACAATTCTTACACCAGAGTGCATATCATCTCACCACTGTGAACAATTCTTACACCAGACTGAATATCATCACACCACTGTGAACAATTCTTACACCAGACTGCATATCATCACACCACTGTGAACAACTCTCACACCCGACTGCATATCATCACACCACTGTGAACAATTCTTACACCAGATTGCATATCATCACACCTCTGTGAACAACTCTCACACCAGACTGCATATCCCCTCACCACTCTAGACAGCACTCACACCAGACTGCATATCATCACACCACTGTGAACAACTCTCACACCTGACTGCATATCATCGCACCACTGTGATCAACTCTCACACCCGACTGCATATCATCGCACCACTGTGAACAACTCTCACACCCGACTGCATATCATCGCACCACTGTGAACAACTCTCACACCTGACTGCATATCATCGCACCACTGTGATCAACTCTCACACCCGACTGCATATCATCACACCACTGTGAATGATTCTTACACCAGACTGCATATCATCACACCACTGTGAACAACTCTCACACCAGACTGCATATCCCCTCACCACTCTAGAGAGCACTCACACCAGACTGCATATCATCACACCACTGTGAACAACTCTCACACCAGGCTGCATATCACCTCACCACTCTAGACAGCACTCACACCAGACTGCATATCATCGCACCACTGTGAACAATTCTTACACCAGACTGAATATCATCGCACCACTGTGATCAACTCTCACACCCGACTGCAAATCATCACAGCACTGTGAACTACCCAGACTGCATGTCATTGCACCACTGTGAACAGCTCTCACACCAGACTGCATATCATCACACCACTGTGAACAACTCTCACACCAGACTGCATATCCCCTCACCACTCTAGAGAGCACTCACACCAGACTGCATATCACTGCACCATTTTGAACAACTTTCATACCAGACTGAATATCCTCACACCACTGTGAACATCACTCACACCAGACTGAATATCACTGCACCACTGTGTACAGCTCTCACAAAAAGGCTGAATATCACTGCACCACTGAGGATATCCTGTTATCTGCATTGGTTTGGTGGGTGATTCTGTGTTTTAATACTTTGTAGATGAACCCATCTGTTGATACTGATAGAAATGTGCGGCAGTGAGGATAATATGTTTTAAAAATGGAGCTACACATGAACAAATACAACCATTTTACAAAATGGAAAGTTTGAAATCCTAGAAATGGTGATTTGACGAACAACAGGAGTTTGTGTAAACTGATCCTTTACTGTTGTGAGGTTTCAAGCAACCAACTAGAGCACGTGTCATTTCTTAGTAGCCTCACTCTTCGGTAGGATTTTTTAGAATCTCAATTTTTTTTCCATCCTTTAAAAAGGTTTTATAAATGATAAACAAAACATTATGCTTCCGCTTACCTTTTTATCAAACCTGAGGTAATTTCCAGTTGTCCAGGTAGAGAACGATAACCCTTTTAAATTGAAAGATGTGCCTATTAGGAAATGATGTGTTTTTTCCTTCTGTTTACAGATGGATGCATTTTGAATAAGGATGGAGAAGGTAACTTGAAATAAATAGTAAAGTTTGTTAATTTAACACGATCTAAATTGATCCAAGTTCGTTTGTGGGGCGCAGCAGGACCGGGACTCGGTTTAATTTAAACTTCACCTTTTAGCTTGACATCGTTTTGTAATGATGACTATTTTACATGGTTTACACTTACACAACAATGTGCTGAGAAACTATTCGACATCCAGTTACTTTCTTAGCGAGCATTATTATCATGCCATAGGCACACTATGTCTAAGGCAAGGCACATATAACATGATGCCCTTGTATGTGGTTGTCCAGTTGGAGACAGCTCTGAAGCTCCAGACAAACATCGCATCAGCTCTGCACCTTTAACACAGTGCGAGTGGAACAGTACTTTGATTATATAAATGACCTCTGCGAAACAATCGTCAGAGAAGCACTTCTGCTGGGATTGTCCTTGAATGCGATGCACTATGGCTGAGATGCAGTCCTGCTGACTCTGACCTCTATCCTGCAAATGATGATAGCCTGTTTTGTACAGGCCGGCTTCCTGATACATCATGCTAAGATATGGGGGGTTAGGCTATCCCAAGAGATATGGTGGACTGTACTCCCACTATGCTCTCAATAGTATGGTATGGGTAGTGTTAGGTGCGAGTATAACGATAGTATGGTTAAACAGTTTTGCTTCTTCTGCCTAATAATTTCCGCTCACTCTTTCTATTCAAGAATACAATATTTTCATAATGCATGATCTGAGGAGTCACACTAAATTTCAAATGCATATTTTACTTTTCAATTTGTATAGAAACTATCAAAAGTAGTCACTGAAAATTCCAGATTTAGAAACTGAGTTTGGATTCTGGTTCCAGTGTACAAAACCTCTGAAATTCACCACTTGTGATATGCAGCACAATCCATTACTCATGCATCCACTTTTGTTCCTTCACAAAAAGTTTAGTACTGATCCGTTAAACGGGGGCCAAGTAAAAGGCGGGTCCCAAAATATTAATTTCCTATTGGAACGTTTTCACTGTAATAAAGACACACAAAGTTAAAATGTTATTCAGAACACATGGTTTTTGTTATTTAGTGTAAATCAATTGAGGAGGCTTTTAAAGGTTTGTGTTTAAAGAGGTGCTGAGGCTAGGCATGAAGGGGTTAGACTTCCAAAAAAGTTAGTGATATCTGTGGACTGTTGTTGTCCGGATAAGCTCTGATTGATCAATTTAAAAGTCAATCCTGATTGGCTGTCCACAACATGATTATTAGCTTTCTGGATTTACCAAGGCAGACGAAACCGGTTACGGAGATGGAAACCGCTTATTAAGGCGGTCTGGACATAAAACCAGCCCGTATTTGGGGAAGATGACTTATCTGATTACGCGATAAACTGGCAGTCTGAACATAAATAGTGCCCGTATTTGGAGGAAACAACTTATCTGAATTCGCTATATCTTAATAAACTGATGTTGTTGAGAAACTGATTAGGATCGATTTGGTCTGTTAATTTTGCAAATATAAATTTAACAATATATATCGATGCCCTTGACACTTCATACAGATATGTTTCGCAGGATTCGGCATTTTTCCGAAGAAACAGTGAATAGTTTTTCTCTGGATTGAGTCACGAATTATCTATTTTTTCACTTTGAGCCCTGAAGAAGTTCCATTATCTATCTATTTAGGAATGAAACGCGTTGGCTGTTGTTGTGTACATCTATGAAATAAAACTCAGTAAAAGAAAAGAAACAATTTGGACTCTTGTGTTTTACGTTCAGTGCACCTCCTTTTTGAAAAAAAATTTTGAATCTGTTTACAGAGGCACCCTTAGGTGACGGGTGCTGGAGTTTTTAGTGCACGAACGATCTGATAAGGCGGCATTTGAATAAGTGAGGTGCAATCAATTATGTCCGCCACCTGGTAACTTTTTGTTGTCGACATAATTATTATGTTGTGGCAGCCATTGCAGGGCTAAGAAAGAAGGTCGCTGTGTACTGAAATGACTTTTAAAAAACAGTTACGGAGGCAGGGCGAACACATCCTCCCGCCAGGGGCATTTGAGGTGGGCCCACAGTGATCCCTCCTTAATAGGCTGACCTACCCATGGACATCAACTTGTGACAGCTATTAGAGGACTCGGGTCATTGTCCCCACTGAAATGCATTATAGTGAACGCCTGTTTTTGTGAGTCATGAAAAAGCAGCACAAAGTAAGTGTGAATGTTAGATTTGGGGGTCTCTGGTTGGCACAGGTAGGTACTTGTGACAATAAGGGATCCTCTCCTCTAATCAGGACAAGGGGATTACCCTCTCAAAATAACCCCTGCTCACCCTCTAGGTAGCTTGGCGCGAGCAGTCAAGGCTTATTTCAGAGGCGTTGTAGGTTAAGCATTTGTGACCACATACAGTAACTTAGTGACAACACCACAAATGGACACCACGCTGGTGTTATATCAAATATAGTTTAGCTTTTATGTAAGGTTTAGCACAAGACCATATAACGACAAGAATAATCCACAATACAGTCAGCAAAAAAAGAGTTCAGATTTTAAGAATGCTTATCTTAGAGTTCTGTGCGCTTTGCACCCTTTGTCTGGCTCTCCCAGTGATGGAACGGCCCAGAAGAGTCTAACCGGCTCAGCGGACGCTTCGGTCCCATGTGCGCGCAAATGCAAGGCGAGTTGCTCACAGTACCTTAATTTGGATGCGTCCGGCACGGACGGGACAAGGTAAAAGAAAGCGGTGTATGCGGCGATGTCCTCCTGTCTCGGTGCTAGCTACGGCTCATAGACATCCTCAGTGCGGGTCGTCTTGGAACTCAGAGCCGCGTTACTTGAGGGGACGGTGCCTGGTGCGGTGCGATCTTGTTACGTTGCGGCGTACGAGCCGTACCTTGGGAGGGGTGCTTGTCAGTCCTTTGGTGCGGGCAAGGCAGCCAGTACGACACGGAAGGCGAAGCGTCCTCCACCTGTCAGCGCGATTGTAGGCTTGACATCAGCGGCAGGGTGCGCGGTGATCAGCGCTGCTCGAAGGGGGTGAAATGAAGTGCGGTGCGTGGTCCCCCTTTCACGGTGCGAGCTACGGCTCGTTGACGGCGCTGGTGCGGGTCGTTGGGCTCAGAGTCGCGTTGTTTGAGGCGGGTGACTTGGCACAGGGTTTCACAGAGTTTGAGCGGATCTTTACGAGGCGCACACAGCTCCTCAGCGCTACAGGGAAAACAGCGTTTCCAGCAGCTCTCCTCAAGGCGGGTGAAGTCCACTGGTCCTGGGACTTCGTTCAGGGGGCAAGCTCTCTCACAAGACCTTGGAGATCTTTGGCACAAGTTAAAAATAAAGTCTTTGAGTCTTTCTTCTCTCCTTCAGCAGCAAGTCAACCACTGCAGGCCAATCCCCCAGGTCAGGGACAGTATTCCTCCTTCAGCTTTCCCAGTTCCTTCTTTTCAGGCAGAGGTTTCTTCTTGGCAAATCTGGATCTAATTTCTTGGAAGCAGGGTCCCAATACTTATACCCCTAATTCCTTTGTTCCTCTGGGGTAGAGGGGCCTTTGCCCAGCCAGAACCAGTTCTTGAGCACTTTGTTGACATATCTCTGACTTTTCATTCAGGGTGCAGGGCAGAGACATCAGACGCTCCACAGGAGGTGGAGCCAGCATTGTGGTGGCAGAGCACAGCCCTATTCAGAGTCCAGGAGTACTCCTCCCACCCATCTGGATGTAAATCTCTCTATTCACCACCAGGCTACCTAGACCTGCCCTGTGGGATCCCCCAGCCCTGTCACTCATGGAAACCTGACAGCAGATACACATCATAGCAGAGGCGGGCTGAAATGGTTAGGCAAGCACATACCAGCTTTCTAAAAGTGGTATTTGCAAACACAGAATATTAAAATAAACTTTCCCAAAAGATGTATTTTATTACTTTGAGTTCAGGCATACTAAACTCGAATTCCTACCATGTTCCCTGGGTCTGTTAGGATCATAGAATGTAACAATTCTAACAGCCCATTCTGGCCTATAAGAACAGGTAGCCTTGCAATAGTGAAAAACGAACATAGCTGTAATTCACTATTAGGACATGCCACACACATCAGGGCTTGTCCTACCTTATGCTTGCAATGCACCCTGTCCTTGGGCCTTCCATAGGGGTGACTCACATGAAGTAAAGGGAAGGTTTAGGGACTGGCAAGTGGGTGCACTTGCCCAGTCAGCATGACAGTACCTGACTGCACGCAGGTTCTGCAATGGCAGACCTTAGACACATTTTACAAGGCTGCTTCTGTGGGTGGCACAACCAGTGCGTCAAGCCCACCAGCAGCATTTGGATATACAAGCCCTGGGCACTCCTGGAGCACTTTACTGGGGTCTGATAGTAAACCAAATAAGCCAATCATGGAATCCAATCAATATAGCAAATTACACAGGGAGCACTTGCACGGTGGCACTGGTTGGCAGTGGCACAGTGCTCTGAGCAGCTAACACCAGCAAAACACATGAGGCACAGCAACAAAAAGTGGAAGGGAGACTCACGCCAAGATGCCAGGTCTAACAGTGAATATCAGATTTCAATCACAATAAATCCTTTGTTGGTCATAACATATTAATTTTAGGAATTGTGGTTCATTCTAAGGTGGTTTTACCCTGTGAAAAAAGATAAACCACTGCTGGGGATTGAAGAGCCGTGCTTGAGAGAAAACTGTATTCTCTAATGATTTTCTTGTAGAGGTTATGGAAGGTGCTCCAGTAGCTAAACTGAGGATATATTTTCTACTGCAGCCTATCACAGTATTGTAATGACTAAATACTGCACTAACTTATGTATGACAAACTTGTAGGGCGTAAGTCATCTGTTAGAACCCGGAGTCTGTAATTGGCAATGGTATGTACCTCTGTCAAGCAGGGACCATTTGTCTATGTCAGGGCAAGGGAGTTACATGCTATAGATAACCCCTGCTCACCCACTTGGTAGCTTGGCACGAGCAGGCAGGCTTATCTCAGAGGCAGTGTGTTAAGCATTTGTGAACACATACAGTAATATAGATGAACCACTCCAAACAGACACCACACCGGGATGTATCAAAAATAGGTACACTTTATATAATTAACACAAGACCTTAACGGCAAAAGATTCCGCAGTACGAATATGCTTTATGGGTGCTCAAAAAAAGGCTTTAGATTCCAGTGTATCTTGCAACAGATGACCCCAACGGGAGTTATCGCTTAAACCCACAAAAGAGTTCTTGGGGTACAGACGGCCTGCAAGGAACACAGCATCGGACCCGGAGTCACATCTAGACTCTCTCGGGACAGTACCTCCATGAAAAAAAACAAAGGCTTTTCTCGCGTCAGGGAGCTGCGATGTCGTGTGGCACGTAGTAGCAATGGTTCCTTACTTCAGGGGAAAGAGATGCGGCAGGCCCCTGGATGCGGATGCAGGCAGGGGGCAGCTTCGGTCCTTTACGGAGGAGAGGTGACGTTACGGCAGTGTTGGCACCACAGGTCGTTGTTGAGTCAGTGAAATGTTGGTTCACTCTTGTCAATAGTCAGCTCCGCCCAGATGGTGATCCCAGGGCCGGTGCAGCACAGCGGCAGGCGTAGGTCTACAGGGTGAGTCAGAGCAGCACTCATGGTCTCATGCAGAAAGCGGCCTCGTTGGTTGGTTTGAGTTGCAGAGTTCCTCTGCAGCAGCTGAAACCGCAATTCCAGCCCTCGCTCAAATGGAAGAGGTGAAGTCGTTGGTATCCCTGCATCTTCAAACAGGAGGCTAGCTCGACTCTAGCCCTTGGAGAATATTCGGCAAGATGATGAAAGTTTCTTCCTTGATCCTTTCTACCTCTCCTTGGCCCGAGAGACACCACCACAGGCCAACCCACTACAGCGCTCTGGCAGAGGGGCAGTGCAACTCCTGCGGTCTCCAGGTGCTCTTCTTTGGCAGAGGATCGTCTTGTTCATTCCCAAAGTGATCCTAAAGTTCTGAGGTCAGGGCCCCAATATTTATACTCATACATCCCTTTGTCCTCGAAGTCAGAGGGTCCTGTGCCCGAACCAAACCAGTTTCGGGTGCCTTTGACCAGGGGCGCTCTTCTCCTTTGTCGGGGCGGGCTAGAGTCTTCAGACGCTCCACAGGAAGTGGAGCCAGCACCGGGGTAGATGGCCCTGCTCTATTCAGACCCAGGCGCCTGCTTATCCCACCATTCTTGCGACGATCGGCCTAGTGCTGTCGCGCCCTACCTCCTGGGGTCCACCCAGCCCTGTCACTCACATACCCAGATATACAATACACACTCTAGCAGAAGCAGGCTGGATGATTAGGCAAGAAAATACCGTCTTTCTAAATGAGGTATTTTCAAACACAGAATGTTAAAATCATCTTTCCTAAAAGATGCATCTTCCCATTCTGGGTTCAAGCATACTAAACTGGACTCTCTACCTGGTTCCCCGAGCCATTTAGGATTATAGGATGCTACAATCGAAACTACCCAGTCTGGCCTACGGGGAACAGGTAGCCTTGCAATTGTGAATAACGCACTCTTAGGAAATTATCTACCAGGTCATGCCACACACTACAAGGCATGACCTGCCTTTTACATACAACACACCCTGTATATCATTGCTCCCTCAAGAAAACTCATTTCTGCGTTTTTAAAGCTCCCGTCGGGTAAGAGCAGACAAGTGTCTCTTTACTGCGCTCTGGCAGGCAGGGAAACTGCTGTTTCTTGGGCTTAGCTCCCTGGGACACAGTGAGTGAGCCAGCCCCGGGGGGTGGGGTTCCTGAGGCCTTTTAAGGCTAAGGGAGGGAGGCCGCACACCCCACTTTGGATAGTATTGTTCCCCGGGAGGGGGTCCCCGGAGATGATAATGGATTGAGGAGGGGGTCGAGTGCACCCGTCGCCTTTACTTTTTAATTTGGCTCAGGGGGATGGGGTCCTGGGGACCTATTATGGCTCAGGGAGGGGGACTATGTGCCCCCTCTCCTTTCATCTTAGATTGGCTCCTGGGGATGGGGTTCCCAGTGCCCTGTCTGAGGCTATCTTATGTGTTGAGAGAAACTAAACATAGAAACTAAACAGAGAACAGTGCCATCAATGTCAGACTTTATTGAGCAGCATTTTTTTGTGTGAAATTCCAGTCAGTAGGAGATTGCTATTCCTCCAATTTAGGTAAGCGTGATGTAATCTATACCATTCAAAGCCTCACGGTTGGCCATGGAATTTACTGTTGCAGTGTAGCTATTGTTTCAACAGGCTAAAACGCTTCTGGAAATGGATATTTTCATTCCGAGAATACCGGTAGAATCAAATAACCGTAATTCTCCGCGCTCGACAAAATGGCGGAATAAGTATAGACCTGTTTCGCGTCGCCATTAGTCGTGTCATGCGTAACAGTTAGAATGCTACGTATCTTCTATGTATTTGATTAAGTGTGGACTAAAAGCGGTTTCCTTTCTTTTAACAGACTCTTTTTGAGCATTGTTTTAAATTCACCCGGACTGAGACTATATCTCTTCCAGCAGAGGTAAGCCTCATCGTAAAGTGTTAACACTACAATACAATGAACCTGATGTCAACTGGAATTTTGAGTTGCCCCGAACTTTAAAGATTATAATAATTGCAAATACATCTTTTCCATGATTCATTTTTGATGTCAATTGTCTGAACGCAAATATTTAGTTCAACTTGACTACCTTTAAGGAATAAATATGGCGCTATAATGGTTAATCATCCTTTTATTCAGGAAACCTGATAGTACCAAACATTACTATAGCAGTATAACGTAAGAGACGAATAGCGCAGTATATTATAAGGTCGAGTTTTCAAAGGTTTCTTTAATTTAGTTTGTGTTTCTGAAAGGTTCTTTAATTTAGTTGGCCTATTTTTTTACATTAGATGGTTTTGCTTACATGACGGAACGCAGGTCTCGAGATATCTTAGAATTGATTTTTTAATATATCCTGAATACTATCAATCAGGCAGTTCATCTGAGAGTAATAACTCTTTCTAGTGGCTCTTTTGTATGTATCTTAGACACATTGATGATAACAGAAGTGTAACATCCAGCAGGTTTGCTGTAATTATATATGATTTATAAATATATATCCCTTATGTTTGTAGTGCTCATTCTTAGAAGAGGTTTTCTCACAAGAATATGTTTTAACCAAAACGAGATTCCTCTGGTTCCAACTTAAAGCGAGACCAGTCCATAGTAAGTCATTGATTTGCATATTGGTAACCTTAAATCTTCTCTGGTGGAATCATACTGTTGCTTCGCTTGACTTTGGTGGGGGTTAAGGTCTGATTCGCACTTAATGGTCCTGTTTTGTAATGAGGCAATTTTCCTCTTTTTTCATTTCCACACAGGCTTGTTTCTTCCCTCTTTTTTCTCTACATTATGCCATGGTACGCTATGTATGTAATGTTATATTATGTTTACACCGGGGACTATTATTAAAATCCACTATTCGTCCTGAAGATGGTCTAACGGACAAAACTGCCACAACAGACCGAAACGTCAACAAGCATATCTATCTCTACATAATTTCGTGTTTTTAGGAACTGTTTTCTGTTATTTTTAGATACGTTTCTGTTTATTTTATTTGTGTTATATGTTCACACTTATGGTTTGAAAGCTATATAATTTTGTGCATTTCCTCTATCATGGTATTTTGTTGTATCCTTTTGTACCCTTGTTGAATTCTGTTGATTAAAACTGTACTTTCATTTGAAAAAAGATATACCCTTATGTTGAAATGATATGTTGTTGAATATTTACCTTTGCGACTCTTGGGTGCTCCCCCTCTTACCTGGACGCTACGCTGCTGAACGGGGGCAGGCTGCAGAACCCTACACCCACGGGACTGCGAGGACCACGGAGCACTGCGCTCCTTGATTGTGCTCACCTGGCTCCTCTTCCCGCCTTGGATTCCACTTCGCACGCAGCGCCTCCTGAACCTTTAAATCTCGGCTGGTGCTCACTCTGTGTGCGACTCTTGGGTGCTCCCCCTCTTACCTGGACGCTACGCTGCTGAACGGGGGCAGGCTGCAGAACCCTACACCCACGGGACTGCGAGGACCACGGAGCACTGCGCTCCTTGATTGTGCTCACCTGGCTCCTCTTCCCGCTCACGCCCCCGACTCCGCCCCATGCTTAAATTCGAACAGGGCCCTGCGCGCTAGCGGTACGCGCGCGGTACGAAGCTCGGGGCGAAGACCGGGCTAAGAGCGGGCCGTTTGTGGCCGTTAGAGGATGGGAGAGGTCGGGCCAGGGCCACCCCCCCTGGATTTCTGCCGGACCTAGAGGGCTATTACCGGTCCTTCCCTGCAGAGATGTCGACAAGAGAAACAAGGAGTAAAAGTGCCACAGCTCTTGCGACTACATCGAAGGGAACACTGGATAACTACTTCGTGAAAGCCGGGTCTCTGTTAATTGAGGACATCACGCTCCTTGAGAGGCGAATTTCCCAAGAGCTGGACTGGGTGCGGAGATCGTCTATGGGCCCCTTGGCTCAGGCAAAGTCTCCTGTGGTAAGCCCAGAACTAATTGTATTGGACACAGGGGTGGATGGCATGAATGATCTCTCTGGGTCATTGAATATATCAAATTGTATTTCTCAGGCAAGTAGCAAGGACCCTAGTGACTCTGTAGATTTTAGCATGCTAACTCTTCCGCCCGCTCAACCCCAACCCATACATACTATAAATCCCACGCCAGACCCTGATATTGTCAACTCCTCAGGCCCCAAATCGAACAAGCGAAAGGGAACTAGAGAAGGAGCTATCCCGAAAAAAAGCGGAGGCCCTAAGTCCAAGGGTGTGCGAAAGCCAAACACTTCAGAACCACCCACGAACACGTTACCAAAAAGTTCCCGTTTAAACACTAGGGAAAAACCGCAAACAGGTAGAGCTGAGGCTATGTGTTTTAACTCATTAAGGAAGACAAGAAATCCATCCGAATTAAATTCACTTGAACACACTGAGGAGGATGTTACCCTTGCAGATATAGGTGTCCTCATAAGAAACCTTTTAAGTCCGCTGGAAGAAAGGCTAATGAAAATGGAAGCTAGGCTAGTGGTCATAGAAAAATAAACAGTCCAACTAGCCGATAGTTTGAAAATAGCCAACAACGGTGGAATAAAGGTTCCCGATAGGGCAACAAAAAGGGGACCCTCTCAACCCATAAATCGGGCTAAAAGTGCCACACATATAGTGCAGCAGGCAACATCCATCTCGTCTATAAGTACCAACACTGACTCGATGGCATATGCTCCAAATAAACATGTAGATCAGTTTAATCACCCACCTTCCCCTCCAACTAGGGTAGTTCAAACTGGGGAAAGCGATTCTGTTCCTACCAATACATCTAATAATGTGAAACCAACGATGGAGGGTGCGAGTAAGAGGTCAAACCCGGGACCAATACACCTCCCCCCAGAGGCAGCCCCATATACTGTTGTGTTGGTGGGGGTACCAGAATTGAACGCTACCTCTAAAGAATCCACTGACTCTCTTAAGAATAAGGTGATAAATTGGCTATGTACATATAGACCACTCCCGGAAGGTATATTGAGCCCTGTTCTCATGGTACGAAGGGTCCCGTGGTTGGGTAGTCTAACTAAATCCATAAACGGTGACTGTGTCATAGTCAATTTTAAGGACCACAGGACCGTCCTGCATATATGTGGATGGCCCATTGAGGAAGAGGGGACTACTATTCAATCTCTACCCCTCTCCTTTTTTTACCCTCCTCTAGTATATGATAGAGAGGACGAGATCTGGGGGGCCCAGACACAAAGATCGGTCGGGTGGGGAGATTCTAAAAAAAGGGCAGTCATTTACCGCCCCAGAAGCCAATACCTAGGGAACCCTGAAATTAATATACATCACACACATTTGGAGAGACTGGGTGGGGGGCTGCCAAGAGGATGGAGAGTACCACCCAACTCTCGAAGACAGGAGCTAGCCCATTATACCTCCAGTATGGCAGACGAGAGATGGGAAATCTGCCATGGGAGAGGTGGTAATTGGGGCGCAGGCGAGCAAAATCACCATCCCCGGAGACCCCCCCAGCATTTCCATCTTCCAACTCAGAATAGATACAGCCAATTAGACATGGTAGATTGACTGCCCATATACATAAGCGGGAAGTCAAACTCTGTAGCATGGGAGACTGTGGATGAAACTAGCCAAGAAACAAAGCCGCCTAATCCCCCTGAAGACCATGTGGCCCTGAGCAATCCGACTGGTAAGGTATGTCATAATGTAGGGGAAGAAATAAGCATCCCCCTAACACACATAGAGACCATTACCAGTGATAATGGAGTGATAGGCCCCTCTCACTAAAAATATTGTCATGGAATGTGGCGGGTTTGGGAAACAAGTCCGATTCCCAGGAATGGATTGAATATACTGACTCTAAGGACCTATGCATGTTTCAGGAAACCTGGGAGAGAGAGGAACATGCGAGGAGGGGCTTCGCAGTATTCTCCATTCCTGCGAAATGGGGGGGAAGGGGGCGACCATCGGGTGGACTTGAAACCTGGGTCGCAGTTCATTTGGGATGCAAGGCCACGCGTTTCCCAGTAGCATCAGAAGACATACTTGTGGTACTACTGGAATGGTCCCATTGCTGTAGACTGGCGGTGGTAAATGTCTACTCGAGGCCGGTTACCATCTCACAGGAGTCCCCTACCATTGACAAACTAGCGGATCTTTTGGCCGAGCTCCCCCAAGGGTTCCCTTTTGTAGTGGGTGGGGACTTGAACTCACATTATGAACCTTTACCAGGTCTTTTAGACGGGGCCTGTCTAGAGGAAGAGGCAAGATGGCGAGTGACATCGATAGTATCCATCCCGCCAAAAGCTTGGAGCCCATTGGCAGTGCAGATTACTGCCCTAACTTTGAGATATGGGCTTAGGGCTTGTAACGGGCGAGTTAAATCTGATATCCCGAGCAAACCCACATTTAACCGAAAAGGCAGGGAATCAAGACTAGACTATATTCTAGTGCAGCTTTCTTCTTGGTCGTATGTCGCTGATTTTAGGGTCATTGACAGAGAAGATGGCGATCATAATGCCCTGGAATTGGACTTTCTCCTCCCTGGCTGGGCCTGCGGGGAAGCAGAATTGCCCAAGACAAACTCCGACCTAGTTCTTGAGAGTAACAGGAGAAGAATCAAGTGGGAAAAAATAGCAGCAAGCACAGCCAAGCTCCCTCGGTTTTATAACGACCTTATTCCCACTTTGGAGAATATGGCGTTTTTTAAGTGATAAACCCAGTACCAAGGCCAACAACAAACAAATTTGGCTGTATCATGAAGAACTTGTAACGACTTTATCTGTAGATTTATTTAACAAGGGGGGGTGGAAGGAACCAGTGTACTTGGTACAATGCGGGGTGCCTCAGTGCAAGGAGGGATCTCTTGTTGAGTATTAAGAACCGCAAAGGCAGGTCGGAGATCCAAACCAGGAGACGCGAATATAAGAAGCTGATTGCTAACGCTAAGATTGAATGGGACCAGATTAAATGGGAAGAACTCGCTAGTTCCCTAGCCTCCATGGACTCAAGGAAGTTCTGGCGCATTGTCAGTTCAGGTTCTGGGGAACTTGTCTCGGCAATAGAGCCAAATATTTCCTCCAAGACCTGGCAGGAGCACTTCCAGTCTCTGTACACAGAGGCGCCAGGCCGTGGGGGTTGCAGCGCCATCCCGCCAGTCCATAATTGCATGGAAGGGGATCCATTCACAATAAGGGAGGTCCGGGTTGCCATAACAGGTTTGTCTACCGGAAAGGCACCCGGCCTGGATGGAATGGGCCCCTTATTTCCTGGTGCTATTTAATGCGATTCTAAAGGGTATGCAGGTGCCCTGTACTTGGCTGGGCGCAGAGGTGGTCCCGATTTTCAAGAAAGGTTCGCCCCTGCTCCCATCCAACTACAGGCCCATCAGCCTGATAGATGTGTCGCAAAAACTCTTTGGAAGGCTCATTTTAGACCGATTACAGAACTGGATAGAGGAAACCGCCATTATGAGCCCTTACCAGGCCGGGTTCAGAAGGGGGATATCCACTATGGACCAAATTTTTCGCCTTAATCTTATTTACTGGAGGACGGCACTTGTGGAGGGGGGCTGCCTGTACACGGTATTCGTGGATTTACGGGCCGCCTTCGACCTGGTGCCTAGATTCAAACTCTGGAGCGTCCTGGGCGATTTGGGAGTCCCGCCAGACATCCTGGCTATTCTGATTAAACTACACCAGGATAATTTTGTGCAGGTCAGGTGCGGCAGGATGGGGGGCTTAACTGAAAGATTCCCCGTTGACAGGGGGGTGAGGCAGGGATGTGTGCTCGCACCCACCCTGTTCTGCCTCTTTGTCAACGGGCTCATCGACCATCTGTCCAGGCTAGAAGACATTGACGCTCCTAAATTGAATGGCAGCAGGGTGCCCGACATAATGTTTGCAGATGACACCCTGCTGCTCTCCAAATCCCCCATGGGAATCCAACAGATACTCGACGGGTTCTTGGAGTTTTGTACTGAGAGGGGTCTCGAAATTAATGCCTCCAAGACAAAATTTATGATCCTGAACCCTACCCCCTCCACACGTCCCAACCCTCTGCTAGGCACGGTGCGACTGGAGAGGGTTACCACATTCGAATATCTGGGGGTAACCCTGAATGAGAAAATGACATGGGGGACACATACGATCAAGGCAAACCTGAAACTATCGCAGAAGGCGGGGGGTGTCCTGAGAATGGCGGGTAAATCTATTTACCGCCCACTGGGCCCTATGATACAGATTTACAAATCCCAAGCACGGGGCTCAGTTGTATATGGGGCGGAACTCTGGGGCCATGCTTCTGTAAACACTTTAACAATCACAGAAAATAAATTTCTTAGGCAGCTAGTGGCCCTCCCCTCGAGCACTCCACTGCTTCCCCTCAGATTGGATCTAGGTCTAAGGCCAATTGCTGAGGAGTTAGGTTTAAAGCCCTTAGCCTTTTGGCGACGAATATGGAGCAGCCAGGATCTTGGTGATTATAGAAGTGAGCTCCGAGAGTTCTTGGCTTTACCAAATACCAGTAATATCCCCTGGCTAAAATACATAAGGACCACATGCGAAAGCTTAGGTCTCCCGGAACTATGGACCGACCCTGCTAACTCAAGTAGGAGGACCTCACGAAAGGCACTCTCACAACTATACTACCAGTTGAAGTTGACCACTGATATAGGTAATACACGGGTGGGATCATTGACTTACACATTTATACAACTGAAAGATTCCTATCAAATGGAAAGTGTATTAGATGGCATGGGGCCTGTGCTGGCAAGAAAATTATATCTACAGTGGAGATATGGCTCCTTACCGCTGAGGGCCTTCACTAGCTCTTGGTCCAAGCCCCCAGTAGTAGAGCAGTGTCCAGCCTGCACACATCCTCATGAGAGTGACCTACATGTGGTCCTCTTCTGTAAAGCCTACCAAAGAGCAAGGAGGTATTGGCTCCTACCTATTCTTAAAAATATGGGCTTTAGGAAATATTTGCCCGCGTTTAGAATCCTCAAAACTGACTTGTCACCCCCGATTGTTTTTGCTGTAGCAAAGTATTTAATGGCTATGTGGCACGCTCGATCTCGCATTTTAAAAGAGGGGGGTATTGTATAAAGCTACAAGATATTGGTTTATCCTCTCTATGAATTTTAATGTTTGAATGATGCAATCTTTTGTAAGTTAGTGTGTAACTGAATTTTTTTTTAAATATTGTAAATTCTAAATTTTAAATAATGTTATGCATTTATTTTTTTGATGGTCTAAATGACCGAAAATAAAGATTATTGAATTGAAAATAAGCAGATTGATGTCTTTGATTGTTCAATAGTCAGCTACCAGTTGGGGCTAGACCAACAAGTAATTATCTGTAACAACTTTAACTAAGAATATTTAACGAAATCCCTTGGTGGCACGTTTACCTGTTATTATCAATGAACAAGAGCAGACTGCTGAAAAACAGGAACCTGATGATCCCACAGACATTTCTAATGTCGACATTGAGGCCTGGACCTCAGATGATAGAGGAGACATAGGGCCTGGTTGAGATCACAGCAAACCTATTACTCCCTAGGATATCCAGTCCACTGAAATATAAATCCAAAAGGTTTTAATCGGATTCATATTTTGTCAGATGGGATATCCATCACTGGTGTAACAGATACATCTATGTCAGCACAGCCCGGACTCCAAATATAAATTCTGACTCTATGGTTAAAATCAGAAGAAGCGTAGCAGCAGTCGAAGCCTTACTTGTAAACAATACATGAACAATCGGCTCTAGCAACAACTAAAACTTTGCTAAACTTGTGAAAATTCAGCATGCCGAGTCTTATTTCGCCCTTAGACACCGAGAACATGTGTGTCGTGACTTTCTGTAATTATAGAAGCTCCGTGTATGGCAGCTGGCAGGGGACAAAGCCACCGAAGAGCCATATCTCCTCCCCCATCCCTGTCACGCAACGCAGCGCAGCCTCGCGGGGGCCTGCGATGCATTGCTCAGACTTTTTATAAATCTCCCCCTTGGCCTTACTTGTGTTTACAGTTGGCTAAAAATAGGTTATAGTTGTAAAATGGATGTATCTTCCTTTGTAGATGTTACATATTAATAATTATATTCACTTAAAGAAACATTTAATATACATACATTTGTCTGATTCTCCTTTTTTAATTTGTTAATCTTACCTACTGTTGTTAACCTTATGTTTTAATGAAAACTGATGTAATACCATTGAAATATTGAGTTTAATATTAATAACTATTTACATATACACGTTTATTATTAGGTATATTTTAATCTCCTAGGAAACCTTGATTTGTGTTGTCTTTCTGCTGTGTGCATGCATATTTCATAGGTTGATAAAACTGCATATTTTAGGACACAGATAAAGTAAGATGCAGTTCTGTAGTACCATTTAGCCATTTTCAGAAATGTGATACTTGTTTTGTATGGATACTGCTATGTGGTAGATTTTCTAGCCCCTTGTAATTGTGGTAAGTGGATGTTCTGCATGCAAAATAAATCTGTTTGCATTTCTCCTCACTCCTAAACATACTGATCGGTATTTCCACATGTAAAAATACTTCATGCAGAAAGACTTCTAATGGAATTGAGCAAAATTGGCACTGAATCCATGGAGTACCTTCACTCTACATGACTCACATGAGGGCCTGAGTCAGCCAGAAGACAGGGCATCTATCTAAAGTATTCTTACTAGATATGATGCCAGTCTCAACCATAACCAGGTTAACCAAAGTAGCTACTATCAGCTTACTGCTGGGGATACAGCACAATCTTCACTACACAAACCTGGAGGGACCATGCAATTAACAGTCTCAGTTGTGCACAGAGTACATCTTCCACAATATCACCTTTGAGAGTTGATGGTGACATTTCCTGGGATTTGTTTACTTGCTTGTCCTCAGATGCACTCTGCGACCTCTGCACATTGCTGTGGTGACAGCTCTCTGGGCCTTTGGGATAATGTATGTCCCTGAGGCAGCTCAGAAGGACTCAAAGTCTGTGCTGTGCCCGTGGTAAGAGTGCAGAGGAGGTGGCCCTCCATGGTACAGGAGCTGTGTCAGTACAGAGGACAGAGGCAGCGTGGCAGTGTGGTGCACCAGTGATGAGAGTGCATGGGTGCAGAAGCAGCATCCCTTCCATTTAAGCACCACTTCTGTGTCTACTGTTTTAAAACCACATCGGTTGCAGTACACAACTATAACACAATAAAGAGGAGCAGCAAACAGAAGGCGGTGGGGTAAACATCACTGGTTGCTACAAACACAGGGCATAATCCAGGTATTTGCACTTGTCACTGTACAAATTTTATGTGAGATCCTAATTTCTGAGTTACAGCATGAAATCTGTCATCTGCAGAAGGGTGGACCTGCTTACTCATGAGTTGTGCATGAGAAGTCAGCGAAGAGTGACACACACCCTTGCAAATCACACATCCACTGTCTTCAGTGAGTGAAGATGTTCCCTGCTAAGGTTGAAGTGGAAACAATCAGCATAAATAGAGAGGGAGAGAGTGAGAGACAGTGAGTGGTGAGTGTGTGTGTGTGTGTGTGTGTGTGAGTAGTGTGTGTGTGTGTGTGTGTGAGTAGTGTGTGAGTGGTGTGTGTGTGAGTAGTGTGTGTGTGTGTGCATGGTGTGTGTGGGTGTGTGAGTAGTGTGTGTGTGTGTGTGTGTGAGTGGTGTGTATGTATGTGTGTATATATTAGATATCAACATGAGGAAATATTTCATAAAACAAATACAAAAACAGTGGGAACTCTCTGTCTAATAGTCTTATAGCCCAGCCACAGCCTCATTTCTACTTTTCCCTTAAACATCATCACTGCCTTTTATGTTGTTACAACATTTCCCAAGACCAACCTTATATTTGTATATTAGGTTGATTGTGCATATGTAAACATTCTAGCAAGTTACAGATCCCTTTGGAAGCCTTCTGACCACAATGTCCTGAAATATTTTTGTTCTTTTGGGTGCCCGTGTGAAGAATGCTGCCTGTGCCTGCTGCATCCAAAAGAAAACTATGGCCTCAGAGATCGTTCTGCTGCTTCATAATAAGAGTTAGTTAGTGGACTTCGCAGTGCGAATAATTGGCATTAGGGCGCACATCTATCATTTATTTTTGTACTTCACCAGAAATGTCACTGATTACTTTGGGCAATTTGTTTTTGTTTTTCAGGGTGCTCTAGTTAAATCCAGTTCAGTTCAGTGAGCATAGCTATAGCAATGGGACCGTAGAACCTCTCCGCCACTTTACTGTCATTGTCAATATACCGGAAGATTATTACAGACTGTGTTTCAATAACCACATCAGTGGTGTCATGAGCCTGAATACCCATAAAATCTGTGTTTTTTAACTGTTCGACAACATTGCTTCTTACTATCTCTAGCATGCACTCAAGACATACATTTTGTATGGTATTATTTGAGACTATGGCTCTTGCCAAATGCTTTCCAATTCCACTGTTTTTGCTGCAATCAAATCTACAAGACTTCTGACTACCAGGATTTGAGGAACTTTGAGATTCATCATGCCCTTACAATGCCAGTTCAGTAGCACAAAAGAAACTCATTATTTTTGATAGATATTCTTATTGGTGTCTTCATTGTGGTTCTCAATTACTTAACAGTATTCATTATTTATGTGGGCCTGAAGGGGTGTGTCCCCCAACACTCACAGCCATGTCTGGTCTCCATATGGATTCTCAAGTGTTCTGCAAAATGCTTCAAGCTTCTTACTCCTCTTTTTGGGCCAAGGAGTGTCCTAGTTGTTAAACATTTAGTTTGTTTTCATGACTCAGTCTGAGGGATGGCTTAGCTAGTAGCTCCTCTACTGCCCAGGCCTCTGTCCCCTGATTTACCTGGACCAGTCCCTGACTGGTCAAGGTCCTCCTGAACCCAGCTCCAGTACCTTGAAGCTCCTGTCACCTCTTCAACACATGCTCTCTCTCTCTCGTGTGCCACCTCTTGCTTTCTCTGCCTCCACACTTGTGACATTCTTTGACTTCTGTCTTTTGCCTTTCATGCTCACCCTACTGTTGCCTGTTGCTCATTTCTCACACTCTTTCTCACCATTGTGTTGCCTTTTGCTCTTTCCTCAAACTCTTTCTCCTGTTTGCATTTCTGTGTGCTCACACTCTTTCTCACCCTTCTCCTACCGCTTTGCTCTTTCTCATACATTTTCTCATCCTACTGTTGCCTTTAGCTCTTTTCTCACACTTTTCCGTCTGCATTTATGCTCGCTCATGCTCTTTCTCACCATTCTCTTGCCATTTTGCTCTTTCTCTCACTTATGTTGCCCATTTGCTCTTTTCTTGCTCTTTCACACTCTGCTGCCATTTGTGCCTCCTTGCTCTTTTCTCAGACTTCGGTTGCATTTGTATGCTATTTTCACCCTTCTGTGCCCTGTTGCCCTTTTTATCTTTCATGCTGCCTTTTTCTGGCCACTGTTCAGTTTTACCACCTCCCACCATTCCCTCCTCCCCTGCTCCTTGCCTGCTCCTTCCGCACCGCTGCTCCTTCCCCCGCTACAGACTAGACTCATTGACTGCACCCTGGGCTCCTCTCTCTTTCCAGGGTCTACTTAATGGTGACGGCAGTGTGGACTAGCCATTAAGCATGTGCTCAGACCCATGACTTACCTGGACAAGTCATCTGACTGGTCAAGGTTCTCATGGACCTGGCTCCAGTGCCGAGTCTCCTGCCTCCTTTCCCACGCATGCTCTCTCTTGTGCCACCTCTTGCTCTCCGTCTTCGCACTTGTGCTATTCTTTGACTTCTACCTTTTGCCTTTCTTGCTCACTATTCTGCTGCTCTTTGCTTTTTTTTCAAGTTTTTTCTCCCGTTTACAATTCTTCTTGCTCGTGCTCCTTCTAACCCTCCTGTGCCTTTTTCTGCCCTCCGGACTTTGTTTTCCTGCTTCCCACCTGCTGCACTTCCTCCCTCCTACCGTTCTCCTTTCCTGTTTCTCTTATACTGCCACTTCTTCCTGTGCTCTAGACTAGCCTTGTGCACTACTCCCTGTACTCCTCCCACTTTCCAGGGCATAATTAATGGAAACGGCATGCAGAGGATGAGCCACTGGCATGCCAATGGTGCACCCAAGGGAAAGCCCGTCTGTACCCATTTGCACCAGGACCGTGCCTAGACAGTGCCCTGCTCCTAAAACCCTAGCACTTCCATGCCCTTATGCTGCTCTGCAGAGCTCCTGCAGTCTCTGAACTCGGGGCATCCATGCATGCACTTCTCCGTGCCACACGGAAAGAACGTTCTCCTTTACCCACAGCTACTTCACCTGCAACACAACACCCACCATGCTTCCACTACTAGAACACCTTCCGCACCTACCTATAAACAGCAACCTCTAGACAAATCTATTATGCATGCTCCTCCCGCTCTCTCAGCAAACATGCAATGGGAATCTTTGATATCTTACGTAAAAGACCCTCTAGATTAATTCTTCCTTCCGGTAACATGGCTGACCTCCGAGTCAGCACCCCACATCGCCACAGCTATCCCAGTAGAATACAGACTCGGAGCACATGCACTTCAAACTAAGACACCAGCAACATACACTCTAGGCAGAACCCTCACAGACTGATTGCCAGAACCTGTTGCTGACCACATGGCTTACTTCATGGCTCCTTCATCATTGACTCCAGCGACTGTGTCCTACTAGGAGATTTCAACTTCCACCTAAAAGACAAGAGCTCCTCCAACACTGCCAAACTTCTCGAGAGCCTATAGACCCTAAGACTGACAACTCATCACTGTACCCACACACTCTGATGGACACACCCTCGACCCTGTCATCACCTTCAACAACATTGAAACCATCACAACCTTGCCACTCCTGAAGACCGACCTCACCATCATCCAATTACATATCACCATCTCCCAAGCAATGAGACTCACCACCACAAAGATGGCCAAACAAAGCTGGAGTAGCATCCAGAAGTCCAACTGGGTAGACACCCTGCGCCTGAATCAACCAACCTACCCCAGGAACCTAAACAGTGACATCAAAGACCTGGACGAGTGGATCACAAAATGTACTGACTCTCTCACACCTCGTATACACAATGCACAGAGAAGAATATGGAAGAAAGCCAGCTGGTAAACTGAGGAACTCCACACAACAAATCAACACTGCAAGCAACTCGAAAGGAAACGGAGAACAAACCACATAGAAAATAACAGATATATATATTTTATTTTTTATTTTTTTTATTTGAGGTTTTATATAGCGTGAACATGACCCGTTAGGGTATAGTGCTTTACAGGAAAAAACACGTTATGTACAAGATAGGCATTGGTAAAATATAGGGATGAGGGTTAGGGAAATGACTACAATAGGATAAAAGCAAGAGTTATATACAATAAGTACAGTACAAAAACAGCGAGCGACATGTAAGCCGTAAAACAGGACAGACAGTTAATATACGGAGAGGGCCAAGCGAATACAGGAGATTATGCAGAGACACAAAGCCATGAAAAGGGGGTAAGCGCAGCAAAGGGGGAGTTATTGGAGGAATATGCTCATTAGGATGTTTTCACTTCCTTTTTGAAGCGCTCGGTGATATGATTTTACATTGCGGAAGTATATAAGACAGCCAAGAGGTGCTGCCACTAACAAATCAAAGAAACAAAGGAGGATCTTTGCGGTCATCCAAGACTTCATCTCACCAGCCACCGCCACTAACTTCAGCACCTTTACTCAACTATGTGGCAACCTCTCATATTTCTTCAGCGACAAAATCAAAGCCATATACAACTTCAAACCTAAACCAAACCCCTGCATCCTCAAATACCCATGAGAAAAAAACCCTGATGGCCTAGGGAACACTCACCATGGAAGAAACAGCCAATATCATGAGAACCTTCCAATCTGGGGTACCTACAGACTCCTGCCCCCACACATCTACAACATGGAAGACGCCTGTATCTGAGAAGTCCCCACCCACATCATGAAAACTTCTGAGATGTTCTCAGATGCTGGGAAACACACTATGGTCTATGTCCTGCTAAAGAAACCCTCAGCAGACCCCACGCAGCTAGCAAACTACCACCTGATGTCCCTTCTACCCTATCCAGACAAAGTGATGGAAAAATCTATAAGCAAACAACTCTCTCACCACCTTAGCTCGTACTTGTTCCTACACACCGTGCAATCAGTTTCTGGGAAAACCGCACCAGCAAGACTGCCCTCATTGCAGAAAATGACAACATCAGGATGATCCTAGACCAAGGAGACACAGCAGCACTTATAATACGTGACCTCTCTACAGTCATTGACAGAGTCTCTCACCCCACCCTGATCAGAAGACTATATGAGACAGGAATGCAAGGACCGGCCCTCAACTGGATTGTTCTATTCTCACAGGAAGAACACAAATAGTCAACCACCCTACATATCGAAGGCTAGAACATCATATGTGGAGACCCCCAAGGATCCTCCCTCAGTCCAACGTTATTCAACATTTATATGAATCCACTAGCAAACCTCATCAGATCACAAAACATCAACATACTTGTCTACGCAGACTGCCTGCCCACATGCAAAGTGCCTGGATACCCTCGTGGGTGATAAGAGCGCTATACAAATGCACAGAACATAGTCTGCTTTGCAAATACAAATAACATAGCTCTATTCATTGGGAGAGCTGACAAGTGATGGGGCGGACAGTGAGATGTGAGAGGAGGCTAGAGGGAGCGCACAGACGGGTAGTGGACCAGAAGGTACTTTGGAGACAGGGGAGACGGGCCATCGAGGACATATGGGACATCGGATGGATGTGGACTGCAAGGTTCAAAAGACAAGGACGCACAGTGCAAGAACGTACATTAGACATAGCGGGGTGTGTTTAAGTTGAGGGGGGCTGGTTAGTCGGTGGGATTAGTAGACACTGGTTTGCTTTCAAAGTTTAGAGGCGGGGACCACGGTAGAAAACCCTTTGGAATGGAGTCCGACATGGTAGCATACATGACGCTAAGAATTATGCTCATATTGGTTGGGTTGCTGCACATGTTTAGAATATATCCAGGTTCACTCAACCTTGTGTTTACAAAGCTTTGATGCTCCTTAATGTATGTCTACAAGACTCTACATGCCGATTTGTAATGTTTGGTGCAAATGTCAATAAAGATATATAAAAAAGAAACATAGCTCTATTCATGGTCTCCTATCAATATTTAATGTAGCTGTTAATATTTAAAATACAAGGTGTAAGGTTTGGGGCAAACTTAACTAATTTGACTGTCAATGCATATCTTGTGAATTTAGCAACATATCTTTAACAATGTCCCTGTGTATAACATGACTGTTCTTGTTATAGCCGGCTCCCCTCGAGCTACACTGGTTCATGAAGGACCTGAACCTGAGAAATAGCTCTAGACTAGTATAACCAAAAGTGCCAAAAGTCTATTATGACATTTCATCCACTGAGAACAGAATGTTCTAAATTAAAAGGGAGAAACAGAAAGACAAACATTGGAATGTTGGAGCAGAAGGCATATACCAGCCGTATTGTGGGGATATATTTTTATGTCATGAATGTATGCAGTTAGGTGTTTTTAATTCTTTCTATGTAAATAAGATCAGCAATTTATTGTTGACATATGTTTTATATGTTTGATCTGGAAATTGAGTACAGTGTCAGGAAGCACGTCACAAAAAAAGCTGTATTGTAAGTTTGATGGTTGTTTGAGCAAGTGTTTTAGGATATTATGACTGTGGATCATTGACCTTACAAGCAGAGATTTTATTTGTCCTTACATGTACATAAATATCAATTGTTGTATTGTATCCCTTTCGGCCTGTGAAGTCAGGAGCTTCCAATTTTAGAGGAATAATTATGAGTCATCTCCACCACTCCCTTGTGCACAATGCCGTTACTGGTGCTGTGCCTGAAGAGGGAAGAGATCAATGGACAGAAGTGGCCAATCACTGCATTGCTTCATGGTAAAGCCGTGCAGTAGTTGATCATCTTCCGTGAACCTGAGTCTTCTCACCCTGCGCTGCCTCATGTGTGGGATCACTGGAGCAGAGGCCTAACCGCGTTGCTGAACCAATCCAGATGTTGTTATGTTACCAAAACAGCATGAGAGCAGCATAAAGATTTGCTTATGCTGGTGGACCCAGAGCACATTAGGAGTCTGGGGGCTGTGGTTGTGACCCCCCCAGCTTACTAATTGCACAGGTGGGGAGAGGTCTCTAGTGCACATTTTGGGATGGTCACAGAGAGGCAGCAGTCCAACCCAACATATGCACTTTGAAGAGTGAGTATAAACCCAGATGAAACTGAGCATTTGTATGCCCCACCCCCACACTCCCTGCCCCCTCCACACTTATCATTCAGAAACTAACCGACTCCTCCCATCACTGGAAAGAAGCACTACCACGGCTGAAGAAATAAACATGTATTTTAATTTTACATTTAATACAGGGGTAAGGGGGTGCAATGCCCTGCCGCTCTAATGGAGGCGCCGCCGCTGCCAGTCAGACGTCTCCACTGCTGTCTTAGCTTCATACTGGGGAGCCTTATTGTTGTTTCTTCAGCATTGGCCCATGAGTGTAATCCTGTATGCAGGGGAGTTTTTGACACAACTATAGTGAGATCAACAAACCTTAAAGGGATCTTTTTCTGTCTCGGCTCTCCACAGCAAAATGTTAATTCTATGGTTGTTATGGATGTGTCGGTTTTCACTCTCTATTTTGTATTGATTCACATTTTGTACAACACTTTGCATAAGAGTTCCATAAAAATATGTTGAATAAATAATGACAGACACAAAGGAGGCATTTTGTCAGTGGGATAAAGGTTCAAACTAAATCAGTAAGACCATATTGTCTCCCCTCTCTGAAGCAATAAGACAACCCAAGAGAAGGGGAAAAGAGCAGTACTGAAAGCTTGGTTTCAGATGCCCATTCAGTCATTAGTTTCTGTGTTGAAGACCCTCTGACATCCCTTGTTAAACTGCACTCCAAGTTTGAATTGCCCAGCAATGTGCTCTGAAGGTTGCCCATTATTGCCCCGACAGGACATGCCACCTTGGCTAAATGCAGGATTGTTAACTGCCCTCATGTAACCTTTCACAGGAAAGTTACATCCTTGCATGGGGAGCAAGGAAGCACATGGCTGCATGTCTTCAACCCCCCTTCAGATGAAAGGTCCCCACACTATCAGCTAAGTCGTGGCCTCTCTGCCAATCTTGTGCGCTCTCTCTGCCCACTGTGTGCCCTCTTCTCTGTCCACCGTGTGCCCTCATTCTGCCCACTGTGTGCCCTGGACAAGGGTCTGATCTCCTCAAAATGAACACCTGCTAGGAATCGGGGAACAGCATTACAGGTGTGATGTTTGAATGTGAATCTATTGGGAAAAGGCGAAACTGAGAAGAAATCAACATTAATAACTGTGAAATGGATGTGTGGGCGGTGACCCAGGAGTCTGACAGCTCAATCTCCGTATTGAGTGTGCCCGCCTGTTAGGCTGGGGTTTTTTGTTGAACGTGTTTCTGCCACCAGTTTTAAAGCAGAACCTTCACAGTAGTTGGTTTTTTTTTTAAATGTGGAAATTTCCTGGTGTGCAATATTTTTCCCCTTCCCTATACTTGTACATGGTACAGTCCAGAAGACGTAGCATTGGAATATCAGCACTGGGCGGGCCTGGCCTGACACTCTGCCGCCGAATTAGAAATGAGCATAATAATTGCAACAGAAGATTGACTCAAAAATGTGAAAGTGATAACATCATTTGTTTAAGCAATTACAACTGCAAAGCGTCCACCGGCGTCGGCATGCCTTCCTCTGTCATCAGCCACTTAGAGTGAAGTGAGCCGTGAGCGTGCTACTCGAACGGACTGGAGCGCATGCGCAGGGCAGGAGTCAGCTACCCTGTGTGCAAGGAGTAGGCCTGGGCGGTAAAATCCGTTCCGCTCGCGGAATTTGGGTAATTTCGCGTTCCGCGGAGAACGCAAAATTGACCAAAAATCTGCGTTCCGCGACTTCGCAAAATTTTTGGCTTGTTCGCGTTCTCAATATGCGTGTTCGCGAGATATTTCACCCCGAGCACGCTAACAGCAATCGCGAACAGGAAAAAAGTATCGCGAACAAGCAATTCCGCGTGTTCGCGGAATTTCTGCGCGTTCGCGGAGATTTTTTACCGTTTCACGGAGATTTGCGTAACGCGATTACGCAAATTCCGCCCACCCCTAGCGAGGAGCGGCTGCTGTGAAAAAGTCTGGAAGGTGCATTGGCCATTCAGAAGAGAATTTTTTTTTTTCCATGCGTTAAGTAAGGAAGGTTTAAAAATAATAAAGATTAAGTGTGAGTTTTGTGTACAGGAAGGGCAGTACCGTGGGCATATTATCTCTGGGAAGGGCATTTGTTCACATTCAGGTGTAATTAAAGGTATGTAAGATGTAGCCATCCCAGGGATTAGAGAACACCTTCAAGCATGTGTCAGTTTCACACCAAATGTTTCTGAACGTTGCTATAGGGGTTGAGCCTCTTCATGCTTTAATAAAGAAGAATGCAAAGGTTCTGTGGGTTCAAGCTCAGGACGATGCTTTTTATAAAAGAGAAAACTGTCGAATGCTCCACTTCTCAGCTTTAAGCAACAGGGTGAACTCTTGGTCATTAGAGTTGATGCTGATAGTGTTGGTCTTGGGGCCTCTCTTAGATCTCAAGACAGCATTTATTCTGTGATTGAACAGGAAATGCTTGCTTGTACATGAGCAGTTGAATGATTCAAGTCTTTTTTAGGTAACTCCATTTTTGTTGTTCACTGATCAAAAGCCACTGGTGTCTGTCATCAATGGTTCCAACATTCATTCAACAACACCACTGCTTGGTTGGCCAGACTGAGTCTGAAACTTTTGGAATATTATTTTTGGGTTGAACACATACCTAGCGTCAAGAAAAAAAGAGCTGATTGTCTTTCTAGACTTCTTTGTCCTTATGACGGAACCGTTGATTTCTAGATGATCAACAAGATGTTGATTGCTTGGCTGCTCATGTGGAATGGGATGAAGCTAAGTGTGGTGGTGAATGAGCAGGAATGGAGAAAGGTGCGTGAGCTTGATGTTTTTGTTGGGAAGGTTATGGAATATATGAAGAATGGATAGCCTAAGTAGGGAAATCTTTCTTTAGGTTTCCGGCCATATAGTAAGGTTCAGATGGAATTGTCTGTGGAATCTGTTTTGCTAGTCAGATATGACAAATTAATTCCTCCAGCTGCCAATAGAGATAAGTCAATGCGTATTACTCATGACGGTCATTTGTGTATGAATCTTAACACAAAGAGTCTTATAGAAACTGATTGGTGGCTAGGCATGGATATAAATGTGGAGAATATTGTGGTGAGGTGTCCTACCTGTTCTCAAAATGACAGGAACTTAAAGTGTGTTACACCACCGATGAATGAAGTAGGTAGCCCCAAAAGGGCTTAGGAAAAAGCCAGTATTACATTTTTCACTGTTATTGCTTCTTGCAGCATTACATTTTGAGACCATTTTATATTCTTCCTACTTTGCAAAGGTTTGTTATTGTGCTTGTTGATTATTTGTCAAAGTGGTTGAAGGTGAAGTGTGCGCAGAAGACCAGAAGCAGGGAAGTTAATTAATTTCTAACAAATGTTTTTTCAAGAAAGGCTATTCCCTTGCAAACTGTGTCAGATAAAGGTGCACAATTTTTATCCACCGGTCTCAGACATCAAGCACAAAAGGTGCAGTTTGTATCACCCCCAGAGCAATGTTTAGGTTAAAAGTGCGAATAGTTTGGTATATAAGTGCATCCAATGGACAGTAATTGAGGATGTGGGTAACACTGTTTATGCAAGTTGTACTCTTATGGCAATACTCTCCATTCTGTGACTGGTATTTCTTCACTTGTGTTTTTGAGAGTAAAGACAGCACCAGATTTTCTCAAACCCTCATGGTTAAGTACTTTAGCTAATTTGGCTGATAGTTCAGTGAATTGAGATGTGGAAAGAAGATCTGACGTGATCAAAAGATCTAAGCTTCAGTCTAAGAAGCTTGTTTTGAATATTGTGTGGGCCGGCAAAGGGTGCCAGTGGAGTACATGGGAATGGGAATGATGTGATCATATTTCTTCTGGTCTTGGATGGAACCTGGTGTGGCATATAGGATGCACTTAAGGGGTGCCAGTGTTTTGTCTGGAAGGTAATGGAGAAAGGCATTACCACAATTCAAATACAACAGTATGAGGGCTTGAGCTGCAGTTCTGAAGTCGGTCTCTGGAAGAAACAGTTTCACTTTCTTCAGAAAGGAGAGCTGGTGCCAGACTGTCCTTATTTGTTTGGCTGTTTTCCCCTTAAGGTTGAGGTTGGTGTCCATAGTGAGTCGAATTAACTTAGAATTCATTGATAGTTTGAATGAGAGGCTGTTAAGGTTCTTGTCATTTAGCCAGGTTTGTACTGTTTCTAGTTTGTTTTCTTGGCAACTAACATGAGTAATCTCTTGGATGTGTTGAGCTAAAGGTAGCCACCAGACAACCTCTGCCGGTGAATCCCATTCAAGACCCCAGGGTGAGTATGAGGTTCGATAGTTGAGGATGGAATAGATGCCTGTGTCAAAGGCAGCCGAGAGGTACGGCAATTTCCAGAGGCAGGTGTCATCTTCACCTGTAGTGAGATTATTGGCTGCGCTGTGTGAGTTAGCAGTCGCAGTGCTGCAGTGTTTTCTGAAGTCAGGCTGGTAGTTGTGCGGGAGATGGTTAGCATTCATCTGATCTTTGAGTTGAACATAGAACGTTTTTTCAATTAACGGTGGGTGAGTGATATCGATGTGCCGTTGGATCGTCTGTATATTTTTCAACAAAGAGAGGTTGATGGCTTTGGGACGTTGTTTAGAAGGGTGTTGGTGACGGAGATGGAGCTGATAGTGTGAGAGACGAGTTCAAGCATTAGGTTGTCAATGGAGAAGTCTTCGAAAGGTCAGAAGTTTTGGTCTTCCCTTTTGGTTGGACCTCAGTTTGCTCGTAGAATGCTGAACAGGGAAGTATAGATGGTGAACTGGTCTGTCCAATCCAAGGGTATTGGTAGCTTGCAATGGAATCTTGGTCAAATTGTATCAGGGTTTACTGTACGTGTTCACGGAAGGAGCCGTTACAACAGTAAACGTAGTCCGGTGCGCCAGCACTAGGATCTAGTGCAGATAATATTGGTAGAATCACAGAAGATAATAAGAAGCAGCGAAGCTTTTCAATAAGAGTGAAAACAGGAAAATTCATAACATCACAATTTACAGCCCTTACACCTTCACTGTGCTATCTCTAAGCGCTACGCTAGCTCTAGCAGATGAATAAATAATAAGCCTGAGTTTCAAAAGTGGTGCTCATACCTGCTCAACAGAGTTTGTTGTCTGGAATAGCTTGTCAGCTCTTTCGAGCACAAAGCCAAGAGCTCGGAGATTGTGTCTATGAGAAAACACAATCCTGGCACCCGTTTGTGAGGGCAGAATGGAATGCTTCACGGAGCCTCGGGGAGTCTTGCTGGAGGCTTCTTTGGATGAGGAGTCATTTGACGCTGTGCTTATCTGGATCTGTGATCTAGGTGAAGTTTCTCTCCTAACAGGGTGGTGGTCTGTATATATTGCATCTTCGCTAAGATGCAATGGAGGCTCCTCCGTTAAGGCGGAGGAGTGATGCTTTTCAGCAGTGTGAATACAGGAAAAATAAACTGATAATAACGCATTGTTACTATCATTTTTTTTCTGCTGTGGAAGCTTTGCAGAATGGGCTGTTCTAGTCTCAGAGCAGGGGAGGAGTGATGGGCACACTCTAAGTGCCCATGAATGTTTGGCTGGCCATCTTAGGCCAGCAAAACAGTCTTGTGTCATTTGCATGTTCTCCACCCAGGCTGCATTACAGCCTGGGTGGAGAACATGACCAGGCTCCCATTCCCCGTGGTTTGCAGCACTGTGATTGGCTTAAGGGAGCCTGGGTTCTTCTTTAGTGCTCTGTTCCTGTTCCTGAGCTGGGAGAAACGCAGCGAGATGGCGGTTGAGAGACGCAGCAAGGAGGTAAGTTAATTTTTTTTGCTTTACCCCCTCACCTCACCGCCCTTCGCCCTGCCACCTCTGATCTGTGCCAGCCACTGCTCCTATGCTGGACTTTGCAATGTCACCCTAGGACTATTTTGACAATCATATTTATCATATATATCAGTGTATGTGCTGATAAGGTAAAAATACATCACTATACACTACATTATTTGAGTTATGGTTTTTCCATGATCTTGAAAAAGGCGCCTGTCCCAGACTGATGTCACAGGGGGTGTTTTTGTTGATTTCTATACCTGAATGACGTGACACTTCCACAGTTCTTGGAAAGATTGGCACAGACGACATCTGCATCAAAGGGAGACATGTTGATGATTCTGCATAATTCAAGGAAACATGGCAGCCTCCATGGTTTAAGATGGCGGCCATCGTTACCTCGGATGCAATCGGGCCAAAAGTAAACAAGCTGGACATGCTAACTAAAATGGAGACTATAAGGTGGAATCTGTCCTGTATGTAAATAAGAACCTAAAACTAAAATAAAGAGGTCTAGATAAAATAATAGAATAATGAAGGGAAACGGTTATATGACATTCCTGGCATAATGAGTAAGCTAAATCATGACTAAATTGTAACTGGATGTGTTTTTCATTGATCTTTATTATCAGACATATTGATTATACATTTACAGAATGAAAGTATGTGCCAGAAATGTGCATTTCATGAGATAGTAATGCATCACTAATTATAGCCTTCTAGCCCACCATAGCGGGCTATACCGGCTATTAAAGGCCCGCTACAGCGTTAAAAGCCCGAGCCGAAGGCGAGGGACTTTAACAAGGGAGTGGGACTTTAATAGCCGGTTTAGCCCTGCTAGGAAGGGCTATAAGGCTATTAGAGCATTCTGCCACTAGAGGGCAGAATGTTCTAACAAGGAAAACAAAGGCCTCTCGAAGCTCGCTCTGAGAGGCCTTTTTAATACATTGGAATGTTGCTCTGCGGGCCTTTCCCGGCCCGTAGAAGCCCGGAGCACTCCATTGTCTGCAATGGAGCGCTCAACATTCCAATGTTCTAATACATGTTCAATAACTCGTCTTCAAACTAAAATAAGAAAGGGGTCTCTTCAGTGGGCGACGTGATCCTTACAACATCACCCCACTTGATAGAAAGATGCATTTAAAAATATTAGGATGTGCAACATCATATGCACAGTGAAAAATAAAAGGGAACTAGACAAATGTTTTCATTTTCTGATTATTGAGGCGGGGTCAAAAAAGAGAAAGAAAAATATAAAGTAGACTAAAAAGAGTAACCAGTCTCATTTAAAACTCTGTTAAAAACAAAAACAGGCACAGTTACTTTCTGTGAAGGGATGCAATCGGCCACCTTTTATTTCTTTCTGCTGATGACGTGGACCTGAGCGCTCCTCTTAATTCAGGGGTTGAACATTGATTGTTTAGTCTGTGGTGATGGTTTGTGAAAACACCGTGGATCACACAGAACAGGAGCCGCAGCTTGGGATCACACAGAACGGGAGCTGCAGCTTGGAATCACATAGAATGGGAGCTGCAGCTTGGGATCACATAAAACAGGAGCTGCAGCTTGGGATCACACAGAAGGGGAGCTGCAGCTTGGGATCACACAGAACGGGAGCTGCAGCTTGGGATCACATAAAACAGGAGCTGCAGCTTGGGATCACACAGAACGGGAGCTGCAGCTTGGGATCACACAGAACGGGAGCTGCAGCTTGGGATCACACTGAATGTTAGCTCCAGCTTGGGATCACACAGAACGGGAGCTGCAGCTTGGGATCACACAGAACGGGAGCTGCAGCTTGGGAGCACACAGAACGGGAGCTGCAGCTTGGGATCACACAGAACGGGAGCTGCAGCTTGGGATCACACAGAAGGGGAGCTGCAGCTTGGGATCACACAGAAGGGGAGCTGCACTGTCGGGATGTCAGTAGCTCAAGGTAATAGGCAGACTACTAACCTTACGTAACAGCCAGCAGGGACGACAGCCTGTAGAAAGGCCTCCCTATTCGCCTAGACACTACCTCCCACCAATGTGTAAACAATTGTATGGAGGGCAGCGCCCCGGGGAACAGGGAAGAGAGTAGCCGCTCGGGATGTGATGCGGAGTGTGGAGGGAGAAGGGTCTGGGAACATTCGTTCTTGAGGAGGCTGCAGGTGGATAGAAAGACAAGAATTAAACTCTTTCCTGACAGACACTACATCAGAGATTATCTATTGTAGGAAGTATTCCCACAAACTCACCCTCCGTCAGAAGGAGATCTCTAGGGTGCTGGGGTTTCACTCCTTTCTGGGAATGCTTGTGCCCAAATGCCAAGAGGATTTTAGGAAGCGCCCGGGAGTCAAGGAGTTCTCAGGTGTGGGTCTTGACCTTTCACCTGGCTGTTCACACCACAGCCAGTGTGTATTTGGCAATTGTTAGTGTCGTTTAGATCCCTCCCACTTCTCTGTCAAAAAGTGTTCCAATCCCTTACGATACACTGGAAAAGATAAGTATCAGCGTCCTGGCGAAAAGCAGGTAAGTGAGAGAACCTAGAGCGTTAGTTCACGCCCCCCGGCTCTCCTTACCTGTTACTCGGGACAACGGTCTGCTTCGGAAGCAAAGGGAGAGAGTAGGGAGCTTGAATCCAAAGCGGGAAGGCAAGCGTCCGCCCTTGGAGTCGTGGCCACGCCCACAGCTGTTCCTGCGGGAAGGAAAGCGTCCGCACACAGCGAGGCGTCGGGAGAAGTTGATTCCGGCTTGGGTCCGGAGCGGGAAAGAAAGCATCCGCGCACAGAGGAGGCTTCAGGTTGGGGATTGCATCCGGCTTGAGCGGGAAGGAAAGCGTCCGCGGAACGGTGGTCCAAGCGCAGTGGTCAGGTCTTCAGTAATCACTCCGCGGCGAAGATCCGGTTCGGGTAGGATTGTCAAGCACTGACCAACAAGCGGGGTGGAGCTTATATAGGGGCGGGACGTGTCAATTTCCCGCTTGATTTCTCGGCGGTGCCCCGTGGAATTATGGGAGTTGTAGTGCCTTCGTATTGCGCACTGCTTTCGTCTTCCCCCAAGGGTCCTTAACATGGTAATAGGGGCGGTGGCGCCCTCTGGCATGTCTGTGACTATGGAGGATCGCTACATGCAGCTTGGGATCACACAGAACGGGAGCTGCAGCTTGGGATCACACAGAACGGGAGCTGCAGCTTGGGATCACACAGAACAGGAGCCGCAGCTTGGGATCACATAGAACAGGAGTTGCAGCTTGGGATCACACAGAACGGGAGCTGCAGCTTGGGATCACATAGAACGGGAGCTGTAGCTTGGGATACAAAGCTCTCAATTTGAGCAGAGCAGGGAAAGCACATCATTGTCTGATGCTGATTGAACAGATGAGGCACATTCTTGCTGTTGATGGAATCCGATGAAGAAGAGATGTCTTGTGGCCTCGCTCTGGCTAAAGCAGGTTTTGGCCCTGTGGGTGGATTACTATTTGGGGATTTTGATGTCCCATCAATTGCTGCATGCTTCAGGATGGGAACAGGTTTGTGTACCCGATTGGTGTGAAAGGGTTCCTTTGCTTGTAGACTGACAAGCGTCAAGTGCCCGCAGATCATTGCTCTCCAACCAGAATGCCACTTTTATGGCACTGCTTCTCTGCGGATAACTGTGTTCCGTGTTGTTGTTTAAAAATTGGAAGTTATTGTGCAATGGTTCACCCTAGTTAGTTGGAAATCCAGATAAATCTCAGACAAAAAAACAAGCTCTTTGCAGGGAAAAAATTATTTTCTTGCCACTTCCTCTTTTGGAATTTAGGTCGTAACAAGCTCTTTTTAATTTGCCAATTCACACAGCCTATCAAATCTAATTCTGGGCCAAGGCACCCTTTCAAATCTATCTAATTCACAAGAAAAAAATTAACTCATATAACAACGTTTTCATTTGTTTATGCTGAGTTAGCATGTAAGTATAATAAGACATGAATCATCGCCTAGAAGCCTATGAATGTATCTCCAAGCCATAACGCTTCACATTACATGACATACAGTCATATTAAAAATACTATTCGGAATCTTGTCGGTTGAATTACGATCAGTACTTTTTTGTGCCAATGCTTGTAGCCTTAGCTAGAGTTTCAACAAAATGTGCGTTGTAACTGAGTCTCTGTGTGTTATTCGTGTTTAATCAGATTTCTCTGCAGTTTGTCTGGTTTGTGTGTGCAGCAAAAAGCAGACGTGCTCGACACGTCAGCAGCGTTGAACAAGAAAACTTTCTTTAAACGTTTTCGGTTTGTGAGCAAGGCCTTGCAGTGTTCCTATTGTGTATAGTGTGTACAATTGTACGTTTCTCAGGATTCAATGATTTTACAAATTTTAATAATAACCACAATTATGAAGACAATACATTTCTTTGGAATTTAGAAATCATGAACGTTCATTTTCTTTTAAGTTTATAAAGCTTTATTGAATATCATAATCCAAGTAAAACATCAGTACAGAGAAAAAACAAAGGCAATGTAATAGAACAATAGAAAAATAAAACGAAATCATACAGTCTGAAAAAATGCCAATAGAAAGGTAGGGAATATACTTAGGTAAAAAGCATTTTAAGGTTTTGATTAATGGGCAGGGAGGGAGAGAAGAGGAGAAGAGGGGGAAGGGAGGGGGAAATGCAACCATTATACAGGATAAGCATCATATAAATACCGTAAACTAGTAAATGAATAAATACACTAGATGAAGCCGTATGTAGAACATGAACAAAAATAGAAATAAAAACAGCTATTTAAGGGACAGTTTGAGAGAGAAAAATAGTTAATGGCAACCATAACAAATCTTTTTTGATCAAAAGAGGTACAGTGGTGGCAAAAGCACGATCCAGCCGGTGGTGATGGCATAATAGATTCCACCATGCATTATATGAGATCTTGGAGGTATCTTTCCAATTGGTCGTAATTATCTGTAGAGAAAGGGCTATATACAAATCTATAAATTTACGTACATTGGCAGAAACATTCCATATAGGAGCCATACCACCCAAAAAGATATGGACAATCTCAAAAGTGTGGTCAGTGGCTAAGATATCGTTCAGTTTAGACCAAATACGGGACCAAAGGGATTTAACCAACGGGCAGTGAAAAAACATATGAAAAAAGTCACTATTGTCAGAGGGGCAAGACCCACATTTTTTAGAGTCAATGAATTTGAAACTATATTAATCAGAAGGAGTAAAAAAAAGTTTATTGTAAAAAAAATACAAAGTCTGTGTGGTGCTAGCAGAACGTGAAGCAGTGTGCAACTTTGACCACAAGGAATTCCAAACTTGAAGGGGAAACTCTTGGGCTAGATCCGTTTCCCAGGATAGTTCAAGTTTGGACTTGGTTCTTACTACAGGGGAACAGGAAAGTAGCTTGTAGATAGCAGCAGCTTTAAGGGGAATAGAGAAGTCCGGAAGAGGGAAAATGGTTGAGTCAATAGTAGAGAGTGAGGCGCCCTGAGAAATAAAGAGATCTAAAGAGTTTTTGAGCAAGGGATATTGGGAGGAGTGGGCATTGGAGAGGTGAAAAGAGGCACGAATGTCGGAGAAGTCGCGCAGGGAATTATTGCTAAGTAAGGAATCGAAAGTAATGATGCCTTTATCTATCCATTCTTTCCAAAAAAGTGCTCTGTGATTAATCTTAACGGATTTGTTATACCAAATTGGGATTGAGGAATGAAACTCCAACTGCGAAAGGGAAGAGCGAAAGACAGAAAGGGCCTTAGAGTGTCTAAAGATAGGAGTAAGAAAACGTTGTGGAGGATGAGATAGCCGGGCAGCCGTAACAAATGAGAAAGGCGAGAGCTGCGCAAGTTCTATAGCACTCCAGGCTGTTAGAGGGGGGTCAGACAAATCAGATAGAAAAGGCCAAATCTGTTTCAGAGTAAAAGCCGAGTGAAATCGAACAATGTTGGGGAAATTAACTCCACCCAGATCTTTAGGTTGTTGAAGACGGGAGAGAGAAATCCTCGCCTTACGTTTATTCCATAAAAAGGTGGTAAAAATACGGTTTATAGTTTTAAAACAATAGAGTGGAAGGGAGATTGGAAGCATTGAAAGGTAAAAATTGACTATAGGAAGAAGCATCATTTTAATAGTGGCGAGCCTCCCCCACCAGGATAAGAAAAGGGGGGACCAACGTTCTATAAGGGAAGAGAGCTTTTTAACAATATCCTTCTGATTAAGCTTAACAGTATCTCTAATAGTGCTAGCATACAGAATACCTAAACATTTAATATTACCTGAGTTCCATTCAAAACCCGAACCCTGAAACATATGAGGAAGGCAAAATTTGTTAAGTGGCAGAACCTCAGATCTATCTATATTAAGTTTATGCCCAGAAACCAGAGAATATTCTTGTAACAAGGAAAAGAGTGAAGGTAAAGAGGTGGACGGGTTAGAAATATAAAGCAAAATATCATCAGCATAGGCCGTAAACTTAATATCAATATTTTGAAATATGAAGCCAGTATACGATGATGAACGTCGATTTTTTTCCAAAAAGGGTTCTAACGCAAGAATAAAAAGAAGAGGAGAGAGAGGACAACCTTGTCTTGTGCCTCTATGCAAAGAAAAATAAGAGGATTGGGACCCGTTAACCCAAATAGAAGTGGAGGGAGCAGAATATAACAATTTAACATAATGAATGAAGGGAGGACTAAAGCCATGCCACCGCAAAGCACCAAACATAAAATCCCAGCAGACTCTGTCGAACGCTTTCTCAGCATCTAAGGTAATGGCAGCGATTGGGGAGTCCATCTTTGAGGTCAGGTGAATAATGTTAAGGAAGGTTCTCGAGTTATCAGTAATGGATCTACCTTTAACAAACCCGGATTGATAAATGTTGGTGAGATCAGGAATAACTTTATTAATACGGGAGGCCAAAACTTTAGCGTAAATTTTACAGTCCGTGTTAATTAAAGAAATGGGTCGATAATTTTTGCAAAGGGAGGGATCTTTATCTTTTTTAGGGATTAAGCATAACATAGCCTTGGGACCTCCCTTGAGCAACAAAGGAATTAATCAAAGAAAATAAATGTGGTAACAGGATATCTTTAAAGTGGAGATAAAAACGAACCGTGAAACCATCTGGGCCCGGAGTTTTATCTTTGGGAAGAAGAGTAATAGCATTAAGTAGTTCTTTCTCTAAAAGAGGAACGTCCAGTGATGAGAGATCCACAGAACTATCCGAGGACCTAGGGAGAGACTGAAAGAAGGAGTCAATTTGAGAAGGCGAGGGAACAGATTCGGGCGTATAAAGTGTGGAATAATATTGAACAAAACAATCGAGAATTTTATCATCAGTATGCTGAGGATTCCCATGTGAGTCAGTAATAGTTATTATTTTAGATTTTTGTTTTTTAATTTTTAGATAAGTAGCGAGAGACTTACCAGCCTTATTGCGTCCCCCATACATTTTGGAATGAAAATTGAGAAGATTATTACTCGCAGAGTCCCAAGAGTGCTTGTTATATTGCATCTTTGCTTTAATGAGGGAAGAGAGCGATTCTGAAGAATTAGTGGTAAAGTAGAGATGCTCTAGGTCTTTGATTTGTTTAAGAATTTGGTCCGACTTTGATAGAGCTGATTTCCTTTTCCGTGAGACAAAAGCAATAATAAAACCTCTAGCAGCAGCCTTGAAGGCATCCCAAATAGAGTGAAAGTGAGAAGTAGAATGAAGATTATTTATAAAAAAATCCTTTGCAAAAAATATAAATTGCTCAACAAACTGTGAATCTAGGAGGAGTGAATTATTGAAGCGCCACCGCCTAGAGATGGGAGTAGGTGAGGGAAAGTCCAGATCAGTAATAACCGGAGCATGGTCAGATATAAGAATTGAGCCTATTTCTGAATTAGTCATAAATTGGAATGAATGCTGTGTGAGAAAAATATAGTCTATACGGGAATGTGAAGAGTGCACTGGAGAAAAAAAGGAAAATTCTAAAGTATCGAGATGAGAAAGTCTCCATGAGTCAATAAGACGTCTAGAGGAGATAGCATTAAAAAAGGACTTTTGCATTTTATTGGGGACATATCTGGTGTGTGATTTACGATCTAAAAATGGGTCCATTAGTTGGTTACAGTCACCACCCACAATCAAATTATCACTTGCATGAGAGGAAAGAAGCTTAGAGAAATCCCTCCAAAAGGATAAATCTACACCGTTAGGACCATAAATATTACAGAAGGAAAATTGTGTATTATTAACAGTAACATCTAAAAATAGCCACCTACCACAAGTGTCATGGAATTCATTGTGCAACTGAACAGATAATGACTTATGAAACAAAATAAGAACACCATTTTTGCTATTTACTGCTGGAGAACAGAATGCCTCTCCAACCCATTGTCTACGCAGCGAAGACAAATCTTGAGAGTTAAGGTGGGTTTCTTGTAACAGTGCAACATGACATTTCAACCTTGCTAAATGAGATAAGACACGTTGTTTTTTAACAGGGTTGCGAACGCCTTTAACATTCCAAGAAATAACACGAAGACCATTCATTTCTGGAAATAAAGTAAAGATAAGCAGAAAGGAGTATGGAATTTAAGACAGGGTAGAGAATGAGAAGTAAACTGAAAATAGAAGTTAAATGAATATGAAACTGAATAAATAGTAGGAAGCAGAGAAATTAAAGCAGGCAACCACCGCAAATACGGTGATAAAGATATAAAAGAGAAAAAAAACAAAGAAGTACCATGATCAGAGAATGAAAAAAAGGAAGTGTGGTGTGTATCAGATAGTGAAGAGGTTGCCAAAAGAGTAGAGATGACAGGGATAAAAAGGGATGAGGAAAGGGAGGACAAACAACAAAAAGGGGGAAGAAGCGAAGAGAAAAAGGGGAAAAATAGAGAGAAAGGTGCAGGGGTACAGAAACCCCCAAAAGGCATCCAAAGGAGGGTGACAAAAAGCCAATAGACTTTAGCCACAGAAAGCAATTGAACAAAAAACATTACTGTGAGAGGGGGGCGACGAAGAACAAAACAGCCGCACTAAAAGGAGCATATAGGAGAACAGACTACCACAGAGATAGAAAAAACTGAAAGACGAAAGACTATAAATTGGAAAACTAGAACAATATATCAATCAAATAGGACAAGTGAAGGAACATACCAAACATCTAGGGAAAGAAACAGCAACAGAAAGGGGTAAACTCTGTAAACAGCAGGATGGGACAAAGGGTGACCTTGACAAGAACGCCACATAGCGGAGTCCTGCAAAACAAAAGGAAAAACAAGGAATGAGCAAAAGAAGTACAGGAACTATCCAACTTATAACAGAATATTTTAGCAGAACAAAGTAGTCATATACTAAAAAACGAAAAACAGCTAGGGTTTGCTCAATTCCATAAGTTCTCCCTTGTGAGTATGAATGAACTTCCGCAAGTCAGCAGGATCCTCAAAACTAAAAGTTCTCTCCTTATAGGTCACTTTGAAAAAACAAGGGTGTATTAAACCGTAGCGTGCATTCATAGCTCTCAAGGCAGGTCTGAGGTCCAAAAATCCCTTTCGACGGGAAGCCGTAGGCTTGGAAACGTCCTGAGTGAAAAAGACCTTGTGCCCAGACCAGATCATTTGCTTATGTTGCTTGGCGGCCTGGAGAATCGTCATAAGATCTGAGTAGAGGAGGAAATATGCTATGATTCCACGAGGTTTAGATGCAGAAGATGTATTCCTAGGCCCCAGACGATGAGCACGTTGTATGTTAAAGTCTGAGGATTTCGGGAGGCCAACAATTTGAAGAACTTGAGATTTTAGGAATTGGATCATATCCGACCCCTCCGAACCTTCCGGAATACCATAAATGCGCAGGTTGTTGCGCCTATTGCGGTTTTCCAAATTCTCCGCTACCTTCTTGAGCTGGCCGACCTCTTTGGTGAGAGTGTCAACTTTAGTAACAACATCCTGTGCATCACTGATCCTCTGTTCCACCTCAGACAGTCTCGTATCCAAACCAGACCATTTATCATCTAACCTCTGAAGCGTAGCAACAGTGTCTGTCATAAAAGGACGAATAAGGTGCAACGCTTCCATAATATCCTCAAGAGTGAGGGGCAGCGGAGACTTGTTTGGGGAAGGCGGGTCTTTTTTGGTACGCTTGACAGAAGGGTTACTTGAGTCCTTCCTTCCGCCAGTGGAACCACCGTGAGGTTTAGTTGAATGTACGCCCTCCATACTGATGGTATCGCAACCAATTATGACAAAAACAACCAATGGCGGAATGCAGGCAGGACAGCAGTGATATTGCTTAGTCAGCAGCAAGAGGAGGCGTAGCAAATGATGAAAGTGCCAAGATACAACACAGCGAAGGGTACTGGGATGCTGGAAACACAACAGGCTCCCTCTAAAGTAATTGCTAGGAGATACAGTCCGAGGAATCCACAAAAGCAGCTAAAGAGACCAACCACTATCAAATACTTGCGCAAAAAGATGGCATAATGTGAACCAACGCAGCCACCGCCGTAGTGTCACAAGAGAACAACAGGGAATTGGCAAAAAGACTCAGTAGCAGCAAAAAAATAGAAGAAAAACGCTGCAGAAAAAACAAAATGGCGGCCGCCATCTGAGGGGAACAGAAAATGCGCAATTAAAGTGACAAAAAGACCGCATTTCGGTCAAAAAAACTTGCCAAAACAGTCTCCGCAGTGTCCCATAACCGAATCCATGCTCGAAGCGAAGCTCCGTTGCATTAATGAGGTGCCTTCACGCTCGAGTCGGCTTTGTTCGAGCGGAGCTCCTCACCCGGCGGCCATCTTGAATCGTCGCGCCGCGCGCTCACCATGAACGTTCATTTTCGAAGGTAGCAGAAACGGACAAAGAAATCAGGAATTTGTTGTAGATTATCAGAGTCCCAGGGATCTGAAAAGAAATCCGGAATGTTGACTTTCTCCATTGGAGCTTCCAGCGCACGCCAGCTGCGGCGTGTCAGGGTCCCAGGACCCGCTCAGCCCCTCTCCCGCCCGGTCGCTCAGGCAGCGTCAAGCTTCGTCGAGCTCTGTGGATGAGAGATGGGGCAGAAGATCGCGAGCCATGGTCGGTGGAACAGATCCTACAGGGATGCAATGATGAAAAAAGACACTGCTGGAGTGATTCAAAAACAGGACCACAGGTGTATCAGATACCGGCCACAAAACCAAGGATATTTACGAAGAAATTGGAGGCGTAGAGGGAGTGTGGTCTGTGATGAAAGTCCTCTGCAGAGGATTCAGATTCACTTTCATGAAGTATTGTTTCTCAAGAAGGCACCATGGGTGGCGATGTGGCTCACGCGGGGGCTCGTGGTAAAACCAGGGCAGTGATTGGGGCTAGAGTTGCTGAAGTCTAGAACTGGGAGTAACGCTGGAGACGGAGGCTCTGCAGCCCCTGGACTGGGACTCGGACACCAGCATCCCCGTCTTCTTCCCAGGGTAAGTCCTCCTTAGTAGGGAGAGTCTGAGAGGTTTGACTCTGAGGGCACTTTGGGGTCAAAGGCCGATCTCTTGATCGGAATCGAACACGTGAAGCCTCTAATGTGAGCGGTGGGCAGCTCTTTACTTTTCTTGGAAGCGAGCAGTGGAACCAGGGCTGCATCCATCTGCCTTCACTTCAAGGAGTGGAAGGCGGGGTGTGTGAGATGCTAACATACTTGCTGATCAGGAATCCTTTCTCAATCTTTGATGAGACCCACCAGCAGCTTTGGAAGCCCACCTTCACCCGGTGGCAGAGTTGTGATGCGTTACATTGAATACTTTATTTCAGACATCTTGAAGGATTTCCAGCAGCTCTGGTTCAGTTTCTGGTTCAGACACTTTTACTTCTTCCCCCTTCCCAGGAGATGCAGCAGAGCTTCGATCCCCGCAGATATGGAGCGACCACCTATGACTGCTCCAGGCGAAGGATGAGATGCTCTCGAGACTTCCTACAGGTTACGCAACCCTCCCATCCTGCATTCAACCCCCAGCGGTCAGGACTTGTTGAACCTACCAGATCTTGCTCACCCAACCCATTGGTCACTAGTCGAGATAGGTTGGTGAATTGCAGACAAACACCCAGAGGAGACATAACATCCCCGTAAACCTTTGAGGCGAGCGCGCGGCCAGCGTCTGAATGAGAAGAATAACATTGCTCCGGGGGCTTTGATACCACAAGTCATGTTGGCCGCCCAAGCATATCAGCTTGTGGCCCAAACCCATAAGAATACCAAGTCTGAATCAACAGAAACCAATATAAAATAATAATATTTACAACTGTCATTAGCCCGGACAGTGTCGAGGGAAAGATCCCAAAGGGGTCTTCATAATAGTGTTGAGTGTGCACAGGTCTCACAAAAATAAAATGTGTCATTTCTTCACCAAAATATTGCATCACTGTACATATTTATTTTTCCTCTCATTTATTTAATTGAGGATGGGTACCTTAGATGCCAGTTTCCATGCTTTAGCTTTGACACTTTAGATGGTATGCCGCATGTGCAGATGCATTAACACCCCGAGCTGTTGCTCTTAAATATAACGCAGCCCGCTCATCTAAGGCATCTATCTCTTTCACTTCGGTTAGAGTGGTATCTGATATGAGGGTGCAGGAGTGACCCAAATATTCACCTCCTTTTGAAGTCGCTTAAATCACTGTTAAAATATCTGTGCTGATCTTGGCTTGAGACCGGGTAACCTGCAGACTCCTTAGAAAGGTCAGATCTACACTTCTATTAAATGTGAATTCCTGCACTTTTATAGTCCATGGTGTGCAGCAGAGGCCAATGGGAGTTTGTCTCTTTAAGACGCCACCTTCCCCAGAATGTCTATTCCTTTATTGACTTCCCTTCTGAATCTCTGAATAATTGTAGGCGCTGATGCATGCAGTGTACATTGGAAGCTGTAAAGGGCATTAAAACTAAATCCCACACTGCTCTACTGTGGGAACTGGAGGATCAGCATTACGTAATGAAAGTAGCGGGGATTGCATATTGCTGTGCAGGGAAGCCAACTAAAAAACCTTTGCGTGTGTGTGCAGCACTTTGAAGTTGCTAGCACCAAACGTTTCCTGTGTGAGGTGCCCATAGGGACATTGCCATGTTTCACTAACTTAGCTTCAGGACATTGCAGCTTTCTGGCTGCTTTGCACACGTTACTACATGTCTTTTTTGCAATATTTTCAAAAACTGCTTTCACATGAGAACTCATCGCTGAGTTCACACTCTGCATGTTCCTGGGATTTAGACTGAACATTATATGCAAGGTCGAACAACAATGCCCCTCGTTATTTTGTTCTGGCCAGTCCTCAGCCCTTAGACAAAACATACCGATGCAGCTGTTGTTTGCACAGTGTACTTGGGTTTTTAGTGGGGGGTACGAATGGGTGAGACACTCTTGGAGAGGGATCTTTCCAGGGAGAAGAGCGCCCAGGATGTAGATCTACCATCTATAGGCTAAGGTACGGGGTCTGCTGACAAAGCCCAGAGGTTTTCTATTATTTAATAATACTTCTTCTTAGCAAGGGGAGGGAGTTTAAGCACTATCGTCCTTTCTCCATCATCTTTTTATGATGGCATCTCCCTTCGTGATTTATGGACTGAATGCTATGCTGACAATATTTGCACTATGTATTTTCCTGCTTGTTGTGGCACGTATACTGCATGTTAGAGCACGTTAGTTAAAAATAAATATTTTAAACTGTTTTGTGTCTCCATCAGATCTTATTGTAGATGAGAGTGAGCGCAAAGGTGTGTCTTGTTATCACGATTCCTGAGTGATCTGGAGTCTTGTGGTCTGGGGTGTCTAATCATTTAGTTTCTCTGTGAGGAGTAAGAGAGCAAGAGAGACACTGTGGCTAGTCGGTTCTGGGTTCGTGGGTACTACGGTGGTAGGAAGACTCAGGGCCATATGTACAAGAACAGGCGAAAACTACCGCTAACGCGAGTTAGCGGCAGTTTTCTTAGCGCTGAAAACTATTGCCTTGTTAGCGACGTATGTACAAGACGTTGCTACATGGCCATAGCTTCAGGGATCAGCAGTGAAAATTGCTACTAACATTCGTGTGATGGAGATAGGAATTCCTGCGTTAGTGGGCGAAAACCAACAAAAGGCAAATTAGTGGGAAAAAAACGCACGTTAGTCAGCCCAACGTGCGTTTTTTTGACTCTGTTGGAAAAAGTAGCCCATCAGTCGACCTCCAATAGAAAAGAGGCAAAAAAACAATGACATGCAGAATGGAGCAGCCAGGGCCAAGAGCAGCACACATCAACAACCCCCTCAAGCCCCCCAACATCCAGGATGACCAGGTTGAGAGCCTGGATGCCCCACTGGACCTGCGCCTGGAGCCTGAATGCCTTGCTGGACCTGCGCCTGGATCATGGGTGCCTCACTGGGCCTGCGTCTAGAGCCTGAATGCCTCGCTGGACCGTGGAATGCGGAGGAGCTGTGGAGTCGATGAGCCGTGGCGGTAGACATTGAGGTGCAATGATCGCCCGACTTGGTGAAGTCTGACTGGTCACATAGAGATACATTGCTGATCTGTCTGAGAAGACTGCCTTGAGCCCCTTGGAGCTGTGAATGGTAGAGGCACTCCTGACCACCAACGTAGGGAGGTCTGCATAACATACTACCATCCACCACTACACCGGGGAGCACGTAGGGGATTACCAACGGTGGGCGGCACCTCTCTGCATCACAGGCCGGATGATGTTGTTCTGGCAGAACGCTGTGGAGGGTGAGGCCCCTTAGCTGTGCAGAACTTGTGTAGAGGGCTACAGCTTCACGCCTAAGGGGGTCCCGCTGCATCAACTGCATCGGGCGGTTCACCAGCAGACTTGGCGGGGACTGCTGTACCCAGGCTTGTGAAATCCCACCTGGCTGAGGCTCCTGCTGGCTGAGTCACAGATTTGGAGAGAGTGCAGCGGATTGCGCCATGGTGTCAATGTCCAGGTAAGGAGAAGGTGGAACGTGTAGCGGATGAGGCCTGGGGGTCGAGTCACTCAAGCGTACCCCCAGTTGCGGCTCATCTGCTATGGCGGAAGAGCGTCACCCCACTGCTTTCAAGCAGTGCAAAAAGAGGAACAATCATCACATAATGACAACTTCCTGGTGTAATCGTGCCATGTTTCCGTTGAGGGCGGGAGGGTGGGTAGGGCTGCTCCACTCATGGAGAAGGGCAGTGGCAGAGTGCTATGCCCACTCAAGTGCGCAGTGACTGGTTAGCCCGCTCAGGCCACCCAAAGCAGTCATGCACACTGTCCTGATCTCAATGCAGGTTGCATTACGGCCTGCATGGAGACCATGCCCGCCCCTGGCTCAACGCCTCGTCCCAGCGTTGTGATTGGCTTTGGGGAGGGAGTCTGGCTGCCTACTTCCTGGAAGCAGAATCAGGAGAGCAGGAGCCGGAGCAACAAAGACATGGGACCAGGCCTCGAGGTAAGATTTCTCTCATTTAAATATTGACAACATCTGCTCGCACACCCCCTCGCGTCCATGCCCCATTCAGTGTTCTTTCTGGCGTTTCCCACTTCCCAGCTGTCCAGTCTCACGCAGCACTGCCCAATGGCGGCCGCTGTGCGGCCATGCGCAGCAGGTGCACCACTGGTGTGCCAAAGGTATATATGGAGTTACAACGCCTACCATTACATCGCATTCCATCACAATGCATACTAATACGAAGCATTACAAGAGTAGGGACGGTGTTGAATTGTGGAGATGTAAACATTACTATTACCACTTCAGTGAGTGCATCTCTAAAACTAACCCATGCACCCCAAAGCAAACCCTTGACCCTAAAATTGATCTTTGAGCCCCCAAAACACACCCTTCAAATCATATTTGACCCAAATGCTCACCGCAATTTTTATGATTGACCCCAAAACACACCCCAATTTTCAAATTTTACCCAATAAGACGCCCCAAATGTAATCTCTGACACCCAAAACCCATACCCACCCTAATACTTGAAAATACCCCATTACGGACCTCACAATGCGTTGTAATGAAATGCGATGTAACCGCACCTGCGTTGTTGGAGTTGCGTTGTAAAGACATTACAATGTAATGCCTGTGTTGTAATGGACGTCTCCCATGCCAAAGGCAAGCCATAGGCAAGGCTGTCTGCGTGCATCTGCCCCTGGACAGCGCTCAGCACCAAGGACCCTTCCTCTCGGACACTCCACCACTACGGCGCCAGCACCCTCCTTGCCTTCAACCCTGGACGCTATATCGCCTGCCAGGACCAACATCTGCTCTGGACCGGACATCACCATCGCCATCGCTGACGGCTACTAAATTACCCACAGGGACCACCCCGACTGTCCAGGAGGAGGCATTGCCATCACCTAAACAAGCACAGTCCGACTGACCACACATTCTAATGACCCAACAGTGACCATGCAACACCTCAACTTCCAGATCCGGACCAACACCAACCCCATCCTCTGCAGCACCCTCCTCTGCAGGCCCCCCAGGCCATGGCCACCCATTCTCTGATACCATTAAAGACTTCATTGCACACCAGGCTCTCCCATCAACCGACGACATCCTACTCGGCGAACTCAATTTCAACATAGACAATCCCAGTGACCAGTACACCAGCCCCTCCTGGGGAAGCTCCCCAATATCAGACTCAAGCAGCTAGTCACCGCAGCAAGCCACATAGCAAAACACACGGTAGAGCATGTATCCTCCGCCAGCAGGAACTTCAACTACAGCCACACCACCGGACTTTCCTGGACCAACCATTATTATATACATCACGTCTTCACCATGACCCCCGTACACCACCGCCATCATTGCCCCCCCCTTGCAGCTGGGTCAAGGCCACCGAAGAACGTCTTGTCAACTCCCTCAGCACCACCACTCCACCAACACTTACAGACAATGACATCACAGCACGCAACCGCACCGATGGATCTCCAACTGTGCCGGCAACCCTCAAGAATGGACCAGGCAAAACGTTGCACCATATTTACAAAGTGAGCATGTAGGCATTTGCGTGACATTGTGAAGCCCTGTGCCACATCATACCTGCATCAGGTATGGTGTACCCAGGGTGTCCGTTCCCACGTGACAAGGGCTCATAGGAGTGGCACAGTGAAATCCTTCAGATTTCACTGTGGCAATTGAAGGACGGCACTGCATTAGTACCTTACGCCTGCCTGATGGCAGGCGTAAGGGTGAAGCAGTGCCACAGTTATAGGCTGGCCCCATGCATTGCTGGAGTGGCGTCATGCTTGTGACACGACTGCAGCAATGTGTGACTTTAGCGCAGACAGATACATCAGGATTCAAGACGTATCTTTCATTACTTGCGTCATGGAGGGATGTCCAGTGAATACAGCGCATCCGTTGTGTCGCAAGAAGGGCGTAGTGAAAAGTGTTGCAACGCTGTATTGTAGCAATACTGCAACACACTTCATGACTGAGGCCCAGGAATGTGCACTGTCTTACTGATGGTGTGCATTACTGCCCTGTAGTTTTGTCGCAGGGCAGCGCTGCAACATTGCCTGCAGCGCTGTCCAGCACCAAAACCTACTGGAAAGAAGCCCCAAGTGTTATCTCCATTTTTAAGACGAGCTATGTTCTAGTCTTAAAGAGCTGCCTCTCTTTCATTTAGACGCAGTTTATTGGGTCCTCCAAAGTTCAGGAATCCCCTTGTAAATATTGCTAAGTGGGGTTAGCGGCCGTTTTTGTACGGGAACGGCTCCCTTACATATCATTATCGCTAACAGAAGTGGCAATCTTTAGAATAGACGTTTTCGCCAGAAAACTGCCGCTAACAGATGTTAGCGACAGCTTATACATATGGCGATAAATATATTGCCGCAAAACTGTCAAAAGGTGCCGCTAAGGCGGTGTTAGCCCCTTGCACATATGCCCCTCAATCCCTAAACACCAAGGTCCTATTTCTAACCGTGGGCAATGAACTCCGCTCGCGGTGGTTGCAGAGATTTGGTAACTATGCATTTAATTGAAAACACAGAATTAATGCATAATTCTGATACGTAGCAAAGTTAACTACTGCACCCACAACCCTGTGATAAAATAACTTTTCCTTTACATGCTAAAAAAAAAAAAGCACATTACCAATTCACAAAAGTGAACTTGAAAAATACCAGTCAATGAGAGAGATGATGATTTTGGGTCACCCCTAACTGAGGGGGAGGGCAAACAGATGTTTTGAGCACAAAGGGCATATCATGTTGAACGGTTAGGTGGTGGTCCCATCCTCCTGGGTCCACCCCAAGCAAAGTTATGGGCAAAAATACAATACCAACCAAAGGCTCAGCAAAGCATTATGGGGCGAAATTCTAGAGTTTAGTGAATATTATAGTATTAGCAGAATTAGTGCAATCACATGTTCTAGTGGTAGCCTCCTATGCATAGGACACCCAGGTTGTCATCTCTCGTACAGCAGAATCCAGTAAAACCTTCCATCAACTAAATGTTTGTTTAAACAAGTCACACACTAGATGACCTCTAGCAGCGTGAAACTGGACGGGAACAAGATGGAGGACCTAGTCGCAGGAAATAACCCCTCCCACTGGTTGGAACTCGACAGGCCAGACGTGCTTGCCCCACTCCCATCACCCACACCAGCAGACAAATGCTTGGGAGTCTGGATTGACGAGAGGCTCACTCTGAGGTACAGGCCAGGAGACTATCGGCGTGTTGCTTTGGGCTACTCTGAACCCTTGGAGACAGCTACGCTAAATCCCTGCCGCATTCCCAAGAGTGGTGTTGAAGGCGTGAATCGTTTCACATCTGGCCTATGGCAACCCCCCTTTATTTAGGGAGTCCAAAGCATGTCATTAATCGACTACAAGTGATACAAAACGCAGCGGCCCGAACCCTTTATAGAGCCCTGGGCAACAATCTGCAGCACCAGCATTGGCCAATACAAAGAAGAGTTCAGTCTAAAGCCCTTTGCCTTGCTCACCGCATCCTAAACAAAACACGGTCCCCAGAACATACAGAATTCACTGACCTCTTGTAGGCCTAAAAGAACATTAAGATCAGAGGGACGCAATCTACTCAGGGTTCCTAGGATTAAAGGAACAAGATGTGCTGGAAGATCGTTTGCATATCTGACACCTAAATTGTGGAAGGCCCTACCAACTCATTTGAGATTGGAGGAACCAGAAATTAGTTTCAGAAAAATACCTGAAAATCTACTTTCTCTAGCCCATCCCAGAGATGCACGTAGGAGAGCAGAGGACTTACCAGCGCTGGAAGCCCCGTTGGGTTGCCATGCGTTATATAAATCTCAGTGAATAGAATTTGTTGACTGTTTGGAATAGCTTGTTAGCTATTTTGAGTACAAGGCCAATAGCTGGGACTATGTGTCTACAAAAGAACACAAGTCTGGCCAGAACGGAATGCCTTGTAAAGCCTCAGGGAGTCTTGCTAGAGGCTTCTTCTGTCATGGTGGAATCTGGTCCTGTGCTCATCTGGATCTGCGATCTGCTCTGTTACCTGATAAGTTTCTCTCCTGACTAAGTGGTCAAGTGGTTGTCCTTATATATTGCATCTTATCTGAGGTGGAATTTGTAATACCACCTTAGACATGTTTTGACATATTATGTACATCTGTGGAAGTAATAATAAGGTTAAAATACATCAAATTAGACTACATTATTTGGGTTCTAGTTGTTAGACCTGTCAGCCTTATGGTGGTTTTCCCCTAAACTTTTTGCCTGCTTTGCCTCACTTTCTGCTGATCTTTTTCTGTTGATTTTAGGACTCTAGGCACTTTATCACTGCTAACCCATGAGAAAGTGCATGTGCTCTCTCCCATAAAACATGGTAACATTGGTGCAGAAGTGCATGTGACCTCTCCCGTAAAACATGGTAACATTGGTGTATCCACAATTGACATATTTAATTTACTTATAAGTCTCTAGTAAACAGCACTTTATGTGCCCAAGGCCTGGAAATTAAATGCTGCTAGTGGGTCTGCAAAAAAAGAAATATATTGATGGACAGAATGCAGAACAATGTCATACATTCCCCCCAGTACAGAGATATGGGCCTAGATCCATTGTTTTTTTGCTCACCGTGCCATTCCAGTTTGGACCCAGCCATATGCAAATCAGTCTTGACCCTGTGCCCTATGGGAACAGTCCAGCCCGAACTGCCAGGCCATGTCCTCCCTGGACTGGAAACAAGCATCCTAGGTCCGGTTTTGGGGTTTCACCCCTCTTCCGCCAGGATAGCTTGATTCCAGTGGCATGGAGAGCACGGGACTCAGATCTGAGCATACCCGTCCCACTCGGGGTGACAAATGCAAAAAAAAACAAGCATTGGCAGAGCCATTAGGTCTCGCCTTTGGGACCTTATAAGTGTTTAGTTATCCAGCACAATATCCTTGGTGCAACAAGTGTTGCGTGGCTAAACACTTATGACTTAGGACTAGGCTTCATCGTGGTCACAATGTTACCAGAAGAACCAGCCCGTGTGGGTCTTCAACAGCCAGCGCATGCAGGGCCCGGACTACCATCATTGAGTCAGAACGGCGAACTCCGTGTCTGTCGGGGGAGCAGCTCAGCAGTCTTTTGCAGAGCACACCAACGGAGCTGCTGGCTGGTGCTCCACCTCTCGGAAGAAAGAGGAGGGGTGAGCGTGCTGAAGAAAAATCCAGGTGGTGGCCTTAAGGACAGATCCACTGTGTGTGGTATAAGGAAATGAAGAATGAGTCATAAGTGACTGAGCACAAGTTTTTCAAGTAGTGAGAACTACATCAGAGTTCTAACCATGCTGATATCTCTTACTGAAAGGAGCCACGTCTAGATCAGAGGAGGGACTACAGGAGATAGCAGTCACAGGCACATCATTGCCTCATAGCATCCAGGGACACTAAAACGTATTTGACTGTGTAAGTTTATAGTATGGCGTTCCAGTGTGCAATAAAGTGCTTTCTTTTTTTAAAGATGATCACTGGGTTGGATACTTATTTATAATGCTGTTCTGTGGCTGTTGAGCTCTGAGCTCAAGCCACCCCGTGCTACATCCTTGAGGTGCCTGTGACTGCTTACCTTCACTACCACTGAGAGCGCAGTGCTGAAGGGGTTGTACTTGGCTCACATTTCTGAGCCATAAAAGAAAAAGACACGGGACATCAGAGGCAAAGAACCTCAACCACCAGGATTGATGCCCTGTAACCCCGGATTGCCCTGTTAAAATGGACTCTCACAAGGCTGTTTAATGCACATGTACTATTCAATTTGTTTTATATCACAGCAGTGTGTTTGGGTTGGAGCATTCTGTATGTTGCTCTCCATTGGCTGTTGGGAATGATTATTGGAAGAGTGTGTGGGTTGTCTAGCTACGTGGAGGAAGACTGTCCGTTATATGAATTTTTACCGAAAACCTAAAAGTGTGAGTAGATGAGTTTCTGGTTTAGGGTGGAGCCAGTGTTGTGCATTTTATTTGCTAAGTATCAGTGTTAGGAAAGCTCTAGCTGGTTACGAGTGAGTGCTGTGCTGCCTAGCTTTGTGAAATATATGAGCATCAATGTATGACTGTTGCTAGTATCCTGGTCAGGCTGGCTGTAAACTGCATTGTGAAGTGTTGTAACTGTATATCATTTAAACCACTGTTGCATGAGTGACTGCAATGAATAAGTGCAGTAGTTGTTTAGAGTGTAAGCTGATTGGAGACTGCATTAAATCAATCAATCAATCAGTCAGTCATTTGTAAAGCGCACTATATATCCGCGAGGGTCTCAAGGCGTGGGGGGGGTTGATACTGATCGAACAGCCAGGTCTTGAGTATTCTCCTGAAGTTCAGCAGGTCTTGGGTCTGTCGTAGGCTCAGTAGGAGGGTGTTCCATGTTTTGGCAGCGAAGTGGGAGAAGGATCTCCCGCCGGTGGTAGTTCTTCGGATGCGCGGCACGGTGGCTAGTTAGAGGTCGGCGGAGTGTAGCTGGCGGTTGGGGATGTAGAAGGAGAGATGTCTGTTGAGGTAGGCAGGGCCGGTCTTGTGGAGTGCCTTGTGTGCGTGGATCATGAGCTTGAAGGATATCCTCTTGTTGACGGGGAGCCAGTGCAGGTTTCTCAAGTGGGGGGTGATGTGGCTGTGTCGTGGTACATCGGAGATCAGTCACGCCGAGGCGTTTTGGATGCGTTGTAGTCGTTTGATGAGCTTGGTCGGGGCTCCCGCGTAGAGGTCATTACTGTAGTCGAGTCTGCTGCTGACAAGGGCCTGGGTGACTGTTCTTCTTGTGTCTGTCGGGATCCATCTGTAGATCTTGTGGAGCATGCGGAGAGTGTTGAAGCAGGAGGAGGAGACGGCGTTGACCTGCTTGGTCATTGAGAGCGTTGAGTTGAGGATGATTCCCAGGTTGCGTGTGTGGTCGGTGGGTGTCGGGGCTGCTCCCAGTGCCGGCGGCCACCAGGAGTCGTCTCAGGCTGAAGTGTTGGAGCCGAGGATGAGGATCTCCGTCTTCTCCATGTTCAGCTTCAGTCGGCTGATCTTCATCCAGTCAGCGATGGCCTTCATTCCTTCAAGGAGGTTGCCTTTGGCGGTGATGGGGTCCTTGGTGAGGGAGAGGATCAGTTGAGTGTCATCGGCGTAGGAGATTATGTTGAGGTCGTGCTGTCGGGCGACGTGTGCGAGCGGGGCCATGTAAATGTTGAACAGTGTCGGGCTGAGGGAGGATCCCTGGGTTACGCTGCAGATGATCTCGGAGGCTTCGGATCGGAATGGGGGAAGGCGGACGCTCTGGGTTCTGCCTGAGAGGAAGGATGTGGTCCATTCCAGAGCCTTGTCTCGGATCCCTGGGGTGTGGAGGCGTGCGCGTAGTGTGTGGTGGCAGACGGTGTCGAAGGCGGCGGAGAGGTCTAGGAGGGTGAGTGCTGCATTCTCACCGTTGTCCAGCAGGGTCCTGATGTCGTCGGTGGCGGAGATGATGGCAGTCTCGGTGCTGTGGTTGCTGTGGAACCCTGACTGGGAAGGGTCCAGGATTCTGTTTTCTTCGAGGTATCAGGTTAGCGATCTTCTCAATGACCTTTGCCGGGAACAGGAGCAGAGAGATGGGCCGGATGTTCTTGAGGTCTCTTGGGTCAGCCTTGGGTTTTTTGAGTAGGGCGTTGATCTCGGCATGTTTCCAGCCCTCTGGGAAGGTCGCGGTCTCGAGGGAGAGGTTGATGACGTTGCGCAGGTGGGGTGCGATGGAGCTGCTTGCTTTGTTGAAGACATGGTGCGGGAATGGGTCTTACGGAGAGCCGGAGTGGATTGTGCTCATGGTCTTGATGGTGTCATCGATGCTCACGCTGGCCCAGGCTAGCAGGGGGTCGTGGTCGATGATGTGAGGAGAGTTTGTTGCGTTGCTGTCTGTTGGGGCTGTCTGGGTGTTGAAGCTGTCGTGGATGTCTGCTATCTTGCGGTGGAAGAAAATGGCGAGGGAGTCGCACAGGGCTTGCGACGGCGGGATGTCGTTGGTGTTGGAGCTGGGGTTGGAGAGTTCCTTCATGATGTTGAAGAGCTCCTTGCTGTCGTGTGCGTTGTTGTCGAGGCAGTCTTTGAAGGAGGTCCTCTTGGCAGCCTTGATGAGGTGGTGGTGGTTGCGGATGGCGTCCTTGTGTGCTGCGCGGCTTTTCGGGGTCTGTTCACTGTGCCGTTTCTTCTCTAGCTTCCAGCAAGTTTGCTTGGAGGCTAGGAGTTCTGGGGTGAACCAGCTGGCCCTCTTGCTGGTGTCACTGTAGAGGGGTTTCTTCAGCGGGGCAAGGGTGTTGGCGCAGTCCTTGATCTAGCGTCTGAGGCTGTGGGCCACGTCGTCGGTGTTGGAGGGTACGATGTGTGGGCTGCGAGCGAGGTTTGCATGTAGTTGATCTTCGGTGATTTTGCTCCAGCAGTGGCGGGGGATCTGTTGGGTGCGGTGGTGTGTGGTGGGTTTCTGGAAGGTGAAGTGGATGCAGCTGTGGTCAGTCCAGAGGAGTTTGGTGGTGTGGTTGAAGGAGACGTGTGGGCTTGAGGAGAAGACGGGGTCAAGCGTGTGGCTGGCGGAGTGGGTGGGCGTAGTGACGAGTTGCCTCAGTCCGAGGTTGGTGAGGTTATCGATCAGGGTTGTGGTGTTGCTGTTGTTGCTGTTCTCAAGGTGAAAGTTCAGGTCTCCGAGGAGGATGTAGTCGTTGGAGGTCAGGGCGTGCGTGCTGATGAAGTCGGCGATGGAGTCACTGAACTGGGGGCGGGGTCCGGGGGGTCTGAAGGTGGAGTTAGGGTCTGTGTGGATCTGGAAATGCATGTGTTCGGCGGTGCTGAGAGTGTCATCGGTGCTAGTCGAGACCCTGATGCTGTTCTTGTGGACGATGGCGATTCCTCCTCCGACTCCGTTGGTGCGGTCTCTGCAGGTGATCTTGTAGCCATCTGGGATGGCTATGGCGATGTCGGGTGCGGAGGAGTCGATCATCCACGTCTCTGTCAGGAAGGCGACGTCAGGGGATGTTGTGTCGAGCAGGTCCCAGAGCTCGACAGCGTGGTTGCGTGCGAAGCGGGTGTTCAGGAGTATGCATCGGAGGTGGTTGAGGTCTTTTTTGGCGGATGGTTTGTCGGCTCTGAGCCTGGTGTAGCTGCAGTTCCAGCAGGTGAAGGGACTGTGTGTGCGTTTCGGGGCGGCCTTGAAGCAGGTGTAGGTCCGTACGGAGTTGAGAGCATTCAGAGTGCTGGCATCGTAGTGGCGGCGTTCCTTGTGGCGGGTGCGGGGACCAGGGGGTTCTGGCGCTGGGCTCGGTCCAGGTGCGGACGGGCGCAGACGGGGTTTGCAGGGGCCGGCATATATGGGGAGGTGGGAGGGAGGAGCAGTGGGACGACGAAGGGCACAGAAGGCAAAAAGGCACAAAATTAGAGGGGCAACGAGTGTTACAGAAGGCAAAAAAGGCACAAAATTAGAGGGGCAACGAGTGTTACAGAAGGCAAAGAAGGTTACAGAAATACGGGGGCAGTGAATGGAACAGAAGGCAAAATGGGCACAACGGGCACAGGGTTACTGGGGCAACGAGGGAACAGAAAGCAAAACGGGCAGAGAGACACGGGGGCAGCGAGGGGAACAGAGGAAAAACTGGGCAGAGAGACACACGGGGACAGCGAGGGGAATAGAGGGAAAACAACAGGCACAGAGCAAGTACAGGCAGCGGGGGAGGACTGGGAACAGCAGTTACGAGCACAACAATGACAGAAAGCAGTACAAGCAATACAGTGAGAGCAAACCTACCTACGGCCTACCACTGGCCACCAGGGATGAGGCGCAGGTGGTGGCCTGCGGGTGGTGGAGGGCCTCGAACATCTCAGCAACGGGAGCCAGGGCAGACACACAGGCGGGGCTGTGCAGGGGGGAGCGACCTACCAGGTAGGGTCAAGGGTCGCTCTGCTCACCGCGCAGCGGCCGGCAAGAGTTATTGATTGAGTGTTAGTGAGAAACGTGGTGGTTTAAGTGTGCTGTCATATTTTGTCATAAGGTATGTCCTTGAGTACAATTTTCACTCAGACAGATGAAATATATTTCACTATTTGGCAAAACAATCAAGGTCCTAACCCTAAACACCTCTTCAGACTTAGCAGAGATGGCCAGAGCTGAGATCCTTTGTCCGGGTGATATAACGTAACATTAAGAATAAACCCCCAAATGACTGTATCAATTAGAAACTAACTAAGAGATATTATATAATACGCAGCATGACAACGGTACATAACCTCTAGCTACAAGTATCCCCAATACCAGAAGGCATTGTATAGGTGTATTCGGTGGACGTGGGGAAGATTCACCTTTCCAAACATAGCCCTCAGCAGCATATGGCGTTCTCTTGCTATAACAGTCAGCATTTTGACACATTCTGCAAACCATATTTTTTCATATTCTCTGAATTGCATTTTTCTGAAATCAGTTTTTGTGCGTATTTTTTATTCAAAATGTGCATTGTGATTCTACAAAAACATATGATACTGTGTGCTTGAGGGGATTGCTGTACAGTTCAATGTTCTCTACTGATTGATGAAAAAACCTACTCATTTATCTTACATATAGCATTTTTAGAAGTTGGACAAACACAAAATAATCTGATTCTTGAAAAAAAACTACTTGTAAATCTGCACCAATGTGTTAATACCCTTTTCTGGGTGCAGATATAAGAATTTTGAAAATTTACACAGGTTTTTCAGCTCCAAACGTTACTTCAGTTCAACTTTTTCACTCCTGGAAACGTTGATAAAACCACAGTTTCCAGGGTTGGAATGGACCGTGGAAACGTTTCTCATTAACCTTAAACTTGTGAGTTTATAGGCGTAAACACTCACTTTTCGCCCTTGGTACATATTACACACGAGTAAATATGCACACATACCAGTATAAATTCACGTTTCGTTTCGTGAATTTCCAAAGTAAGCCTGCACTTTCATGTCAAGCCACTGCACATCTAATGACCGATGTACTCATTTTTAAGTTCTTCCAAAGTGTTGTTCCCTGCTCATTAATAATGCCTTCATGTTGACTATCGTGTCGGGCAGCATGTCCTTCTGTCGTGCATTGCGTAAACTTTATGGGACAGATTTACCAGCCCCGTATGGCACAGTAGCGAGGGGTAACAGGGGTTATCGCTACTTTTCCTGCCACTATGCTTCATAGCGTGGGGCTTGATGATAGGAGAAATGTCGCTTAGCGACATTTTTCCTGTCATGTCAGGGCAGGAACGCCCACTTTACATCTCATTAGAGATGCAAAGCTGGGCATTAGGATTTCGTATGCTAAAGCAAGGTTTCACGCGTTAGCGTGACCATGCTAATTAGGCGATAAAACTATCGCCGCTTTTCGGCCGAAAACAGCGATAATTTTCTATCGCCTTGTTGTTGATATGCCCCTTAGTCCTCCTGATTACTCGCAGAAAAAAAGCATCTAATAGTCCCAGTTCAGCTGGGAGTAGACGTACCTCTGAGTGGCAAGCAGCGGGCAAGTTAAGGGCTGCAAGCTTCCAACAAACCCATCCGTCACAATCACTGTCAGCTAGGTGATGAATGGAAGGTGTGGCAGCCGCCATTTCCAGCCAGGGACAGGCAGAGACAGGCACTCCTGGTACGGGTGTCACTCTTTGTCATACGGTGCCAGCTGAGTCCCACAGCTTCCATCAGCGACGGCCACGCAGGGCATAAAACATACAGTGTGAACAATGACAGCGGCAGCGCGTAGTTTATTGACGGCATTATTAATTAGTCTAATGACGCCGAGGGCCGCTACGAAAAACATGAGCATTTGATTTCTGCATGCTTTCATTGCTCTTTTCCAGTCCTGCTTTGTCACCCTGTTTGTACTTATTTACATTTGAAACAGGATGCGCTGCTAATTCGTGTTTGGAATTGAGGCGTCTTTATTTTCAGAGAGTTTCATTTTTCACATCATTGCGGCCCGGCAGCTGATAGAGGCATCATCTCGTGTTGCAGTCGCAAATTAAAAGCAGGTGTATGGCCACATGCTACTTGGTTCTCTGGGGGCGCGCGGCGTGCGGCCCGGGAGCTGTTCATTTACTTTGCCCTCCGCCCCCTTTGGAGTTAGAAACAATTGCATCATTTAATTTACTATTGCAACTAGGATATGGCTCATTGGCCCCTCGTTGTTTTGAAGATGGATTTAATTAACCTCCAATGAATCATGCCAGCAAGCACGGCAGCTTCGGCATGGAATGAGATACGCCAAGAACCAGCGAAGGGGAGTGTAATCAGTACAAAACCTGGTTTAAATAAGAAGTCGTCTTTGTGTAGAACATCAAAGCGGCTGCTCGTACGTGCGCGCCCGCGCACATGCACGCAAGCTGTAGGCCGGCCATGGTAGCATTTTTTGAAACCCTTACTAAAAGTCTTGCCAGACCAGCGCATGCCCTGGGTCAGGCCGAGACCTAAAAACTATTGATGGACAGAATGCAGAACAATGTCATAGATTCACCCCAGTACAGAGAAATGGGCCTAAATCTATCGTTTTTTGCTCACCATGCCATTTCAGTTTGTTCCCAGCCATATGCTAATCCGTCTTGACCCTGTGCCCAATGGGAACAGTCCAGCCCGAACTGCCAGGCCAGGTCCTCCCTGGACTGGAAACAACCATCCTAGGACCAGTTTCGGGGTTTCGCCCCTCTTCAGCCAGGATAGCTTGATTCCAGTGGCATGGAGAGCACGGGACTCACGTCTGATCATACCCGTCCCACTCGGGGTGACAAATGCAAAAAAAAATATTGATGGACAGAATGCAGAACAATATCATACATTCACCCCAGTACAGAGATCTGGGGCTAAATCCATCGTTTTTTTGCTCACCATGCCATTCCAGTTTGGACCCAGCCATATGCAAATCAGTCTTGACCCTGTGATTCAAGCTATCCTGGCTGAAGAGGGGTGAAACCTCGAAACCGGTCCTAGGATGCTTGTTTCTGGTCCAGGGAGGTCCTGTCTTAGCAGTTCGGGCTGGACTGTTCCCATGAGGCACAGGGCCAAGACTGATTTGCATATGGCCAGGTCTAAACTGGGGTGGCATGGTGAGCAAAAGAATGATGGATTTAACCCATATCTCTTGACTACGGATGAATGTTTTGATATGTTCTGCATTCCATCCATCAATTGTGTGTCTCTTGCTTCCTCGCCCTAAGTGTGCCGGGTATGCCCAGACGTGGGTCCCAGGCTCACTGTGCCACTGGATTCAAACTATCCTGGCTGAAGAGGGGTGAAACCCCGAAACCGGTCCTAGGATGCCTGTTTCTGGTCCAGGGAGGACCTGGCTTAGCAGTTCGGGCTGGACTGTTCCCATGAGGCACAGGGCCAAGACTGATTTACATATGGCAGGGTCTAAAATGGGGTGGCATGGTGAGCAAAAGAATGACTGGGGAGGAATGTTTTGATTTGTTCTGCATTCCTTCCATCAATTGTGTGTCTTTTGCTAGTGGGTCTGCAGCACTAATTGTGCCACACAAGTAGCCCTTCCAACATGTTTCAGGCCTGTGACTGCCCTTTTAGTGTATATTAGTCAGCCCTAAGATAGGCCCCAGGTAGCCCATAAGGCAGGGTGCTGTCTGAATAAAAGGCAGCATGTTTATAGTCACATTGCCTCATGGTCTGTCCGGAGTGGACGCCACCTATAGTCACACTCTTTTGGATGTGATCATACTGTTAATACAATATGAGACGAAAGGGAGAATGGTTCCAAGAAAAATGGGAAACCACATTGTCCTCCTGCATTCGCTAGCATACTTCTCAAGAGTTTTTAAAAGCGGTATCGTATGTGCCCTTTCCTCATTGCTTTCATGACAATTAGCTTAGTGTGCCAAGGCAGAGCCTTCGCGTTGGTCCTACCATGCCCCATCCAACAGCCAGCTGGCACCAGCAGAGCGGTTGGCACATCAGCTGCCATCTAAAGGAGACCCCGTCGGCTGTTGCATCAGGAAGCTGCACATAAGTTGCCGCATTCAACAATCTTGAGAGGTACGCTAGTGAATCTGCCTCTAAACATTAGGTGATAGAATCGCTTTTGACTGTTTTATGGAGCCCCTATACCCATGTGTGTGTTTTTTCACCTGTGCATGCATGTGGTGAAGGATTGTATTCATATCACTGTGTCACGTTTGTTAATGTCTTTGCCGTTACCATGATGGAAAATTCACTTTTGTGGGTTGCTCTATGAGTTTCTCTCTTGCTGTAACTGCTACATAGATGTTTTTCATTTCTCTCACCCCACCTCGGTTAATGTTCCTGGTGAAAACTTTAAAGAAAGAGAGGTAGGTCCTCTCTTTGCATGCCCCTGGGTACTCTGTACTATTAATATACCGCTGTAGGGTTATCAGGACATGGCCATGATGAATGCCCAAGACCATGTGGCTCATAATAGATAAGGCAGAAAAATGTTGGCAAGATAAGTCAGCGATACATGATGGTCATTGTAACCATACATGTCATCTGACAGTCCCTCTTGGATTTTAAATAAGCATGGATACCACCTGAATAAAGGATACTTTGCGGTTCATACTAGGGCTTTTTTCTTTATAGAGTTGGATCCAAGTTTTTATCCAGAAATAATTACGTAATTTCTAAGAACTTCCTCAGTTCAGTCCCACCCTGAGGTAAAGTCTGCCCTGGTAGTGCCACCTGACCAGGTTGTGACGAGATGGCAATTGATGAAGCGTGTCACATTACGTGAGTGAGCCCACTTCGTCCAATTCTTAGAATTGCCCCCATTTTGTCCTGGGGGGTTAGTATCAGTAAGTGATGAGATTGACTTATGACAGGGATATTGAAAACACTATTTCGAAAATTAGCCAAGGGTCTCACACCAATTTTTGTGCTGCTATGGTTCACTAAAGGCAGGCGTGAACCACAGAGCACCTTTGTCTCTCTCTCTCTCTCTCTCTGTTACATAAGTAAAAGGCAGGACAGATACTTTTGAGTTTTTCATGGTTAAAATTAGGGATTCATTGATACATTTAATAAGTGTAATTCCTGATTGAGAAGGAGGAGGACTTTTGTGTTTGGTATCTATGGGCTTCTATTGAAAAATCCTCTTTAATGGTAAAGTTGGATTTATGACTACAACTTGAAAAATGGCACTTTAGAAAGTTGGCATTTTCTGCTTTTAAGCCCTGTGTGACTCTCCCGGCCTCCAATACAGGTCTGGGGTAGATGATAGCTGGGATTTGTGCATTCCCTCTAGACAGTCACACACAAAGGGAGCTGAGGTGTGTGATTTACAGCCTGATGGCCAATCACTAGGCTGATGGGCCTTCGTCAGATGGGAGGGAAGAGCTGACACTTGCATCTGAATAAGGCTGTACCTATACCCACACAAAGAGCTGCATACCCCCCTTTAGTGATCCCGGAGCCAGGGCAGGGAAGGGAGGACCTATGTGCCCTTCAAAAATCCCTCTTTGAAGTCTTCTCCACTTCAAAGGCAGTGCTGGGGTTAAGAGTTGGGCTTCTGACCCCACCAAATCAGAGCTCTTCTGGACTGCTGTGCTGCTGAAGGACTGCAACTCTGCTGGACTGCTGCTTTGGAAGAACTGCTTTTCTGCTGTGCTGCCCTGCCTGCTGCCTGCTGCCCTCTCTGCCTGGGTGAGAAGGACTGGACCTATACCACTTGAACCTAGAGTGACTTCAAGGGCTTGTCTGCATGCCTCCTGTTCTTCAGTCTCAGGGACATCGAAAACTGCCTGCAAATCTCCAACCAGCACCTGGAATATGCCATCTGTGAGCTCTACCCTGCCAAGAGGTCCTATACAAGTCCTGAACCCTTGCAAGTGGGAATTCCTGGGCTGCAGCATCAAAATCCATGCAATCTCGACTTTGCGAGAGTCAGATCCGACGCATCCTCATCGATGCAGTGTGCTCTGAAGATATCCCATTGCCTTCATCGCCCGGGTTCGACACAGCCGCATAACCCAACTGCGGAACTCCGAACCCATACATCACCAAGCAAGAAGCAATGAAATAGGTGAGGACAAATAGCAAAAGTCAGTCCATATCAATCTCTGGACCTAAAATCTGGAACTGCATCTCAACTCAGATTTGATGCATAAGATCCACAATGAAGACCTTCACCCGGAACAAAATCCTCACCAACTCCAGCAACTCAAAGGAACTCTTCAACATCATACAGCAATTCACCAAGCCCCACAGCGAAGCCACAGACGTCACTCCCTTCAAAGACTTCTGCAACAAGCTCGGCTCCCACTTCCACCTGAAAATCAAAGCCCTCTGCAACAACTTCAGCGAGCAGACTCCAAAAACCATCATTCCCTCCAGCAACGACAGCTGGCCCGCCATCACCACCTGGACCCCGGTCACCACCAAAGAGACCACCCCTACCATGAAGAGCATCCACTCAGGAGCCCCCATGGACCCCTGCCCTCCACACATCTTCCACGGAGCCGCCACCGACATTTTGCCCTAGGTATGACACACCATCAACATCACCTCAGAATCTGGCTGCTTCCCAGATGACTGGAAATGCGCAGACGTCAAGCCCCTCCCAGGAAACCCTCTGAAGATCCGACAGACCTGAAGAACTACCGACCCATCTCTCTCCTTCCCTTTTCAGCCAAAGTCACTGAGAAGATCGTCAACGCCCAGCTGACAAACTTCATCATAGAGAACTCCATGCTCGACCCCTCCCAATCCGGATTCTGCAGCAACCACAGCATCGAGACCGCCCTCCTTGTTGCCACAGACTACATCCGCACAGTCCTCGACAAAGAACAAACCGCAGCCCTCATCCTAATCGACCTCTCTGCAGCCTTTGAAACTGTCTCCCACCACACCCTTGCAGCCAGACTCCACAACGCCGGAATACAGGGAACCGCCCTCACTGGCAGAACCCAAAGGATTAGACTCCCGCCTTTCCTCTCTGCACCCACAGAGATTAACTGCTGAGTACCACAAGGATCATCACTCAGGCCCACACTCTTCAACATCTACATGGCTCTCCTCGCCGCCATAGTCAGACAGCATGGACTCAGCATTGTATCCTATGCCTATGACACCCAGCTCATCCTCCCCCTAATGAAGGACCCCGAAACCATAAGACTCACCTTCCAAGAAGGAATGAAAGACATCGCATCTAGGATGAGCAGCAGCTGCCTGAAACTCAACTCGGCAAAGACAGAAGTCCTAGTCCTCGGACCATCCCTCTTCGCGTGGGACAACTCCTGGTGGCCATCCACCCTCGGCACCATTCACCCCCACAGACCACGCCCGAAACCTCTGCATCATACTCGACTCCTCCCTCACCATGACCTGGCAGATCAACGCCGTTGCCTCAACCTGCTAAAATACCCTCTGCATCCTCCACAAGACCTTCAAGTGAATTCCTCCCGAAGCCAGAAAGACGGTCACCCACGCACTCATAGCAAGCAGACTGGACTACTGAAACGCCCTCTACACTGGAATCAAGAAATCCCTGCTATGCAAACTCCAGACCATCCAGAACACCACAGCCAGACTCGTCCCCGGCATCCCATGGCATGAGCACATCACCCAACACCTGCGAGACCTCCACTGGCTCCCCGTCGAGAAGAGAGTAACCTTCAAGCTACTCACCCACGCCTACAAATCTCTCCACAACACCGGGCCCAAATACCTCAACAAAGGAGTCTCCTTCCAGGTACCCAAAAGGAAACCTCTGCTCTGCCGACCTCGCCCTGGCAGAAAGCCCATGCATCCGCAGAATCAGAGTGGGTGGAAGAGCCTTCTTCTACATCGCAGCCAAAGCCTGGAACAAGCTCCCAGTCAACATCAGATGCTCCCTGTGAGAAGGTGGCCTGATATGTGCTGTCCAGTAGTTCTAGTGGGCACCTTGTATCAGTCCAAACAACCCCTTATGGTGATAGGTTAAAGACAACCTTGTGGTAGCTATGGAAAGCAGCCTTCAGGATAAGTCTTGAAGGAATGTAAAGCAGCTTGTTTTACCAGTCTATAATCTCTTGAATGATCAAATGAAAAGACAACCACACCAGGTATATATTTAAAAAATATGTATTTAAGATAAATCACTCCCCTCTAGTCTCTTTATGAGACTGGAGTTCAAAGTACTTAAGTTACAAGATAGCAATCATCAGTAATAGCACAAAAACACGTTTGGGCCCTAGGGGCGTACCAAACCATATACCAAAAAAGTGGTATAAGAACCACGACTCGGATAGACACTAGGCCTTTAGACTGTAGAATCGCTGGGACCCCAAGGAACCACCCAAGGTAGTGACACAGGGGACCCACGGGGACTGTATGCAGTGTGTAAACACAACCGCAGGTTCCCATTATCTTCTATGGGCAATGTCGCGGTTGGAAATTTAAAGATTAGGGACACTTCTAATCGAACTAGGACCAAACCCTTTTGGAATTAGACAGTTCTAGGGTTAGCACCCACAAGAGTACCGGAGATACTGTAGAAGGAAAATCTCATCCAAGAGTACCTACTGTGATTGCTGAGTCTTACTGGCCCCCACATAATTCCCTCCCTCTCTTTCCATATTCCTCTCTCTCTTTCTCTCTCTCTCCTTCGCTCTCTCTCTGTCCTTTGATGTGCTAAATAGCTATGTTCAAATTCAAAAATGCCTACCAAAAACTACATACCTACATGTAGCTTTTGAAAACATCATTATCAGCATGATCATGCTGTGAAACTGATGCCTACCCGCCCATCACTAGTCTGACTGGCTGCCGCTCACAGGGCACTGTTTTGCAAGTGTTATCAGGTGTGGTCAAGACACCTCTCAGACATACCTATCCCAAACTGCTACCTCGTATGTCCTCATATGCATTCCATGCTCCACCTATCACGCTTCTTGCCACATCGGGACACCGTGAGTCATGTGGCTTCTTGATGGGATCCCCCACTGAAACGCAGTAGTCAACAACCTCCGAGCTATTACTCTGCCACATCTTTTCAGGACACTGTAAAAGTATATCATGCCCTCAGTTATTCTACCCCTCCCATCGTTAATGGCCTCAAACGAAGAAAATTGCTCATTATTAGTATATAGGTGGCATATTAATGAATGCATGGCTCATAAGCGTATGCACCATGGTTGAGATGGAATAAAGGGGACCAGCATTGTTCTGGAGAATGTGCAATCCTGCAACGAGTGCCGCATATGATTTCAACCCCCACATCAGCACACATGATGATCCAGCCCTGGAGACCGAGAGAGGGGCTCTGACTGGTTGGAAGGGCACCCCAGAGTCAGTGGCAGCCGCCACTAACAACGGTTTGGTGAGGCGAGTGGGAGGAGTTCTGGGCACATGGGGGAGCACGTGGGTGGAGCATGTTAGTAATATTAAAAAAAATAACTTACTTGATGCCGCCAGCCGCCTCCACCATTGCATCGCTCCTGCTGTCCTCTTCCTGGTCCCAGCAGCTCCTAGGACAGACTTCCATCCAATCCCCATGCTGCAGCACAGCAGGCTGGAAAGATGATCCGCTCAGGTCAGGAAGTCTGCTGGGTTTCTCCAGCTCGGCTGCCGCTAAATCATTGTAGCAGCAGTGCAGAACTTTGTAGCTGTCGCCTGCTTGGGAGAGCAGGATACAACTCCCTCCTATGTTCTTAAATGTTTTCCCAGTCACCTACAATTAGTTGTATGACATTACCATGTGTTCATTCCCCCGCACGTTTTCCAATGCATATTTTACAACGCATACCATCACTACACGTTCTCACTCACATTTGAAATACCTTCACCATGCAATCCAATTCCATGCATACTTGTACCATGCCTACTGTTAGTGTAAAATCCAGTCATAGTCTAACTCTGCCAATACCTGTTCAATGGTTACACAGTAATGCTTAATACTTTATTGTTAATACCTATATATATCCACAGGAAGAAGGGCGTCTCGAAACGCCCTTCCACATGGGTCGGGGCTTGTTACGAGCGAACGCTGCCACTCTGGAAATGATACAGTAATCTTACCAAGATCATAGTGAGAATTGGGCAACTCCAATTATGGATGCAAGTTAATAGATTTATTCGGGCAAACAAACAACAACGCGTTTCAACCTGTCCAGGTCTTGGTCACATGACCATAGAAACGAGTTTCCATTTTTTTTTAAATCCAGATAAAATGGTGTGTCATGCGCACATCAAAGGACAGAGAGAGAGCAAAGGAGAGAGAGAGAAACAGAGAGAGAGAAAGAGAGAGAGGAATATGGAAAGAGAGGAAGGAAGAAAGAAATACGGAAAGAGAGGGAGGAGAGAGACACAGAGAAAAGTAGAGGGACAGGGAGAGAGAGTGCCGACACAGCGCACCCAGGCGTCACTGCTCACCTGCTGCCACCGGTGTGTCTCCAACCACGTGCCGGTATGTAGTGCAGTTCACCAGGTCCCTCATCTGAAACAGATCCTTCATCTGAAACAGAGTCCAGATACATGAATGGCAAAGTACATACAAGTGTACACGCCACCATCGCCTGTCCGCACCTGCACTCCCAGCCAGCTGCACCCCAGCCCCTCCCGCTGCCCAGCAGTGCATGCCCGTCCCTGAGCACCCAGGCAGCTGCACCCCAGCCCCCCTGCCGCCCAGCGGTGCATGGCCGCCACTGCGCACCCAGGCCTCACTGCTCACCTTCTGCCACCTGCGTGTCACAAAGAGGGCCCACCATGTGCCGGTGCAAGCCCCAAGCCCGGGTCCCGCCAACATGGCACCCTCCACATCATGCAGCCCCGCTCCGCAGGCCACCAGGTCTCACATTTGATTCTGGGTCTTGATTTCGCTATGGCAGAGGACATACCAGTGCACCTGGCCTCATCGCAGGCTGCACACCCGCTCAGCCCTTGAGGTGCCACTAACTCTGTGATCCGGGATGCGACGCCACGTGGCGGTAGGCCCGCACTGCCCGCTGGCTCTGGCATACACTGTGGTCCAGCAGGGCATACAAATCCTGAGCAGTCCGGACCGCCGGGACGGGGCATCATCGCAGGCTGCACACCCGCTCAGCACTTAAGGTGCCCCTACCTCAGTGCACCCAAAGTCACCGTCCCGTGGCGGTGTGCCTGTGACGGCCAAAATGTATCCGGTGCCACCAAGTCTGTACCCCCAAAGCCATGGCCCCTGTATGATTGGGTGTCGTGTTGCGGACACCATCATGTCACCTCCAGTCCTGGGGAATGTGATTTTGCAGGGCCCAAGGCCCTCATGCCTACATTAGCACCACACGGATGCACCCAGATAGAGAGTGGAAATGGCGTCGAGCACGTGCGCCCAGCCCTTTTTATTGGCAGGGTCACATGTCCTGTGACGTGTGTGCTGGATGGGTGTGGTGTGGGTGTAAACCAGCCGTGAGGGAGTGGCTGTGGCATGCTGACAACTAGACCTGTGATCAGTCGATCAGTACAGGGAAGACCTGGGACATGTAGCGTTGCCACCCCCCCGTGAGCGTTAGCGGAGTGGGCTGGCCTGGCGTATGCCAGTCCAGCGTAAGGGTTTGTGAATGACCCCGTTGCCCTGGGCGTGGTTCCGTATAGGGCTGGACAAGAAAGTAACTCATGCATGTGTCCCTGTTGATGGGTCAGCGCCACCCGGACCGCATTCGGCAATGTGTCACCCTGTGACCCCGGTTCTACGACATGAGCCACATGGACGTAAGAGGAGTCCAGTGAGTCTACATTCATCCATACTTCCACACTTGAAAGACCATATACATGACACCTCTGTGTGATCATGAATGTTTAATGCACATTCAGCGGAGTGTTGCATCTGGAGCAGTACAGGGCCATGCAAACCCCACATGACGATGTTGGCCCGTGGAGGGCCCGCCAGAGTCATTTAGGGAATGACAAGTCCAAAGGAAATGGAAGAGTTCTGCCCACAGTCTGATTGCTGTGTCATTGGTGATCAAACAGCATATGGCGGTCCATGTCCCCAGCACCCAGACCTTCGGCTAGAACCAAGGAGGGTTAGGCCCAGGCCACGTCCCCTCCCAGACGGCCTGCCCGGGGAGCCCATTTTTCTCGACTATTAAGCCCCCACATAGTGGGGGCTTACAGAAGTTTGGAGACGGACAAAAGTTGGAGTTAGCCCGGCCACCAGCCCACAGGGCCATCTGGTCACCCAGCACAGGGCCATCTGGTCACCCAGCCCGCGGGGCCATCTGGTCGCCCAGCCCGCAGGGCTATCTGGTCATGCAGCTAGGTGACCAGATGACCCGGTCCGACCCAGTGCCTGAATGGCCTGGGAGGGTGCCGTACCCAGCCGCCCTTGCTGTCCAGCGAGGGTGGCCAGGCGCTCCGAGCCAGCCGCTCAGGAGGCTCCTTCCCCCGGGGCTGCCGCTGCTCGCCTTTCTGCTCGATTTGCCCGGGAGCAGCCGGAAGGGGAGGCCCGGCTGCCCCAGGCCATCTGGTCACCCTACCGACCCGCAAGGGATGGTGGCCCTCATCCCCGCACCCCGGTGGGGCAGGGACGGGAGGGGGAGGACCCCTTGCCGGAGAGCACGTGGTGGAGGCAGCCTCCCGCAGGCCCGCGTTACCCCCTCCGCGTCCCTCCCGCCTGCCAGGCGGCAGAGGGACCCACCCCTGGGTGTGGTGGAGAAGGGCGTCCGCGGGCGCCCACGCACGGAGAGACAAAAGCTTGGCTAAGAGGATGACTTTCAATAGATCGCAGCGAGGTAGCTGCTCTGCCACTTACGAAACCCTGACCCAGAATCAGGTCGTCTACGGAGGTCTGACCCAGCAAACCTGGAGAAAAAGGACCATCGGGAAGAGGGCTAAGAGGCAGGTGCGTACCCAGGCCCCTGGGGGCCCCGGCGGGCGGGCCCGGGTGCTGCTTTCCCCCGTCTCGGGATCACCGGACCTCACGGAGGTCTGACCCAGCAAACTCGGAGAAAAAGAACCATCGGGTAGGGGGCTGAGAGGCAGGTGTGCGTACCCAGGCCCCTGGGGGCCCCGCATCAGACGGGCCCGGGTGCTGCCTTCCCCTGTCTCAGGATCCCCGGACCACACAGAGGTCTGACCCAGCAAACTCGGAGAGAAAGGACCATCAGGAAGGGGCTGAGAGGCAGGTGCGTACCCGAGCCCCTGGGGATCCCGGCAGGCGGGCCCAGGTTCTGCCTTCCCCCCTTCAGAATCGCCGGACCTCATGGAGGTCTGACTGACCCTCTCCCTAGTAATCCGGAGGAAAATTACCCCCCTTTCTTGTAATCCGTGCACACGAGGTGACAGAGGGGACCCAAGGCGCGAATATACATGACCTCCTGGAGCCCTCGCTGGGATCCGGGAGGCAAATGGACCCTCATCGAGACTTCCAGGCAAGCCCGGCCATCTGGTCACCCCATTGCAAAGCATTACGCGCGACCAGATGGCCAAGGGGATAGGCGCGACCAGATGGCCGAAGGGACATGCGCGACCAGACGGCCGAGGGAACAGGGGCGACCAGATGGCCGAGGGGGAAAGGCGCGACCAGATGGCCGGGCTCGAAAGGGAAGCCATCTGGTCGCTCTGTGTCCCAACAAAAGAGTGATCGGGCGCTGGGGCATGGGGGACCAGAGGTCCAGGGCCCCAGCTGGGCCCCAGCCATGGAGGCTGCGTGGGGGACCCGATGGGCCCTCCGACCCGGGGCCCGCGGACACCTTGGCAAGCAGGGGAGGCCTGCACGGGACCGACAGACCCCAGTCCCGGGACCTTGGCAGAACGGCAGGCCGGAGGACGGAGCCCAGGGCCGGAGCACCCGACCCGGGGCCCGGCGGGGGCCCCTGGACCCAGCCGGGGCTCCCAGGCCAGGAGGCGCAGGGGAGACTCCCAGGGCATGCCGGACCCCGTCCAGGCCACCCTGCCAGGTGGCAGGACCCAGGACGGGGTGGGGAGGCCGCCCTCCCCGGGGCCCTCAGGGGCCCGCCTGGAGCTCCTGAACCCAGCCGAGCAAAGAGAGGCTCCCCAGCCACAGCGGAACCCTGTCCCGGGTCTTTGGGCAGTGCCGCAGGCCGGGGGACGGGGCCCGGGGCCGGAGCCCCTGACCCGGGGCCCAGCGGGGCCCATGGACCCAGCCGGGGCACCCAGGCCCGGAGGCGCAGGGGAAGCCTCCCCGGGCCCGCCGGACCCCGTCCCGGGCACCCTGCCACGCGGCAGGACCCAGGACGGAGCCCGAGGTGGGAGGCCGCCCTCCCCGGGGCCCTCAGGGGCCCGGCCGGAGCTCCTGAACCCAGCCGAGCTAGGGGAGGCTCCCCGACCACAACGGAACCCCGTCATGGGCCTTTGGCAGTGCCGCAGGCTGGGGGACGGAGCCCGGCGGGGCCCCTGGACCCAGCCGGGGCTCCCAGGCCCGTAGGCGCAGGGGAAGCCTCCCCGGGCCCACTGGACCCCATCCCGGGCACCCTGCCACGTGGCAGGACCCAGGACGGAGCCCGGGAAGGGGAGGCCGCCCTCCCCAGGGCTCTCAGGGGCTCGGCCAGAAATCCTGAACCCAGCCAAGCAAGGGGAGGCTCCCCAGCCCCAACGGAACCCCGTCCCGGGCCTTTGGCAGTGCCGCAGGCCGGGGGACGGGGCCAGAGGCGCAGGGGAAGTCTCCCCGGGCCCGCCGGACACCGTCCAGGGCACCTTGCCACGTGGCAGGACCCAGGACGGAGCCCGGGGTGGGGAGGCCGCCCTCCCCGGGGCCCTCAGGAGCCTGGCCCGAGCTCCTGAACCCAGCCAAGCAAGGGGAGGCTCCCCGGCCACAACGGAACCCTGTCCCGGGCCTTTGGCAGGGCCGCAGGCTGGGGGACGGGGCCCAGGGCCGGAGCCCCCGACCCGGGACCCGGCGGGGTCCCTGAACCCAGCTGGGGCTCCCAGGCCTGGAGGAGCAGGGGAAGCCTCCCCGGGCCCGCCAGACCCCGTCCCCGGCACCCTGCCACGTGGCAGGACACAGGACGGAGCCTGGGGTGGGGAGGCTGCCCTCCCAGGGTCCCCTGGACCCTGCCCGGCAGGTGGAGGTCGGCCGGGTCTTATCCGGGGCAGCCTGTCACTCGTCAGGCCCCGGGACAGACCCAGGGCTGGGGCGGCATCCTGGCCTGTCCAGCTGCCGGCTGAGGATCGCTAGGCCGAGAGGGGTCCCAGAGTACCCTGTCCCTAGTAACCTGGAGGAAGGCTACCCTCCTTTCTGGTAACCCACGCGCTCCGATTGATGGAGGAGACCCTAGGGGCAAACGCGCCCGGCCTCCTGGAGCCCTGGCCGGGATCCAGGGGTCAAATGAGCCATCATCGGGACTTCCAGGCTGGCACGGCCATCTGGTCACCCCATTGGAAAGCATTGCGCGCAACCAGATGGCCATAGGGAGAGGTGCGACCAGATGGCCGGGACTAAAAGAACTCCCATCTGTCCAACCCCGAGCCTTCGCGCTAGGGTTCCCGCCTGCCCACGCAGGGCTCAGGGGCAGCAGGCCATGGGGCCTGCAGGGCTCGGGGGGCTGCAGGGCTCGGGGGGCTGCAGGGCTTGGGAGCTGTAGGGCTCTGGGGCTGCAGAGCTCCAGGGCTCCAGGGCTGCAGGGCTGCAGGGCTCCGGGGCTGCAGGGCTCCGAGTCTGCAGGGGTCCGGGGCTGCAGGGCTGCAGGGCCCCGGGGCTGGAGGGCTCCAGGGCTGCAGAGCTTCGGGGCTGCAGAGCTCAGGGAGAGCTCGTAGACCCCACGCTGGGCCTCAGGCATGGGAGGCCCGCAGAAGCTCCCAGGGCCCGGACGCCCCGGGGACCCATGGAGCCCGTCCCAGGCACTTTGCCTCTCCGTGGGCTGGAGGAGGAAGCACCGGACGCCCCGGGGAAGTGTCGTCTGGGCTTAGCCCATCTGGTCCCCACCTGAGAACCGCCATCCCCAGGTGGGTCGTCCCGGCATACCCTGCCCCTAGTAATCCGGAGGAAGGCTACCCCCCTTTCTGGTAAACCGTGCGCACCGAGTGACGGAGGGGACCCTAGGCCCAGACGCACCTGACCTCCAGGAGCCCTGGCTGGGATCCGGGAGGCAAATGAGCCCTCATTGGGACTTCCAGGCCGGCCCGGCCATCTGGTCACCCCATTGGAAAGCATTGCACGAGACCAGATGGCCGGGACCGAAAGGACTCCCATCTGTCCAACCCTGAGCCATAGCGGTAGGGCTCCCGTCTGCCCTTGCAGGGCTCCGGGGCTCTGCACCAGGGACTCTTGTCCTGGGCAGATGGACACTTGGCAGTCCGCAGGACGTGGGCTACCAGGCCCTGACCGAAACTCAGGAGACCTGGGGCCGGTCCCTGCTTCTCAACGCAGCCAGGACGGGGCGATCAGGGTGCCTGCCCAAGCACGAGGGACCCCAGTCCCGGGCACACGGTACCTCAGGTTGTGCGCTTGTTTTCCACAATTTCTTTCAAAATTGTGCGTAGTTGCGCTAGGCAAAGTCCGCCCAGCCCTACTCAGGACGTGCGCTCGTTTTCCACAATTTTTTTCAAAATTCCGTGTAGGAGCATTACACAAATTCCGCCCAGCCCTAGTTTACACCAACCCTACAGGTACCAAGCGAGAAGTGAATTAAATTTAAACAAAACCTGATCAGGAGCCAGCGATGGAAAGACTTGGTCCCTATTCTCAGATATGGCTCAATTAGCAGGTAAGTTTTTATCAAGAAATGAAGCCATAACGGAGGGTTTCGCGTTCCATCATAAATAAATTCAGGAGTTGAGATTTAGTCCATTTCACATCCTCTTTTTTAATCCCCTCCGGAACATTAAAAAGTTCTGGGAGCCCCAGTTTAGAAAACATAAACTTAACGTAGTACAACCACGGGATACTACTGGCTTTATCAAGGGAAACACAGTCCCAAAAAATCTGATGGTTCAGGGTTAATTCTGGGTTAAGCCAGGTTTTAAGCCAGCAAACCACTGGGGCTATTCTCAGCAGATCAGACACATATCATATTCAAGCCCCAATTCTTGGTGGATAGCGAAAGTTGGGGTGGGTCGAGGTACAGACAGAAGGGTACGTAAAAATCTGTTTTCAGTTGTCTGCACCGCTTCCAGATGTTTATAGCCACAGATGGCTGAGCCATACATAGCAATAGCCAGGCATTTGGATCTGTAAATGTTAAGCATAGCTTCAAGGGGCCTAGCCCCCAGGTGCTGTGCAAACCCTTGTAGAGCTGCCGTTGATCTAACCACAGCATTTTTTTAAACTTTCTGTTGGGGGACCCAGGTGCCTCTATCATCAAATAAGACGCCCAAATACGTGAAAGAGGTCAACCTGGACACCTCTGCTCCATTACAATAAAAGGATTTTACTTTACTATTACTTTGGCCCATTGACATGACACGTGATTTCGAGATGTTCACTATCAAGTCCAGGGACTTCCTATAGGCCCCAATGGTGTCCAATAGCCTTTGAAGGCCTATAGGAGTACAGGCTAATCAAACAGCGTCGTCCGCGTATAGGAGAACCGGAATACTCCTTTCTCCTACTCGCGGGATGTCCATGCTTGCCTGATCTAGGGTCTAGCTCGTTAATATAGAGGGTAAAGAGTAGTGGCGCCAATATGCACCCCTGATGGACGCCTCTACCCGATTTAAAGTGCCTTGTGCATTTACCTTCTTGGGTGACCCTGACTATTACTGAGAGATCCCGGTGTAATTCTGCCCAAAGATGGACTCGGCAGGAATCAATGCCCATTTCAAGCAGAATAGACCACAGCTTCGACCTGTTAACCAGATCGAACGCCGAAGAGTGGTCCATAAAGGCCATCTGCAAGGTACCTTTGTTGGCTATGGTATGTTTGCCTATTATTAAATATAGGTTAAGGCACTGATACATAGTGCTTCTACCTAGTCTAAAACCAAATTGTAGATTGGATAAAACTTCATTATCATTCACCCAGTCCGCAACCTTAGCTAAAATCGCTTTTCCTAATATTTTGACGGCAGAATCAATTAATGATATTGGTCTATAACACCATGGATCCCCTCTCTGACCCTTTTTAAAAACTGGTATAATTGTCGACAAAGACCATGATGCAGGAAACCCCTGAGCACCTGAGGCATTAAAAACATGAGTTAATATCTTAGCCCAAAATGTTGGGTTACATTTATACAAATCTGCAGGGACACAGTCAGGGCCAGGTGCTTTGTTACTAGACATCTCTGTTATCACTTTTTCAGTGTCCTCCTCCTTAAAGACCACAGAGGGTAAGACCCTGTCAATATCCAAGCTAAGGGAGGGGTCCAGCGTCACATCAGTTCCATACCACTAATACCTTCAAAGGCTCTAAGAGCCTCGTCCCTTGGTGTGGTATTATCCACACATTTTCCATTGGTTTTTTGGCCTTCTTGTAAAGATCCGCAAAGAAAAGTTCTGGATTTACCTTTGTCCATTTAAGCCTCCGCCCCAGATCACATGTTACCACACAGCTAACTCCCGCCTTCTTTTGTGTTATTCCCAAAAGACCACAATCTTTATCTAGCAAAAAAATTACAGGATTGTGATCACTAAAGGGAGACAGCCTGGCGTTATAGAAACACTACCTGAGCTAAAATGGGGGGGACATAAATATATAATCAATAACAGTGTCCCTCTCCCTAGCTTTAACAGTGGGGATCTGATCAGTCCGATCATTAAAACTCGGTTCGAAGAGATCTGCTCCAGCCACAAGGTCCTCCAAAACTTCCCCCTGTTTTGTGTGTTCAAAATGGGGTGTCACAGAGTGGGCAGGCCCTAAGTGGGCATCAACACAACAAATCGATTCACATATATGAATATTAAAATCGCCCATAAGTATAATATGATAAAAAGTGGTTTGCTTCAACCTATAGTCTTCTAAAAAACATTTCAAATAACATAAATGTTGATTTATAAAAATCACTTTCCCCAGAATTATAAAAATTAACAAATAATGTTTTGGGGTAATAAGGAGTAAGTATTTCTACTATCAAGCAGTTTTGGGAATCCGCCTCCAACCTCTTTGGAGACCCATTGAATTTTAGTGAAAAAAGCATTACTAGGCCCCCCTTTGCTCTGCCTGCTAGGGCAGGACGTGCGGGTAAACAAAATGATTTATACCCACCCAACCAAAAGTTATTCACCTTATCCCACGTTTCCTGGAGACCGATTATGTGATATTGTTTTATGAAGTTCAGCCAACTGGGGTCATCTCTTTTAGTTCTAAGGCCCGCTATATTCCAGCTGGTGATTTCACATTTGGGGGCAATTTCCACATCAATAACCTGATCATTTAGGCTACCTTCGTGGGAGCAGTCATAGGGCGCCTCCAGTCGATCAATCACCTCCAGCTGGGACAGTGGGAGAAATCTATTTGTTAGGGCTAAACCACCACCATCATGCCCTATGGGCAAGGATAATAACTGTGGGGCGGTTACTTGTCTCCAGCAGGGCCTTTCTGTACGGGTCTCAGGCTCTTTATGTCAAGAGGGGCAATTAACACTCTGGTGCGACCTCATTGAATATGCCTCAATTGGGGATCTAACAAATGCTTTTAATCGTCTTACTGGTGGGTAAAAAAAAAAAAAGCCCTAATACCCTCCCTCCCCAGCTCAGCAGCATCCCAAAACAACCTGCCAGCTTTATCCTGTTTATTAAAGTTGATAATAATGCAATCACCTTCGACCTGCTTGGGGCGATTTCCAACCCAACTCACCCGTCTAGCCATTATAATGTGAGTTGAGATCTCGGCACTGCCGGTACATTGTTGATCACACCAATTTTTGGTTTTCCGTAGCAGAGCCGGGGTAGATTAATTGTCATGGTCTCCAAGTGGGGGTACCCCTATAAGAACAGCTACCTACAGAGTCTTCTGGGGGAAGATTGAGTCTACAGCGATTTGGTCAAATATTCCTCTCTTGTAGACCAGCAGTCCCACTAGCAGCCAGAGGCATGCCATTAATTGGGAAATTTAAGGGACTCTGGTCAACATGGCTAGAGTTCCTCCCCCCTCTTGGGGCCCCTGGACTACCCCTGTCCTATCCGAGGAACTAGTTTTTGACCTGACCAGAGATTGCAATTAAAAATTAACTACCAGGATGAGTCTCACCAATATGAAGCCTAGTCTCTGATTGGGCCTGGGGTATTGTAATTAAGCTAAGGGTATCACACGGAATTCTTGGATCCCTTAGGAAGGAATCAATGCGCTCACATTTATTCAGCATACCCGCAACACAAGCATTCAAAGTGTCAATTATATCTTTAGCAATACTTGTAAGTATAGATTCTATCCATGAGCTAAATATGTCCTCCACCAAGTTCCGCAGTGTTAGTTGAATGTTCTCATCCACAACATTCCCGTGCATAGGGTTACTCTTTTTAGGGACTTTGTCCCTTTTGTTTCCTTTTTTACTGGGCCTCTTTTTCCCAGAGGGCTCCAAAGTCAGCTCTTTTGATGCCCTTTCCGAATCTGACATATTTTCTTTAGTTACACCATCCATGCCCCTAATCAAAGCAACATCATGTTTCGGTACTTCTCTCCCTTCTTTTAAATTATTTATCAGTACGGTTGGCTCCAGAGGTACAGGGAGTTTAGTCGAGGTCTCAGATACAATATTCCCCTCCCCAGAGTCTCGGCTCGTACCCAGACCCAGTTCTTTTTCTGTATTAGCTATTTCCTTGTTTAAAGCTCTGACCGCCAAGGTTAAATATTAACCCTGGGCGCAGTTCGCGTAGTAGCACTATGCGTAGCTACACGAAGTGCACTTCGCACTATGCGAGATACGCGTAGCACTACACGAACTGAGTAGTGCGCTGTTCGCGATGATTGCACAGTGCTGGATGCTTGTCCGCACTGTGCAATCATTGAAAACGGCATCTTGCACAGTGCGAGCTGTCGTTTTCTGCCGCTCTAGTAGATTTTTACTCCAGCAGCAACTTTCTCAACGCGGACTGGTAGTTTCTCATCGCGAGCGGTCGCAAGCATACGCAACCACTCGCAATGAGAAACCTGACCTCCCCGCGTTGAGAATCTCGCCGGGAGGTTTAGTTTCCACGCTCGCGATCGCCAACTTGATGTTGCTGATCGCGAATGAGGAAAAAGTCTTGTGCCAGGATGTCATTTTGCTCGCTCGCGGTTGCCAACTTGACGTTGAGGACCGCGAGCAAGCAAAAAATGCCCGCTACGCTACGCGATTTTGCACTATGCTACGTGCAATTCGCGTAGCGCAAAGTAGCACAAACTACGCAAACTTTGTGAGCGTAGCGTAGTTCTCCGCCCAGGGTTATTAAATATGAGATGAAAGACACAGACTTCCTTGGGATTTTTGATTTAAGCCCCCCCTGATCTTGGCTGCATAGTTGTTTCCGCTTACCCATAGCTGATGTTGGAGGGGTGACCCAGCCCAGCCTCTTCCTGGCTCTGATGGGTACGGACGGGCCCGCCCTTGACCCGGGCTTCGCCAGGGCGTGGCCCGGGCATGCCCGTACAGCGGGAGGGCCGCTGTGTTTTTATCACGCCCCCAAGGCGGGATGTCCACTTTGCGGGAATGCAAGGGCCTCTGGGTAGTGTAGTCCTCATCGTCGTGCCGTTCCCCTCATGGCCAGGGATGGAAGAAGCCAGCCGTTCACCTCATGGCAGCAGCGGAGGCTGCTTGTCAGTGCCCCCAGTCAGGTAAGCGTCCTGCGCTGAGGGCCGCTTTGGTTTTTTTGCACCCCTGTGGCGCGATGTCCGCTTCGTGGGAATGCAAGGGCCTGTGGGTAGTGTAGTCCTTGTCGTCGTGCCGTTCCCCTCACGGCCAGGGATGGAAGAAACCAGCCGTTCACCTCACGGCAGCAGCGGAGGCTGCTTGTCAGTGCCCCCAGTCAGGTAAGTCACCCCATCCTGGATTACCATTGGTGTCTACTTTTTAAAAATGTATAGGTTTGCTAGGTTTCCCTATGTGCCGTCAGAGCTAGGGTTCAAAATCTACAGCTAGGCACTTTGCAAAAAAGGGTCCGTTTTCACTGTAAAAATTTGGTGTGTCCAAGTTGCGTTTTGGGCCGTTTTCTGTTGCGGGCGCTAGACCTACCCACAGAAGTGAGGTACCATTTTTATCGAGAGACATTAGGAAAGTCAGTGTGGGTAGAATTTTGCGGAACCATGAAGATTCCAGAACTTTCCATCACAGAAATGTGAGAAAATGTGTTTTTTGACAAACTTTGAGGTTTGCAAGGGATTATGGGTAACAGAACTTGGTGAGAGCCACTCAAATCACCCCATCCTGGATTACCCTGGGTGCCTACTTTTTAAAAATGTATAGGTTTGCTAGGTTTCCCAAGGTGCAGGCAGAGCTAGGGCTCAAACTCCACAGCTAGGCTTTTTGCAAAACAATTGTCAGTTTTCACTCTAAAAATGCAGTGTGTCCATGTTACGTTTTGGGCCATTTCCTGTCACGGGCACTAAGCCTACCCACACAAGAGAGATAACATTTGTATCGAGAGACTTTGAGGAATGTGGGGTGGGTGACATTTTGTGGATCCACACAGATTCCAGAACATTCCAAGACAGAAATGTGAGGAACATGTGTTTTTTGTGACAAATTTTGAGGTTTGCATAATTCTTCTGGGTAACCTAACCTGGTGAGAGCCACACAAGTCACTCCCTCCTAGATTCCCCTGGGTGTCTAGTTTTAAAAAATGTGTAGGTTTGCTAGGTTTCTATAGGTGTGGACAGAGCTCGGGTTCAAAATCCACAGCTAGGCACTTTGCAAAAAAAGGGCCAGTTTTCACTGTAAAAATGTGGAGTGTCCACATTGTGTTTTGTTCCGTTACCTGTTGCAGGTACTAGGTCTACCCACACAAGTGAGGGACCATTTTTATCTGGAGATTTACAGGAACACAGAGTTGTAGAGCAACTGTTTGTACCTATTGACTTTTGATGCATTTCTGCCTTCCAAACATAAGACAATGTGTAAAAATGAAGTCACTTTGAAAAATGTCCTATAGTTCACAGGCTAGTATGTGCACCCACAGTTTCGGAGATGTGCAAATAGCTACTGGTTCTAAACTCTATATTTTGTCCCCATTTCAGAAATACATAGGTGTCTTTGATACCTATTTTTCACTCTTTATACTTTACCAAATTAATTGTTATATGCTGGTAGACCATGAAAAACCATTGCAAGAAGTTTGATCAAATATTGGCTCTCGGTTTCTCGGGTTCTTGGGGAACCTACAAGTCCTCTATATCCTCACAACCAGAAGGGTGCAGCGGATGTAACAGTATATTGCTTTTAAACATTTGTCATACTTGGAAGAAATTGTTGGCACAAATGGATGTTTTTTTCAACTGATTTTAAATTTTTCTTATTTTCAACTGTTAGTTTCTATTAAAAAACCTTGAACGATCTACATAAATGACCCCTTGCTTAATTCAGAATTTTGGGCTACTTTTCTGAAATGTATAGCTTTCCAAGATCTATTTTTGCTTTCATACCCATTTCTACCACTAACTTGAATGAGGTTGTAGGCACAAAAAATGGCAAAAATAGGCTATGTCCCAGTAAGATGCCAAAACTATGTAGAAAATGTTGGTTTCCTGACAAAAGTCTCTCTATCTTTGAAATCTGAGAAGATGTTGATTTCAGTACCACAAACCCCTTGTTGATACCATTTGCAGGGAAAAAAACAGATGCTTTCTTCTGCAGCACTTTTTTCACATCCCCCCAAAAAGAAAATGTAGCTGTATTTTGGCTCTAACTCCTGGGTCCCCCTCGGGGGAATCCACAGGCCCAGGGTACCTTTAAAATCACATGAGGTTGGAAGAAAAGGACGCAAATTTGCCATGGATACCTTATGTGGACAAAAAGTTACTGGAACCAAAGGACGAATTACATGAATAGCCAAAAAAAGGCTTAGCATTGGGGGGGGGGGGGGGGGGGCTTGCAGTGACGGGGTTAATACAGAGATCCTTTTATCACTTGTGGTTCATTAATTGCAATCCTTCTAATATAGCAAAGTGACCTTTATGAAAGACAATATCTGCCTCCAACACCATGTAGCCCACACTGTTTTACATTGCATGTCCTGTAGGTTGATTTACATACTTGTATGATTCATTGTCAATTTATAATGTGTGCATATGATGTAAAGATTTCTGACACCATAAACTGGGATGAGTAGGGCTATAAAAGGAATACAAAATTAGTGATGTTTAAATTATTTGTGTACATACTCGAACAGTACAATGCATCTGAGATCCTTACAGTGCATGCGTGTCTTCTATATAAGGTTTGAGTAAGGTGAAAATCTTGCCTCCAAGCTCTAGTTTCTCTTTTTGCTCTCGTGAGTTCATGCTGTGAGCCTTTGTTTCTCCTCCACTGCATTGGCATCTAGAGGTGAGACTCGGGGAGCTCGCAGCCAGGGTCACACTGGAGGAAAAGGGGAGAGCTGAGGGTCTCTTAAAATCAGACATTGTCTTGAGCCCAGCTGGAGGTGGAAATAAGAAAGCCCCCCCACGGCCTGCTCGGCGACAGGCAGGAGCCGCAGAATGTGTCCCGGTGTCGGACACCAGGACAATTTCAGCCTCTTGGCAGGGAGGACGCGGCCACCCTGTGAACATAGTGGGTGGGTGCTGTGTGTCTGTGTGTATCCTTTACTTGTGCCCCGCAAGTATTGGCTGGCCATCTCACAGATCAATACAGGCAGCAGCCCTTGGAAGATACACAGGACAGGGGGATGCACAGGCAGCAGTCAAGGGTGGGGAGGGTGTGTTGAACGTGACAAAGAGAAGGATAAACGAAGGTCTAAGCAGCCTCGTGGATCTCAATAAGCCCTGCAGCTCCTGTATGCTGCACCCCCACATGCACATTCACACAGGTTACGCTCATCGAGTGTGTACCTGGCAGCACGAGGGACGCGCACTCATTAAATGGACATAAATGTCTGACACACATAAACCCACTGACAAATCCCACATAAGGAATCTGGGGGCATATTTACAAGGCGGCGATTGAAAATTATCGCCGCTTTTGCGGCCGTTTTCGGACGAAAAGCGGCGATAATTTTATCGCCTAATTAGCAAGGTCACGCTAATGCGTGAAACCTTGCATTAGCGCACAAATTCCTAACTCCCAGCTTTGCATCTCTAATGAGATGCAAAGTGGGCGTTCCTGACCAGACATGACAGGAGAAATGTCGCTAAGCGACATTTCTCCTATCATCAAGCCCCACGCTATGAAGCATAGCGGCAGGAAAAGTAGCGATGACCCCTGTTATCGCCACTTTTCTTACGCCTGCTTCAGGACTGACTTAGCCATGATATCCTATGGAGGGTGGATATCATGGCTAAGTTTGTGAGGCCCTATCAACAAGCTAACGCCACATTGCGTGAGATTATCGCTGGGTTTTCAGCGATAATCTCACGTTAGGCAGTTAGCGCTAGGATTTTCATCGCTTTTGAGATAAGCGTTGCTAATAGCACGCTATCTCAGCGATAAAAATCCACGCTAGCCGGCGATAATTATCCTCACGCTAAGAGCGCTTAGTGATAATTATCGCCGGTTGTTGCTGATGCCCCCCAGAAACTTGGCAGCTGTGACCCACTGTGTGGGAATCTTGCATCTAATGTTCATACTCACCAATGCCTTCCAAGGGGCTCCAAGTCACGTGTGACACCTCCCGCCAAACTTGGGGGCAGATTTACAAGCCCCTTGCGCCACTTTTACGTCCAGGGGCCCCCTCCGCCCAGCACTCGGTCTGCAGAGCTCCTGATTGAGCCCGGAGGGGACCCCTCCAAGTGCCTTGCAGGGAGGCCCCCTCGAGTTTCGTTACGCCAGTGCAGAGCTCACAGAGCGGGCAGCGGCCCCCGCAGCCCCTGCGGAGTGGAGTGCCCCAAGCTCCAGGGGCCCCCTCCGCCCAGCATTCGGTCTGCAGAGCTCCTGATTGAGCCCGGAGGGGACCCCTCCACGTGCCTTGCAGGGAGGCCCCCTCGAGTTTCGTTACGCCAGTGGAGAGCTCACAGAGCGGGCAGCAGGCCCCCACAGCCCCTGCGGGGCGGGTGGGCCCCAAGCTCCAGGGTGCCCCCTCTGTCCAGCACTCGGTCTGCAGAGCTCCTGATTGAGCCCGGAGGGGACCCCTCCATGTGCCTTGCAGGGAGGCCCCCTCGAGTTTCGTTACGCCAGTGCAGAGCTCACAGAGCGGGCAGCAGGCCCCCGCAGCCCCTGCGGGGCAGGGGGGCCCCAAGCTCCAGGGTGCCCCCTCTGTCCAGCACTCGGTCTGCAGAGCTCCTGATTGAGCCCGGAGGGGACCCCTCTATGTGCCTTGCAGGGAGGCCCCCTCGAGTTTCGTTATGCCAGTGCAGCGCTCACGGAGCTCGTAGCCGGCCCCTGCAGCCCCTGCGGTGCGGGAGGGCCCCAAGCTCCAGGGTGCCCCCTCCGCCCAGCACCCGGTCTGCAGAGCTCCTGATTGAGCCCGGAGGGGACCCCTCCATGTGCCTTGCAGGGAGGCCCCCTCGAGTTTCGTTACGCCAGTGCAGAGCTCACAGAGCGGGCAGCGGCCCCCGCAGCCCCTGCGGAGCGGGGTGCCCCAAGCTCCAGGGGCCCCCTCCGCCCTGCACTCGGTCTGCAGAGCTCCTGATTGAGCCCAGAGGGGACCCCTCCACGTGCCTTGCAGGGAGGCCCCCTCGAGTTTCGTTACGCCAGTGCAGAGCTCACAGAGCGGGCAGCAGGCCCCCACAGCCCCTGCGGGGTGGGGGGGACCCAAGCTCCAGGGTGCCCCCTCTGTCCAGCACTCGGTCTGCAGAGCTCCTGATTGAGCCCGGAGGGGACCCCTCCATGTGCCTTGCAGGGAGGCCCCCTCGAGTTTCGTTACGCCAGTGCAGAGCTCACAGAGCGGGCAGCAGGCCCCCGCAGCCCCTGCGGGGCCCCAAGATCCAGGGTGCCCCCTCTGTCCAGCACTCGGTCTGCAGAGCTCCTGATTGAGCCCGGAGGGGACCCCTCCATGTGCCTTGCAGGGAGGCCCCCTCGAGTTTCGTTATGCCAGTGCAGCGCTCACGGAGCTGGTAGCCGGCCCCTGCAGCCCCTGCGGTGCGGGAGGGCCCCAAGCTCCAGGGTGCCCCCTCCGCCCAGCACTCGGTCTGCAGAGCTCCTGATTGAGCCCGGAGGGGACCCCTCCATGTGCCTTGCAGGGAGGACCCCTCGAGTTTCGTTACGCCAGTGCAGAGCTCACAGAGCGGGCAGCAGGCCCTCGCAGCCCCGGCGGGGCGGGGGGGCCCCAAGCTCCAGGGTGCCCCCTCTATCCAGCACTCGGTCTGCAGAGCTCCTGATTGAGCCCAGAGGGGACCCCTCCATGTGCCTTGCAGGGAGGCCCCCTCGAGTTTCGTTACGCCAGTGCAGAGCTCACGGAGCTGGTAGCCGGCCCCCGCAGCCCCTGCGGTCCGGGAGGCCCCAAGCTCCAGGGGCCCCCTCCGCCCAGCACTCGGTCTGTAGAGCTCCTGAATGAGCCGGGAGGGGACCCCTCCATGTGCCTTGCAGGGAGGCCCCCTCGAGTTTCGTTACGCCAGTGCAGAGCTCACGGAGCGGGCAGTGGGCAGTGGAAAGCGGAGTCGCTTATCATCAGTCCAGAGAGCCCGTGGCCACGCTTGTGGCCCATGTGCGAAGCCCTGAGCATTGGGCCCACAGCTGAGTGCACTTTTAGCGGCAACCAATGGGAGTCAGCGAGCTGTCAGCCAATCCGAGCCTGCGCTAAAAAAACTCGACCTAATTTTTCTTTGTAATGTAGACAGGGTATCTGTCTTTGAAAATGATTTTATTATCAAGGGGCAACAATCTACAACATTGAATTAAAATTAAAAGAAGCAAATTTAAATTGTAGTTCATTGAAAAAACAGTCTCCAAGGACTACCTTTATTATTAATAAAAGTCATTATGAATTTATCCTGTATTTCATGCTCATTTAAAGGCATAACTTGATGTAGCAAGTTAACCCATTTGGAAAGTAAGCACTGAATCTTTGAAAGTATTGGATTTACATATTTTCAGTAAGCACCTAGTTATTTTGAATATATATTTAAATTCCAAGAAGGCGACTCCGTGCATGCTGAACAACTTGTATCTGATAAAGGTGTTGACATGCATTCTGATGTGTAAATATATCAGATAGAACTACATAATCCGAGGGCAATTGTCCTGGTTGATAGAACTAATACAGCGAGGAAAGATAGAGTACAGGTAGCAAACACCAGCATCCCTCTGTGGAGAGAAGTTGTGAATTAAATGGAAGAACCTGCAGGAGAACTGGACATTCCCATTTGAGTTATTGAGGGGAGAGGGAACTTGGGGCACATTTGAAAGTATGCACAGAGATAGTGAACAATAAAATACACATGGAACAAATTAAAGAACGGATTGAAAAGAAAGAGAATCAGCGCAACTTGAGGTGACTTGCAGGTGTGCTTAATAAGTAATGAGGTGTGAGCATCACTGTGGAGGTTTCAAATACAATGCTCCAGTCATACCTTGGAATAAGTAAAGCCAGATCACTCGCGCCTCCCAGCCACCGCGCTCGAGCATGGCAAGGAGCTTTGGCCGCGCCCTCAAAGACGGCCACAGCAAAATTGCCAATGACGACAAATGGTGCGCTAACACCACAGAGGATATCTAGGCGCGTGTCACAGCACACACTGCACACAGTAGAGAGTGGGCGTATACCTCAAAAGATTACCGCCCTCTTGCTGCGGGGAAACAAAACCTGAATTTCATCTGCAGAACTCCAGTTTCTGTGCGGAGAGAAATCATCGCTGCACTGTATGTTGGTATGAGTGAGGTGCCCGTACCACATCCGAGGAGACACACGGAGCCGGAGGCAAGTGATGCAGGAAATGCTTGACTAGTCTCTCTGGAGCTCTGATAATCCGGCCACAAAAGCCAGGAGAGAGCACAGAAAGGGGAGATGACTGGAAGGTCCCCTACACCAGGTCATCACCAGTAATGTGAACTAGAGAACACGAAACAAAGTGAACGTGCAAGTGAAGTTTTATTGTCAGTCGTCCATTTTCCTCAACCGATATCACAGTCACAGACACCATTCCAAGGTAAGCTCCAGGCGGAACGTTCTAAGAGGAAGGAAGGAGCCGGGTTGGGGGAAGGAAGTACCAATTGTGACAAGGAAGGCCCTAAGGGTAAAGGGAGTAATAACAAAAATCATGCGAGATTGTAGAAATATCCTTTAAAATTGCAGACATATCCACAAAACACAGTTTTTCCAAGTCAGTATCTCCGTCTGGGGCTACCACAATGTTAAAAATAACAGAGCCTAATAATTCCAGTCGACCGCATCAGTACGGATCAGTTAAAGCATCAAAAGACTCGTAAATAGTACTTTTCTTGTTGCGCCTGACACGTTTGTGCGAGTCGGTCAGGACGACTGTTGCGGTTGCATTGCAAGATGGAAGCGGTTCAGGGTGCAGTGCCCTCACAACGCGGTGCAGGCAGCGGCTCGGTGACGATCGTCCAGGCGGTGTTGGTGAGACCAATGCTTATGGTGCGGGGTTAGGCGGTGCTTGATGCTGTACTTGCAGTTTGCTGTGCAGGCGACGGAGCCGGTCGATGTTCAGGTCGGGCATCAACTGCGTCGGTGACGTCCAGGCAGGGTGAATACAATGCGGTGCCCAGAGGACGTGGTGCTAGCAGCGGCTCGGTGGAGGCGGCTTTGGTCGTCGGTGAGGCCAGGGTTGCAGTGCAAAATGCGGCAGTGTCTTATGCAGTGCCTGCAGCACACAGAGCCAGCGACGGAGTCTGTTGCTTTTCCCTTCTCTGTGGCAACTGAAACAATGGTTGCAGAAGTGGTACCCAGAGGTTGGTGAAGTCTTTGCAGTCCCTGAGACTTAAGAAGAGGAGGCAAGCTCTAATTCAAGTCTTTGGAGATACTCAGCACAAGTACAGAAAGTTCAGTCCAGTCCTTTCACTGCCCAAGGCACAAGCAGCATCTGCAGGGCAACCCAACAAAGCAACAACACAGCAAAGGGGCAGTACTCCTCCTGGAAGCTCTTCTTCCTGGCAGGTTCCTTGATTCCAGTGAGTTCCAAAGTTCTGGGGTCTGGGCCCCAATATTTATACTCAAAACTCCTTTGTTCTCTCAGGCAGATAGTGTATGTGCTTATTCCGAACCAGTTTGGTCCACTCTGTTCTAGTTTCCCAGCAGGAGGTGGAGACAGCATTCAGGTACAAGGAAATCTCCTTCCACTACTCTAAATGCTGCCCAGGTCCATTCAGCACAGCCCTGACTTATCCAGGAAAGGCAGGACACACCACGACCCCTCCCAGTGGCTGTCTGAAGAGAATGCACATCCCCAGCCCCTGTCACTCCAAAGCCAGAGTGTCAATGCACAAACCAAGCACAGGCACACAGGATGGCTAAGCAAGAAAATACCTACTTTCTAAAAGTGAAATTTTCAAACACAGAACATAAAAATCATCTTTACTAAAAGTTATATTTTTATATTCTGAGTCCAGGCATACAAAACTCCATTTCACCCTCTTGTCCGCATGGGAAGTTATGCTTATTAGATGTTATAAGTAAAACTTCCATTCTATCCTATGGGACAGATAGCCTTTCCCTAGTGAAAAAAGAATTACACTGTAATTCACTACCAGAGCGTCACACACACCAGTGCATGTCCTTCCTTTACTTTACACAGCACCCTGCCCACAGGGGTACCTTGGTCCTACTTTAGGGGTGACTTATTTGTAAGAAAAGGGAAGATTAGGGCCTGACAAGTGGGTGCACTTGCCAAGTCAACATGGCAGTCACAACTGTCCTCACACACTGCAGTGGCAGGTTTGAGATACCTTTAAATGTAAATGTCCAGTATTTGTAATGCGCAAACAATTACCGGAAGGTGTCAAGGCGCTGGGGGCGCTCGTGAAGATTAAGCAAGCTATTGCCCAGAGTCACATGGTGCTGGGCTAATCTGCCACTGGTGCCGGGGATTGAACCGTGAGACCCCAGGTTCTGGAGTCAGACGCCCTGGCCGCTGCGCCACACCTCTTTACAGGGCTACTTATGTGGGTGGCACAATCAGTGCTACAGGCCCACTAGTAGCATTTGATTTACAGGCCCTGTCAATCTCAGTGCACTGTACTAGGGAGTTACCAGTAGATCAAATATGTCAATCATGGAAACACCAATCCATAACACAATTTACAACAGAAGCACTTGCACTTTAACACTGAACAGCAGTGAGAAAGTGCGCAGACACACTAAAGCAGCAAAAACCGAGTCAAAACCGGGAGGACAGAAAGCAAAAAAGACAAAGATGTGAAATCAACTGGAGGAAACAGTTTTAGAAATGTGGGTGAAATATGCTGCAGGCAGCTCCTGCTCTTTTTATGTCACAGAGGATGTGAACCCACGCGGCTGTTACAATTCGCTGAACCTTGCAGTAGCAGGTAGTGGATAATCAGGGATTTGCTGCTGTTGGACTTGGCCCTTTTTCCCTCATTTTTTTCGTTTTTGTAATGTTAAGGTGCAGGTGCTTACTTCTCCCAAGATGGCTGCCACAGACCCCTGCTACTGCAGGGTGGTCGTTTTTCATAGTAGCACCCTAGCTGCCAGGAGCTGGCTGGGACCCACAACAATGTTGCGATACCAGCCCGCCTTTTTGTCCCATAGTTAGAGTGGGGAAGCTCCTGGAAGAAGCTGGAACCTTCTAGAAGGGAGGTGGGGTTTTACTTTTGCCGCCTTGGCTAGAGGTCACCTGACCTAGGGCTACTTAGGTGTGGGAGGGAAACTTGTGTGGTGAGTTGGCCATTGGGGTGAAGCAGAGCTGGAAGAATCCACCAGGAGTGTAGGCGGTAGGGCCTAGCCAGGGACTTATGCCTCTGAGAGTGACAGGATTTAGGTACTGCCTCTTAAGTGAGTGAGGTGCCCTGTGAATCCCACTGATCTTGCCCAGTAGTAGGAGGACCCAGAGACTCTCTGCCAACCTGACTAGGAAGGACCTAGTCGCCCTCTCCATCCCTACCCCTGTAACAGAACCCCTTAAGGGCGCCAGATACATCTGCGCCACAAGACTTCATCTGTCAACTGAGAACTGAAATCTAACTTTAAGAACTGAGACTGCATGACAAGAGCGAGCTGTAAGCCTTGAATGCCAGAGCTGAGACTGCGTGTCCAAGCTACCCTAGTGAACAAAATACTAAGCCGATTGCCAAGACACCGGGGATCGACCAGGTACCAGCGCTGTGACCCCCGCGCTTCCTACCCTGGTCTGGGACCCCCGGCAGCGTGCTCCGCTGAGCACTTTACCCCATCCTTAATTTGAGCCCCCCCCCTGCGACGACGAAGCCAGCGCGCTCACCGCTGCGGCCTGGAGGCCTGGAGGAGTGCCCTGCTGTGTCGCGAGGCCCAGGAGAAGCCCGGGGCCCTGTCGCTGCCGTCGCAGCCGAGTGAGGAGGTGCGCAAGGTCGGGGCCGAGTTCCCCCAACGTCGTGAGGACGGACGCCTGCTGACGCCGAGACGGAGGTAAGCCCAGAGGCCGAGATCCCCCCTGGTGCGCCCCCTGCTGGTCCGGAAACAGCACCGCACTTGGCCCGGGTCGTCCCCTCCGTGGGAATCCCCTCCCCTGCCTGCGCGACGGAGAGACCCCGCCGAGGGATCCTGTCCGTGTCCCCCCTTCTGTAAGACTGAAAGCGGTGCGACGTGAACTGCACCGGAGCATAGGGACCCGCTCCGCAAGTCCGGTCAGTCTCCCCGCTGGAAGCCGCCTAAAGAACTGACTAACTTTACCCTCGTGTGGCGCTTCCCGCCACCGACCCTGCTTCCCCAGCCGGAGCGACAAGGAAATGCGAGTAGCGCCTTGTGTTATATTCTCTACTCGACAGTAATTACCTCACAAGAAAATGCGAGTAGCGCCTTGTGTTACATGCTCTACTCGAGAGTAATTGTTTGCCAGGAAATGCGAGTAGCGCCTTGTGTTATATGCTCTACTCGACAGTAATTACCTCACAAGAAAATGCGAGTAGCGCCTTGTGTTACATGCTCTACTCGAGAGTAATTGTTTGCCAGGAAATGCGAGTAGCGCCTTGTGTTATATGCTCTACTCGACAGTAATTACCTCACAAGAAGATGCGAGTAGCGCCTTGTGTTATATGCTCTACTCGAAAGAAATTGTTTGCCAGGAAATGCGAGTAGCGCCTTGTGTTATATGCTCTACTCGAAAGTAATTGTTTGCCAGGAAAATGCGAGTAGCGCCTTGTGTTATATGCTCTACTCGAAAGTAATTGTTTGCCAGGAAATGCGAGTAGCGCCTTGTGTTATATGCTCTACTCGACAGTAATTACCTCACAAGGAAATGCGAGTAGCGCCTTGTGTTATATGCTCTACTCGAAAGTAATTGGTTGCCAGGAAATGCGAGTAGCGCCTTGTGTTATATGCTCTACTCGACAGTAATTACATGCCAAGGGATGCGCGTAGCGCATTGTATTATATGTTCTGCACGAAGGTAATGCCATACCAGGATCACGAGTAACGTATTGTATTATATGCTCTGCTCGACTGTAATTACCTGCAAATGGTTGCGCGTAGCGCTTTGTTTTATATGCTTTACTTCATAGGATCAGGGGCCATCGATTACGAGGAGCGCTCAGTTCCACAGGCGCCATGTTAGTGAGCCCAATGTGTCCCCGTTCAAGTATCATGCTTAGTTAGACGGCTCGTTCAGGGAAAGACTTCACGTAAGCGCGCACAGCGCTAGAACAAGGTTAGGCACTGCATGAATATCACCCAGAATGTCGAATGTAATGTTATGATGGTATTATAAGTCATGTATTGCCTTGTTATTTCCTGAACTGCATCTGACCAGCTAAACTTGGATAAACTTGAAGTATTTGCATAATTTAAACGGTGTGGCGTCCCTTATTGTGTGTGTCCCTAGTCCATGAGAAGCGTGTGGTGTATGGTTGCTTAACACATCGCCCTCTGGTTGCCCGACCGGCTCGCGCCACGCTACCGCCTATAGGGCCAGGTGACCCCAGGTTCCTACATTGTTGGCCAGCGGTGGGATCCTTGGGACTTGTGACCATACATCACCCTTCCGTGAGGCGAAGGGCGCCACAATTAAACGCCTATCCTACATTTTTTTTGTTCCACAGCTCAGAAACCATTGTTGCTGGATCATTAGTTCCACTGTCCAGGTAGAGAGTGCAAGAAGCCTGGTTAGCTATTGACTGTTGCCTACACCCTAGGAATTTTCTCCTTAGTGTCTAGGTCCCCACCTGCCAGAATGGAATCCCGGTTAGCTGACCTCGAGGGGTACACAGCGAAGCAACTAAGGGAGTTCGCGCAGGAGTTGGGGGTGCCTGGGATGCGGAGGGCCAAAGGGCCGGAACTCCGTACCGCCATTAGGGCATGGGTAGAGGCCCACCCAGACGGGAGAGGGGATGAGGGACAGGAAGCGCCAGAGGCACCTCAGGGGGAGAGCGCCCAGGAAGTCCTAGACATCTTGAATGTAGACATGTCTGAGAATGTGCCCCCAGGAAGACGTTCTGGGGCCAGTAGTAGGACAGGGGCCAGTAGTAGGACAGGGTCCAGGAGGAGCGCGTCTCCAGAAGAGTACGAGGACAGGAGGGAAGAGAGGCAATTAAAATGGGAGCTGGCCAAATTAGAGCAGGAGAACGAAAGGGAAAGGGCCAGATTGGAACGGGAAAGAGAGAATAAGACATGGGCAATGGAGGAGAGGAGGATGGCGCACGAGCTTCGGATGAAGGAGTTGGAGCTGCGTGCCCTCCAGATGAGTGTGTCCAGTGATGACACTGGTGGCAGCATACCGGAAGCTCCACAGGAGCTAGAAGTTTATTTACCCCAGGATGACATCACCAGGGTGTCTGAGGAGGCATTGGTGGGTGACCCTGAAGGGGGTGGTGCAGGGATCTCCCAACCCAGCGAGGTGGGAGAAGTGGCAGATAGCCCAGCTAGGTCCCAGGGAGAGAGGGTTGTAGGGCCTCACGACCTATCTGTAGGAAGGCGTGAGACGGGGAGGTGTCCCGAAGTGCCCCAACCGAAGTCTCAGGGCCTGGAGCGTTCCGCAAGGGAGCCCCAGGTTGGGAGCCTAGGCTGTCCCGATGGGCCATCCAGTGCAGGGGAGCCCCTAGTGTCAGGAGGACCCAGGGCGACTGTAACCAGCGCTCCTGAGGTTCTGGGGTTGGCCCAGTTGCAGGGTTTAGATCCTGGGCTGGGGTGCCAGGTTCAGGGGTTGCCTGACCTGGCGGGTGGGGCCTCTGCTAACAGGGTCCCCCCGAAATTGACTTCCAGGGGTACTTTTCCCGTTAGGAGGGTGCTGAAATCTGGAAGGGGGTGCAGAGGGAGGAAGGTCTCGCCTCGGGCACCGACTCAGCCTAAGGGTTTAGACCCTAGGTTGAGGAATCAGTTGAAGGGTCAAGGCCCTAGACTGAGGAGGAAGTGGTGGTCTGAGGGTGCCTCGCAGGGTAGGGTGAGGAACCCCAGAAGGAGAGTTAGGGCGAGGAGAACCTCGCCCCTGAAGGCTGGTCAGCCTAAGGGTGTGAACCCCAGGAGGAAGGACCAGAGGCAGTTTAGGACTGCAAGGAGGAGGACCGGAGTGGTCAACAGGCACTACAGGCCTGGGGCTACTGCCCCCCACTCCGCGAGATCACCCGGGCCAGAGACATCTGGACGGCCCAGGGGCCGATCCTGGCCACAACTAGCTAGGGAGCCCCAGTGGGGTGGTTTCGTTGGTCCAGGGAGGTTTGTTAGGGAACCATTGGGTTCCAGAGCGGCGGAGAACCTGCGGGTGCTCCTGCCGTTGCGGGCCTGCGTCCACCTTTTCTCGCCCCAAGCAGGGAAGACCATCAAGGCATTGATCGGTCTACCCTGGCTTTCGGCTGGAAGGGGGTTATGTTGGACTTGGCCCTTTTTCCCTCATTTTTTTCGTTTTTGTAATGTTAAGGTGCAGGTGCTTACTTCTCCCAAGATGGCTGCCACAGACCCCTGCTACTGCAGGGTGGTCGTTTTTCATAGTAGCACCCTAGCTGCCAGGAGCTGGCTGGGACCCACAACAATGTTGCGATACCAGCCCGCCTTTTTGTCCCATAGTTAGAGTGGGGAAGCTCCTGGAAGAAGCTGGAACCTTCTAGAAGGGAGGTGGGGTTTTACTTTTGCCGCCTTGGCTAGAGGTCACCTGACCTAGGGCTACTTAAGAGTGGGAGGGAAACTTGTGTGGTGAGTTGGCCATTGGGGTGAAGCAGAGCTGGAAGAATCCACCAGGAGTGTAGGCGGTAGGGCCTAGCCAGGGACTTATGCCTCTGAGAGTGACAGGATTTAGGTACTGCCTCTTAAGTGAGTGAGGTGCCCTGTGAATCCCACTGATCTTGCCCAGTAGTAGGAGGACCCAGAGACTCTCTGCCAACCTGACTAGGAAGGACCTAGTCGCCCTCTCCATCCCTACCCCTGTAACAGAACCCCTTAAGGGCGCCAGATACATCTGCGCCACAAGACTTCATCTGTCAACTGAGAACTGAAATCTAACTTTAAGAACTGAGACTGCATGACAAGAGCGAGCTGTAAGCCTTGAATGCCAGAGCTGAGACTGCGTGTCCAAGCTGACCTATCAAACTAAATGCTAAGCCGATTGCCAAGTCACCGGGGATCGACCAGGTACTAGCGCTGTGACCCCCGCGCTTCCTGCCCTGGTCTGGGACCCCCGGCAGCGTGCTCCGCTGAGCACTTTACCCCATCCTTAATTTGAGCCCCCCCCCTGCGACGACGAAGCCAGCGCGCTCACCGCTGCGGCCTGGAGGCCTGGAGGAGTGCCCTGCTGTGTCGCGAGGCCCAGGAGAAGCCCGGGGCCCCGTCGCTGCCGTCGCAGCCGAGTGAGGAGGTGCGCAAGGTCGGGGCCGAGTTCCCCCAACGTCGTGAGGACGGACGCCTGCTGACGCCGAGACGGAGGTAAGCCCAGAGGCCGAGATCCCCCCTGGTGCGCCCCCTGCTGGTCCAGAAACTGCACCGCACTTGGCCCGGGTCGTCCCCTCCGTGGGAATCCCCTCCCCTGCCTGCGCGACGGAGAGACCCCGCCGAGGGATCCTGTCCGTGTCCCCCCTTCTGTAAGACTGAAAGCGGTGCGACGTGAACTGCACCGGAGCATAGGGACCCGCTCCGCAAGTCCGGTCAGTCTCCCCGCTGGAAGCCGCCTAAAGAACTGACTAACTTTACCCTCGTGTGGCGCTTCCCGCCACCGACCCTGCTTCCCCAGCCGGAGCGACAAGGAAATGCGAGTAGCGCCTTGTGTTATATGCTCTACTCGACAGTAATTACCTCACAAGAAAATGCGAGTAGCGCCTTGTGTTACATGCTCTACTCGAGAGTGATTGTTTGCCAGGAAATGCGAGTAGCGCCTTGTGTTATATGCTCTACTCGACAGTAATTACCTCACAAGAAGATGCGAGTAGCGCCTTGTGTTATATGCTCTACTCGAAAGTAATTTTTTGCCAGGAAATGCGAGTAGCGCCTTGTGTTATATGCTCTACTCGAAAGTAATTGTTTGCCAGGAAAATGCGAGTAGCGCCTTGTGTTATATGCTCTACTCGAAAGTAATTGTTTGCCAGGAAATGCGAGTAGCGCCTTGTGTTATATGCTCTACTCGACAGTAATTGGTTGCCAGGAAATGCGAGTAGCGCCTTGTGTTATATGCTCTACTCGACAGTAATTACATGCCAAGGGATGCGCGTAGCGCATTGTATTATATGTTCTGCACGAAGGTAATGCCATACCAGGATCACGAGTAACGTATTGTATTATATGCTCTGCTCGACTGTAATTACCTGCAAATGGTTGCGCGTAGCGCTTTGTTTTATATGCTTTACTTCATAGGATCAGGGGCCATCGATTACGAGGAGCGCTCAGTTCCACAGGCGCCATGTTAGTGAGCCCAATGTGTCCCCGTTCAAGTATCATGCTTAGTTAGACGGCTCGTTCAGGGAAAGACTTCACGTAAGCGCGCACAGCGCTAGAACAAGGTTAGGCACTGCATGAATATCACCCAGAGTGTCGAATGTAATGTTATGATGGTATTATAAGTCATGTATTGCCTTGTTATTTCCTGAACTGCATCTGACCAGCTAAACTTGGATAAACTTGAAGTATTTGCATAATTTAAACGGTGTGGCGTCCCTTATTGTGTGTGTCCCTAGTCCATGAGAAGCGTGTGGTGTATGGTTGCTTAACACATCGCCCTCTGGTTGCCCGACCGGCTCGTGCCACGCTACCGCCTATAGGGCCTGGTGACCCCAGGTTCCTACAGCTGCCTTCCAAGAGCCTCTGTTTGTGAGTAATGGTACTGTTCACCACACAAATCAATTGAGACGTCATTATTTCAACTACTACATACTTCCCACTAGGTACAATGAGCAAAATTCCCCTCTGTACTTGTACTAAAACATTTTTGTCAACATTTTTAAAAAAATGTAGGACATCAGTTTTACCTTGAAGGAGAATTTACACCAATACAAATGGAATAATTGGAGTTTGGTCGCGTGAATTCTCGCATCACTAACCCGTGGTCCAATTGAAACTATCCAATCAAGGCACCGGAATGACAACGGAGGCTCAGGCCAAGGGCCTCCAAAGAAGAAATGGGGGAAACATATTACTTGGTCACCCTTTCAACTGGCCCCTTCATGAGAATTTGCTATTCATTTATGGCACGCAGCATTTATGGCATGGACTCTCCATCGTAAAACACAGAAGAGCCCGTGCACAATCTGCATTTTGTAGTAGGTTTAGTAGCACTTTCCTTTCTCTCAAACAGAGTGGGATCCTTTTCTATAAATTACAACGTTTATACTTGGCTTATATAGCAACGCTTTTCAATTGGCGCCTTAGTGCTCTCACATATACCCAGTCGATTCGTTGTTTCGTGGCCTCCCTGCTCTAACGGATTTTCGAGTTCGTACGTACGAGGATCACACTCTGTTTGAGAAAAAGGAAAGTTTATTTCAAAAAATCAGTTTTAATGATCACCCTTATAAGAAGATGACACGGTGGGTCTAACGGATATAAGAACGCATTACTGGTGTTGAAAGGCCGAGATACCGGTGCCCCCTGGAAAAATATAAAAGCCCATAGACTCTGGCTCCAGAACGTTCATAAATTATAAGATTTTTAAATAAAACGTTGTTAGTCCTGAGGAAGGTGAAAGCATCGAGAAGTCATCGAAACGCTGCGTCGACTGTTTTTTAACAACTGTATTGACTATATGTTTTTAGCAAATGTTTTTAACTTTGTGAAATAATAATCAGATTGTAACCTGAAATAGGAGGAATGATATGGTATTCATGTAAGCTAGAAGTGGCTTAGAATGTATATTTTTAATATATGCTTATTATTAATAAATTGTACTGTGATATCTTTTACATATTATTAGTTCATTGCTTACTTAGCTCTTACTTATTATGAGGTTGTGACACTTTTTTAACAGAACATTAGACACTTGGTCGATGGTGAGATAATTCCCCTTTTAATATTAAAACGATAGGGACATTATTTTCTTTGGTAGTGTTATTGAAAAGCAGTCCCAGACATGGCGGTCTGCTGAGCCCAGCAGGCCACCATCCCTCGGAGGGCTGGCATCCCCAATGGGCTCACAAATTGCGAGAGGCTCATTAATATTCATGAGCCTCGCAAATTGCGACCCCATTGGGAATTGCAAAACAGTGTAATAACACTGTTGTACATTTCATTTAGCGCCTCACAATTTGCGACTAGCAAATTGCGAGGCGCTAAATGAAAGGGTTGTACATCTGGCCCTTAATTGTGTAGTATTTTTTTTATTTTGTCCTGCATTTAAAATAAATATTTTAAATAATTTACAATAATATTTCACCTAAAAATATTTTACCGGTTTTAAAAAAAGTTTAATAAACTTTTTCCTATACTTTCCTGTTGGGAGACCAACCCAGTGGCGGAGACTTCCTTCCATGTGTGAAGAGCTACTAGGAGTAACTTTACAATCAAGAATTAGGCTCCGCCCTCGGACTTCTGGTTGTGTAGGCCTCTTCGTCATCATAACTTTGTTCGGTCATTACAAACCATTAAAGTGCACAAAACATGATAAAACTGTATAATATAACAAGCACAAGCCATCAAAACCGATATAAATATCAGACAAGTCTTAAGTGGACCCCCACAGAGGGAGAAGGGCAGAGTAGAGTCCGATCCAGCGTGGAGGTCACCGCACGCCCCCTCCGGCCGCCGGGGTGCATTCTGAGACGAAGGCCTCCTTCTCGGCATGCAGGCCCGGCTCTAGAACACGCGAAAGACACAGAACAAAACATTTTAAACCAGAAATATGGAAACCACGTGATATTCAGGTAGCACTAGACTTGCAGCTGCGCAGCAACACATGGGAGGTAACGTGCACATGCACGTGCAAAGGAGCGGGAACGTGCGAGCCTGCTACCTTTACAGGGTTCATTGAGATGCCGGAGCGCTTCTACCATTCACCCCACAAGAACTTCCCTGCAGCGCACATAACCCTCGCACTGCGCCTAACCGGTGGAACTCATTATCCAGCCCCCCGTCCCGCTGGCGACCCCAAGAAACTTAGCCAACAAGGATGGTACAGTTGTGGTCGTTGTTGGCCGCAGATTTTATTATGGTTACATACATATATGGCATGACTTTGGTCATATTGGGTTATTTGCGAACTGCCATGTCTTTGGATACAAAGCTGTGCCCCCCCATTCGTAGTTTGTTGTACATCCAGTTCGTAAATGACCCGACCCCCCCAACCAGTTCTGCTGTTGGTCCTTGGTAGTCCTTCTTTGGTCCTGTTACCACCGGGATCCCCATTTGGTTGGTCACCCACGCTCTCTGCGTGTAGGGAGGGGTAGCTTTTTCTCCCCGGAGTTAGGCCCCAACTCGCTACCTTTTGTGCCCTGCCGACAGGCCGGGTCTGGGCCGCGAGCGCCGTCTCCGTTTGCTACCCCCCTTTGTTGGCCAGGCCACATCACCCTGCCGTGCGGCATCCCAAGGTGAGCGGCCCTCCTCCTACACACCGCCCTGTCGGTGTGTCTCGTTAGCCAACCATCATACAATTTTCCGCCAACGCTCTTGTTGCTGTCCAGCACTGGGACACTGCTGCTTCGTAGGTGTGGGTGGGTGGGTTTGCAAGAATCCACGCCGGTGCGCCGCTCTCCCCGGTCCACGAAGTTAGGAGCTGCTTGGGCGAGCGGTTCCTTATATTCCCCTTTTTGCTTCCCGCCGTTCCGGGCAGCCACCCCCATTGGGGGGTTTGTACCCTGCATCGCCCCCCCATTGGACGAGGGGGGGGGGGTTAGTCGCCACCAGGCTGGCCTGCGGACGGGAGGGGCTACCACTTGCCGCTTCCGGTCGCCGGAGGCGCCCAGAACCGGTTTTCCTACCACCTTTGGCGCGGCGCGGGTTATGGTGCCGGCCCCTGAGCCTCTCCCCCCCTTCGGGGAGGAACGGCGGCCTCTGCAATAACCCTCGCACTGCGCCTAACCGGTGGAACTCATTATCCAGCCCCCCGTCCCGCTGGCGACCCCAAGAAACTTAGCCAACAAGGATGGTATAGTTGTGGTCGTTGTTGGCCGCAGATTTTATTATGGTTACATACATATATGGCATGACTTTGGTCATATTGGGTTATTTGCGAACTGCCATGTCTTTGGACACAAAGCCGTGCCCCCCCATTCGTAGTTTGTTGTACATCCAGTTCGTAAATGACCCAACCCCCCCAACCAGTTCTGTTGTTGGTCCTTGGTAGTCCTTCTTTGGTCCTGTTACCACCGGGACCACCATTTGGTTGGTCACCCACGCTCTCTGCGTGTAGGGAGGGGTAGCTTTTTTCCCCGGAGTTAGGCCCCAACTCGCTACCTTTTGTGCCCTGCCGACAGGCCGGGTCTGGGCCGCGAGCGCCGTCTCCGTTTGCTACCCCCCTTTGTTGGCCAGGCCACATCACCCTGCCGTGCGGCATCCCAAGGTGAGCGGCCCTTCTCCTACACACCGCCCTGTCGGTGTGTCTCGTTGGCCAACCATCGTACAATTTTCCGCCACGCCGCAGGGAGGCTCACGTCTTCTTGCGGCTCCCCCCCCCCTACGCTCTTGTGGCCCACCCGCTTTTTTTTTTTTTTTATCTGCAACCTGCCAAGGCCATAGCGCCCCATAGGTTGTGCCAGAAGACCTTCATCCCTTCCTCTGAGAGATGAACCCCGTCGTGGCCATACAGTTCTTGGCGCCCAAGGTGGATCAGACCGTGTCTGATGGACTCCATGCCGTTGGTGCTGCAAAATTTGTGCATGGCGATGTTCAGTTTCCTTCTAGTATTTTCCACTGCTCTATGCGATTCCGCACCCCTCCATTGCCCCCTGCTGATCATCTCGGACCATATGATGGTTGTGCCCCTAAAAATTGCAGATGCCCTTGTGAGGTCCTCCTGGATGGTGTGACTTAATGCTTTCCTTCCCATGCTGGTCAAGTCATTGCCCCCGAGGTGGATGATCAGTATATCCGGGTGCCATGCTGCATCTGCCAGCAGGTTTCCAAGTGTCGTCATCAGCTGGCTCCATTTCATCCCTGGTTGTCCCAGCCACCGGATACACGTGCCTCTGGGCTTGCCCGCCAGCTTGTGACCCGTCTGCCGCCACCAAGTTCGCATCCTGGCAACAAATGAATGGGTCACTGCCCACACCAGCCGGGGGCGCTCTCCTGTTGAACAAGGAATCACATAACAGACAGTCATCTTAGCACCCAGCGGTATTTTTTTTTTTTGTGAACACCCTGCCGTGCGGCATCCCAAGGTGGCACGCTGTGCCCACTCACCCTGCCGTGCGGCATCCCAAAGTGAGTGGCACGACCCTCCCCTGCAGGGTCTAAAGCAACTGTGGCCTGATGTATGTTTTGTATGCCCTGGACCGCCACCGGCCCATTTCCTGAATTCTAGCCCCTGGCATTCCGTGTTGTGACGCCGCTGTCGCTGCGCCGATCCTGAAAGAGTGAGGAGCGAATGCTCTCGGGGGCAGCCCCGCTTTGTCAAGGGCCTGGCGCATCAGGGCCGTAAATTGAAATCTGCTCAGGTTACTTCCGTCCTGATGTTTGAACAGTGCCCCCCCGCCTGCCGGGCGAGCCTCCATATATCCGCGCAAGCAGCATACCGCGCATGACTTGTTGCCCTGGATGCATCTCAACTGCACCACTGCGCCCCTTCCCGCCTGGTCCGTTTTTGAACCTTCGTAGCAGGATTTCCACTGAAGCTGCCCCTGGCTTGACGTCCTCAGCCTGGATGCACAGCTCCGCCGGGCCCTGCCTCCTGGGAGCAACTAGTTCGCTAATGCGGAACGCACCAAAGAATGCTATGGCGAAAGCCGCTTGAAACAGGAGCAGCTCAAAGTTATCTTTTGTACACCACGCCAAGGCCTCCAACAGCTTGCCAAGTTTCTCAAAGTCTATGGGCCTCCTGCCATCCACCTTCTTCCCTTCAGTTCGCCTCCACCCTTTCATGGCCGCCTTGATGTACAAGGATGCCGTCGGGACCTCCCCTGTATAGATTTTTGCATAATGGGCCATGGTTGCTAGGTGTGCCTGCGCCCAGGACCTAGTCTTTTTGTTGGCGAATGCCCACTGTATAAATCGCTCCACTGCCCTTCTTGTCCCTTCCCTGTCCGTCAGGGATCGCACGCCACCTATCTCCATCACTGTTAAGGCGTATTTCTTGTAGCGTCTAGCTGCCTCTGGCGTGAGGGCCTGGTTCACCAGTATGGATAAATCTACCCCCCCAGGTCCCACAGGTGCGCTGGGAAAGGCGTCATGTTCTCGTCTGCCCCAGGTGCCAGTTCCCTGAAACGGTCCATCTGTGACCTGGACAAGGCGTCTGCTACCGTGTTGTCCACCCCCGGGACATGGCGGGCCTTCACATCCAGGTTCCCTTCCAGCTGTAATTTAACCAACTGACGCATTAGTCTTAGGGTGTTGGGGCACCTTGCCGCCCCCTTGTTGATGGCCTGTACCACCCCCTTGTTGTCAGACCACAGTGTCAGCTTCATGTCTTTTAGCTCAAGTTTCCATATGGTCAGTGCCACTATAATGTTATGTTGTCTGTGACACCCTTTCTATTCCATTTCTCTGGCCACCGACTAGCACACCACCTCTTGCCGAGAATTGCCCCGAAACCTGTGCTACCCGCAGCATCCGTGAATAGGGCTCTCTGTTTGGCTGTTACCCAGCCCTCCCTCCATATGAGGATGCCATTAAAGTCCGCGAGGAACTTATCCCACATCTGTAGGTCTTGCTTGACCCCCATCCCAAGCCTTACGTGGTGATGCTGGTGTGTGAGGCCTGAGGTCAGATGTGTGAGGCGCCTTGCAAAAACCCTACCCACTGGTATGACCCTGGCTGCGAAGTTGAGCTTCCCAATTAGCCTCTGCAGTTCCTTGAGCGTTGCTTTGTTCCGGCCGCATAGGCCTCGTACCTCCGCCCTGAAATCCTCCACTTTGTCCTCAGGGAGCCTGGCTGTACCTGACTCTGAATCTAGCTCTATGCCCAAGAATGTGAGTTTCGTGGAGGGGCCCACAGTTTTTTCTGGTGCTAGGGGGATCCCCAGAGCCCCTGCCAGGTCTTCAAATGCTGCCAATGTGCTCCCGCAGATTGGTGACTGGGGAGGGCCTGTGAACATGAAATCATCTAGGTAATGGAGCTTACCCCCTTGCGGGTGTCTGATGTGTAGGGCCCACTCAACAAAGGTGGCGAACAGTTCGAAGTATGCGCATGATATGGCGCTGCCCATTGGCATGGCTTTATCAATATACAGGTCCCCCTCCCATTGGAAACCCAATAGATGAAAGCTGGAGGGGTGGACAGGTAGAAGACGAAAAGCGGACTCGATGTCTGCCTTAGCCATGAGAGCCCCCCGCCCTGCAGCCTTCACCATGTCAATTGCGTCGTCCACTGATGCATAGCTCACAGAGCAAGCCTCCATGCTTAACCCGTCGTTTACTGACGACCCCTCTGGGAAAGAGAGATGGTGTATGAGCCTAAATTGCCCTGGCTCCTTCTTGGGAACGACCCCCAGTGGGGAAATTACCAGGCCTCTTTGCAGATGCGGTGGTAGGGGACCCTCTATACTTCCTAGGGACTTCTCCTTCTCCAGTTTCTTGGTTACCACCCCAGGGTGCTGCCTTGTGGATTTCAAGTTCTCTGCCCCTCCCAGGGGCAATGGGCCATTAAATGGTATCACAAAACCTTCCTCAAAACCTTTTACCAGTGTCATTGCGTCTGCTCTGTTGGGGTATCGATTCGCTAACTTGCGCAGCTGATGTACGTTAATTGGGGATCTGGCTAGCTGGCAATCGCCCAAGCCCCGCATTGCCAACTTAGTGCTTTCTTGTCCTTTTTATCCCTCTTCTGCTCTTGCTTGCCCCGACACCCAGCTGACGGGTGCCCGCCCCCGCAGTTGGAACATGCGTGCAGGAATTTTCATGCTGCGCCCCACGTGCATTCCCCGGCATCAAACCTCCAGCAAATTGCTGGGGGGCCATTAGACGAGGATGGTTTTCCCGTATTGGGCTTGGGCCTGTGAAATGCCTTCCCCTTCCCTCTGAAAGAGCTCCGAAAGGGCTGGTCATTCTTTCCCGCCCAGGCCTTCACCTCCTTTGCCACTAGCATTTTGTGTATGAACCCCGATACATCCTCCTCGTTCCATTCCATCTCTGGATGCCTTTGCATCTTCAGCCTGAAACCTTTGTCATATTCCAACCATGCGTTGCCTGGGAATTGTCTCTGGGCCCAGTGAATATTGGACTCATATAACCATAAGTCTACTGCACAGCGCGGGAACTTTTCTACTATGATGCATGCCATAATCCTAAACGCATCCAACCAATTGTCAAAGCTTCGCTCCTTCCTAGCGCCGCACTTCTCCCTCTTGTCTTCCTCTTTCTTATCGCAAGTTGTGAGGTCCAACCCTTCCATCTGTACCTCCAGCAAGGAAAAAATGTCTATAAACTCCTTGCGCCATATTCTTTCTTTAACCGCCACAGGGATAAGGCTTGCTAAGCCAGTGGCTCTTGTGGTGAGGGACGCAGGGCCAGGGGATGGCCTGGTGTAGCCCTCTGCCGCCGGAGCTTCGCTCGCTGGGCCGCTTACGCCACCCGTGTACCCCCATGCCGCTAGAGGGGACCCCGAATTGCCCTGGCCCCTCTGCCCTCCTTGGCCATGTAGTGTCGACTGCCGCACCAAACCGGGGTCTATCAAATGCCATGGCAAGCCGGTAGTGTCATCTGCGCGCTGCGCCCCTGTTTCCCCGGCCCCCTGCCCTAGGCCCTTAAGCAACAGCGGCGCCATTGATTTTAAACATTCTTGAACAATGCTTGTTATATGCTCCATGCCTGGTGCTCCGCTGGGGCCTCCACCGCTGTCACCGGTTGGTGCACCCCTTGATGGCGTGTTCCTCCTTTGCGGCTTCTTCCTCGGGACCTTCCTCTGCCCGGGTGCCGCAGTCTTCAGTTTCTTGGGCGATGATGGGCCAGCGTCGTCCCTTCCCTGGGCTTCTATTCTTTCGCCTCCGTCCTGGCCCAAGTGTGGCTGCAGCCACTCGCTGCCATGGACCGCCGCTGCCTCCCTGATGCGTTTCAGGAGCTCTGTGATCTATTCTGGTTGACCTTCTGCCATCGTTGCTGGCGGGGTGCTGCCGCCCTCCGATGCACCAAATGACGCTCTTTCAACTCTCTGCTGTGGGTTTTTTTTTACAGCCTTGTTCCCAAATTGCCTGTCTTGGCGTGCCTTCCTTCTGTTGGTGCCCTGTTTGCTGCGCCGGATGTGCCTGTTCACTCCTTAGACTGAGGCTGTCCCTGCTGGGCAATGCCTCTCGTGTTCCTTAAGCGGCGTTACTCTGATGCCGGTCCCCTGCCAGTGATGGTCTTTCTCTTCTAGCCCTAGGCCGCGGTGCCTCTGCCCTCCTGGGCGTCTCTTTGCACCTGCCGCACCTGAGGCCCACTCGCACCGCCCCCGGAGCCCTCGGGACCTGCCGCGCACACCAGCGACAGGTGCGCATGCGCCGTTTAGCACTGAAACACTGCCGCGGTACCTCTCGCAGTCACTGGGGCAGGAGCGGGTCGCAATCGAATTTAAATGCTGCTGACGGTCTGGCGAGACCCGGCGGGTCTTCGATCTGCGCCCCGGCCGCTCCCGACTCACCGGATGGTCCGCGTTGCTCCCGCGACTCGACCGCAGCTGTGCTCTGCGCCGGGGGAGCGGGAGCGTGAGTGTTTTCGCTGAGGCCCAATGCCGGGACTCAATTCAAATGGAGGCACAAGACGTCGAGGTCCTTCGATGTCCTGACGAGATCCGGCAGTGAGTGCCACGGCCGCTCCCGACTCCCCGGATGGTCCGCGTTGCTACCGCACCTCGACCCCAGCTGTGCTCTGCGCCGGAGGAGCGGGAGCGTGAGTGCCTTCGCTGCGGCCCAATGCCGGGACGTGGTCGCTACACCAGAGCTGCTTGCTCGTCCGCCTTCACTCGGTTGAGGAGGGCTTAACAGCGGGTTATACCGAGCCGGGATCCTCTTCGTGACTCGGACTTGCGGGGGAGGCGCACCTGGGCAATCCGGGATACCGTCGCGCAGTACTTCGTCCTTCCAGTACTTCCTCCTTCCAGTACTTCGTCCTTCTTCCTCCTTCTTTGCAAGAATCCACGCCGGTGCGCCGCTCTCCCCGCTCCACGAAGTTAGGAGCTGCTTGGGCGAGCGGTTCCTTATATTCCCCTTTTTGCTTCCCGCCGTTCCGGGCAGCCACCCCCATTGGGGGGTTTGTACCCTGCATCGCCCCCCCATTGGATGAGGGGGGGGGTTAGTCGCCACCAGGCTGACCTGCGGGCGGGAGGGGCTACCACTTGCCGCTTCCGGTCGCCGGAGGCGCCCAGAACCGGTTTTCCTACCACCTTTGGCGCGGCGCGGGTTATGGCGCCGGCCCCTGAGCCTCTCCCCCCCTTCGGGGAGGAACGGCGGCCTCTGCAACAACAGCTGGGGCTTGTCCTTTTTAGAAGCCCACGGTGCAGATGTCCGAGTGAGTAAAGAGTGGCACACCAGGATTGTCCATTGAGAGCGACTTGAGGAATGTGCAGGTGAAAGACACGAAGGTGTTTCTCAGCCTTGTTGGAATGAGAAGCGCCAGGGCGCGCTGCGGGGCTCCCGGAGTCAGCTAGCCCAGGGCGCGGAGAGGCTGCGAGGGAACCAATGCCGCAGCGACATTTTAACAGAGCTCCGACTGAGGCAGGGCACGGGCCATCAAACCTCTTTTTATTCAAGGGAGATCTTTCAAAGTTAAACACAGTGGAGCACCACACCTGCAGCTCCAGGGGCCAGGCGCTTGGCATGGTGCCTTCCCAAAACCTCACTTTTAATAATTCAAGGAGCCCTGGCCAATCATTTCAGGGGAATTCCCAAAACAACCGCTCGAGCTGCTTTAAGTTCGCCTTGCTCGATCTTAGCCAAGACATCTTCCTCAAAGCTCTGATCTCCCTCCCTCTGCGGCTTCAGCGAATCCAACGACAGATACACCCCAGGATCTAAGGGGCGCAATGTGGCCACCAGGCCCGAAGGCCTCAGTTCAAGACCGGTATCAAGCGGCAGGTCTGGGGGGCTAATAATGACCCACAGTTTGTTTTGTGTTTGTTTAAATCTCATTATGGACACATGTACTTAAACATTCCAGTACAACAATATCTCAAAAACCACAGCTGCCCAGTGAATGCGCTGCAGTAAACATTTGGGATGCCCTAATAACGACGCCACAAGTGCACCTTATTGGTTATGGTGCAGCAATGGTACCGCACAGATCTGTTTTCCTTTCAACCCAGATGGGTCAAGTCTGAATGGGCCAAAGTCCACTTTCATACAGAACCGCGGGTCGAACCCGTGCCCGTGTTGGGAGAGGGGGACTCATCGGCTGGGACTTGGCTCTTTTCACACCTCTAAGGAAGGCCCCGGCCCTGTGTTTTAACACAGCAACGCTCTTTTGAGTGTCGTCCTCCCAGAAACTGGAGTCTGATATCCTTATACCAAGATAATTCAATTCCCCCACTCTATCCAGGGAGACACTTGCAAGCATGATCCCCGTAGAGTGTTTACGCGGGTTAAAGACCATATACTTGGTCGCAGACAGGTGATACAATAAACTTGGGTTAGCGAGCGTTTTGGGGCCCGCTGACAGGCAATGCGGTAATCTTCGGGATAGCAAGCACTTTCAGGCCCGCAGACAGGTGATGCGATGCACTTGGGTTAGCGAGCGTTTTGGGGCCCGCTGATAGGTAATGCGATAATCTTCGGGCTTAGCGAGCATTTTCAGGCCCACCGACAGGTGATGCGATGATCTCCGGTAGCGAGCACTCGGCGGCAGGAGAGCGACGATTTTCCTCACGCTCTCCAGCTGCAGCAGCTCGCTAACAGGTGTTAGTGACGATTTTCAGCACTCTCTTCTCCACAGTAGAACTAGAGGCCCTGGAACTCACAGGAGCCTCACCTGCAGATAGAAATCCTCGCTGGGAGGGAACAGGAGGCTGGTGGTGGAGTCTGGTGTGCCTGAGACTCCTGCAGGAGGCTAGCTCTCTTCTAGCCCTTGGGTGATTGCTGTAGCCAAAAATAAAAGTTCCTTCAAAGTCCTTTTCCTCTTCTTCCAAGTCCAGTAGTAACCACTGCAGGCCAGTCCCAGAAACAGCACACAAGCACAAGGACAGTCCTTCTCCTGCAGATCCCTTCAGTCGCACGGACAGAGGTTCTTCTTCTTGTTGTCCAGGAGCAATACAATTTATAGGGGTTTGTGCACAAATATTTATACCCCCAAAGTCTTTGTTCTAAAGAGTCGCAAGTCACTGAACCCAGCCAGAACCAGTTCTGCCCAGCCCTGGAGCACTTTGTTGATCAGGCTGCATCCTTCCTTTCAGAAAGAGAGGGTCTGCCCTCAGACGCACAGTGGGAGGTGGAGCCAGCATTCACCTTGCCAGGCACAGCCCTATTCAGGTCCAGGGGCTACCCCTCCCCATACTCCACATGCAGATCTCTCTATTCAACCCAGGCCTGTCCTGTCCCTCCAAAACCAGACAGCCAATACACATAATAGCAGAGCACACTGGAAGGCTTAGGCAAGAAAATGCCTATACTTTAAAAGTGGTAGTTTCAAACACAGAAAACAAAATAACCTTCACTAAAAGATGTATTTTAATATTCTCAGCTCAGGCATACTAAATTCGTTTTTCTACCATGTTCTATGGGTCAGTTAGGACTATAGAATGTAATAGCCAAAACCTCCCATTCTGGCCTATGGTAGCCTCTCAGTAGTGAAAAACGAAATTGGGTGTAATTCACTACTAGGACATGCTACACACATCAGTACATGTCCTACCTTACACATACAATGCACCCTACCATAGGGGTGGCTTACATGATGCCATGGGAAGGTTCAGAGGCTGGGAAGTGGGTGCACTTCACAGCCAAGATGGCAGTTCTAGACTGCACACAGACACTGCAGTAGCAGGTCTGAGACACACTTTACAAGCTGCTTCTGTGGGTGGCACAAACCAGTGCTGCAGGCCCACCAGCAGCATTTGATTTACCAGCCCTCGGCGCACACGGGCCACGCTACTGGGGACTAACAGGTAAACCAAATAATCCAATCATGGATATACCAATTCATATGTCATCCTTACAAAGGGAGAATTTGCGCTGCGGCACTGAATGGCAGTGGCGCAGTGCCCAGAGCATCTATTATCAGCAAAAACAGAGGAGGCACAGCGAAAAAATAGAAGGGAGACTCACGCCAATGGTGCCAGGTCTAACACGCGTCCCCTCCAGCTGAAATGTGGGGAGAACTACCCATCCCCTGGGAAGTTCTCATCACTAAGGCGGAAAAATCTGGACAGACCATCAGCATTGGCGTGTTCTGTATCAGGACGATGTTCCACCGTGAAGTCCATACCCTGTAGGGAAATGGACCACCTTAACAACTTGGGATTCTCACCCCACATCTGCATCAACCATCTGAGGGGCCTGTGGTCTGTCTGAACCCGGAAGTGAGTCCCAAACAGGTATGGTCTTAGCTTCTTCAGCGCCCAGACCACAGCAAATGCCTCACGCTCAATTGCACTCCATCTCTGTTCCCGTGGAAGTAACCTCCAACTGATGAAGGCTACAGGTTGGTCTAGTCCCTCCTCATTCACCTGTGACAGAACAGCCCCCACACCATGCTCGGAAGCGTCTGTCTGGACAATAAATTCCTTAGCAAAGTTGGGCGCCTGGAGTACGGGTGCTGTACACATGGCAGTCTTGAGGGCATCAAAAGCTTTCTGACAGGTGTCAGTCCGGTTCACAATCTTTGGCTGCTTCTTGGAAGTCAGCTCAGTCAAGGGGGCAACGATGCTGCCATACCCCTTGACAAACCTCCTGTAATAACCCGTGAGTCCTAAGAAGGCCCTCACCTGGGTCTGGGTCCTTGGGGGCTCCCAAGCCAGGATGGTTTCAATCTTGGGCTATAGGGGTGCCACCTGGCCACTCCCTACCTGGTGTCCTAAGTACACCACAGAACCCTGCCCAATCTGGCACTTACTGGCCTTGATTGTGAGGCCTGCTCTGCGCAGCGCCATCAACACTTCCCAGAGGTGGTGCAAGTGGTCCTCCCATGAGGAACTAAACACTGCAATGTCATCCAGGTAGGCGGCACTGAAATCCTCCAGCCCAGCCAACACCTGGTTGACCAACCTCTGAAAGGTGGCAAGGGCATTCTTCATCCCAAAGGGCATCACACGGAACTGGTAGTGCCCATCTGGTGTAGAGAATGCTGACCTCTCCTTTGCCCCATCAGTCAAGGCGATCTGCCAGTACCCAGACGTTAGATCAAATGTGCTGAGGTACCGGGCAGCCCCTAACCGATCTATGAGCTCATCAGCTCTAGGGATGGAATGCGCGTCGGTCCTCGTGACCGAATTGAGACCTAAGTTCTGGAGTGTCACCAGGCGCAGCAGCTTTTGGTACCAAGACCACGGGGCTGCACCAAGGGCTGCTAGAGGACTCAATCACCCCTAGGGCAAACATTTTGGAGACCTCCTCCTTAAAGCAGGCCCTTACCCTGTCAGTCACTCTGTAAGCCTTGTGCGTGACAGGAGGACTGTCCCCAGTGTCTACCTCATGGACGCACCAATCAGTGACACCAGGCACCAGGGAAAATAAATCAGAAAATTGCCCCAACAGCCGGTGGCAATCTCTCTGCTGCTCAGGGGTCAGTGTGGTGGGGAGGACCACACCCTCCACTGACCCATCCTTCTCTCCTGCACACAGGAGGTCAGGAAGAGGCTCACTCTCCTCCTCCATCCCTGCATCTGTGGCAAGAAGCATGCCCACTTCAGACCTCTCAAAGTGGGGCTTTAGGCGATTCACATGCAGGACCCGCAGGGGGTTCCTGGGAGATTTAAAGTCCACCAAATAGGTAACTGGACTTTTGCGCTCCACCACCTCAAATGGACCGGTCCACTTATCTTGGAGCGCAGAAGGCTCCACTGGGGCCAGTACCCAAACCTTCTGACCAGGTTGAAACTCTACCAGAGTGGCATTCTGGTCGTGCCAACGTTTCATCTCCTCCTGGCTGGCTTCCAGATTTGCCTCAGCAATTTTTCCGAAACGCCAAGTCTGGTTCCTGAAGGCCAAGATGTAGCTAAATACATCTTGGGGAGGTTTCCTGGGAGATTGCTCCCAGCCTTCCTTGACCAGACTCAGAGGCCCTCTTTCCGGATGGCCATAGAGCAGTTCAAAGGGACTGAACCCTAAGCACTTCTGTGGCACCTCACGGTATGCAAACAACAGGCATGGCAAGAGGACCCATGATCATGCCCTTCAAGGTCCGGTTGAACCTTTCAACCTGACCGTTACCTTGGGGGTGGTAAGGAGTGGTAAACTTTTAAGTTACCCCACACTCCTTCCACAGAGACTTCATATACTGGGAGATGAAGTTGGTCCCCCTGTCGCTCACCACCTCTCTGGGGAACCCCACACGGGAGAAGATCCCCATCAGTGCACGTCTCACCACCGGGGCCGTCACTGTCCTGAGCGGGATGGCTTCAGGGTACCGGGTGGCATGGTCCACCAAGACCAGGATGTACCTGTTGCCCATGACTGTCTTGGGGTCCAGAGGCCCCACAATGTCAATGCCCACTCGCTCGAATGGGGTACTCACAACTGGAAAGGGCTGGAGTGGGGCTTTGATCTTCCCCCCACTCTTCCCACTTGTCTGGCAAGTCTCACAGGTCCTACAATACGTATCTGAGCTCTTGTGCATCTGGGGCCAATAAAAGTGGGTGACCAGCCTCTCAAAGGTCTTGGTCTGCCCCAGATGTCCTGCCAATGGAATGTCATGAGCCAACCCCAGTAGGAAGGCTCTGAAGCACTCGGGTACCACCAGCACACGGGCTGACCCCGGCTCAGCAGCCTTAGGCTGGCTATACAGGAGACTGTTCTCCCAATAAATCAGATGTGAACCAGACATGTCACCTGCTGCCTGGGCTGCAGCCCGTCGCCGCATACCCTCAAGAGAAGGGCAAACTCTTTGCTGCTCACAAAACTCCTCCCTGGTGGGCCCTCCTTCCTGCTGCCAATGGGTCAGCTCAGGCAGGTCCCCCAGGTTGGCACTCTGCTCCCCTGTAGGCTCCAGGGCATCCCCCTCAGGGTCTGCTCCCTCCTGAGCCGTGGGAACCAAGGGGGCCGGCTTCCCGCGCCCCCTGCCACTTCTCTCTAAGGCAGGGACCTGAGCCATACTCTCAGGCTCCAGGTCTTTCTCAACACCCTCTCTGGCTGCCATGAATCGAGTGGTAGCACACACCCACTCAGGCAGACCCAACATTTGTAAGTGAGCTCTCCTCTCCACCGTAGCCCATGGTGAGTCCTCTAAATCATTGCCCAACAAACAGTCTACAGGCATGGCGGGCCTCACAGCCACCTGAAGGGTTCCTGAGACCCCCCCCCCACTCAAAGGGAACCTGAGCCACCTCACATTGGCTCTGTGTGTTGTCTGCGGACACTACTGGGTAGAATGCATGGGGAACAACCTGCTCTGTGGACACCAACCGGGAGCTGACAGCAGTTACACTGGCTCCTGTGTCCCTCAGAGCCTCCACTCTATGGCCATTGATGGTAACCAACTGCCTGTATTTCTTAGTGTTATCAGGCAGTGTAGGCTTAGGGACCATCTCAAAGTCTCCTAGTGAGACAAGGGTCAATTCTACGGGATCCCACCCACCTTGGGCACCCATCTCCTCCCCTCCCAGGGCTACACTTGCAAGCTGGCGGAGTGGTGCAGGGGGTGGTGCAGGAGCATCCCTTTGGGGACACTGGGGATCAAAGTACCGGTGGCCCACCTGGCCACACTTAAAACAAGTAGGGGGCCCTCACGGAACAGGCCTACCTGTTGGGGGCACTGGCTTCTTATCTTTGGGAGGCTGGGACACCCCTGATTGGTTCCCTTGGTAATTACTTTGGGGCCCTTTGTGGAACTCCCTTGGTTTACCCCTCTCCCCCCCACCTCTCGGCTGGGGACCCTGCCCACCTTTGGCGAAGTTTCCCACTGGACCCTTGCGAACCCGGGTGCTCACCCAGCGGTCCGCCTCCTCAGCAAGCTTACTAGGGTTAGTTAGCTTGCAATCTATCAGATGCTGGCATAGCTCAGGAAAACAATTACTAGATAAATCCTCCCATGCAATCAAATCATACAGTTGCTCAAACATTTCTACTTTGCTGCCTTTTACCCAGCGCTCCATTGCTCTGCAAAAAAAAGACACATATTCAACCCACGTGGTACCCTCTAACTTCTTGCAGGTTCTAAATCTCTGCCTGTACATTTCAGGGGTCAAACCATAGCGGGTAATCAAAGCTTCCTTCATGTGGGCATAAACCATCCTACTTTTTGGGGGTAGGTCCAACAAGGTATCCCTCCCCTCACTCACAAAGCGTCCCAACAACCCAGCTCCGCAATCCTTCTCAGGGACCCGGTGGGACACCATAGCTAATTCATAAGCAGCAAACCATTGCCCAATATCTTCACTTTTATGAAAATCCTTAATAACCTCTTTAGGGATATACACTCTACTCTCAGTATGCACTACTGGTATGCTGCCACCAGAGGGAGAGATCTCTATACTCTTTGCTTTAATCTCCAACTCCCTCAAAATTCTCTCATGTTCAAGTTTCACTTTCATCATCTCAAATTCTAACTTCTTATTCTCTAGGTCTCTCTGACCATCCAATTTAAGCTTAGCCATCTCCATATTATGTCACCTATCTCTCTCCCTGTCCTCCATCTCTTCTGGAGTCAGACCCCTTGAGGACACACTAGTGCCTGGGCTCGAAACTGCTTTATCTCTGACCAAATCTACCACTCCATCCTGCTGCTCTCCTGCATTCTCTCCCCCTCCACAGGCTCTCCCATACTCCTAGGGGCATCCCTGGCTTCTAACCAGGCCTTCAGCGCCTTTTAATACTCTTCCCTTCTAGTGAGACCTGTGATAGGGACTGTGAATTGTTTGCAAAAATATCTGAGCTGCTTGGAAGTGTAGGTGTCTAATTTCTCTTCTTCCCAGGAGAGATCCTCAGAGGCATTGGATCTGGGCTTGCCCATTGTAGCAATAACTGGCAATAACAATCAAAAATAGAATCAAAAACCTCAAAAACGTACGTGGTTATGTTATGGTCTGCACTCACTAGTAGTGTACACTATAATTACTGAATGCAATCATAAATGCAAGTCCGGATCCTCACCGCTGACCACCAATGTTAGAAATGGGGGTCTCTAGTTTGCAATGGCTGGCCACTGCCCAAGTAGGGACCCTTCTTCCTCAGTCAGAGTAAGCGGGCTACACCCTTTGATAACCCCTGCTCAATCCTGTGGTAATGTAGCACGAGCAGCTAGGCTTATCTCAGAGGCAGTGTGTGAAGCATTTATGACCATACACAGTAACACAATGAGGAACACTAGAAATGGACACCACTCATGTAGTTATAAAAAATAAGTATATTTATGTAGACTTAACACAAGACCAATAACAGTAAAAATCCACAATACTAAGAATATAGGGTTACTCTAAAAATGCTGCAAAAATAGTTCAAGGTGCACAATGGGCTGTTCAGTTCAATACAGTGGTCTCTGTGACCCTACTCACAAGGTATCCGGATTCTGTAGCAAAGCAACAAAAATGTCGCTAAGGAGTTGTAGCGATACATTTCCTCACGCTAACCAGCGATGCGTTGAATCCTTACCGCAAGGGAGGATGATGCGCTGGGTTGCGGGCAGGACAAAGTGACAAACTTCTGCACGCTGAGCCGGTGATACGATAAAATCCTTGCCACTAAGGGAGGATGATGCGCCGAGCCTGTTGCGTGTGCGATCTTGCTGCGATGAAAGAAAATGGCGCTCCGCAAGGGAGCGGCGATCCTGATGCGATGCGGGGGAAATGGCGAACGCCCGGGGTCCGCGCTGGGATGAACTTGGTGCGATGATTTTTGGTAAGCAAGCGTTTTGAGGCCCGCTAACAGTCGATGCGATAATCTTCGGGTTAGCGAGTGTTTCCAGACCCGCAGACAGGTGATACAATAAACTTGGGTTAGCGAGCGTTTTGGGGCCCGCTGACAGGCAATGCGGTAATCTTCGGGATAGCGAGCACTTTCAGGCCCGCAAACAGGTGATGCGATGCACTTGGGTTAGCGAGCGTTTTGGGGCCCGCTGATAGGTAATGCGATAATCTTCGGGTTAGCGAGCGTTTTCAGGCCCACCGACAGGTGATCTCCGGTAGCGAGCACTCGGCGGCAGCAGAGCGACGATTTTCCTCACGCTTTCCAGCTGCAGCGGCTCAATAACGGGGGTTAGCGACGAATTTCAGTGCTCTTTTATCCACAGTAGAACTAGAGGCCCTGGAACTCACAGGAGCCTCACCTGCAGATAGAATTCCTCGCTGGGAGGGAACAGGAGGCTGGTGGTGGAGTCTGATGTGCCTGAGACTCCTGCAGGAGGCTAGGTCTCTTCTAGCCCTTGGGTGATTGCTCTAGCCAAAATAAAAGTTCCATCAAAGTCCTTTTCCTCTTCTTCCAAGTCCAGTAGTAACCACTGCAGCCCAGTCCAAGAAACAGCACACAAGCACAAGGACAGTCCTTCTCCTGCAGATTCCTGTAGTTACACGGACAGAGGTTCTTCTTGCAATACAAATTGTAGGGGTTTGGGCACAAATATTTATACCCCAAAAGTCTTTGTTCTCAGAAGCTACAAGTCACTGAACCCAGCCCTGGAGCACTTTGTTTACCAGGCTGCATCCTTCCTTTCAGAAAGAGGGGCTCTGCCATCAGACGCACAGTGGGAGGTGGAGCCAGCATTCACCTTGCCAGGCACAGCCCTGTTCAAGTGCAGGACCTACCCCTCCCCTCACTCCTAAGCAGATCTCTCTATTCAATCCAGGACTGACTCAGCCTGCCCTGTCCCTCCAAAACCAGACAGCCAATACACATAATAGCAGGGCAAACTGGAAGGCTTAGGCAAGAAAGTACCTATACTCTAAAAGTGGTAGTTTCAAACACAGAATATAAAAATAACCTTCACTAAAAGATGTATTTTAATATTCTGAGCTCAGGCATACTAAATTCGTTTTTCTACCATGTTCTATGGGTCAGTTAGGACTATAGAATGTAATAGCCAAAACCTCCCATTCTGGCCTATGGAGAACAGGTAGCCTCTCAGTAGTGGAAAACAAAATTGGGTGTAATTCACTACTAGGACATGCTACACACATCAGAACATGTCCTACCTTACACATACAATGCACCCTACCATAGGGGTGGCTCACATGATGCCAAGGGAAGGTTCAGAGGCTGGGAAGTGGGTGCACTTCACAGCAAAGATGGCAGTTCTGGACTGCACGCAGACACTGTAGTGGCAGGTCTGAGACAGACTTTACAAGCTGCTTCTGTGGGTGGCGCAAACCAGCGCTGTAGGCCCACCAGCAGCATTTGGTTTACCAGCCCTGGGCACACACAGGCCACGCTACTAGGGACTAACAGGCAAACCAAATAAGCAAATCATGGATGTACCAATACACATGTCATATTTACACAGGGAGCATTCGCGCGGTGGCACTGAATGGCAGTGGCACAGCGGCCAGAGCATCTATAACCAGCAAAAACAGAGGAGACACAATGAAAAATGGAAGGGAGACTCACGCCAATGGTGCCAGGTCTAACACCCGGATATCCCCATTTGATTGGAAGAGATCCACCAGGTCGTCCCTGGGCCAGGACCCTTCCCTTCTTACGCGCAGTCACAGCCCTCTCAGTATCTGTGGCTGAGGGTGGGGAGCGTCACACTCTACCAAAGGGCTGGGGGGTCAGCATCAACACATGCATCTCAGGTCAAAGGGGCACTATTTATGGACAGAAATGTAGAATGATTCTCCCAGACTTCACCCTGAATATGAATTTCGGGCCGCGTTGGGAAGAGCCCTGTTTGATGAAGTGTCAACACTTATTAACATCTTTACTAGTTGCTGCATGTAGGAGAGTAGGGTCTTCTATCCTATGGTCACCCCAAATTTTTGCTTTTTGCTTCACTGGTTTTCGACATATTGAGGCTGTTGGCCTGCTAATCAGACCCCCAGCCTGCTGTTCTCTCTACTAAATTGACACTATGCACCCTAGGTGCATGACCCATTGGAACTGGATCACCCTGTGAGCCCCTGTACCAGTGTACACTAGGTACCCAGGGCATTGGGGTATCTGAGGCCTACCAGGGGCTGAAGCATGTATTGTGCCACCCCTGGCCTGGCCTAGCAAATTTGACACAACTGGCTGATCGCTCAGCTGGGGTAAGTTGGTGTATCCACCTCTTACTTAGGTGTAGTATGCCTATACCTAACCTTAAATGGGACACATGTTAACCTATAAGTCACTCCTATGGCAGGCCTTAACAATCCTGAAGGCAGAGTGCTTGGTCTCATGTGAGATGGTGCTCTGGCATGAGCTGAGCCTGTCTGCAGTGGTCGGAACAACTTCCTTCTACCGTTTCCAGATATCGCCATACCATATACTCTTAAGTGCATTATGAACCTCGCGGTTAAATGCTATCTTTGGTTTGGCTTTATCAAAACATGTCGAGTAAGGTGTCATACGAATTAGAATACTAACCCCTCGCCAATTCTGGCGAATGGGTTAGCATTCCACCCTCCTAGAGGGACACGACATGTACAGAACCTGAAACCCGGGTAAAATCAGACATAGCCTCAGCTCCACAAAATGGATGCTGCCACCACAGACACAAGTCTGCCCTCCTGCTGCTAGGAGTCCTTCCAGCTTGGGAGACGTGGACAAAGGGTTTCCTGCCAGGGGAGGTGCGTGCACCACCCCAGACAGGATTTTGTGTATTGGTCAGGTAGGGCTTGAAAAGAAACAGACATGCCTGAGGCTCACAAGGAGCCTCGGTGCATATGCCAGTTCAAACCGGACCTGGGGCACACCAGCCCCAGACCTGGGGCGAGCTGGACAAAGGATTGGGGGTGTAACCATCCCCCTTCCTGGTCCCACCCTTAGGGAGGGACCTAGCAGGTAGTCCGGCCCCTAGAATCCGCTTAAAGGTAGGAGCTGTGTCCAAAGACTTCAGACATCCTGGAATCAACTTACAACTAAGAAGAAGACGGGAACTTCGACGTTCTGCTGCACAGAAGACTGAAGGAAATCTCCCCTATGGTCAGGGAGTGACCATCTTGCTAACGCAAGCACCATCCAGCGAATCGACATCTGCTTTGCCGGCGCCTCCTGCCGGAGCCCGAGCCCAGAGACCGACAAGAACTGGACCTCCAGACCTCTCACCGCCCGATCCACAGTCCCTGCAAAGAAGGAACCCGTGGAGGCACCGAGACACGTGGAGCCAGCCATCTTGGAAGACACTCGACAAGCTGCAAGCGCGACAACAGAGGCTCACTCCGAGTTATGCTTTGGGTCCTGAGAAGCCCAACATCCGAGCAGCATCCGCACCAAAGGTGAGCCCTCCAGCATCTCCACGATCTGCGTGGGGCCCCTCTGCACTTTGTAACTCGACGCGCCTAACCGGTTACTGGTCCGTTGACTAGTGGCCATCTTGGCAACCATCTTGAAAACTATGATGCTGGTCTGGTTGCTCCAGACTAGCCCCTGCTTCCCTCCAAAGGAGCAGCCCCTCCGACCTTGCTGGTCAGAGCTACAAGCTTTCTTCACTTCCTGCGACTCCTGCTTTTGCCAAGGCTTGTTTGCGTCTTCTGAGTCACCGACACCGCCGACAGCAAGAGCCTGCGTGGGACAGCTCATGAACCGACTTCTGGACATTGTCGACCTTCAGGGACCACGTGGCTGCAGAGACAATCTACACCTCTTCACCTGTTTGCACCCGACATCGCCTGGTACCTACCTGGTGCCACGCCGGTCACTGGCTAGTGACTGTGAACACTGTCCCCTCTGCTTACAGGACTTCTACACTTCCGATCCACCCCTGGATCCACCGCATCTCTTCTGGACCGACCGCCTGCAGCATCTTTGTCGTCAGGCTCCATTGAACAGATAGACGAAACCCGACGCACTTCGAGCCCTATGCACCCGCTTCCTGTGGGTGAGGTAAAACAGGCCCTCCGGTGCACAAGTGTAGAGTAACATCTCTAGTGTCTAGGTTTGAAGTCTTGAATTCGTAGCCCAACCAGAAGACCCTTCTAGTAGTAATGTTTTAACTATTGCGCACCCATTGAAATTCTATGGGCGCCCGCGTGTAACTTTCCTCACTGCACCCGCGACCCGTGGACCTCCTGGTCACTAACTAAAGTTAGCTCCTTGTAGGCCCAGCGATTCTAGAGGCCCTAGGCCTTCTCCCTTTCCTGTTTGTGGTACTTATACCACTATTTTAGTATATGGTTTGAGTGGCCACCAGGGCCGATCCATATAAAGTGCAACTTCTGTATATTGTGATACTTTCTTGTTTAACGGTTTGTGCTCCTGTGCTCATAAAGAGTCTAGGGGATACTTTGAGTAATAAATACATATATATTTTGAATATAAATCTGTGTGGTGTCCTTTCATTGGTATAAAGGGGGGTTACATATGGTAAAACAGCTTGCTTAACATGCCATAACGAGTTTAGCCTGAAAGACTGCTTAGCCTACGCTACCACTAGAGCAGCTGGTCCGAAAAGGTTGACTTACAACCACACCATAAGGGTTGCTTGGCATGGTACAAGGTGGTCACTTTAATTAGTGAACAGCATATACCAGGCCAACTTCTCACATTGGTGAGCAGCGGTGGGATTTGAGCTTGCTGTTGTTTTACCTCTGTAATCTCTTTGTTACCAATTGAAAGATCATACAGGTACCTTTAGGTACATATAAAACAAGTTAGTTATATACTTAAGTTCTACTGAACTTAGTTGTTGTAGAGCAAAGGGAGTAGCACACCCTGACTACAACTACTAGATAGGTTTAGTAGGAAAACCCAAGTGTAGGTAGTTGCAACACTTCCACCCACACTTAAGAGCAACGGCTGGGGCAGAGGGGTCCAAGGTACCCATCTCTGTCGAGAGTGACCCCCAGAGGGCACCATCCATCTTTGCTACCCTAAACCAGAATGAGCTCAGGCAGTTGGCTAATTCAAGGGGCCTTAAACAGCCCAAGAACCCTACCTCTGCTGAACTCAGAGAGCTTTTACAAACTGATGAAGATCAGAGAGCTCTCAAGAAAGCCTCCCAGTTAGACCCCTCAGGGACTGGAACAGGAGGCCCTCCTTCTGAAGATGCTACTGAAGCACCCCTTCCTAACAGTCACCCCTTAGGTGAGAATCAGAATACAGATGATGAGGATCAGCATAGGGACGAGAATGACAAGGGGGGTGAGTCTGATAATAGTAGTGGTTCTGATGAGAGAAATAGCCCAGTGCCAAGTGTTATACTTGGCACAGCTAACTTAAGACTATTAGGGAATGACAATGGGTTCCCCCCATTGGGTTTCCCCAGTGGACTTAACCAGGGATTTGGGAGACAGAGGAATCACTCAGGTGACTCTAATGCCTCTCATGCCTCTAGAGGCTCTCAGGGTCAGTCCAGAAGAAGGATGACCAGCCTTCAGAGGAGGGAGCATGAGGCCAGAATGCAGGAAGCTCAGCTGAGGATCAGGAAACAGGAACTAGAAGTAGCCCTGATGGAAGAGAAACTGAACAAGGCTAGGCAACCTAGAGAGAGTGGGTCTATACCCACTGGTGGTAGCATTGTCCCAAGGGACAAAGATAGGGTCTTTGATAATAGGAACCTGTCCAAGGTTGTGCCCCCCTACAAAAGTGGGGATGATATCCACAAGTGGATGACTGCTCTTGAGAGAGCCTGCAAGGTACAGCAGGTTCCTGAGGACCAGTGGGCAGCAATCTTATGGCTCTCCTTTGAAGGTAGAGGCAGAGATAGACTCCTCACTGTTAGAGAGGAGGATGTCAGAAACTACAAAGCCCTGAAGAGTGTCCTGGTTGATGCGTTAGACGTAACCACTGAGCAGTACAGGTTAATGTTCAGACTTACCCAGAAGACACAGACTCAGGACTGGTCTGAATATGTTGAATGTGCCACTAAGGCTTTGGAGGGTTGGTTGCTGGGAAGTAAGGTTTCAGATTATACAGGATTGTACAATTTGATGATGAGAGAACAGATTTTAAATAACTGTCAAAACCAGCAACTGCATCAGCACTTGGTTGACTCGGATCTGACCTCTCCCCAAGAATTGGGAAAGAAGGCAGACAAATGGGTCAAAACCAGGGTTAAGCAAAAGAACCAGAACCAGGGCCAAGGGGGTGATCAGAAGAAAACAGACCAAAGGGGTAATGATCAGAAATCCAAAGACCAGAAGTCTTCAACAGGGCCCCAAACTAGTACTAATGAGGGTGGGTCCCAACAATCTAAAGGAAAGAAGAAAGAAGGTCCAAAGAAACCCTGGTGCAAATCTTGCAAGAATACAACTCACTGGACTAGTGATTGTAAGAAGGGTGGAGCCCCCAACACTGTTGCCCCTAAGGCACCTGCTCCCAGTAGTACTGTTAGCAGTGTTGGTCCCCAGACAAAGGGTGTAGTGGGAATCACTAAGGGAACTGAAGGAGATTCTGACCTAGACAGAACTCTTACACAGGCAGTCTTGATCTGTGATGGGGACATGGATGTGTCCCTGACTGTGAGCCCCAGTAACCTGGGCAAGTACAGACAGACTTCATTGATAAATACAAAAGTGGCTCAAGCCTACAGGGACACATGTGCCAGTGTCACTATGGTGACACCAGGCTTTGTGGATCCTGGACAGTACATACCAGGTGAGAATTACCTGGTGACCAATGCCAGCAATGCCACTACTTCACATAGTGTGGCAGTTGTTAACTTCTCATGGGGAGGGGTAACTGGCCTCAAAAGGGTTGTGGTTAGTGCAGACCTCCCAGTAGAATGTTTGTTGGGCAATGACCTAGAGAGTTCTCTATGGTCAGAAGTGGAGTACAGGACACATGCAGAGATGTTAGGTATATCACCACATGTCCTTGCTGTGACCAGGTCACAGGCCAAAAAGTGCCTTACTGAACCTCAGGTCTTGGATCCTGGAACAATGGACCAAGCACCTTCCAAGAAGAAGAACAGGAGGGTTAAGGCTGTGCCTTCCCCCTGCCTCCAAGTGAGGATCAGTCTTCCCAGGAGGATGATCTAGAGAACCTTGAAGGAACTGTCCCTGAAGAGCTTGAACCTGACCAGGTTGAGTTTCTGGGGTCAGGGGGACCTTCTAGGGTTGGCTTGGGGCAGGCTAAGTTATCCTGTCCATCTCTTGAACCCCTCAGACAGCTGGCTGCTGCTGAGGCTGCTGGGAATGCTCAAGGTACCCATAAAGTATATCGGGATGATGGGCTCCTTTATTCAGAGGCTAGAGACCCAAAACCTGGTACCACCAGGAGGTTGGGTATACCTCTGCAATTTAGGGGTTTCCTTCTTACCTTGGCCCATGATATTCCTCTAGCAGGACACTTAGGCCAGAACAAGACTTGGGACAGGCTTGTCCCTCACTTTCAATGGCCTCACGTGAATGAAGATACCAAGGAGTTTTGTCGCTCCTCTGTGACCTGCCAAGCCAGTGGCAAATCAGGTGGCACAACAAAGGCCCCCCTTATACCACTACCTGTGGTGGGGGTTCCCTTTGAAAGAGTGGGGATTGATATTGTGGGTCCCATGGATCCCCCCACTGCATCTGGGCACAGATTTATACTGGTGGTAGTGGATCATGCCACCAGGTATCCAGAGGCAATTCCCCTTAGGACCACAACAGCTCCTGTTGTGGCCAGGGCCTTACTGGGAGTATTCTCCAGAGTGGGGTTTCCTAAGGAGGTAATTTCTGACAGAGGTACCAACTTCATGTCAGGATACTTGACAGCTATGTGGAAGGAATGTGGTGTCAACTACAAGTTCACCACCCCTTATCACCCACAATGCAATGGGCTTGTTGAGAGATTCAACAAGACCCTAAAGGGTATGATCGAAGGATTACCTGAAAAGCTCAGGCGAAGATGGGACATCCTTCTACCCTGCCTTCTGTTTGCTTACAGAGAGGTCCCACAAAAATGAGTTGGCTACAGCCCCTTTGAATTGTTGTTTGGGCACCCTGTAAGAGGCCCACTGTGTTTAGTGAAGGAAGGATGGGAGTTACCTCTCAAAAAGCCTAAGCAAGACATAGTGGACTATGTACTTGGTCTCCGCTCCCGGATGGCTGAGTACATGGAGAAGGCATCCAAAAACCTTGAGGCAAGCCAAGCCTTACAGAAAGCTTGGCATGACCAAAAGGCTGTCTTGGTTGAGTTTCAGCCAGGACAGAAGGTATGGGTGTTGGAGCCAGTGGCCCCAGCAGCACTCCAAGACAAATGGTCTGGACCCCATACAATCCTGGAAAAGAAGGGAGAGGTTACCTACTTGGTGGACCTAGGCACTCCCAGGAGTCCCCACAGGGTACTCCATGTTAACAGGTTAAAAGTATATGTTGACAGGGCAGACATGGGCTTGCTCATGGCTACAGACGAGGGACAGGAGGAAGAGAGTGACCCTCTCCCAGACCTGTTGTCTCAGAACCCTGAAGATGGTTCAGTTGAAGGAGTGACCCTGGGAGGCAACCTCACTGAGCATCAGCAAATTGAATGTAGACAAGTTCTACAATCATTTCAGCATATGTTCTCACTGATACCTAGTCAAACTGACTGGTGTACCCATGTGGTGGACACCGGTGACAGTCTTCCTGTGAAGAACAAACTTTACAGACAACCTGACCATGTCAGGGACTGTATAAAGACTGAGGTACAAAAGATGCTGGAATTGGGTGTCATTGAGCCCTCAGAGAGCCCCTGGGCTAGCCCAGTGGTTCTGTCCCCAAACCTCACACCAAAGATGGCAAGAGAGAGATGAGGTTCTGTGTGGATTACAGAGGACTCAATGCTGTCACTAGGACAGATGCACATCCTATTCCAAGGGCAGATGAGCTCATAGATAAACTGGCTTCTGCTAAGTTTTTGAGCACATTTGATCTGACAGCTGGCTATTGGCAAATCAGGTTAGCTGAGGAGTCTAAGGCCAAAACAGCATTTTCAACCCCAGGAGGGCACTACCAATTTGTGGTGATGCCCTTTGGTCTGAAGAATGCACCTGCCACCTTCCAAAGGTTGGTGAATCAAGTCCCTACTGGGTTGGATGACTTTTGCGCAGCATATCTTGATGACATTGCTGTCTTTAGCTCCACCTGGGAGGATCACCTGATCCACCTAAAGAAGGTACCTGAGGCTCTGCAAAAGGCAGGTCTCACTATCAAGGCTACTAAGTGCCAGATAGGGCAGAGTAAGGTTGTGTACTTGGGCCACCTTGTAGGTGGAGGCCAAGTTCAACCACTGGAGAGTAAGATACAATCCATCAAGGACTGGTCTCCTCCAACCACCCAGACTCAAGTCCGAGCTTTCTTGGGCTTGACTGGGTACTACAGTAAGTTTGTTAAGAACTATGGGTCCATTGTGACTCCTCTTAATGATCTGACATCCAAGAAGATGCCCAAAAAGGTTCAGTGGACAGTAAGCTGTCAAAAAGCATTTGATGACCTGAAGGAGGCCATGTGCTCTGCACCTATCCTGAAAAGTCCTGACTACTCCAAAGAGTTTATTGTCCAAACAGATGCTTCAAAGTTGGGTGTGGGAGCTGTGCTGTCACAACTTAATGTAGATGGTCAAGACCAACCCATTGCTTTTATTAGCAGAAGGTTGACCCCCAGAGAGAAGAATTGGTCAGCTATTGAGAGGGAGGCCTTTGCTGTGGTGTGGGCCCTGAAGAAGCTGAGGCCATACTTGTTTGGCACTCACTTCAAGATTCAGACCGACCATAAGCCCCTCTTGTGGCTAAATCAGATGAAGGGTGAAAACCCCAAACTGCTTAGGTGGTCCATTTCCCTACAGGGGATGGACTTTACAGTGGAGCACCGGCCAGTTACAGACCATGGGAATGCAGATGGTCTCTCCAGGTACTTCCACTTAGGACATGAAGACATGACTGGTCAAGGCTAGCTTAATGTGCCTGCGTTTGGGGGGGGGGGGGTTGTATAGGAGAGTAGGGTCTGCTATCCTATGGTCACCCCAAATTTTTGCTTTTTGCTTCACTGGTTTTCGACATATTGAGGCTGTGGGCCTGCTAATCAGACCCCAAGCCTGCTGTTCTCTCTACTAAATTGACACTATGCACTTTAGGTGCATGACCCATTGGAACTGGATCACCCTGTGAGCCCCTGTACCAGTGCACACTAGGTACCCAGGGCATTGGTGTATCTGAGGCCTACCAGGGGTTGAAGCATGTATTGTGCCACCCCTGGCCTGGCCTAGCAAATTTGACACAACTGGCTGATCGCTCAGCTGGGGTAAGTTGCTGTATCCACCTCTTACTTAGGTGTAGTATGCCTATACCTAACCTTAAATGGGACACATGTTAACCTATAAGTCACTCCTATGGCAGGCCTTAACAATCCTGAAGGCAGAGTGCTTGGTTTCATGTGAGATGGTGCTCTGGCATGAGCTGAGCCTGTCTGCAGTGGTCGGAACAACTTCCTTCTACCGTTTCCAGATATCGCCATACCATATACTCTTAAGTGCATTATGAACCTCGCGGTTAAATGCTATCTTTGGTTTGGCTTTATCAAAACATGTCGAGTAAGGTGTCATACAAATTAGAATACTAACCCCTCGCCAATTCTGGCGACGGGGTTAGCATTCCACCCTCCTAGAGGGACACGACATGTACAGAACCTGAAACCCGGGTAAAATCAGACATAGCCTCAGCTCCACAAAATGGACGCTGCCACCACAGACACAAGTCTGCCCTCCTGCTGCTGGGAGTCCTTCCAGCTTGGAAGACGTGGACAAAGGGTTCCCTGCCAGGGGAGGTGCGAGCACCACCCGAGACAGGATTTTGTGTATTGGTCAGGTAGGGCTTGAAAAGAAACAGACATGCCTGAGGCTCACAAGGAGCCTCGGTGCATATGCCAGTTCAAACCGGACCTGGGGCACACCAGCCCCAGACCTGGGGCGAGCTGGACAAAGGATTGGGGGTGTAACCACCCCCCTTCCTGGTCCCACTCTTAGGGAGGGACCTAGCAGGTAGTCCGGCCCCTAGAATCCGCTTAAAGGTAGGAGCTGTGTCCAAAGACTTCAGACATCCTGGAATCAACTTACAACTAAAAAGAAGACGGGAACTTCGACGTTCTGCTGCACAGAAGACTGAAGGAAATCTCCCCTATGGTCAGGGAGTGACCATCTTGCTAACGCAAGCACCATCCAGCGAATCGACATCTGCTTTGCCGCCGCCTCCTGCCGGAGCCCGAGCCCGAGCCCAGAGACTGACAAGAACTGGACCTCCAGACCTCTCACCGCCCGATCCACAGTCCCTGCAAAGAAGGAACCCGTGGAGGCACCGAGACACGTGGAGCCAGCCATCTTGGAAGACACTCGACAAGCTGCAAGCGCGACAACAGAGGTTCCCTCCGAGTTGTGCTTTGGGTCCTGAGAAGCCCAACATCCGAGCAGCATCTGCACCAAAGGTGAGCCCTCCAGCATCTCCACGATCTGCGTGGGGCCCCTCTGCACTTTGCGACTCGACGTGCCTAACCGGTTACTGGTCCGTTGACTAATGGCCATCTTGGCGACCATCTTGAAAACTACGATGCTGGTCTGGTTGCTCCAGACTAGCCCCTGCTTCCCTCCAAAGGAGCAGCCCCTCTGACCTTGCTGGTCAGAGCTACAAGCTTTCTTCACTTCCTGCGACTCCTGCTTTTGCCAAGGCTTGTTTGCTTCTTCTGAGTCGCCGACACCGCTGTCAGCGAGAACCTGCGTGGGACAGCTCGTGAACCGACTCCTGGACGTAGTCGACCTTCAGGGACCATGTGGCTGCAGAGACAAGCTACACCTCTTCACCTGTTTGCACCCGACATCGCCTGGTACCTACCTGGTGCCACGCCAGTCACTGGCTAGGGACTGTGAACACTGTCCCCTCTGCTTACAGGACTTCTACACTTCCGATCCACCCCTGGATCCACCGCATCTCTTCTGGACCGACCGCCTGCAGCATCTTTGTCGTCAGGCTCCATTGAACAGATAGACGAAACCCGATGCACTTCGAGCCCTATGCACCCGCTTCCTGTGGGTGAGGTAAAGCTGGCACTCTGGTGCACAAGTGTAGAGTAACATCTCTAGTGTCTAGGTTTGAAGTCTTGAATTCGTAGCCCAACCAGAAGACCCTTCTAGCAGTAACTTTTGAACTATTACGCACCCATTGAAAACCTATGGACGCCCGCGTGTAACTTTCCTCACTGCACACACGACCCGTGGACCTCCTGGTCACTAACTAAAGTTAGCTCCTTGTAGGCCCAGCAATTCTAGAGGCCCTAGGCCTTCTCCCTTTCCTGTTTGTGGTACTTATACCACTATTTTAGTATATGGTTTGAGTGGCCACCAAGGCCTATCCATATAAAGTGCAACTTCTGTATATTGTGATACTTTCTTGTTTAACGATTTGTGCTCCTGTGCTCATTAAGAGTCTAGGGGATACTTTGAGTAATAAATACATATATATTTTGAATATATATCTGTGTGGTGTCCTTTCATTGGTATAAAGGGGGGTTACATATGGTAAAACAGCTTGCTTAACATGCCAAAACGAGTTTAGCCTGAAAGACTGCTTAGCCTACGCTACCACTAGGGCAGCTGGTCCGAAAAGGTTGACTTACAACCACACCATAAGGGTTGCTTGGCATGGTACAAGGTGGTCACTTTAATTAGTGAACATCATATACCAGGCCAACTTCTCACACTGCACTCAAAAGGTTGGCCCATAATTCATAATTTCGATTCGCTCGGCCTGTCCTGAGTGCAGTGTATATCGTGCTCGGGCTAGTGAAATGGCACGTCTGTTCCTTTCTTCGACAGCATTCAGAAGGGCACACTTCGCTTCCCCGCATGCAATATTAAACCAGGAACTGGTTTTAGCTGGTATCCTCGCAGGCTTAAAATCCTTCTCATAAGCGTCCTTAAGCTTTGCAAAGTAGTCATTATGACTAGCTGAATGAAGTTCACGATGATCTGGCTTGTCAATTACTGATTGAATGTAGAAACCATGGACATATTATCAAGCACGGCGTTAATATTATCGCCGCTTTAGCGGCAGAAAGCTGCGACTAAAACGGCGATAATGGGCTTGATAATATGCCCTTGAGAATTCCCATAGAACCCCATGTTCTGGCATCAACATGGGCTTCTATTGAAATTCTCTGCGGCATATTATCAAGACCACTATCGCCGCTTTAGCAGCAGTTTTCTGCCGCTAAAGCGGCGATAATTTTAACGCCATGCTTGATAATATGCCCCCGTGAAATTATAAATGACATCTTCTAAGGTAGCACGAGCGGGCCACTCTAGGGCGTCCTGGAGTTAGCGGATTCGAGTGCGGCACAAACAGTGGTGTTTCTCGACCCCTCCTCCCATGCTGCCGCGGGTCTAAAACAAGAGGAAAGTGATCCCTTTCAAGTCTATGGAGGATTCCCATGTCAATCTAAAACTCCCATGTTTTATTGTCTGGGAGGATGTAATCAATTCTACTCCTATAGCATAGTCAGTGAAAAGTAGGATAGAGTGAAACATTACAAGCTCAAAGCCTATGCGACAAGCAGATACGTCTTACTTGCAGGGCAGCGGCAGATATTCGAGGAAAAGATGGCACCTCTATAAAGGAGGTGCCCCAAGATGAGTTATCTTCAGGTATTAGTTCTGGGAAGCATTCACTAGGCTCAAATGTAACATTAAAATCAACTTCTATGTAGGGGTGCGTAGAACTCGCAGAGTTTTAATCCCCAGAATTATGTGGAGTTACATAAAAACTCAGTGAGATTTTGTAGCGTTCCGCACGCGGAAGAATTTTAGCACGTCGTGCTGTTCGCACTGATATTCAATACTGGAAGCTCGTTCTGTGCTGTGAAATCAGCATGAACGGCACCACGTGCTGCGCCAGAGGGCACTGCTTCTTTCTACTGCTCGAGTAGATTTTCTAATTGAATGGCTGCATTCTCAATGCGAACTTTAGCCACCTGCCACGACCGCTTGTGCTGAGAAATCACGCTGAGACTTGTCCTAGCACTCACTTTTTCTCGCTTGCGCTTGCCAACTTAACATTGGCGAGCGGCACCGGAGAAACACTTCACCACTCTGCAGTTTGCTGAGTTTTTTCAGAACCCCATGCGCCAGGCAGAGGGGGGGAGTGAGCAAAACTGCGAACTCGGCCAACGAAGCAGAGTTTACCACCAACCCTACTTTTTTGATAATGTACGACTTGGCATACCTATTAGTAAGATTGTCAACCATCTCTAAGGTTGGGAAAGGTACTTCAAAAGCAGTGGACCTATTATAAACATTGATAAATAGCCAGTTTTTCTCACCAGGCTCAACAACTTCTAGTTGCAGTATGTTCAGGACTCTACTGAAATCTCTCTTGTTTGCCCCCTAAAAGTAGTTTTGACCTAAATTAACAGGCCTTCAGAAGGTTGGACAGCCAATGAGCAGGTGGCAAATTTACTGTAGCTTCGAAAGCTGTCCTATGCTCACTTACTGTGGCATATGGCTTCTGGGTCACCCGGAGGTCAAGTCAGTCAATAAAAGCCCCCCATACTGGGTCGGCCAGTTTGCCGGCAAGCCCTGCAGAGTTCCAGGAGACTAGGGAGAGCCTCCCTCTACAATCTTCACTTGTGGGCTCATTGGTCATCATAATAGTGGGACCCACAGTAAGTCCAGGGGGAGAGTCCACCTGCAGTCCCAGGTTGGTTCCATCGAAGGCTGAGATGATTGTAGGAGAGGGGGCGTGGTTGCCTGTATCTGTAGAGTAAGGCTATTTCCAAATATCACGTCTACCACAGCCAAGGGATTAACTGCAGTCTCAAATGAATTCCTTGCTCCCTCAGGGAGTCAGTCGATTTCCTGGATGTCAGAGAAAGGGGCATAACCATTATTAGTTGCTTTAGCAAAAGAACGTACTCACTGCATAATTAGGTCTATAGGAAAAATTGTAGGCCTACCTGGCGGCCGATAAAAGAAGCCCAATGGGAGCAATACCACCCTGCCCCAGACTTTCTGATACTGAGTAGTAAAGTCCCTCAAAGGTGAAGAGTAAACTAACCATGTAGATTTACTCATGTCTAAGTTTAACTTTGTGAATTGTGCCCAAAGTTTTTCACTGAACCATGTCAAAATGGCTATTTTGCCAGTAATCGATGAAGACCCATTAATTACAATCGGTTTATATCAATGGTATTCTGTGGAAGAGTATAAAGATCAAAGAGGTGCCATCTGCCAACAAACTTCACCGATCAGAACAGATGACCTCATGGATCATCACCATTGATGCAGAAAAGGGGTTCACGTGCCCCATGATGTCAATGAGTGGGTTCAGGTCATAAAATGACTCTAAATAAAAGGCCATAGTAAAGAGTTTGCCAAGCCGTGACTTTGAGTCAGCTCAGCCAGGGCAATGGGAACGCCGTTGGGCGCTTTGGATACATCATTTTGTTTACTTGAGGCCATCGGACAGCTCATGGAGAGACATGTCTACGCATAAAGGTCTCCGAGGACCCCGATAGCCCTTGGTGCGTCAATGTAGGGGATGCTTGTCCGACCCCGTGTGAGCGTGCCTATCAGTAGGATGGGTCTTTTGGCAGATAGGTCTGAGAGTTGTGTTGAGAGATCTTAGACAGCAGGCAGACTGAATTGATGATGGACCGAACATCAATGCACCTGATTGACACCTGACTGAAAAAAAGATGTTAATCCAAACATATACATTTATAGTATACACCTAACGTACTTTAAGATAACAGTGACTGTTGTTTGTTCCCTATAGATTATTCAAGTGGATCATATGGAAATATTAAACCAAACATTGGCAGCTGAGTTTGAACTCTCGGGATTTTCATACGAACCAGAGGTAAAATGCACTCTGTTTTTTATTTTCCTTGTGATTTACTTGGTCACCCTTACTGCTAACTGTCTCATCATCCTAGCGATCCAAGCTGGTTCTCGCCTTCACACTCCAATGTACTTCTTCCTCAACAACTTGTCGTTCATAGATATTTGTTATACATCTTCGACAGTTCCCAAGGTGCTTGAGGGCCTGATCTGCAAGAGGAGCGTTATCACATTTGCTGGGTGTGCGGCTCAAATGTACTGCGCCCTCTCCTTGGGGGTTACGCAATGCATCCTTCTGGCAGTCATGGCATGGGATCGATATGTCGCCATATGTAACCCCTTGAACTATGTCATGGTTATGAACAGAGGTTTCTGCGTTCGGCTGGCAGTCGTTACCTGGTGCAGCGGATTCCTCCTGTCTGTTGTTCATGTGTCTGTCACACTAACAGTTCCTTTCTGTGGGCACCGCAAGATTGATTACCCTTCATGTGAGGTGACCGCTCTGCTACGACTGGCCTGCACAGATATCCGCTTACAAGAAGGTGTGATTTTTCTGATGTCTGTATTTATCCTTTTAGTCCCATTCTCCATAATTCTCTTCACCTACTCTTACATCATCTCCACCATCCTGAGGATGCCAACAGCGGCTGGAAGACAAAAGGCCTTCTCCACCTGTGGCTCCCACATGCTGGTGGTAATGCTCTTCTTCGGGACAGCAATGGCGATGTACCTGAGACCCAGGTCAAGGATCTCTCCGGAGAATGATAAAGTTCTGACTCTAATTTATGGAGCGGTGACTCCAATGCTCAATCCCCTCATATATAGTTTAAGAAACAAAGAAGTCAAGGTTTCTCTGCAGAAACTTATCTATAAGTCACAGTTATCCAAAGTGCACTTGCCCAGAACTTAATTCATTCATAGAGAAGCTCAGCACTATATCTTTATGTATTTATTTACATGTTCTATTGCAGTACAGCATTGAGGAAACGGTGAGCCTGGTTCACAAACTGTGTCTTATGGTACACACAGTAGTACTATGGAATTCATAAACCTATAAGTGGAAATCTCCTCCTCTTCTTTCTTTACTGTGGGGCGATCATCACACATGTAAGGTTACTACTTAGTAATAAATGTGGGAGGGACCAGGAGAGCGGCGGGAAAAGGGGAACATTTACTACCAAATCATCGCATTGTATGGAAGGGTATGCAGGGGTTTAAGGAGGGACAGGCGTCCACCCACAGGAGTAAGGTCACCGCTATTCACAAACTGCAGCCCAATAGGACCCACAACAGCAGCAAATGTCCTCCAGCCCAGATCTGGAGAAAGTCCAGCGCCATGCATGGCCAAACACTGCTACTGCAACACCATCCCATAGAAAATATTGGAGACAGGGATTCAAAATAGCACCCAGGAGGAAATACTGTTACAATAAAAAACATTTGTTTCCAATTTTTAAACACATCCATAAATTTCATATTGAGAAAATATATATGAATAAAAATAAATCCTTATTTTTTGATAAAATATTTTACTATCCTTTTTTATTTAAAAAATAATAAACATTTTACATTAGGCAGGATAATATAATAAATCTTTGAAAAAACATATAAATTTAATTTAATATTTTTCACTTAATCAAATATTTATTTCAAAATGAAGTTAATAGTGCAGTAGCATTTTAAATATGTTGTTCTACATTAAAAGATATATTTCACATTATCATACATTAATATTTAGCATACATATAGTTGTATTCCTCTTTTAAAGTATAAATAAACATTTTACATTTTCCCAGTACTTGTCTATAGGGAAGGCTCTGCCCCGGTGGAGAACTCTGCTTACATCTCACAACTGGAAAAGAACGATTGATGGACAGATGCAGAGCAGTGTCACACACTCACCCCGGTACAAAGATCTGGGCTTTGTGTTTGCCGCGTCTCATAACCAGCGTCTTATCGTCGATCTAGTGGCTAAGCATTATTATTATGATTATTAGTGTTATTAATGAGTTTTTGTAAAGCGCATGGTTACCCAAAAGCGGGTTTCCCAGAGCTAACAGATCTACTGAAAAATATACTGTTCTAAATGTTCTAAGAGGATTGGGGAGGGAGTTCCAGAGATCGGTCACCAAATATGCAAACGAGCGCCCCCAACTCTGGCTCCCTAAATTCTAGGGCCAGCATGAAGGGAGAGGTTGTTTGATCTCAACTCTCTAGGGGTGCTATGCAGGGCAATGAGATTCCGAAGCATATGTGGGCCATATCTGAGAACAATGAGTAAGGATTTAAATTCTATCCATTTGTTTATGGGCAGCTAAAGGAGTTTGGTGAGGGGCGAGCATGCTGATTGCATTTTGGGTAAACCCAGCAGTAACTGAGCCGCTGCACTTTGTGGGACTTGCAACCTTTTGGTGACATATGAAGGGCTGCCTAGATAAAGGGGGTTGCCGTAATCCAGACGAGAGAGTACAGAGCCTTAGAGCACCGTCCACCGAGTTTCCATAGGGAGCCACTTGAGCATCTTTCTAAGAGCTCTTTAAGAGGTCAAAGCAGGTACCTATAACTTTCTTTGACTGGGAGGCCATGGTTAAATCTTTATCCAATAAGACCCCATGGCTCTTCACTTCTGGTTGGGGGGGTGCTCCCTCAATATTAGGGGCCAGAGGAGTTGATTCTATAATGAGGAGTTATTTCCAATCACCATGACCTCTGTTGTATTTCCGTTTAGCTTGAGTTAGCTAGTCGCCATCCCACTGGGCACCTGTTCCAGACAAGCAGTAAGCCTTTCAGATGTTGGGTCAATGTTCAGTGACAAGGAGATGACAATCTGAGTGTTGTCTGTGTATGACACCATGATCAAACCTAAGGCACAGGCACACACATTGAAGAGCCGAGGCCTAAAAGAAGAGCCGTGCGGCACTCCCCATTTAAGCTGACGCGTTTCCGAAGAGAAAGGTCCTTTGCCGACTTGAAACCTCCTATTATCTAAAAATGAAGTCAACCATTTTTGACTTTCGGAAGGTGTGCTCAAATCGAGAAGAATGAGCGCAGCAACTGGCCCAGATCCACTATTTTTTTAGGGTCTTCTCTAGCCAATGAGAGAGTTGTCTTTGTGCTGCGGCCAGATCGAAAACCAGTTTAAGTCTTGTGCAGTAGGTTGGGATCCAAAAAATCTGTAAGAGAGTCATTGTAGGAAGCTGGATCTGTATATACAATCCGAAGTCCAGGGCGTCCCCAGAGGTAAAGCAGAGGCTGAACTAGGAAAGTACTAACAGGTCTCTTTGTGGTCTTCTGGGCGAGACCGGAGGGAGTGTTAAGTATCTATGTATTCACTCAATCAAGGCTGATGGCAAACACCCAGAGACAGAATCCACACCCAGAGACAGAATCTACACCCATCGGGTAAGTATGAAAAAGGTGTACTTATGTTTTATTTTAGAACCAAGCAGGACTTGGCGCAGGTGCGTAAAACTTTCATAAGCAAAACCGTTCAAGCAAATGCAGTTTTGCTTGAAACTGCAATTGTTACAGTTTCGTATATGTTTTGGAAACCGTTTAAATGACACAGTAATGAATTTTCGTTACTCTTGGATTACTTATGGATTACTTTGAGTACTGGGGGTGGTGTGCCTAGATACCACACCTTAGGTTCTCTAAATACTAAGTAAGTTTGACTTTTTATACTTTACAATAGAGTTCTATTTTCTTCATATATCAACAGTTCAACACTTCAGACATTTGTTTTAGGCCCAAAATCTCTTTACATGGGTTCTCCTGGGGAAAAAGTGTTAGCGGTTTCGAAAATAACTACATGACTTACAAGGGTGAGTTTTGGAGGTTAGGACCAAGGTTCCCCAAGGTCCAGATGGGCATTCAAATTGCGCCACGAGCAGCACTGGGGCAGGCCGGTACTGAGTATAGGGGACCAATGTTAGCCAATTATGGTCTTCGGTTAGGGACTGCTCACGAGCAAAGCTCCTGAGGTTAAGGTCAGCTCTGCAGGGGCCAACGATCAGCACAGGAGTTGCACCACCAGCGGCACTGGGGCAGCCTGGTGCAGAGTGCTGGGGCCCAGTGTTAGCCAATGGGGCCTTCGGTTAGGGTCTGCTTCCATGTTAGCCTGGGCAGAGTTTGCGGATTTCTGCTACGCGGAACTCCGAAAAGTGACAAAAAACTCTGCTGTGCTACGCGGAGGTCCACAAGCAGCAGGCTGAGTTAGGGTCATGCCGTTCGCAGTGAATTTCAGCGCCAGGTGTTTGTCTCGGGCTGGAATATCATCGTGGACGGCACCATGAGCAGGGCAGGAAGGCACTGCTTTCTTTCTGCTACTCGGGTAGATTTTCTACCTCAGCTGCAGCTTTCTCAACACGAACAGAAGGTTTCTCAACCCGAGCGGTTGCGAGCAAATGCGACTACTTTCATTGAGAAATCTGATCGCCCACACTGAGAAATCTCGCCGGGAGGTTGATTTTCCTCTCTCTGTGAGCAGAGTTCACCGCAAAGTGTTTTACACGAAACTCCAAGAAGCGGTAAAAAAAACAGCCGCTTGTTCCGCCCATTCGTGTGACGTTTCTGCCATATGGCAATGAAGATTTCGTGTTCCGGGGAAATATTGTGCAAACTGCACCACGCGGTCATGCTTTGGCACGGCCATCTTGTTTTATTCTCTCTGTTATGGTGCTGGAACCTACTTCTCAATCCTGCCTTAATATTTTCAATCCTTCTTTCTAAAAACTTTTTTTCTGATCTTTTTTATTTATTATCTTTCCCTGTGTCATTTTAAATGTATATTTTGTGTTGTTTTCTACTTTTAGTGTGTTTTTAGTGCATTTTGTACTAATTTTCTATATTGCTTGCTTTCTAATTTTTTCTACTTCCTCTCGTCTTCTACTCCCTTACTTTTTACTTTCTACATGTTCTTGTCGGTCCCCGCCCCCCCAGCATCATGACAGAGAGTGCGACCTGGGCAAAGAGGAGCCACCTGTGAGAAGGTGGCCTGATATATGCTGTCCACTAGTTCTAGTGGGCACCTTGTATCAGTCCACACAACCCCTTATGGTGAATTGGTTAAAGACAACCTTTATTGAAAGCTATCCTAGTGGTATCTATGGAGAGCAGCTTTCAGGCTAAGTCTTCAAGGAATGTAAAGCAGCTTGTTTTACCAGTCTATAATCTCTTGAATGATCAAATGAAAGGACAACCACACCAGGTATATATTCAAAATATATGTATTTAAGATAAAACACACCCCTCTAGTCTCTTTATGAGATTGGAGTTCGAAGTACTTTAGTTACAAGATAGCAATCATCAGTAATAGCACAAATACACGTTTGGGCCCTAGGGGCGTACCAAACCATATACCAAAAAAGTGGTATCAGAACCACGACTTGAATAGACACTAGGCCTATAGCCTCTAGAATCGCTGGGACTCCAAGGAACCATCCAAGGTAGTGACACAGGGGACCCACGGGGACTGTTTGCAGTGTGTAAACACAACCGCAGGTTTCCGTTATCTTCTATGGGCAATGTCGCGGTTGGAAATTTAAAGATTAGGGACACTTCTAATCGAGTCAGGACCAAATCCTTTTGGACTTAAGAAGTTCTAGGGCTAGCACCCATGAGAGCACTGTAGTACTCGAGTTACCTCACACAGGGAAGCTGGGTGCACAGGTGTCTTTTGGTGTCTGGTCGAATTGTCGATTTTAATGGAAGCCTGCAAAGAACTGCTGCTGCCGTGACGAGGAGAAGTGTCCAAAGAGATCCAAGCCTGGATCTAGGATGGAAGGAACCTGAAAGCAGAGGGGACAGAGTAGGGTCACTAGCCAGTGACCGAGGGCAGGATGGACCAATGCCCACAGATGTTGGGTGCTTCAGGTGAGGTGATGGGTGTCTTGACTCTTCAGCCACGAGGTCCAGGAGTAGTTGACAAAGTTCATGAGCCAGATTCGAGCTGTGCCATGAAGTCTATCAAGTGCTGCGGAATCAGCGACCAGATTGGACCCAACAAGCATTGGCAACAGCAAGTCACTGGAATTCAGAGAAATGACTGCGGTGCTGACCAGCAAGGCCTGAGGGACGCACCCAGCGAGGTTAAGTCAGGGCACGTCTGGAGCAACCATGGAAGCCCAATCAAAAAAGGAGTTGCATTTGTGGGGACCTGCTAGCCAACGGGATAGTGATCGCAAAGGAGCCTCGAGCGGCCGCACTTGAAGCTGGCCCACGGGTCACTCATGGAGTGGAGGCCAACAATCTTCAATGCAGGAGATGCTCAAGGATGGGGCTACCGGGAGCCAAAAGCACAACTTCGAGGAGGACCAGGAAGATAGTGTTGCTGCAAAAGTTTACGTTGTCCAGGGGTCATGGTTCCACATCTCCCACGATAGCCATGGGCCTCAGTTTTGCTGTGGACTCAGGGTAGCCTCGGGGAAGTCTAGAAATCCACCTCTGGGGATGCAGAGACTTTAGTGTCCGGCGGGAGCTTCAGAATTGAAGACCGGTCAGTTGCTTCTTTGGTGCCTGCAAAGCAGGGGAGTCACTCCTTGACATCAAGGGAGATCTCTTCAGTCTTCTAGTCAGGATAGAATGTCGAAGGTCCAGGATATACATTGCAGAGTTTCATCCAGGGTAATCTAAAGTCCTAGAGACTGGGTTCCTATACTTATAGTAAGTTTAGGGGATGGACTAACTCTAAGGCCCCACCTATGGGTGGGCTTGGAAAGAGGGGTGGTTACACCCATTTCCTTTGTCCAGTTTCACGCCAGAGAAGGGACAGGTATCCCCTACAACCGGTTTGAACTAGACTATGCACAGGGGCACCAAGTGTGCCCCCAGTGCAGGACTTCAAAGCACCAGAGAGTGCTCCCGCCCAGCCCCAATACACATCTGCCTGTCTGGGGAGGTGGTTACACCTCCCTTCGACAGGAAACCTATTGTCCAGGCCTCCCCTGCCAGAGTTTCGGTCAGGAGCAGTAGGTCAGACCCGTGTCTGTGGCAGAGGCATCCATTTTGGGATGCCAGGGCTCAGGAAAGTCCTACCAGGTTTAGCCAGTTTGAACATGTCTCTCCCTCTAGAAGGGTGGAATGCTACCCCCGCCGCCAGAACTGGCAGGGGGGTTGTATTCCAAAGCGTTTGACACCAAAAATGACATGTTTTGATGCAGCCATTCCAAAGTTAGCATTTACCGCGAGGTTATAATGCCGAAAGCTCAGCTCATGCTTGGGCACCCTCTCACATAAAACCAAGCACTCTGCCTTCAGGATTGTCAAGGTCTGCCATAGGAGTGGCTTATAGGTTTATATGTGTCTGTATATATGTGTGGATATAGGTGAACTATACCACTGTAAGGGTGCAAGCACACCCTTACCCAGGCTGCAGTAGCAGACCTGTGGTGTCATTTTGGAGTGTTTCCCAGGGGTGGCATAATATATGCTGTAGCCCCTGCTAGGCCTCTGAGGTACCTATGCCCTAGGTACATAGTATACCATATACCAGGGGCTTATAAGGCACTCCAGAATCCAATTAGATATGAACCTAATGTACATGCAAACCTTTTTATAGAGGAAGCAGCTAGGCTGGGGGTCCTGATTAGCAGGGCCACAGCCAGACTAAGGTCGAAAAACAGTGAAACACCAGCAAAAAGTGGGGGTACCCATGTGAAGCAGATCCTACTCTCCTACACCACCTTCCTTGCAGAAAGCAGCACCCGGAAGGAGTGCATCCCCCAGGCCTTGTTTTCGAAGGTGGGGGTGGCAGCGCTTGTTTTTTAGTGCAGCGCCACCTCCCCTCCACCCTAGCAGCAGGCGACAGGCATGAGTCCAGGTACAGGTTCCGGAAGCATCACCAGTGGTGAGCGAGGGTGCGCTGGGCAGTGTATCGCTGCTATGGGGTCTTGCGCACCCATTTCCAATAGGTGCATGGTGGTCCGATATCCTGGACCGAGAGCAGGACATACTGGACCTGCTAGGTGTTGAGGTTGCGGGGCTTGGTCAGTAGTTAATTACATTTCTTATTGTGTGTTCTATGTTATGGCGAATATTATTTTTTCCCAAAAAGAAAGATTGCTGTTACTCTCACATGCAGGTAAGTTACATTTAGAAAATCTCATATTATGTGATCGTTTTTCTAGACGTGTGCTTGGCGCTACCTAATCATACTTATTTGCAACTTTGCGCACGCTTGGGCTGATTATGTAAGAGAACGTATGTTAGGTGATGCAGACTAGAGAGACCCCTTTCCTTTGTCCTGTCACTAAGATAGTGGTAGTTAGTTAGGGGCATATTATCAAGCCAGGCGATAAAATTATCGCCGCTTTAGCGGTAGAAAACTGCCGCTAAAGCGGCGATAATGGGCTTGATAATATGCTCTATCGAATTCCAATTGAAGCCCATGTTAGACGTCCTTCACAATATTGTCCTTGGCAATATGCATACGTCCATCTATGCAGTTTTTAGATTAAATGCAGACTTAGTGAATTGACCTGTCGAAGGGGGTTGAGATGATTACAAATGAGATTGGAACTTAGAAGCAATTTGTTTGCAATTCATTCCAGTCATTGGAATAGGCAGGCTAGGTAGGTTTAGTGTTCAGGAATCGGAATGGAACTGGCAAATAATAAAGGTAGGATGGTCTGTGGCCGCGATACTAGTCTACTGCTAGTCAATTTGATTTAGTAAAGGTCAATGTTATTGCAATTGCCTTTTCCTGTCAAAAAATCTTTTTGGAGTAATTATTTAATATTTATTTAACAGCAATCATTTTTTGTCTTTTTAATTATGTCTTACATGATCATCAGCATCCAGGGGCAAAAACACGAGGTCTTCGTTGGTGGGCGCGGGAATGGTGGTGCCTCCCAGGGCCAGGAATGCTCCTCGCCAGACTGCTCTGCTGGCCCAGCAAGTGCTGCTGTTGTTAATATCAATAATATATATTTCCCTAACTTTTACCACTCCTTGTTTTGAACTATATTATTTCTATTTCCTAATTACATTTTTTGCACAATCCTCTTTGATCTGTTTCTAAATTCTTGTTATCCCTGCATTACCTACTAACGTATTTATTTATATTTCTAGTGTCTGTTTTTGTTTTTACCTCAAACTGCCTCTGTTCTGACTCTGTATTAGTCTGTTTGTAGCTTGCTTTCTTCTGGTTTTTTAGTCAGCTTTGTCTGTCCCATTATATATTTTGTGGGGTGCCTAGTGGTGGTACTGTAAGACTCCTACCACTACTACTAGTACTACAACTGCTGTGCAGATTGCATGCCCTAGTAAGGTATTCTACGCATGTTTGTTGAGATGAGAAGGCTTTCTTTTACTTTCTCATGCTCCATCAGTAAATTATGGTCAGGTTGGACACCTCAAAGTTGTGTCTACTTTTCTTCTCGTCTAGGCCTAGTATTTTAGTATTATATTAGCAGCAGTTGTTGATGAAATGATTACCCGGCACCATGGCTGGAAGCAAGTATGAGGAGGAGGAGGAGGAGGAGGACAGCACCATTAAATTTTCAAACCAAAAGTACCTTATGTCCGATTGTCTGTCCAGTTAGCCTCTCTTTTTCTTTTCAATAACTCAGATTCACCAATAGCTCTAGCCACTGTATCCAGTCCTTTGAGTAGTTCTCTTCTTGAGAGGTTTGTCAAAAATGCCCAACCGGATATTTTATAATTTTTGATAGAACATACTGTCTTCTCTAGTCTGTGTACCCGAATTGTAGTGATATGTGTGGTGTATGTATTGTATTGTCAATCTTGCTGGTGAAAAATAAATATGGGGAGGCTGGAGTATATGGCATCTAAAAAAAGTGTAATGTTTTTTCTAGGTAGACCGACCACCAGTGCTGGGACCAGTGGGAAAGGCGACGCCAGCCACAAAGGAGCAGATGCGGCAGCTGCAGGGGTTAAGTCACATTCCTTGCTTATTAGCAGCAAATTTATACACTCTCTGCAAGGGTGTACACTGTACACCGTACTGTTGATACTAAGTTGTGAACAGTTGAAGGAGACACCCGTTACTCAGCATTAGCATTTGTGGGAGTTGAGTAACTAATGGCCTCTTCTCTTTAACTCAGCAGAGAAAGTTTTATGAAGTCAAGTCAGACCTTGATGGGTTGATGGAAAAGAGAAAGAAGGATGGAAGGAGGAAGGATGGGTGACATGTACTATAGGCCTGGCAGAGAAGGATGCCTGGGTGAAGGGGCGCCAGGATGCATATAGGTGGCTGATAGGATGCATGGGTGGTTGAAGGATAGGTGAAAGGTGAAAGAAAAGATGCCTGCCTGTGTGGGTGAAACTGTATGGGTGAAAGGAATCCTCCGGGGGGTTTGATGGGTCAAACTCAAAGGCAAGCAAGGACGCTTGCGTGGTTAAATGACAAATGTATGCTAGTGAAAGGTTTGTTGAGAATAATACTAGCCATGTTTGGATGGATGGATACTTGGATGGTATTCAATCATAGGTGAAGACTGGATGAAGAGAATGTAAAAGAAAATTAAACTGTGCCAGAGTAGCAATGCCAAAGGTGAAGAATACAAACAATGCTAGAAGAACAATGTAGTGATAAATGGAAAAATGAAATTCCTGGGAAGGAATGGTTTTTTTTTCAAGGATTTGAGGTTGTATTTCAGACTACTCCCTTGACTCACAGCAGTTTGCAAGCACAACATATTTGATATGTATGTATGTACCCCACCCATCATTGATCATCAATCGGCTGTATGGTTATTACAACAGTAGTACCACACATCACATGACGTCACGTCATGACGTATATCATCAATCATTCATATTAGTAATTAATCATATCATGTGCCTTGTTGTAGTCAAGTGAAATTGAGCATTTGCCATTGATTTAACAGAGTATGGCCATAATAATAGAAAAAGAGATAATTGTGTAGTACAGCTGCCCCATCTGCAGACAGTAGTAAAGTAACGTAAGTCTGTGACATGAGTTTGTCTGTCTAGGGCGCAAGCTGTGCTGGCATGGCTACAAGATTAATTTGGCTAAACAAGAGAGAGAAAAAGAATACTTGTCTACTCCATAGTGCCTAATGCCTGATACTCTAATCACATACATCCAAATCTTAGGGGCCGAGGAATCGAGGATACCATAAATGTTATGTGTTGCTGGTGCTACTGTGCCACTATAATTTTACGTGTATAATTTTATGTGTTACTGTTTTGCTAAGCGTATTGGTTACAATTGTCTTTTTTCTTTCTCGATATAGCTACTCTGTCCCAACCCACCAGGCAGGAGATAGCAGCCAAGACCCAGCAACGGAAGCTGGAGGCCATCAGGGCAGAATATTGCCAGCTGGTGGCTCTGGGAGAGGAGTAGGAGGCAGCAGCTGCAGCCTCCAATACCCCGGGCCCCAGCAAGGTCCCCCCCAGTGTCTCTGGTGGTATGGCGCTGTGGTCTGGCAGCTGCTGCCACCAGTCAACACTGCTGCATACCCCGTTCATGTAAAATCGTTCAGGGCTGCATGTTCATCCGAATGACATGGCTAGAGGCCAGGTTGGAGGAGCACTTCAACCACATTGAGCACAAGATCCGGCTCCTAGCCCACCTCTAGATGATTGGCCTCTCTGGCCCCTTTTTTAATCTTTTTAATGGTGGGTGGGACTTGTTGGGGAAAGGGTGAGAATGTGGGTGTTGGGGAAAACCTGGGTTTTTTTGATTTTTTATGAACAATTCAACTTTAAGTTTTTACTGGACATTAGTTGGGGTTAGGGAGAGGGGTGGGTCAGGTGTTGTGGGTTGCTTTTATTCTAGTTTATTTATTAGGGGAATAAAGTTATACTTTTACATAGGTAGATATGATGTAAATTCATTTTGTGGTGGTTACTCTTACTCCGCATTGACTCCTTTGCTGCAGGGCAGCAGACAGTTTTTGAAATCTGCTGATTGTGTAATACACCAACAGATGTAGTACCCTTACTTGTCCTACTACTGTACTGTCAGTCTTTCCTCCTAGTCTGTGCAGTCTGCAACTAAAACCTCAGACTCAGAAGGGGTGTAAGTGTGTGAATTAAATTCCATAGCATATAGATTATGTAATCTTGAAATTTGAATTCCCCCATACTTCTTCTCTCTTACCTGTGATTAGGCGAAGCAATAGCTGCATGCTGATGGTTTCCCACGGTGCCATGGTGGTGGTAGTAGCACACAGTAGGAGCATGCTTGATGATTAGTTGAATACTAGATGCACCAGATTCTGCAGCGAGGTTCCATTCCCTCCTCCCGAACTCAAACTGTAGGGTGAGGAATGTTCATCGCAGAGTTAATGCCGTTTCATATGCAAGCTTTGCAAAAAAAAAATTAGGCTGTCACCTGAGGGAGACTAGATAAACTGAGTAGAGTACGACTAGCAGTGCACAAGAAGAAGACTGCCAAACGAGAAAACATGGTATGCAATGATAAGTAAAATAAAACATAATCAAAATGGTGGGCTCGTACAAGTTACAAACTAAAGTGAACTCAAGCTATGAAGTGGAGTGGAGTGGACAAGCGTAACCTTTAGTGCTGGAAGGATAATGATGCTGGGAATTACGATGGATTATGTTTCTCTGAAAAACATTTGACTATTGAATACTGTCTGTTGTTAGAAATGGGGATCTCTTGTTGGCAAAGGTTTGCACCTTTCTCCAAGAAGGAACCCTTCTTCCTAGTCAGTGTAAGGGGTATACACTTCTAAAATAACCCCATATCACCCCCTTAGTAGTTTGGCATGAGCAGACAGGCTTATTTCTCACCAGTTTAGAAAAATATCCAATATTTATATATATCCAAAACAAGACCAAAACAATAAGAATACCACACACAGTTCTTCAAACATACATACTTTACAAGATATCTCAAAAACACAGTTCTTGCGAGTTGGAAGCTCTGTCCGGGGCTACTGCGATGTTGAAATCAACAGAGTCTAACAGTTTGAGCTGACTTCATCGGTACGTGCCAGCTAAAGCATGGACAGACACGTACCTTTCTTGTTGTGGTTGGCGTGTGGGTGCGAACCGGTCTCGTTGCTAAATGGAAGCGGTGCAGGGTGCTGAGCCCTCAGGATGCAGTGCAGGCAGCAGTTCAGTGGTGATCATCCAGACGGTGTCAGAGAGACCAAGGCCTACCGTGCAGGGTGGGGCGGTGCTTGATGCGGTGCCGGTAGGTTGCGGTGTAAGCGACAGAGCCAGTTACCGGGAGCTGGTGCTGGTTGGCCCAGACAGCTGTGCGGGATGAGCATCAGCTTGTGGTGGCGGTGTCTATCATCATCGTCGGTCAGACCAGGGTTGTTGTACGAGATGCGGATGGTGCCCTCTGTGATACAGTCAGGACACAGAGTCAGTGACGGAGTCGCTTGAGGTTCCCTTCTCTGTGGCAACTGAAACAGCAGTTTCGGGAGCAGTACCCAGATGTTGGTAAAGTCTTAGCAGTCCCTGAGACTTCAGAGCAGGAGGCAAGCTCTACTTCTACCCCTTGGAGATACTCAGCACAAATAAAGAAAATATTGTCCTGTTCTTTCACTGCCCAAGGCAGATGCAGCAACTGCAGGCCAACCCAACAAAGCAACAACACAGCAAAGGGGCAGCCCTCCTCCTGGCAGCTCTTCCAGCTCTTCTTCTTGGCAGGTTCCTTGATTCCAGCGAGTTCTAAAATTCTGGGGTCTGGACCCCAATATTTGCACTCAGTTCAAAAAAACTTTGTTTCGGTCATTAAGACCATAAAAGTATGTGTACAATACAATAAGAATCTTGACAATTTAAAATGAATAAACAAAAATCCATTCATCATACAAAAATACATGTGCATCATCATTATGTGCCCAGATAACTATCTGCAATAACCTGTGAGCAATGCCAAGAACCTCAAGAAAGTGCATGTGCATGAATAACAGAAGAAAGAAAAACAGCACGGGTCCAGTGAGAGTCTAATCGGTTTCACAGGCCAAAAAGTGCTTAACAGAAATCATAGAATCTGTCACGATTCCATATCCTCAGGATCGGCTTGTTGCTGAGACTGGTCCACCTCTAGATAGCCCCGAGCCAGAAAAGCCAAATGGCACTGGTCAGCTAGGAGATCAAGTGGGGGAAGGAAAGGAAGGGAACGGCTGGGAAGGAGACCTGAGAAGACAAAGAAAGTAATCAAAACACTTCCCTTCCGTTACACACTATAAGAGGTTTTTTCCCTTTATCTATCTGAGAACGTACATGTGTAAATACATCTAATATACCTGTAAAGAAAACATAACGCAAACATAGCAAGGTTCCTACGGACTTCATTCAATCTTAGGTCCTTGTGAAGAGTGGGTGTGCTGTAACAAGATACAGGAAATTATCATTATAAAGGTACAATCTTCATCCAGAGAACTAAAAAAGTGCCACCTGAAAGCGTCTCTACACCATGATACACGTACCCTTCTAGAACTCCTAATCAGCATCACAGGGGACCGAAGGTAGACAGTCCGTACCTCTCACCAGAACCCCCTGTTAAGTGGAGTCAAAAACACAGGACACCCATAACTCAGGTAAACATCATGCATATAGAAACAGCCACAATGAAACAGTCAGGAATGCTAACATCACCCTTCTAGTTCCTTCACTAGGAGAGCATCCTGTGAGGGCTGGTGTTTCTCCACTGTTTCAGCAGTACGTTTCTGGAAACACACAGTAGCAATGCCCCTTTCAAAGTAACCCCTTCGTTTTCACTCAGGGAACGTGAAATGCCGCCGAAGGGGAGGGGGTAAACACGACTGCTTGCAAGTCTTGAGTCCTCAGGCAGAATATAAATGCCCAAAGAAAATCCCTGTTACCGCCCGGCTTATCCTGGGCAGCGGAGCACTGTACAGCCCAGAACACACCCTGTTGCCGGTGCAAGGCACCCCTACCTCACCAGACCTGGCGCAGGAACACGGAAAAGTCACTCAGCGGGCCGAACAGGTGCCGGAACCACGAAGGATTGTGCCGCCTTTCACCCTCGTCACCGGACCAAGGGGCAACTCGCCGTCTTTCCTCTCGCTCTTCGGGTCGTTAACCCAGAATTTCCAACACGGACGGAAGGTCCGTTGTTATTTTTGTATGTTGTGTGAGCACGCCACGCAGCGTGCTAGAGAATCATGGGGGTTGTAGTCTTTCTGACACGTTCTTGGTGTCCGTGTCGCCGTACGCCACCTTACGTAGCGCTGCGGTCGGGAAGCAGACCTGAAGCGCTCACGGGATCACAGCAAAATCAATAGATCCAATTAAATCGGTACTACTCGCATTGAGAATAAAGAATTACACATACGGTATGAAAATTAAAACATAGTTCATCTACATTATTAAAATTTAAAACAGTAAAAAGGTTAAGAACAGGTTTTTTTCTTTTTTTTTTGTTAAAAGGTAAAAACAGTTTATGCTTTTGCATCTGGTGTAACTATTTTTAAGAGGGTCCAGCGCCTGCGCCACATGGAATTTAAAAATTGAGAAACAGCAAAAACAATGGGCTTAGAGGTATCAAACTTCAAAACTCTAAATGCCTCCTGGCAATGCACAAACCCTAGGTTCCTGCACAACTGTATGAGCCAGCGCTGTCTTGCAGGTTATAGCCTGGCCATAAAAATAAAACATGGAGCTCTGTCTCCTCCTGGTGATTAAAGGCTGGGCACCCATGTAAGGTAGTTTTAGACCATTTACAAGTAAAGGCACAAAGTGGAAGGGTCCCAAATCTAAACTGGAGATATAGTTTTCTTGCTGAGAAAGGTCAAATGTCATCCAAGAAGGGCTCAAATTTATACTCATCTTTTATTGTGAGGAATTCAGCTGTCAGATGACCTTAAGCCGGGTTCCCATAGATGACTGCCAATTTATGTGCTCGGTCCCTTTTCACCAGTTCAGCGCGTGAAATTACAGAGCACGCTTCCTCGGGATTGCTCCAGAGACTTGGTTTACCTAGCCTACTGCACTCTTCCCTTATATGTGCTAACCAAGCATTTTTTTCTGCCCCTGGGAAACCCAGTAACTCTTTTGTTTCTGACCGATATTCTGCGAGTTCCGGGGTCACCCACAATCTACACCAGAAAGTTAGGGGTCTTAGACCAATCTCATCTCCAATTGGCGTAATACCTAAATCCAGCCGTAGAGGGATTAAGGGGGTGCTAGAAGGGAGACCCAAAATCTGTCTTAAGATATGGTTCTCTACTTTACTTACATGACTACAGGGACAATGACCCCAAAGTTCGGCCCGTACATTGTTGCACCCCTAGCTTGTGCCTCATAGATTTCTATTATAGGCCCCAGCGGGTTTAGAGGAGGAATCTCTAAGTAATTTTGCAATTCTCCCTGTGGTCTGGGCTAACTTGAGCTTGGCTTTAGCAATTTGTGGCCCCCACTCCATATTTATTGTCAGGGTGACAACCAAATAGTCAAATACAGAGACCCTTTCCAGCACAATGTCATCTAAGCGAGGATTAGGGCGTGTTGTCTTGGCTGGGTTGAAGACCATAAACTTGGTCTTCAAGGTATTTATCTCAAGCCCCCTGCTGTTACAAAAATGACAAAGCTGTCCAGGACCCTCTGTATTCCCATCGGCGACTTGGACATTAAGAGAGTGTCATCCGCAAACATCAATGCTGGGACCTTTGAGTTTGCTAACTTTGGGGCATCGTTGTCCTTAACCTCTGTGAGTTGGGCAATCAATGCGTTGACAAAGAGGCAGAACAGGGTAGGTGCGAGCATGCACCACTGCCTCACTCCTCTGTCAACTGGGAATCGCGAAGTTAATTCTCCTCCTTTCCCACATCTTACTTGGGCAAAGTTGGCTTCATGCAGCCTCAGAAGCATGCTTAGGAGGTAAGCGGGGATCCCCATATCTCTAAGTAACCCCCATAATTTGACTCTGGGCACTAAATCAAAGGCCGTTTTCAGGTCCACAAAAATTAGGTAGAGGCTACCACCCTCCATTCTCATCATTTTCCAAAATATAAGTTGAAGTCTATATATTTGATCAACGGTGGAAGTGTTCTTCCTGAATCCGGCTTGGTATGGGCCCAAAATTTCATTTTCTTGCATCCAATCCTGAAGGCGGTCAAGTAGTACCCATGCAAACAGTTTTTGCGTGACATCGATCAAGCTGATCGGTCTGTAGTTTGCAGGGAGAAGTGGAGAGCCCTTTTTAAAAACTGGGACAATTTCTGCCCCTGCCCAGGTTTCAGGGATCGGCATACCTTTCATTATGGCATTAAATAGTAACCACCGATAAGGGCCCCATATTGTTGGTTCTTCCCGAAAAAGATCCCCTGGAAGCTTATCTAATCCCGGTACTTTGCCGGCGGGAAGTTTCTTTATTGCATTTGAGACTTCAAGAAGGGTGATCTCAACAACTTCTTCGTGGATGTTCCTTGATAAGGAAGTAATTGTCCCATCTACCAGACCGGCATCTGCACACAAGATCCTTGGGGGAATAGTGGATATGTCATTGTGGGAGCCGGGTGCTACCTTCGTGGTATATAGCACCTGAAAATAGTCTACCCACTTTTCTGCTGCCATATTCGGTTCTATGGCTGAATTGCCTTCTCTGCTGCCTGTTCTATAGCCCAGAAATCCTTCATATCTTTATTCAGTAGGGCAGATTTTATGTCATCCCATTTGTTCAATTCCCAGGACTGCTTTGCTAGACGGATAGCATCTTTATACAAAACCCGCTTGCATTTAGTTAATAACTTGTCTTTGGATTTAATGGCTGCTAACAGGGCCCGTTTTGCCTTCGGCAGTCATCATTGAACCATGATTGAATGACCCGTTTTTTGTCTCAGGGTGCGGTTTTGGGTAGAACATATTGGCCAGTTTGGATGCCAGGCCTGCATGCAGTTCTGCGACTTTCTTGCCCACATCAGCAGCATCACCACTGCTCTGTAGGAGGACTGGGACTACAGCTGCATAGAGTGCTCTTAATTTATCAGGTGATTGCTTTATTCCCCCCCATTTTATTCTTCTTCTGTTATTGGAGATTGTTAATCTATTCTCAGGGGGGGGGGAACTACTGGCCGGGGAAATACCCAAGTCTGGCACCTTCAATACCAAAGCCAGGGTTTTGTGGTCGCTATCTTGCCACGAAACAACGGCGAAATCGAAAACCCTGAGCCATGATCTAGTCTCCACTAAGATGTAATCCAGGAGAGAAGCATGACCGATTCTATTAAATGTTGGGTTCCCTGGTGTGTCCGATATTGTGCGGCCATTACACGCACTCAAAGAGTGGGTCAATGTAATGGCATTGATTTGGAGTGCCAATGGGGACCAGGCCTTGATTGGGGGAATTTGCAGATCAGAGATTGACCATTGGGAGTCCTCCTCGCTGGAGATTAGATCAGGAATGCCAGGCAGGGGCTCAAATTGGCAGTTAAAATCGCCCACAACGATCAACCTCATATAGGAGGGAACAGTAGAAAGAAAAGAGTTCAGTAGATCAAGGGTTGGGGATTCCTTGCTCAGACTTTCAGATCGGGAATAGACGTTAATGACAGCAAGCTTCAGCTTAGTTGGGAAACTAAGTGTTACACATAGGATATCGCTGGACGAAGATTTCAGCTGGCTAGCTGTACAGCTCAAGTGTGAGCCAACCCAAATACCTAAACCCCCATGTGGTCTACCCCTATCTCTTATAGAAGCTGGCGTATTAAATGATGCGAATCCCACCCTTGTAAAGTCATCCCACGCCCGTGTTTCCTGGAACATGCAGATGTCATATTGGCCCACAAAAAGCCCCCATTCGGGGCAAGACAGTTTGCTTTTGAGACTAGCAGCGTTCCAGGACAGGACCTTCAGCTAGCTTCCTGTATAGGGCATTACTTTAGGGGCACTGGGTTAGGGGTGGAGGTGCCATCTGGTTGAATCGAGGTAGGGCCGACAGATGTTGTAACGGGTTGATTTGCCCTGCAGATATTAATATTGGGAAAAACTGGAGGTATGGGAGCTATGGGTCCAGGGAGATCTCATGGCCCTACTGGCCCCTTGGCCACCTGTGGAGTTTTTGCAACCCTGTCTTTTAGTTCTAGCCCTATCCAAGAATAACTGGGCTGACTTAGTTGACCATGGCCAGGCTCCAATGGTCCTCTATGGGGCATCACGGTACTCTTTCCCTGGCCTAATTCCATTAACACTACTTGTCAATCCACTTCTTCCAGAACCCTGTATCTGTTTATTACAGGTAGGTTATAAAGTAGAGGTCTGGTTGAAGGATTCCTGTAGCCAGTGTTCTGGTGTTCTATAGGCCGCCTACCTTGATCTAAGATGGTGTTTACCCAACCAGGATTGTGACAGTGGGAATAAAAGTGGTCCAGTGGAGGGGCTCTCACCTCAGTGTGGGGCTCTAAGGGGCTAGGTTTCTGGGTTGTTAGCCTACGTACTGTCTGGGGATTTTTAAAGTTGATGATCACACAGTCCCCTTGGATTGTCTTTTTGCTGGATCCCACTTAAGCAACTCTCCGGACCATTAAAATTTCCCCTGCCTTTCATAGGGAAACTGCCTATGCCTTGCCAGCCAAAACAAGCTTTTGGTCGAAAGGTCCAATTGTGACTCCCTCTGACCATTTTTGAGTTCTGGTACCCCTGCCAAAATGATCACGTAGGAGGATGAGACTGGGGGTAGGTTTATAATTTGCTGGGTCATTACTTCTGTCCTGCCCACTGGGCACTCTTCCCCCAACCCTTCTCTACTTGCAATGGGCCCTGCGATTTTATTACTTTGACGTATTCTCCGCATAGTATGGGTTGTAACATCTTTCCCAGCCTCACACGGGGGTTTCCTAGTAGCTGGATACGTGGTGTGATCTTGCCCCTGTTGCGCACCAGGACTCTGGAGGGGGCGAGTGATTCCACGGGTAGTGTTCGTCTGACTAGAGGGGTCTTGGGTCCTAGGTGTCGCTTGGTTATCTAGGAGTGCCCGGCTTGCAAGCTCTACCTGACAGCTGAAGTCACCCCCCCTCAGTGCAGTTTGTATTGTGTTAGTGTCTGTATCGGTGTTAGCAGTGCATTCTATAGGGGGCATTTGGATTGGCCGCAGGTTCTGCACTTACCTCAGGCCCCCCTTTGGCTTTCTTACTTTTTGGTGCCCCCGCTGGCTTGCTTTTGCTTCCCATCCTTGCGAGTACCTAAAGCAACGTCCCCCTTTCGGGTTACAATTGTCGGTGCATCTACTTGTTGTGGGGAGGACGGGCGCACATTCCCCATAGATGAGGGGGCTGTAGAAGTAATTTTAGGGGTAAGCGATGCTCTCAGCGGAAGAGAGAGATTGAGGGTTATTGATAGATGCCTTTCAGTGAGTTCTATTTCTGTTGTGACAGCACCTATAACCCACTGAAGCATTCTGTCAATGGAAGTTGGGAGGGGCGGGGAGGAAAGGTTTGCTTGGGGTCGAGACTGTTTAGTAGCACAAGTGCGTTTCCCCATGGTTCAGCCTAGGGAGAACCACAATAAAACCACCCTATACACAAATCCAACAGTCCAATAGACAATCAACAGAGCCTATAAGCAGTATGATTAAAAAATATACATGCAGATAAAGCTAACTGTTGATACCCAGCCCATATGAACGCTGTAAATGGGATCAGGCAAACACAGTCATGCAACTATCGGAGTTGAGTTGGCAAAGGGGGCGCCAAGGATAGCCCGGTCCACTTATAATGGATGAACACTTGTCAAACTCTTCCCGTCCCTTGAGGTGATTTAAGGCACTGCGCTGTTCACCGGAGCATATATTCTTCCTAGGCAAAGTTCCTCGAGCTCTTCCACAGGATGACCAGTTAGTAATGAATACAAGGAGTTTATTGCTGGACAAACTGTATGGCCACAATGCAACAAGGAAAGTCTTACCCTTAGTTTACGTCAAAAGTCAAAATCAAAGGGGGTGGCCCTGCCTTGCCTCTTCCTGACAATGATGGGCAAGGATGGGCCAGCCCTTGGCCCAAACTTCGCCTGGGCACGTCCCGCGTGCGTCCCGCTCCGCGGGTGTTCTCGGCGCTTCTTGTAGGGTGTGGGTGCTTTGGCGCACCTCCCCCCTGGGAGAGCAAGGATTCCTGGGACTAGGGGTCCCAAAATTGGCAGCAGCAACAGCGTCCCGCACCGAGGGTCTTCTCGCGCTTCTTGTATCGCGTGGGTACATTGGCACGCCTCCCTCCTGGGAGTGAAAGGATTCCTGGGACTAGGAGTCCCCAAACCGGCAGCAGCAACAGCATCCCGCACCGCGGGTCTTCTTGGCGCTTCTTGTAGCGCGTGGGTGCTTTGACGCTCCTCCCTCCTGGGAGAGCAAGGATTCCTGGGGCTAGGAGTCTCAAAACCGGCAGCAGCAACAGCTTCCCGGCACCGCGGGTCTTCTTGGCACTTCTTGTTGCACGTGGGTTCTTTGGTGCTCCTCCATCCTGGGAGTGCAAGGATTCCTGGGACTAGGAGTCCCCAAACCGACAGCAGCAACAGGGTCCCGCATTGCGGGTCTTCTTGGCGCTTCTTGCAGTGTGTGGGTGCTTTGGCACTCCTCACTCCTGGGAGAGCAAGGATTCCTGGGACTACGAGTCCCCAAACCGGCAGCAGCAACAGTGTCCTGCACCGTGGGTCTTCTTGGCACTTCTTGTAGCGTGTGGGTGCTTTGGCACTTCTGGGAGTTCAAGGATTCCTGGGACTAGGAGTCCCCAAACCGGCAGCAGCAACAGCGTATTTACATTCAAAATTCCTTTGTTCTCACAGGCAGAGTGTCTGTGCTTCGTCCAAACCAGTTTGGTCCTCTCTGGTCCAGATTCACGGCAGGAGGTGGAGACAGCATTGTCCACTGCAGACCAGACCCATTCAGGTACAGGGAAATCTCCTCCCACTACTCTAAATGCGGCCCAGCTATATTCAGCCCAGCCCTGATTCATTCAGAAAAGGCAGGACACACCTCAACCCTCCAAGTGGCTGTCTGAAGAGAATGCACATCCCCAGCCCCTGTCACTCCAAAGCCAGACATTAAATCCGCAAACCCAGCAGAGGCACACGGGATGGCTAAGCAAGAAACTAGCTACTTTTTAAAAGTGGTATTTTCGAACACAGAACATAAAAATCATCTTTACTAAAAGATGTATTTTTACATTCTGAGTCCAGGCATACTAAACTCCACTTCCCTATCTTGTCCCAGTGGGAAGTCTTGCTTATAAGATGTAATAAGTAAAACTCCCATTCTACCCTATGGGACAAATAGCCTTTGTATAGTGGAAAACAAAAGACACTGTAATTCACTACCAGGACATGTTACACACACCAGCACATGTCCTACCTTTAACATAGTCAATGCACACTAACCCCAGGTTCGCAGGGGAAGGGAACTAGAGGCTTGTTAGGGTAATAGGAGACGGCCTGCCTCCAACACAACTTAGTACACACAAAAGGGGCCGCTCCTATTAGAATGACCCGGAGATAACTGAGTAGTGTTAAGTGACTGTGAGTGTGGACATCTCACTAAAAGTTACGGACTGGCCTCACACACCACCTGGTGTCATGCTTCATCATCGGCCAGTCCTCGCCCTCTAAAAACTTGGTTTGATAGAGGGCGGGCATGCACCTGACGACAGGGATGCACTTCTAACTAAGTGGGGCCCAAAGTGAATAAGTGAGATTAAAAGCCATTATAGTAACCTCATTCTCTATTTAATGATTTAGGAGACTATATGGTTTATAAAAACAAATGTGCGGCGCAATTGGGAAAAATTATTATCCCCTCGCCGTATAATCATTGGTCTGGAAATGGGTCGACATGTTTCTGCCTAACGTCAACAGAGGTACTCGGCATTCGTCAGGACCTTAGTTTTATACCAAGAAACGGGCTCCACTCTTACCAAAATTATGGTTAAATGGAATCAGCTGTGGAGGGACCGTGGTCACTCTCTGCTGTATATAAATGGGTCAGAAAAGTACCCTGTAGAAAAAGAAAGAAAAATGTAAAATAACACATACTCAGCACCCAATGGGTTAGGGGGTCATTCATGAAGAATCAAACAGGCGCAACTATATACAATCTCATGTGCGCATAGTGCAAGTGTATAACACGTGACTGGCATACGTGAATACACAAGTGAGTGAAAACGCGGGGAAAATTACTTCCCATTTCTTACCTACAGCCTAAACTCCATATACTCCATGGGAGGGGGAGTAAAGGAGAACCCCTGTAGTCAAACTCTGAAGAGGCAAGCAGATAAAGAGAAAAACTACTTTAGGCAGTATATTTTTAGCCAAAAAACGTATAGCTGAGGTGGGGGCATGAAAGTTTAAGTCACATCCAAGTACACACGCATCCCACTATCATTCATCCAGTCCGTAGCATCTTACTTCATCAAGGTGCGTTCTCCACAGGATCACCTACTGTATACTGCACTCCTCCCTGGTGACACGTAAGTGGGGGTAGAACCTTTAGTTAAATAGTAGTCTTAATTGGAAAATTGGTGGGAGGGGCCGCCAGGACGTGACGTTACTACGGGACCCAGTCATGTAATCCGGTGTCCCGGACGCTCCCAGCGTAAATGCTGCCTGGTTCGGCCTGTCTACCGGAACAAGCGTCATGACAGGTGTCAACAGATAAACAAAATATGGTATGTACAGTTTCCACATCCTTGCTCTCCTTAGAGTACTACCAAGTGTTTACAGCATAGTTCTCCCCCCGTTGTTTGAGCCTATGCTCATTACAAAGCTCACATCGAGCTTTTGCCTGACTTCCGTTCCCTCCGTCGTCTGGGACGGAGACTTCCGGTTCTGGCCCCTCCCTGCTGATTATGATAGTGCTTCCAACACACACGGAGCGATGGTGCCGTTTACTACTGAAACGCGCGTCTAGCGATCTCCGAGTCCTGAGATTAGGCATCACATGGTTGTGGGACTGAGGGCATAACCTGTACACCGAGCCTTCAGTAAATTTTGTTTATCTGTTGACACCTGTCAAGATGCTACGGACTGGATGAATGATAGTGGGATGCGTGTGTACTTGGATGTGACTTAAACTTTCATGCCCCCACCTCAGCTATACGTTTTTTGGCTAAAAATATACTGCCTAAAGTAGTTTTTCTCTTTATCTGCTTGCCTCTTCAGAGTTTGACTACAGGGGTTCTCCTTTACTCCCCCTCCCATGGAGTATATGGAGTTTAGGCTGTAGGTAAGAAATGGGGAGTAATTTTCCCCGCGTTTTCACTCACTTGTGTATTCACGTATGCCAGTCACGTGTTATACACTTGCACTATGCGCACATGAGATTGTATATAGTTGCGCCTGTTTGATTCTTCATGAATGACCCCCTAACCCATTGGGTGCTGAGTATGCGTTATTTTACATTTTTCTTTCTTTTTCTACAGGGTACTTTTCTGACCCATTTATATACAGCAGAGAGTGACCACGGTCCCTCCACAGCTGATTCCATTTAACCATAATTTTGGTAAGAGTGGAGCCCGTTTCTTGGTATAAAACTAAGGTCCTGACGAATGCCGAGTACCTCTGTTGACGTTAGGCAGAAACATGTCGACCCATTTCCAGACCAATGATTATACGGCGAGGGGATAATAATTTTTCCCAATTGCGCCGCACATTTGTTTTTATAAACCATATAGTCTCCTAAATCATTAAATAGAGAATGAGGTTACTATAATGGCTTTTAATCTCACTTATTCACTTTGGGCCCCACTTAGTTAGAAGTGCATCCCTGTCGTCAGGTGCATGCCCGCCCTCTATCAAACCAAGTTTTTAGAGGGCGAGGACTGGCCGATGATGAAGCATGACACCAGGTGGTGTGTGAGGCCAGTCCGTAACTTTTAGTGAGATGTCCACACTCACAGTCACTTAACACTACTCAGTTATCTCCGGGTCAAGAGATCTGGGTTAAATCCATTGTTCTATTGCACACCATGCCACCCCAGTGAAGACCCAGCCATATGCAAATCAGTCTTCACCCCGTGGCTCATGGGAAAAGTCCAGACCGAACTGCCAATCCACTGGACCAGAAACAAGCATACTGGGACCAGTTTCTGGGTATTACACGTTATCAGCCAGAGAAGCTTGAATACAGGGGCACAGTGAGCAAGGGACCCACGTCTGGGCATATCCATCAATTGTTCTTTTTGTATTTGTCAGCCAAGTGGAACGGGATGCCCAGACATGGGTCTCATGCTTTCCAGGTCACTGGAGTCAAGCTATCCTGGCTGATGAGGCTGAAAGCACGAAACCAGTCCGAGGATGCTTGTTTCCAGTCCAGGGAGGACCTAGCCTGGTGGTTCGGGCTGGACTGTTCCAATTGGGGTGCAGGGTCAATACTGATTTGGATATGGCTGGATCCAAACTGGAATGGCATAGTAAGCAAAAAAACGATGGATTTAGGCCCAGATCTCTCTACTGGGGTGAATGTATGTCCTGGCCGATGAGGGCTGAAAGCCCGAAACCGGTCCTAGGATGCTTGTTTCCAGTCCAGGGAGTACCTAGCCTGGCAGTTTGGGCTGGACTGTTCCCATTGGGGGGATGTATGATGTTACAACGCATGCTTTTACAACGCATGCTGTTACAACAAATTTTTTACAACGCAAATGCTGTGACAACGCAAGTCTTTACAACGCAAGTCTTTACATCGACTTGCAGTAGATGGTGTGCTAACATTAAAAAAGGGTAATTTACTATTCTAACTCCAGTCCACGCTGCAGTAGGGAAGGTGTTTGGATAATAAACTACACTATCTTTAATGTTAGCACGCCATCTAGTGCAAGTCGATGTAAAGACTTGCGTTGTAATGGCATGCGTTGTCACAGCATTTGCGTTGTAACAGTTTCGTTGTAATGGCAGTGCGTTGTAAAAGTTGCGTTGTAATGATTGGTCACCCATTGGGGCGCAGGGTCAAAACTGATTTGGAAATGGCTGGGTCCAAACTGGAATGGTCAGGTGAGTGAAAAAACGATGGATTTAGGCCCATATCTCTTACTGGGGTGAATGTTCTACATTCTGTCCATCAATTGTTATTTTTGCTTTTGTCACCCTGAGTGGGACGGGTATGCCCAGATGTGGGTCCCGTGCTCTCCATGCCACTGGAGTCAAGCTATCCTGGCTGATGAGGGCTGAAAGCCCGCACCTGGTCCTAGTATGCTTGTTTCCAGTAAAGGGAGGTCCTAGCCTGGCAGTTCGGGCTGGACTGTTCCCATTGGGGCGCAGGGTCAAAACTGATTTGGATATGGCTGGGTCCAAACTGGAATGGCATGGTGAGCAAAAAAAAGATGTATTTAGGTCCAGATCTCTGTACTGGGGTGAATGTATGACACTATCCATCAATTGTTCTTTTTTCATTTGTCACCCCGAGTGGGACGGGTATGCCCAGACATGGGTCCTGTGCTCTCCATGCCACTGGAGTCAAGGTATTCTGCCTGATGAGGGCTGAAAGCCCGAAACCGGTCCTAGGATGCTTGTTTCAAGTCCTGGAAGGACCTAGCCTGGCAGTTCGGGATGGACTGTTCCCATTAGGGTGCAGGGTCAAGACTGATTTGCATATGGCTGGGTTCAAACTGGAATGGTCAGGTGAATAAAGAAACGATGGATTTAGGCCCATATCTCTTACTGGGGTGATTGTATGTCATTCTTCTGCATTCTGTCCATCAATTGTTCTTTTTGCTTTTGTCACCCCGAGTGGGACGAATATGCCCAGACGTGGTTACCATGCTCTCCATACCACTGGAGTCAAGCTATCCTGGCTGATGTGGGCTAAAAGCCTGAAACTAGTCCTGGGATTCTTGTTTCCAGTCCAGGGAGGACCTAGCCTGGCAGTTCAGGCTGGACTGTTCCCAATGGGGTGCAGGGTCAAGACTGATTTGCATATGGCTGGGTCTAAACTGGAATGGCATGGTGAGCAAAAAAACGATGGATTTAGGCCCAGATATCTTTACTGGAGTGAATATATGACATTGTTCTGCATTCTGTCCATCAATTGTTCTTTTGGCTTTTGTCACCCCGAGTGGAACGGGTATGCCCAGACATGGGTCCCGTGCTCTCCATGCCACTGAAGTCAAGCTATTCTGGCTGATGAGGGCTGAAAGCCTGAACCTAGTCCTAGTATGCTTGTTTCCAGTAAAGGGAGGTCCTAGCCTGGCAGTTAGGGCTGGACTGTTCCCATTGCGGCCTGGGGTCAAGAGTGATTTGCATATGGCTGGGTCAAAACAGGAATGGCATAGTGAGCAAAAAACGATGTATTTAGGCCCAAATCTCTGTACTGGGGTGAATGTATGACATTGTTCTGCATTCTATCCATCGATTGTTCTTTTTGCATTTGTCACCCTGAGTGGAACGGATATGCCCAGACGTGGGTCCCTTGCTCTCCATGCCACTGGAGTCAAGCTATTCTGGCTAATGAGGGCTGAAAGCCCGAAACCAGTCAGAGGATGCTTGTTTCCAGTCCAGGGAGGACCTAGCCTGGCAGTTCGTGCTGGACTGTTCCCATTGGGGCGCAGGGTCAAAACTGATTTGGATATGGCTGGGACCAAACTGGAATGGCATGGTGAGTAAAAAAAGATAGATTTAGGTCCAGATCTCTGTACTGCGGGGGATGTATCACATTATTCTGCATTCTGTCCATCAATTGTTCTTTTGTCTTTGTTCACCCTGAGTGGAACGGGTATGCCCAGACGTGGGTCCCATGCTCTACATGCCACTGGAGTCAAGCTATCCTGGCTGATGAGGGCTGAAAGCCCGAACCCGGTCCTAGTATGCTTGTTTCCAGTCCAGGGAGGACCTAGCCTGGCAGTTCGGGCTGGACTGTTCACATTGGGGTGCAGGGTCAAGACAGATTTGCATATGGCTGGGTCCAAACTGGAATGGCATGGTGAGCAAAAAAAGGATGGATTTAAGCCCAGATCTCTGAAATGGAGAGAATATATGACTTTGTTCTGCATTCTGTCCATCAATTGTTCTTTTGGCTTTTGTCACCCTGAGTGGGACGGGTATGCCCAGACGTGGGTCCCATGCTCTCCATGCCATTGGAGTCAAGCTATCCTGGCTGATGAGGGCTGAAAGCCCGAACCCGGTCCTAGTATGCTTGTTTCCAGTCCAGGGAGGACCTAGCCTGGCAGTTCGGGCTGGACTGTTCACATTGGGGTGCAGGGTCAAGACAGATTTGCATATGGCTGGGTCCAAACTGGAATGGCATGGTGAGCAAAAAAACGATTGATTTAGGGCCAGATCTCTGTACTGGGGAGAATATATGACTTTGTTCTGCATTCTGTCCATCAATTGCTCTTTTGGCTTTTGTCACCCCGAGTGGGACGGGTATGCCCAGACGTGGGTCCCATGCTCTCCATGCCACTGGAGTCAAGCTATCCTGGCTGATGAGGTCTGAAAGCCCGAAACCGGTCCTAGGATGCTTGTTTCCAGTCCAGGGAGGACCTAGCCTGGCAGTTCGGGCTGGACTGTTCCCATTGGGGCGCAGGGTCAAGACTGATTTGCATATGGCTGGGTCAAAACTGGAATGGCATGGTGAGCAAAAAAACGATGGATTTAGGCCCATATCTCTGTACTAGGGTGAGTGTATGACATTGTTCTGCATTCTATCCATCTATTGTTCTTTTTGCATTTGTCACCCCGAGTGGAACGGGTATGCCCAGACGTGGCTCCCGTGCTCTCCATGTCACTGGAGTCAAGCTATTCTGGCTAATGAGGGATGAAAGCCCGAAACCAGTCCGAGGATGCTTGTTTCCAGTCCAGGGAGGACCTAGCCTGGCAGCTCGGGTTGGACTGTTCCCATTGGGGCGCAGGGTCAAAACTTATTTGGATATGGCTGGGTCCAAACTGGAATGGCATGGTGAGAAAAAAAATATAGATTTAGGCCCACAACTCTGTACTTGGGTGAATGTATGACATTATTCTGCATTCTATCCATCAATTGTTCTTTTTTCATTTGTCACCCCGAGTGGGACGGGTATGCCCAGACATGGGTCACATGCTCTCCATGCCACTGGAGTTAAGCTATTCTGGCTGATGAGGGCTGAAAGTCCGAAACCGGTCCTAGGATGCTTGTTTCCAATCCTGGGAGGACTGGCCTGGCAGTTCGGGCTGGACTGTTCCCAATTAGGGTGCAGGGTCAAGTTTGATTTGCATATGGCTGGGTCCAAACTGGAATGGCATGGTGAGCAAAAAAGCAATGGATTTAGTCCCAAATCTCTGTACTGGGGAGAATATATGACTTTGTTCTGTATTCTGTCCATCAATTGTTCTTTTGGCTTTTATCACCCCGAGTGGGACGGGTATGCCCAGACGTGGGTTCCGTGCTCTCCATGTCACTGGAGTCAAGCTTTTCTGGCTAATGAGGAATGAATGCCCGAAACCAGTCCGAGGATGCTTGTTTCCATTCCAGGGTGGACCTAGCCGGGCAGTTCGGGTTGGACTGTTCCCATTGGGGTGCAGGGTCAAGACTGATTTGCAAATGGCTGGGTTCCAACTGGAATGGTCAGGTGAATAAAGAAACGATGGATTTAGGCCCATATCTCTTACTGGGGTGAATGTATGTCATTCTTCTGCATTCTGTCCATCAATTGTTCTTTTTGCTTTTGTCACCCCGAGTGGGACGAATATGCCCAGACGTGGTTACCATGCTCTCCATACCACTGGAGTCAAGCTATCCTGGCTGATGAGGGCTAAAAGCCTGAAACTAGTCCTGGGATTCTTGTTTCCAGTCCAGGGAGGACCTAGCCTGGCAGTTCAGGCTGAACTGTTCCCAATGGGGTGCAGGGTCAAGACTGATTTGCATATGGCTGGGTCCAAACTGGAATGGCATGGTGAGCAAAAAAACGATGGATTTAGGCCCAGATATCTTTACTGGAGTGAATATATGACATTGTTCTGCATTCTGTCCATCAATTGTTCTTTTGGCTTTTGTCACCCCGAGTGGAACGGGTATGCCCAGACATGGGTCCCGTGCTCTCCATGCCACGGAAGTCAAGCTGTTCTGGCTGATGAGGGCTGAAAGCCCGAACCCGGTCCTAGTATGCTTGTTTCCAGTAAAGGGAGGTCCTAGCCTGGCAGTTAGGGCTGGACTGTTCCCATTGCGGCCCGGGGTCAAGAGTGATTTGCATATGGCTGGGTCCAAACAGGAATGGCATAGTGAGCAAAAAACGATGTATTTAGGCCCAGATCTCTGTACTGGGGTGAATGTATGACATATTTCTGCATTCTATCCATCGATTGTTCTTTTTGCATTTGTCACCCTGAGTGGAACGGATATGCCCAGACGTGGGTCCCTTGCTCTCCATGCCACTGGAGTCAAGCTATCCTGGCTGAAGAGGGGTGAAACCCTGAAACCGGTCCTAGGATGCTTGTTTCCAGTCCAGGGAGGACCTAGCCTGGCAGTTCGGGCTGGACAGTTCCCATTGGGGTGCAGTGTCAAAACTGATTTGGATACGGCTGGGTCCAAATTGGAATGGCATGGTGAGCAAAAAAACAATGTATTTATGCCCAGATCTCTGTACTGGGGTGAATGTATGACATTTTTCTTCATTCTGTCAATCAATTGTTCTTTTTGCTTTTGTCAACCCGAGTGGGACGGATATGCCCGGACGTGGGTCCCGTGCTCTCCATGCCACTGGAGTTAAGCTATCCTGGCTGATGAGGGCTGAAAGTACAAACCCGGTCCTAGGATGCTTGTTTCCAGTCCAGGGAGGACCTAGCCTGGAAGTTCGGGCTGGACTGTTCATATTGGGGCGCAGGGTCAAAACTGATTTGGATATGGCTGGGTCCAAACTGGAATAGTATGGTGAGCAAAAAAACGATGTATTTAGGCCCAGATCTCTGTACTGGGGTGAATGTATGACATTATTCTGCATTCTATCCATCAATTGTTCTTTTTTCATTTGTCACCTTGAGTGGGACGGGTATGCCCAGACATGGGTCCAATGCCCTTCATGCTACTGGAGTGAAGCTGTTCTGTCTGAAAGCCCGAAACCGTTCCTAGGATGCTTGTTTCCAGTCCAGGGAAGACCCAGCCTGGCTGTTCGGGCTGGACTGTTCCCATTGGAGCCCGGGGTCAAGACTGATTTGCATATGGCTGGGTCCAAACTGGAATGGCATGGTGAGCAAAAAAACGATTGATTTAGGGCCAGATCTCTGTACTGGGGAGAATATATGACTTTGTTCTGCATTCTGTCCATCAATTGCTCTTTTGGCTTTTGTCACCCCGAGTGGGACGGGTATGCCCAGACGTGGGTCCCATGCTCTCCATGCCACTGGAGTCAAGCTATCCTGGCTGATGAGGTCTGAAAGCCCGAAACCGGTCCTAGGATGCTTGTTTCCAGTCCAGGGAGGACCTAGCCTGGCAGTTCGGGCTGGACTGTTCCCATTGGGGCGCAGGGTCAAGACTGATTTGCATATGGCTGGGTCAAAACTGGAATGGCATGGTGAGCAAAAAAACGATGGATTTAGGCCCAGATCTCTGTACTAGGGTGAGTGTATGACATTGTTCTGCATTCTATCCATCTATAGTTCTTTTTGCATTTGTCACCCCGAGTGGAACGGGTATGCCCAGACGTGGCTCCCGTGCTCTCCATGTCACTGGAGTCAAGCTATTCTGGCTAATGAGGGATGAAAGCCCGGAACCAGTCCGAGGATGCTTGTTTCCAGTCCAGGGAGGACCTAGCCTGGCAGCTCGGGTTGGGCTGTTCCCATTGGGGCACAGGGTCAAAACTTATTTGGATATGGCTGGGTCCAAACTGGAATGGCATGGTGAGCAAAAAAATATAGATTTAGGCCCACATCTCTGTACTGGGGTGAATGTATGACATTATTCTGCATTCTATCCATCAATTGTTCTTATTTCATTTGTCACCCCGAGTGGGACGGGTATGCCCAGATATGGGTCACATGCTCTCCATGCCACTGGAGTTAAGCTATTCTGGCTGATGAGGGCTGAAAGTCCGAAACCGGTCCTAGGATGCTTGTTTCCAATCCTAGGAGGACTGGCCTGGCAGTTCGGGCTGGACTGTTCCCATTGGGGTGCAGGGTCAAGTTTGATTTGCATATGGCTGGGTCCAAACTGGAACGGCATGGTGAGCAAAAAAGCAATGGATTTAGTCCCAAATCTCTGTACTGGGGAGAATATATGACTTTGTTCTGTAATCTGTCCATCAATTGTTCTTTTGGCTTTTATCACCCCGAGTGGGACGGGTATGCCCAGACGTGGGTCCCATGCTCTCCATGCCACTGGAGTCAAGCTATCCTGGCTGATTAGGGCTGAAAGCCCGAAACCGGTCCTAGGATGCTTGTTTCCAGTCCAGGGAGGACCTAGCCTGGCAGTTCGGGACGTACTGTTCCCATTGGGGCGCAGGGTCAAGACTGATTTGCATATGGCTGGGTCCAAACTGGAATGGCATGGTGAGCAAAAAAACGATGGATTTAGGCCCAGATCTCTATACTTGGGTGAATGTATGACATTGTTCTGCATTCTATCCATCCATTGTTCTTTTTGCATTTGTCACCCCGAGTTGAACGGGTATGCCCAGACGTGGGTTCCGTGCTCTCCATGTCACTGGAGTCAAGCTATTCTGGCTAATGAGGGATGAAAGCCCGAAACCAGTCCGAGGATGCTTGTTTCCAGTCCAGGGTGGACCTAGCCTGGTAGTTCGGGTTGGACTGTTCCCATTGGAGCGCAGGGTCAAAACTTATTTAGATATGGCTGGGTCCAAACTGGAATGGCATGGTGAGCAAAAAAAGATAGATTTAGGCCCAGATCCCTGTACTGGGGTGAATGTATGACATCATTCTGCATTCTGTCCATCAATTGTTCTTTTGGCTTTTGTCACCCTGAGTGGGACGGGTATGCCCAGATGTGGGTCCCATGCTCTGCATGCCACTGGAGTCAAGCTGTCCTGGCTGATGAGGGCTGAATGCGCGAAATTGGTCCTAGGATGCTTGTTTCCAGTCCAGGGAGGACCTAGCCTGGCAGTTCGGGCTAGACTGTTCCCATTGTGGCGCAGGTTCAAGACTGATTTGAATATGGCTTGGTCCAAACTGGAATGGCATGGTGAGAAAAAAAACGATGGATTTTGGCCCAGATCTCTTTAATGGGGTGAATATATGACATTGTTCTGCATTGTGTCCATCAATTGTTCTTGTGGCTTTTGTCACCCCGATTGGAACGGGTATGCCCGGACGTGGGTCCCGTGCTCTCCATGGCAATGGAGTCAAGCTATCCTGGCTGATGAGGGCTGAAAGACCAAAACCGGTCCTAGGATGCTTGTTTCCAGTCCAGGGAGGACCCAGCCTGGCAGTTCGGGCTAGACTGTTCCCATTGGGGTGCAGGGTCAAGACTGATTTGCATATGGTTGGGTCCAAACTGGAAAGGCATGGTGAGCAAAAAAATGATGTATTTAGGCCCAGATCTCTTTACTGGGGTGAATATATGACATTGTTCTGCATTCTATCCATCAATTGCTCTTTTTGCATTTGTCACCTCGAGTGGAACGGGTATGCCCAGACGTGGGTCCCGTGCTCTCCATGCCACTGGAGTCAAGCTATTCTGGATGTTGAGGGCTGAAATCCTGAAACCAGTCCGAGGTTGCTTGTTTCCATTCCAGGGAAGACCTAGCCTGGCAGTTCGGGATGGACTGTTCCCATTGGGGTGCAGGGTTAAAGCTTATTTGGATATGGCTGGGTCCAAACTGGAATGACTTGGTGAGCAAAAAAAGATAGATTTAGGCCCAGATCTCTGTACTGGGGTGAATGAATGACATTGTTCTGCATTCTATCCATCAATTGTTCTTTTTGCAATTGTCACTCCGAGTCGGACGGGTATGCCCAGACGTGGGTCCCATGCTCTCCATTCCACTGGAGTCAAGCTATTGTGGCTGATGAGGGCTGAAAGCCCGAAACTGGTCCTAGGATGCTTGTTTCCAGTCCAAGAAGGACCTAGCCTGGCAGTTCAGGCTGGACTGTTCCCATTGGGGCGCAGGTTTAAGACTGATTTGCATATGGCTGGGTCCAAACTGGAATGACATGGTGAGCACACAAACAATGGATTTAGGCCCAGATTTCTGTACTGGGGTGAATGTATCACATTATTCTGCATTCTGTCCATAAATTGTTCTTTTTGCATATGTCTATCATATCTGCAGGGGTGGGCAGTCTAGTAGATATACCCAGCCTGCCATCCTTGAGTTTTGCTTTCACGACATCTGCCCCACCACGTGTGTGATCAATTAATGGAGTACATTTAATTTAGTCACACCAATAAATCACATCCGGGGAAGGGGGTTAGGGGTTCGATGAATGGATAGGAAGCGTGATTTACAGGAAAAGTTTGACAAAGGCAAACACTACTACACAAGGACAACATATTCATCTTGGTGGCCAGCCATCATAAATCTGTAATGGGAGGCAACGGAAATGCATGCATGCTGATGAGTATTACTAGACTAGTACAGGTAAATTAATATTCTGTCTGCCCCCAGAGAGACCCAGGTTTCATTATGTTCTTGTAGCGGGCTTTGAAAGATTGTAAAAAAAATTAAAGTATCTATAGGAGTCAAGTAAGCAAACATAAACAACACACAGTTGAAGAGAAAAAAAGATACTGTATTTTGCCAATTTGGTGTTGCATCTCTCTGCACTGCATTCCTCTTGGACTGTCCGTTAATCTCGGGTGGCTGGCGGATGCGGTTCGGTATGGTAAGTGTGAGTTTTTTTTCCAGTATGGAGCTGGGTAAGAGGCCAGGGCCTGTAGATGGAAAAAAAGCTATTGAGGAATCAAGGGTGGAAGTTAAACTGCAAAATGAAATGCAGCAAGAGGACTTTGTTTCAGAGGCAGCATGGCTAAATGTCTACACTTAGCTTTGAATTTGATCAAGACCGCACTGATCACACACACACACACACACACACACACACACAGCAACATAGCATTTTCCCAATTAAGTAATAAATCAATGCACCGCTATCAGTCAGTCACACCACACTCACCAGCACCACTATACAGACATATGTAGGTCTGGTGTTATTGTTGTTTTCCTTTAGTCCACTTCAAAGTCATCACCATCCAAATTGTTTGATTTCAGTTAATTTGAAACCTTCCATCTTCTTCTGGCGGCAGTTCTTGAACTAGTCACGCTCACGTGAACGCCCTGAGTCATTCCTAAGAGTGGGCATCAAATTCCGTTCCGCTTGCGGAATTTGCGAAATTTAGGCATTTTCGCGTTCTGCAGAGAACGCGGAGATGTCGAAATTTCCGTGATCTGCGGCGTAGCGGAGATTTTTTTCATGTTTGCGCTTTAAAAATACGTTCTAGCACGCGTGGTCGACTTACCGGGATCCCTGCGCTCGCCGGCGAGTTTTCCGATCTGTTCGCGTGCCACTAGATGTTGGTAGCCGGTCGCGCTCTTTCGCGAGAGTTTGCGATCACGAACACGTCATTCGCAGCATCATCGGACACCGCGAGATGTCTGAGATCGTGAACACGTCATTCACCACCGCGAGAGTGAGCGTTGGATTGCGAACACGTCATTTGGACGAGCCACCTGACATCCGGCGGATGTGTGGTGAAACTCGCGATCCCGAACATGCAAAATTTTCAATCTGGAGAAGAATAATATCTCGAGCAGCATAAACCTTCTGTAAATGATGATTTGGATGAAAAAAAACTCCTCAGATTGACATTTGGCTGTCCTTTTTTGTGCAAGGAGTCCTTTTTTTATAAAAAGGATTTTGGGGGGAGAGGGAGGAAATGCCACAGAGCCTCCAACTTCCTGTTCCTTTCCAGCAGGCTCCTCCCAGTGGTTTGTCAATCTCCTGTTCATTCTGCCTTTGGATTTTGAGCTGGAAGGATCACTCTTTGTGTCTGCTGCATCACTATCATTGGATTTGAGAATTTTTGAATTTGATATTTTACAAGTGAGTTGGTGTGGTTGTTGTTTGATTGGGGCATTGCAGTTGCTGCAACTACAATTTTTGTACTTATCATTATTTTTTAATTGTTGTGGGTAGGCAGTTGGCCCAGAGCTAGTCATGGGTGGGTGCATGATGAAGCAACTGTTCCTTTGGTGTGCATTGAATTTATTTCAAACATCCTTTAGGGCATGGATGGCATTGGATTGATGTGCAAAATGTGTATTTTGGGGGTATTTCTTTTCTTTTTGGGTGTGTGTTAAATAAATGCCTTTGTGGTGTGTGGTGTGTCGTTGTGTATCTTGCAGACCTTGTTTAGCTCTGTGGATTTTCGGTTTTGCATTTTATTGCATTAAATGTCAAAGCAGTGTGGTTTAGCAGCATGTATCCTTTGCCTGGCTATTATAGGCCTTTTGTGAGTACATTGTTTTCCAGGCCTCCTGCTTGTTGCTTGTGACATATAGGCCTGAATGTTATTCCTTTGTGGCCTAGGCTTCTTGTTGTTGTGGGCCTGGCAATGAGGCTGGCGGCCATTTTGAAGCCAGGCAGTGTGCTTTTTGCTAAAGGCCTGCATTGTCTGTCTTCAGTTTCTTGTAGTTGTGTGTGCCTGGCCATGTGGCTGGTGGCCATTTTGAAGGCCGGTAGTGTGCTTTTTGCCATAGGCCTGCAAGCTTGTGACCTAGTCTGCCAACAGGCCTTTCATCCAGTAGGCTCAGAGGTAGTCACAGGTGCATGATACAGCTGTTTCTGTGTGTTCTGTTGACTTTAAACACCATTTAGGACATGGATGGCATTGGATTGAATTGCAAAATGTGTATTTTTGGGGATATTTCTGTTCTTTTTGGGAGTGTGTTAAATAAATGCCTGTGTGGTGTGTACCTTGCAGACCGTGTTTAGACCTGTGGATTTTCATTTTTTCATTTTATTGCATTAAAGGCAAAGCAGTGTAGTTTAGCATGCATCCTTTACCTGGCTATTATAGGCCTTTTGTCAGTACATTGTTTTCCAGGCCTCCTGCTTGGTGCTTGTGATTTTTTGTGAGTGGACATTTCTGGTGGGAGTTATATAAGTGTGCTGCTTTTGCCATATAGGCCTGCATGGTTTTCCTCTTGGCTTACTGCTTCCATCCATCCCATTTGCCAGCAGAAGCTCCCTGAATGATGTGATGAGATGACAAGCAAACCATTTAATGCCAAACTAGGTCCACTTCCATTACATTTTTATTTTTGTTGTCTTCTTCTTTCCTATCCTTCCTGAGAGTGTACACAGTATGCCATGAAAGCCCTTGTTGACAAAAGTCTCACAAATGTCTACACTAAGTTATATCTTTTATTTTTTTGTTTGTACTAGTAGTAATTGAACCACAACAACAAATGCAACATTTCACTGATGTTCTTCTCATGGCTTCTTTGCTTTTAGGTGCACAAAAAGACAGAGGAGGTGTCATCATCATCACCCGTTGTACAGCCAGACAGAAGTCCTGCTGCGCACCACGTCACGTCCACGTGTGACCACAGACATCTCTGCAACTTGTGCACCTGCGTCCTGCTGACATCTGAAGAAGATGGCCACAAAGAAAGGTAGCAGGTCCTCCAGTGGTGGCACTTACCAAGACTGGTGTGCCGCCCCAGATGTTTTTTGGAAAGAAAAAATTACGCCTGCAGCAACATTGTCCGGGGACCAAGATGGGAGCAGCACCTCTGCATCAGCGGGCCAGACCCACCAACCTAGGCCGAAGCCCATGAGTGTCGCAGAGGTAGCCAGTCTACTAACGAGCAACGATGTTGAAATGTCATTATCGCAAAGTAGTACACAATCAACGCAGGTGGAAACTCAGCAGATAAGTGGGCAGCAGCAGGTGCCGCAGCAGGGGCAGTAGCAGCCGCAAGAACAGCAGCAGCTACAAGAACATCAGCAGACACTATAGTAGTTGTTCCTCCTGAAGTAGGGGCATTTCAGGAGATCGAGCTTCCTGCAGACAAAGAGGAGCAAACCTCTGTTTCAGAAGATCCATTGTCTTCCAGACCCCTAGCAAGGAAAAGTAGGGTTACATCCTCATCTTCTTCTTCAAGCCCCACTTCTGATAATCTTGATGCCACTTGACAGCCACCAGCTCAGTCTGAGAGTGATGCATGCCACAAGACAAGGCTAGTGAAAAGGAAGGTTCCAGAAAGCCTTACAGTTATGGAGGTAGATGTACAAGAGGGGGATGATAATTATGAGCCAGTCATCACGAGCATCACTCCTGGCCCTGAGGAGATGGAGACCAACATTATTACTCTATCCAAAATCGCTGCGAGGGATGTAGCACGGATACCTCCAACACAGCTAATAACAACACGACCTCCAGCTTCCATATTTGCCTAGGCCCGGCAGAGATCTACATCCAGCTCAGCCACCACCTCAGTAGGTAGTGGTAGTGTAACTGCACAGAGTCAAATTCCAGGCACACCCTCCAGTTCATCTGGTATTGAAAGTGGCACATCCAGCAGCGCCATAAAGTTCCACCCCAGTTTGGGACTTCTTTTCGGTTAGCAGTAAGGAGGAGAACATTGCTATATGCTCAATTTGTTGACAGGCTGTTAGGCGGGATAAGCTTGGTGTAAACTATGGTACCAGAGGCCAAATAAGTCATCTCAAAATACACCACTGTATCCAGTGGGAGGCTCACCTACTTCGGTTCGAAAAAAGTAAAACTGAACCCATTGCTGTTGTTGGGGATGAAGAATTAGGGGAAGATTTGATTGTGGTTGAAGGTGAACAAGAGGGAGACATTTTATAGCCCTGTCCCCAGCAGTGTAGTGGTACCGCCCACATCCTCAGCAACATCTCAGTGGTACCACAGTAAGAGTCATACTCAGAGTCAGACTGAGACACCAAGGTGACAGAGTACTGCAATGAAAAAAAGTACGTTGTTGAGCCTAACTGGGTTCAAGAAAACAGCTGCCCCACAAAGTAAAAACATCCAGCCTACCATTCTCAGCATGTTTAGGTCGGAGGAGCAGAGCAGTACGAACGCAACCACCCAACGGCACTGTTGTATAATGCGAAGCTAGCTAAAATGTTAGCGCTGGACCTTCTCCCTTTTCATTTGTGGAAGGGGTGGGTTTCCTTAAATTTGTGTCAGCCATCTGCCCTAAATGGAAGGTTCCCAGCCGGTCCTATTTCCCAAGAGTTGCTGTTCCAGCACTACATCACAATGTGGAATTGGTTGGACAAGCTTTGCAGCAGAGTGCCGTTCACAGTATCCACCTGACTACAGACATGTGGAACAGTTGCCAAGCCACTGATTACATGTGCATCACTGCACACTGGGTCTCTTTTGTGAGGGTTAGAGATAAGCTATCTGAAGTAGGTGCTGTTGATACAGCTGAGATCGTTAATGCTACTCGGAAACATGCAACTATAGCCATGTTCGCCATAGAGAAATCTCATACTGCTGTAAACATTTTGGAAGAGTTTCACAGCAAGGTCTTTGAATGGCTGCGCCCAAGAGGGCTTAAGATTGGTTTTGTTTCCACAGATAATGGCAGTAATGTACTTAAGGCCATGCAGCTTGGTTCCTATTTCAGGGTACCGTGTTTGGCGCACTGCATTAACATTATAGTTCAAGACTTTCTGAAAAAAGAAGCCATAGTCAGCAACTTACTGACCACCTGCCGAAGAATATGCACTAATTTCAGCCATTCTTTTAAAGCTCCAAAGCAGCTACCCGACTGTAGAATGCCAGTCAAAGCACTCATCCAGGAGGTGGCAACACATTGGAATTCAACTTATTACATGCTTGACCGTCTGAGCAGTACAGACCAATCAATGAATATGTCATATGAAGACTAGGGGATGCTACTGTGAAAGGCATGACCCTTCAGATGGACCGATGGTGCCTAGTTAAATGCCTGACTGAGATGCTTCTTCCTTTCGAGGTCTTCACACGTGAAGTCAGCAAGGAGGACTGTACTATGGGCCAAGCTATCCCATTGTTGCAAATCCTAGAGCAACAGCTGAAGTGTACAAAGTTGTAGATTAAAAAAAAGAAGCATATGAGTTGGTGGAAAGCTTATCCCGTCGCTTAGCTGACAATACAAGGGTGCAAAATAAGATTTTGACACAAGAACATTACATTTGTGCCCCAATTCCGGATCCACGGTCCAAATCGGCACTGAAAATTAAGACATTAATTCCTTTTTCTGTAGTGGATGTTGCCCGGTACAAAACTTGCATAGCTGAGGCAGCCAGTAAGTTGGAAAATGAACGGCTGGTAATTAAAAGCCCGCTCCACACACCCACAACCACAATAAGTACTGCAGCAGTGCATCCGGCGTCAAATTCAACTTTGGAGCCTGAGGGCAGTGGGTTTGGCTAAGAACACTCACCAACAATATCGACAACAGCAAGAACCGGATCATCAGCCCCAGTAAAATCGTTAAAGGATTGGTATTTACAGCAAGGACTTGCTAGGTCCAGTGCTGATGCTAAGACAAAAGAGGCCAAAAAAAGTGTCGCACCCCTGAACATTGAGCGGATGGTCCAGGCCTATCTGTATGACCCGACAGAGGTGTACATTAGTCAAAACCCATTGGGGTATTGGTATGAGAAAAGGGGCCCATGGCCGGTGCTCAGCAGGCTTGGGATAAACTATCTGGCTTGCCCTGTCGCAAGTGTCTCTTCTGAACGTGTTTTCAGTGCGGCTGGTTCCATTGTAACAGTGAGAAGGACTAGTCTCTCACCCAAAAACGTGGAGAGGTTAACCATGATCAAAATGAATCAGCACTTTATACCACCGAATTACACAATACATGAATCAACGCAGGAAGATGAGGACATCGGCTCAGGTGACGGAAGTAGCATCTTAGATGATGATTACCTACTTCTGGTTGAACCCCCAGAGTTTGAAGACGAGCTATACTTCCCTGAAAACTAGACTTCCACTTCTTACTGTCTTTCTCCCTTATTGACTTTTATTTGAGTGTCTGTCTTTCTGGTTGGAAACTTCGAATCGCAACTAATCCATCACCACCGTATTCTAGTCTTCTATTGCCATATATGAGTTTCAGCTTTCTGTATTTCAGTCCACTCCTCCAAGTCCTGCTCCTCCATCCTGCTGAATAGCTCTAAATCTATTGCCCTCAAGCCAGATGATTAGCATAATAGAAGAAAATCTTGCCTCGTTGAGTCCCTCCAAAAGAGGTTGAACATGATGATGACTACTATAGCTATCCTCCTTTCCGAGCAGAGAGAGACTGCTCATTAACTGAAGATGAGAAGGAACAGGTAATGAACCTAATGATGACATGCATTGGATGCTGACTTAGTGATTTGTGTTGTTGTTGTTTGTAGTGCATGAAGTTATTCATTGTGTACTATTATCTAATCTACACACTAAAAGTAACTCACGGCAATGTTTATTTCCCTTCTCGTTTTTTAATAACAAATTTGTACTTCTACTGCAGGCCGATCCATTGCATTTTGAATATGGAAAGGGAACTCAATCTGTACAATGCACACTGAGTTGGACAACACCATGATGATGACCATAGTGACATAATATCTTCGCAGTCACTCAGTAGGATCCAAGATGATTGACGGAATAACTCAGGGTGTTTCATGAGTGGAATAAAAGGTAAACAAGTCAACAACAACCACTGCAGACCTACATGTCTGTGTAGTGGTGGAGTCGAGTGTGGTGGTATGACTGAGAGCGGTGCATTGATTTAGTCACTTAATTTGTAAAATGCTATGTTGCTGTATGTTATGTGCTTTGTCTGCCTCTGTCCCCCCAAAAAAGTACACTAAATGGAGGAGGGGTCACGGCGGGTGCCATGGGCCTGCTCTGTCCTGTTGTTGTTGGAGGTTAATGCTGGAAACAGACTAGAGTAGACATGATATATCCATGCCACCTCTGAAAGTGTTCTTGTTGCACTCCACCGTAATTTATGCATTTTTTTTCTACTTGATCTTCAATATGCCTTTTGTTTTTCCATCTACATTTACAGGCCGGCCCTTACCCTGTGCTATACTGGGAAAAATAACTCCCACTTACCCGACCAATAAATCTACATCTGCCAGGCCGGCAGTGACGTCACCCAAGATTGATGGCCGGAGCGTCCATGGAAGGGAGGACCAAGAGGAATGCCGAGATGCAACTCCCCATTTTGACCAGGATAACATACAGTAACAGTGTCAAATTTCATCATCTTTTAAATAATTTGATTCATTTTATGTCTTCAATTATTAGTACTGTGTGTTGTTGTTATTAATATGTTTGCTCTCTGCTTATAATTCCATTCATCCCTACAGCTATTCTTGAATTTCCTTTGCTATCCTTAACAGTAAGCCCGGGCAGGTACAACAGAACAGAAACTGTATGTAATTCGGGTCTCTGAGGGCAGACAGGCAAGGCAAATTGCATAATAAACTCCTGCCCTGTACTGTCTAATTGTAGTTAGAAAGTACTTCATTAACCATCAAGTTATCATCATCAACATGCATGTATTTCCTTTTTCTCCCTTAACAGATTTATGGATATGGTTGTCTGACAAGATTGGTTTATCTTTTGTTGTTGTCCATGGGTACTGTTTTTCTTTGTCAAACCTTTCCCTAAACCCCCCTTCCAAACCATTCATCAAACCCTAACCCTCTTCCCCCGGCTGTGTGACTTATTGAGGTGTAACTAAATTAACTGGACGCCAATAATTTATCACACGCTTGCTGGGGTGGATGTGGCAAAAGCAACACTAATTCAATTTCAAAGCAGGGCGAGGATCTTCTTCTGCTTGTCCACCCATGAGCAGTATATATTTGCGAGGTAATTTTTTTACCAAAGGAACCTAATCCATCAGCATTAATTGCCGGCATCGATTGGATTTGTTGTCATCCCTCTACACAGCACTAACGGTTACGCTTGTGTTGAGTGTACTGTAGGTAGGCCTCGTCGAGAAACTCGACACAACTAGAGTTTGTAACTCTATGTACTAGGCTATCCCCACCACCATTATGTTTTATTAGATTTTTGCACATTATTGTTTGGCAGTAAGTTCTGTACTGTACTTCGTTATACTACTCCTCCAACAGTCTCTCTCAGGCGACTGACTGTCTCATTTTCATTTCTTGCAAATGCTACTGCCAGTGTCTACTACAACTACCACCACAACCAATGGCATGTTGGGAAAGAAAACCATAATCACCATGCAGCCATCGCTGTGCCTAAGTTAAACATCACACAGTATGAATAACAAGGGGACCCGATATGGGTAGCTTTGGACCTCGGGTAATTACGTATTTTTAAAGAACAAGGGTCCTTAGCATAAACATAAATGATGTAACTATATCAACATAGACTTAGATAAGACTTATGCACATTCTTCCAGTGTCCAGCCGGACAGGGAAACATTTATTTAGAAAATTACAAAAGGTTTAAACAGGATGAAAAAACACGAAGAAATGAAACAAGGGCACAATCCTGTACCGAGTTTTAACAAAGGAAATGAAAAGAAGAAAATAATAACAGGCAAAAACTTTTGGAGCAAAAAGGGAGGCTTACAATACAATAAAGAACTCAAGTAAGCTCAGACCAACAGAGACCACAATACATTTTTCACAATGGATAAATTGTGGTACTGTTATGAAAAGTCGACGTTTCGATCCCTAGCTCCTAATACAGTGGGATCATCCTCAGGACTACACATGAAAAGTTGCCTGATTTAAATTATGCGCCTTCAATAGGGTAGTGGAGTACGAGGCGTCGTGGTGGTGGTGTGAAGCATGAACGTTGGTAGTTGACCTTGGATTGATCTTCACTTGGCAAGGTGGTGGTCTAGGTATTGCATTGATATACCTTGGGGGCAGGCTCGTGTTCGCGTCTGGGGGATAAGATTCACGGCCTGGATTCAAAGCAGGGAGGCTTATGCATACACGGAACGGGATGGAAGGCAGCAATCGATGGCTGCTGGTATTTAGGCGGAGCTCAAAGGAGTCTCGATGCACCGGATCGGGTGGTCGTCTGGACTGTGGTTGTTAAGGGTAGATAGCCTTGGTCCTGAGGATGATCCCATTGCTCCAAAAGTTTTTGCCTGTTATTCTTTTCTTCTTTTCATTTCCTTTGTTAAAACTCGGTACAGGATTGTGCCCTTGTTTCATTTCTTAGTTTTTTAATCCTGTTTAAACCTTTTGTAATTTTCTAAATAAATGTTCCCCTGTCCGGCTGGACACTGGAAGAATGTGCATAGGTCTTATCTAAGTCTATGTTGATATAGTTACATCATTTATGTTTATGCTAAGGACCCTTGTTCTTTAAAAATAAGTTAAACATCAAGCACAGGTAAGAGAAGAAGGTTGGGGAGGCATAATTAATAATGGGAATTTTTTCATTAATTCAATTTCACACACCCCTTTGAGTCCAGTTGCAGAATGCATAGACTAGGAGGAGAGACTGACAGTATTAGTAGGACAAGTCACTCAGTGAGGAGTACCGCATCTATCTGTTTGTGTCTTACAAAGTCAGCCAATTATTGAAATCAAACACTGGCTGTGGCCCTGCACCAGCAAGGAAACAGTGTGACGTAAAACAGTAACCCCACCCACAAAATATTAACAACATCGTATGTAAAGTATAAATATATAATTTAATCCCCTAACAACATCAAACTATGTAACAAAACCCACAACAACACCTGACCCACCCCTCTCCTTAACCCCGACCAATGTCCGGAACGAAAAAGTCCAGTTGTTCAACGAAAGTTAACCCCAACGCCCGATTCCCACCCACCAAAAGAAGAAATAAAAAAGGGGCAATTAAATGGGTCTTATCGGCGGGCTTGCCTCTCCAGGAGTACACGAACTTGCTCCTCTAGCCGAGCGACACGGCGCTTCAATGCACGGCAATTGTATGCACGGGGGGCAGCATTGCTGTAAGATGGGCGGCGGCGGGCGGCTGCCAGACGGTGGCGCCGTAATGCTGGAGGGGGGTAGCTGGGGCCCGGGGCATTGGAGGAGGCTGCAGCTGCTGCTGCCTCCTCCTCCTCCTCCTCCGCCTAAACAATCAGCCGCCAGTATTCCCTTAGTATGGCCTCCAGCTTCTGGCGCCGGGCCTTGGCTGCCAACTCCTTCCTGTCAGGTTTCCCTTTGGAAGGAGTAGCCATATAAAAAAAAAAAGCAAGACTATTGTAAAATATACTCTTAGCAAAGCACTGCCTGTAAAACAAATTAATTCTACACATAGTGGCACAGTAGCACTAGCAGGCACAGTACATAACATTTGTGGTATGTATCTATTCTCCCACTTCCTCTGCATCTAACATTTGTGGGAGTTTCAAGCATTCAACCACCCATGCATCTGATTCCTATCAGCCACCTATGCATGCATGCATCCCACGTATCCTTCTCTGCCAGTCATAAATATTAACTCTCGCCCATTCTTCTTCCTTCCATACTTCTTTCCCTTTTCGTTCAACCCATCCATCAAGGTCATCTGCTCTGACTTTTAGTCTTCTCCATAAAACTTTCACAGCTGAGTTGATCTCAAATAGAAGAGGCCATTGGTTACTCAACACTCCTGCTGCTAATGCTTTTACTAATGCTAAGTAAAGGGTGTCTTCAACCGTTCACAACATCTTACTTAATATGTCTCAACAGTACAGTATACAGTACACCCTTGCAGTGAGTGTAATGCATTGTCAATAAGTAAGGATTAGGACTATGACTTACCACAAAATTGGGGACATCATCTTGCCCCCGCCAAACGCACTGCGATATGCCATATTTAGGCGATCATTATTACTTTTAATTTCATCCATATCATCCCTTTAACCCCATGGGTGCTCAGGACGGCTCCCGGCCGTCATGAGTCACGGTAGTCGTGTGCTCATGACGGCCGGGAGCCGTCAGACCGTTGCCGCTCCACCCACGCGTGGCTAATTCCCTGCCTGTGCGGGCGAATTAATTAGTGGGCGGAGTTCGGACGGCTCCCGGCCGTCATGAGCACATGCCCACCGTGATTCATGTCGGGAGCCGTCCTAAGTACCTGAGCGCCACGCCCAGCCCCGCCCCCCCCTCGCACCGCGGCAGAATTTGCCACGTAGCGAAGGGGTTAAACCATTTTCTCCACTTTAATCTTCACTTCCTTTTTCTCAGATTTGCAAATCCACACACAGAATGTTTTGCTATTTTCCAAGTTTCTGATATTTATACAGTGCCCATCCGGACCTCATGTAAAAATACGAGTGATGCAGGGTTTATCACAAACAGTGTTTTATTTGTTAAAATCCCAATGCATTTCGGGCTTAAAAGCGCCATTTGTCAGGGGTCACTATAAACAATAATAAAAAACAATTGTCCGTTACTGTTTCAAACAGAAAGCGCATTATTCACTTAGTTGATCAACACAATCACATGTTCAGGTTAAACACGGTATCACAACGCAAATTATTCTAACATTTGTTTTCCCACCATGTAAACTATCTATAGCGGTGTATTTGTCTCAAACTATTCTCCCTCTATACCAATATATTCACCCAAGTATGTCATAACCTTCGTATCACCCTCACTTTCTATATAACCTTCATCTAATTCCAAACATACCTATCTATCATTCCCACTGCCTTTTTCCCTGTCTTTATTTTGTGTCATCTACGTTACCAACTATTTTTTACAAGCGTCTTATACTCTTTTCATTATTCTTATAATGCCCTCCTTCCATTTTCAGGGCTTTCTTTCATTACATTCTGAACTCAAACGTTCTCCTTTCTTCACCCGATCATTAAACCCATTACAAAAACCAACATAATCCTTTCCGTACCTGTCATGAGAATTTAAAAGCCTTCCATCTTCCTCCTTGTTCCAGACCACACTCATTACCACGTTTCCCCTTCCCCCTTATCAACATATGAAAGGTATGAAAGGACTGAAAAGGGAAGGAGGGTATTATAAGAGTAATGAAAAGAGTATAAGATGCTAGATACAGGGAGGATTGAAAAGCAGGCCCATAACCATAGCAACAGAGTGAAAAACAAGATAGCCGCGCCCATTGCAACTGCGTGGGAAAGTTTGCGCGATGTTTCCCCTGCGAGCACACACAAAGCTTCGCTAACACGTAATACGCGTTCCCGAACAGAAAAAACTAATCGCGAACAGGCGGGAGCATGCAGTACGCGACCCAGAACAGGAAGTAAGCATCGCGAGCATGCATTACTCGACCCGGAACAGGAAATAACTATCACGAACAGGCGGGACAAGTGAAAAACAAGATGGCCGCACCCAACAGTGACCTCATGGGCAAGTTGATGATTGCGAGCATGCAAAACACATCGAGAACGGGCGGGAAAAGCAATCTCCGCGTCTTTGCAAAAGTTCCGCATGCTCGCGGAGATTTAGAGCAATTTTGCGATAATTTGCGTAGGACAACTACGCAAATTCCACCCACCCCTAGTCATTCCATCATTTCTGATTCTCCTGAGTCTGACTTTGTAGTATGTTATCCAACTCCGTACCACACACTGTCCCGATTGAGTCCTGTCTCAATACAATGGAGCGGCCTTTAGTAGTACAATTTTGTTATTGAACACCAAGAAGGGAAAGATTGACTTGACGGAGTCACTTTTTGTGTGTCGATTAGACTAGATTTGTTTTGGCAAGCTTTGCATTAAATAATTGACTGGTCAGGTCTGAGTCTTTGAGGAATATTAGTAAGCATAAAACAATAAAAACAAGCAGTGTGGACAGTGTGGAGTAGACCCAGTGAAGTAATCTTGCTATCCGATATTTTAAACGGCAAGAAAACAATATAACCTTCAGGGAAAAATTATTGATCAGCCATCGGTAGGCCACCACAACGTTGTGAATCTCAATCATTATCACTAAAACATTAAGTGTAACAATCACCCAGTCTCACACTGCCTACTGCCACCACATGAATCATCTCTTCTTCGTCTCAAGTCTCAACTCAAGTTGACAGACACATGATTGATAATGTGGCATATCAATCAGGCACAAGTTGACATCACAACAAACAACTCAGTGTGCAATGCATGCCATCATGCCTGTTCTTCTGGTGTGTTCACCGTGATCAATTGGTGGCACAACGCAGAATGCAGATCATCCATTGCTTCTCTGTAAATTGAATTATTAATAATCTCACATGTGGGTCAGTCCCTCTAGGATAGGAGGAAAGAATAGATAGACAGTCGGGGCCAAGAGTTGGAGGTAGAGGCAGGCACCCATTTGTTTGCATGTATTCTCTATCGAATGTTTGGCTTGAGGGAAATAACTTTAGGTAGAGTCGGGACTTCTTCACTGCACACAGATGCAACTCCAATCTGGCAATAAAATGTGTCGTTGCTGAAGCGCTGTCGTCGGCTGACGAACTGTAGTCGATGGCACCGGCGTCGGTAGGCCAAGGCTGTGGTGCGAGAGGAGGGCGGTGCGTTGTGTAACTTTACCAGCGGTACCCTCTAACCACAGTGCAAGCATCAGCGTAGATTTTGGCGTGGAGCGGCATCATCAGAGATACCAAGGCGTCGTTGTGAAGCGAGGCGGTGCGGAGTGCGGTGTCCACAGGTCACGGAGCGAGCAACGGCTCGGTGGCGGCGTCAGCAGGCGTCGTTGATGAGACCAGAGTCGCAATGCGGAATTGCGGCGGTGCCCTCTGCGGTGCCTTCCGGACACGGAGTTGGCAGTGACGCCATAGACGTCATCAGGTTGCTTTTCTTCTGTTGCAGCACAAAACAACCAGTCACCAGTGCTGAGGGCAAAAGAGCTTGAAGTCTTTGTTGTTCCTGAGAATTCTTGAACAGTGGGCTAGATCTACCTCAAGCACTTGGAGAAACTCACAAAAGTAGATTGCAGAAAATTCAGTCCAGTCCTTTCACTGCCCAAGACAGTAGCAGCCACTGCGGGCCAACACAGCAAAGCACACAGCTAAGTGATAGTTCCTCCTCACAGCAACTCCAGCTCTTCTTCTTGGCTGTCTTCTTGGTCCAAAAGAGTTCAAAAGTGCAGGGGTCAGGGCCCCAGTATTTATATCCCAAAATCCTTTGATCTCTTAGGCAGAGAGTGTCTGTGCCCAGCCAGAACCAGTTCTGCCTTCTCTGGTGTGACTTCCCGGCAGGAGGTGGAGACGGCACTGTCAGAGGCAGACCAGGCCCTTTGAGGTGCAAGGATGTCTCCTCCCCCTTCCCCAATTGCAGCTCAGGTCTATTCCGCCCTTTCCTGACCCACCTACACTATCTGGAGCCACTCCTGCTCCCCAGGCCTCTGTCAACCAAAACCCAGACAGGCAATCCACATTCCAGCAGAGGCATACGGGATGACTGAGCAAGAAAATACCTACTTTCTAAAAGTAGTATTTTCAAACACAGAATGTAAAAATCACCTTCACTAAAAGATGCATCTTTAGATTCTGAGTTCAGCCATACTAAACTTTAATTTCCTACCTAGTTCCCAGGCCCAGTTATGTTTATAAGATGTTGTAAACACATTTTCCATTCTGTCCTATGGGGAACAGGTAGCCTTGCAATAGTGAAAAACTAAATTGGCAGTAATTCACTATCAGGACATGCCACACACACCAGGACATGTCTTACCTTTCTCACACACTGCACCCTGCCCACAGGGGTACCTTGGGCCTACCTTAGGGGTGGCTGACATGTAAGAAAAGGGAAGGTTAGGGCCTGGCAAGTGGGTCCACTTGCCAAGTTGACATGGCAGTACCAGACTGCGCACAGGCTCTGCAATGGCAGGCCAGAGTCATATTTTACGGGCGTTCGTGTGGATGGCACAATCTAGTGCTGCAGCCCCCCATGGCATTTGATTCACAGGCCCGGCACTTTACTAGAGACTGACTCCTAAATCAAACCGGCCAATCATGGAAACACCAATCCAGAACACATATTTCCAAAGGAGCACTTGCACTTTACCACTGACTAGCAGTGAGAATAGTGCACAGAAACACTAAGCAAGCAAAGTCAGAACTGGGAGTTCAGATATCAAAACTTCAGGAGAAATACGCCAAAAGATGCCAATTCTAACACACCCAAACTACGAACAGGTCATATTACATCTGCTCACTGTTACCTCACACAGTAGGTGCAGACAGGCTTTACTTATCACAGGAGATTGCCCCCAAAGAAGAAAAGTGTCATATTCATGTGTACCTCTACAGAATCAGGACAGAAATTTAACTGAATATAGTAGAAACCCGTAGGACATTAGTAAACATCACCAGGCATGAGACCAACTCCACTGCACCGTATCTCTTCACTGAGACAAATGACATCCAATCTGAGGTAGACAGAATGCGAAAAGGGCACCATAGGGGAGGGCACTGTTTGGCCCTGGGAATTTGTAGAAAAGTGGTTCCTGGAGGTAGCAAGACCACCGCACCGGGCACAAACACTTCCATTGCTGCCTCCATCTGTAGTCCCGAAACAGCCCTTAACATCTTTAGGGCCACCTTGTTTAACAACAAATGGACGCCAGACATGCAATTCTAGTGCAGGGCCGCTCTCCTCAGTCATGCAATGGGAAATGAGTCCCATTGGAAGGGGTCAAACGGCAGTATAGACACCCTCTAAAAAACGTTTGGCCAAGGACTTGGGTTCTACAAAATACCACAAAGCTAGATACTACATGTAGATAGAAACACTCAACCAATCATGACAAAACAAGCACACCACGCGTAGCAATCACACGCTCCTCATGCCGAACATCTGGACACATACACACTGGCCCACACTAGCTCTCCCGGAGGTCGAAAGCCATCTGTATCCTTTTAAGATGCCCCCATTTGTTGATTTATGACTGAGATGCTGTTTTGGAATGTAGAAAAGTGCTTTATAGTACCTCATGAACTATATATAACAGCAGCAAAAACTTTACACACCAAGAGACTTTGAGAAGACACACTCTGTCGAGGCACTCCCAGCAGCAGCAAATAATTATACCAACGTGTTCTAGTTTTGCCAAACGCCTCTTGTCTTTTCATTTATTTAAGGTAAACTGCATCAGAGCAACACTCCCCATATAAAAGACAGGGAAGGTGGAGTGGATTTTGTACTACACACGCTGTGCAACTGACTGTAGTACTAATTTACGTACTACAAAATGGAGTTAGTGAATCAGGCCAAGGGAATGCGTTAGTTAAACATAAATTCCAGTAAGTACCAATTGGTTAAAGGAACTTTTAGAAGAAAAATGTTGGTGTCCAGCCATCCAGAAAGTCAAATAAATACTTCATTAATGCAAAGGTTTTTTGATGCTAAGGTAGGCTTTTGGCTGTGCTCTGGCATATATTTCTAAGGTACCCACCGGATCTGGAAGGGGTCAAGGGCACAATGGTCTTGCTTGCTCCAGGCATATGGACGAAAGCAGGACCCTGTTCCCAGTATCTCTGGCAATGAAGTTTACTAAACATGGCTTTCGACCATTCCCAACGGACCCTTAGTGAAGCCCGTGGCTGTGTGCCACACCCTGTATTACACTCATCCTTCAGCCAGGCCCAACTGACCTCCCACCTTCTGGAGAAAGGCATGATCTTAGGCCATATCCTGTAAGCAGTCTCTCTGGCCCCAGAGCCTACAACCTATAGACGCTAGTAGTAATCATAAAGCTCTGGGCACAGAGTCTAGCTTTCAGCCTCAACCGGCACTTCGTTCCTTTGCTCTTGGAGTCCACCATCCAGCAGGCTCGAGGTGTAGGTAATGGAGTGCATGACCATAAACCCCACCCAAGCCTAGTGGAGGCGTCACCTGAGAGACTTGAACCATAACCCACCCAAGCCAAGTGGAGGCGCACCTGAGAGACTTGAACCATACCCCACCCGAGCCCAGTGGAGGCTTCACTTGAGAGACTTGAATTTTTCTTTGTCGCGTGAACTCCTGTTAAAGGATAGGACCTTGGACAATGCCCTGCCCCAGTGCCACAAACATCTTGGCACAATCTTTACCCATGCCAAGCAGCCTCTGCATGTATGGTACGACTTGTAGGCACACTGCAAGCCTAGTCCATTTGCTAACACACAGCATAGTTGTGGACATTGCCTAGAGGGCTCAGACTTTGGTGACCTTCATGACTCAGTCGCTTTGCCTCAGATCTCTAATGCAAGGAATGGCTAAACACCTTTTCCTGAGCCCAGTTTCCGGGAGGAAGAGCATATTCAAAGCAGCTTTTGGCAGTAACAAGATGGCACACGGTGTGGTCTTCAACCAAACCTTGTCTTCTGTTAACAGTCTATTGGACATGGCCTTCAACAGTGCCAGTAAACTCTTGCTGCAGGGCTTTGTCTTTGACCATGATCTGAATTCTGTTCTCCTGACTCCTTAAGTTTTCACAAACTCAGGAACACATAAAAGAGCATTTTCCTAAATGTAATGGGCACATCAGTCATTGAATCTGTTCATGAGCTTCATAGTAGTCTTTCTGCACACTGCCCTGGTCTTCAGAATCTACTGGACACATCCTTTTGATGCGCACCTCTGGCTCTGCGAGCGTAGCGTGCCCTTTGCCCTTTCACTGCATTCAGTCCACTCTGGCTTGCCTTTGACCATGCACAGAACACGGAGGTTATTATTATTATTATTATTATTTATTTTTGTAAAGCGCGATAGTCACCCGGAGGTATCCCAGCGCTGAAGAACCCTGAATTCACCAGGTCAGACGGAGCCAGAGACTAAGAAGGGCAAGGAACGAAGGGGGAAACTGAAGCAACAGGAGGGGAGGGGGGGTACAGGATTAGGGAAAAAGATGAGTTTTTAACAGTTTCCTGAAGCGCAGGTATTGGGGTTCAAGACGTAGGTTACGGGGGAGTGCGTTCCAAAGGCGGGAGGCTTGAACCGAGAAACGTCTTCCTCCTGCTCGAGTTTTTCTGAATCTAGGGATGTTCGTGAAGTTTTCTGCATTGGAGCGGAGGGGCCTAGAGTTCCTATAGGGAGTGACCATTTTACTGAGAACAGGAGGGCCTTGGTTCTGCAGTGTTTTGTGAACGAGACATAAGGCTTTAAACTTGACTCTCTCCCTTATGGGGAGCCAATGGAGGAGTTTAAGGGCGGGCTTGGCAGATGATCTGGCCGGGGCGTTGGTGATGATCCGGGCGGCCGCATTCTGAATCATCTGTAGTTTAGTAAGGGTAGCTTCAGGGGCACCCAGATAAATCACATTGCTATAGTCCAGTCTCGATATTATGAGACCTTGGACTAAAAGTTTTTGGGATTTAGGGGGGAGAAGGGGCAGGACTTTCCTCAGAGATTTTAAGAGGCCGAAGCAGGTCCCTGCCACCTTCTTGGCTTGTGAGATGAAGGAGAGATCGGAATCGATCCACACCCCCAGGCTTTTAACCTCTTTCTTAGGGTCAGGGGGCGGGCCCAGACAGACTGGCCAGCAGTCCAGAGGAAGTGAGGCTCCTTTCGGGCCCAGTATAAGGACCTCGGTTTTTGTCCCGTTAAGTTTTAGGGCTGATCTGTTCATCCAGTGATGGACCTGGGTAAGGCAGTTGAGCAGATCAGCTTTCTGTTGCTTGGGGTGGGACAAGGACACCACTAGTTGAGTGTCGTCGGCGTAGCTGACGACGCTCACTCCGAAAGGGATAATAACCTCCTCCAATGTGGACATATAGATATTAAATAAAGTGGGGCTCAGGGAGGAGCCCTGAGGAACACCACATTGGAGGGGCATTTCGGAGGAGCGGGCGTTCTTTTCCCAGATCTGGTAAGAGCGTTGGGCCAGGAAAGATGAGAGCCAGGATAAGGCTGTTCCTTTCACTCCCACCCTAGCCAGTCTTTCGATAAGAAGTTGGTGGTCAACTGTATCGAACGCTGCACTGAGGTCGAGGAGGATCACTGCCACTGATCCTCCCCCATCCAATAGTGCTCTTGCCTCCTCTACAGCAGCCAGGAGGGCGATATCCGTGCCCTGTCCAGGTCGAAAACCTGTCTGGGAGCTTTTTAATTTATTATTGGCCTCTAGGAACTGAGAGAGTCTCCTATTGACCAATTTTTCTGCGACCTTGCTTACTCCCGGCAATAGGGAGATGGGTCGGTAGTTAGCCAGATTCTCGGGGTCCAACGTAGGTTTCTTCAGCAGGGCTTTTACCACCGCCTTCTTCCAGCTTGGGGGTACAGCTCCTTGTTGGAGAGAGGTATTAATCAGGTGGGTCAGGGAAGGGATGATAGTGGGGGCTACCTCTTTAAGGTTACGGATAGGAGCAGGGTCACTAGGGGAGCCGCTCTTCATAGAGTTGAGCACATTTGATACCTCATCCACCGTGACCTGGCCCCATGTGGACAGGTAGGTGGAGGTGTGTGGGCAAACGATGTTTTCCTCGGGGCTGGAGGGGGGGATAGTTTCCAGAATAAGTCTGATTTTATCGTGGAAGAAATTGGCCAGTTCCTGGCATTTCTTCAGGTCTGCTTCAGGGTCGGCAATGGGTCTTATTCCTTGTCCTTGGGGTTTAGACAGCTCTTTAAGGATGGCGTAAGCTTCCTTACTGGAGCAACCTGCATTCTCTATTCTCTCCTGAAAAAACATACTCTTGGTTTTATGAATAGTAGTTTTATAAGTCAGGAGAGAAGTAGAGTAGAGGATTTTGTTAGTCGCTGTTTTGTCGCGCCTCCATGCGCGTTCGGTTTTTTTACACTCTTGCCGCAGAGTTTTAAGCTCAGGAGTGTACCATAAAGCAGGTGGTATTCTTTTAGGTTGTTTAAGGGTGGTAACTATCGGGAGCAACGTATCCAGTGAGGAAGTGATCCAGTCGCTGAACTGTTTGTCAGCTATATTGGGATCAGATGAGAGCGCAGGAGTGGACTCTGCAAGAGAGGCGGCCCAGGTCTCCGGAAATAGTTTGCGCCATTGTCGATCGGTGACTTCGGTTTTTGGGATCGAGTAAGAGCGAGTGGAGATTTCCCAAAAAAAAGGTACCAAAAAGTGGTCCGTCCATGGTAAGGACAGCGGTGGGTCAGAGGTCATTGTTGCTATGTTGGTGAGGATCGGGTCTAATAGGTGGCCTTTGTCATGAGTAGGCTCTTTATTCACTAGACGAATGTCTAGAGATGTTAGATCGATCCTAATGTCCGATGCTGCTCGATCCATGGGGTCCAGAAAATGGACGTTCAGGTCACCTAGTATGAGAAAATTGGGGGCCGAAGAAGCTAGTTGTGAGCTGGTTTCGACAACAGCGTTGATGAAATTACCCGGGGCCCCTGGTGGGCGGTAGATTAGAAGTCCTGCCAGGGTAAGAGCTGGGGCGACTTGGATGGAGAATTGGCCGCTCTCACAGTCCTCAATACCAGCGTTGGTCATGCGGCAGGTAAATTGTTCCCTGTGGATAATGGCTATCCCGCCTCCTCTCCCTCTAGGTCTATTAAGAGTTTGACAGATGTACCCGATGGGGAGGGCCGTGACAACATCTGAATCGGTATTGTCAGAGAGCCATGTTTCCGTTATGAACAGAAGGTCAAGCTCCTGGTTCTGAATCAGGAGGTTCATTTCGGTAGCATGTTTGGGGAGGGAGCGGCAATTAAGAAGTCCTAGTTTCAGAGCAGAAATGGGTGGTTTTGAGGTGGAAATCAGAGTGCATTGTGAGCAGGTAGAGAATGCCTTACCTGCAGTAAGCGAGTGGTGACAGGCTAGGGTATTCTTGGGTCGTAGGTTATATAAGGTGTCCGCTGTATACGTTACTCGATCCTGAGGGGATCCTGAGGTTGGCCTTTGGCTCTGAAGAAAGGGTGCAGCGTTCTGCTATGCAATACAGCCAGTGCAACTCTCCCACAGCATGCATTACTCATGCCGGCCTGATCTGGGTGTGAGTGCGGACTGCACTGCGTCCAGCCCCCTGGACAGCTAAAAACATGACATTTGAGAACATCCCGAGCAACCTCCTTCTGCTCTTTTCATTATGAGACATCAAATAACCCCAGCACAGTTTTTGCTGTAACTAAAGGTAATTTTCATGTTGTTTTGTTAAGAGTTTCATGAACTTTGAAGGTTACAACCTGGCAGGGTCACAAACTAGCATGTCAATACCCCATGAGACAAGGCAAACGTCTTTTTCCCCTTAGAAACTTTCAACAAAAAATTGCGTACTTTGGTCATTACCTGGAGAAATTGAGTCACAAACCTTACATGCCAACTTAAGATATTCTTTTAGAAAAAGGCATTTTCCACTTTCTCTAGCCTGTACCCTCATTCCCACCCTGGGTGGTTGGAGCTCATCTTGACCACACACAACACCCACAAAGTTTTCCACACTGGGGTTCATGACTGTGTGAGATGTGCTCAAACAAGGTAATGGCTACTAGAGAAAACTCTCAAAGGTACTTTTCCAACCAGTTACTATCAAGTTTGTAAACGTGCAGAGCTGGTTCACGTACCAGAAGCTAGAAGTGCATCTCATAGCAAATTTTTTTTTTTTTTTCATAGAATAGGTTTAGTAATCAATAAGAGAAATTAGTAGTCTGGATTCCACTAAATGTTGCATTTGTTCTCACAAATGTGTCAGTGAATTTACATTTAAGCAAAATGCCTGAGTTAGGGTAAGCTCTAGGTACATGCTTACATTGGTGCATATTCTCTGAAGAAGTGTTCACTATGAAAGAGTTCAAGCATATCCACAGAGATGCCATTTTAGGGACAGCCCCTATAATTCACAAACTCGCAAATGGCACCTTGACCAATACACATCATACTTTAAACAATCAATCTAAAGTGTTATGTATACATTTTTATAGGCTTAATGTTACTTTGTTAAATAGAGCTTCTAAAAATGTTGTTTTCCATTTAAAGAAAGAGCATCTTAATTAGAACTCAAGAGTCACTAAAAGCGACTTCATAATACATTCAAGTATATTTTTGTCAAAACCACTTTCAGAGGGTCAGGGGGCAAGCAGGGGCTACTTGGCCCAACCATGGGGGTTGAGGCCCTTAACTCCTGAAGTTCGGGGGCTCGCCCTACTATGGACTCTGAGCGGCTGGGCCAGGTCTCCCTTCGGTAGGTGACTTGACTTGGCATGGTCGTGCAGGTCAAGCAGTCCAGGTCTCCTCTGGAGGAGGCAGGTGCGTGGTGTACACGGGCTCAAGACTCAAAACTCACTCAGCAATCTCAAAGAAGCAGTGTTCAGCCAGATACTTGGTTTTTGTTTTAAAGTCGATTTAGATACAAACACAAAGCAAAATATGATACACCGCAAATGATATATGCAGTGTTCGTACGGTTGGCATGCTAGCGTTGTCCTGGGGAGTTCTGAGTACAACCTTCCAGTCTAGGGACTGTGATCATTGTTCATTTACGTGAGGCAACATTCAGGCTAGGTCCAGCTAGTGAGTACAAGTCTTAGAAGTTCCACAATTACTTTTTTTTCTTTTTTAATACTTTTTTTTTTTTTAGTTCCGGTCAACATCCACATCAATGCACATATTATTAGTGTAACAGAGTTCGTGGCATAGATTCATATTTTTCACTTTATACATCAAAGGTCAGTCTGGTTCTGTACATAGGAGAATCAATATATATTCTATCACATCTTTATCTTCTAACATCTCTAGTGATTCTGAATTGTCCATCGTACATATACAGTTTAATACATATCTAAACATACGGTAAGATATCACATCTGTTCTCTTCTCATCAAACAATCAACACAATCAGCACATTCCAGCTCTTTCTTCAATAATACGCATCAACTGTCCGTCTGTGTATTCAGGAGATACTGCATTAGTGGCTCCCAGAAATCCAGAGGTCGTGATGTCTGCGGTAATTCCTCCGCGTAAACCTCCAGAGTTTCTCTACAATGGGACATATCCGTAAGCCAGTCTTTTAGCCTAGGAGGGCGTTTGCTGCCCCATCTTATAGCCACACGTCGTTTGGCTAGCAGAAGTGCTACGGCCAAGAACTTCCATCGTTCCGGATCTCTATGTATCCATATTCCCAAATACTTTACCGGGTCAGTTTGCCATTTCAAGGGATAGTCTAAGTTTGGTGGCGTTGTGGCCACCGTCAGAGGTATAACTATTGACTTGTCCCAGTTTATTCAGAGTCCCGACTACTGCTCGAAGCGTACATATTCCCTTATTATTTGGTTTAAGTGTACATTGGGATGACGGGTAAAGAGTACTATATCATCAGCATATAATGAAATAATGGGGGTCGGAGGTGAACTGTAATGCAGCTTCTGAATGTTGTTGGTGAATTATGCAAGCTAATGGCTCCAGAATCAACGTGAACAGAATAGGTGACAGCGGACAGCCCTGCGTCGTCCCTCGCCCTATACGTATGGGGGCCGATGTGTGCCCATTAATTCTTATTCTAGCAATGGGGACGTTGTATAATAGTTCAATCCATCTCAGAAATGGCCCTGGAAAACCCATTCTGTGTAGTACCGTGAACATGTAAACCCATTCCACCAAATCAAAGGCTTTCGCCGCATCCAATAGGGACACAGCCGCAGGTAGTTCTGGGTCCAAATGGTTGTACAGTGCAAAGATGCTGCGTATGTTTTGGGTGGTGGATCTAGTCGGTACAAATCCAGCTTGATCAGGTAGTACCAGCTTCTCTTGCAGAAGCTGTATCCTAGTTGCTATGATCTTTGCTAATATTTTAACATCAATATTTATTAAAGATAATGGACGGTAAGAGTCATATTTAGTTAAGTCTTTATCTGGTTTAGGAAGCGCTACCAGGAGTGCCTCTATAGCGAGGTCGGAAGTCTACCCTCTTCATATGCTTCGTCATACATTTCTGCTAAGTACGGTATCAGTATATCCCGGTATTCTTTGTAGAACTCTCCGGGTTATCCATCCAGGGGCTTCATCATTTGGTTTATCGCTTCAATGATTTCATCTTTAGTGATATGGTGGCATAAGAACTTTTGGTGAGTATCCGATAGCCATGCAATAGCTACATCATGTAAATAAATATTAACGTCTAATGGGGTAGCATTGGATCTGGTTTCATAGAGTTGAAGGTAGTAGCCTGTGAAGCGGTCAAGAATGGATGATGTATCATATAATGTCCTTGCCCGTCACTGACAGGAGCAGACTGGACTGGGCAACCCCCCTAATGTCGTATCCCCAGCATATGCCTTAAGGTATCGTATAAACTTTTCACATTTATTTCATCTGTTGGAGAGTCACTGATAAGGACATAGTGTGGGAGTTAAACAGTTTGCTGGCCTCATTCGTCTTGTTCACTTCTTCCCTGACCTGTGAAGCCCACAGCGCCCCAACCTGTCTTTGTGACCCTTTGCTTCCATCATTTTTTATTGTTTTCTCAACAACACAACCCCCCAGGGCCCCCGAGGGTACCAACAGGTCACAAGAGAGTATCGTATGAGTCAGACTACACAATTATACAATGACATAAATACTCTTCCCATGTGAGCCCCACCTCCCCTCCCATCCCCCCCTCCCCTCCCATCCCCCCCCACCCTTGTCAGTGTGCCCCCTACCCCTAGTCTTCCGATGGTAAGCCCTACTCCCGTAACATATTATTTGCAGGGGTGGTCTGTTCCAGTTCTACCAACTTAAGTGCGTTCCAGGAGCCCTCCCTGGCATGGGTCACCGTCTATATTCCTGAGCACCCTCCTAATCTCTCCGCGCTGGATCCCCAGTGTGTTCTGGCATCTCCCCCTCGTCTATGGCATCGCACAATAGTCCCTGGAGCTCAACCACCAATGCCTCCCACGCTCTGGCTGTTGCTAGTGCCTTTTCGTCGTCCGCTCTATGCGCTAATTGCAAACGAAGTGTACCCTCACTGCCTGCCCATTTTGCAAAATTCGCCCTCCACCTCAGAAAGCTAGGCCCCGCCCTTGACTTCCAATGCATGGTGAGCTCCCTCTTAGCCATAATCAACCCTAAATCGCAAAACTTACTAGTAACCTTCGTGCGACGGGTATGTGGAAACCAAAGCAACAAACAGGCGCCCATCTCGGCGTCGATGGTACGATCTGTCACTTGATTCAGGCAGTCTATGACGTCCTCCCAATTGCTGCCCAGCGACGTGCAAGACCAAAACATGTGGCGAAAGTCAGCCTTGTCCACCCCACACCGTGGGCACTGTGCTAGGACGCCCCCAAAGTACTGCAGTATCTTGACAGGCGTCAAGTATGCCCTGTGTAGCGTGAAGAATTGCACCAGTTGAAACCGGGCGTTACGCGTGCCTTTCCAGGCCCGCCGCACCAGCTTTGGCCATGTCAATTCGGGGATGGGCCTCCCAAGGTCAGCTTCCCATTTATCTTTCAGCGCCACTTGGGGCTGCAAACGTTCTGTCGACAGCTGTCGGTATAAGCAGGTGATAGCTTTGACCGTACCCGCTGCCATGACTACATATTGGCAGCCCGCGGCGACCGGTGGTTCCGATAGCCCCGCATTCCATTGCTTTTGGAGGCCCGCCATAAGAGCGGCATGAAGCAAATAATCCCCCCTCGGGATCCCATAGGCGTCCTGCAGCTCCTGGAAGTGTGGTAAATAAATTCTTTACCGGACTGAATTTCATACTGGATCTTTAAACAAAATAGCTCAGAATAATAAGAGGCAGAATCCGTGGTATAAGAGGTTTCTGAATGGGCTTTATTCCAAAATGGCCGACTCGAGTGGCGGCCTTCAGGTTCCGTCACCAATAAGGTTCAGGAAGTGAAGTACGATACTTTATTGACAGGAAATTGCTTTTATAGAACATACATTACAATGAAACGAATGTAGAAGGCGTAACAATTGATAAGAGAAATGACACAGTAAATACGTAATCGAAACTAGGCGTAATAAGGAGTGAAAAGAAACATGATTGGCTATGATTATCATACATAGGTGGATCTATAAGATAATAATTGGCATAGATGCGCGCGCAGCAGCATGACGTGTAATTGACGTGCAACTAGGGGGTGAAGGGGACTTGACATTTAGCTCTACATGTGGAGACGAAAAGTCTGGGGGGTCAAGTCAACCTAATCCCAAATCATATCTAACATCCTATGTTTAAAGAACTATGTTATCCACAAGGAAGGACTCTCGGACAGAATCTATTCTATACTGGCTGGGTGTGCGTGCACAAGCGCCTAAGTGTCTATATGAGATGCGAGAGGCAGAAACTTTCCATGGCAACTGGGCTATGAATTACTTGCATGGGGACAGGGAGGCAAGGCCCTTCTGCTCGAGAGCTAAAGGAAATGTTTACCTAAATCACTAGACAGGAATGCATCGGCTGAAGAACAAAGTAGATAATTCGAAGGTGAAATACAGCTTCTTGGCAGGCAGGCGAAACTGGCCGAGGCAGGCACCGTTAGCTGCACAGGAAATAGGACAAAGTTCAGGGATACAGATGCGAGCTCAAGCTGACGCTTGTCAGAGACAGAGAGCAGGGAAAGGCTTTGAGGACAGAATCGGGCCTACTTCGCCTGAACTGTAAAAATGGAGTAACTGAGCCATATAAAGTCGGTGGCCTTTCATACTTAGGAATTGAATATCCAGCCCATTCATGGCGGATCTGACAGAGGACATGTTGATGGTGGACGCACATGTGTTTGCGTCTTCGAAACTGGAACTGGAGGGAACATACATGTGTTTGTAACATGCATATAGAACCGTTGGGGTCCAAGATAGGGGACATAACTGATCAGGAAAATCCACATTTCCACATTCCCTCCTTGTCCCCTACTTGCCCGTCAGGAAACATCAATCTTCATTAATCCATCGATTTGCTCATGGAGCATCATTTCTTCTTCTTTCTTCTTCCGGGATTTTGAACGGAAACCTTGATGTGGAATACACGATGTGGCACACAAACCACAAATCGCTGGTCCACATTGCAGGCATAAGCAGCAACTGAATAGTATAAGAAGGCCAATACCTAGGAAGGATAGAACTCTCCATCCCCAGGCTGATATCACACTCCAAAACCACCCGGACCAAGTCCAAGTGCCTGGATTCTCGTGGATCTGGCTCACAATCTTATGAAGGCGGGTTATAGCTTTATATACAGATGGCGAATTTTCTGGTATGAATACGCAGCAGCTGGATCCGATGACCCTACAAGCTCCGCCCCTATCGGCCAGGATGACGTCAAGGACAAGACGATTCTGAAGGACAACAATCCTCATCACTGATTGTTCCTCTGTCAGATTGCCTAGGGCGGCTATAGTCTCATTCACTACGGCTTCAAGAGTCCTGGTTAGTCTACGTATCAGCTTACTATTTGAAATTGTACCTATATATGGAAAAATACCTTTATTGAAATCTACATACTTGTCCCATGCCGTCTCAGTATAATCGACAACTGGGAGATCTCTTCGCTCTCTATTGTGTACTAAATGAACATTTCGATAATAATCAGGAGGAGCTAAGAAAACAGGTGGCAGAAGGAATGCAATATAACAGGTACCATCCCAATCTAGAGGTAGACGCATATATGCCGTCTGATCACATATAAAGTAGGAATGGCGAGAAGCTCTAAATGAAGATTTACCTTGATCACTATATTCTACTGTAGTAACGCATTTGCTATGGCCCATATGTATGGAACCAACTTTTCTTACACATAGTTCACCCTTAACTGGAAATACTGACATGGTGGGCAAAATTAGCTCAACTTCGGATTCGACATTCAGAATCATGAGATTAGGTGTAAAATTACCTAATCTATACACTTCATTTTCTAGATCAGTTCCTGTTCTACTGGGGTGACCCTCCTTATCAGGGTGACAGACTTTGTATAACACTATATTCAGATTCCCCCATATCCAATGGTGTTGATAAACTGCTGTGTCTGAATCTATGGAATTCAATAAACTAAACCATGCTCCACAGGTGCCATTATATGTGAACGGATGTGGAAAGAAAGGCAGAACTCCTTTGTTGTTCTGATAGGGAGGGAGTCGGCCACACACCCAACAATTAGTGGCATTACTAGTCTGATGGGAATGATGTAACATACTAATGAAAGTGTTATTACGCAGCGCAAGTCTATAGGACAACTCATGTGGGGGTAGGTCACTAAAAGAATGTTCATCAGTTATATTGGAAGTACGTTTAGAAACAGGATAATACATATGCAACAATATACTTGCAGTAACTATTATAAAACTCAAGAAAAACAAAATTAATAAAGTCACAATACAGTGGCTACGCAGTAATTTACAGTATGCATGTCGTTTCAATATGGTTCTGGACTGTACATGATTCAGACCTAAGGGATACATGTCGGGACAGATTCAACCGCTTCACCTTGGAGAGGACTTAAACAATCAAATCGTCCGACGGTTTGGGTCTGGACCTGAGTTTCAGTTTATAGAGTTCGGTGCTACTGGCCTCAGCCAAAGGTAGCTTTGAGTCAATGGGGGAAGACACACGGGGAGGACTGTTTATGTCAGGAGGAAGTCCATGAAATTTCTTGATGTGGCTGGAATGGACCCAGCCTTTCCTCCCCTCGATCTTCACAGCTGTCCTTGTCGTCAGCAGGACCAACTTAGGAATCTTCCACCTGGGCTCCAGCTGGGTCTTTCGATCAAAATTCCTGACGAGGACGAAATCGCCGGGAATTACGTCATGGGGTTTCACCTCAGTGTTGTCAGGAAAAGCTGCGACTACCTGTGAACGACAAGATTGTAGTGCAGACATCAAGGAAGCCAGGTAATCTGTCAGCATATTACAGTCAACATCAGTTATTTTACGGGGTATAGGCGTCCCCCACATATTCGGTGGTCTGCCAAAGATCACCTCATAAGGGGATAGCCCTGTTCGAGAGTGTGCTACCATTCTCATGTAAAATAGTGCAACTGGTAAGGCTACTATCCAGTCCACACCTTTTTCCTGACATATTTTAGACAATCTGATTTTCAAAAGTTGATTATGTCGTTCCACGAGACCTGCTGCCTCGGGGTGTCGGACACAATGGAATTTCCACTGATATCCTAGCAAGAGTGAAACATGTTTCATTAATTCGGATGAGAAAGGCTGGCCGTTATCTGAATATACAACACGTGGTAAACCGTACCGTGGGAAGAATTCTCGAACTAGCTGCTTGGCAGTAGTCGGGGCAGTGTAATCTGATACGGGGTACGCCTCTGTCCAACGGGACAGAGCACAGACAACTACGAGAACATATTTGAATCCTCGACATCGTTCCATCTGAATATAATCCATCTGGAGGACTTCAAAAGGATGGTCAGGAGGCTGAAATCCACCCTGCTCTACGGGAACACTCTTTCCTGGATTAAACTGACAACATATCATACAGGTACGAACTTTTTGTTTAGCTGCTGCTCGTAAATGTTTGTTGAACCAAATGTGCTGAATGCTGTCTAACATAGCTTTTTCTCCTAAATGTGCTGGACTGTGAATTGTAGCTATAACTGCTTGGACCATGGAATCAGGAAGAAACCACACAGATTTCTCCTTCGTCATCCATCCTTGATCTGTCTGGATCCCTCCTAGTTCAGTCCACTTCTTTATTTCTTCTGCTGTGGCATGTGTCTGTATGTCAATTACGTCAAGTGTGGGATCCTTAATCGTCATACACTGTGTTGGTGTCGGAACTATTGGCTTTGTCGTATCGGATGTAGGAGTCTGAGCAGTCTGTTTAGCTGTTCTGTCGGCTAAATCATTGCCTTGAGAAATAATATCAATAACCTTCGTGTGTGCTTTGCATTTCATAATTGATATTGCAGTCGGTAAATGAATTGCGTCTAACAAAGCATGAATGAGGGACCCGTGCTGAATATGGGTTCCATGAGAAGTTAAATAACCCCTCTCTCGCCAAAGCACCCCGAAGTCATGTACGACTCCGAATGCATAACGCGAATCAGTATATATGTTGACTTTCTTGTCTGTGGCTTGAATACAGGCTTGTGTTAGCGCAATAAGCTCTGCTGCTTGGGCTGACAAAGTATCTATACAGTTTGTTTCAATAACTTCAGTGTCTGTGGTGACTGCGTACGCGGCCACTAAATTTCCTGTACTTGTCCTCATGCACGAACCATCTACATACAACGTCAGGTCTGGATCTAACAATGGAACGTCTGTTAAGTCTTGTCTGGGTTTAGTCTTTATCTCAATAACTTCAACACAATCATGATCTAGTGGGTCTGTTCCAATTACGGGTAAAAGTGTGGCAGGATTCAATGTATTACAACGTCTGATTTCTATATGTGGCTGAAACAATGTCAATTCATAACCAGTAAGTCTTGCTATGGTCAAGTGTTGTGTTTGCGTTCGATTCACAAGAACCTCTACTGCATGTGGTACTTGTACTGTCAATGGATGTCCTAACACTATGGCATCGCTTTGTCTGATTGCTAAAGCTGTTGCTGCTACTGATTTCAGACACGCAGGCAAAGCCTGAGCTACGGGATCTAATGTACTGGAGAAATAAGCACATGGCTTACATGATCCTGCTTGTTCCTGAGTGAGTACTGACAAGGCAGTACCTGCACGTTCTGTAACAAAAAGTGTAAAATGTTTGCTGTAACATGGTGTCGCTAAAACAGGTGCTTGACATAGAGCTTTCTTTAAGCTCTCAAAAGCTAGTGTGTGTTCCTGAGTCCAAGGGAGGACAGTCGATGTGGCTGCCTCCTGTGTTGTCAACTGAATGAGTGGTTTCGCTAGAAATGCATATTGAGGGATCCACTGCCTACAGTACGAAGTGAGGCCTATGAAAGCCCGCACTTCCTTTTGTGTCTCGGGTATTGGCATATTTGCAATTAACTGAATGCGGTCAGGCGTAAGCTGCCTTCCCTCCTTGGACAACGAGTGACCAAGATAGATAACTCGCTGGACACAGAATTGCAGCTTAGAAGGAGACACCTTGTGCCCCTTGTCGGCTAGAAAATGTAAAACTGTCAGTGATGCTTTTTCACATTCGGGTTCGCTTCGTGCGGTGATCAGCAGATCATCGACGTATTGAAGCAGTGCCGTGTTAACTGGCATGTGTATGCTGTCAAGTTCTCGTTTCAGTGCTTGGCTATAGATGCTGGGACTTTCTGTAAATCCTTGAGGAGCGCGTGTGAATTTAAAGCTTCGTCCATTCAAACTAAATCCGAATAGATATTGGCTTTCCGGATCTATTGGGACGCTGAAAAAAGCATTCTTGAGATCAATTACAGTAAAGAATGTAGCTTGAGAATCAATAGCTGTCAGTAATGATGAGATATCGGGGACCACAGGAAATTGCGGCACAATGCATTTGTTTAATTCGCGCAGATCAATAACCAATCGATACACTGGCGGGGCCATAGGATCAGTTCGTTTAAGAATCGGAATTATCGGTGAATTACATACATTGGAGTCTGTTTCCACAACCACTCCTTGGGCAACAAGCTCGTCAATGATTTTCAGTAAAGCCGCTACAGCATCTTGTGGCAACTTGTATTGTCGCATTCGTGGCAATACCACTCCTGCCTTTAATGTGACTCGATATGGTGTAATGTTCATGCAACCAACATCAGTAGGGCCTTGTGCCCATAGATGCGCTGGTAAAGTCTGTAGTCGGGGATCCATGTCTCTGGATACATAATGACCTTTAAAATCACGTAAAAACAATCTTACTCCTTCCGGAGAACAACAGATAATAGCCCCTAGGGCTTTCAATGTCTTTATTCCTAACAAGTTTTCTGGGCATGATTTGGTAAGCAATAAATCAGTAGTTCGTGTCAAGGGACCAATCGTAAGCGGAAGTGGCTGTGATACTTCATTAACAATAGGCTTTCCTGAAAAACCAAGGGAAACATTTTGAGAGCCTGAGAGGGGTGCCCCTGGAACTTCACTACGTTTTATGGTTGTTCGACTTGCCCCTGTATCGAGTAAAAATTTTCTGTCTTGACCTAATAATTCACTATGTACATAAGGTCCTTCTTGATCTACTGGAATCTCAATAAGGGGTAAGTCGACTTCCCTCCCTAGGCTGGTTCATGCGTAACGTTGGTACTCAGGGTATTCATACTGTGCGGTTTGATACATTTGTCGTGTTGTTGTTTGCGTGGCAGCAACAGGCAACGGTGGTGCAGCTGGCACAAATTGTATGGGCTGTTGTGAAGCTGGCATAGCCTGTTGCTGAGCTGGCATGGACTGTTGCTGAACTGGCATGGACTGTCCATGCTGCATAGCTCCTTGTTCATTCTGATCCTGTCTAACTAATCGTGGTCTCTCTTTTGCAATACCTATGGCTATATTACGTTTCAGGACTTGACAATCGTGTACATAATGGCCTAGTTGTTTACAGTAATTGCAGGTTCCTTTTACAGGAACTGCAGAATCTCCAGAATGTGTCACACCCTTTTTGTGACCATCCGCTGGTACTGTCTGAGAAACTAGCATTTTCATTTTAGTATCCTTCATGCGTCTTTGCTCGTGTTCTTGTTCATCCCTAATTCTATTGTGATGATACTGTAACATTTGTAGCATTTGTGACGGAGTGTTACTTTGCCAGGTACTCTCGAATTTCAATATTCTATTCTTCACTGGAGGCAATGCGTTTTCCACCAATTTTGTCACAAATAAATGTGGATATGAGTCACTACTTGCTTTTATACCACTGTTAATACCAAAACATTTTTCAAATCGGGCATAATAATCACTTGTGTCTTCATCTTGCTTTTGTTTACAGGCTGAGATTGCACCCCAATCTTCCTTTTTCGTAGTCAATAAACGTGGCAGTACCTGTACTAGTAAACCTGGTAACAGTTTAACTTTATCCCCGAGCCCTGAACCTGCAGTTCGGGCCCTTTCTTCTGCTTCTAATGCTGTCCAGTCTATCTTTTGGTCTCCCACTTCCCACTCTTTTTCTTTCAGCTTTTCATAAATGCCAGCAGGCATTAGCACCTTTAATATCGTCATAATATCAGGATAGGTGTACTCTCCCATTAGTAACATGTCTTTAATTTCTCGGTGAAAACCCGCTGGGTCTTTGTCATGACTGGGTACTACTTTCTTCATTTCTAACAATTCGATTTTTGTTATGGGTGTGTAAACAAATACACGATGAAACTCATTGTCCTCGCCTTTTATTGGGTGCACTTCTCGTAAGGGATTTTGTCTATCCATGTAGTACGGTGTTCCTTCTTGGTTGGGGATCAAGAAAGGATCTGGGCTTACAAAAAGAACGTACTGTTTGCGTGACATTAGTATTTCTTTAATTAACTTGTTACTAGAACCTCTCCATCTATTCGCAAGTAGTTCGGTTAATATATCAGGTAAGGGACCAGGATCAGCATGTTGGCTCTTATATAATATAAGAAGTTGCTGAATCATATAGATCCCAGCTAAACGTTGTTCATCTGGACTGAGGCTTAAAAACGCGTGTGCGACTGTCACATCACCATATTTCCCAGGACTGTCCATCCAATGAACAGCTGACCTAGCTAATTCTTGTTCATCCATAGAATCGAGGAGGTGGTAACCCCTTCGTTCCCGGAGTATTTTATCTGCGGCTTGAAACAAACGTTCGGAAGACTTCATATTTATTATAGGTGTCGGATAGGTTCTGCTATTGTTTGGACATACAGAATGTACCGGATCAGAAAAACATCTGGTATTAGTACAGGACCTTCCTTTGCCTACATAGGCTATGGTGTCTGACTGTCTCACTGAATCTCCTGATTCGGACGCTTCATCTTGCTCGAACTCGTCTGTTTCCAATCTTTCTTCATGTATGCGTTCTACTTCTTTCCTAATTTTTCGGCACATGACTACTATACTTCCTTGTTTATCATGTTTTCCCTCTGATAAATTCTGGCTCCACTTAATAAGAGTTTGCATTATTTCTGGGTCTACCCCCGGTCGGTCTTGATTTCTGATCACACAATTTACAAGAAAACGTAACAATTCTCCCTGTATCTCCACTTTCTGATATTCCATAGCTCTGTTAATGCATTCAGGATCTTTCCCTGTTTGGACAAAATGATATATGCTATCTAGATGCATAGCCATTCCTGGTAACTTTCCTAGAAACAATGCAGCTCGTCTAACACGTAATGATGCTAGAACCATTTCGTCCTCTTTACCGGGCACCGGATCATATCTACAATCTATCATAAGATCCTTAAGCATACGGGTATTTATAAGTTTGGGCGTACGTGGGTGTACTGATTCTTGGAAAGAAAATTTACTCACTCGGGGTGGCGTGAAATGAAGGCTAGTAGCACCTCCAGTAGCCCCTTCTGAGGTGCCAGACGTGAAAGGATTCGTTGAACGTGCTACAGCCACTACAGGTGTAGACACGGCTGTAGAGTCGGTTGCGGGGACAGACGCGGAAGCAGATGTACTTGCCAGGGCTTGTATCGGGACTTGTGCCGGAGCTTGCTGTGGCACAGTGACAGATACCTGATCTTGACGTTGAACCCCCCCAGCAGACGGTCTATGTGGTGTGGGGTTAGCATATTCGGGAACTGCGTCATCTAGATATGAAGAAAGAAAAATATCTTCTGCGGTTCTGGGATGTCCTTTAGGATGTACTTTTATCGGAAACAATGGAGGTGGCAAGTCTTTTGGTATGGCCGCAGTAGCTTTAGGCAATCCTTCGGCCAGAAGGGGATACATTCCTTTTATAAGGGCATTTCTTTGTCTCTCGGTTTGTTCTGCTTGTACTCGGGTACCTTCTTCAATCAACTGATTCTCTCGAACCTTATTTGCACTTCCTTTACTTCTCTCTTCCTGTCTTAGCGCTTTTTCGGTGCGCCTATGCGATTCTTTACGCCATAATTCAACAGCGTCTTTCTGTGACTGTCTAGCTTTCCTCTTCCACAACTCTTCTTCTACTTTCATGATACATTCTGCGTCCCAGGTCCCAGCTACGGGCCATCTCTGATTTTCTGGTAATTCTTTGGTGTAGTCCACCCATAAATCAAGAAATAATATGGCGTCTAAGCCATGTTTGTGATACATGAAGTGCCCTGGAGTGTCCCTAGGAGGAATAGGAACTGCCTCTTCAAGCACCCCTTTTCTAGTAGTGATCTGTCTTAACTTCGAAAAGAGCGGCATATTGACAACTGATCTGGTACTTAATCCCGAACGCAGCTGATCTGATACTTAATCTTGAACACACTTAATACAAAAAGCACAACAATGAACAATCATTCATACCACAATATGCAAGACATTTTAACACATTAAACATTAAACATTTTAACCCTTAAAAATGACCAACAATGATGACAGTCTGCATAACTAATCACCAAGCAGAATTCTTGACAATAACTAGATACTTCGGAATACTTGATATACTGCTAAACAGTACATATACACTGCTAAACAGTGCAGACCGGATTTGTGTACCCAAATCCGTCTTGACCGGCACAACCTATGTGCGCGTCAACACGCCTCCCCGGCGATGGTACTCACCGAGTAGCTCAAAACGAAAGGCCTCGGAGAATGGACTGGACTCGACTGTGGACATCGGACCCTCTGGACATCGGGACTTCGAAAACCTGGTGGGCCTCTGTATACCTCGGATCTTGCTCTCTCAGCTAGGCTCTGGTCGGGATACTTCGCACTTCTCACCGCCTCGTCTGGGTTGATCGCAGCCTCAGTCGCCCCCGCTTGACCGGAGGGAGCTACAGGAAATCCTGCTGGTACGCGTTATGGTCCGTCCAGCTGTGGCAGGAGACCGGGCCTGCAACGCACCGCCGGCGCGTGAGATGAGAAAGTGTCCCTGTTCGGGCGCCATTATGTGGTAAATAAATTCTTTACCGGACTGAATTTCATACTGGATCTTTAAACAAAATAGCTCAGAATAATAAGAGGCAGAATCCGTGGTATAAGAGGTTTCTGAATGGGCTTTATTCCAAAATGGCCGACTCGAGTGGCGGCCTTCAGGTTCCGTCACCAATAAGGTTCAGGAAGTGAAGTACGATACTTTATTGACAGGAAATTGCTTTTATAGAACATACATTACAATGAAACGAATGTAGAAGGCGTAACAATTGATAAGAGAAATGACACAGTAAATACGTAATCGAAACTAGGCGTAATAAGGAGTGAAAAGAAACATGATTGGCTATGATTATCATACATAGGTGGATCTATAAGATAATAATTGGCATAGATGCGCGCGCAGCAGCATGACGTGTAATTGACGTGCAACTAGGGGGTGAAGGGGACTTGACATTTAGCTCTACATGTGGAGACGAAAAGTCTGGGGGGTCAAGTCAACCTAATCCCAAATCATATCTAACATCCTATGTTTAAAGAACTATGTTATCCACAAGGAAGGACTCTCGGACAGAATCTATTCTATACTGGCTGGGTGTGCGTGCACAAGCGCCTAAGTGTCTATATGAGATGCGAGAGGCAGAAACTTTCCATGGCAACTGGGCTATGAATTACTTGCATGGGGACAGGGAGGCAAGGCCCTTCTGCTCGAGAGCTAAAGGAAATGTTTACCTAAATCACTAGACAGGAATGCATCGGCTGAAGAACAAAGTAGATAATTCGAAGGTGAAATACAGCTTCTTGGCAGGCAGGCGAAACTGGCCGAGGCAGGCACCGTTAGCTGCACAGGAAATAGGACAAAGTTCAGGGATACAGATGCGAGCTCAAGCTGACGCTTGTCAGAGACAGAGAGCAGGGAAAGGCTTTGAGGACAGAATCGGGCCTACTTCGCCTGAACTGTAAAAATGGAGTAACTGAGCCATATAAAGTCGGTGGCCTTTCATACTTAGGAATTGAATATCCAGCCCATTCATGGCGGATCTGACAGAGGACATGTTGATGGTGGACGCACATGTGTTTGCGTCTTCGAAACTGGAACTGGAGGGAACATACATGTGTTTGTAACATGCATATAGAACCGTTGGGGTCCAAGATAGGGGACATAACTGATCAGGAAAATCCACATTTCCACAGAAGGGCAGCAGCACCCCCTCCATGTATAGATCACCCACCATTTGGATGCCGAGGTCTTCCCAGATGGCTAACCCCGACCAATCACTCCTGTGCGGCAGAGCCGTGCACATACCTAGGGGAATCTCCGGGGCATAAGGGCGGATAATATCAGCCTTCCTTTGGCAGCGATTCCAACACAGCCGGAGCGTGCGTTCCTCCAGAGTGAGCCGGGCTAAATCCATCCGCTGCTGGAGAACTATAAAGGAGATCACATGGCGAGGGATTAATCTGCCCTGCGGGCCCTCTGGGCCTCTAAACTCCCTGGCCACCGCCTGCGTAAGCCATTGTAGTTGGGCTGCCAAATAATACCATTCAAAGTCAGGGACCGCTAGGCCTCCCTCTGCTCTAGGCCGCCGCAGCGTGGTCAGTGCCACCCGTCTTCTGCCCGAACCCCAGATAAAGCCTGTGGACAGTGCCCGAAACCTCCCAAAGAACGACGCCTGTATCCATATGGGCAGGGTGCGAAAAAAATACAGGAGGCGCGGCAGCGCCACCATCTTCAGCAGCGCTACCCGTCCAGCACTCGAGAGTGGGAGCGTGCTCCAGAAATTGATACTACCGATCAAGCCCCTGTTTGCCCTGCCCACGTTCCCCTCTAACAGATCGGGCTGGGTATGATAGATGTTAACCCCCAAGTAACGCAAGCAGCGATCCTCCCAGCATATCACTCCCAGTGATTGGGGGGCCTGTCTATTAGGTGACAGGGGGAATAAGCATGTCTTGCCCCAATTCACTTTAAGCCCCGAGAGATGGCCAAAGTCATGCAGCAAGGTGGTCGCTCCTTTCAATGCGCCCTCTGCGTCCGCCAGGAACATCAGTAAATCGTCTGCATAAAGGGATATGTAATGAGTCTCCCCCCTTAACCACACCCCAGTATACGAGCGTCCTAGAACCCTTTGCTTCCATCATGCCAGCAAAAGATACTAAAGGGAAAGCGCCCAACGTCCAATTTACTGGAACTATGGACCAATTCATCACCAAGGTTAACTGTGTTATTGACCAGGAAATCACATTGCTGGAATGCCGCGTATCGCAGGATCTCTCGGCGGCAAGGAGGTCCTCTATGGGCCATATTGCCAACGTGTGTACCCCTGTCCAACAAGCTACTAATGGTCTTGTCACTCCATGCTCCGACATGGATTCTTCGACCCTGGATTTGCTACCGAGGGGAATAGTTGCTTTATCCATGGGAGAACAGTCCATGGTCTCTGACTCACTGCTGATCTCCCCTAGTCCACTGCCATCCGCTCATAGCATTATGCCAGAGCCATGAACTAGACAACTGCGTGAGAAGCATCTTGGGGCTGTCCCTAAAAACAAGCAAGGGTGTATCCCTACAAATGGTGGGAAGGTCAAGAAAGGCAACAAACAAATAAAGCCTGTGAGCCACCAGAGAAATTCTAGAATGCCCCACGCTCCCCGGGAGCAGCCCCCTCTGACTGCACCAGTAAATAAAGATGCACCCCCAGTTCTTCCACCACCTGTTAGAACGGCGCGCCAGGATGCAAGTGGGGGGACAAATGTCATAGTTAGGGACGAGGGAATGTCCCCTGATCTATCTAACATTTACGACGCAATTAGGTCTCTCGTCCGCCCCATAGAGGACAGAATATATAAGATTGAACATCACCTATCTAGGATCGAACAAGGGCTTCGGGGTTACACTGATTCTACAAGCAACATTGACCAACCTGGGGTTCCTAAATTGTTGGACAGTATCAGAGCAGAAAATGCACCGGCTGCTCCCCAAAACCAGTCAATACTGCCCTCAAATTACCAGGACTTAACTGCAGTTAACAAGTCTATAGTTGTGCCCGATCACAAGCAATCTGCCCAACATAATGCAACCCAGCCTAAACACGATGCTAGGCCTTCTATATCCCAGACACCATGTGGAGAAAATATTCCAAACCTACCTCCTGAAGTTGCCCCGAATTGGGCAAACACGAGGTTGAATCCCCCATAACTTTGAGAAACAGGGTTGTGCACTGGCTCAACAAAAATAGACCACTCCCATTGCACAAAGCCTGTAACATACTCATGGTCAGGAGGGTGCCATGGGTAGGCCATTTGGCGAAAAATATAGGGGGGGATTGTATTCTAATCAACTTTGATGACCCAAAAATAGTTGATTACATTTGTAATTGGAACGATTCTAATTTAGGTGTATCTATTAGTGCCCTTCCTTTGACTTATTTCTATCCCCCTAGCCACTTTGCTACAAAACCGGATGGGTGGAAAATTGTGCATAGGAATGGGAGGGGTTTGCCACAAGGGCGTTGGCCTAGACCCCCTCTTCCCCTAGACCCTATCTTTTTGCAAAACCGGTTTAGTAGTTTAGAGGCCGTTGACTGACTGAGGGGTAGAGGAGTCGCACCAAGTAGTTCCCCGCTCTCCCTAGGTTGCTGTATATCTGATAACATATCTATTTCCTCGAGGGCAGTAGATGACCATACTACTAATAGGGAAGTACTATTAGGGGTTAGACCGAGCGCCATATTTAGTAAACCATATGTGGTGGAGCCAACTGAAGTACCCCCGAGGATATCAGCAGTAGAACAAAACATTACCGAGGCAGGTGCCGTCAAACCGACAACGAGCCAAATAACACTCAAAGCGCTATATCACCAGAGGCAGGACTTAACATCATGGCCTGGAATATAGCTGGCCTTAGTGCAAAGCTAAATACCCCTTTTTGGAATGATTTTATTACGCAAGTGTAGGAACCTGGGGTCACCAGGCCCTAAGGGCGGTAACGTGGCGCGAGCCGGTCGGGCAACCAGAGGGCTATGTGTTAAGCAACCATACACCACACGCTTCTCATGGACTAGAGTCACACACAATAAGGGAAGCCACACCGTTTAAATTATGCAAATACTTCAAGTTTATCCAAGTATAGCTGGTCAGTTGCAGTTCAGGAAATAACAAGGTAATACATGAATCATAATACCATCGTTCAGTACATGCGACACTCTTGGTGATATCTATGCAGTGCCTAACCTCCTTTATGTACCCACGCCCGCTGGTTAAATGCGGGAGATTCTAGCGCGGTGCACGCTTATGTAAAGTCTTTCCCTGAACCGGCCGTCTAACACAGCGTTATACTTGTAAGGGGGAACATTGGGTTCACCAACATGGCGCCTGTCGAACTGAGCGCTCTTCGTGACCACTGGCCCCTAGTACTGTGAAGCAAGGCATATAAAACACAGCGCTACGCGCAATCAGTTGCTTGTGGAAACGTTTGCGTAGAACAATTATCACAACACGTTACTCGTAATCAGTTGCATATCATTACCTTCGAGCAGAGCATATAACACAATGCGCTACTCGCATTCCTGGGCATGTAACTACGGTCGAGCAGAGCATATAACACAGTGCGCTACTCGCGTTCCTGGGCATGTAATTACTTTCGAGCAGAGCATATAACACAATGCGCTACTCGCATTCCTGGGCATGTACCTACGGTCGAGCAGAGCATATAACACAGTGCGCTACTCGCATTCCTTGGCAGGTAAATACTTTCGAGCAGAGCATATAACACAGTGCGCTACTCACATTCCTGGTCTCTCCGGCTGGGGAAGCAGGGTCGGTGGCGTGAAGCGCCACACGAGGGTAATGTCAGTCAGTTCTTTGGGCGGCTTCCAGCGGGGAGGGTGACCGAACTTGAGGAGCGGGTCCCTATGCTCCAGTGCAGGTCACAGAGCACCGCGCTCAGTATTACAGAAGGGGGGACACGGACAGGATCCCTCGGCGGGGTCTCTCCGACGCGCAGGCACGGAGGGGACAACCCGGGCCAAGTGCGGTGTGGTTTCCAGACCAGCAGGGGGCGCACCAGGGGGGATCTCGGCCTCCGGGCTTACCTCCGTCTCGGCGTCAGCAGGCGTCCGTCCTCACGACGTTGGGGGAACTCGGCCCCGACCTTGCGCACTTCCTCACACGGCTGCGACGGCAGCGACGGGGCCCCGGACTTCGCCTGGGCCTCGACACAGCAGGGCACTCCTCCAGGCCGCGGCGGTGAGCGCGCTGGCTTTGTCGTCGCAGGGGGGGGCTCAAATTAAGGATGGGGGTAAAGTGCTCAGCGGAGCACGCTGCCGGGGGTCCCAGACCAGGGCAGGGAGCGCGGGGGTCACAGCGCTAGTACCTGGTCGATCCCCGGTGTCTCGGCAATCGGCTTAGTATTTTGTTCAAGAGGGTAGCTTGGACACGCAGTCTCAACTCTGGCATTCAAGGCTTACAGCTCGCTCTTGTCATGCAGTCTCAGTTCTTAAAGTTAGGTTTCAGTTCTCAGTTGACAGATGAAGTCTTTTGGCGCAGATGTATCTGGCGCCCTTAAGGGGTTCTGTTACAGGGGTAGGGATGGAGAGGGCGACTAGGTCCTTCCTAGTCAGGTTGGCAGAGAGTCTCTGGGTCCTCCTACTACTGGGCAAGATCAGTGGGATTCACAGGGCACCTCACTCACTTAAGAGGCAGTACCTAAATCCTGTCACTCTCAGAGGCATAAGTCCCTGGCTAGGCCCTACCGCCTACACTCCTGGTGGATTCTTCCAGCTCTGCTTCACCCCAATGGCCAACTCACCACAAAAGTTTCCCTCCCACTCTTAAGTAGCCCTAGGTCAGGTGACCTCTAGCCAAGGCGGCAAAAGTAAAACCCCACCTCCCTTCTAGAAGGTTCCAGCTTCTTCCAGGAGCTTCCCCACTCTACCTATGGGACAAAAAGGCGGGCTGGTGTCGCAACATTGTTGTGGGTCCCAGCCAGCTCCTGGCAGCTAGGGTGCTACTATGAAAAACGACCACCCTGCAGTAGCAGGGGTCGGTGGCAGCCATCTTGGGAGAAGGGAGCACCTGCACCTTAACACTGATGGGCAATGAAAAGGCGCCCGGAGACCTAGTCCAACATAAAAACAAGCATTTGCAATGCAATAGGTCTCGCAGTTACACGAGTTAAAGCTATTGGCATTGTAAATGACAATGCCAATAGGCATTGTTATTTGCAATGTCAATAGCTCAAACTCGCGTAAATGCGAGACCTAATGCATTGCAAATGCTTGTTCATCATGTCTCTTTGACTCAGACCAAGAGGAAAAAGGCAGGAAAGGGAGAATGGGGGAAGCCAAAGCTAGGAAAACACTGAGAGTCTGAGAAAACATTGATGAAAAATGACCTGCATGATTGAGATCGACAATCAGAAAGTGCAGAGTCGTGGAAGAATGAGTATGCAGGGGAATCGAGACTAAAGTAGACTGCTAGGCTCCTAAGAAAAACTTTGGGGCCCTGCACTTTCCTTTTTCACAGATTAAACGCTGGTTATTAGTATTTACTAGCTGCATTATTACTCCACTAAAACACTTTGGTACTCTCACAGAACTCCGTGTAAGACGTAAGAAGTGGGTCCCTTGCTCTCCATGCCACTGGAAATCAAGCAAGCCTGGCTGAAGACGGCTGAAATGCCAGAAACCGGTCCTAGGATGCTTGTTTCCAGTCCAGGGAGGACCTGGCTTGGCAGTTCGGGCTGGACTGTTCCCATGAGGCACAGGGTCAAGACTGATTTGCATATGGCTGGGTTCAAACTGGAATGGCATGGTGAGCAAAAAAACGATGGATTTAGGCCCAGATCTCTGTACTGGGGTGAATGTATGACATTGTTCTGCATTCTGTCCATCAATTGTTGTTTTTGCATACATTTTCCTAGGCCAACTTGTGCGAGTATATATGATATAAAGGTCATTTGTTTCTAAGAGAGTATGTTATGTAATAGTAAAAGGGTGAAGTAGCCCCTACTCATCACTGCTTATAGCTCCTTTTTGCGATTCTTTGTATGGTAGAAAGTTTCCTCCTCGGGTAAACCTGTGTGTGATACATATGTACTTCTGGTAGTGCGCTCATAGTGGAGAGTAATATACCCGGTATCTGTGTTGTCAGTATTTGTGACCTGCATTAAAGGCCATTCTGCACTGTATACCTTACACTCTGTCTTCCGTGTGATCCTCCTCACTCCCAGAAGGCCTTGCTGCGTATGCCGACATTGGAATTAGTCCAGCAGTTTGTCTAACTTTATTTATTTCAGTCATTTATTATGCATATTTATGTGGGATCCCGTACTGTTTGGCTGTTTGCGTATTCTGTTTGTGTTGCTTTCTACCACGTGTGTGCATGCTGTGCATTGCTTCTTATTTCCCTCGCTTGGGTTGACAGTAGTCTGGGTGTATTTGTGTCCTGAAGGGATTGGCGTTAGGTTTGGTTTTTCTTCTCACGGATCATTAAAGAGGGCGTTTACAATAACTTATGTGGGTGCAGCTTGAGGAAGTTATACGGCCCTTCATAAATGGCTGACCTCTGACAATAGCGAGACCTAACAAGGGGGGTGGGGGGCAGTGCACAACAGTGGGGTGCGAAAAACAATGATTGGGCGCATTCAGGAAAGCAGAGATTGCGCGTGAAAGGGTGCAGTGAACGATGTCCCCGTACGTTCAAACCGATCATAATCAGTACATAATAAAAGGGCAAAGCCCCGTGATTTGATTAAACATCGTAAGATATAATACGAGGGGGAGGCGGCGCACAGTAGTGCAATTTGATTATCAAAAATAAGGCGCATTTAGAAAGCACAGATCGTGCTTTTACAAGGATAATGGATCCGTGCGCGGTATAGGGTGGCGCGCTGGTGGCCCAAGTGATGTAAAGCCTCCCGGCCTGTGGGATGAAAGAAAGTCTTAGGTCAGCTCATGAGGCATGGTGCGCCTCGTATGATAAGCACGACACTGCATGTACAAGTTACGGGAGAAAGTTTTATTTTAAGAAAAAAGAAACAAAAAGTACAGGCGCTAACCGGGCCAGGTTTGATGCCGGTAGAATTACCGTATGGGCGGGAAGCACTAAACTCAGTACAAACGAGGGCCGAAAAGGGCGTAAGTAATAAAAATAATAAAAAGCAGCCAAGCATGCAATACTAAGGCCAGCAATAAGCTAAGATCGAAAGGCTGGTAAAGGCTTCGGTAGATGTAGAGCGTATGTTAGACGTACCCGAGGAACACGATAACTGCAGCCTTCTGCTCTGTCTGGTGATACGAAGTGGCGGATGGCAGAGGAGCAGGTTAAATACTAGTGAAAACCATGGGGAAAAACACGAGAGACGTGCAAGTAAGCACGGAGTGTGTTACAGGGCTGGCGGGGATGAACGCATGGCTAAGCCGCAGCAGGGCGCTCGAGCACGTCACTGCCTCTTGGAGGTGTCAATTATCGCTGAACAGGAAGGGGGGGGGGGCTCATGAATTGAAAAGAATACGCGATCAAAGCGGCCGTGCGGCCGCTAAAGTGAAAGTAAGCGCGGCGCGCGCGCCCGCGCACATGCACTGTACCTCTAGGCTGGCCTGGTAGCACTTTTTGGAGCCCACATATAAAATGTCTCTTCGAGCCTTTGGCTCGCGAGACCTAATGAGGGTGGAAAAAATGAGGCACGATACAAAAATAGAAGGGGAGACCACCCTAGGGCTGACAGGTCCAACATGCGTCCCCCCCCAGCCGAAAGAGGGGAGAGCTACCCAACCTCTAGGGAGTTCTCTTCACTAAGGCGGAAAAACCTGGAGAGACCGTCAGCATTGGCGTGGTCAACTCCGGCCCGATGTTCCACCCGAAAGTCCATCCCCTGTAGGGAAATGGACCACCTCAACAACTTGGGGTTTTCGCCTCTCATCTGCATGAGCCAGCGAAGGGGGCGGTGGTCGGTCTGGATAAGGAAGTGAGTGCCAAAGAGGTATGGCCTCAACTTCTTCAGAGCCCATACCACCGCGAAGGCTTCTCTCTCAATGGTGCTCCATCGCCGTTCCCGAGGGAGGAGTCTTCGAGATATGAAGGCCACAGGTTGGTCCTGGCCCTCGGTGTTGAGTTGCGAGAGCACCGCACCTATGCCGTGCTCTGAGGCATCGGTCTGTACAATAAATTCCTTGCTGAAATCGGGTGTTGCTAGTACTGGAGCTGTACACATCGCATTTTTCAGCGTATCAAAGGCTTCTTGGCATGCAGCTGTCCATATGACCTTGCGAGGTTGTTTCTTTGAGGTCAACTCCGTCAAGGGGGTCACGATGGTACCATATCCCTTGACGAACCGGCGGTAATACCCAGTGAGGCCGAGGAAAGCTCGGACCTCTGTTTGGGTCTTGGGGGGCTCCCAAGCCAAGATGGTTTCAATTTTGGCCTGGAGGGGTTGCACCTTACCTCCGCCCACCAGGTGTCCCAGGTACACGACAGATCCCTGTCCAATCTGGCACTTGCTGGCTTTAATAGTTAAGCCAGCGCATTGCAGCGCCTGCAATACCTCCTGGAGGTGTTGCAGATGGTCCTCCCAGCTGCTACTGAAGACAGCTATGTCATCCAAGTAGGCTGCTGAGAAGGACTCCAGGCCAGATAGTACCTGATTCACTAACCGCTGGAATGTGGCCGGAGCATTTTTGAGCCCAAAGGGCATCACTCGAAATTGGTAGTGGCCCTCTGGGGTGGAGAACGCTGTCTTCTCCCGTGCTCCGTCGGCCATGGCAATCTGCCAATATCCGGACGTCAGGTCAATGGTGCTGAGGTACCGGGCTGCTCCCAGCCGGTCCACCAGCTCATCTGCACGCGGGATGGGGTGAGCATCTGTCTTCGTGACAGAGTTCAACCCCTGGTAGTCCACACAGAACCGAAGTTCTGGCGTCGTACCCGGTGGGGCCGCTTTCGGCACCAACACCACTGGACTAGCCCACGGGCTGCTGGAAGGTTCTATCACCCCCAGCTCCAGCATCTTTGCCACCTCACGCTGGATGCTATCCTTCACTCGGTCAGAAAGCCGGTAAGACTTGTTCTTTACCGGGGGGCTATCCCCTGTGTCCACATCATGGGTACACCAATGAGTGATTCCAGGCGTGAGGGAGAACAACGAGGCGAACTGTCCCAGGACATGGCGACAGTCCCTCTGCTGCTCTGAGGTCAAGGATGGGGAGAGGACTACACCTTCCACCGAACCATCCTTCTCGTGTACCGCAAGAAGGTCAGGAAGAGCTTCACTATCTTCCTCTTCGCTCCCATCCGTCACCATAAGGAGAGCAAGCTCCGATCGCTCATGGTGCGGCTTCAGGCGGTTGACGTGGAGCACCCTGAGGGGCTGACGGGGGGTTTTTACATCCACAACGTATGTGGTCTGGCCTCGCCGCTCCACAATGTCGAACGGGCCAGTCCACCGGTCCTGGAGGGCACACAGCTCCCCAGGTTCCATAACCCACACCTTCTGTCCAACGTCTAACTCGACCATCCGAGCGTTGCGGTCATACCACTCCTTCATCACGGTCTGGCTAGCCTCCAGGTTCTCTGTGGCTGCCTTCCACAGCTTGGCCATCTGGCTGCGGAACGCCAGCATGTAGCTGACAATGTCACGGGGAAGCTTCTGTGAAGTCTTCTCCCACCCCTCTTTCACTAAACTGAGGGGACCCCTAACGGGATGGCCATAGAGCAATTCAAACGGGCTTAACCCGACTCCCTTCTGCGGTACCTCCCGATAGGAGAATAAGAAGCAGGGGAGGAGGACGTCCCACTTACGCCTCAAGCCTTCTGGAAGGCTTCGGATCATCCCCTTCAATGTCTTATTGAAGCGCTCTACAAGTCCGTTAGTCTGGGGGTGGTAAGGGGTGGAGAACCGGTAGGTCACTCCACACTCCTTCCACATGGCCTGCATGTAGGCCGACATGAAATTGGTGCCCCTGTCCGACACCACGACCTTCGGGAATCCCACTCGGGTAAAAATTCCAAACAGTGCCCGCGCCACCACCGGTGCAGTGATGGTCCTCAGAGGAATAGCCTCTGGGTACCTTGTGGCGTGGTCCACCAAAACCAAGATAAACCGGTGTCCCGCTGCGGTCGGAGGGTCCAATGGCCCAACAATATCGATACCGACCCTCTCAAAAGGGGTCCCGACGACGGGGAGCGGTTCCAACGGGACTTTCAACTTTGTCCCAGTCTTGCCACTAGCCTGACAAGACTTGCAGGTCTTGCAAAAGGCGTCTGAGGCAATCCTCATCCTGGGCCAATAAAAATGGGGGACTAACCGTGCAAAGGTTTTGTCCTGGCCCAGGTGTCCAGCTAAGGGGATCTCGTGCGCTAACTCCAGCAGGAAGGACCGGTAACACTGGGGGACCACTATGGCCCTCGAAGATCCATGTACCGGCACCCTGGGCTCACTGTATAGGAGACCATCCTCCCAATACACATGATAACCTCCCAGTTCCTGACTAGCCACTTGAGCTTCGGCCTGCCGCCGCATACCCTCAAGAGTGGGGCACGTCCTCTGTGCTTGACAAAATTCTTCCCAGGTAGGCCCTCCTTCCACTTGCCAGTCAGCAAGGGTCGGCAAGTCCTCCACAGGAACGACATCTACCTCCGCGGACTCCGGAGGCACCTCTGCAGCCTCCCCATCCGACTCACGGGGCTTGTCTTCCACCACCTTCTTCTTCCCACGTTTGGGTTTGGGTTGGGCCATGATTCCAGGCTTCAACTCCGGGTGAGTTCCATGCCGGGCAGCCATGGACCGCGTGCTTACGCAAGTCCACCCTGGTAATCCCAGCATCTCAGTGTGAGCGTGAAACTCGACGTCCTTCCATTTGGTGTGCTCCAGGTCGTTCCCTAGCAAACACCCCACAGGCAAGGCAGGGCTCACAGCAACTCGCAGTATGCCTTTGACTCCTCCCCACTCGAATGGAACACGAGCCACTGGATAGTGACTCAAACTGCCGTCAGCCAATACGGCCGGAGGGAACTCCTCGGGGACTACTTGGTCTGGAGACACCAGCCGCCGCACGACAGTGGTCATGCTGGCCCCTGTGTCTCTCAGAGCTTCCACCTCCTCCCCATTAATTCTCACCCTCTGCTGATATTTAGCAGTGTTCGGGGGCAGGGACACTACGGGGACCACCTCTCTATCCCCGAGTAAAACCAGTGTCAGGCCTGTCCACTCCCCTTCCCTATCTAAGGGCAGCTCCAACCCAAGCGCTATACTACTCACCCCGGGACTTTTCCCGCCCAATGGGGCTGGTGGTCGCTTGCGACACTTGGGATCTCCTCTGTAGTGTCCAATCTCCCCACACTCGTAGCACCGCACAATCCTTGGCTGCTGACTCCTGTCAGGGTAAGTGGGTCTTGTGGAATTGGACGGGGGTGGGGTTCCTACTCCCTTCCCAAACTTATTTTGGGGACCTTTCGAGAACTCCACCTTTTTATCTCCCCCCTCTTTCTTCTGGGGGAAACCCTGTCCGCCTTTCGAGCCATCTCCCCCGGGGCCCTTGTGAGACACCCGGGTGCTCACCCAAATATCTGCCTCCTCCGCAAGCTCTCGAGGATCCTTCAGCTTGCGGTCCACCAGATGTTGGCGCAGCTCCGGAAAGCTCTTATCCAAGAGGTGCTCCCTTAAAAAAAGATCGTACAACCCTTGGTAGTCCTGCACCTCGCTGCCACGCACCCAACCATCTAGTGCCTTCCTCACATAATCAAAAAAATCTACCCATGTCTGGGTGGACAGCTTATGGCTGCCACAAAACTTCTGCCTATACTTCTCGGGGTTCAGGCCAAACTTCTTTAAGAAGGCCTCTTTCATGGGGGCGTACTTAACCTGATCCGCCTTGGCCAAATATAACAGGGTGTCCCTAACAGTGGGAGGTATATACCGGTAGAGACCACCTCCCCAGTTACTCTCGGGTACCCCATGGGCCGTTAAGGCTACCTCGTATGCCTCCAACCACTTCATGATGTCATCTCCTAATGTATAATTGGCTATGACTTCTTTGGGTAGGTAGAATTTTGGTTCTTGAGGTTCCCTGGGTATGCTGCCACCATTGTCTTTGTTAGACGCGTTCAATTGGAGGGCGCGTAACTCCAGCTCTTTTAACTGAAGCTCGTGCGCCAGCTTCTTCTCCTCCATTGCCCATTTCTTATTCTCCCTTTCTTGTTCCAATCTGGCTAGTTCCCATCTTAATTGCCTCTCTTCCCTTCTGTCCTCATACTCCTTTGGAGACGCGCTCCTACTAGACCCTGTCCTACTACTGGCCCCAGAACGTCTCCCTGGGGGCACATTTTCAGACTCCTCTATGTTTACGATGTCTAGGACTTCTTGGGCGCTCTCCTCCTGAGGTGCCTCTGGCGCCCCCTGTCCCTCATCCCCTCTCCCTTCTGGGTGGGCTTCTACCCATGCCCTAATGGCGGTACGGAGTTCCGGCGCTTTGGCCCTCCGCATCCCAGGCACCCCCAACTCCTGCGCGAACTCCCTTAGTTGCTTCACTGTGTACCCCTCGAGGTCAGCTAACCGGGATTCCATTCTGGCAGGTGGGGACCTAGACTCTAAGGAGAAAATTCCTAGGGTGTAGGCAACAGTTAGTGGCCAACCAGGTTTCTTGCACTCTCTACCTGGACAGTGGAACTAATGATCCAGCAACAATGGTTTCTGAGCTGTGGAACAAAAAAAAATGTAGGATAGGCGTTTAATTGTGGCGCCCTTCGCCTCACGGAAGGGTGCTGTATGGTCACAAGTCCCAAGGATCCCACCGCTGGCCAACAATGTAGGAACCTGGGGTCACCAGGCCCTAAGGGCGGTAACGTGGCGCGAGCCGGTCGGGCAACCAGAGGGCTATGTGTTAAGCAACCATACACCACACGCTTCTCATGGACTAGAGTCACACACAATAAGGGACGCCACACCGTTTAAATTATGCAAATACTTCAAGTTTATCCAAGTATAGCTGGTCAGTTGCAGTTCAGGAAATAACAAGGTAATACATGAATCATACCATCGTTCAGTACATGCGACACTCTTGGTGATCTCTAGGCAGTGCCTAACCTCCTTTATGTACCCACGCCCGCTGGTTAAATGCGGGAGATTCTAGCGCGGTGCGCGCTTATGTAAAGTCTTTCCCTGAACCGGCCGTCTAACACAGCGTTATACTTGTAAGGGGGAACATTGGGTTCACCAACATGGCGCCTGTCGAACTGAGCGCTCCTCGTGACCACTGGCCCCTAGTACTGTGAAGCAAGGCATATAAAACACAGCGCTACGCGCAATCAGTTGCATGTGGAAACGTTTGCGTAGAACAATTATCACAACACGTTACTCGTAATCAGTTGCATATCATTACCTTCGAGCAGAGCATATAACACAATGCGCTACTCGCATTCCTGGGCATGTAACAACGGTCGAGCAGAGCATATAACACAGTGCGCTACTCGCGTTCCTGGGCATGTAATTACTTTCGAGCAGAGCATATAACACAGTGCGCTACTCCCATTCCTTGGCATGTAATTTACTTTCGAGCAGAGCATATAACACAATGCGCTACTCGCATTCCTGGGCATGTACCTACGGTCGAGCAGAGCATATAACACAGTGCGCTACTCGCATTCCTTGGCAGGTAATTACTTTCGAGCAGAGCATATAACACAGTGCGCTATTCGCATTCCTGGTCTCTCCGGCTGGGGAAGCAGGGTCGGTGGCATGAAGCGCCACACGAGGGTAATGTCAGTCAGTTCTTTGGGCGGCTTCCAGCGGGGAGGGTGACCGAACTTGAGGAGCGGGTCCCTATGCTCCGGTGCAGGTCACAGAGCACCGCGCTCAGTATTACAGAAGGGGGGACACGGACAGGATCCCTCGGCGGGGTCTCTCCGACGCGCAGGCAGGGTAGGGGACTCCCACGGAGGGGACAACCCGGGCCAAGTGCGGTGTGGTTTCCAGACCAGCAGGGGGCGCACCAGGGGGGATCTCGGCCTCCGGGCTTACCTCCGTCTCGGCGTCAGCAGGCGTCCGTCCTCACGACGTTGGGGGAACTCGGCCCCGACCTTGCGCACTTCCTCACACGGCTGCGACGGCAGCGACGGGTCCCCGGACTTCGCCTGGGCCTCGCGACACAGCAGGGCACTCCTCCAGGCCGCGGCGGTGAGCGCGCTGGCTTGGTCGTCGCAGGGGGGGGGCTCAAATTAAGGATGGGGGTAAAGTGCTCAGCGGAGAACGCTGCCGGGGGTCCCAGACCAGGGCAGGGAGCGCGGGGGTCACAGCGCTAGTACCTGGTCGATCCCCGGTGTCTCGGCAATCGGCTTAGTATTTTGTTCAAGAGGGTAGCTTGGACACGCAGTCTCAGCTCTGGCATTCAAGGCTTACAGCTCGCTCTTGTCATGCAGTCTCAGTTCTTAAAGTTAGGTTTCAGTTCTCAGTTGACAGATGAAGTCTTTTGGCGCAGATGTATCTGGCGCCCTTAAGGGGTTCTGTTACAGGGGTAGGGATGGAGAGGGCGACTAGGTCCTTCCTAGTCAGGTTGGCAGAGAGTCTCTGGGTCCTCCTACTACTGGGCAAGATCAGTGGGATTCACAGGGCACCTCACTCACTTAAGAGGCAGTACCTAAATCCTGTCACTCTCAGAGGCATAAGTCCCTGGCTAGGCCCTACCGCCTACACTCCTGGTGGATTCTTCCAGCTCTGCTTCACCCCAATGGCCAACTCACCACAAAAGTTTCCCTCCCACTCTTAAGTAGCCCTAGGTCAGGTGACCTCTAGCCAAGGCTGCAAAAGTAAAACCCCACTTCCCTTCTAGAAGGTTCCAGCTTCTTCCAGGAGCTACCCCACTCTACCTATGGGACAAAAGGGCGGTCTGGTGTCGCAACATTGTTGTGGGTCCCAGCCAGCTCCTGGCAGCTAGGGTGCTACTATGAAAAACGACCACCCTGCAGTAGCAGGGGTCGGTGGCAGCCATCTTGGGAGAAGGGAGCACCTGCACCTTAACACTGATGGGCAATGAAAAGGCGCCCGGAGACCTAGTCCAACATAAAAATGAGGGTGGAAAAAATGAGGCACGATACAAAAATAGAAGGGGAGACCACCCTAGGGCTGACAGGTCCAACAGCAAGGGTTTGATATTATATGTCTCCAAGAGAGCTGGTATAAAGAACCTATTCACGTGGAAGGCTATACATCACACTGGGTATTGGCAGTGAACTCGGCAGTAGGAAGGGCGAAAGGCGGCCTCCTAATTTTAACATCAACTAAGCTAATCAAGTTTAAACCCAATACTCATTATGAGGTGGCCCCCTACGCCCAGTTACTACGTCTGGAGCATGTCACGGGCAAGGATTTAATTATAATTAATTACTACAACAATACCTTTGATGCACGCAGGGGTTCTATTGTGTAGGAAATTGGGAGAGAGATCGACAAGATGCTGGCCCGATCCAGGAACCAACCCGTTCTCTTATGGGCAGGAGATTTTAATATACAGGCTTGCCCATATGCAAAACAAAGGACATGCGGCTTCTTGGGGGAACTAAACGATAATGCTAGTTTTCCACATATCCATTTCCCACATAACGATTATGGAACTGTACTCAATAATTTGATAGCCAAACTGGACCTAGAGTTACTTGACTGCTCCTTGAAAAAGGGCAATATTAAATGCCCAACTTTTAAAGGTAGGGATGCCCACTCTAACATTGACCACATTCTTGTCTCCTGCAACACTGCGTATACCGATTTATGGATAACAGAGCAAGCAGTAAGTGACCATAACAGTATCTCTGTAACATTACTGACGTGGGGACACATACATCCAGACCCCAGCAGTTCCGTTAGAGATATAGTTGCAGAGAGACCAAATGGGGTAAGCATTAAGTGGGCTAACGTTAATCCTGTCATACTTCTGGAAGAAGTCATAACTAAATGTACAACAGAAATTGACTACTGCCTAAGTAATGAGATAGTACCTGCCACATTGCTTTCTAAATTTTATAAAATGAATACCGTTATTGAGGGCTTACTGACCGGTAGGAGTAGGCCACTGAAAACCAGGTCAGTCGGCTGGTTTGACAAGAATTGTACACAGGCCCTGTCGAAATTAAAAACCGCCCTGGCCACCAAACCCAGGGATACCACTTGTATTAAAGCCGAACGCCACAATTTTAAGATCTCTTTGGAAGTTCGGAAAAAAGAAATACAAGAGGAGTTATGGCATAAACTCAATTTAGCGGCAGACACAAACAACAATATATTATTTTGGGAGACAATTAACTGCCCTTTTCTAAAGAATCACACCATTCCCGAATTAACATCACATGTAAAATGCAACGCCTGGATTGACCATTTTACTAACATTTTTAACCCAGGTAGGTTGGTTTTAGATTTTTTAACAAATCACAATTCTGTATGGCTATCGTCACCTTTATCCATTAGACTGGATGAGGTTTATTTGGGGCTGTCAAAAAGTAGCGGGGGTAAAGCCCCGGGTCCCGATGGTGTTCCCGTGGACTTGTACAAACAGGAGATGAATTTATGGGCACCAATCTTAACTCGCATCTTTAATGCTGCCATAGAAGGCAACCTTCCTTTGACCTGGGGACAATCTATCATTGTCCCCTTATTTAAGAAGGGGTCCAGGTCCGAGGCACGGAACTATCGTCCGATCTCCCTCCTGGACTCATCAATTAAAATTCTGAGCAGAATCTTCCTTAATAGACTAGAAACATGGGCAGAGGAAAATACTATTTTATCGCCAGTTCAGTATGGGTTCAGGAGGGGATTAGGTACAATGGAGCAGTGCCTGAACCTCGACCTCATCATAAACAAATATATTACGGTCAAAAAAGGGAACCTATTTCTATGTTTTGCTGATCTTAGCAGCGCTTTTGATTTGGTCGAACATTCAATTTTATGGCCCATACTTTTGGAGATGGGTGCACCAAAAGATATTGTACACTTCCTGGCTAGATTATATGAAAGGCTTTCCTGTAATGTGCATTTCGGGTCTAATGGGGAATCTACACCTTTTTTTAGAGTGACCAGAGGCATCAGGCAAGGATGTGTTTTGGCCCCCTTGCTATTCTCTTTATTTATTAACCAAATTGATACAACCCTTAGACAGGTTCCAGTTGATGCCCCTCGAGTACATGGCGACCCAATTCCAATACTGCTGTATGCGGATGATGCCGTCCTCCTGTCACGTACCCAAATTGGCCTCCAACGCCTAATTGGCAGCTTCCTGAGGTTTATTGACAGCAGGAAACTGCTAATTAATAAAGAAAAAACATATGTAATGTCTTGCGGGAGGAAGAAAGGGGTTAAATGGACTTTTTACCTGGATGAGGCTAAAATTCAAACCGTTAACAAGTTTTGTTATCTCGGTGTTACTTTCTCTGGTGATGGGAGATGGGATAATGAATGTGAGAATGTGCGCCTCAAAATGGTAAAGAATAATAACGGTGTATTCAGATTTGCCTCAAAGCTTGGGAACAGTAGAATTAAGGATATGATTTCAATTTATAAAGCCAGATGTCTATCATCTGCTTTGTATGGGGCTGGTGTGTGGGGTCACTACACCCTTTGTGGTAACCGTATCCAACTTGACGAAAACTCATTTTTGAGGCGTCTTCTGAGTGCCCCGCATCAGCCTCTACAGAGCTAATCCACAGAGAAGTGGATCTAGATTACATCAAAGATCTTGTAGCTCTACGGTCTTTGGCCTTATGGCGATCCATCTGGTCTAAAACTGAAATCATATTCACACAAAAAGTAATCAGAGACTGTCTAAGGTTGGACCACTGTTTGCATATACCCTGGCTCAGACACATTCATCACTGGTACAAGCTTCTTTTTAATTTGGATCCTTTTTTAATACCGGAGGAAGCTGCCAGTATATCCAAATTAGACCTTAAGGTGTCTTTTTTATGCAACTCAAGACAATCTAGAGAACTTGTCTGTGCCAAACAATGTACCTCTGTTTTTTATTGTGAAAATAACACGAGTGAAGGTTTCCAGCTATACTTAACGGAACTCTCAAGAAGATCTCACCGTTTAGTTCTTACTCGTCTAAGGCTTGGTATAGTACACCATCTTGTGTCCTTCCCTATCATTAGGCAGCACAGTAATACTCTATGAACCTGTGACGACTTATCCAAACAGAGTTGTTGGCATTTTATGCTGTTTTGTACATTTTATACTTTTTTAAGAAGACACTTTTTCAAACCTATCTTTTTAAAATATAATGTTCGGTCTACCAGGAATGCGATGCAGCTAATGTTTACTCTGGAAAGCGCAGATATATGTTTTCATGTAGCTACCTATATCCTAAAATGTATGACCGCCAGAAAATCTATTGTTATCTAATCATTTAGGATTTTAGCAAGTTGCACTCGTCACTTTGTTGAGTATTGCAGAGGTTTCCCCCGCGATATTTGCACATGTCCCGACATGGGAACTGCACTTTATATTGCGTATTTTGCACATTACTCAGCACTTTAGCAACCAGCACATGTAAATTTATTGAGTCCATTAGAGCCTTCTTCTTCTGTATTTATACCGAATATTCTATTATGTTTTGGCATTATTTGTGGAGATTGTATCACAGTTAGTATGTCTTGTACCTACCCAATGTAATTGGTCTATATATTTTGCCCCTTTTATAGTTTTATTGTATGATTGCTGTATGTTTTATATTTTATGTCTGCTATATGGTTGTGTAAACAAACCGAATAAAGCATTTTGAACTGAACTGAACTATCATATAATGTCTGATTGTCTTCATCAGCTATCTGCGTTATGTAGGATGCTGTGGGTGCTGGCCTAATTTTGCTTGACAAGGCTCGCCCTGGTCTACCTCCCTCCCCATAATTGCGTGCTGTGTATCTACGTGATTTGAATTTAATCTCATCTGCTGCAAATTTCTGGTAATCATCCACCTTTGCCCTGATTTCGGCCAATAGCATGGGATTTTGTGTATGTGCATATTCTGCCTCAAGTTGTTTAATATCTCTTTATATTATTTTTAATTGTTGTTGGATGTCCTTCAATATCCCGGCATGCTTACTGATGCAGTGGCCCCTAATTGTAACTTTAAAAGCCTCCCACAGGGACCGCGCACTATCCACCGTTCCTGAGTTGAAATCAAAATAGTCTACTATGGCCTGGTGTAGTTCGCTGCAAAAAACCTGATCTAAGAGAGTACTACACTGCAGCCTCCACGAGAACTGCTTAGGTATGTATGTAGGGACCACTACCGAGAGGCAGCCAGGTGAATGGTCCGATAAAGTCTTGAGTAAGTGTTCGATCGTCCGCGTCCATGTGCAAGCGTCCTGCGTGAGCAGCCAATAGTCTATTCTCGACCATGTGTTGTACGTCGTTGATGTGCATGTACCCTCTTTACGATCACTGTGTCTTTGCCTCCAAATGTCAGTCATCCCCCACATTTCCGTACCTTCTTTAAGTACTTTGGCCGCTTCTTTGCCATACCATTCGTTCCCAGTTGACCTGTCGAAGGCTGGGTCCAGACACGTATTGAAATCTCCTCCCCATATTATGGTTGTGCTCTGCATTTCCTCTAATTTAGACCATATGTTTTCATAAAAACTGGGGTCATCATTGTTTGGGCTGTATGACGTGACTATTGTCAGTACTGTACCCCCGAAGTTACCCTGTACTATAACATAACGACCTAGGTCATCTTTTATAGCATGAATAGGCCGGAATGGGGTGCTGCGCCTAACCAACAGTAGCACGCCTCTAGCATACGTAGAGAATGAGGATGCCATGCGGTACGTCGCCCATCGTGTGCCCACCTTTGTTTCGGTGAGAGATGTGAGATACGTTTCCTGCTTACAGGCAACATCTATACCGTGACTATCGAAATATGCCAGTACTGTACGTATTTTCTGTGGATTTTGAAGTCCGCGGACATTTCATGTTATGAACTTTAGTGTATGAGTGTTTGAAACAGCATTAGCCTAACCATCCTCTGCGTATTGCAACCACCGCCTCCGCTTAAAGCAATAATAATTAAAAAAAGGAACGTGCATTTTTCCAACATTGACCAAATTTCCCCCCCCCCCCTCTCCCCCCTCCCACTCCGCCCCATCACCTGTTGCGGAGACAATCCCAAAAAAGTTTACCATAATGCTAAAAAAAAACATTCCCCCCCACTCTTACCAGTTATCCCAGAAACAAAAGATGAGTGGGTGTGGTGCACACAAAAGGGCAAAAGGTGCCAGCCCATTTCTTGTGGGTTACCCCACATGGGCGGACGCCTCATCAACATGTTATCAAAAGAACTCAACATAACGCACCTTGTCTGCAAGGTGCTAATAATATGATATTTGCCAACATTATTGTGGATGCATGAGAAAATTAGAGACCACCAATTTGCGAGTAAGATATACATGGCAATTGTTTTAGTAGGGATTTCCCCCATTGCAAATATTTCAACTTATTTGTTCTCACACAGCGATCATGTCCCGCAGCCAGGCTTTGAGATTGGGCGCATCTTCATCATGGCAGCTTATACACGCCATATTTTAATCGATCTCAGCAGTCTTGCGTTCACTCTAACATCAGCAAGCAGGAAAACTCCTCTTTTGTGCCATTCCCTGTCCCTTTCAGCATTGTTACTTTATGCCTCCTTTTAACAGTTCCTATACAGGAGGAGTAGTTGTTGACATTTCGGGTTCATGGTTATTCCACGTCTGAGGTAGTAGATTGTTCTCAGTGTCCCCTCTTGGAGATGGCCTACACACACTCCGTTGTCCTTTCTGTTGGACGAACTTCAGCACATCCTGGGGTTCATTATAAATCCTTGACTTCCCATCATCTGTAACTCTGAGTCTGGCAGGGTATAGCATAGCATAGCATATTGTATATTTAAGTCCCTCAGTTTCTGTTTTGCTGGGCCAACTTTCTTCCGGGCTTCCTGAACCGACGTTGTGAAGTCAGGATACAGAGAGATGTCCATGCCCTCATGATTCAAGTTGCCCAATTCTCTAGCCTTTCGGAGTACTGCATCGCGGTCTCTGTAGTTTAAAATCCGCTATGATCGGTCTTGGTCTCGAGCCTGTTGGTAGTTTTGGTGCCAGCGATCTATGTGCTCTTTCGACTATGAATATCTCAGAGAACGTCTCTCGTCCCAGCAACGAGATGAGCAGTTGCTCGACATATCGTTCCATAGGCCCAGTGTTGGTAGTTTCCGATACGCCCATCAGTCAAATATTATTTCTGCGGGATCTCACTTCTAAGTCTTCAGCTTTCGCTGCCAGTGCCGCCAGATGTTTATCCATTTTACCTTGCTTTGTGTCCACCTGCATTTGAGTGGCTTCGGATATTCGGTGTTCTGCCATATCAACTCTCTCCGTGTGCTTGTCCAGGCGTTCAGACATCCGGTCGACTCGGTACGTTAGAGAGTCTATTTTACCGTCGATGTTGGTTAGAGCTGCCTGGATTGTGGTGAACATGACTTGTACTTCATCGTTTCTGACTCCACCTGTCGCTCCAGTCGCCGCTTGCGTCGATGGTTGGTCCTCCGCTCCCTGGTCCGGCTGCTTCCTCGCCTCTTCAAAGGTGATTTTGGGCTGGTTTCTGTCCGTCTTGCCCATAGTTCCTGGTAGTGATAGTTGCTGTTATTCGGGGCCTTACAAGAGAAAAAGCGTTGTCCAGTAGGGGAGGAGTGGAGATATTACCAATATTGCGTCGGCGCGAGTGTTCCTCCTGTGTGTAGTTTCTTTTTCTTGTTTATGTGATCGTCACTAACAACTGTGCAAAGAATGGCTAGTAGCTATTTGTGCCAAGCCTTGAGCACAGCAGATTTTCCTGTTTATTACTTGCGCATTGGGGAATCACCGGCATGCATCTGCTCATTGTGCGTCATCTCCTTCCTTTTCAGCAGCGGTGCAGACCTCGGCCCGGGTTTCCAGTGTGTAGGTCGATACACCGGTGGCTTCAAGTACCCCCGCATTTCCCTCAGTTATGGGCACAGCGTTTCTTCGCCCTAATGCACCTGCGTCGAAATATTGCTGCAGCACCAATCCGTCCTCTCAGTGGGGCCCGAAGCAGCTCAGACACATACAATGTCCGCGGCCTCTAAACTCGTCGAGCTCAGCACGTCAGCTCCCAGACTCATAGCCGATGCTATTGGTGGCAGGATCTCTCTCCCTGCGCAGTGGCAAAAAGGGAAAGCACCATCCAGTTGCCAAAGCCAGATGACAGATAGAGCGCAGAGCTATAGGCTGATTTCAGAGTACACTGGCCACGGCTCCCGACATCTAGTGCCGCTGGCGTATCACTGCCGTGTAGCTCAGTGTATACTGCGATGCCCTTCTTCGGCGCGCGTCGCGCCACTTCCCCCTTACTGGAGTGTTGGGGTCTACGCCGTCGCTCTTCACCTTGGGTTGCACAGGAACTTCTTTGCTTTTTCCTATTACACCATGCAGGAATTATGGCGGCCTGGGCCGCACCGGTCGCGGGAATGTTTCCCCTCCGCAGCACAGCCTCACTGCTTAGTTGGTCAAATGTAGCATCGTCGTCCTTTCTACAGGTGTCAGTGCTGTGTTTATTGCTCACTCTGCAGCTTCACCTCGCCATGCAGGTTGCGACTGCTCCCTCTTCGCCCGGCCGACAAAAACGATGTTCTGGCCGTACCGGCGGAGCCCACACGCCGTGGCCGAGCTGGGTGCTGTACGTCACAGCCTTCACCGGCACGCCAGACCGATGCTGTGGTTTCGGTTTCTACTGGCTAGGCCTCAGTTGCATCGTGTTGCGCCATGGAGTCGCCGGGCATCGCAGCAGGTAATCTGTCAGCCCACACGGGGTCTCTAGTGTGCGGTCGTTGCAGGTCTTACTTGCTCATGGTTTGTTGAGTTTCAGTTGTGCAGGATAATGCTGAATATTTAGGCGTCCAGGAGGAGCTTGCTTAAAGTGTGACCATCTCTCTCTCTGGCTAGCTCCGCCCCCTCACAATTACTTCTTTAAAAGCCAAAGTATCTCTGCGCCGTAGCGCTTCACTCAAAGCAGGTTCCGCCAGAGGCCTGGCAGCCCAGTAATCAGTCATATATGCGCTCGCTAGAGTTGTGGTATGGAAGGCCTGGGTGTGTGTCAGTGGTCCGTCGATAAGTGTATGTCTAAACGCTGCGGGCGAAGCAACAAGTGTCCAGGGCACTCCTTCCGTCGTTGGTATGTCTTCCTGAGTCTGGCAGCAAGTCTCTGGTGCTTCTGGGTTTGGGTGTTTGAATCAATGCTTTGCTTCCACGGGAAGCAATCCACAATGCTTCACTGTCACATGCAGCTCTAGGGCAGCAGCCCTCCTTCTCTAGAAAGCTGGGGCACTCGTGCACATTGATCACCATTCAGGTGATAACTCCATCCCCACAAAATCTCCTAAATTGTTGCAGCATCCAGGGCCGGACTGACTGTACCGGACATTGTGCATTTCCCCAGGAGGCTGGAATGGTGGGGGTTTGTTTATGGGGGTTCAGGAAAAGATGGACGGAGGGAACAGGGAAGAAACAAAATAGGAAAGAAAGAAAAAAGTAAATGCAGCAAATCAGGGAAATTAGAAAATCACTGGCGGCATTAGTATTGTACTTCAACTATGTTTTTAATCAAACTTTTAACACTGAAACATTACTTTTGTTGCTACATAGGAATTTGTAAAGGGGTTTTATTATTTACCTATGGGATATCTACTGTTATCATATAATCCTGATTAAATTTCTATAGCATTATATCAGTTTAGAGGGGTAGAGGTGTGGTGCAACGGCCAGAGTGGCTGACTCCAGAGCTCGGGGCTCACGGTTCGATCCCCGGCACCGGCGGCAGGTCATCTCAGCATCATGTGACTCACTTAGTCTCCCCGACGGCCCCCAGCAGCTTGAGACCCTAACAGGTGATTTGATTGCGCTTTTCAAATACCAGATACAGATACAGTCTGGTTGCTTTGCCAGAGTCTGGTTATTTTTAGCATCTGCACGCATCCACTGGTGCAAACTTTGAAGGCTAATGCCATACACACGTTACTTCAGGAGGCATTGATGAGGTACACAGGTATAGGGGAGTTTATCAGTAAGAAAGGGTGACCTACCCAACAGTAATGGGCAAGCCATGACCAGAGTTAACACCAGAAAGAAGATTTTGTAGGAGGAACGGTTCTTGATGAGTTGGGAGTGTACTCGATAACAGTGGGGGAAGGTGGGTGTGAGACTTTTGGGTGCTGGGGAACATTGTATCAAAGAAAGAAATGAAAAAAAGATCAGGGAAAGACAAATATAAGACATGAATACACAGCAAACAAATTTAACGCAGTAGCATGCATAGGAAATATGTGCCAAGCAGAGACAGGAAATCAACACACAGCCTAGACCTGCCGAGACCTAACAAACCTCTCCCTGTTCCTATAACCTATAACTGACAGCTTCTCTCGTGAACTATAAATTAAGAAGTCTCTCCTTTGGGACGTCTTTGATGTGACAATCAAGGCGTTGGATTGTAGAGAACTTGCCAATAAAAAACACACTACAAAAGAAGGACGTGTTTGCAAGGATAGATATTAAATTTGGTGACATGTTTTACACTTATCAATTATCTCTGGTAAGTCTTAACTTGAGTAATTAACTTTGAAAACAAAAATGTAGAGAATACAAGCAGGATGGCTGCAGGTAATACGTCAGGTATAAGAAAGGGCAAAAAAAGACTAAATGTAAAGAGTAGGATAAGAAAATAAAAAGGGAAAGGAGTATACCAGGGAGGGGCTTCCAAATATATTAAATTACATTTAAAAAAACATTGGGAAGGGTACATTAATTACAAAAGGGGGGGAATGCATTGGGTAATGGGAAAGGTTCAACAGAAGAGGGTCAAACTGGAACGTCTATCAGACAAATTATTTTTTTTATTTTATTTAATAAAAAGGCTATTCTCAAAATTAAATGTGGAATTCCCTTAAAATAAGGTCCTTTGTTTTGCTTAAACAAAATAAATAAAGTGGGATTCAAACATTAATGATTATGAGTTAGTTCACCCACGATTAATCTCAAAGTGATTAGGGAACTTGAAAAAAAACAATGACACCTTTAGTCCACCTTAGACCGCACTGGTCAGCATCTACTGGGCCTTCTGAGAAAAGCAGCGCTAGATTATCCCAAAAAGTTTCCTTCTGAACGTTTGAGCTCTACAGGTATATTGGGAGATGGTAAAAACAAATAATATACAATACAAGCATTTCTCAAAGGAAGGTATGTTTTGCTGTAGCTTGCATAAGTGGTTTGAGTAATTTTGCTACAGATAATTTGAATCCGGTCTTAGAGTGACCGGGAGGCAGGGATGCAATGCTTCTGACCATCTTGGCACGTACAATAGAGGTTCGTTGAGGGTCTTTTCAAACACATCGATTTCGTAATCGCAAAGGTTTTTGGGAGAGAATTCCACAGTTGTCACCGCAAGAATTAGAGGCATTGGAGGCGTCTGCTTGAGGAATGGAGAAAGCTGAAGGGCTCAGATTTGGGAGAGAGCGTCAGTGCTTGGAGGTGTAGGGACATGTCGGTCTAGCTGCTGTTAGGGGATGGATGTTCGCCTTCTGATATCAGTCGGAGCTTCCAGTAGTGTTTGCCACACACCCAGCCAGGCCTTCCATGTGCAGCAGGTTTTGTGGCTTCATTGATCCCTGGATCATATTGTGCTTTCTGTTGTGTGCCTTCAGGATTTCCCTCAAGAACGTTTCACGTGGTTTCCTCATGTGATAGGTCATCAGTGGAAAGAGGCTTCCCAGTTCCCTAGCGGGGCCTTCTCTCCTGTACAGTTCTTTGGTGCTCATAATAAGCCATCGAGGTCTTGTCTTATCAGAAAGGGATCTTCTTTTGTACTGTTCTCCGTCGCGAGGGGTCGCGCATACAGGTGTCTCTTTGGATGTTTTGTTCAGTCATGATGTCACTGGAACTAGGACTTTCGTTTGGTGCATGTCTCAGGAACATCAATTTTCCAGTGTGATGAACTGTGATTTCCCTTGCCTTTGTGTTCTCCGATGCTATCCACTTCTGTCCTGTTAGACGCTCTTTGCTGTCTGCCAGTTAAATGGACTCTTTGGTGAAGTGCAAAGATTACTTAATGGATTAGGTTTTCGTGTAATTCTATGCACTCCGACACTGTTTCCTCTTTGTGCACTTTTTGATGTTTGTTGAGTGTTTCCTTGCGGTTAAAGCTTTCTCCACATTCCGTGCATGTAAACGGTCTCTCTCCCGTGTGAGTTCTTTGGTGACCTATAAAGTGCTGCTTTTGAGTGAAAGTTTTGCCGCAATACAAACATGGGTACGGCCTTTCACCGGTGTGTGTTCTGTGGTGTTTTATGAGACTGGAGCTTTGACTGAAGCATTTCTCACAGACTGTGCAGATGTACGGCTTCTCTCCGGTATGTATCCTCCTGTGGAGGCTCAGACTCGAGCTACGGGCAAAGCTTTTTCCACAATGGGCACATGTATACGGTTTTTCACCAGTGTGATTCCTCTGGTGCTTGAGAAGACCAGAGTTCTGTCTGAAGCTCTTTTCACATTCATTGCATTTATAGGGTTTGTCTTCGATGCTGTCACCTGATTGTCTTGAACGATTTTCATGATCGTCAGCATTTTCCGAGTGCAATGTCTGATGAAGAAGAAACATGGAGAGATCGCTGTATAATACTCCACACTCAGGACACATGTATGACCTCTCTCTTGGGGACGTGCCATGCTGAACTGTAGGAATGATTACTGTGCTCACATTGTTCGTGCCTGGGCTGGGTTTAATAATAATGGTGTCAGCTGGGCTGCCTGGGTCCACAGACGCCATCGCGAGGTTGTAGAAGATCCCATCGTCGTAGCAAGTGAGAACCTCCGCACCGGCGCCTTCAGACCAGGCCTCCCGAGGGTGCGCTGGCTCCGACACATCTTCAACCCGCTCCTCGGTTATAGATTCATTTGTTCCTACAAGAGTAAAAATATTATCTTTAATGCACAGAGTATTAAAGAAATGTGGTGATTAATTCAAGGAATGTGAAGAACTGACGCAAGACTAAATGTAACACTGTGCTGGAGCAGAGTAAAGAAATGAAACAAGGCAGAAACTAACAGTGTGCTGAGGAGAGTAAAGGAACTAAACAAGGGGGAAAGTAATACTGTGCTGGGGTAGATTAAAGAAATGATACGAGCCTGAAAGGAACAGTGTGCTGGGAAGAGTAAAGAAACTGTTCAGCCTTCTACCTCTGACCCCTCATCCCTCTGAAGAACAAAGCCAAGACAGTTCACATCCTATACCCCAACCAATCACTTTTCTAAAAAGCTAGAACACATCTCTTTAGGTCTGCTGCCTCCGACTACTCATCTTTCTAAAGAACTCAGCCCTGATTTTTCAGCCCCTACCTCTGGCCACTCATCCCTCTGAAGAACGAAGCCAAGACTGTTCAACCCGAGACCTCCGACTCCTCACCCCTCTAAAGAACTCAGCCCCGAATGCCCAGTACCACTACTCTTGATCATTCACCTCTCTAAAAATCTTGCCCTAATCATTCAGCCTACTCCTCCAGAACACTCAACTCTCTAAAGATCTAGTCTCTTACTGTTCAGCCCTGCTATCCCAGACTACTCCCTGGTCTAAAGAGCCATGACCTGGAAGCTCAGCCTCTACCCCAGGCTATTCACTGTTCTAAAGAGCTAGACCCTGTGTATGGCTCCGCTACCCCTAAACATGCACTCCTCAAAATATCTAGATCCTGACACTCTGCCTGCTACACTGACCATTCACCACTTCTAAAGAACTAGCTGCTGACAGGTCAACCTTGCTACCCTTAACCATTCACTACTCCAAATAACCAACCACTCAGCTTGCTACCCCTGATTGCTTACCCCTGCACAGAGCGAGGCCCTCGCTGTTCAGCCCTACTTTCCCCAACCACACGCCCCTCAAAAGAACTGGGCCCTGCCTCGTCAGACCTACTACACCTGACCTTTCACTCGTCTAAAGAGCAGACGTATGTGCGGCCCCTCTACCCCCAACTGCTCCTCCCTATAAACAGCTGGGCCCTGACTCTTCTGCCTACTACCCCAACCACTCACCCTTCTGAAGACCTGGACTCCAACTGGTCAGTCCCGCTTCTCCTGACCATGGACTCTACTAAAAAACTAGACTTGGCTGGTCAGCCCGGCACTACGGGCCACTCACCCCTCCAAGTGACGAGGCCCCTTCAGCCCGCCACTCCTGACCAATCTCAAATCTAAAGCAAAGAGAACTTGTCAGCTCCACTGCCGTTAACCACTCTTCCGCCTGCTCCACCGCCCGGCAATAAAACCAAGGTCTGGTCGCCCAGCAGGTGGCCTAATGACATTATTATCCACAAAATTAGTGAAGAATGTACTTCAACTTACTGTAACATGTAAATGGTTACTTGGCTGTAGGATAGCCCTAATGGTTGCTGGTCAAAATTATGAAAATATGTTGCTTTTAAACGTATACATGCAATGGGGTACCCAGGAGGAATATGGTATACAAATTGGACATTTTAAGAATGATATGGATTCATTATGTGAAAAGTATGGTTCGGATATATTTTTGCTGGTGGGAGATTTTAATCACAAATTAAACCAAAGCAGCTAGATATCTGGTATATGGAAATTTTGGAGTCTCGTGATATAAATCAAGCAAAGTTGCCAGAAAGCCTCTGTGCAATCCATGATGTGAAGTTGAGAAATTACCTAGCGACAAAAGGCCTCTTTTCCTTAAACGGTAGGTCAGCCCAACATTGCCCGGCAAAGAAAACTTTTAACCTGGGGACACAAAATTGCCCTATAGATTATGTTTTTATGTTAGGATGGAATTTTGTACTAGTAAAGGGCTTTGAGATCAGCCACATAGAAGGCAGCGACCACAATATAATGGAAATAGAGCTGGTAAATCTCCATCAGACTACCTGCGATAAAGTAATCAACAACAGATGGATTATCCTAGGCGTATAACAACACGGTTAACAGAAGAATATATAGAAAGGTTTACCAGGTTGCAACAAGATATTGATCGAGGATGTGTGAGTGGCTGAATTTGGCTTGGTACGTTGAGAAAATAAACCAAGTGGTACAAAGCCTTCGTGTAGAACTTGGAACAGATGCAAGGGTTATCAAGAGTAAACAAACCACTCCGGCTAGACGAGGAAAGTGGTTCAACACAGACTGCCTACATAAGAAAAGAGAATTAAGGAGAGAAGAGCGTAGCCTGCGTCAAAATTTTGACCAGACCAGGGCAGAAATCCTCGTCAAGCTAAAGAGAGATTACACCATGCTAATTTGTAGCACTAAAAGAGCCCACAAGGAAATCTGTTGGAGGCAATCAAGTCCAAGAACATACGACAGTTCTGGAAACTGATACAATCAGCAACAGGACCCTCGGCTGCCTCAATGAACTGCGTGGTGGAAGAGGGTGCTTGGGAGGAATATTTGCAGGAATTGTATACCCCGGGGAGAGAAATTGAAGAGGAGGTATCATGGGACTGGAGCGGCCTCGTAGAAGGTCTAAAACTGGATTTTTCAGTAGCAAATGTGCTTAACACGATAAGGACCTTGAAACTAACAAGAGCAGCAGGTCCAGATAACTTACCAGCCCTGATAATAAAATCAAAGCCGTCCTGGTGGGCAGAATTCTTCTCGCTTATGTTTTTAGTAATCCTAGAATCTAGGACGATACCAATAAACTGGAAGGGAGCGATAATCAGGCCGATTCATAAGAAAGGAGATGTCTATGCCCCAAAGAATTATAGACTAATTAACTTACTTGATATTGGTGAAAAGATCTGTGCCAAAATAATATTAGGTAAGGTGAAAGTTTGGGCAGTTCAGGGATCAATTGTTCCAGTTGAACAGGGGGGATTTAAAGAAGGACATTCCACCATAGATCACGGCTTTGCCCTATCGGCTTTGGCCCAGAAATCGATAGAGCAAAATGGAAAGCTGTATTGTTGCTTTGTCGACTTTCGGGCAGCTTTTAACTCTGTGGATCGCAATTGCCTCTGGGAAGATTTGAAAAATATGGAATCCCGGATGACATACTGATGATTCTAAAAGAGTTACATGGAGGGAATTGGGCCCAGGTAACTGGAGACACACAAGGGTCATTGACTCATAAGATAACTGTAGGGAATGACCTTAGACAGGGGTGCGTCTTGGCCCCTTTGTTATTTGCAATCTTCTTAGCAGACCTCCCTGCAGTATTAGAAGTAGAAAGAAGTGCAAGCCCTAGAATGAGTGGAAACAAAGTGCCTTGCCTTCTATACGCAGATGATCTTGTGATCCTTGACCAAACAGAGATAGGACTCCAAAGGAAATTAAATGTTTTTAAGAGTTATTGTGATAAAACGTTTTTAACTGTAAATATGGAAAAAACAAAGGTTTTATGCTTTGGGAAGAGAGGTAAGAATTTTAACTGGTTTTTAGGTCAAGATAAATTGGAGGTAGTTAAAGAATATAGATACTTGGGCCTCTGGTTTGATAGCGCGCTAAAATGGAGCACTCACCCGGAGGCTCAAAAAGCGAAAGCCTTCTCGACAGTCTGTGGACTGAAAAAATGTAATAAAGAATTTGGTGATATGTCACATAAACCTCTGTTAAAGGCATTTGAAGCAATGATCGTTCCGCAAGTATTGTACGGGGCAGAAGTTCTTTACCTGAGTGGTAAATGCGGGTAGGATCGTGAAGAAGGAAAGATCTTAAAAATGCAATTGTCATTACCAAGCTGCACAATGATCCAAGCTATCAGAATGGAGTTAGGATTAACAGCATGGAGAGTTCAAATCCAAATGTCTTTGGTAAGATTCTGGAAACGCCAGGACCCAGGTGGTGTGCAAAAGGTCTCACAATGGTGCAGAGAGGAGATTCAATCTAGTAGCCTTAAATGGGCAAAGGATGTATGAGGAAATCTCCAGAAAATAGCAGTGCGCCTTAAGGTGAGACTTTCACAGCAAGCCCTGGAAGTAGATTTCACAAAGAGAATGCTGAGAGAGCAAGGGCAGATATATTCAAAATCATTGGACCTAGAATATATGAAAGTGAAAAAATCAGTCCAGTGGCTAAAAAGCTCATGGGCAAATGAAGCTTGGTTCCCGTACTTGGATATCTTGCCCAATCAAGGGTTAAGATATGAAATTCTAAGGGTCCGAGTTGATATTAATCCTTGGAAGACGGAGGAATAAATAAAGGCAGCATTGATTCAAACAGATGGTATTTGTAAATGTGGGTTAGGAATAAGAAATGACATTTTGCACATATTGCTTGATTGTACTTTGGTTTTAGCTATACGGAAATTGTTTTTACGTCGCTTACTTTTGAAACACGAGGTAAGCTCTCGTGCCCAAGCTGCCTGCCTACTTACGGAAATGCCATCTCTAGACAATGCAATCGCAATGGGAACATCTTTGAAAGCAACAAAAGATCTCGTGAGGGAGGAATGAAAGGAGGGGCCCCGCCCGCGCTCGAACCCTTCAGCACCGCGGGGGAATCCGCGCAGCGCTGAAGGGGTTAAAGGAGGGGCGTTGATTTCAAATGTATTTTAGTGTTCTCCCATTGAAGAGAGTTCCATGGATTTAGATGTTCTTATAAATTTCGTTTAATGAATTATGATTGTATGAGGGTGCCACCTTTCTTCTAAATGTATTTTAATGGTAACTTATTTTGCTATAGAATTTTTATTGTCGCCATTATTTGGATCCCTATTGTGTTTTGTGTATTGTTTAAAGACTATGGTCTAAATAAACAAAGATTTCTCTCTATCACTTGCCCTTGACTGGTTAACCCACTTCCCCTGGTGAACTCCAGAAGTTTAAGAGTTAATATGTCCCAACAGTATCGAACTGTTCTCGATAATAGGGCGAGAAGCAGCTCAGCCTTGAGCATGAGTGTATCATAGGGTCACACAAAGAAACCACAGGACATTGATAATATGTAGCTACCAATGTAGGTGAAGCACGCTTACAAGGAATGACAGTCTGGGCATGATCCATGTAACAAATATCGAATAAGATCGAACTCACCTGCCTCACTCCCTTGGCCATCAGAGTCTAGCTGATCATGGACAACCACTTCTCCCACATCGGAAACTCGGAATAAAATGTCCGGACCAGAAGGACAACCTGCAATGCGTACACAACAAAGGAACTCATTGATAAGGACACGCGCCGGAACAATGACAGATTGGTAGGCACACAGCATCGTCCGAACAGTGATCAGAGTCTGCAGAATGTAAGATCTTACAAAGGCTCTGAGCTCAGGATTACAGATATGCAAACACGCCCTGATGCAAGGCACATACCAGAGACTGATATGTAAAGACTCCCTGATGCAAGGCAAATATCAGACACTAATAAGCAAACACACCCTGATGCAAGGCACATACCGGAGACTGATATACAAACACACGCTGATGAAAGGCACATATGGGAGACTGATATACAAACACATGCTTATGAAAGGCACATATGGGAGACTGATATGCGAACACACCCTGATGCAAGGTACATATGAGAGACTGATATGCAAACACACCCTGATACAAGGCACATACCGGAGACTGATATGTAAAGACACCCTGATGCAAGGCAAATATCGGACACTTTTAAGCAAACACACACTGATGCAAGGTACATATGAGAGACTGATATTCAAACACACCCTGATGCAAGGCACATACCGGGGACTGATATACAAACACACGCTGATGAAAGGCACATATGGGAGACTGATATACAAACACATGCTTATGAAAGGCACATATGGGAGACTGATATGCGAACACACCCTGATGCAAGGTACATATGAGAGACTGATATGCAAACACACCCTGATACAAGGCACATACCGGAGACTGATATGTAAAGACACCCTGATGCAAGGCAAATATCGGACACTTTTAAGCAAACACACACTGATGCAAGGTACATATGAGAGACTGATATTCAAACACACCCTGATGCAAGGCACATTCCGGGGACTGATATACAAACACACGCTGATGAAAGGCACATATGGGAGACTGATATATAAACACACGCTGATGAAAGGCACATATGGGAGACTGATATACAAACACACGCTGATGAAAGGCACATATGGGAGACTGAGATACAAACACACGCTGATGAAAGGCACATATGAGAGACTGATTTACAAACACACGCTGTTGAAAGGCACATATGGGGGACTGATATACAAACACATCCTGATGAAAGGCACATATGAGAGACTGATATGCGAACACACCCTGATGCAAAGTACATATGAGAGACTGATATGCAAACACACCCTGATACAAGGCACATATGGGAGACTGATATGTAAAGACATGCCCTGATGCAAGGCAAATATCGGACACTGATATACAAACACACGCTGATGAAAGGCACATATGGGAGACTGATATGCAAACACACCCTGATTCAAGGCACATATGGGAGACTGATATGTAAAGACACCCTGATGCAAGGCAAATATCGGACAATGATATGCAAACACGCTGATGCAAGGCACATATGGGAGACTGATATGCAAACACATGCTGATGAAAGGCACATATGGGAGACTGATATACAAACACACCCTGATGCAAGGCAAATATGGGAGACTGATATTCAAACGCACCCTGGATGCAAGGCACATATGGGAGACTGATATGCGAACACACCCTGATGCAAGGCACATATGAGAGACTGATATGCAAACACACCCTGATGCAAGGCACATATGGGAGACTGATATGCGAACACACCCTGATGCAAGGCACATATGGGAGACTGATATGCGAACACACCCTGATGCAAGGCACATATGGGAGACTGATATGCGAACACAACCTAATGCAAGGCACATATAGGAGACTGATATGCGAACACACCCTGATGCAAGTTACATATGAGAGACTGATATGCAAACACAACCTGATGCAAGGCACATATAGGAGACTGATATGCGAACACACCCTGAAGCAAGGCACATATGCAATATGGGAGATCGTAAAACACAATGAGCAGTGGCATATGGATACGTGACCAACAAATATGCTACGCATCATACAATGAAATGAGTGAGATCATGAAGACACTGTAAGAAACTGAACACTGAAATGTCAACACGCCCTCAAGTAGAGTACAGTCATGCAATGTGTGGCAATGTAAAAATACACTAAGAAATAAGCTACTGACGCATACCCAACAACACTTGCTATGATGTACATAATATGTTGTGTGAAGTCATAAAGATACACAACGTAATGTGTGAAGTCAATGCAACAGGCTTGCAAACAAACTTCTTGTGTTAAGATAAAAATGTTCCCTGTGTGATGTTACAGATGTGCCGTAAGTAGATTAACCATAGTTGTCACTGGTATCTGATTGAGCACATCAAGCAAGCCTTCCTCAGACACACGATTACTGTATGCATTTTTAAAAAGACAAGCACTGGACTGGGCAAACACTTGCATGCTGTTTGGTATCTGTTGACCTCTGAGTCTTGGTCCCCCACGGACACCTTACCTGCTCGCCGCGCTATTCAGAGTCAAGTACTGAAAGGGTGAACTTAAGCCCCGATTAGGAGTCAGGTGTAGGGAATTTCACTCTACTTGACCACGAGTGGGTCGTTTCTTTCTGGAAGTTGGAACAGCAGATCTGATGATACCTGGTCATTTCACACAGTAAAAAGCACATGAGGCTTTGGCCTCGTCCCCAATATCTATCTGCCCCTCCCTTCCCTACACCCACCTCCTTCCATCTCCAATCGACACAGAAGCCCCAGCACAAAAGAGGTCGGACCCCGTTCAAACAAGGGAATTGTGTCAGGCAGCTTCGCAGAGAGTAGGCAATGGTCTGAGGATGACTGCCTGCCCCAATCCCTCCATGTGCTCCCTACAAGGAAATATTTTTAAAACTGTCACAGTTCCTTTAAAGAATAGGCTGCTTAAAAAGATGAATACATATAGTTTTTAAATGTTTTCTGTTTGGGAAGGCAAAAACAGGGATGGTGCTCCGCTGCCCCTTGCAGGCAATCATGCCAGAGTTTGAACCCAATCACAGAGGGTCGCAAACAACAACCTCTATGATTAAAAGACTTTTGACAGGCCGCTCTGAACTCTCTGCCACAGGCAATTTTGCAATGGGACGTATTAGAGCATAGGTTATATCTCAAAATTACAGACTGATTGCAAAAATGTCAGAGCTCCGTTGGCAGCCACTACTTACAACGTCCATTTATATATCAGGCCGTAAATGAGGAGCTACGGAATAACCTGAAATGAACCTAAGCACCGGAGGCCACAATGACGCACTTCATAAGAATGTGTGTGCCTCTGCTCAGAGCTCGTGGGACTCCCCGAAAGCCACACAGAGGCGGAACCATCAGCATCATAAGAATACGTGTAACTCTACTCAGAGCTCGTGAGACTCCCCGAAAGCCACACTGAGAGGCAGAGCCATCAGCATCATAAGAATGTGTGTGCCTCTGCTCAGAGCACTTGGGACTCCCTGAAAGCCACACTGAGAGGAGGAGCCATCAGCAACGTAATAATATGTGTAACTCTACTCAGAGCTCGTGGGACTCCCCGAAAGCCACACTGAGAGGAGGAGCCATCAGCAACGTAATAATACGAGTAACTCTACTCAGAGCTCGTGGGACTCCCTGAAAGCCACACTGAGAGGAGGAGCCATCAGCAACGTAATAATACGTGTAACTCTACTCCGAGCTCATGGGACTCCCCGAAAGCCACATTGAGAGGCAGAGCCATCAGCAACGTAATAATACGTGTACCTCTGCTCAGAGTTTGTGGGACTCCCTTAAAGCTACATTGAGAGGAGGAGCCATCAGTAAAGTAATAATACGTGAAACTCTACTCAGAGCTCGTGGGACTCCCCGAAAGCCACACAGAGGCGGAACCATCAGCATCATAAGAATACGTGTGCCTCTGCTCAGAGCACGTGGGACTCCCTGAAAGCCACACTGAGAGGCGGAACCATCAGCATCGTAATAATATGTGTACCTCTGCTCAGAGTTTGTGGAACTCGACTCCCCGAAAGCCACACTGAGAAGCGGAACCATCAGCATCATGGCCTACACATATAAACGTGAATAGAAAATGTTGAATCTGAAATCAAACTCCTGGAGACCTAACATAATCAATCCAAAAATGTATTGACAGTCATTAGGTTACCGCGCTGCAAGACAAATACAACAGTATTTTAATACGAACAGCAGGAGTTTGATTCAACACATAAAAATCTAAACGTTATGAGAATTGAACAAGGAGCGTAATGTTCTTGCAAACCTTCGGAAATACAAAAAGGATCCTGTGTGAGAGCCACTAAATGTAAAGAAGCCACACAAATGGCAGTGAGTCAACTTCAGATTTCAAGTATCTTTCATTTTCAATAACTATTAGACAAACATTAATCAATGTGTTTGCGATAAATAATTAAACAGTAAACTCCTGCCAAAATAAGACAAAGATAGATACCTATTAGATAAGCCCATTGCTTTCTCAGACAAAACAAAAGCCATTTTGACCTTGCCCAAGTGGAAAGGCCGCAGCACTAGAGGGGTTTCCTTTTCTGTCCTATAAGTCCTGAAGAGACAACTTGACCACGGTGGTGCTAAACCTATTTCACCAGGCTGGGGAAAGTTATGGGTTCAGTGGCAGATTCTGCAATACAGAAACAAAAGGAAACACCCCTATTTACCAAACAGCAAGCAGGATGGAAAGGTCATAAATAATCTTCTACACACGCCTCATATAGTTTTGCTGACCGAGAGATACAACAGTGACATTTGCATAACGCTTCGCTAAACCCGTCAATGTATCCAATGGTACCCGGATCTGCGGCCATCGCTTCCTGGAATACCTTAGGATGTGATTTCAATGATGATGAGCAGGATTCTGCCACATATAATCAACAAAATAATGATTAAGACACTTCTTGATTCTGAGTCACCTACATTTTGGCACTGGTGGGAAAAACTGGAAGCGACAGATATGATGGTAATCCGAGGATAAACCACCTCCTTGTCTTTGGAAACCCACGCAGGAAAATATCCCCATTAATGCCCGGCCCACCACTGGCACAGTCGTTGTCCTGAGAGGGATTGCCTTCGGGTACCGGGTGGCATGGTCTACCATGATAAGGATGTACCTGTTGCCCATGGCTGTCTTAGCATCCAGTGGCCCCACAAGGTCAATCAGGACCCTTTCAAAAGGGGTCCAACAACTGGAAAAGGTTGGAGAGGAGCTTTGACCTTCCTCCCACTCTTACCGCTTGCCTGGCAAGTTTGGCAAAACCTGCAATGTCCATCTGACGGCCTTCGCATTTGGGGCCAGAAGAAGTGGGTGACAAGCCTGTCAAAGGTCTTGTCCTGCCCCAAATGTACTGCCAATGGCACGTCATAAGCCAGACCCAGTAGGAAGGCTCTGAAGCGCTGGGGTACCACCAGCACACGGGCTGACCCAGTCTCAGCGACCTTAGGCTCTCTGTACAGGAGACCATTCTCCCAGTAGATTCAGTGTGATCCAGACTGATCACCAGCTTCCTGGTTTGCAGCCGCCGCTGCAAACCTTCCAGAGAAGGGCACTCCTTCTGCTCCCTGCAGAATTCTTCCCTGGTGCGACAACCTTTTTGCTGCCAATGGGTCAGCTCAGACAAGTCGTCCAGTTCAGCCACTTTCTCCGAGTAGGTGCTGGGCATCCCTCTCAAGGTCAGTCTCCTCCTGGACTGTGGGAACCTCAGGGCCGGGTTTCCCACGCCCCCTGCCCTTTCTCTTGACAGGAACCTGGGCCACTGTTTCAAGTTCCAGGTCCTTCTGATCACCCTTTCTGGCCACTATTTGACAAGTGGACACGCATGCCCACTCTTGCTATCCAAGTATCTCCAGCTGAGACCTGAGCTCAACATCTTTTCACAAGGACTGCTCCAGGTCATTACCTAGACAATCTACAGGCATGGAAGGGGTCACAACCACCCTCAAGGGACCTGAGGCCCCCCCCCACTCGAAGGGAACCTGCGCCACCATACACTGGCGCTCTGAATTGTCTACATTAATGACTTGGTGGAATGCCCCTGAGACTACCTGCTCCTTAGAGACCAGGTGACACCGGACTGAGCTCACACTGGCTCTAGTATCTCTGAGATCCTCTACCCTTTTCCTATTGATGGTGACCCAGGTGCTATATTTCTTTGTGTTAGGGGGCACCTGGTTTCCTGGGACCATCTCACGGTCCCCTAGTGAGACAAGGGTCATTTCTGTGGGATCCCCACCCTCCTGTGGGTACTCCTCCGCATAAAGCGCTACACTAGCCAACACCTTGGACTGCCCACCGGTGGGTAGCTGTGCCCTTTTGGGACACTTGGGTCCCCCTTCAAGTGAACCGCTTGCTCACAGGCATAGCACTTGCGGGGGTCGGTCTCTGCAAGCTTTCCTGAAGAGACCCCTTGTTTCTTATTTTCAGGGGGGATGGGAACCTTTACCCTGGGTATTAGTTTGGGGCCCTTTAGAGAACTCCGGTGCTTTACCCTTATCTACCCACTTTTCTAATAGGGACCCTGCCCGCCTTTGGCTGAGTCTCCCCCAAAATCTTTCTTGTGGACCCTGGTACTCCCCTAGCGATTCGCCTTCATAGCAAGCTTCCTGTGATCAGTTAGATTACTATCAACCAAGTGCTGGCGCAGCTCTGCAAAACATAGACTAGACAAGTGCTCCCATGCAATAAAATTGTAAAGGCCCTGAAAATCTGTTACCTTCACCCAGCCATCCAGTGACCTGAAAAAGGAATCCACACATTCAACCAAGTGTTTTCCTACTGGACCTAGACGGATCCCTGTACTTCTCAGGAGTGAGACAATACCTGGTGAGAAGGACCTCCTTCATGTCAGTGTAGGCGAGGTTACACCCCTTACCCAAAGCCACTAAAGTGTCATTTGCTTTTTGTGGGAACAGAGTCCACAATCCTGCCCCCAATTCTTCTCATGGACCCCATGGATAGATGCCCCATAACCCTGAAACCACCTTTGTATGTCGTCCCCCTTCTTGAATTCCTTGCCAACATTTTTAGGGATGTGCAAAATCCTGTCTGCCATCCTGATGGGTTGCTACCACCATCTGTGCGGGACCTGTTCCTCTGATCCAGCTCCTTTATCCTGATCTCATGGTCTAACATCATCCTCTTCTCCATTGCCAACTTGAGCTTCATCAGCTCCACTGCAACTCTCCTTGCTTCCCGCCTGTCCTCCGGCTCCTCTGGGGACAAGTCACTGCTGCCTAGTCTGGAGGTTCCCCCTCCCAAAAGCACCTCAACCATCGGAATAGGCTCCTCCGCCTCGACACCAAGATCTCCAGATTGCCCACTGGCGTGTCTGACTGCTACCCAGGCCCTCAGCGACTTTTGTAGCTCCTCTTTCCTGGTGAGGCCCCTGATTTGGACATTGAGGTTCTTGCAGATAGCCTTCAAATCGTTCACGTTGTAGGATTCTAATCTCTCCTCCTCAAAGGCCACTTCCAAGGATGCAACAGATGATGTTCTTAACTCAGGCATGATGCAATAGAAAGTTCAAAACAAGATGGAAAGACAAAAATAGACCAAAAAAGAAAACAATGTGTGGTACGTAACGGTCTGCAATATGGTAGTAGTGTACACCAACCAATCAGTGCAGGTCAAGTGCAAACACAAGTCCTATCCTCACCGCTGCCACCAATGTTAGAAATGGGGGTCTCTAGTGGGCAGGGGTATGCACCTTGACCAAGTAGGGACCCTTCTTCCTAGTCAGGGTAAGGGAGTTACACTACTGAAATAACTCCTTCTCACCCCCTTGGTAGCTTGGCACGATCAGTCAGGCTTATCAAACTGGCAGTGTGTAAAGCATTTGCACATAACCAACAGTAACACAGTGGAAACACTACAAAACGACACCACACTAGATTATAAAAATATCCAATACTTAATATTTTTTAAAACAAGACCTTAACAATAAAAATCCAATATACAGTTACTTAAAAATATGCACTTTGCAAGAATACTTTAAAGGTGCAGTTCCCTGAAGTCTGCAGCTCCGTCTGGTGCCATCGCACTACTGAAACCAATAGAATCCAACTGTTCCATCTGACCGTGTTGGTCGGGGTGTCAGCAGACTCCTACACAGTACATTTTGTGTTGCGTTCGACACACAGGTGCAGGCCGGTCATGGCAACAATCGTGTTTGCGGTATAAAGTGGAGCGGTACAGCGTGTGGTGCCCTCAAGTCGCGTTGGAGGCAGCAGCTCGGTGGCGGTTGTCCAGCGGTGTCAGTGAGACAAGGGCTGCGGTGTGAAGGCGGTGCACGACGTGGTGTTGATAGATCATGGTCCAGGCGACAGAGCCGGTTGTGGGGAGCTGGCGTTGGTTGGTCCAGACGGTGTGTGGGGGGGCATTGCGTCATGAGACATATGAGCCACGATGCGGTCACGGAAGTCGCGGTCAGCATGTAGCCTGCTGAGACTTCAGAACAGGAGGCAAGCTCTATTTCAAGCCCTTGGGGATACTCAGCACAAGTAAAGAAAGTTCAGTCCAGTCCTTTCACTGTCCAAGGCAGAAGCAGCAACTGCAGGCCAGCCCGACACAGCAGCAACGCAGCAAAGGGGCAGCACTCCTCCTGGCATCTCTTTCAGCACTCCTCCTGGCATCTCTTTCAGCACTCCTCCTGGCATCTCTTTCAGCACTTCTTCTTGGCAGGTTCTTGATTTCAGCGAGTTCTAAAGTTCTGGGTTTTGGGCCCCGATATTTGTGCTCAGTTTCTCTTTGTTCCCTCAAGCAGAGAGTGTCTGTGCTCAGTCCAAACCAGTTTGGTTCTTTCTGGCCCAGCTTCCCAGCAGGAGGTGGTGACAGCATTGTCGAAGGCAGGCCAGGCCCATTCAGGAGCAAGGAAATCTCCTCCCACTACTCTAAATGCTGCCTAGGTCTATTCAGCCCAGCCCTGACTCATCCAGGAAAGGCAGGACACACCTCGATCCCCAGTGGCTGTCTGAAGAGAATGCACATCCCCAGCCCTTATCACTCCAAAGCCAGTCAATCCACAAACCCAGCAGAGGCACACAGAATGGCTAAGCAAGAAAATACCTACTTTCTAAAAGTGGTATTTTCAAACACAGAACATAGAAATCATCTTTACTAAAAGGTGCATTTTTTCATTCTGAGTCCAGGCATACTTAACTCCATTTCTCTATCTTATCCCAATGGGACGATATACTCATAAGATGTTATAAATAAACTCCCATTCTACCCTAAGGCACAGATAGCCTTTCCATAGTGAAAGACTAAATACACTGTATTTCACTACCAGGACATGCCACACACCAGTACATGTCCTACCTCTAACATACACAGCACCCTGCCCACAGGGGTACCTTGGGCCTACCTTAGGAGTGACTTATATGTAAGAAAAGGGAATATTAGGGCATGGCAAGTGGGTGCACTTGCCAGGTCGACATGGCAGTTACAAACTGCGTGCAGACCCTGCAGTGGCAGGTCTGAGTTACCTCCTTAGGGCTACTCACGTGGGTGGCACAATCATTGCTGCAGGCCCTCTAGCAGCATTTGATTTACAGGCCCTGGCACACTCAGTGCACTTTACTATGGACTTATTAGTAAATCAAATATGCCAAACATGGAAACACCAATCCATAACACAATTTACAACAGGAGCACTTGCACTTTAACACTGACCAGCAGTGAGCAAGCGGGCAGGGACATTAGACCAGCAAAAACAGAGGCAAACCGTGAGGTCAGAAAGCAAAAAGACAGGGGAAACACGCCAAAAGTTGCCAGGTCTAACAAATACTGTTTAATTAGCTAAAAGATCGGGAAAATCCCTCTTCGTCCCTAGAGGGCCCGGTTATACTCCAGACACAGAGCTGACAATACAGCTGTGAGCCTCTCGGACAGAATGAACCACGATGAACCATCACACATCTGTTTGCTTTGATCCGCTCTTCTGCTTGTACCCTTGTGAACCACACTAGCGTGTTTTACAGTGGTAAGATTGTCTTCTGCGTTACCATCAAACCCAGCTTCCGGGTGATATATCTGTTGCTCTCCTGCAGCCTATTACAAAAGGAACCTCGCACACCTGAATCTATTTATTCCACTTTGTTGTGTACTTGAGATTATCCATTCAGTTTTAACCACCTTTCTCATAGCAACAACCGGAGATGCTATGCCTTGCTTAGCAGCATAGAAGACATGCTCAGTCACCACAATAAATTGTGTAATGTTTGTATGTTAGGCTATAAAAACATACCTACAATATGCAGTGAAAGGTCTCAGCCGTACCTGCACAGGGATTGGCCAAGCTCTCTCTCATCTTTGAGTAGGGATGATCGCGGAAGCAGAGCTCTTCGTCGTTTCTGATTCTAAACAGGACGTGCGGATTCTGGATTCCATGGCCTGCGATTCCAAATGGACAAAACAACGTTAGATTCCATTGTGCCTGATCAAGGAGCCACTGCTGGGGGGGCGGGACCAGAAGATGACGGATGCTTGCGTCGCGGTTATGCTCCTCACCTTCCTCATCTGGATCTCTCTCTTTAATAACCACAATGCTATAAATGGCTATTTTTGAGATGATCACATCAGGCTTTATTTGAAGAGCCGTAAATGTTTTATTGTTTTTTGAGACTCCATGTACTGGAGAATTTTAATGGGTTGACAAAGTATGCAAATGAACTTATTTGAAGGTATAAATCCTGAACTGGATGAAACTAGACTTTGCACCAGTTTTAGGACATATTCCCAGCGGGAGCGGAGCGTACATTGCATGCGCTCCAATCTTTGAACAGGCAGTTGGCTCCACCTTGTAACAGGAGGTGACTGCTCGTGCAAAACTGTGGGGAGGATAATACCACGGGCAGAACCGGTGATATTTCCCATTATGCACACTTAGGGCCAGATGTAGGTAAATGCACTTTTGAGATTCCTTAATAGCGATTTTTAGGGAATCGCTATTAAGGACTTGCAAAATGCTTTGTAGGTAGGAAACGCAATATTTTTTGCGATTCCTTAATTACGAATCGCAAATTGCGATTCGCAATCAAGGAATACCTTCCCATTCATTCCTATGGGCCTAAAGGCCCATAGGAATGAATGGGAATTGCGCACGCAATTTGCGAGTACCCAATAGGTACTCGCAAATTGCGTGCGCAATTTCAAGGGTTCCAGAGGGACACCCTGTTGCACCCCTGAAATGTGCATGTGTGCACATGTGGCGCACATACATGTCCTAAGGTCATGAATGTATGCCACATGGCTCTTTTAAAAAAGAAAAAAAGGGCTTTTTTAAAGGAAATCGCTAATTACCACCAACTTGAAGATGGTGGTAATTAGCGATTCCTTAAGGCTAAATTGCACTTTCATTTGTGCTACTTACATTGCATTTAAGGAATCGCAATTTGCAATTCCTTGAATGCAATCGCTAAATAGGGAATCGCAAATTATGCGATTCCTTATTTTGCGAGGGGCTCATTGTGTGCTACATAGCACACTGCTAATTTGCAATACCAAACGATGAAATTCTGCAAATTTCAGCATTCCCGAGCGCAAATTAGCTTCCTACATCTGGCTATTAGTGCCTAATTTCACCTCCGACGTCTAAATGGCTCTATATACATAATACCTCGCAGCGCGTGCTGGCACGGGGCCGATATCACCCGCACCTCACCACATCTACCAAGATAAAGAGCAACCCACCACTCCTTTGGGAGAGACCCCCTCATCTGGATGCCAGCAACAGCCCAGAGCAGAGGGATCAAACAGGCATCCGGGGCCATCCTTTCTGCTCTGTGCACTTCCACACAAGCCCAAAACTGGACTGTGTGCTTCCCTGTGCATACAGGCCATCCAATACAACGCCCATCTCCCCCTGCCAGTCACACCTGTGATGTTCCTCCAGCGCTGACCACTGGACACACATGCAGCACTCCTGACCCAGGCTTGGCAGATGTGCCCCAGTCTTCATGTCGCCTCTCTAGTGCGGATCAAAAGGTTGGTCAGGCTTTAATTTGTTCTGAGTTTAATTTTGGAGTTAGACATTTTGACCTTTACATTTCAAATGTGTAGCGGTGGAACTCTTCCCGAGGATGCATTCGAATAACAACTTCCAGTCCCTAATGTTATATTAGGCTGAGATGCAGCAGGAGGTGACAATGAAGCCTCCACTCCAAGCAGGTGATTCAGAAATGAAGTCACTTCTTACCCAGGGACACCAAGGCTCGGTGTATCTCCTTCATCACAGCCTCGTACTGCTCCCGCTTCCATCCTTGCAGCTGCTCCCACTCCTTCTCTGATAAATAGATGGCTACATCAGTGAATATCACCGACATCTACAAAATAAAAATATATTCTCAGTACGCACACAGATTTATGAATGCGGTGGTTTAGTTCTGTTCTACCAGGTCAAAATATGTTGAACCAGCCTGACAGCCACAATTTCATCACGCACCAAACTGCAACATAACATGACACAGCACACAATACGGTTCACCTTGAAGGACTCAGCCATCCAACTAAGATGTGTTACAACAAACAAATGATGGACGGAATGCTGACAATGCAGACATTCTCCCCCAGTCAAGAGATCTGGGTTAAATCCATCGTTCTTTTGCCCACTACACCACCCCAGTTTAGACATGGACATATGCAAATCAGTCTTGACCCTGTGCCTCATGGGAACAGTCCAGTCCGAACTGCCAAGCCATGTCTTCCCTGGACCGGAATCAAGCATCCGGTCCAGGGAAAATGATGGATTTAGGCCCAGATCTCTGTACTGGGGTGAATGTATGACATTGTTATGCATTCTGTCCATCAACTGTTTTTTTGCATTTGTCACCCCGAGTGGGAAGGGTATGCCCAGACGTGGGTCCCTTGCTCTCCATGCTACTGGAATGAAGCTATCCTGGCTGAAGAGGGGTGAGACCCCGAAACCGGTCCTAGGATGCTTGTTTCCAGTCCAGTGAGAACCTGGCTTGGCAGTTCGGTCTGGACTGTTCCCATGAGGCACAGGGTCAAGACTGATTTGCAAATGGCTGGGTTCAAACTGGAACAGCATGGTGAGTAAAAAAACGATGGATTTAGGCCCAGATCTCTGTACTGGGGTAAATGTATGACATTGTTCTGCATTCTGTCCATCAACTTTTTTTTGCATCCAACTAGGATGTGGCATTCAGGGTATACCACTCCATTCCTTCATATCACTCTGAGTTCTTTGGTAAAGACTGCAGTGGTGGTACCACTCTGCTGTCATACTAAGGTAAGGAGTACAGAGGTAACATCTCTCTGGTCCCCTGCTATGATGTGGCGTAGAGTGGTAGCACCGCTCTGCCGTCATACTAAGGTACGGAGTGCAGAGGTAACATCTCTCTGGTCATCTACTATGATGTGGTGTAGAGTGGTAGCACCGCTCTGCCTTCTTACTAAGGTAAGGAGTGCAGAGATAAAATCTCTCTGGGAACCTACTATGATGTGTCGTAGAGTGGTAGCACCGCTCTGCCTTCATACTAAGGTACGGAGTGCAGAGGTAACATCTCTGGTCTCTTACTATGGTGTGGCATAGAGTGGTAGCACCGCTCTGCCGTCATACTAAGGTAAGGAGTGCAGAGATAACATCTCTCTGGTCACCTACTATGATGTGTCGTAGAGTGGTAGCACCGCTCTGCCTTCATACTAAGGTAAGGAGTACAGAGGTAACATCTCTCGGGTCTCTTACTATGATGTGGCGTAGAGTGGTAGCACCACTAAACCTTCATACTAAGGTACGGAGTGCAGAGGTAACATCTCTCTGGTCTCTTACTATGATGGGGCGTACAGTGGTAGCACCGCTCTGCCTTCATACTAAGGTAAGGAGGGCAGAGGTAACATCTCTCTGGTCTCTTACTACGATGTGGTGTAGAGTGGTAGCACCGCTCTGACGTCATACTAAGGTATGGAGTGCAGAGGTAACATCACTGCTTTCCTACTATGATGTGGCGTACAGTGGTAGCACCGCTCTGACGTCATACTAAGGTACGGAGTGCAGAGGTAACATCTCTCTGGTCATCTACTATGATGGGGCGTAGAGTGGTAGCACCGCTCTGCCTTCATACTAAGGTAAGGAGAGCAGCGGTAACAACTCTCTGGTCTCTTACTATGATGTGGCGTAGAGTGGTAGCACCGCTATGCCTTCATACTAAGGTAAGGAGTGCAGAGGTAACAACTCTCTGGTCTCTTACTATGATGTGGCGTAGAGTGGTAGCACCGCTCTGCCGTCAAACTAAGGTACGGAGTGCAGAGTTAACATCACTGCTTTTCTACTACTGCTGGCACGAGGCGGATATCACCCACAACTCACCACATCTCCCAGGATAAAGAGCAACCCACCACTCCTTTGGGAGAGACCCCCTCATCTGGATGCCAGCAACAGCCCAGAGCAGAGGGTTCAAACAGGCATCCGGGGCCATCCTTTCTGCTCTGTGCACTTCCACACACGCTCAAAACTGGACTGCGTGCTTCCCTGTGCATACGGGGCCTTCCAATACAACGCCCATCTCCCCCTGCCGTCATACTAAGGTAAGGAGTGCAGAGGTAACATCTCTGTGGTCACCTACTATGATGTGTCGTAGAGTGGTAGCACCGCTCTGCCTTCAAACTAAGGTAAGGAGTGCAGACGTAACATCACTGCTTTCCTACTATTATGTGGCGTAGAGTGGTAGCACCGCTCTGCCGTCATACTAAGGTACGGAGTGCAGAGGTAACATCACTGCTTTCCTACTATGATGTGGCATAGAGTGAGCACCGCTCTGCCGACATACTAAGGTACGGAGTGCAGAGGTAACATCACTGCTTTCCTACTATGATGTGGCATAGAGCGGTAGCACCGCTCTGCCGACATACTAAGGTAAGGAGTGCAGAGGTAACATCTCTCTGGTCTCTTACTATGATGTGGCGTAGAGTGGTAGCACCGCTCTGCCTTCATACTAAGGTACGGAGTGCAGAGGTAACATCTCTCTGGTCATCTACTATGATGTGGCGTAGAGCGGTAGCACTGCTCTGCTATGGTATTATGGAATGATGTTCAGCAGTAATATCAATAACTTTATGTCGCCTTCCTGTTATGCCAGTGAAACAGCCACAGATTTGCAGACCTACATTGATTCTCATGTCTTCCATGTCTGTCTTTTAGTAAAGTTATGGATGAAAACGTGCAGTTCTTGTAATGAGTCGCGGGTTGGTTCATTTTTCTTTGGTAATCATTGAAATCCTGCAGCATGAAGGCTCTTCCTTCTAAAGATTGAACTGACTGGTGAGAGTTGGCTCCTCTTGCCACAATGTGGTGCAGGGCTCCGCTCGAAGGCTGTGAATCTATGCTCAACATCACGCAGTTATATGCGGAGTGCCTCCAGGGAAGTCTTCAAGGTTCTCTCCCACTGGGACACGTCCAGCGTCTGACCATTGTAGTGATCCAGAGAAGAAGGCAAAAGCCTCACTGATGCTGCAGTAAACTTACATAAAGAAGCAGAGGCACAATGGGCCACTGGCCAGAAGCCAGCCCAGAAAAGAGCCCCAACGGATTCACGCAACATAACAACCTTCCTACAGATAACCCACGGAGAGAAACAAGCATTGGCATAGCCAATAGGTCTCGCCTTTGGGACCTTATAAGTGTTTAATTATCCAGTCAAATATCCTTGGTGCAACAACATCAACTGTTGCATGGCTAAACACTTATAAGATCCAAAAGGCGAGACCTATTGGCTATGCCAATGCTTGTTTGTTTTAGGTGGTGTCAGCAGGATCAATTGTTGTTAGGGGGCTTAGGCGATGGAGGAGCAGAGCCTGTGAGGTGGGCTATTGTCAGGGAGCAGGTGGATGGACTAGACGAGGGTAACAGTAGAGCGAGTGGTGATGTCAGTGGCCAGGCGTGGGTATGTGAAGAGAAGGTTATAAGGAGGGGACACTTGGAGTTTTATCAGGGGGATGGGCACTGCCTGCCCTCTCCAATGGTCCCAGGCACCTGCCATGGGTTCTCGGATGCCTCTTGTCCCTGAACAGATTTAGATTTTGTTCCTCTGTGCATCTTTCTGAATAAATAGGGAGCTCAATCTCATCTATACTCTGATAGTAGGAAGGGAAAACTTTTGCTTATACAGAGCTATCAAATGAAGTTGGGTAACCATCTCTTCGTGGGGGCGTTGGCCCCTGCCTGTTAACGACTAAACGTCTGTCTCACAAACGCTGCAACACTTAGCTCACTGCTTCACTTCATCTGTCCCTTCACTAATGTTGACAGAATGATCAGATTCGAAAAGACATATTTTATGATGCTGCATAGAAACTTTTAGGAGTAATGGATCAGTTTTACTTTTCCTTCAAGACCCCTGAATTACAAGGGGCTCCATTCTAAAACGCACTCCCCTGCATAAACATGAATGCTTATCATACTGCCGATAGAGTGTTACACATAAAGCGCTGAAAGCCTCACGTAGAAGCGTTTCAAAACTGTAGGCAAACTCCAGAAAATGACTACGCCCACTGCTGCCAGTAGGAACATGTATTTAGAGCAAAACAACCCCGCACTGTGCAGCTCTGTGCACCCAACCCCCACGCACTTTATCTTACCGCATATCGCACCACCCCCCATGTGATTGAATATAAGCCTAAAGCCCGGATCACATTATGTCAGGAAAGCAGGGCATTGTGAAACATAAGTGAACGCACGCAGAAAATAAAATCGAAAAGCGGCTGCCGTTGCTCAAGGGCAACGTCCCGAGAGTGGTGTGTGCGGCGGCCGCCATTGCGAATCAAATGAAAGTGAAAGTGCACACGGCATGCAGAAAGTGTTGTGTGTCAGCATGTGGTGAAAAGCAATCCCTGTTTAGGTTGGGGCTCCTGCTCCACGATTAACAAAAGATGGCGACACAGATAGCGATCAAAGTCCTTCCTGACGGACTGTTAAACGGATTGCTTGAGGGAATGTTTCCCACAAGGAAACAAATCATGGCAGCTGTCTGCGGTTTCCCACTCCCGGGATTAAGCAAACTACTTTGAAACGCACTATTTTTTATATATAGAACTTTCGTTGTAGTTGTGCGCTTTTGAGCACTTGTGTAACTTTTCATTCCTGTGTCACTAGTGCACACATATCATTTAATTAAGTAACAGTGCTTAGACACATTAGGAATGTGGTATAAAGTGTTATATAAAAGACAAGTTATTGATATTATAAATTGAAACTCAGCCTTTGCTCTCACGTTGTAAGGACTCGGCTGTATCAAATCAGAGCCACATTTCAAATCTATTCTTCGCATTTCCCCAAAAAACACAGAATGAACCGCGAGGCTATATATATAACCCCTGTACAGATCTTGGCCCTCAAAAATTCATTAAACTGTTCATCATTCCACTGTACAATTTCATACCTTTCGTCTTCATAGTAATAGTATTAATGGAATATTTTTACAAATTCTAGAATACTGCAGACCTTGGGATGGTAATGCGCTGTAATTACCTAACAATGGCCCACATGCATCAAAGCAAAAACCGGTCGCAAACGGGCAGATTCTCAGAATCTGCCCCTTTGCGACCGGTATTTTTGCATTTGGAATGCATCATCCCAAATGCAAAAATCGCATTTTAAGTAATATCTAAATTGCGATTACTTAAATTGCCATTGCATTTAAGGAATCACAAATTGAGATTCCTTAAATGCAATGCATTAAAGTAAAAAAACTAGTGATTTCGCTAATAGGGGGAGCAAATTACCATGAAGTTGAACTTCATGGTAATTTGCAAAAACTTTGAAAAATGCACTAAAGCGGATTTTTCAACGTTCCATTTTAAACACACACACGCCCTTGTACTCATATGCAGATTTCAGGGATGCAACAGGGTGTCCTTTTGACACCCTGGCACCCTTAAAATTGCATTCTCAATTTGCGATTCTCAAATTGAGAATCGCAAATTGAGAATGTCTTCCCATTCATTCCTATGGGCCTCTAGGCTCATAGGAATGAATGGGGAGGTATTCCTTAATTGCGACTAGCAATTTGCGAGTCACAATTAAGGAATGTTTAGAAATCGCTATTTTTTTAAGCGATTTCTACATGCATAGCCTTTTGCTATTCCTTATTAGCGAATCCTTATTTTTCGCTAATAAGGAATCGCAAATGGCATTGTTGATGCATGTGCCAGATTGTCAATTTATCAACCTCAGAAGTCGGCGCTCATGCGATTCAACCCGTCCACACCAGATATCAGCAACTAGTGTTGAAGCCACTAAGCAAACTACTTTGAAACGCACATTTTTTTTTATATATATAACTTTCGTTGTGCGCTTTTGAGCACTCGTGTGACTTTTCATTCCTGTGTCACTAGTGCACACGACTCTGCCCTCTGCAGATTTTCTGAAAGAGCACCTGGTGGGTGAGTGGGCGTTAGGAGTGTCAAAGGGCCCATGCGGGAGTGAGGTGGGAGGGCACTCTGGGCATCACTGGAGGTGAGAGAGAGGTGGCAGGGTAATGCGGACGTCAGGAGTGCCAAAGGGCCCGTGCGGGAGTGAGGTGGAAGGGCACTCTGGGCATCACTGGAGGTGAGAGAGAGGTGGCAGGGTAATGCGGACGTCAGGAGTGCCAAAGGGCCCGTGCAGGAGTGAGGTGGGAGGGCACTGTGGACATGACTGGAGGTGGGAGAGAGGTGGCAGGGTAATGCGGGTGTTAGGAGTGCCAAAGGGCCTCTGCAGGAGTGAGGTGGGAGGGCACTGTGGGCATCAGTAGAGGTGGGAATGAGGTGGCAGGGCAATGCGGGTATCAGGAGTGCCAAAGGGCCTGTTTGCGTGCAGGAGGTGGGGTGGCACTGCAGGCATCGCTGGAGGTGGGAGGGCATTGCGGGCATCACTGGAGGTGGGAGGGCACTGCGGGCATTGCTGGAGGTGGGAGGGCATCGCTGGAGGTGGGAGGGCATCGCTGGAGGTGGGAGGGCATCGCTGGAGGTGGGAGGGCACTGCGGGCATCGCTGGAGGTGGGAGGGAGGTAGGGGAGCACTGCGGACATCGGTGGAGGTGGGAGGGAGGTGGGGGGAACTGCAGGCATTGCTGGACGTGGGAAGGAGGTGAGTGGGAGGGCATCGCTGCGCTTTGAGGGTCGCGCTTCTGTGAGCCAGGCAGGGCTCCCAGGCCAGGAAGGCACAAAGGCCTGCGCAGAAGGCAGGCCTGGATCGGGATGAAGCCATCCTATGCCAGGCAGAGCCAGCAGGTTTAATTAGCGTGGGGGCTACCACAGTGCCATCACCGCGAGCCCCGCGCAGAGAACTTGCTCAGTTGCTCATCTCTTTCCTAAGTCCTTGGAAGAGCGGGAGCATGTTCCCCTCGGCACGGTTAGTCATGAGAACGCCAAAGACGCTAAGCTGCCGATGCAAGCTGCTGCCAAGGAAAAAGCTGTTCCTTCATGTCATGGGGGGGGGGGGGGGGACTGTTGGTTCGGCAGACGAGGGGGTCCCAAGTGCCCCTTAAATCCTTTTTCAAGAAGGCTCCACAAACTCCTAATGGGCCAGGAAGAGGCTTCCTTCTCCCGGCGGCAGCACTGTCTGTGACTGACAAATAGGTGAAAGAATGAAGCGGGAGCAGTGGCGCGCAGCCCATGTGCGAGCCCTGTTAGGGAGCCCGCGAGCGATGCGCTTAATGACCTATGACGACGGAGCATCCCGCCAATGGTGCGCGCGCAAGAGCGAGCACCAAGCCATATGTTTTGAATTATCGCGCCCGTGTTTGGGCACGATAATTCAAAACGTATGGCGCCCGTGCAGGTAACCCCAAGCAAAAGGCCACACACGCACAAGTGTGTGGTGAGCTTTTGAAAGCTCCTTACTATAAGTCTTGCCAGAGCAGCACATGCGCTGCTATGAGCTCAACCTAAAAACTGCCTCCCACTCAACATTCTAGTCCCCACAAGAAAAGAAGCTCAAAGACACTCCTTAATATAAAATAACAAGCATTGGCATAGCCAATAGGTCTCACCTTTGGGACCGTGAAAGTGGTTCGTCATGCTGCACATTATCCTGGGTGCTCTGCCGCTGTGCAGAAATAGCGATCAGAGTCACAGTGTGGGACGGCAAAGGAAATGTATACAATGGGAGGGGGCGGGAGCATGGTGAACACGGCGGGAAGGGGGGCAGGAGCAAAGTGGAACACTGGAACCGAAAGTACAGCGGGAGGGAGGCGGGAGCAAGTGCAGACAACGGGAGCAGATGCATAGAATGATTTCCTTTAAAATGCAAGACTAACCCCAATTACCAAAGTCTGACCATGAATCCTGGGGCTAGTGTAGCGTGCTAATCGCCGTAAAGCACTTTAAAGTCTTATCAGGGGTAGTAAGCGCTTTAAACGCAATTTCAAAACAATATGTAAAAGATTTTACTAAACTTCTCACTCAAATAACCTAAGCCTTTCAAAAGCATGTTTTTAACATCACAGAGATTAAAAAACTGCATAAAAGTCTTAAATAAAAAAAAAATAAAAAAAAAAAAAAGATTAAAAAACTGCAAATGCTCCTAGGACTCTTTGCGCACTAATTAGTTCATAAAAGTGAACCACACCTGAGTATAAGTGAGGCCGCTTCTGCTCACCCCCGGCCCTTGCTCGGTCTGTATACATTAGTGGGTCGGCCTAGCTAGAGACCGGGAATGACATCTCCACATCCACCCCATTGGTAAAAGGGAGGCAACCGAGCCCCATCTGCCTACAGAAAGGCTGCTCAGGCCCCCACTGGGCCACTGGTGACCTCTGAACAACACAGACAGCCCAAAAGACTGCCCACAGCTGCAACTCAGATACCGGCCCATCACCCATTGTCCAAGTGCCCACCTCATCAATCCAACCTTGCATTGGTGGCACTGGCAGGGACACCGAGAGGCTCAACCTAGGTGAACAATAAGAAACAGCAAACACGGTAAGATGATGGATGGATCGCTGACATTTTTCAGACACACCCCTAATCATTATTAGACCTCGGTTAAATCCATCAGAGTTCTTTTGTTCACTTCACCAATCCAGTTCAGGCCCAGCCATATGTAAATCAGTCTTGACCCTGTGCCTCATGGGAACAGTCCAGCCCAAACTGCCAAGCCAGGTCCTCTCTGGACCAGAAACAAGCATCGTAGGACTGGGGGTGAGTGTCTGAAGAGTTTCAGTGCTCCCGTCCATCATCTCCTTGTGTTTGCTTTGTTCACCCTAAGTTGGCAGTGTGAGAAGTTGGCCTGGTATATGCTGTTCACTAGTTAAAGTGACCACCTTGTACCATGCCAAGCAACCCTTATGGTGTGGTTGTAAGTCAACCTTTTCGGACTAGCTGACCTAGTGGTAGCGTAGGCTAAGCAGTCTTTGAGGCTAAACTCGTTAAAGCGTGTTAGGCAAGCTGTTTTACCATATGTAACCCCCCTTTATACCAATGAAACGACACCACACAGATATATATTCAAAATATATATGTATTTATTACTCAAAGTATCCCCTAGACTCTTTATGAGCACAGGAGCACAAATCGTTAAACAAGACAGTGTTATAATATACAGAAGTTGCACTTTATATGGATAGGCCCTGGTGGCCGATCAAACCATATACTAAAATAGTGGTATAAGTACCACGAACAGGAAAGGGAAAAGGCCTAGGGCCTCTAGAATCGCTGGGCCTACAAGGAGCTAACTTCAGTTAGTGACCAGGAGGTCCACGGGTCGCGTGTGCAGTGAGGAAAGTTACACGCGTGCTCCCATAGGTTTTCAATGTGTGCGTAAAAGTTCAAAAGTTACTGCTAGAAGGGTCTTCTGGATGGACTACGAATTTAAGATTAAAAAACACAGACACTAGAGATGTTTCTCTACACTTGGGCACCGGAGTGCCAGCTTTACCTCACCCACAGGAAGCGGGTGCATAGGTCTCGAAGTGCGTCGGGTTTCGTCTATCGATTCAATGGAGCCTGATGACAAAGATGCTGCAGGCGGTCGGTCCAGAAGAGATGCGGTGGATCCAAGAGTGGATCGGAGTTGTAGAAGACCTGAAAGCAGAGGGGACAGTGTTCACAGTCACTAGCCAGTGACCGGCGTGGCACCAGGTAGGTACCAGGCGATGTCGGGTGCAAACAGGTGATGAGGTGTAGCTTGTCTCTGCAGCCACGTGGTCCCTGAAGGTCGACGACGTCCAGGAGTCGGTTCACGAGCTGTCCCACGCAGGCTCTCGCTGTCGGCGACTCGAAAGAAGCAAACAAGCCTTGGCAAAGGCAGGAGTCGTGGAAAGAGAAGAAAGCTGATTGTTCTGACCAGCAAGGTCAGAGGGGCTGCTCCTTTGGAGAGCAGCTGGGGCCAGTCTGGAGCAACCAGACCAGCGTCGTTGATTTCAAGTTAGGTCGCCAAAATGGCCCCTAGCCAACGGGCCAGGGACCGGGCAGGCGCGTCGAGAGCAGAGGGGCCCCGCGCAGATCGTGGAGATGCTGGAGGGCTCACCTTTGGTGCAGATGCTGCTCGGGTGTTGGGCTTCTCAGGACCCAAAGCACAACTTGGAGGGAGCCTCTGTTGTCGCGCTTGCAGCTTGTCATCGGTCTTTCAAGATGGCTGGCTCCACGTGTCTCGGTGCCTCCACGAGTTCCTTCCTTTCAGAGAATGTGGATCGGGCGGTGAGAGGTCTGGAGGTCCAGGTCCTGTCGGGCTCTGGGCTCGGGCGGCAGCAAAGCAGACGTCGAATAGCTGGTTGGTGCTTGCGTTAGCAAGATGGTCACTCCCTGACCATAGGGGAGATTTCCTTCTGTTCTCTGTGCAGCAGAGCGTCGAAGTTCCCGTCTTCTTCTTGTGGTTAAGTTGATTCCAGGATGTCTGAGGTCTTAGGACACAGCTCCTACCTTTAAGCGGATTCTAGGGGCCGGACTACCTGCTAGGTCCCTCCCTAAGGGTGGGACCAGGAAGGGGGGTGGTTACACCCCCAATCCTTTGTCCAGCTCACCCCAGGTCCTGGGCTGGTGTGCCCCAGGACCAGTTTGAACTGGCATATGCACCGAGGCTCCTTGTGAGCCTCAGGCATGTCTCATTCCATTCAAGCCCTACCTGACCAATACACAAAATCCTGTCTGGGGTGGTGCACGCACCTCCCCTGGCAGGAAACCCTTTGTCCACGTCTCCCAAGCTGGAAGGACTCCCAGCAGCAGGAGGGCAGACTTGTGTCTGTGGTGGCAGCATCCATTTTGTGGAGCTGAGGCTATGTCTGATTTTACCCGGGTTTCAGGTATTGTACATGTCGTGTCCCTCTAGAAGGGTGGAATACTAACCCCGTCGCCAGAATTGGCGATGGGTTAGTATTCCAATTCGTATGACACCTTACTCGACATGTTTTGATAAAGCCAACCCAAAGATAGCATTTAACCGCGAGGTTCATAATGCACTTAAGAGTATATGGTATGACGATATCTGGAAACGATAGAAGGAAGTTGTTCCGACTACTGCAGACAGGCTCAGCTCATGCCAGAGCACCATCTCGCATGGAACCAAGCACTCTGCCTTCAGGATTGTTAAGGCCTGCCATAGGAGTGACTTATAGGTTAACATGTGTCCCATTTAAGGTTAGGTATAGGTATACTACACCTAAGTAAGAGGTGGTTACACCAACTTACCCCAGCTGAGTGATCAGCCAGTTGTGTCAAATTGCTAGGCCAGGCCTGGGGTGGCATAATACATGCTTCAGCCCCTGGCAGGCCTTAGATACACCAATGCCCTGGGTACCTAGTGTACACTGGTACAGGGGCTCACAGGGTGATCCAATTCCAATTGGTTATGCACCTATAGTGCATAGTGTCAATTTAGTAGAGAGAACAGCAGGCTGGGGGTCTGATTAGCAGGCCCACAGCCTCAATATGTCAAAAACCAGTGAAGCAAAAAGCAAAAATTTGGGGTGACCATAGGATAGCAGACCCTACTCTCCTACAGGCAGGGTATGCCCAGAATGCTTGTTTCCTGTCCACCGGGTCACCCAGCAGAAGCTTATAACACAGTGTGGCAGGGAAAACACTGATGTCCATTTAGGGGTGAACAAACACCCCAAGACATTGTTACCAGACTCAATAACCATTATTTTTTGGGGGGAAGGGGGTCTGGGTGCAAAATAACACCTGGGGTGTTGTAGCAATACATTTCCTTCAGAGCAGTGTGGCCCTGTCCAAGGGTGCTTTTTGATTCCCGGCGGCGGTGTAAGTAAAAGCGCAGCATTTGCCCATCTGTCTCCAATTAACGCGAATGTGAGACGCGGAGCGATAATTGGAAACAGATGGTGGTCGCGCTCGCTCCCGAGGACCCTAGGCCATGGCACAGAGAAGGCGGGACATGCAACCCCACTTTGGGACAATTGCGCACTGTCTTTCTTAGAAAGACGCAAGCAAAGGCCAATAGGGGGAGATAAGTAAAAAAAAGCACACGCACGAGCATGTGTTCAAAGTTTTAAAGCCCTTACTAAAGCCTCGCAGAGCAGCTCATGCGCACTGGCTCAGGCGAGACCTAAAAAACAAAACTTAAACAATAATGAAAAGTACAGGTCAGAAATAATTCTGTAATAAACACACATATTTGTATCTCAAGTGAATAGGAAGTTTTCAAGAACGAGCGCTCCTTCGGACAGAAGCAGTGTCTGCTATCACAAGCGACGCAGACCTCTCTCCCAAACCTGAGAACACATCCATATCAGCCTGGTCTCCCTGCTTGTCACCAGGGCCGGACTGTCCATAGCGGGCACTGGACGTTTCCCCAGTGGGCTGACAGGGTGGAGGCCGGTTTAAGACCCCTGGGGTGCCATTTTTGTTACCAGGGGCCAGTTTTGCAGCATGCTGCAATATCGGCTCACAGCAACAAAAGCGGCACAAAGCTTTAAGCTTTCTGATTGCCCGTCCCCCCCCCCCCCCCCCCCCCCACCACCACCCCCTTTGGGGCCAGCCAAGCTCTTTGCCGGAACCAGTTTCGGTTTCCAGTCCGGCCCTACTTGTCACCCACTCTGACCATTCTTTCCATTGTCCACCACTGTCAGTCCCTGACCCTAACAGCACTGCCACAAACATTGTAGACAAGAACAGGGTAAATAAACTCTGGACTGTCTTTGGAGACATGACCAGTTTTCTTTTTATTTGTACCACATCCCCTCAACCTAAAACTGCACTGCCTCAGACCTTCTCCTTTTACCAAAATCATATTTGAGCTTCTTCTGAACCCCTCCGACCTTAGACTTACAACAGAGGCTGCAACATGGGCAGTCTGCCAGTCACTCAATAACTGCTTCATTCAGGAGGGACTCAGGTCCAAGAGATATTTCCTGCCACTCAATAGCTCAAAATCTTATGGGCAAGCTATTTTTAGGTCTCAGCTCTAGGCGTCACTGTCTCGAAGAGAGGCCTGCTATATGTACTTTGTGGGCTTCAGCCCGCCCATGTGCTTGCTATTTGCTGGCTCCCAGATCGCTCCATTATTCCATATCCCCATTGGTCCATAGCATGCACGTGTCATGCCTCTTCCAGTCTCCCCGAGAGCAGCGGCCAAGTACTTCTATTCATACACAGAAGCCATTTCAGAAAATGTTTTCATTTTTTTTGTTTATTTGGTTTAACAGCACTCTAGACGCTGCTTGTGCTTTTCGCAGCTGCTCACTTTTCACTTTTATGAGCACTTAAACAATTCCAACAAGCTGGCACAATGTTGATGCTCTTATGCCGCATTGATAGCAGTCCGCTGTTTATCTTTCCCCATATTTATATATACAAGGTTTTTGGCGTCTTGAGTTATACTCGCACCACGCCGGCCTTGCCGCACTATGGGAAATGCTGCACAGGTTAGCTTGAGAGACCTTCTGTCTGTTACACTTTTGATGAGTACTACATATATATATGATCACAGTTTGTTACTTAATCTTGTTATAAATGCCGGCAGTCCCTGTCCAGTCACTTTACCTCACACCTCAACGTCTGCGATTCATGCTCCCAGTTCCATCTGCCCCTGCTATGTAACCACTTCTCCAGATGCTGCAGGCGATGCCAACGCTCCCGCTTTACACTTGCAAACAGCTAAAAAGCATTAACATTAACAAAGACAAGAATTGGCATAGCCAATAGGTCTCGTCTTTGGGACCTTATAAGTGTTTAGCAATGCAACAGTTGCATAACTAAATACTTATAAGGTCCCAAAAGCGAGACCTATTGGCTATACCAAGCGGCCGTGCGGCCACGAAAGTGATCGCGATCAAACATCAAAGCGGCGAAAGTGAAAGTAATCGCGGTAAAGCGCGGCGCGCGCGTCCGCGTACATGCACTGTAGCTCTAGGCTGGCCTGGTAGCACTTTTTGGAGCCTTCTCAATAAGTCTCGCCAGACCAGCGCATGCGCTGGGTCAGGCGAGACCTAACAATAGTTCTAGTGTTGCCGAGTCTTACTGGTGTTGCCAAGGCTTGTTTTAAATATTAGCTGCCCCACCATCCCAAAAAACTGTTGATCAACACCATATTACTAGCAAAAAGAAAACACAAATTGGTCACTGATGTACTCCCCTTATAAATGAACCATGTGTTCCTGAGGACAGTCACCACTGACCTGCCGTATTCATAGGAAATTCTTCCTTGGCTTTCCCGCCCGGCAGCCTTAGCCCAGCTCAAATCTATCAGTTGATACAGCTCCATTGGAAGAGTCGTGTATTAACCACAGCATGTTCTTCTGTGCGGTGTTTCACAGCAGGTGAAAGACAGACAAATAAGTCTCTCTATTTCTGAAAAAAGCATTATAATTGACAAAGAATTTCACTCAAACGCTTTACATCGAGGAAAGACAGTGAACACACAGGCCATTTGCAAAGTGTAGATCCTACAAATAAACCTAACTTTACACACCCCTAACCTGTCCTCTTAGAGAACTGACCGATGCTGAGCAAGGCATACGGATCATCTGAGAGGGTGTATATCATGCATCTAGTAAGCAGGTTGACATCCCTGTGGGATATTTGGAATACAGCTGGTGTTCTGCAGACTGCCCATCATTCCCGGTCCCCGAATCAAACCGGTTATCTATCCCAGCTCAGCTTATGCCTCTTGCACAGCTCAGATCAGCTTCCTTGCAGCTTGCAACTGTCACAACATATGCAGCCTACAGACCTAATGCCATGAATGCAAAGCGCAAACAATGTGCAACTCAAGTCTTGCCTAGCCCGAGATGCACAACTCATTCACACTGCACACCTCAAATCTGGGACTGGTGTCCCACACCACACGAGATACACAACTCATTCACACTGCACACCTCACATCTGGGACTGGTGTCCCACACCACAGCTCATATTCTGCTTAACTGAATTATGCAGATTTTACCACCTTCGAATACATGATAACCAGCACAGCAGATTTTACCTAGTTGATATTTGCTGCTTGCTCTCATACTGCACGTCACTGGACAGCACACCCTACTGGCTTTAGAGGTAAGCAAGCAAAGCACGCCCTACCTGGCTTTAGGGGTAAGCAAGCCAAACACACCCTATCTAGCTTAATGGGTAATCAAGCCAATCACACCCTACCTGGCTTTGGAAGTAAGCAAGCCAAGAACACCCTGCCTGGCTTTAGGGGTAAGCAAGCCAAGCACACCCTGCCTGGCTTTAGGGGTAAGCAAGCCAAGCACACCCTGCCTGGCTTTAGGGGTAAGCAAGCCAAGCACACCCTACATGGCTTTATGGGTAAGCAGGCCAAGCACACCCTACCTGGCTTTATAGGTAAGCAGGCCAAGCACACCCTACCACGCTTTAGGGGTAAGCAAGCCAAGCACAACCGACCTGGCTTTAGGGTTAAGCAAGCCAAGCACACCCTGTCTGGCTTTAGGGGTAACCAAGACAGGCAGACCCTGCCTGGATTTAGGGGTAAGCAAGCCAGCAAATGAGTGAGGAGAGCTGAGCCAGGGCTCTGGAATGGACATGAGAACAAAAGCACAAGCCGAACCTTAACTATCATTTATTTTTAAAGTTTTGCATAGCGCGAACATGACCCAAGCGGGTATCAGAGCGCATTACATACGAGATGAGGACAGCATAGGTAAATAGCTGTGGGAGAAAAAGCATAAAAATATATATCAGGAAAACAGTAGTATATTGGCAGGCACACTGAGATCAAGCATATGCCGCGTAGCGTGTTAAGCAGCAAAACAAGATGGAAGACAAGAGGAGTAGTACTGCCTTTCTTTATGTTGCATTAGCTTTGCCTTTGTTAAGGATGCGCTGGCGCATTGAGTGCAGTGATACGCATTCTCCATCGTCATGACTTTCTCCTCTCGCTTGACTTACTCTTATTGTATTATCTATGTGCAGCTAGGTAAACAAACTGAGGTTCAATTGTTGGGCAAAAAAAAATACGATCAATACTTTAAAATTCCTCAAACGCTGTTCGAACACTTGGAAATGTTTCAGTTTAGTAAATCTAGTAAAAGTGAAAGCTTCTCATCATGAACTTGAAAGCGTTCATGAAACCAAGAGACAGTGATGTGAAGGTGGGCCAAGAAACAAGTATCTGCCCTTACATAAGGCCTATATTGTCATTCTAAATAGAGCATTTTGCTCTATGAATCTTTATTCAAAAAAGTTATTTGTTAAGAGCACACCTGGAAGTAAGTGGCCTGAGAGTGCTCTGAAATGTGACCTTGAAGTGATGGGATTCGCCTAATATCACATCATTGTTCAATTGGAACCCGGGCCTTCTGGTTGCACATTGTGCAGTTTAGCTGCTGGATTGACATCTTCTCGGTCCCGCCTACGAATAAAGGGCAGTGCTCTTTATTCCGGTTGATCAGAAGCTAAAGCGGACACCGTTAAACAAATTCACTGATCACACGTTAAATCAAGAGTGTCAAAGTAGATACCTGAGGGCCAGATACATGCTACGTTTTCAGGAAAATAACTATGTAAATGTGTTCCAGTAATATTTATTTACGCACTTTTATCTTACTTAGATATTCTGAAAATATGGACTGGATCTGGAATCCATCGGCTTAATCTGGGCAATCGGATATAAAGTCTTTCTAAAAAAACAAAAACAAAAAAAGCGAAGGGGAGGCCAGGACACTCTTAGTATTTTAACATCACTGGTCTCCTCTAACTTAAAGACCGATTTCAGGAGGTGCTCAGAGTCTGAGTGAAGGCAAATACATACAAAAGAAAAAGAAAAAGGGGTGGCGATCCCATGAACTGCGCTCAACAACTATTGCAGGTCTTCAGTGAGACTCAACGTAAGGTGAAGGGCAGAGCTGGACATTCGGCCTGATGTGGGCGTGTGCTGGGCTTGCTCTCTCAGCTGTACATACCGATATAACATTTACCTTTTTAGGACACCCGCACTAACCCTGATAGGGAACAAAGACACGTTCAAGACATTTCAAGCTATAGCAGTTTTTCCTTGCAGAGCACGGATCTTAGCCATTAGTGTGGTAGTCTTCTCAATCAAGAGGATTATTAAGTCCACTAAAGTTCCCGCCCTGCCAAAAATTGTCTTATCACAGGCGCAGGTCAGCAGAATTTTTGAGGCAGACTAATCCATTTCTAAGGGCCTCCTAGAGTAAATTTTCCACATGCTTCACTCTTACAGATTTCAGAAACCTTTCCATCACCATGCTCACGAAGTATACCACATTGCCCAACACCAAGTACTCTGGGAAACCCTCTCTAGAAATAATATTTTTCAGGAACTTCATCACATTCCTGGATTTACGATCAGACAAATACATGACTTCTGGCCTCTTTGTATTGGTGTCATAATCTACCACAACTACAGCAAAATGCTGGCGTGAAGCTAACAGATTCAAAAGCTCCAACAAAGCAAAACCCACTTACACTCAAATACCCGGCATCAACTCTACAGGCTGTAAAGGGGATGTGCATACCCTCAACATTTTCTCACAGCCAGTAAACAACACACAATCCTTCGCCACCATCTCCACATCCTTGTCCATGCTTGGCCACCAGAAAGAACTGTTGACCCTGCGCATAGTCAATAGTGCACACGTGTCCCTCATGAGCACTGCAAACAGTGACAGACCTCAACTCTCCCAGGGGAACGAACTTGTGAGCTGGCATCAACAAACCATCTTCTACAGACAGCTCAAGTGATAGCTTGACAAAAGCTCCACAGAAACGTACATATGCCTACCACCCTCCTGGGGTATAGGCCATCAACCAGGACTCTCCAACCATCTCCATCCTGGGCTTTTCTTTCAATCTGACTCCAGGTGTAACCCATCTCCTTTCAATCAGCCCCTGAGGGATCGAAACCAGGTGTTTCTTGGCCTTCCTCTTCCTTTTACCTGCAGGGTTTCAGATCGGAGCTTGTCTGGCGGTGTTTGATGTGGGCTTGGGGAAGAGGTGATCTATCCAGCCCCAGCATCTTTACATGATTTCTCCATGAGCAGGGAGCTGTTAAGTCTACTTCCATAGGTCTTTGCTGATGGTGTTTGTCCAGCGGATTTGGAGGATTTTCCACAGAGAGGTATTGATGCTACACACCAAGCTGAAGATTCTTCTCCCTGTCATCCATCCATAATAAACTGCAACAAAACTTCACTCTACCCGCTCTGTTTTGAGTCATGCAGACCGCCATGGTTATGACGGAGGAACCCCTGCTGGCTCGGAGAGAGGGGGGCCTACAGTGTAGGTGCATCAGAACATCCGCTCTATTTCAAGTGGACAGTCTGATGTTTTATTTTCCAATCTGGGGTCACCAACTGAAACACATAGAACAATGACCCTGCACTCTGGGCGAAAACTATTATGGGCGATAGGGTCATACAAGATTTTTTTCAAAAACAATCTCACTTCGCCGTTTATTTATGGAAAAGAAAAAGATTGGATGAGCAGTCAACTGAAATATGGCAGCCACTTATCAAACTTTCAGCGCCTTCAGAGATGCTGCTGTAACGGAGATCTCCACAGAGATGGTAAAGATCTAAAAATACGCTGGGCAGCAGGCCAGTTAGGGTGACAGAGGAAAGGACATCCACCACTCTGACGAACGGCAGTCGACAGCCATAGAATAAACGAGGCCCCAGGGTACTCCCTTTACACACTTGGCTCTTCAACAATAGAGGGGGAAATGACAAGCAGATTTAGACACTCTGGAGATCATAGAATACATGACTCAAATAATTAAACCAAATAAACTCTATGTCCATATATACGGAGGCCTTATATGCATAGTTATGAAACTAGGGCAGTTAAACTAAGAACATAAAAAAAAGGTTATTACACCTCACATGGAGAGAGCAGCTGAAAGAAAGTGATGGCATCTGTGTGCTAACATAATATAATATGGGGTCCTGAAGCAATATTATTCCATTGGTATATGTTGCGAGTCTTCTTTATTGCAGGTTTTATGAAGTGCAAACTCGACCTGAAGGTGCAGAAGTACTTAACATGACACCGGCCACATTACACAAAGACACATTCGTTTTAGTTTTTTCTGGCACAGGGAGATCATGTGATTTGTCCAGAATCACGGGCTGTTGAGACGACACCGAGACTCAAACCTCGTTCCTCAGCTTCCAACTTGGCAGCTTTGGTAGATGCTCAGACGTTGGCAAATCCTGGGTTCACTGAGATCTTCTGGGCAAAGAGTCAAACAGGAAGATCAATATATCAAGCTCTGATCAAACTCCACTGCCTCCTCTTGCTGGCTGCATTATCTTCAGAACCAGCCGCATGCATCAATTACAAAGCCACCAGTCCTCCCCCCGGCTTGTATTGCAGATGAGCTCCCCATCTCTGGGGGTTAAGACATCGCACGCAGCCCCCCTGCCCATGCTTGTCTCATAGACAGGCTCCCCATCTCTGGGGGTTTAGCAATCATCCCCAGCCCCCCTGGTTTGTCTCATAGACAGGCTCCCCATCTCTGGGGGTTTAGCAATCAACCCCAGCCCCCCTGGTTTGTCTCATAGACAGGCTCCCCATCTCTGGGGGCTCAGCCATCACTCCCAGCACCCTGGCTTGCCTCAAAGCCGAGCTACCCATTTCTGGGGTTTAAGCTATCATCACAGCCTCCTTGGCTCATGTTGCACATGAGCTCCCCATCTCCGGGGGCTAAACGATCACCCCAGCTCCCTGGCTTGTGTCCCAGATGAGCTCCACATCTCTGGGGGTTAAGCCATCACAATCAGCCCACCTCGCTTGTCTCGTAGAAGAGCTCTCCATCTGTGGGGGTTAAGCTATCACCCCCAACCCCCTGGCTCGTCTGGCAGATGAGCTCCCCATCTCTGGGGGTTAAACCATCACCCTCAGCCCCCGGGCTTATGTCACAATCGAGCTCCCTATCTCTGGGGGTTTAAGCCATCAACAAATCCCCCCTCGCTTGTCTTGCAGACAAGCTCCCTATCTGTGGGAGTTAAGCCACCACCCCCAATCCCCCTGGCTCGTGTTGTAGATGAGCTCTCCATCTCGCGGGGGGGGGGGGTTAAACCATCACCCCCTGGCTTGTGTCACATATGAGCTCCCTATCTCTGGGGGTTAAGCCATCACATGCTGCCCCTCCTTGCTTGTATCGCTCCGCATTTCAGGGGGATTTAGACCTCACCCCCAGCCACCTGACTTGTTCCCATCAGTAAAGGCAGGATCTGGAGCCACATCCCTGCATCCACCTGGCCCGCCCCAACGCTGCTCCAGTTTAGGAAAGAGTTCCCTCTTTAGAGACACTACTTCACACTACATGAAGTGGCAGTCTACAGCCCTCATGAGGCGTCCGCCCACAGCCCACATGAACCCTCCGTCCACAGCCCACGAAGCGTCCGTCCACAGCCCACGTGAATCGTCCGTCCACAGCCCACATGAACCGTCCGTTCACAGCCCACATGAACCGTCCGTCCGCAGCCCACAGGAACCGTCCGTCCACAGCCCACAGGAACCGTCCGTCCACAGCCCACAGGAACCGTCCGTCCACATTCCACATGAAGCGTCCGTCCACATTCCACATGAAGCGTCCGTCCACATTCCACATGAAGCGTCCGTCCACATTCCACATGAAGCGTCCGTCCACAGCCCATATGAAGCGTCCGTCCACAGCCCACATGAAGCGTCCGTCCAGAGCCCACATGAAGCGTCCGTGAAGCGTCCGTCCACATCCACATGAAGCGTCCGTCCACAGCCCACATGAAGCGTCCGTCCACAGCCCACATGAAGCGTCCGTCCACAGCCCACATGAAGCGTCCGTCCACAGCCCACATGAAGCGTCCGTCCACAGCCCACATGAAGCGTCCGTCCACAGCCCACATGAAGCGTCCGTCCACAGCCCACATGAAGCGTCCGTCCACAGCCCATATGAGGCGTCCGTCCACAGCCCACATGAACCGTCCGTCCACAGCCCACATGAACCCTCCGTCCACAGCTCATATGAGGCGTCCGTCCACAGCCCACATGAACCGTCCGTCCACAGCCACATGAGGCGTCCGTCCACAGCCCACATGAGGCATCCGTCCACAGCCCACATGAAGCGTCCGTCCACAGCCCACATGAAGCATCCGTCCACAGCCCACATGAAGCGTCCGTCCACAGCCCACATAAAGCGTCCGTCCACAGCACACATGAACCATCCGTCCCCAGCCCACATGAACCGTCCGTCCCCAGCCCACATGAACCGTCCGTCCCCAGCCCACATGAACCGTCCGTCCCCAGCCCACATGAACCGTCCGTCCCCAGCCCACATGAACCGTCCGTCCCCAGCCCACATGACTAGTCCGTCCCCAGCCCACATGAACCGTCCGTCCCCAGCCCACATGAAGCGTCCGTCCCCAGCCCACATGAAGCGTCCGTCCACAGCCCACATGAACTGTCCGTCCACAGATCATATGAGGCGTCTGTCCATCCACAGACCACATGAGGCGTCTGTCCACAGCCCACATGAACCGTCCGTCCACAGCCCACATGAACCGTACGTCCACAGCCCCCATGAACCGTCCGTCCACAGCCCCCATGAACCGTCCGTCCACAGCTCATATGAGGCGTCCGTCCACAGCCCACATGAACCGTCCGTCCACAGCCTCATGAACCGTCCGTCCCCAGCCCACATGACTAGTCCGTCCCCAGCCCACATGAACCGTCCGTCCCCAGCCCACATGAAGCGTCCGTCCCCAGCCCACATGAAGCGTCCGTCCCCAGCCCACATGAACTGTCCGTCCACAGATCATATGAGGCGTCTGTCCATCCACAGACCACATGAGGCGTCTGTCCACAGCCCACATGAACCGTCCGTCCACAGCCCACATGAACCGTCCGTCCACAGCCCCCATGAACCGTCCGTCCACAGCCCCCATGAACCGTCCGTCCACAGCTCATATGAGGCGTCCGTCCACAGCCCACATGAACCGTCCGTCCACAGCCTCATGAGGCGTCCGTCCACAGCCCACATGAGGCGTCCGTCCACAGCCCACATGAAGCGTCCGTCCACAGCCCACATGAAGCGTCCGTCCACAGCCCACATGAAGCGTCCGTCTACAGCCCACATGAACCGTCCGTCCCCAGCCCACATGAACCGTCCGCCCCCAGCCCACATGAACCGTCCGCCCCCAGCCCACATGAACCGTCCGTCCCCAGCCCACATGAACCGTTCGTCCCCAGCCCACATGAACCGTCCGTCCACAGATCATATGAGGCGTGTGTCCATCCACAGACCACATGAGGAGTCCGTCAACAGACCACATGAGGAGTCCGTCAACAGACCACATGAGGCGTCCGTCCACAGACCTCATGAGGCGTCCGTCCACAGCCCACATGAGGCGTCGCCCACATGAGGCGTCCATCAACAGCCCACATGAGGCGTTCGTCCACAGCCCACATGAGGCATCCGTCCCCAGCTCCACAGCCCACATGAGATGTCCGTCCCCAGCCCACATGATACGTCCGTCCCCAGCCCACATGAACCCTCCGTCCACAGCCCACATGAGGCGTCTGTCCCCAGCCCACAGGAGGTGTCCGTCCACTGCCCTCATGAGGCATCCGTCCACAGCCCACATGAGGCGTCCGTCCACAGCCCACGAGGCGTCCATCCACAGCCCACATGAACCCTCCGTCCACAGCCCACATGAGGCGTATGTCCCCAGCCCACATGAGGCATCCGTCCACAGCCCAAATGAACCCTCCGTCCACAGCCCACATGAGGCGTCCGTCCCCAGCCCACATGAACTGTCCGTCCACTGCCCACATGAGGCGTCCGTCCACAGCCCACATGAGGCGTCCGTCCACAGCCCACATGAGGCGTCCGTCCACAGCCCACATGAGGCGTCTGTCCACAGCCCACATGAGGCGTCCGTTCACAGCCCACATAAAGCGCGTGCCCCCAGCCCACATGAGGCGTCCGTCCCCAGCCCACATGAGGCGTCCGTCCCCAGCCCACATGAGGCGTCCGTCCCCAGCCCACATGATGCGTCCATCCCCAGCCCACATGAACTGTCCGTCCACAGCCCACATGAGGCGTCCGTCCACAGCCCACATGAGGCGTCCGTCCACAGCCCACGAGGCGTCCGTCCACAGCCCACGAGGCGTCCGTCCACAGCCCACATGAACCCTCCGTCCACATGAACCCTCCGTCCACAGCCCACATGAGGAGTCTGTCCCCAGCCCACATGAGGAGTCCGTCCACAGACCAAATGAACCCTCCGTCCACAGCCCACATGAGGCGTCTGTCCCCAGCCCATATGAGGCGTCCGTCCACAGCCCACATGAGGCGTCCGTCCACAGCTCCACAGCCCACATGAGGCGTCCGCCCCCAGCCCACATGAGGTGTCCGTCCCCAGCCCACATGAACTGTCCGTCCACAGTCCAAATGAACCCTCCGTCCACAGCCCACATGAGGCGTCTGTCCCCAGCCCACATGAGGCATCCGTCGACAGCCCACATGAGGCGTCCGTCCCCAGCTCCACAGCCCATATGAGGTGTCCGTCCCCAGCTCCACAGTCCACATGAGGTGTCCGTCCCCAGCCCACATGAGGTGTCCGTCCCCAGCCCACATGAACTGTCTGTCCACAGCCCACGAGGCGTCTGTCCACAGCCCACAGGAGGCGTCTGTCCACAGCCCACATGAGGCGTCTGTCCACAGCCCACATGAGGCGTCTGTCCACAGCCCACATGAGGCGTCTGTCCACAGCCCACATGAGGCGTCTGTCCACAGCCCACATGAGGCGTCTGTCCACAGCCCACATGAGGCGTCCGTCCACAGCCCACATGAAGCGTCCCTCTACAGCCCACATGAACCGTCCGTCCCCAGCCCACATGAACCGTCCGTCCACAGCCCCCATGAACCGTCCGTCCACAGCTCATATGAGGCGTCCGTCCACAGCCCACATGAACTGTCCGTCCACAGATCATATGAGGCGTGTGTCCATCCACAGACCACATGAGGAGTCCGTCAACAGACCACATGAGGCGTCCGTCCACAGACCACATGAAGCGTCCGTCCACAGCCCACATGAGGCGTCGCCCACATGAGGCGTCCATCCACAGCCCACATGAGGCGTTCGTCGACAGCCCACATGAGGCATCCGTCCCCAGCTCCACAGCCCACATGAGATGTCCGTCCCCAGCCCACATGATACGTCCGTCCCCAGCCCACATGAACCCTCCGTCCACAGCCCACATGAGGCGTCTGTCCCCAGCCCACAGGAGGTGTCCGTCCACAGCCCACATGAGGCATCCGTCCACAGCTCCACAGCCCACATGAGGCGTCCGTCCACAGCCCACATGAGGTGTCCGTCCCCAGCCCACATGAACTGTCCGTCCACTGCCCTCATGAGGCATCCGTCCACAGCCCACATGAGGCGTCCGTCCACAGCCCACGAGGCGTCCATCCACAGCCCACATGAACCCTCCGTCCACAGCCCACATGAGGCGTCTGTCCCCAGCCCACATGAGGCATCCGTCCACAGCCCAAATGAACCCTCCGTCCACAGCCCACATGAGGCGTGCGTCCCCAGCCCACATGAACTGTCCGTCCACTGCCCTCATGAGGCATCCGTCCACAGCCCACATGAGGCGTCCGTCCACAGCCCACATGAGGCGTCCGTCCACAGCCCACATGAGGCGTCCGTCCAAGGCCCACATGAGGCGTCCGTCCAAGGCCCACATGAGGCGTCCGTCCACAGCCCACATGAGGCGTCTGTCCACAGCCCACATGAGGCGTCTGTCCACAGCCCACATGAGGCGTCCGTCCACAGCCCACATAAAGCGCGTGCCCCCAGCCCACATGAGGCGTCCGTCCCCAGCCCACATGAGGCGTCCGTCCCCAGCCCACATGATGCATCCGTCCCCAGCCCACATGAACTGTCCGTCCACAGCCCACATGAGGCGTCCGTCCACAGCCCACATGAGGCGTCCGTCCACAGCCCACATGAGGCGTCCGTCCACAGCCCACATGAGGCGTCCGTCCACAGCCCACATGAACCCTCCGTCCACAGCCCACATGAGGAGTGTAGGAGAGTAGGGTCTGCTATCCTATGGTCACCCCAAATTTTTGCTTTTTGCTTCACTGGTTTTTGACATATTGAGGCTGTGGGCCTGCCAATCAGACCCCCAGCCTGCTGTTCTCTCTAACTAAATTGACACTGTGCACCCTAGGTGCATAACCAATTGGAATTGGATCACCCTGTGAGCCCCTGTACCAGTGTACACTAGGTACCCAGGGCATTGGTGTATCTAAGGCCTACCAGGGGCTGAAGCATGTATTATGCCACCCCTGGACTGGCCTAACAAATTTGACACAACTGACTGATCACTCAGCTGGGGTAAGTTGGTGTAACCACCTCTTACTTAGGTGTAGTATACCTATACCTAACCTTAAATGGAACACATGGTAACCTATCAGCCACTCCTATAGCAGGCCTTGACAATCCTGAAGGCAGAGTGCTTGGTTCAATGTGAGATGGTGCTCTGGCATGAGCTGAGCCTGTCTGCAGTGGTTGGAACCACTTCCTTCTACTGTTTCCAGATATCGTCATACCATATACTCTTAAGTGCATTATGAACCTCGCGGTTAAATGCTATCTTTGGTTTGGCTTTATCAAAACATGTCGAGTAAGGCGTCATACGAATTGGAATACTAACCCCTCGCCAATTCTGGCGACGGGGTTAGCATTCCACCCTTCTAGAGGGACACGACATGTACAGTACCTGAAACCCGGGTAAAATCAGACATAGCCTCAGCTCCACAAAATGGATGCTGCCACCACAGACACAAGTCTGCCCTCTGCTGCTGGGAGTCCTCCCAGCTTGGGAGGTGTGGACAAAGGGTTTCCTGCCAGGGGAGGTGCGTGCACCACCCCAGACAGGATTTTGTGTATTGGTCAGGTAGGGCTTGAAAGAAACCAGACATGCCTGAGGCTCACAAGGAGCCTCGGTGCATATGCCAGTTCAAACCGGTCCTGGGGCACACCAGTCCCGGGCCTGGGGCGAGCTGGACAAAGGATTGGGGGTGTAACCACCCCCCTTCCTGGTCCCACCCTTAGGGAGGGACCTAGCAGGTAGTCCGGCCCCTAGAATCCGCTTAAAGGTAGGAGCTGTGTCCTAAGACTTCAGACATCCTGGAATCAACTTAACTACAAGAAGAAGACGGGAACTTTGACGCTCTGCTGCACAGAGGACTGAAGGAAATCTCCCCTGTGGTCAGGGAGTGACCACCTTGCTAACGCAAGCACCATCCAGCGAATCAACGTCTGCTTTGCCGCCGCCTCCCGCCGGAGCCCGAGCCCAGAGACTGACAAGACCTGGACCTCCAGACCTCTCACCGCCCGATCCACAGTCCCTGAAAAGAAGGAACCCGTGGAGGCACCGAGACACGTGGAGCCAGCCATCTTGAAAAGACAACGACAAGCTGCAAGCGCGACAACCGAGGCTCCCTCCGAGTTGTGCTTTGGGTCCTGAGAAACCCAACACCCGAGCAGCATTTGCACCAAACGTGAGCCCTCCAGCATCTCCACGATCTGCGTGGGGCCCTTCTGCATTTTGCCACTCGACGCGCCTAACCGGTTGCTGGCCCGCTGGCTAGTGGCCATCTTGGCGACGAACTTCAAGAACTACACCGCTAGTCTGGTTGCTCCAGACTGGCCCTTGCTCCCCTCCAAAGGAGCAATCCCTCTGACCTTGCTGGTCAGAACCATCAGCTTATTTCGTTTTCCACAATTGCTTTTGCCAAGGCTTGTTTGCTTCGATCAAGTCGCCGACACCGCCGACAGCGAGAGCCTGCGTGGGACAGCTCGTGAACCGACTCCTGGACGTCGTCGGCCTTCAGGGACCACGTGGCTGCAGAGACAAGCTGCACCTTTCTTCCTGTTTGCACCAGACATCGCCTGGTACCCACCTGGTGCCACGCTGGTCACTGGCTAGTGACTGTGAACACTGTCCCCTCTGCTTACAGGTCTTCTACAACTCCGATCCACTCTTGGATCCACCGCATCTCTTCCGGAGCGACCGCCTGCAGCATCTTTTTCTTCAGGCTCCATTGAACAGATAGAAGAAACCCGACGCACTTCGAGACCTATGCACCCGCTTCCTGTGGGTGAGGTAAAGCTGGCACTCCGGTGCCCAAGTGTAGAGTATCATCTCTAGTGTCTGTGTTTCCAATCTTGAGTTCATAGTCCATCCGGAAGATCCTTTTTGCAGTAACTTTGTAACTTTTACGCACCCATTGAAAACCTATGGGAGCCCGCGTGTGACTATTTGCTCTGCACACGCAACCCGTGGACCTCCTGGTCACTAACTAAAGTTAGCTCCTTGTAGGCCCAGCGATTCTAGAGGCCCTAGGCCCTTTCCCTTTTCTGTTCGTGGTACTTATACCACTATTTTAGTATATGGTTCGAGTGGCCACCAGAGCCTATCCATATAAAGTGCAACTTCTGTGTATTCTAACGTATTCTTGTTTAACGATTTGTACTCCGGTGCTCATAAAGAGTCTAGGGGTTACTTTGAGAAATAAATACATATATATTTTCAATATATATCTGTGTGGTGTCGTTTCATTGGTATAAAAGGGGGTTACATTTGGTAAAACAGCCTGCTTAACACGCTTTAACGAGTTTAGCCTCAAAGACTGCTTAGCCTACGCTACCACTAGGGCAGCTGGTCCGAAAAGGTTGACTTACAACCACACCATAAGGGGTTGCTTGGCATGGTACAAGGTGGTCACTTTAACTAGTGAACATCATATACCAGGCCAACTTCTCACAAGGAGTCTGTCCCCAGCCCACATGAGGAGTCCGACCACAGCCCAAATGAACCCTCCGTCCACAGCCCACATGAGGCATCTGTCCCCAGCCCACATGAGGCGTCCGTCCACAGCCCACATGAGGCGTCCGTCCACAGCCCACATGAGGCGTCCGTCCACAGCTCCACAGCCCACATGAGGCGTCTGTCCACAGCCCACATGAGGCGTCCGTCCCCAGCTCCACAGCCCACATGAGGCGTCCGTCCCCAGCTCCACAGCCCACATGAGGTGTCCGTCCCCAGCTCCACAGCCCACATGAGGTGTCCGTCCCCAGCCCACATGAGGTGTCCGTCCCCAGCCCACATGAGGTGTCCGTCCCCAGCCCACATGAGGTGTCCGTCCCCAGCCCATATGAGGCGTCCGTCCCCAGCCCATATGAGGCGTCCGTCTACAGCCCACATGAGGCGTCTGTCCACAGCCCACATGAGGCGTCTGTCCACAGCCCACATGAGGCGTCTGTCCACAGCCCACATGAGGCGTCCGTCCACAGCCCACATGAGGCGTCTGTCCACAGCCCACATGAGGCGTCTGTCCACAGCCCACATGAGGCGTCTGTCCACAGCCCACATGAGGCGTCTGTCCACAGCCCACATGAGGCGTCTGTCCACAGCCCACATGAGGCGTCCGTCCACAGCCCACATGAGGCGTCCGTCCACAGCTCCACAGCCCACATGAGGCGTCTGTCCACAGCCCACATGAGGCGTCCGTCCCCAGCTCCACAGCCCACATGAGGCGTCCGTCCCCAGCTCCACAGCCCACATGAGGCGTCCGTCCCCAGCTCCACAGCCCACATGAGGTGTCCGTCCCCAGCTCCACAGCCCACATGAGGTGTCCGTCCCCAGCCCACATGAGGTGTCCGTCCCCAGCCCACATGAGGTGTCCGTCCACAGCCCACATGAGGCGTCTGTCCACAGCCCACATGAGGCGTCTGTCCACAGCCCACATGAGGCGTCTGTCCACAGCCCACATGAGGCGTCTGTCCACAGCCCACATGAGGCGTCTGTCCACAGCCCACATGAGGCGTCCGTCCCCAGCTCCACAGCCCACGAGGCGTCTGTCCACTGCCCACATGAGGCGTCCGTCCACAGCCCACATGAGGCGTCCGTCCACTGCCCACATGAGGCCTCCGTCCACTGCCCACATGAGGCATCCGTCCACTGCCCACATGAGGCGTCTGTCCACAGCCCACATGAGGCGTCTGTCCACAGCCCACATGAGGCGTCCGTCCACAGCCCACATGAGGCGTCCGTCCACAGCCCACATGAAGCATCTGTCCCCAGCTCCACAGCCCACATGAGGTGTCCGTCCCCAGCTCCACAGCCCACATGAACTGTCTGTCCACAGCCCACGAGGCGTCTGTCCACAGCCCACATGAGGCGTCTGTCCACAGCCCACATGAGGCGTCTGTCCACAGCCCACATGAGGCGTCTGTCCACAGCCCACATGAGGCGTCTGTCCACAGCCCACATGAGGCGTCTGTCCACAGCCCACATGAGGCGTCTGTCCACAGCCCACATGAGGCGTCTGTCCACAGCCCACATGAGGCGTCTGTCCACAGCCCACATGAGGCGTCTGTCCACAGCCCACATGAGGCGTCTGTCCACAGCCCACATGAGGCGTCCGTCCCCAGCTCCACAGCCCACGAGGCGTCTGTCCACTGCCCATATGAGGCGTCCGTCCACAGCCCACATGAGGCGTCCGTCCACAGCCCACATGAGGCGTTCGTCCACAGCCCACATGAGGAGTCCGTCCACAGCCCACATGAGGAGTCCGTCCACAGCCCACATGAGGAGTCCGTCCACAGCCCACATGAGGCGTCCGTCCACAGCCCACATGAGGCGTCCGTCCACAGCCCACATGAGGCGTCCGTCCACAGCCCACATGAGGCGTCCGTCCACAGCCCACATGAGGTGTCCGTCCACAGCCCACATGAGGCATCTGCCCACATGCGGCGTCCGTCCACTGCCCACATGCGGCGTCCGTCCACTGCCCACATGAGGCCTCCGTCCACTGCCCACATGAGGCATCTGCCCACATGCGGCGTCCATCCACTGCCCACATGAGGCGTCCGTCCACTGCCCACATGCGGCGTCCGTCCACTGCCCACATGCGGCGTCCGTCCACTGCCCACATGCGGCGTCCGTCCACTGCCCACATGAGGCGTCCGTCCACTGCCCACATGAGGCGTCCGTCAACTGCCCACATGAGGCGTCCGTCAACTGCCCACATGAGGCGTCCGTCAACTGCCCACATGAGGCGTCCGTCCACAGTCCACATGTTATGTTATGTTATGTTATCTCATCTTCTATAGCGCACAGCTGCCCCAGCAAAGGGGCGTCCCGGCGCTTTGACTGGCAGAAGGAAAATACATACAGAACAAAGAAAAAACCAGAAAAAAGTAGCATCAGGGCAGTGTATTAAGGTACATGCAGTTTATTAAGGTGCAGGGGGGAAAAGATAGGTTTTAATAGCCCGCCTGAACGTAAGCAAATCATCTAGGGCGCGAATGTGAGCTGGTAATGAGTTCCAAAGCCTAGCCGCTAGATAGCGGAAGGAACGCCCTCCCGCTCTGCAGCGTTTAAACCGTGGAACTGTAGCCAGATTTTGAACCAATGACCTCAAAGAACGAGAGGGGACATAGGGGGTGAGAAGATGCTCTAGGATCAGGGGAGAGGACAGTTTAAGAATCTTTTAGGAAAGACATAGAGTCTTAAACTCAATCCTTTGAGCCATGGGCAGCCAATGGAGTTTCCGGATGATTTCCTTCGCAGAGCAGAACCTAGGTAGGCCCACCAGGGCTCTGGCCGCTGCATTCTGTACGCGCTGCATCCGGATAACTTCCGCCTGATTGGCCCCCCAACAGGAGCGAGCTCGCATAATCAAGCCGCAAGAGTATGGTGGCCTGAATTATCAACTGTCTAGTGGGGGCGTCCAAAAATTTCAGGATTGGCCTGAGCCCACGCAAAATACCAAAACAAGTAGCAGCCACTTTTTTAGTGTGTCCGCAGAAACTGAGGGCGGGGTCTAACCAGACACCCAAGTTTTTAACCTCGGGTACCGGGATGGGAGCTGAACCCAGCTCTGGAGGCCACCACTGAGCACCCCAGAGGTTGCTATGCTTACCAACAATAAGAACCTCCGTTTTCTTGGCATTAAGCTGTAAGCAGTTAGCAGTCATCCAGCCAGCCACTGCTGTCAAACCCTCCCTGAACCTAGGGGCCTCAGAGTCGGAGTCCCCACTGAGTGCAACCGCCAGCTGCGTATCGTCAGCATAAGAAACCATAGTTAGGCCCCACAGCTTGGCGACCGCAGCCAGCGGCTGCACATACAGATTGAACAACGTGGGGCTAAGTGCCGACCCCTGAGGAACTCCCTGCTCGATGAAATAGGGTTTAGACTCAAATGGAGGTGTAGCGACCCGAAATGAGCGACCTGATAGAAATGACCGAAACCATTCAAGTGCTAAATCAGAGACACCTGCTTCTCCCAGACGCTGCAGCAGTATCGCGTGTGAGACCGTGTCAAACGCGGCATTGAGGTCGAGTAACACCAGCACCGCAGTTTGACCGGAGTCGAGCACGGAGCGTAGATGTTCCGTCATAGCAAGGAGAGCAGTCTCTGTGCTATGACCTGCCCGAAATCCATTCTGGCATGAATCCAGGATATTGGCAGTCTGAAGGTGTTTAGTCAGGATTCCATTGGCATGAGCCTCCGCAACCTTCGCGGCCCATGGGAGAAGAGAAATCGGACGATAATTCTCCAATTTGAGAGGGTCCAAGGCGGGTTTCTTCAAGATAGGAGTCACATAGGCTTGTTTCCACTTAGTTGGTACTGTCCCTGAAGAGAACGAAAGATTGATGAGTTGGCGCACGCGGGGACGACATAGAGCAGCCGACTCTCTGAGCTGCGCGGGTCTGAGCGGGTCAGCAGGAGACCCGGATTTTACTGTGGCCGCCAGCCTATCGAACTCTACCTCTGAAATTACAGGAAATGTGGATAGAACCACATTAGTAGTAGAATTAGGCCTCTGGTCCTCACTCTGAGGGATGATACTAGGAAAGGAGCGATAGATAGTATGCACCTTTTCCAGAAAAAAGGTAGCAAGCTCTTCACAGTGGGACACTGAGTATTTCTCAGCTGCAGTGGCTCTTTTAGCAGTCAGGTCTTTGAGAACTTTCAAGATCAGCTTCGTAGGATTAGGACTGCGTTTGAACTCCTGGGAATAGTAGGCCGCACGAGCCCTACATATGGCTCTATGGTAAATTTTGGTTTTAGCCAGGTACTGCGTTTTTTTCTCGGCATCATAGGTTTTATGCCAGTCTCTTTCCGCTTGTTTGCATGATTTTTTCCGGAGCAATAAGGCGCTATCATACCATGGACTGGGTTCTAAAGAACGATATTTACTCCACGTAGCAGGGATCAGAGAGTCAAGTGCCCGGGAGACCCATTCACAAAAGAGATCATAGCCAGACTCAACATCGTTAAAAGGGCCAAGCGGGTGTCCACAGCCCACATGAAACGTCCATCTACAGCCCACATGAGGCGTCTGCCCACATGCGGCGTCTATCCACAGCCCACATGAACCGTCCGTCCACAGCTCACATGAACCGGCCGTCCACAGCCCACATGAACTGTCCGTCCACAGCCCACATGAACCGTCCGTCCACAGCCCACATGAACCGTCCGTCCACAGCCCACATGAACCGTCCGTCCACAGCCCACATGAACCGTCCGTCCACAGCCCACATGAACCGTTCATCCACAGCCCACATGAACCGTCAGTCCACAGCCCACATGAACCGTCCGTCCACAGCCCACATGAACCGTCAGTCCACAGCCCACATGAACCGTCCGTCCTCAGCCCACATGAACCGTCCGTCCACAGCCCACATGAGGCGTCCGTCCACAGCCCACATGAGGCGTCCGTCCACAGCCCACATGAGGCGTCCGTCCACAGCCCACATGAGGCGTCCGTCAACAGCCCACATGAGGCGTCCGTCAACAGCCCACATGAGGCGTCCGTCCACAGCCCACATGAGGCGTCCGTCCACAGCTCCAGAGCCCACATGAGGCGTCCGTCCACAGCCCACATGAGGCATCCGTCCACAGCCCACATGAGGCGCGCGCCCCCAGCCCACGAGGCGTCCGTCCACAGCCCACATGAACCATCCGCCCCCAGCCCACATGAGGCGTCCGTCCACAGCTCCAGAGCCCACATGAGGCGTCTATCCCCAGCCCACATGAGGCGTCTGTCCACAGCCCACATGAGGCGTCCGTCCACCGCCCACATGAGGCGTCCGTCCACCGCCCACATGAGGCGTCCGTCCACCGCCCACATGAGGCGTCCGTCCACAGCATGAGTGTCAAGAACACGAGTATTCGAGCCGACAATCCTAAGTCCCTTCCGTTCTACCGCGTTCTTCGCTGTAGAGACTACAGGTCCCATGAGCCTTTACGCTTCCGGCATGCGCGCGCAGACGCGGAAGGCTTGATAGAGCACTTCCACGCTGGCGTCTTGGCCGATTATTCTTGGGAGTTCGAGAGAGCAGCGCGTTTTGGTTGCAGTCCTCCTTTCTGGTTGGCGAAAGGTCGTTTCGTCTGGAGACGGAACGGCATTGAGAATCCCATTCTGCTTGTTTGTTGAACCTTGCTACTCTGAAGCGGTAGCGGGGGGTAGACGCTCACGAAGTATCCAAAGTCCATTCTCGTGCTTGGTGAGACGCGTGGCTGTTGTGGTAAGGGCGCAGTGCACCACTCTGAATTCTTCCCCCACTACTGCCTGAAATATACCCGATAGACTTCCTAAGTGCTTTAGAAGGTGAACTTTGCCTTTCACGAGCTAATTGGATATAACACGCCTGGTGTTCCTCCTCGTTGGAGAGCCACACGTTTGTAGGCTTGTGCGAGTGGCAGGAATACCGGTGTACGAACACTAAGTGGATATACCACGCCTGGTGTTCCTCCTCGTTGGAGAGCCACACGTTTGTAGACTCGTGCGAGTGGCAGGAATACCGGTGTATGAACGTTGTATAGTTCTTGGGCACTGTAGCCCATATTTGGATTGCTGTGATACCGTGTGGAGTATAACACGGAACACTTGTACCACCTGCATTCCTCTCACGAGGGTGGATTTCATTTTTGCTTCCGTTATTCCTGGTTTTCACGCAAAAGAACTTGAAGTGCACATAAACTGTTCTATTTCTGTTTCTCTATCTGTGGATTGTGGTTGAGTCATGGCGCACTCATACGTCCTCTGAGATTCTGGTATCAAGGTCACTTTTTGGTACGTGTGGAAGAAGCGGGATGTCTGCCTAGTGAGAATAACCAGAGAGTAGGATTGGTGTATGTCTAATAATATCTGTCATCTTTCCCATAGTGAAACACATGTGTTCTTGACCCTAATCCGCCTCGTCCTAGGACCCTCGAGGTTGGGGGTGAACGTCCAAGGTCACAAGCGATGAGATTGTACCTCGTTATTTTCTTTACAGGTAGATAGAGTCCGTAGCAAACACCTCACATACAGCCTAGGAGGGAGAAGTGGTGGGAGGAGGCAGAGTAATCTAACGAGTTGTTATTGTCTCATTTCAGGTCTCCTTCCCTGCTGTCCCCACCCTCTCCTTCCCTCGCTCGATCACTTCAATGTTCTGCGCTATAATAGCTATCAGACTTGGAGCTGTCGAGAGGTGGACCATAACGAGCATCGGTCCGATCCTGAGGAGCCGAGGAACCCGACAGAATAATCGGCCCACGGATTTAGCTCCTCCTGATCGGGTCCTTTACTTTAGTATGGCTACCCTTGAGGATGTGGTGGCCGCCTTACATGTAGTACAACAGGAATTGGCGGCCTCCAGACTAGAGACAGCCTCTTTACAAGCCAAGGTAGAACGTTTACAGAGAAACCCGTTTGATGCAGGGGGGTTTTCAGGATCGCAATCACACCCTATTATGGTAGAAGTTCCCACGCCTATACCCCTAGCACCCCCAGAAAGATATTACGGGGACGCAAATAAGATCCAGGTGTTCCTGACACAAGTTATGCTACATTTTAACTGTAAGGCTAAAGCTTTCGCTACAAACCAAGCTAGGGTAGCGTTCCTCATATCCTACTTAGCAGGAGACGCAGCGTTGTGGGCCGTTCCCTTAGTACAGAGAGACGACCCACTCCTTTATGATTGGGATGGCTTCAGAACGGAGTTTGAGATCTTTGACCGTCGGTCACATACCCTATCGGCCGACCGAGAACTATTAGAATTAAGGCAGGGTAGTAAGGAGTTGGTGGTATACCTTACTACATTTAGGCGTTTAGTTGCAGAAACCAACTGGCCCGAGGAGAAACAGTTTGCCATTTATTATCAAGGGTTGAGAGACGAACTGAAGGACATTATTGCTCAGATCGATCCCCAACCAACCTCCTGTAACGAACTGATCAACCTCACCCTACGACTAGAGCACCGGTTAGGTGATAGGAAAAGCGACACCCGGAGAAAAGAAAGAGTTCCCCTGCGTTATGACAGGGTCCATACAAGAGAGGCACCATCGACTCTCGTCGAACCTATGGAGATAGGAGCAGTAAGAGCTCCATTGACCAGTGAAGAACGAAATATGAGAAGGAAGAACGGGCTGTGCCTCTATTGTGGTAAAAAAGGGCATTTTGTTAGAGATTGCCTCCAACGCCCTCAGACCACCCGGGGCACTGGAGGAAAAGAGGCCAACACCTTCACCAAAAAGGAGTCGAAAACTAGATCGCTCGAGAAAGCAAGGAGGGGAACCCTCGAGCGCTACCTATGTGCCCTCTTTAAATGCGGCAGACATAAAACGATTCTTTTACGTCACCATAGAAATTCAGAGCGGTGAAGAGTGGAAAGAGGCCCAAGCACTAGTGGATTCCGGTGCCACAGGAACCTTCATGGATGAGACAGTGGCCTCACAATTGGGAGTAAGCCTCATGAAAAAGGCCATACCAGAAGCTGTGGTAGCAGTGGACGGACGTGTGCTAGACTCTGGTCCAATATGCTTTGTAGCTAATAAGGTGGAGGTCCGATGCAATCCCAGACACGAAGAAACCCTAGACTTTAACATCATCCGGTCCCCCCAGCATGGTATTATCTTAGGACTTCCATGGCTCCAAAAGCATGATCATCTTATCAGTTGGAAAACAAAAACTATCCACTTCAACTCGGAGTAATGTAACCAACATTGCTTCAGGCCGTTGGCTACACCCTCACAAGCCCTCTCTTCACAGCAGTGGATCGCGACGGCGGCAGAAAAAGACATCATCTTACCAGCTCGTTATGAAGGATTCCGCAATGTCTTTAACGAACTTCAGGCAGAAACCCTGCCGCCTCACAGACAGTATGACTGTCAGATAGATTTGGTAGCAGGGGCCGTGGTACCTTGCGGTCGGATTTACGCACTCACGGAAAGGGAGAATGAGCATCTGCGGCATTACTTGGACAAATACTTGGAGTTGGGTTTTATCCGTCCGTCCAAGTCACCCGCTGCATCGCCCCTGTTTTTCATTCCGAAAGCCAACGGAGAGCTACGCTCCTGCATAGATTATAGGGCATTGAATGACATCACAGTTAAGAATCGCTACCCACTTCCTTTAATCCCAGTGCTATTGGAACAAGTGAAGACAGCAACGATCTACACCAAATTAGACCTCAAAGGAGCATACCACCTTGTAAGGATGCGAGCTGGAGATGAATGGAAGACCGCCTTCAAAACCAGATATGGCCTATACGAATATCTGGTGATGCCCTTCGGCCTTTGTAACGCCCCGGCGGCATTTCCGTTTTTTCTGAATGAGGTGTTGCGGGAATTCATGGACAGATTCGTAGTCGTCTACATAGACAATATTCCGGTGTATTCATCGTCTGAAAAACAACACATCCAACACGTGAGCTCGGTGTTACAGGCTCTACGCCTCAACAACTTATATTGCAAACTCAGCAAATGCGAGTTTCATGTAGATGTTGTGGAATTCTTGGGAGTAATGCTTACTCCTAAAGGGCAGGTGATGGCTGAAAGAAAGGTGCAAGCGGTCAAGGAATGGCCCGAACCACAGAATGTTCGCGACGTGCAATGTTTTTTGGGCTTCGCCAATTTCTACAGGCGCTTCATCCATCATTTTTCCAAAACCGTGACTCCCATTACCAAGTTACTCAGAGAAGGATCTACCTTTCAATGGTCCACAGAAGCCCAACGGGCTTTTGATGACTTAAAAACCGCCTTTGTTACGGCCCCCATTTTGGCACACCCCAACCCAGAAAGACCTTACATCGTGGAAGCCGATTCTTCGGAGGTGGCCATAGGAGCCGTTTTGTCACAAAGGAACGATACTACGGGACAAATACATCCTATTGCATTTATGTCCCAAAAGTTAAACGAGGCAGAAAGAAACTACACTATTGCCGAGAAAGAGCTGCTGGCAATCAAAACAGCGTTTACTGAATGGAGACACTTCTTGCTAGGAGCAAAAGAAAAAGTCACAGTCTATACCGACCATAGGAACTTACAGTTCATGCGCTCAGTTAGGCCTTTAACCCCCAGACAGCTAAGGTGGATGCTTTTTTTTGAAGAATTCGACTTTGTAGTGACATTCCGACCCGGGAAGGACAATAAAAAAGCAGATGCGCTTACCAGGCAAGAATCCATCAGAGAAGAAGATGAGCCCATAGAACATGCTATCATACCCCCTCATAAAGTGGTCTGTGCTATTCAAACGGATGATTTCCTGCAGAAAGTAGCAAAAGGAAGCCAAACATGTAAATGGAGATCGTGGTTCCGGAACCACCCCGAGTGGAAAGAAAAACATGGCCTGTTCACGTATAACCGAGTAATATTGATACCATCAAAAACCTTACAGAAACAAGTATTCCAATGGTGCCATGACATACCTAGTGCAGGGCACAACGGCGTGGTCAAAACTCTGGATCGCATTAGGAGACAGTTTTGGTGGCCTAGTATGCGCAAAGATGTGGCTCTTTGGATAAGAGAATGTGAGACATGTGCTCGCACGAAGACGGATCACTCGAAGCAGCAGGGGTTGCTTCAACCCTTACCTACACCCACAGTGCCGTGGAAATACATTTCTATTGACTTCATTACGGGATTACCCAAAGACCAGGGTTGCGACACTATCATGGTCGTAGTTGATTATCTCACCAAACTGGGGCATTTTGTTGCCTGCAAACAGATCCCCACAGCCGGGCAACTAGCCAAACTATTACTAACACATGTTGTTCGACTACACGGACTGCCCCATCGCATCGTGTCCGACAGGGGGACGCAATTCACTGCCAGATTCTGGAAAGTATGGTGTGCTGCCTTACATATACAAGTAGCCTTGTCCACAAGTTTCCACCCCCAGACAGATGGGCAGACAGAACGGGTTAATCAAACCCTCAAACAGTACCTGAGGGGTTATGTAGATTCCACAACAGAGGCTTGGGTGGATCAATTATGGGTAGCAGAAATAGCCTATAATAGCGCCCTACACAGCTCCACAAAAACAACCCCTTTCTACAACACGTACGGCTTTCACCCTAGGTTCCTTCCCTTTCTTCACCCAGAAGTAGGCAACGACCTTCCCGAGGTACAAGAGAGAGTTAAACACATACAGAAAACCTTAAAAAGATCTCAATCCCACTTGCAAAAGGCGAAAGAACGATGCAAAAGAGAAGCCGACAAGCATCGTCGAGTAGGTCCCCAATGTAAACGAGGTGATATGGTATGGTTGTCCAACAAAGAATATTCACTTCAAAAAACGATCCCTAAATATATTGGGCCATATAAGATCATAAAAGTCCTGAGTCCCGTAACCGTAAAACTTGCTTTACCCTTGTCCTTACACATCCATCCAGTGTTCCATGTATCTCTTCTCAAGCCGTCAGTTACCCCCATAAAAAAGAAGCCAATTCCCATATGGGTAGACAGTGAACAAGAATACGAGATAGCAAAGATCTTGGACACTAAGACAAGAGGAAGGAAGAGATGGTATCTTGTAGCATGGAAGGGGTATGGACCAGAAGACAATTCTTGGGAACCCGCTGCGGCCATACACGCGCCCCGTTTGCTCCTCGCCTTCCACAAACAAAACCCCTGTTAGGAAGCGGCTTAAGAGGGGTGTACTGTCAAGAACACGAGTATTCGAGCCGACAATCCTAAGTCCCTTCCGTTCTACCGCGTTCTTCGCTCTGGAGACTACAGGTCCCATGAGCCTTTACGCTTCCGGCATGCGCGCGCAGACGCGGAAGGCTTGATAGAGCACTTCCGCGCTGGCGTCTTGGCCGATTATTCTTGGGAGTTCGAGAGAGCAGCGCGTTTTGGTTGCAGTCCTCCTTTCTGGTTGGCGAAAGGTCGTTTCGTCTGGAGACGGAACGGCATTGAGAATACCATTCTGCTTGTTTGTTGAACCTTGCTACTCTGAAGCGGTAGCGGGGGGTAGACGCTCACGGAGTATCCAAAGTCCATTCTCGTGCTTGGTGAGCCGTGTGGCTGTTGTGGTAAGGGTGCAGTGCACCACTCTGAATTCTTCCCCCACTACTGCCTGAAATATACCCGATAGACTTCCTAAGTGCTTTAGAAGGTGAACTTTGCCTTTCACGAGCTAATTGGATATAACACGCCTGGTGTTCCTCCTCGCTGGAGAGTCACACGTTTGTAGGCTCGTGCGAGTGGCAGGAATAGATAGAGTCCGTAGCAAACACCTCACATACAGCCTAGGAGGGAGAAGTGGTGGGGGGAGGCAGAGTGTTCTAACGAGTTGTTATTGTCTCATTTCAGGTCTCCTTCCCTGCTGTCCCCACCCTTTCCTTCCCTCGCTCGATCACTTCAATGTTCTGCGCTATAATAGCTATCAGACTTGGAGCTGTCGAGAGGTGGACCATAACGAGCATCGGTCCGATCCTGAGGAGCTGAGGAATCCGACAATAAGGCATCCGTCCACAGCCCACATGAGGCGCGCGCCCCCAGCCCACGAGGCGTCCGTCCACAGCCCACATGAACCATCCGCCCCCAGCCCACATGAGGCGTCCATCCACAGCTCACATGAGGCGTCCATCCACAGCCCACATGAAGCACACGCCCCAGCCCACGAGGCGTCCGTCCACAGCCCACATGAACCGTCCGTCCCCAGCCCACATGAGGCATCCGTCCACAGCTCACAAGAGGCGTCCGTACACAGCCCACATGAGGCGTCCGTACACAGCCCACATGAGGCGTCCGTACACAGCCCACATGAGGCGTCCGTACACAGCCCACATGAGGCGTCCGTACACAGCCCACATGAGGCGTCCGTACACAGCCCACATGAGGCGTCCGTACACAGCCCACATGAGGCGTCCGTACACAGCCCACATGAGGCGTCCGTACACAGCCCACATGAGGCGTCCGTACACAGCCCACATGAGGCGTCCGTCCAATGCCCACGAGGCGCGCCCCCAGCCCAGGCACCGCTTCCATCACCACTGACTCCATGCTGCCCAGCGCCAGAACCCCTGCCCCCCGCACCAGCCAGGAAGTCCGCTTCGACGCCAACACCCTTGTCGCTCTCAACCCAGGAAGGACACACACCTGCTGCAAGGCCGTCTCGAAGCGCACCCACGGTCCCTTCACCTGCCTGAACTGCAGCTTCTCATGCCTCGCAGGAACCATGACACCCGCCACGACGGAACCCAACCAGCTCAGATGCATCCTGATCAACACTCGCTCCGCACGCAAACACGCCGTCGAGCTCTGGGACCTACTCGACACCGCATCCCTGGACGTCGCCTTCCTGACCGAGACCTGAATGAACGAAGCCTCCTCACCAGACATCCCCGACGGCTACAAGATCACCCGCAGAGACCGCACCAACGGGGCCGGAGGAGGAATCGCCATCGTCCACAAAAACACCATCAGGGTCTCAACAAACACCAACGACACCCTCAGCACCACCTAACACATGCACTTCCAAATCCACACGGACCCCAAGACCACCCTAAGAGGCACCCTCGTCTACAGACCGCCAGGACCCCGGCCTCAATTCTGCGACTCCATCGCCGACCTCATCAGCACACAAGCGCTGACCTCCACCGACTACATCCTCCTCGGAGACCTGAACTATCATCTGGAGAACAACAACGACAACAACTCATCCACCCTGATCGACAACCTCGGACTACAACAGCTCGTCACGACGCCGACCCACATCGCTGGTCACACACTTGATGCCATCTTCTCCTCAAGACCCCACGTCACCTTCAGCCACGCCTCCAAACTCACCTGGACAGACCACCACTGCATCCACTTGTCCTTCCGAAAACCCCCCACACACCACCGCACCCTACCGATCCCCCGCCGCTGCTGGGGCAAAGTCACCGAAGAACAACTAAAGACAAGCCTTGCACTCAACCCTCCGACCAACCCCACCAACCCCGATGATGGTGCACTCACCCTCGAACGCTGGATGAACGACTGCGCCAACACCGTAGCCCCGCTGAAATAAACCACCAACAGAGACACCAGCAAAAGAGCCAGCTGGTTCACCCCGGAACTCCTCGCCTCAAAGCGCACCTGCCAGAAAATGGAGAACATATGGCATAGCAACAAGATGCTGGACAGCCGCGCTGCCCACAAAGACACCATCCACAACCACCACCACCTCATCAGGACCGCCAAAAGGACCTCCTTCACAGACCGCCTTGACAACAACGCTCACAACAGCAAGGAGCTCTTCAACATCGTGAAGGAACTCTCCAACCCAAGCTCCTGCACCAACGACATCCCGCCATCGCAAGCCCTATGCGACTCCCTCGCCACCTTCTTTCACCGAAAAATCACCGACATCCATGACAGTTTCAAACCCCAGACAACCCCTGCGGGCCTCGTCGCACCGGACCCACCGCACCCCACCGTCCACGACTCCCTGACAACCTGGGCCAACGTGAGTATCGAGGACACAATCAAGACCATGGGCACAATCCACTCCGGATCCCCGTCTGACCCTCTCCCACACCACATCTTCAACAAAGCCGGCAATTCCATTGCACCCCATCTGCGCAGCATCAACCTCCCCTTCGAGACAGCTACCTTCCCTGAGAACTGGAAGCACGCAGAGATCAACGCCCTACTGAAGAAACCCAAGGCGGATCCGAGCGACCTCAAGAACTTCTGGCCCATCTCCCTGCTTCCGTGCCCAGCAAAGGTCATCGAGAAGATAGTTAACATCCAGCTCACCCGTCACCTCGAAGACAACAACATCCTGGACCCCTCCCAATCAGGATTCCGCAGCAACCACAGCACCGAAACTGCCCTCATCGCCGCCACAGACGACATCAGGATCCTTCTAGACAACGGCGAGACGGCGGCCCTCATCCTCCTGGATCTCTCCGCCGCCTTCGACACCGTCTGCCACCACACACTACGCACGCGCCTCCAAGACGCAGGGATCCGGGAGAAGGCCCTGGACTGGACCACCTCCTTCCTCTCCGGCAGAACTCAGAGAGTCCGCCTCCCCCGTTCCAATCCGAGGCCTCCAAGATCATCTGCGGCGTCCCACAGGGATCCTCCCTCAGCCCGACGCTATTCAACGTCTACATGGCACCACTAGCACGCACCGCCCGACCTCAACATAATCTCCTACGCTGACACGCAGCTGATACTCTCCCTCACCAAGGACCCTCTCACCGCCAAACCCAACCTCCACCAGGGAATGAAGGCCGTCGCCGACTGGATGAAGGAAAGCCGACTTAAGCTGAACTCAGACTAGAAGGAGATCCTCATCCTCGGGTCCAACCCCTCAGCATGGGACGACTCCTGGTGGCCCGCATCACTGGAGACCCCCCCGACCACGCACGCAACCTGGGAGTCATCCTCGACTCGAAACTCACCATGACCAAACAAGTTAACGCAGTATCCTCCACCTGCTTCAACACCCTCCGCAAAATCTACAGATGGATCCCGACAAACACGAGTAAAACAGTCACCCAGGCCCTAGTCAGCAGCAGACTCGACTACGGAAACGCCCTCTACGCCGGAACCCCGTCCAAGCTCATCAGCTAACTACAAAGAATCCAGAACGCCTCTGCACGCCTGATCCTCGACGTCCCGCGCCGCGACCACTTCACCCCCCACCTGAGGAACCTGCACTGGCTCCCTGTCGACAGAGAGATCTCCTTCAAGCTCCTGATCCACGCACACAAGTGTTGTATCTCAATTCCTCAGGTGCATCTTCTCCGTAGCTGCTCAGCCAAGTTAAATGTGATGTGTGCGTGGAATGTTGGAATGCTTGACGACAGAGAGACTGGAATGTTGGTGTGCCTGTTTGTGTGGTGAGAGTGGCAGTTGGAGAGAGTGGGCTGAGCGGCAAAGATGCTGCTCCTGGTGGGTCCTGTAACATACTTCTACTAAACCAACCAATAAACCTTCTACTTCTGTTATACCTACTGGCTACCTCTGATCATCATTGGATTTAACTTATTTACATTACAACAATGGCGACGATCTGGAAGAAACCCTGCGTGCTTTGGCCACAAGACTACAGCAAGTGAGGAAAATTACACATTTTACAGAACTTTATTTTACAAGAAACTACTCAAAGCTAAGCAACTTTAAAAGGAAAGGAAAAGAACGCCCCAAGGTCCCACCAGTGTCCTTCACCATCTGGACAGCCTACCCAGGGCGCTTCACATTCCTCATACTTATGGATTTATACTTCAAAAGAAATTAGATACAGCGTTAATTAATATATGTTTAAGACTGGTTTACTTTCAGAATCCTGCTTTCCGAACCGTGAACTTTAAAAAAAAAGAAAGAAAATGTTCCACGATTTTTAAACTACTGGCTTCAGCAGTGCCTAGCTACGTGTCAAACATGTTGAGAAACTTGATGTTATTTATCTGATGTCAGAAGACACCGTTTATTTTTGCTCTGGCAAGGCTGCGGATATCACCATGGACATTAGTGTGGCATTAGATAATTATTTTACGGTGTTGGAGACAGGCGCTCATTAACTGACTGACGCGATGGGCTACTGGACAAGTGTTACGTGACCAAGTATGGTGCTCTACCTATGTCTTGGGTGAGTTTTTGTCCGTGTTGACTTTCATACTTTGAGCCTGGTCAAGGGTGGACTGTTTAGCAGTGCGCGTTGATGTTCACGATTTGAAAATGTGGCGCGTGGTTTCCTCAGCGCGCTCGAACTCACCTGTGTTCTCCGTGAGGCGAGTCTGCTTCCATGCCTGTCAGAGCTGTTCCTTGACGCCTGTGTGCACAGACGTACTGTGAGCCATCCGGCTTGGCGTCATCAAGCGTGCCGCCATATTGAGTTTCCACAAGAGCCACCTAAGCCATGCTGTTTCCCGGTGTTCATTCAGCGTTGCTCTTTCTGCCAGTTAAGTTTTGTTTTCAAAATACACCAGGACATCGGATTCTGCTGTTTCTTCAAATGCCTGCCTGTTCAGATGCTCGGTGATAATCGAGTAGTGTAGCTTGATGAACTGACGCATTTAAAAAAAAAACTATCTTGCAACGAATGAAGAGAAGAATACTTAAAAAGGGATCTACGGTGACAACGTTATTTATTTTAGTTTATTGTGTTATAATGGACATCGTATGCTATATTACAATGTTAGTGACATCTTACAGTTGTGTGTTGCTCACCCTTCATAATTTTTACATGATTATTACTGTTGATATTTACGACTTTCCTTATTTGTTTTTACTGACTTAGATACTTTCAGGGTATTAGGCATTATCTTCAGGGTATTTGATGTTGGGAGCTGGTCTCCTTACTCTAGTTACATTCTTCAGTGGGGGTAGTGCGCACACCCTTCACACTGATTTCACCCTACATAGTCACGCTTGCATTACTCTCTACATTGTTATCTTTCAGTGATTACTTGCGCAGTGGGCTGTGTACCCATCTTTTGTTAAAAGGCGCAGTGGGCAGTGTACCCACATTTTTCTTTAGAAACTGGTAACGGGCAGTGTACCCACTTTTAGTTTTAATGCGCGATGGGCTGTGTACCCATCTTTTGTTTTAATGCGCAATGGGCAGTGTACCCATCTTAAGTTTAAGGCGCAATGGGCTGTGTACCCATCTTTTGTTTTAATGCGCAATGGGCAGTGTACCCATCTTAAGTTTAAGGCGCAATGGGCAGTGTACCCATCTTTTGTTTTAATGCGCAATGGGCAGTGTACCCATCTTAAGTTTAAGGCGCAATGGGCAGTGTACCCATCTTAAGTTTAAGGCGCAATGGGCAGTGTACCCATACTTTATTTAAAAATGTGTAATGGGCAGTGTACCCATCTTGAGTTTTAATGCGCAATGGGCAGTGTTCCCATCTTTAGTTACAATGCGCAATGGACAGTTTATCCATATTTTTTTTTTTTTTTGAGATCCATAAGGGGCAGTATACCCATCTTTAGTTTTTACGCACAAGGGCACTGCACAATACGCAGTGAAACCTATATGTTCAATATTTTGTGACGCTTTTTCTATCGCCTTGCACCTTTCTCTTACATCAATTTTTCTGCTTTCTCTTACTTCTATATCACACTTTTAATTCCTTTATTTTTCTATTTCTCTTCTCTCTTTACTTTTATGATGCTATAATCGAGTGTTTAACACGCAGGTTTTACATGCAACGTTTTACATGCAATTGTTGAATTATTTCTATTATTTGTTTTCCCAAGGGAAGGGGATGTGCTATATCTTGAAGCTTTTCACACTGTTTCACCCTCCTTTCATTCTAGTCACTTTCTACTACTTATTCACATCTTTCTAACCTGTCACTAGACTTTCATTCTTCCTCTAATGTTTATTGTGCGCAACGATGCAAGTACCATCATTCATACTTTCATGCTACAAGGTTGCAAATTATTGTTGTTTATTCTTGTCCAAAGAAAGGGGATGTGTTGTATCTCAATTCCTCAGGTGCATCTTCTCCGTAGCTGCTCAGCCAAGTTAAATGTGATGTCTGCGTGGAATGTTGGAATGCTTGACGACAGAGAGACTGGAATGTTGGTGTGCCTGTTTGTGTGGTGAGAGTGGCAGTTGGAGAGAGTGGGCTGAGCGGCAAAGATGCTGCTCCTGGTGGGTCCTGTAACATACTTCTACTAAACCAACCAATAAACCTTCTACTTCTGTTATACCTACTGGCTACCTCTGATCATCATTGGATTTAACTTATTTACATTACAACAACAAGGCACTCCACAAAACCGGCCCAGCCTACCTCAACCGCCGACTCTCCTTCTAGGTACCCAACAGGATACTCCGCTCTGCTGACCACGCCCTGGCCACGGTCCCGCGCATTCGTAGAACCACAGCCGGAGGCAGGTCCTTCTCCCACCGCGCCGCCAAGACCTGGAACACCCTCCCCCTCTACCTACGAAAAAACCGAAGACCTAATGACCTTCAGGAGACAACTCAAGACCTGGCTTTTCGACCAGTAGCAGTGGCACCCCCCCCCCCCCCCCAGCACCTTGAAACCCTTATGGGTAAGTAGCGCGCTTTAAAAATTAACTGATTGATTGATTGGGAGCCTGTGCAGGGCTCTGCTGCCTTTGGTTTGGGTTTGTGCTCTAGAAATACCATATACAGACACACAAACACATGGATACAGGAGTGCCTACTTACAATAGTGCATAGATGTTCATGCACACACGTGCATCCACACATAAATGCATACATACATAGGTATGCATAGAAGCTTATAGGATTCCTCCCCGTGGCTTATCCCCCCTCCTCTCTCTCCTTCCAGAATGTACGCTCCTGATTCCTTGAACTCTACACCCCTCGCGCCCGTGCACAGCCGCCCCCTCCCGCTGCCCATGTTCTGACCTTTGACCTCTGACCCTGACAGCCACCGTGCACAGAGCTAGGCCTCCCCCCCCCCACGGCACCTCCCACTGTGGCACAGGACGAGGGAAGGACCCACCTCCAGCGCCGTCTCCAATCCGAAGCACCGCGGCCCGGCCCCGGCTCGTGCGGATGGCTCCAAGCTGCCCAGGGTCACACCGTGTCGCTGTCTGCGCATGCGCGGTAGGGCTGTACAGAATGTACGCACACTGACCACACGCCTATCAGGAAACACTGGTCCGCGCCTGCGCAGTATGCTCGCCATGTCATCAGTGTTACATCTCTGCACGTGCGCAGTGATGCCGGCAAATCTGTGGTGTTATCGGAGTGCGGACGAGCAGTGAGTTTACATTAGTCCCTATCACTGCTCTGCGTCTGCGCAGTGAGCGCACTTTATGAGCGTATCACCTCTCTGTGCATGCGTAGTGCGCTCATCTGATCAGCCGCGTCACCCGTTTGCACATGCGTGGTTAGGCCAGCTGTCTGTCCTGCGCAGTGTGCCCATTTCATCAACCGTGTCTCCCCTCTGCGCCCAGGGCGATGTCCGTCATTCATGCGCATGCGTACTGACCAGTACACTGCCTCCATCTGGTCTGAGGTCCGCAGCAAGTGTGAAGCTCCTGGGGCCGATCGGAGCACTACCGGGAAATGGAAGGAGCAGCAGCGCCACCTGGTGGACACTTCTTGCTACCACACTGGGAGGAATAAAAGCGATGTAGGCAGAACAGACCTGCAACAAGGGGATACATACTGACACCTGCCTGAGACTAGTGCCGCAGCTAGCCATGGGCGTCCGCAGACATTTTTCCAGGGGGGGGGCGAACCTGGCAAATGAAGGGGCGTGGCTAATGTTAATCAATAGGGGCGGGGCTAAAATGGCAGACAATCAGGATCGGGTAATGTTCAGGCCAACCTGAGAAAAACAAGCATTGGCATAGCCAATAGGTCTCGCCTTTGGGACCTTATGACTGACTCACTGACTGAAGAACTTATATAGCGCACTTTTGCCAAGGCGTCTTGGCGCTGGGTAAGTATGATGCCGGCAGTATAAGTATTTAGTTCTGCAGCAGGTACCAAAGGCGAGACCAATTGGCTATGCCAAAGCTTGTTGTCATATCTGGGCATGTTGAGAGGCTAGGGGACTGGGTCTCGATGTCGGGTTGGGAGCACAGCAATGACCTACTCAATTTGAATGTGTAGGTAATACAACCGGAGGGGTGAAACGAAAGGTTCACTACCAGGAATAACAGGAAGGTAGAAAGTTAGGCTGGTTAGAAAGGTAAGGCGGGGTAGAGGCAGGCATGGTGGTGAGGGGAGAAACAGATGCATGCTAAGAGAGCGCTGTGAGGGAGTGAGGCGAAATGGGAAGAGGCACTGAAGGTGGGTCGGGTAAAGACCGTAGTGAGGCAAACAGAAGGGTAGCGAGGGGTGAAGGGTAGACAAAGAAGTGGGGTGTAGAAGAAAAAGATTCAGGAGCAGAGACAGGTAAATCAAAGCTGGAGAGGGGAGAATAACGCAGTCGTAGAATGTGAGGGGGCCAGGTAGAGAGAGGGAGAGGTGTGTCATAGAAAGGTAGATGCAAAAACAACAATTGATGGACAGAATGCAGAACAATGTCATACATTCACTCCAGTACAGAGATCTGGGCCTAAATCCATCGTTTTTTTGCTCACCATGCCATTCCAGTTTGAACCCAGCCATATGCAAATCAGTCTTGACCCTGTGCCCCATGGGAACAGTCCAGCCCGAACTGCCAAGCCAGGTCCTCCCTGGACTGGAAACAAGCATCCTAGGACCGGTTTCGGGCTTTCAGCACTCGTCAGCCAGGATAGCTTGATTCCAGTGGCATGGAGAGCACGGGACTCACGTCTGAGCATACCCTTCCCACTCGGGGTGACAAATGCAAAAACAACAATTGATGGACAGAATGCAGAACAATGTCATACATTCACCCCAGTACAGAGATCTGGGCCTAAATCCATCGTTTTTTTGCTCACCATGCCATTCCAGTTTGAACCCAGCCATATGCAAATCAGTCTTGACCCTGTGCCCCATGGGAACAGTCCAGCCCGAACTGCCAAGCCAGGTCCTCCCTGGACTGGAAACAAGCATCCTAGGACCGGTTTCGGGCTTTCAGCCCTCGTCAGCCAGGATAGCTTGATTCCAGTGGCATGGAGAGCACGGGACTCACGTCTGAGCATACCCTTCCCACTCGGGGTGACAAATGCAAAAACAACAATTGATGGACAGAATGCAGAACAATGTCATACATTCACCCCAGTACAGAGATCTGGGCCTAAATCCATCGTTTTTTTGCTCACCATGCCATTCCAGTTTGAACCCAGCCATATGCAAATCAGTCTTGACCCTGTGCCCCATGGGAACAGTCCAGCCCGAACTGCCAAGCCAGGTCCTCCCTGGACTGGAAACAAGCATCCTAGGACCGGTTTCGGGCTTTCAGCCCTCATCAGCCAGGATAGCTTCATTCCAGTGGCATGGAGAGCACGGGACTCACGTCTGAGCATACCCTTCCCACTCGGGGTGACAAATGCAAAAACAACAATTGATGGACAGAATGCAGAACAATGTCATACATTCACCCCAGTACAGAGATCTGGGCCTAAATCCATCGTTTTTTTGCTCACCATGCCATTCCAGTTTGAACCCAGCCATATGCAAATCAGTCTTGACCCTGTGCCCCATGGGAACAGTCCAGCCCGAACTGCCAAGCCAGGTCCTCCCTGGACTGGAAACAAGCATCCTAGGACCGGTTTCGGGCTTTCAGCCCTCGTCAGCCAGGATAGCTTGATTCCAGTGGCATGGAGAGCACGGGACTCACGTCTGAGCATACCCTTCCCACTCGGGGTGACAAATGCAAAAACAACAATTGATGGACAGAATGCAGAACAATGTCATACATTCACCCCAGTACAGAGATCTGGGCCTAAATCCATCGTTTTTTTGCTCACCATGCCATTCCAGTTTGAACCCAGCCATATGCAAATCAGTCTTGACCCTGTGCCCCATGGGAACAGTCCAGCCCGAACTGCCAAGCCAGGTCCTCCCTGGACTGAAAACAAGCATCCTAGGACCGGTTTCGGGCTTTCAGCCCTCGTCAGCCAGGATAGCTTCATTCCAGTGGCATGGAGAGCACAGGACTCACGTCTGAGCATACCCTTCCCACTCGGGGTGACAAATGCAAAAACAACAATTGATGGACAGAATGCAGAACAATGTCATACATTCACCCCAGTACAGAGATCTGGGCCTAAATCCATCGTTTTTTTGCTCACCATGCCATTCCAGTTTGAACCCAGCCATATGCAAATCAGTCTTGACCCTGTGCCCCATGGGAACAGTCCAGCCCGAACTGCCAAGCCAGGTCCTCCCTGGACTGGAAACAAGCATCCTAGGACCGGTTTCGGGCTTTCAGCCCTCGTCAGCCAGGATAGCTTGATTCCAGTGGCATGGAGAGCACGGGACTCACGTCTGAGCATACCCTTCCCACTCGGGGTGACAAATGCAAAAACAACAATTGATGGACTGGGGGAGAATGTCTGCATTGTCAGCATTCCGTCCATCATTTGTTTGTTGTAACGCTTTTCGCCCCAAGTGGGATGGGTATGCCCAGACGTGGGTCCCGTGCTCACTACGCCACTGGAGTCAAGCTATCCTGGCTGATGACGGCTGATAGCCAGAAACCGGTCCTAGGATGCTTGATTCCGGTCCAGGGAAGACATGGCTTGGCAGTTCGGGCTGGACTGTTCCCATGAGGCACAGGGTCAAGACTGATTTGCATATGGCCATGTCTGAACTGGGGTGGTGTAGTGGGCAAAAGAACGATGGATTTAACCCAGATCTCTTGACTGGGGGAGAATGTCTGCATTGTCAGCATTCCGTCCATCATTTGTTTGTTGTAACGCTTTTCGCCCCAAGTGGGATGGGTATGCCCAGACGTGGGTCCCGTGCTCACTACTAGGCCTGGGCGAAGCACTACGCTACGCTCGCGTAGTTTGCGAAGTTCGCGCTACTTCGCACTACGCGAACTGCACGTAGCACAGTGCGAACACGCGTAGCGTAGTGTTGCGTAGTGCTGCGGTCATTTTTTGCTTGCTCGCGGTCCTCAACGTCAAGTTGGCGACCGCGAGCAAGCAAAATGACATCCTGGCGAGACTTTTTCCTTGTTCGCGATCGCGAGCATGGAAAATAAACCTCCCGGCGAGATTCCTAACGCAAGGAGGTCAGGTTTCTCATTGCGAGGGGTCGCGTATGCTCGCGACCGCTCGCGATGAGAAACTACCAGTTCGCGTTGAGAAAGCTGCAGCTCGAGTAAAAATCTACTCGAGCAGCAGAAAACTACAGCTCGCACTGTGCAAGATGCCATTTTCAATGATTGCACAGTGCCGGTTGCTTGTCCGCACTGTGCAATCATTGAAAACAACATCTTGCACAGTGCGAACATGTTACTACGCAGTTCGCGAAGTGCTACGCGTAGCTCGCGAAGTGCGAACTTCACTTTGCGTAGCTTCGCGAAGCGCTACTTCGCGAACTACGCCCACCCTTACTCACTACGCCACTGGAGTCAAGCTATCCTGGCTGATGACGGCTGATAGCCAGAAACCGGTCCTAGGATGCTTGATTCCGGTCCAGGGAAGACATGGCTTGGCAGTTCGGGCTGGACTGTTCCCATGAGGCACAGGGTCAAGACTGATTTGCATATGGCCATGTCTGAACTGGGGTGGTGTAGTGGGCAAAAGAACGATGGATTTAACCCAGATCTCTTGACTGGGGGAGAATGTCTGCATTGTCAGCATTCCGTCCATCATTTGTTTGTTGTAACGATAGAAAGGTAGAGACAGCTGAGGAAGAGGGAATAATAAAGACTGAGGTAGACAGGTGAGGTAGAGGGGTGCGTTGATATAAAGGAAGTGCAGAGATGTGTCACAGATGTTTCTGAAGAGGAAAAGAAGTCGAGATATTGAGAAAGAAGTAAGGTACAAAAAGAAGTAAAGGGGTGAACAGAGGTAGAAAGAGTGGAAGGGGAGAGAACACGTAGAAGATGAATGGCAGGGTAAAATGAGCGATCAGGCAGTGAGTGTGAGGAGTGGGATACAGAGGCATATGTGGCAGTGAGCATGATGTGCGGGGTACAGAGGGATATGTTGTGGCAGTGCCAACAAGGTGCGGGGTACAGAGGGATATGTTGTGGCAGTTAGCGCAAGGTGTGGGGTACAGAGGGATATGTCATGGCAGTTAGCGCGAGGTGTGGGTTACAGAGGGATATAAGGCAGTGAGCGCAGGCAGGGCCGGCTTTAGTGCTCGTGGCGCCAAGTGCGACAATGCTTTTTGGCACCCCCAATGACCACCTCCACTACAGGTTCTTCATAACCATCCTTTGACAGCGCCCCTCAAGCCTCCGTAACCATTCAGTCTCAGGTGCATTTAATTCATTTTATAGCGCCGCTCCTATCAGTGTAAGGTGTCAGAACACTTTACATCACACAGATTACATAGAGACAATCAATCATAAGTGTGTAAATCAGTGCATAGGAAATGTTACATAAGAGAGAGGACAAGAAGGTGTAGGAGTCACATGTCATCCATACAGGTAGGCAGGATAGTTTAAGAGTGCTTGGTCAGGAGAATCAGAAACCTAGAATTTAAAACCTAGCACCATGGATGGGGGGTTCTCTTTATTAATAAGAATTGATTTCTACCCAAATTAACCCATTTTGCCACATTAGGATAATGAAAAACTGGGGGGAAATCATAACGCCCTAGCCCAGTTTGCATGCATCTTTGATAACAGTTTTTTGCTCACTGTTCCACATTAGGATTTTAACTCATAAAGAGTTATCAACAATATGGTCTCTCTGACAAAAGTGTGACCCACTGACCTATTTACATTACATTATACGCACTTTGTGAGCTGCACGTTCTTTGCAGCAAGCATAGTAACCCTCTGCGCTACCTTAGGATGAGTAGAAACTTCCATTACACAAAACTTTGATCTCTCCCTCCCTCTCTCTCTCTAAGGAAGTGCATTAATCACTGCAGTCATTTAGACATTTTTTATTGGTGGCTGAAAATTTCTAGGAGTCCAGGAAAGAAGCAGGTGCTTTTAAAATCATCATATTAGGGCCCCCTACACGAAGTCAGCAGCCGGTGCGGTGGCACCGGTTGCACCGCCCTCGAGCCGGCCCTGAGCACGAGGAGTGGGGTACAGGGGGATATGAGGCAGTGAGTGTGGGGAGTGGGGTGCAGAGGGATATGAGGTAGTGAAACACAGGGACGTCCTGCCAGACATGATAGGGTGCATACTGGCAGATAGATATGTTATTGACACGAGTCTGTGTACGTTTTAGTGGGATCTGAAATCCGGGCTATGCTGCAACCTCAATTTTAGACTTGGGACAATAATGCATCGACTCCCGGTAGACCTTCATTCAGAAGACCCCTTGCTCTCAAGCTACAGAGTGTTAAAATGAGGTCTTTGTGTCCAGACCTAACCACTCGTGCTTGTGGCGCGCAGCTCAAACTGGCCATTGTCATTCTGTTTGTGATAATCAGCCACAGACAGAATGACAATGGGCGGGAGGGGCTGCGAGGAGGAGTGCGAGGTGCCCATCAAGGAGCTGAGGCCTCTGGCAGGGAACACCTCTGCTCCCTGCAGGGCCCGTAATTACTGACAAAAGGCGTCCGTAAAAGCATGGGTGGCCGCAGGGGGGGCAAGGAGGAGCACTCCAGGGGGGGGAAAGCGCCCCTACTTGCCCCCCCCTGCGGACGCCCATGCAGCTAGCTAAGGAAGGCAGCCACGTCCCATCCAGAAGGGAAAACAGAAGGTGGATAGTCATTTCAGTGTGGGAAGGACGCAAGCGAGCCCCATTCGGCAAAGGCGACTAGAGACGCCTGGGGGTTCCAAGCAGGAGAGAAAATAGAGCAACGGCATGCACTGAGGTGGCAGCAAGGTATGCACCGCAGGGACTGCTATTGCGACACGCAACCGGTGGTGAGGTCAGTGCACGTTGCTCTGAGTACTGGCACAAGCAAATCCAGAAGGTGAGCAAGAAGAAGATGCGCAGAAGGTAGAGCACGAGGGGCAAGCCCATGGTGCCACGAAAACCTTGAGTGCGTCTATGGTGAAAGACAGCGCCGGAACAGGAGCTGCAGAACCCACCGACAGCGATTAGGGTATCGGCAAGAAGGGAACACTGAACACAGCAAGAACGAAGCGCAGCGGCACCTGGTGGCCACAGGTTGTCACAGCAGCAGGAAAAGACAGTAAGACCACCAGAAAGACAAAGGGTGGTTCAGGGACCCAGCACCAAGCAAGCGAGCAACAGCACAGAGACAGCGGCTACTGCTCCAGAAATGCAAGCACTGAAGAGAGTTAGCAGTAAGCGAGTGCATCCAACGAAGCAACCAAAGGGCGCAGTCAGAAGCGCGCTGAAGCACTGACACAGCGAGAGAATGAAAGGAGTGGTTGCACGACCACCAGAAGCCGACCGGCCGATGGTCGCAAGGAGGAAGAAGCCGACCAGCAAGATGGTCGCAAGGAGGAAGAAGCCGACCAGCAAGTGGTCGCAAGGAGGAGGAAGCCGACCACCCAGAGGGTGGCACGGAAGACGCCGACCGGCCGATGGTCGCACGGAGGAAGCCGACCACCCAGATGGTGGCACGGAAGAAGCCGACGACCCAGATGGTCGCACGGAAGAAGCCGACCACCCCGCTGGTGGCACGGAGGAAGCCGACCACCCAGATGGTCGCACAGAAGAAGCCGACCACCCAGATGGTCGCAAGGAGGACGACGCTGACCACCAGTTGGTCGCAAGGAGGATGCAGGCCTACAAGAGGTCGGAGAGCACACTGACCTGCCAAGGGTCAGAGCCAGAGAGAAGAGGAAGTCCGAGGGGATGTCACTGAAGAGGACCCCATGAGAGGTCCACAAAGAGGACCAGGAGGAGAAGGACAAGAGGTCCAGCAACATCAACATCACTCGAAATCAGAAGCAACTACGAGACAGACGGTCGCGACGACCGGTCCAGTCATAGAGTAGAAGGAAGACAGTGTCCTAGTGGCGGGACAAGACCAGAGGGAAACGCGTAGAGTGCACGCTACACGAAGAAGCCTGGTAAGGACGAGCAAGAAGGCAGGAAGACTGGATCACGTCGCAATGAAAGGAAAAGGAAGACAGATCCTGAGTGGCACGACGCCACGACGAAGGAGGAAGAGAAGAGGAAAGGAGAAGAGCACAGATGTGTGCGTGACAGATCAACACAACACACACCGGAAAGGGAGTACCCGAAGAGGGAAGTAAGAAGGTGCATGGACACCCAGACCCAGTACCTGGAAAACAACATCAGCCCCACTGGGAGTATACGTCGATGCGTAAACCCGAAGGTCACCCGGGGACGACAGACACGAGCAGGCCGGTCCGTTGGTAACAACCACCTCTGGGACGTCACGGAAACAAGACCGTGGACATCCAAGGGGCAGAGGCCTCAGGGACACCGGTGGCAGCGGATCCCCAAGACGAGAGATGGACTGTTGAAGCTGGCTCTGGAGCTCCTGGGAGAACAAAGGCAGAGCGCGAAGGACCAAGTGCCAACAGCACCCTTTCAGGCGGAACTTCGGACACGGAAAGAGGACCCGTAGCGACTCCCCCAACGCGAGTGGAGCGACAAGGCGGCGGTCCACCGGTCCAGTGGAAACCTGGCAACAAAGGGCCTCCGGGTCGTCCAGTGAGAGGGGACACCCACGAGAGAGGGGTATCCGTGAGAGGGATATCCTGCAACAGTGAGTCCGGTAAGAAGACAACTACTCAACTACTAGTTGGAGGAAACACCTCTACCAGGGCATACAGCGGAAAGCTGAATAACGATGGTCCACCATCATTCCACCCACACTTCCACCGACGGCGGTACAGGAAAGAGACTGTAAAGCGCACTTCCACGATGTAAGTCCAAAAGAACACATCCGTAGAGCACTCAGACATCGTGCCAAGGAGGCCGAGTGGTCCCGGTTGTCAGAACACCCTCGCCGGCAGTTGACCATCAGCAAAGAGACTACGTGGAAGTCCTGATCACCAATTTATGGTTTATTTGTAACTTGTGTTTACTCCCACAGGTTCGGACTTTCATTTGGTTGAACTTTCATTAAAGTTTGGGAGGGATGTAGTATCCGGCTGGATACAGTCTAGTGTTCCATTGTGCCTGTAACCCACACTGAACACCCACCCACCACAGGCGTCACCAGTCAGGTGACCCTGACAATAAAAGGGGCCGAGCGCACGTGCTCGTGGCCAGTTTACAGTACCAGCCATCCTGTGTCTGCGTCCCTCACTTATCCACATGCGGGCCTGAGGGCCCAATCACCACAGTGGTTAATTTATTACAAAGCCAAGAACAGTTGGACATAAAACCACCTCAAGATGAGGGCGTAGAAATAGATTTGGACTCATACAAAGCCAAACCTGCGGGCGAACTTCCCAGGTCAAACAGGATGACTGGAGAAGCCGCCCCAGGGTCACTGGATGATCATCCAACCACTGTAGGAGTCATTTTTACATCATCAAGCTCTTGAAGCCAGCAGCAGAATGTAGAAACTCGGCCTGATGATTTGAGGATGATGTGCAAATGACTTCCTGATTACTTCACAAGGTGGGTTTGTTCCTGAGGACTAGAAGATGATTTGAAAATGACTTTCTGATGACTTCACAAAACAAGATTGTTCCTAATGATTTGAGGATGAGTACCTGATTACACAAGTTTTCTAATGCGTTCAAATAGGAATGGCAGGACTTATTCCGCAGTGCACTGCTGGGGCCATTAGAGTGAGGTACGTACATTGGGAGTAACTTCTCATAGCAGTTTGTTACATTCAAAGTGCTTTTATTTTCCATCCCTAAAGTAAGTGTGTTTTTTAATTATTTCTATAATTGTAAATTAATATTTTTCATAGTAATTCCACCTACAACCTAGCGCGTGTAAATATATATATATATATATATATATATTTTGTACTTAGATGGTAGACTTGCTTGATTCTACAAAGTATCAACGGCTGTTATTTACATTTCCATTACAGTTAGACTATGCAAGTGGTTCACATTGGATTCACTCACCCACGATAAGGTTATGTGCACCAAGGGTAGATGGACGACCATGGTATTCCCCGTACTCTTTGATACTATATCTTTGGTCGAACTATCTGAACACTGACCCTAGCACTAGATGAATTGGTGAGTTGGACATCTGTTACTATAACGTCAGTGCCTCACACCTGCATAGAGAGTAATACGTACAAAGATACCAGGGACACGTAAACCGGTACTATACCTTGACCCGCATGCACTCCCCCCCACAGGGATGATGCACCTAAGTACTTCACCTATGACACCGCACACGTCGTAGACGAACACATCATGCACTTAAACTCTAGGGCGGGGAAGCATATCTAACATACCCTAAAACCACACTGTAAGAAGAAGAGAAGCATAACACTGAATGAAATACAGTCCATTAAATGCGCACTTTGTTGCTATTCGCACAACAATTTTATGTATATTTTACTGTCTTTCACTGTGTCACGTGGTATGTTTGACCAGAACGACAATATTTAAATGGGATATGACCCAGGATAGGGTCAGGTGATCAAGACCATGGACGTGGCCAAAACGCATCTTGTTTGTCAAGGAAAATAAATTTCTAACCTAATCAAGTGGGCTTCTGGATCTGTTGTTTGCTGTATCCAGTTCGTTACATGTGGAATATTATATATATATATATATTCACAGAAAAAACCATAGGTTTCAGGCACGTTATAGTTAGGAATTAGCATTTAAAAAACCTCAGAAATTCACTGAAAAAACCATAGGTTTCAGGGGTGTTATAGTTAGCTGGACTTTTCACTTGTACAAAACCATTGAAATTCCCCCGTTATAGTTAGTTCAGCTAACTATAACTCGCGCGCCCGCAATGCACTGCTGATGACGTCACATATTACATCACTCATGACATGGTCAGTGACATCACTCATGACATCACTGATGACATCTCAAATGACATCACTGATGACATCACTGATGACATCATCCAGTGAATGTGTGTTTTTCTGAAAATTAAATATGTTTTATATATGTATATTTCAAGGTCGATGGAAGAATAAATGGGTATATAAGTGTCTAAATGGATGATTTGTTTTTGAAAAATTGATTCTGTAACTGACTGATTAAGTGTATCATAGTGAATACATGGCTTAGTGAGTAATGTTTAAATATGTAAATATCTGTATCAGTCTCTCACTTTGTGTATAAGTGGCTGCATGGGTTGGTGAGTAGCTACATGGGTGTCTATATAGGTTATTAATTGTTTTTTTGAGTATCAGTCTGAGTGTCTGCATGGTTCGGTGGGGGGTATTACGTAGTGCATAGGTGCATGAATGAGTGACTCACTGTTTGTATGTGTTGAACACAGCATGTGTGCAGGACTGTATGGGTGGATGAGTGTGTGTATGGGTGTGTTAGTGAGTGAATGACTGTCTCAATAGTGTCTTTATGAGTAACTACATATGTTTTAAACTAGTATATGTGACTATTGGTGTATATATGTGAGTATATGCGAGAGTGAGAGATTGAAAGAGTTCCTGTATGAATAAGTATGTGTTTCTATAAGTGATTGTTTAAAAGACTAAGTATGTGTAAGTTTCCGTAGAAGTAAGTATGGTGGTGTGTGTATAACTGTATATGCAAGTAAATGTATGTTTGATTCTTTATTAGCATGAGTGACTATGTGTGTGAGTAACTCTATGGATGAGTGGCATTGTGTAACAGGATGTATAGGTGTATGAGTACATATGATGAGTGAGTACATGTATGAGTGACTGTATAGGACTGTTGGTGAATGAGTGGATGTGTATGTGGATCTTAGAATTACTGAAGAGGTTGTTGTAACTGGTATTGGTATGTCCATTGTTTTGAAAATTTTAGTCTCTATTTTTGAATGTGTGTATCAAAGGTTATATTAGGGTGAGAGAAGGTCTGCCACTCTATCACAAGGATGATGTCATCAGTGATGTCATCAGTGATGTCATTTGAGATGTCATCAGTGATGTCATGAGTGATGTCACTGACCATGTCATGAGTGATGTAATATGTGACGTCATCAGCAGTGCATTGCGGGCGCGCGAGTTATAGTTAGCTGAACTAACTATAACGGGGGAATTTCAATGGTTTTGTACAAGTGAAAAGTCCAGCTAACTATAACACCCCTGAAACCTATGGTTTTTTCAGTGAATTTCTGAGGTTTTTTAAATGCTAATTCCTAACTATAACGTGCCTGAAACCTATGGTTTTTTCTGTGAATTTCAAAGGTTTTTTAAATGCTAATTTCTAACTATGCCTACAGAGATAGGACATGTGAAGAAAGAAGAAAAAATGCACAGAAAGAAACAAAAGAAGTGCAGAAAGAAGCAACAGAAGTCCTCAAATACGAAGATAAGTGCAGGAAGAAGGATAACGTGCAGAAAGAACAAAAAGAAGAGCAGAAAGAAGCCTTGTTGCAAAATCATCCTGTACCCTCAACTTTTTCAGACGGATACTGGTGGTAACTGAGTCTGACTAACCAGTCCTAGAGCCAGTGCTATGTTAAAAGACACTTAGAATACAGTGAAAACACCTACATACACTAGGGAACATTATGCGTTGGGGTCCCCCTGTGATGAGCATGACCTCCTCTGTAAGCCCCTAGTATATAATAGGGCATGGGGATTAAAACTACCTCTTAAAACAGGCCACAGGGCGTTTTTGCACACGTTAACTCAGGCCCCGTCCCCTCCATTCACCACTGTGTAAACACGCCCTGTGTCCATTTTTAGTTGGGAGATTAAGTTCATTTGAATCCTGAGGGTCCCTAGGGTCCAACTAGCCCACTAGGTACCTCCAGTAAGTGCCACAGAGCTGCGTTGCAGAGAGGTGTAAAAAGTGGCACGGCCTGGACCACCTCTCTGCAATGCAGCTCAGTGGCGCTTACTGGAAGCACTTGGTGGGCTAGTTAGCCCCCAGGGGCCCTCAGTATTGAAGGGAAATTATATCCCCAATTTAAAACGTGCCATAATGCGTGTTTGCACACGTCACCTCAGGCCCCGTCCCCTCCATTCACCACTGTGTAAACGCGCCCTGTGGCTGTTCTAAGTTGAGAGATTAAGTCCCCTTGAATCCTAAGGGTCCCTAGGGTCAAACTAGACCACTAGGTACCTCCAGTAAGCGCCACAGAGCTGCGTTGCAGAGAGGTGTAAAAAGGGGCTTGGCCTCAGAACACCTGGCTGCAGCGCAGCTCCCTGGCGCATACTGGAGATGCCTGTTGGGGGCGCGTTTGCAGAGTGCTGCACGGAGGGGGCATGGCCTCCGGCACGATGCCAGTCTTTTATTTATTTTAGTTTTTTAAGAAGGGGGGCTGTTTGGTTCCCCTTCTTATTCTAATTTATTGGCCCTGATGACCCCATCCCCCAGGGCCGGCCACTGTTTTTTAATTTTTTTAAAAAATATATATTTATAGACACACCTAGGACATGCTGGACAAACCGTACGTACCTATCACCATGACGATTTGCGTGATATTCATTAAAAGGCGACTATGCATGCAATGAATCCACGTGGAATGTATTTACACCACTAGTGAAGCTCTGACATGTCTGATGCCCTACCGTGCCTAATCCTGGTAGACACCCTTGTCGTTTATTTATACAAACATGGGTAGCTATTGACGGGCACATTTAATACACATGCACACCAAGCCATTCAAAGGGGATTCGACAAAAATTTGACCAAAACTATGCAAGAAACCCCCCTCACGGTTAATAAAACACACATCCACTGCCGGATGTGTAATACTTTTTATTTTACTCTCTGGAAAGGGGACGAACATCACTTGAGAGTCACAGCGTGCTCCTGACAGAGCCCAATGCTGTGTTACACCCACCATTGCCTGCCGAGTGCCACACACCTCTGTGTTGTATTCCACTAGCTAGTGCATATGCTATGACACTCTCTAGCCCATGTGCACTGTAACACCACCCCGTGAATATGTCATGCCACACTTGTCTTCGCACGGGTTATATTGCCCCATCTAACGTGCCTTTCTCGATGCCTATGTTATAACGCACAGTGCTATGCCATACATATTACAATCTGGGATCCATATCTTTGTCACAGTGCATATGCAACGTTACACTCCCCAGCACATATTTTATATTACAACTTTAGAGACTAGTTAGGTTACACAACACTGCCCTGTGCATATTACACTCCAAGGCGCATATCGCATAGCACGCGCTAGTGCCTGTGCTATCTCGCGCTCTCCAATGAATTTGTCATTGCGCACAATGTATTGCATATTATATTTCACGCCCAGTTCATCTTATATCACACTTTTTGGTGCATAGTTTATACCATACACTATATCTAGTTTTCATTTTCAATCGTGCTCTCAGGACTATGTTCTATATAACACTGTGTTCACCTACCCTTTTCACGGGCATTACATTTTGCGATAGGGGGTGGAGGGTCAGGGGGTGTTTCTGCCAAGTGAGCCCGGAGTCACAGTCACAAACGTCCTCTTCTTCCTGAATAAAAGTGAGATTATGCTGCATACTTGTTCATATTTTAAGTAGTTCGCACAGACACAATGTTTTAAAAACAATAAAGTTCCTAATACCCGCCTTCTCTGAACAGTTAGCTTGCTGCCCCATCCCCTTCCTCCCTATCCTCTGTTGTGTGAATCCATGGACTAGCCTCCTCCCTCCTGCCATGCATGGTCTGATGTGCTGCCACTGCCCTCAATTTAGTATGATGTACCAGTCCACTCCTCCTGCCCTCCATTGCCCAATTCTATGCCCCATCATTGACCTCCTGCTTAAACTCTGTGCTTAGCTTGCTGCCCCTATTCTCCTTCCCCCTGCCCTCCGATGTCTTTGTGCATGCCCCTGCTCCATCCTTTTTGCCCACCATGTCCCATGGACCTGCCACTCCTATCTACTCTGAGTGTTCTGTTGAGCTGCCACTCCCCTCCCACCTGCCTAGCATTGTCAGATGACTGTAACCTGTCCCTGCCACCTCCACCCTGCCTGTCCACATGCCATGCCCCTATCCTCTTCCTCCTGTCCTACATGGTCCATTGTACTGCCACACCCTTCTGCCCTCCCTGGTCTGTTGTGCTGCAACTGCTCCTCCTGCCTGCCCCGTGTGGTCTGTTGTGAGGTCCCTTCCCCTGAACTTTCTTGTCTGTGCACAGGTCCTGACCCTCCCTTCTATCCTCCATCGTCCTTTGTGCATGCCCCTCCACCCTCCTTCTTGCCGATCATAGCCATTGTGCTGCCACTAACCCTCCCACTTGCCATGCATGGTCTTCTGTGCTGCCATGGCCCCGCCCACCTTCCCTGTGTGGTCAGTTAGCTGCCCCTGACCCCCTCCCACCTTCCCTCCATGGTCTGTGTGTATGCCATCACAGTCTCACTGTTGCTCTTCATGGTGTCTTGCTTCTAGTGCCCATCCTGCCTGACCTCCATGGCTATCTTGCTGCTCCTGCCCTGCCCCCTTGCCCCCAGCCCTACTCCCTCCCTCCTGGCTTGTCTGTTCCATTGTAATGCCCCTGATCCGTCCCTCCTGCCCTTTATGGTCTGTTATGCTGCAGCTTTCTCCCCTGTCTGTCCATTATGGTCAGCTAGCTACCATTGCCTCTTGCCCCTCTGTTCTCTGTTGTCCATGTGCATGGTCCTGTCCCCTCCCTCTTGCTTTCTATGGATTGTTGTGCTGCACTCCCGTCCTGCATGCCCTGTGTGGTGTATTGTGCTGCTGCAAACCCTGATGCCTGCCCTGCAGGGTCAGTTTGGTGCACCTCTCCATGTCCCTCCTGTTCTCTGTTATCCAAGTCCATGTCCCTATCCCATTTCCTTCCATGATCCAATGTACCATACTTGCGAACATTTTGAACTTGGTAAGAGGGAGATTTTGAAAAAAAACTGGGGTATTGATTTTCCCCTTTGAGTTACATTGAAAAAGAGGATATTGTAGACAGGAGACAGATCAAATAAAGCCCATTTGAGCTTAAAAACATTGGACGTTTCCTGGCTGAATCGGGTCTGTTGGCATGTATGGTTGTACTACCATTGCCTCTTCCTTCTGCCCACAATGGTCTATTACATTGCCACAGCCTTGAAGGAGGGTAGATTTTGTATCACAGGGGGCCCCTGGCCCGTTCTGTCCACACCTGAAGCATAAGACCCTTGTCCTTGCCCTGCCAGCTGCATTTGTAGGCCGTATTAAATTGACCAGCGGGTCCTGTGTTGCTATATAATTATCCTGAGACATCCTTACCACTCAGCCAGCATAAAACCCCTGTGTAGGCCCTTCTGTTCAATATGTAGGCCTCTTTGTTAAATTGACCATAGCTCTGCAATTTTAGTGTATAGCAGTCTGAAGGCAGGTCTGCGAGGCCTTCTGATCCAAACTAGTAGCCCCCACCCTACCCGAGTGCTCCGTGCTCGGTATCAAAGTTCAACATCCCCCTGAAGCTGTCGACATACAGTAGGCTGCATCCTGGACTGGTACTTGCTTCCTGGGCAGGTTTCCCGCTTTTAAGGAAGTGGCAACCGCAGAGCGTCAAGTTAGGAGAACTGAGGAGATTTTATACATGAATATATTGAATTCCCGTACAATACCCATTATTTTCTACTTGCTCTATGGAACTTACGATAAGCGATTGGCCTGAGAGACTGACCTTTTCACCCAGTCCATTGTCAGCATTAAGTGGGTAAATGACGAAATGTCTGGTAAAATCTGCAGACGAAGCTTTTGGGTAGCATACGTAGGTAGATGTAGCGTGCAAAGGAGCCCACAAAATGATATAAAAAGGGAGCACCCACAGATATCGACGGACTACCTCGCCGTCTGTATGTAGGTTAACAGGCAGTGCAGGTTTTCCCCAAGAGCTGGGAGCTCTTGTCTTCCTTTGCTTAAAATGTCTTGCTCTGCTTTGCTTGAAGTATCTTATTCTATTTTACCTATATGAAATGTCATGTTATGTTTAACCATTGTTCTCTTTACTTTTGCATTCAAAAGATTTTGTATTGTAATTGCAGGAATGCTTGCTCTAAGAGTAAACGTGAGTGTTCCTAGGTAACATTTTCCTTGGTGTAACTTGTTTCTCATGATGCATTTATAGATGTGTTTTCTCTCTCTCTCTGTCAGTACATTAATTGAGATACAGAGAATATTATGACAGCTGTATGATTATCTGGATTCTGTATTTTGTACTTTATGTCTCTATTCTGCGGTTTCTTTGAAGTTGCATCTTCTCATTAAACTGCCATTGTATTCTGCCTCCAATTCCATGTCTCATATGTCTGTTTTCTTCATTTTTGGAGCAAGCGTTCCTAGGCACCCCGGCTCAAATTAAGGTGCCCCTTTTGTCCCTGACTCACTCTCCTGCTCAGTTCTGTGGTGGCTCCCGGGGATCTGGGGACCGCCCCTAGCTTCCTTGACCCGTAATAGATCTTCCCTCCAACAGCCTCTCTTGCAAGTCCTGTATTGTTGGTTTGTTGCCCCTGCCCCCCTTTCCACTGCCCTCCATAGTCTGTTGTGCTTCCACGGCCCTTCCTGCCTGCTCAGTGTGGTTAAATTGTTGCCTTTGCACCCTCCTACCTGCCTTCAATTTTCAGAGTCCGTGCCCCTGGCCTCTGCCTCTCAACAGTATCCTAATGAACAACTAGATTGCTAACATTCTATATTTATTACAAAAGTGTGGAACGCCTGACATCATCTTGATGTAATCAAAACTGTAATACCTAGAGCATTTCCTTTAGAAATTACATATATGAGAGGGTCTTATTGGCATCAAAATTATGGTTAGTGCTCTAAAAGACTAAAATAAGGACATATTTTCTGAGTTTTCAAATAGCGACAAAGCACTTTTAAATTATTTGTTATCTTTATGTTTTTTTATCCAGTTGACCACTTGATTAAATGTTGCACTTAGGGGAGAGGATGTGGTGTTACTTCCAGAACTGCAGACTTTGCAACTGGGGAACCAGGTTGAAGTTTCTGCTTCAGCTCGACATTCTGTGATTCTGGTCAAATCACTTAGTCTCCCCATGTCTACAACCAAAATGAATTTGTTCTTGTGTGATGTAACCAATGCTCAGGTAAAGCACTCCAATACCTGACAAGTCTGCACTATATAACACTGCAAAAACACAAAATAATAAGTGTTTTGCACACTTCTGTCATTGGGCTATATTTGGGCTACATCTGGGTGATTTTGGGCTACATTTGGGCTCTTTTGTCTCCGGTGGCCATCTTGGGAGATTTATTTGTTATGAAGTTTCCTAATTTCCTCATGTACTGCAGTCTCCTCAGTAGGAAATGCTTTCAGTTTTTTACTTTGATTCCATCATGAAGGTATTCAGATATGTCACACATTTGCCATAAATTCTGAATGTTAGCACTCTAGTTGCTCATTAGATCACTGTAGTAAAACTACTGCACCATGGAAGTCTGCTCCTGGTATTAAAAGTGCATGTTTCAGTCTGCATGTCAGAATTTTTTAATGAAATAGAAGAGGATTTGAGAAGTCACTCAAAATGTGCCCTCATTTTCTTTCTTCAGCATTAATCATAATTTCTATGGCAAAATGAACCTCCTCATTGTGTTCCTTTTTAAATTAAATGTTTTAAGTGTTACCAGTTTATTCCAATCAAGATGGCTTCAGGTGTGCCATACTTTTGTCATAATGAAGACAGTAAGCGCTCTAGTTGTTTTTAAGAACATTCTGGGACATTCTGTCATTGGGCTATACTTGGGCTACATCTGGGTGATATTTGGGCTACATTTGGGCTCTTTTGTCTCTGGTGGCCATCTTGGGAGACTTATTTGTTATGAAGTTTCCTAATTTCCTCATTTACTGCAGTCTCCTCAGTAGGAAATACTTTCAGTTTTTTACTTTGATTCCATCAAGAAGGCATTCAGATGTGTCACACATTTGCCATTAATTCAGAATGTTAGCACTCTTTTTGCTCATTAGATCACTGTAGTAAAGCTACTGCTCACCAGGGAAAACTGCTGCTGGTATTGAAAGTGCATGTTTCAGTCTGCATGTCAGAATTTTTTAATGAAATAGAAGAGGATTTGAGAAGTCACTCAAAATGTGCCCTAATTTTTCATTCTGCAGCACTAATCATACTTTTTATGGAAAAATGAACCCCCTCATTTTGTTCCTTTTTAAATTAAATGTTTTAAGAGTTACCACTTTAATCCAAGCAAGATGGCTTCAGGTGTGCCATACGTTTATCATAAGTAGGACTGTTAGCGCTCTAGTAGTTCTTTGGAACACTCTGGGAAGCTGCAGTAGAACACAAAGGAATCAACTGACAGTCTCTGCCCTTGTTGGATGTACATGTTTTACTGAGAATGTCAGACTTCATTCTCACATGACTGAGAAAGATAATGTGAATTTACAGAAAATAAGCTCTCAGTTTAGCCTATAGATCACCTTCCAAACCTCTGTGGTAAAAGCATGAGAAAATATTTTTCTCTCAATCATGATATCCCAGCAGAAGGCTTTTTCACATGGTGAAATCACCTTAGAACATACCACAATTCCTAAAATGAGTATGGTACCATCAACAAATGATTTACTATGTAACTAAAGTCTTAAAACCTTCTATTAACTGCAATGCTTTTTAATGAGGTGCTATCATGTATATTGGTCCCAAGATGGCTGCCAACACTTCTTGGATGAAGTGCTGACAGCCAATCAGATCTCAGGATGAGATGTGTGGTTAGGCTCCGCCCACATATATATATGCTTTTAAATGCTATTTTCTCAGGAAATACTGAACAGATTTACACCAGACCTGCAAAAGGCACTTCCTTGACCTTATGGCTACCTCTCTGCCAAATTTCAAGTAATTCTGTTCAGCCGTTCGGGCTGTAGCTGTGTCTAAAGGTCCTATGGAAAAATGCATGGGGAAAACGCGTTTTGGGACCCCCCTTTTTTCTCGGCCCCTGCTTGACGAATCCCCCCGAGACTTTCAGGGTAGGAGCGGAGCGTAGCGCCCCACCTATTTTGAAAATTTCGCGAGGATTCGTCGACCGGCGCCAAAGTTATTCCAAATAGAATGTTGCGGATTTCCTATGGAAACAGGGTCCTAACTATATCTACCTACTGGCGACCGCCAGTAGGTAATATATATATATATATATATATATATATATATATATAAATATATTCACTGAAAAAAAACATAGGTTTCAGAGACGTTATAGTTAGAAATTAGCATTTAAAAAACCTTAGAAATTCACAGAAAAAACCATAGGTTTCAGGGGTGTTATAGTTAGCTGTCCATTTCACTAATACAAACCATAGAAATTCCTCCGTTATAGTTAGTTCTGCTAACTGTAACTCACGCGCCCGCAATGCACTGCTGATGATGTCACATATTGCATCCTTCATGACATGGTCAGTGACATCACTGATGACATCTCAAATGACATCACTGATGACATCATCCACTGAATGTGGTTTAGTTTGAAATTTAAATATGTATTATATATGTACCAATCTGTTTTGAAGATTGAGTGGATATATAACTGTCTGGATGGAGGATTTAGTAGCTGTCTGACTGTCATTTTAAATGAGTAATTAAAAGTGTCTCACTTAATACATGGATTAGTAACTAAACTATGTGAATGTGTGCAGCACTGTCTCTGTTGTTGTATAACATGCTGCATCAGTTGGTCACTAACTACATGAGTGTGTATATTAGTTATTGATTAGTTGGGTGAGTATTTGTATGGGGCACTGAGTTTGTGTGTGGTTGGATGGGGTGTGTGTCACTCTATACATAGATGTGTGAATGGTTAATTGACTAGGTGTATGGGTTTAAGAGTGCATGTGGAAACAGTTGTTTGGGTGATTGAGTGTATTTATGTATGTGTTGGTGAGCGAATATATGTTTTAGTTGTACATCTTCAACAAAGTAAAAAAATAAAAGGCATTGTATGTGAGAGTTGGTGTATATAAATAAGTATGTGTAAGAGTCAGTGATTGTGAGAGTAACTATATGAATGAGTGTATAATTGTAATGGTGTTTTTTTAACATATCAACGATGAGTTACTATGTGTTTGAATAAATGAAGTGTTGTTGGATAATTGTGTAAGTGAGTAAATTTAAGTGCGATACATTTTTTTCATGAGTGAGTAGGATGACTGCATAACCGACTAAGATGACTGCTGATGTGTCAATGTCTATATATGTGTATAAGTGCATTTGATAGTGTTCTATTAATTAATGACTGCATGTATAGATGATTCTGTTGTTGAATGGGTAGTTGTGTGTGTAGACTTAGGAATCAGTGAGTGGGTATGTAGTAACTGGTATTGTTGTGTCAATGGTTTCAAATATGGTACTCTGTATTTTACAGTGAGTGATGACAGGTTATACTAGTGTATGAGGAGGTGTATCAGATTGTCAAGTGGATGATGTCATCAGTGATGTCATTTGAGATGTCATCAAATTTATTCTTTTAACCTTTTTATTTTTCCTGAATTAAGTGTGCTGAAAGTTGAGGGTTTTTTACACTGTGTTAGTTTTAAAATTGATTCCGCTTACCAGCACCTGCACTGCAGCCCACACTAGTTCGTGGCACTCGTCCTGCTCAGCCGCCATCCTGGGTCTGGCGCATGAGCATCTGCACCTGGGGACATTAGGAAACACACTATAAGAGCATGCGTGCTGCGCGGACGCGCAGCGGACGCGCGCAGCAGACGCGTGCGGCGGTGCGCGCCGCTGGCACGCCAAAGGTGCGCCTAAGCCAAGCCCATCTGCGCCCGTCCGCGGCCCGGCCGCGGTTAGGACGCGTGGTGCGGCTCTGGAGCCTGCTATGCACAGGGTGTGGAATAGAGAAGAATTATGTTCTATTGGTGAGTCCCTGACTAAATGCCATCATGTGTGGTTGGTAATGGATAACATTGATAAGATCTGTACTTGTTGCAAGTTTGGTTTTAGCTTATTCGGGGACTACCTTAAATCGCCCTTGTGTATCTCTCCTCCCCCTGCGACTTCTCATGTAATTAATGCTGCCCTGATTAATACTCGCTCTATGGTTAAGCATGCTTTGGATATTTTTGAGCTTGTGGTGGACAATCGGTTAGATCTTTTATTTATTACCGAAACGTGGCTTAATGAGTTTTCTGCACCGACTATCTCCCTAGCTATCCCAACGGGCTTTAAAATTGCTAGGATGGACCGTAAAATAGGAAGGGGGGGGGGGGCGGTTGTTTATAGGGAATGTTGGGTTTTTACACAGCTGAATTACCAGGAAGTGGTGGAAAGTAAAGCTCTTGATTTTTCTATCTCTATTTCCCCTGATTTTCTGTTGGGAGGCACACTAATTTATCGGCCCCCTGGGGCGCCCAGTTCATTTCTTAAGATGTTGGATGAAACGGTGGCACAGAGATCTCTAAAATATTCTTACTACATTTTGCTTGGTGATTTTAATATTCACCTTGAAAGTAAGGATTCTCCGGAGACACTTTCCTTCTCAGATTCATTGGACTTCGCCCATCTTACTCAGTGGATCAAATCTCCTACTCACAGTGGAGGGCACACTATAGATGGGATCTGTTCCAATTTCCCTCTACTTGTGTCTGATCCTCTTCCTGTTTTGTGGACAGATCATTTTTTAATTCCTTTTTCCTGGTCCACTCTTTCGTCCCCTGTTCCTCCTAGTGTATTAGCAGGTAGACCGCTTCCCCGTATTGAACCTGAGATATTTCGGTCTATTTTAGATGACACTCGGTCGGGTCTGCCAGGCAACCTTTCCATATCTGTAAATGGATTTACACTATGGCTGTCAGCTGCAGCTGAGAAATTTGTCATCCCTTCCGATCGCAAAAGAGCGAGAAATTCTCCCTCTCAACCCTGGTTTTCTAACGAACTTAAACTACAAAAATCTGTCTGTAAAAAGTTCGAACGGTTGTGGAGACAGGCGTACAGTTCCCTAGCTAAATCAGCTCTTAGAAGGGCTCAGAAAGTTTACTACGCCATGGTAAAGACTGCCAAGGGGGTATATTATGTGGAGCGTATCGCACAATCAAAAAACAACTCCAATCGTGCAGAGTTTCCTGGATCCTAGAGCCGAACATAGGCCCCTTTTAGGCTCAAATGACTGGTGTGAAAAACTCTCAGTTTATTTTGACAATAAAATTAAATCCATTCAGGATGGCTTGATGACCACCAGCCAGCCTCTGGAGTTACAATTATCTCCCATGATGGCTACGGCAATTTCGGTTGGTCCTTCCCTGACCACCTTTTCGGCTGTATCCCTCTCCGACACTCTGGCGATACTTAAGCCGCTGAAGTCAGGTTCCCCCATCGACCCCTGCCGTGCTAGGTTGCTAGCAGCAGTGGCAGAGACAGTGAACCCTGAAATTAATAACATAGTGAATCTGTCGCTTCAGACTGCTTCGGTTCCACCGGAGTGGAAGCAAGCTAAGCTCCTTCCGTTATTAAAAAAAGTCCTCCCTGGATCCAGAATGTCCTGCCAGTTACCGCCCCATTTCCCTCCTTCCGGCTGTGGCTAAGATCTGTGAGAAAGCTGCCCATAAACAACTCTCTGAGTATGCTGAGACTTCTGGGGCCCTCCACCATGCCCAATCAGGTTTTAGAGCTGCTCATAGCACCGAGACAGCTCTGGTTGAGGTAACTGAGGCAATCAGACATTGCCTGGATGCGGGCGGTAAAGCAGCGCTTGTGCTTTTAGATCTTTCGGCTGCATTTGACACCGTGCCACACCAACAACTTTTGGCACGGTTGTCTCAGATTGGTATCTCTGGGCAGGTATGGAAATGGATCGAGTCGTTTCTTGCCAATAGATCACAACAAGTGTGGTTGCCACCTTTTTCTTCGACCCCGCGCTCTTTGGATACAGGGGTCCCGCAGGGCTCCACACTTAGCCCTCTGCTTTTTAATGTTTTTATGACTCCTTTGGTGTATTTAGCTGAGGAGCTGGGTGCGAAAGCTATAGTCTACGCAGATGATACCCAGCTCCTCTTTACTTGGAGTAAAACGGATTTCTCCCCCTCGACTGCCAGGACATGCCTTGCGGAGGTTTTTAGGTGGCTAGCCAGGGCCCAATTAAAGTGTAATGAGGAGAAATCTGAAGTGCTTCTCTATGGGACCTTTCCTCCCAATTTTAGGGAGGAGATTTGGCCTACTGGCTTTCCTCTTCCGAATGCCTCTGGCTGTCCTGCTAAAAATCTCGGGATCTGGTTTGTCCAGGATCTGAGATTTAATACGCAGATCAGCAAGCTTGCAGGGGCATGTTTCGGGATGCTCAAAAAACTTAAGAAGTTTCTGCCATTGCTGCCTAAGGAGGCCAAAGAAATGGTTACACGGGCACTTATTCTGTCTAGGCTGGATTATGCCAATTCATTGCATTTTGGACTTCCGGCCTACCAATTGAAAAAATTGCAGATTGTTCAGAACGCGACGGCTAGAACCTTACTCGGCTTGTCAGTTAGATCTAGTGCTAGCCAGAACCTTCGTACACTCCATTGGCTTCCGGTTGAACAGCGAGTTCGGTTTAAGGCCTTGGTGCTGGTCATGGGGCTCTTTATCAGACTGAGCCTTTCTATCTCAGAAGGCGTTTTATGTTCTATGAACCTCCTCGGCAGCTTCGCTCGAAGGGTCAATGCCTCGCAGCGGTCCCTAGGTTCCGCCTGGTGAGGCTAGGCGGCTGCTCTCTCTCGGTGAAAGCAGCTAGAGATTGGAACACCCTGCCCTTTGAGCTACGAAGCTTGAATAACTCTAGGTTATTTAAAAAACAATTAAAAACCTTACTCTTTTGTTAAATACCATTGGGTAGGATCTTTCGGAGGTTCACAAGCATTCTTTCCTCTCTTGCTATTAGGCATTCGCGCCGGGACACTTTTTTTAGTATCTGTGCGCGTTACAAAATGAGGCTAACATAACATAACATCAGTGATGTCATCAGTGTTGTCACTGACCATGTCATGAATGATGCAATATGTGACATCATCAGCAGTGCATTGCGGGCGCGTGAGTTATAGTTAGCAGAACTAACTATAACGGAGGAATTTCTATGGTTTTGTACGAGTGAAATGGGCAGCTAACTATAACACCCCTGAAACCTATGGTTTTTTCTGTGAATTTCTAAGTTTTTTTAAATGCTAATTTCTAACTATAACATCTCTGAAACCTATGTTTTTTTTCAGTGAATTTCAAAGGTTTTTGTAAATGCTAACTTTTAAGTGTGATAGTAGTTATATCTATTTTTTGTACTGATTTTCTACAGTTTTTTAACTGTTTATTTATAAATATTTTATTCATTAAATAACATATATTTTTCTGAAAATTGCACAAAATTTTTTTTTTTAATTTAAACTGAAATATTGATTAATTTTCTTGTTTTAATTTTTTATTTTAATATATTTATATTATTTTCTTTAAAAAAAAAATCAAATTTTTTCGGAGTCGCGCACTCAAAGTGTAGACATCACGGTGGGTGCACGCATTCTAGCTGCCATTTTAGAAAAGTCATGAAGGATCCGTGTATGGTGTGCGACGGCTGCGTGTTTTTCAATTACATCATATACATTTAATATCACGTGATATGCGCGATTGGTATGTGACCAGTCTGCGACTCCTGCTCCCGCGCATTCGCAACACATGCGCATTGCGGTACAAGATGTTTGCGCGGTTGCGGGTCCCGCGTGACATCATATACGTGCTGGGGCGCGCTGGGTGCGCGACTCCTGCTAAAAAAAAAAATTTTCCAAAATGATATGTATGTGTCTTTAATATACATATTAAGGCAAGAGATTATGTAAGATATTCATCAAAATAATATATTTGTACTTATAATAAACTTATATTATTTTTTAATATATTTTCGCGAAGTCGGGTGCCTGCATCGTGAGTGCAGAAAACCAGGTCAGCAGAGCTGCTGTGGAGCCAGAGAACCAGGTCAGCAGAGCTGCTCTAGAGCCTAAGAACTAGGTCAGCAGAGCTGCTCTAGAGCCAGAGAACCAGGTCAGCAGAGCTGCTGTAGAGCCAGAGAAAAAAAGGTCAGCAGAGCTGCTTTAGAGGGAGAGAACCAGGCCAGCAGAGCTTCTTTAGAGACAGAGAACCAGGTTAGCAGAGCTGCTTTAGAGCCAGAGAACCAGGTCAGCAGAGCTACTCTAGAGCCAGAGAACCAAATCAGCAGAGCTGCTTTAGAGTCGTAGAACCAGGTCAGCAGAGCTGCTTTAGAGCCAGAGAACCTGGTCAGTAGAGCTGCTCTAGAGCCTAAGAACCAGGTCAACAGAGCTGCTTTAGAGCCAGAGAACCAGGTCAGCAGAGCTGCTGTAGAGCCAGAGAAACCAGGTCAGCAGAGCTGCTTTAGAGAGAGAGAACCAGGTCAGAGAACCATGTCAGCAGAACTGCTTCAGAGCCATAGAACTGGGTCAGTGGAGCTGCTTTAGAGCCAGAGAACCAGGTCAGCAGAGCTGTTGTAGAGCCAGAGAACTAGATCAGTAGAGCTGCTCTGTAGCATAAGAACTAGGTCAGCAGAGCTGCTCTAGAGCCAGAGAACCAGGTCAGCAGAGCTGCTTTAGAGAGAGAGAACTAGGTCAGCAGAGCTGCTTTAGAGCCAGAGAACCAGGTCAGCAGAGCTCCTCTAGCTGACACTGACTGACTGTCACTGACTGACTGACACTGACTGATTGACACTGACTGACACAGATTGACTGAGACTGACACTAACTGACACTGATTGACTGACACTGACTGACTGACTGACACTGACTGACACTGATTGACACTGACTGACACTGATTGACTGACACTGACTGACTGACACTGATTGACCGACACTGACTGACACTGATTGACTGACACTAACTGACTGACTGACACTGACTGACTGACACTGACTGACACTGACTGACACTGACTGACTACTCTCTACTCTACTACTGACTCTCTACTACTCTCTACTACTCTCTCTCTACTACTCACTCTCTACTACTCACTCTCTACTACTCTCTACTACTCACTCTCTACTACTCTACTACTCTCTACTACTCACTCTCTACAACTCACTCTCAACTACTCACTCTCTACTACTCTACTACTCACTCTCTACTACTCACTTGCTACTACTCTCTACTACTCACTCTCTACTACTCACGCTCTACTACTCTCTACTACTCACTGTCTACTACTACTCTCTCTACTACTCACTCTCTACTACTTTTTACTATTCACTCTCTACTACTCACTCTCTACTACTGACTCTACTACTTTCTACTACTCTCTACCACTCACTCTCTACTACTCTACAACTCACTCTCTACTACTCACTCGCTACTACTCTCTACTACTCACTACTACACTCTCTACTACTCTCTACTACTACTCTCTACTATTCACTCTCTACTACTCACTCTCTACGACTCTCTACTACTCACTCTACTACTCTCTGCTGCTCTCTACCACTCACTCTCTACTACTCTACTACTCTCTCTCTACTACTCACTCTCTACTACTCTCTCTCTACTACTCTCTACTACTCACTCTCTACTACTCTCTCTCTACTACTCGCTCTCTACTACTCGCTCTCTACTACTCGCTCTCCACTACTCACTCTCTACTACTCGCTCTCTACTACTCACTCTCTACTACTCACTCTCTACTACTCTCTACTACTCTCTTTGCTACTCACTCTCTACTACTCACTCTCTACTACTCTACTACTCTCTACTACTCGCTCTACCACTCACTCTACTACTCTCTCCTACTCTCTACCACTCACTCTCTACTACTCTGCTTCTCACTCTCTACTACTCTCTCTGTACTACTCACTCTCTACTACTCACTCTACTACTCTCTACTACTCCCTCTCTACTACTCACTCTCTACTACTCTCTACTGCTCACTCTCCACTACTCATTCTCTACTACTCGCTCTCAACTACTCTCTACTACTCACTCTACTACTCACTCTCTACTACTCTACTATTCTCTCTACTTCTCACTCTCTACTAGTCTCTCTCTACAACTCACTCTCTACTACACACTCTCTACTACTTGCTCCCTGCTACTCGCTCTCTACTACTATCTAGTACTCTACTACTCACTCTCTACTACTCTACTACTCACTCTCTACTACTCCACTACTCTCTACTACTCCCTCTCTACTACTCACTCTCTACTACTCTACTACTCTTTCTCTACTACTCACTCTCTACTACTCACTCTCTACTACTCTCTACTACTCTCTACTACTCACTCTCTACTACTCTCTCTCTACTACTCTCTACTACTCACTCTCTACTACTCCCTACTACTCACTCTCTACTACTCTCTCTCTACTACTCACTCTGCTACTCACTCTTTACTACTCTCTATTACTTTCTCTCTGCTACTCACTCTCTACTACTCTCTACTACTCACTCTCTACTACTTTCTACTACTCACTCTACTACTCACTCTACTACTCTCTACTACTCACTCTCTGATACTTTCTCTACTACTCTCTACTACTCACTCTCTACTCTCTATTACTCGCTCTCTACTCTCTACCTCTCTACCTCTCTCTACCTCTCTCTCTACTACTCTCTACCTCTCTACCTCTACCTCTCTACCTCTACACCTCTACCTATACACCTCTACCTCTCTACCTCTCTGTACATGCACACATATGCACATATTTATATGCATATATATGCATATGCATTTATATATATGTATGTGTATATTATCTACTGGCGGTCGCCAGTAGATAGTTATAGTTAGGACCGTGTTTCCATAGGAAATCTCAAAATTCTATTTTGAATAACTTTGGCGCCGGTTGACGAATCCTCGCGAAATTTTCAAAACCAATGGGGCGCTCCGCTCAGCTCCTACCCTGAAAGTCTCGGGGGGATTCGTCAAGCTGGGGCCGAGAAAAAAGGGGGGTCCCAAAACGCGTTTTCCCCATGCATTTTCCCATAGGACCTTTAATCAAAGGTACAGCCCGAACAGCTGAACAGAATTACCTGACATTTGGCAAAGAGGTAGTCCTCAGGTCAGGGATGTGCCTTTTGCATATATTGAGTCAATCTGTTCAGTAGTTCCTGAGAAAATTGCAGTTAAAGTACATAAATATCTATAGCCGCGCACCGTGCGTGCCCCGTGCGCGCACGATGTGTGCACCCTAACGTGCGCGAGCGTAATTCTGATTGGTGGTTACATGTCAGTCAACGTTCGAATCAGTCGAAATCAGGAAGTGTCGGCCGCCATTTTGTTTGTTTTGAGTGCGAGAGTGAAAAAGGAAGGTGGCGAACGTGAAAAGGGGGCAGGGTAGAGAGTTCCTGACCCCCTAGCCTTTGTCAGGGGGTCCCTGAAGGACCCAGAAGGCAAAAAAAAAACATTTACATTTTTTTTTTAAAAATCGCGGGGTGCGCGCACAGTGCGCGCACGGTGAACAACCATAAAAAAAGAAAGAAAAAAAAAATTTAATACGTAGTTTATTTTAAAAGAAATATATAAAAAATATAATAATAAATCCATAACTTAGCATTTAAAAAACCGTACAAATTCACTGAAAAAACCATAGGTTTCACATAAGTTATAGTTAGGAATTAGCATTTAAAAAACCTTGCAAATTCACTTAAAAAACCATAGGTTCCACACATGTTATAGTTAGGTGGACATTTCACTCGTAAAAAACCAATGAAATTCCCCCGTTATAGTTAGTTGAGATAACTATAACTCGCACGACCGCCACTCTATCACAAGGATGATGTCAACAGTGATGTCATGAGTGATGCCACTGAACATGTCATGAGTGATGTAATATGTGACATCATGAGCAGAGGATTGCGGGCGCGCGAGTTATAGTTATCTCAACTAACTATAACGGGGGAATTTCATTGTTTTTTTACGAGTGAAATGTCCACCTAACTATAACATGTGTGAAACCTATGGTTTTTTAAGTGATTTATATATATATATTCATTGAAAAAACCATAGGTTTCACACACGTTATAGTTAGGAATTAGCATTTAAAAAACCTTGCAAATTCACTGAAAAAACCATAGGTTTCACACACGTTATAGTTAGCTGGACATTTCTCTCGTAAAAAACCAATGAAATTCCCCCGTTATAGTTAGTACAGCTAACTATAACTTGCGCGACCGCAATCCACTGCTGATGACGTCACATATTACATCACTCATGACATGGTCAGTGACATCACTCATGACATCACTGATGACATCTCAAATGACATCACTGATGATGTCACTGATGATGTCATCCAGTGAACGTTTAATTTGCAAAAATTTTTATAAATATAGAGAAAGGCCTGTTAAAGAATGAGTGGGTGTACAAGTGTGTAAAGGGATGATTTTCTGTGTTGTGTAACTGACTCGACAAGTGAGTCCTTTAACTACATCTTACTTCAGACTAGTGCATAAACTGTATAAATGTTTTGTATGTGTCTGTGTGTTGGTGTATAAGTGGTGGCATGGTTTTGTGAATAGCTATATAAGTGTCTATATGGGTTATTGATTGCTTGTCTCAGTATCTGTATGAGTTCCTACGTGTTTGTGTGGGTAAAGTGTGTGTGAGTGTGCATAGATGAGTGAGTGTGTGATTCTATGACTGGATGTTATTAAAAGTGCATCTCTGAAGGACTGTATGGTTGAGTGAGTGTATGTATGGATGTGTTATGGTTTGAATGTATATCTCAGTGGTACATTTGTGACTAACTAAATATGTAAAAGGCATTATATATGTGTGTAAGAGTATATAAGTGATTAGATGTGAGAGTGTGTGATTGTGACAGTGACTGTATGGATGAATGTGTGCTTGTGTCAATGATTCTAATTGAGCATAAGAATATGATACTATTTTTGTGAGTGAGTGAACTTGAGTGTGTATAAGTGCATAAATGAGTAAATGGCAGTGTGATTATTTGTATGAATGACTAGGTGTGAGAGTACCTCTATGGATGATTGTTAGTGTGTGTGTCTATATAGATATATGTATACATTCATATGATACTTTTTTATGGACTGAATGTAACTATGAGTGACTGTACAGGTGAGTGTGTGGAGGTGAATGAAGACCTAAAAGTTATTTTTTGGGTATGCAGTTATTCGTATTGCATTATTTATGGATTTGAGAATGGAACTGTGTAATTTTCAGTTGGTATATCAAAGGTTTTATAAGGGTGTGAGAAGATGTGGTAATTTATCACATTGATGTCTTCAACAGTGACATCATCAGTGATGTCATTTGAGATGTCATCAGTGATGTCATGAGTGATGTCACTGACCATGTCATGAGTGATGTAATATGTGACGTCATCAGCAGTGGATTGCGGTCGCGCAAGCTATAGTTAGCTGTACTAACTATAACAGGGGAATTTCATTGGTTTTTTACGAGAGAAATGTTCAGCTAACTATAACGTGTGTGAAACCTATGTTTTTTTCGGTGAATTTGCAAGGTTTTTTAAATGCTAATTCCTAACTATAACGTGTGTGAAACCTATGGTTTTTCAGTGAATTTGTATGGTTTTTTAAATGCTAATTTTTGAATTATTAAATTATATATATATTTTTTTTTACTAAAAAAAAAATTCCTATGTATTCATTTATATATTATCTGTATCCTTTTATTTGTTTTTGCTCTTTTTTTTTAACTTTCAATTAGGATAAAGTTAAACAGTTTATTTAATGTTTGCAATGAATTTTTGTCCACTTTTTTTTTTTAATATAAATTCTTGGGGTGCGCGCTCAGAGCGCGCACCTATTACCTTTTCGTACGTTTTTTATGAATACCGTCGTACGTTATTTACGTACGCATACATACGTTTTAGTGCGCGCTGGGAGCCTGCACCCAGTACGCATGCGTACGTACGTATGCGTACGTACTCATGCGTGCGTGCGTCGTACGCGCTCTACGCGGTTCACTTCCGCATACGCTTAAATTACGCGCGTTTACGTTCGCGTATACGCGTGTGCAACGTATGCGCGTTACTTACGCGCATATGACGTATGCATATGCGCTCCTACGCGTTCGCGCATGCGTAATCACAAGGTGCGCGCTCGGAGCTTGCTCAGTGCGCGCACCTCGGGTTATATGCATAATAAAACAACACTTCTAATTGGTTAACATTACTTTCAGTTTCAGATTGTTTCTACACCACACCCAATCCCCTCATGGCAAGTTATGTGATCAAGAATCATCACTTTTGATTGGTTTGAAGTACTTTCAGTTCCAGATTCTTCCCAAACCACACCTACTCCCCTCATTATTAGTTCTGATTCCCTTGGAGAAGGAGCTATTCTGTTGTTGAGAGACAATGGCTGAACAGCAACTATCTTCAGACACTGACCAGGACACTCTTGAGAGACAGAGGAACAGGAAGCAGAAAGACAGCTTTATATGGCAGTTTTTTACTTTCCCAGAGGGACAAAAAAAGGTGAATGCACCGAAAGTTACTTGTACATTGTGTCAAAAAGTCTTATCACGTGGGAATGCTAACAAGAAGTATTCTTTTAGCATACACACAATGACGAGGCATGTTGAGGCAATGCATCCAGTATCTTTTCGTCGAGCTTCTGGAGCAAACCCTCCACCTGCTCAGCCGACGACATCTGCAGCAGCTCAGCCGAGCACATCTTCGGCAGCTCAGGCGAGCACTTCTTCTGCAGTGGTGCCTTCGCCTTCTTCCACACCTCTTGTTGGACCACCTTGTTTGGCGAGGTTGTCCACATGCTGCACTGATTGCGGTCGACTTATTTCTGTGGGTGAGACCAGTCTTGATCTCATTCAGAGAAAATTTGATGCGCATGAGTGCAGTAGGCCATAGATGTTTTTTCTTTTTTTTACATTTTTCTCTTCCTGTTTCCCTACATTAACTCAAGGGCTCTTTTAAGAGCCACTTAAAAACTAAACCCCCAAAAAGTTTTTGGGGATTTATTTATTTCTTTTTTTTTTGGGGGGGTGCGCGCACCCTAGGATGTTTTTAAAAAAATGTTTTTTTTATATTTAATGTACAAAGAGAGGTGAAGAAATGGAAGCATGAAAAGGGGGGATTGAGAAATACAAATATTTTTCACTTATTTTGTAAAAAAAATAATTTATTTTGAAAAAAAAAATTTTTTGTAATTTGCAAGGGAACAGAATTTCGTTTTTTAATTTTACTTTCTAGTTCTGCAAAAAAAGAAAAAAAGTATTAATATTCAATCATACATTTTAAAAAGCATGACATGTTTTTACATATTTTACAAAGCAATTTTTTTAATTTTCACTTAAAATAGTGAAAACAATTGTATTCATCATTTAACAGCGGGCAAAAAAAAAAACAATCTGAAAGATTGTTTAAAAAAAGCCCAAAAACTATCCTCACTAAAATATACCTTGTTAGAAATATTACATATATATTACAAATACTTTTCTAGATGAATAAAAATGTTCTAGATAAACTGTCTTTAAACCTTGTCGCAAAAGCACACATGCCAAAATAATTTCTGTCAAAGGAGTCCACAATTGTTTTTATTACTTTTCCTTTAGGCCAAATAGTAATTTCAAAATCCTTTTTAAGTGATATCTTCAATTATAATCCTTTAAAATTACAAAAAATGCTTTCTTCAGATGCAGTTTTTAGTTTTCAAAATTTAGGTTTCAGAAAAATTAAGTAAGAATTGGGTAAATCATAAGGCAAACGTTGCTTGAAAATCAATTGGGAATCATTACACAGTGTCCAGCCTTTTTCACATTTAAGATAAACTGTGTAATGTCCAAAAGTTACAGTAGGTCCTTCATGAAAAATTATTGCAACTGTAACAAAAGTTTTTCCAGAAATTGATAATTGTTGTCCTATAAACTTCTTTATTAAAGTATCCAATTTTGAACCATCAGCTCTACAACGTTGCATCATTAAAATTACATACTGACCATATTTCTGTAAAAATAACGTGGAAAACATGTCAGATTTACATTCAGAACATTCCATGTTGTGATTGGCATCTTTAACTAATTTACTAAAAGTCACTGATTTACTTTGTGGTAATGGTAAAAATATGAACCTTTCTGAATCAACATTACTACTGCATGTGTTCATACAGTTTTCACAGCAATGTTCCCATTTGTAAGAGACACCAAATAAGTTTTCTACTTCTACTCCTTCATCTTCAAGTACGCTCAGTATATATATTAAGAATTCCTGTGCATCTTGCTGGACATTTTCTTTAAACTGTGTAGATCCAGAACATACATCTAAAAGATTTCTAACATCAGAAGCACTTTCTATTTTAGTTTTATCATTACTTAGCTTCTCATAAAGGAGACTCAGTAGAGAACACAATCTTTTTCCAGGATTTACTATTATCTGTTCTTGCAACTTTTCAAGATAAAATACAACATTCAACACTACATTTGCATAGCAGTTGACACCAGAGCTATTTTCAAAATGGCAACCAACAACCTCTTCAACACTGTCCTTTTTCTTTTTCCTTGCTATCACATCACTGTCCTTTTTTTTTTGTTCTTTTCATCCACATTACAGATATTTTCAATTCTCCTTTTCCGAGAAACAACATGTTTTTCAATCACAGGATACTGACCTAAATGAGGAGCATAGGTTCTTCTTAATCTATTATACTCCTTTACACAGTTTGTATCAGCACTAACTTTTGAGTCATCAAAGTCTATCATAAATAAACCAGATAATGTTTTTACTCGTTACAGAGCAACATATGCCATACCTTCTTTGAACACAGTAGAACCAATGTTTACAAAAGCACTATCTACAGTCAATCCTTGAGACTTGTGAATAGTTACAGCATATGCTAGAGAAAATGGAAACTGCTTTTTACGCACATATAAGTCTTTCACAAGCATGAAACGAACTGAACAACGACAAGTGTCTTTAACTTCTTCTATCTGATCAAATTTTATTTTTAAACATTCAATTCCATCTTTTTTCTGGTAATTAATAAAACCCACAACTCTTCCCATAGCTCCATTCACTAAACCTTTTTCTACATCCAAATTTCTCCTTAAAATCACTCGACAATTCATGCAAACATATAGATTTTTTTCTAATCCAGCTGTTTTGGAAATGTTCTTCTCTAGTGAATCCAATTTATTTTTCAGTTTGCCTGTTAATGTAATTGTAATTCTTTCATGCTGAATTTTGTCCTCTGCTTCCATTTTCTTAATCTCTTCCTTTTCCAATTTCAAAAGTTCCTCATTGAATATTGAGCACTCACGTAGTGTTGGCATGAAGCAGATTACAGTATTTTTTTCAGCAATGTTCTTGTATATTTTTTCTGCAACTATTTCTTCATTTGGAAATAAATTATGTAGCATCCTACTCTGTAATGCTTTTTTGCCAACTTCTGTGAGTAGTCCAATTCTGATATCTTTCAGAATACTTGCATAATCTTCATCGTTTGCTTGTCTCATATTGGTAGTGAGTTCTTTGTACTCAAAGAACTACCAAATATTCGCATTACCAATGCTTCCTAATGACTTCTTCGTGTCTTCATGTGTGACAGTATTAAACACGGGTTGTCCTTTAACTGGAGTGAGCTGTAAAAGATCTCCAAAAACTATGACGTGTTTACCTCCAAATAACACGTCATAGTCTCTCTTAAGAATTTGTTGCATTCTTAAATGCACAAAGGCAAGCATTAAGTTTGATACCATGCTCACCTCATCAATAATGAGAACTTGCATCTTCTTCAACACTCTTGAAACTTCGAAGCATGCTTCTCCAGTTAGCTTGTGGTATTCTATTTTGTTCTCATGCTCCACTGGTAACATTAGCAAGCGATGTAAGGTAATTCCTTTTATGTTATAGGCTGCTAACCCAGTTGGATCAGTTACCACACAAGACAAATTTGAAGCTGTTTTTTTGCTGTAGGTAGCTTCTGATGACTGTTATTAAGAAACTTTTACCAGTTCCAGCTTGTCCACTCACATACATCCTGATTGGTTCAAATGATGTGCATGAGCACTGTTTTTTTCATGTAGTAATCCATGATCAATTTTTTTGGTGACTTCTTCATAAATTTGTTTTTGTTCTTCATTCAGTTGTTGTTCCAGATTTAGTAAGTCTATTGAATCTTCCTTTGCTTGATTCATAGCCGTTTCTACTTCAGTCATGGCTACTGCAGCTTTCATTTTCTACGATTGGTTGTCCTAGGGGATCTTGACTAAGTGTTCCAGAACTTTGGCTGTCTTGAGAACTGTCTCTAGCTACTTCAGCTGCAATTTTTGCTTCCCGTTTCATTTTCTTCATTTAACATTTGGACATAAGTTGTGAAAGTACTGCATTCTATGCTGTCTTTGCTAGCATTAAAAGAATCTTCATAGCTTTGAAATTCTCCCAGTAGTTCGTCCTCTGAACGCCATGGTTTAAACAGCTGTAAAAGAGCCAAGTAGTAAAATTCCTTTTTGTCAGTAGTGTCGCAACTCAGCTTCCTGTGATTTATCAAACTTCCTTTTGTTTGCTTCACCAAACATCCTTCCTCACCAATGACTTTATATTTTCCATTGTTGATATCTTCTGTGGCTTTCAGTGAAAAAATGTAGTTCTGCAGCACTTCATAGAGACACATGTTCTCAAGATGATGACTTCTTTTTGGGTAATATGTGTCCAACATGTTTGTTTTCAAAATATCTGTACTTTCTGGGTCATTCTCGGCCAAATATTCAATTTCTCCAACAGATTTCAGTACCCGATTTCGCATTCCTGCAAGGCCTAAACTGACCCAAATTATTCTTCTGGATTTCGAGTAAAGACTTGCAGATGATAACCTATCTGAGCATTCGTAGGATCCAATTTCTTGATGCAATAACATCTTTAAACTGAAACTGTACAGCTTCTTACTGACAGTCTTCTCGTGAGAAATCTCTTCCCACATTTTCTTCAATTCTGTTTTCTCAGATTTAGTGATGTATGATGTGACATACCGAGCAACAGCAATAAAATTGTCTGCCACATACTGAATATCCATGTTAGCATTCCACATGGTCAAAATGACTGGGTTGTAGTCATTTATAAATTTTGACTCTTCTTTTCTTCTTAGGTTGTATGTATTTTTGGGAGATTTTCTTGTTATAGTATGTCGCACAGCTGACATAAAACTGTTGACTCTTCCTTTTGAAAGAACAGGTCTAGGAAATCCAAATCGACACTTTGTGTAGAATTTATCTTTGGTCTTGTACTTCCGTCGACAGTATTTTCCACACCGATGACTTTGGAAACGTAAAACTTGCTCTTTTAACTTTTTCTCTTCTGTGCTTTTAGGTATAGCACATGTTGCATATTCTTCAATGAAAGATAACACTGCTTCATCAGCATCTGTTCCAAATTTTGGGGCATCCTTGATCCACAACAGCATATGAATATGAGGAGCACCTCTTGCTTGGTACTCTTTTCTCCAAAAGAAATCCACTACTTCTCCTAGAGGTGGATTTTTTTTATTGCAGATGAAGGACATCATAGCCTCAAATCTATGATTGAAATATCTGCAAACATTAACCGGATCCAATGAGCACAGTTCTCCTGCTGTCTTGTATTCAATGTTTTTAATGTTTGAATTTGCCTCTCGTAGAAAATCCAATAAATCATCCCAAGCGTACTCAGCACAGCTTAGGGTTACAAACCATGTAGGAGTTCCTAAATTCCGTAACATGCATTTTAATTCTCCATGGCGTCGGTACCAATATTCATTTGTCCCACGCTGACAAGCCATCAGATTGATCAATTGTGTTTCCAAATGATCATCTCGGTGCTGCACTTTCTCCATAAAATCCTTAGCAGACACATTATGTAGATGTACTCCACTTTTTAAAATTTGATTTACTGCATAAGATAATGCAGACAAGTCGCTTTCAAATAAAAGATTAAACAAATTAGGAATACTTTGACGAAATCTTGAATCTTCAGCATATAGTCTTGTAGTCCGATACTCAGAAGCTGGAATCTGTTCTGGGCGTTCATCGTATCGTCCACCTTTTCCTGTAGGAAACAGCTGAGGAAAACATCGAGCTTCCAAGCTCTTCTCCCATACACTCACGGGAGTTCCTTTTGCTTTCTTCATCTGAAACAGATCAATAGTGTCTCCCATAACTTCTTTTGAATTAAGAGGATGTATGCTAAAATGTTCATAAATTTCTTCTTCTTTTGACTTGTCCACTTTTTCAATTTGTCCAGTTGGTGTTTCTGTGTCTTCTTGTAAATCTTCTTCTTCTTCATCTATATAAATTGATTTATACCATTTATTATTCCTTTTCAAATATAAATTTGCTCTTTGTACTTTCCGTACATCTACCAGCTCCTGCCAAATCTTCTTATTCTTTGTAGGTACACCATTAACCAGAATAACTAATGGTTCGGTTTCCAAAGTATCTGCATCAATAGTTTCCATATTTTTTTTCAAATCCAATGGCAAATACACCACTCTTCCTTTTAAACTTCTCAGTATATCTGAAGGAGGTAATTTACCAGTTTTGGGCTCCATACGTACTATGGTCTGGAACGGATAAACACATTGAATGAGTATAGACTCATATGTATTTAAATCAGAAAGTTTGGCAGGAATAGCATCCAATTCCAAATTATTATGTACAGCTCTGGTCGGCATTCTATTTTCTTCTAACTTATTATAACAGTATTTACAAATACGCTGATCTTCACCCAATTCAAAACAATTTTCCAGAAATATATATGTTGCAAAATCCTTCCACTTATAATTATCTTCATTTTCACTTTTTTTATACAGATCAACATTCCTTGTTTGAATTTTATAATGGCTTCTGCGGCAACAAATACAAGTAATATGTGGTCTTTCATTAGAGATGATAGTAAATTTTGTCATTTCATCCTCAAAATTTTTAGTAATAATGAGTTCTACATTCTGTTCCTCATTTTCCTCATTAACTGTGTCCTTTTCTGCACTTTCTTGTTCTGGACCGAAGTAACAAAACTGAATCTCATCGGTAACCTTCACTACATCTGATACAGATCCACGGAACAGAGCATTATTTAACTCATTTAACTTTACTGCTGGACTTTTAGCAAAATACAATGTTCTCACAAACTTTCTCATTTCAGTATGATGAACAGCCAGCATCCTAAAATGATGAAAAACACTTTTACACACTTTTCTAGATAGACAAGCCAGAGAATGTCCTTGCAAACCAGTATTCTCTCTCACTCTGCATGGATCTAGTGTTTGAAGCACCTTCATCTTCTGTTTTACACTCTTTTTACTATATTCTCTTAGAAAGTCACATAATTTATCAATAGATTCCTGACGCACAGTACAAATACTACTACAGTTCCAAGTGTACACTGGCGCTTTTGGACGTCTCCCCATAGCCTCAGCAGCCATTACTTCTTCCTCATTTCTTGGGACCATTTTCTCTTTTTCCATCTCACAACCATCCTTAACTTCATATGCTCTACCATTGGTGTCAACTGCATGCAACAAACTATTACTTTGAAGATAAATCTCTTCATTAAAAAATGGTTCAGTACTTGAACTGTGCTTCCATTCTCCCAAGAACACTTTACAAAAGTTACTTTTTTCACTTCTCTTTTCCTTTTGCTTTGTGACTTCATTGCATTGACTAATTTATCTAATCTACGCATCCTATTCAAAATTAGAATAAAAAGTTTTCTTTTTATTTCCAAAGCCTTACTTACAATATTTTCTATAAAAAAAAATTTCTTAATAAATTTTGATTTTTTCTTATATTTTTTCACATCCTTTAGCAAATTTAACATCACTCTTCTCTGAAACATTTTTCGACGAATGTTTTTAAAATCTAATTTTCGTGTTAAATCAGTTTTACTTACTTCTGATTGTACATTAGCTTTTGTTTTTTGCTGTTGACTCTGTTGTTGCTTTGTACATAAACCACTGTTTGTTTTACATTTATTTTTGCCATTTTCTGTTTTTTTGAAGATATTTTTAAAGAAAACTTTAGTTTTCTTACCAGTAGAGTTTTTCTTTTTTCCATCACAAGCTTTTCCTCCTATTTTTTTCTCCCAGTTTTGTCCAGATATACTTGTTGTTGCTTTTCTTTCCTCTTTCTTGTCCTTAAAGGCATTTTTTTTTATTTTTTCACTGTTGCTCAGCAATACCTGCAAGAAACTTAAAAAAAATCCTTTTTGTAATTATAATTCATTAAAATATTTTTTAAGCTTTTTATTAATTTCAAATGTTTTACCATTTGCCTCTCATTTGTGATTTACTGATTTGTGCAGAGTGCTAACCACCACAGTTGAAAAAAACAAGCTGCCCCTTTCCTGCAAGTGCAAGTCTTTCAGAACAACTGCAACACACTTTAAATCTCTGCCCACAATTCCTGTGCGCACACAGCCTCATGGTGTGATTCTAGGCAGAAAACAATATTTGATTGGCAATTTAAATGCACATTTACTACTGTGGTAGAGCAAGTGATAATTGCTGTTACAGCCTGACACATTTTCCTTATAGTTTACAGAGACAGAAAAGAGCACATTTCCTAACAGCTACTTCATACCATGAGCATGTGCAACCTGGGTGAGTGATTAGACTAGAGCAAAGAAAATAAGGCCTTGATGATGTTTTTATGTGTTTGCGTTACACACTGCTATCTGAAACATCACACAGAGCTGAGTACTACGCATGGGAGTGTTGGAGAAGCTGCTGCATGTGTGCCAACAGTGTGTTTCTGGAGACTGTGTATTCTCTGGTGCAAGAGAGATGAGCAAGGAGACTGCAGGGATGTATGTAACAGTGCATGTGTGCTAAGGGATAATTTGAGTTTAGAAAACAGGCTGCCCCTTTCCTGGGACTGCAATTCTTTCAGAACAACAACTTCACAAATTAAATCTCTGCCCACAATTCCTGTGCGCACACAGACTCATGCCGTCATTTTAGGCACATAACACAGGCTGCCCCTTTCCTGGGACTGCAATTCTTTCAGAACAACAACTTCACAAATTAAATCTCTGCCCACAATTCCTGTATGCACACAGACTCATGCTGTGTTTTTAGGCACAAAACAGTGTTCCTGGATAGTACCAAATTACTGTTACAGCCTGACACATTTTCCTTATCATTTAGAGAGGCAGAAAACAGCACATGTCCTAACAGCTCCTTGAAACCATGACCATGTGTTACAGGGTGAGTGATTAGACTAGAGCAAAGAAAATGAGGCCTTGATGATGTTTTTATGTGTTTGCGTTACACACTGCTATCTGAAACATCACACAGAGCTGAGTACTACGCATGGGAGTGTTGGAGAAGCTGCTGCGTGTGTGCCAAGAGTGTGTTTCTGGAGACTGTGTATTGTCTGGTGCAAGACAGATGAGCAAAGAGACTTCCAAAACTGCATGAAGACTGCTGGGATGTATGTAACATTGCATGTATGCTAAGGGTTATTTTCAGTTTTGAACATATGGCAACTACCTGTGCCTTTGATATTTTGAAAGGAAAATCTACCCTGTTGGTTTCAAATGTTTTAGCTTTTGCCTCTCATTTGCGATTTAGTGATTTCTGCTGACTGCTAACCACCACATTTGAAGAAAACAAGCTGTCCCTTTCCTACAAGTGCATGTTTTACAGAACAACTGCAACACAAATTACATCTCTGGCCACAATTCCTGTGCGCACACAGCCTCATGGTGTACTTCTAAGCAGAAAACAGAATTTGATTGGCAATTTCAAAGCACATTTACTACTGTGGTAGAGCAAGTGATAATTACTGTTACAGCCTGACACATTTTCCTTGTAGATCACAGAGGCAGAAAAGAGCACATGTCCTAACAGCTACTTCATACCATGAGCATGTGCAATCTGGGTGAGTGACTACACTAGAGCAAAGGAAATGAGCCTTGGTGACGTTGAATGTGTTTGCATTACACAGTGCTATCTGAAACAGCACACAGAGCTGAGTACTACACATGGGAGTGCTGGAGAAGCTGCTGCGTGTGTGCCAAGAGTGTGTTTCTGGAGACTGTGTATTGTCTGGTGCAAGACAGATGAGCAAAGAGACTTCCAAAACTGCATGAAGACTGCTGCGATCTATGTAACAGTGCATGTGTGCTAAGGGTTATTTTCAGTTTTGAACATATGGCAACTACCTGTGCCTTTGCTATTTTGAAAGGAAAATCTACCCTGTTGGTTTCAAATGTTTTAGCTTTTGCCTCTCATTTGCGATTTAGTGATTTCTGCTGACTTCTAACCACCACATTTGAAGAAAACAAGCTGTCCTTTCCTACAAGTGCATGTTTTACAGAACAACTGCAACACAAATTACATCTCTGGCCACAATTCCTGTGCGCACACAGCCTCATGGTGTGCTTCTAAGCAGAAAACAGAATTTGATTGGCAATTTCAAAGCACATTTACTACTGTGGTAGAGCAAGTGATAATTACTGTTACAGCCTGACACATTTTCCTTGTAGATCACAGAGGCAGAAAAGAGCACATGTCCTAACAGCTACTTCATACCATGAGCATGTGCAATCTGGGTGAGTGACTACACTAGAGCAAAGGAAATGAGCCTTGGTGACGTTGAATGTGTTTGCGTTACACAGTGCTATCTGAAACAGCACACAGAGCTGAGTACTACACATGGGAGTGCTGGAGAAGCTGCTGCGTGTGCGCCAAGAGTGTGTTTCTGGAGACTGTGTATTGTCTGGTGCAAGACAGATGAGCAAAGAGACTTCCAAAACTGCATGAAGACTGCTGGGATGTATGTAACAGTGCATGTGTGCTAAGGGTTATTTTCAGTTTTGAACATATGGCAACTACCTGTGCCTTTGCTATTTTGAAAGGAAAATCTACCCTGTTGGTTTCAAATGTTTTAGCTTTTGCCTCTTATTTGCGATTTAGTGATTTCTGCTGACTGCTAACCACCACATTTGAAGAAAACAAGCTGTCCCTTTCCTGCAAGTGCATGTTTTACAGAACAACTGCAACACAAATTACATCTCTGGCCACAATTCCTGTGCGCACACAGCCTCATGGTGTGCTTCTAAGCAGAAAACAGAATTTGATTGGCAATTTCAAAGCACATTTACTACTGTGGTAGAGCAAGTGATAATTACTGTTACAGCCTGACACATTTTCCTTGTAGATCACAGAGGCAGAAAAGAGCACATGTCCTAACAGCTACTTCATACCATGAGCATGTGCAATCTGGAAGAGTGACTACACTAGAGCAAAGGAAATGAGCCTTGGTGATGTTGAATGTGTTTGCGTTACACAGTGCTATCTGAAACAGCACACAGAGCTGAGTACTACACATGGGAGTGTTGGAGAAGCTGCTGCGTGTGTGCCAAGAGTGTGTTTCTGGAGACTGTGTATTGTCTGGTGCAAGACAGATGAGCAAAGAGACTTCCAAAACTTCCAAAACTGCATGAAGACTGCTGGAGGAAGAAATTTGATGCGGCCAGGCGTAAGGACTACTGGACAGCGATGAGAGCCTATAAAGCGGCCCTCCGCCTGGCAAAAGCACAATTTTTTGAGGAGCGAATACAACTTGCCTCAAACTCCTCCAGGGAGACCTTTAAGGTGGTGCAAGAACTGCTAAAAGTTCCTGAGCCAGCAGTCACCCATGACCCTGAGAGGTGTAAGGAGTTGGCCAATTTTTTCCACACTAAAATAGTAAAAATACTAGACTCTTTACCCCAGGTTGCTATATTTCATGGGATTCAAGAAGAACCCCTCCCTGTGGGGATAAAAGAGTGTCCTTTCTCCCTTGACATGTTCGGCCCAGTTTCAGAAAGTGAAACATTAAAAGCTATAGTTTCCATAAAAAGCGGTTCCCCCATGGACCCTGTCCCTTTTAAAATCCTAAAACAAGCGGCAATCGCTGTGGTTGGGCCCATTACGAACTTGATCAACGCCTCTTTCTCTTGTGGTTTGGTGCCACCCACCTGGAAAAAAGCCGTGGTCAAGGCTCTTCTAAAAAAATCTAACCTTGACGCGGCTGAGCTGGCCAATTTTAGGCCCATTTCTCTGTTGCCAGGTCTCAGCAAAATTGCTGAGAAACTTGCTAACCATCGACTGTCCAACTTTCTTGAGTCAAATGGTCTGCTCCGAGACTCGCAGACCGGCTTCCGTCCCGGCCATGGCACCGACACGGCCCTCCTGGCGGTCGTTGAGGAATCGAGGCGCATCTTAGATTCGGGAGGATCAGTGGCAGTGATCCTCCTGGATCTGAGTGCGGCATTCGACACCGTTGACCATCAGGTGTTGACCCAACGGCTGTCAAAGGTGGGTGTGGCAGGTGTCGCCCTGAAATGGCTCTGCTCATTTCTGGAAGACCGTTCCTATCAGGTCTGGGAAGGAAGCAACAAGTCTCCATCTATTTCTCTCCAGTGGGGGGTGCCGCAGGGCTCGTCCCTTAGCCCGACATTATTTAATGTCTATATGGCCCCCCTGGAGGATGTGGTGACCCCTTATAACATCAAAATCATCAGCTATGCTGATGATACTCAGCTGGTGGTCGCCCTTCCTCAACTGGTGGAGAACCCTGACTTGTTGCACTCATGTCTGGCGGACGTCCACACCTGGATGAGCAGTTCAGCCCTGAAGCTGAACGGCTCTAAAACAGAGATCATGCTGCTTGGAAACAAAGCGCCACCACTGTCACCTTCATGTTGGCCAAGCTGTATGGGTGACTTTCCAACCATGAAAGAGGAGATCAAGAGCTTAGGAGTCTGGCTGGAGCAAGATCTTTCCCTTAGAACTCACGCTAAAAGAACTGCGGGAGTCTGTTTTGCCCTGCTGCGGGCTGCGCGGAAAATTTTTCCGCTTCTTCCTTTTCCATCAAGGAAGTTGTTGATTCAGGGTTTGATAACATCTCGCCTTGATTACAGCAACAGTCTGTTTCTGGGCGCCCCTGAATCGACTTTTAACAAGCTTCAGCAGGTGCAAAACGCGGCAGCTAGACTCCTTATGGGTATCCCCCGAACAGAATCCGCCAGACCCGCTCTCAAGGCACTGCACTGGTTACCGGTGCGGGAGAGAGTACAGTTCAAGGCACTGTCCATCGCCCATAAAACATTCCAGGGCGGCGGGCCCCCTCTTTTAGGGAGCTTGGTAGTACCTTATAAAGCGAATAGAGCCCTGAGGTCTGACCAGAGGTGTCTGCTCCAGGTCCCGAGAGTAAAAAGATCACGCACGGGAGGGAGGCGATTCTCTGTGCATACAGCAATGCTCTGGAACTCCCTCCCATTAAAACTCTGCGCTGAGACCTGTACCCTGCGTTTTCGCAGAGGCTTGAAAACACATCTGTTTCCCCTGTGAGTCGCTATCTTTATTCCATGGTCCCACGGTTGATGCACTGTTCATAGCGCCGGGATGCCCCAGGGTAGCTGTGCGCTATATAAGTTTTAATAATAATAATAATAATAATAATGTATGTAACATTGCATGTGGAGAAGTGTGGCTCACTGGTTAGAGTAAGCAGACCTGGAAGCAGAGATCAGCCCCGGACCAGGGTTCAATTCCCGGCTCGGCTGGGTCTTGAGTCCATAAATTGTCCATGGACTCGATAATTCTCGCTCCAGTGCATACTCGATTCATGGGTTCACACTCTGCGACTCTGGGCAATAGCTTGCTTAATCTCCACAATGGCCCCTCGCGGCGGGATGCCTGGCTTTCACCTTGTGGATGCCCTGCTGGGGTATCTCACAGGGGAATACCAGGACGGGTTCCCTAAGCAAGCGCTTAGAGACCGGTTGGTGATTTGCGCTATATAAATATCTGTACATTTACATTTACATGTATGCTAAGGGTTATTTTCAGTTTTGAACATATGGCAACTACCTGTGCCTTTGCTATTTTGAAAGGAAAATCTACCCTGTTGGTTTCAAATGTTTTAGCTTTTGCCTCTCATTTGCGATTTAGTGATTTCTGCTGACTGCTAACCACCACATTTGAAGAAAACAAGCTGTCCCTTTCCTACAAGTGCGTGTTTTACAGAACAACTGCAACACAAATTACATCTCTGGCCACAATTCCTGTGCGCACACAGCCTCATGGTGTACTTCTAAGCAGAAAACAGAATTTGATTGGCAATTTCAAAGCACATTTACTACTGTGGTAGAGCAAGTGATAATTACTGTTACAGCCTGACACATTTTCCTTGTAGATCACAGAGGCAGAAAAGAGCACATGTCCTAACAGCTACTTCATACCATGAGCATGTGCAATCTGGGTGAGTGACTACACTAGAGCAAAGGAAATGAGCCTTGGTGACGTTGAATGTGTTTGCGTTACACAGTGCTATCTGAAACAGCACACAGAGCTGAGTACTACACATGGGAGTGCTGGAGAAGCTGCTGCGTGTGTGCCAAGAGTGTGTTTCTGGAGACTGTGTATTGTCTGGTGCAAGACAGATGAGCAAAGAGACTTCCAAAACTGCATGAAGACTGCTGCGATCTATGTAACAGTGCATGTGTGCTAAGGGTTATTTTCAGTTTTGAACATATGGCAACTACCTGTGCCTTTGCTATTTTGAAAGGAAAATCTACCCTGTTGGTTTCAAATGTTTTAGCTTTAGCCTCTCATTTGCGATTTAGTGATTTCTGCTGACTTCTAACCACCACATTTGAAGAAAACAAGCTGTCCTTTCCTACAAGTGCATGTTTTACAGAACAACTGCAACACAAATTACATCTCTGGCCACAATTCCTGTGCGCACACAGCCTCATGGTGTACTTCTAAGCAGAAAACAGAATTTGATTGGCAATTTCAAAGCACATTTACTACTGTGGTAGAGCAAGTGATAATTACTGTTACAGCCTGACACATTTTCCTTGTAGATCACAGAGGCAGAAAAGAGCACATGTCCTAACAGCTACTTCATACCATGAGCATGTGCAATCTGGGTGAGTGACTACACTAGAGCAAAGGAAATGAGCCTTGGTGACGTTGAATGTGTTTGCATTACACAGTGCTATCTGAAACAGCACACAGAGCTGAGTACTACACATGGGAGTGCTGGAGAAGCTGCTGCGTGTGTGCCAAGAGTGTGTTTCTGGAGACTGTGTATTGTCTGGTGCAAGACAGATGAGCAAAGAGACTTCCAAAACTGCATGAAGACTGCTGGGATGTATGTAACAGTGCATGTGTGCTAAGGGTTATTTTCAGTTTTGAACATATGGCAACTACCTGTGCCTTTGCTATTTTGAAAGGAAAATCTACCCTGTTGGTTTCAAATGTTTTAGCTTTTGCCTCTCATTTGTGATTTAGTGATTTCTGCTGACTTCTAACCACCACATTTGAAGAAAACAAGCTGTCCTTTCCTACAAGTGCATGTTTTACAGAACAACTGCAACACAAATTACATCTCTGGCCACAATTCCTGTGCGCACACAGCCTCATGGTGTACTTCTAAGCAGAAAACAGAATTCGATTGGCAATTTCAAAGCACATTTACTACTGTGGTAGAGCAAGTGATAATTACTGTTACAGCCTGACACATTTTCCTTGTAGATCACAGAGGCAGAAAAGAGCACATGTCCTAACAGCTACTTCATACCATGAGCATGTGCAATCTGGGTGAGTGACTACACTAGAGCAAAGGAAATGAGCCTTGGTGACGTTGAATGTGTTTGCGTTACACAGTGCTATCTGAAACAGCACACAGAGCTGAGTACTACACATGGGAGTGCTGCAGAAGCTGCTGCGTGTGTGCCAAGAGTGTGTTTCTGGAGACTGTGTATTGTCAGGTGCAAGACAGATGAGCAAAGAGACTTCCAAAACTGCATGAAGACTGCTGCGATCTATGTAACAGTGCATGTGTGCTAAGGGTTATTTTCAGTTTTGAACATATGGCAACTACCTGTGCCTTTGCTATTTTGAAAGGAAAATCTACCCTGTTGGTTTCAAATGTTTTAGCTTTTGCCTCTCATTTGTGATTTAGTGATTTCTGCTGACTTCTAACCACCACATTTATGTTTAAAACGTTTTTTATTGAGACAAAACAAACCATGGGGGAGGGGGATAGGAGGCAGGATACATGGAATACAGTCAAGGAAGAAGGGATGCATCTCCAGAGGGTTGGCAATAGGTGGCGCGGTGGCTCAGAGGGAAGAACACAGTAAATGAACGCTAGAATTACAAGCTGTGGAATCCCACGCGCGTACCGGCACCCCAAAGCTGAGCAATAAAATCCCCCCCCATCAACACCTCAACAGAACACAATCCCCCCCCTCCCATCCCCCATCCTCCCAGTAACAAAACAACAACACTCCCCCCTCCCCCCCGTCCTATGGTCCCGCATCAAGGTAGCCCTAACCAGGAAGCCCCGCACCCCCCCCCTCCCCGGGGGTCCCCATCTCACATGTAAGCTAGTCCGCCGGGGTCACCGGCGGCCTCAGCCTGAGAAGCCTAAGATACCTCGGGCAGGTGAGCTCCCGGAATTCAGTGGACAGCAGCGCTAGAAAGGGTTGCCACAGCTCTTCAAATTGGTCTATCTCCCCCGCAACCGTAAGCGACAGCTTCTCCATCCCCAGCACATGCCAGAGCCTATGCAACCAACCGGTGATGGAGGGGACGGTGGATGTGCGCCAGTGAATCAGAATGTTCTGAACCGCAGACCCCAGCGCTATTGCAATCTGCCTACCCCTGCGGGACTTCAGTGGGTACATTAGGTCATTGGGGAGGCCCAGCAGGACATACGCCGGGAGGCGCGGCAGCTCTATCCCAAAGTGCTCATCCACCTCGTCCAGGACTTCCTTCCAATAGGCGGTCAGCACTGGGAAATCCCATAGGATGTGTGTAAGGGTACCTTCCTGCCCGCAGCTCCGCCAGCACCCCTTGTCAGTGTGTCTATGCATTTCATACAGTCTCTCCGGGGTGTAGTACCAGTATGTGGACACCTTAGTGAATGTCTCCGTAAGGCCCGTGTGATATGCAGAGTGCCGCGCCCGATACGCAATTTTGTCCCATTCCTTGTGGCTGAGTGTCCTACCCAATTCCCTGTGCCAACGCTCCCTCCCCGGATTGTAGTAGTGAAACGGCGGGGGTTGTAGGTGTTTGTACAGATCAGTGATCAGTTTAGCGTCGGAGGTCCGAGTAGCTAACCACCGCTCGTACGGTGTAATTGGACGGGCAGCGGTGGCACGCACCTGAGGCTGGAGGACCCAATGCCGAACTTGCATGTAGCGCAATCTGTCCAGCTCCGTCAGGCCGAACTCCTGGCGGAGTTGCTGAAAAGGAACCACGCCTTCCGGGCCATAAATCTGGAAGAGTGCCCTGCAGCCCGCCCGTACCCAGTGGGAGAAAACCCCCGGCTCCATCCCTGGGGAGAAGTCCGGGTTGCCCGTAATGGGCGTGAGCGGCGAAGGGAAGGTGGTGAGGCCCCGGGTCTCGCAGACCGCGTCCCACACACGCAGGGGGACCCGCGTAACAAAGGAAGCGTAAAGATTAGGGGGGCGATGCGTGCGGCGCAAGAATGGAACCTCTTGTAAGGTGCGGCCCGCCACTGCCTGGTCTTGGAAGAGCCAATGTTTGTCGGACTCCCACCTGCTCCACTCCACCAGATAGCGAAGCTGTGCCGCCTGAAAGTACTTACGGAGGTCCGGAATGCCGAGACCCCCCGCTTCCGGAGCGAGCGTGGAGAGGACCCTCTTCATGCGTGGCCTGCGGCCCTGCCAGACAAAACGGGAGATGTCAGCCTGCATTTGTCGGATCCAGCCCACCGGGGGTTGGAGCGGAAGGGCTCGGAAAAGATATAGTATCTGGGGCAGCACCGTCATTTTGACCGCCGCGATTCGCCCCAGCCAGGACAGCAGGCCTTTGTTCCATCGGCCAAGCTCGTCCTTGATCTTCCTGCTGAGGGAGGCATAATTGGCCGTAACCATCTCCGATAATGTAGGCGCCAGCAGAATCCCCAGATACGGCACCGTGGACGAGGACCACTGCATGGGGAAGAGCCGTTGAAGATCCCTCCTGGTTTCCGCAGCCAGGGACACGTCTAATGCCATCGACTTGATCATATTCATTTTGAAGCCGGCCACCCCCGCAAAGGCGTCCATCTCTCGGAGGCAAGCAGGCAGCGACCTCCTAGGGTCGTCCAAAGTCAGCAGGACATCATCCGCGTAGAGACTGACGGTGTGGACGTACTGGCCCATCCGGACCCCGACAGCATCCGGGTTATTACGAATCCTCTGAGCAAACGGCTCCATGTAGAGGGCAAACAGGAGCGGCGAGAGAGGGCAGCCCTGCCGCGTGCCGCGCTCGATGGCAAAGCCACCAGAGCTACACCCGTTTACCCGCACCGACGCTGAAGGATGCTTATAGCAATTAAATACCATGGTGCGGAACTTATCGCCGATTCCCAGTTTTTTGAGGACCCGCTCAAGATACGGCCAGTGAACTCTGTCGAAGGCCTTCTCCGCATCAACGGACAACAACATCCGCTCCCCCGAGATCCTTGAGGCTTTCTCCAGAACATGCGTCACCCTCTTGGTGTTGTCAACCGTCTGTCTACCGGGCACAAAACCAGCCTGGTCCGCCTCCACCAGGTCGGGGAGGTGTGGACCCAGCCTGGATGCGAGAATCCCCGTGTACAACTTGAGGTCGACATTTAGGAGCGAAATGGGCCGGTACGAGCCGCAGAGGGCCCGGTCCTTCCCAGGCTTCGGGATTACCGCGACCGTCGCCCTCAGGAGATCCGGAGGGATGGCTCCCGGTTCGGAGAAAGAGTTAAACAGCCGCGTAAGGACAGGGGCCACGGCCGTGCAAAAAGTCTTGTAGAATAGCGACGTGTACCCGTCCGGGCCCGGGGCCTTGCCATGTTTCAGCCGCGCGATGGCTGAAATCACTTCCTCCACATGGATGTCCCGCTCCAGGTGGTCAGCCTGAGCCGGGTCCAGTACCGGGAGGGTCACCGACTCCAAATAGCTATCGGCATCCCGTGGCGAGGAGGGCTCCTCAGCATACAGCGCCTCGTAGAAGCCGCGGAAAGACTCCGCTACCTCCGCGTCCCCGGAGACAACCCCCCCGTCCGCACCCACCAATTCTTTCACAACGCTGCGCTGTTGCGCGACCCGGAGCCGGTGTGCTAGGAGCTTGCCACATCTGTCCCCCCCAGTGTAATAGGCATGTTTCAAGCGTAAGGCGGCATACTCCGCCCTATCAAGATCCAGAGCCGAGAGGAGCTTCCTCGCTGCCTTCAACTGCCTCCACACCCTCGGCGCTCCCGTACGGCGGTGGACCTGCTCAAGCTCCCGGACTTGAGCTGTCAACTCATCCCTCTTCAGTTGCCGCTCCTTATTCTCGGCTGCAGAGATAGAGATGAATTCCCCCCGTAGGACGGCCTTCAGTGCCGCCCACTGTGTCGCCTGCGAGGTGTCAGTGTTGCTGTTGTGAGTGAGATAGTCCTGTATGACCTCCCCGACGCGTTGTACCACCGATTTTTTGTGTAGAAGTGTGTCCCGGAGGCGCCACACCCCCCGAGAGGGGGAGGCCGCCGGCCACTGGAAAACGCCGGTGACTGGAGAGTGGTCAGACAGGGTCAGGACCCCGATGTCCGCCGCCGTGGCAGCGGCACGCATCGGTCCACTCACCAGGAGGTAGTCCAGCCGTGAGTAGGTGCGGTGTGCGTGCGAGAAGAAAGAGTAGTCCCTATCCGTGGGGTGCAGGGAGCGCCAGAGATCGTGCAAGTCCATGTCCGCAATCCGGGCCTTCCCAGCCTGGGACAGTTCCCCCGTCTGCGGAAAGCGCTGCGCCGATCTGTCCATCCCAGAGTCAAAGACAATGTTGAGGTCTCCGCCCAAGATAATGTGTCGGTCTGGGGAAGCAGTGACATCCACCAGCGCGGAATCTAGGAAGCGCTCTTGGTGCTCGTTTGGGCTATAAACGGAGCCAAGCGTAAATGCTATGCCTCCCAGGCGCATGCGATACGCAAGGAGCCTCCCCTTCTGTTCAGCACACTTATGCAACACCTCCCCCCGAAAGGAGCTCGCTAGGAGAATGGCTACCCCCGCCGTCTTGTTCGCTGCCGAGGAAAAGAACTGGGTGGGGAACTTAGCAGAGCGCATCCTATGGCAGTCTCGGGGCAATAAGTGTGTCTCCTGCAAAAGGCAAATGTCCGCCTGCGTCCCCTCCAGCAACGACAGGATCGCTCTGCGCTTCACCGGGTTATTCAGACCCTGAACATTAAGGGTCACTACCTTTAGGCCCGGCATTCCTCGCAGGGATCGGGAGCGCCATGCAATGGGTAGGGAATCAGCGGGTGGGGCGCGCGGGGCCGCAGCGCGGGGCAAGCCAATACAAAGCGGGCATAGACAACATCGGACGGGACCTTCCCAACCCCAAAACAACCCCCTCCCCCACCCAAAACACAACCTTGGCAACTAGCCATCCCCAAACTCAAACACCCCATAGTCTCAGTCAAGCCCCAAAACGGGCAAGTCCGTAGAAAAGAGCAAAGTGGACGTCCAGCCACTCACCTCCACCCGCTCCCCCCCAACCCCCCCGCCCCGTGCCAAGCATGTTAAGAAGCTAAAGACATCTCCCCCCGGAGTGTGTGTTAGGCCGTCAAGGCCACGCTAGAGGAGCCGGTCGAGTCCCCGGCCGCCGCCCTCAGGGCGTCGGCCCTGTCTGCCCTAATGGTAGGGGAGTCCGGGCGCCCCGCACTGGTCGCCGAGCGCCGCCTCGATGACCTCCGCCGGTTCCGTCCTTCCGAGGACCTCCACGACGGCGTAGCTCCTTCCTCCTCCGCCGCCGTGAGCCCCAGGACACCACAAATGTCTTGCAAGGAGCATAGCTTGTGTAATACTCCGTTCCACCGAAAAATCAAGCGGAAGGGGTGACCCCAAGAGTACGGCGTCTCATGCTCGCGCAAAAAGTCAGTGGCAATCCTAAAGGACCTGCGTTTCTGCAGAGTGATGGCGGAGAGGTCCTGGTAAAGCGCCACCGGCCGATCCCGAAAGGTCAGGGGCTGTTTCTTGCGGGCTTCAGCCATGATACGCTCCTTTAGTGGAAAGTCGGGCAGGAAGGCCAGAATGTCCGGTGGGGGTGCCGATGGCTGGCGCTGACGGCCAACCCTATGCGCCCTGTCGATGCTGATGGGAAAGTCCGCGGCCTCCCCCAGGATCTCTCGGAACAGGGCCCGCAGGTAGCCCCCCAGATCGGACCCCTCATCCGCAGTCGGCACGCCACGCACTCGGATGTTGTTCCTCCGAGATCTGTTCTCAAGGTCCTCAGAGTGGGCCTGGAGCTCCACACACTGTTCCCGGAGGCGAAGAACGTCCTGCTGGAGGTGGACTATCTCCTCCGCTCGCTGTTGGCCCTCCGTCTCCACCGCTTCCACCCGCTCACCTAGGCCCTCCACCTCTCTGCGCACTTCCCGGACCTCGCTGGCCACCTCCCGCTTCAGTGTCTGGAAGTCCTCCCTGAGGGAGCTAAACAATTCCTCCATAAAGGCCCTCGTGACGGGTGGCTCCCCTCCAGTCACATCCGCCGGAGCCCGGGAGGGCCCCGGTGAGGGCTGCGTCCTGTCCCGCAAGTGTTGGGCCCTGCCAAGCATGTCCGGTAGGGTACGGTCCCCTTTCTTCGGGCCACCTCTTCCAGACATCGCTAGCTCCGCAGTCGGGCACCGATCCAGGCGCCCCAGGGATGCTCAGCCGCCGGCAAGCACTCGGCCCGGGTATCCCCCACAAGTGAGGTCGCTGCGTCACAGGTGACAAAATGGCGGCCTAGTCCGGTCACCGTCAGCCGCAAGAGCTAGCGTGAGACAACCAAGGGGGCCGCAGCGGAGGGGTCCCAACAGCTCATCCCTCCGGTAGTCAATCCAGCAATAGCGGGAGGTCGCCTGCAGCCAGCAGCCAGGACTCCAGCGGAGGCCGCCACCACTGCTCCTTCGGGGACAAAATGGCGGCCGGGCGGAGCAGGCCAAAACGACTAGGCCCGGCGACACCCCCGGGGCCTCCGAGGCACCCCGCAGTAAAATAAGTTCCACCACCGGCCCCCGATTGTCACGCACAGGGGGCCAGGTGATCCGACCCCATCAGAGAGTCCGCCGTACCTCGGCTAGGGGTCAGGGCCTCCGCAGTGCAAGGTGTCGCCGTCACCAGTCCGAGTGCCGGGGCACCCGTCCCAAGCCTTCCACACCGTCGGGCCCCTTCCCGCCAGGCTCCATCAGTCACCGTCGAGCGGCGGGCCAGATCCCCTCCAGACCGCAACTTTCAGCACCAGGCCCAGCCGAGGCGCCCGGACAGCTCTCCAATACGCTCCGCCCCTCGGGCTCGCCGCCGTCGTCCCTTGATCTCGGGCGAACTTTTGGGGGGGTTCCCCCGGGGCGATCCGGACCAAAACAGCACCGATGTGTGCCCCTGATGTTCCGCCACGCTCCTCTCCCGCGCTGAGCCTCAGCGGGGGGAGAGAAGCATAAGAAAAGGGCTTTAGCTTGGCCGGGCCGGAGGAGCTACGGGAGGAAGCGTCCGCTCACCCCGCCATCTTGGCCACGCCCCCCTAACCACCACATTTGAAGAAAAAAAGCTGTCCTTTCCTACAAGTGCATGTTTTACAGAACAACTGCAACACAAATTACATCTCTGGCCACAATTCCTGTGCGCACACAGCCTCATGGTGTACTTCTAAGCAGAAAACAGAATTTGATTGGCAATTTCAAAGCACATTTACTACTGTGGTAGAGCAAGTGATAATTACTGTTACAGCCTGACACATTTTCCTTGTAGATCACAGAGGCAGAAAAGAGCACATGTCCTAACAGCTACTTCATACCATGAGCATGTGCAATCTGGGTGAGTGACTACACTAGAGCAAAGGAAATGAGCCTTGGTGACGTTGAATGTGTTTGCATTACACAGTGCTATCTGAAACAGCACACAGAGCTGAGTACTACACATGGGAGTGCTGGAGAAGCTGCTGCGTGTGTGCCAAGAGTGTGTTTCTGGAGACTGTGTATTGTCTGGTGCAAGACAGATGAGCAAAGAGACTTCCAAAACTGCATGAAGACTGCTGGGATGTATGTAACAGTGCATGTGTGCTAAGGGTTATTTTCAGTTTTGAACATATGGCAACTACCTGTGCCTTTGCTATTTTGAAAGGAAAATCTACCCTGTTGGTTTCAAATGTTTTAGCTTTTGCCTCTCATTTGTGATTTAGTGATTTCTGCTGACTTCTAACCACCACATTTGAAGAAAACAAGCTGTCCTTTCCTACAAGTGCATGTTTTACAGAACAACTGCAACACAAATTACATCTCTGGCCACAATTCCTGTGCGCACACAGCCTCATGGTGTACTTCTAAGCAGAAAACAGAATTTGATTGGCAATTTCAAAGCACATTTACTACTGTGGTAGAGCAAGTGATAATTACTGTTACAGCCTGACACATTTTCCTTGTAGATCACAGAGGCAGAAAAGAGCACATGTCCTAACAGCTACTTCATACCATGAGCATGTGCAATCTGGGTGAGTGACTACACTAGAGCAAAGGAAATGAGCCTTGGTGACGTTGAATGTGTTTGCGTTACACAGTGCTATCTGAAACAGCACACAGAGCTGAGTACCACACATGGGAGTGCTGGAGAAGCTGCTGCGTGTGTGCCAAGAGTGTGTTTCTGGAGACTGTGTATTGTCTGGTGCAAGACAGATGAGCAAAGAGACTTCCAAAACTGCATGAAGACTGCTGCGATCTATGTAACAGTGCATGTGTGCTAAGGGTTATTTTCAGTTTTGAACATATGGCAACTACCTGTGCCTTTGCTATTTTGAAAGGAAAATCTACCCTGTTGGTTTCAAATGTTTTAGCTTTTGCCTCTCATTTGTGATTTAGTGATTTCTGCTGACTTCTAACCACCACATTTGAAGAAAACAAGCTGTCCTTTCCTACAAGTGCATGTTTTACAGAACAACTGCAACACAAATTACATCTCTGGCCACAATTCCTGTGCGCACACAGCCTCATGGTGTACTTCTAAGCAGAAAACAGAATTTGATTGGCAATTTCAAAGCACATTTACTACTGTGGTAGAGCAAGTGATAATTACTGTTACAGCCTGACACATTTTCCTTGTAGATCACAGAGGCAGAAAAGAGCACATGTCCTAACAGCTACTTCATACCATGAGCATGTGCAATCTGGGTGAGTGACTACACTAGAGCAAAGGAAATGAGACTTGGTGACGTTGAATGTGTTTGCGTTACACAGTGCTATCTGAAACAGCACACAGAGCTGAGTACTACACATGGGAGTGCTGGAGAAGCTGCTGCGTGTGTGCCAAGAGTGTGTTTCTGGAGACTGTGTATTGTCTGGTGCAAGACAGATGAGCAAAGAGACTTCCAAAACTGCATGAAGACTGCTGGGATGTATGTAACAGTGCATGTGTGCTAAGGGTTATTTTCAGTTTTGAACATATGGCAACTACCTGTGCCTTTGCTATTTTGAAAGGAAAATCTACCCTGTTGGTTTCAAATGTTTTAGCTTTTGCCTCTCATTTGTGATTTAGTGATTTCTGCTGACTTCTAACCACCACATTTGAAGAAAACAAGCTGTCCTTTCCTACAAGTGCATGTTTTACAGAACAACTGCAACACAAATTACATCTCTGGCCACAATTCCTGTGCGCACACAGCCTCATGGTGTACTTCTAAGCAGAAAACAGAATTTGATTGGCAATTTCAAAGCACATTTACTACTGTGGTAGAGCAAGTGATAATTACTGTTACAGCCTGACACATTTTCCTTGTAGATCACAGAGGCAGAAAAGAGCACATGTCCTAACAGCTACTTCATACCATGAGCATGTGCAATCTGGGTGAGTGACTACACTAGAGCAAAGGAAATGAGCCTTGGTGACGTTGAATGTGTTTGCGTTACACAGTGCTATCTGAAACAGCACACAGAGCTGAGTACTACACATGGGAGTGCTGGAGAAGCTGCTGCGTGTGTGCCAAGAGTGTGTTTCTGGAGACTGTGTATTGTCTGGTGCAAGACAGATGAGCAAAGAGACTTCCAAAACTGCATGAAGACTGCTGGGATGTATGTAACAGTGCATGTGTGCTAAGGGTTATTTTCAGTTTTGAACATATGGCAACTACCTGTGCCTTTGCTATTTTGAAAGGAAAATCTACCCTGTTGGTTTCAAATGTTTTAGCTTTTGCCTCTCATTTGTGATTTAGTGATTTCTGCTGACTTCTAACCACCACATTTGAAGAAAAAAAGCTGTCCTTTCCTACAAGTGCATGTTTTACAGAACAACTGCAACACAAATTACATCTCTGGCCACAATTCCTGTGCGCACACAGCCTCATGGTGTACTTCTAAGCAGAAAACAGAATTTGATTGGCAATTTCAAAGCACATTTACTACTGTGGTAGAGCAAGTGATAATTACTGTTACAGCCTGACACATTTTCCTTGTAGATCACAGAGGCAGAAAAGAGCACATGTCCTAACAGCTACTTCATACCATGAGCATGTGCAATCTGGGTGAGTGACTACACTAGAGCAAAGGAAATGAGCCTTGGTGACGTTGAATGTGTTTGCATTACACAGTGCTATCTGAAACAGCACACAGAGCTGAGTACTACACATGGGAGTGCTGGAGAAGCTGCTGCGTGTGTGCCAAGAGTGTGTTTCTGGAGACTGTGTATTGTCTGGTGCAAGACAGATGAGCAAAGAGACTTCCAAAACTGCATGAAGACTGCTGGGATGTATGTAACAGTGCATGTGTGCTAAGGGTTATTTTCAGTTTTGAACATATGGCAACTACCTGTGCCTTTGCTATTTTGAAAGGAAAATCTACCCTGTTGGTTTCAAATGTTTTAGCTTTTGCCTCTCATTTGTGATTTAGTGATTTCTGCTGACTTCTAACCACCACATTTGAAGAAAACAAGCTGTCCTTTCCTACAAGTGCATGTTTTACAGAACAACTGCAACACAAATTACATCTCTGGCCACAATTCCTGTGCGCACACAGCCTCATGGTGTACTTCTAAGCAGAAAACAGAATTTGATTGGCAATTTCAAAGCACATTTACTACTGTGGTAGAGCAAGTGATAATTACTGTTACAGCCTGACACATTTTCCTTGTAGATCACAGAGGCAGAAAAGAGCACATGTCCTAACAGCTACTTCATACCATGAGCATGTGCAATCTGGGTGAGTGACTACACTAGAGCAAAGGAAATGAGCCTTGGTGACGTTGAATGTGTTTGCGTTACACAGTGCTATCTGAAACAGCACACAGAGCTGAGTACCACACATGGGAGTGCTGGAGAAGCTGCTGCGTGTGTGCCAAGAGTGTGTTTCTGGAGACTGTGTATTGTCTGGTGCAAGACAGATGAGCAAAGAGACTTCCAAAACTGCATGAAGACTGCTGCGATCTATGTAACAGTGCATGTGTGCTAAGGGTTATTTTCAGTTTTGAACATATGGCAACTACCTGTGCCTTTGCTATTTTGAAAGGAAAATCTACCCTGTTGGTTTCAAATGTTTTAGCTTTTGCCTCTCATTTGTGATTTAGTGATTTCTGCTGACTTCTAACCACCACATTTGAAGAAAAAAAGCTGTCCTTTCCTACAAGTGCATGTTTTACAGAACAACTGCAACACAAATTACATCTCTGGCCACAATTCCTGTGCGCACACAGCCTCATGGTGTACTCCTAAGCAGAAAACAGAATTTGATTGGCAATTTCAAAGCACATTTACTACTGTGGTAGAGCAAGTGATAATTACTGTTACAGCCTGACACATTTTCCTTGTAGATCACAGAGGCAGAAAAGAGCACATGTCCTAACAGCTACTTCATACCATGAGCATGTGCAATCTGGGTGAGTGACTACACTAGAGCAAAGGAAATGAGCCTTGGTGACGTTGAATGTGTTTGCGTTACACAGTGCTATCTGAAACAGCACACAGAGACTGTGTATTGTCTGGTGCAAGAGAAATGCATGAAGGCTGCGGGGGTGTATGTAACAGTGCATAGTTTCAGCACACCTTTGATTCTGGGGAAGACATACTCCAAAATATCTAACATGTTCAAGACATATACATATCTTCCACAACATAAAATGTCATTCACAACTTTTAATGTAGAACGAAAATCTACCATGCTAATTTCAAATGTGTTGGCATTTGCCTCTCATTTCTTTCAAAGTGATTTCTGCTAAATCCTAACCATCACAGTTAAAAAGAAGCTTTCCTTTTCTTTCAGGTGCAAGTCTTACTTTTCAACAGCAACACAAATTAAATCTCTGTCAACAATTCCTCTCTGCACACAAACTCATGGTTTGATAGTAGGCACAAAATATTATTCCTCATTGTTACCAGTACACCTTAACTTATGGTGAAAACATACTCCATAATATTTTACATATTCAATACAGTTAAATATCTCCCAAAACAGAAAATGTAAATCACAACTTTAAACAAATAATCACAATTCTTTTTTTTATATCTAATTTAACCACAAACACCCCCTCTAAAACTCATAACTCACCTTTAAAATTCGTTAGTTGTGAAAGAAATGTGGCAGTCACACAGCAGTTTATCAGACCAGAATCTCTGAGCTGAACACCTCTCTCCTCTCAGCAGAACCAGTTAATGGCACAGTTTCCCTCTCTTTTTTCACACATATACATGTTAACTCCAAATAACATTCCTTCCCACATTTTTTCAAATGGAATCTCATTTTTTTATTGGTTGTCATTTTCAACCCTTTTCCAACTGAACCCTTCCCCCAACATGACTTCTGCCTGCTGCCATAGCAACAGGTCATGGAACACTGGTGTGTGCAGAGAGGTCAAAAGTTCAGCACACAATGTTTCAAATCCAAAGAGCAAGAGCGCTTGACCTGTCAAACCTCTCAGCAAATCCAAAGTAATGTTCAGTTGCAACACATTTTTCATAACCAATACAAAACATGCTTCTAAAAATGTATACAGACAGCCTAGTTTTAACTTTAAAATAGTTTGAATCAGCCAATCAGTTCTTTTTGTTAAAAAAAAAATGTATGCCTCCTTTTTTCAACTGTCTTTCTTTTCATATTGCCATTCTGCTGAAAGACACATCCTGACTGCATCCAGATCTCCTTGGAAGATGTTCACAGTGTGGATTGTAGGTCACAGCTATGTCTTCTGGAGTGAAAAGTATGCAGTAAAAAGAGGTATGCTGAGAGACCTTGCTTTGCCAAATGTAGACATTAAATGGATTGGTCAGAGAGGGTTAAAGTGGCACCAATTAATGCCTTTGGTGAAAACCTTTCTACATCTCCCACAGCCTAACCTTATTATTGTGCACTGTGGTGGAAATGACCTAGGCACTTTAACTGGGGTAGGTCTGGAAATGCTTGTTAAGGACACCTTTGTGCAATTGATGTCACTTTTTCCACAAACTGCCTTTGTATATTCTAATATATGCCAAAGGCAAAAGTGGAACTGGTGCAACCAACATTGTCCGCAGATTGACAAAGCAAGGAAGCACGTCAACAAATCTATTTCTGCTTTCATCAGAGACTATGGTATGGGTTCTATATACCACAACAACTTGCGTTACAACATGCAAGACATTTATAGAGGAGATGGTGTACACTTCACTGATGAAGGCAACAGAGTCTTCCTCTTGAACTTAAGACTCTGCATCGGTACTTACTTGTAGGTACTACCAAAAAAATTACTCAAAGAACACAAGGGCTCTTTTTAGAGCCACCTAATATCTAAACACTTTACTGTGATTTTTTGTTCTTTTTTTTGTTAAAAGTTTTTTTCGGGTGCGCGCTGGGTGCGCGCACTCGGCGATATTTTTAAAAAAAATATAATTCTTTTTTTTTGCCCTACAAGGTCCTACTGTGACCCCCTGCCAATGCCTAGTGGGTCAATATCTCCCCACTCTGTCCCCTTTACACGTTCTCCCCCTTTGTTTTTTACTACCTCAGACTGCGAGAGACAAAATGGCGTCTGCCGCTTCCTGATTCCCACCGATTCGAATGTTTACTGACATCTAACAACCAATCAGATGTGCGCTCGCGCACGGCAGGGTGCGCGCACAGGGCTTGCTCAGTGCGCGCACGCTGCACGCGTATAGATATATATATTGATTTAAATGCTATTTTCTCAGGAAATACTGAACAGATTTACACCAAACCTGCAAAAGGCACTTCATGGACCTTATGGCTACCTCTTTGCCAAATTTCACATAATTCTGTTCAGCCGTTCGGGCTGTAGCTGCGACTAAATTCCCTATGGAAAAATCCATGGGGAAAACGTGTTTTGGGACTCCCCCTTTTTCTCAGCCCCCGCTTGACGAATCACCCAGAGACTTTCAGGGTAGGAGCTGAGCGCAGCGCTCCATTAGTTTTGAAAATTTTGCGAGGATTCGTCAACCGGTGCCAAAGTTATTCAAAATAGAATTTTGAGATTTCCTATGGATGATTGTGAAATTACTAAGAAATACATTTCAAAACGATGCGCATAATATGTCCCCCATGTGCGCACGGTGTGCGAATCGCATCGTGCGTACATGGCCCATCCCGCGTAACGTGGGCACGCGGTGCGCGCAGCGCACCGCGTGACCACCGTGCGTGCACGGCACTAACTGCGTAAAGTGGGCGCGCGGTGCGCGAAGCGCACCGCGTGCTCACTGTGCACGCACGGTGCGCGAAGCGCACCGTGCGCGCACGGAACGAACTGTGTTAACTGGGCGCGCACGCCACGAACGGCGTAAAGTAACTTAGCATTTAAAAAAATGTACAAATTCACTGAAAAAACCATAGGTTTCACACACGTTATAGTTAGGAATTAGCATTTAAAAAACCTTGCAAATTCACTGAAAAAACCATAGGTTTCACACATGTTATAGTTAGCTGTACATTTCACTCGTGAAAAACCAATGAAATTCCCCCGTTATAGTTAGTGCAGGCAACTATAACTCACGCGACCGCAATCCTCTGCTGATGACATATGTGTCTTTATGAAAAAAAAATATTTGTAATATATGTATAGCTAAAATTTTATGGAAGAAGACATGGGCAAATAAGTGTCTAAATACAGTATTAGCATCAGCAGAGGATTGAGGTCGCGTGAGTTATAGTTGCCTGCACTAACTATAACGGGGGAATTTCATTGGTTTTTTACGAGTGAAATGTACAGCTAACTATAACATGTGTGAAACCTATGGTTTTTTCAGTGAATACATATATGCATACATATGCATGGTATGTACATGAAAGTTTGAAAAACTCTAATACAAGCAAAGCTAAAAAGCCACCTAATTACAAACAGAATTGCTTTAACTTAAACGAGGGCGAGACCTATTGCATTTTCAATGCTTGTTTACTTTGATTCCATCAAGAAGGCATTCAGATGTGTCACGCATTTTCCATAAATTCTAAATGGTAGCACTCTAGCTGCTCATTAGATCACTGTAGTAAAGCTACTGCTCACCAGGGAAGTCTGCTGCTGGTATTCAAAGTGCATGTTTCAGTCTGCATGTCAGAATTTTTAATGAAATGGAAGAGGATTTGAGAAGTCAAAATGTGCCCTAATCTTTCTTTCTGCAGCACTAATCATAATTTCTATGGCAAAATGAAACCCCTCATTTTGTTCCTTTGCAAATTAAATGTTTTAAGTGTTACCACTTTATTCCAATCAAGATGGCATCAGGTGTGCCATACTTTTGTCATAAGTAAGACTGTTAGCGCTCTAGTTGTTCTTTAAAACACTCTGGGACATTCTGTCACTGGGCTATACTTGGGCTACATCTCGGTGATATTTGTGCTACATTTGGGCTCTTTTGTCTCTGGTGGCCATCTTGGGAGATTTATTTGTTATGAAGTTTCCTAATTTCCTCATTTACAACAGTCTCTTCAGTAGGAAATACTTTCAGGTTTTTTACTTTCATTCCATCAAGAAGGCATTCAGATGTGTCACACATCTGCCATAAATTCGGAATGTTAGCACTCTAGTTGCTTATTAGATCACTGTAGTAAAGCTACTGCTCACCGGGGAAGTCTGCTGCTGGTATTGAAAGTGCATGATTCAGTCTGCATGTCAGAATTTTTTAATGAAATAGAAGAGGATTTGAGAAGTCACTCAAAATGTGCCCTAAGAGTACCCACACTTCTTGGAGAAGTGTGGCTCAATGGTTAGAGCGGCAGACCCTGATGCAGAGGTCTGGCCCGGGACCAGGGTTCAATTCCCCGCCTCGGCGGGTCTTGGGCTCAAAATTCCACGGACCTGATAATTCTCGCCTCGGTGCCTATTCTCATCATGGAGTCCCACTCTGCAACTCTGGGCAATAGCTTGCTTAATCTCCACAACGGCCCCCACAACGCTAAAGGATGCCTGGCCTCCACCTTGGGGGTGTGCAGGAGTGAAAGCCTCACAGGGAAAGCCACGATGGGTTCCACAGCGGTATTCGTACAAGCGCCTTGAGACCCTTGCGGGTGTGTAGTGCGCTATACAAGTATCAATTTACAATTTATTTTACACTAATCATAATTTCTATGGCAAAATGAACCTCCTCATTGTGTTCCTTTTAAATTAAACTACTCACTCTCTACTACTCACTCGCTAATACTTTATACTACTCACTCTCTACTACTCTCTTTCTACTACTCTCTACTACTCTCTACTACTACTCTCTACTACTCACTCTCTACTACTCACTCTCTACTACTCTCTACTACTCACTCTACTGCTCTCTACTACTCTCTACCACTCACTCTCTACTACTCTACTACTCACTCTCTACTACTCTCTACTACTCTCTCTCTACTACTCCCTCTCTACTACTCACTCTACTACTCTCTACTACTCACTCTCTACTACTCACTCTCTACTACTCTACTACTCTCTACTACTCTCTACTACTCACTCTCTACTACTCACTCTCAACTACTCACTCTCTACTACTCTCTCTACTACTCACTCTCTACTACTCTCTACTACTCACTCTACTACTCTCTACTACTCTCTATCACTCACTCTCTACTACTCTACTACTCACTCTCTACTATTCTCTCTACTACTCACTCTACTACTCTCTTCTACTCTCTCTCTACTACTCACTGTCTACTACTCTACTACTCTCTCTGCTACTCACTCTCTACTACTCTCTACTACTCACTCTCTACTACTCTACTACGCTCTACTACTCTCTCTACTACTCACTCTCTACTACTCACTCTCTACTACTCTCAACTACTCTCTCTCTACTACACACTCTGTACTACTTGCTCTCTACTACTCACTCTACTACTCACTCTACTACTCACTCTCTACTACTCCCTACTACTCACTCTACTACTCACTCTCTACTACTCTCTACTACTCACTCTCTACTACTCTCTACTAATCACTCTCTACTACTCACTCTGTACTACTCTCTATTGTATTGTATTATATTTGTATCTATACAGCGCAGCTGCGACCCTACGGGTATCCAGGCGCTCTGACAGGACAGGATCACTTGTACTGAGGGGGGGGGGAGGGGGGGGGAATGTCAGGGGTCATCAGGCTGCTGGAAAGAGCCAGGTCTTAAGACTCTTTCTGAATTCCATAAACAAGTTCGTCTGTCTAAGCCCCTGTGGGAGCTCGTTCCACATCTGAGCTCCCACCACACTGAAAGCCCTCCCACCCAACCTTGAGCGTTTAAACCTGGGTTGTGCCAGTAAGCTGGCATTAGAAGATCGCAGCTGCCTTGTGGGGAAATAGCGTGTAAATCTTTCTTGGAGTGGGACCAGGCCCCTCTCATGAAATGCTTTATGAACTAAGCAGAGGGACTTAAAGAGAACCCTTTCTCTGACTGGCAGCCAATGGAGTTCGCGCAGCGCCTGAGAAGAGGAAGAGTCGTACTTGCGATTTAACGCCAGCTTTGCTGCAGCTGACTGAACTCTCTGTAGCCCCTGCAGAAAACTACTCACTCTCTACTACTCTCTACTACTCACTCTCTACTACTCTCTCTCTCTACTACTCACTCTCTACTACTCACTCTCTACTACTCTCTACTACTCACTCTCTACTACTCTCTCTCTACTACTCTCTACTACTCACTCTCTACTACTCTCTACTACTCACTCTCTACTACTCTCTCTCTACTACTCTCTACTACTCGCTCTACTACTCATTCTCTACTACTCATTATCTACTACTCTCTCTCTGCTACTCAGTCTCCACTACTCACTCTCTTCTACTCTCTACTACTCACTCTCTAATACTCACTCTCTACTACTCACTCTCTACTACTCTCTACTACTCACTCTACTACTCACTTTGTACTACTCTCTACTACTCTCTACTTCTCACTCTCTACTACTCTCTACTACTCACTCTCTACTACTCCACTACTCTCTACTAATCACTCTCTACTACTCACTCTGTACTACTCTCTACTACTCACTCTCTACTACTCACTCTACTACTCTCTCCTACTCACTCTCTGCTACTCTCTCTACTACTCTCTACTCTCTATTACTCATCCTCTACTCTCTACCTCTCTACCTCTCTCTACCTCTCTCTCTACTACTCTCTACCTCTCTACCTTTATGTCTCTACCTCTACACCTCTACCTCTCTACCTCTCTCTACACGCACACATATGCACATACATGCATATGCATTTATATATATGTATGTGTATATATATGTACATACATATATAAACATATATATAATCTGCATATCTATATAAATACAAATATAAATGCATGCATACATATACATATATGCATGTTATGTACATGAAAGTTTGAAAAACACTAATAAAAGCAAAGCTAAAAAGCCACCTAATTACAAACAGAATTGCTTTAACTTATACGAGGGCGAGACCTATTGCATTTTCAATGCTTGTTTACTTTGGTTCCATCAAGAAGGCATTCAGATGTGACACATTTTCCATAAATTTTGAATGTTAGCACTCTAGTTCCTCATTAGATCACTGTAGTAAAGCTACTGCTCACCAGGGAAGTCTGCTGCTGGAATTCAAAGTGCATGTTTCAGTCTGGATGTCAGAACTTTTTAATGAAATAGAAGAGGATTTGAGAAGTCAAAATGTGCCCTAATTTTACTTTCTGCAGCACTAATCATAATTTCTATGGCAAAATGAACCCCCTCGTTTTGTTCCTTTGCAAATTAAATGTTTTAAGTGTTACCACTTTATTCCAATCAAAATGGCTTCAGGTGTGCCATACTTTTATCATAAGTAAGACTGTTAGCGCTCTAGTTGTTCTTTAAAACACTCTGGGATTTCTGTCATTGGGCTATACTTGGGCTACATCTCGGTGATATTTGTGCTACATTTGGGCTCTTTTGTCTCTGGTGGCCATCTTGGGAGACTTGTTATGAAGTTTCCTAATTTCCTCATTTACTACAGTCTCCTCAGTAGGCATACTGTCAGGTTTTTACATTGATTCAATGAAGAAGGCATTCAAATGTGTCACACATTTGCCATAAATTCAGAATGTTAGCACTCTAGTTGCTCATTAGACCACTGTAGTAAAGCTACTGCTCACCAGGGAAGTCTGCTGCTGGTATTGAAAGTGCATGTTTCAGTCTGCATGTCAGAATTCTTTAATGAAATAGAAGAGGATTTGAGAAGTCACTCAAAATGTGCCCTAATTGTTCTTTCTGCAGCACTAATCATACATTCTATGGCAAAATGAACCCCCTCATTTTGTTCCTTTTTAAATTAAATGTTTTAAGAGTTACCACTTTATTCCAATCAAGATGGCTTCAGGTGTGCAATACGTTTATCATAAGTAGGAGTGTTAGCGCTCTAGTTGTTCTTTGGAACACTCTGGGAAGCTGCAGTAGAACACAAAGGAATCAACTGACAGTCTCTGCCCTTGTTAGATGTTTTACTGAGAATGTCAGACCTCATTCTCACATGACTAAGAAAGATAATGTGAATTTACAGAAAATATGCTCTCAGTTTACCTTATAGATCACATTCCAAGCCTCTGTGGGAAAAGCATGTGAAAATAGTTTTCTCTCAAACATGATTCATGATATCGCAGCAGAAGGCTTTTTCACATGGTAAAATCACCTTAGAACACACCACAATACCTAAAATGAGTATGGTACCATCAACAAATGATTTATAATGTAACTAAAGTCTTAAAACCTTCTATTAACTGCAATGATTTTTAATGAGGTGCTATCATGTATATTGGTCCCAAGATGGCTGACAACACTTCTTGGATGAAGTGCTGACAGCCAATCAGATCTCACGATGAGATGTGTGGTTAGGCTTCGCCCAGATATATATGTGATTTTACTTTTGATTTTCTCAGGAACTACTGAACGGATTTACACCATTTAAGCAAAAGGCATGACTCTGAACCAAGGTCTTCCTTTCTGCCAACTTTGGTGTAATTTCGTTCAGCATTTCGGGCTGTAGCTGTGTCAACAGGTCCTGGGAAATTTCATGGGGAAAATGTGTTTTGGGACACCCCTTTTTTCTCAGCCCCCGCTTGACGAATCACCACGAAACTTTCAGGATAGGATCGGACCGGAGCTGGCCAAAAGTTTGGAAAATTTCGCGAAGATTCGTCAACCGGCGCCAGACTTATTGGGGATAGAATGTTGCAGATTTCCTATGGAAAATAGGTCCTAACTATAACTACCTACTGGCGACCGCCAGTAGGTAATATATATATATAATTTATATAATAATATATATATAATTTCATTGGTTTTTTACGAGTAAAATGTCCAGCTAACTATAACATGTGTGAAACCTATGGTTTTTTCACTGAATTTCTAAGGTTTTTTAAATGCTAATTCCTAACTATAACGTGTATGAAACCCATGGTTTTTTCACTGAATATATATATATATATATATATATATATATATATATATATATATATATATATATATATATATATATATATATATATATATATATATTCAGTGAAAAAACAATGGGTTATATTTAAATATTTAAACATTACTCACTAAGCCATGTTTTCACTATGATACACTTAATCAGTCAGTTACACAATCAATTTTTCAAAAAAAATCATCCATTTAGACACTTATATACCCATTTATTCTTCCATCGACCTTGAGATGTACATATATAAAACATATTTAATTTTCAGAAAAACACACATTCACTGGATGATGTCATCAGTGATATCATCAGTGATGTCATTTGAGATGTCATCAGTGATGTCATGAGTGATGTCACTGACCATGTCATGAGTGATGTAATATGTGACGTCATCAGCAGTGCATTGCGGGCGCGCGAGTTATAGTTAGCTGAACTAACTATAACGGGGGAATTTCATTGGTTTTTTACGAGTAAAATGTCCAGCTAACTATAACATGTGTGAAACCTATGGTTTTTTTACTGAATTTCTAAGGTTTTTTAAATGCTAATTCCTAACTATAACGTGTATGAAACCCATGGTTTTTTCACTGAATTTCTAAGGTTTTTTAAATGCTAATTCCTAACTATAACGTGTGTGAAACCTATGGTTTTTTCAGTGAATTTGCAAGGTTTTTTAAATGCTAATCCCTAACTATAATGTTTTTAAAACCTTTGGTTTTTTCAGAGAATTTGTATGGTTTTTTATATGCTAAGTTATGTATTTTTAATTAAAGATATATTTTTTTTTAAATAAAATTACTATATATTCATTTATATATTATCTGTATTTTTTTATAAATTATTGTTTTAAAAAATTCAATTTGGATATTTTTTTTTTATTTAATTTTTTAAAATATTTTATGTCCACTTTTTTTTTTTTAATAAATTCTTGGGGTGCGCGCTCTGAGCGCGCACCTAGTACTATTTCGTAAGTTTTTTATGAATTCCGGCGTACGTTATTTACGTACGCAAATATACTTAATGGTGCGCGCTGGGAGCGCGCACCCAGTACGTATGCGTACGTACGTACGCATGCGTCCTACGCCCTCGACGCTGTTTACTTCCGCATACGCTAAAAATATGCGCAATAACGGTCGCGTATACGCGTGTTCAACGTATGCGCGCTAGGTACGCGTATATGACGTATGCACCTGCGCGTTTACGCGTTCGTGCATACGTCATCACGGGGTGCGCGCTCGGAGCTTGCGCAGTGCGCGCACCTCGGGTTTATACATAATAAAACAATATTTCTTATTGGTTATCATTACTTTCAGTTTCTAATTGTTTCAATACCACACCCAATCCCCTCATGGCAAGTCATGTGATCAAGAATCATCACTTTTGATTGGTTTGTAGTACTTTCTGTTCCAGATTCTTCCCAAACCACACCTACTCCCCTCATTATTAGTTCTGATTCCTTTGGAGAAGGAGCTATTCTGTTGTTGAGAGACAATGGCTGAACAGCAACCTACTTCAGACAGTGAACAGGACACTCTTGAGAGGCAGAGGAACAGGAAGCAGAAAGACAGCTTTATATGGCAGTTTTTCACTTTTCCAGAGAATGAGAAAAAGGTAAATGCACCGAAAGTTACATGTGTACTTTGTAAAAAAGTCTTATCTCGTGGGAATCCTAACAAGAAATATTCTTTTAGCATTCACACTATGTTGAGACATGTTTACAAAATGCATCCAGTTTCTTATCGTCGAGCTTCTGGAGAAAACCCTCCACCTGCTCAGCCGACGACATCAGCAGCAGCTCAGCCGAGCACATCTTCGGCAGCTCAGGGGAGCACTTCAGCTGCGATGGTGCCTTCACCTGTTTCTTTACCTCTTGTTGGTCCACCTTGTTTGGCGAGGTTGTCTACACGGTGCACTGATTGCGGTTCTCTTATTTCTGTGGGGGAGATCAGTCTTTATCTCCTTCAGAGAAAATTTGATGCGCATCCGTGCACTAGGCCATAGATGTTTTTTCTTTTTTTGCGTTTTTCTCTTCCTGTTTCCCTCCATTAACTCAAGGGCTCTTTTAAGAGCCACTTATAAACTTAACCAAACAAATTTTTTTTTTAGAAAATTTTTTTGAAATTTTTTTGAGGTGCGCGCACCCTGCGCGCACCCAAGGTTTTTTTTTTTTTTTTTTTTGAGAGACTGCAATTAAAAATTGAAAATGTGATTGTAGAGAAGTAGAAAAAAAGGAACCATGATATTGGTGACTTACCATACCCACTCAAAAAAATATTTTTTCATTTATTTTTCTAAAAAATTGCTTTAAAAATGGTTCTAGTTTTCGTAAATTTTCTATATCAATCTGAAAAAAAAGAAAAAAGTATTAATATTTTTTAAAACATTTTATAATACAGTACACATATTTACATATTTATCAAAAAATATTTTTGCCTTATTTTTGCTGTTTTCAGAATATATTGCATTTCACTATAAATTGTGAAAGCAATTGCATTCATCATTTAACAGCGGGCAAAAAAAAAATAACAATCTCAAAGATTGTATTAAAAAAGCCCAGAATCTCTTCTCACTTAAACTTATCATTACAGAAATGCATAATATTCTAAAAAAATATCATCTAAAAACAATACTTATTTCTTTAAAATACCGTCTGATATTTTTGTTTCAGAAGTATAATCACTCAGCAGAACCAGATAATGGCAAACTTTCCCTCTCTTTTTCCACACATATACATGTAAGTTTCAAATCTCACTGCTTCCCCCTTTTTTTCAAATGTAATCACACATTTCTATTGGTTGAAAACCAACCCTTTTCCAAAAGTACCCTTCCCCCTACTTGACTTCTGCCTAGTTCCCTTCCCCCAACTTGACTTCTGCCTGCTACCATAGCAACAGCTCATGGAACACTGCTGTGTGGAGTTAGGTCAGAAGTTCGCCACACAATGTTTCAATTCCACAGAGCAAGAGTGCTTGACTTTTCAAACCTTACAGCAAATCCATAGTACTGTTCTTTGGTAACACATTTTTCTGTACCAATACAAAACATGCTTCTATTATTTTACACATTTAGCCTAGTTTTTAGTGTAGAATGGTATGAAACAGCCAATCAGTTCTTTTTTTCTATAAAAAAAATATGTATGCCTCCATTTCCAAACTGTCTTTCATTTCTTTTTACCATTCTACTGAATTACACCTCCTGAGTGCATCCAGATCTCCTTTGAAGATGTTCACAGTGTGGGTTGTAGGTCACAGCTATGTCTTCTGGAGTGAAAAGTATGCAGTAAAAAGAGGTAAGCTGAGAGACCTTGCTTTGCCAAATGTAGACATCAAATGGATTGGTCAGAGAGGGTTAAAGTGGCACCAATTAATGCCTTTGGTGAAAACCTTTCTACATCTCCCACAGCCTAACCTTATTATTGTGCACTGTGGTGGTAATGACCTAGGCACTTTAACTGGGGTAGGTTTGGAAATGCTTATTAAGGACACCTTTGTGCAATTGATGTCGCTTTTTCCACAACCTGCCTTTGTATATTCTAACATATGCCAAAGGCAAAAGTGGAACTGGTCCAACCAATTTTGTCCGCAGATTGACAAAGCAAGGAAGCACGTCAACAAATCTATTTCTGCTTTCCTCAGAGACTATGGTATGGGTTCCATTTACCACAACAACTTGCGTTACGACATGCAAGACATTTATAGAAGAGATGGTGTGCACTTCACTGATGAAGGCAACAGAGTCTTCCTCTTGAACCTCAGACTCTGCATCGGTACTTACTTGTAGGTACCAAAAAACAAACAATAAACACAAGGGCTCTTTTTAGAGCCACCTTATATCTAAACACTTAAATGCGATTTTTTTTTAATTTGTTTTATTAAGTTTTTTTTCGGGTGCGCGCTGGGTGCGCGCACTCGGCGATATTTTTTAACAAAATATTAATCTTTTTTTTTGCCCTACAAGGTCCTACTTTGACCCCCTTACAATGCCTACTGGGTCTATTTCTACCCACTCTGCCCCCTTTTCAAGTTCTCCCCCTTTGTTTATCACCCCCTCTTTATGCGATAGACAAAATGGCGGCCGCCGCTTCCTGATTTCCACCGATTCGAATGTTTACTAAGATCTAACAACCAATCAGAATTGCGCTCGCGCACGGCGAGGTGCGCGCACCCAGCGCGCACGGAGCGCGCTTAGATATATATATATTGATTTAAAGGCTATTTTCTCATAATCTACTGAACAGATTTACACCAAACCTACAAAAGGCACTTCCTTGACCTGGGGACTACCTCTCTGCCAAATTTCTAGTAATTCTGTTCAGCCGTTCGGGCTGTAGCCCTGTCTAAAGGTCCTATGGAAAAATGCATGGGAAAAACACGTTTTGGGATCCCCCTTTTATCTCAGCCCCCGCTTGACGAATCCCCCCGAGACTTTCAGGGTAGGAGCGGAGCGTAGCGCCCCACCTATTTTGAGAAATTCGCGAGGATTCGTCGACCGGCGCCAAAGTTATTCAAAATAGAATGTTGCGGATTTCCTATGGAAAAGGGGTCCTAACTATAACTACCTACTGGCGACCGCCAGTAGGTAATATATATATATATAAAATATATGTATATATTATCTACTGGCGGTCGCCAGTAGATAGTTACAGTTAAGACCTTGTTTCCATAGGAAATCCGCAACATTCTATTTGGAATAACTTTGGCGCCGGTTGACGAATCCTCGCAAAATTTTCAAAATAGGTGGGGCGCTCCGCTCCGCTCCTACCCTGAAAGTCTCGGGGTGATTCGTCAAGTGGGGGCCGAGAAAAAATGGGGGTCCCAAAACGCGTTTTCCCCATGCATTTTTCCATAGGACATTTAGTCGAAGGTACAGCCCGAACGGCTGAACAGAATTACTTGAAATTTGGCAGAGAGGTAGTCCTCAGGTCCGGGAAGTGCCTTTTGCAGGTCTGGTGTCAATCTGTTCAGTAGTTCCTGAGAAAATCAAAAGTAAAATCATATACATATGTGGGCGGAGCCTAACCACACATCTCATCCTGAGATCTGATTGGCTGTCAGCACTTCATCCAAGAAGTGTTGTCAGCCATCTTGGGACCAATATACATGATAGCACCTCATTAAAAAGCATTGCATTTAATAGAAGGTTTTAAGACTTTAGTTACATTATAAATCATTTGTTGATGGTACCATACTCATTTTAGGAATTGTGGTATGTTCTAAGGTGATTTCACCATGTGAAAAAGCCTTCTGCTGGGATATCATGATTGAGAGAAAAATATTTTCTCATGCTTTTCCTACAGAGGTTTGGAAGGTGATCTATAAGCTAAACTGAGAGCTTATTTTCTGTAAATTCACATTATCTTTCTCAGTCATGTGAGAATGAAGTCTGAAATTCTCAGTAAAACATGTACATCCAACAAGGGCAGAGACTGTCAGTTGATTCCTTTGTGTTCTACTGCAGCTTCCCAGAGTGTTCCAAAGAACAACTAGAGCGCTAACAGTCCTACTTATGGTAAACGTATGGCACACCTGAAGCCATCTTGCTTGGATTAAAGTGGTAACTCTTAAAACATTTAATTTAAAAAGGAACAAAATGAGGGGGTTCATTTTTCCATAAAAAGTATGATTAGTGCTGCAGAAAGAAAAATTAGGGCACATTTTGAGTGACTTCTCAAATCCTCTTCTATTTCATTAAAAAATTCTGACATGCAGACTGAAACATGCACTTTCAATACCAGCACCAGTTTTCCATGGTGAGCAGTAGCTTTACTACAGTGATCTAATGAGCAAAAAGAGTGCTAACATTCTGAATTTATGGCAAATGTGCGACACATCTGAATGCCTTCTTGATGGAATCAAAGTAAAAAACTGAAAGTATTTCCTACTGAGGAGACTGCAGTAAATGAGGAAATTAGGAAACTTCATAACAAATAAGTCTTCCAAGATGGCCACCAGAGACAAAAGAGCCCAAATGTAGCCCAAATATCACCCAGATGTAGCCCAAGTATAGCCCAATGACAGAATGTCCCAGAGTGTTCTTAAAAACAACTAGAGCGCTTACTGTCTTCATTATGACAAAAGTATGGCACGCGATAAAAAAAGTTATCGCCGCTTTTGCGGCCGTTTTTGGCCGAAAAGCGGCGATAATTTTATCGCCTAATTAGCAAGGCCACGCCAGTAGCTTTACTACAGTGATCTAATGAGCAAAAAGAGTGCTAAAATTCTGAATTTATGGCAAATGTGTGACACATCTGAATACCTTCATGATGCTATCAAAGTAAAAAACTGAAAGCATTTCCTACTGAGGAGACTGCAGTGCATGAGGAAATTAGGAAACTTCATAACAAATAAATCTCCCAAGATGGCCACCGGAGACAAAAGAGCCCAAATGTAGCCCAAAATCACCCAGATGTAGCCCAAATATAGCCCAATGACAGAAGTGTGCAAAACACTTATTATTTTGTGTATTTGCAGTGTTATATAGTGCAGACTTGTCAGGTATTGGAGTGCTTTACATGAGCATTGGTTACATCACTGTGAGAAGTTGGCCTGGTATATGATGTTCACTAGTTAAAGTGACCACCTTGTACCATGCCAAGCAACCCTTATGGTGTGGTTGTAAGTCAACCTTTTCGGACTAGCTGCCCAAGTGGTAGCGTAGGCTAAGCAGTCTTTGAGGCTAAACTCGTTAAAGCGTGTTAAGCAGGCTGTTTTACCAAATGTAACCCCCCTTTATACCAATGAAAGGACACCACACAGATATATATTGAAAATATATATGTATTTATTTCTCAAAGTATCCCCTAGACTCTTTATGAGCACAGGAGCACAAATCGTTAAACAAGACAACGTTATAATATACAGAAGTTGCACTTTATATGGATGGGCCCTGGTGGCCACTCACACCATATTCTAAAATAGTGGTATAAGTACCACGAACAGGAAAGGGAAAAGGCCTAGGGCCTCTAGAATCGCTGGGTCTACAAGGAGCTAACTTCAGTTAGTGACCAGGAGGTCCACGGGTCGCGTGTGCAGTGAGGAAAGTTACACGCGTGCTCCCATAGTTTTTCAATGGGTGCGTAAAAGTTTAAAAGTTACTGCAGAAAGGGTCTTCTGGGTGGACTACGATCTTTAGATTCAAAACACAGACACTAGAGATATTTCTCTACACTTGGGCACCGGAGTGCCAGCTTTACCTCACCCACAGGAAGCAGGTGCATAGGTCTCGAAGTGCGTCGGGTTTCTTCTATCGATTTAATGGAGCCTGATGACAAAGATGCTGCAGGCGGTCGGTCCAGAAGAGCTGCGTTGGATCCAAGGGTGGATTGGAGTTGGAGAAGACCTGAAAGCAGAGGGGACAGTGTTCACAGTCACTAGCCAGTGACCGGCGTGGCACCAGGTAGGTACCAGGCGATGTCGGGTGCAAACAGGTGGTGAAGGGTAGCTTGTCTCCGCAGCCACGTGGTCCCTGAAGGTCGATGACGTCCAGGAGTCGAGTCACAAGCTGTCCCATGCAGGATCTCGCTGTCGGCGACTCGGAAGAAGCAAACAAGCCTTGGCAAAGGCAGGAGTCGTGGAAAGAGAGGAAAGCTGATTGTTCTGACCAGCAAGGTCAGAGGGGCTGCTCTATTGGAGAGCAGCTAGGGCCAGTCTGGAGCAACCAGACTAGCATCTTTGATTTCAAAATAGGTCACCAAAATGGCCACTAGCCAACGGGCCAGGGAAGGGCAGGCGCGTCGAGATGCAAAGTGCAGAGGGGCCCCACGCAGATTGGGCTCACCTTTGGTGCAGATGCTGCTCGGTGGTTGGGCTTCTCGGGACCCAAAGCACAACTTGGAGGGAGCCTCTGTCGCTGGGCTTGCAGCTTGTCGTCGGTCTTTCAAGATGGCTGGCTCCACGTGTCTCGGTGCCTCCACGGGTTCCTTCTTTTCAGGGACTGTGGATCGGGCGGTGAGAGGTCTGGAGGTCCAGGTCTTGTCGGGCTCTGGGCTCGGGCTCCAGCAGGAGGCGGCGGCAAAGCAGACGTTCAATAGCTGGTTGGTGCTTGTGTAAGCAAGATGGTCACTCCCTGACCATAGGGGAGATTTCCTTCAGTCCTCTGTGCAGCAGAGCGTCGAAGTTCCCGTCTTCTTCTTTTGGTTAAGTTGATTCCATGATGTCTGAGGTCTTAGGACACAGCTCCTACCTTTAAGCGGATTCTAGGGGCCGGACTACCTGCTAGGTCCCTCCCTAAGGGTGGGACCAGTAAGGGGGGTGGTTACACCCCCAATTCCTTTGTCCAGCTCGCCCCAGGTCCGGGGCTGGTGTGCCCCAGGACCGGTTTGAACTGGCATATGCACCGAGGCTCCTTGTGAGCCTCAGGCATGTCTAGTTTCTTTCAAGCCCTACCTGACCAATACACAAAATATTGTCTGGGGTGGTGCTCGCACCTCCCCTGGCAGGAAACCCTTTGTCCACGTCTCCCAAGCTGGAAGGACTCCCAGCAGCAGGGGGGCAGACTTGTGTCTGTGGTGGCAGCATCCATTTTGTGGAGATGAGGCTATGTCTGATTTTACCCGGGTTTCAGGTACTGTACATGTTGTGTCCCTCTAGAAGGGTGGAATGCTAACCCCGTCGCCAGAATTGGCGAGGGGTTAGTATTCCAATTCGTATGACACCTTACTCGACATGTTTTGATAAAGCCAAACCAAAGATAGCATTTAACCGCGAGGTTCATAATGCACTTAAGAGTATATGGTATGACGATATCTGGAAACGGTAGAAGGAAGTTGTTCCGACCACTGCAGACAGGCTCAGCTCATTCCAGAGCACCATCTCACAGGGAACCAAGCACTCTGCCTTCAGGATTGTCAAGGCCTGCCATAGGAGTGACTTATAGGTTAACATGTGTCCCATTTGAGGTTAGGTATAGGTATACTACACCTAAGTAAGAGGTGGTTACACCAACTTACCCCAGCTGAGTGATCAGCCAGTTGTGTCAAATTGCTAGGCCAGGACAGGGGTGGCATAATACATGCTTCAGCCCCAGGTAGGCCTTAGATACACCAATGCCCTGGGTACCTAGTGTACACTGGTACAGGGGCTCACAGGGTGATCCAATTCCAATTGGTTATGCACCTAGGGTGCATAGTGTCAATTTAGTTAGAGAGAACAGCAGGCTGGGGGTCTGATTAGCAGGCCCACAGCCTCAATATGTCAAAAACCAGTGAAGCAAAAAGCAAAAATTTGGGTTGACCATAGGATAGCAGACCCTACTCTCCTACACAACCCCCCCACCCCCAACGCAGGGACATTAAACTAGCCTTGACCAGTCTCGTCTTCATGTCCTAAGTGGAAGTACCTGGGAGACCATCTGCATTCCCATGGACTGTACCTGGCCGGTGCTCCACTGTAAAGTCCATCCCCTGTAGGGAAATGGACCACCTAAGCAGTTTGGGGTTTTCACCCTTCATCTGATTTAGCCACAAGAGGGGCTTATGTTCGGTCTGAATCTTGAAGTGAGTGCCAAACAAGTATGGCCTCAGCTTCTTCAGGGCCCACACCACAGCAAAGGCCTCCCTCTCAATAGCTGACCAATTCTTCTCTCTGGGTGTCAACCTTCTGCTAATAAAAGCAATGGGTTGGTTTTGACCATCTACATTAAGTTGTGACAGCACAGCTCCCACACCCAACTCAGAAGCATCTGTTTGGACAATAAACTCTTTGGAGTAGTCAGGACTTTTCAGGATAGGTGCAGAGCACATGGCCTTCTTCAGGTCATCAAATGCCTTTTGACAGCTTACTGTCCACTGAACCTTTTTGGGCATCTTCTTGGATGTCAGATCATTAAGCGGAGTCACAATGGACCCATAGTTCTTAACAAACTTCCTGTAGTACCCAGTCAAGCCCAAGAAAGCTCGAACTTGAGTCTGGGTGGTTGGAGGGGACCAGTCCTTGATGGATTGTATCTTACTCTCCAGTGGTTCAACTTGGCCTCCACCTACAAGGTGGCCCAAATACACAACCTTACTCTGCCCTATCTGGCACTTAGTAGCCTTGATAGTGAGGCCTGCCTTTTGCAGAGCCTCCAGTACCTTCTTCAGGTGGATCAGGTGATCCTCCCAGGTGGAGCTAAAGACAGCAATGTCATCAAGATATGCTGCACAAAAGTCATCCAACCCAGTAAGGACTTGATTCACCAACCTTTGGAAGGTGGCAGGTGCATTCTTCAGACCAAAGGGCATCAACAAAAATTGATAATGCCCACCTGGGGTTGAGAATGCTGTTTTGGCCTTAGACTCCTCAGCTAATCTGATTTGCCAATAGCCAGCTGTCAAGTCAAATGTGCTCAAAAACTTAGCAGAAGCCAGTTTGTCTATGTGCTCATCTGCCCTTGGAATAGGATGTGCATCTGTCCTAGTGACAGCATTGAGTCCTCTGTAATCCACACAGAACCTCATCTCTCTCTTGCCGTCTTTGGTGTGAGGTTTGGGGACCAGAACCACTGGGCTAGCCCAGGGGCTCTCTGAGGGTTCAATGACGCCCAATTCCAGCATTTTGTGTACCTCAGCTTTTATACAGTCCCTGACGTGGTCAGGTTGTCTGTAAAGTTTGTTCTTTACAGGCAGACTGTCACCAGTGTCCACCACATGGGTACACCAGTCAGTTTGACTAGGTATCAGTGAGAACATATGTTGAAATGATTGTAGAACCTGTCTACATTCAATCTGCTGATGATCAGTGAGGTTGCCTCCAATGGTCACTCCTTCAACTGAGCCATCTTCAGGGTTCTGAGACAACAGGTCTGGGAGAGGGTCACTCTCTTCCTCCTGTCCCTCATCTGTAGCCATGAGCAAGTCCATGTCTGCCCTGTCAACATATGCCTTTAACCTGTTAACATGGAGTACCCTGTGGGGACTCCTGGGAGTTCCTAGGTCCACCAAGTAGGTAACCTCTATCTTCTTTTCCAGGATTGTATGGGGTCCAGACCATTTGTCTTGGAGTGCTGCTGGGGCCACTGGCTCCAACGCCCATACCTTCTGTCCTGGCTGAAACTCAACCAAGACAGCCTTTTGGTCATGCCAAGCTTTCTGTAAGGCCTGGCTTGCCTCAAGGTTTTTGGATGCCTTCTCCATATACTCAGCCATCCTGGAGTGGAGACCAAGAACATAGTCCACTATGTCTTGTTTAGGCTTTTTGAGAGGTAACTCCCATCCTTCCTTCACTAAACACAGTGGGCCTCCTACAGGGTGCCCAAACAACAATTCAAAGGGGCTGTAGCCAACCCCCTTTTGTGGGACCTCTCTGTAAGCAAACAGAAGGCAGGGTAGAAGGATGTCCCATCTTCGCCTGAGCATTTCAGGTAAACCTTTGATCATACCCTTTAGGGTCTTGTTGAATCTCTCAACAAGCTCATTGCATTGTGGGTGATAAGGAGTGGTGAACTTGTAGTTGGCACCACATTCCTTCCACATAGCTGTCAAGTATCCTGACATGAAGTTGGTACCTCTGTCAGAAACCACCTCCTTAGGAAACCCCACTCTGGAGAATACTCCTAGCAGGGCCCTGGCCACAACAGGAGCTGTAGTGGTCCTAAGGGGAATTGCCTCTGGATACCTGGTGGCATGATCCACTACCACCAGTATAAATCTGTGCCTAGATGCAGTGGGAGGATCCATGGGACCCACTATATCTATTCCCACTCTTTCAAAGGGGACCCCCACCACAGGTAGTGGTATTAGGGGGGCCTTTGTTGTGCCACCTGATTTGCCACTGGCTTGGCAGGTCACACAGGAGCGACAAAACTCCTTGGTATCTTCATTCATGTGAGGCCAGTGAAAGTGAGGGACAAGTCTGTCCCAAGTCTTGTTCTGGCCTAAGTGTCCTGCTAGAGGAATATCATGGGCCAAGGTAAAAAGGAAGCCCCTAAATTGCAGAGGTATAACCAACCTCCTGGTTGCACCAGGTTTTGGGTCTCTAGCCTCTGAATAAAGGAGCCCATCATCCCAATACACTTTATGGGTACCTTGAGCATTCCCAGCAGCCTCAGCAGCAGCCAGCTGTCTGAGGGGTTCAAGAGAGGGACAGGATAACTGAGCCTGCCCCAAGTCAGCCGTGGAAGGTCCCCCTGTCCCCAGAAACTCAACCTGATCAGGTTCAAGCTCTTCAGGGACAGTTCCTTCAGGGTCCTCTAGATCATCTTCCTGGGAAGGCTGACCTTCACTTGTTGGCAGGGGGGAAGGCACAGCCTTAACCCTCCTGTTCTTCTTGGTAGGTGCTTGGTCCATTGTTCCAGGATCCAAGACCTGAGGTTCAGTGAGGCACTTTTAGGCCTGTGACCTGGTCACAGCAAGTACATGTGGTGATATACCTAACATCTCTGCATGTGTCCTGTACTCCACTTCTGACCATAGAGAACTCTCTAGGTCATTGCCCAACACACATTCTACTGGGAGGTCTGCACTAACCACAACCCTTTTGAGGCCAGTTACCCCTCCCCATGAGAAGTTAACAACTGCCACACTATGTGAAGTAGTGGCATTGCTGGCATTGGTAACCAGGTAGTTCTCACCTGGTATGTACTGTCCAGGGTCCACAAAGCCTGGTGTCACCATAGTGACACTGGCACATGTGTCCCTGTAGGCTTGAGCCACTTTTTCATTAATTAAAGGAGTCTGTCTGTACTTGCCCAGGTTACTGGGGCTCACAGTCAGGGACAAATCCATGTCCCCATCACAGATCAAGACTGCCTGTGTCAGGGTTCTGTCTAAGTCAGAATCTCCTTCAGTTCCCATAGTGATTCCCACTACACCCTTTGTCTGGGGACCAACACTGCTAACAGTAGTACTGGTAGCAGGTGCCTTAGGGGCAACAGTGTTGGGGGCTCCACCCTTCTTACAATCACTAGTCCAGTGAGTTGTATTCTTGCAAGATTTGCACCAGGGTTTCTTTGGACCTTCTTTCTTCTTCCCTTCAGGCTGGGACCCACCCTCGTTAGTACTAGTTTGGGGCCCTGTTGAAGACTTCTGGTCTTTAGGTTTCTGATCTCCACCCTTTTGGTCTGTTTTCTTCTGATCACCCCCTTGGCCCTGGTTCTGGTTCTTTTGCTTAACCCTGGTTCTGACCCATTTGTCTGCCTTCTTTCCCAATTCTTGGGGAGAGGTCAGATCTGAGTCAACCAAGTGTTGATGCAGTTGCTGGTTCTGACAGTTATTTAAAATCTGTTCTCTCATCATCAAATTGTACAATCCTGTATAATCAGATACCTTACTTCCCAGCAACCAACCCTCCAAAGCCTTAGTGGCACATTCAATGTATTCAGACCAGTCCTGAGTCTGTGTCTTCTGGGTGTCTCTGAACATTAACCTGTACTGTTCAGTGGTTAAGCCTAACCCATCAACTAGGACACTCTTCAGGGCTCTGTAGTTTCTGACATCCTCCTCCCTAACAGTGAGGAGTCTATCTCTGCCTCTTCCTTCAAAGGAGAGCCATAAGATTGCTGCCCACTGGTCTTCAGGAACCTGCTGCACTTTGCAGGCTCTCTCAAGAGCAGTCATCCATTTATGGATGTCATCCCCACTTTTGTAGGGGGGCACAACCTTGGACAGGTTCCTATTGTCAAAGACCCTATCTTTGTCCTAAGGGACAATGCTGCCACCCGTGGGTATAGACCCACTCTCTCTAGGTTGCCTAGCCTTACTCAGTTTCTCTTCCATCAGAGCTATTTCTAGCTCCTGTCTCCTGATTCTCCTGCTGAGCTTCCTTCATTCTGGCCTCATGCTCCCTCCTCTGAGGGGTGGTCATCCTTCTCCTGGAGTGACCTTGAGAGCCTCTAGAGGCATGAGAAGCATTAGACTCACCTGAGTGATTCCTTTGCCTCCCAAGCCCTGTGTTAAGTCCACTGGGGAGATCCAATGGGATGATCCCATTGTCAGTCCCCAATAGCCTTAGGTTAGCTGGGCCACATATAACACTTGGCACTGGGCTAGTTCTCCCTTCATCCTCACTACCTTCTGTCTCAGTACCCTTATCACTTTCATCCTCTGTAGTATGCTTCTCATCTAAGGGGTGACTATTGGAAAGGGGTACCTCAGTAGCATCTTCAGAAGGGGGGCCTCCTGTTCCAGTCCCTAAGGGGCCTAACTGGGAGGCTTTCTTGAGAGCTCTCTGATCTTCATCAGCCTGTAAGAGTTCTCTGAGCTCAGCAGAAGTAGGGTTCTTGGGCTGTTTAAGGCCCCTGATATGTGCCAACTGCCTGAGCTCATTTTGATTTAGGGTAGCAAAGAGAGTTGGTGCCCTCTGGGGGTCACTCTCGACCGAGATGGGTACCTTGGACCCCTCTGCCCCCTCCATTGCTCTTAAGTGTGGGTGGATGTGTTGCAATCTACCTACACTTGGGTTTACCTACTAAACCTATCTAGTAGTTGTAGTCAGGGTGTGCTACTCCCTTTGCTCTACAACAACTAAGTTCAGTAGAACTTAAGTATATCTATCTTGTTTTATATGTACCTAAAGGTACCTATGTGATCTTTCAATTGGTAACCAAGAGATTACAATGGTAAAACACAGCAAGCTCAAATCCAACCGCTGCTCACCAATGTGAGAAGTTGGCCTGGTATATGATGCTCACTAGTTAAAGTGATCACCTTGTACCATGCCAAGCAACCCTTATGGTGTGGTTGTAAGTCAACCTTTTCGGACTCGCTGCCCTAGTGGTAGCGTAGGCTAAGCAGTCTTTGAGGCTAAACTCGTTAAAGCGTGTTAAGCAGGCTGTTTTACCAAATGTAACCCCCCTTTATACCAATGAAAAGACACCACACAGATATATATTGAAAATATATATGTATTTATTTCTCAAAGTATCCCCTAGACTCTTTATGAGCACAGGAGCACAAATCGTTAAACAAGACAACGTTATAATATACAGAAGTTGCACTTTATATGGATGGGCCCTGGTGGCCACTCACACCATATACTAAAATAGTGGTATAAGTACCACGAACAGGAGAGGGAAAAGGCCCAGGGCCTCTAGAATCGCTGGGCCTACAAAGAGCTAACTTCAGTTAGTGACCAGGAGGTCCACTGGTCGCGTGTGCAGTGAGGAAAGTTACACGCGTGCTCCCATAAGTTTTCAATGGGTGCGTAAAAGTTTAAAAGTTACCGCAGAAAGGGTCTTCTGGGTGGACTACGATCTTTAGATTCAATACACAGACACTAGAGATATTTCTCTACACTTGGGCACCGGAGTGCCAGCTTTACCTCACCCACAGGAAGTGGGTGCATAGGTCTCGAAGTGTGTCGGGTTTCTTCTATCGATTCAATGGAGCCTGATGACAAAGATGCTGCAGGCGGTCGGTCCAGAAGAGCTGCGTTGGATCCAAGGGTGGATCAGAGTTGGAGAAGACCTGAAAGCAGAGGGGACAGTGTTCACAGTCACTAGCCAGTGACCGGCGTGGCACCAGGTAGGTACCAGGCGATGTCGGGTGCAAACAGGTGGTGAAGGGTAGCTTGTCTCCGCAGCCACGTGGTCCCTGAAGGTCGATGACGTCCAGGAGTCAAGTCACGAGCTGTCCCACGCAGGCTCTCGCTGTCGGCGGTGTCGGCGACTCGAAAGAAGCAAACAAGCATTGGCAAAGGCAGGAGTCGTGGAAAGAGAGGAAAGCTGATTGTTCTGACCAGCAAGGTCAGAGGGGCTGCTCTTTTGGAGAGCAGCTAGGGCCAGTCTGGAGCAACCAGACCAGTGTCGTTGATTTCAAAATAGGTCGCCAAAATGGCCACTAGCCAACGGGCCAGGGACCGGGCAGGCGCGTCGAGATGCAAAGTGCAGAGGGGCCCCACGCAGATCGTGGAGATGCTGGAGGGCTCACCTTTGGTGCAGATGCTGCTCGGTGGTTGGGCTTCTCGGGACCCAAAGCACAACTTGGAGGGAGCCTCTGTCGCTGCGCTTGCAGCTTGTCGTCGGTCTTTCAAGATGGCTGGCTCCACGTGTCTCGGTGCCTCCACGGGTTCCTTCTTTTCAGGGACTGTGGATCGGGCGGTGAGAGGTCTGGAGGTCCAGGTCTTGTCGGGCTTTGGGCTCGGGCTCCGGCAGGAGGCGGCGGCAAAGCAGACGTTCAATAGCTGGTTGGTGCTTGCGTAAGCAAGATGGTCACTCCCTGACCATAGGGGAGATTTCCTTCAGTCCTCTGTGCAGCAGAGCGTCGAAGTTCCCGTCTTCTTCTTTTGGTTAAGTTGATTCCAGGATGTCTGAGGTCTTAGGACACAGCTCCTACCTTTAAGCGGATTTTAGGGGCCGGACTACCTGCTAGGTCCCTCCCTAAGGGTGGGACCAAGAAGGGGGGTGGTTACACCCCCAATTCCTTTGTCCAGCTCGCCCCAGGTCCGGGGCTGGTGTGCCCCAGGACCGGTTTGAACTGGCATATGCACCGAGGCTCCTTGTGAGCCTCAGGCATGTCTGGTTTCTTTCAAGCCCTACCTGACCAATACACAAAATCCTGTCTGGGGTGGTGCTCGCACCTCCCCTGGCAGGAAACCCTTTGTCCACGTCTCCCAAGCTGGAAAGACTCCCAGCAGCAGGAGGGCAGACTTGTGTCTGTGGTGGCAGCATCCATTTTGTGGAGCTGAGGCTATGTCTGATTTTACCCGGGTTTCAGGTACTGTACATGTCGTGTCCCTCTAGAAGGGTGGAATGCTAACCCCGTCACCAGAATTGGCGAGGGGTTAGTATTCCAATTCGTATGACACCTTACTCGACATGTTTTGATAAAGCCAAACCAAAGATAGCATTTAACCGCGAGGTTCATAATGCACTTAAGAGTATATGGTATGACGATATCTGGAAACGGTAGAAGGAAGTTGTTCCGACGACTGCAGACAGGCTCAGCTCATGCCAGAGCACCATCCCACAGGGAACCAAGCACTCTGCCTTCAGGATTGTCAAGGCCTGCCATAGGAGTGACTTATAGGTTAACATGTGTCCCATTTAAGGTTAGGTATAGGTATACTACACCTAAGTAAGAGGTGGTTACACCAGCTTACCCCAGCTGAGTGATCAGCCAGTTGTGTCAAATTGCTAGGCCAGGCCAGGGGTGGCAAAATACATGCTTCAGCCCCAGGTAGGCCTTAGATACACCAATGCCCTGGGTACCTAGTGTACACTGGTACAGGGGCTCACAGGGTGATCCAATTCCAATTGGTTATGCACCTAGGGTGCATAGTGTCAATTTAGTTAGAGAGAACAGCAGGCTGGGGGTCTGATTAGCAGGCCCACAGCCTCAATATGTCAAAAACCAGTGAAGCAAAAAGCAAAAATTTGGGGTGACCATAGGATAGCAGACCCTACTCTCCTACAATCACACAAGAACACATTCATTTTGGTTGTAGACATGGGGAGACTAAGTGATTTGACCAGAATCACAGAATGTCGAGCTGAAGCAGAAACTCCAACCTGGTTCCCCAGTTGGAAAGTCAGCAGTTCTGGAAGTAACACCACATCCTCTCCCCTAAGTGCAACATTTAATCAAGTGGTCAACTGGATAAAAAAACATAAAGATAACAAATAATTTAAAAGTGCTTTGTCGCTATTTGAAAACTCAGAAAATATGTCCTTATTATAGTCTTTTAGAGCACTAACTATAATTTTGATGCCAATAAGACACTCTCATATATGTAATTTCTAAAGGAAATGCTCTAGGTATTACAGTTTTGATTACATCAAGATGACGTCAGGCGTTCCACACTTTTATAATAAATATAGAATGTTAGCAATCTAGTTGTTCATTAGGATACTGTTGAGTGGCAGAGGCCAGGGGCACAGACTCTGAAAATTGAAGGCAGGTAGGAGGGTGCAAAGGCAACAATTTAACCACACTGAGCAGGCAGGAAGGTCCGTGGCAGCACGACAGACTATGGAGGGCAGTGGAAAGGGGGGCAGGGGCAACAAACCAACAATACAGGACTTGCCAGAGAGGCTGTGGCAATGTAATAGACCATTGTGGGCAGAAGGAAGAGGCAATGGTAGTACAACCATACATGCCAACAGACCCGATTCAGCCAGGAAACGTCCAATGTTTTTAAGCTCAAATGGGCTTTATTTCATCTGTCCCCTGTCTACAATGTCCTCTTTTTCAATATAACTCAAAGGGGAAAATCAATACCCCAGTTTTTTTTCAAAATCTCCCTCTTACCAAGTTCAAAATGTTCGCAAGTATGGTACATTGGATCATGGAAGGAAATGGGTTAGGGACATGGACTTGGATAACAGAGGACAGGAGGGACATGGAGAGGTGAACCAAACTGACCCTGCAGGGCAGGCATCAGGGTTTGCAGCAGCACAATACACCACACAGGGCATGTGGGACGGGAGTGCAGCACAACAATCCATAGAAAGCAAGAGGGAGGGGACAGGACCATGCACATGGACAACAGAGAACAGAGGGGCAAGAGGCAATGGTAGCTAGCTGACCATAATGGACAGACAGGAGAGAAAGCTGCAGCATAACAGACCATAAAGGGCAGGAGGGACGGATCAGGGGCATTACAATGGAACAGACAAGCCAGGAGGGAGGGAGTAGGGGTCTGCACATGTTAACAGAGGGCTGGGGGCAAGGGGGCAGGGCAGGAGCAGAAAGATAGCCATGGAGGTCAGGCAGGATGGGCACTAGAATCAAGACACACCATGAAGAGCAACAGTGAGACTGTGATGGCATACACACAGACCATGGAGGGAAGGTGGGAGGGGGTCAGGGGCAGCTAACTGACCACACAGGGAAGGTGGGAGGGGCCATGGCAGCACAGAAGACCATGCATGGCAAGTGGGAGGGTTAGTGGCAGCACAATGGCTATGATGGGCAAGAAGGAGGGTGCAGGGGCATGCACAAAGAACGATGGAGGATAGAAGGGAGGGTCAGGACCTGTGCACAGACAAGAAAGTTCAGGGGAAGGGGCCTCACAACAGACCGCACGGGGCAGGCAGGAGGAGCAGTTGCAGCACAACAGACCAGGGAGGGCAGAAGAGTGTGGCAGTACAATGGAGCATGTGGACAGGAGGAAGAGGATAGGGGCATGGCATGTGGACAGGCAGGGTGGAGGTGGCAGGGACAGGTTACAGTCATCTGACAATGCTAGGCAGGTGGGAGGGGAGTGGCAGCTCAACAGAACACTCAGAGTAGATAGGAGTGGCAGGTCCATGGAACATGGTGGGCAAAAAGGATGGAGCAGGGGCATGCACAAAGACATCGGAGGGCAGGGGTAAGGAGAATAGGGGCAGCAAGCTAAGCACAGAGTTTAAGCAGGAGGTCAATGATGGGACATAGAATTGGGCAATGGAGGGCAGGAGGAGTGGACTGGTACATCATACTAAATTGAGGGCAGCGGCAGCACATCAGACCATGCATGGCAGGAGGGAGGAGGCTAGTCCATGGATTCACACAACAGAGGATAGGGAGGAGGGGTATGGGGCAGCAAGCTAACTGTTCAGAGAAGGCGGGTATTAGGAACTTTATTGTTTTTAAAACGTGTGTCTGTGTGAACTTCTTAAAATATGAACAAGTATGCAGCATAATCTCACTTTTATTCATGAAGAAGAGGACGTTTGTGACTGTGACTCCAGGCTCACTTGGCAGAAACACCCCCTGACCCTCCACCCCCTATCGCAAAATGTAATGCGTGTGAAAAGGGTAGGTGAACACAGTGTTATATAGAACATAGTCCTGAGAGCACGATTGAAAATGAAAACTAGATATAGTGTATGGTATAAACTATGCACCAAAAAGTGTGATATAAGATGAACCGGGCGTGAAATATAATATGCAATACATTGTGCGCAATGACAGATTCATTGCAGAGCGCGAGATAGCACAGGCACTAGCGCGTGCTATGCGATATGCACCTTGGAGTGTAATATGCACAGGGCAGTGTTGTGTAACCTAACTAGTCTCTAAAGTTGTAATATAAAATATGTGCTGGGGAGTGTAACGTTGCATATGCACTGTGACAAAGATATGGATCCCAGATTGTAATATGTATGGCATAGCACTGTGCGTTATAGCATAGGCATCGAGGAAGGCACGTTAGATGGGGCAATATAACCCGTGCGAAGACAAGTGTGGCATGACATATTCACGGGGTGGTGTTACAGTGCACATGGGCTAGAGAGTGTCATAGCATATGCACTAGCTAGTGGAATACAACACAGAGGTGTGTGGCACTCAGCAGGCAATGGTGGGTGTAACACAGCATTGGGCTCTGCCAGGAGCGCGCTGTGACTCTCAAGTGATGTTCGTCCCCTTTCCAGAGAGTAAAATAAAAAGTATTACACATGCGGCAGTGGATGTGTGTTTTATTAATCGCGAGGGGGGTTTCTTGCATAGTTTTGGTCGAATTTTTGTCGAATCCCCTTTGAATGGCTTGGTGTGCTTGTGTATTAAATGTGCCCGTCAATAGCTACCCATGTTTGTATAAATAAACGACAAGGGTGTCTACCGGGATTAGGCACGGTAGGGTATCAGACATGTCAGAGCTTCACTAGTGGTGTAAATACATTCCACGTGGATTCATTGTATGCATAGTCGCCTTTTAATGAATATCACGCAAATCGTCATGGTGATAGGTACGTACGGTTTGTCCAGCATGTCCTAGGTGTGTCTATAAATATATATTTTTTTAAAATAATAAAAAACAGTGGCCGGCCCTGGGGATTGGGGTCAAAAAAATATAATTAGGAGACAGGCCCTGGGGGATGGGGTCATCAGGGCCAATAAATTAGAATAAGAAGGGGAACCACACAGCCCCCCTTCTTAAAAATTTAAATAAATAAAAGACTGGCATCGTGCCGGAGGCGACGCCCCCTCCTTGCAGCACTCTGCAAACGCGCCCCCTGGCGAGTTGTAAGTTGGGGAATTAATTCCTCTTCAATACTGAGGGTCCCTGAGGGCCAACTAGCCCAACAGGCATCTCCAGTATGCCCCAGGGAGCTGCGCTGCAGACAGGTGTTCTGAGGCCAAGCACCTTTTTACACCTCTCTGCAACGCAGCTATGTGGCTTACTGGAGGTACCTAGTGGTCTAGTTTGACCCTAGGGACCCTTAGGATTCAAGGGGACTTAATCTCTCAACTTAGAACAGCCACAGTGCGCGTTTACACAGTGGTGAAGGGAGGGGACGGGGCCTGAGGTGACGTGTGCAAACACGCACTATGGCACGTTTTAAATTGGGGATATAATTTCCCTTCAATACTGAGGGCCCCTGGGGGCTAACTAGCCCACCAAGTGCTTCCAGTAAGCGCCACTGAGCTGCATTGCAGAGAGGTGGTCCAGGCCGTGCCACTTTTTACACCACTCTGCAACGCAGCTCTGTGGCACTTACTGGAGGTACCTAGTGGGCTAGTTGGACCCTAGGGACCGTCAGGATTCAAATGAACTTAATCTCCCAACTAAAAACGGACACAGGGCGTGTTTACACAGTGGTGAAGGGAGGGGACGGGGCCTGAGTTAACGTGTGCAAAAACGCCCTGTGGCCTGTTTTAGAAGGTAGTTTTAATCCCCCTGCCCTATTATATACTAGGGGCTTACAGAGGAGGTCATGCTAATCACAGGGGGAACCCAAAGCATAATGTTCCCTAGTGTATGTAGGTGTTTTCACTGTATTCTAAGTGTCTTTTAACATAGCACTGGCTCTAGGACTGGTTAGTCAGACTCAGTTACCACCAGTATCCGTCTGAAAAAGTTGAGGGTACAGGATGATTTTGCAACAAGGCTTCTTTCTGCTCTTCTTTTTGTTCTTTCTGCACTTTACCCTTCTTCCTGCACTTTTCTTCGTCTTTGAGGACTTCTGTTGCTTCTTTCTGCACTTCTTTTTTTTCTTTCTGTGCATTTTTTCTTCTTTCTTCACATGTCCTATCTCTGTAGGCATAGTTAGAAATTAGCATCTAAAAAACCTCAGAAATTCACTGAAAAAACCATAGGTTTCAGGGGTGTTATAGTTAGCTGGACTTTTCACTTGTACAAAACCATTGAAATTCCCCCGTTATAGTTAGTTCAGCTAACTATAACTCGCGCGCCCGCAATGCACTGCTGATGACGTCACATATTACATCACTCATGACATGGTCAGTGACATCACTGATGACATCTCAAATGACATCACTGATGACATCACTGATGACATCATCCTTGTGATAGAGTGGCAGACCTCCTCTCACCCTAATATAACCTTTGATACACACATTCAAAAATAGAGACTCCAATTTTCAAAACAATGGACATACCAATACCAGTTACAACAACCTCTTCAGTAATTCTAAGATCCACATACACATCCACTCATTCACCAACAGTCCTATACAGTCACTCATACATGTACTCACTCATCATATGTACTCATACACCTATACATCCTGTTACACAATGCCACTCATCCATAGAGTTACTCACACACATAGTCACTCATGCTAATAAAGAATCAAACATACATTTACTTGCATATACAGTTATACACACACCACCACACTTACTTCTACGGAAACTTACACATACTTAGTCTTTTAAACAATCACTTATAGAAACACATACTTATTCATACAGGAACTCTTTCAATCTCTCACTCTCACATATACTCACTTATATACACCAATAGTCACATATACTAGTTTAAAACATATGTAGTTACTCATAAAGACACTATTTAGACAGTCATTCACTCACTAACATACCCATACACACACTCATCCACCCATACAGTCCTGCACACATGCTGTCTTCAACACATACAAACAGTGAGTCACTCATTCATACAACTATGCACTACGTAATACCCCCACCGAACCATGCAGACACTCAGACTGATACTCAAAAAACCAACTAATAACCTATATAGACACCCATGTAGCTACTCACCCACCCATGCAGCCACTTATACACAAAGTGAGAGACTGATACAGATATTTACATATTTAAACATTACTCACTAAGCCATGTATTCACTATGATACACTTAATCAGTCAGTTACACAATCAATTTTTCAAAAACAAATCATCCATTTAGACACTTATATACCCATTTATTCTTCCATCGACCTTGAGATATACATATATAAAACATATTTAATTTTCAGAAAAACACACATTCACTGGATGATGTCATCAGTGATGTCATCAGTGATGTCATGAGTGATGTCACTGACCATGTCATGAGTGATGTAATATGTGACGTCATCAGTAGTGCATTGCGGGCGCGCGAGTTATAGTTAGCTGAACTAACTATAACGGGGGAATTTCAATGGTTTTGTACAAGTGAAAAGTCCAGCTAACTATAATACCCCTGAAACCTATGGTTTTTTCAGTGAATATATATATATATATTCACTGAAAAAACCATAGGTTTCACACACGTTATAGTTAGGAATTAGCATTTAAAAAACCTTGCTAATTCACTGAAAAAACCATAGGTTTCACACATGTTATAGTTAGCTGGAAATTTTACTGATAAAAAACCAATGAAATTCCCCCGTTATAGTTACTGTAAGCAACTATAACTCACGCGACCGTAATCCTCTGCTGATGCTAATACTGTATTTAGACACTTATTTGCCCATGTCTTCTTCCATTAAATTTTAGCTATACATATATTACAAAATTTTTTTTTCCATAAAGACACATATGTTATCAGCAGAGGATTACGGTCGCGTGAGTTATAGTTGCTTACAGTAACTATAACGGGGGAATTTCATTGGTTTTTTATCAGTAAAATTTCCAGCTAACTATAACATGTGTGAAACCTATGTTTTTTTCAGTGAATTAGCAAGGTTTTTTAAATGCTAATTCCTAACTATAACCTGTGTGAAACCTATGGTTTTTTCAGTGAATTTGTACGGTTTTTTAAATGCTAAGTTACTTTACGCCATTCGTGGCGTGCGCGCCCACTTAACACAGTTCGTTCCGTGCGTGCACGGTGCGCTTCGCGCACCGTGCGCGCACAGTGAGCACGCGGTGCGCTTCGCGCACCGCGCGCCCACTTTACGCAGTTAGTGCCCTACACGCAAGGTGGGCACGCAGTGCGCTACGCGCACCGCGTGCCCACGTAACGCACCGTGCGCACATGGAGGACATATTATGCGCTTCCTTGTGATAGGTAATCTGTTACATTTAATTTGTAAGTGATGACAATAATATGCCATGCACAGAGAGTGTGTTTTTTTTTTTATATATTTTTTAGCGTAAGCGCACGGTACGCGTACGGTAAGCCTAATCGGCGAAATTTTCAAAAAAAAAAAATTTACCGTTTTTGGCCTTGGGGGATCTTTGAGGACTCAACTAACATGGCTATGTGCATGGGCGCTGTCTAAACAGCCCCTTTATATGTTTTTTCCCTTTGTTTACAGCCCCTCCCTCACAGTGCGAGAGAGAAAATGGCAGCCGCCGCTTCCTGGTTTCGACCGATTCGAATGTTTACTTAGATGTAACAGCCAATCAGAATCGCGCTCGCGCACGCCACCGTACGCGTACGGTAAGCTTACGGTAAGCGTACCGTAAGCTGGCTCAGATATATATATTGATTTAAAGGCTATTTTCTCAGAATCTACTGAACAGATTTACACCAAACCTACAAAAGGCACTTCCTTGACCTGAGGACTACCTCTCTGCCAAATTTCTAGTAATTCTGTTCAGCCGTTCGGGCTGTAGCCCTGTCTAAAGGTCCTATGGAAAAATGCATGGGAAAAACGCGTTTTGGGACCCCCCTTTTATCTCAGCCCCCGATTGACGAATCCCCCCGAGACTTTCAGGGTAGGAGCGGAGCGTAGCGCCCAACCTATTTTGAGAACATCGCGAGGATTCGTCGACCGGCGCCAAAGTTATTCAAAATAGAATGTTGCGGATTTCCTATGGAAACAGGGTCCTAACTATAACTACCTACTGGCGACCGCCAGTAGGTAATATATATATATATATATATATATATATATATATCTTTCGCTCCAAGTTCCACCTCGGCGTACTCAGCACTCTTGTTGACGGGTGCTGACAAGAATGGAGGTGGATCCATTCATAAAACATCAAGGCTCCAGTGTCAAGACACCCACAGCACTCACGGGGTTCCTTTATCCTTTTATTTAAGCGAGGACGCGTTTCGGCGTTCTGCCTTCATCTGCTCGCATTTAGAAAATAAACAGCATATCTGTGATTGCACTTTAAACTGACAGATGGCTTCCCATTGGACACAGCGGGTAGAAGGAAGGAGGGGATTGGCTGGTCTCAATACCAATAACCTTTCTCCATTCTCGTTGTTTTTTGCAGGACACGTGACTCTGAGGAGTTTGATAACGTTGTTACAGTCAATTTTGCAGTGTCCTGTTACACATTTTTCCTCCCTCACCACTGTCAATCAGTTCAAAGAGTACCTCACTCGTTGTTATGTTGACCCATGTTGGGGAGCCCCTCGTCAAACCTTAGGCTCTATGGCACCCAGCGCAGGGGTTGGTATATATGCAAAAAACAACGAGAATGGAGAAAGGTTATTGGTATTGAGACCAGCCAATCCCCTCCTTCCTTCTACCCGCTGTGTCCAATGGGAAGCCATCTGTCAGTTTAAAGTGCAATCACAGATATGCTGTTTATTTTCTAAATGCGAGCAGATGAAGGCAGAACGCCGAAACGCGTCCTCGCTTAAATAAAAGGATAAAGGAACCCCGTGAGTGCTGTGGGTGTCTTGACACTGGAGCCTTGATGTTTTATGAATGGATCCACCTCCATTCTTGTCAGCACCCGTCAACAAGAGTGCTGGGTACGCCGAGGTGGAACTTGGAGCGAAAGATATTATTGGCGTTTTGCACCACCACATGGGAATCTGAGGCATCAGCGTCGACGGAGTCGCCAGTTATACAAACAGGTGGGGACTTGGATATATACCAACCCCTGCGCTGGGTGCCATAGAGCCTAAGGTTTGACGAGGGGCTCCCCAACATGGGTCAACATAACAACGAGTGAGGTACTCTTTGAACTGATTGACAGTGGTGAGGGAGGAAAAATGTGTAACAGGACACTGCAAAATTGACTGTAACAACGTTATCAAACTCCTCAGAGTCACGTGTCCTGCAAAAAACAACGAGAATGGAGAAAGGTTATTGGTATTGAGACCAGCCAATCCCCTCCTTCCTTCTACCCGCTGTGTCCAATGGGAAGCCATCTGTCAGTTTAAAGTGCAATCACAGATATGCTGTTTATTTTCTAAATGCGAGCAGATGAAGGCAGAACGCCGAAACGCGTCCTCGCTTAAATAAAAGGATAAAGGAACCCCGTGAGTGCTGTGGGTGTCTTGACACTGGAGCCTTGATATATACATATATATATATCTTAATTACCTACTTGCGGTCGCCAGTAGGTAGTTATAGTTAGGACCTATTTTCCATAGGAAATTTGCAACATTCTATTCCCAATAACTTTGGCACCGGTTGACGAATCTTCGGGAAATTTTCAAAACTCGTGGGGCGCTCCGGTCCGCTCCGATCTTAAAAGTTTCGGGGTGATTCGTCAAGTGGGGGCCGAGAAAAAAGGATGGGTCCCAAAACGTGTTTTCCCCATGCAATTTCCCATAGGAAACTTTAGACACAGCTACAGCCCGAACAGCTGAACGGAATTACACCAAATTTGGCAAAAAGGTAGCCCTTGGTTCAGAAAGATCCCTTTTTGTTAAATGGTGTAAATCCATTCAGTAGTTGCTGAGAAAATTAAGATTAAAAAAGTTTCGATATCTATGGCCGCGGAGGATCCGCGCACCCTCCCAATCACGAGCTTCATGCTAATTGGCTGTCAACACTCCAAACCAGGAAGTGTTGGCAGCCATCTTGTTCCTCAGTAGAACCGAGACACAAGAAATCAGTGAAACAAACGCGAAAAAAGAGAAAAGGGGGCAGGGTAGAAACACCCTGACCCCCTAGGCCTGCTTAAGGGGTTCGACAAGGACACCCAGGGCCAAAAAAAACCACCTTTTTAAAAAAAATCAGCAAAATCTTCAGAGGATCCGTGGATCCGGCCGAAAAAAAAACCCGAAGCCCAGGCTTCCGCGCTTTGTTACTATTTAGCCCCCTGGTGGGCCAAGTCCCGGGGGCAATATTTTTATTGTAATGGGGGCCAAGAGGGGGGGAGAAATATGTGCGAGGGTCTCACAGCCCTCCTAGCCCCGGGGACCTCCACCCCCGGGGCTTCTAAAATACATGGGTGGGGGGCTCAAAGGCCCCCCCGAGCCCCGGGGACCGCCACCCCCAGGGCTTGTGTTTTGTTAAAAAATAAAAAAAAAAATAACCTGTGTGAGGGAGCCCCCCACATGCCCCGGGGACCGCCACCACCCCGGGGCTCTAAATATTAAAATTGAGGGGTCCTTTACGGACCCCCCAGCCCCGGGGACCACCACCTCCCTGGGGCTTTGTAATTTTGGGAGGGGGGCCGCGCAGCCCCCCTCCTGGAGCCCTGTCATGGCCCTGGGGACCGCCACCCCCCAGGGCCTGCTCCTGAAGTGTTCTGGGGTGCCCACCCCCGGGACACTGCAGTTTGCTATGGCAGGGCAAGCTCTGCTTTAGTATTTGGAAGAGAGAGCAAGAAATTTGCTCTCTCTTCCAAATACCAAAGCAGATTGCTTTTCCACACAGGGAGCTGCATCTTAGCATCTTAGCAGCTCCCTGTGTGAAAAACCACTGGAGGATCCCCCAGGATGGGGGACCCCCCCACGGTCCCCAACGGAGAGGGCCAGCCCCAGGGGATGGGCTCCATGGGGCTATTAGTGGCCCAGGAGGGGGGCCACGCGCCCCCCTCCCCAATTATAAATTAGTGTAAAAAAAGAAAAGGAAAGGCCGGCCCCGGTGGATGGGGTCCCCGGGGCCAAAAATGGCCTGAGGAGGGGGGCCACGCAGCCCCCTTCCAACAATTTATTACAAATTTAAAAAATGGCCATTCCCCGGGGGATGGGTTCCCCAGGACCAATTATGGCCTTGGGAGGGGGGCCACGTGGCCCCCTTCCAAATTAAAAAAAAAATTATAATAAATTAGAGGTCGGGCCCTGGGGGATGGGGTCCCCAGGGCCAATAAATTAGAAAAAGAAGGGGGCCCACACAACCCCCCTTCTTTAAAAAAAATAAACGGAAAAATGACCAGTATCGCGCTGGAGGCCCCGCCCCCTCCCTGCAGCACTCTGCAAACGCGCCCCCTGGTGCGTTTGGAGATGGGGACCTATTTTCCCTTGAATACTGGGGTCCCTGGAAGCCAACTAGCCCACCAGGAACATCCAGTATGCGCCAGGGAGCTGCGTTGCAGAGAGGTGTTCTGAGGCCATGTCCCTTTTTACACCTTTCTGCAACGCAGCTCTGTGGTGCTTAATGGAGGTACCTGGTGGGCTAGTTGCACCCCAGGGAGACTCAGGATTCAAGGGGAGTTAATCCCCCTACTTAAAACGCGCCACGGGGCACTTCAGGCCCCATCCCCTCTCTTCCCCACTGTGTAAACATGCCCTGTGGCCGTTTTAAGTTGGGAGATTAAGTCCCCTTGAATCCTGAGAGTCCCTAGGGTCAAACTAACCCACTAGGTACCTCCAGTAAGCGCCGTTGCAGAGAGGTGTAGAAAGTGGCACGGCCTGGACCACCTCTCTGCAACGCAGCATCGTTGTGCTTACTGGAAGCACGTGGTGGGCTAGTTAGCCCACAGGGACCCTCAGGATTGAAGAGGAATTATTTCCCCAAATTAAAACACACCACAGGGCGGGTTTGCACACATGTCACCTCAAGCCCCGCCCCCTCCCTTCACTGCCACACACAAAATGGCATCCGACACTTCCTGATTTCGACCGTGTGCATACACGCCCTGTGGCGCATTTTAAGTTAGGGAAATAATTCCCCTTCAATCCTGAGGCCCCCTGGGGGCCAACCAGCCCGCCAGGTGCTTCCAGTAAGCGATATTGCGCTGCGTTGCAGAGAAGTGGTCCAGGCCGTGCCCATTTTTACACCTCTCTGCAACGGCGCTTACTGGAGGTACCTAGTGGGCTAGTTTGACCCTAGGGCAGAGGTCTTCAAACTTTTGTTGGCCGAGCCCCCCCATCTAAACCTTTTTACACGTCGAGCCCCCCCACCACCACCTGATAAAAAAGTTCTGGAAGCTGGTACTCTGCATCATTGATGGCCCTTCCCTTCTGCAGAGCCCAGTTTGTATAGGGCAAATAATATTAAATAAAGTAAGAGTGTTTAGTAAACTGAAGTTTTTGTAGTACATGTGCTTATTATAAAGTTCAAATAAAAAGAAAACAATTAGCACAAAACATTTCATTGCTGATTTATTTTTCACATAAAACACAACATTTAGGATAGATTAGCAAAAACACTCCCAAAACTCAGGTGTGGGAGGGCATGTTTTTCTCCACAGAGACAATGTGTGGATGGATTCTTGCTTCTGCCATCCTTAGGTTGTGCTCCACTTCCCGTCTTGAGCCGTGCCTGGAAACGGGAGTGCTCACAAAGTGTTGTGATTTATTTTTTTCAGTTTTATATAGCGTGAACATGACCCAAAGGTATTGGAGCGCTTTGCAGGAGCATCTTTTACTTTACACAAGCACACATTCATTTTTTGTAAGCACAGGGAGATTTAGTGATTTGCCCAGAATCACAGGATGTTGAGCAGACATCAAGAATTGAACCTGGCTCCCCAACTCCACAGTCTTCAGCTCTGGCTGTTGCGCCACATCCTTGCCCCTATACAAGATATCAGAAAAAGAAGTTCCACAAAACATGCTTTCTGACACAATTAAAAAATCCATGATTATGTGGAGTATGGCCAGGTGTTACCATGTCAGTAGGAGGCTAGCCACAGTTTTCCAAGAAGGCCTAGGGGACATTTACATCATACACATGTGATATAAGTGATTCAAAAGGATATATACATCTTTATTCTCTAGCAGTATCAAGAGTCAATTTGTTCGCATAGTTGGCTTATAAAGAAGATCGCCTTACAAAGCTTCAGAAATAACTGCACAAGAAAACATTTAAATTTGGTTTATGAAAGAAGCGAGGACACATGGTAGGCATACTTGACAATATTTGTTATATTCGGCTTGTGGACTCCGCTCTAGGGATTGGAACATGTTAAACAAGCACCAATGACTTTAATCAAGTCAAATTCATTTTCATAAGTCACTGGTAAATTAAGTGATTTTACCCAGGATCACAAGATGTTGAGCCTATACCAGGACTCGAACCCAGGTCCCCAGAACCAAAGTCAGCAACTATGGCATTAATGCCAAATCCGCTCCTCCTTGAAACATCCAACGTTCCCACTAGTATTGGGACGAAGGGGAACGGAGCGAGGCTTTAAAAAAATAATACAAAAAGCTCTTCACTCTTACCTGCCAGCGAATGGAATCTTCAGGAAGGTTACAGCCGTTGTAAACTCCTTGCAGTGAAACGTACTTTCGACATGGGAAGAAACATGGGACGCAACTAGACCTGAACTTCGAGGGGGTGGGGGGGCAAAGACACCCAGCCAGGGCTGACCCTAACACTGATCGCTTCAGCACATGTTGCAGCAGAAAGCCACGCTTCCGGATTTAGATGTCACATGGATCGAGGAGAGCTCCAGTGGGCAGTCTCCCCTGTGAGTTGTCTCATTTCAATCTCTGCCCTCCCTGCAATGTTTCAACACTCACCTCCACACAGACATAGCTGAAGAGCATGGGTACGTGAGGCAGGACACCACAGTAAGATACTAATAAGGCAACATCTTTCCAAAGACTGTTAGCATGTGTACACATGTCAAAATAATAAAGTGTCAGAAAATATACTGCATTATGCGGCAGACTTTTTTAAAATGCATAATTTAGTCAACACTGCGGCATAATATTGTCCTCCTTTGCTGCATAATTAATTCCAGTGGCCCCACAGCAAGCAGTACATGTTAAAAGTGCTTGTGAATGAAGCAGAGAGACTGTGAAGTTTGTGAACTTAGTTTGGGGTGCGTGCAAATCCTGCATTGCCAATCCCTGGTGAGTTGCAGCTACTACTGCTGAAACAAGGCCAATGGAGGTACCTATGGGTGAGGCAGACTGGACTCAAGGGCAGGGCCGGCCTTTGCACTGGCGGTGCCCTGTGCATTAATGTTTTTAATTGCCCCCTTAATGACCACATCTGCCATGGATTCCCTCACTACCACCCTTTAACAGTGCCCCTCAAGTCTCCATAACCACACTCTCTCTGATGCATTTAATTTGATTTACAGCGCCGCTCATACCAGTGTAGGGTGTCAGAGCACTTTACATCCCACACATTACTCAGAGACAATCAATATATGTGTAAATCACTGTATAGAAAATGTTACATAAGACTAAGGACTACAAGTTGTAGGAGTCACATGACAACCATACTAGTAGGCCATATAGGTTAATAGTGATTGGTCTGGAGAAATACAAGCTAAGAATTTAAAACGTAATACCGTGGTTGGGGGTTCTCTTTAATAATCAGAATTGATTTCTGTCCAAAAGAACACTTTTTGCAACATTGGGATAACCAAAGACTGGGGGGAAAAAACACACAGCCTCATGCATCAACCCAAAATCCAGTCGGTAAAATACCGATTCGGTAATAGCTCCCGGTATTAAGTAAAAAATACCCAATCCCAATGCATCAACCCAAAAGCAGAAATCGCTATTTAAGGAATCCTTAAATAGCGATTCTTTAAATAGGGATTCCTTAAATACCGATTCCTTAAATAGCGATTGCATTTAAGGAATCCCAAAGTGAGATTCCTTAAATGCAATGCATCAAAGTTAAAATATTAGCGATTTCGCTAATAGGGGGAGCAAATTACCATGAAGATGAACTGCATGGTAATTTGCAAAAACTTTGAAAAATGCACTTTTGTGCATTTTTCAAAGTTTCATGTTGCGCACACACATGCCCTTAGAGCATGTGTGTGTGCAACATATGTGCACATATCATTTTCAGGGGTGCAACAGGGTGTCCTTTTGACACCCTGGCACCCTTGAAAGTGCTCCCGCTATTAGCGATTCGGTAATACCGAATCGCTAATACAGACTGGCTTTACATTCATTCCTATGGGCCTCCAAGCCCATAGGAGTGAATGGGTAGGTATTCCTTATTACCGATTCGGTATTACCGATTCGGTAATAAGGAATGTTAAGGAATCGCTATTTGAATAGCGATTCCTACATGCATAGCCTTTTGCTATTCCTTATTAGCGATTCCTTATTTTTCGCTAATAAGGAATCGCAAATGGCATTGTTGATGCATAGGCCCCACAATGCTCTAATTTATATCTTGCAGTTTGTATGCAGCTCTTAGATGACAGTTAATAGCGCACTGTTCTATGTTAGGATTTTAACTTATAAACTGCAAGCAACAAAAGGATTTCTCTGACAAAAGCAGTAGCCCACTGACCTATTTACATTATGTGCACTTTGTGATCTGCATGGTACATGTTCTTTGCAGCAGGCACATTAACCCTCTGTGCTACCTATCCATGAGTCAAAACTTCCACTAGACAAAACTCTGATCTCTCTCTAGGAAGAACATTAAACACCAGAGTCATCATGACATTTTTATTGTTGCCGAAAATTGCTGGAGGCCAGGAAGGAAGCAGCAAGCACTTTTAAAACCTTAATATACTTGCAAACATAATGCCTCCACCCAAAGTCAGCGCCCGGTCACACCGTTTGCACTGCCCTAGAGCTGGCCCTTCTCAAGGGTCCTGTGACCTCAGTGACAGAGTCACTGTTGTTCTTGGCTTTGCTGCTTCATAGGCCTGCCCGCAAGACTGGAGGTGAACTTCAGTATGGATTGTGGTGGACAAACCTTGAAGGTTAACCCAGACTTGCCATTGCTAGGGTCCACCTGCTGGTGCTAAGACACCAGCTCTTCTAAGCAGCCTTCTAAGGCCTAGCATGGGATTGTGCTCTCTCAGGAGAGTCGTCTGGTGGACTGGTTATTAAGGCTGAATCTGGTTCCCCAGTTCCAAATTCAGCATCTCTGGCCATAGTGCCACATCCTTTCCCCCACTGAACACCATACTGCCCCACTGAGAAAAACTCACACTGCCTTCAACTACAACCCAATTGCTGCCGGCTATAAACACCTGGATGAGGCTCAATTTAAATGACGCAATAGACAAGAGCAATATGCGTCCTACAAAAAAAGTAACAACATCCTGGAAAAAGCAAACACTCATAGGGAATGCAAAATTTAGCAAGGCATGTGAAATTTAAGCAGGAACAGCATGGTTACCTTAACGCTTTTACACTCACTATTCAGAAATCAGTGAGTTCTTTTGCCTCAAAAGTTAAAGACAAGACTACAGGGCCCTGAATGAACCCATTTCAATGTCCATTGCTTATATTCTTACGATTCGATACAATAAACTTTATTTCGAATCATAAGTAGAATCATAAAAGTATACACAGATTTAAAAAGATTACATAAAATTGTTTTTAAAAAAACACGTAATATATCTGTAGGACCGGGGGTCACCAGGCCATCTGGGGGGTAACGTGACTTGAGCAGGTAGGCACCCAAAGGCTTACGTGTAAAGTGACCATACAGCACACTCATCCACCGAAACGGGAAACGCACGCAATAACTGACGCCACACAGTATGTTCAATAAAAATCAATCAGTTTTATCTAAATCACATTAGGTCCAAAAGCATTTCATTATGACTCGATTGGCAGTACCTGAATACATTTAAACCTGGTGTGGAACCAAAGCGCGCCACCTGGTGATCCTGGGGAGCGTCAAACACAGCGGTTAAACATAGCGCTGCACATAGCAAATTAATAGCGCTTCAGAGCAGGGCACTTACACATAGCACAGCACATAGCAGATTAATAGCGCTTCTGACCAAGGCATCTAACATAGCGCTGCACATAGCAAATTAATAGCGCTGCTGCACAATTCATTAAGTGTAACTCTGGCATGTAATTAGCGTCCTAACCCTGGCCCAGCTAACCAGGGTGATTCACTGGAGCGCTTAACGTTACATATGATCAGGGCCTTTCAGTGGGCCTTAAACGTGTTCACCCCTCACAGCATCCATCTAGGCCGCGTAGGCTACTATCCGCAACACAGTCGGTATGGTGGGGGGTTAGTCAAATTCTCCTTAGGCCCCGTTCACTCCTTTCATGAGGCACTCACTTCGCCCGGCACCGGGCGGGGAGCTGAGGGGGCCATCGTCGATGTAATTCTCCCTTCTCGGGGTCAATAGAACCCACCGGCTGGTATACGAAACGTCCCCGGGGAGGTGAAGGACTGGGTTATTCTTAAGACCCAGCGGTGCCAGGGAACAACACCTGAAACCTTCGTGGGTTACCTGTTCTGGCGTACTAAACACAGAGACACGGGACACTTCCAGCGACGTCAGAGATCAGCGTTTATTTACTGCAGGGATACAGAGGTCACAAGAAGTACACAACGTGTAGGTTCTCGGAGACGGCTTCAAATTCGTAGAAGTGGATCGGTCCTTTTATACAAGTTTTTGCCATAGCACAGTATGGCGAACAAAGGTTACAACTCAGTTCCCACAATAAACTTCAAAAGGGTCGCGTTCATGTTTCAGGAAGCCGGAACATAAATACAACAGTCTTGCCGGTTCCCAACTGTAAAAACATATTTCCTCCGCAATAAACACATTTCATCCCAACCGTAAACACATTAAGAGGAAGGACGAAAAACAGATGCAAGGAAAGGACAAGGATGCACAACAGGTTAGAAAAGAGTGTTAGGGGCAATAAAGGAAACTTGATAGAGGGGTCAAAGACCTCGTGTCTAATGTATGCATGGCTGAAACAATAGACCGGCGCGGCAAGATGAGCCTTGAGCAGGGCCATCTGCCTCAGTCGTGTCATTTCCCTCATCGGAAAAGTCACCTCAAAGGAACACGTGTCCCTCGTACAAGCTTGAGAGTCCCAGGGTCACGAAGCGGACAAAGCCCGTTCGCTGACTACCTGAGGGCAAGAAACAAAATGGATGCTGTATCTAAAATGGAACCCAAGGGTTCGGATGAACAAAACCAAAAAATGCGACGAACCATACGTGGCTGCATAGCGAAACTGCGTACACCCACTATACTCGTCATTTGCGGTTCGTAGATACCAAACTCATCCATATTCGTCACTACTCAAAAGTGCCGTCCCGTCTCACACGGAACCTCAGACGCTCCTTTTGCCCTCATGTAGGCAAGCACTAGTCAAGATCGGAGTCTATGTCAATATTCATCAGATCGTTCAGCTGCTGCTGGAACATCATTCTATTCATCAACGTCTCCTTGGCCTTATACACGTCGTAGCACATAGGCCACATAGGGCAGGACCACACTGTACACAAAGACAACACGTGAACAGAAACGCTACAACAGCCCCTACGATCATTAGAATCTCCCAACCCCAGGTTGACATCAGGCCCCAAAACCATCCTAGGAGCGTCCAATTACCTTCGTCCACGTGTATGGACTCGGAAATCTTGTGCAACTTCGAGATGGCTTGGTATACAGTTGGAGCATTGTCAGGAATAAAAATGCAACAACTCGAATGGATAATTTTACACACACCCCCTCTATCTGCAAGAACAACGTCTAGAACCATACGGTTCTGCAACGTCATGAGTCTATCCGCCTGTAGTTCAGCTGTTAGATTACCAAGGGCATTTGCAGTAATATTAGCAGTCGACTCAACCACACGGGTCAACTGTCTTAGGTTCCTACTATTAACCATAGGTCCCCAAAACGGCAAGAAACCCTTAAAGAAGTCTCCTGCTTCTTGACCAGCAGTATCCTCTTTGCTAATAACGCCTCTCACAACTCTGGTTTTGTGGTAGTCTGAAGCAACTGTGAAAGTCGGAGGTAAAAGATTCGCAATATAACAGGTACCCGAAAAGTCGCGGGGTAACCATGTATATGCGCGTTCATAACATACAAAATAGGTGCCCTTAGCAGTCAGAAAAACAGGGGAGGAGAGCATCGGTAGAACATACGTATCAGTGCAAGCACTGTTCCCAAGTTGTGCTCTCGGATTTCGACCCAAGCCTTTCAAGCAGAAATTACCAAGGTGCGGTACAATCCATATCGGGGACGAGCTCTTAAGCTGTCTATCACCCACTGACGTACTATACTCAGCCTCGCTCAGATCTTTATAGGCCTGCACTTCTTCATCCGGAATGAGTGATGCATCAAAAACATCTCTATCCAGATCCGCTATTGCTATCGCCAAAGGCTTGTGGTACGGCCCAGGACCAAAATTGACAGATCGTGGCTCTCGACTGGGGTAGGAATCTAGTGCACTACGGAACATAGTTTGGAATGCTCGAGCTGAACCCTGGGAGCTGTAAGGAAGGACCAAGTACGGAATACCCCTATCCATGGTGTGTGGCATTAACCCACATACCCAACAATTGGTAGTATTCACCACCAACTGATGCTGATGTAGGAGTTGAACAAAGGAATTATTCATGAATTCCGCACGTCTAACCTGCTCATGTTGAGGCAAAGGATGAAAGGAATGTGGGGAGACAGTGGTGAGGGAACTTAGGTTAGGAGAAAAGGTAGGTGAAACAGAAGGCAAAAACAACGGTACTCCAAAATACACTCCACCCACCAATAACATAGATACGGTTAGGAACAGTAGAAACACCTGAAACAAAAAACATTTTGTTCGTACAACCCTCCATAGCTCTAATCTCTGTGCCGACACCCTTTCTTCTTCCAACAGCTTAGAGAATGCCATCCTCTACAAACCGTCCGTGACGTACTTGACGCACTTCGTTCTGAGTAGCGATTATCAATCCCCAGGAGTTCCCAGGAATCGACAAAAGTAACCGACCTAACGTCAGAAACCTGCTAAGCAGAAAGGAGTACCCACACGGCCCTACGGTAACCCGGATGGAGAGGTTTCCTCGAAACGTTCAGTTTTATTACAAATCTCTTAGCAGTGGAAAAGCACATACGAACTCAAAAAGAAAGGATGTAATTGTCCATAGTATTCGTAACGTCAAAAAAACAAAAACAAATATACTACTAATTTTTATTAGTCCTTGAACGAAGAAAGTATCGACTTCTTCCAGGTCGAGTTTGCTCTACAAACAATTGTTCAGCTGGCGCAACAGTGTTCGATGAAGTGGACAACGAGTCAGACCTTGGGTTCTCTGCTACTGATGACTCCACATGTGGGTTTGGCAGTGACGAATCCTCCTCCACAAGTTGAGCGTCACTAAACGGCACAAAGTGCAAAGGAGTCTCAGTTTCTGTGGCCGAAATCCCAGTCCTCACCCAACCGTCAGTTGGTAAGGGGATCGGTACCTTCTTTGTGTGGCTGGCATGGACCCAGTTTTTCCGACCCTCCAGTCGAACCGCTGTCCTCGTCGTCAACAAAACTTGAAAGGGTCCGATGAATCTTGGCTCCAAGTTACGCTTCCGACCGAAATTTCGGGTAACAACCCAGTCCCCTGGCCGGAGCTGGTGCCCAGGACCCTCTGTCTGCGCCGGTAGAGCTTCAAGGACCTGTTGATGGATTAACTGTAGTTTAGTGGTCAAATCATGCAGATAATCAATCAACATTGGATACTCAAGACTATCAAAAGCCCTCGGCCTCGGGACACCCCAAATATTTGCAGGGCGACCGAACACAATCTCATATGGGCTAAGCCCTACTCGAGAGTGTACGGTCGCTCTGGTCGATAGGAGAGCCAGAGGCAAGGCATCAGGCCATGACAGTCCAGTCGTAGCTTGGATCTTAGCGAGTTTCAGCTTCAGGGTACCATTGTACCCTTCAACCAAACCCGCTGCCTGAGGATGGTTAGCACTGTGGAATTTCTGTCGAATTCCAAGGCCCTTACACACACTCTGCATCACACTTCCCACAAACTCGCTTCCATTATCCGACCACACAATCCGTGGCATTCCGTACCTAGGAAAGTACTCCTTCAGCAGGATTTTTGCTGTGGACAGGGCAGTATTATCCTTAAGAGGATAGGCCTCAATCCATCTGGAGAACGCGCAAACCACAACCAAAACATACTTCAGGTTATTGCATCTCTCCATATGGATAAAGTCCAACTGGATAACCTCAAAGGGACAATCAGGAGGGGCGAAATGACCAGGCGGAGTGGGGGTGCCCCTTCCGGGATTGTGCATCAAACACACCATACAATTCTTAACCACTCTCTCGGCACACTTAGCAATACCCTCATTCCTCCATACAGGAGACAAGAACTTACATATTCCTTTCGCACTAATATGTGACAACCCATGAGCCATTGTCACAACAGCTAATACATACGCATCTGGTAACATCCACCTCTGACATTCCGTCAGGTCAACCCAACATCCATGCGTATCCAATCTTGCTGTGTTTTCTTTCCACTTGGTCTTTTCAGCTTCAGTGGCCTCGTTCTGAATTGCTTTCACACTCTCAACAGTATTTTCACACATACCAGTCTCCATCGGCCACCTTGCTGAACTCGTGACATACATTCGAGTCGCAAGATTCTTAGCCGTTTCCTTAGCAATCTCATCCGCAAACGCATTACCACGACCAACATCATCCGTCACTTTCCGATGTGCACTACATTTCACGATCGCCACTTGTTTAGGCAATGTAAGTGCATCCAAAAGATCATTCACGAGCTGCCCGTGTTGGATCTTCGTACCATGTGATGTCATAAATCCTCTTTCTCTCCACAATCTTCCAAAATTATGCGCAACACCAAATGCGTACTGACTGTCAGTAAACACATTCACTCGCTTTCCCTTAGACAAAACACACGCTCTTGTCAATGCAATTAATTCTGCCGCTTGTGCTGAATTCTGGTTCAATCTCGCAGTTTCCACAACCGTGCTCAACGTCACCACAGCGTACGCAGTCGTCACATCGCCATTCGACAATTTGAAACACGAGCCATCCACATACAAGGTACCATCGGGATCTGCCAAAGGAGTGTTTTTCAGGTCCACACGACCTTTTGTTTCTTCCTCAGTCCGTAAATAACAATCATGTGGCAGCACATCATCTGATTCCATATTAATCGGCAACAATGTCGCCGGATTCAGTACATTACAACGTTTGATCTGTATATGACTTGCCAAAAGGGTCAGCTCGTACCCAGACAACCTTGCACTTGTCAGATGTTGAGTCTTTGTCCGGTTCAAGAGCGTATCAACTGCATGTGGAACCATCACTATGAGCATATTATCCATGACCAGACCTGCGGATTGTCGAATAGACGCCGCCGCTGCCGCTGTCGCCCTCAAGCAACTCGGCAACGCTCTAGCTACCGGGTCTAAGGTCGAGGAAAAATATGCACACGGACGCTGCTTATCACCAAATTGTTGCGTTAAAACACTCAACGCACAGCCGTCCCTCTCATGGACGTATAATGTGAAAGGCTTACTGTAATCAGGAGTACCTAACACAGGAGCCGAACACAGTGCATCGCGTAGTTCAGAAAAACTTTTCTGACATTCCTCCGTCCAAGGAAAAGGAGTTGAAACGTCCTTGCACGTGAGAGCTACCAATGGCTTCGCTAACAGTGAAAAGTTCGGAATCCACTGTCTGCAGTATGACGTGATACCTAGAAAGGCACGCACATCTCTCTGAGTTGTTGGCACAGGCATTCGAACAATTGCTGCAATTCTTTCAGGGGTCAACCTTCTTCCCGCCTTTGACAATAAGTGACCTAGATAGGTTACTTCTTGACAACAATACTGCAGTTTGGAAGGTGACACCTTATGGTGTAAGGCACAAAGATGCTGTAACAGAGACACTGTAGCGGCTCTACAAAGCTGTTCAGTGTCAGCAGCTACCAACAGATCATCAACGTACTGAATTAAGGCCGCCCCAGCCGGTAACACAAACGTATCAAGTTGACTCTTAAGAGCTTGGCTGTAGATTGATGGACTCTCACAGTAGCCCTGAGGTGCGCGTTTGAACCTGAAGCTGCGACCACCTAATGAGAAACCGAACAAGTCTCTGCTTTCCTCAGCAATCGGAATGCTAAAGAACGCATTCTTCAAATCGATTACCGAGAACCATGATGCAGTGGCTGGAATCAAAGTCAGTAAAGCTGTAATGTCTGGCACCACAGGAAACTGCGGAACAACAATTTTATTCACCTCCCGTAAGTCGATAACTAGACGATACACGGGAGGCTTGGAGGGATCCGTTCGTTTCAGAATAGGCAACACGGGACTATTGCACACATTACCCCGTGTCTCCTCAATAACATCTTTACCGATCAAATCGTAAATGATCGCTAATAGTGCCCGTTCACCATCAAGGGAAATACGATACTGGGGTATGCGCGGCAAGCGCGCACCAACTTTCAATTGAACAACATAAGGTGGTATATCCAGCAGGCCCACGTCGTTGGGACCTGTCGCCCACAAGGAGTCCGGAAGAGATCTCAATTCCGATGGGAGCTTATCGACCGATAAATACATAGGGGAAATCACGCTCTTACCCAACGTAAGCTCCACACCCGTAGGAGAACAGTACAAAGTCGCATGTAACCTTGTCAACAAATCTAAGCCCAAAAGATTCTCACCACAACCAGTAGTCAAAATCAAAGGAGCCTCTAGCTCATGAGACCCAATTGTAAGGGGCAAAGGGCTAGAAACTGGATTGCTAACGGGGGCGCCAGAAAATCCAACGGAAACATTCGTTAAGCCAGACAAAGGTGCGCCAGGGAGTTTCGAATGCATGATGGAACTTTTTGCTGCACCAGTGTCCAACAGAAAAGGCTCAACGACACCCAAAGTGGCTACTGCAACATAAGGCCCTCTCTGATCAACCGGAACTGATACTTCTCCCTTCCTTTGTCTATGGCTGTCCTAGTAGATATCATCCGTATCAACATCACACCCAACATAACAGTCATCCACATGATACTGTGCAGACCGAACGGACGACGGGTCGCGCCTATCGAAACAATTTTGCGAGTCCGCAGACGTTGCAAAGCGTTCAGCCTGATTCTGGGTAACTCCACGACCTCTACCACGGGAAGCCTGTTGAGGGCCACTACGTCCTCCTCGAACCGACACACCATTGTTCCTATCACGGAGAACCGGACAATCAAACTTCAGATGGCCCTCCCCACGACAATATGCGCATTGATTATATCCCAACACAAAGCGAGGTGCGGGAGGGGCATTTCGCGTCTGTGATCTGGAGAACTGTGATTGGGATCGATTTAGCTGCTGTGTATCACTGAAATTCGAACGCGGAGGATAGGCTTGCTGCAATAAGACCTTTGTTTTAAGATCCTTCGATTTCTTATCTGCACGCTCACTTTCCTCCTTTTCTCTATTTTCGTAATATTGGGCCGTAGCCAATATTTGAGCGGTGGTAGAAACAGCCCACGAACTCTCAGAATTCTTCAACTTGTTGCTAAGGTCGGGCAACAAGTTCGATACAAACTTATCGACAAACAGCCGCTGACCACCCTCGGAACCCATGTCCTGACCACTATGAGCAACAAACGCTTCCTCAAATCTCGTAAAGAAATCAGAAACGCTTTCATCCCTCTTTTGCTTGCATGCTGATAATTTGTCCCAATTGACGCGCATCGCTGGCATAAGCGTTTTCATGAGAGTAATTATCCTCTGAGGCAAAGCCACAATAAGCTGTTCAGGCTTAGCCCCACCGACCTGCTGGGCGTCTGCCACCGTAAGGGCAGCCCAGTCACCACCTAACTCGGCTACATGATTCTCGTGACGAATTTTCGCCCAAATCGGCTGAGGCACCACATTGCCAAACAACATGTCGATATCAGCAAGGTTCATAACGGTAGCATCCACCAATTGGGACAGCTCCTTATAATAACCTGCAGGATTCTTACGGGGATCAGGCAAAGATTGCTTCACTTGTAAAACTTCCGATCGTTTCCAAGGGAGGTGTATCCACACTCGCTGGAAACGGCCTGGGACAACAGGGTTAGCATTAGGATCACCTGGCATCCACACTGGGGGAACTTCTCGCATAGGATATTGACCAGGTTGTGCCATCCATTCTGCAGTCTCGTCCTTAAACAACGCACGAGGTTGCACTGTGCATCGAAAGGATAACAAACGTTCTAGAGCCTCTCGAACCTTATCACCTACGATTACACCCGTGGCAAACCGATGCTGTAGCTCGGAAACCTCAGATGGTACATTATCAGCCACATCATCGTCCCACTCCTCCTTCAACGATTTACACAGTTCCTCAAACACAAATCGTTGCGTGGGCACATTAAACTGAGAAAACGTTTCAAACACTATACGTGAGGTGTATTTAACAGGATTACGAATCCATCTACGTGCCGTTTTCACCAACGATTCACGTTCCCTACCATCAGGAAGCTGACTGGGCCTTTGAGCGACATCTGAAAGAGTCGAGCCAAGTATCGGCCCAAAAAGCGGAGAATAAAGAGAAGCAACAGCAGTCAGGAGACGACTACGAACAGAAGGAGAAGAGGAAGAAGATGCAGGCGCAACAACAATAGGGGTGGAAACAGTAGAAGTAGACGCAGCAGCAGGAGCAGCGGGAACGACAGGCTGAGGAGGGACTTGGAAAGGCGCAGTAGGGAGAGAAGCCGGAACAAGAGGATGCACGGTCTGTGGCCCAAGGGGATTCGGGAGAGCGGGAGGAACGGCGGGCTGACCAGAAGCCGCCAAAACAGCGGGTTGAGGAAGAGGTGGACGCACGGGACCCATAACATCGGGAGCATAGGGAGGTGGCGATTTCATCAGATAAGACAAGAGCGAATCCTCCACCGCTTCTTCTCCTGTCTTATCGATATTAGAAGGTAGCACCGGATAACACTTATCCACTGCCATATGGTGAAGCCGAGCACTAACTTCCTGCTCTTTCTCATCTTTGTCTAACTGATACTGTTCTGCATTTCGCATCACCGTAATAACACCTTCTCTCTTATTTTTCTTATTCTGTTTGATTTCTTTCTGCTTGGCCTCTTTCCGCCATAACCGGAAGGAATCAAACATGGCCGGCCTAGCTTTCTTTTTAAACAATTTAGCTTCCAAATTATCTAGAACGGCAGTCTCGAAACTACCATGAGATGGCCAACTAAGGACGCCATCATTTTTAGTGTAGCGGACCCAATATTCATTATATATGATAGGACCCACGCCATGACGACTATAGAGCTCGTAAATCGGAGTTCCAACCGGAGGTATCGGACATGAATCCTCCAGCCGGGAATCCATGCTACAACATTTGAGAAACCCAAACAAAGTACTACGGCCAGGCATCGTGCACACTAACCGAGTATACAAACTTCAAGGGCTATCGAATTACGATGTCCTCGCAAAAATACAAGACCCTCGGTTTTTGGCAATTGCAATCGTCAAATAAAACCCAACAACTAAGAACCACGAATGCTATGGAACCATGCAAACAACAAAGCAACACTGGGAGCGACCCACAAATACTTAACTGAGAGAACAATGGCGTCACCAGGAAGGCCCGTTGATCGTCTCGCCGTACAAAGGACTACGCCAGGCGCCAAAACAGGTCGACAGTCAGGGCATCGGTCCGTCGCAGCCGTCAGGAGGCGGGGATCTTCGTGGGAAAAGACGTCGGGCCACTTTTTTCGACAACTGGATCGATGAAGCGGGGTGCACCTTCCCTCGGAGATTTCACACGAAGTTCCTCACGATCGTCGGGCTTTGGACCGGTACCGTTGAAGTCGCCCCATGTTGGGCGCCAACTGAAGGACTGGGTTATTCTTAAGACCCAGCGGTGCCAGGGAACAACACCTGAAACCTTCGTGGGTTACCTGTTCTGGCGTACTAAACACAGAGACACGGGACACTTCCAGCGACGTCAGAGATCAGCCTTTATTTACTGCAGGGATACAGAGGTCACAAGAAGTACACAACGTGTAGGTTCTCGGAGACTGCTTCAAATTCGTAGAAGTGGATCGGTCCTTTTATACAAGTTTTTGCCATAGCACAGTATGGCGAACAAAGGTTACAACTCAGTTCCCACAATAAACTTCAAAAGGGTCGCGTTCATGTTTCAGGAAGCCGGAACATAATTACAACAGTCTTGCCGGTTCCCAACTGTAAAAACATATTTCCTCCGCAATAAACACATTTCATCCCAACCGTAAACACATTAAGAGGAAGGACGAAAAACAGATGCAAGGAAAGGACAAGGATGCACAACAGGTTAGAAAAGAGTGTTAGGGGCAATAAAGGAAACTTGATAGAGGGGTCAAAGACCTCGTGTCTAATGTATGCATGGCTGAAACAATAGACCGGCGCGGCAAGATGAGCCTTGAGCAGGGCCATCTGCCTCAGTCGTGTCATTTCCCTCATCGGAAAAGTCACCTCAAAGGAACACGTGTCCCTCGTACAAGCTTGAGAGTCCCAGGGTCACGAAGCGGACAAAGCCCGTTCGCTGACTACCTGAGGGCAAGAAACAAAATGGATGCTGTATCTAAAATGGAACCCAAGGGTTCGGATGAACAAAACCAAAAAATGCGACGAACCATACGTGGCTGCATAGCGAAACTGCGTACACCCACTATACTCGTCATTTGCGGTTCGTAGATACCAAACTCATCCATATTCGTCACCACTCAAAAGTGCCGTCCCGTCTCACACGGAACCTCAGAGGGGCGAGTCCCGGGCCTCTCTCCGGCCTTCCGCCCTCCTCCCCAGGGGTTACCTTGGTCTTGGGTGTCGTCGGCTTCCCTGGTCGAGCTGCGGCCAGGCTGGGCTCACTCTCCTTCAGGCCCCTTCTGTCCGCCGCGTGGGTCTCCCGGCGATGTCCGGGTCGATTGGGTCTCACAGGAGCTTGCGGAGAAGCAACGCGGGCCTCGCGGGGGCGCGCCCACAGCCGCCAATGGCAGCGCGGCCTGTGGGGGGCGCGATCGCTGGGACCAATCAGAGTGGCGGGGGCGGCGTCCAGGAGACCGCCCCCGTCATGTGATGTGAGTCTTCGGCCTCCTCGGGAGTTCCTCCGGCCTAACGAGGCCTGTATGGGGTTGCTTGGGCCCAGCAAGGCCTCCACGGGAGTTCGGCGGCCCCCTCCTCGCGGAGGGCCGCCCCAGAAGCGGTGATCGGTGGATCCCCACCGGGGGAGCGGGTTCCGTGCGTGTTGGTGCCAACGGGGCCCCGGACCTGGCAGAGGGCTCCAGGAGGTGAGCTTCGGGGCAGTGCCCCGGCGGAGGGGGGGACCTCGAGGCCCCGGGCTAATTTGGGGGTGCCGCTTTGGTGCCCAGGCTTCCCTCATGTCCCGCGCGGGCAGCGTGCCAGTTACAGGCCGGCCAGGCCAGAGGGGCAGGCCACACGATAGTGGGGCTCCGGTGGAGGATGGGGGGGATCCCAGATGGGGCCAGGAAGCGCGGGAGGGTGTCACAGCGCGGTTACCTGGCTGATCCCCCAGCAGTTCTGTATTGAGTTCTAAAGGTTCTGTTGCAAGTTTCTTTGGTAAGGTTTTATCGTCCTCCTGGCGCTTGATGGATCTGGCACCCTTCGCAGTTCTGTTCCTAGGGGGACGGGGTAGGTTGAGTTGGTGACTAGATCGCTCCTAGTCAGGCTTGGTAGTTTGCCCCTGGGTTCCCCTCCCGCTGGGCCAGATCAGTGGGATAGTTCAGGATCCCTCACTCACTTAAAAGGCAGCACCTAAGCCCTGTCACTTTCAGAGGCATAGGTCTCTGACTAGGCCCTACCGCCTAAACTCCTGCGTAGGTTCCCCCAGGTCTGCGTCGCCCCAACTGACTAAAAAAATGTTCCCTCCCTCTCTTAAGTAGCCCTAGGTCAGGTGACCACCCTCTAAGGCGGCAAAAGTAAAACCCCACCCTTCTTCTAGAAGGTTCCAGCACATTCCAGGAGCTTCCCCACTCTAGGTATAGGACAAAAAAGGCGGGCTGGTGTCGCAACAATGTTGTAGGGTCCCAGCCAGCTCCTGGCAGCTAGGGTGCTACTAGAAAGGCCACTCCGCAGTAGCAGGGGCCTGTGGCAGCCATCTTAGGGGAAGAGAGCACCTGCACCTTAACACTGGTTGGCAATGAAAAGGCGCCCGGAGACCTAAGTCCAACGCAAAAAGAGGGTGGAAAAATGAGGCAAGGGCAAAAATACAGGGAAAGACCACCCTAGGGCTGACAGGTCTAACACGCGTCCCCCCCAGCCGAAAGAGGGGAGAGCTACCCAACCTCTAGGGAGTTCTCATCGCTAAGGCGGAAAAACCGGGAGAGACCGTCAGCATTGGCGTGGTCAACTCCGGGCCGATGTTCCACCCGAAAGTCCATCCCCTGTAGGGAAATGGACCACCTTAACAACTTGGGGTTTTCGCCTCTCATCTGCATGAGCCAGCGAAGGGGGCGGTCGTCCGTCTGAATTAGGAAGTGAGAGCCAAAGAGGTATGGCCTCAGCTTCTTCAGAGCCCAGACCACCGCGAAGGCTTCTCGCTCGATGGTGCTCCATCGTTGTTCCCGAGGGAGGAGTCTTCGGAGATGAAGGCCACAGGTTGGTCTTGGCCTTCGGTGTTGAGTTGCGAGATCACCGCACCTATGCCGTGCTCTGAGGCGTCCGTCTGTACTATAAACTCTTTTCCGAAGTCCGGTGTCGCAAGCACTAGAGCGGTACACATAGCAAGTTTCAGAGTGTCGAATGCCTCCTGGCAAGCAGCCGTCCAGATTACTTTACGTGGCTGCTTATTGGATGTCAATTCTGTCAAGGGGGCTACGATCGTGCCATATCCCTTGACAAACCGGCGGTAATACCCAGTGAGGCCGAGGAAAGCTCGGACCGCAGTTTGGGTCTTGGGGGGCTCCAAGGCCATGATGGTCTCTATTTTGGCCTGGAGGGGTTGCACCTTACATCCGCCCTCCAGGTGTCCCAGGTAAACGACAGATCCCTGACTAATCTGGCACTTGCTGGCCTTGATAGTTAGGCCAGCACGTTGCAGAGCCTGCAGTACCTCCTGGAGGTGCTGCAGATGGTCCTCCCAGGTGCTACTGAAGACAGCTATGTCATCCAGATATGCCGCTGAGAAGGACTCCAGGCTAGATAGCACCTGATTCACCAACCGCTGGAAGTTGGCCGGAGCATTCTTGAGCCCGAAGGGCATCACTCGGAATTGGAAGTGGCCCTCGGGGGTGGAGAACGCTGTTTTCTCCCTCGCTCCATCGGCCATGGCGATTTGCCAGTACCCTGACGTCAAGTCAATGGTGCTGAGGTACTGGGCTGCTCCCAGCCGGTCCACCAGCTCGTCGGCTCGTGGGATGGGGTGAGCATCTGTCTTCGTGACAGAGTTCAACCCCCGGTAGTCCACACAGAACCGAAGTTCTGGTGTGGTGCCCGGTGGAGCCGCTTTCGGCACTAACACCACCGGACTAGCCCACGGGCTGCTGGAAGGTTCGATCACCCCCAGCTCCAGTATTTTCGCTACCTCACTCTGGATGCTGTTTTTCACTCGGTCAGATAGCCGGTAAGACTTGTTCTTCACCGGTGGGCTGTACCCTGTGTCCACATCATGGGTACACAGATGAGTGATTCCAGGCGTGAGGGAGAACAACGAGGCGTACTGCCCCAACACCTAGCGGCAGTCCCTCTGTTGCTCGGGGTCAAGGATGGGGAGAGTATCACGCCCTTCACCGATCCATCCTTCTCCTGGGCCGCCAGAAGGTCAGGAAGAGCCCCATTCTCTTCCTCCTCGCTCCCATCCGTCACCATGAGGAGAGCAAGCTCAGATCACTCATGGTGCGGCTTCAGGTGGTTGACGTGGACCACCCGATGGGGCTGACAGGGGGTCTTCAAGTCAACGACATATGTGGTCTGGCCTCGTCGCTCCACCATTTCGTACGGACCAGTCCACCGGTCCTGGAGGGCACTAAGCTCCTCAGGCTCCATGACCCACACCTTCTCTCCAGCGTCCAACTCTACCGTCCGAGCGTTGCAGTCATACCACTCCTTCATGACGGCCTGGCTAGCCTCTAGATTCTCTGAGGCCGCCTTCCACAGCTTGGCTATCTGGCTGCGGAATGCCAGCATGTAGCTGACAATATCACGGGGAAGCTTCTGCGGAGTCTTCTCCAACCCCTCCTTCACTAGGCTAAGGGGCCCCCTAACGGGATGGCCATAGAGCAGCTCAAAAGGGCTGAACCCGACTCCCTTCTGCGGCACCTCACGGTAGGAGAACAGCAGGCAAGGGAGGAGGACGTCCCACTTACGCCTCAAGTCCTCTGGTAGGCTCCAGATCATTCCTTTCAAGGTTTTGTTGAAGCGCTCTACGAGTCCGTTAGTCTGGGGGTAGTAAGGAGTGGAGAACCGGTAGGTCACCCCACACTCCTTCCACATGGCCTGCATATAGGCCGACATAAAATTCGTGCCCCTGTCTGACACCACGACCTTGGGGAATCCCACTCTGGGAAAAATCCCCAACAGGGCCCACGCCACCACTGGTGCAGTGATGGTCCTCAGAGGAATAGCCTCCGGGTACCGAGTGGCGTGGTCAACTAATACCAGAATGAACCGGTGTCCCGCAGAGGTCGGAGGGTCCAATGGCCCAACAATATCTATTCCGACCCGCTCAAAAGGGGTCCCGACCACCGGGAGCGGTTCCAAAGGGACCTTCAGTTTAGTCCCAGTCTTGCCACTTGCCTGGCAAGACTTACAGGTCTTACAATAGGTGTCAGAGGCAACTCTCATCCTGGGCCAATAAAAATGTCGGACCAACCGCGCAAAGGTTTTGTCCTGGCCCAGGTGTCCGGCTAAGGGAATTTCATGTGCCAACTTCAACAGGAAGGCCCGGTAGCATTGGGGGACCACTAAGGCCCTCGAAGATCCATGCACCGACACCTTAGGCTCACTGTAAAGGAGGCCATCCTCCCAATACACGTGATAGCCGCCCGTCTCCTGATTGGCCGCTTGGGCTTCGGCCTGCCGCCGCATGCCATCAAGCGTGGGGCACTCCCTTTGCGCCTGACAAAATTCTTCCCGGGTAGGCCCTCCTTCCACATGCCAGTCAGCAAGGGTCGGCAAGTCCCCCACGGGAACGACATCTACCTCCACGGACTCCTGGGGTACCTCCGCGGGCTCCCGATCCATCACACGGGGCGTGTCCTCCACCACACTCTCCTCTCCAAACTCGGCTTTGGGTTGGGCCATTATCCCAGGCTCCAACCCGGGTTGAGTTCCATGCCGGGCAGCCATGGACCGCGTGACTACGCAAGTCCACCCTGGTAACCCCAGCATCTCAGTATGGGCTCGAAATTCCACATCTTTCCAGTTGGTATGCTCCAGATCTTTCCCTAGCAAGCACCCCACAGGCAAGGCAGGGCTCACCGCAACTCTCAGCAGGCCTTTGACTCCTCCCCACTCAAAGGGAACTTGAGCCACTGGATAGTGACTCACGCTGCCATCAGCCAATACAGCCGGATGGAACTCCTCAGGGACTACCTGCTCTGGGGACACCAGCCGCCTCACTACGGTGGTCATGCTGGCACCTGTGTCCCTCAGAGCCTCCACCTCCTCCCTGTTAACTCTCACCTTCTGCTGGTATTTAGCAGTGTTCGGGGGTAGGGACACTACTGGGACCATCTCTCTATCCCCGAGTGAAACCAGGGTCAGGCCTCTCCACTCCCCTTCCCTATCTAGGGGCAGCTCCACCCCAAGCGCTACACTAGCCACCACGGGACTTTTCCCGCCCATTGGGGCTGGGGGTCTCTTGCGACACTTAGGATCGCCTTTGTAGTGTCCAATCTCCCCACATTCGTAGCACCTCACAATCCTTGGCTGCTGACTCTTGTCAGGGTAGGTGGGCTTTGGGGAATTGGAATGAGGTGGGGTCCCTACTCCTTTCCCAAACTGCTTAGTTTGTGGGCCTCGCGAGAACTCCACCTTTTTATCTCCCCCCTCTTTCTTCTGGGGAAACCCTGTCCGCCTTTCGAGCCATCTCCCCCGGGGCCCTTGTGGGACACCCGGGTGCTAACCCAAATGTCCGCCTCTTCCGCAAGCTCACAGGGATCAGTTAACTTGCGGTCCACCAGTTGTTGGCGCAGCTCCGGGAAGCACTTATCCAAGAGTTGCTCCCTCAAAAACAGATTATACAAACCTTCGTAATCCTGCACCTCGCTGCCACGCACCCAACCATCTAGTGCCTTACGGGCATAATCAAAAAAATCCACCCAATTCTTTGTGGACAGCTTATGGCTGCCACGGAACTTCTGCCGATACCTTTCAGGGTTGAGGCCACATTTCTTAAGTAACGCCTCTTTCATGGGGGCATACCTGACCTGATCCGCCTTGGCTAAGTACAAAAGGGTGTCCCTGACATTGGGAGGTATGTAGCAATACAGGCAACCCCCCCCATGTTGCTCTCAGGTACCCCATGGGCTGTCACGGCCACCTAGTACGCCTCCAGCCACTTGGCGATGTCATCCCCCACCGTGTAACTGGCAATTACATCCTTTGGCCAATAGAATTTTGGCTCCTGTTGAGCCTTTGGTACGCTGCCACCATTGTCCTTATTGGACGCATTCAACTGGAGAGCACGCAGATCCAACTCTTTCAGCTGCAACTCGTGCGCCAGCTTCTTTTCTTCCATTGCCAATCTCTTGTTTTCCCTTTCTTGTTCTAACTTGGCCAGCTCCCACTTCAACTGCCTCTCCTCCCTCCTGTCCTCATACTCCTCTGGTGATGCGCTCCTCCTAGACCCTGTCCTACTGCTTGCCCCGGACCGTCTCCCTGGTGGCAAATTTTTAGACACATCAACATTGAGCAGGTCTAGCTTCTCCTGCGCGCTCTCCTCCTGAGGTGCACCCTGCCCCTCCTGTCCCCCATCCCTTCTCCCCTCTGGGTGGGCCTCTACCCATGCCCTCAAGGCTGTACGGAGTTCCGGTCCTTTGGCTCTCCGCACCCCAGGCACCACCATCCCCTGCCCGAATTCTCTCAGCTGCCTTACAGTATACCCCTCAAGGTCGGCTAACTGGAACTCCATTGTGACAGGTGGGGACCTAGACATCAAGGAAAAATACTAGGATGCAGGTAACAGTGTTAGGCTAACCAGGATTCTAGACACTCAGTCTAGACAGTGGGAGTCAATTAATGCAGTAATAAAAAAAATCCAGAGCTAAACACAATAGGCGTCTAATTGCGGCGCCCTCCGTCTCACTGGAGGGTGCTGTATAGTCACAGGTCCTTATCCCACCGCTCGCCAACAATGTAGGACCGGGGGTCGCCAGGCCCTCTGGGGGGTAACATGACTCGAGCAGGTAGGCACCCAAAGGCTTACGTGTAAAGTGACCATACAGCACACTCATCCACCGTAACGGGAAACGCACGCAATAACTGACGCCACACAGTATGTTCAATAAAAATCAATCAGTTTCATCTAAATCACATTAGGTCCAAAATCAATTCATTATGACTCGATTGGCAGTACCTGAATACATTTAAACCTGGTGTGGAACCAAAGCGCGCCACCGGGTGATCCTGGGGAGCGTCAAACACAGCAGTTAAACATAGCGCTGCACATAGCAAATTAATAGCGCTTCAGAGCAGGGCACTTACACATAGCACAGCACATAGCAGATTAATAGCGCTTCTGACCATGGCATCTAACATAGCGCTGCACATAGCAAATTAATAGCGCTGCTGCACAAATCATTGTTAGAAATGGCGATTTCCGGTTGGCTGAGGCTTGCGCCAAAGCCAGGCAGAAACCACCAGTCTAGTCAGGGCTGGGGAGTTACACGCCAAAGATAACCCCTGCTCACCCCCTTGGTAGCTTGGCACGAGCAGTCAGGCTTATCTCTGAGGCGATGTGTAAAGCGTTTGCGCGCGCACCCAGCAACAACACCCAAGGCCCACCACAAAGGAAACTCCACACAAGGTATTCTATAAAAATAGCCTTTGTATTATACCCAACACATTAGATAAAAACACACACTCTACAATGTGCCAACAGGCACGGGCAGAATTTACAAGGGATTATATATACAGGGGACAGGGCCACCTGGACCACTGTCCGGAATTAGCACTCTTAGAACATAGGAAATAAAATTACTGTTGCACAAAATTACACCTAGCACACAACCAGTCACTACTGGTATCAGGTAAGTACCACCTACGCAACCCTAACCACCTTTAGGAATACCACGCAGGGAACTAGGACCTTACTAGTACCACCTGTACTAAGGAGAAAACAACCACCTAAGTATCACTCTACCTGTAGGGGTCTAAGCACATAAACACATGATGCATAACATTCAGAGGTGTAAAGCAAAGCACATGACGCATAACCACATTCAGAGGTGCAGGAAAGGTACAATGGCGCAAAAACTCACATTAGCCACTATCTGTGGCAGTCCCTGGGCCAACTGGCCCTGAAGGGGCAAGGACGCCCTGCGTCCAGAAAAGTCAGGGGCAAGGCTGCGCAGGAGGCGCAGTCCAAAGCTCCGAGGGCCCCAACCTAAACGATGCAGCTGCCCACTAAGTGCTGGGCAGCTGGAGAAAGCAAACGTGGGCACCACTGTGCCTGGGAAACAACTCTTGTCGCTCCCGTGGAGCCTCGGGGCTCAAAACAACAACAAAAGCCCCCTAGAGCCTCTGTGGCTCTGTAAACTAATGTGGGGCAGGGTGGGAGTGGCCCGCTGCCATCTGGGGCCACTCAAACGCTGAAGAAATGCCCCGGTAACGTTGGAGCGCTCTGGGCGCTCTGAGCAATCACTGCTTCGTTGGAGCCTCGTGGGCTCGAGTACACGTTGGGGCGGCCCGCTGCCTTCCGGGGCCGCCCGACACCTGCACTGCCCCGGTACCTGCCGGTGGAGCCCTCTCGGGGCTCAAGAAACTACTGAACTGCCCCCTACAGCATTGGAGCCTCGCAGGCTCTCGCTCACACAGGCCCCCCCCCTCAGCCCCACGGGGACTCTTACATCCACGGACGCCTCACCTGGCTTCCAGGATGCTCCCGCGGCCGCGTCGGGCTTCTTGGCAGCGGCCGGCACGGGACGGACACGGAGCCTGCACGGCTCCGTCGGCTCAGCTCTCGCGGTCTCCTCTCGCTCGCCGGAGCACGGGGTGGGCTCCCGTAGACTTCCGGCCTCCGGCCGAGGCCCCGCCCACGTCACCACGAACTCTGCCTGACTTCCTGTCGTCCGGAGCCGGGCTGCAGCGGTGACTTTTGGATCGCGGTAATGTGGGGTGGGCACCCGCTAGGGGGGCAAGAATCCAAACGCGGCAAAGTCCCTGGCGGGGTGGGCACCCGCTAGGGATATTAATTTTCAATAAAGCGGGGTGGGCACCCGCTAACACGCTCGGCAATGTCCCTGGCAGGGTGGGCACCTGCCAGTGGGCGTCGGAATCGGCAAAGACAGGGCAAACGCCGGGTGGGCACCGGCTTCCAAAAATAAAGCGCTCCTAGCGCTATGAAGCCAATGAAAGCGCTCCCAGCGCTACCAGTCGAATAAAAGCGCTCCCAGGCGCTTAGGGCTGCAAAAAGCGCTCCCAGCGCTTTAAGAATGATAATAAAGTTCAGCAACAAATGGTCCTTCAAGAGCAGGGGGGCAAGGCTGGACCCAGAGCCAGCTCACTGGGCCTCCAGGCAGGGAGGTAGTCCAAGTGGCGGTCCTCTGGTCCAGCAGCAGCAGCAGCCCCCCTCAGGTAAGATCCTGGCAGAGAACAGTTTCTGTGGGGACACAGCCCCATTTTTATACATGCAAACCCTTTGTTCTGGGGTCAGGGTGAGGGGGAAAACCAGTCGCAGCTGGTTGGGGAGCACCCTTGATGTGCTCAGCCCCTCACTCTATTCACTGGAAGGGCTAGGGTCGTCAGTCGCACCACAGGGGGCGGGGCCAGCATTGTGTTTGGAAAACCCTGTCCTATTCAGGACCCAGGTGGACTCCTCCCACCCATCTAGCTGCTGATCTCCCCATTCACCACTGGGTGACTCATCCTGACACTGGGGAATCCCTAGCCCGTCACATGACACGACCAGCCAATCACGCGACAGACACACTGCACACAGAAGTGCCCACTTCTAGAAGTGGCACTTCCACACTAGGTACATGCACGCCGCACACATCATCGCGCAGCATTCACTCCCACGAGTCCGCACATACCAAACTCGGGCCTGCACACCCCACGCATCAGGAACTACTAGGGACACATACATTCCCCATGCATTCCTATGGGAGGGCAGGCCTATCTCACCACATGCACTCAGAGCACGCACGCACTTTACCCTGGGACACAGGGAAAGTGCGCAGAGACCAAACAATCACCATACCAAGTCACCAATAAAAAGCCAAAAAGTCCAGGGGTGAACCTGCCAGAAGGGCCAAGTCCAACACAACCCCCTTCCAGCCAAAACGCAGGGCAGACCAATCACCACCGTGATGGACTTCCCTGCTTGGGGCGATAGAACACGGACGCGGGCCCGCAACTGCATGGACACCCTCCGGTTCTACGCCACGGTGAACCCATGGAATTCTTTTTAACACCACTGTCCGGACCAACTGGGCTACCCCACTGGTACTCCCAAGCTGTCCGCGGCCAAGACCAGGCCCTAGGCCACCCAGGTGCCACTGGTCTTTGCCTAACCACAGAGTGGGGGGTAGTAACCCCTGGCACATAGCGGCCATTCTCCACTCTTCCTCTCTGAAAGACAGGACTAGACTGCCACTGGTTCTCCAGCCTAGGGTCTACACCCTCAGGCGGACCAGGAGTCTCAGGGAAAGCTCTCCTCCCCCTACCTCTTCTCCTAGGGTTCCTCCTCCTCTGGCGAGGGGTACACCTAGAACGCCATCCCAACCCAGGGTTTAACCCCTCAGGTTGTACCGGGGGCAGAGGTGGGCTCTCCCACCCTCTGCACCCCCTTCCAGAGCCCTGCTCCCTACCAACTGGGGCGGTACCTCTGGAAGAAGAACTGGTCGGGACGCTGGTTACAGACGTCCCACCCCTCAGGTCAGGCTGATCCCGAACCTGGCCTTCCAACCTCCGGCCTAGAACCTTTGGTGGAATAATTGCCTGGCACTCCAGGACTTCTGGGGATTTCCACTCCATCCCCCTGAGGCTATCAAAGGATACATATGTCGAGCGACTGTCTGTCTGGTGCTGATCTCCCGTCCCCTGTCCACCTGACAGTGCGCGGAGATCCCCCAGAACAGAAGTGGTGCCACCCTGGTCACTACACGGGATCCTAGCCCAACTGGGTAGTCCCTGACCCACAGGCTCTTCCACTGGGGAACTCATCCCCCAATCACTCCTCACACTGGACTCCTGTACCCTCCCTACCGGAGCGGTACTGCCAGACTCTAGAACCACAGGAGCCCTGGTTACAGGTGCTCCAGGTCCTCTACTCACCAGGAGATCTCCCTCAAATGGGCTAACAGGACAGCCTAGGTCCCCGACTTGGTGTTCCCTCATGGAACCATCCAAGTCCTGAGGCAGGGTTTCGTACGTCAGGGGACCCTCGGTCACCCTCTCACTCCTGCTCCACTGAGCCAGGCAGTGAGCCCCTACACCCTCCTCGCTATCCTGGGACCTAGCTGGGCTACACTGAGCCTCTTCCACCACGCTGGGCTGGAAGATACCTGACCCACTACTTTTGGAGTCACTCCCTAATGACTCTAGAGAACCTCTAGCCCTTTCCCAGCGCTCTGCTTCCTCCGCAAGCTCAAGGGGCTCAGACAATCCACACCCCAACAGGTGTTGGCGCAACCCTGGCACACAACAACTGAGCAGGTGTTCTTTGAGAACCAGATTACACAGTATATCAAAATCACTTGCTGTGGAAATCCAATCAAACATTGCATCCTCACATCCATCCACAAACTCCTCCCAAGTCTGGTGAGACAGTTTCCTACTGCCCCTGAATTTCAACCTTAACTCCTCCTCCTGGGGAACAGGTACCAGACTGGGGGAACTGGGACTGGGATTTCCTACACTGGAATCTACATCGCTACTACCACTGGACTCAACCCTCCCTGGGGAGCCCAGAAAATTAAAACTGCGCGCAGGGGATAGTCTACCCTCCAGAGCTACTTTGCCTCTGGTGGAGGCCCTCTCAGCCTCCTCTACCCTCTCCCGCGCCAAGACCCACTCAGTCTCTCGCTGTTGCTTCCTGGCCTCCAGCTGCGCCATAGCCTGAGCATGCTCTAACCTGAGCTTCTCTAACGCCAGCTGGTGCTCCCTTTCTTTCCTCCTATCTTCCCACTCCTCTGGGGACAGGGAAAGGGATGAGGCGCTGCCTCCTACGCTGGACCCAGCACGGGACGCCCTACCTATGGGGTCCTCACTCTCTACTGGCGTCCAGGTATTGTCATCCTCTACCTCCTCTTCTGACTCTTCCTCTGTACAGTACCTTTCTAACTCCTGCCTCTGGCGCCAAGCTAGCTCATAGGGATCACAAGCAGGCTCCATTCTGGCGGACGTTATGGTAACAATTATACAGGGAACCTAGGGGTCTGAGTTTCACACAGGAGCACACAATTCACAAAAAGATTCAGCAAGCTCTCTAACCCAGAGAACTCACACTCACTTGCCTAGTGCCACACACCATTCATCCACACACACAACCCTCCCCTCGGACTGGTAAGGCAGTTTCTACCACCCCTGATTCCTCAACCTGACCACCACGTGACACAGGTACCAACTCTGGGCGCAGGGCGGGGGACAAATGTACAGGACACTATTACGCTGCCACCACTGGATCCCACCCTCTGGTGAATCCAGAAACACAATGCACTAAGGGGGATGATCTACCCTCCCGAGCTAGGGACACCTAACTCACAGTGCACAAAAACACATTTCCAAAGAAATGACAAGTAAAAACAATTTTAAAACAATAATCCCTATACCATGTGATTTATCTAAATGCAGAGTTTTGTAGTGCGGCCAGTTGCTGCTGCGGTACAGCGCAAACGCAAGTCCAAATCCCACCGCTGATCACCAATGTTAGAAATGGCGATTTCCGGTTGGCTGAGGCTTGCGCCAAAGCCAGGCAGAAACCACCAGTCTAGTCAGGGCTGGGGAGTTACACGCCAAAGATAACCCCTGCTCACCCCCTTGGTAGCTTGGCACGAGCAGTCAGGCTTATCTCTGAGGCGATGTGTAAAGCGTTTGCGCGCGCACCCAGCAACAACACCCAAGGCCCACCACAAAGGAAACTCCACACAAGGTATTCTATAAAAATAGCCTTTGTATTATACCCAACACATTAGATAAAAACACACACTCTACAATGTGCCAACAGGCACGGGCAGAATTTACAAGGGATTATATATACAGGGGACAGGGCCACCTGGACCACTGTCCGGAATTAGCACTCTTAGAACATAGGAAATAAAATTACTGTTGCACAAAATTACACCTAGCACACAACCAGTCACTACTGGTATCAGGTAAGTACCACCTACGCAACCCTAACCACCTTTAGGAATACCACGCAGGGAACTAGGACCTTACTAGTACCACCTGTACTAAGGAGAAAACAACCACCTAAGTATCACTCTACCTGTAGGGGTCTAAGCACATAAACACATGATGCATAACATTCAGAGGTGTAAAGCAAAGCACATGACGCATAACCACATTCAGAGGTGCAGGAAAGGTACAATGGCGCAAAAACTCACATTAGCCACTATCTGTGGCAGTCCCTGGGCCAACTGGCCCTGAAGGGGCAAGGACGCCCTGCGTCCAGAAAAGTCAGGGGCAAGGCTGCGCAGGAGGCGCAGTCCAAAGCTCCGAGGGCCCCAACCTAAACGATGCAGCTGCCCACTAAGTGCTGGGCAGCTGGAGAAAGCAAACGTGGGCACCACTGTGCCTGGGAAACAACTCTTGTCGCTCCCGTGGAGCCTCGGGGCTCAAAACAACAACAAAAGCCCCCTAGAGCCTCTGTGGCTCTGTAAACTAATGTGGGGCAGGGTGGGAGTGGCCCGCTGCCATCTGGGGCCACTCAAACGCTGAAGAAATGCCCCGGTAACGTTGGAGCGCTCTGGGCGCTCTGAGCAATCACTGCTTCGTTGGAGCCTCGTGGGCTCGAGTACACGTTGGGGCGGCCCGCTGCCTTCCGGGGCCGCCCGACACCTGCACTGCCCCGGTACCTGCCGGTGGAGCCCTCTCGGGGCTCAAGAAACTACTGAACTGCCCCCTACAGCATTGGAGCCTCGCAGGCTCTCGCTCACACAGGCCCCCCCCCTCAGCCCCACGGGGACTCTTACATCCACGGACGCCTCACCTGGCTTCCAGGATGCTCCCGCGGCCGCGTCGGGCTTCTGGGCAGCGGCCGGCACGGGACGGACACGGAGCCTGCACGGCTCCGTCGGCTCAGCTCTCGCGGTCTCCTCTCGCTCGCCGGAGCACGGGGTGGGCTCCCGTAGACTTCCGGCCTCCGGCCGAGGCCCCGCCCACGTCACCACGAACTCTGCCTGACTTCCTGTCGTCCGGAGCCGGGCTGCAGCGGTGACTTTTGGATCGCGGTAATGTGGGGTGGGCACCCGCTAGGGGGGCAAGAATCCAAACGCGGCAAAGTCCCTGGCGGGGTGGGCACCCGCTAGGGATATTAATTTTCAATAAAGCGGGGTGGGCACCCGCTAACACGCTCGGCAATGTCCCTGGCAGGGTGGGCACCTGCCAGTGGGCGTCGGAATCGGCAAAGACAGGGCAAACGCCGGGTGGGCACCGGCTTCCAAAAATAAAGCGCTCCTAGCGCTATGAAGCCAATGAAAGCGCTCCCAGCGCTACCAGTCGAATAAAAGCGCTCCCAGGCGCTTAGGGCTGCAAAAAGCGCTCCCAGCGCTTTAAGAATGATAATAAAGTTCAGCAACAAATGGTCCTTCAAGAGCAGGGGGGCAAGGCTGGACCCAGAGCCAGCTCACTGGGCCTCCAGGCAGGGAGGTAGTCCAAGTGGCGGTCCTCTGGTCCAGCAGCAGCAGCAGCCCCCCTCAGGTAAGATCCTGGCAGAGAACAGTTTCTGTGGGGACACAGCCCCATTTTTATACATGCAAACCCTTTGTTCTGGGGTCAGGGTGAGGGGGAAAACCAGTCGCAGCTGGTTGGGGAGCACCCTTGATGTGCTCAGCCCCTCACTCTATTCACTGGAAGGGCTAGGGTCGTCAGTCGCACCACAGGGGGCGGGGCCAGCATTGTGTTTGGAAAACCCTGTCCTATTCAGGACCCAGGTGGACTCCTCCCACCCATCTAGCTGCTGATCTCCCCATTCACCACTGGGTGACTCATCCTGACACTGGGGAATCCCTAGCCCGTCACATGACACGACCAGCCAATCACGCGACAGACACACTGCACACAGAAGTGCCCACTTCTAGAAGTGGCACTTCCACACTAGGTACATGCACGCCGCACACATCATCGCGCAGCATTCACTCCCACGAGTCCGCACATACCAAACTCGGGCCTGCACACCCCACGCATCAGGAACTACTAGGGACACATACATTCCCCATGCATTCCTATGGGAGGGCAGGCCTATCTCACCACATGCACTCAGAGCACGCACGCACTTTACCCTGGGACACAGGGAAAGTGCGCAGAGACCAAACAATCACCATACCAAGTCACCAATAAAAAGCCAAAAAGTCCAGGGGTGAACCTGCCAGAAGGGCCAAGTCCAACAATCATTAAGTGTAACTCTGGCATGTAATTAGCGTCCTAACCCTGGCCTATCAAGACCCAGCTAACCAGGGTGATTCACTGGAGCGCTTAACGTTACATATGATCAGGGCCTTTCAGTGGGCCTTAAACGTGTCCACCCCTCACAGCATCCATCTAGGCCGCGTAGGCCACTATCCGCAACACAGTCGGTATGGTGGGGGGGTTAGTCCGATTCTCCTTAGGCCCCGTTCACTCCTTTCATGAGACACTCACTTCGCCCGGCACCGGGCGGGGAGCTGAGGGGGCCATCACCGATTTAATTCTCCCTTCTGGGGGTCAATAGAGCCCACCGGCTGGTATACGAAACGTCCCCGGGGGAGGGGCGAGTCCCGGGCCTCTCTCCGGCCTTCCGCCCTCCTCCCCAGGGGTTACCTTGGTTTTGGGTGTCGTCAGCTTCCCTGGTCGAGCTGCGGCCAGGCTGGTCTCACTCTCCTTCAGGCCCCTTCCGTCCGCCGCGTGGGTCTCCCGGCGATGTCCGGGTCGATCGGGTCTCACAGGAGCTTGCGGAGAAGCAACGCGGGCCTCGCGGGGGCGCGCCCACAGCCGCCAATGGCTGGGACCAATCAGAGCGGCGGGGGCGGCGTCCAGGAGACCGCCCCCGTCATGTGATGTGAGTCTTCGGCCTCCTCGGGAGTTCCTCCGGCCTAACGAGGCCTGTACGGGGTTGCTTGGACCCAGCAAGGCCTCCACGGGAGTTCAGCGGCCCCCTCCTCACGGAGGGCCGCCCCAGAAGCGGTGATCGGTGGATCCCCACCGGGGGAGCGGGTTCAGTGCGTGTTGGTGCCAACGGGGCCCCGGACCTTTCAGAGGGCCCCGGCAGGTGAGCTTCGGTGCAGTGCCCCGGCGGAGGGGGGGGACCTCGAGGCCCCGGGCTAATTTGGGGGTGCCGCTTTGGTGCCCAGGCTTCCCTCGTGTCCCGCGCGGGCAGCGTGCCAGTTACAGGCCGGCCAGGCCAGAGGGGCAGGCCTCACGATAGTGGGGCTCCGGTGGAGGATGGGGGGGATCCCAGATGGGGCCAGGAAGCGCGGGAGGGTGTCACAGCGCGGTTACCTGGCTGATCCCCCAGCAGTTCTGTATTGAGTTCTAAAGGTTCCGTTGCAAGTTTCTTTGGTAAGGTTTTATCGTCCTCCTGGCGCTTGATGGATCTGGCGCCCTTCGCAGTTCTGTTCCTAGGGGGACGGGGGTAGGTTGAGTTGGTGACTAGATCGCTCCTAGTCAGGCTTGGTAGTTTGCCCCTGGGTTCCCCTCCCGCTGGGCCAGATCAGTGGGCTAGTGTAGGATCCCTCACTCACTTAAAAGGCAGCACCTAAGCCCTGTCACTTTCAGAGGCATAGGTCCCTGACTAGGCCCTACCGCCTAAACTCCTGCGTAGGTTCCCCCAGGTCTGCGTCGCCCAAACTGACTAAAACAATGTTCCCTCCCTCTCTTAAGTAGCCCTAGGTCAGGTGACCACCCTCTAAGGCGGCAAAAGTAAAACCCCACCCTTCTTCTAGAAGGTTCCAGCACATTCCAGGAGCTTCCCCACTCTAGGTATAGGACAAAAAAGGCGGGCTGGTGTCGCAACAATGTTGTAGGGTCCCAGCCAGCTCCTGGCAGCTAGGGTGCTAGGCCATTCCTTAAGTATATGACTAATAACTGGAGTAATTTCAGTGCTGCAAAGAGAGTGCATGCTAAATTGATTAGTGCTTAGGTATAGGCAGAGTGATAGGATACGTAGATAGTGCTGGATGGTTGAATGGAGAAGTGCATGGGACAGACAGAAGGATTCCTAGACTACATAGATACTAACTGAGTATTTAAAAGACTGCATCAAAGCTATGTATATGATTAGAGGTCTGCATGCATAGTGCACAGAATATTGTAGCTGTACTAGTATTGGTGTGTCTATGGTTTCGAGAATGTTTGTCTGTATTTTAGGGTGTGAGGAGGTGCATCAGATGATCACATAGATGATGTCATCAGTGATGTCATTTGAGATATCATCAGTGATGTCATCAGTGATGTCAATGACCATGTCATGAGTGATGTAATATGTGACGTTATCAGCAGTGCATTACTTTAATCCAAAAAGCTGGTGGCCATATTGGCCTGGTCACGACGTGAAAATTCAGGAATTGACTGTTTTTTGCCCCCTGCGTCCTCCCTCCCCGCTCCCCGCTTCCCGCCACCGCCGCTAACCCCGCCCCTTTTTGCCTTCTGTACCCTCCCCGCTCCCGCCTCCCAGCTGCTCCGCCCCCCCGCGCACTTGGCCATATATGGCGACCGTGCGACGCAGGTGAGTGTGACCTAGTTCTAGGACACACCCGCGCCGCACCGCCACCAGCTGCTGCGTGTGTCTTACCCGCCTTACTGCCCGCTGCCCAAGCTGCCGCCGCGTGACCACGCCCCCTGCCTTCTAGCAGCGTGGTCCGTGACCGCCTGACCTGCAGTTAAGGGAGAGGATGTGGTGTTACTTCCAGAGCTGCAGACTTTGCAACTGGGGAACCAGGTTGGAGTTTCTGCTTCAGCTCGACATTCTGTGATTCTGGTCAAATCACTTAATCTCCCCATGTCTACAACCAAAATTAATTTGTTCTTGTGTGATGTAACCAATGCTCATGTAAAGCACTCCAATACCTGACAAGTTTGCACTATATAAAACTGCAAAAACACAAAAAATAAAAAAGTGTTTTGCACACTTCTGTCATTGGGCTACATATGGGCTACATCTGGGTGATATTCGTGCTGCATTTGGGCTCTTTTGTCTCTGGTGGCCAACTTGGGAGACTTATTTGTTATGAAGTTTCCTAATTTCCTCATTTACATTAGGAAATAGAAGAGGATTTGAGAAGTCACTCAAAATGTGCCCTACTTTTTCTTTCTTTCAGCACTAATCATAATTTCCATGGCAAAATGACCCCCTCATTGTGTTCCTTTTTAAATTAAATGTTTTGAGTGTTACCAGTTTATTCCAATCAAGATGGCTTCCGGTGTGCCATACTTTTGTCATAAGTAAGACAGTAAGCGCTCTAGTTGTTCTTAAGAACACACAGGGACATTCTGTCATGGGCTATACTTGGGCTAAATCTGGATGATATTTGTGCTACATTTGGGCTCTTTTGTCTCTGGTGGCCATCTTGGGAGACTTATTTGTTATAAAGTTTCCTAATTTCCTCATTTACTGCAGTCTCCTCAGTAGGAAATACTTACAGTTTTTTACTTTGGTTCCATCAAGAAGGCATTCAGATGTGTCACACATTTTCCATAAATTCTGAATGTAGCACTCTAGTTGCTCATTAGATCACTGTAGTAAAGCTTCTGCTCACCAGGGAAGTATGCTGCTGGTATTCAAAGGGCATGTTTCAGTCTGCATGTCAGAATGTTTTTGTCGTGACGTTAGTGGCTATGTGCTCAATAATTCCACTAACCTCGGAAGGAAGCCGTCGGGAGCGATGGAGCGTGGCTTATCCCCCCTCGACCCTGAGGCGCAGACCCCCGCAGAGCGATGGAAACGCTACTGCGTGGAAAAGCCCCTCTGGGAAAAGGGAAGTGGAGAAAATAAGAAAAGGCTGCTGAGTGGTAAGGTCTCTCTGGTCCTGCGTCTGAATTAGGATTCTGCGGAACGGCAGAGGAACCTCTCAGGGAACTATAGAGGGGAGACAAATAACAGAGCGGTAAGGTAGCGCTTCCCACCCCCTCTCTATTCTGGCTCTCCAGGTTATGTACCCGACCTCCACAGCACCAGATACTCACAAGGAACAGTAGCACCACACGCAATGAAGTTCAGGATTACGATTGCAAGGGTTCTATGATGGTGGCTCAAGGGTTGCGCGAGGCAATTGCTCTTCGAGAATGTAGGTGAGAAGACTACCCCACACTGTTGCGTCACAGTCCGGGAATATTCCCTGCTACTGGGTACTTGGAGTTGGTATGGTTCACAAAGGACTGGAATACAGAGGTGAGAATGTCCAGAACTAGGCGTCCTTGAGGAAGGGTACAAACGAGGATGAAAATAGATAAGCGCTGGTCCGAGCACCAACAAGTGTCTCTAGCGCTGGGAATCTGCATGGTACCAAGGTGAACGGGATACAAACAGGGAAACGATTGTCGTGCTCTACTCACGACTCTGGATCCGGAGGGGAGTTCTTGGCGGGACACGTTGGCAGTAATCTCTTTCGGGGTCCGTTGCGGTTAAGAGGCATCCCGCACTGTGCAGTCGGCGTGCTGGTGTTGCCGCTGGAGGTCCTTCGGCTCAAGGCTTCTTCGTAACGTGAGCGTCTCCAGCGGGGAATACCATCCGCTTCAGGTGCAGTGAAGTGATTGTCAAGCCCTGTTCCCTTGAAGAGGAAAGGGCTTTATTACGGTGACAGCGGAACAGCTAGCAACTACTTCCGTGTTGCTGTCCCTGTGCCTACTGGGAAATGTAGTTTATGGCGGTAGCGAACACCCCGGCCTCCCCGTATGCGCCACGCATAACCAACAGCGTGTGGTATCCGCGAGGCACCGGTGGGGGGGTGACGGAGTGTGCGCGCCGGGCCCTGGTCTAAGACTGCGCTAATCGCGACAGAGCCCCCTCGCAAGGACTGCCGTCCCGGCGGTCGCCCTGGCTTTCCGGGATTTCGGGCATGAAATCGTGCAACTAGAAGAGGGCAGTGGAGGTTATTAGCGGGCTCCCAGGTACGGTCTTGCACCCCGTATCCTACCCTATCTATCAAGTATTGCACACGCCCTCTGACTAACCGGGAGTCTAGCACTTCTCGTACTTCATATTCCTCCTGTCCGTCTATTTCAATAGGGACTGGTTGAGAGGGAAGTCTTATGGAACCAGGACAACTTTTAAGTAAAGACACATGAAATACGAGATGTATCTGCCAGGCTTGGGGAAGTGATAGTTTTAGAGCGACTGGGTTAATGACTTCTACCACTTTGTATGGTCCTATGTACTTGGGTGAGAGCTTTCCCCCTCCCTTCAACCGCAGGTTTTTCGAGGACAGCCATACCCAGTCACCCACTTGATACAGATGTTCGGGACTTTTCTTCTTGTCTGCGAAGCTTTTGTGGGCGTCTTGAGCAGTCTGCAACTGTTTCCTTGCTTCTTTTAACACGGTCCGGAGATGCGCATGATGTTCTTGAATCGTAGGATGTTTGGAAACCACAGGCCAGTCAAAGGGAAGCATATTTGGATGAAACCCTGAAAGACAGAAGAAGGGCGAACATCCCAGAGTGGTGTGTTCCGCATTGTTATACGTGAATTCTGCTGTCCAAAGTAAAGGGTACCATTCGGACGAGTTTTGCAGGGTAAAACATCGAAGGTATTGCTTTAAGGATTGATTTAGGCGTTCCGTTTTGCCGTCTGTTTGCGGGTGGTAACTGGTGGATAAACGGGCATCTATCCTCATGGTGGAGCAAAGTGCCTTCCAAAAGCGTGAGGTGAACTGAGTACCCCTGTCCGTGATGAGAACCCTGGGGATTCCATGGGCTCGTACCACATGCTGTAGGAACGTAACTGCTAGCTCTGAGGATGTTGGAAGTCTTTTCAAAGGGACGAAGTGGCCCATTTTTGTTAGGTGGTCTACGATTACTAGTATGGTGGTATAGCCTTCACAGGGGGGCATTTCCACAATAAAGTCCATGGAGACTGTATGCCAGGGGAGAGGAGGAATAGGAATGGGACGTAAGAGTCCTTAGGGTTTTAAATGACTTGCCTTACTTTGAGCACACACTGAACAAGTTCGTAGGTATTCTCGAGTGTCTTTGCACAGCGTGGGCCACCAGAAGAATCTCTCAATGGCAGTGATGGTTTTCTGTTCTCCCAGGTGTCCTCCGAGGGTAGAATCATGAATCCAAGCCAACACTTGTTTTTGGAGGGTAATCAAGGGGACGTACAAGGCATGGTGGTGATATGCTAGGTGTTCGTTGTTTACTCGGTGTTCGGGGTCTTCATCGATCCACTGTTGAATAGTTAAGTCGGTTAGGGCTGACTTGACTTCCTCAAGAAAGTTCTGAGACATGAGTGTGGCTATGGTGTTCTCCGGGAAGGCATTGCTGGGTAAAATGGAGGGGGTCTCCATTGTTTCTTCCGCCAGATGTTCAGTTGTTTCGTCCTTTCTTGACAGGGCGTCTGCCTTACCATTCTGAAGACCTGGCTTAAATTTAATGACAAAGTCATAGTCTGAAAAGAAAAGAGACCATCGGAGTTGTCGTCGTTTTTCTCTCTCTTCTGGGGTCAGCGGACCTCGGAGTCCTCCGATTTGCATGGGTTCTGACCCGTCTGTTCCCTTGGAGCGTTCGTCAACCAACGGTCGGAGTCGAGGTAAGGCAAAACGGGGCTCTCCTCTGCTTTTATCCCCTTTTCTCTCCTGCAACCTGTGGTCTAGTTGCACGGTCAGCTAAATTAGTTCTTCACAAGTTGAGAGAAGCTGGACGACTTGAGAAAGGACGTCCTTCAGTTCTCCCCGAAGTCCCTGATAGAATAAGGAGGTACGCTTTTCTTGGGGCCAAGTTGTTTCCACCAGGAGTCGATTAAAGGTTGTTATATATGTAAGGAGGTCTTGTGATCCTTGCCGGAGTGTCATGAGTTCTCGATCCAGAGAGAGCATGTGGGTTTTTCTATCGAAAAGTTTTCTCAATTCCCCACAGAAGTCTTGGAAACTGTGAAGCACAGGATCATTTTGTTCCATTAAGGGGATGGTCCAGTTTGACGCGTTGCCTCCCATGTAGGACATCATAAACGATGTCTTGGAAGTGTCGTCTTGGAATACTGCTGGTTTGCAGAGAAAATGGAGTCGGCATTGGTGCAAGAAGGTTTCAAATTTTTTCGGATCCCCATAGAAACGTTCTGGGGGGGCTAGAGGAATCTCGGGATTCTGTATCACATGGACGATAGGGATGAGGCCAGGAGCTGGCGCTGTGGCTCCTGGGGTTGAAAAGATACCGGTTCCCGTGGACCCCTCACCTTGGGAGGAAATGGGTGGTGGTAACGTCCAGTCTTTAATATAGGAGCCTCTCCCTGTGGTCATAGGTGTACTGGTTCTTGAGAGCCCTGCTATTTCTCTTCGTAGGGTTCCCATTTCATTCCTGAGCTCTTCGGTCTCTCTACGGGAGGTTTGCACTTCCTGCTGGAGAGCATTAATGCTCTCCAGCAGTGTGGACAAAACCACTGTGGTGTCCATCGCTCTGGCTGGCTCGTTCCGTGGGCTTGACAATCTGTTGTGACATTAGTGGCTATGTGCTCAATAATTCCACTAACCTCGGAAGGAAGCCGTCGGGAGCGATGGAGCGTTGCTTATCCCCCCTCGACCCTGAGGCGCAGACCCCCACAGAGCGATGGAAACGCTACTGCGTGGAAAAGCCCCTCTGGGAAAAGGGAAGTGGAGAAAATAAGAAAAGGCTGCTGAGTGGTAAGGTCTCTCTGGTCCTGCGTCTGAATTAGGATTCTGCGGAACGGCAGAGGAACCTCTCAGGGAACTATAGAGGGGAGACAAATAACAGAGCGATAAGTTAGCGCTTCCCACCCCCTCTCTATTCTGGCTCTCCAGGTTATGTTCCCGACCCCCACAGCACCAGATACTCACAAGGAACAGTAGCAGCACACGCACTGAAGTTCAGGATTACGAATGCAAGGGTTCTATGATGGGGGCTCAAGGGTTGCGCGTGGCAATTGCTCTTCGGGAATGTAGGTGAGAAGACTACCCCACACTGTTGCGTCACAGTCCGGGAATATTCCCTGCTACTGGGTACTTGGAGTTGGTATGGTTCACAAAGGACTGGAATACAGAGGCGAGAATGTCCAGAACTAGGCGTCCTTGAGGAAGGGTACAAACGAGGATGAAAATAGATAAGCGCTGGTCCGAGCACCAACAAGTGTCTCTAGCGCTGGGAATCTGCACGGTAGCAAGGTGAACGGGATACAAACAGGGAAACGATTGTCGTGCTCTACTCACGACTCTGGATCCGGTGGGGAGTTCTTGGCGGGACACGTTGGCAGTAATCTCTTTCGGGGTCCGTTGCGGTAAAGAGACATCCCGCACTGTGCAGTCGGCGTGCTGGTGTTGCCGCTGCAGGTCCTTCGGCTCAAGGCTTCTTCGTAACGTGTGCGTCTCCAGCGGGGAATACCATCCGCTTCAGGTGCAGTGAAGTGATTGTCAAGCCCTGTTCCCTTGAAGAGGGAAGGGCTTTATTACGGTGACAGCGGAACAGCTAGCAACTACTTCCGTGTTGCTGTCCCTGTGCCTACTGGGAAATGTAGTTTATGGCGGTAGCGAACACCCCGGCCTCCCCGTATGCGCCACGCATAACCAACAGCGTGTGGTATCCGCGAGGCACCGGGGGGTGACGGAGTGTGCGCGCCGCGCCCTGGTCTAAGACTGCGCTAATCGCGACAGAGCCCCCTCGCAAGGACTGCCGTCCCGGCGGTTGCCCTGGCTTTCCGGGATTTCGGGCATGAAATCATGCAACTAGAAGAGGGCAGTGGAGGTTATTAGCGGGTTCCCAGGTACGGTCTTCCACCCCGTATCCTACCCTAGACCTAGTTCTAGGACCCCCCCGCGCCGCACGGCCACCAGCTGCTGCGTGTGTCTTCCCCGCCTTACTGCCCGCTGCCCAAGCTGCCACCGCGTGACCACGCCCCCTGCCTTCTAGCGGCGTGGTCCGTGACCGCCTGACCTGCCCCCGTCGTCATTTGTGTTTAGAACTGTATTTAGTGTTGCCTGTTTCCCTGTAATTTGTTTTTGCCTTCTGTATTGACTGTTTTTTGCCCCCTGCGTCCTCCCTCCCCGCTCCCCGCTTCCCGCCACCGCCGCTAACCCCGCCCCTTTTTGCCTTCTGTACCCTCCCCGCTCCCGCCTCCCAGCTGCTCCGCCCCCCCGCGCACTTGGCCATATATGGCGACCGTGCGACGCAGGTGAATGTGACCTAGTTCTAGGACACCCCCACGCCGCACGGCCACCAGCTGCTGCGTGTGTCTTCCCCGCCTTACTGCCCGCTGCCCAAGCTGCCGCCGCGTGACCACGCCCCCTGCCTTCTAGCGGCGTGGTCCGTGACCGCCTGACCTGCCCCCGTCGTCATTTGTGTTTAGAACTGTATTTAGTGTTGCCTGTTTCCCTGTAATTAGTTTTTGCCTTCTTTATTGACTGTTTTTTGCCCCCTGCGTCCTCCCTCCCCGCTCCCCGCTTCCCGCCACCGCCGCTAACCCCGCCCCTTTTTGCCTTCTGTACCCTCCCCGCTCCCGCCTCCCAGCTGCTCCGCCCCCCCGCGCACTTGGCCATATATGGCGACCGTGCGACGCAGGTGAGTGTGACCTAGTTCTAGGACACACCCGCGCCGCACCGCCACCAGCTGCTGCGTGTGTCTTACCCGCCTTACTGCCCGCTGCCCAAGCTGCCGCCACGTGACCACGCCCCCTGCCTTCTAGCGGCGTGGTCCGTGACCGCCTGACCTGCCCCCGTCGTCATTTGTGTTTAGAACTGTATTTAGTGTTGCCTGTTTCCCTGTAATTTGTTTTTGCCTTCTGTATTGACTGTTTTTTGCCCCCTGCGTCCTCCCTCCCCGCTTCCCGCCACCGCCGCTAACCCCGCCCCTTTTTGCCTTCTGTACCCTCCCCGCTCCCGCCTCCCAGCTGCTCCGCCCCCCGCACACTTGGCCATATATGGCGACCGTGCGACGCAGGTGAGTGTGACCTAGTTCTAGGACACCCCCGCGCCGCACGGCCACCAGCTGCTGCGTGTGTCTTCCCCGCCTTACTGCCCGCTGCCCAAGCTGCCGCCGCGTGACCACGCCCCCTGCCTTCTAGCGGCGTGGTCCGTGACCGCCTGACCTGCCCCCGTCGTCATTTGTGTTTAGAACTGTATTTAGTGTTGCCTGTTTCCCTGTAATTTGTTTTTGCCTTCTGTATTGACTGTTTTTTGCCCCCTGCGTCCTCCCTCCCCGCTCCCCGCTTCCCGCCACCGCCGCTAACCCCGCCCCTTTTTGCCTTCTGTACCCTCCCCGCTCCCGCCTCCCAGCTGCTCCGACCCCCGCGCACTTGGCCATATATGGCGACCGTGCGACGCAGGTGAATGTGACCTAGTTCTAGGACACCCCCACGCCACACGGCCACCAGCTGCTGCGTGTGTCTTCCCCGCCTTACTGCCCGCTGCCCAAGCTGCCGCCGCGTGACCACGCCCCCTGCCTTCTAGCGGCGTGGTCCGTGACCGCCTGACCTGCCCCGTCATCATTTGTGTTTAGAACTGTATTTAGTGTTGCCTGTTTCCCTGTAATTAGTTTTTGCCTTCTGTATTGACTGTTTTTTGCCCCCTGCGTCCTCCCTCCCCGCTCCCCGCTTCCCGCCACCGCCGGTAACCCCGCCCCTTTTTGCCTTCTGTACCCTCCCCGCTCCCGCCTCCCAGCTGCTCCGCCCCCCCGCGCACTTGGCCATATATGGCGACCGTGCGACGCAGGTGAGTGTGACCTAGTTCTAGGACACACCCGCGCCGCACCGCCACCAGCTGCTGCGTGTGTCTTACCCGCCTTACTGCCCGCTGCCCAAGCTGCCGCCGCGTGACCACGCCCCCTGCCTTCTAGCGGCGTGGTCCGTGACCGCCTGACCTGCCCCCGTCGTCATTTGTGTTTAGAACTGTATTTAGTGTTGCCTGTTTCCCTGTAATTTGTTTTTGCCTTCTGTATTGACTGTTTTTTGCCCCCTGCGTCCTCCCTCCCCGCTTCCCGCCACCGCCGCTAACCCCGCCCCTTTTTGCCTTCTGTACCCTCCCCGCTCCCGCCTCCCAGCTGCTCCGCCCCCCGCGCACTTGGCCATATATGGCGACCGTGCGACGCAGGTGAGTGTGACCTAGTTCTAGGACACCCCCGCGCCGCACGGCCACCAGCTGCTGCGTGTGTCTTCCCCGCCTTACTGCCCGCTGCCCAAGCTGCCGCCGCGTGACCACGCCCCCTGCCTTCTAGCGGCGTGGTCCGTGACCGCCTGACCTGCCCCCGTCGTCATTTGTGTTTAGAACTGTATTTAGTGTTGCCTGTTTCCCTGTAATTTGTTTTTGCCTTCTGTATTGACTGTTTTTTGCCCCCTGCGTCCTCCCTCCCCGCTCCCCGCTTCCCGCCACCACCGCTAACCCCGCCCCTTTTTGCCTTCTGTACCCTCCCCGCTCCCGCCTCCCAGCTGCTCTGCCCCCCCGCGCACTTCACCATATATGGCGACCGTGCGAACGCGCAGCGGTCACGCGCAGCGGGCGCGCCGATTGTGCGCCGAAGGCGCGCCAAAGGTAAGCCTGTCTGCGCCCGTCCGCGCCTGGACCGCGCCCAGTGCCAGGACCCCGGCCAACCCGCCTGACATACACCGCTGCCACCCTCATCGCACTCAACACCGGCCGAACCCCGGGATGCCACCAAGCCACCCCGAGACGCACCCACGGACCCTTCAGCTGCCTCGCCTGCAAGTTCACCTGCATCCGGACCTGCCCGGCACCAGCACCTGCCAAGCCGAACACCAGCAGCTACCACCTCAAGTGCATCCTGCTCAACACCCGCTCTGTCCGCAGACACGCCATCGAACTCTGGAACCTCCTAGACACCACAGCCCCTGACGTCGCCTTCCTCACGGAGACCTGGATGAATGCCTCTTCAGCGCCCGACATCGCCATCGCCATCCCAGAGGGCCACAAGATCACCCGGAGGGACCGCACCGCCAACCAGATGGGAGGAGGCATCGCCATCATCCACAGGAACACCATCCGTTTCACGACTAGCACCGACAACACCCTAACCACCGCCGAACACCTGCATATCCAGATCCACACCGACCCGAAGACCACCCTCAGAGGCACCCTGATCTACCGACCCCCGGGACCACGCACTCAATTCAGCGAGGACATCGCCGACTTCGTCAGCCCGCATGCCCTCCCCTCCGCTGACTACATCCTCCTGGGGGACCTCCACTTCCACCTGGAGAACAACAACGACCGCAACACCAGCACCCTGCTCGACAACCTCGACAACCTTGGACTCAAGCAACTGGTGAGCACCCCCACCCACCTCGCCGGACACACACTCGACGCCGTCTTCTCATCCAGCAAAGACATCGCCTTCAGCCACGCCACAGAACTCCACTGGACGGACCACAGCTGCGTCCACTTCACCTTCGAAAGAACGACGATCCACCACCACCAGCAACAGGTTGCCCGTAGAAGCTGGAACAAGATCACCGTCGACCAGCTCGCCGCCTCCCTGAGCCAGCACCCTCCTGCCAGCTCAGCGAACCCCAGCCAGGCCGCCGACAACCTCACGAAGTGGATCAGCAACTGCACGGACGAACTCGCCCCTCTGAGGACCCCGCCCAGCAGACCCGGCAGCAAGAAAGCCCCATGGTTCACCGACGAACTCAAGAGCTCCAAGAAGAACTGCCGAGCCCTCGAGAAAGTCTGGAGAAAGGAACCTACACCGGACAACATGACCACCCTCAAGCTCGCCACCCGGAAGCACCACCAACTGATCCGCGCCGCCAAGAAAACTGCATTCAAGGACCGGCTGGACAACAACGCACACAACTGCAAGGAACTCTTCAACATCGTGAAAGAGCTCTCCAACCCCAACGCCGGAAACAACGACATCACCCCATCGCAAGACCTCTGCAACTCCCTCGCCTCCTACTTCCACAACAAGATCGCGGACATACACAACAGCTTCAGCACTCAACCGACGCACGCCACGACCACAGCAACGCCACCCACCACCACCCTCCGAACCTGGACTCCGATCAGCACCGAAGACACCGTCCGCATGATGAACTCCGTCCACTCCGGATCTCCGACCGACCCCTGCCCTCACCACGTCTTCAACAAAGCCGACGCTGTCATCGCACCCCACCTGCGGGACATTATCAACACCTCCTTCAACACCGCCACCTTCCCCGAGAGCTGGAAGCACGCCGAACTCAGCGCTCTACTCAAGAAACCTACAGCAGACCCCACCGAACTCAAGAATTACCACCCCATCTCGCTACTCCCGTTTCCAGCCAAAGTCATCGAGAAGACCGTCAACAAACAGCTGGCCGCCTTCCTCGAGACGAACGAATCCCTCGACCCCTCACAGTCCGGCTTCCGAGCCAACCACAGCACCGAGACCGCCCTCATCGCCGCCACTGACGACATCCGAGCCCTGATGGACAACGGAGAAACAGCGGCCCTCATCCTCTTAGACCTCTCCGCGGCCTTCGACACTGTCTGCCACCGCACCCTAGTGCAGCGCCTCAGCAATGTCGGAATCCAGGAGAAGGCACTGGAATGGATCGTCTCCTTCCTCGACGGAAGAACACAGAGAGTCCCCCTACCACCGTACAAGTCAGAGGCCACCGAAGTCATCTGCGGCGTCCCTCAAGGATCCTCGCTGAGCCCTACCCTCTTCAACGTCTACATGAGCCCCCTCGCGGCCATCGCACGCCAACACAACCTCAACATAATCTCCTACGCCGACGACACCCAGCTGATCCTTTCCCTGACCAACGACCCCGCCACCGCCAGAGCCAACCTGCACGAAGGGATGAAGGATGTAGCCGAGTGGATGACGACCAGCCGCCTGAAACTGAACTCAGACAAGACGGAGGTCCTCATCCTGGGCTCCTCGCCCACCGCCTGGGACGACTCCTGGTGGCCCCCCGCCCTGGGCACCGCACCCAAACCGACGAACCACGCACGCAACCTGGGCTTCATCCTGGACTCCTCCCTCTCCATGACCAGACAAGTCAAAGCCATCTCCTCGTCGTGCTTCAACATCCTGCGCATGCTACGGAAGATCTTCTGGTGGATCCCCACGGAGACCAGGAAGACCGTCACCCAGGCCCTCGTCACCAGCCGACTGGACTACGGCAACGCCCTCTACGCCGGAACCACCGCCAAGCTCCAGAAGAGACTCCAGCGGATCCAGAACACCTCAGCCAGACTCATCCTCGACATCCCACGAAACAGCCACATCTCCGGACACCTGAGAGACCTGCATTGGCTCCCCGTCAACAAAAGAATCACCTTCCGTCTCCTCACCCACGCACACAAAGCCCTACACGATCAAGGCCCGAGCTACCTCAACAACCGAATCAACTTCTACGCTCCCAAACGCCACCTCCGATCAGCCAGCCACGCCCTCGCCGCCGTCCCACGCATCCGTAGAGCGACAACAGGAGGAAGCTCCTTCTCCTACCTGGCCGCCAAGACCTGGAACTCCCTCCCGGCCGACCTGCGCCTGACCCAAGACCACCTCTCCTTCAGGAAGAAGCTCAAGACCTGGCTGTTCGAGCAGTAACGGCACCCCCCCCCTTAGCGCCTTGAGACCCTACGGGTGAGTAGTGCGCTCTATAAATGTCTTTGATTGATTGATTGATTGATCTATCAAGTATTGCACATGCCCTCTGACTAACCGGGAGTCTAGCACTTCTCGTACTTCATATTCCTCCTGTTCGTCTATTTCAATAGGGACTGGTTGAGAGGGAAGTCTCATGGAACCAGGACAACGTTTAAGTAAAGACACATGAATTACGGGATGTATCTGCCAGGCTTGGGGAAGTGATAGTTTTAGAGCGACTGGGTTAATGACTTCTACCACTTTGTATGGTCCTAGGTACTTGAGTGAGAGATTTCCCCCTCCCTTCAACCGCAGGTTTTTCGAGGACAGCCATACCCAGTCACCCACTTGATACAGAGGTTCGGGAATTCTCTTCTTGTCTGCGAAGCGTTTGTGGGCGTCTTGAGCAGTCTGCAACTGTTTCCTTGCTTCTTTTAACACGGTCCGGAGATGGGCATGATGTTCTTGAATCGTAGGATGTTTGGAAACCACAGGCCAGTCAAAGGGAAGCATATTTGGATGAAACCCTGAAAGACAGAAGAAGGGCGAACATCCCAGAGTGGTGTGTTCCGTATTGTTATACGTGAATTCTGCTGTCCAAAGTTTGCCTTCTGTACCCTCCCCGCTCCCGCCTCCCAGCTGCTCCGCCCCCCGCGCACTTGGCCATATATGGCGACCGTGCGACGCAGGTGAGTGTGACCTAGTTCTAGGACACCCCCGCGCCGCACGGCCACCAGCTGCTGCGTGTGTCTTCCCCGCCTTACTGCCCGCTGCCCAAGCTGCCGCCGCATGACCACGCCCCCTGCCTTCTAGCGGCATGGTCCGTGACCGCCTGACCTGCCCCCGTCGTCATTTGTGTTTAGAACTGTATTTAGTGTTGCCTGTTTCCCTGTAATTTGTTTTTGCCTTCTGTATTGACTGTTTTTTGCCCCCTGCGTCCTCCCTCCCCGCTCCCCGCTTCCCGCCACCGCCGCTAACCCCGCCCCTTTTTGCCTTCTGTACCCTCCCCGCTCCCGCCTCCCAGCTGCTCCGCCCCCCCGCGCACTTGGCCATATATGGCGACCGTGCGACGCAGGTGAATGTGACCTAGTTCTAGGACACCCCCACGCCGCACGGCCACCAGCTGCTGCGTGTGTCTTCCCCGCCTTACTGCCCGCTGCCCAAGCTGCCGCCGCATGACCACGCCCCCTGCCTTCTAGCGGCGTGATCCGTGACCGCCTGACCTGCCCCCGTCGTCATTTGTGTTTAGAACTGTATTTAGTGTTGCCTGTTTCCCTGTAATTAGTTTTTGCCTTCTGTATTGACTGTTTTTTGCCCCCTGCGTCCTCCCTCCCCGCTCCCCGCTTCCCGCCACCGCCGCTAACCCCGCCCCTTTTTGCCTTCTGTACCCTCCCCGCTCCCGCCTCCCAGCTGCTCCACCCCAACGCGCACTTGGCCATATATGGCGACCGTGCGACGCAGGTGAGTGTGACCTAGTTCTAGGACACACCCGCGCCGCACCGCCACCAGCTGCTGCTTGTGTCTTACCCGCCTTACTGCCCGCTGCCCAAGCTGCCGCCGCGTGACCACGCCCCCTGCCTTCTAGCGGCGTGGTCCGTGACCGCCTGACCTGCCCCCGTCGTCATTTGTGTTTAGAACTGTATTTAGTGTTGCCTGTTTCCCTGTAATTTGTTTTTGCCTTCTGTATTGACTGTTTTTTGCCCCCTGCGTCCTCCCTCCCCGCTTCCCGCCACCGCCGCTAACCCCGCCCCTTTTTGCCTTCTGTACCCTCCCCGCTCCCGCCTCCCAGCTGCTCCGCCCCCCGCGCACTTGGCCATATATGGCGACCGTGCGACGCAGGTGAGTGTGACCTAGTTCTAGGACACCCCCGTGCCGCACGGCCACCAGCTGCTGCGTGTGTCTTCCCCGCCTTACTGCCCGCTGCCCAAGCTGCCGCCGCGTGACCACGCCCCCTGCCTTCTAGCGGCGTGGTCCGTGACCGCCTGACCTGCCCCCGTCGTCATTTGTGTTTAGAACTGTATTTAGTGTTGCCTGTTTCCCTGTAATTTGTTTTTGCCTTCTGTATTGACTGTTTTTTGCCCCCTGCGTCCTCCCTCCCCGCTCCCCGCTTCCCGCCACCACCGCTAACCCCGCCCCTTTTTGCCTTCTGTACCCTCCCCGCTCCCGCCTCCCAGCTGCTCTGCCCCCCCGCGCACTTCACCATATATGGCGACCGTGCGAACGCGCAGCGGTCACGCGCAGCGGGCGCGCCGATTGTGCGCCGAAGGCGCACCAAAGGTAAGCCTGTCTGCGCCCGTCCGCGCCTGGACCGCGCCCAGTGCCAGGACCCCGGCCAACCCGCCTGACATACACCGCTGCCACCCTCATCGCACTCAACACCGGCCGAACCCCGGGATGCCACCAAGCCACCCCGAGACGCACCCACGGACCCTTCAGCTGCCTCGCCTGCAAGTTCACCTGCATCCGGACCTGCCCGGCACCAGCACCTGCCAAGCCGAACACCAGCAGCTACCACCTCAAGTGCATCCTGCTCAACACCCGCTCCGTCTGCAGACACGCCATCGAACTCTGGAACCTCCTAGACACCACAGCCCCTGACGTCGCCTTCCTCACGGAGACCTGGATGAATGCCTCTTCAGCGCCCGACATCGCCATCGCCATCCCAGAGGGCCACAAGATCACCCGGAGGGACCGCACCGCCAACCAGATGGGAGGAGGCATCGCCATCATCCACAGGAACACCATCCGTTTCACGACTAGCACCGACAACACCCTAACCACCGCCGAACACCTGCATTTCCAGATCCACACCGACCCGAAGACCACCCTCAGAGGCACCCTGATCTACCGACCCCCGGGACCACGCACTCAATTCAGCGAGGACATCGCCGACTTCGTCAGCCCGCATGCCCTCCCCTCCGCTGACTACATCCTCCTGGGGGACCTCCACTTCCACCTGGAGAACAACAACGACCGCAACACCAGCACCCTGCTCGACAACCTCGACAACCTTGGACTCAAGCAACTGGTGAGCACCCCCACCCACCTCGCCGGACACACACTCGACGCCGTCTTCTCATCCAGCAAAGACATCGCCTTCAGCCACGCCACAGAACTCCACTGGATGGACCACAGCTGCGTCCACTTCACCTTCGAAAGAACGACGATCCACCACCACCAGCAACAGGTTGCCCGTAGAAGCTGGAACAAGATCACCGTCGACCAGCTCGCCGCCTCCCTGAGCCAGCACCCTCCTGCCAGCTCAGCGAACCCCAGCCAGGCCGCCGACAACCTCACGAAGTGGATCAGCAACTGCACAGACGAACTCGCCCCTCTGAGGACCCCGCCCAGCAGACCCGGCAGCAAGAAAGCCCCATGGTTCACCGACGAACTCAAGAGCTCCAAGAAGAACTGCCGAGCCCTCGAGAAAGTCTGGAGAAAGGAACCTACACCGGACAACATGACCACCCTCAAGCTCGCCACCCGGAAGCACCACCAACTGATCCGCGCCGCCAAGAAAACTGCATTCAAGGACCGGCTGGACAACAACGCACACAACTGCAAGGAACTCTTCAACATTGTGAAAGAGCTCTCCAACCCCAACGCCGGAAACAACGACATCACCCCATCGCAAGACCTCTGCAACTCCCTCGCCTCCTACTTCCACAACAAGATCGCGGACATACACAACAGCTTCAGCACTCAACCGACGCACGCCACGACCACAGCAACGCCACCCACCACCACCCTCCGAACCTGGACTCCGATCAGCACCGAAGACACCGTCCGCATGATGAACTCCGTCCACTCCGGATCTCCGACCGACCCCTGCCCTCACCACGTCTTCAACAAAGCCGACGCTGTCATCGCACCCCACCTGCGGGACATTATCAACACCTCCTTCAACACCGCCACCTTCCCCGAGAGCTGGAAGCACGCCGAACTCAGCGCTCTACTCAAGAAACCTACAGCAGACCCCACCGAACTCAAGAATTACCACCCCATCTCGCTACTCCCGTTTCCAGCCAAAGTCATCGAGAAGACCGTCAACAAACAGCTGGCCGCCTTCCTCGAGACGAACGAATCCCTCGACCCCTCACAGTCCGGCTTCCGAGCCAACCACAGCACCGAGACCGCCCTCATCGCCGCCACTGACGACATCCGAGCCCTGATGGACAACGGAGAAACAGCGGCCCTCATCCTCTTAGACCTCTCCGCGGCCTTCGACACTGTCTGCCACCGCACCCTAGTGCAGCGCCTCAGCAATGTCAGAATCCAGGAGAAGGCACTGGAATGGATCGTCTCCTTCCTCGACGGAAGAACACAGAGAGTCCCCCTACCACCGTACAAGTCAGAGGCCACCGAAGTCATCTGCGGCGTCCCTCAAGGATCCTCGCTGAGCCCTACCCTCTTCAACGTCTACATGAGCCCCCTCGCGGCCATCGCACGCCAACACAACCTCAACATAATCTCCTACGCCGACGACACCCAGCTGATCCTTTCCCTGACCAACGACCCCGCCACCGCCAGAGCCAACCTGCACGAAGGGATGAAGGATGTAGCCGAGTGGATGACGACCAGCCGCCTGAAACTGAACTCAGACAAGACGGAGGTCCTCATCCTGGGCTCCTCGCCCACCGCCTGGGACGACACCTGGTGGCCCCCCGCCCTGGGCACCGCACCCAAACCGACGAACCACGCACGCAACCTGGGCTTCATCCTGGACTCCTCCCTCTCCATGACCAGACAAGTCAAAGCCGTCTCCTCGTCGTGCTTCAACATCCTGCGCATGCTACGGAAGATCTTCTGGTGGATCCCCACGGAGACCAGGAAGACCGTCACCCAGGCCCTCGTCACCAGCCGACTGGACTACGGCAACGCCCTCTACGCCGGAACCACCGCCAAGCTCCAGAAGAGACTCCAGCGGATCCAGAACACCTCAGCCAGACTCATCCTCGACATCCCACGAAACAGCCACATCTCCGGACACCTGAGAGACCTGCATTGGCTCCCCGTCAACAAAAGAATCACCTTCTGTCTCCTCACCCACGCACACAAAGCCCTACACGATCAAGGCCCGAGCTACCTCAACAACCGAATCAACTTCTACGCTCCCAAACGCCACCTCCGATCAGCCAGCCACGCCCTCGCCGCCGTCCCACGCATCCGTAGAGCGACAACAGGAGGAAGCTCCTTCTCCTACCTGGCCGCCAAGACCTGGAACTCCCTCCCGGCCGACCTGCGCCTGACCCAAGACCACCTCTCCTTCAGGAAGAAGCTCAAGACCTGGCTGTTCGAGCAGTAACGGCACTCCCCCCTTAGCGCCTTGAGACCCTACGGGTGAGTAGTGCGCTCTATAAATGTCTTTGATTGATTGATTGATTGATTGATCTATCAAGTATTGCACATGCCCTCTGACTAACCGGGAGTCTAGCACTTCTCGTACTTCATATTCCTCCTGTTCGTCTATTTCAATAGGGACTGGTTGAGAGGGAAGTCTCATGGAACCAGGACAACGTTTAAGTAAAGACACATGAATTACGGGATGTATCTGCCAGGCTTGGGGAAGTGATAGTTTTAGAGCGACTGGGTTAATGACTTCTACCACTTTGTATGGTCCTAGGTACTTGAGTGAGAGATTTCCCCCTCCCTTCAACCGCAGGTTTTTCGAGGACAGCCATACCCAGTCACCCACTTGATACAGAGGTTCGGGAATTCTCTTCTTGTCTGCGAAGCGTTTGTGGGCGTCTTGAGCAGTCTGCAACTGTTTCCTTGCTTCTTTTAACACGGTCCGGAGATGGGCATGATGTTCTTGAATCGTAGGATGTTTGGAAACCACAGCCCAGTCAAAGGGAAGCATATTTGGATGAAACCCTGAAAGACAGAAGAAGGGCGAACATCCCAGAGTGGTGTGTTCCGCATTGTTATACGTGAATTCTGCTGTCCAAAGTAAAGGGTACCATTCGGACGAGTTTTGCAGGGTAAAACATCGAAGGTATTGCTCTAAGGATTGATTTAGGCATTCCGTTTTGCCGTCTGTTTGCGGGTGGTAACTGGTGGATAAACGGGCATCTATCCTCATGGTGGAGCAAAGTGCCTTCCAAAAGCGTGAGGTGAACTGAGTACCCCTGTCCGTGATGAGAACCCTGGGGATTCCATGGGCTCGTACCACATGCTGTAGGAACGTAACTGCTAGCTCTGAGGATGTTGGAAGTCTTTTCAAAGGGACGAAGTGGCCCATTTTTGTTAGGTGGTCTACGATTACTAGTATGGTGGTATAGCCTTCACAGGGGGGCATTTCCACAATAAAGTCCATGGAGACTGTATGCCAGGGGAGAGGAGGAATAGGAATGGGACGTAAGAGTCCTGCGGGTTTTAAATGACTTGCCTTACTTTGAGCACACACTGAACAAGTTCGTAGGTATTCTCGAGTGTCTTTGCACAGCGTGGGCCACCAGAAGAATCTCTCAATGGCAGTGATGGTTTTCTGTTCTCCCAGGTGTCCTCCGAAGGTGGAATCATGAACCTAAGCCAACACTTGTTTTTGGAGGGTAATCAAGGGGACGTACAAGGCATGAGTGTGGCTATGGTGTTCTCCGGGAAGGCATTGCTGGGTAAAATGGAGGGGGTCTCCATTGTTTCTTCCGCCAGATGTTCAGTTGTTTCGTCCTTTCGTGACAGGGCGTCTGCCTTACCATTCTGAAGACCTGGCTTAAATTTAATGACAAAGTCATAGTCTGAAAAGAAAAGGGACCATCGGAGTTGTCGTCGTTTTTCTCTCTCTTCTGGGGTCAGCGGACCTCGGAGTCCTCCGATTTGCATGGGTTCTGACCCGTCTGTTCCCTTGGAGCGTTCGTCAACCGACGGTCGGAGTCGAGGTAAGGCAAAACGGGGCTCTCCTCTGCTTTTATCCCCTTTTCTCTCCTGCAACCTGTGGTCTAGTTGCACGGTCAGCTAAATTAGTTCTTCACAAGTTGAGGGAAGCTGGACGACTTGAGAAAGGACGTCCTTCAGTTCTCCCCGAAGTCCCTGATAGAATAAGGAGGTACGCTTTTCTTGGGGCCAAGTTGTTTCCACCAGGAGTCGATTAAAGGTTGTTATATATGTAAGGAGGTCTTGTGATCCTTGCCGGAGTGTCATGAGTTCTCGATCCAGAGAGAGCATGTGGGTTTTTCTATGGAAATGTTTTCTCAATTCCCCACAGAAGTCTTGGAAACTGTGAAGCACAGGATCATTTTGTTCTATTAAGGGGATGGTCCAGTTTGACGCGTTGCCTCCCATGTAGGACATCATAAACGACGTCTTGGAAGTGTCGTCTTGGAATACTGCTGGTTTGCAGAGAAAATGGAGTCGGCATTGGTGCAAGAAGGTTTCAAATTTTTTCGGATCCCCATAGAAACGTTCTGGGGGGGCTAGAGGAATCTCAGGATTCTGTATCACATGGACGGTAGGGATGAGGCCAGGAGCTGGCGCTGTGGCTCCTGGGGTTGAAAAGATACCGGTTCCCGTGGGCCCCTCACCTTGGGAGGAAATGGGTGGTGGTAACGTCCAGTCTTTAATATAGGAGCCTCTCCCTGTGGTAATAGGTGTACTGGTTCTTGAGAGCCCTGCTATTTCTCTTCGTAGGGTTCCCATTTCATTCCTGAGCTCTTGGGTCTCTCTACGGGAGGTTTGCACTTCCTGCTGGAGAGCATTAATGCTCTCCAGCAGTGTGGACAAAACCACTGTGGTGTCCATCGCTCAGGCCGGCTCGTTCCGTGGGCTTGACAATCTGTTGTGACGTTAGTGGCTATGTGCTCAATAATTCCACTAACCTCGGAAGGAAGCCGTCGGGAGCGATGGAGCGTGGCTTATCCCCCCTCGACCCTGAGGCGCAGACCCCCACAGAGCGATGGAAACGCTACTGCGTGGAAAAGCCCCTCTGGGAAAAGGGAAGTGGAGAAAATAAGAAAAGGCTGCTGAGTTGTAAGGTCTCGCTGGTCCTGTGTCTGAATTAGGATTCTGCGGAACGGCAGAGGAACCTCTCAGGGAACTATAGAGGGGAGACAAATAACAGAGCGGTAAGTTAGCGCTTCCCACCCCCTCTCTATTCTGGCTCTCCAGGTTATGTTCCCGACCCCCACAGCACCAGATACTCACAAGGAACAGTAGCAGCACACGCAATGAAGTTCAGGATTACGAATGCAAGGGTTCTATGATGGTGGCTCAAGGGTTGCGCGTGGCAATTGCTCTTCGGGAATGTAGGTGAGAAGACTACCCCACACTGTTGCGTCACACTCCGGGAATTTTCCCTGCTACTGGGTACTTGGAGTTGGTATGGTTCACAAAGGACTGGAATACAGAGGCGAGAATGTCCAGAACTAGGCGTCCTTGAGGAAGGGTACAAACGAGAATGAAAATAGATAAGCGCTGGTCCAAGCACCAACAAGTGTCTCTAGCGCTGGGAATCTGCGCAGTAGCAAGGTGAACGGGATACAAACAGGGAATCGATTGTCGTGCTCTACTCACGACTCTGGATCCGGAGGGGAGTTCTTGGGGGGACACGTTGGCAGTAATCTCTTTCGGGGTCCGTTGCGGTAAAGAGACATCCCGCACTGTGCAGTCGGCGTGCTGGTGTTGCCACTGCAGGTCCTTCGGCTCAAGGCTTCTTCATAACGTGTGCGTCTCCAGCGGGGAATACCATCCGCTTCAGGTGCAGTGAAGTGATTGTCAAGCCCTGTTCCCTTGAAGAGGGAAGGGCTTTATTACGGTGACAGCGGAACAGCTAGCAACTACTTCCGGGTTGCTGTCCCTGTGCCTACTGGGAAATGTAGTTTATGGCGGTAGCGAACACCCCGGCCTCCCCGTATGCACCACGCATAACCAACAGCGTGTGGTATCCGCGAGGCACCGGGGGGGTGACGGAGTGTGCGCGCCGCACCCTGGTCTAAGACTGCGCTAATCGCGACAGTTTTAATGAAATAGAAGAGGATTTGAGAAGTCAAAATGTGCCCTAATTTTTCTTTCTGCAGCACTAATCATCATTTCTATGGCAAAATGAACCCCCTCATTTTGTTCCTTTGCAAATTAAATGTTTTAAGTGTTACCACTTTATTCCAATTAAGATGGCTTCAGGTGTGCCATACGTTTGTCATAAGTAAGACTGTTAGTGCTCTAGTTGTTCTTTAGAACACTCTGGGGCATTCTGTCATTGGGCTATACTTGGGCTAGATCTGGGTGATATTTGTGCTACATTTGGGCTCTTTTGTCTCTGGTGGCCATCTTGGGAGAGTTATTTGTTATGAAGTTTCCTCATTTCCTCATTTACTACAGTCTCCTCAGTAGGAAATACTTTCAGTTTTTTACTTTGATTCCATCAAGAAGGCATTCAGATGTGTCACACATTTGCCATCAATTCAGAATGTTAGCACTCTAGTTGCTCATTAGATCACTGTAGTAAAGCTACTGCTCACCAGGGAAGTCTGCTGCTGGTATTGAAAGTGCATGTTTCAGTCTGCATGTCAGAATTTTTTAATGAAATAAAAGAGGATTTGAAAAGTCACTCAAAATGTGCCCTCATTTTTGTTTCTTCAGCACTAATCATACTTTCTATGGCAAAATGAACCCCCTCATTTTGTTTCTTTTTAAATTAAATGTTTTAAGAGTTACCACTTTATTCCAATCAAGATGGCTTCAGGTGTGCAATACGTTTGTCATAAGTAGGACTGTTAGCGCTCTAGTTGTTCTTTAGAACACTATGAGAAGCTGCAGTAGAACACAAAGGAATCAACTGACAGTAAAATAATATTCTTGACTTGGTCCCTTACACAGAGATATATATATTTTCCACAGTTATGGTGGTCAAGAAATGATTGGCGCTGAATTATAATAAAGTGCTTCCAGTTAATTCCTTCATTTTTTCCACAAACATGTAAGTATCTTGGTTTGTGTTTCACCGAGTGGATAATTATTCATCATGTATGAGTAGCAGACCTATAGATTTCCTTCCCGTTTTTTCCTTTTTTCCTTTTTAGAATTTTCTCTATACAAGCATTGATTACTACCATGCTTGCTCCCCTTCCTCTGATCAAAAGTAAGTGTGACGCATAATTAAAACATCTTATGCCCCGGAAGTCTTTAAAAGATTGGCTTATTTCTTTGCTTCTCTTTGGGCTTGCACGTTTTTTATTTTTCTTTGTTCATGTTTTAAACACTAAGCCAATTTCTGGTGTTACTATTAGGTAGTGAGGTAGTCTCTATGGGCCTTATGTAGGTAAATTACATTTACCGATTCTTAAATACCGAATTTTACCGATTCGTTATTTATGAATCGGTAAATGTAATGTAGGTAAAAAAAATACCGATTCGGTAAGTGTCGGTATTTTACAATCGGTATTTACCGATTCGGTAATGGTAACCTGTATCTCATTGATTCCTATGGGCCAGGAGGCCCATAGGAATCAATGGGAAGCCAGTTACCATTACCGAATCGGTAAATACCGAATCGGTAATGGGGGGAGCTCAATCAAGGGTGGCAGGGTGTCACATTGACACCCTGTTGCACCCCTGATTCCTGCATGTGTGCACATGTGGCACACATACATGCCCTGAGGGCATGTGTGTCTGCCACATTGCACACATATAAGGGCCAAATAATGCATTACCAGGGACATTCGTCATTTACCACCAACTTTCAGTTGGTGGTAAATAACGAATCCCCACACCCACCACACACTCCCCCTACATCTCATTTCTGTATTCGGTATTTACCGAATCGGTAAAATTACCGATTCGGTAATTTTACCGATTCGGTAAATTACCGAATACAGAAAAGAACCCCCTACATCTCAAAAGCCTAAATACCGGTCGATAACGGTATATTTACCGAAAATCGGCCGTTACCGACCGATATTGGCCTACCTACATATGGCCCCCAATCTTTATTTGTATACACCTATTTATTTTTTCCTCAATTTTTTCCTTATTTTTCGCAACACCCACTACCCACCCCTTTCACGCTAAGCATAGCATGAAAGAGGGCTTATTTATGAGGCAGCGCCAAGCCACGTTAAGTGGCTTAACTCTGCCTTGTAAATAAGGCAAAGCCCTTATCGCCACCACAACGTCACTAAATGTGATGTTGTGGTGGCAATAGGGGCTTGTACATATGCCCCTATATTCTTTGTCTGTTTGGCAACAAATTGGTGTGATATATGTTGGAATGTGGTTTATTAGTAGGTGTAGGTAAGTATCTATCACTAGTTATTATGCCACAATCATAATATAATATCAATTCAAGTCTCAATAAAATATTACCATGCTCAAACCTTGGTAACTGGCTGCGAGTAGGCCGGATTTACTTATGAGATAGGTGTAGAAAGCATTTAAAAACACCAATACAATAATCAAGTAAGACACAACACACAATAAAAATGCAACACCAATTTATAAAAACAGGAAGTATTTTTATGATTAAGTTGTCACCAAAACAACAAAAAACCAATGTAGGGAAGCGCAGGTGTGAATTTTTAAGGAATGAACACTTTCTAGTGCCTAAAAACAGAAAGTGGAAATTTTGGACATCTGGTTGCGCTAGACCGGGAGAAAGTCCAAGATTCGGGCAGATCGCTATGGCGCGCCATTCGGATACAATGAGCGGTTACGTTTTCACCTTCTGACTTAGTCACTATTTTGGAGCTTTTTCTCTCGATCTTCAGGCCAGGGTTCAACATCGGCAGCTTGACTCAGCACAAGGCTTTTGTGAAATCCTGGAAGTCTTGAGCTATGCAGCTTTCAGCCGGACAAACCTGAAGTACAGGCTGGGTCATGGTTCGACGTCCATGGCTTGACTCTCGACGATGAGTCGATCAACTTACGGAACTTTTTACCAAACTTCTGGATCTTCTTCCAAAGGGTCATTTTGGATTCCAAAGTGTCCACATACCAATCCAAGGGTCTAGAAGCTCTGAGATGGACCAGGGGATGGTGGGACTACATCTTCCTGAATAGATCTGGCCAAATCCTTAAAATCCCCCTTGACACCTTCCAGATGGTTTCTTCTTGCTGGAGCCGATGCAGGTGGAGCTCTTTTAACCTGTTGCTTTCAGGAAGTCCACTCCTTCTCTTCTTGAAGCAAGGCAAAGTTCTTAGGGCTGTACTTCCAAAGTGTTTAGCAGATGCAGTCCCTCAGAGTGCAATCCTCTTGGTGCAGGCCAGGCTTCTGGCTGGGCCGTCCTTCTTCTTGTTATTTCAGGCAGGGATCTGAGTTGCTGGGCAGCTCTCCCATATTTGTCCAATGCTCCTGGGTGACGAGCAGGGGTGTCACCCTGACCAATGGGGTGCAGGGTGACACCCAGAAGTACGACAACTTCCTCCAAAGTGGGGCATATTATTGTCCCAGAAAGCACTGTTTGACAAAATTCAGAATGGAAAAACTCTCCTTGAGGTTAAGATCTGGCTAACCTTACGAGCACTCCCCTTCCAGCCGCTCTGCGAATCTGATTACTGTGGCTCCGGTCTGGCGGGGGGGCAGGATGTGGTGGTGAGCCTGTGTCCTGTCCTAACTGGTATTCCCTCTTTGAAGACCAGTTTGGCTACTCCACCCCACCTTGCCTTTTGCTCTGCATCTGCAGTCATCTTCCCACCGAATATGCTTAGTCTCTATGCTGGCCACTCCACACCTCATCAGAGCAGCCGGACGCAGCCTGTCAAGGGCCGGCCAATCAGGAGAGGCAGCTGGAAGGCTGAATATGAGCAAAGCAGAAAAACAAGTTCTATAACTTATTTTCTGTGATAGTTATAGCAAATCCACACTTGGAAAGTTATTGGATTTATTCTAGCTAGCATTTACATACTTTGAAGTATATTTTTAACTCACTTCTATCAATAGTATTACTTGATTACAGTATTCCCATGTTACCCTATTCAGGCAATGTGCTACAACGGGGAAAACAAAATTGGCAGTTTTTCCCTCACCAGGGCTTATAGAACATATGTTATAATGTCCCTGCTAATAGTTACAAGGCACCCTACCCCTGGGGCACCCGCGGGTGACCTTTGGGGTGACATATCTACAAATGAGGTAGATCACTACTTTAGATGTACATTTAATTCCAAAGCCAAATTTGCTTATAATTTACTTTTAAAAGCAGCCTGCAAAGCAGGGCTGCCTTCAGAATGACAGCAGGCACCACAGCAGTGCACACATAAGTGCCTTAAATATATTGAACCTCTGTACCTGCATACCTTACCATATACTATGTACTTACAGTTAGATTGTCAGTACTAAACATAATTACACCTTATTACCGTGAACTTTTAATCAGAGCACAGGCCCTGGTCTGGATAGCAGAGCCTAGGACACAGTCCGGGCCAGAAAATCAGCGTCTAGCAGTCAAAATGAGGGCAAAAAGTGGAGGGGACCCTGCAAACATGTCCTGGTTTCTCACAGTATAAAACAACTAAATGATTGAATGATAAATGATCAACCTTCCTGTTCTCCTGTTCACTCTCTGACATCTTGTCCCAGAAAGGCACAAGAAGCTGCAACTGAAAAAATCTCTACAGAATTAAGCCTTTTATGAGGCCCCTTGCGGCACTGGAACGTCCCTTTTTTGACGTTTCAGCGCCGCAATGTACCCCGGCATAAATACAAGGCCACATAAAGCTCCTTATGCGGCTGTTCATGGCCTTGTGAATATGCGCCCCTTTCGTGCAGAACACAGCATGAAAGGGACATTCCAGGGGCGCTGCTGTGGGTCTTCCACGCAACACCCCTGGAACCTGAAGTATCCCCAGATTTGAGAGAAATCATAAACCTGTGAATGCGTCAGAATCTAACGCCTCACCAGGGGTGGCATTAGGGGGGCTCAACGATGAGAACTTTTTTAATTTCTCCTCATTTTTTCCTATTTCTATGTGTGCTTCATTCTACAGCACCTATAGAAAGAGGAAAGCACGGAATTGATTGATTTTGTGCAGAAAGGTTTACCTTCCTGCACAAAGTCAATCAGCCCCGCAATGCAGGCACTCTTGCACCATGGTGCAAGGGTGCCTGCATTGGCGCATGGCAGCCCATTGTGCGCCGGGTCTGGGGTAAAGGACAAGAATGCACCGTATCACATAGAAATGGTGCATTCCTGCCCTTTTGTTTGGGCAGCGCAGAAAGATTCCTTGCGGTGCTTCCCTACTCCAAAACCTTATAAATGAGGCCCAAAATATTTTCTCCAAGGAAGGTATGGGCTCTACACTCTAGCTGTATCCCCAGCGGTCTAAGACAATGGCCCAAGGGCCATGGCCCGAAGCTGATGTACATCCTGAGGGTAGGGTGATCTTGGTGTGACTGGAGAGAAGCTGCTTCTTCAAATAGCTCCAGTCTTTTTCTCTGTTAGACACTGCTGATATGTTGAATCTGCACATTGAGAAATCACTTCCTAAAACATGAAATGAAATTGTGAGACTAAGCGCTTGATTATGCCAGGTAAACATACACTTTTGTGTTCGTTTATGATTGTTTGCTATTCACAAAGAGTTTACGAGTAGTGTCTATATGAGTGCGGAGTTTCCGCACACAAATTGATAGGTGTTTTTATGTGCAGAGAATCCGCACTCATAAAGATACTACTTGTAAACCCTTTGTGAATAGCAAACAATCATTAACTTACACGGAAGGGTATTTTACCTTTGTTGATCCGGCCCTCAGTTTATGAGTGCTAGTCAGTACATCTAAGAATGTATTTATTTTCTCAGCCACAGGAGCACAGCCTGCTTGTTCTTTGCAGGCGAGAGATACAGAAGGTCTGATTCTCTTTGCATTACCTCAGAGTACAGGTACTTTACCTGGAGACTCAGAGAGGAGACAAGAAAGGAAAGAGGAATTCAAGCTGGGCACGCTCCTCCTGCTAAATCATCAATGATGCAAGAATGAGGAGATTTATGTTTTTAGCCTGTTTTCCATCAGAGCCTGAGATCAGAGGTTACAAATCTAGTTTAGGTGAGACCAGCCTTGGTGTTCCATGGGAGGGAATCAATGTAAGGGAAGCCCAGCGTTTGAACATTACTGCTCTAACCTTCTAAAAGCTTTGTACTTCCCACTCAATTAGCAGGGTCTTTGCCATAGAGAAGAGACTGTTGTAGATTGTGGGAGTGGAATTAGAAGAAGGGAATTCATTACCCCTCTGCGAGGTGTTACATCTGATGATGAAAGAAGTGTTATATTTGGACCTGTTATGCTTCTGCTGCCTGTTGCAAGCAGGTCTGGGACATAGTTTCTCTGCTCAGAGGAAGCAGTGGAGCTTATGTGTGGCCTGTCAGCCACCAGAGCCCAGACTTGTAAAACCCCAATGGGCAAAGTACCGTTCGAAGTCTGAGAATACAGATAGACAGACCCATGCAGGTTTGTGTGGTGCAGGGCTCTGAAAAGGACAGAGACAGCTGAACTGTGGGTGGGAGGGTGACCTATCCCCACCAAATCTTGGGTGGCTTGTTCTACAAGAGATCAGTGATGGCTGGCCCGTGTTATTTCATCCACCCATGCAAGAGCACCAAAGGACTCTCTTTAAGATGCAGACCAGTTGGCCAGTTGTAAACAGTCTGGCACTGGACTTGCTGCAGATCAGTTTTGGAACTGGAAAGTGACTGACAAAGATGACTTATAGTTACTTTGAAATGGTACCTGGAAAGCGGACTCTGCAGAGGGAGGTGAGGCAGCTGAGTACTTTGGAGAGGAGGGCGGCATGTACTGGCTTAGGTAGACTTGGAAAGACCGGAGAGACTTTGTCTGCTGTAGAGACGCAAGTAAGAGACATCCCCACATGAACTCTGTGAACATTGGAAACTGTGAACTGCTTACAAAAGGCAAGTGACTCTCATCCAGTCCCTCTGGCCCTACTGAAGTCAAGAGGCAGTGCAGAGCTGGGAGTCCTGCTGTGTGCCTAGAAGGAGAAGAAATCTACAGGTGTCACTTATGAGTATAGCGCAGGAACTTTCATTGATTGTGCATGCAGGATCTGGGTAGACCGGAACTGTAACTTTAAAAAGCTACAACTTTGCAGTGGCTGATCCAGTTTTTGTTGTTTTGGTGTTATTTTAATCATAAAACACTTATTCATTTAACTAAAGTGGTTTGGGAAATTTACCAAGAGGCTTCTTGATACAGGTATTGTGCTGGTACTGTGAACACTTAACACACGATCACTGAAACTGCCTTCCCTCTTGTCCTATGCTATTAGCAGGTAGACGAGGCTGTCTTAGAGAAATAGTTTTCGGAGTTATACCATCATTCATATAATCCATCCTAGGAAGCGTTTTTGGAGGCCTTCCGCTTGTCCTGGTACTTGTGGCGGGGATTCTTATTTTAATTTCCCTGCTCTGCAATGGACCTCCCAGTTTAAACTGGAACGGAGATAGCACCGACTGTGCTGCAATGCCGTGAGTGCACGATACACTGCTTCAGCACACCTCGGCTTCGAGAACTGAATTAGCACTGGTTCTTATCATTCAGGCCTGTGTGGCCTCGTGGCGTACAACCTGTATTCAGCTGCCTGCTTTGCAGTCATGAATACGTACTGGATTTCTGTCTTCCATCACAATTGATTGCTCCATTATTCATTGAAGTACTACTGGACCCATTAAAGTCCCATGGGTATAGTTGTCTCCAGCGTATTCCTATGTGGATGAATGCATTCTTCGATCCACCGTGGGATGCTTTTGCTCCTAGTGAACTGGATATCGGCTCTGCGGAAGGCTTACAGGATTTATTCCCTCCCTTGGAGGCTGCTGTGGGAACTGGATGGAACCACTTTTGCTCCATAAACCTGCTTCAAGGTGCACCTCTGGGAACATCATCTGCGGTTGCAAGCAACAGCGATATTGTGACTACTACTCAGAACATATAAACTTTTGGCTTTTCCGTGTGGTAGGAACTATTTGGCCTGTGTTTTAAACAAAATGAATCAAAACTGTGTTTTTCTGCTTTTATTCCAGGCACCATGGCTTCCTGAGTGCTTGGAGTTTCAAAGTATATGATGTAATTTATAAGTATTTTTATTATATTAAAAAAACAACAACTATTTATAAAAACATAGAAATTCACTGAGAAAAACATAGGTTACAGGGATGTTATAGTTAGGCTCAGATTTCACTCATCCAAAAACATAGACATGTAGTAGTTATAGTTACCTGAGCTAAGTATGACTTATGCACCCGCAATGCACTACTTATGACTTCACATATTACATCGCTCATCATCGTCTAAAAAAATGTTTTTTTACCCACTGCGGGCCCTTCTGGGACACCACCACCAGACCTAGGGAATCAGGGTATTCCTACCCTGCCCCCTTTTCTTTATTTTTAACATTATTTTGGGGATTTGACTGAGTTCATCTCCCAGAATGGTTACTAAGGGTGGGCGTAGTTCGCGAAGTAGCACTTCGCGAAGCTACGCAAAGTGAAGTTCGCACTACGCGAGCTACGCGTAGCACTTCGCGAACTGCGTAGTAACATGTTCGCACTGTGCCAGATGTCGTTTTCAATGATTGCACAGTGCGGACAAGCAACCGGCACTGTGCAATCATTGAAAATGGCATCTTGCACAGTGCGAGCTGTAGTTTTCTGCTGCTCGAGTAGATTTTTACTCGAGCGGCAGCTTTCTCAACGCGAACTGGTAGTTTCTCATCGCGAGCGGTCGCGAGAATACGCGACCCCTCGCAATGAGAAACCTGACCTCCTCGCGTTGGGAATCTCGCCGGGAGGTTTATTTTCCATGCTCGCGATCGCGAACAAGGAAAAAGTCTCGCCGGGATGTCATTTTGCTTGCTCGCAGTCGCCAACTTGACGTTGAGGACCGCGAGCAAGCAAAAAATGACCGCAGCACTACGCAACACTACGCTACGCGTGTTCGCACTGTGCTACGTGCAGTTCGCGTAGTGCGAAGTAGCGCGAACTTCGCAAACTACGCGAGCGTAGCGTAGTGCTTCGCCCAGGCCTAATGGTTACCAACACTTCCTGGTTGAAGTATTGGCAGTCAATCAGATTTCAGCACATGGATTGTTGGATCAGCGAAGAATTTGCGTCCCTTGATATACACATTTGGTTTTCAGTTAATATCTCTAAAATTACTGAACGGATTTACACCAAATCTCAAAAAGCGTACCTTTTGGACCAACAGCTAGCTTTCTGTCAAATTTGGTGTCATTCTGTCCAGAGGTTTGGGCTATAGCCGCGTCTATTAACATGGGGAAAAAACTTTTTTCACCCTCCCTTTTCCTCAGCCACCGCTTGATGGATCACCCTTAAATCTTCAGTGCGCACAGAGAATCCCTCGGGCTAATGTTTGTTGTGTAGATTCGTCATACGGTGCCGAAGATATAGGAAAGTCAAAAAACTATTTTTCTATGGTTACATGGTCCTAACTATAACTACCTACTGCCGACTGCCAGTAGTTGTGAAGATTCGTCATACGGTGCCAAAGATATAGGAAAGTCAAAAAACTTTTTTTCTATGGTTACATGGTCCTAACTATAACTACCTACTGGCGACTGCCAGTAGTTGTGAAGATTCATCATACGGTGCCAAAGATATAGAAAAGTCAAAAACCTTTTTTTCTATGATAGCATGGGCCGAACTATAACTACCTACTGGCGACCGCCAGTAGGTAAAACTTATATATATTCACTGAAAAACCAAAGGTTAAAGGGACATTATAGTTAGGTTCAGATTTCACCAGTACAAACCATAGAAATTCAGCAGATATAGTTAGCTGAGCCAACTATAACTTATGCCCACACAAAGCACTGGTTATGATCACACATATTGCATCACTCATTACATGCTCAATGAAGACACTGATGACATCACTGATGACATCTCAAATAACAGCCACTCACATACTTACTCCCTCACCCATACAGCCACTCACACAGCCAATCTGTCACCCATATAGCCAATCACACATTTATGCAGCTGCTTACACAGCCGCTAACTCACCCACACAGCCACTCACATACCCACTCACTCTCCAATGCAGCCACTCAATCACCCATACAGCTTCTCACATACCCACTAAAACATCCATATAACCACTCACACACCCATAGAGCCCTTCAGACATACACTCACACAGATACAACTGCTCAGATGAGACATGTTAGAAATAGTATGATTATTAACTGATACTGAAAGAATAACAATTTAACCTGTTAATATTGGTGAATGCAATGTCAATGTTCGCTATAACATATGTACATATAAAAATGTACACATTATAATGAGAAAGCCGGTAAACGCAATACCAATGACAGCCATGTTATATGTACACACAATAACGAACTCGTACCATTGCTTTTGAATCCATCCAAGATGACCTCCCCATCAACCTGAGTCAGAGATAAGTGGTCTGACAGGCCCTGCAGCCCCATCCCAAGCTTACCAATTGATATGTCACAGGGGGGGTTACACTTAGCCGGAAGACAACTGCGTATACTGGGAAAACCCAGATCAATCCCACAGATAGGCAGCTAAACCATGAAGGTCCAGGAGATTGGCCCCAATAAAACACGTTTGGCCAAGAGCGCGCATTCCCAAAATACCACAAAGTCAGATGCGACATGTAGTTAGGAATACTCAGCCAATCAGAACACAACATGCACACTACATGCAGTGATCACACGCTACCAATGCCGGACATCTGGCCACATACATACTGGCCCACATTGGGTTTCCCCGAAATCAAGAGCCACCTGTGCCATTCTTATCATATGGTTACATTTATGGTTCATGACTAGGCCTGGAGCTACGTGCTCTACAAGAATGTGTTATTGGTTTATTGTACTTCAAGAACTGTATATAATGCTGGCCAAAATCTCAATACATCGAAACAGTATTCAGACATGACTCTGTTGCAGCTCTCCTGGACGCTACATTTAATTAAACCAACTTGTTCCTGTTTTGCCAAACCCCTCTTGTCTTTTCATTTTTTCAAAGTAAAATCATGTCTGAGCAACATTTTAGTGAGCCAGATAGGAGAGATTGGTGTATCGAGCCTGACTGCTGCCGAAAGATGAGGACCCCTGCCTGAATGGATTGCCATCTGCGCAACAAGACCAGCGAGCAGACACCATAACTGATTAAAAGTTCTGCTGAATCTGCGCTGTGGCGGTCTGTCTGGAGGCCGCTGTCATAAGGGTAGGAGACTACATCTGATCCTTAGTCCCAGCATGCATATGGCAAACTGTGACAAGAGGGTAGATTTCTTTTTTACCTAGTCAGCACGCTGGGGAAGGTGAAGGTTGTTTATAGTTTAGTTTTCTTGGATCACTGGGCGTGACAGATGGTACGCATAAGCCGTGGGTGTGATATAGGGTCACTTTTTTATTTTCTCTGCTTGAACCGCTAGGCATGACACAGATGGTATGCATAGGACCTAGGCGTGATTCTGACTTGACTCACTTTTTAATTTTTTTGCTTGGACTGCTGGACATGACACAGATGGTATGCATAGGCCCTGGATGTCATACAGAGACACTTATTTATATTCTCCGCTTAGACCACTAGGCTTTACACAGATGGTACAAATAGGCCCTGGGTGTGATGCAGGGTCACCAACCTGATCCTATTTTTTAATAGAAATGATTTTTCTTTGAGACTATCGGTTTCCTAACACTGACAGTGTCTGAAAGAAGTAAAGAGGTATTTTTTTTTTGCTTGGACAGCTGGGCATCACACAGATGGTACGCATGATCCCTGGGTGTGATATAGGGTGTAATTTAGATGTTAGGGAATAATTCAGACCTTGGTGAATAAGGTGTAGGTTTTGTCTGGCCAGGGAGGACCTAAACTGTCAAGTTGTTCTTTCTTCTTTGTCCCCGAGCCAATACTGACAGACTATCGGGCTCACTTACTTCCGTGTACAGAGCAGAGTACTCCCTGTTTGTCAGACTGTAGGCGCTAGGAGCAGGCTAAGATTTTTGGAACAAAATAATCATTTTTTCTGTCAATCTTTTCTCTTCTATTTTAATGAAGGTTTTCAATGTATACATTGTTGATGTTGTGGTGCTGTTGCATTTTGCAATTGTATTTTATGCTAAAATGTTGTCTCCTGTTAGTAAGTTTACACATCTATGAAATAGTAACCATTTTATCCAACAGGTTAGTATTCCATATTTGCTGTTCTGTTGCTGAAAAGCAATTCATTGTTCTGAACTAACCACTGCACTTTCTTAAAAGTTGTTATTATTTCATTGCATTGTGTTTGTCTACTGTTAAGTCTTTTTATGTGATGCATCTTTTTCCTTAATAGAGCACATAACGAGTAGTTGTTGCCTGCATAACCCCATGTACACAGTTTCCCCATGATCAGAGTAGAATTTGGAATTATTTAAAATGCAAGAAAATCAGAAGTATATAAACTCCTTTAATGGTATCCTAAACTCATCATGGAGTCACTGCTAGACCAAATGCAAACTAGATTCACCCACAGTTCAGGAAGCTAGAAAAACACTGCTGCAAGTGGCACGGATATACCAACATACAAAGTGTACGCATTCCCCTGACCTGAGGGGGAACCTTCGATATCAATCAATCAGGCGTTTATTAAGCGTGACTACTCACCCGTGAGGATCTCAAGGCGCTGGGGGTGGGGGTAGCAGGCTCCAGTGCCTCAGGGGGTGGTCATCGAAAAGTCACGTTTTGAGGTTTCTTATGAAGGTGGGGAGCGCTGCTGTCTGTCTGAGGTGGAGCCTTGGCTGTGAGGAAGGAGAAGGAGCAGCCTCTCGATCTGTTTTTTCTGATGCGTGGGACCACGGCGTAGTGGAGCTGGGCTGATCGCAGGGCTCTTTGGGGTGCTTGGAATTTGAGTCTGCTGTTCATGTATGCTGGTCCGGTGTCATGGAGGGCACTGTGTGCGTGGGTGAGCATTTTGAAGGTGACCCTTGCTTCGACAGGGAGCCAGTGCAGTGTGTGAAGGTGCTGGGAGATATGGCTGTGTTTTGGCAGGTTGAGGACCAGTCTTGCGGCGGCGTTCTGGATGTTCTGTAGCTTGCGGGTGAGGTTTTTGTTTATTCCAGCATAGAGTACGTTGCCGTAATCTAGTCTGCTAGTGACCAAGGCGTGCGTGACAGTTTTCCTGTGTTTAGGGGGGATCCATTTGAACGTCTTACGTAGTACGCGGAGGGTGTGGAAGCAGGAGGACGTGACTGGGTTGATCTGGCGGTCCATTTTGAGCTCGGAGTCCAGGATGATTCCCAGGTTGCGTGCGTGGTCCATGAGGGTGGGAGGGTTTCCGAGGGTGGGAGGCCACCAGGCATTGGGGTTTGGTCCCATGATGAGTACTTCCGTCTTGTTGGTGTTGAGCTGGAGGCAGTTGTTTTTCATCCATTTGGCGACGGCTTCCATGCCTTCTCGGAAGTTGTGTCTGGCAGTGTCGGGTACGTTGGTTAGGGAGAAGATGAGTTGGGTGTTGTCAGGGTATGACACGATGTTGGGTCCGTAGAATCTGATGATAGTGGCGAGCGGTGCCATGTAGACGTTGAAGAGGGTCTGGCTGAGGGAGGATCCCTGCGGGACTCCTCAGGTGATTGACGTAGGGTGAGAAGTGAAAGGGGGGAGTCTGACTCGCTGAGTTCTGCCAGAGAGGAAGGAGTTGATCCAGTCAAGGGCGTCGCCCTGGATCCCTGCGTCGTGAAGTCTGCATATTAGGGTGCAGTGGGAGACTGTGTCGAAGGCCGCTGAGAGGTCGAGGAGGATGAGGGCTGCTGTTTACCCTTTGTCCAGTAGGGTGCGGATGTTATCTGTTGCAGCGAGCACCATCCATCCTTCCAGAACACCACCGAGCACCATTCATTCTTCCAGAACGCCACCGAGCACCATTCATAGTTCCAGAACGCCAACGAGCACCATTCATTCTTCCAGAACACCATCGAGCACCATTCATCCTTCCACAAGGCCACCGAGCACCATTCATCCTTCCACAACGCCACCGAGCACCTTTCATCCTTCCAGAACGCCACCGAGCACCGTCCATCCTTCCAGAACGCCATCGAGCACCATTCATCCTTCCAGAATGCCAACGAGCACCATTCATCCTTCCAGAACATCACTGAGCACCGTTCATCCTTCCAGAACGCCACAGAGCACCATCCATCCTTCCAGAACGCCACCGAGCACCATTCATCCTTCCAGAACGCCATCGAGCACCATTCATCCTTCCAGAAAGCCACCAAACACCATTCATCCTTCCAGAACACCACCAAGCACTATTCATCCTTCCAGAACGCCACCGAGCACCATCCATCCTTCCAGAACACCACCGAGCACCATTCATCCTTCCAGAACACCACCCAGCACCACCGAGCACCATCCATCCTTCCAGAACACCACCGAGCACCGTCCATCCTTCCAGAATGCCACCGAGCACCATTCATACTTCCAGAACGCCACCGCGCACCATTCGTCCTTCCAGAACGCCACCGAGCACCATTCATCCTTCCAGAATGCCACTGAGCACCATTCATCCTTCCAGAACGCCACTGAGCACCATTCATCCTTCCAGAACGCCACTGAGCACCATCCATTCTACCAGAATGCCACCGAGCACCATCCATCCTTCCAGAACGCCACCGAACACCATCCATCCTTCCAGAGCGCCACTGAGCACCATCCATCCTCCCAGAACGCCATCCAGAACGCCACCGAGCACCATTCATCCTTCCAGAACGCCACTGAGCACCATTCATCTTTCCAGAACGCCACCGAGCACCATTCATCCTTCCAGAACGCCACAGAGCACCATCCATCCTTCCAGAACACCACGAGCACCATTCATCCTTCCAGAACGCCACTTAGCACCATTCATCCTTCCAGAACGCCACCCAGCACCATTCATCCTCGAGGCCAGTCAAGAAGAGATGAAGCGCTGGTATGACCAGAATGCTACGCTGGTCGAGTTTCAGCCGGGCCAACAAATCTGGGTCATGGCCCCGGTGAGACCCTGCGCTCTCCAAGATAAATGGACTGGGCCCTTCAAGGTGGTCGAGCGGAAGAGCCAAGTCACCTATCTCATCGATGTGCAGTCCCCGCGGAACCCCCTCCGGGTTCTCCATGTGAACCGCCTCAAGCCCCACTTTGTGCGGACCGAATTGAGTCTACTCCTGGCCACCGACGATGGGGCCGAAGAAGACACCGAGCCCCTCCCAGACCTCCTGGGGGCGAAGGAAGCCGATGGATCCGTGGAGGGGGTGAAACTGTCAACCGCCCTCACAGCCCAACAGACCAACGACTGCCGCCAGCTACTTGGGCAGTTCGCGGATCTCTTCTCCCTGACCCCCGGGGTCACCAGCTGGTGTGTCCATGACGTGGACACCGGAGACAGCCCGCCAGTGAGACATCGGGCCTACCGGGTCCCTGATCGGGTCCGGACCTGCATCCAGACCGAGGTGACAAAGATGCTGGACCTTGGGGTGATTGAACCCTCCGACAGCCCCTGGGCTAGCCCGGTAGTCCTGGTTCCGAAGGCGACTACCCCGGGTGTGGCCCCCGAGTTGAGATTCTGCGTGGACTACCGAGGCCTCAATGCGGTCACCCGAGCAAACGCTCACCCTATCCCCGTGCCGACGAACTCATTGACCGCCTTGGGGCCGCCTGCTACCTCAGCACCTTCGACCTGACCAGTGGGTACTGGCAGATTGCCCTCACCGAGGGAGCCAAGGAGCGCTCCGCCTTCTCCATCCCGGATGGGCACTACCGCTTTAGGGTGATGCCGTTCGGAATGAAAAATGCCCCGGCCACCTTCCAGCGGCTGGTGAACAGGGTCCTGGCCGGACTGGAGGGGTTCAGCGCAGCATACCTTGACGACATAGCGGTCTTCAGCTCCCAGTGGACCGAGCACCTCCAGCACCTCCGTCAAGTCCTGCTGGCTCTACGCCGGGCCGGCCTCACCATCAAAGCTGGCAAATGTCAAATTGGGCACGGCTCCGTGACTTATCTGGGGCACCAAGTGGGGAGTGGGCAGGTCGCCCCCCTCCAGCCGAAGATCGACGCCATCTTGTCCTGGGATCCCCCTACCACCCAAACGGAAGTCCGAGCTTTCCTGGGCCTCACCGGCTACTACTGAAGGTTCAATAAAAACTATGGCAGCATTGCAGGCCCTCTCACAAAGCTAACCTCCAAAAAACACCCCAAGAAAATACACTGGACTCCCGCCTGCCAGAAGGCATTCGACACCCTAAAGGCCGCAATGTGCGCGGCTCCAGTACTCAAAGCACCCGACTACGCCCAGGAGTTTGTGGTCCAGACGGACGCCTCGGAACACGGCATCGGGGCAGTCCTCTCACAATACGACGACAAGGGCATCGATCAGCCCATAGCCTTCATCAGCGGAAGGTTACTGCCCCGAGAACAGCGGTGTAGCACGATTGAACGTGAGACGTTCGCCGTAGTCTGGGCCCTCAAAAAGCTATGGCCCTACCTGTTCGGAACACACTTCCGAGTGCAAACGGACCATCGACCCCTGCGGTGGTTGATGCAGATGCGAGGGGAAAACCCCAAGCTGCTACGCTGGTCCATCTCTCTCCAGGGAATGGATTTCACTGTGGAACATCGCCCCGGGACTGACCACGCCAACGCGGACGGCCTGTCCCGATTCTTCTGCTTCAGCGAGGAGAACTCCCAAGTGGATGGGTAGTTCTCCCCGCCTTTCAGCTGGGGGGGGCACGTGTGAGACCGGCCTCGTGGCGTGGGCCCTCCCGACCAGCAAGTTACACGACAACCACGCCGAACCTCGGGGACACGGCCTCCCGGCCTCCGTGGACCAACATCCCGAGGGCCGACCAGATCCCCAACACGCATGCCCGGCCGAGGGAGAACGAAACCCCCCCAAACCCAGACCAAGAGGCGCCGACTCTGTCACACCTCTGGACTCTTCCCGGGGGAGGTTTCGATCGGCCACCCGGCCCCCGGCGAGCGGGCGCCTCTCCTGCTGGGCGTCTGGGGTCCCTCCCGGACACATCTGAACAGAACAAGGGGCTGAGCGACAGGAAACGCCGACACCTCGCCCCCAGGCACGAGACCCCTCTCCGCGAGGACTCCGGACTTCAAAGAGGAGGGGGAGTATAACAAGGGGTGCTGAAGGGACGAGAGGCAGAAAAGACCTGGACTGACAAGAGCCTGCGGACCTGGTCGCGGCTCGATCGCTCCCCGAACAGAAGAAACGCTATCCGAACTCCGAACCACCTGAGCCCTGCGGACGCTGTCGCGGCTCCCCGAACTCTGAACCATCTGAGCCCTGCTGACGCTGTCGCGGCTCCCCGAACCCTGAACCATCTGAGCCCTGCTGACGCTGTCGCGGCTCCCCGAACTCTGAACCATCTGAGCCCTGCTGACGCTGTCGCGGCTCCCCGAACTCTGAACCATCTGAGCCCTGCTGACGCTGTCGCGGCTCCCCGAACTCTGAACCATCTGAGCCCTGCTGACGCCGTCGCAGCTCCCTGAACTAAGAACCTCCGGTGCCTGCTGAGTGACTTGCGGCCCGCTCCTCCAAGAGAATCGGCCGAGATCGCCGAGAGAAGCAACATCCCCTCAGCTCGAGGATTGAGAGCTGTGCGCCGGACACCTCGCAGAGACACTAATTGAAAGACTGTCCCGCTACCCCTTTTCCCTCATTACAAGATCGCTGCCGCTTGTGGCATTAATTCTGCACCTGCCTGCCGGATCATAAAGATCCCTGACAACTACCGATAAAAGCCTAATACCGACTACTGTATGGTGTCCCTCTATCCGAAGAGAAAGTAGCGCAGCGCGTGCGATCCTAGGTGCGAGACCCTTCCAGGAAGGGCCTCCCTGCTCTTGCTCGGCCTATATCTGGGAAGGGTGGGCCTCAGGGTGGTCAGGAACCCATTCCGCAGCCTCCCCGGGGAACCCCTTCTAACAGCATTACATCCATCAATTGATCCCTTCGCCCTCCCATCCTCTCAGATTTCGATTTACTCTACCATTCTTTCACCCATAGTTTCATCCAGCCATCCTCCTATCCACTCATCTTCACCCACTCATCCATCCCCATCACCCACTCATCCATTCTTTCATCCAGCCATCCTCCTATCCACTCATCTCCACCCACTCATCCATCCCCATCACCCACTCATCCATTCCCATCACCCACTCATCCATTCTTTCATCCAGCCATCCTCCTATCCACTCATCTCCACCCACTCATCCATTCCCATCACCCACTCATCCATCCCCATCACCCACTCACCCATTCTTTCATCCAGCCATCCTCCTATCCACTCATCTCCACCCACTCATCCATCCCCATCACCCACTCATCCATTCTTTCATCCAGCCATCCTCCTATCCACTCATCTCCACCCACTCATCCATCCCCATCACCCACTCATCCATTCTTTCATCCAGCCATCCTCCTATCCACTCATCTCCACCCACTCATCCATCCCCATCACCCACTCATCCATTCTTTCATCCAGCCATCCTCCTGTCCACTCATCTCCACCCACTCATCCATCCCCATCACCCACTCATCCATTCTTTCATCCAGCCATTCTCCTGTCCACTCATCTCCACCCACTCATCCATCCCCATCACCCACTCACCCATTCTTTCATCCAGCCATTCTCCTGTCCACTCATCTCCACCCACTCATCCATCCCCATCACCCACTCATCCATTCTTTCATCCAGCCATCCTCCTATCCACTCATCTCCACCCACTCATCCATCCCCATCACCCACTCATCCATTCTTTCATCCAGCCATCCTCCTATCCACTCATGTCCACCCACTCATCCATCCCCATCACCCACTCATCCATTCTTTCATCCAGCCATCCTCCTATCCACTCATGTCCACCCACTCATCCATCCCCATCACCCACTCATCCATTCTTTCATCCAGCCATCCTCCTATCCATTCATCTCCACCCACTCATCCATCCCCATCACCCACTCATCCATTCCCATCACCCACTCATCCATTCTTTCATCCAGCCATCCTCCTATCCACTCATCTCCACCCACTCATCCATCCCCATCACCCACTCATCCATTCCCATCACCCACTCATCCATTCTTTCATCCAGCCATCCTCCTATCCACTCATGTCCACCCACTCATCCATCCCCATCACCCACTCATCCATTCTTTCATCCAGCCATCCTCCTATCCACTCATGTCCACTGTTAGACGGCGACCTCAGAGGAGCCCGGAAGGGGGTCCTGACTACCCTGAGACCCACCCTCGTAGTATCGTAGCCGGGCACTGGCGGGAGATTCCCCAGGGGGAGGAATCTCGCGGCTAGGATCGTACTTCTGGCACCACACGACACAGAGTAACCACACTGGGTATTCTCAGAAACAATCTTTTATCAATTAGGTTATCACGGCAAAATATGTACAATGTGAGCGCGGGCTCAAGAGTCTCGGAAAGGTAGGGGGTAGCGGGATAGTCTTTGGCAAAAGTTCCGGCAGGGACGTATCCGGCGCACAGCTCACAATCCTCGAGCTGGGGGATACGGGGTCGTAGTCGGGATCCGGCGGGACCGTGAGAGTCTGAGGGAACCGCGAGTCACTCAGCGGGCTCAGGTGCCAGTTCGGAGGAGGGCGATCTTCAAGGAGCCGCGAGTCACTCAGCGGGCTCAGGTACAAGTTCGGAGGTGTTACGGTTTTCCAGGAGCCGCGAGTCACTCAGCAGGCTTAGGCACAAGTTCGGAGGTGTTACGATCTTCCAGGAGCCGCGAGTCACTCAGCAGGCTTAGGCACAAGTTCGGGGGAGTTACGATCTTCCAGGAGCCGCGAGTCACTCAGCAGGCTTAGGCATAAGTTCGGAGGGGTTACGATCTTCCAGGAGCCGCGAGTCACTCAGCAGGCTTTCGCACAGGTTCGGAGGGGTTACGATCTTCCAGGAGCCGCGAGTCACTCAGCAGGCTTTCGTTGTTCCAGCGTCGAATCTGCCGGACAGTCTGCGAGCACCCCTTGTTATAGGTCGACCCCTTCTTTGATGTCCGGACTCTGTGCAGGCAGGGGTCTTGTCACCTGGGGGTCGCTTGTCGGGGTTTCCTGCCATTGTCTTTTGATCCTTTCAGGGCCGGGTCGGGAGGAGTCCCAGACACCCAGCAGGCGTGGAGCCAGCCCTTAGGGAGGCCGGAGGGCCGATCGAAACCCATCGTCCCAGGGGAGTCCAGAGGTGCGATGGAAACTGCTCCTCCCTCTCTCATCCCCGGGAAGCGTGATGTCCTCCAGCCGGAGTGGCGCCTCTAGGCCCGGGTCGCGCTGGGGCCGGGCGGCCATCTTGGTGCATGAAGTGGGCACGCGGGCCCGGGGTGGCCGAAAGGAGAGAGGCCATGGACGAGGATGTCCGGGTCGGGTGCGTGTGTTCTGGGGGGAGGGATCGGCTAGGCCGTGTGCTTGGGGCTGCAGGTACCAGGTTAGGTGGTGCGGGGACAAGTAGAGCCACGCTACGAGGCCGGGTCCAACACGCGTCCCCCCCAGCTGAAAGCCGGAGAGAACTGCCCATCAACTTGGGGGGTTCTCTTCGCTGAGGCGGAAGAACCGGGAGAGGCCGTCAGCGTTGGCGTGGTCCGTACCAGGGCGGTGTTCTACGGTGAAATCCATCCCCTGGAGGGAGATTGACCACCGCAGTAGCTTGGGATTTTCTCCTCGCATCTGCATGAGCCATCGCAAGGGCCGATGGTCAGTTTGGACTCTGAAGTGCGTGCCGAACAGGTAGGGTCGTAGTTTTTTGAGTGCCCAGACCACGGCAAAGGCTTCGCGCTCTATGGTGCTCCACCTCTGCTCTCGGGGCAGCAGCCGCCGGCTGAGGAAGGCGACGGGCTGGTCTAGGCCTTGGTCATTCACTTGGGACAGGACGGCCCCAATGCCATGTTCGGATGCATCGGTCTGGACTATGAACTCCTTGGCATAGTCGGGAGCTTGGAGGACGGGAGCAGTGCACATGGCCTGTTTTAGAGCATCGAAAGCCTCCTGGCAGGCAGCCGTCCACTGCACCTTCTTTGGCTGTCTCTTAGATGTGAGTTCGGTGAGAGGGCCGACAATGCTGCCATACCCCTTGATGAATCTTCGGTAGTAGCCAGTGAGGCCCAGAAAGGCACGGACCTCCGTCTGGGTGATGGGTGGGTCCCAGGCCAGGATGGCGTCGATCTTTGGCTGTAGAGGGGCTACCTGGCCGCTCCCGACCTGGTGCCCCAGGTAGACTACGGAGCCTTGCCCGATCTGGCACTTGCTGGCTTTTACTGTGAGGCCTGCCTGGCGCAGGGCGGTTAGCACCCTCCGGAGGTGCTGGAGGTGCTCACTCCACTCTGAACTGAAGACGGCGATATCGTCTAGATATGCCGCGCTGAACTGTTCCAACCCGGCCAGGACCCTATTCACCAGTCGCTGGAAAGTGGCCGGGGCATTTTTCATCCCGAAGGGCATCACGCGGAAGCGGTAGTGCCCGTCGGGGGTGGAGAAAGCGGACCGCTCCTTGGCCCCTTCGGTGAGCGCAATCTGCCAGTATCCGCAGGTGAGGTCGAAGGTGCTGAGGAACCGGGCTGCCCCTAGTCGGTCAATGAGTTCGTCGGCTCGTGGAATGGGGTGGGCATCGGCCCGGGTAACGTCATTGAGCCCCCGGTAATCCACGCAGAATCGGAGCTCGGGGGCGACACCGGGGGCCGCTGCCTTCGGGACCAGGACCACGGGGCTGGCCCAGGGGCTGTCAGAGGGTTCAATCACCCCCAGGGTCAGCATCTTTGAGACTTCACCTTGAATGCAGGACCGGACCCGGTCAGGAACCCGGTAGGCTCGGTGTCTCACCGGCGGGCTGTCCCCGGTGTCCACGTCATGAACACACCAGTTGGTGACCCGGGGGGTCAGAGAGAAGAGGTCGGCAAATTGTCTGAGGAGCTGGCGGCAGTCCGCTTGTTGCTGGGCAGTGAGGGCTGGGGAGAGGTTCACTCCCTCCACGGAGCCATCCTGCTCCTTGACACACAGGAGGTCCGGGAGGGGATCCGACTCATCTTCGGCCCCGTCATCGGTGGCCAGCAGGAGGCTTAGTTCTGTCCGCACGAAGTGAGGCTTGAGGCGGTTCACGTGCAGGACCCGGAGGGGATCCCGAGGCGACTGGACGTCCACCAAGTATGTAACTGGACTCTTCCGCTCAACCACCTTGTAAGGCCCAGTCCATCGGTCCTGGAGGGCGCCAGGCTTCACGGGGGCCATGACCCACACTTGCTGGCCCGGCTGGAACTCGACCAGAGTGGCATTCTGGTCGTACCAGCGTTTCATCTCTTCTTGACTCGCCTCCAGGTTGGCCTCGGCCAGTTCTCGGAACTTCCTGGTCTGGTTCCGGAGGGCCAGGACGTATTGGAACACATCTCGGGGGGTGGTCTGGGGTGCTGTCTCCCACTCTTCTTTAACCAAACTGAGGGGACCTCGGACGGGGTGCCCATAGAGTAACTCAAACGGGCGGAATCCTAGGGACTTCTGGGGGACCTCTCGATATGCGAACAATAGGCAAGGGAGAAGGACGTCCCACTTACGCCGGAGGGGTTCTTCTAGGCCAGCGATCATCCCTTTCAAAGTCCTATTAAACCTTTCTACTAGGCCGTTTCCTTGGGGGTGATACGGGGTGGTGAACTTATAGGCCACCCCACATTGTTGCCACAGGGACGTCATATACTTTGAGATTGTTGGACCCGGCCTCGTAGCGGGACTCTACTTGTCCCCGCACCACCTAACCTGGCACCTGCAGCCCCAAGCACACGGCCCAGCCGATCCTTCCCCCCAGAACACACGCACCCGACCCGGACATCCTCGTCCATGGCCGCTCTCCTTTCGGCCACCCCGGGCCCGCGTGCCCACTTCATGCACCAAGATGGCCGCCCGGCCCCAGCGCGACCCGGGCCTAGAGGCGCCACTCCGGCTGGAGGACATCACGCTTCCAAGGGATGAGAGAGGGAGGAGCAGTTTCCATCGCACCTCTGGACTCCCCTGGGACGATGGGTTTCGATCGGCCCTCCGGCCTCCCTAAGGGCTGGCTCCACGCCTGCTGGGTGTCTGGGACTCCTCCCGACCCGGCCCTGAAAGGATCAAAAGACAATGGCAGGAAACCCCGACAAGCGACCCCCAGGTGACAAGACCCCTGCCTGCACAGAGACCGGACATCAAAGAGGGGTCGACCTATAACAAGGGGTGCTCGGAGACTGTCCGGCAGATTCGACGCTGGAACAACGAAAGCCTGCTGAGTGACTCGCGGCTCCTGGAAGATCGTAACCCCTCCGAACTTGTGCCTAAGCCTGCTGAGTGACTCGCGGCTCCTGGAAGATCGTAACCCCTCCGAACTTGTGCCTAAGCCTGCTGAGTGACTCGCGGCTCCTGGAAGATCGTAACCCCTCCGAACTTGTGCCTAAGCCTGCTGAGTGACTCGCGGCTCCTGGAAGATCGTAACACCTCCGAACTTGTGCCTAAGCCTGCTGAGTGACTCGCGGCTCCTGGAAGATCGTAACACCTCCGAACTGTGCCTAAGCCTGCTGAGTGACTCGCGGCTCCTGGAAGATCGTAACACCTCCGAACTTGTACCTGAGCCCGCTGAGTGACTCGCGGCTCCTTGAAGATCGCACACCTCCGAACTGGCACCTGAGCCCGCTGAGTGACTCGCGGCTCCATCAGACTCTCACGGTCACGCCGGACCCCGACTACGACCACGTATCCCCCAGCTCGAGGATTGTGAGCTGTGCGCCGGATACCTCCCTGCCTGAACTTTTGCCAAAGACTGTCCCGCTACCCCCTACCTTTCCGAGACTCTTGAGCCCGTGCTCACATTGTACATATTTTGCCGTGATAACCTAATTGATAAAAGATTGTTTTCTGAGAATACCCAGTGTGGTTACTCTGTGTCGTGTGGTGCCAGAAGTACGATCCTAGCCGCGAGATTCCTCCCCCTGGGGAATCTCCCGCCAGTGCCCGGCTACGATACTACGAGGGTGGGTCTCAGGGTAGTCAGGACCCCCTTCCGGGCTCCTCTGAGGTCGCCGTCTAACATTGGTGGCAAGCGACGGGATTCGGGCCCATCACCTAGAGATCGTACCGTGAACAACGGACGCACTACCGACAAGGATGGCAGAAGGAAGCGCCATGAGCCCCGCAGAAACCAACGCCAACAGGGTGTTCCAGGTGGAGCATCTAGAAGAATATACACACAAGGAGCTGAGGCAATTTTGCAAAGAACTTAAAATCGCTACCACTGGTCTCAACACGAAGGAAGATTTGCAGAAAGCACTGAAAACTTGGGTGGAGACCGGGGCCTCCCGCCTGGAAGGCACGGGGGAGCGCCCCGACGAAACTGAGCCTCCCCAAAGTGAAAGCGGCAGCAATCAGGTGCGAGGCGGCATACCAGACGGGGGCTTATCCCCAGAAGAACTCGCGGACAGAGAGAGAAGCCGCAATCATGAACTAGAGCTGGCCAAACTCAAAATTGAGGGCGAATTGAAGCTAGCGGAAAAAAAGCTAGCAGTAGAACAAATGCGTGTACAAGGCGAACTGGAGGAGAAAAAGCTCCAACGGGAGCACGAAGGAAGGAAGCTCCAACTGGAGCATGAACGCAGCTTAAAGGAACTCGAGATCAAGGCCCGAAACGAGGAAGGGAGGCCCCCAGGAAACCGAGATACGGCCTCCCCAGCGGAACAGAAGGTCCACATCCCGAAGGATGTGGTCAAGGAATATTATAAAAACGATGACATTCAGCAATGGTTTCGGGCCTACGAGGTCGCCATGACCTCCCATCGGATCCCGGAGAAGGACTGGGGGGCGGGGTTGTGGGGGCGGTTTCTGAGCGAAGGAAGGGACACCCTGCTCGACCTACCCCTCTCCCTGCAGACCTCCTACAGCCACATGAAAGAGGCTCTACTCACAAGATACGGCCTCACCCCAGAAATGTACCGTCAACGGTTCCGGGACTGCAGGAAGATCCCGGGCACCACATGGGTGGAATATGTAAACTTTTTCAGTCGGGCCTTCGATGGGTGGGTCAAGGGCAGCAAAGTCACCACCCTCGCCGAACTTACTGATCTCATGTTGTGGGAACATCTGGCTGCGAACTGCTTCATAGAACTACGTCAGCATCTGCTGGACAGCAAGCTCACAGATCCCCGGAAGCTGGCTGTGGAGGCCGATCGCTGGACCAACACCCGGGTCTCCCGGGGCATGGTAGGAGAGCACCCCCGAACCAGTCAGGGACCACCCCGCCAGAGAGGAGGAGGGAACCAGGGAGGGCCGAGAGAGTCCCAGCCTAGCCCCCCGAAGACACAACCTCCACCTTTCCCGGCGCCCCCCCCACCAGTGACCGGGCTCCCTGGGAAACGGGGGCACCGGGTGACCGTCACATGTTTCCGTTGCCAGAAACCAGGGCACTACGCCAATGACCCAGAATGCCCCATGGCCGCCCAAGTCCCCCCGACGAGACAGATAGCCAACGTAGCCCTGGGGGAGGAGGTTGAGGAAGCCGAAGAGTGGGAACCCGCAGCGATGGCCCTAGTATCCCTGGGAGATAGGGAGATGGTCCCTGGTAGCCTCCTCCCCTCCAACACCCAGAAGTATGGGCAGCTTGTCAGAATCAATGGCCACCAGGTAGAGGCCCTGCGGGACACCGGGGCCAGTATCACCGGTGTCCTCAAGCACCTAGTCCCCGAAGAGCAGATCCTCCCCAACGTCTTTTGCCCTGTAATATCGGCAGACAATAGAGAGAGTATGTGCCAGGTAGCCCTGGTGCCATTTGAGTGGGGAGGGGTGATAGGCAAACTCAAGGTGGCCGTAAGAACCTCCCAGCCGGTCGACTGCCTTTTAGGGAACGACCTAGAGAGTTCCCCATGGAAGCACGTAGAGCGTAAGGCCCACCTGGGAATGATGGGACTCCCCGAGTGGGTGTGCGCCACCACCCGATCTATGTCCGCCCGACTCACTCCCCAGAGGGAAGTCGCGAGCACCCCGATCGAAGAGACCAGAACAGTCCCCGCCGAGGGTCCTTCCGTTCCCCCATCAGAAGGGTCCGTCGCTAGCGATGAACCCGCACCATCCGACCCCGCCCCGGTCCCTGAGTTAGGGGATCTCCCAGAGTTGGCCCAATGGCGCCACGAGGGCGGACCCACCCGGGAAGAGTTTTGCAGGGAGCAAGCCACTTGTCCTTCCCTGGTCGGGCTGCGGCGCCAAGCCGAGAGCCAAGCCGCAGGCGACCAGACCGGGACGCACCGAATTTATTGGGAGAATAGCATCCTGTACAGTGAGCAGAAGTCGGTGGAGCTGGGGTCCGGGCGGGTACTAGTGGTACCCCTCCGCTTCCGAGACTTCCTCCTGGGTTTAGCCCACGACGTCCCCCTCGCCGGCCACCTGGGACAGGACAAGACGTACAACCGTCTTGTGACCCATTTTTATTGGCCTAAGATGAGAGCAGCGGTAGAGGCCCATTGCAAGTCCTGCCCCACGTGCCAGGCTAGTGGAAAGAGTGGAGGGAAACTCAAGGCTCCCCTCCAACCATTCCCGGTCGTCAGTACCCCCTTCGAACGAGTCGGAATCGACATCGTGGGGCCACTGGACCCCCCCACCTCCCAAGGTCACCGTTTTATCTTGGTCCTAGTGGACCACGCCACCCGCTATCCGGAGGCTATCCCCCTGCGCACCATTACGGCCCCTGTGGTGGGCCGGGCCCTGATGGGGATCTTTTCCAGGGTGGGGTTCCCCCGCGAGGTCGTGAGCGATCGCGGCACTAATTTCATCTCAAAGTATATGACGTCCCTGTGGCAACAATGTGGGGTGGCCTATAAGTTCACCACCCCGTATCACCCCCAAGGGAACGGCCTAGTAGAAAGGTTTAATAGGACTTTGAAAGGGATGATCGCTGGCCTAGAAGAACCCCTCCGGCGTAAGTGGGACGTCCTTCTCCCTTGCCTATTGTTCGCCTATCGAGAGGTCCCCCAGAAGTCCCTAGGATTCAGCCCGTTCGAGTTACTCTATGGGCACCCCGTCCGAGGTCCCCTCAGTTTGGTTAAAGAAGAGTGGGAGACAGCACCCCAGACCACCCCCCGAGATGTGTTCCAATACGTCCTGGCCCTCCGGAACCAGACCAGGAAGTTCCGAGAACTGGCCGAGGCCAACCTGGAGGCGAGTCAAGAAGAGATGAAACGCTGGTACGACCAGAATGCCACTCTGGTCGAGTTCCAGCCGGGCCAGCAAGTGTGGGTCATGGCCCCCGTGAAGCCTGGCGCCCTCCAGGACCGATGGACTGGGCCTTACAAGGTGGTTGAGCGGAAGAGTCCAGTTACATACTTGGTGGACGTCCAGTCGCCTCGGGATCCCCTCCGGGTCCTGCACGTGAACCGCCTCAAGCCTCACTTCGTGCGGACAGAACTAAGCCTCCTGCTGGCCACCGATGACGGGGCCGAAGATGAGTCGGATCCCCTCCCGGACCTCCTGTGTGTCAAGGAGCAGGATGGCTCCGTGGAGGGAGTGAACCTCTCCCCAGCCCTCACTGCCCAGCAACAAGCGGACTGCCGCCAGCTCCTCAGACAATTTGCCGACCTCTTCTCTCTGACCCCCCGGGTCACCAACTGGTGTGTTCATGACGTGGACACCGGGGACAGCCCGCCGGTGAGACACCGAGCCTACCGGGTTCCTGACCGGGTCCGGTCCTGCATTCAAGATGAAGTCTCAAAGATGCTGACCCTGGGGGTGATTGAACCCTCTGACAGCCCCTGGGCCAGCCCCGTGGTCCTGGTCCCGAAGGCAGCGGCCCCCGGTGTCGCCCCCGAGCTCCGATTCTGCGTGGATTACCGGGGGCTCAATGACGTTACCCGGGCCGATGCCCACCCCATTCCACGAGCCGACGAACTCATTGACCGACTAGGGGCCGCCCGGTTCCTCAGCACCTTCGACCTCACCTGTGGATACTGGCAGATTGCGCTCACCGAAGGGGCCAAGGAGCGGTCCGCTTTCTCCACCCCCGACGGGCACTACCGCTTCCGCGTGATGCCCTTCGGGATGAAAAATGCCCCGGCCACTTTCCAGCGACTGGTGAATAGGGTCCTGGCCGGGTTGGAACAGTTCAGCGCGGCATATCTAGACGATATCGCCGTCTTCAGTTCAGAGTGGAGTGAGCACCTCCAGCACCTCCGGAGGGTGCTAACCGCCCTGCGCCAGGCAGGCCTCACAGTAAAAGCCAGCAAGTGCCAGATCGGGCAAGGCTCCGTAGTCTACCTGGGGCACCAGGTCGGGAGCGGCCAGGTAGCCCCCCTACAGCCAAAGATCGACGCCATCCTGGCATGGGACCCACCCATCACCCAGACGGAGGTCCGTGCCTTTCTGGGCCTCACTGGCTACTACCGAAGATTCATCAAGGGGTATGGCAGCATTGTCGGCCCTCTCACCGAACTCACATCTAAAAGACAGCCAAAGAAGGTGCAGTGGACGGCTGCCTGCCAGGAGGCTTTCGATGCTCTAAAAAAGGCCATGTGCACTGCTCCCGTCCTCCAAGCTCCCGACTATGCCAAGGAGTTCATAGTCCAGACCGACGCCTCCGAACATGGCATTGGGACCGTCCTGTCCCAAGTGAATGACCAAGGCCTAGACCAGCCCGTCGCCTTCCTCAGTCGGCGGCTGCTGCCCCGAGAGCAGAGGTGGAGCACCATAGAGCGCGAAGCCTTTGCCGTGGTCTGGGCCCTCAAAAAACTACGACCCTACCTGTTCGGCACGCACTTCCGAGTCCAAACTGACCATCGGCCCTTGCGATGGCTCATGCAGATGCGAGGAGAAAATCCCAAGCTACTGCGGTGGTCAATCTCCCTCCAGGGGATGGATTTCACCGTAGAACACCGCCCTGGTACGGACCACGCCAACGCTGACGGCCTCTCCCGGTTCTTCCGCCTCAGCGAAGAGAACCCCCCAAGTTGATGGGCAGTTCTCTCCGGCTTTCAGCTGGGGGGGACGCGTGTTGGACCCGGCCTCGTAGCGGGACTCTACTTGTCCCCGCACCACCTAACCTGGCACCTGCAGCCCCAAGCACACGGCCCAGCCGATCCTTCCCCCCAGAACACACGCACCCGACCCGGACATCCTCGTCCATGGCCGCTCTCCTTTCGGCCACCCCGGGCCCGCGTGCCCACTTCATGCACCAAGATGGCCGCCCGGCCCCAGCGCGACCCGGGCCTAGAGGCGCCACTCCGGCTGGAGGACATCACGCTTCCAAGGGATGAGAGAGGGAGGAGCAGTTTCCATCGCACCTCTGGACTCCCCTGGGACGATGGGTTTCGATCGGCCCTCCGGCCTCCCTAAGGGCTGGCTCCATGCCTGCTGGGTGTCTGGGACTCCTCCCGACCCGGCCCTGAAAGGATCAAAAGACAATGGCAGGAAACCCCGACAAGCGACCCCCAGGTGACAAAACCCCTGCCTGCACAGAGACCGGACATCAAAGAGGGGTCGACCTAAAACAAGGGGTGCTCGGAGACTGTCCGGCAGATTCGACGCTGGAACAACGAAAGCCTGCTGAGTGACTCGCGGCTCCTGGAAGATCGTAACCCCTCCGAACTTGTGCCTAAGCCTGCTGAGTGACTCGCGGCTCCTGGAAGATCGTAACCCCTCCGAACTTGTGCCTAAGCCTGCTGAGTGACTCGCGGCTCCTGGAAGATCGTAACCCCTCCGAACTTGTGCCTAAGCCTGCTGAGTGACTCGCGGCTCCTGGAAGATCGTAACACCTCCGAACTTGTGCCTAAGTCTGCTGAGTGACTCGCGGCTCCTGGAAGATCGTAACACCTCCGAACTGTGCCTAAGCCTGCTGAGTGACTCGCGGCTCCTGGAAGATCGTAACACCTCCGAACTTGTACCTGAGCCCGCTGAGTGACTCGCGGCTCCTTGAAGATCGCACACCTCCGAACTGGCACCTGAGCCCGCTGAGTGACTCGCGGCTCCATCAGACTCTCACGGTCCCGCCGGACCCCGACTACGACCACGTATCCCCCAGCTCGAGGATTGTGAGCTGTGCGCCGGATACCTCCCTGCCTGAACTTTTGCCAAAGACTGTCCCGCTACCCCCTACCTTTCCGAGACTCTTGAGCCCGTGCTCACATTGTACATATTTTGCCGTGATAACCTAATTGATAAAAGATTGTTTTCTGAGAATACCCAGTGTGGTTACTCTGTGTCGTGTGGTGCCAGAAGTACGATCCTAGCCGCGAGATTCCTCCCCCTGGGGAATCTCCCGCCAGTGCCCGGCTACGATACTACGAGGGTGGGTCTCAGGGTAGTCAGGACCCCCTTCCGGGCTCCTCTGAGGTCGCCGTCTAACAGAGATGAAATTAGTGCCGCGATCGCTTACGACCTCGCGGGGGAACCCCACCCTGGAAAAGATCCCCATCAGGGCCCGGCCCACCACAGGGGCCGTAATGGTGCGCAGGGGGATAGCCTCCGGATAGCGGGTGGCGTGGTCCACTAGGACCAAGATAAAACGGTGGCCTTGGGAGGTGGGGGGGTCCAGTGGCCCCACGATGTCGATCCCGACTCGTTCGAAGGGGGTACTGACGACCGGGAATGGTTGGAGGGGAGCCTTGAGTTTCCCTCCACTCTTTTCACTAGCCTGGCACGTGGGGCAGGACTTGCAATGGGCCTCTACCGCTGCTCTCATCTTAGGCCAATAAAAATGGGTCACAAGACGGTTGTACGTCTTGTCCTGTCCCAGGTGGCCGGCGAGGGGGACGTCGTGGGCTAAACCCAGGAGGAAGTCTCGGAAGCGGAGGGGTACCACTAGTACCCGCCCGGACCCCAGCTCCACCGACTTCTGCTCACTGTACAGGATGCTATTCTCCCAATAAATTCGGTGCGTCCCGGTCTGGTCGCCTGCGGCTTGGCTCTCGGCTTGGCGCCGCAGCCCGACCAGGGAAGGACAAGTGGCTTGCTCCCTGCAAAACTCTTCCCGGGTGGGTCCGCCCTCGTGGCGCCATTGGGCCAACTCGGGTAGATCCCCTAACTCAGGGACCGGGGCGGGGTCGGATGGTGCGGGTTCATCGCTAGCGACGGACCCTTCTGATGGGGGGACGGAAGGACCCTCGGCGGGGACTGTTCTGGTCTCTTCGATCGGGGTGCTCTCGACTTCCCTCGGGGGAGTGAGTCGGGCGGACATAGATCGGGTGGTGGCGCACACCCACTCGGGGAGTCCCATCATTCCCAGGTGGGCCTTACGCTCTACGTGCTTCCATGGGGAACTCTCTAGGTCGTTCCCTAAAAGGCAGTCGACCGGCTGGGAGGTTCTTACGGCCACCCTGAGTTTGCCTATCACCCCTCCCCACTCAAATGGCACCAGGGCTACCTGGCACATACTCTCTCTATTGTCTGCCGATATTACAGGGCAAAAGACGTTGGGGAGGATCTGCTCTTCGGGGACTAGGTGCTTGAGGACACCGGTGATACTGGCCCCGGTGTCTCGCAGGGCCTCTACCTGGTGGCCATTGATTCTGACAAGCTGCCCATACTTCTGGGTGTTGGAGGGGAGGAGGCTACCAGGGACCATCTCCCTATCCCCCAGGGATACTAGGGCCATCGCTGCGGGTTCCCACTCTTCGGCTTCCTCAACCTCCTCCCCCAGGGCTACGTTGGCTATCTGTCTCGTCGGGGGGACTTGGGCGGCCATGGGGCATTCTGGGTCATTGGCGTAGTGCCCTGGTTTCTGGCAACGGAAACATGTGACGGTCACCCGGTGCCCCCGTTTCCCAGGGAGCCCGGTCACTGGTGGGGGGGGCGCCGGGAAAGGTGGAGGTTGTGTCTTCGGGGGGCTAGGCTGGGACTCTCTCGGCCCTCCCTGGTTCCCTCCTCCTCTCTGGCGGGGTGGTCCCTGACTGGTTCGGGGGTACTCTCCTACCATGCCCCGGGAGACCCGGGTGTTGGTCCAGCGATCGGCCTCCACAGCCAGCTTCCGGGGATCTGTGAGCTTGCTGTCCAGCAGATGCTGACGTAGTTCTACGAAGCAGTTCGCAGCTAGATGTTCCCACAACATGAGATCAGTGAGTTCGGCGAGGGTGGTGACTTTGCTGCCTTTGACCCACCCATCGAAGGCCCGACTGAAAAAGTTTACATATTCCACCCAGGTGGTGCCCGGGATCTTCCTGCAGTCCCGGAACCGTTGACGGTACATTTCTGGGGTGAGGCCGTATCTTGTGAGTAGAGCCTCTTTCATGTGGCTGTAGGAGGTCTGCAGGGAGAGGGGTAGGTCGAGCAGGGTGTCCCTTCCTTCGCTCAGAAACCGCCCCCACAACCCCGCCCCCCAGTCCTTCTCCGGGATCCGATGGGAGGTCATGGCGACCTCGTAGGCCCGAAACCATTGCTGAATGTCATCGTTTTTATAATATTCCTTGACCACATCCTTCGGGATGTGGACCTTCTGTTCCGCTGGGGAGGCCGTCTCTCGGTTTCCTGGGGGCCTCCCTTCCTCGTTTCGGGCCTTGAGCTCGAGTTCCTTTAAGCTGCGTTCATGCTCCAGTTGGAGCTTCCTTCCTTCGTGCTCCCGTTGGAGCTTTTTCTCCTCCAGTTCGCCTTGTACACGCATTTGTTCTACTGCTAGCTTTTTTTCCGCTAGCTTCAATTCGCCCTCAATTTTGAGTTTGGCCAGCTCTAGTTCATGATTGCGGCTTCTCTCTCTGTCCGCGAGTTCTTCTGGGGATAAGCCCCCGTCTGGTATGCCGCCTCGCACCTGATTGCTGCCGCTTTCACTTTGGGGAGGCTCAGTTTCGTCGGGGCGCTCCCCCGTGCCTTCCAGGCGGGAGGCCCCGGTCTCCACCCAAGTTTTCAGTGCTTTCTGCAAATCTTCCTTCGTGTTGAGACCAGTGGTAGCGATTTTAAGTTCTTTGCAAAATTGCTTCAGCTCCTTGTGTGTATATTCTTCTAGATGCTCCACCTGGAACACCCTGTTGGCGTTGGTTTCTGCGGGGCTCATGGCGCTTCCTTCTGCCATCCTTGTCGGTAGTGCGTCCGTTGTTCACGGTACGATCTCTAGGTGATGGGCCCGAATCCCGTCGCTTGCCACCAATGTTAGACGGCGACCTCAGAGGAGCCCGGAAGGGGGTCCTGACTACCCTGAGACCCACCCTCGTAGTATCGTAGCCGGGCACTGGCGGGAGATTCCCCAGGGGGAGGAATCTCGCGGCTAGGATCGTACTTCTGGCACCACACGACACAGAGTAACCACACTGGGTATTCTCAGAAACAATCTTTTATCAATTAGGTTATCACGGCAAAATATGTACAATGTGAGCGCGGGCTCAAGAGTCTCGGAAAGGTAGGGGGTAGCGGGATAGTCTTTGGCAAAAGTTCCGGCAGGGACGTATCCGGCGCACAGCTCACAATCCTCGAGCTGGGGGATACGGGGTCGTAGTCGGGATCCGGCGGGACCGTGAGAGTCTGAGGGAACCGCGAGTCACTCAGCCGGCTCAGGTGCCAGTTCGGAGGAGGGCGATCTTCAAGGAGCCGCGAGTCACTCAGCGGGCTCAGGTACAAGTTCGGAGGTGTTACGGTTTTCCAGGAGCCGCGAGTCACTCAGCAGGCTTAGGCACAAGTTCGGAGGTGTTACGATCTTCCAGGAGCCGCGAGTCACTCAGCAGGCTTAGGCACAAGTTCGGGGGAGTTACGATCTTCCAGGAGCCGCGAGTCACTCAGCAGGCTTAGGCATAAGTTCGGAGGGGTTACGATCTTCCAGGAGCCGCGAGTCACTCAGCAGGCTTTCGCACAGGTTCGGAGGGGTTACGATCTTCCAGGAGCCGCGAGTCACTCAGCAGGCTTTCGTTGTTCCAGCGTCGAATCTGCCGGACAGTCTCCGAGCACCCCTTGTTATAGGTCGACCCCTTCTTTGATGTCCGGACTCTGTGCAGGCAGGGGTCTTGTCACCTGGGGGTCGCTTGTCGGGGTTTCCTGCCATTGTCTTTTGATCCTTTCAGGGCCGGGTCGGGAGGAGTCCCAGACACCCAGCAGGCGTGGAGCCAGCCCTTAGGGAGGCCGGAGGGCCGATCGAAACCCATCGTCCCAGGGGAGTCCAGAGGTGCGATGGAAACTGCTCCTCCCTCTCTCATCCCCGGGAAGCGTGATGTCCTCCAGCCGGAGTGGCGCCTCTAGGCCCGGGTCGCGCTGGGGCCGGGCGGCCATCTTGGTGCATGAAGTGGGCACGCGGGCCCGGGGTGGCCGAAAGGAGAGAGGCCATGGACGAGGATGTCCGGGTCGGGTGCGTGTGTTCTGGGGGGAGGGATCGGCTAGGCCGTGTGCTTGGGGCTGCAGGTACCAGGTTAGGTGGTGCGGGGACAAGTAGAGCCACGCTACGAGGCCGGGTCCAACATCCACCCACTCATCCATCCCCATCACCCACTCATCCATTCTTTCATCCAGCCATCCTCCTATCCACTCATGTCCACCCACTCATCCATCCCCATCACCCACTCATCCATTCTTTCATCCAGCCATCCTCCTATCCACTCATGTCCACCCACTCATCCATCCCCATCACCCACTCATCCATTCTTTCATCCAGCCATCCTCCTATCCACTCATCTCCACCCACTCATCCATCCCCATCACCCACTCATCCATTCCCATCACCCACTCATCCATTCTTTCATCCAGCCATCCTCCTATCCACTCATCTCCACCCACTCATCCATCCCCATCACCCACTCATCCATTCCCATCACCCACTCATCCATTCTTTCATCCAGCCATCCTCCTATCCACTCATGTCCACCCACTCATCCATCCCCATCACCCACTCATCCATTCTTTCATCCAGCCATCCTCCTATCCACTCATGTCCACCCACTCATCCATCCCCATCACCCACTCATCCATCCCCATCACCCACTCATCCATTCTTTCATCCAGCCATTCTCCTGTCCACTCATCTCCACCCACTCATCCATCCCCATCACCCACTCACCCATTCTTTCATCCAGCCATCCTCCTATCCACTCATCTCCACCCACTCATCCATCCCCATCACCCACTCATCCATTCTTTCATCCAGCCATCCTCCTATCCATTCATCTCCACCCACTCATCCATCCCCATCACCCACTCATCCATTCTTTCATCCAGCCATCCTCCTATCCACTCATCTCCACCCACTCATCCATCCCCATCACCCACTCATCCATTCTTTCATCCAGCCATCCTCCTGTCCACTCATCTCCACCCACTCATCCATCCCCATCACCCACTCATCCATTCTTTCATCCAGCCATTCTCCTGTCCACTCATCTCCACCCACTCATCCATCCCCATCACCCACTCACCCATTCTTTCATCCAGCCATTCTCCTGTCCACTCATCTCCACCCACTCATCCATCCCCATCACCCACTCATCCATTCTTTCATCCAGCCATCCTCCTATCCACTCATCTCCACCCACTCATCCATCCCCATCACCCACTCATCCATTCTTTCATCCAGCCATCCTCCTATCCACTCATGTCCACCCACTCATCCATCCCCATCACCCACTCATCCATTCTTTCATCCAGCCATCCTCCTATCCACTCATGTCCACCCACTCATCCATCCCCATCACCCACTCATCCATTCTTTCATCCAGCCATCCTCCTATCCACTCATCTCCACCCACTCATCCATCCCCATCACCCACTCATCCATTCCCATCACCCACTCATCCATTCTTTCATCCAGCCATCCTCCTATCCACTCATGTCCACCCACTCATCCATCCCCATCACCCACTCATCCATTCTTTCATCCAGCCATCCTCCTATCCACTCATGTCCACCCACTCATCCATCCCCATCACCCACTCATCCATTCTTCCATCCAGCCATCCTCCTATCCACTCATGTCCACCCACTCATCCATCCCCATCACCCACTCATCCATTCTTTCATCCAGCCATCCTCCTATCCACTCATGTCCACCCACTCATCCATCCCCATCACCCACTCATCCATTCTTTCATCCAGCCATCCTCCTATCCACTCATGTCCACCCACTCATCCATCCCCATCACCCACTCATCCATTCTTTCATCCAGCCATCCTCCTATCCACTCATCTCCACCCACTCATCCATCCCCATCACCCACTCATCCATTCCCATCACCCACTCATCCATTCTTTCATCCAGCCATCCTCCTATCCACTCATCTCCACCCACTCATCCATCCCCATCACCCACTCATCCATTCCCATCACCCACTCATCCATTCTTTCATCCAGCCATCCTCCTATCCACTCATGTCCACCCACTCATCCATCCCCATCACCCACTCATCCATTCTTTCATCCAGCCATCCTCCTATCCACTCATGTCCACCCACTCATCCATCCCCATCACCCACTCATCCATTCTTTCATCCAGCCATCCTCCTATCCACTCATGTCCACCCACTCATCCATCCCCATCACCCACTCATCCATTCTTTCATCCAGCCATCCTCCTATCCACTCATCTCCACCCACTCATCCATCCCCATCACCCACTCATCCATTCCCATCACCCACTCATCCATTCTTTCATCCAGCCATCCTCCTATCCACTCATCTCCACCCACTCATCCATCCCCATCACCCACTCATCCATTCCCATCACCCACTCATCCATTCTTTCATCCAGCCATCCTCCTATCCACTCATGTCCACCCACTCATCCATCCCCATCACCCACTCATCCATCCCCATCACCCACTCATCCATTCTTTCATCCAGCCATTCTCCTGTCCACTCATCTCCACCCACTCATCCATCCCCATCACCCACTGACCCATTCTTTCATCCAGCCATCCTCCTATCCACTCATCTCCACCCACTCATCCATCCCCATCACCCACTCATCCATTCTTTCATCCAGCCATTCTCCTGTCCACTCATCTCCACCCACTCATCCATCCCCATCACCCACTCACCCATTCTTTCATCCAGCCATCCTCCTGTCCTCACCCACCTACCCATCCTTTCACCCATCTAGTCTGTCACCCACCTATGCTTTCACCCACTTGCCCATTCTTCCTCCAACCCACCCATCCACCCACCCTTTTACCCACTCACCCATTATCCTTTTACCCACTCACCCACCGATCCTTTAGCCGCCCATCCATACACACACTCATCCTTCAACCCACCTATTCACTCTTTCAGCAATCCATGCCTCATTCATCAGTATTCCCCTGTTCTATCAACCCCTCGTTCTTCCTCAGAGCGTCAAACTGCAGACAGGAGAGGCCCCTCAAAACTCCAGCACTGTAGCTCCTAAAGCAAGGGTTTCGCGACGCCCGTCTTCGTGAAGTGGTGGAAATCAATGTCAGGGTTGGACAAGATCTCAACTAAGGGCTAGACCTACTCGCCGATAAGTACATGGGGAGGGGGAGGGAGGTTAGGTTGGGTGTGGCGTGAAGATTCTAGTCTTCAAGCATCTCGTGGCGTTGGACAGTCTTTTGACAGACAGTTGAGTAGCATGCGTCTGTGCCTCCTCTGATGCCAAGGAGCTCTGCCAACTATTGATAACAATATATATCTAAAACAAAATAAAACAGTTTTAGTGGTCGATAGTTTTGAAGGTACCTGACACGTCATGCAGTATTAGCATGTAATCTTTGCCCTAAAAACAAGCATTTGCAAAGCAACAGGTCTCGCATTTACGCGAGTTTGGGCTATTGGCATTGTAAATGACAGAGCCTTTTATGTATGTTTCGGTTTTTGGAACATAAATAGAAAGCATTGTCAAGCGCGATGCAGTAATGTGCAATAATGTGGTGCATCGCTAAATACTTATAAGGTCCCAACGGCGAGACCGATTGCACTGCAAATACTTGTTAGTATGGGCACCGGCTCAAGTTAAGCTGCCCACAAAACCTCCCTGCAACATTTGGTGACCCCGAGGTGATTCTGCAGTTCCAGCTGGCAGCACCCCACTGTGCCACGGACGCGGATTGACATTCGTGCCACGGACGCGGATTGACATTCGTGCCCCTTCCTGACGAAGGCAGAGGCAGGCAAGGGTAAGTCTTTTGCCGTGCGTCCTGTGTCTGCCTGAGGCGGGTTGAGGCGCGTGCGGTTTGTCTGTCCGGGGTTTTCAGTTCCTGTCTTAACCGGACTCGCGTTTATAAAAGAACAAACCCCAAAGTTAAGAAAACCCCAAAGTTAAGAAGATCCCAAAGTTAAGAAAATGTGCGCACAGACATTGAGTCAAAGGTTGACGTTAGAAAAGTCGTATGAATTGTGGATTTTGTATATAAATATAAGTGGTTATTTGTGCCTCGACTTGGTTGGTGCCAAGAGAAAGGGAACAAGTTGGTATTTTTACATTTGTTGGTTGATGCCAACATTTTGTGCCCCGTTGGTTGGTGCCAACAATAGAAAGGAAGAAACTGCGTTTGGCATTTCTTCCAAGTATGAGTTGTGCATTTCTGTCCGCTTGGTGCCAACAGAGAAAATAGGCGACTTCCCCGCCCCCCCCCCCTTGATCTGCCAAGCACACGGAAGCCTGTCCTCAAGAGATAAGTTGAGTTAAGTTTCGATGATTTCCTGCTTCTGACCCGGGATGAACAGGAGCAAATAGTATAAGATTTTCGAGCATCGTTTAATTGAGCCTTGAGATAGGAAAGTGTTCTACTGCCCTCAAGTGGTCAGAGTATGCACTTACTGTTTTAAGATTTAAGCACTTAGAGCTGTGAATTGTTTTTTCTTCACTTTAAAGCACATTTATAAAATGTATGAAAATTGCTTTGCATTTTCGGGATTTTGTGTTGCTTGTTAGTGTATACATGTGTGTGCACGGGCTTTTGCATTTTTTATCTGATACAGTCAAACTTTTTGTGATTATTGTTTTGGAAGCCGCTGCCTGGGGCGCCGGCCAACAAAGGCTGATCTATCAGTGAGTCCATCATATCTAGGTGCATATTGAATGTCCCGTTGATTCTTTTGGTTATATCTGCATATACTCATTGTATGAGCGCATTTTGTCATTTTTAAGCTGACTGGCCTTACACCAACTCAGCCACTAAAGGTAAAGGCCCGCTAGGTAGAGCGTTGCTGTGGTCTGTATTACACCAGTCACTAGCCTTACAGACCCCCGCTAGTTATTGATGCTGTGGTCTGTAGTAGTACACCAGCCCCCTCATTAGCACTACAGACGCCACTAGGAAGACGTAAGTGAAAATTTTTTGAGCCACTTAAAAACAACTGGGTGTCAGTCAGTTTTTCAAAACATTGTGTGCGATACAGCGCTGTCACACAAATGAATAGAATACTCAGTTACACAACTAACAAAACTACAGACACCATATATGTACACGTTTCTATGATAACCCCAGGACTAGAGATTCCTGTCGTTCCTGACCCCGAAATCCTCTGCGTAGCAAAGTCCTCTTTGCTTGTTTAGGCAATCACCCCAGTTCCCCCCAGCTCCCCCCAGCTCCCCCAGCTCCCCCCCCAGCTCCCCCAGCTCCCCCCAGCTCCCTCCAGCTCCCCCCAGCTCCCCCCAGCTCCCTCCAGCTCCCCCAGCTCCCTCCAGCTCCCCCCAGATCCCTCCAGCTCCCCCAGCTCCCCCCAGCTCCCCAGCTCCCCAGCTCCCCCCAGCTCCCTCCAGCTCCCTCCAGCTCCCCCCAGCTCCCCCAGCTCCCTCCAGCTCCCCCCAGCTCCCTCCAGCTCCCCCAGCTCCCTCCAGCTCCCCCCAGCTCCCTCCAGCTCCCTCCAGCTCCCCCCAGCTCCCCCCAGCTCCCTCCAGCTCCCTCCAGCTCCCTCCAGCTCCCCCAGCCCCCTCCAGCTCCCCCCAGCTCCCTCCAGCTCCCCCCAGCTCCCTCCAGCTCCCTCCAGCTCCCCCCAGCTCCCTCCAGCTCCCCCAGCTCCCCCAGCTCCCTCCAGCTCCCTCCAGCTCCCCCCAGCTCCCTCCAGCTCCCCCCAGCTCCCCCCAGCTCCCCTCAGCTCACCCCAGCTCACCCCAGCTCTCCCCAGCTCCCTCCAATTCCCTGCCCTTTCTCCAGAAGGTGTTTTCTCCGGCCCAGACAAGCAGGAAATTAAGGAGGCATTCTATCTTGTCATTAAGGAAGCACTAGGAGACGAGCTTGTGCTTGACCACCCCACCTCCTTGACCACTGATGCATAGTGGCGCAGCACAATATATATCTTTTTTATGACCCGACATATATATCATCACTAGCATAAATAGATGAGTCGTAACGAACAGCAAACAGTTGAGATAATTCTACACTTGATAAACAACAGAATAGCAGCAGTACACAACACTGGCACACGGACAGTAACCCCACTACAGCCTCACCAAAGCAATTTGATATCACTAGCGTGGGAAATGCTAAGAGTCACCTTCAGACCAACACCTGAAGTGAGGCTATCTGCAGCCGCACTCATAGAACTGCGTTCCCTAGGGACGGTAAACCCCGTCAGCCCCCAGAGCCAACACCCTCCAGACAATACACAGCCTGGACTTGTGTGGCCACAATATGAATATTTACCCAGCCCCCACTCTGTGGAAGACACACAGGACACACCACTGCAGAACCCTCCAGTGCCCCCGCCCACGATACACACCATTGAAGACTGCTCTACAGAATCCATTCAGGCACTAGAACCAGCACCAAACACCCAGAGCCCGACCTCATCCACCAGCACTCGCCAATAGCACAGTACAGCGGGAAGGGTCCCAAGAAACCATACCATTAGGCTGCGAGCATCACACGTTATTGCCACAAGCACTCCGCGATGCCAACTTGCCTCTGGTTTGTGAGCATCACGCATCACAGCTGCGAGCACATTTCCAACAACACCCCTCCCCAGCAACACACTATCCATTTTTGTGGGCATAGTGACAGACTCACCCAGTAACAGGAGAGCAGCATTGTTACCCCACTGCCCCTAGCACCGACCACCTTCCATAAAGTGGCGATAGGAAATGAGCGCAACGCCACCGCAGCACCTGATACCACAAAACATAGTGTATTTAGTAAACGGACACGTTGTTGGCCTTTCTGAAGCCCCCAACCTCCTTTGTTCAGGTCTCACCCCTGGTTAGTTCTGTCCTTCTGACAGTGTTCTCAGCCCTAGGGATTGACGTGACACACTTACAGCAGGTGAGGCTGACTATAATACCCAGAACTGTTTCCCAGTTAACCCCTTCTAAAGCGACTCTGTGAAATCATAGCTACACCATTACAACACATCATAAATAACTGCACAGCTCAAGAACAACGCATCATGAAGCACTGTAGAGAGCTACACAAGTTCACGCAAAATATGCAGCACCCTTGGGCAAGAGAAGGGACATTCAATAGGGCCATATTAGACCACGCTGCAACATGTCTAGAGGCAAAGCACTCTGGCAGCAAGCTCAAGAAGCACAAAGATGTGCTGGCTCTGTGGAATGTCTTCATGGAAGACGACAAGCCAGCCCCAATACCGACAACACCCCCACCAGCTTACCACACAGGTGGCATGTATACCGAACGAACTATCAAGGTTGACTTAGAGCCCATAACAAATGACAGGGCAGCCGTAGGCCATGCCGATATATCTGTCCCAGGTCCCTAACGTGACCCACGGGACGACAGAGTAGAGCATACCCCAGACCCGTTATCTTTGAGTACCCAAGGCCCAGTGCTGCAGGATGCAGCATCAGGAATGCCAGGTCAGATTGACGCGCTATTCACGATAAAACTCACTCCCGCATCACACTCCCCAGCTCGGCAGTCAGAAGAGGCCCAAGACAGCGATGGGGCCTCTAGTGTATCCCAGCACAGCTCCCATCTGTTGTTTCCCAGGCCTAGCGCTACGGCCCCCACATACTTCGCGGAGGATCATGAACCCCTAAACACAGCACCCAGACACTACGGCCCGTTCCTCACCCCCGAGCAGCAGCAATTCCCTTCAAATCCATGGAGCCAGTATAATGGGCGGCTGCCCCTTAACACTAGTCCCAAGTGAGAGGAAGACCACTCCCCTATGCACCTGCTAACATTCAACGAAGGAAATAGGGATAGCGAACTGCGTCCCTCTGCAGCAGTTACTGAAGCAGATATTGACAGGTGGAGAACAGAGCACGACTTATCTAAAAGAACAGGTAGAATAGCAGAGGACTTGTTATACAAACAGCGCTCACCCAGCCCCGCTGGCACTACAGCGAACATTCGGCGGTTGTCATTAGGAGAAAACCAGCTAAGGGATAAACTCACTGAACCTCTGGGTGGCATGGGTCAACGAACACTCAAGGAATTGGCTGATGCTGTAGGCGCAGCGGCTCAACACCATAGTGGGGTCCCAACCATCCCGGCACCGCAGGTACCATTGATAGACTTACACGAGGAAGCACAAAGTGTAGCCAGACCACAGACCAACATGGCAGCCATCTTACGTGTACCCCAAGATCAGCCAACAGTTGTTCAGAACAGCTCCCAAATGACACCACCCTTGCTCACACCTCAGATATCACCACCAGTAACTGCACCATCCAAGCCTACAACACCACAGCTAGGACGGAATACATTAGACCCCCAAAATGCAGTAGAGTTCAGGTTCAGCACTTCTGCGTAACATTAGACCAAGAAACATGCACAACATTGCTCTCAGCAGGCCATCCCCATCACTGGCTAACAGCCTGACACCAAATGAAATAGTAATACTTGGGGAAGGCTCAGACTTCTATGTCAATCCTTTCTCAGATAATTTGGCAGGTTGGACAGAAGCCAATGCACCTCAAATGAATGTCTGACCTCGCGAGGGGTCATTTGAGCCACAAGACATGGCGACAGCTGAGGAATGTATCCTCTATGGGGCAGGAGATGATGATTGGGACTATGATTATATGGGTCTGGCAGAAATATGCTCATAGACATGACCACACAAGACCCACAGGGGTAACACGCCAGATGCCCCTACTGATTAAAACGTCAATGACCGCCCCATCTATGTCCCCTGGACACAAATGGACAAAGACAATTTGAAGAAACGACTCCTGCCCCTCACAGAGGGCGCTGGGAAGTGGATACAGGCCTTTGAAAAACACACTGCAGGGGCACCATTGGCCATTGGGGATGTAAAGACCTCCCTGATCGGAGAGGATGCTGAAGAGATGTTCACACGCATTGACAAAAGACTTTCCACCACTGATACACTATGTGATGGTAATTCATTGAATAAAATCAGAGCAGCCATCTGGAACCAACTGCCGCCCGAAAGTTTCCCGATGTCCCTGACATTGGGTCTCTGATGTCGCAAACAATGCAACCCAATGAAGACCCAGAGCGGCGCATTTCAAGAATGAAGGAAAAATGGCATCAGGAATTGGGGGAGAGATGCAGTACCACAACGAGGCATACACCGGTTAAGACAGCCCACAGATAACTCTTGTGTGTCCGGTGTTATCGTGCCTAGCAGGTGTTAGAGAGGTCCTGTTGTGCTTGTCGCGATTAACAACAAAACATATAGTTTTATGATTGACACAGGTGCTACCTATTCCTGTATTAAGGAAGGTGCACTGCCGATCTCCAATCACATTGCGGACACACAGGGTTTCTCTGAGGCAATAACAAGGGTTCCCTTTACCAAGCCAATACCAATAGAAATAGGAGGAAAACGTGTGGAGCAGCGTCTGCTATACTCAACACAGTCCCCAGTACATCTCTTGGGCCGTGACCTCATGGCAAAGCTAAACATGACGATCCACTTTGATGAAACTGGCACAATGATTTGTTCAATTCCAGGTACCCCTTTAGCCAGAATGATGGCAGTCACTGTGGACTCCTCCTTCAGAGATCAAACGAGAGCCCGCCCAGTGGATGAGCAAGCATTCTCCACTGCGGTACACATCGTTGTTGCCAACACACCAGAAATGCATGGCCGCACTGTCCAGCTCCCACAAGAGTTTCTCTTTTGTCGTCAATCACAGAACATCCAAAGGCCCGACAAACACATGATCTTAGCTATACATGCTCTTGAAAATACATCCACATATGGAGCATTCCTAGCAATTGAAAACTACGCCCACACGTGGGCCTGTGTTATTTTCATTGAGCCACACCAATTGCTGAGACACATTTCAGATCACCAGCTCTTTGGTGATCCTGAAGATTATGGGAAAACCAAGATTGTCTATCAAAATCCAGTCTCCTTATCAGTGACAATTGAAATTAGAACGCCAACTCCACCCACACCTCTCGACCCCACATGTGATTCAGACTTAGCTCAAGTACCGAGCATCCTTTGGATGACCAGACCAAATGATGTAGGGCTCATTAGATCAGCGGCACCATTCAGAGTGACACTGAAACAGGGCGCCATACTCCCCAGAGTGCGCCAGTACCCCCTGTCCAAGGAAGCAGAAGAGGGAATTGCCCCCACCATACAAGCATTACTTGATCAGGGTGTGATATACCCCTGTGTCTCGCCTTGCCACACCTGTCTATTTCCAGTGCGGAAAGGTAAGACTAATCAATGGAGGCTGATTCATGACCTGCGTCCACTTAATAACATTGTTATACCAGAATTCCCAATCGCCCCTGACCCTTCAGTGATCCTTACCAACATCCCACCTGATACAGAATATTTTTCCGTCATTGACCTGACAAATGCCTTTTTCAGTGTCCCGTTGCACCCAGACAGTCAGTACCTCTTTGCGTTCTCATTCAGAAATGTCCAATTCTCATACCGAAGGTTAGCTCAGGGCTGCGGCGAGTCCCCCAGTGTCTTTAACAGAGATGTCAGGGATGATTTGGCAACCTTCCAGTGTGACAGCACACTGTTACAGTATCTTGATGACATATTGCTCTGCAGCACCACTGAACAGCAGTGCAGGAAGGACACCATAGCATTGCTCACACCGCTAGCACTTAGAGGCTACAAAGTAGACAAAAAGAAGCTTCAATACTGCCAGAAAGAAGTGCAATACCTTGGACAGGTGCTCTCAGCGCCAGGGAGAAGAGTCACCCCAGACAGAATGCAAGCTATACAGGGTGCACCCGAGCCACAGTCAGAGACCTGCAGACATTCCTAGGCTTAGTGAATTATGTCTGACAATGGGTCTTTGATTTTTCCACCATTACTGCCCCCCAGTTAAAAGCTGTTAAAATGGCCATGGACAGACATAATAAAATAGATTGGACACCTGAAATGACCACAGCCTTTGCGCAGTTGAAAAATTAGTTTACAAATGCACCAGTGGTAGGATCGCCCAACTACACCAAAGAGTTCTACTTGTTCACTCACTGTAATGGACAGGTTATGCCAGCAGTGCTCACTCAAGAGTACCCCCTGGGCCACAGACCAATTGCTTACTTCAGTGGCATGTTAGACTCTGTAATGAGGGGTCATTACCCCTGCGAACAAGCACTAGCGGCCGCAGCATTTGCTGTCGGAAAGAGCACCCCCATAGTCATGGGTTCCCCATTGACACAGTCCACAGATCATGCTGTTTTTGCAATAATACAGAAAGCTAAAACTACCCTCACCGCGCAGAGCGTCAGGCTATGAAGTTATATTGTCATTGCCATTTCTGAAGATTGTTAAGTGCCACACAGTGAATCCCACCATGGTCTTTGCCCACCTCATTGCCAGCACAGATGATGATCCCCATGACTGTGCCATGTACTGCCCAGACGAGCCAGGGGCAGCGAAAGAGGACCCGTTGCCGGATAGTACCGTATACCATTGACCAGGACACCGGAGTCAGGTACACAGGCGCTGCAGTGGTTCAAGCTCAACAAAATGACTCCTCTGACTCACTAGACATTGTACAGCAAATAACATTGCTCTCACATTTCTCAGCACAAGCAGCAGAGCTAGTGGCACTGATTGCTGCCTTAAAACTTGGAGCAGATAAACGCATCACTGTATATTCAGGCTCTGCATATGTCACAACAACAACACGCTCTAGCATCTTGCGATGGAAAAGACGTGGGTTTCTCAAATCAGATGGCACACCTGTTATGCACAGACAATTGTTAGAAGAACTCATAGATGCACTCACGCTGCCAGCTGAGGTAGCTGTAGTAAAATGCACAGCGCACACCAATGGCCAAGATTTTGTCTCTAGAGGCAGCGATCTGGCAGATTGGTCAGCTTAAATGGCCGCCAGAGGACCCCAGTCAACGTCACCGCCCACCACAGTACCACCTACGGCTCAGTGTGCTCCCATCTTACTTGCCCAACACGCCCCTTCAGCAGTACAACCAGACACCTTAGTGCAGGTAATAATGCCCCTCATCCACCGCCTTTGGATACCCCTGATTCAGTCCTTCCCTACACCCTTGATAGTACACAGCAATATGATCACATAGCACAGTTGCACCTTAGAGAGATGCAGGAGAGCGCTCCACTTGAAGAAAAAGAGCTATGGAAAAAGGGAGGAGTACAACAGGATGCCTCAGATTTCAATTATATGCTGACAATCACAGGAAAGCCTGTCATGCCACAGGCCTCGTTGCAAGTGGCACTCACTCAGTTACACCTTCCCACACATATCTCTCGTGATAACACGTCCACCACCTTACAGGCTGATTGGTTCATTCCCAATGCTTATGCAACTTTTTGTTCATCAGTGCCTCATTTGTCAGCAATACTCACCCAACCCCAGCATGAAAACAGCTGCATCAACTATACCAAAGCCCCAAGGTCTTTTCAAAGAACTCCACATTGATTATGTAGACATGATTGACAGGTGCCAAAATGATTGATACCTCATTGTGGTGGTTTGCCCATTCTCATGATGGATTGAGGCTGGACCTTGTGTCCACTGTGATGCCAAAGCCGCAGCCACCTTTCTACTCCGCGAGGTTGTTTCACAATGGGGTTTGCCAGACGCCATTCGCTCCGACAACGGAAGCCATTTTTCAAACGCCATTTTTGCCCTGCTCACCACCATGTTAGGAATTAAACACAAACTAACATCAGTCTATCACCCACAAAGAAATGGCGTTTGTCAACGCCTTAACGGCCTACTGAAGGGTACAATAAGTAAGATAAGCGCCACCATTGGAAAGAAATGGCTTTATTGCCTACCCATTGCTCTGTTTTCACTTAGAAACACTCCCAGTTCTGATCACCACCTCACACCTCACCAACTTGTCACTGGCAGATCAGTGAATGTAACAGTTCCTCCCACCAGATCCAAACGAGACTCTGAAAGTTCCACTGAAATTGTTAAAAGTAAATTGTATGACTATTCATGTGCACTAACCCGTGCCTCACAGTTCCTTTCTACTCAGATATCAAAAACGAAGAACAAGAGTCCCCTTTCTGATGAACTTCCACCTATCTGTCCTGGGACACAGATCTTTGTCCGAAAAGCTATTAGGAAGTGGAAGTTTGACGAACCCTTTACAGTCATCAACTCTTCACCCACAGCTGTCCGCATCACTGAGACAAAAGCATGGATACACCGGAGTCACCTCAGGATCGATCCGGCGCCAATCCACAACTAAGTGATGAACAAGAGGAGGGCGTCATCTTTCCATTAACTATCCTAGAACAGGAGGATGGAGCCCGCATGGTGGTCTATGGATTCCGACACAGCCGAGGCACCCCTCGCCCTGGCATTTCATATAGAAAGTTATGCACTTATCTTGTGATATTTTATACAATCTTTAGCATAGCAATTGCAATGTTTGTATGGTTTACAGTCATTTCCATCTGTGTAGATGAGAAGGCTCATGCTATCAATCAGGTCGCGATTGCCAGCACCACTATGCACCCCTGGTTATCTCCTCATTTTTCTGAGAGTTCACACATTAAGAAAAGCACCCTCAAGGGTACAAGAAGAGTAAAATCTTTTGTTCGCACTGCTACCACCCCAGAAATAAAGAGAGCTCAACATCCACAGTCAATCTAGTTAGCAGCTCCCACTCCTATGGGCCCCCCACCCTGACCTTGTCTGCACTCCCTGTTAATTATACAGAATGGGACCAAGTAGTGGATCTCACAGTGATCCCCCGTAGACAGTCCCGCAGAGTTAGACGGGGTAGGCCAAGGTTTGGAGGACCCGTAGACCCAGCCAACGTAAACAGGCCGCATCAGATTTGATCAACGCTCTTCAGGACACGATTGTTTACACATCTGACCAGCATTCCATGCCCGCCTTCCATTCCCCACGTCCTGACCACTCAGCAGGTGATCATGGGTCCCATAACGCTTTGTTAGATAACATGTGGTACAGGCATATGACAGCTGTACCGAAAAAGGTGACGAAGGAGTCGTGTTTTGTGTGCTCACACATTCCCCATGCAGTAGGCGCAGACAAATTGATTTTTCCCAGAGAAATACCACCACCGACTGCCAATTGTCTCCTCCACCTGTTTCTTTGCTGTATACACGGACAGATCCAGCTTCGGTCAGCAGAAATTGACCCCGTGTTTGTAAACACCACAGAATGGGACTATAAAAAACTCCCGCACAGGGTTGTGACTGACGTGTCAGAGTATGAAAGGGGGATGGAGAATATATATATGGGGGTAATACCAACTGACATGATTCCAGTAATACGGCAGTATGAGCGCATTTTTGAGGAATTTGGGTACTCAACCTTTTCCACCCCCCCGCAGTATGCGACAAAAAGGGCACGACCATACCTCCATAATTTCAGAGGATGGAGCACAGATTGGCCAATGCCCTTGCATGTTCAGAACTGTGCTGCTTGTACAGGCCCATATTTATTTCAACAACAAATGGCACAGTCCACACAACCTGACATGTGAGGCAGCTTCCTTAGGAAGACCCTGTATAGTGACAGAGTATGAACAATATGTTGATCTGTACATTGAGACAGAGTGCGAAGAGATTTGGGCACAAGAAACTAGAAGGTATACCTTTGACAAGGGCACAACTTATAAATGGAAAAGAGCGTACAAGCTAAAATCTCCTCTCCTTTGCTTCCTAGGCAATGGTACAATTCCTGTGGGCCGCAAAACCGGATGCAATAACACCATCATTAATTTGGACCTCCAAGACGGCAGCTCTAGCCTCATGGACATCTATTGGGCCTGCGGAGAACGCCTTTATCTCCGGTTGCCTTCCCAGTGGAATGGCCTGTGTACCATGGTCACTATGCATGAACTGCATCCGGTAGTCCCAGCATCCAATATTTCCCACATTCATACCCACCCGATGACAGGTGATGTCACTCCTCTCCACCGGCACCGACGGAGTGCCCAGTATTTTGCCAACTACGCTTTTCCTCAGGAATTTTGCCTCTTCAACGATGCCCAGCTGTTCTTCGGAGACGTGGTCCCCCTGTTTCAGGCGTCAGACAAATCCCAATGGCTGCAGGTGACCGCTACAAACTTATGAAGCTCATTAACAACACCCGAGAGGGGTTCAACGCAATAAAGTAACAAATACGTCCCTTGAGACTTACGGTTCTAGAGCACAGATATGTTCTAGATCAGATGACTGCAATGGAGGGTGGAGTCTGTGCCAAAATTGGGAAATCCTGCTGCACGTTCATACCATTGAACGATGTGGATAATGGGACTCTCTCAAAGGCAATTGAGGAATTGGACAATCTGGGGAAAAAGATGCAAGAGGAGGGAGGTGCCGAAGCAGACGTTTTTCATAACTGGTTTAACTTTAACTGGATGCCTTCAAGGCTGACTGCTATCTTGAAAATTGTTCTACCTATTTGCTGCGTGTTGATGCTTGTGTGTTGCGGTGCACGGATCTTAATAAAGTGTGTCCAAAGATTCAGTACTAAAGTGGTAGGGATGAACAACGCACAGAGAGAAATATACTCAGAAACATACAAGAGAGCAGGGAGTGGGGAGGGACAAGCACTGTTAAAAAATAGTGGAGCTCACCATCCCTGACTCCAACACATCGCAGGTTCCCATTGATGCCCATTACCAGGTGCCTAATGCTCCCCCACTTCCCCCGGGGAGAGACCGAGTACATCCATATGAGACATTGACTACCAGATCTGAGGGAGACTATGTAGAATTGAGAGCCAACCTAGAAAAGGAGTACAAACAGCCCTATTGCAATGATACGCCCTGGGTACCGCAACAAGAAATACAGCCATTCAAATATGCTGTAAGATTGTTGTTCAAAAATGAACAAGAGGAGGGAAATGAGACAGGGTCCTGTGTTACCATATAAAATGCCCTGGGCCATCCTTGCCACGCCAGCCAGCATGAAGCCCTTATATAGGCCCTGCCTGCCTGATCTACAGACCCTTGTTAAATTGACCAGACTTCTGTACCCATTTTTCTGAACACAGCAGGCTCTAAGCCTCTGTGACTGGAAACTCAAGCAGCTTCTCTCTGCGAAGCACCCTGGCCCCCCACCCCACTGTCTTCGTGTGGTTAACTTTCTCTGTGAGACCAACAGTAGTTCCTCTCTCTCACACCTTTCTCACACCACAAGAACACAGAAGTTTTGACCGCAAGACAACAACTGATCATGAGAATACAGAACTTCTCATGAAGTAGGGAAAAGGGAAGTAGGTACTGTGGCAAGTTGGGAGTTGTTTTATTTATCTGTTGTTTATATTATCGCCATCTTCTCGCTTGCCCTATGGAACTTAAGACCTGCACTTAGCTGGGACACTGACCCCTGACCAGGTGAAGTTCCGACTTTTTGTAAATATTGACTTTACTTCTCAAAAACTGTACGCCTGCGGGTATTATTGACGTCAGCATAACTGACCAGTTCCGCATTTAATTTCTGCTTTTAGGGGTATAAGAATGAACCCCCCCGCCAATCTTTGCACTACCACTCTGTCTGATGCCACAGGTCACAGACCGTATGTGTGTGTGTACTCCCCAAGAGCTCTTGATTTTTGTGGGTTTTTCTTTTAAGATACAATTTAGCTTGTCATAGATTATATTTGCCTGTTTGTCATTAAATTGATGTTTTTTTGTTTGAACTTTAAAACTTATATTGCAATTGCTAAGCAGTTTCTCTTATATTAATTGTGTCTTTTTAGCATCACAGCCAAAACCTGGTTTGTATGTAGAGAGAATTCTGTCAGATCAGATCAGAAAAACTTTATTCGATTGTAAGAAAAACAATCATAAAAGTGTACATAAATAAAATACAGCAAATACATGTAAGTCATAAAAACTTGGGTAAGAAAAGCATGATGCCCAAAGGTATACAAGAAAATACATTATAAAATCATCCTTTTTCTAGTAAAATCCACTTTTTTCAAATAAGAAGTGACTGTTGCAACGCAAAGGTAGTTATCCAAACGTTGGATCTCATACAGTGCACGGCGACATTGACGATGTCCAATCATCTTTAGGAAGGGCAAAAATATAATTCGCCTATCATGGATATAAAAACGACAAAATAATACAACATGCATGGTACTTTGAGGAGAGGTTTCATCACAGGGGCATGGGGACAAATCATGAGACCAGTCGTTGATTGTGGGAAAGCTAACCAATCTGTGAAAGATATTAAATCTAAAACGACAGAGTAAAAATCGGTCAAAGTTATTCGGTACATAAGTCAAGTAGGGTTGAATATTAAAAGTAGTTAAAACTAATTCATGTTGAAGGACAGTTGGTTTTAAAACCTCCACAGCACATCTTAAGGATTCTAGGTGTGTCAGGCATTCTTTTTTAAGATCCTTTCTGGAAATAGCTGAGATAGTAAGCGGATTTAAAAAATACTCTAATTTGCCTATATCAGATAGAAAATTACGTACATATCTGAGCCATGGTATCCTCATGTATCCATCTAACTTAATAACATCTGACAAAATATCTCTATTAAGCTTAGGTTCTTCTTTTGACCATACCCTGTGCCATAACAGTACGGGTTCTAGCTTAATAAGGTCAGATATAAAAGAGAGACCCAGTTCTGTGTGACAATTATAACTAGAGGAACTATTAGGAACCGCGAGGATAAATTTCAAAAAGGTATTCTCAACAACCTGGAGCGGGATCGGGTCCACTATCCCCCATATTCCGCTACCATACATAGCGCCAGATAAATATTTAGCTTTATAAATTTTAATTAGCTCTGCGGGGGGTCGAGTACCTAGTTTCCCCGAGAAGGACCTAAGAGCAGCTGTCGAATGTATCATCGCCTGTTTTTTTACAACCAATGCCTCGCCCCAAGAATCCTTCTGCGTAAATAAGATACCAAGGTAGGAAAATTGTTGAGTAAAAACCAGCCGTTGTCCTTCAATAAAAATAGGCTTTTTTGATTTTACATTTCTGCCACAGTGCATGATAAATGTTTTTGCTATGTTTACTTTTAGGCCCAATTCTGACATGAAGAGGGCAAAACTAGCAACCACGCGCTGTAGTCCCAGTTGAGTGCGGGACATCAATACAGCGTCATCCGCATACATTAGTAACGGGATTGGACGGCCAACAACATAGGGGGGATCAAATTTGTTGTTGCACAAGGCTTTCTCCAAACCATTTATATACAAATTAAAAAGGAAAGGGGCCAGGACACAACCTTGCCTGACCCCACTCCTGATTGGAATTTTACCAGTGCATTCCCCTTTTTGGCCATAACGTACAGATGCAGAATCTTCACTATAAAAACATTTAAGAAAATAAATAATATTGTCTTCAACCCCAAGTTGTTCCAATAATATCCACAGTTTGGAATGAATCACACAATCAAAGGCGGCTGAAAGATCAACAAAGGCTACAAACAGATTCTCCCTCCTGGCTCTGGTATATTTCCCCGTTAACATCAGAAAGTTTAAGCCTTGTTCCACAGTTCCTAATCCAGTGCGGAAACCGTATTGTAGGTCATAGAGGATAGAATTGTCATCAGCCCATCGAAGTAGTCGGTCCAGAATTATTCGTCCTGCTATTTTTGTGAATGAATCTAAAAGAGAAATAGGTCTATAACAGGCCGGTTTGTGACGATCCCCTTATTTGTAGATAGGGACAATTATGGACTCCACCCAAGTGGGTAAAAAGCTAGATGCACAGCAGGCATTTAACACCTGAACCAGTAGGGGTGCCCACAATGACATAACTGCCTTAAATACGTCTATGGGCACACCGTCTGGGCCAGGGGCCTTCCCCCCCTTACTTGCTTGAATCGCTTTTTCAACCTCGGGGAGAGAAAACTGCATATCTCTCAAAGATGGATAATCAGAGGGTTTACAGGAGGTGGAATACGTACCGTCCCCCTCGTATACTTTTGAAAAGTGGCCAATCCACTCAACCTCAGAGATTGCGACTTCTAAGGTGGGACATGACTCTTCTCTGAATAGGGGGTTTCTGATGATCTTCCAAAAGCTTGCACTATCATTGCATAGCGACGCCTGGTGCAATGCTTCCCACGTATCCTTTCTTATCTCCTTTTTCCTGTCTTTAATAGCGAGTTTATACTGCAGCCTCAGTTTGCGCACATCTTCTAAACACCTGGGTTGTTTATGAAGTGCCTTCTTTAAGAGAGAGTACGCTTTGGTGCATCTGGAATTAAACCAGCTATTCCTCTGTACTTTGTTATGTCTATGTTGTCGTGCTAAGGAGGATCTAATCTCATTAGATATTGACAGAAAAGATGCCAATATATTATCTGGGGAAGCATCCTCTGTTAGGCATGTAATAAAGTCAGAGGCGCAGATGGTAAACACCTTTTTTAGCGTATGGGATTGATCCACCTTATCCCATTTGAGCGTAAAGCCATTGGTGGAACCAATGGCAAGGTTTTCCCATAATATATCTTTATCAGAGACAATTTTTGGGGCAGACCTCTTTGGGATAAAAATGGAAAAACAAAGTGGGAAGTGGTCGCTTAATGCAATATCGGACACCTCAAAGGTAACAATCGCACGAGCATGCCTATTAGTAATAAGTGCGAAATCTATCGTGGAGGTACAGCTTCGCCCATTAAAAGTTGGTGGAAGGGGAAATGGTGTTGAACACACCTCGTTTATGAAGGCAAATTGACCAATGAATTCATTCAATTGATCACCCAGGCTAGAATGATTAAAATGGGACAAGCTCAAACCATCATCCTCGCTACCTATGCCACATCTATTATCTGCCGTCATATTGCATAAAGTACAATTGAAGTCTCCCACAAGCAGTATAATCAAATTGAAACCAGACAGTATTGATTTCCCTGGGGGGGATATTATTGTATAAATTGGGCAATACTATCGGAGTGTATAAATCCAAAACTATTATTAGAGCCTGGAAATAACAATCTATAACTGGTTCCATAATCTTTAATGTATGTAGCTTATTGGATATATAGGTCGTCAAACCCCCCTTGGCCCTACCATGCTGGGTACCCACCACTGGGGTATGAAATGTTTTGAACCCATTTAGGTGTACCGGGTCCTTGCTCCATGTTTCTTGCAAGCAAATAATATCTTGCAATTTAATGAAGTCTTGCCAAAGTGGGTTGCCAATTTTAGATTTAACACCAGCAATGTTCCAAGAACAAATGCTGCAAGGAAGGGATCCTAGGGGGGGACAAACAGGCCGAGTCATGGTGGAATCTGGCAAGGAAAGTATAAGTCCACTCTCATTTCCCTCCCCAAGTCCTACATCCAAATCTGCCGACCCACCTACATTGTGCTCAGAGTCTGGTGAGCTACATGGTGCCCCCAAATTTCCCTTATTATTATCCATAGGATCACAGCTATCTTCTGCCACAATAGTTAGAATGTTTTGGGAATAATGGGGTTGCTGTCAATCATTACTATCTAGGCCACTTAGAATATCAAAGTGATTAAATGTTGATATATTATATCTTTCCCCTTGGGGGTACCCCAGATTATGCAAATGAGGGCCATAACCCCTCAGTCTTTCCCGTTGTAAAGGGGAATAGAAAAAGTCAAGGGGGACGATATTGACATAATCAGCCACTAAGTGGCCAGTGTAACATTTTTCGAGTATATGGTTGACCAGCAAAGGGGACCGGAAAGATATGATCACACAGTCTCCTCTCAGGGATTTGGCTGACGGACCAAGCCAGCGAACTCTTCTTATCATTTTAAAATTTGAGAAGAGAGCTGTATTCGACCCAAATTTAATACATAAATAATGAAGGGCCTTGTTCCTCAATGTTGACCAATGTTCGAGGGCATTTGGAGGTAGAGATGGAACATTTACTAGTACCACAGTATAGGGACAAGCCTCAGGAGGAAGGTTCAACGTAGGTAAGCTAGATGTAGAAGATGTCTCATTGATGTCTGTAACAGGTCTTACAATAGTGGGACCTACATTATGAGCTGGAATTGGGGGTCCAACGATGTTTATACCATCTGGAGTAGTGTCACTTATACCAGTGGCCTCCTTCTGTGTAGAACCATCAAACCTCTTTGATATTATTGCTGAATTGCCATGGACGGTTAGAGAGGATATTTGGGGTGCCACGGTCGGTAAAGTAGAAGGTGCGTTAACCACTGGGGTATTTGAAGTTCCCACTGCATGAATTTCCATATCATTGACCCTAGATTCAATGTTTGTTAATTTTGTCATGAGCGGTGCAATTAGAGTAGTTAACATGCCCTCCATTTCCCCCCAAAAGTTCTCCTCTAATATCAGATTATTCTTACAGCTATTGGAAGGGGGAGCTAAAGTATTGTTATTACCCATTTTTCTTTTTCCTTGTACCACCTTAGTTTCGCCAACAACTTTACAGGATTTAATAGGTCGCTTCCTTGTGACATTAGTTATTTGCGGCCCTTCCTTGTTACAATGATTTTGCTTGCTCTTCGCCTTCTGGCCTCTAGTTGTCATTTGTGGCACGTCACCACTAATACTAAGCACTGAACTAGTAGTGGAAATTGGACCTAAGGGTGAATCCAGTCCCGTCTGTACTATAGGGTCCTCGTGCAAAGGTGGGGACGTAGGCGGATCATTTGTGGAAAATATGGCCGGAGACAAGGAAAGCCTAGATTGGGTAGACAAGAGGTCTCCAGCAGGCTGCTGCTGGGATGTTAAGCTATCCCTTAATTCTTGTCGTGGTCTTGTTACTGGGAGACCAATAAATTATGGTACTATTAAGGAATCCTGGGACAAAGTAGTATAAATAGATGCATTATTGACAGACAGGGGCGGAGGCAGGCCTGCAGGGAGTGACAGGCGCCTTTCGGTGCTCTCAATGGCGGATGCAACTACCCCAATTGTCTTTTGAAGCATAAGGTCAATAGCTGTCAAAGTTGGTAAAGTAATATTATTTTGCCTTATATCCGGTTGGACAAGTAGAGCCTTGCGTTTCCCCGTGATGACTATCGTCCCAATGCAACAATGACCAACTCAATGCAAACCGACCTTATACGGTGAGTGTATGTAATGCCATCAAAATACACATAACCATTACAACGGTCAAAATCCAAGGGAAATATTAAAAATGAAAGTGTTGGTTAACTGAACCAAGAGATGTGGCCCGGTCCGGCCTCCTACGGCCCCGGACGGCCACAGACGGTCCCGCCCTTGTCCCGGGCTTCTCCCGGCGCCGCCCGCGCGCGGTCCCGCGATGCGGAGGGCGGAGTTGTTTTTAAGGCGCCTTCAGGCGCGAAATGCCCCTTCCGGGATCACAGGCAGAGGGCAAAGGAGCCTGGGAGATGTAGTCTTGGTGTACCCATCTCGGTACTAGCGCCACACACACCACCACCGCGGCGAGAGGGAAAAGAGTCACACAGCCGCCTGCCCTCGCAAACAGCCAGCAGGTAAGGACAGCGCCTCCAACAAGTGTCTGCAAATGTTTCAGGAAACCCCTGTCTTGATCAAAGCTGGGCATTTCATATTGTATTTAGAAATATGTCTTTGAGGGTTTAAACTGTTCACTTCAAATTGCTTTCTGAAGTGTTTTCCTTTTAGTAAGTTCAAATGCTTTCTGAAATTCCATTGAAAGTCATGTAAAATAATGCCTTCTGATAATGTGATTATCTGTGAGAACAAACCGGCTTCCATCTGTTTTCAGTTATCATTTCTTTGAAGCTGTGTCTTCTAATAAATTGGTTGAACCTTTTTGACTTGGTTTCTGTGACTCACGTTTGCTTTCCTCATCTTTAGTATGGGCACCGGCTCAAGTTAAGCTGCCCACAAAACCCTCCCTGCAACAGAATGCGGCCGCCTGTTTTTTTAAACTATTTATTCACTTTATTTTGTTGTTGTTTACAAGCGCCCCATGCCACGCTTTCACCTTTAATGAAGGCCGCGGATGCCATTGAACTGAAAGCGTGGTATGGGGTGCTGTAACAAAAAAAAGCATTTGTTTATCAACATGACAAACAAATGCATTTTTTTGTAAAAGCGGCCCATACCACGCTTTCACTTTAGTGGCGGCCGTGGCCCTTTCCATAGATGCGGCGTGTCTAAAGAAAGGGGCGTGGCCTCTATTAACATGAAAGCGCCGCATGCGGAGCTTGTAAACAAAAAATATTTGCAATGCAATAGTTCTCACATTCGCAAGAATTTAAGCTAGGCTTTTACTACGCCAATAGCTCAAAATCTCGTAAATGTGAGACCTATTGAATTGCATAAGCTTGTTCTCTTTGTGGTGGCCCCAGGATGGTGGGGTCTCCGCCAACGATGCCCAAAGTTCCAGGGAAGCTGCAGGAGTGCACACCTTCCCTCTGGCAGCCTAAGAAACGTTTTTAAAATATAGTGGCCCTGAGACAGCAGGGTCTGGAAATAGATGAGTATCACAGGCCTTGTAAGGATTTGTAACCACTTCCTAGGCTGGAGCATGTGCTTCTCAGCTGGGAGTGCAGCACCCTCTAGGGGCCCAGTCTTTGGCTGCAATTACTGTGGCTAAAGGTGGTGAAGGAAAGGTACATGTGGTACAGCTTCCTCTAGGGGAGAGGTCTATGGCTACATGTGTTTGAGATCACAATCTAATGCTCTCAAGGGGCATTAGATGTACATGTGGTACAACGCCATCTAGGGGTGAAGTGCACGTTTGCATGTGTTTGAGATCACAATGTGATGCTCTCGAGGGGCATTAAATGTACATGTGGTACAACGCCATCTAGGGGTGAAGTGCACGTTTGCATGTGTTTGAGATCACAATGTGATGCTCTCGAGGGGCATTAAATGTACATGTGGTACAACGCCATCTAGGGGCGAAGTGTGTGTTTGCATGTGTTTGAGATCACAATGTGATGCTCTCGAGGGGCATTAAATGTGCATGTGGTACAACGCCATCTAGGGGCGAAGTGTGTGTTTGCATGTGTTTGAGATCACAATGTGATGCTCTCGAGGGGCATTAAATGTGCATGTGGTACAACGCCATCTAGGGGCGAAGTGTGCGTTTGCATGTGTTTGAGATCACAATGTGATGCTCTCGAGGGGTATTTTCTACCATTGCATTTTCAATGCTGCAATTATTTAAAAACACACAGGCACATGAAGTTCATTTTAGTAAATGGTTTATTGGTTGAAATTACGATGTTGACAGCCACTCGTCATCAAAGTACACATGCTTTTGTACATATGCTTTTGTTACCAGTAATAAGTAGGACTGGGTGGAGCTCACCGAGTTAACTCCACCAAATTCCACCGAGTACCGCGAGCGGAGGGATTACAGCTCGGCCATATGGCCGCTGCTAAATTATTCACTCACTGAGTTTTTTATTACAAGTCAGTGGTTACTCTGGAGAGGTCTGTAACAGTAACTGCCCTGTGCCTGTGACAATAGCAGGCCTGTACCCGTGTAACAGTAACTGCCCTGTGTCTGAATAGTAGTAGCGGGCCTGACCCGTGTAACAGTAACTGCCCTGTGCCTGTGAATAGTAGTAGAGGGCCTGTCCCCATGTAACAGTAACTGCCCTGTGCCTGTGAATTGTAGTAGAGGGCCTGCACCCGTGTAACAGTAACTATCCTGTGCTTGTGAATAGTAGTAGAGGGCCTGTACCCATGTAACAGTACCTGCCCCGTTCCCATGAATAGTAGTAGCGGGCCTGTACCCGTGTAACAGTAACTGCTCTGTGCCCTTGAATAGTTGTAGCGTGCCTGTACCTGTGTAACAGTAACGGTCCTGTTCCTATGAATAGTAGTGGCGAGCCTGTAACAGTGTAGCAGTAACTGTCCTGTGCCTGTGAATAGTAGTAGAGGGCCTGTACCCATGTAAAAGTAACTGCCCTGTGCCTGTGAATAGTAGTAGAGGGCATGTACCCGTGTAAAAGTAACTGCCCTGTGCCTGTGAATAGTAGTGGAGGGCCTGTACCCATGTAACAGTAACTGTCCTCTACCCATGAATAGTAGTGGTGGGCCTGTACCCGTGTAACAGTAACTGTACTGTGCCTGTGAATAGTAGTAGCGGGCCTGTACCCGTGTAACAGTAACTGTCCTGTTCCCATGAATAGTAGTAGAGGGCCTGTACCCATGTAACAGCAACTGTCCTGTTCCCATGAATAGTTGTAGAGGGCCTGTACCCATGTAACAGTAACTGTCCTCTTCCCATGAATAGTAGTGGTGGGCCTGTACCCGTGTAACAGTAACTGCCCTGTGCCTGTGAATAATAGTAGCGGGCTAGTACCTGTGTAACAGTAACTGTCCTCTTCCCATGAATAGTAGTAGAGGGCCTGTACCCATATAACAGTAACTGTCCTGTTCCCATGAATAGTTGTAGCGGGCCTGTACCCATGTAACAGTAACTGTCCTGTGCCTGTGAATAGTAGTGGCGGGCCTGTACCTGTGTAACAGTAACTGTCCTGTTCTTATGAATAGTAGTGGCGGGCCTGTACCTGTGTAACAGTAACTGTCCTGTGCCTGTGAATAGAAGTAGCAGGCCTGTACCCGTGTAACAGTAACTGCCCTGTGCCTGTGAATAGTAGTAGCGGGCATGTACCCGTGTAAAAGTAACTGCCCTGTGCCTGTGAATAGTAGTAGAGGGCCTGTACCCGTGTAACAGTAACTGCCCATTGCCTGTGAATAGTAGTGGAGGGCCTGTACCCGTGTAACAGTAACTGCCCTGTGCCCCTGAATAGTAGTAGAGGGCCTGTACCCATGTAACAGCAACTGTCCTGTTCCCATGAATAGTTGTAGAGGGCCTGTACCCATGTAACAGCAACTGTCCTGTTCCCATGAAGAGTTGTAGAGGGCCTGTACCCATGTAACAGTAACAGTCCTCTTCCCATGAATAGTAGTGGTGGGCCTGTACCCGTGTAACAGTAACTGCCCTGTACCTGTGAATAGTAGTAGCGGGCTTGTATCCGTGTAACAGTAACTGTCATGTTCCCATGAATAGTAGTAGAGGGCCTGTACCCATATAACAGTAACTGTCCTGTTCCCATGAATAGTTGTAGCCGGCCTGTACCCGTGTAACAGTAACTGTCCTGTGCCTGTGAATAGTAGTGGCGGGCCTGTACCCGTGTAACAGTAACTGTCCGGTTCCTATGAATAGTAGTGGCAGGCCTGTACCCGTGTAACAGTAACTGTCCTGTGCCTGTGAATAGAAGTAGCAGGCCTGTACCCGTGTAACAGTAACTGCCCTGTGAATAGTAGTAGAGGGCCTGTACCCGTGTAACAGTAACTGCCCTGTGCCCGTGAATAGTAGTAAAGGGCCTGTACCTGTGTAACAGTAACTGCCATGTGCCTGTGAATAGTAGGAGCGGGCCTGTACCCGTGTAACAGTAACTGTCCTGTTCCCATGAATAGTAGTAGAGAGCCTGTATCCATGTAACAGTAACCGTCCTGTTCCCATGAATAGTAGTGGTGGGCCTGTACCCGTGTAACAGTAACTGCCCTGTGCCTGTGAATAGTAGTAGCGTGCCTGTACCTGTGTAACAGTAACTGTCCTGTGCCTGTGAATAGAAATAGCAGGCCTGTACCCGTGTAACAGTAACTGCCCTGTGCCTGTGAATAGTAGTAGAGGGCCTGTACCTGTGTAACAGTAACTGCCCTGTGCCTGTGAATAGTAGTAGAGGGCCTGTACCCGTGTAACAGTAACTGCCCTGTGCCCGTGAATAGTAGTAGAGGGCCTGTACCTGTGTAACAGTAACTGTCCTGTGCCTGTGAATAGTAGTAGAGGGCCTGTACCCATGTAACAGTAACTGCCCTGTGCCTGTGAATAGCAGTAGCGGGCCTGTACCCGTGTAACAGTAACTGCCCTGTGCCTGTGTATAGTAGTAGCGGGCCTGTACCCGTCTAACAGTAACTGCCCTGTGCCTGTAAATAGTAGTAGAGGGCCTGTACCCATGTAACAGTAACTGCCCTAAGCCTGTGAATAGTAGTAGTGGGTCTGTACCCGTGTAACAGTAACTGGCCTGTGCCTGTGAATAGTTGTAGAGGGCATGTACCCGTGTAAAAGTAACTGCCCTGTGCCTGTGAATAGTAGTGGAGGGCATGTACCCATGTAACAGTAACTGTCCTCTACCCATGAATAGTAGTGGTGGGCCTGTACCCGTGTAACAGTAACTGCCCTGTGCCTGTGAATAGTAGTAGCGGGCCTGTACCCGTGTAACAGTAACTGTCCTGTTCCCATGAATAGTAGTAGAGGGCCTGTACCCATGTAACAGCAACTGTCCTGTTCCCATGAATAGTTGTAGAGGGCATGTACCCATGTAACAGTAACTGTCCTCTTCCCATGAATAGTAGTGGTGGGCCTGTACCTGTGTAACAGTAACTGCCCTGTGCCTATGAATAGTAGTAACGGGCTTGTACCCGTGTAACAGTAACTGTCCTCTTCCCATGAATAGTAGTAGAGGGCCTGTACCCATATAACAGTAACTGTCCTGTTCCCATGAATAGTTGTAGTGGGCCTGTACCCATGTAACAGTAACTGTCCTGTGCCTGTGAATAGTAGTGGCGGGCCTGTACCTGTGTAACAGTAACTGTCCGGTTCCTATGAACAGTAGTGGCGGGCCTGTACCTGTGTAACAGTAACTGTCCTGTGCCTGTGAATAGAAGTAGCAGGCCTGTACCCGTGTAACAGTAACTGCCCTGTGCCTGTGAATAGGAGTAGAGGACCTGTACCCGTGTAACAGTAACTGCCCTGTGAATAGTAGTAGAGGGCCTGTACCCGTGTAAGAGTAACTGCCCTGTGCCCGTGAATAGTAGTGGAGGACCTGTACCCGTGTAACAGTAGCTGCCCTGTGCCTGTGAATAGTAATAGCGGGCCTGTACCCGTGTAACAGTAACTGTCCTGTTCCCATGAATAGTAGTAGAGGGCCTGTACCCATGTAATAGTAACTGTCCTGTTACCATGAATGGTAGTGGTGGGCCTGTACCTGTGTAACAGTAACTGCCCTGTGCCTGTGAATAGTAGAAGCGTGCCTGTACCTGTGTAACAGTAACTGTCCTGTGCCTGTGAATAGAAGTAGCGAGCCTGTACCTGTGTAACAGTAACTGCCCTGTGCCTGTGAATAGTAGTAGAGGGCCTATACCTGTGTAACAGTAACTGCCCTGTGCCTGTGAATAGTAGTAGAGGGCCTGTACCCGTGTAACAGTAACTGCCCTGTGCCCCTGAATAGTAGTAGAGGGCCTGTACCTGTGTAACAGTAACTGTCCTGTGCCCGTGAATAGTAGTAGTGGGCCTGTACCCGTATAACAGTAACTGCCCTGTGCCCGTGAATAGTAGTAGCGGGCCTGTACCCGTGTAAAAGAAACTGCCCTGTTCCCATGAATAGTAGTGGCGGGCCTGTACCCGTGTAACAGTAACTGCCCTGTGCCTGTGAATAGTAGTAGAGGGCCTGTACCCGTGTAACAGTAACTGCCCTGTGCCTATGACAGTAGCAGGCCTGTACCCGTGTAACAGTAACTGTCCGGTGCCCGTGAATAGTAGTAAAGGGCATGTACCCATATAACAGTAACTGCCCTGTGCCTGTGAATAGTAGTGGAGGGCCTGTACCCATGTAACAGTCACTGCCCTGTGCCTGTGAATTGTAGTAGAGGGCCTGTACCCGTGTAACAGTAACTATCCTGTGCCTGTGAATAGTAGTAGAGGGCCTCTACCCATGTAACAGTAACTTCCCCGTTCCCAGGAATAGTAGTAGCGAGGCTGTACCCGTGTAACAGTAACTGCTCTGTGCCCCTGAATAGTTGTAGCGGGCCTGTACCTGTGTAACAGTAACTGTCCTGTTCCTATTAATAGTAATGGCGGGCCTGTACCAGTGTAACAGTAACTGGCCTGTGCCTGTGAATAGTAGTAGAGGGCATGTACCCATGTAAAAGTAACTGCCCTGTGCCTGTGAATAGTAGTAGAGGGCCTGTACCCGTGTAACAGTAACTGCCCATTGCCTGTGAATAGTAGTGGAGGGCCTGTACCCGTGTAACAGTAACTGCCCTGTGCCCCTGAGTAGTAGTAGAGGGCCTGTACCCATGGAACAGCAACTGTCCTGTTCCCATGAATAGTTGTAGAGGGCCTGTACCCATGTAACAGCAACTGTCCTGTTCCCATGAAGAGTTGTAGAGGGCCTGTACCCATGTAACAGTAACTGTCCTCTTCCGATGAATAGTAGTGGTGGGCCTGTACCCGTGTAACAGTAACTGCCCTGTACCTGTGAATAGTAGTAGCGGGCTTGTATCCGTGTAACAGTAACTGTCCTGTTCCCATGAATAGTAGTAGAGGGCCTGTACCCATATAACAGTAACTGTACTGTTCCCATGAATAGTTGTAGCGGGCCTGTACCTGTGTAACAGTAACTGTCCTGTGCCTGTGAATAGTAGTGGCGGGCCTGTACCGTGTAACAGTAACTGTCCGGTTCCTATGAATAGTAGTGGCGGGCCTGTACCCGTGTAACAGTAACTGTCCTGTGCCTGTGAATAGAAGTAGCAGGCCTGTAGCCGTGTAACAGTAACTGCCCTGTGAATAGTAGTAGAGGGCCTGTACCCGTGTAACAGTAAATGCCCTGTGCCCGTGAATAGTAGTAGAGGGCCTGTACCTGTGTAACAGTAACTGCCCTGTGCCTGTGAATAGTAGTGGAGGGCCTGTACCCGTGTAACAGTAACTGCCATGTGCCTGTGAATAGTAGGAGCGGGCCTGTACCCGTGTAACTGTAACTGTCCTGTTCCCATGAATAGTAGTAGAGAGCCTGTACCCATGTAACAGTAACCGTCCTGTTCCCATAATTAGTAGTGGTGGGCCTTTACCCGTGTAACAGTAACTGCCCTGTGCCTGTGAATAGTAGTAGCGTGCCTGTACCTGTGTAACAGTAACTGTCCTGTGCCTGTGAAAAGAAGTAGCAGGCCTGTACCCGTGTAACAGTAACTTCCCTGTGCCTGTGAATAGTAGTAGAGGGCCTGTACCCGTGTAACAGTAACTGCCCTGTGCCTGTGAATAGTAGTAGAGGGCCTGTACCCGTGTAACAGTAACTGCCCTGTGCCCGTGAATAGTGGTAGAGGGCCTGTACCTAGGTAACAGTAACTGTCCTGTGCCTGTGAATAGTAGTAGAGGGCCTGTACCCATGTAACAGTAACTGCCCTGTGCCTGTGAATAGCAGTAGCGGGCCTTTACCCGTGTAACGGTAACTGCCCTGTGCCTGTGTATAGTAGTAGCGGGCCTGTACCCGTCTAACAGTAACTGCCCTGTGCCAGTGAATAGTAGTAGAGGGCCTGTACCCATGTAACAGTAACTGCCCTATGCCTGTGAATAGTAGTAGTGGGTCTATACCGTGTAACAGTAACTGCCCTGTGCCTATGACAGTAGCAGGCCTGTACCTGTGGAACAGTAACTGCCCTGTGCCTGTGAATAGTAGTAGAGGGCCTGTACCCGTGTAACAGTAACTGCCCTGTGCCTGTGAATAGTAGTAGGGGGCTTGTACCCATGTAACAGTAACTGCCCTTTGCCTGTCACAGTAGCAGGCCTGTACCCGTGTAACAGTAACTGCCCTGTGCCCGTGAATAGTAGTAGCGGGCCTGTACCCATGTAACAGTAACTGCCCTGTGCCCGTGAATAGTAGTAGAGGGCCTGTACCCCTGTAACAGTAACTGCCCTGTGCCTGTGAATAGTAGTAGAGGGCCTGTACCCGTGTAACAGTAACTGCCCTGTGCCTGTGAATAGTAGTAGCGGGCCTGTACCCGTGTAACAGTAACTGCCCTGTGCCTGTGTATAGTAGTAGCGGGCCTGTACCCGTGTAACAGTAACTGCCCTGTGCCTGTGAATAGTAGTGGAGGGCCTGTAGCCATGTAAAAGTAACTGCCCTGTCCCCGTGACAGTAGCAGGCCTGTACCCTTGTAACAGTAACTGCCCTGTGCCTGTGAATAGTAGTAGAGGGCCTGTACCCGTGTAACAGTAACTGCCCTGTGCCCGTGAATAGTAGTAGAGGGCCTGTACTTGTGTAACAGTAACTGCCCTGTGCCTATGACAGTAGCAGGCCTGTACCCATGTAACAGTAACTGCCCTGTGCCTGTGAATAGCAGTAGAGGGCCTGTACCCGTGTAACAGTAACTGCCCTGTGCCTGTGAATAGTAGTAGAGGGCCTGTACCCGTGTAACAGTAGCTGCCCTGTACCCATGAATAGTAGTAGAGGGCCTGTACCCGTGTAACAGTAACTGCCCTGATCCCATGAATAGTAGTGGCAGGCCTGTACCCGTGTAACAGTAACTGCCCTGTTCCCATGAATAGTAGTGGTGGCCCTGTACCCGTGTAACAGTAACTGCCCTGTGCCTGTGAATAGTTGTAGCGTGTCTGTACCCGTGTAACAGTAACTGCTCTGTGCCTGTGAATAGTAGTAGCGGGCCTGTACCCGTGTAACATTAACTGTCCTGTGCCGATGAATAGTAGTAGCAAGCCTGTACCCATGTAACAGTAACTGCCCTGTGCCTGTGAATAGTAGTAGCGTGCCTGTACCCGTGTAACAGTAACTGCCCTGTGCCTATGAATAGTAGTAGAGGGCCTGTACCTGTGTAACAGTAACTTCTCTGTGCCTGTGAATAGTAGTAGCGTGCCTGTACCCGTGTAACAGTAATTGCTCTGTGCCTGTGAATAGCAGTAGCGGGCCTGTACCCGTGTAATAGTAACTGTCCTGTGCCCATGAATATTAGTTGCGAGCCTGTACCCATGTAACAGTAACTGCCCTGTGCCTGTGAATAGTAGTAGCGTGCCTTTACCCATGTAACAGTAACTGCCCTGTGCCTGTGCATAGTAGTAGAGGGCCTGTACCCGTGTAACAGTAACTGCCCTGTGCCTGTGAATAGTAGTAGAGGGCCTGTACCCATGTAACAGTAACTGCCCTGTGCTTAGTAGTAGTGGGCCTGTACCCGTATAACAGTAACTGCCCTGTGCACGTGAATAGTAGTAGCGGGCCTGTACCCGTGTAAAAGAAACTGCCCTGTTCCCATGAATAGTAGTAGTGTGCCTATACCTGTGTAACAGTAACTGCCCTGTGCCTGTGAATGTTATTAGAGGGCCTGTGCCCGTTTAACAGTAACTGCCCTGTGCCTATGACAGTAGCAGGCCTGTACCGTGTAACAGTAACTTCCCTGTGCCCTTGAATAGTAGTAGAGGGCCTGTACCCGTGTAAAAGTAACTGCCCTGTGCCCGTGAATAGTAGTAGTGGGCCTGTACCCGTGTAACGGTAACTGCCCTGTGCCTATGACAGTAGCATGCCTGTACCCGTGTAACAGTAACTGTCCTGTGCCCGTGAATAGTAGTAGAGGGCCTGTACCCATGTAACAGTAACTGCCCTGTGCCTGTAAATAGTAGTAGAGGGCCTGTACCCATGTAACAGTAACTGCCCTGTGCCTATGACAGTAGCAGGCCTGTACCCGTGGAACAGTAACTGCCCTGTGCCTGTGAATAGTAGTAGAGGGCCTGTACCCGTGTAACAGTAACTGCCCTGTGCCTGTGAATAGTAGTAAGGGGCCTGTACCCATGTAACAGTAACTGCCCTTTGCCTGTCACAGTAGCAGGCCTGTACCCGTGAAACAGTAACTGCCCTGTGCCCGTGAATAGTAGTAGCGGGCCTGTACCCATGTAACAGTAACTGCCCAGTGCCCGTGAATAGTAGTAGAGGGCCTGTACCCCTGTAACAGTAACTGCCCTGTGCTTGTGAATAGTAGTAGAGGGCCTGTACCCGTGTAACAGTAACTGCCCTGTGCCTGTGAATAGTAGTAGCGGGCCTGTACCCGTGTAACAGTAACTGCCCTGTGCCTGTGTATAGTAGTAGCGGGCCTGTACCCGTGTAACAGTAACTGCCCTGTGCCTGTGAATAGTAGTGGAGGGCCTGTAGCCATGTAAAAGTAACTGCCCTGTCCCCGTGACAGTAGCAGGCCTGTACCCTTGTAACAGTAACTGCCCTGTGCCTGTGAATAGTAGTAGAGGGCCTGTACCCGTGTAACAGTAACTGCCCTGTGCCCGTGAATAGTAGTAGAGGGCCTGTACTCGTGTAACAGTAACTGCCCTGTGCCTATGACAGTAGCAGGCCTGTACCCATGTAACAGTAACTGCCCTGTGCCTGTGAATAGCAGTAGAGGGCCTGTACCCGTGTAACAGTAACTGCCCTGTGCCTGTGAATAGTAGTAGAGGGCCTGTACTCGTGTAACAGTAACTGCCCTGTGCCTGTAAATAGTAGTAGAGGGCCTGTACCCATGTAACAGTAACTGCCCTGTGCCTATGACAGTAGCAGGCCTGTACCCGTGGAACAGTAACTGCCCTGTGCCTGTGAATAGTAGTAGAGGGCCTGTACCCGTGTAACAGTAACTGCCCTGTGCCTGTGAATAGTAGTAAGGGGCCTGTACCCATGTAACAGTAACTGCCCTTTGCCTGTCACAGTAGCAGGCCTGTACCCGTGTAACAGTAACTGCCCTGTGCCCGTGAATAGTAGTAGCGGGCCTGTACCCATGTAACAGTAACTGCCCAGTGCCCGTGAATAGTAGTAGAGGGCCTGTACCCCTGTAACAGTAACTGCCCTGTGCTTGTGAATAGTAGTAGAGGGCCTGTACCCGTGTAACAGTAACTGCCCTGTGCCTGTGAATAGTAGTAGCGGGCCTGTACCCGTGTAACAGTAACTGCCCTGTGCCTGTGTATAGTAGTAGCGGGCCTGTACCCGTGTAACAGTAACTGCCCTGTGCCTGTGAATAGTAGTGGAGGGCCTGTAGCCATGTAAAAGTAACTGCCCTGTCCCCGTGACAGTAGCAGGCCTGTACCCTTGTAACAGTAACTGCCCTGTGCCTGTGAATAGTAGTAGAGGGCCTGTACCCGTGTAACAGTAACTGCCCTGTGCCCGTGAATAGTAGTAGAGGGCCTGTACTCGTGTAACAGTAACTGCCCTGTGCCTATGACAGTAGCAGGCCTGTACCCATGTAACAGTAACTGCCCTGTGCCTGTGAATAGCAGTAGAGGGCCTGTACCCGTGTAACAGTAACTGCCCTGTGCCTGTGAATAGTAGTAGAGGGCCTGTACTCGTGTAACAGTAGCTGCCCTGTGCCCGTGAATAGTAGTAGAGGGCCTGTACCCGTGTAACAGTAACTGCCCTGATCCCATGAATAGTAGTGGCAGGCCTGTACCCGTGTAACAGTAACTGCTCTGTTCCCATGAATAGTAGTGGTGGCCCTGTACCCGTGTAACAGTAACTGCCCTGTGCCTGTGAATAGTTGTAGCGTGCCTGTACCCGTGTAACAGTAACTGCTCTGTGCCTGTGAATAGTAGTAGCGGGCCTGTACCCGTGTAACATTAACTGTCCTGTGCCCATGAATAGTAGTAGCGAGCCTGTACCCATGTAACAGTAACTGCCCTGTGCCTGTGAATAGTAGTAGCGTGCCTGTACCCGTGTAACAGTAACTGCCCTGTGCCTATGAATAGTAGTAGAGGGCCTGTACCCGTGTAACAGTAACTGCTCTGTGCCTGTGAATAGTAGTAGCGTGCCTGTACTCGTGTAACAGTAATTGCTCTGTGCCTGTGAATAGTAGTAGCAGGCCTGTACCCGTGTAATAGTAACTGTCCTGTGCCCATGAATAGTAGTAGCGTGCCTGTACCCGTGTAACAGTAACTGCTCTGTGCCTGTGAATAGTAGTAGCGTGCCTGTACTCGTGTAACAGTAATTGCTCTGTGCCTGTGAATAGTAGTAGCAGGCCTGTACCCGTGTAACATTAACTGTCCTGTGCCCATGAATAGTAGTAGCAGGCCTGTACCCATGTAACAGTAACTGCCCTGTGCCTGTGAATAGTAGTAGCGTGCCTGTACCCGTGTAACAGTAACTGCCCTGTGCCTGTGAATAGTAGTAGAGGGCCTGTACCCGTGTAACAGTAACTGCTCTGTGCCTGTGAATAGTAGTAGCGTGCCTGTACTCGTGTAACAGTAATTGCTCTGTGCCTGTGAATAGTAGTAGCAGGCCTGTACCCGTGTAATAGTAACTGTCCTGTGCCCATGAATAGTAGTAGCGTGCCTGTACCCGTGTAACAGTAACTGCTCTGTGCCTGTGAATAGTAGTAGCGTGCCTGTACTCGTGTAACAGTAATTGCTCTGTGCCTGTGAATAGTAGTAGCAGGCCTGTACCCGTGTAACATTAACTGTCCTGTGCCCATGAATAGTAGTAGCAGGCCTGTACCCATGTAACAGTAACTGCCCTGTGCCTGTGAATAGTAGTAGCGTGCCTGTACCCGTGTAACAGTAACTGCCCTGTGCCTGTGAATAGTAGTAGAGGGCCTGTACCCGTGTAACAGTAACTGCTCTGTGCTTGTGAATAGTAGTAGCGTGCCTGTACCCGTGTAACAGTAACTGTCTTGTTTCCATGAATAGTAGTGGCGGGCCTGTACCCCTCTGGTGAGCCTTTGATGCTTTTCTGACTCTGATTGTGAGCAGGGACTCCTTCCTGCATACAGAGAATGCTCCTTTGCTTGTTTGTTCAACACCTGCTCTTTTCCCCATTGCTCCTTCCCTACCACAGTGGAATACTTTCTTTTTTTCTACTACCCAACTGCACCCCGACCTCCACCAAATGTGCGGGCTACCCGGTGATAATTCCACAGAGCACCAGCGTCAGATGGTGTTAGATCAGACACAGAGCCCAGGGCTGCTGTGTCCCACCTTTGGGGTCAGGATGCGGTGTCCAGACAGTTTAATAACATGTGGTGGCAGGATTGGCAGCCCCTGGTGACTGTCTCAGTTTGGGAACATTAAGACACACCCCACGTGTGGCTTCGAAAGACTTGGGGTGTGGGGTAGAGGTGTTTTTATCAGTACACACAGTGAGAGAATGAGCGTTTGTCCTCCATTGATTTATTGAACCTTTACAGCTCTTATAGCGCCTAGGAGACCTAAGAATGGTCACAGAGAGAGTTTCCTAGAGTTTGTTAATGGCGTTGCTGTAATGAAAGGGGGTAAGGCATGGCTATAGAAGAACATGCAAATCATGAGAGTTGGGCCCTAATGACGGTCTGCGCAAACCTCGGGTGCAAATTGCGCATTGCGTCACTACCACTTCTGCAGAGTGTGCAGTTAGCGCTCAGTACAGATGTCCGAGGCTTGGAATGGAGGATTAGGATAACACACTAATCGTGCATGTTTTCCCCATTAACGAGGTGCAAAAATGGCACAAGTGTGACGTGGATAAAATAACGTGTAATTAGGAAACATATTGTAGGAGGCGTCAATAACACTTCACTGGTTGAGACGTGTTGGCCTATTCGTTTACTTTAGAGTTCTGGAAGAACACATTCCCCTCAGCCCCGTGGGGGTGGACCGCCAGTGCAGCATGGCACCATCATCAGAATAGCACTTTTTATAGGGGATGTGATCCCCGTGACAGAAGGTTCATGCATCATTGTACGCGGAGTGAGCTTACATTAGATGCCGGCGTGTGCAACGCCCCGGACCGGGCAAATTTCCACAACTGTTGCACTTGCCCCTTTTTGGCAGGTTCACCCCTAAACTTTTTGCCTTTCCTGTGACCTGGTATTGGTGGACCAATGTAAAGTGCGTGCGCTCTCTGAGTGCGTGTGGTGAGATTGGCCTGCCCTCTCATAGGAATGCATGGGGGATATGTGTGTCCATGGTAATTCCTGGTATGAGAGGAGTGCAGGGTCGAGTTTAGTATGTGCGAACTCGTGAGAATACAAGCTGCGCATGGTGTGCGCAGATTTATGGTGACTGGTGGAGAAGTGCCACTTCTAGAAGTTGGCACTTCTGTGTGCTGTGTGTCTGCCTGCCTGATGTGGAGTGCATGTCTGGCTTGTGATTGACAGGTGCTGGATGGTGTGGGGAATCCCAGGAGCCAGGGTGAGTCTGCCCAGAGCACCTAGCCCCCACCTGACAAAGGAGAGAGGAGCTGAGCAAAACACAGTGCTCTAAAGCTCCCCTATGCCAGTTCTGACTGGTATCCCTAAACCCTGTGCTGTCACACAAAGGGAGTTGCTAATATAAATATAGGGGCTGTGCCCCCATAAAATTGTTCAGTGTTCCTGACGGAGGTGGGGCTTGCTGCTGCTGGGGCCCAGCTCTGCCCCTGAAACCTCTCCTGGACTTTTCCTGAAGGAGCTCTGGCTCCTAGCGCCTGGTGAGCGCTTTATTTCTTTGTCTACAGAGCAGAGCGCTTTCTTTTTTCTGTGGAGGAGTGCTTCTGTTATTCCCTGGCAGCGCTGGGCAGCGATCATCCTCGAGGGAATTCCGACGTAGGGATTCCCCCACTTTTGCTAATTTCATAGTGGGTGCCCACCCCGCGTCATGGCCGCCTTGGATTTGTTGTATTCAGCGGGTGCCCACCCCGTTCATTGGCCGTCACGGCGGGTGCCCACCCCGCCGGTATCTTTATGCAAGGGGGGGCCCACCCCGCGTTTCACTGCCGCGGCCCGAGCAAATAATGGCCGCTGACCCGGAAGCCAGGCAAAGTTTTCCTGCTTCTGGGCGGGACCGGTGGCAGGATCGGAAGAAGTGCAGGCGGAAGAGAGGACGGGAGCCTACCCCACCTCCCCCAACATCACGGCAAAGTCCCGGGTCCCAGGAGGGGGCCCGGGTGAAGAGAGAAGGCGGCCGAGGCCGCCGACCACAGCGCGGGGCTCCCAGGAGTGAAGGGAAGCCCAGCGCCGCGAGAGAAGTGCTGCCGGTCCCATCGAAGCCAAGAGGAGACCGGAGCAGAACAGCATGGAGAGCCCAGTGAGTAGGGGCTCCTACGTTTCGGACGCCGCTCCAGCGAGGCACATTTATTCCTACAAGGGGGCAGATTTGTTTTAAAAGAGCCCCCAGATGTCCAACGCTTGAGTTAAAGTCTCTTTGGGGCAGTTTCTGCAATGGCCAAGGGAGCCCCAAAGGGCCACAGTTCATTGGGGGCAAGTTCTTTTTGGCACATAGCTGTGAAGGAGAGCCCGTCCGCTCCCACGTCGGCCATCTTTGTTTAAAGGCCCGGGGGGGGGGCAGGGGGGGTCCTGAGGGCAAGTGGGGCCCATACTTTTGCTTAGTTGTGGCCATGAATATTTTTAGAGCCCCGTGTGGTGGCTCCAATGTTGGCACATTGCATTAAAGGGCACAGTGGTGCCAGGCCTCATTTTGAGATATACAGCTGCCCAGCCAGTAGTGGGCAGCTGCAACGTTTAGGTTATTCAGTGCTTTGGGGGCATGTACTTTTCAAGTTAGGAGTGAGATGCACTCCTTTTGCCCCCCTTTCCTTCACAGCTGCGCAGCACTTAGTGCCAGCTGCACTGTTTAGGTTTGCGCAATGGCGCAGTTGGATTCAGCTGCTAGGCAGCAACCCTGACATTCTGGACACAGAGCGGTTGAGCCCCTTTGAGATTGCCAGTTGGCCAGGAGGACGGGGAGGTTTGTAGGGTGCCAGGCCCTAATGTAATGAATGCCTCTACTATCGTCTTTTAGGAGACCCTGTGCTAATCTGATTATGTGGTGCTGTTAGACCTGGCACTTTGGTGTGAGTCTCCCTTCCACTTTTTGTCGCTGTGCCTCATGTGTTTTAATGGTTTTGGCCGCTCAGAGCACTGTGCCACTGCCAACCAGTGCCACAGTGCAGGTGCTCCCTATGTAAATTGTATATGTTGGTTGGATTCCATGATTGGCTTATTTGGTTTACTATCAGACCCCAGTGAAGTGCACCAGGAGTGCCAGGGCGTGTAAATACAAATGCCGCTGGTGGGCTTGCAGCACTGGTTGTGCCACCCACAAAAGCGGCCTGGTAAAATGTGTCTAGGTCTGCCACTGCAGAACCTGCATGCAGTCTGGTACTGACATGCTGACTGGGCAAGTGCACACACTTGCCAGTCCCTAAACCTTCCCGTAACTTCATATTAGTCACCCCTCTGGTAGGCCCAAGGGCAGGGTGCATTGTAGGCATAATGTAGGACATGCCCTGATGTGTGTGGCATGTCCTAATAGTGAATTACAACCATGTTCGTTTTTCACTATTGTAAGGCTACCCGGTTCTCATAGGCCAGAATGGGCTGTTAAGATTGTTACATCCTATGATCCTAACAGACCCAGGGAACATGGTAGAAAATCAAGTTTAGTATGCCTGAACTCAGAATAATAAAGTACATCTGTTAACAAGGTTTATTTTAATGTTCTGTGTTCGCAAACACCACTTTTAGTAAGATGGCCTTTGCTTGCTTAACCATTTCAGCCCGCCTCTGCGTGATGTTTATCTGCTGTCTGGCTTCCGTGAGTGACAGGGCCGGGGAAACCCAGATGGGCAGGGCTAGGTAGCCTGGTAGTGAACAGGACGATTGACAGGTAGATGGGTGGGAGGAGTGCACCTGGACTCTGAATAGGACAGTGCTCTGTCACCACAATGCCGGCTCCGCCCCCTGTGTAGCGGCTGATGACTCTGCCCTGCACCCTGAATGAAGAAGCCTGCATCGCGTAAACAAAGTGCTCCAGAACTGGACTGAACTAGGCAAGGGACCCCCTGGCCTGGCCTGGGAGAACAAAAGAAATGTAGTATAAGTGTAGGAGCCCTGCTCCTAAGAAATCAGATCCAGACGAACCTCTGCCTGAGGGGAAGGAACCGGGAAAGCTGTAGGAGGAGTACTGTCCCTGACCTGGGGGATTGGCCTGCAGTGGTTGCCTTGCTGCTGAAGGAGAGTAGAAAGATTGCTGAGAAACTTTGCTTCAACTTGTGCTGTTTAAGGTCTCCAAGGGCTTGTGCTGAGCTTGCCCCCTGAACGAAGTCCCAGGACCAGTGGACTTCACCCCCCTTGAGAACCGCCGTTCTCCCCGTGAAGCTGACGCCGAGAAAAATGTGCGCCTCTCAACTTGGCGTGTACTTGGGCAAGCCTGTGCCCCCCTGCCCGGCCCGAGCAACGCGACTAAAGCCCCTCGAGCTGTAGCTCGCAACGCAAAGGAAGGACTTCGTGACACTTGCTGGTTGCCCCTCTCCGCATCGTACCCCTTTTGCATGCCCCCTACTCGTGCTGAGGGCAGGCTGTGGTGCGTCGAGTGCTTGGCACGCGGCTCCCCACGGAAGTACTGCGTGCTTTGCATAGCGCTGAGAAGAAGTGCGCCGCTCTCAAGGTACGGCTCGAACGCCGCAACGAAGAGCCAACGCACCGTACACCCGCATTGTCCCCCTGAGCAACGCGACTGAGGCCCCCTTTGCGCCGTAGCTCGCACCTCAATTGAAAGGACATCGCGCCGTACACCCGCGCTGGAATTCACCGCATCGTCCATGACGAACTCCTGAAAGATAAAGGTACTGTGCCCCCTTCGCACCGAAAGGTGTACGCATCGCCCGGAGCGTCTGCAAATGCTTGTGAGCCCCGCTCGTGAGCCTCTTACAGTCACACAAACCGCCCGATGCGCACGAAGCACACAGAACTTCTGAAATACGCTTGAACTCAAGAATAGGGGTGGGCGGAATTTGCGAAACCCACTTTCGCAAATTATCGCGAAAATGTTAAAAATTATTGCAAACACGCGGAAATATTGCGAAGATGCAGAAGTTTTTTTCCCGCATGTTCGCGAGATTTTCTGCATGGTTGCGGTTCGCCAACTTACCCATGTGGTTGCTCGCGGGTGCGGCCATCTTGTTTTCAGTTGTCTCGCGGTGCATGATCGCGAGAAGAAAGACGTGATCGCGCGACGCATGACGTCACTGCGGGCGCGAACTGTCGCGAGACAGCGCAAATGGGTAAAAAAAATACAACATCTCATGGAGAACGCGACCGGATCAAGAAAACTTGTTGTGGGCCCGTTTTAACGTTATTGGGTCTTGTGCTAAGTCTGCTTATATATAAAATACTTATTATTGATAAACCCAGTGTGGAGTCCATTTGTGGGGGTATCATTGAATTGTTGTATGTGGTCCCAAATGCTTAACCATTACGCCTAAGAAAACGCCTTGTTTGCTCGCGCAAAGCTACCTAGAGGGTGAGCAGGGGTTATTGTTAGAGTGTAACCCCTTACCCTGACTAGAGGAGAGGATCCCTGCTTGACACAAGTCCCTACCTGTGTCAACCAGAGAACCCGGATTCTAACAGGTGCTAGGAAATGTGATTCATGTAGTATGATTTACGCACCCTGTTTTATACCTCTAAATGTGTTTTTTAGGATTATGAGGTTGTTTTGCATATCATGGTTTATGTTAGTGAGATTATGTTCCACTCTGTGATTTATGCCCCTAATGTGAGTTATACTTAGGAGGTTAGGTTCTAATGCATTTAGACTTGTGAGGTGATTGCATAATGTGTTTATGCTGGTGAGGTGTGCGCAGAATGTAATTAGCACCTAATGTGATACTGTGCATAATGTGGTTTATGTTACAGGCTGATGCCGAGTACAGTGGTTACCAGTAGTTACTGATGGTGTTCTATGGCTATGATAAGTTCTACATCTACTGAGTTCACTATGTGATGATTCTGACAGTGGTCCAGTTTGCCCTGTCAGGTGTAAATAATCCCATGTAAATATAATCTAGTGCCAGGTGGCACCGTGTATAATATGTGTTTACTATTCTAATGTGTTATTAATAATACAAAGGCTATTTTTATATATAACCTTGTGTGGAGTTCCTTTTGTGGTGGGCCTGGGATGTTGTTGCTGGGTGCGGGTGCAAACGCTTTACACATTGCCTCCGGGATAAGCCTGACTGCTCGTGCCAAGCTACCAAGGGGGTGAGCAGGGGTTATCTTTGGCGTTTAACTCCCTCTCCCTGACTAGAACGGTGGTCTCTGCCTGGCTTTGGCGCAAGCCTTAGCCAACCAGAGATCCCAGTTCTAACAACTACCTTTACTGGGACCAGGTGTTGCAAAATGCAACCAGGGATATCTAAGGACATGTGAACCACCCTGCCAAGAAAAGGAATAAAGTAGTCTGAAGTCAACAACAGTTGGGAGTTTTCCAAAGAGTCAACTGAATCTTTCTGAAAACGCAACACAGTGAAAAGATATTGTGCACTTGCATTTTAGCTGCTTAGGCTTCAGACCTCACAGGAACACATCTCACATTCGCTTTGTAGGTACCTACCCCACAGTACGGTTTGGTGTAATGCCTGTAGGATTTTCAGGGTCTTGCCTGCAAAGAAACACCCTCACGTTTTAAACCGAACATGTATTTCTGCCTGGTGGTGTAACGCAAAATGATGCCCCTGGCAGAATGCAATGAGGGGCCCCAGTGTCTCAAAGTTCAACCAGTTAATAAATGGCCTTGGGCCGAACGGGGCCCCCCTAAAGGGGTATCATTCTCCTCTCTTGCGCCCCAAAAGCCTATGTTATGCCCCGGTTAATAATATGTGTTTTAGTATAGCACTCTCTGAAATACTATGCCTTCTCGTTGTGTTGTAGTGATGAAGTGATGTTATTCTCCAATTCAGTGGCACCCGATTTATTCCTCCGCTTGAACGCCTGTGTCTTATTCTTACACTTTTTGCATCACTGCCTGCATAAGCACAGCAACAAACGCCACATCACGTTTGGAGTATTTCTATTGTTTTTAAGACACCCTGCTATACGAAAAGTCATAAGTTTAAACGAAGGAGCTTTCAGCACACAAGCCAATTGTGAAGGAAATTTAGGTGTGAGGGCCAGTAAACTCCACCACGTGGCATAGACAGAATTTGTGCCAAACTCCGCACTCCAAGAAGAGCGCAGAGTGACAAAAACCCTGTGAACTCTACCCACGGAGCGTAATTTGCTGCACAGGTCTAGTAATAAGTGCCTTCAATCCTAGTTTTATTAGATCATTGCATTTGCTCCTAAGATGGTGATTTTTGGCATGTAGTTTGGTGAACCTAACCCCTTTAGGGGGGGTCAGAAATTATTACACAATGTCATCAAAAGTTATTTCCACCAGCCTTATGTTTGATTGTAAATTGATCCATATTATTGAGTAGTGTGTGTGTAAATAATCTACTTTTTCCTTTTTGCAAAAAAAAGCACAGACTGGACAATCCTTTATTGAGCTTTATTATTGTGTATCTGTGAAGGGTGATTTTTATTTTTAGCCCACACCACCTCCCTTGAGTAGGCCTTGTAAATGTAAATTGATACTTGTATAGCACACTACTCACCCGCAAGGGTCTCAAGGCACTTGTACGAATTCCGCTGTGGAACCCATCCTGGCTTTCCCTGTGTGGCGTCCACTCCTGGGCAACCCCAAGGTGGAGGCCAGGCATCCTTAGTGTTGTGGGGGCCGTTGTGGAGATTAAGCAAGCTATTGCCCAGAGTTGCAGAGTGGGATTCCATGATTGGAATGGCACCGAGGCGAGAATTATCAGGTCTGTGGAATTTTTTAGCCCAAGACCCGCCGAGGCGGGGAATTGAACCCTGGTCCCGGGCTAGACCTCTGCATCAGGGTCTGCCGCTCTAATCATTGAGCCACACTTCTCCTTGGACTACTCCGATTCGCTACCCTATGAGAGTCAAGCGCTACAAGGAGGTGTTTGGTTCCCAGTGGTGGACAAATGTGAACCCATTACTAGTGCAGCCCACATAACTGATGACCCGCTTCTTTACAGGTTATAATTGGTTTTAATTGAAAAACGGAATCTGTATACATAAGGATACATTTCAATACAGGATCTCTGTCAACATAGAGATGAGAAGTAAATACATATTAGCTACAACGGTGAACGGGAAGGTCGTCTTTGTTAGAGAAAGGAACATGGTTACCCTCACCTCACAGAAGAATGTAATACTGAGTGTAACTTGAAGATGTAATGCTGAGTTTACCTACACCTGAATCATACCCGTGGTCTTCAGATGATCGCACTTGCATGCAGCGATGATATAACAAAGAGTGCATGGACTGAAGGGTGATGAAAACAAGATTGAAGTCAGTTTTTCCACAGTTTTGTTTATGCCTAGTGCACTGTGACCTTTGGGTAGATCCTAGTGTATTCTGGTGGATGGGAAAACAAAAGATTTCTTTTCTTCTGCTGAAATGCACACTTATCATACATTGGCAACAATTCAAACATTAAACGTTCACCTTCTGAGGCATGTTTACCCCTCGTGGATGCCTGGACCGTGTGGTCCATATGTTTGCACTTAAAGATGGTGAGTCTGTGAGCAAACAGTTCTAAAAGCAAATGGAACTCCAGGGGCTCCACCAGGCCAGCCCTGTGTGCCATGGGTGGGGGCAGAGAGAGCTGCTTGTTTTCACATTGCTTTGTCAGTCGTCCACTTGAACTACATTCCCATAAAATACAGTAACCCACTCTAAGATTAGTACATTTTATTGGTCCTGCTGCTTCCCTGAGGTGTTGCGCATCCTGTCTTAGTGCAGAGGAGGTTACTGGACTCTGGGCCATATGTATAAGAAGCTTGTGTTTCGTTTGCACCACACAAAGTCTACGTGCATGACGCAAGCCTCTGAGTCAAATTCATGAAGCTACGCAAAGCCACTTTGCTCGGCTTTCAATGGCTTAAAAAAACTGGAGTAAGACGACTCAGTGCAAATCGCTGCATTGCCTTACTTTGCGCAAGAGAGGCGTTCCATGGGCGGTGTGGTGGGTGTCCCCACGCAACACCCATGGATTGTGACGCATTCCCAGTTTTACAGGGACTTGTAAATCTGGGAATGCTCCAAAGTCTTGCACCTCCTGAGGTGAGGACTTAACACGGAGAAATATCTTTATTTCTCCTCATTATTTCCTCTTTCTACGTGTGCACACGTAGAAAGAGGAACACACCTCTCAGGATTGTTCCACTTCCTACACAAAAACAATCCTGCATACAACGGAGGCACCCTTGCATGGTGCCAGGGGGCCTGTGTTGGCGCGAGGGTGCCAAAACGGCGCAAGCGCAAGGGGAAAGGACAGGAATGTGCCGCAATGGAGAAATATGGTGCACTCCTGCTGTTTCCCAGTGACGCAGGGCAGCGCAGCACGGTGATCTGCTGCGCTGCTCCACTGTTTCATAAATATGCAACTATGGTGCATATGTTCAAGGAAATGGCGGAGTGAGGCGTTAGCCGTCATGGCTTAATGCCTCACTCCTCCACTTCAGAAACGCAAGGCTGCACCATTTTTACAACGATATGGTGCAGCCTTGCATTTCCCTCTGCGCTGGCGCTACACTTAGCAGTGTAGCGCCAACGCAGGCACCCTTGCACCACAGAGCAATTAAAAACTGAAAAAAACAAATGTAAAACTCTGGAAAGGAGCTGGAGGAGGAATTACTTACAGGACTCTAAATCTATCTATAAGCTATCCTTAAAACATTATCAAGCTCTTTAGGAGCTGGAGGAGGAATTACTCACAGGACTCTAAATCTAACCATAAGCTAGCCTTAAAACATTATCAAGCTCTTTCTAAATTAGCTAGAAAGGAATATGTCTCCTCCACCATCTCCAATGCCCAGAACTGTTTGCGTACCTTGTTGAACATGGTGAAAAAACTTGCCGGCTCTGACACACCGTCAATGCCACCTATCCTTAATGAACAACAGTGCGACAACCTCACTACCTCCTTTGTGGATAAAGTAGAGCAGATATACGCTGCATTACAAACTACTCAGACAGTGGCATCTGTTATGCCACCTCCTATGATTGAGTCTGACTACAGGGCGAAGAGCTCCATTAGACTTGAAACCTGGACACTGTTTGATATGAATTCTTTTAAAAAGATTTTAAATAGCATTGAATCTGGCTCTCCTTGTGACCTCGTCCCTGTATCTGTGCTGCAGCAGCTGGACTCCTCCTCGCTGATGCTCATGATGCGGCTGCATGATGCCTCTATTCGAGAAGCCGTTGTCCCCTCAGACTGGAGCCTGCGATGGTTCTTCCTCTCTTAAAAAAGGTCAGTGCTGATCCAGCTCTGTTATCTAATTTTAGGTCTATTTCTTTGCTTTCTACCTATTCAAAAATTTTGGAAAAACACATTAATCAGCAACTCACTCGTTTTGTTGAATCAACTAACCTTCTACACTCCTCACAGACCGGCTTTAGGGCCGGCTATTCTACTGAGACAACTCTGCTTGGAGTATCAGAGATGCTACGACAGCGACTGGATGCTGGGGACACCGTAGCTCTTATATTGCTCGATTTGAGCGCTGCATTTGATACGGTGTCCCATACCATGTTAATTAAATCTTTGCAATCCTTTGGCATTATTGGCTCAGCACTTGGTTGGCTTTCGTCTTTTCTTGCCAAGTGGACATTTCAAGTCTTCTCATCCAGAGCCACTTCTAAAATGTACCCCTCTTCCTATGGGGTACCCCAGGGCTCTATTTTGAGTCCTCTTTTATTTAATCTGTATATTAAACCGTTGGCAACAATAGCAGAGGAGGCAGGGCTGTGCCTGTTTTCTTATGCTGACGACACCCAGATCATCTTTTCCCTTTCTACGGAAAAGATGTGTGGACCCTCAGTTCTTCAGACTGGTTTAACCGCTTCGGTGCTCATGACGAGCCCAGCTCGTCATGAGGCAAAGTGGAGCTGTGCTCATGACGAGCTGGGCTCGTCATAACCGTCACGGTCCGCCCACGCAAGGTTGATTCCCCGCCTGTGCGGGAGAATCAATCAGTGGGCGGGGTAGTGACGAGCTCAGCTCGTCATGAGCACAGCTCCACTGTGCCTCATGACGAACTGGGCTCGTCACGAGCACAGCGCCACCGCCGCCAACCCCCCCCTCCCACGTCGCGGGAGAATTACCCGCGCGTGGAAGGGGTTAAGAAATATTGCATCGTGGATGTAAGCTAATCTTCTTAAGCTTAACGGCGAAAAAACCGAGGTCCTAATTTTGGGAAAAAATAAAAATCTTTGGGGCCCCCAGCATTGGCCATGCGAAAGGGGTGATCTTCCTCAGCCCTCTGCCTATGTCCGTAATTTGGGAGTCCTTATTGATGATAAATTATCTATGAAGCAGCAGGCTGTAAAGGTGGTTGCCACCTGTTTTACCATCTTAAAATGGTTGAAAAAAAATATTTGGATGCTTCCGGTTTCCACCCAGAAAACCGTAGTCCAGGCGCTTGTGACCTCGAGAATGGACTATGGAAACATTCTTTATCTGGGATCAAATAAGGACGTTACACGGAAACTACAGGTGGTCCAAAATTCTGCTGCCAGGCTGCTATGTCAGCTCTCTAAAAACTCTTCAACTTCCAGTGCCCTGCGTAATCCTCATTGGTTTAAGGTTGAAAACCGTGTGAAGTTTAAGGCCATGAGTTATATGTATAAAATTAAAACTGGTTTCTCTCCGAAATATTTACAAACCCTGGTTCACCCTTACCAGCCTTCTCGTGTGCTTCTCTCGGCCACTCAGGGTAAATTTGTGGTGCTTAGTGTTAAACCTAAAAGAATGGGTGGTTGGTCATTTGCCTGTCTTGGTCCATTGTTTTGGAATTCCCTTCCCATTGCAATTCGTAATGAAACCTCATATTTGATTTTTCATAAACTTTTAAAAACATGGCTATTTAATCAATAATTTTAAACTGCATTTCTGACTTCATTTACCGCTTTTGGTCCCTTGTCAGGTTTAGCGCTGGGAAACCCTTGTTGGGCAGCCGTGCGCTGTATAAAATTAATCTAACGTAACATAACAGAACAGTGTAAGGGTGTCTGCGTGCAGGGGAGGATTGTTTATGTGTACAATGGTGTCCCTTCCTGCACATAAACAATCTTTAAATGCCATTTTGTCACTTCTATGTGTGCTGCTTAATGCAGCACAAATCAAAGTCACAAAATGAATTTTGTTTTAAAAGATTGTTTATGTACAGGAAGGGGTACCTTCCTGTACATAAACAATCCAAGACTTTGGCATTTTCCATGTGTGCTGCACAGGGCAGCACACATGGAAAAAGCAAAAACAAGGAGGAATAATGCATTTCTCCTCCTTCCGCCAACTTAAGAGCAGGTTTTCCCTGGTTTAATTTTGGCGTTGCCTCCTAATTACGCCACCCTTGCAAATAGGGGGCAGCATCAAAATCAATGGATGTTGCGGTGGAAAGCCCACCGCAACACCCATTGCCCACCCCTTTCACACTAACCATAGCATGAAAGGGGGCCTTATTTACAAGGCAGTGTTAAGTCACGTTAAGTGGCTTAACGTTCCCTTGTAAATAAGGCTAAGCTCCTATCGCCACCACAACGTCGATAAAAGTGATGTTGTGGTGGCGATAGGGGCTTGTGAATATGCCCCAGAGTGTCTTTTGCAGGGGTCAACAGAGGAAAGTGAGAAGGAGGTTAATTTCATTCTCAATGACGTTCGGCGGTGGGTGCACATTGTTGGAGGCCATGGCCGTGCTCATGTCCCAGGCGTCCACCGTGCCGATGTTCAGGCCCTGCAGCATCCTGTTCATGATCAGGTACTGAACGTAGCCATTAAAGTCACTGATCTTCTCAAAGTTTTGATCTTGGAAACTGGTGTTCTCAGTCTTGAGGATGATCTTGGTGTCGGGGCTCCTCAGGAGCAGCTCCTGGATGGCTTTGCGGATGTTGATGACGCGGCGGATGAAGATGTGCAAGGGGAAGGGTTTGAAGTGTGTGGCAGCAGTGAAGATGATCACAGTGTGTTTATTTCCGCCCACCTGTGCGATCACTTCCGGGATCGTCGGGTTCTCCAGCACCGAGTAGAAGGCCATGCTGACAAACGGGTCCCCGTGTTTCTGGAACCGGATTTGGATGTTCCGGTCGGGATCGACCTTCAGAAGTTGCTTTTGCCATCCCTCGTCGTACAGGTCAAGATCCTTCAAGGCTGAAATAAAGCAACACATGGGTTAGCAGCATGAACCACATGACAAACTAAGATAGCTGAGGAGTGACAAGCTTTCAACTTAACACAATTCTTTCCAATTATTACGATATGCAAGTGTTCCACTAGGAGCTACCAAATTACTTTTAAGGTTTTGAAGGTGGGTTTTAGTACCAGCTGATTGTCAGAAGTGGGTGGTATCAGCACCCAAGTGTGGTAAACAGGAAGCTATAACTCTGGTACTGCAATCAATCAATCAATCAATCAATCAGATCATTTGTAAAGCGCACTACTTACCCGTGAGGGTCTCAAGGCGCTGGGGGAGGGGGCGGGGTGCTGCTACTGCTCGAAAAGCCAGGTCTTGAGGAGTCACCCGAAGGCCAGCAGGTCCTGGGTCTGTCGTAGGCGGATGGGGAGAGTGTTCCAGGTTTTTGTGTCGAGGTGGGAGAACGATCTGCTGGCGGCGGTCGCTCGACGGATGCGGGGGACGGTGTCGAGGGCACGGTCAGCAGAGCGAAGCTGGCGGTTAGGGGTGTAGAAGGTGAGTCGTTCGTTGAGGTACGCTGGTCTGGTGTTGTGGAGTGCTTTGTGAGCGTGGGTGAGGAGCTTGAAGGTGATTCTCTTGTTGATGGGCAGCCAGTGCATGTCTTTCAGGTGGGATGTGATGTGGCTGTGGCGGGGGATGTCGAGGATGCAGAGGTGTTCTGCATGCGTTGTAGTCGTTTCTGGAGTTTGGCTGAGGTTCCTGCATAGAGAACGTTGCTATAGTCCAGTCTGCTGCTGACGAGGGCCTGGGTGATGGTCCTTCTGGTTCCGGTGGGAATCCATCTGTAGATCTTGCGGAGCATGCGGAGGGTGTTGAAGCAGGAGGAGGAGACGGCGTTTACTTGCTGAGTCATTGATAACGAGGAGTCCAGGATGACTCCCAGGTTGCGTGCGTGGTCAGTGGGCATCGGTGCAGCTCCCAGTGTGGCGGGCCACCGTGAGTCATCCCAGGCGGAGGGGGTGGATCCGATGATGAGGACCTCCATCTTGTCCAAGTTCAGTTTCAGGCGGCTGTTCATCATCCATTCGGCGATGGCCTTCAACCCTTCGTAGAGGTTGGTTTTGGCGGTGGTTGGGGCCTTGGTGAAAGAGAGGATCAGCTGGGTGTCGTCGGCGTAAAAGATGATGTTGAGGTCTTGCGATCGAACGATGCTGGCGAGCGGTGCCATGTAGACGTTGAAGAGTGTCGGGCTGAGGGAAGATCCTTGGGATATGCTGCAGATGATATTGGTGTATTTAGAATAGGGGGAGGCCGGTGAGGAAGGAGGTGGTCCAGTCCAGTGCTTTGTCGCAGATCCCTGCGTTGTGGAGGCGTGTGCGGAGGGTGTGGTGGCAGATGGTGTTGAAGGTGGCCGAGAGGTCCAGGAGGATGAGAGCCACAGCTTCTCCATTGTCCAGCATGGCCCTGATGTCATATGTGGTGGAGATGAGGGCTGTTTTGGTGTAGTGGTTGCTGCGGAATCCAGATTGGGACGGGTCCAGGATGTTGTTCTTTTCGAGGAATGAGGTCAGTTGCCTATTGACAATCTTCTCAATGACTTTCGCTGGGAACGAGAGGGGGGAGATGGGCAGAAAGTTTTTGAGGTCACTTGGATCCACCTTGTGTTTCTTGAGTAGGGCGTTGATCTTGGCGTGCTTCCAGCTCTCCGGGAAGGTGGCGGTCTCGAAGGAGCTGTTGATGATCTTGCGTAGATGGGGTGCGATGGTGGAGATTGCTTTGTTGAAGATGTGGTGCGGGCAGGGGTCTGATGGTGAGCCGGAGTGGATGGTGTTCATGATTTTGATGGTGTCTTTGTCGTTAATGTGGGTCCAGGAGAGCAGGGGGTCGATGTGGCTGGGGGGCGGAGAGTCTGAGGTGTCTGTGTCTGTCAAGGGGGCCTGGTTGCTTAAGCTGTCATGGATGTCTGCGATCGTGCGGTGGACGAAGGTGGCTAGGGAATCGCAGAGGTCTTGTGATGGCTGGATGTCATTGGAGTTGGAGCTGGGGTTGGAGAGTTCCTTGACGATGTTGAAGAGCTCTTTGCTGTTGTGTGCGTTGTTGTCAATGTGCTCTTTGAAGGAGGTCATTTTGGCGGTTCGGATAAGTTGGTGTGGTCTGCGGATGGCGCTCTTGTAGGCTGTGTTGCTGTCCGGTGTCTGTCCATGGTGCCACTTCTTTTCGAGTCTACGGCAGGCCTGCTTGGATGCCTGGAGGTCGGCGGTGAACCAGATGGCTTTTCTGTCGGTGCCTCTGTTTGAGTGTTTCTTGATCGGGGTGAGAGTGTTGGTGCAGTCATTGATCCATTGCCTGAGGTTGAGGGGGCGGAGTCGGTGTCGGTAGTGTCCGCTGGTGGATTTCGGGCGAGGGTGGTGAGGTGACTAGCTGGTCTTCAGTGACTTTGCTCCAGCTGCGGTGGCGGGGGCGTTGTGGGCAGTGGTGGGTGGTAGGCTTCTCGAAGGTGAAGTGGACACAGTGATGGTCGGTCCAGTGGAGTTCGGTGGTGTGGCTGAAGGTGACGTGGTCGATGGCGGAGAAGATGGGGTCGAGTGTGTGTCTGGCAGAGTGGGTGGGAGTCGTGATGAGCTGTTTGAGTCCAAGGTTGGCGAGGATGTCAAGCAGGGTGGTGGAGTTGCTGTTGTTGGTGTTCTCGAGGTGGAAGTTCAGGTCTCCAAGGAGGATATAGTCCGTGGATGCAAGAGCGTGCATGCTGATGAAGTCGGCAATGGAGTCGCTGAACTGCAGCCAGGGGCCGGGTGGTCTGTAGATGAGGGTTCCTCTGAGGGTAGTGTTGGGGTCGGTGTGGATCTGGAAGTGCAGGTGTTCGGCAGCGATAAGTGTGTCATCGGGTGTTTCTGTGAATGATGGCGATTCCTCCTCCTGTTCCGTTGGTGCGGTCCCTGCGGGTGATCTTGTAGCCATCAGGGATGGTTATGTTGATGTCGGGTGCCGAGGAGGGGTTCATCCAGGTCTCCGTCAGGAAGGCAACGTCTGGGGAGGAGGAGTCGAGTAGGTCCCAGAGTTCGATGGCGTGTTTGCGGGCAGAGCGGGTGTTGAGTAGAATGCATCGGAGGCTGTTGCGTCCTACACCGGTGGACGTGGTGGTGGTTTGGAGGCTGGTGTAGCTGCAGTTCCAGCAGGAGAAGGGTCCAAGGGTGTGCTTCGGGGTGGCCCGGAAGCAGGTGTGTGATTGGCCGGTGTTGAGTGCGTGGAGGGTGCTGCCGTTGTCGCAGCGCCGGGTGTCGTGGTGTTTGTGAGGTCCAGAGAGTCTGGCGCTGGGCACGGTCCAGGTGCGGTTGGGCGCTGACGGGCTTGCCTTTCGGCACGCCCGCTGTGCGCGTCCACACAGCGGCCGCCATAAGAAGGGGAGGTGGGAGGGAGGAGCAGCTGGGAGGCGGGAGCGGGACAAATGGGCGTGTGGGGGGTGTGGCCGCAGGGGACGCAGCGGCAGGAAATGGAGAGCGGAAACAGGCAGGAAATGAGAGGCACAATACAATGCTACAACAGAAGAATTACACCAGAAAACCGAAATACAGAAAATAAAAATAGAGGCAGACAGGCAACAACAGAGGCAGACAGGCGGAAGAGGGGACAGGGGGTACAGAAAATGATTACACTAAATAACTGAAATACAGACAATAAAACAGAAGTCAGACAGGCAATAACAGAGGAAGACAGGCAAAGGGGGCACAGGGGGCACACAGATACTTATGGGTCCCCACTGGGCCACCAGGGTTGAGGCGCAGGTGGAAGCCTGCGGATGGAGGACGGCCTCGAACTCACGGCAGCAGCAGCGAGCGGGACACGGGCACCCAGGTGGTGCTGTGCGGCGTGGAGAGCGACCTGCCTGACAACAGGGTCAAGGGTCGCACAACCACTGACCCTCACAAGCCAAGACAGCTACCTCTCTAAGCAAATGAAAAGGAATGCATTCGAAATATTATCTATACTTGTTTTACTCTACTGTTTTTCAAGTCGTTCTGTCCAAATAGCAGCGATTGGTGGGGTGGGATGTGTAGAATTCTATGTGCCTAACCCTAAGATGGCGACAGAGATTGACAATGCCTGGACCTTCCAATGCATCTGCGGAAGGGCCTGAAATCTGGTGTACTGTGCTTGTAGAGCAGCAACTGCTAACTTGCAGCCTTCTGCTGCCTGGGTGTTTCCTGCTCCAGCATTGGTGATGGCAGAGACACCGATGAAGAAGCCTCAGCGGCCCGGCCGAGGCACCGAGACATTGATTCGCCATGTTGTTACTACTGCTATCCGTTTGAGTCCTGGGAACGAAGTGATGGCTTTAGAACCTACACAACATGCCTACATTTTACCAGTGGCTCATCACCTATAATTATTCAGCCCTTGTAGATCTGCTGGATGCTACTAATTGGTTAATATGAAAAAAAAGTATTTTATTGAAGTCTGAAAGTCAACCTCAGATTCTAGGCGAATCATCCTTTGCAGAAGACAGCTAGTTTTAGTTTTTCAAACTTGTCTTCATACACTGAAATAGTTATCAGGTGCCCAACTTTTAAGAATGACTCATCGATGGGGACACCAGGGCGCCGGCGGGTGACTCTGGTGTTGGGTGGCTGGCATCAGTGCAGGGGGCTCATTGGACCCATGGATGAGGCCTCAGGGGTGCCAGACGGACCCATCTTCCATGGTGCTGTGCGCTCCACCCAAGGCATCTACTCCTGGTGCAGGCTGGGTAAACGGAGCCTGTGAATGGAGGAGGGGGAAGCACCTAGAGGCCGAAGGGTGAGGCTCCGACTGGCCGAAAGGGTGATGGGGCCGCGAGGCAAGGGGTGTGGGTGCCAAGAGGCAAGAGGGTCATGAGGCGAAGGGTAAGGGGGCCAGAAGGCCAAAGGGTGGGGGGCAATGAGGCCAGGGGTGAGGGGCCAAGAGGCAAAGGGGTCATGAGGCGAGGGGTGAGTGTGAGAAGGTGGCCTGATATATGCTGTCCACTAGTTCTAGTGGGCACCTTGTATCAGTCCAAACAACCGCTTATGGTGAATTGGTCAAAGACAACCTTTATTGAAAGCTATCCTAGTGGTAGCTATGAAGAGCAGCCTTCAGGCTAAGTCTTGAAGGAATGTAAAGCAGCTTGTTTTACCAGTCTATAATCTCTTGAATGATCAAATGAAAGGACAACCACACCAGGAATATATTTAAAATATATGTATTTAGGTTAACACACACCCCTCTAGTCTCTTTATGAGACTGGAGTTCGAAGTACTTAGTTTACAAGTGAGCAATCATCAGTAATAGCACAAATACACGTTTGGGCCCTAGGGGCGTACCAAACCATATACCAAAATAGTGGTATAAGAACCTCGACTGGGATAGACACAAGGCCTAGAGCATGTAGAATCGCTGGGATCCCAAGGAACCACCCAAGGTAGCGACACAGGGGACCCACGTGGACTGTATGCAGTGTGTAAACACAACAGCGGGTTCCCGTTAGCTTCTATGGGCAATGTCACGGTTGGAAATTTAAAGATTAGGGACACTTCTAATCGAGTCAGGACCAAACCCTTTTTGACTTAAGAAGTTCTAGGGCTAGCACCCATGGGAGCACCATAGTACTAGAGTTATCTCACCCAGGGAAGCCGGGTGCATAGGTGTCTTTTAGTGTCGGGTCGCGTCGTCGATTGCAATGGAAGCCTGCAAAGAACTGCTGCTGCCGTGACGAGGAGAAGTGTCCGAAGAGATCCAAGCCTGGATCTAGGATGTAAGGAACCTGAAAGCAGAGGGGACAGAGTCTGGGTCACTAGCCAGTGACCGAGGGCAGGATGGACCAATGCCCACAGATGTCGGGTGCTTCAGGTGAAATGATGGGTGTCTTGACTCTTCAGCCACGAGGTCCAGGAGGCATCGATGAAGTCCACGAGCAGAATTCGAGCTGTCCCACAAAGTCTATCGAGTGCTGCGGTGTCAGCGACCAGGATGGACCCAACAAGCCTTGGCAACGGCAAGACACAGGAATTCAGGGAAAGGACAGCGGTGCAGACCAGCAAGGTCTGAGGGACTCACCCAGCAAGGGTAAGTCAGGGCACATCCGGAGCAACCAGGAAAGCCAAAGCAGAAAAGAAGTTGAATTTGTGGGGACCTGCTAGCTAACGGGCTAGTGATCGCGAAGGAGCCTCAAGCAATCACACTTGAATCTGGCCCACGGGTCACTCGTGGAGTGGAGGCCAGCAATCCTCGGTGCAGGAGGTGCTCAAGGCTGGGGCTACTAGGAGCCCAAAGCACAACTTCGAGGAGGACCAGGAAGATGCTGATGCTGCAAAAGATCACGGTGTCCAGGGGTCGCGGTTCTACGTCACCCACGATAGCTACGGGCCTCAGCTTTGCTGTGGACTCGGGGTAGCCTCGCGGTATTCTGGAAATCCACCTCTGGTGATGCAAAGACTTCGGTGTCCGGCAGGAGCTTCAGCGATGCAGATCGGTCAGTTGCTTCTTTGGTGCCTGCCAAGCAGGGGAGTCACTCCTTGACCCCAAGGGAGATTTCTTCCATCTTCTAGTCGTGAGAGAAAGTCGAATGTCCAGGATACATGTTGCAGAGTTTCATCCAGGGTAATCTAAAGTCCTAGGGACAAGATTCCTATACTTATACTAAATTTAGGGGATGGACTAACTCTAAGGCCCCACCTATGGGTGGGCTTGGAAAGAGGGGTGGTTACACCCATTTCCTTTATCCAGTTTCACGCCAGAGCAGGGGCAGGTAGCCCCTGCAACCGGTTTGAACTGGACTATGCACAGGGACACCAAGTGTGCCCCCAGTGCATGACTTCAAAGCACCAGAGAGGGCTCCCGCCCAGCCCCAATACACATCTACCTGTCTGGGGAGGTGGTTACACTTCCCTTCAACAGGAAACCTATTGTCCAGGACTCCCCTGCTGGAGTTTCGGTCAGCAGCAGGAGGCCAGACCCGTGTCTGTGGCAGAGGCATCCATTTTGTGATGCCAGGGCTCAGGAAAGTCCTACCGGGTTTAACCAGTGTGAACATGTCTCTTCCTCTAGAAGGGTGGAATGCTACCCCCGCCGCCAGAATTGGCGGGGGGTAGTATTCCAAAGCGTTTAACACCAAACACAACATGTTGTGATGTAGCCATTCCAAAGTTAGCATTTACCGCGAGGTTATAATGCATTTAAGACTATATGGTATGGCTTTATCACAGAACAGCCATAAGGAAGGATTTCCGAAACCTGCAGAGGAGCTCAGCTCATGCTTGGGCACCCTCTCACACAAAACCAAGCACTCTGCCTTTAGGATTGTTAAGGCCTGCCATAGGAGTGACTTATAAGTTTATATGTGTCTGTATATGTATGTGGATATAGGTAGCCTATACCACGGTAGGGGGTGCAAGCACACCCTTACCCAGGCTGCAGTAGCAGACCTGTGGTGCCATTTTGGAGTGCTTCCCAGGGGTGGCATAATACATTCTTCAGCCCTTGGTAGGCCTCTGAGGTACCTATGCCCAAGGTACATAGTATACCATATACTAGGGGCTTATAAGGCACTCCAGAATCCAATTAGATATGTACCTAATGTACGTGCAAACCATTTTAGAGAGGAAGCAGCTAGGCGGTGGTCCTGATTAGCAGGGCCACAGCCAGACTAAGGTCGAAAAACAGTGAAACACCAGCAAAAAGTGGGGGTACCCATGTGAAGCAGATTCTACTCTCATACACAACCCCCCAAACATAGGGACATTAAACTAACCATGACCAGTTGAGTCTTCATGTTCTAAGTGGAAATACCTAGAGAGTGCATCTGCATTGGCATGGTTACTCCCAGGTCTATGTTCCACTGTAAAGTCCATCCCCTGTAGGGAAATGGACTACCTAAGCAGTTTGGGTTTTCACCCTTCATTTGTTTTAGTCATAAGAGGGGCTTATGGTCTGTCTGAACAAGGAAGTGAGTACCAAACAAGTATGGACTTAACTTCTTCAGAGCCCAAACCACAGCAAAGGCCTCCCTCTCAATGGCTGACCAACGTTTCTCTCTAGGGGTCAGCCTTCTGCTTATGAAAGCTACGGGCTGATCATGACCTTCATCATTCAATTGTGACAGTACAACCCCTACCCCCAATTCAGATGCATCTTCTTGGAGTAGTCAGGACTCAGCAGAATGGGAGCAGTGCACATGGCCTGCTTCAGGTCATCAAATACCTTTTGACAGCTAGCTGTCCACTGAACCTTTTTGGGCATCTTTTTAGAAGTTAATTCATTCAAGGGTGTCATTATTGACCCATACCATTTGACATTTGACAAATCTCCTATAGTACCCAGTCAGGCCTAAGAAGGCTCTCACCTGAGTCTGGGTAGTTGGAGCAATCCATTCCATTATGGTCTGGATTTTGCTCTGCAATGGTTGAACCTGGCCTCCTCCTACAAGGTGGCCCAGGTACACAACCTGACTCTAACCTACCTGGCACTTAGTAGCCTTGATAGTGAGGCCTGCCCTTTGCAGGGCCTCCAAAACATTCCTCAGGTGGACCAGGTGATCCTCCCAGGTGGAGTTAAAGACAGCAATATCATCTAGATATGCCGCACTAAAGTCTTCCAGGCCTGTAAGGACTTGATTCACCAACCTTTGGAAAGTGGCAGGTGCATTCTACAAACCAAAGGGCATTACCACAAATTGATAGTGCCCACTAGGGGTAGAAAATGCTGTCTTTGGCTTTGCATCATCAGCTAGTTTGATATGCCAGTAGCCAGCTGTTAGGTCAAATGTGCTTAGAAACTTGGCTGAGGCAAAGTATCTATCAGCTCATCTGCCCTAGGGATGGGATGGGCGTCAGTCCTAGTGACTGCATTGAGACCCCTGTAGTCTTTACAAAACCTCATCTCTCTTTTTCCACCACTGGTCTGAGGTTTTGATACCAGGACTACTGGGCTAGTCCAAGGGCTAACTGAGGGTTCAATCACACCCAGATCCAACATCTTTTGGACTTCTGTCCTTATCCAGTCCCTGACATGGTCAGGTTGCCTGTAGATCTCATTCTTCACAGGCAGATTATCCCCAGTGTCCACATAATGAGTGCACCAGGTGGTCTGACTTGGAGTCAGAGAAAACATATGTCTAAACTGGCAGAGAAGGTTTCTGCAGTCAATTTGCTGCTGGGTATTGAGGCTGCCTGCCAAGGCTACACCATCAACTGACCCATCATCAGGGTTCTGAGAAAGCAGGTCAGGGAGTGGGCCAATCTCTTCCTCCTGTCCTTCATCAGTAGCCATGAGCAAGCCCATGTCTGCCCTTTCAACATATGGTTTTAGTCTGTTGACATGAAGTACCCTGTGGGGACTCCTAGGGGTTCCAAGGTCCACCAAGTAGGTAACCTCCTTTTTCTGCTCCACGATTGTATGGGGGCCACTCCATTTGTCCTGAAGGGCTGCTGGTGCCACAGGCTCCAACACCCACACTTTCTGTCCTGGCTGGTAAACAGCCAGTACAGCCTTTTGGTCATGCCAGGCTTTTTGCAGTTCCTGGCTAGTCTCAAGGTTTTTGTTTGCCTTTTTCATGTACTCAGCCATCCTGGAGCAGAGACCAAGTACATAGCCCACTAGGTCTTGCTTTGGGGGCTTGAGAGGTAACTCCCATCCTTCCTTCACCAAAAACAATGGACCCCTGACAGGGTGACGAAACAAAAGTTCAAATGAGCTGTAGCCAACCCCCTTTTAAAGCACCTCCCTCTATGCAAATAAAAGGCAGGGCAAGAGCAGGTCCCATTTTCACCTAAGCTTCTCTGGGAGTCCTTTGATCATGCCCTTTAAGGTTTGTTGAATCTCTCAACTAAACCATTGCATTGTGGGTGATAGGGTGTGGTGAACTTGTAGTTCACTCCACACTCCTTTCACATTGCAGTTAAGTAACTAGACATGAAGTTTGCACCCCTGTCAGAAACTACCTCCTTAGGAAAGCCTGCTCTTGAGAACACACTTTTTATTGATTTTTATTTTTCTTCGCAGCATATACACACAGAAAATAGCAAGACTGTGTGTTGTACATTATATGACAGTCCAGATAACATATTCTAACAGTTCTCATGCTATACCTTACAAAAGTCCAACGTCTTACGTTATAAGTAATATTATTAACTTCTACTTGCACGATGATGTAACCTTTACTAAGCCAATTTTAGGATATTGTGGTAACATATCAACACGCCTATAACAGTACAGGACTTTGCGCACTCATATATTACTGTCTTACCTGGACATAGTATACTTAAAAACCCCAAAACTGTAGTACACCCAACCCCCACCCTCTGATCTTGCATATGTACATACACCAAAAATGAAGAATTCTCTCCAGAGTCGCTCGCCAGCACTGGCGCAATCATTTTCTGCATTTTCATCACTCTGATTCAGATACCCAGGGTCAGGCCATTCTAATCTATAGGTGTAGTCGTCACCTTAGGCATTCTTGAGATTATTGTCTAAGGGTATGTCCAAAGATCTACATGCCTCCATCATGATGTCCCAGTCCATCGAAATCGGGGTCTTGCGCAATCTCCTGGCCTCTTCCCGCTTCAATGCAGCGCTCTCTGCAACACCCCACCGCGTCAGTTCGCTGTGCCAAGCATGAATAGAAGGTGGCGTCTTCGACTTCCACCGCATGGTGATCGCTCGCACCGCCAAGAAGAGCGCCAAGTTTTCAAATCTATATTGCACTTTATACTTAGAAGTTCCTTTCCGTAATCCAAGGATACAGCTCCCCACCGTAGCACCTATTTCCCTCTTTGTGATTTCCGCTGTGTGTCCACAAATCAAGGCCCAATATCTACCGTTCCGTGGAAAGGACCATATCATGTGTGCTAGGTCTGCTCCCTCTGACTGGCATCGAGGGCAGTGGTGACGTGCCATCGGGTACATCCTGTCGAGCCTATGTGGTGTAAGGTACGCCCTGTGCAGTATCATAATTTGAATATATTTAAATTGCGCGTTCCGTGATACCCTTTTAGGGTGTTCCAACACCTTCTCCCATTCCTTATCCTCAAGCGCCCTGTCCATGTCCCCCTCCCAGGCGGTGCAAAGTGGTGTCAGATCTACTTGTGCATGGGAGCGTAGGCCTACGTATAACCACCTAATGAGATGCCACCTCCTACCCATGTAGTACAATGTTTTGACTATGTCATTAGTGGGGGGCTCTTGTCTCTGCGGGGCCCAGTACTTTCGGACATATTGTAGCAGTGTGGCATGTAAGAGGTATAAATGATCAGGTGCTCCCGTTTCCCGAACAAAATTATTGTGGTCTAGTAACATCCCCTCACCGAAGAGGTCTGCAACTGTAGTGACCGCTACGTCCACCCAGGATGTAAGCCTGCGCATGGACAGCCGTCCGCCCTGTATGGGAATACCAAGCAAAGGAATGTTACCGGCATAGGCCGGGGAGACCCCTGTATACTGCAGCGCCGCCCTCCAACATCGCAACGCCATGTGCAGAAGTGGGGGGAGGCCCCGGGGCATCTTGCTATGCAGCAATAAAAGGGTGTGTAGCGTCCCCTTACTTATATCGCACTCAGTCATCCCTATCTCCTGCAAGTTACGTCCTGCTATCCAAAAGGATAACCACTGCAGTTGACAGGCATAAAAATACACCCTAAAATCAGGTACCCCTAGACCCCCTCCAGCCGTGCTGCGCTGCAGATTCTTTAGGCTAATCCTCTGCCTGCCCGTCCCCCAAATAAGGTCAACCAGCAAGGTGTTCATCAATTTAAAAGTGCTGTTCGGAAGCATAAGTGGAATGATCGTAAAATATAGAGTAGTCACGGAAGGACCAACATTTTGGCAATCGCTGCCCTGCCTGCCACTGGCAACGGAAGGGATGTCCAGAAGTTAATGCTAGGTCGCGCAGGTATAGTATAATATCGTCGGCATATGCCGATAACAGGTGCGTGGTGTCGCCTATTGTGATCCCCAAGTCAGACAGTTCCGCCCTGATCCTTAATGCCAAGGGTTCAAGTGCCAGTATAAAAATAAGCGATGAGAGCGGGCACCCCTGTCTCGTACCCCTATATATTTTATATTCTGCTGAGATATGCCCTCCTGTCCGTGCCCTGGCTGTGGGAGCATTGTATAGGAGTCAGATCAAAGCAATGTACTCTTCCGGAAGCCCAAATCTTGCCAGGGCCCTAAATATGTATTCCCATTTGATGGTGTCGAACGCCTGACGCATGTCTAACGAGATACAGCCCGCATAGTCTGCTCGTATCGGGGCCTCTGCAAGAAGATGGTGCAGTTTTCTAGTGTTCAGGGATGTACTGCGCGCTGGTAAAAATCCCGTCTGGTCTATATGAATCAGTTTGTGTTGTGTTTGCAGGAGTCTGTTGGCCAAAGTATTTTGTACTCCGTCGACAATAATGATAGGGCCAGGGTCCCTGCCCGGTTTCGGGAGTGATATCACTAGCGCCTGCGCTGTAGTGAGGGGCAAAGCTCTCTCCTTCAATGCCTCTTTATATAGGATTTCCATTGGGGTACAAGGAGATCCGCATAAGAGGTATAAAATTCAGCCGGTAGGCCGTCCAACCCAGGGGTTTTGTTGCGGGGGAGGCCCTTAATGGCAGCCCTGATTTAGGACTAAGTTATTGGACCCAGCAATTCTTTCTGAGCCTCCGCCGACAGTTGGGGTCATTGCATTGCGGATAAAAAGTCGTCCATGACCGTACCTACTTCCTCCTCAGGCGCACTGTAAAGTCTAGCGTAATATTGCCTGAAGGCTTCATTAATTTCTCCTTGGGTAGCCGCTATACCTCCCGTGATGTTAGTAACCTCATTAATCACAACATTGGGGGGGTCATCCCGCAGTAGTTTCGCCAGCAACGTCCCCGCGTTGTCTGCTTCTGTGTGGGTCAATTGAGTGTATCTTTGATGGTCAATGACTCGGAGGGACTCCAAGACTTCAGCATGTTTGATTCTAGCTTCCTGCAAGGGGGCACGTTGGGCCTCGTCCTGCACAGCTTCCTGCTATAATCTACTGAGTTTCTCCTCAATGTCTATCAAAGACTTATTTATTTCTTGTCTTGCCCCTACTGTTGCCCCTATGGCCTTCCCACGAACCACTGTTTTAAAGGTGTCCCACTCGATCAGTCTGGAGGACGCTGTATTACTGTTGTCAGCAAAATACTGCCGGATGGTGTCCGACATGGTAGCGTGGAACACTGAATCCTCTAGCATTTGAGGACATAACCGCCATGTTGGCACTGGGGTGGGCACCCTGCCCCATCCAAGCACCACCTCTAATGGACTGTGGTCGGAGAAGGTCTTCGCTAGGTATGTAGTATGCAGAACCTGCATTGCAATAGTAGAGGAACAGTACATCCTATCAATTTGCGTGTGTAATATGTGTACTGGGGAGTAGAAGGAATATTCCCTGTGTGATGGGTGCCTCAACCTCCACACATCGCATAACCCCCAGCCCTCCGCCCATTCACACAATGCATTTGCTTGTTTACAGACCCCCGCCCCATGCAGAGGGGGGTGCGACCTATCCAGCAACACATTCATCACAGCGTTACAACCCCCCCGATGATCCATGGATAGCTTTCCCACCCCACTAGGGCAGTTGACAATCTACATAGGAACTTGTCCTGGTCCGAGTTTGGTGCATATATGGAGCCCAGTACTACCGACTGGCCATCTAAGGTGCCCCTGGCCAGGACGTACCGCCCTTGCTGATCTGTTCTCTGCGCTGCTAGTACGAATGGCACTCCATGCCTGACCCAGATCGTAGCGCCCCGTGCATACCCCGAACATGTGGTTGAGAACACCTGCCCTCTCCATTTCTTATGCAGCTTCCCTACTTCCAACTTAATCAAATGGGACTCTTGCAGGTACACTATCTGCGCCTTGAGCCTTAATAACTGTGCATGCACTCTATGTCGTTTCTGAACTGACCCCAGACCCCTAACATTCCACGTTATAATGGTAAACTTATTCTGTATCTACATCACGTGTCTGGATGTGGCCACCGTATAGGCTGCAGATCTGGTGTAGTGCCGTGCTGTGGTAAATAAAATATTACGCTCTCAGACTTTTTCATATTATCAATAGGATCATGCATAAAGCAAGAGGCTGAGTCTGTGGTATCAGATTCATAAAGGGCTTTATTCCAATAACTCGAGTCAAAGGGAGAATATCACCATCACCAAAAAAGGATCTGGACGGGACTGAAAAGTATTCTCAATATTCTCAAAACATTATTCACAGAGTACAGTATATATACATTTCTCAATTGTACGTAAGCAAAAGAGCAAGAGAGAATGAGATAAGAGCATGTGGGCGTGTAAGTAGGCGTGAAGGTGGGCGTCCATGTGGGCGTCCACTTGATGATAATGGGTAATTTGTCATGTGTGGGTGGATACCTGGAGATGATTTCGCAATGTCAGCAGAAATACTTGGCAGAGATGCGCGCGCAGCAGCATGACGTGTGATTGACGCGCAACTAGAGGGTGGAGGGGACTTGACATTTAGCTCTACATGTGGAGACAAAAAGTCTGGGGGGTCAAGTCAACCTAATCCCAAATCATATCTAACATCCTATGTTTAAAGAACTATGTTATCCACAAGGGAAGGGCTCTCGGACAGAATCTATTCTATACTGACTGTGTGTGCGTGTACAAGCGTCTAAGTGTCTATATGAGATGCAAGAAGCAGAAAACTTTCCATGGCAACTGGGCTATGAATTACTTGCATGAGGACAGGGAGGCAAAGCCCTTTGCTCGAGAGCTAAAGGAAATGTTTACCTAAATCACTAGACAGGAATGCATCGGCTGAAGAGCAAAGTAGATAATTCGAAGGTGAAATACAGCTTCTTGGCAGACAGGCAAAACTGGCCGAGGCAGGCACCGTTAGCTGCACAAGAAATAGGACAAAGTTCATGGATACAGATGCGAGCTCAAGCTGACGCTTGTCAGAGACAGAGAGCAGGGAAAGGCTTTGAGGACAGAATCGGGCCTACTTCGCCTGAACTGTAAAAATGGAGTAACTGAGCCATATAAAGTCGGTGGCCTTTCATACTTAGGAAGCGAATATCCAGCCCATTCATGGCGGATCTGACAGAGGACATGTTGACGGTGGACGCACATGTATTTGCGTCTTCATAACTGGAACTGGAGAGAACATACATGTGTTTGTAACATGCACATAGAACCGTTGGGGTCCAAGATAGGGGACATAACTGATCAGGGAAATCCACATTTCCACATTCCCTCCTTGTCCCCTACTTGCCCGTCAAGAAACATCAATCTTCATTAATCCATCGATTTGCTCATGGAGCATCATTTCTTCTTCTTTCTTCTTCCGTGATCTTGAGCGAAAACCTTGATGTGGAATACACGATGTGGCACACAAACCACAAATCGCTGGTCCACATTGCAGACATAAACAGCAACTGAATAGTATGAGAAGGCCAATACCTAGGAAGGGTAGGACCCTCCATCCAAAGGTAGATAATACACTCCAAAACCAACCGGACCAAGTCCAGGTGCCTGGATTCTGGTGTATCTGGCTTACAATCTTATGAAGGCGAGTTATGGCTTTATATACAGATGGCGAATTTTCTGGTATGAAAAATGCAACAGCTTGATTTGATGACCCTACAAGCTCCGCCCCTATCGGCCAGGATAACGTCAAGGACAAGACTATTTTGAAGCACAACAATCCGCATAGCAGACTGCTCTTCTGTTAAATTGCCTAAGGCGGAAATAGTTTCGTTCACTACTGCTTCAAGGGTTCTGGTTAATCTACGTATCAACTTACTATTGGTAACTGTACCTATATAGGGAAAGAAACCTTTATTGAAATCTACATACTTGTCCCATGCCGTCTCAGTATAATCGACAACTGGGAGATCTCTTCGCTCTCTATTGTGTACTAAATGAACATTTCGATAATAATCAGGAGGAGCTAGGAAAACAGGTGGCAAAAGGAATGCTATGTAACAGGTACCATCCCAGTCTGGTGGTAGACCCATATAGGCAGTCTGACCACATATGAAGTAGGAGTGGCGTGAAGCTCTAAATGAAGATTTGCCTTCATCACTAAATTCTACTGTAATAGTGCATTTGCTATGGCCCATATGTATGGAGCCAACTTTTCTTACACATAATTCACCCTTAACTGGAAATACTGACATGGTGGGCAAAATTGGTGTAGCTTCACATTCAACGTTCAGGATCATGAGGTTAAGTGTAAAATTACCTAATCCATATACTTCATTTCTTAGATCAGTTCCTGTTCTTTTGGGAAGTCCCTCCTTGTTAGGGTAGCAGACTTTAAGCAAAACTAAGTTCAGGTCTCCCCATACCCAGTTATCTTGATAAACTGCGGAATTCGAATCTAGGGAATTAATCAAACTAAACCATGCTCCACAGGAGCCATTGTGTGTGAACGGATAGAGAAAGAGGGGCAAAACTCCCTTATAGTTCTGATAGGGGGGGGGAGTCGGCCACAGACCCAGCAGTCTGTAGCATTGCTAGTCTGATGTGAATGGTGCAACATCTGAATAAAGGTATTGTTGCGTAAGGCAAGTCGATATGATAGCTCATAGGATGGCAGATCACTAAATGTGTGCTTTATGGTATCATTAGTGGAGGAGTGTAAAAGTGAGGCAATAGGAGGAAAAATAGCATGTAGTATTAAGCTGATACATATTATTGTGATGCACATAAGAGATTGAAAAATTACAGTCACTATACATCTATTTGCTTCTTATCTAGCTCTCTTATTTTTGCTTTATGTTATTGTCCAAGATCTTATGCGAGCCAGAACACATGTTCAACCGCTTCACCACCTAGTGGACTTAATTGATCAAACGAGTTCTGACTGAAAATTTAGCTTTGTGGATACTTCTGGGGAGTCTCCTCTAGAAAATGGTGTTCAAAAATCCAAGTTCAAAGTCTTTTTCCTTTGTAAAAGAGTGGTGAAGGTGCAATCATCCTTTCCGCCTTTTGACTTTAACGGCCGTCCCCGTGGTCCAGAGCACTGACTTTGGCGCCTTGCATCCAGGAGCGATGGAGTATTCTTTGACCTGGGTGTTGTCAGGGAAGGCGGCAGCAACCTGCGAACAACAAGAGAGTAGTGCAGACATCAAGGAAGCCAGGTAATCTGTCAGCATGTTACTGTCAACATAAGTAATCTTTTAGGCATTGTAGTGCCCCACATATTTGGTGGTCTACCAAAGACCACTTCATAGGGAGATAAGCCTGTTCTAGAATGAGCTACCATCCAATCTACACCTTTGTCTGCGCAAATTTTTAATGTCCGATTATGTCTTCCTACAAGGCCTGCTGCTTCAGGATGTCGCACACAATGGAATTTCCAGGTATACCCTAACAGAAGGGACACCTGCTTCATTAGTACCAGGACATATTTGTAACCTCTACATCTGTTTATTTGGATATAATCCATTTGGAGCACTTCAAAAGGGTGGTCAGGTGGATGGAATCCACCTTGTTCCATCGGAATGCCTTTACCTGCATTGAATTGGCAACAGATCATACATGTTCTGACCTTTTGTTTCGCTGCTGCACGCAGGTGCTTGTTGAACCATATATTCTGTAAGCTATCTATCATTGCTTTCTCTCCTAAGTGTGCAGGACTATGTGCGGTATTTATAATCACTTGTGGATTTGCCCTTATTCATCCAACCCTGATCAGTCAGCACCCCTCCTTGTTCCGACCATTTCTTTAATTCGTCTAGAGTAGCATGTGTCTGAATGTCTTGTACATCCCTGGAAGGATCCCTAACTGTCATGGCTTTGGACAGTGATAGTATCTGTAACTTTGTCATGTCTAGTGGGGTCTGAGCTGTCTGTTTAGCAGTTCGGTCTGCCAGATCATTGCCTTGGGAAATGGGATCTGTGGCTCTAGTATGTGCTTTACATTTTAGGATAGCTATGGCTGTTAGTAAATGTATCGCTTCCAGAAGGGCTTGAATATGGGGGCCATGCTGTATCTTGGCCCCATGAGAGGTCAAGAAACCTCTTTCTCTCCACAGAATCGGTGTAAATGTTTACTCTCAGGTGCTTAGCTCTTATGCACGCTTGTGTCAGGGCGATGAGCTCTGCTGCTTGTGCTGACAATATGTCTATTCTTTTAGTCTCTATTATTACAGTATCAGTAGTCACTGCATATGCTGCCACTAATTCTCCCGCCCCTGTCCTCATGCATGAGCCGTCAACATATAGTGTTAGGTCGGGGTCTGGGAGTGCAACATCTGTCAAGTCTTGTCTGGGTTTAGTCACGGTATGTATTACTTCAACACAGTCGTGTGGTGAAACGCTTTCTGTACTGGAGGGCAAAAGGGTAGCGGGATTCAGTATGTTGCATCGTCTGATCTCTATGTGTGGTTGAAATAACGTCAGCTCATAATCTGTCAGTCTAGCTACAGTCAGGTGTTGTGTTTGTGTCCGGTTCAAGAGAACCTCTACTGCGTGTGGTACTTGTACTGTCAGAGGGTGGCCCAGCACTATCGAGTCACTTTGTCTTATGGCTAAGGCCATTGCTGCAACTGATTTTTGGCACGCAGGCACAGCCTGTGCTACTGGGTCTAATGTACTAGAAAAATAAGCACAGGGCTCGTGTTTTCCTGCATGATCTTGTGTTAGGACAGATAGTGCTGTTCCATCCCGCTCTGTCACAAAAAGTATAAACGATTTGTTGTAATCAGGGTTTGCTAAAACTGGTGCTTGACATAAAGCTCTCTTTAATTCTTCAAATGCCACAGTGTGTTCTTGAGGACTTTAGTCTTTTTGTGTCTTGGGCTGTGAAAAACCAGAAATCAATTGAATACGTTCCGGTGCCCACAACTAATTCCCCTGAAAGATCACAATAAAACATGAGAAAAAAGGGGAAAGCACCATACCTATTTCCTCGGCTTAATTTCTAAGGGGGCTAATTTCTAAGGGGCTTAATTTCTTAAGGGGCTAGCGGGAAGCGAACCTCCTCAGGGGCCAGCAGAAAGCCAATATTCTCCTCCTCCCCCCCCTTTTTGACAGGAGGAAATCTGAAACAGATTTCACTGCTGTCAAACACTATCAAACCCTGTGTCTATTCAACACTATTAATCCCCGTGTGTAGCTACTGGGCATAAGCAAAATTATAGGAGATACACAGCGTATGTGAAACGGCGAGAAATCCTTCAAATTAATGTACAAACCTCATTGTGTTAGCTCATAAGCTAGCCGAATGACATCTCATATGCAAATGTCCCTAGTACATGAACCTACACCAACCTGAAGTCAATATTAATGCCAGGAGGCCCTAATAGGAATGCTAAATCACCTAAATATTCGGAAAACCAAGTTTAGGAACAGTTGTTAATGTTGATAATTAATAATTTGTCTGCTAAAGAAATCAGTCATTGTGCAATAATTTCCACCTACACAATAAATAGCCTAATTCAAAAACAAGTCAACTTTTGGGGCCACCACTCACAAGAATGAGCTTACTAAAGCAAACTTTAAAAAGGAAATCCTGTCAGATATTTTCTCATTACCCTAAATACCGGGCCTCATATGTCACTCTGTGGTGGCAGTCCTTATTTAAAAAAAAAAACCTTTCAAGAGTTAAAATGCTAGTGCACAGATCATAATTGTTCCTTAATGTCCAATCTGGAAACATATGACCGAGGCTGCCTGTCTATAAGAGAAAGGCAGTCATGTGAAAAATATTTTAGTCTTGCATAGCCTTTTTCTTTTGTTTCATTCATCTCCAATACCAATTAGACACTAACATATATAAATGAGCAGCGATGCGCAATTACAGTACCTTCAGCTCAGAAGCGAACATTCTGGCCTGCTTAATTTGTCAGGTTTATAATCAATAACTGATTTACCTGCCCTATACCCCTCCATCTGACAGTGGGTCATCCCAATGATGACCGTGTCAAGTCTGACACACAGGATCAGCAACAATAATCAAAAAATGAAGAACACACGAACCTGTCACTTTTTTTTTTTTTTTTTTTTTTTATAAAAATGAGCTATGCATCTTTGTACACAATGTACCCTCATGTCCTAGTCGTAGATGCATCTCACATCTTTCCTCACAGACCCATAACCACTGGATCATTTATCCAAAGCAACTGGTGGCAGCTTGTGGCCACAATTCAAAAATGTCTGAATTTGAAAATCGTTTTTATATAGGCACATAGCCCTTAAAATTCCAAGCAAGAGCAACATTTTACTTTCCGGCCAGAAGCAATATAACAATTGCTAAAAAATAAAACAAATATTCTCCATAGACATTTCCTCGGGGCACTTGTTTTGCACGGAATAGAACAAGGGAATCTGTCTCGACTTACATTTCTCAGCTGCCCTGTCTTATCAGAGAAGTTAAAAATAGCCCCTCAGCGCGGCCTGAGCCTGGGCTGCCAGCCATCTTTTATTTGTTTTTCCTACTCCTGGCCCCAAGGCTCTCCAGCTGCAGGCATTACACAGATGCGATGTCAGAGAAGCCTTCTAAGCAGTGACTCTGTCCTGCTCCTCTCACCGGCCCCCACCCACACTGGCTACAAGGTCAGAATCTGACTCAGATTTCTGTATCACAATCTGCTCTTCACGGCCCCCACCTTCTCCTCACTCTGAAGCTGTCAAAGACAAAAAGACTACTCAATTCCATAAAAACTGCAATAATTCGCCGAATTGAAAAATTATTTTTATATACAATTTGCTCTCAGGGGGTCATAATCTTACCGTCTTGACCCAGCACATTGGCTCACTGGACCATCAAGAACACAAACCTGTATTCATGAACAATTTGCAAATTCGAAATACCCACAATTCTTTTTCCAAGCTAAACTTTTCACTAATTATTTTTCGTTAACACTTTGTACATTAGGGTGTCATCAAATCACAGGAGATGCTCCTTCTCTAGCTGCACCCCTCTCAATTTCCTATTGACAACGTAGTCAAATGTTGGACCATGTAAACACCAGCTATGCGCTGTTCATTTGGTGGGTGGCTCAAGAACCTTTGGGCTACTATATCATTATTATATGTATTATAACTGGTCTTTCTACTGGGGCCACTCTTGCTAGGTCATCTGAAAGGACGTGATAAATACCAGCAACGTCAGTATTTCTTTTTCTGTCAGCCTGCGCTCATTTTACCAGCTCAAATTCCTCCTGTAACATCTCATCCTTGGCTTTTCCAGACTCCAGTCCACTCCTCTCTGCTTCGTGAAACACTTACTCTGACCTTCTATGTCACTCCTAGCGCCAAAAACTCAATGGCATCCTTCCAAGCTGGTCTACATTTTCTCTTTCATAAGAGTGTTTCGTTGTCCATCTACTTGTCCTGCTTTTACTCGTACACCTTCCTCAACTAACACGTTTTCTCGGGCTTTGTCTGAATCCTCACTACTTTTCTCTTCTTTTCTGAGCGCTTTCTCTGTGCGTCTACGCAATTCTTTATGCCATAATTCAATGACATATTTTTGTTACTGTCTAGCTGTCCTTTTCCATAACTCTTCTTCTACTTTCATAATGCATTCTGACTTTCTGGTAATTCTTTGGTGTAGTCCACCCATAAATCAAGAAATAGTATGGCGTCTAAGCCATGTTTGTGATACATGAAGTGCCCTGGAGTGTCCCTAGGAGGAATAGGGACTGCTTCCCCAAGCACCCCGTTTCTTGTAGTGATCTGTCTTAATTTTGAAAAGGGCGGCATATTGACAACTGATCTGATACTTAATCTTGAACATACTTAATACAAAAAGCACAACAATGAACAATCATTCATACCACAATATGCAGGACATTTTAACACATTAAACATTAAACATTAAACATTTTAACCTTTAAAAATGACCAACAATGATGACAGTCTGCATAACTAATCACCACGCAGAATTCTTAACAATAACTAGATACTTCGGAATACTTGATATACTGCTAAACAGTACATATACACTGCTAAACAGTGCAGACCGGATTTGTGTACCCAAATCCGTCTTGACCGGCACAACCTATGTGCGCGTCAGCACGCCTCCCCGGCGATGGTACTCACCGAGTAGCTCAAAACGGAAGGCCTCGGAGAATGGACTGGACTCAACGACTGCGGACATCGGACCCTCTGGACATCGGGACTTCGAAAACCTGGTGGGCCTCTGTATACCTCGGACACAGCTCTCTCGCAGGTGGGCTCTGGGTAGGACAATCTGCGTTCCTCACCGCCTCGTATGGATGCCTGGTCGCAGTCTGTCCCCTTTATTGGCCTGAGGGAGTTGGCGGAAAGACCCGCGACGTGCGCGCTTGAAGTCCATCACGGCCATGGAAGGGGGCAAAACTGGACCTTCATCTCCGGCGTGTGGGGAAAGAGACTAAACTATTCGGGCGCCATTATGTGGTAAATAAAATATTACGCTCTCAGACTTTTTCATATTATCAATAGGATCATGCATAAAGCAAGAGGCTGAGTCTGTGGTATCAGATTCATAAAGGGCTTTATTCCAATAACTCGAGTCAAAGGGAGAATATCACCATCACCAAAAAAGGATCTGGACGGGACTGAAAAGTATTCTCAATATTCTCAAAACATTATTCACAGAGTACAGTATATATACATTTCTCAATTGTACGTAAGCAAAAGAGCAAGAGAGAATGAGATAAGAGCATGTGGGCGTGTAAGTAGGCGTGAAGGTGGGCGTCCATGTGGGCGTCCACTTGATGATAATGGGTAATTTGTCATGTGTGGGTGGATACCTGGAGATGATTTCGCAATGTCAGCAGAAATACTTGGCAGAGATGCGCGCGCAGCAGCATGACGTGTGATTGACGCGCAACTAGAGGGTGGAGGGGACTTGACATTTAGCTCTACATGTGGAGACAAAAAGTCTGGGGGGTCAAGTCAACCTAATCCCAAATCATATCTAACATCCTATGTTTAAAGAACTATGTTATCCACAAGGGAAGGGCTCTCGGACAGAATCTATTCTATACTGACTGTGTGTGCGTGTACAAGCGTCTAAGTGTCTATATGAGATGCAAGAAGCAGAAAACTTTCCATGGCAACTGGGCTATGAATTACTTGCATGAGGACAGAGAGGCAAAGCCCTTTGCTCGAGAGCTAAAGGAAATGTTTACCTAAATCACTAGACAGGAATGCATCGGCTGAAGAGCAAAGTAGATAATTCGAAGGTGAAATACAGCTTCTTGGCAGACAGGCAAAACTGGCCGAGGCAGGCACCGTTAGCTGCACAAGAAATAGGACAAAGTTCATGGATACAGATGCGAGCTCAAGCTGACGCTTGTCAGAGACAGAGAGCAGGGAAAGGCTTTGAGGACAGAATCGGGCCTACTTCGCCTGAACTGTAAAAATGGAGTAACTGAGCCATATAAAGTCGGTGGCCTTTCATACTTAGGAAGCGAATATCCAGCCCATTCATGGCGGATCTGACAGAGGACATGTTGACGGTGGACGCACATGTATTTGCGTCTTCATAACTGGAACTGGAGAGAACATACATGTGTTTGTAACATGCACATAGAACCGTTGGGGTCCAAGATAGGGGACATAACTGATCAGGGAAATCCACATTTCCACAGTGCCAACACAATAGAGTGCACTTCGCAGGACCATTACCCTCCCCAACTATTGCCAATACTCGGTCTGGTCGTAAAACTATACTGGACCACCCAACTAAACAGGAAACACAGAAACTCGTATAACATCTATGCAAAGCGTTCGCATATTGGGGTATGTGGCCAAACCTACCCATGCAGCACTTTCTCCTGCTCCGATTTGCCCTGGAATACAAACGGCCCCGGGCCATAATTACAAGTAATACAATGCCTTTATACCACATATATTGGTGAAAAATAAAGGATAACGCAGTCATATACATTACTGTCCAGTTGCAAGATCGGAATACTGTTCACCCAGTTCCAGGAATCAGTCCATCCGCAGTCTGTGGGCTTACTGAGGGGAACAGGGCCACACTCCCATCCGAGTCCGATTTCTGGGTGTCTATTTCAGATGTAGTCTGGTTGCCGATCTGCGCCGTATTCCGGAAGGAGGAAACCGCAAAAAGTGCCGTCGCCTTGTCGCACTGTATCTGTTGAGTCGTCGGCCGGAGATGTGTGTTCCGGTTGCGTAATCGTTTTGAAGCGCGGCATTCCACCACGCGACCACTTTGCATAGTGGATGTCGAGGTCTGAGAGTTAGCCATCGATTGTCTCCCCAGCTCCATCACTTCCAACCATTCCTCCACGTCACCTGGACTCTCAAAAAAATACGTTTTCCGTTCATAAATGATCCTCAACCACACCGGGAAGAGAAGGGCGTAGTGCAGGTTCAGTTCTCGTAGCTTCCTCTTGACCAACAAAAAGGAGGAGCGCTGTTTCTGCACAAGAAGCGTGTAATCTGGGTGCAATGAGACCTTGGTATTCTCAAAATTAATTTGGGGTATCTCTCTTGACTTCTGCAGACAGTGGCGGCTCTCCCATTGGGGCGTGGGGGCGTGGCCCCACTGTTTTCTCACGGTGCGAGAAGGCAGAAACATTAACGGTAAAAACTACCATTTATGTTTCTGCCTTCTAGCATTGCCAGAAAGCAGAAGTGCCTCTGTGCCTGGTTGGGGGCGGGCGGGTGGGCGGTCCTGCTCGAGTCCAGGGGGGAGTGGCTTACCCACTGTTGTGGGTACTGACTGCTTGGTCGGCTCCAGGGCCACAACAGTGTGGGTAAGCCACTCCCCCACTGCCCTCGCGCAGGACCGCCCACGCTCACATTTTCTCTATGCAGAGAATGCCGCAGACCGCGGCCCCCGCAGGGGGCCACTTGGCGGTCGGCGCCTTAGTGGCCCCGGGGCCCCGGTCACCCCTCCCCACTCCCTCCTTCGGGGGGGGGCAGGGACACAGACTGGTGCCCCCCTCCGTGTCAGGGCCGGAAGTGACGCGCAATGCGCGTCACTTCCGGGCCCAGGTGTGAGGGGGAGGCTATTTAGCCTTCCCCCACCCTCATTGGCGACCTCTTTGTCGCCCACCTCGCCTTTTGGTCGGTCGCCTCACCGTCTCGCGTGGATCGTTGTCGCCGTCGCCTTCTCTGCAGAACTACGATATTTGTGGTGAGTTTGCCGGCTTGCCCCCTCGCCCCGGCCCTGTCCCTGGGCAGTACCAGGAGACGGGGCCCTGTGGTCGGAGTACCACGGGCGGGGGGGGGACCGTGCACAGAGCAAGGCTCGTGGGTTAAGATTTTACGGGAACTTGCGATAGTTGGGGGAGGCTGTGTTTGCCGCGTGTTTTCCGCTGCCACGGAAGGCTATCGTGTGAAGGCGGTGGGCGCGAGGAGACGGTGTCGCGATGGCGGGACCCGCAACCCGCCGACCTCCCTCTCCCTAGCTGGCTTCCATCTTAGGGTTTGGACATATGCATGTTTTCACCTCGGCGCAGGGAAGTAATTCATTATAGTTTGTGCCTAGGTTCATGGGTTCTATACTCCCGTAGGCGGCTGGTATGGGACTAACTTACATTGTACGGGGGGTGCTCCCCGTGATATGCCCGCGTCAAGTGCCATATGTGTCGGGGTGCTTGTTCGACTACGGCTACCGACCACTGGGCTGTGCGTCTGGTTCCGGGCGATGCTAACCGTGTCCCGCTGTGCTCTATAGGGCTTTGTCGGACGAGCAGCGTGATATAGGCAGTCTCCCCATGTTGGTCAGTGGAAGTACCTGACCGGGCATGTGTGGATGAGGAAGGCGGACTTAGTGCGCTGAACCGGGGGCTGTGCAGGGTCCGAGAACGCGCACGAATTGGCGGGACGAACGCCCATCACGGCTGTACCTCTGGCGGGGACTGGCAAATCGAAAGTCACGGCAGTTGGGCGGTATTTCGGGCAAATCCCTTAACAGCCCTTGCCAGTGTGGGTAATGTAAAGCGCTATAATATCTGCGAGTGCGCGTTGTACAAGTACGCAAAAATGGTAATTTGGGAAGTACGTTTCCCGCGTTTGGCTACTTCTTGGGGGCACGCAATGTGTAGCGCTCTCGGAGCACCGGGACATCGTGTCCACATCCGTTTCCTGAGCTCCGGCTCCCCGTGCCTGAATGCGTAATGAAAAGCGCGCCAATAATTTACTAGTGCGCGCTATATAAATACGGAGTGAATGAAGAATTACCGCGTTCGCTTCCCGTGAGACAGCAACTTCGGGGCATACTATGTGTAGCGCTCTCGGAGATGTGTACATGGAATAAATAATATTGGAGGGAGGGGGAGATAGGCACTCCTGCCCCCCCCCCTCCCAATTACAACAGCGTTTTAACCAGCAAAGTAATTGAGCACGCGCTTAGGAATCAAACGGGTGGAACGCTATTACGGCCTATTTAAAGTGTTCTGATACCGTCGGGCCTAGCTCGCGCGCGATGCAGCACTACATAGGGGGCGATGGCTAAAATGGGCACCAGAAAAGTACAGTGGTGTGGCGCAGGCGCGCACCTTGTTGCCTGCCAGGTTCAAGGTGGGGGTAGGGGTAGAGGCGAGCAGGGTGTGCATTGTAAAAGTGATATGTATGAACACCTGTTTCTATCCCCACCCCCCCCCCTTTTTTGTTCTTCGCTTCAGTTGCGATATTTATGGTTTGGCTAGTTCTTGTGCTTATGCTGGTTTCTTTTTCAGTACATTCGTCCGTATTCGGTGACTGGAGGATTATTAGGTGGCAACGGAGAAACGCGAGCCAAGCATCCTCCGTATTCGGGTCTTGGACGGGAGTAAGTACGGGCGGGTGGGGGAAGGGGGTACCGTTCGGAGTAGCACTCTGGAGCAACGAATCTGCCTCAAAGGGGGCGACCAGGAGGTTAATTGTCTCTCTTTCCCATTTTGCAGATAAGAGAGAGCAACTGTAAAGAGATGGACAGCCAAGGATTATCCCCCCCCCCTTTTCACAACAGGGACACAGGTTGAGGAGTCTGTGCCGGGCACTTCGGAGGAAGCCCGGATTGCCGCCTTCTTGGAGCTGACAAGGGCCAAGGGTTTAGCTTGGGCAACTGAACTATTGAAAGCCAGTACCCCCCCAGACTCTGGGATATCGATTGACGTTCCGTCTACAGATAAGGATGTGGGGGAGGTTGCGGGCCCGTCGCGGTCGAAAAGAATTTGCCGCCCCACGAGCAAGGACTTTCCGGTTGAACAACCGCCGGCACGAAATAGAGCTGCTCCCCTTCACAGGGCCTCAATGACCCCCCAGGCGGCGGTTGGTTTGGGGACGGGGACGCACAACGTACTGCCTTGCCCTCCCCAGGCGACATTTGCATCAGCAGAGGATCTGGGTAAGCTTTCAGACACTTTAAAAGACTTCATGGCTGAGGTCAGATCCGGTCTGTTGCTTGCCAGGTTACCCCTAGGGGTCGGCCCGTCCGCCCCACCGCCACCGAGTGTGACCCCGGTGCCGGGGGGCTTCACGCAGGTCTGGGGTCAGCAGCCGGCTGCGGTGGAACCTCCTCCGCGGCCCCCCCCCCAGCTGCTGCTGTGGCTGAGAACGCGGCAAGTGCGGTCAATCCCGCAGTAGTGGTTCCCCCGGTGGTACCCATGCCGGCACCAACGCTAGCCGTAGCGCCTAAGCCTCTAGTTACTACGGCCCCGCTAGTGTCGGACCGCTGCTCACTCGCTTGGATGGTCCCTTTAGTGGCCAAAGAGGGGATTTGGCGCAGGGAATTTATCGATATCTTCACCCTTCTCATGCATGGGGCGGAGGGGGTAGATACCAGGAGGATGGGCAACAAGGAAGAGGACAAGAGGGTGCGGTATCATTTATATCCCGCAAAGAATATTGGGACCTGGGGTCAGGCCTTTGCCATCTTTGCGGCAGTAATAGTGGAGAAATTCCCAGACGAAGGGCCAGGTCTCTTCCACTATGCAAGCGTGATTACAGAAGAGGCTGCTAAGGGTGGGGGCATGGGATGGTACCACTACGACTGTGACTTCCGCAGACAGAGAGCAATCTGCCCAGATCTTGAGTGGGACCAGTTGGAGGTCCGTTTATGGGTAAAACACATGGGCAAGCATACTGAGGGGTCAACGACAAAGTCAGGTACAGAGAGTGGTGTAAAGAGCAAGGAGGATAAACAGGAAGGGAAATGGCAGAACAGGAAGTCCTTTCGGGGCGGTCGTGGGGGGGGGTCGCAGGCCTGGCTTTCAGGCACGGTCTTCTGGAACTTGCAGGCTCTTCAATGCAGGGTTCTGCTCCTGGGACAAAACATGCCGCTTCTCACACAATTGCAGTGTGTGCGGGGCACACCATGCCGCCACCGTATGCTCCAAGCGCGACACTCCCGACAAGCCTTCCTCGAGCAAGTAGCCCAGGGGGGGTTCCCCCACCTGCGCTTTGGCCCCCTGCGAACACATCTGCCAGCGTGCATGACCTTGCCCCACATGACCACGTGAAAGGCCCCTCTCCCATCAGCGTAAAGAACCTCCTTAGCGCCCTTCGCGGATACACTAGCAGGGAAGGGTCCCTCATTTCTGAGGGTTTCATAGACGGTTTCCGCATTCCTTATCAAGGCCCCTTAGTGAGCAGGGATGCGGAGAATCAGAAATCAGCTAGGGAACACCCGGAGGTAGTGCGGGATAAAATAGCGAAGGAGGTGTCTTTGGGCAGGGTGGCGGGCCCATTTTCCTCCCCCCACTATGCCCCACTTTGTGATTTCTCCCCTGGGGGTGGTACCAAAAAAGGAGCCAGGGGCTTTCCGACTTATTCACAACCTATCACACCCAGAAGGGGACTCCGTGAATTCCTGGCATGACGAAGGTAGATGCTCAGTGTCTTACTGCTCCCTAGACCTGGCAGTCGACATGATCAGGAGGGCAGGGAAGGGAGCCTGGTTGGCCAAGTCTGATATCGAATCGGCTTTCAGGCTGCTGCCAGTACACCCTGACAGCCAACACCTTCTGGGCTTCAAGTGGGGGGACCAGGTCTTTTACGATAGGTGTATGCCCATGGGTTGCTCGGTGTCTTGTGCGTACTTTGAGGCGTTCAGCTCCTTCCTACAGTGGGCCTTAACAAACAGGTATGGGATTGAGGGAGTGACCCACTACCTGGATGATTTCCTGTTCATCGGGGGAGCTGACTCGCAAGATTGCGCAAGGGCGCTGCAATGTTTCAAGGAATTGGCAGGACACTTGGGCGTACCTTTAGCTCCTGGTAAGACCGAGGGTCCGGCGCAGGTTTTGGTATTCTTGGGCATCGAGTTGGACACGGTGAAGGGCGTGTCCCGACTCCCTGCGGATAAGGTACAGGCCTTGCGTCAGGAGATCTGCGATCTACTGGGTAGGGACAAGGCTACTCTGGGTGAAATCCAATGCCTGCTAGGGACTCTGAATTTTGCGGTAAAGGTCATACCCATGGGGAGGGTCTTTGCCCGCAGGTTAGCAAGGGCGACCGCTGGCATAAAAAAGAAACATCACTGGGTCAAGCTGGGGACAGGTTTGAAACAGGATCTGGTTGTGTGGAGCGAATTCCTAGCCCGCTTTAATGGGACGGTAATTTGGAAGCAGCCCTGGATTGACAGTCAGGAACTTTGTCTTTTCACAGATGCCTCAGGCAGGGAAGGTTTCGGGGCTATCTTGGGTGAGGCATGGTGCGCTCAGGGATGGCCCAATGTTTGGCGCAGGCGTAGGATCACCAAAAATGTTACTGTTCTGGAGCTCTTCCCGATTGTTGTTGCACTACACCTATGGCCGGCGGCGTTGTCGGACAGAAAGGTGGTATTCTGGTCTGACAACATGGCGGTCGTCCAGGCAATCAACAACCAGTCCACCAGGTGCCGGATGGTGCTGTGCTTACTAAGGGAGTTGGTCCGGGCTTGCCTGCGCATCAATGTAGAGTTTAAAGCCAGGCACATTGAGGGTATTCAAAATGTGGCAGCTGACGCTCTTTCTCGTTTTCAGTGGCTCCGATTCAGGGAGGCCTGGCCGCGGGCGAGAGCGCAGATGACCCCATTCCCGGACCATCTATGGAGGATCCTGCAGTGGGACTGAGCCTGAAGGCGATGGGAGAAAGAGCTCTGGCCCCAGGTACCAGGAAGCGTTACAGCGCCCACATGGCAACATTCAGAGCAACTTCTGTAGCGCTGGGCACTTCAGGGGCTGCATTGGTGTCCCAGGTCCGAGCATTTCTGGTGTGGGCTAGGGGACAGGGGAAAAGCCGTTCATGGGTAGGCAGTCACTTGGCGGCCGTAAGCCACGACACCAGGTTGTCTGGCGGGGCGGATCCCACTAACTCCTATCCCATCCGGGCCGCCTTGAAGGGTTGGGCTAGGGAGGAGCCCAGGGCCCCTGATAATCGAGCCCCCATTGATTTCCAAATTCTGAAAGGCATGCTAGGGGCCCTCGAGCTAGTTACCTACTCTCATTACGAGGCCACGCTGTTTTCAGCCACATTCTGCTTAGCATTTTTCGGGGCCTTCAGAGTCAGCGAGTTAGTGGCTAGGTCCAAGGTCGACTGTTCAGGGGATGCGCTGGCAATTTCAGATGTGTCTATCGCCGGATCACTGACCATTCATTTACGCAAGTCCAAAATTGATCAGGCGGGGCGGGGGATCAGGGTGGTTCTTCAGCCCCTAGGTGACCCCAGGTTCTGCCCAGTACAATGGGTAAAGGCGCTTCTGGAGTACAGACCCCCCGGCCCTGGTTATCTTCTGATGCATTCGAATGGTACCCCCGTAACTAGATACCAGTTCGAGCAGGTAATCAGGGCCAGTCTGGCCAGGGCGGGGCTCGCCCGGCCGGACAGAAAGTACTCCAGCCACTCCTTCCGCATTGGCGCAGCCACCGCCGCTCACCTGGCGGGATTAGAGGCCGCACAGGTGAAGAAATTAGGGAGTTGGGAATCTGATTGTTATAATAGATATGTTCGCCCGTGAGGCAGGCTTTAGTTAATGTGTTTGGCAATGTTTATAGTGTGTATCGTTGGAATCACCCTTTCTGATTAAAATAACTTGTGTGTACACCATGTCTCCTCTTTATTAGGACGAGTGGTGTGGGTGATCGGGCATTCATTTGTCGCCCGGGCTGCCCAATGGGCGTCGCACCGGAATTGGATGCGGCACTTCTCTCAGACCCAAGTGGAATGGATGGGGGTGCCGGGGATGAGATGGTTCGAACTCAGGAATATGATCGAGCAGAGACTAAGAGCACACGGATCCTCCTTGCCCCACCTGTTGGTGATCCACCTGGGTGGGAACGACCTTGTTACCCTAGGGAGACGATTGCTGCTATTAGCCATGAAAAGAGACTTAGGGGAAATCTGCAAGCCTCTGGGCGAGTGTGAGATCGTGTGGTCTGAGATCATCCCCCGCAGGTCCTGGTGGGGGGCTAAATCCTTAGAAGCGGTAGAGCACTCCAGGAGGCGCATTAATGGAGCAATGCGTAAGTTCACGTCCCAAAGGGGTTTGGGCTTTCTTCGCCATGAGATGATTCGGGGGAATGTAAAGGGGTACTTCGACTTAGATGGAGTACACCTCTCCCAAATAAAAATGGACCTGTTTTTATTAGATTTAAGCGAAGCATTGGTGAACAGAGGGTGCAGGTAAGAGCTAGGTTGGTGGGGGGCCCTGGCTGCGACGGTTAGCCGTCCTCCAGGGCTGTGGCGGAGTTACAGGGCGATCTGGAAGCAGGCCGGTACAAAGGGTACCTCTGCGCGGCACCACGTGGTGTCTGAGCCAAAACGAGGAGCCTCCAGAGAGGTCCCGGAAGCCGGTCGGCGCCCCGCTAGGCCTGCGGGCGGTTGTGGGCCTGAACAACCGGGGGCTTGCTATGCGACGCTCCGCCCCGAGAGGGGGGGTGTGAGTAGAATTTCAACGGCACGTGATCGTAAAAAGAATCACTTGGGGGGCAGCACTTGCGGGTCGTTCCCGTGCTGCCCGGCTCATCAGGCGGGCAGGTGAAGTAGATGGCCGCCTGCCCTTGGATCGCCCGTAAGATAACCCACCTATTACATATCCTGGAATTATGTAATAAACCTGCAGCATTTGTTACCCACTTACAACTGTTTCTTGTGTTTTCATTGGGTAACCTAATTTTGGGGAGGGGGGAAAGCGGGGTGCCCCTGGGGGTACTATGCCGCTGACCGCGGCCCCCGCAGGGGGCCACTCGGCGGTCGGCGCCTTAGTGGCCCCGGGGCCCCGGTCACCCCTCCCCACTCCCTCCTTCGGGGGGGGGGGCAGGGACACAGACTGGTGCCCCCCTCCGTGTCAGGGCCGGAAGTGACGCGCAATGCGCGTCACTTCCGGGCCCAGGTGTGAGGGGGAGGCTATTTAGCCTTCCCCCACCCTCATTGGCGACCTCTTTGTCGCCCACCTCGCCTTTTCCCTCCCTACCGCTTACCCGGCGTAGGCGTGGTTGGGTGGGGTTTTTCTGAGCGTTGTAATGTTTTTCTTTTCGTTGCAGGCGGAGTTACAGGGCGATCTGGAAGCAGGCCGGTACAAAGGGTACCTCTGCGCGGCACCACGTGGTGCCTGAGCCAAAACGAGGAGCCTCCAGAGAGGTCCCGGAAGCCGGTCGGCGCCCCGCTAGGCCTGCGGGCGGTTGTGGGCCTGAACAACCGGGGGCTTGCTATGCGACGCTCCGCCCCGAGAGGGGGGGTGTGAGTAGAATTTCAACGGCACGTGATCGTAAAAAGAATCACTTGGGGGGCAGCACTTGCGGGTCGTTCCCGTGCTGCCCGGCTCATCAGGCGGGCAGGTGAAGTAGATGGCCGCCTGCCCTTGGATCGCCCGTAAGATAACCAACCTATTACATATCCTGGAATTATGTAATAAACCTGCAGCATTTGTTACCCACTTACAACTGTTTCTTGTGTTTTCATTGGGTAACCTAATTTTGGGGAGGGGGGAAAGCGGGGTGCCCCTGGGGGTACTAAATGTCCCGGCTGGGGCGCTCTCCTGCTGCGCCTGTCAATCACAACGCTGCCATTGCAGCGTTGTGATTGACTTGCGATGGGGAGGGAAGCTGCCTGCTGGCTACTTTCTGTTCCTGCAGCAGGAACACGTGGACCCAGCTGCCGCTGCACCAGTACAGCGTGACCGGCCAGGAGCTGAGGCGTGAGGTACCCAACACTCAGGCACGCATGTATTATTTGAATTGTTATCATTATTCCCCACCCGCGACCCCCCACCCCCTCCCTCGAGCATGCCGGCCCCGCTGTGGACACCGGAAGTCCCCGTGAGGGCTCTGCAGCTTTGCCTCTACCAGGGGCTGCAGAGCAGGAGTTAGTCAGTTGGGCAGACACTGGGGAGGGAGCGGCGGCGAGGAGCATTCTCGACCGGCCGGGAACTTTGGGAACTTGCGTGAGAAAGTGTTTTATTGACGTGATTTATTGATTGACTGTAAAGGCCAAATATACGGACTATGTTGGCAGGTCACTGGGGTCTGGCTGGGCGTGCATTACTGGGCAGTTGATTGTCAGTCAAACCCCATTCACACACGTCACTGTGCTCTCCTTAGCGCGACAGACTCTTCTCTTCTTGTTTAGTAAGTTTGGTAGAATGTTTAGGGGTTTTTTTTGTATTAAGACGACAACTCAGTACAAAAATTATTTTTTTTACCGTACGAGTTACAAACTAAAATTTGAAAAGCAGACATGAAAGTCCAGCTATTCCTCCCCGGTTGACCCTCTGCGTCACATACTGAGGGCTCCGTTGGCAGCACGGTGTTCATGCGAGTTAGAATGATCCAGCGAACCTCTCCACCCCCCCCCCCAATTATTGAATTGGCTAGAAACAACGTGGAGTTTTGTTTGTCCCATTGTACACTTCTAGTCGGAATTCAGTAACGGCCCAGCGCATGCGTCCTTCGTGAATTTTGACAAATCGATTATTTATTATTTCAAAATATATAACTACTTGAAATCTAGCCATTTCAATACATATATGCTAGTGCGCAATATCAATAAATGCTCGACTCTTGATCCATATGATAGGAAACACATCTGGATATTTTTCTGTGATGTGCTCTAGAAGTTACGCTGCCCACCTCAGAATCTATAAACATGTGTTTAATAGTTCAGGAGCATCCGTACCACAGCCACATCTTGCTTTCAGTACCTCGGTCGCAACTGGACCCACACACCATACTGCTCTATCTGCAGGCTTAGACGCCCTGCTACAATAACAATCCTCTCTGTAAAGTGCGTCGCTGCTCTTAGGTGCGAGGAACATGTTGCGCTCAACATGAAGTAGTTACTCAGGGGCAGATTTATAATAACTGGCGCATCCCTGCATATCAGCAGGGATGCGCCAGTTATTGTGCGCCACAGCTCCGCCACCATGGATGCGCCGCATTTACAATGCGGCGCACCATGGGGCAAAAACGGCACAGATGCGTGACGCATCTGTGCCGTAAAAGTGGCGCATTGCTGGAGTTGCGTCGCTAGCGCGACGCAGCTCCAGCAATGCTTTGGGGGGACCTATCTTCACAATGCTGCGTCAATCCTTATGCCTGCTTCAAGCAGGCGCATGGCCTTAAAAGTGACTGAGTGAAATCTTGTAGATTTCACTCAGCCACTTTTAGGAGACGTTCCTGCGCCGGAACGACCCCCCCCTTGCTCCAGAACGCCTACATGTGGCGCAGGGCCTTACAACGTGACGCATCTGCCAGATGCGTCACGTTGTAAATACCCAGCAGCATGGCGCAGGATTTGCGCCGCCGCTGCGTCACAAAAGTGACGCAACGGCGGCGTAAATGAGGCGCAAGAGGCTCATCAATCTGCCGCTTTGTCTTTTGGGTTCTCGGTAGAGGATAGGCAGCTGTTGATCTGCTTTCTGCAAATGTGTATGTTTGTGTGTGTTTTGGCAGTGTATGTGTGTGTGTGTGTTAGTATATATATGTATATATATATATTGAGTATTATATGAATGATCGAATCCCACGTCTGGTTAACTTTTCCACATGTAAAAAAAACGTTATTGATGTAAATGCTACACTTTCCCAATTGCTTTATTAACATTCTTGCTTTGGGAAATATCCTTGAAAATGCACGATTTGCCCGCTCTTTTTTCAAAATTTTCTCCAGCCCTCTTGATACATTATGCTCGGCCGCCACAGTGTGCCGCCCGCTACTTTTACGCCACTACTTACAGATGTCACCAGCCGCCACTGTCTGCAGCAGCGTGTCCCGGTCTCTGTAGTTTAACAGATTAATTATAAGTGGCCTCGGTGGGGCTCCCGGTTTTGGACGGCCCTTGGGGATCCTGTTTACCCGTTCAATGCAGAAATGGTCAGAAAGGCCCTCCGAAGTTACATGCTCCTTGAGCCACCCCTCCATATAGCGGGCCGCGTCGGCCCCCTCACTTCTCTCCGGCAGACCTATGACACGGATGTTGTTCCTCCACGCTCTTCCTTCCTCATCCTCCATGCGGTCCATGAGGGTGGCTACCTGGGACTGGAGTTGTTTGATATCAGCTGTGTTTTGGATTTGCTGGGGGGACAAGGCCTGTAGTTCCACTGCATGATCTTTTACCTTGTCTGCAAGTTTGGCGTGATCCGACCAGAGCAACGACAGACCAGACGTTAGATCGCCGATTTGCACCTCTATGGCCTTCCTAGAGTCCCGCACATCTTGTAAAATCAAATCCAGCTTGTCCGACAGCTCCTCTGCGTTGGTAGGTGGGATGCAGCTGGCTTGCTGGTAGCCGCCCGACGATAACGCGGTCTCCGGGACATGGTCGGTTCCAGCCACATCTTCAAATTGTTTGCCCTTCACTCGCCCCATCACAGCGCGTGAAGCCACCCTGCTCTCTGTGGTCGAGGCGGAGCGACAGTGTGGCACTCCCCAACTCCATGGGGGAAGCAACCATACTTTTTGGCAGGCCCCACTGCACCGTGATCCCAGCTGACTGCACTAAGCACAGTCCGTTGCGCCCTCCACCAAGTACCGGTCTGTAGGCCACCAGTCCGTACCACCGTATGCAGTGCCCCAAATGATAGCCTTCTGCCACAGCCGCAATGTGCCGTCTAGACATGCAGGTCCGATTCCACAGCAGGGGGACAGGGAAGTGGGGGCGCTCCAGGTGACACACATTGTAGCAGCACTCCAGGATCTGCACCAATGTTCGTTATGCCCACGCCACCAGTAGTGCGCAGCGCCAAGTAGCCAGGTACACCGTCGACCACAGGCTCGTCTTAATGCACTGACACAGGCGGGCACACGAGCAGACAGCTGCAGCACTGGTCGGGGGGAAGGAGCCCGCAGCTCTCCGTAGGATTCTCCCCCTCCGGGTGCGCTGGTGGTGGCACTCACCTACGTCCTCCCAGTGTCTCTTGGGCTCGCCCCCTTGGTTTCGCGGTCTCGTGTGGGCCGCGCTAAATCCCCAGCGCTAGCGTAACTGCGCCCCGGGACTTGCGCTCCAGGCCAGCCCACCAAAGCCACGCCGCTGGAGTATTTTCTTTGGCCTTGGTGCAGTCACTAGTCCAGTGAGTTTTCTGTTTACAGATTTTGCACCAAGGTTTCTTTTGGCCTTTACCCTTTCCTGACCATGAATCCCCACCTGAAGAAGATTTTTGGGGATCTTGAGAAGACTTCTGGTCTTTACCTTTGTCCCCACCCTTGTCAGAGTTTTTGGAATCTTTCTTCTTTGGGTCACCACCTTGGTTCTGTACCTTCTGCCTCACGCTGGTTCTGACCAATTTGTCTGCCTTTTTCCCAATTCTTGGGGAGAGGTCAGATCAGAGTCTACCAGGAACTGGTGCAACAGCTGATTTTGACAGTTATTAAGAATCTGCTCCCTCATTATCAGATTGTACAATCCTTTGAAGTCACACACTTTACTGCCCAATAACCAACCTTCCTGAGCCTTAGCAGCACAGTCAACAAAGTCAACCCAGTCTTGATGTTGTGCTTTTTGGGTGTCTCTGAACTTTAACCTGTATTGTTCAGTGGTTAAGCCAAACCCATCTATCAGAGCACTTTTCAAGACTTTGTAATCATCAGCATCCTCTTCTCTTACAGTGAGGAGCTTATCTCTACCTTTGTCTGCAAAGGAGAGCCATAAGATCGCTGCCCACTGACCTTGAGGGACCTTCTGTACATTACAGGCCCTCTCCAAGGCAGTTATCCATTTGTGGATGTCATCCCCACTCTGGTAGGGAGGGACAATCTTACTTAGGTTTCTGTGGTCATAAGACCTCTCCCTATCTCTAGGGAAATTGCTGCCACCAAGGGACTCTAGTACCTCCATTTTACTAGCTCTGTAGAGCTCTAGGGCTTCCCTATCTCAGGCCATCTGCTGCTTTCTGAGGTTGGACTTGTCTTGCTCATACTTCAGCAGTCTCTCTCTCCTCTCCTGAGAGGTTTCCCTCCCTCTGTGAGAAGAGAAAGAGGTCCCTATAGAGGAGTTAGACTGGATAGATCCCCTTGACAGAGATCTATCCCTTCGAGCCCTGTTGTCAGGTCTATCTGGAGGAATAAAGGAAGGAGCATTATTGTCATCCTCCTCATCTTCATCCAGGAGATCTGGGTTCAGCAGAGTCTGGTCATTGTCACCAGTCTGGTCAGCATCAGAGGTAGGGTCAGGGGAGTTTCCCCTCCTAGGCCCACCCTCAGGTGCTGCCCCACCCACACTATCTATCCCATCAGGCCCACTAGGCCCTGTGATATCATACAGCTTAAGTATCTTTATGAGATGCTAGGTGGATGGACTTTTGCCTATCTTCAGCTTCCTAATGGAACATAAGGCCCTAAGCTGAGCAAAGGAGAGATCCTCATATTTATAGGGAAGGAGCTCACTGGTTCCTGGTAGGGACCCACTGGTTCCTGGCTGGTTAGACATTACTAATGTGGTGTGGTGTATTGCACTACCTACACCAGTGTGGCCTACTAATCTCTCTTGAGTTGTAGAAAGGGTGTGGTATCCCTAGACACACAACTCTAAGCTCAGTAGAACTTACAGTAGCTAAACTTGATATTATATGTACCTCAGGTACCTTTAGTGGTTTTCAGTTGATCAATTCAATTGAGATTATCTGGTAAAACAATAGCAAGCTGGAATCCCACACGCTGCACACCAATGTGAGAAGGTGACCTGATAAATGCTGTCCACTAGTTCTAGTGGGCACCTTGTATCAGTCCAAACAACCCCTTATGGTGAATTGGTCAAAGACAATCTTTATTGAAAGCTATCCTAGTGGTAGCTATGGAGAGCAGCCTTCAGGCTAAGTCTTGAAGGAATGTAAAGCAGCTTGTTTTACCAGTCTATAATATCTTGAATGATCAAATGAAAGGACAACCACACCAGGTATATATTTAAAATACATGTATTTAGGTTAACACACACCCCTCTAGTCTCTTTATGAGACTGGAGTTCGAAGTACTTAGTTGACAAGTGAGCAATCATCAGTAATAGTACAAATACACGTTTGGGCCCTAGGGTCGTACCAAACCATATACCAAAAAAGTGATATAAGAACCATGACTGGGATAGACACAAGGCCTAGAGCCTGTAGAATCGCTGGGACCCCAAGGAACCACTCAAGGTAGTGACTCAGGGGACCCACGGGGACTGTATGCAGTGTGTAAACACAACCACGGGTTCCCGTTAGCTTCTATGGGCAATGTCCTGTTTGGAAATTTAAAGATTAGGGACACTTCTAATCGAGTCAGGACCAAACACTTTTGGACTTAAGAAGTTCTAGGGCTAGCACCCACGGGAGCACCAGAGTGCTTGAGTTACCTCACCCAGGGAAGCCGCGTGCATACGTGTCTTTTGGTGTCGGGTCGCGTCGTCGATTGTAATGGAGGCCTGCAAAGAACTGCTGCTGCCGTGAAGAGGAAAAGTGTTCGAAGAGATCCAAGCCTGGATCTAGGATGTTAGGAACCTGAAAGCAGAGGGGACAGAGTCTGGGTCACTAGCCAGTGACTGAGGGCAGGATGGACCAATGCCCTCAGATGTCGGGTGCTTCAGGTGAGTTGATGGGTGTCTTGACTCTTCAGCCACGAGGTCCAGGAGGCATCGACGAAGTCCACGAGCCGTATTCGAGCTGTCCCACAAAGTCTGTCGAGTGCTGCGGTGTCGGGGACCAGGATGGACCCAACAAGCCTTGGCAACGGCAAGTCACAATAATTCAGAGAAAGGACTGCGGTGCACACCAGCAAGGTCTGAGGGACTCACCCAACGAGGGTAAGTCAGGGGACGTCTGTGTGAGAAGGTGGCCTGATATATGCTGTCCACTAGTTCTAGTGGGCACCTTGTATCAGTCCAAACAACCCCTTATGGTGATAGGTTAAAGATAACCTTTATTGAAAGCTATCCTAGTGGTAGCTATGGAGAGCAGCCTTCAGGCTAAGTCTTGAAGGAATGTAAAGCCGCTTGTTTTACCAGTCTATAATGTCTTGAATGATCAAATGAAAGGACAACCACACCAGGTATATATTCAAAATATATGTATTTAAGATAAAACACACCCCTCTAGTCTCTTTATGAGACTAGAGTTCTAAGTACTTAGTTTACAAGTAAGCAAGCATCTAAAAGCACAAATACACGTTTGGACCCTAGGGGCGTACCAAACCATATACCAAAAAAGTGGTATAAGAACCACGACTGGAATAGGCACTAGGCCTATTGCCTCTAGAATCGCTGGGACCCCAAGGAAGCACCCAAGGTAGTGACACAGGGGACCCACGGGGACTGTATGCAGTGTGAAAACACAACCGCGGTTTCCTATTATCTTCTATGGGCAATGTCGCGGATGGAATGTTAAAGATTATGGACACTTCTAATCCAGTCAGGGCTAAACCCTTTTGAAGTTCTAGGGCTAGCACCCACGAGAGCACCGGAGTACTCGAGTTACCTCACTTAGGGAAGCCGGGTGCATAGGTGTCTTTTGATGTTGGGTCGGGCCTTCGATTCCAATGGGAGCCTGCAAAGAACTGCTGCTGCCGTGAAGAAGAGAAGTGTCCGAAGAGATCCAAGCCTGAATCGGGGATGTAAGGAACCTGAAAGCAGAGGGGACAGAGTCTGGGTCACTTGCCAGTGACCTAGGGCAGGATGGACCAATGCCCGCAGATGTCGGGTGCTTCAGGTGAGTTGATGGGTGTCTTGACTCTTCAGCCACGAGGTCCAGGAGGTGTTGACGAAGTCCACGAGCCGGATTCGAGCTGTCCCACGAAGTTTGTCGAGTGCTGCAGTGTCGGCGACAAGAATGGACCCAACCAGCCTTGGCAACGGCAAGTCACTGGAATTCAGAGAAAGTACTGCGGTGTAGACCAGCAAGGTCTGAGGGACTCACCCAGCGAAGGTAAGTGAAGGCACGTCTGGAGCAACCAGGTAAGCCCAATCAGAAAAGGAGTCGCCTTCGTGGGGACCTGCTAGCCAACGAGCTAGTGATTGTGAAGGAGCCTCGAGCGGTCGCAATTGAAGCTGGCCCACGGGTCACTCGTGGAGTGGAGGCTAACAATCTTCGGTGCAGGAGATGCTCAAGGCTGGGGCTACTCAGAGCCCAAAGCACAACTTCAAGGAGGACCAGGAAGATAGTGCTGCTGCAAACGTTTACGGTGTCCAGGGGCACGGTTTCACGTCACCCACGATAGCCACGGTAATCAGGGTAGCCTCGGGGAAGTCTGGTAATCTATCTCTGTGGATGCAGAGACTCCAGCGTCCGGCGGGAGCTTCAGAATTGTAGACCGGTCAGTTGCTTCTTTGGTACCTGCCAAGCAGGGGAGTCACTCCTTGACCCCAAGGGAGATTTCTTCAGTCTTCTAGTCAGGTTAGAACGTTGAAGGTCCAGGATGTACGTTGCAGAGTTTCGTCCAGGGTAATCTAAAGTCCTAGGGACTGGATTCCTATACTTATAGTAAGTTTAGGGGATGGACTAACTCTAAAGCTTCACCTATGGGTGGGCCAGGAAAGAGGGGTGGCTACACCCATTTCCTTTGTCCAGTTTCGCGCCAGAGCAGGGGCAGGTAGCCCCTGCCGCCGGTTTGAACTGGACTATGCACAGGGACACCAAGTGTGCCCCCAGTGCAGGACTTCAAAGCACCAGAGAGTGCTCCCGCCCAGCCCCAATACATATCAGCCTGTCTGGGGAGGTGGTTACACCTCCCCCCAACAGGAAACCTGTTGTCCAGGCCTCCCCTGCCAGAGTTTCGGTCAGCAGCAGGAGGCCAGACCCGTGTCTGTGGCAGAGGCATCCATTTTGTGATGCCAGGGCTCAGGAAAGTCCTACCGGGGTTAGCCAGTGTGAACATGTCTCTCCCTCTAGAAGGGTGGAATGCTACCCCCGCCGCCAGAATTGGCGGGGGGTAGTATTCCAAAGCGTTTGACACCAAACAGGACATGTTTTGATGCAGCCATCCCAAAGTTAGCATTTACCACAAGGTTATAATGCACTTAAGAGTATATGGTATGGTTGTATCACAGAACAGCCATAAGGAAGTATTTCCGAAAGCTGCAGAAGGGCTCAGCTCATGCTTGGGCACCCTCTCACATAAAACCAAGCACTCTGCCTTCAGGATTGTCAAGGCCTGCCATAGGAGTAGCTTATAGGTTTATATGTGTCTATATAGGGTAGTGATATAGGTAGCCTATACCACAGTAAGGGGTGCAAGCACACCCTTACCCAGGCTGCAGTGGCAGACCTGTGGTGCCATTTTGGAGTCCTTCCCAGGTGTGGCATAATACATGCTTCAGCCCCTGGTAGGCCTCTGAGGTACCTATGCCCTAGGTACATAGTATACCATCTACTAGGGGCTTATAAGGCACTCCAGAATCCAATTAGATATGTACCTTATGTACATGCAAACCATTTTAGAGAGGAAGCAGCTAGGCTAGGGTCCGGATTAGCAGGGCCACAGCCAGACTAAGGTAAAAAACACAGTGAAACACCAGCAAAATGTGGGGGTACCCATGTGAAGCAGATCCTACTCTCCTACAGTGAGGACCCGCGAGGGGTGAGGGGGCCAAGTGCCGAGGGGTGAGAGAGCCAAGAGGACAAAGGGTGGGGAGCCATAGGGCCCAAGGGTGAGGGGGCCAAGAGGCGAGTGTGAGGGGGCCAAGAGGTGAGGGGACCAGGAGGCAAGGAGTGAGCAGGTCATGAGGCGAGGGGGCCAAGAGGCCAAAGGGTGAGGGGACCAAGGAGACAAAGGGTGAGGGGTGAGGGGGTCATGAGGTGAGAGGGCCAAGGTCTGAGGGGGCCAAGAGGCCAAAGGGTGAGGGGACCAAGAGGACGAAGGGTGGGTGGCCTGGAGGGCGAAGGGTGGGGAGCCATTAGGCCGAAGGGTGAGGGGGTCTGGAGGCTGAAATGTGAGGGGGCCTGGAGGCCGAAGGGTGAGGGGGCCTGGAGGACAAAGGGTGGGGAGCCATGAGGCTAAACGGTGAGGGGACCAAGAGGACGAAGAGTGAGGGGGCCTGGAGGCCGAAGGGTGAGGGGGCCTGGAGCCTGAAGGGTGGGGAGCCTTGAGGCCGAAGGGTGAGGGGAGAAAGAGGACGAAGGGTGAGGGGGCCTGGAGGACGAAGGGTGGGGAGCCATGAGGCCGAAGGGTGAGGGGACCAAGAGGGCAAAGGGTGAGGGGGCCTGGAGGCCAAAGGGTGGGGAGCCATGAGGCCGAAGGGTGAGGTGGCCTGGATGCCAAAGGGTGGGGGGCCAAGAGGATGAAGCGTGGGGAGCCAAGAGGACGAAGGGTGAGGGGGCCAAGAGGACAAAGGATGAGGGGGCCTGGAGGCTGAAGGGTGAGGGGGCCCGGAGGCCGAAGGGTGGAGAGCCATGAGGCCAAAGGGTGGGAGGACCAAGGGGACGAAGGGTGAGGGGGCCAAGAGACCAAAGGTTGAGGGGTCCATGAGGTGAGGGTCCAAGGGATGAGGAGGCCAGGAGGCGAGGAGTGAGGGGGCCAAGAGGTGAGGGGACCAAGGGTTGAGGGGTCTAAGGGGTGAGGGGCCAAGAGGCGAGGGGTGAGGAGGCCAAGAGGTGAGGGAGCCAAGAGGTGAGTGGTGAAGGGGCCATGAGGCGAGGGGGCCAAGAGGTTAGGGGTGAGGGAACCAAGAAGTGACCAGTGAGGGGGCCAAGTTGTGAGGGGGCCAGAGATGAGGGGGCCAATGGGTGAGGGGGCCAAGAGGTGAGGGGGTGAGGGGCTCAAGAGGCCTAAGGATGAGGGGTCCATGAGGTGAGGGTCCAAGGGATGAGGAGGCCAGGAGGCGAGGAGTGAGGGGGCCAAGAGGTGAGGGGCAAGGGCGCCAAGAGATGAGGGGTGAGGATCCCCTACAACTAGTCCTTGAAAGCAGCAAGGGAAGGGCACAGAAGCCAACTCTCCAGAAAGGAAGTGAGGTACTGAGGTAAGTGAACCAGAAACAGTTCCAAACCTCTGTTGGCTACGTGGCCTCCTACATATATGGGGTTGATGTAGGAGAGTAGGATCTGCTTCACATGGGTACCCCCACTTTTTGCTGTTGCTTTTCTGTTTTTCGACCTTAGTCTGGCTGTGGCCCTGCTAATCAGGAGGACCACAGCCTAGCTGCTTCCTCTCTAAAATGGTTTCCATGTACATTAGGTACACATCTAATTGGATTCTGGAGTGCCTTATAAGCCCCTAGTATATGGTATGCTATGTACCTAGGGCATAGGTACCTCAGAGGCCTACCAGGGGCTGAAGCATGTATTATACCACCCTTGGGAGGCACTCCGAAATGGCACCACAGGTCTGCTACTGCAGCCTGGGTAAGGGTGTGCTTGCACTCCTTACAGTGGTATAGGCTACCTATATCCACATATATATACAGACACATGTAAACCTATAAGTCACTCCTATGGAAGGCCTTAACAATCCTGAAGGCAGAGTGCTTGGTTTTGTGTGAGAGGGTACCCAAGCATGAGCTGAGCCCCTCTGCAGCTTTCGGAAATACTTCCTTAAAGCTGTTCTGTGATACAGCCATACCATATACTCTTAAGTGCATTATAACCTTGCGGTAAATGCTAACTTTGGAATGGCTGCATCAAAAGATGTTGTGTTTGGTGTCAAATGCTTTGGAACACTACCCCCCCACGCCAATTCTGGCGGCGGGATAGCATTCCACACTTCTAGAGGGAGAGACATGTTCACACTGGTCAAACCCGGTAGGACTTTCCTGAGCCCTGGCATCACAAAATGGATGCCTCTGCCACAGACACGGGTCTGGCCTCCTGCTGCTGACCGAAACTCTGGCAGGGGAGGCCTGGAAAATAGGTTTCCTGTCCCAGGGAGGTGTGACCACCTCCCCAGACAGGCAGATGTGTATGGGGCTGGGCGGGAGCACTCTCTGGTGCTTTGAAGTCCTGCACTGGGGGCACACTTGGAGTCCCTGTGCATAGTCCAGTTCAAACCGGTTGCAGGGACTCCCTGACCATGCTCTGGCGCAAAACTGGACAAAGGAAATGGGTGTAACCACCCCTCTTTCCAAGCCCACCTATAGGTGGGGTGTGAGAGGGGACCGATCCCAAGTTGTCGCTTACCCGGAGTGGTCCGCCATGTACACGGGACTACGGGACCTGTGGGAGCCTCTGCACGACCTCGGAGGTCCATCGCGACATCCGCGGAAAGGATAACATTCCCCCCTTGTCCTCTGCCTCCACAGGAACGTGACATTGGCGCCGAGGGCGCGGAGGAAGGAGGGATTAACCCCGGAAGCAATGCAGTCCCGGAAGTAAAAAGGGCCGGAACCCGCATGTTAGACGGACCGGGAGGGTCGGCCGAGGACAAGGGGAGAGGTCTCCGGGGAGAGCCGTCCCCAGCAATCGTACAGACGAGTAACTTCCCCCCCACAGATGTACACCACAAAAGATTAGGCTTTAACGTTCTTTATAAGCAGATTCTTAAGGTACGATGGAATGGTACAAGGAGGTCTGGACTCAGGGGTCCCCTCGATTCTTAGTCTCTGGGTTTGGGAAAGGGGGTAGCGGGACAGTCTGGTTACCAATCTGGTAGATGCGATGGTGGATAGCTCACAATCCTCGAGCTCGGTGTTCTAGCTTGGACGGGCCGCGGCAGCGCCAGCAGGTCCCGGTGAAGGTGGTCGTTACACGGTCCGCGGCAGCGCCAGCAGGTCCCGATGAAGGTGGTCGTTACACGGTCCGCGGCAGCGCCAGCAGGTCCCGATGAAGGTGGTCGTTACACGGTCCGCGGCAGCGCCAGCAGGTCCCGATGAAGGTGGTCGTTACACGGTCCGCGGCAGCGCCAGCAGGTCCCGATGAAGGTGGTCATTACACGGTCCGCGGCAGCGCCAGCAGGTCCCGATGAAGATGGTGGTTACAAGGGACCGCGGCAGCGCCAGCAGGTCCCGACGAGGATGGAGGATGCAGAAGGCCGCGGCAGCGCCAGCAGGCAGGACGATAGTTCACAAGGCAGGGCTACGGCAGCGCCGGTAGTCCGTCAAGGATGAGTTCTTCTCGGTGTCTCTCGACTCCAGGATACAACTGCCTCCCTGCTCTGGAGCTGCCCTAGTTATAGGTCTGGCGCCCTTTGATGTCCGGACCCTCGCACTTGGAGGTCGGGGGGTCCGGGATGAGGGAGTCCAGACACCCAGCAGGAGGTGGAGCCAGCGCCCGGGGGAGCTGGAGGGCGATCGGCACCTGGCGGGGGAGAGCCATTGACACTCCTTTCTCTCACCGACCTGCCAAGTGGTCCGTTCACCTCCGGGGTGGATGGTGGTGCCAGGATGGCGGGGCCTGGCCAGGCCCAGGGTTAGGGTCGAGCTGAGTCCACGCGGCCTCGTGGTGTAGTGTCCAAGATGGCGGCTGGTCTGGACGGGGGAGCCGGTAGTGTGTCGGCCCCATGATTCATAGATGTTCGAGGGCAGGAGTTCCGTCTGGGGACGGGTTGCGGGTTGGTCCTGTGGGTCACACCTGGAGGGCCGGGGCTTGGGCCGTGTCATGCGGGGAGGGAGCAAGCCCTTCATGTGGCCTGTCCAACATGCGTCCCCCCCAGCTGAAGGCGGGGAGAGTCACCCATCCTCTTGGGGACTTTCCTCGTCGAGGCGGAAAAAGCGTGACAGGCCATCTGCGTTGGCGTGGTCTTGGCCCGGCCTATGTTCCACAGTGAAGTCCATCCCCTGCAGGGAGATGGACCAGCGCAATAGTTTGGGGTTTTCCCCCCGCATCTGCATTAGCCACTGCAGGGGTCGATGATCTGTCTGCACCCGGAAGTGGGTACCGAAGAGATAGGGCCCGAGCTTTTTGAGGGCCCACACCACTGCGAAGGCCTCCCTCTCGATTGTGCTCCAGCGCTGTTCTCGGGCCAGGAGGCGTCTGCTAAGGAAAGCCACCGGGTGGTCCAGTCCCTCGGGGTTCAGCTGGGAGAGGACTGCCCCGATGCCATGGTCGGAGGCATCCGTTTGCACAATAAACTCTCGACTGTAATCGGGGGCCTGGAGCACAGGGGCAGTGCACAGGGCGGCTTTCAGCTTTTCGAAGGCCGCTTGACAGTCGGGGGTCCAGTTAACCTTCTTCGGTTGATTTTTGGAGGTGAGTCCCGTGAGGGGCCCCACAATGCTGCCATAGTCCCTCACGAACCGCCGGTAGTAGCCGGTGAGCCCCAGGAAGGCTCGGACCTCGGTCTGCGTGACTGGGGGCTGCCAGGACTGGATGGCAGCGATTTTGAGTTGCAGAGGGGCCACCAGACCGCTTCCCACCTGGTGCCCGAGGTAGGTCACGGATCCCTGACCAATTTGGCACTTGCCGGCCTTGATTGTGAGGCCGGCCCGCTGGAGGGCCTGCAGGACCTCTCGGAGGTGGTGGAGGTGGTCGGACCAGTGGCGGCTGTACACAGCGATATTGTCCAGGTAGGCGGCGCTGAACTCCTCGAGCCCCGCCAAGACCTGGTTCACTAGTCGCTGAAAAGTAGCTGGGGCGTTCTTCATGCCGAAGGGCATGACCTTGAAGTGGTAGTGGCCATCGGGGGTAGAAAAGGCGGAACGTTCTTGGGCCCGGGGTGTGAGGCCGATCTGCCAGTAGCCCGCTGTCAGGTCGAAGATGCTGAGGTAGCGGGCAGCCCCCAGGCGGTCGATCAACTCATCCGCTCGGGGGATGGGATGGGCGTCGGTCCTGGTGACAGCATTCAAGCCCCGATAGTCGACGCAGAATCGGAGTTCAGGAGTGGTGCCGGGGGCAGCAGCTTTGGGGACTAGCACGACCGGGCTGGCCCAGGGGCTATCCGAGGGCTCGATGACCCCGAGCGCGAGCATCTTGGATACTTCTTCTTGGATGCAGGCCCGTACCCGATCTGGTACGCGGTAGGCCCGGTGCCTGACAGGGGGACTGTCCCCAGTGTCTACGTCGTGCAAGCACCAGGGGGTGACCCCTGGGGTAAGGGAGAACAAGGTAGAAAACTGTAGCAGGAGGTCCCGGCAGCCTTGGCGCTGCTCTGGGGTAAGGGCATCGGAAAGCCGGACCCCGTCCACGGAACCATCTTTCTCCTGAGTCGTCAGGAGATCCGGGAGAGGCTCGGAGTCTTCTTCTGCCCCACTGTCTGTAGCCATCAGGAGGCTGAGCTCTGAGCGCACAAAGTGGGGCTTGAGTCTGTTGGTGTGGAGGACCCGGAGGGGGTTCCGGGGAGATTCCATATCGATGAGATAGGTGACGGGGCTCTTGCGTTCAACCACTTTGAAGGGCCCCGTCCACTTGTCCTGCAAGGCACATGGTTCGGTAGGGGACATCACCCACACTTGCTGGCCAGGTTCAAATTCGATGGAGGAGGCATTTTGGTCGTACCATTTTTTCATGTCCTCCTGACTGGCCTCAAGGTTTGCCTTGGCCATTTCCCTGAACCTCCGGGTCTGGTTGCGTAGTGTCAGGAGGTACTTGAAGACGTCTGGAGGGGTCTTTAGGGGGGCCATCTCCCAACCTTCTTTGACTAGGCTGAGGGGCCCCCGCACAGGGTGCCCGTACAAGAGTTCGAACGGGCTAAAGCCGAGGGACTTCTGGGGAACTTCCCGATAGGCGAAGTGGAGGCACGGAAGTAGTACATCCCACTGGCGACGGAGGGGCTCTTCCAACCCCCCAATCATTCCTTTGAGCGTGCGGTTGAACCGCTCGACTAGTCCGTTTCCTTGAGGGTGATAGGGGGTCGTGAATCGGTAGGTGACCCCGCACTGTTGCCAGAGGGACTTCATATATTTCGAGATAAAGTTTGTGCCTCTGTCGCTGACGACTTCGCGGGGGAAGCCCACCCGGGAGAAGATCCCCATTAAGGCCCGGCCGACCACCGGGGCTGTTACAGTTCGCAGGGGCACAGCCTCGGGGTAGCGGGTGGCGTGGTCCACCAGTACCAGGATGAACCGATGTCCTTGTGTTGTACGGGGGTCCAGGGGCCCCACAATGTCTATTCCCACCCTCTCGAACGGGGTGGTGACAACTGGGAAGGGCTGCAGAGGTGCTTTGAGTTTGCGGCCGCTCTTCCCGCTGGCCTGGCACGTGGGGCAGGACCGGCAGTGGTTGAGGACGTCGTTTCTCATCTTCGGCCAGAAAAAGTGTGTCACCAGGCGACTGTAGGTTTTGTCCTGGCCCAGGTGTCCAGCCAGAGGGACATCGTGGGCCAAACTTAGCAGGAAGTCTCTAAAACGGAGGGGCACGACCAACACTCGACTGGCCCCTAACTCCGCGATTCTCTGTTCACTGTAGAGTAGGTCGTTGTCCCAATAGATCCAATGGGCTCCGGTGGTGTCCCCTGCGCTTTGGGCGAGGGCTTGCTGGCGGAGTCCCTCGAGGGAGGGACAGGTCTTTTGCTCTTGCCGGAACTGTTCCTGGGTGGGCCCCCCTTCTTGACGCCACTGAGCCAGGTCGGGAAGGTCCTGGGGCTGGGCGACCCCTTCGGGGGTTGGCTCTGGGGGGTCGGTATAGTCGGTGTCCTCTACTGGAGCGATCGGGGGAGGAGGTGCTGGCCATTCTGGTTCTTCTGGTCGGGGGATGGTACGGGCGGCCATGGACCGGGTGGTTACGCACGCCCAGTCCGGGAGGCCCAACATCCCCAAATGCTCTCTTCTTTCGACGGCGGCCCACGGGGAACTCTCAAGATCATTCCCCAGGAGACAGTCCACGGGGGCATCATCCCGGACCGTCACCTTCAACATGCCGGAGACTCCTCCCCATTCGAAGGGGACGCAGGCCATCCGACATAGACTTTCGGAATTGTCGGCCGAACGGACGGGGCAGAGAATGTTCGGCAGGATCTGTTCTGGTTTTACCAGGTGACAGCGGACGGCCGTCACACTGGCCCCTGTGTCACGTAGTGCTTCGGCCCGGCGCCCATTAATGTTCACCCACTGGCCATATTTTCTGGTGTTGGCGGGTAGGGGAGCCCGCGGGACCATGTCTCTTCCCCCTAGGCACGCTAGAACCATGGCGGCCGGTTCCCACTCTTGCTGTGCCTGCTCATATTCTTCTTGTTCTTCGGAGATTTGTTCTCCCCCCAGGGCGGCGGCAGCTACCTGGCGGGGTTTTGGCGTTTAGTTCTGCGGGCAGTTCGGGTCATTGGCGTAGTGGCCGACTCGCTGGCATCGGTGACACGTGACGTTGGCTCGGAACCCCGGGCGCATCGGGGGGTTGCCCCGGCCGGACGGTGGCGGGGTGCTGGCCGCGGGAGTGGCCGGGATGGGGTCTCTCCCTCGCCCCTGGCCTCCTCCTCCTCCTCGGGGACGGTGCTGACCTTGGTGGTTCCGGTTCTGCTCGTGGGGCCCTCTCCGGCCCACTCGGGTGCTTTCCCACCGGTCAGCTTCGGCGGCGAGTTGCCGTGGGTCAGTTAATTTACTGTCGAGGAGGTGCTGCCTGAGCTCGACGAAGCAGTTGTTAGAGAGGTGCTCCCACACCATGAGATTAAAAAGTTGCTCGTAAGTCGTTACGTGGCTTCCCTTGATCCAACCCTCGAAGGCTCGGCTGAAATAGTTGACGTATTCCACCCAAGTTGTACCCGGGATCCGGGTGCAGTCTCGAAACCTCTGGCGGTACATTTCGGGCGTGAGCCCATATCGGGTGAGGAGGGCAGCCTTCATGTGGTCATAGGATGACATCTGATGGTCTGGGAGCTGTAGCAGGGCATCACGGCCTTCGTTGACGAACCTCCCCCATAGGCCGGCTCCCCAGTCACTTCGATCGATCCGGTGGGAGGTCATGGCGATCTCGTAGGCCTTGAACCACTGTTGTATGTCGTCCTCTCGGACATACTCTCGAACGACATCCTTGGGGATGTGGACTTTGTTTTCTGTCGCTCCCGGAGTGCGTGGTCGCTCGGGCACCTCCGGTTCTTTGTTCTGCTTCCTTAGGTCTATTTCTGCCAGTTTGCGCTCGTGTTCGTACGCTAGTCTTTTTTCTTCGAGCTCTCTCTGCCTCTGTTTTTCTTCCCGTTCTTCTCGGAGCCGCAGATGCTCTAGGTTCAGTTTTTGCTCGGCTAATTTTAATTCACCGTCCATTTTGAGTCGTGCCATTTCTAACTCATGTAGTCTGTTTTTTTCTCTTTCTTGGATCTCTTCCTGTGAGAGGCCCGTTCCTCGCTCCTCGGGAGCCGTGGCGATCCTCTCTGATGCTGCACTGTTTTGGTCTGGGGATCTGGTGACCCCGGTTTCTGCCCACGACTCAATGGCGTGCTTGAAATCGTCTTTGGTACTCAGGCCGGTGGTAGCAATGCCTAGTTCCATGCAGAATTGTTTTAATTCACGATGGCTGTACTCTTCCAATTTTTCCATCTGGAATTTCTCGGTGGATCCGCTCTCTTTGGTTGGCATTGTGGTTTTGTTGTGGGGTGAGCTACTCTCTGTACGATTACGCGTTGATTCGGATCGCGCCGCTGGCCACCAATGTTAGACGGACCGGGAGGGTCGGCCGAGGACAAGGGGAGAGGTCTCCGGGGAGAGCCGTCCCCAGCGATCGTACAGACGAGTAACTTCCCCCCCACAGATGTACACCACACAAGATTAGGCTTTAACGTTCTTTATAAGCAGATTCTTAAGGTACGATGGAATGGTACAAGGAGGTCTGGACTCAGGGGTCCCCTCGATTCTTAGTCTCTGGGTTTGGGAAAGGGGGTAGCGGGACAGTCTGGTTACCAATCTGGTAGATGCGATGGTGGATAGCTCACAATCCTCGAGCTCGGTGTTCTAGCTTGGACGGGCCGCGGCAGCGCCAGCAGGTCCCGGTGAAGGTGGTCGTTACACGGTCCGCGGCAGCGCCAGCAGGTCCCGATGAAGGTGGTCGTTACACAGTCCGCGGCAGCACCAGCAGGTCCCGATGAAGGTGGTCGTTACACGGTCCGCGGCAGCGCCAGCAGGTCCCGATGAAGGTGGTCGTTACACGGTCCGCGGCAGCGCCAGCAGGTCCCGATGAAGGTGGTCGTTACACGGTCCGCGGCAGCGCCAGCAGGTCCCGATGAAGATGGTGGTTACAAGGGACCGCGGCAGCGCCAGCAGGTCCCGACGAGGATGGAGGATGCAGAAGGCCGCGGCAGCGCCAGCAGGCAGGACGATAGTTCACAAGGCAGGGCTACGGCAGCGCCGGTAGTCCGTCAAGGATGAGTTCTTCTCGGTGTCTCTCGACTCCAGGATACAACTGCCTCCCTGCTCTAGAGCTGCCCTAGTTATAGGGCTGGCGCCCTTTGATGTCCGGACCCTCGCACTTGGAGGTCGGGGGGCCCGGGATGAGGGAGTCCAGACACCCAGCAGGAGGTGGAGCCAGCGCCCGGGGGAGCTGGAGGGCGATCGGCACCTGGCGGGGGAGAGCCATTGACACTCCTTTCTCTCACCGACCTGCCAAGTGGTCCGTTCACCTCCGGGGTGGATGGTGGTGCCAGGATGGCGGGGCCTGGCCAGGCCCAGGGTTAGGGTCGAGCTGAGTCCACGCGGCCTCGTGGTGTAGTGTCCAAGATGGCGGCTGGTCCAGACGGGGGAGCCGGTAGTGTGTCGGCCCCATGATTCATAGATGTTCGAGGGCAGGAGTTCCGTCTGGGGACGGGTTGCGGGTTGGTCCTGTGGGTCACATCTGGAGGGCCGGGGCTTGGGCCGTGTCATGCGGGGAGGGAGCAAGCCCTTCATGTGGCCTGTCCAACACCGCAGAGAGGGGTGTGAAGCAGACGGAGTGCGGGGAGAGCCGGGAAGCGGAGAAGAAGCAGCAAAAGAAGACGGTGGCGTAGAAGACGACGGAAAGAAGACGGAAGGCGAGGAATACAGAGAAGAGGACGAGAAGTGGTACGAAGATTGGTGGTCCCCACCGGAGGAGGCTGGAGAGCGGCCGCAACTCAGGATAGTTGCGGCGGAGCCGGTGAGTAACCACGAACAGGGGAAAGAGGGTATTGGGAGGCAGGAGGTGACCTACCGGGAGTGAAGGGAGGGGCTTGAATTCAGACACGGGGATTTTCTTTCTGCATGTGCCCCTTTCCGCCCGCCTTTTGTTTCGGTTGGGATCTTTTTGGATGGGGAGGAGGGGAGGAGGAACAGCGGGGGCTTAAGACTGACTGGATCGTACAGTCGACCTCGAGAAACAAAAACACCCTACCCTGACCCCCTCTCCATTACCCGGTACCCCACTATTGACACCTCCCTAGAAATAGGGTTTCACACATTCAACCACAGGTGGTGCCGTGACGGTTATATAAGCCCTAGGGCTTATTAGTACGAAGGTGACTGACGGCTCCTTATTTTCCCCTCTCTTATGAGCCTCCGTGGGAAACCCTTCGGCCCAGGAGAAAAACAGCCGGAAGAGAATTCCGAAGATGAACTCCGGAAAGCAGAGGAGCCCGGGGAGAAAGCCGACAGCCCTACAAAGACTTCAACCGGTCCACACCCTATCATCTCAAATAACACACATCGAGTATCACACTACATACAGCCTCCTCGTCTGATTATCCGGCCTGCGCTCCCACAGGGGGCCTTAGAGTTAGTCCATCCGCTAAACTTACTATAAGTATAGCAATACAGTCCATAGGACTTTAGATTACCCTGGACGAAACTCTGCAACATATATCCTGGACCTTCGACTTTCTATCACGACTAGAAGACGGAAGAAATCTCCCTTGGGGTCAAGGAGTGACTCCCCTGCTTGGCAGACACCAAAGAAGCAACTGACTGGTTTGCATCGCTGAAGATCCCGCCAGATGCCGAAGTCTTTGCATCACCTGAGGAAAATTTCCAGACTTCTCCGAGGCTACCCTGACTCCACAGCAAAGCTGAGGCCCGTGGCTATCGTGGGTGACGTGGAACCGTGACCCCTGGACACCGTGATCTTTTGCAGCAACAGCATCTTCCTGGGATTCTTCGAAGTTGTGCTTTGGGCTCCTAGTAGCCCCAGCCTTGTGCACCTCCTGCACCGAAGATTGCTGGACTCAACTCCATGAGTGACACGTGATCCAGTTTCAAGTGCGACCGCTTGAGGCTCCTTCGTGATCACTAGCCCATTGGCTAGCAGGTCCCCACGAAGGGAACTCCTTTTCTGTTTGGGCTTTTCTGGTTGCCCCAGATGTGCCCTGACTTACCCTTGATGGATGAGTCCCTCAGACCTTGCTGGTCTGCACCTCAGTCCTTTCTCTGAATTCCTGTGACTTGCCATTGCCAAGGCTTGTTGGGTCCATTCTGGTCGCCGACATCGCAGCACTTGACAGACTTCGTGGCACAGCTCGAATGCAGCTCATGGACTTTGTTGATGCTTCCTTGACTTTGTGGCTGAAGAGTCAAGACACCCATCAACTCACCTGAAGCACCCGAAATCTGTTGGTATTGGTCCATCCTGCCCTCGGTCACTGGCTAGTGACCCAGACTTTGTCCCCTCTGCTTCCAGGTTCCTTTCATCCCAGATCCTGGCTTGCATCTCTTCAGACACTTCTCCTCTTCACGGCAGCAGCAGTTCTTTGCAGGCTTCCATTGAAATCGACGACGCGACCTGACACCAAAAGACACCTATGCACCCGGCTTCCCTGGGTGAGGTAACTTGAGTACTCTGGTGCTCCTGTGGGTGTTGGCCCTAGAACTTCTTAAGTCCAAAAGGGTTTGGTCCTGACTCAATTAGAAGTGTCCCTAATCTTTAAATGTCCAACTGCGACATTGCCCATAGAAGATAACGGGAACCAGCGGTTGTGTTTACACACGGCATACAGTACCCGTGGGTCCCCTGTGTCACTACCTTGGGTGGGTCCTTGGGGTCCCAGCGATTCTACAGGCTCTAGGCCTTGTGTCTAGTTCAGTCGTGGTTCTTATACCACTTTGTTGGTATATGGTTTGGTACGACCCTAGGGCCCAAACGTGTATTTGTGCTATTACTGTTGATTGCTCACTTGTAACTTCAGTACTTTGAACTCCAGTCTCATAAAGAGAGTAGAGTAGTGTGTTTTATCTTAATACGTATATTTTAAATATATACCTGTTGTGGTTGTCCTTTCGTTTGATCATTCAAGAGATTATAGACTGGTAAAACAAGCTGCTTTACATTCCTTCAAGACTTAGCCTGAAGGCTGCTCTCCATAGCTACCACTAGGATAGCTTTCAATAAAGGTTGTCTTTAACCTATCACCATAAGGGATTGTTTGGACTGATACAAGGTGCCCACTTGAACTAGTGGACAGCATATATCAGGCCACCTTCTCACAGTTGATAAGAGGGGTGTCTTGTGAAATGCGAAACAAAGTAATTGTCAGCCGGGGAGGGAGGGTGGTTGCCACTCCTATGTTTATGTTTTTCCAACAATGGGTGCCGCTATAACCACCCCGGCCCACAGGCCCAAGATTACAAAGTCTTCACAGGTAGGGGAGTCTCTGTGGGCATCATGTATTTGTACTGACCAGTCTGGTCCCAGCACAGCCTTCCCTGACCTCCCATCATCTTCCTGGGAGAAGGCAAAATCAGCATTCAGTAAAAGAAATACATACATTTCTGAGAGAGAAAACACTGCCTGGACAAAAGCATCTAGTTATCGTAGTGTGCCATCAGCTCTACCTCACCCCACCCTCCAAGAATGGACCTTCCTGACCACAGAGAGTCCGAGCCTGGGAAGGAAGGGCTTGCAGGTCAGGGAGCTTGCAGCAGTGCCTGGTTCCTGTGTTTCCAAGGACAAAGACAATCACTGTATCAAGGACGGCCTGGAGGCACCTGAGAAGTGATGTGGCGCTGGCACTAATGAACTATGGTGCACACCTACTTTTGAGAGTATCGGTGAAGTACTTCATCCACTGGATCAGGGTGGAGTCTCCAATGAGGCGCAGGGACTTCCCCCGCAGGCAGCCATTGATCTCGTCCTGTGAGGTGAACCTCCTCATGCTGCAGGAGACGGGGTACCATACATTCTGGTGGAAGTAACCTCCGGGGAACTGCAGCGGTGCCCCAGTCTTACACTGATCCTTCACAGGGGCGCTGTCATCTGCAAAGTGAAGAGACAGTTCTGGGTAACTGAGAACTGGTCAGGAGACTGTACAGAAACCTAGGCAGAGACAGGGATTAGTAGATGTAACTCACAAAAAGTACGTCTCGAGGAACTAGGAATGAAGGGTGGCTGTTCGCAAGCTTATTGCAGTCTGTGTGTCGAACCGAGTTTTCCAAATAATATGCAGGGAAGAACATCTTTTAGGACAAGAACGCTCACTCAGAGGTGACATGCTTCAGCATTGAGTTCCTGCCTCACACCAAGGCTGCAAGGTCATTGGTGTGGGCTACAACTCTCCGAGACTGAAGAGGAGCTGAGGTGTTTTGAAAGGAACTCCTCTGAAAAGTATAAACAAGAGGGCAAGTGTAGAGCAGAGTGCAATTAAGTGTAGGTTTCAAAATAAATCTGTATATACAGTATATAGATGACCGATGGACCCACAACAAACCAGGGCCATGCCATATCTAACAGACTACTGAAACTTGATGGCCAGTATATTTTTATATATATTTTTCTTTCCTGTGCAGAGTGACTACTTAATTGGTCCTGAAGAATGCCCCTGAACTACGAGTGAGGTCACTAAAGGGAAGAAACATGTTGACCTACTGTAGGGGTGTATTTGTTGATAACCCCTAGTTCTTTCGGTTTTTAATCCTGTCCCAGGAGACCGTTGTAACGCCCTGAACGTCTCAGGATCATTTAACAGACACGATAATGAGGACGCAACCACTTGTGAAGGGTTAGTTATTTTAATGAAGGCAAATATATAATACAAAGAATAAACAAAAGTTATAGTCACTGGAATCCTCCAGGCTAAGTACGTTACCAGCCTACCGCACGGATGGTCCTAACCGTCCTCTGCATATACGCCGATCCCGGCGTATGCCAACAGAGGGCAGAAATGAAATGGCCGACAATGCCAATCGGTAGGCTGTGAGGGGCACAAAGAGTGTTGGGGAGAATCGAGGAGTCAGGGAAACACCCAGCCGGGGTCTCTACCTGAAGGGAGCAGCCGCTCAACCTCTTCCTCAGACTGCACCGGGACGCGGAGTCACCTCCTGGTGATGCGTCACCGATACCCCAATCAAAAGCAAGAAGACTGAACCGAGAGCAGCCGCTCGATCGATCCTGTGGACTTCCGAGTCTGTAACGCGGCAAACACCTCCTGGTGTGCGTTACAGCTGGCAGTCCCTGTATCTCTGGTCGGGCTGGGAGTTACGACTCCAACCAGCAAAAGCGCCACTGCGCTTTGACTCAGCCGAGTCAAAAAGCGAAGCTCAATGGTTGACCGGTAGAGCTTCCGGGTCCTTCACAGGTGACGATGGGGCAAGACACGGCCCAGGGAGTAACGACTCGACCTACCTCCGTTCTTGCCTTACTGGAGCACCACTCCGGAACACTGCTCTTCACGAAGCAGGTACGTCGGTGTAAACACAATATCCGACAGCGTTGTACCTCCCGGTTCCTCCCTTTATAGGGCGTCTTTTCCTTGAGTTATGTAACAGCTCTCCTGTTTACATAAGGGCGTGTTTTCCTTGAGGTATGTAACAGCTCTCCTGTTTACATAACCTCTCAACCGCTAAGCATCCTGGGAGATGTAGTCCGTTTTCGCTGGTTACCGTTTTCTTCCCCTCGCATGACAGGAATTCTTGACAACCGCTGAATAAAGGTCCTTAGGCCTTCTGTAGACAGTTTTATTTTTCAACTCACACCTAATTGGACTCTGCCCCTCACTAGCGCCCTCGTTTACCCTTTTAACATGAGTTCCCTTCAAAACTCCTCAACTCGTCTTCAGTCTCGGAGATTTGTAGCCCACAGCAATGACCTTGTGGCCTTGGTGTGAGGAGGGAGCCCAATGATGAAGCATGTCACCTCCGGGTGAGTGAGGGTTCCTTTTTATCAAAGAGGTTCTTCACTACATATTAGTTGGAACACTCGGTTCACCACCCAGACTGCAATAAGCTTGCGAACAGTCGCCCTTCATTCCTAGTTCCTCGAGACGTACTGTTTGTGAGTTACATATATAGATGGGACATAGTACGTCCTCTGACTCAGAGCCTCTCCCACTGGTGTGTTTATGATACAAGGAAAAGTAGACGCAGGGAACGAATGGAAACCTGTACAGACAGCCACGGAGAAACACGGGTCAGAGTACAGAGAGCACAGACACGGGTCTGTACAGAACCAGAAGAGATACAGCACAATGCAGACACAGCACAGACACAGGTCTGTACAGAACGAGAAGAGACACAGAACAATGTAGACACAGCAGAGGCACAGGTCTGTATAGAGCAGGAAGAGACACAGAACAATGTAGACACAGCACAGACACAGGTCTGTACAGAGCAGGAAGAGACATGGAACTGAGTGGAGAGAGCACAGACACGGGTGTGTACAGAACCAGAAGAGACACAGAACAATGTAGACACAGCAGAGGCACAGGTCTGTATAGAGCAGGAAGAGACACAGAACAATGTAGACACAGCACAGACACAGGTCTGTACAGAACCAGAAGAGACACAGAACAATGTAGACACAGCAGAGGCACAGGTCTGTATAGAGCAGGAAGAGACACAGAACAATGTAGACACAGCACAGACACAGGTCTGTACAGATCAGGAAGAGACATGGAACCGAGTGGACAGGGCACAGATATGGATCTGTACAGAGCAAGAAGAGACAAAGAACAGTTTAGACACAGCACAGACACAGGTCTATACAGAGCAAGAGGAGACATGGAGCCGAGTGGACAGGGCACAGACATGGATCTGTACAGAGCAAGAAGAGACAAAGAACAGTTTAGACACAGCAAGGGCACGGGTCTATACAGAGCAAGAGGAGACATGGAGCCGAGTGGACAGGGCACAGACATGGATCTGTACAGAGCAAGAAGAGACAAAGAACAGTTTAGACACAGCAAGGGCACGGGTCTATACAGAGCAAGAGGAGACATGGAGCCGAGTGGACAGGGCACAGACATGGATCTGTACAGAGCAAGAAGAGACAAAGAACAGTTTAGACACAGCAAGGGCACGGGTCTATACAGAGCAAGAGGAGACATGGAGCCGAGTGGACAGGGCACAGACATGGATCTGTACAGAGCAAGAAGAGACAAAGAACAGTTTAGACACAGCACAGACACAGGTCTATACAGAGCAAGAGGAGACATGGAGCAGAGTAGGCACAGCACAGACTCAGACCTCTACAGAGCAAGAAGAGACATAGAACAGTGTAGACAGGGCACAGACACAGGTCTGTACAGAACCAGAAGAGACACGGAACAGAGTAGACACAGCACAGACTCAGATCGTTTCAGAGCAAGAAGAGACATGGAACAATGCATGTAGGGCACAGAAACGTTTCTGTACAGAGCCAGAAGAGACACTAACAGTAAGTATCAACTCTATTGTTCACTCATTGACTTCTGTAATCCCCCTCTGTGTCCCTCACTCCTGTCTCACATTAAAGCTATGTATCATTCCTTCATGTTCACTCATTTACTACAGTAATCCCCTATGTCCCTCACTCCCTCCTCACACTAACAGTAAATATCACCCCCCTCCTGAAACGCCCACCAGCAAGTGTAGAGCTCTTAGACTCACTTGTGCACCTCAGAACATCCAGGTCCTGCAGGCCATGGGGGATCTCGTCTCGGATGTGAGAGCTGGAAGAGAAGCAGAGAGAGGTGATAGGCTGAGAGTCAGGCATGAATAGGAACACGGGCAGATACACGGATGCTCGTGACAGATACATGGATGCTGAAGTCAGGAAAGTCCAGCCTGGCCTTCCCCTGTCACTGTTCCCCATCCCCAGCTCTGACTCTGCACACGACTCCAATCCTGCTCATTAGTTACTCAAATAATGTATCTCATCACACGTCTAGAGAATCACTGATTTGTTTAAAAAAACACCAGAGTTAGCTGAACTGACATCCTATGCACTTGGCACTCACTGTCCTATAGTGTTGTGTTGTTGCAGGGATTCAGCCCAAGACAGAACTATGCGTAGGATTATGGGACTTTAGTAAGTAGGGGCTGAGCCATCCGCCACCTTAGTACCCACGAGCCCACGACCGACTAGCTATAGTGTCTCACTTGCTCTCCTACTCACTCACCGAGGCACAAGTGATTAGACACCCCAGAACACAGCACTCTCAGAGCGCCCAGGAATCACGGTAACAAGACACACCCTTTCGCTCACACTCTTGTACTTGTACACAATACGATCTGACAAAGACACGGAACAGTTTAAAATATTTATTTTAACTAACGTGCCCTAACATGCACTATACGTGCTACAACAAGCAAGAAAATGCATAATACAAATACAGTCAGCATAGCAGCGAGTCCACAAATCATGAAGGGAGATGTCATCATGAAAAGACCATAGAGAAAAGACTGTAGAGCCTGACCTCCCTCCCTTTGCTACGGAGCAGTATTATTATATGTTAGAATATCTCTCGGCTTTGTCAGCAGACCCCCTACCTTCCCCTATAGATGGTAGATCTACATCATAGATGCTCTCGCTCTTCTTCCTGGGAAGGTGCCTCTCCAACTGTGTGCTCCCTCTGCATACATCCCCATAATTTCAAAGTACGAGTTTCTAACAAGTGCATTGGTATGTTTTGTGTAGGTGCTAGGGCCTGACCAGAACAGAATAACAAGGGGCATTGTTTATCGACCTTGCACACTGTGTTCAGACTAAACTTGAGGAACAGGGAGAGAATGAACACAGCAGACAGTTCTCATGTGAAAGGCACTAACAAAGTCGCTTGCAGAAATAAAGCCATGTAGTAACATGCGCAAAGCTGCATAATGGCTGCAGGGCTCATGCTAACTTAGTGATGTCGACAATGTCCCCAAAGGCCACGTGACAGTGTGAGTCTGTGATGACGGAACCCTTGTGGATCCTGACGGACTCCATAGAACTGTGATGTAAGTTTTAGAACGATGTGACTGTTGGACTTGGCCCTTCTGGCAGGTTCACCCCTGAACTTTTTGCTTTTTATTGGTGACTTGGTGTGGTGATTTGTTTGGTTTCTGCGCACTTTCCCTGTGTCCCAGGGTAAAGTGCGTGCACACTCTGAGTGCATGTGGTGAGATAGGCCTGCCCTCCCATAGGAATGCATGGGGAATGTATGTGTCCCTAGTAGTTCCTGATGCGTGGGGTGTGCAGGCCCGAGTTTGGTATGTGCGGACTCGTGGGAGTGAATGCTGCGCGATGATGTGTGCGGCGTGCATGTACCTAGTGTGGAAGTGCCACTTCTAGAGGTGGGCACTTCGGTGTGCAGTGTGTCTGTCGCGGGATTGGCTGGTCATGTCATGTGACGGGCTAGGGATTCCCCAGAGTCAGGATGAGTCACCCAGTGGTGAATGGGGAGATCAGCAGCTAGATGGGTGGGAGGAGTACACCTGGGTCCTGAATAGGACAGGGTTTTCCACACACAATGCTGGCCCCGCCCCCTGTGGTGCGACTGACGACCCTAGCCCTGCCAGTGAATAGAGTGAGGGGCTGAGCACATCAAGGGTGCTCCCCAACCAGCTGCGACTGGTTTTCCCCCTCACCCTGAACCCAGAACAAAGGGGTTTGCTGTATAAAAATGGGGCTGTGTCCCCACAGAAACTGTTCTCTGCCAGGATCTTACCTGAGGGGGGCTGCTGCTGCTGCTGGACCAGAGGACCGCCACCTGGACTACCTCCCTGCCTGGAGGCCCAGTGAGCTGGCTCTGGGTCCAGCCTTGCCCCCCACCACTGCCCTGCTGCATGCAGGGAAGAACTTGCTGGACTTTGTGGTGCTTTTTATGCTTTAGCGCTGAGAGCGCTTTCACTTTTGATCCCTAGCGCTAGGAGCGCTTTATTTCTCAAAGCCGGTGCCCACCCGGCGTTTGCCCCGTCTGTACAGATTCGGATGTCCCCTGGCAGGTGCCCACCCTGCCTGGGACATTGCCGCCCATATCGAGTGCCCACCTCGATTGATTGCATTTTTTATTGGCTAGCAGGTGCCCACCCTGCATCTGTGCCGTTTTGTTTGGCAGATTTATAATTCGAGGGAGCCCACCCCTCATCGCCGCTTTGGGGACGAAGAAAATCACCACCGCAGGCCCGGAGTCTCCTCGGCGTCATCTCTCTGCCGCGCTGGGATTGGCCCAGCGGGAGAGAGTGCTTCCCCGTATCAGGAGGCTCGACCGAGGGAGCTGCACGGTGATTGGAGGGAGCTCACGCCCCCTCGTGCTCTTCCCCGAGGCCACTGCAGAAGTGGAAGTTCGGCAGCGGCAGCCTCAGCGCGATCCGGGGCGAGGGTGGGTAGCGTGGCGGAGCCCTCCCCGCGACACGGCCTGGAGCCTCGCCAGTTCACGGTAAGTGAATCCGGCTGGGGGGATAACGAAATCGAAGCACCACTCCGGCGCCTCCCTCCCGAGCAGCCCCGCCTGACAGGGCCTGCTCCAACACCCGAGACGTACCGGAGCAACCCTGTTGGTACAGGTCACCCCCAAACCAAGGCCCGAGTTTTCTCCTTGGGGTCCCGGCCACATTCCTTCCAGAGCGGCCCCACTTGGCAGCGGGCCGCTCCAACGAGGCCCGCCTCCCCGTGACAAAAGAGGCATTATTACTGCTGAGTCCCCTGAGTGGGACTCCAACGACGAGGCACGTTGTTCTCGAGCCACGGAGGCTCTAGGGGGCATTTCGCATTCTTTCTCGAGCCTAGAGGGCTCCAACGTTACGGGGCATTATTGTTTTAGAGCCCAGAGAGGCTCCAAGAGCGACAGATTTGTGTTGAAGGGCACAGTGGTGCCCATGCCCCTTTCTACAGCTGCCCAGCACTTAGTGGGCAGCTGCACCGTTTAGGTTGTGGCCCTCTGCCTTGGTTTGCGCAGCCTGCGCCGGCGCGCCCTGACTCTGCGGGACACAGGGCGTCCCTGCCCCTGCAAGGCCAGTTGGCCTAGGGACTGCCACAGTGGTGGCTAATGTGAGTTTTTGCGCTGTTGTTCCTAAACTGCACCGCTGAATGTATTTTTATGCGTCATGTGCCTTGTTTTACACCTCTGAATGTTATGCATCATGTGTTTATGTGTTTAGACCCCTCCAGGTATTGTGATACTTAGGTGGTTGTTTTTCTCCTAGTACAGGTGGTGCTAGTGAGGTCCTGATTCCCTGCGCAATATTTTCCTAAGGTGGTTAGGGTTGCATAGGTGGTACTTACCTGATACCAGTAGTTACTGGTTGTGTGCTACATATGTTATTTTTTACTACAGTATTATTCCTATGTTCTAAAAAGTGCTAATTCCTGACAGTGGTCCAGGTGGCCCTGTCCCCTGTATATATAATCCCTTGTAAATTCTGCCCGTGCCTGTTGGCACATTGTAGAGTGTGTGTTTTTATCTAATGTGTTGTGTATAATACAAAGGCTATTTTTATAGAATACCTTGTGTGGAGTTTCCTTTGTGGTGGGCCTTGGGTGTTGTTGCTGGGTGCGCGCGCAAACGCTTTACACATCGCCTCAGGGATAAGCCTGTCTGCTCGTGCCAAGCTACCAAGGGGTTGAGCAGGGGTTATCTTTGGCGTGTAACTTCCTTGCCCTGACTAGAGTGGTGGTTTCTGCCTGACTTTGGCGCAAGCCTTAGCCAACCAGAAATCGCCATTTCTAACAGTGACGTGAATGCAGGGTTAGAATGCTGAGTTTGCGGTTACATGCAGAAGAATATATGTTGGAAGGCGGACCCCGAGGAGTCGGCGAGACCACCAAGGGGGGGGGGCCCTCACACTGCACGAAGTAGCCGAGCGCTGCCGAGAAGTCTCCTGAGAGATCCTTCTCCTATCACGTACTAGCACAGTAACACCACCACACAGGACTCATGGAGGTTGTCTTTACGACAAGCAATTCTTTATCAGCAATAAAAGGTTTACGAGTTCAATATTTACACGAAGGGATCGAGGGATCCACCAAAAGTCTCAATGTCTCTTTGGAAGGGTAGGGGTAGCGGGACAGTTTTTGGCGGGAATGCGGTACGAGGGTACCTGGGGCCCAGTTCTTATCCTCAAGCTGGAGGACCTCCGATCTCGGAGGGGTCGAGCCGCGACGGCGTCAGCAGGGCTCTGGCGTACAGTTCGTGGAGAGCCGCGATTCAATCAGCAGGGCTCTCAAGATGGTCTTCTGCTCAGCTCGAGCCGCGACGTCGTCAGCAGGGCTCCGAGGAAGGTTTCAGCGAGGTTGGGCCGCGACGGCGTCAGCAGGGCTCCGATGTTCCAGGTGGTTCAGATTGTTCACAAGAGGGAGCCGCGACGCAGTCAGCAGTGCTCGTGATGGTTCCGACAAGAGTTCTTCTCCGTAGGGTCAGCCGCGATTCAATCAGCAGGGCTCTCGATTCCGGGATACAACTGCCGATCTGTGGTGGGGTCGCCCCAGATATAGGTCTGGAGCCCTTTGATGTCCGGACCTATGCGCCCGGGAGGGCGGAGTGGCCGGGTGGGGGTGGCCAGACGCCCAGCAGGAGAGGCGCCAGGCCCAAGGGAGTTGCCGGGCGATCACACCTCGAGAGGGGAGGACAGTTGGGGGTCCCATCGATACCGTCCTCCGCCGGGGGCGATGAATGGTTCCTGCGGCACCCCCTGGCCAGTTCGTGGTGCCTCGATGTCGGGGCTTCGCTGGGGTCGAGGCCGGGTTGAGCGGGGTCGCGCTGGCTGGTGCACAGTGTGACGTAGATGCCAACAAGATGGCGGAGCCACGAGGAGTGGCCCGTGACGGCCGGGGCGGGGAACGGGCACAATCCAGGGGGTTAAGGACCACGCCACGAGGCCGGGTCCAACAATATAGACATGTTATACTAAGCTCCATGTGTGGCATAGTGATTGGTGAGTACCCAGACTGGGTAGGACGCTACAACTGGCGATGAGATAGGCGATAAGTAACCCCAAGATCGACAGTGCTCTCCCAGAAAGTTTGCCGTGGTCCAGTAAACTGCTCGTGTGTGCCACGTGTGCCTCCGTCGAAGTGCGGAATTGACATTTGGCATATGTGAAGTCAAAGTGCAGACCCAGTCTGTGTAAAGCATTTGACAATAACAAAAAGCTTTGTTGAGAAGTTTACATATCTTTGACTGAAAAAGTGCTGGAAAGGTCACAAAGAGAGGTACTGCGCTACTACGCAACTTAAAGATATACATCATGCGGAGTGATAACGCTATCGGTGGATGCAACCAGGTATTGAAAGAGCAGCATATTGCAAGATAACACTGTGAACAGAAGTGCTGCAAGGCAGATGTCAACCAATTATCAGACAGCACAAAGAGACGTCTAAAGACAAAGTGATACAGATACAAGAAGCAGTCATCTGCTGACCAGTGCTGATTAAAGAGAGTCATCATGTCACAGCACTAGAGGGAGTGACCCCAGGGCAAGAACCTGGGGCTGTGCATGCAGAGATGCCCATACCTGGAGCGGCACACCAACAAAGCTGCCGGATGGCGGCTCAGAACAACTCCAAAAGTCTCCTGTATGCAAAGGACTCCAAGGGATTCCAAGCTGGAGGTTCAGGTTCCACAGACTGTCCAGGATGGCCCTGTGGCCAGCAGGTCACAGGGCATTAAAGTAGGTATGGATGAAGCAGGCCTAGAGGACAGCAGACAGTGTCTGAGAGAACTCCCCCTTCAGTGCCAGCCAATCTCGTAAAGGGTTTCAATGCTGCTGCCTTCTTGAAACCACCATTTGATACCACCAGAAAAGCAGAATATTTGCTACAGATGGACTGCCAGGATAGAGACATTTGATGATTTATTTGATGCCGTAGAAGGAGCGGATAACAGAAAGATTATTAAGCACCTTAAGAATGTTACTGGTGAAGGTGTAAAAGAAGTCCTAAAGAAAATGCTGCGACATGACGAAATTACATACAGTCAAATCAAACAAACCTTGAAACTCAAGTTCAATCCAATGCCAAATGTAGATACGAAAGGTACACCTTCAGTCAAGAATGACAGAAAGCTGGGGAGACTATTGACGAATTTATTAAAAGACTGGATATGCTCAACAAACACTAAGTTCAGTCAGTTTAATGATGAGGAAGCTATACTCCTCAGAGTGATTGACGGATGCTTGTCAGATTCATTCAGACGACAAATGCTGAGAGAAACTCTTAGGGTCTCATTTATGAGAAGTGACGCATCGCTGCGTGAAAGCAGCGATGCGTCACTTCTCAGTGCGCCCTCCTTGCAAAATGATGGATGCGTCATATTTACTGTATGACGCATCATGTCGCAAGGAGTTACAGATACGTCAGTATTTCTGACGTATCTGTAGATGCAAAAGGGACGCATTGCTGGAGTGTGTCACAGAAGTGATGCAACTCCAGCAATGTGTCCTTTCACATAGGGCAAGCCCCATGTGAAAGGGCCTGCGTCAGTCGTATGCCTGCCAAGAGGCAGGAGTAAGATATTGATGCACTTGCGTCCTAGAAGTGGCGCAGTGAAATCTCATAGATTTCACTGTGTCACTTCTACGAGGCATACTTGCATGGGAAAGCCCACCCTGCATACATTATACCTGGTGCAGGTATAATGTAGTGTAGCGGTTTACAAAGTGACGTCATCTTGCTTAGATGCATCACTTTGTAAATAGGGCGCAACAGGGGGCATCTTTTACGCCGCTGATGCGTCACAAAACGTGACGCAACGGAAGCGCAAAACTGTTGCAAGGCCTCATGAATAAGGCCCTTAGTCAGGAGCGAGTTGTTATGGCTACCAGAGTTAAAGCGTGTGCTGATCAACATGCTGCAGACATGGAGGCCGGAGGTGTCCAGAGTGAGTCAGTCAAGAACGTGAAAAGTAAGCCAAAACACAAGACAGAGGGACGCAAAGTGATTACTTCTCCGAACAAAAAGTTGTGCTTCATATGTGGATTTTCGTTTCAACACAAAGTTAAATATCCCGTCACTGGGCAGATCTGCAAAGACTGTGTAGAAGAGAACCATTTTGTAAGAGTCTGCAAGCTGAAGGTAAAAGCAAGTGCGTCGCGGCACAAAGACAAAATGGCCGCCCAAAAGTTCCAGAAGTGACGTTTGATTTATGCCCACAAGGCCCAAGCAACCCCATCAGCTGAGGCAAATCAACATCAAACGAAGTAGATCGGCGTCTAAATCTTCATCAAACAGTTTTTCATTATCAATGCCACGTGAAAGTGAAGAAGATGGTTGTGCCATGTCGATGTTTACCTCATAGATACGTGTGCATTTTGACTGGCCGCATGTCAGAAAAAATACTGCTGGTTCAAGAAAAGTCAACACGACCAAGCACCAAAGTCATTCAAACATTGTCAGAAAATCACACAAAAATTAAACGGTTGTACAATACCTTTTATTATTGACAGTGGTGTGTTGATAAACATTATGCCTGAGGAGCAATATAATGAACTAGCTGCGTTGCCCCTACTTACTCCATTGAAAACTAAAGTGTATACATGGGCTGCATTGACGCCACTGAAAGTCAAGGTTCATTTGCAGCAATGATAAAATACAAGAAAACAAAAGTTCAAGCACCTATTCATGTACATCAAGGTACAGCATCTAGTATCTGTTTACTCAGCTTCAGCACAGCTGCTGATATGGGACTGATATCAGTGAATTATAACTGGAATGCTCATCACGAAAACAGTCAATTCCCTTCATTGTTTCATGGGTTGGAAAACTCAAGACTGTGAAAGTCCAATTACACATTAATGAGGACGTCCGTACTATTGCTCAAAGACACAGACGAATTGACTTTCACTTACAGGAAGCTGTTGAAAAGAACTTGACTCCTTACTAAAACATTATATCATTGAGCGTTCCACTGGTTGAGCTCCATGGGTTTCTCCTATAGTGATAGTACCAATAAAGGACAGTGAAGGAGCTGTACGCATCTGCATGGATATGCGTGAAGTGAACAAGAAAATCGAAACAGAACAATATTCAGGTCTGCACAATGCCAACATAGCACAATTGAATGGTGCGGTGGTCTTCTCTCGTCTTGATCTGAATAAAGGATATCATCAGTTGGAACTCGAGGTGAACTGCAGGTATGTTACTACTTTTTGTACACATATTGGTCCATTCCAGTATAAAAGACTGAGTTTTGGTGTGTCATCAGCTTCCGAGCTGTTTTAAGATGTCATTCGACGTATCATACAGCCTGTAATGAATGTTTTTAATTATAGTTAGAACATATTGGTTTTTGGAGGTACACAGCGAGAGCGCAATACATGTATGTTATTTCATCGCTGATGCAGGTTTATATTTGAATGCTGAGAAACGTAAGTTCCATTAGACAAAATTAAAATTCTTTGTCCGTATCTTTTCTGATGTAGGTAGGACACCCGATCCTTCTAAAGTGCAAGTGCTGTCAACTACCAGTCCCCTACAAGATGTTTCCATGTTATGTTAATTTTTTGTCATGGCCAGCTATTGCTCTAGATACATACAAGACTTTGCCACTGTCAGGGCGCCATTAGGAGACGTGACAAAAATAATGTTTCTTTTCTGTGGTCACATGAATGGGAGCAAAGCTTCCAGAAAATCAAATAAGCTATTGAAAACACCACTGACATGGTATACTGAGATCCGAAGCTTCACATTGAGATGGTTGTTGACGCTAGCCCTGTCGGGTTAGGCTCCATCCTTGCACAGCACAGTAGACACCCAAGTGCTCAAAGACATATTGTGGCATATACGAGCCGAAGTTTGTCCCAAACTGAACACGCCTATTCACAACCTGAGAGCCAAAGCTTGGCAGTGGTGCGGGCTTGAGGACATTTCCACGTATTCTTGTGTGGGAATCCCTTCACGCTTGTGACAGATCATCAAGCATTGTACACCATTTTTGGAAATCCAAAGGCAAAGATGCCTCCTCACATTGAACTCTGGGGTCTTAGACTGAAAGAATACAACTACACCGTCGTGTATCGTCCAGGGAAATATCAAAACCCGGCCTACTATGTCTCCAGAGTGCCTCCACAGTGTCCTGGCAATCCTTCCAAGACAGCTGAAGCATACCTCAGTTTTATTATGAAATCAAGCACTCCAGCTGCTATTTCGTTGTATCAAATTGTCACAGCCACGAGTCAAGATAGTGACATGCTAAAACTGTAAAGGCATTATTACAAATCAGGCATGGTACCAGCACTCTCGACCTCTTACCAGTGACAGCAAGTGCCAGAAGTTTAAAAATGTCAAAGATGAACTGTCCATTACTCAGAAAGGCACAATTCTAAGAGGTTTGAGAATTATCATTCAGGAGAGTTTGCAACAACACATAATCAAAGTAGCCCCTGAAGAACATCGTGGAATTATTACCACCAAATGAGCTCCCCATTTCTTTTCCTCTTTTTTCATTTATTAGTTGAGTGTGAAATTGAAAAAAATTAAATACATGAGAATGAATTAAATCTTTTTGAATGGCAAGTATAGGATCTCTCCTCCGCCAGGGGTAAATCAGGGCAAAGTTGCGCACTAAAGTACGCAGAAACCTGATTCATTTTGTCTCGTTCTGTGGTTTGCTAAAACGAGAAGAACCTAACGATGTTTTTGGAAAAAAATAAAAATCCCCCTGATTAATAGAGGTATCGACTTTTCTTTTGCAAAGTTATATAAGGATTCCAGGATCTGAGGCAAATCCTCAAAAGGGCCATTAAATCTTACAATATTATATGCCTGACATAAAATCCTGCTTCTTAGCCAAACCCACCTATCATTCGGATCTCTATGTACCTTGAGGATCTCGAATTGCACTTCTTTGCCCACCTGAACGGCCAACCCCCTAATTTCTGCATTAGAAGACGTGTAGAAAGTTTGATGCACAAAACCTGGAACTTTTAGAGGGGGGCTCCATTCTTTAAGTGCGTCTCCTAAGGAGTATTATATTTGCTTGAACAAATTTGTAGCAGGTGAGCATAGCCCAAGATTTCACCCTGTTGCTAAAACCATCCACATTTCATGAAATCCTTCCTAACTACCTAGGGAGCATAGTATGTGTTAGACCTGGCATAGCTTGGCGTGATTACCCCTGACTTTTTGCCTTTGCCTCCTGTGAAGTTAGATGCTGTAGGTACTTCCCACTGCTAATCAGTGTGCATGTACAGATGTTCCCTGTATAAATTGTAGTGGTGATTGGTTGTCTCTGATTGGCATGTTTGCCTTACTAGCAAGATCCCTAAGTGATGTGCACTGTGTGGGCCAGAGCTAGTACGAAATAAATGCGCAGAGAGGGAACACAGGTCTTCAGTGTAGGGCCTGCGTGCATTATGCTAAATTAGCAAGTCCTGACAAGTGCTACCACTTGTCAGGACGTACTTTCCCTTTTGCATACACATGGGGCACCCCTAGGCCGGGTGCACTGTAGGTAAAAGGCAGGACCTGTGCCAGTGTGAGTGCTAGGCCCAGACAGTAGGAAATACTCCACTTTATTTTCCCTGGTGAAAGGCCATCCTGCCCATAGGACAGAATGGGGAGGCTGGGGGTAGTATTGTTAGCCTAGTTTCCCGAGAATTGTAAATGGAACAGTGAAGTTTTGTGTGTCTGAACCCACAGCGTCATAACGCATCTTTTTGGGTAGATGGTTTTGTCGCTGTGTGTCCAGAAGCCGCTGTTTGAGAAAATGGCTGAGTTTGTGCTTTAGACCTTTTTGTGCGTCTCAGCAGAATGTGAATTGCCTGCCTGGATCTGAGGGAGGTCGTGCCCCAGGGGGAGGGGTGGAAACGGCGCCAGCCTTCCCTGCACCTGGAGCGGGGAGAAGGAGAGGCTTTGCGAGGTGAAGAGGCCTGGTTTAGAGCCATAAAACAATAGATCCATCTCCCTCTGAGTGATTAAAGATCCAGGCCCCCAGTATCAAAGGGAGGACGTGACACTGGGGGAGGGAGATACGCAAGACTGATCTAGGGAGGGGTCGGGGACCCCTGAGCACATGGAAACTTCAAAGACAATAAGGGGTATAACTAGAAGAACTGTAACCCCAAGACCTTGGTTATGTTGATGATGTTGTCGAGAACGGTCTCTGTATCATTCAGAGAAGAGCTGGGAGCGCTTTGAAGACGCCGTGGACTGGCCGAGTCTCTGGCGGCTTTGACCTGTCTACGATTGGGAAGAAAATCTCTGCCTCAGGAAGAGTTGCTGAATAGGCTGCGGGAGACACTTGACCCTTGCTTCATGATTTGGGGCTTGTGGGAAGTTTGCAGCTCTTGACCGAGGGAAGACTGAAGGGGCGCTGCAGTGGGTCGTGCCCCCCCTTCTTCCTGAGCAGAACTTTGCTGTGTGCTGTGTCCTGTACCCCAAGGGCCCGAGCTGGCTCCGTGTTCAGAAACACAGGAACATAAAAGTTTCCAGGAAGTCTCAAGTGGCGCGGTGGTGAGACCGTGTCGTGGCAGCCTGAGACCTCCGAAGGGGTGCCTAAGGTGATCGTGGGCACCCCGCTTGGTGCAGCTTCAGGTGTTGGAGCGCCTGTGGATTGTGGGCATCGTGAAAGAGAGCCAATATTCAGGACGCACAGGGGGTGCGTGTCACAGTGCACTCAAGGAGCTAGTGAAGAGTGCCGGGACATCGTGGGCAATAAGAAGGAGTGAGTCTCTGACACGCGGGTCGGAGAGTGGTGGTGCAGTCAGGGCGTTAGTGGAGAGCGCCTGGTACTTCGTGTGCACCCGGAGGAGAGGTGAGACTCAGACGCGCAGTGTGCATGCCATGATGCGACCAGGGCGTTAGTGGAGAGCGCCTGGGTCATTGTGTGCACCAAGAAACAAGGTTGGTCTCTGGCACGCAGGGTGCGTGTGGGGGTGCAGTTGCGGCACTAGAAGAGAGTGCCTGAAGATCGTGTGCACCAGGACATGGAGCGAGACTCGGACGCGCAGGGTGTGTGTCAAGGTGCCAGCCGAGGCATAGTGAGGTGCGCCTGGTCATCGGAGGCCGGAGGAGGAGTGAGTCTCAGACGCACCGGGGGTGCGTGTCGAAGGTACCATCGGAGGTGTTGGTGAGGAGTACCGGGGAGCGAAGAAGTCCTAACAGTGCTGGAGAGGAGGGCCAAGTGATCGGGCCCTCGAAGGCAATGTGGGGTGGCACCAGCGCGGTTTGGAAGGCTTAGTGGAAGGAGTCGGACGTGGCAGTATAGGGGCCATGGCCCAGAGTGTAACTTGGGTGACAGCTTCTGAAAACAGTCGTATACACTTTGCAGATTTGCTGCTAACGAAGGATTGAACTATTGGACAACATCTGACACTAGTGGTGCTTAACGAACTCAGGGGTTAGTGCACCACACACTACGTTATTGTTATAATCCTATATGTATTTGGTAGTTGGTATATCCCTACACCCCTTCCCCAAACCAGTAAGTGGTATGTTCCGTGGGAGCTCACCTTAGAATGTTCAGGTGAGCTCCAGTCAGTCTGAGAGCGGATGGTCATTAATAAAGACGCTTAACTTCAACTGGCGTGTATTATTTGAAACTACAACACTGGCGACGGACTGCGAAGGGGGCAGGTGGCCATCTCCCCTCTGGTTACACTCTCAAGGAAGACTGAATTTACAAGAAGTACCATCGCAGGAAGCGGTCGAATCGGTCGAGGGCAAGCACTGTGAGGGTCAGCGCGCCACCTTCCAACTTGCTGTACATCCACAAGCTCGTGGAGTTGGAGTATCTACTGCCCTGTGGCTTGACCTTTGTGAGGAACCGGCCGCTCCGTGGACAACGTGACGTGGATGACACATTCCTCGGTGCCTTAGAATCCCCGATGTACAAAGGACTAATACTGTGAGTGCACTTACCTGATCCCGATGATCTGGTCTGATCCAGGGTGTCAGTGAGGAGGCAGTCTCTTTCCTCCTGGAGTGTGTCAGTGAAGTGCTACATGACCAGCGGTTCCAGCTGACTGGCATGTGAAGTGTGCTGCGGGTTGCTGAAGTGATTCCCCAATCGGACGGATCGGCGCGACGCGCTGCCAGAGAGCCTTGGACGGCGGTGTTGCCCAGGATCCAGTTGGCATCGTCCGTTGAGGTGATTGGAGGAAGAATGGCTGTCTGTCTACTCTTCGTGAGGTGATTCCCCAATCGGACGGATCGGCGACGCGCTGCCAGAGAGCCTTGGAAGGCGGTGTTGCCCAGGACCTGGTTTGCATCGTCCGTGAGGTGATTTTAGGGATATTGGCTGCCTGTCTACTCTTCGGTGACGGCGGGAGGAGCGCCTTGCAGGCAGCCTCGTCCTCGGATTTCCAGCGAGCGGACGTCCTGTGAAGAGGATCCTCCCTCAGGCGCCGGCGCGCCAGCCGCGAAGGACCGGTTCCTGTCAGTTCCTGTCAGCGCTGCCGGGATCCTGCCGCGTCAGCTGTTCTTCCCGTTTTCAGCGGTTTCTTGTATTTGGTGGTGTTAGAGGCAGTGGCAACGGCGCATTTTAAATCCTGTTCGTCTTGGAGACTGGGTGAGTGCACAAAGTCGCTGTGGCAAAGAGTTGTACTCTGCTAGTGCATAATTGATCTTTTAACCAGAGCAGTAAGCTAGCAGGCTTCCAGGCAGGTGAGCTCCCACAGGCATTTTTAGTAGAGAGCCTCTCCTGAAATTGTCCGAACTCGATTTTTGCATCTGGGGCTCAGTCAGCTTGGCCAATATGGGAACACCGGGCATGAGTCAACCCCCATCCTTTTTGAATGACTGTGGGGACCCAGATATCCACTGGAAGGACTGGGCCAAACTGTTTGAGTCGTATCTCATTGCCATGGGAGGTGAGAGGTTTTCAGCCCTGAGAAAACAGCATTTATTACTGCACAATCTGGGTGTACATGGTCGCAAGGTTTACGAGACTCTTCCGGAACCTGAGCTGGAGGATGATGAGGGCATTGATGTTTTTGAGGTGACACTGATGAAACTGGAGTCACATTTTGGGGATAAGGTCAACGTTGTGTTGGAAAGACACAAATTTTTCACCAGAGTTCAAGGGAAGTGTGAGTCGATTAGTAATTACATTGCAGCGCTAAGGGGTCTAACGCAGTTGTGTGAATTTGGAGATTTGAATGATTCCCTCATACGCGACCAACTCGTCAGGTGCACAAACAATAGCAGGATTCAGGAAAAACTGTTAGCTAAAAATCCCACTTTGAAAGATGCGGTGGCCATTGCGCAATCTGTTGAACATACGGCGAAGTGCGTAAAGGAAATAAGAGTTAAAGAAGATGTAGTGGCACAAGTACAGGTGGAAGAGCAAAGTGAAGGTGTATGTAAGGTGTCTGACAAGTGGAACACGAAGGAAACTCATGCCACAAAATTTAGTAGAGAGGGGCATACTGCAAAATGTTATAGATGTGGTAGCAGTAACCATCTTGCTAATAACCCTGTGTGCACTGCCAGAGGTGTCATGTGTAAGAAATGCAACAGGAGGGGACACCTAGCTAGAGTGTGCAGAGAGGGGTTTAATAACACGGTGAATACGGTTAGTGGTGGTGAGGAATCTCATGCAAAATATGTATTCCAAGTGAGGAGTATGGCGGTGGGGGGAAAACATGATTACCCTAAATGTATTGTGATGTTCAATAACAAACCCCTGGAAGTGTATGCAGATTCCTGTTCCTCTTTCACGTTAGTGAATGTGCGTGATTTTGAAGAGTCATTGGGGGGGTCAAGAGAGATTTTAGAGACTCCCGACATTAAACCTGAAGGGTACACGAGAGATCCCATACCCCTGGTGGGCATGATGTATAGCAACATTGATTTCAAAGGAAGATCCACGAAGGGGAGTGTGTACATTGTTGAGCATGGGGCTAATCTTCTGGGGTGGCAGCACCAAAGAGAATTGGGGATCAGGTTAGATCCTAATGGTGAGAATCAAGTGAGTATGGTTGAGAGAGGTAGCAATGGAAGAAGTCTACAGACGAGGTTTCCCAAACTTTTTACCGAGAAATTGGGTAAACTACGTGAGTTCCAGCATAAAATAAAAATCAGACTTGGGGCCAAACCCGTGGTACACAAGACCAGGTCAGTACCTTTTCATTTGAGAGAAACACTTAAGGAAGAGCTAGATAAACTCTGTGACATTGGGGTCATACAACCTGTTGAGGCCACCGAATGGCTTGCGCCCCTAGTTTTAGCTTCCAAGGGTGATGGGAAAGGCATTCGCCTATGTGTGGATTTACGCTCCTTAAATGAAAATATTTGGGTGGAGAGATTTCCTCTCCCCAACATAAATGAGATGATAAGCACCATGGGCAAGGCATGTTATTTTTCTCTTATCGATCTGTCTAGGGCTTATCACCAAGTAGAGCTGCATCCCGAGTCAAGACCGTTGACGGCATTCACGTCACCGTTTGGGGCGTTTATGTTTGTGAGAATGCCTTTTGGTCTCGCCTCTGCAGCCTCAGTATTTCAGAAAATAATGCAGCAGGTACTGAGAGGGGTAGAGAACACACTGTGTTTCCAAGACGACATCCTGATGTATGGGGACACAGAGGATGCACATGACGCCACCCTTCATGCAGTGTGTCAAAGACTAAGTGAGGCAGGGTTAACTGTACAGCTGGACAAGTGCAGGATAAAGGTGACATCTGTAGACTACCTGGGGCACACCATCACCAAAGAGGGGTTCAGGCCCAAGCATAGTTTAATGCAGGCAGTCAGTGAAGCCCCACACCCAACCAATAAGGAGGAGCTTAAATCCTTTTTGGGTTTAGTGGAGTACATGTCCAAATTTGTCAGGAATTTTGCTGATTTATGTGTGGGCCTTCGTGGGCTACTGAAGAAAAATACAGCTTTTGTGTGGGAAGAAGAACATAGTAGGATGTTTGAAGAGATAAAGAGGTGCATATTGGAATCTCCGGCATTGGGGTCTTTTGATCCCAAAAAGAGAACCATATTGACCACTGATGCCTCCAGCAAAGGGTTGGGTGCCATGTTGTCCCAAAAAGGTGACGGGGAGGAAAGAGTGATAGCGTTTGCCTCCCGAACCTTGTGTGAAGCAGAACGTAATTACTCGGTCATTGAGAGGGAGGCATTAGCATGTTTTTGGGCGGTAATTCACTTCAAGTTCTTTTTGTGGGGTAACAAGTTTACCATTCACACAGACCACAAACCACTTACATTCATGTTTTCCCCCAAACAAGCACAAAATATGTCCCCTAGGATAAGCAAGTGGGTGCTAGGGCTGGAAAATTTTAGTTTCAAAATGGAGTACTTACCGGGACCAGAGAATGTGATTGCAGATTGCTTGTCAAGGTTACCGGTCAAAGGCAATCACAATGAGGAAGTGTTAGATGTACCCATTTGCGCGGTGCATCTCCCCTCGCTGACTGATACAGAATGGAATAAGTGCATGGAGGAAGACAAGGCCATGGGTATGTTAAAAGAACTCATTATCAAGGGTTGGCCTGACAAGTTATCGGAGGTCCCTGACATGATTAAAGATTTCTGGGAAGTCAGATTTGAACTGTCCATCATAGCTGGCCGCTTACAGAGGGGGGAGAAAATTGTCCCACCGGAAGGGCTGAGAAAAAGGGTCATAGATCTGGCCCATGAAGGGCATCTGGGCAGGAGCCTTACCAAGAACAAAGTGAGGAGTTGCTTTTGGTTCCCCAGAATGGATTCGGAGGTGGAGAGAGCAGTAAAGGAGTGTGTCAGTTGTGCGAGAAGTGACAAGAGCAAAATTATCCACTGTGCTCCTTTGGCCCCTATCAATGCACCTATGACTCCATGGACTAAACTAGCTATGGACATTGTGGGTCCTATGGACATACTGGGGACACAGAAAAGATTTATGTTTGTGTTAGTGGACTACACTTCCCATTGGGTGAATTTTAAATTCACGGCGTCCACCACAACTTCCAATCTCATTGCATTCCTGAAAAACATCTTTGTGTATGAAGGCATACCTGCTACCCTGGTAACGGACAATGGAGTGCAGTTCGTCTCTGATAACATGAGAGAGTTTTTGGAAGAACTAAATATAAAGCATGAAAGAACTGCTCTCTATTGTCCAAAAGCCAATGGGCTAGTGGAGAGGGTAAACCGGATGATCAAGGAGCAAATACAACTGGCCACCACCAATGGGTTGAATGTTGAAGAAGAGTTGAGAGAAGCCTTATGGGCATATCACACCACGCCCAATGGGGCAACAGGAATATCCCCGTTTGTGTTTCTCAGAGGAAGGGAACCCAGCACCAAGATGAACCCAAGGTGGTTGGGGGGAGGAAAAAGAGTTGTACCAGACCTAGGTCGTGTGGAGAGACGTCTAGAGTCTCATCAACAGAAGTACAAAGCTTGGTACGATGGGAAACATGGAGCTAAAGAGGTAGAGATAAAACCCAACTCCCAAGTGTGGGTCAAGAAACCGGGTAGGGTGCAACCGGGAACGAGCAAGTTTGGAGCACCACAAACAGTGGTAAGCACAAGTAACAGTGTTGTTCGCCTGGACAATGGACAGACATGGAGCAAAGACAGAGTTGTAAACACTGAATGATCTACGTGTTTCCAAATGTTTTATCCCTTCAAAGGGAGATGTGTTATAATCTTATATGTATTTGGTAGTTGGTATATCCCTACACCCCTTCCCCAAACCAGTAAGTTGTATGTTCCGTGGGAGCTCACCTTAGAATGTTCAGGTGAGCTCCAGTCAGTCTGAGAGCGGATGGTCATTAATAAAGACGCTTAACTTCAACTGGCGTGTATTATTTGAAACTACAACAGTTATGTTTCTCTTGCGGGATACAGGATCATAGCGTAGCGCACTGCATTGGTTATTTACTGCACTGTACTGAATTGCACTGCGACGCATTGCATTATTCCTTCCTTGCACAGGGCATGCTGGTGGTGATACGCATTGCATTGTATTCCTATCGCACTGTACGTAATTGCAGCGGGAAGCATTGCTGTACTCCTTCCTTGCGCAGGGCATGCTGGTGGTGATACGCATTGCATTGTATTCCTATCGCACTGTACGTAATTGCAGCGGGAAGCATTGCTGTATTCCTTCCTTGCCCAGGGCATGCTGGTGGTGATACGCATTGCATTGTATTCCTATCGCACTGCAAGTAATTGCAGCGGGAAGCATTGCTGTATTTCTTCCTTGAACAGGGCATGCTGGTGGCGATCTGGGTTGCATTATCTTGTGTTGACTCAGTACATGATCGTGACGCTACACATTGCATTGTTTCACTGTGGCATGGTACAGGAACCCATCGTTAAGTAGGGCAGTATTCCTTTTATTTTGCAACGTGTTTGATTCTAGTGATATGACATACCTAACCTGATGAGAACGGTTAAAAGTCAGCGTAACTATTGGTTAGAAGCGGTGGCTGGGGATTAGGACAGCCCAACCCACCGGAAACAATATTATCCATTCTGTATATGTTGGATTTGTATTGTGTGGTCGTTTCATATATCTTTCTATATAAAGTATACTCGTTTTATAAAAACTCGTGTGGAGTCCATTTGTGGTGACATCATTGAGATTTCTGTGGGCGTGGTTGCACATACTGAACAATCGTGCTTTGGAGATAAGCCTGGCTGCTCGTGTCAAGCTACTAAGAGGGTGAGCAGGGCTCTCTCGGACTGTGTCCTTTCTTGGCCTAACGTGGAAGGGGGTGGTCGAGTCGCGCACTTGACAACAACGGTGCGTTCAGTATCTCTGGCTTCTAACAGTATGTTTTGTATTTTCCACCCCATTTTGGATCTCCAATTGAATCTAATTATTGTGCTGCCATTCTTTTTTTTAGCACACACACTACCCCATCCCACTTCACCCCACCCTCTACCCCTACACCTAACCATCCCACCTTCTCCTCCACTAGTGCAGTTCACCCCTGATAGCCTCACTCACCGTAGAACTCAAACAGAGGCTGCCTTTGTTCTCCCCTCCCCCCTCTCCCCTTTAGCAAGTGCCCTGAAACAGCAGCCAAAAACCATCTTCCTTGGCTAGCGGCTGCTTTGTAAAGAATCCTTGACGATGGGACAGATTTTCCTGTTAACTAATAAGTGTTTGTTACTTTAGGCACATCTTTTCAGGGGCTCCTGGCACGGCTCACAGGTGGCAGGGCAGACACACGGAGGAAGACGGGGGGCGTGGGCTACAATAAAAAAAAAAAATAACACTTACCTTGCCGACGCCGCGTCCTGCATCTCTGCTCCTGCATCTGGAGCTGGGGTAGAGGTTGAGATATGAGTGGCATATTTTGGTCCTGATGTACAATCTGCTCCAGAGGGGATCATTTCCTCTAATCGTGCTTCGTCTTGGATCAATAGAAGTTTCTCAAAAATAGCCAAAATTTGGGGGACCTCTTGCTGATTGGGTGACGAGCCCTGTTTGTCATTTTGAAGACATACCGAGTCAGATGAAATCTCAGTCGAACTGCTGCTGAGTGTTTGGGCTGCTGAGGTTCTTTGAGCCCAGTTGGCACTTTGACGGATTATAGCTGTTCTCTGGGTCTGTAGCCTTGGAGCTTCCCCCATTGATAGGTTCTAACAAACTATAGCAATTTTTGACAACTTTAATTTGGCTGTGGTGTGCCTTCTCCCTGCTATCTCCAGCAGCGTACGCCTCTTCATTGACCCAAATATGCCCAGGAGGGGGCCTAAACGATTGCTTCATCACCAACTCAATTTACTGCTTCCTAATGCCTTCGTCACGCAGTACTTCACAAGCTCCTCTTTCCGCTAGGTTCCAATTCAAGTTGCACTTCTACAGCCCACAACATCCACCATATTAATAGTAACTGGTCTTGCTGGATTGGAGATATGATTTTGTTACATTTTTAAATAGCGCCAGATACTGGAATCAATTTGAAAATTTCAAGGAATCTAGGGAATCCCTGGGCAGCCTATATAGCTCATGGGATTGCTAAACAGCCGCAAGCTGCACCTGCACATAGTCAGGCCACCTCCGCAGCAGCTCAGACAGTCACTGTGCTCCGGAGGGTACCTAAAGCAGCCCTCTCGAGCTGCCGATTCTGAGGTGATGCCCTACTGTCATGGTTCCAGCCGGGGGTGTTCCAGGGCAGGAATCCTACTTCTGATTTTCGGAGCACACACCGCTTTCAGGTCAGTGGTCTAGTGCTCACGAGAACCATGGAAGCACTTGACCTGAGGACGTGTATCGACTATAGAGCTATAAATACTATAACCATCAAGAATCGCTACCCTCTGCCTCTCATCTCCAACCTTCTAGCTCAAGTAAAGAACGCCTCCATTTATACCAAACTCGATCTACGAGGAGCGTACCATCTCGTCAGGGTCCGGGAAGGCGATGAATGGAAGACCGCCTTTCAGATGAAATACGGTTTATTCGAATACCGGGTCATGCCCTTTGAGCTCTGCAACGCTCCAGCTGCCTTTCAATACTTCATAGACGAGGTCTTACGGGACTACTTGGATCTGTTCTGCGTCGTCTACATCGACAACATCCTGATTTTCTCTGACACTGTCCCCGAACACGTCAACCACGTCCGTGTGGTTCTAACACAACTACAACGGCACGGCCTGTACGTAAAACTGGAGAAGAGCGTGTTCCACACCACTATGGTAGAGTTTCTCGGGCACATCATAACCCCTGAAGTGGTCAAAATGGATGCCCAAAAGGTCAAAGCAGTCCTTCAATGGCCTTTGCCTTGTTCCGCTAAACAGGTCCAGAGATTCCTGGGGTTTGCCAACTACTACAGGCGCTTCATTACTGGGTTCTCTGGTATCGTTACCCCCATCACCAGCTTACTACGTAAAGGAGTAACGTTCTCCTGGAACCCTGAAGCCGAAAAAGCATTCCAAGACCTGAAGGAAAGATTCTCCAGCGACCCCGTCCTTCGGCATCCCGACCCAGGACAGCCCTTCATCGTGGAGGCGGATGCATCACAGAACGCACTAGGAGGGGTCTTGTCACAACACAGCGCCGAAACAGCACTTCTGCATCCCGTGGCCTTCTTTTCCCAAAAACTCCTGCCGGTGGAGCGTAACTATCAGACCGCGAACTCCTCACCATTAAGGCTGCCTTTGACGAATGGCGCCATTACCTCAAGGACGCACGATACCCGGTGACCATATACACCGACCACAGGAACCTACAATTCCTTCGCTCAGCTAGAGCCCTCACTTCCAAACAACTAAGGTGGACCCTGTTCTTCAATGAATACAACTTCCACATCACCTATCGCCCTGGGAGAGAAAACGCCAAGGCAGACGCCTTATCCAGGTTGGACGAAGCCGAAGACAACGTACCAAAGGCCGAACCCCCGACCATCCTCCCTGGACAATGCTTCCAAGGGGTGGTCTTCTCCTCCACCTTCTTCACCCAGCTGCGCGACGATCTATGACAACAAAAAGCAGAAGAATGGATCGGGGACCTAGACGGAATCACCGTACGGGATGGCTTCCTGTTCAAGGGAGACCTGTATTTCCTTCCGCTCGACAGTCACCAACAACAAGCCTTATTCATGTGCCATGATCATCCGTTGTCCATCCATCCAGGATTCCACAGAACCATGGACCTCTTGCACAGAAATTTCTGGTGGCCTTCCATGGATACCACAGTCCGCTCCTACCTACAACGTTGTACAATCTGTAATCAAGGGAAAACCCGTTCTAGTCCCCCAATTGGACTCTTGAATCCGATTCCTGTCCCTCCTTGCCCCTGGCATACGGTGTCCATGAACTACGTAGTTGAGCTACCAAGGACAAAAACCGGCCATTCCACTGTCCTCACCATCGTGGATCACCGCACGAAAATGGCACACTTTGTTCCCCTGAAAAAGTTACCATCAGCACTCGAACTAGCCTTGATCTTCGCACAACATGTGATCCGGTTACACGGCATGCCCTCCATTCTAATCACGGAAAGGGGCTCCCAATTCATATCCAGGTTCTGGGGTGAGGTATGCAGAAACATGGGCATGGAAACCCGTCTCTCCACAGCATACCACCCACAAATGGACGGACAGGCGGAACGAACAAACAAAACCATGGAACAATACCTCCGTTGTTTGCTGTTATCCATAGAGCAAGAATGGTCAGAAGCCTTCTGGATGGTGGAATACGCATACAATAACAGTAAACATGCATCAACTGGTATGTCGCCTTTCTTCTGTCTACAAGGACTGCACCCACGATCAGAACCATGGGAAAAGACTCCGTCCCGTCACATCCCTACCGTCCAAGAGTACCATACCCTGTTACATACCATATGGCAAGAAGCATGGTTCGAGCTCGCCAAGGCCAAAGAAAACCAAAAACACTACGCCAATGCTCACAGACAAAAAGAACCCGAGTACAAAGTAGGGGACAAGGTATGGGTATCCATAAAGAACCTCAATGTGCATGGTCCTAAGAAGTTACTGCCACGGTACGTAGGCCCATTTCCCATCGAGAAGGTCATCAACCGAGTGGCAATGAAACTCACTCTACCCCAACAGATGAAGATACACCCAGTATTCCATGTCTCCCTCCTACGTCCCGTCGATTCAGGCACTCGCATTACCGGCCCTCCTCCTCCTATCCTCACAGACGAACATGAGGAACATGAGGTGAGGGCCATGCTTGATTCCCGAAGAACTAGAGGGCGGCTCTATTATTTAGTAGACTGGAAAGGGTATGGACCTGAGGAACGTTCCTGGGAACCACTGTCCCATGTTCGTCGTGCCCCTCTGTGCGTATGTGCCTTTCATGCCCAATACCCGCGCAAAACCTCGCCCTGCTACCCCAGTGTAGGGTGGGGGAGGGGAGGTCTTGGGAGGGGGTACTGTCATAGTTCCAGCCGGGGGTGTTCCAGGGCAGGAGTCCTACTTCCGGTTTTCGGAGCACACACCGCTTTCAGGTCAGCGGTCTAGTGCTCACGAGAACCATGGAAGCACTTCTGGGTGAGGCCGCATTTAACCACGGCAGCCGCTCCCGTCAGTGCTTCCAGTACTGACGTGTTGCTGCTTGGCTGCCTGCTTCCTCAGATTGCCTCTCCACCTCCGGACCCCTTGGGAAGAAGAACCACGAACCTCCTACGACCTACAAACATCCTACGCTCCCGTCGCAGATATTTGCCATGTCACGCAGGAAGCGTGGACACGGGTTAACTTTGCTCCTTCACCGTGCCGGTACCTCCTCCCAAGACCTCCCCTCCAAGACCGGACCTATTGGAGAAACTTGGAAAAATAGGATATGTGGTCTCCCATATCAATAAAATTCTAGAACCCTAAGGAGTACATATCACCAAAAAACAAATGGCTGAGGCAAATCCCTGCAACCCTGTCATCACACTTTTCAGAACCCAACTGGCATAGAATCTGGCAATCCCCTTTTCAATCACAAACTACCCGCTCGATTGGCCAATCAAGACTTTGGACTATTGGGGGTGTGGCTAGGCGCCCGACGAGTATGGCAGCGCCTCGGTGAGGCTCCCGTAACCGGCTCGGCAAATCGCGTCTGGTCATCATCTACCGCTAAGACGCTCAGCAAAATGTAAGTCGGAAGAGCTGCTCATCTTAAAAGGATTACACAGGATGTTTTTTTCGCTACAGTTCCGGCATATTTTGGCAGGTAATTGCTCGGCTGCTAGGCAGTTTAGTAGCGGCCGCCATTTCGCTGCTTTCTAATGCGATGCAGACGTCTGCCTTCCTTCACAAGCGGCTGCTTGTTCTCTACATGTGTTTTCTCTCACTCATGAAATTCATAATTAATTAAAGACTGCTCCTGACAACCAGTACTGCGGGGAAGCACTAGTTTCTTCAGGTCATACGCCTTGCATCCTGAGGAGTTCTTAGTGCGACCGCCATTTTGTTAGTTTAGGGCATACAGGAAAACGATCTTTTGAACTTTATTATGGTGTACATTTGTTTTCATTATTCATCACCAGCATGCTCCTCTACATAATGTCACACCATCAACATTACCTCTATGCTTCGTGTGACTAAAAGAACAGGAATATTCTGGAATTTGCCTGCTTTCACTGACTTTAATAACTGTAAGGACACCTAATGTTAAGTTAATTGCCCAGCTGTGAAGCCTCTTTCACAGCGGTCGTCGATTTGTCAGCGCATAGCGAGTTGCAACCATTTCTCTCCTTACCACAGAGGCAAATAACATATGAAATGTACTTTTTGGTGTATGTGTCTTACAACAAGATTTGTGCATGCTCCTTTAAGACTTGTAATAATAAAACTGAAAAGCGGTGAAACTCCCTCATTTTACCTCATCTTGATGAACAGTGTGGCACTAAGGGTGTAGCCGCTATTTTGTGGAGCAATCTTGATAACTAAGAGTGCGGATTCCTTTACATATAAAGCGGTTGCCATTTCATCATTATTCCCTCTATGCTTTCTCTCTCTGCGGCTAGAGAACAGGAGCATTCCGAAGTTTGCTTGCTTTTGCCATAATTGTTGTCATTGCAGTCCTGGACATCAAAGAATTTTTAACTTTCTGTGGAGTGTAACTTAATATAATAGTTTCGCGGGCTGCATAACCTTATTTCAAGTGTTGCTTCTCACAATTTACTGATTCTTGGTCTGATGACTCGGCTGCCACATATTCCCTCTCTGCGGTGTAATGGGAAGGACGAAAGGTACTTTTTGCAACATTTCTAAGTCAAAACGTTCTTTTGTCAAAAACTCAAAGATTTTCTCAGAATTTTCTAGACTTGAAGACTCAGGCCTGCTTATGTCAGATAGTAATAACGCAATAATGGATCCTACACCAGCATTGCCAAAAAAGCCTTACGTTAAACGCCTGAAACAAGATCCACCGTCACAGCCCAAATTGTCTTCTACAGTATCAATGGAACTCTTACTACAGAAGATAAGAGCTCTTAGACCCTTTGTCGAAGAAACAAATTCCAAACTTAAAATTCTTTCAGACAACTGGTCACAACTTGACACTAGACTCACAGCTGTTGAACATAATGTTTCCTCCCTCATTGATAGCACCAAGTGTGTTACGTCCTTGCAATCCCAGGTATCGTCTCTCCAAAAGCAACAACATGCGTATTTATGGCTTGAAGGAGGGGTCAGAGGGCGCAGACCCTATTGGCTTTTTTAAATCTTTCCTTCCTAAAATTCTTCACCTACCAGAAGATACCATGATGAATATAAAACGCGCTCATAGGCTAAGTCGAGCTCCTTCTGACACTTCTTCCACACAACGTCCAAGAGGAGTCATCCTATACTTTGTTGAATATACTGACTTATTGAGGGTACTGTCAGCCGCTAAAACCATCCAGCGAATTTCTTGGTCCGGCTCCACATTGTTCTTTGCACAGGACTTTTCCAGGGCCACAGCAGCCAGACGTTAAGCTTTCCTTAATATGAGACCTGACCTCCGCTCCATGGGGGCAACATATGGTTTGTATCATCCATGTCTATTTTAAGTTACGTATAATAATAAAACACCATCATATGAGGATCCTGTACGTCTACAAAGATTCAACAATTCCCACGCTACGGCTCATATTGATTCCTCAGGACCTTCCTCTTCTCGCATTACTTGACTTTCACGTCCTTCTTATATGGGGGATCATTGTTGCTGCAATTAATAGTTTACTGTTGTTATTCTTATGTATGCATTGTTAGCTTACTTATACTAGCTCACTAGGTTATTGCTGTTTATAATAATTTATCTCTAGTTTATCTCACTGTAGGAAATGGGACCCCCGGCCGGCCAGGGCTTGCGCCACAGCCAGTCAGAGACCACCACTCCTATGAAAGGTCGACCCCTGCTCGCCCTCTAGGTAACGCGGCGCGGGCAGCCAGGCCTATCTCGGAGGACATGTGAAGCATTTGCGCACGCACCCACCAACAACAACCTCTCGGGCCTCCCACAAAAGGAACTCCACACCAAGTATATATACGAAAAATAATATCTGTATTAAGCAGAACACATAGGAACACACATCGTACAAGGTGCCAGAGGCACAGGTAGGGGCTGCGGGGAAGAAGGTACAGCACAGGGCCAAGGGACCACGGCCAGGAATCGCACAGGGGACATCTGGTATTCAGGGGGGGGAAATACGACAAGGTATACAACAACAGGAGCACCCGTAGCGGTGCAACACAGACTACTAGTAGGGATCACATTAGACTCAGTCCATAGTAGTCCACAGGCCAGCGGGCCTTTCTGGGGCAAGGTGCCCAAGTGTCTCGAGGTTCATGGCAGAAAGCCCGGGGCAAAGCTAAACGTCGCGGTGGCCCACTAAGTGCTGGGCCACTGAGGGACCTCGTGGGGCCTTGTCGGCCCTGGGAAAAAGGGGGCCAACGGGTGGAGCCCCTCGGCTCTGGGGGTAATGGCACGGTGGAGCCTCTCGGGGCTCTGGGGGCACTGGTCATAGGTGGAGCCTCGCCGGGCTCTGGGGGCAATGGCCACGGGTGGAGCCTCGCAGGGCTCAGAACATTGGGGGGGGGGCACGCGGAGTCCCTCTCGGGGGACTCGGTTTCGTGAGAGGCCTCCCGGGCCTCGGGGCACAACCGGAGATTCACTCGAGGGGGGGCGGACGCCGACAACGCGTCCCGACGCCCCTCCTCCCTGTGGCTCGCCGCAGCACTCACCGGTTTTGGTGCGCCGGTCTCCCTTGCTGCGCCAGCCTTTTCCTCGTGCTCCGGGGCTCTCTCTCTCTCTCGGGAGCCCCGGGGGAGGTCAGCAGCTTCACGGGGGTATTGCAGGGGCGCGGAGTGAGCTCCCGCCGCTCCTGCTACGTCGTTTTCCTTCGGCCGGCCTCTCCTCCTTCTCCCGGGCCGGCAGCCAATCACGGCGCGGCCTGGGGGATGACGCCAGTGGGGAATCCCGGGCCGGCAGCCAATACCAGCGCGGCCCGGGGATGACGTCACTAGGGTCCCGGGCGGCGGCGGTGAACTCGGTGAGAAATCGACGAGGAGTGGGCTCCCTCGTAAGGCACACGGGCAGGGAATAAAGCGAGGTAGGCACTCGCTGGGGGGTATCGAACACTGGGAGCACGGGGCAGACGCCGGGTGAGCACCGGCTTGTTGGATGTAGCGCTACCAGCGCTTGTGCAGGAGGGAAGGACCCCAAAGTGGTAGGGAGCAGCGCTTCCAGGTGCTGGGCAGGAGGGACAGCGCTCCCCCAGCGCTAGATGCAGATTACAAAAGTCCGTCGGTAGTCCAGGACCTCAGGGGGGGCCCAGCAGCGCCAAAGAGGGGAAAGGGCCACCTCAGTCCAGGAGTAGGGCAGGGCCCAGGGAGGCACGCCACCCCTGAGCCCCAGCAGCAGCAGCTCCAGGTAGATTCAAGTTGGAGAACAAGAACAAGTCCAGAGTGTCACAGCACCCTTTTTATACACACATTCTTGGCCTGAAGGGGCAGGCAGGGGGAGAACCAGCTGGAACTGGTTATGGGGAAGTCTTTACACTGGCCAGGCTAGGAACATCAGCCGCACCCCAGGGGGTGGAGCCAGCAGTGTCTGGGGAAAACCCAGCCTCATTCATGACACTCAAACCAGACGGTCAATCCACAAGCAGACCCAGGCTCACTCCTCCCCTCACATCAGTATGCTAAACACTCCATTCACCACCGGGCAGACCCTCCCAGATCCTGGGAGTCAGGCTCACCAGCCAGCCCCGGCCAATCATACGCCAGGCACATATTCCACAATTATGCCATTTTCCAAAAGGGGGACTTCTACACTAGACACACTCATACCTCATATACCGTTGCGCAGCGTTCAACCTCCCGAGTTCATCCATACCAGACTTGACCCTGCACACCCTACGCATCGGGAACTACTGAGGACTCATCCATTCCCCATGTATTCCTATGGAAGGGGAGGTCGCTCTCTCCTCACACTCACTCAGAGGGGGAATCACCATCCCCAGGTTACATATAGCATAAAAACTTCAGGGGCGGACCTGCCAGATGGGCCAGGTCCAACACATGCCCCTCCCAGCCCAAAGGCAGGGTAGACCAATCACTACCGTGATGGACTTCCCTGCTTGCAGGGCGATAGAACATGGACGTGGCCCGCGCTACCGAGCCACCCTCCAGTTCAACGCCTACCTGGACCGATAGACACACACAGGCTAAAAATGTAAAAAAAATGAAAAACAATAAAGACATAGGCCCAACCAGGCTACCCTACTGGTACGCCTTAGTTATCTGTGACTAGGACCAGGCCCTGGGCTACCCAGATACCACTGGTCCCTGCTAATCCGGAGGGGGGGGTGGTAACCCCGGGCCCACAATGGCCCTTCTCCACTCCCTTTCTCAGGGTAGCCACGCCTACCACTGTTCCTTCCACCTAGGGTCCGCACCCTCAGGCTTGCCAGAGATCACGGGCAAGAATGCCCCACCCTACCTCTACTTCTGAGGTTCCGCGTCCCCCCAGGAGAAACACCCTCAGAACACACCTTCCTATCAGTTTTGGAACTTCCTCCCTCCACTGGTCTTCCACCTGGGAACTAAGCGTTCAGCTCTCCCCAAGGCAAGCCGCGGCAGCGCCAGCGGTCTTCCTTGTCCAGGATACAACTTAACATAAATTCAATAAAACGAGCCGCGGCAGCACTAGCCGGTCTCAAGGTTCAGTTCTCCCCAAGGCAAGCCGCGGCCGAGCCAGCAGGTCTTCCTTGTCCGGGATACAACTACCATAACTTTCACAAAACGAGCCGCGGCAGCGCCAGCAGGTCTCAAGGTTCAGCTCTCCCCAAGGCAAGCCGCGGCCGAGCCAGCAGGTCTTCCTTGTCCAGGATACAACTAAACATAAATTCAATAAAACGAGCCGCGGCAGCGCCAGCAGGTCTCAAGGTTCAGCTCTCCCCAAGGCAAGCCGCGGCCGAGCCAGCAGGTCTTCCTTGTCCAGGATACAACTAAACATAAATTCAGCCAGGGCGACACCTGACGCCTAAACCATATTCAGCGGGGTACGGGGGGACACCTGACGCATCAGACACATTCAGCGGTGCACGGAACACATGATGCCTCCAACACATTCAGCGGGGTAAGGAAGGACCCTGACGCATCAGACACATTCAGCGGTGCACGGAACACATGATGCCTCCAATACATTCAGCGGGGTAACGTAAATTCAGCCAGGGCGACACCTGACACCTAAACCATATTCAGCGGGGTACGGGGGGGACACCTGACGCATCAGACACATTCAGCGGTGCACGGAACACATGATGCCTCCAACACATTCAGCGGGGTAAGGAAGGACCCTGACGCATCAGACACATTCAGCGGTGCACGGAACACATGATGCCTCCAATACATTCAGCGGGGTAACGTAAATTCAGCCAGGGCGACACCTGACGCCTAAACCATGTTCAGCGGGGTACGGGGGGGACACCTGACTCGAACACATCTTTCACAGAGCGGACATTGACGTAAACTCCTAAAGCAATAATCTCCTCTCCTTGCGACCATGTACAGTCCGGAGTTTTGCAGGGAGGCCAGTTATCGTTGAGGTACTGCGCAAACACAAGTCCGGATCCCACCGCTGCCACCAGTGTAGGAAATGGGACCCCCGGCCGGCCAGGGCTTGCGCCACAGCCAGTCAGAGACCACCACTCCTATGAAAGGTCGACCCCTGCTCGCCCTCTAGGTAACGCGGCGCGGGCAGCCAGGCCTATCTCGGAGGACATGTGAAGCATTTGCGCACGCACCCACCAACAACAACCTCTCGGGCCTCCCACAAAAGGAACTCCACACCAAGTATATATACGAAAAATAATATCTGTATTAAGCAGAACACATAGGAACACACATCGTACAAGGTGCCAGAGGCACAGGTAGGGGCTGCGGGGAAGAAGGTACAGCACAGGGCCAAGGGACCACGGCCAGGAATCGCACAGGGGACATCTGGTATTCAGGGGGGGGAAATAGGACAAGGTATACAACAACAGGAGCACCCGTAGCGGTGCAACACAGACTACTAGTAGGGATCACATTAGACTCAGTCCATAGTAGTCCACAGGCCAGCGGGCCTTTCTGGGGCAAGGTGCCCAAGTGTCTCGAGGTTCATGGCAGAAAGCCCGGGGCAAAGCTAAACGTCGCGGTGGCCCACTAAGTGCTGGGCCACTGAGGGACCTCGTGGGGCCTTGTCGGCCCTGGGAAAAAGGGGGCCAACGGGTGGAGCCCCTCGGCTCTGGGGGTAATGGCACGGTGGAGCCTCTCGGGGCTCTGGGGGCACTGGTCATAGGTGGAGCCTCGCCGGGCTCTGGGGGCAATGGCCACGGGTGGAGCCTCGCAGGGCTCAGAACATTGGGGGGGGGCACGCGGAGTCCCTCTCGGGGGACTCGGTTTCGTGAGAGGCCTCCCGGGCCTCGGGGCACAACCGGAGATTCACTCGAGGGGGGGCGGACGCCGACAACGCGTCCCGACGCCCCTCCTCCCTGTGGCTCGCCGCAGCACTCACCGGTTTTGGTGCGCCGGTCTCCCTTGCTGCGCCAGCCTTTTCCTCGTGCTCCGGGGCTCTCTCTCTCTCTCGGGAGCCCCGGGGGAGGTCAGCAGCTTCACGGGGGTATTGCAGGGGCGCGGAGTGAGCTCCCGCCGCTCCTGCTACGTCGTTTTCCTTCGGCCGGCCTCTCCTCCTTCTCCCGGGCCGGCAGCCAATCACGGCGCGGCCTGGGGGATGACGCCAGTGGGGAATCCCGGGCCGGCAGCCAATACCAGCGCGGCCCGGGGATGACGTCACTAGGGTCCCGGGCGGCGGCGGTGAACTCGGTGAGAAATCGACGAGGAGTGGGCTCCCTCGTAAGGCACACGGGCAGGGAATAAAGCGAGGTAGGCACTCGCTGGGGGGTATCGAACACTGGGAGCACGGGGCAGACGCCGGGTGAGCACCGGCTTGTTGGATGTAGCGCTACCAGCGCTTGTGCAGGAGGGAAGGACCCCAAAGTGGTAGGGAGCAGGGAGCAGCGCTTCCAGGTGCTGGGCAGGAGGGACAGCGCTCCCCCAGCGCTAGATGCAGATTACAAAATTCCGTCGGTAGTCCAGGACCTCAGGGGGGGCCCAGCAGCGCCAAAGAGGGGAAAGGGCCACCTCAGTCCAGGAGTAGGGCAGGGCCCAGGGAGGCACGCCACCCCTGAGCCCCAGCAGCAGCAGCTCCAGGTAGATTCAAGTTGGAGAACAAGAACAAGTCCAGAGTGTCACAGCACCCTTTTTATACACACATTCTTGGCCTGAAGGGGCAGGCAGGGGGAGAACCAGCTGGAACTGGTTATGGGGAAGTCTTTACACTGGCCAGGCTAGGAACATCAGCCGCACCCCAGGGGGTGGAGCCAGCAGTGTCTGGGGAAAACCCAGCCTCATTCATGACACTCAAACCAGACGGTCAATCCACAAGCAGACCCAGGCTCACTCCTCCCCTCACATCAGTATGCTAAACACTCCATTCACCACCGGGCAGACCCTCCCAGATCCTGGGAGTCAGGCTCACCAGCCAGCCCCGGCCAATCATACGCCAGGCACATATTCCACAATTATGCCATTTTCCAAAAGGGGGACTTCTACACTAGACACACTCATACCTCATATACCGTTGCGCAGCGTTCAACCTCCCGAGTTCATCCATACCAGACTTGACCCTGCACTAGGCCTGGGCGAAGCACTACGCTACGCTCGCGTAGTTTGCGAAGTTCGCGCTACTTCGCGCTACGCGAACTGCACGTAGCACAGTGCGAACACGCGTAGCGTAGTGTTGCGTAGTGCTGCGGTCATTTTTTGCTTGCTCGCGGTCCTCAACGTCAAGTTGGCGACCGCGAGCAAGCAAAATGACATCCTGGCGAGACTTTTTCCTTGTTCGCGATCGCGAGCATGGAAAATAAACCTCCCGGCGAGATTCCCAACGCGAGAAGGTCAGGTTTCTCATTGCGAGGGGTCGCGTATGCTCGCGACCGCTCGCGATGAGAAACTACCAGTTCGCGTTGAGAAAGCTGCAGCTCGAGGAAAAATCTACTCGAGCAGCAGAAAACTACAGCTCGCACTGTGCAAGATGCCATTTTCAATGATTGCACAGTGCCGGTTGCTTGTCCGCACTGTGCAATCATTGAAAACAACATCTTGCACAGTGCGAACATGTTACTTCGCAGTTCGCGAAGTGCTACGCGTAGCTCGCGTAGTGCGAACTTCACTTTGCGTAGCTTCGCGAAGTGCTACTTCGCGAACTACGCCCACCCTTACCCTGCACACCCTACGCATCGGGAACTACTGAGGACTCATCCATTCCCCATGTATTCCTATGGAAGGGGAGGTCGCTCTCTCCTCACACTCACTCAGAGGGGGAATCACCATCCCCAGGTTACATATAGCATAAAAACTTCAGGGGCGGACCTGCCAGATGGGCCAGGTCCAACACTCACCTATTCATCATTCACTTCATGTTCATTTTATATTTTGTTGGTAGTTATATCATTCTTTGCTTTTTTCAGTTATGTTACTTTATGGCGTGATGTCATCCCGGTCCGGTTCAGCCATCCCTAGACGGTCCGTCTACTTCATGTGGTTCTTCCCACCCTCACATCCTTGTTTCGTTTTTGTAGGTATGTTATGTGTATTGTTTTTTGTTCTGTGTTTGGTTTTTTTATTCCTTTTTTCTGTCTTCTTCTCATGGGGTCTTCAATACTCTTACTTCTTTTTTCATCTCTAAATTGTTCTTTTTTTCTCACAGATTGCATCTAATTCTTTCTCTCTTTCGATCCTTCTGTTACCTATGCCCCTTATCTATCTCTCTTGGTTCTGCTCTACCTATGTTTCTTCTATGGAATCTCTCATCTTCAGTTTTTACACTCCTTTGGCTCAGGATTATTTGGCACGCTTATTTTCTTCTTCTCGTTTCTCTTACTCTTACCGTGCCGCTTTCTGAATTGGACTGTCATTTTCTCTCGTTATCCCTATTCCTTTTTGATATTTTATGTCATTGAAATTAGTTTCATGGAACATTAGGGGATTAAATTCTCCCATAAAGAGGCAGAGGGTTTTAACTTATTTGGCCAGGTTAGGTGCTGATATAGTCTTTCTACAAGAGACTCACCTCACGGAAACAGAATCCCTGAAATTAAAAAGAGGATGGGTGGGGGAAGTTTATTTTTCTCAAGGCGATGGTAAACGTAATGGAGTTGCAATATTGTGCTGTAAGTCTCTCCCAGTTACACTTATATCACAAGAATCAGATGTAGATGGTAGATGGCTCCATGTTAAATTATTATTAAGAGATGTTCCAGTTTCTTTCCTTAATGTCTACGCTCCTACTGGAGGTGATGCCTCTGTTTGGCCCGCACTGGCTAAACAATTGTCTACCTGTATGGCAGACAATTTTATACTGGCCGGAGACTGTAATCAAGTGTTGGACCCCTTCATTCACAGAAACTCTAAAGTATCTTTTGTCCCCAATAAACCACATAAATCCTTTATTCATACCATTACTCAGCACAAACTCCTTGATGCTTGGCGCCTTTGCAATCCGACTACTAACGAATATACCTTTTATTCCCCAGCTCATCAAACTCAATCTAGAATTGATTAAAAATGTGTCTCCAATAACATTTTACAGTCCCTTACATATGCCGAAATTGGCCCTATCCTTTTATTTGACCATGCACCTGTTTCAATTGGCTTCGATATACTGCCTAAAATTAATGCCCCAAAGAGATGGCGTTTTAACAACACGCTTCTCTTAGATCTGAAGTTCACTACTTCTTTCACTTAATTTTTTAATGATTATTTCGAGATGAATCAAACCGAGTCCTTGTCACCCTTGACTATTTGGGATGCTTTTAAAGCCTCAGCAAGAGACTTCATTATTAATTTTGTTGCAAATAAACAAAAATGGCACGTAAGAGTACCAGGGATCTCCTCCAAGACATTAAGAAACTGGAAGACTCATATTATGTTTCTAATTCGAAAGAATGTTTAACGTCTCTTCTAAATGCCAAATTGCAATTTAATAAGAAGTCAAACAGAGGATGCCTAACTTTATTTGTTGAAATCCAGCGCAAAATTCTATGGTGGTAAAAATAAAGCAGGGAAAATACTAGCTAACTATTTAAAAATTAGGCACAACAAATTAAACATTGAATCTGTTTATAATGACCATAATGTCTTAAAACTCAAAGATGACGAAATTACAAATCTTGTTATGCATCGGAAACTCAACCTAAGGACCACACTTTATCACAGTTTTTCTCAGACATTCAAAAATCCCAACACAACCCTCCGGATATGCCTCCCTTAAAATCAGACCTCACTCAACAAGAACTTTTAAAACCTCTTCAAAACCTGAAAAAAGACAAAGCACCTGGTCCGGACGGTTTTGCCGTCGCATTTTATCTCAATTTTTCCAATCTTTTAATACCCAAGTTGCACTCTCTGATACACTTATTTTGTTCCTCAAATAACTCCTCTGGTTCCCTTTCAGAAGCTCACATATGTCTTATCCCCAAAGAGGGTAAAGACTCTAGGGGGCATATCAGCAACAACCGGCGATAATTATCGCTAAGCGCAATTAGCGCTAGGATAATTATCGCCGGCTAACGTGGATCTTTATCGCTGAGATAGAGTGCTATTAGCAACGCTTATCTCAAAAGCGATAAAAATCCTAGCGCTAACTGCCTAACGTAAGATTATCGCTGGAAACCCAGGGATAATCTCAGGAAATGTGGCGTTGGCTTGTTGATAGGGCCTCACAAACTTAGCCATGCTATCCACCTTCCATAGGATATCATGGCTAAGTCAGTCCTGAAGCAGGCGTAAGGAAAGTAGCGATAACAGGGGTTATCGCTACTCTTCTTGCCGCTATGCTTCATAGCGTGGGGCTTGATGATAGGAGAAATGTCGCTTAGCGACATTTCTCCTGTCATGTTAGGTCAGGAACGCCCACTTTGCATCTCATTAGAGATGCAAAGCTGGGCGTTAAGATTTTGTGCGCTAAAGCAAGGTTTCAGGCGTTAGCGTGACCTTGCTAATTAGGCAATAAAATTATTGCAAAGGCGGCGATAATTTTCCATCGCCGCCTTGTAGATATGCCCCTAAATACTGTAAAAATTACAGACCCATTTCCCTGGTCAACATTGATTACAAGATTTTTTCTAAAGCTCTAGCCATATGCTTGGATTCGTACTTACCGCTTCTGTTAAGGAAAGAACAATATGGTTTGTCAAGAGGCGATTTATAACAGATAACACTATGCTTTTCTTTAATGTTCTATCCAAATCATCTCACTTAAATCACTCTTTGGCAGCCATCACGTTGGATACCGAAAAGGCTTTTGATAGAGTTGAATGGAAGTACTTATTTTATACTCTTAAATGGTTTGGCTTTGGCCCTAATTTTTTTAACTCAATATCTCTTCTTTACTCCAACCTCCAAGCTGCTGTAAGCGCCAATGGTTTGATCTCCCCATTTTTCAACTTAGGTAGAGGAGTACGTCAAGGATGTCCTCTTTCTCCCTTTTTGTTCAATTAGGCCCTGGAACCATTTTATCTAAATTCCGTCAAAATCCAAACATACATGGATTTCAAACGTCAAATGCCCATATTAAACTGGCAGCCTATGCCGATGATATCTTGCTTTTCTTGTCAAAACCGGACAACTCAATTCCGGCTTTTTTAGCAGAAGTAAAGTCTTACTCTCTCATTTCCGGATACAAATTGAATAATGATAAGTGTGAAATACTGCCCTTGACAAAATATAATTTTAGTTCAGATTTTTTAGCCTTTAAATTCTCCTGGAGCCCAAATCATATTAAATATTTAGATTTACACTTTACGCCCTCAATTTCTGGCACGGTGGTATTATGTATGAATAAGTGTACCCAAAAGATTTCGGAATTAACCTATTAGTGGCACCCCTTTTATTTGTCCTGGTGGGGCCGCTTAGACACTATAAAAATGATGTTGTCGCCCATAGTCTTATACACTATCTCTAACATCCCTGTCCCAATTTCTACTAAGTTATTTAAGAAAACTAACTCCATTTTATCCTCCTTTTTGTGGAGTAACAAGAAACCTCGAATGTCCATATCTAAATTAATACGCCCTAAAACAGAAGGTGGAGTCAATTTTCCAGATTTCCAGGCCTATCAAAAAGCTTTCCTTCTACGTCAAGTTTCCTTTTGGTTACTTGACTCTACGGATAATTGCCCTCTATGGACCTCTTAGAGTCTCTTTTTTTTTCTTGCTACTCATTTCGAGAATACCTTTCATTTTCACGTAAGCCACAATCTGTCTCCACTCCAATAATAAAACATACTTCTAAACTTCTTGTTTTACCTTCTCCTACTCACATTACCATGGATTCCTTCCTAAATTCAATAATCTGGCACAATGTCAACCTGACGATCCGCAATAAACCTTTCTACTGGAAAACTTGACGACAAAGAGGTTTAATATGGATCCATCAATTATTTTTGTCTTTTGCTACACTTAGCCGTTTATTTCACTTACCAGCTTCCTTTATCCACAAATACAACAAACTTAAAACCACTGTATTGGAAACATATACTCACCTCCTCAAGGCACAAGACACTCCTACCAACCCAGAACCTTCTCCAATTCTTCATATATTATTACGAACCACACCCAAAGCTTCTACTATTTATAGCCATTTGCAAGGCAATGACTTGGTTAGACAAAAGACTAAAACGGAGGAAGCATGGGTACGCGACTTTACTACATGCTGGCCATTATCACTTTGGAAAGTCATATCGACCGAGATTCGTAAATCCTCCAGAGCAGCAAATACCACACAAACACTATTTTTTGTTTATAACAGACTCCATTTTACGCCAGCCACCTTACACAAAAGATTCCCAACTACACCTGACACTTGTTGAACCTGTTCATTTCCTAATGCGGATCTATTTCAAATGTTATTTTCATGTTCGCATGTACACACTTTTTGGAAACAAGTATGGTCTCAAATCAACTTAATTTTTGCAACTGAATTTTCTTTTTCTTTCCTTCGTGTTTTCTTGTGCAGCCTCTCTTCTATCTGGGACGATGTATGGCTCAATGTCAATATCATTAACTTACTAATAGCGATTGCCTTTCAGCAAATTACTATTAACTGGAAATTTCTTATAAGGCCTGGCGGTTCGCTGTTTGTCATAACCACAGGTTAGATACTGTCTTTGTTTATCCTATTAATTTGGCAACGAAACGTCTTGCTTTGTGGTCACCTGTCACAACATATATTGATGCTAGTGCCAAACGATATTCTATGTTACAACCCTCTCAGCAGGAAGTTCTTAAACCTCCCTGATTCTCCTAAGGTTCCAAAAGTTTCTTTTGTGTATCCCAGTGATATTTATGTCTCCATTATTCTGTTTTCTCTCCTTTTCAAATTGATATTTACAGTCTGATGCATATACTTTCATTATTAGCGCAGGCGATGTTTACTTGTACTGTATTTTACTGCTATTAACTTGTTTTTAAAGTTTGTGCAGGTCTCTTACCTTATTGCGGTTTCAGAGGTGGGCTGCCAGGGCGGGTTGGTGTATTTGCGGGCTCTTAGCAGCAGCGGGCGCCATCTTTGATCGGGCTGCCTTCCTTCCCAGCCCTGCCCCTCCTCCACCGCCCCGCCCCTACTTAATCGTGCAGCATGTGTCAGCGCAGCGGACGAGCGCAGCGGGCGCGACGTAGGTGCGCCGGAGTTGCGCCAGAGTTAAGCCCGTCTGCGGCCGACCGGGGCTAGGGGCACGAAAGGCTACCTGTCTACTTACGTACTCGACAGCACTACTACTCTCTTATTGGGTCCCTGGAGCGGTTGACCCTCTGATCAGTACCCACCTGAGACAGCTTGATTTATACTCTTCCCCACCTCACTGTCCTCCCATTATCAGTCCACTCTTAGTTCCTTTATCCAATACACCATCCTGTACCATCTTGCCCCCATCAGCCCCCCCAGCACCAACTTGCAATACCTCAGCAATACTCCTAAACACCAGGTCCGCGGTTAGTCATCAATACGAGCTATTTGACTATATTGACACCCATAACCCAGACCTCATATTCTTAACTGAGACCTGGTTCAAGGCTGACTCCCTACCCAATGTATTAGCCGCGTTGCCTCCATCATACTCTGCCATTCGAGCAGATCGGCCTGAGGGCAAGCGGGGTGGCGGAGTAGCCTTAATAGCCCGGACCGACTTCTGCTTCCAGATTCTCCCCTCCCTACCCATTCCTGAGGTAGATTACCTTGTAGCTCGTTCAACCTTCCATCAGGTACCATTCACTTTTGTCTTAATTTACCGTCCTCCCCAGCCTACCCCATCCTTTCTTCCTAGCATCCAGGCTCTCTTAGCCACCCTGGTGGTTAACAATTCATCGGTACTAGTGCTAGGGGACCTAAACTTTTGGCCCAATGAACCTGCTGAGAGCCCTCAATCCAAAGAATTTACAGACTTTATGATTTCTTTAAACTTCTCACTGCTCACTCATGGCTCCACACATACCCACGGTCACATGTTGGATCAAATCTGGGCATTAAACATTCCATCCACATCCCCCATAATTTCCCCGTGTTCTTGGTCCGACCATTCTATCATTTCCTTTTCCCTTGCACTGACCGCGTTGGTCAAACCTCCACTTCCTAAAAACATTTGGGTCAGGAAATGGGGAAAAACGGACATGCCCTCCTTTTGTTCAACCCTGGCCAAAACCGCTCCCGACCTTATAGACCTCACTGCTACCTCGCAACTGGCCGCCATTGACAATTGGCTGACTTTGGCGGGCGACGAATTCGCCCCCATGAGGCGACTCACTGTTAAGCGGGCCCATGCAGCCAATCGATGGTTCACTTTAGAGCTAAAAGAACAGAAACTAGCAGCTAGAAGAGCCGAGCGAGCCTGGAGGAAAAACTATAGCCCAGAGCTAAAGACAATATATTTGTCTGTTTTAAAAACTTATAAAACGGGCATTCTGGCGGCTAAAACTGAATTCTATACCAGCAGGATTATGGCAGCTGAGTCTCGCTCAAAGGAAATCTTTACCGCGGTCCATGAACTAGCATTATCCAGTAGAACCACGGCTACCATTCCCCCCTCTCAGTCCCTCTGTAACTCGCTCAATGAGTTTTTTATTGACAAAGTAGTCAAAATTAAACTTAACATTCCCCCACCCTCCCTCACATTTGTCAATCCTTCCCCTCCGCCCACTGTCCCCAAACTCAATCTCATTCCACCACTAACTGAGGACACTTTCTTTCCATTACTTCACCGAGTCAAATCTGGTTCTCCCTTAGATTTTGCCCCCGCCCATATCCTTAGGGAAATCTACTTAACCTCCCCCACTCCCCCTCTGACCCTCCTCAATGACTCGTTAAAGAAAGGAAATGTTCCTGGCATACACAAATCAGCGGTTGTAATACCTATTATTAAAAAATCTGACGCTGATCCTTCCTCCCCCTCCAACTACCGTCCCATATCCCTACTGCCTTACCTAGCAAAAATTCTGGAAACTCACGTCACAACCACCCTAAGCACTCACGTCGAAATCAATCATTGTCTTTCCCCTCGTCAAGCCGGCTTTCGCCCATTGCACTCCACCGAGAAAGTGGTGATCTCGGTAATGGACGCGCTACGTGAAGGCATTGACACCAACCTTCCGCAAGCCTTGATTTTATTAGATCTGTCCGCCGCCTTTGACACGGTGGATCATTCCATTCTCCTCAATCGTGTCAGGGCGGCGGGCATAGAAGGTCCTGCCTTCTCGTGGATTGAGTCCTTCCTCACAGGGAGGGCCCAAGCCGTCCATCTGGCCAATTTCACCGCGGACTTTCGTAAGGTGGAATGCGGAGTCCCTCAAGGCTCATCACTTTCCCCACTTCTATTTAATTTATACATCCACCCCCTCATTTTTTCGTTACAGCAGATGGAGGTCACGGTGTTTAACTACGCCGATGATCTCCAGCTAATCTTTAATCTTTCTAATTCCCCTTCATCTGCCTCCAATGTTCAGACTGTAATGACATTCATTCAGGACTGGATGAACTGCAACCACCTCAAACTCAATCCGGACAAGACTGAGCTAGTCCTGACCGGAGGTGGTTGCAGTCCATGGACCTCTGCCCACTGGCCCTTGTCACTTGGTGTTCCCCCTCTTCCTGTCCCTAAGGTCAAAACTCTTGGGATTTTTCTTAACACACAACTCTCTATCCACTCACATGTTGGTTCAGTGGTTTCTGCTTGTTTCTTTTCACTAAGACTAATTAGGAAAGTATCCCGCTTTTTCTCCCTTACTGCTTTAAAAATTATTGTGCTGGCCATGGTACTGTCGCGAGTTGATTATGGTAACATCATTTACAATGGAGCTCCAGCATATGCGTTCCATCGCTTGCAGCTCATTCAGAATCAAGCGGCTCGTTTGATTTATTGCTTACCCAAATACCATCGTGCCACTCCCCTGCTTAAAGCCTTGCATTGGCTCCCGGTGAATGAGCGTGCCCTTTTTAAACTCGGTTGCCTCACTTTTCAGGCCAGATCGGGTACAGCCCCCGAGTTTATTTGCGCCGCCATAAAACCGTACCTCCCAGGTCGCGAACTCCGCTCTGCCCACATGGCTCTTCTGACCACTCCTCGCTTCAAGAAAAAGAAATCTGGCGGAGCGAAATTTGCTGTTCTCGCCCCGCTTTTCTGGAACTCTCTCCCTGCTGCTCTCCGAACTTCTCCTTCATATATACAGTTTCGGAAAGATCTTAAAACCCTGTTATTTGAGCAAGCTTACACTGTCTAGCCCTACTGCCGACCGCTACTGCATCACTTAAAGCGCCATGAAACCGCATGGTATACGTGCGCTCAATAAATGTTTTTAAATTCAAATTTAAATTCAAATAATATGCTTCAAATGTATTGATGTTAATTTATTATTGAATATTCTACGCAGACACCTTACTATCTTTCAATAAAACAGTTTTTTTGAACTTAAAAAGACTGGACTGTTCACACATCCCATTGGTCCCCCTCCAGACTACATAAACTAGGGATAAGAGAGACCAACATATGCTGGTGATGCAAAGAGGCTCCCGGTTCTTTACCTGTAAGATGGTCCAACCATAGCTCAAGATTCAACAGCCAATTGACAACATATTCAACGTCCACTTCACGCCATCTTTGCTCACCGCAGCTATCGGCAAAACAGCGCATTACCCACACATTGCTCTATCACAGCAAGATTACCTCCTTCTCGACCTCGTGCTTGCCCCTCGGCACCAAAGCGATTCTAACAGAATCAACCACAGAACACTCTTATGGGAATTGGTGGAACACTCTTTACGCCACCAGAGGGGTCGACAATATCATATACAGAAAATAACACAAGACCAATGCCTGGAGAGGCCTCAGGACCTTGTTGATCTTGTTCTCCAGAAACTTGACCCCCCCATAAATACAACTATCTTAATCACCAATGCTGTGCCTTCGAGACCTGCTCCTTCTGTATCACACACAGTGTTAACGACAACACAAGGGATGACACTGGCCTCCCCCGCCCTCCCCCCTGCCCTCTACCCCTCTCTCATATTTCTTCTATTCATGCTCCTGCACAAATGACCTTCTCTCTTTACAATTACAACTACTTTCCGATTTATAATCTAGAATCTACTTTACAATAACTACCTTGATAACATTCTTGCAAGTACAATAGCCTCAATGTAGTACAGGGCTGACTTGTCATTAGGCCTGTTTCTACCTGCGCAAAACTCTACGAATGCATGCCGACTGTCCTGATCATCAGGCCTCCATGGAAGGGTGTGAGAGGCTGGCTCCCTATATGATTTACACCTATGTAAGTTGACACCTTTCACTGATCCCTACAACCCTTTTGGTGATTTGGGAGGTCTTAGACAACCGTAGGAAGCTCTCTATGTGGTATCTGTGGAGTGAAGTCTTCAGGCTTAGTCCAGAAGGAGTGTAAAGCAGCTTGTTTCACCAGAGCATAATCTTTTAGGTATAGAATAAATGAAAAAGAACCACACAGTGTATTTAAAAGAATATGTATTTATTATAAGACACTCATTAACTCATACAAATATCTCCTAGCCGGAGATATACACAGTGCACACAGTACTTTGTAATAGAAACAGGTAAGTAGCACAGAATACACAGTGGTCCCCAGGGGGAGACCAAACCATATACTAAAATAGTGGTATGCGAACCACGACTCGAGTCAAGACAATACTCGAAGGACGTAGAAGTGCCGGGGACCCAAGGAACCACCCAAGGTGAGGAGCCCCACGGAGGTCATGGGCAGTGTAGGAAGACGACCTCGTTCTCCAAACAAACCAACGTGTAAGTCGTGGTTGTAATTTTAAAGAAGAAGAACCCTTCTCAATGGACCCTGAAGAAACCCTGTGGAAGACAGCAGATGTAAACCCATTTCCATCCTGCAGTACTCAAACAATACCTGGAAACTCACACAAGCTCTCAACACAGTCAAAGAAAACCTCAAGAAAAAATATACTACACAAAAGGCTTGAGAACAGATGCAAAAAATCGGAATAAACAGGCCAAGGCAGGTAAAACTTAATTAGCTAAATCAGGTGAAAAACGGCGATGGAGTACGTTCACTGCCAAGGATGCAGTCCGCCTGCCGCATTTGGGAGGATGGACTTATGGGTTAATCATGGTGGAGACTACTTTGTCTCTGCTGTGATTAACCCTTTCTGATGGCCCTGGGGACCAAGGGCTATTGGAGAAATTACTACATGTCTGACCACCCAATTTGGATGAGCGGACATGTAGTCACTTTTTTTGCTGTTCTTTACCGCCAGGTAAAAGTTGGCAGTAGGGAACAGTAACATTATTTTAACGCCCCCCTGCCATGGGAGAAGCCTCTGATGGAGAGGGAAGCATTACTTTCTTCTTTTTGAAAAGAAAAAAAGATTCCTGTTTGTTACAGGTCTGTCCATCTGACGCAACCCTCCAGCACACAGGAAAATATATTGACAGTAATGGCTGTGACCGCGATTCCTGCAACTGCCTTCATGAATGACCACCTTCTAGGTGGTCATTTATAAAGTTGGTGGGCAGTGTAGTCTCGGCCGGGTGGACATTAAGTCGTCTGCCAGGCCAATGGTGACTGCTCTGTCTGCCAATAATTGTATCGGGACCTAAAACTCTAAGGAAAGTCAATATAAAAATAATCTGGGCCACGCAACAAAGTAAAGAAAACGAGAACTGGCTAGAACTCCACAAGGCACGTCCTAGCAACAAGACTTCTGGTGTTTGATCAAACGATTTCAAAGAAGCCCAGAGGAATCACAGGCAATATTGTGGAGCATCATTCGTGGATATTACACATCCCATTTTTGGACTCGAGAGACACACTAGATCCACCTCTAGTGCTCCTTTCCTTGTCTCTGCAGTCCGGAGACACACTAGACCCACCTCTAGAGCTCCTTTCCTCATCTTTGTACTCTGGAGACACACTAGACCCAAGTCTAGAGCTCCATTCCTCGTCTCTGCACTCTGGAAACACACTAGATCCACCTCTAGAGCTCTTTCCTCGTCTTTGCACTCCGGAGACACACTTGATCAAACTCTAGAGGTCCTTTCATCATCTTTCCACTCCGGAGACACTCTAGATCCACCTCTAGAGCTCCTTCTCTCGTCTCTACACTCTGGAGACAAACTGAATCCGCCTCTAGAGCTCCTTTCCTCGTCTCTGCACTCCGGAGAAACACTAGATTCACCTCTAGAGTGGATGACACCTGCCACTGGCAAGGTGGAGGGACACCTGCCACTGGCGGGGTGGAGGGATACCTGCCACTGGCGAGGTGAAGGGACACGCGAGGTGGATGACACCTGCCACTGGCAAAGTGGAGGGACACCTGTCACTGGCGGGGTGGATGACACCTGCCACTGGCTGTGTGAATGACACCTGCCACTGGTGAGGGGGACGGACATCTGCCACTGATGAGGTGGATGACACCTGCCACTGGCAAGGTGGATGACACCTGCCACTGATGAGGTGGATGACATCTGCCACTGGCTAGGTGGATGACACCTGTCACTGATGGGGTGGATGACACCTGCCACTAGCAAGGTGGATGACACCTGCCACTGGCAGGGTCAAGGGACACACAAGGTGAATGACAGCTGCCACTGGCGAGGTGGAGGGATACCTGCCACTGGCAGGGTCAAGGGACACACAAGGTGGATGACACTTGCCACTGGCGAGGTGGAGGGACACCTGTCACTGGCGGGGTGGAGGGACACCTACCGCTGGCAGGGTCAAGGGACACACAAGTTGAATGACAGCTGCCACTGGCGAGGCAGATGACACCTGCCACTGGCGAGGTGGAGGGACACCTGCCACTGGTGGGGTGGAGGGACACGTGAGGTGGATGACAACTGCCACTGGCGAGGTGGATGACACCTGCCACTGGCGAGGTGGATGACACCTGCCACTGGCAGGGTCAAGGGACACACAAGGTGAATGACAGCTGCCACTGATGAGGTGGATGACACCTGCCACTGGTGAGCTGGAGGGACACCTGTCACTGTCGAGGTGGAGGGACACCTGCCACTGGCAAGGTGAATGACAGCTGCCACTGATGCGGTGGATGACACCGGCCACTGGTGAGGTGGACGGACACCTGCCACTGGCGGGGTGGAGAGACACGCGAGGCGGATATCACCTGCCACTGGCGAGGCAGAGGGACACCTGTCACTGGCGGGCTGGATGACCCGAAGTTTGAGAAAAAAGTCTCATTTTCTGGCAGGTATATACTGGTTCCTCTGTACTTTGTCTGCGAGTCACCGACGATTTGAACGCTTTATGGCCGTTATAATCCTTTATCTAAGATAGTAAGCATGGTCAGTATTGCTCAAAATTACTCGTGAGCATCTTCCATGCCAAAGACTTAATTGGAGTCTTAGAAACCAGACGGATCTAAGAACAGAAGTCCTGCAAGGCATGAAACTTAAGTCTGAGCTAGAGGGATGGAGGGTGGGGGGTGTTAAAGAAGGCACGGACAACGGAGGGAGGGCGAGGTTGTACAGAAGGCACCAAAGCACGTCATGCCTGCAGTAAGAGAAACTCAATAGAGAAAATAGTGCTTAAAGACTAAATGACAGGTACCGTGTAATAACCGAAGTAAAAGGGCCAGTTGCCATGGGAGGTGACAAATGAAGAGGAGGCGATATTAAGGAGGGACTAACAAGCCTATTTACGAATCAGAAGTCAGCATTTAGGAAGGACAATGACACAAGCCAATGGCAAATATGAGCAGAGAGTGGGTGGGGCTTCTGTTCTCTCCTCCACTACAACAAGCCTCGCAGAGCAGCGCTCGACCACAAAAGGGCTCACGGCACATGGGAGGCACACAGGGAAAAAGAAAAAGCCCCTAGAAATACTAGGGCGTTTGGCTCCAGGCACGCACTGTCCATCTTCAGCATTTGAAGGCCCTGCAGCCGCAGCTTCTCTCGCTCATCTTTGCCTTTGGGAACAGCTGGCCGACACTGCAAATCCAACCCTGAGCCTGATGTTCCACCCTGGCCTAAGGGGCTGAAGCATTCCCAAACAAAGTGACATAATTTTAAACATTGCCCAAATCCAAGTTCTCCTCATCCTCTTGGACTGCCTGGCGACGCCTCAAAGTCCTAAATAAGGCTTGAGTCTGGGGGACCAAACAAGGCCTCGCTCTGAAGCCCGAGCTCCTCAAATACTTCTTTTCACTGGGAAGAGCAGACACTGAGACTTTCAAGAGGTTAATTTGGAAAGAAATCCCTGCAACTCGTATAACAATGCCTGAGCAACTGCACAAAAAGACCCACTTTCAACGCTCGCAGCAGAATCCCTCTGGGTCCAGCCTACAACAAAAAGGCAGCTTAAACTGCTGGATAAACAGGTAAGGCGCCTCCCATTCTCCAATGACAAGGAATCATTCTGCGGCAGGAGTCATTCTCAGACGTCCATTAACATGTGCAAGCATTTGAGGCACCAGGCTTATATGACAGAGAACCACAGGTGGGAATATAAAACCAGGCTGCTGCAACGACCAAAGTGGCTCCCCAAACCATTGACAAGATTGCGTCGCCTCTGCAGCAACCAGGAGGAATCACTAGCCACATTCTATGCACGTGCACTTTTCTGCTACGTGAATGCCACTTCTGCCTGGGCAACATCTTTAATCAATTTGGAGCCATTTCGTAATGTTCTGTTTGCAGGGTCTTTGCCCAGCCGCCACTGTGACGCGCATAAAGGTTATGAAGACAACTCTCTGGCTTCTAGACTCTACGTGACAGCTCGATGGTAAACCCGGGCATGACCCTGACAACACCCTTTCAAGAACTAATCAAAGCCTGCGATTCCCTGAAGGTGAACTCATGGTGTACATTTTGATCTTTTATTATTAATGTTTTTCTTCAATCTGATAATTGATCACCCAACCCCGCACAAATGCACTTTCTCATCTCATACAACAGGTACTTGAATTCTCTTGGTTTTTATTGATCTTTTATGTAGGTTTTAGTAACTGAAGTAAACATATGCTCATACAGTGAGGTTGCACAACTACCCCATATGACACACCCCATGTCCTCACATTGATGACTAGCGGTGGGGTCCAGAACTTGTGTCTAGCAGTACCATACAGGTGTTGAACCCTGAGATCACTGAGAATCCACCAAGTGGACACCTACCAAATAGGCTCTTGGGCCTCCCAAGCAGTTGCTGAGTAGTTGTTGACATCAAAAGGATTGTTCCACAGGATTGCAATAACTTTTCAAAAAGTTGAGAAACGTTTAGAAAAAGTTCTGGCAAAGTTCCTAAAAATGTCAAAAGTTTGAAAAAGTTTCAAGAAGTCTTGACAGTTTCACAAGCCACTTTTTCAGCTAGGAAACATGGAGATCAACATGGCCAGCCTGTCCTCACTCTAGAGAGATGAGCTGAGGACCTTTTGTGAGGACATGAAGATCAACATGGGAGCTAAGGCCATGACAAATGAGTTGATCAGGGCCCTCAAAGCTTGGGAAGAGGCCCACAGACTAACTCCACTGCCGGAGAAGGAATTCCGTAAGGTAGCAGAAAAAAGATAATGTGGAGGATAATACCAGCAGTATCATGGAGGGGGAATGTGGGAACTGGCCACCCTACACCGGACCAACGGTGGCTTCCTGCTCTGGTCCATCACTAGCCAGCAGTCCCTGCAAGACAGCATGGCAGCATTGGACCTGGAAGATAGAGCCATAGCCCTGGCTGAGGGAAGACTGGTCCTGGAAGAGAGAAAGCCAGACTGGGCCTAGAGCCCACAGATGATGGTATGAGCAGAGGAGCAACTAGAGGTGCTGATTGGGGGGCCCCTGATGTCAGACTGTCCACAGCGATTGTCCATAGTTATGTCTAGGGGATGACCTAGACAAGTGGCTGGCCTCTTGAGAGGGCTCTTAGGATGAGAAGGGTTGGTACACAACACGGGGAACACTTATATGTGAGTTAGTACTGGTAGTTAGTAGGGACAGACAGCTCACACTCGATCATGAGATAGCAGAGTCCTGACCACACATGAAGGCACCTACCTGTGAGCAGTCCAAAGGGGTTGGGCAGTGTAGTGATGGGAGATTGCCCCTACAGATACCAACGAGTACACAAAGGCAACCTTAGTGCCCACAGGTGGGGAGAGAATTGAACCTTAGGCTCACTGGCCTCCAAATATGGAGAAATACCAAAAGTGGCCTGTAATCAGTGAGGTGAAGGCTTTGAGGGATACAGGTGCCAGTGTAACCATGGTGATGACCAGACCAGATCCTACTAGAGGAAGTGCATGAGATTTTCAATGCTAACAATGTCACAAAGTCACGACCAGTTGCTGTTGTTGACTTTGAGTGGGGAAGAGTTACTGGCCCAAAGAAAGTTGCTGTGTCCCCTGCCATCCCAGTAGAGTGTCTATTAAGCAATGATCTGGAAATCTCTGCTTGGGTAGCGGATTAAAGAAGAACCCATGCAGCTTGGTTTGTGTATCTACCTGAGCATAAGAGGCCCAGGGGGAGAGCCGAGGGTCCTGGAGCCTGAAACACTGGCCCAGGCCTCGAGAGCCAGGTAAAGCGGGAGGAAGGATCGCAACTGACTTTCTAAAAGTCCACAGGGCAAGAAGGTGACCAACCCTCAGACGGAAGGCCTGGCACCTCAAGAGGGCACTGCTGCCCTAGCAGACTTCCCAGACTTAGCAAAGCTCCAGGAGCAGGAGGTCCCTTCAGAGAGGACCTCGGCCAAGGACAAAAGGACATGCCCCACTCTAGAAGACCTGCAACAGTTATCTGGCAGGAGGACCTTGTGTACAGCGAGGCAAGGGAGCCCAAACCAGGGCACCAGAAGAATGGTGGTCCCTCAACAGTACATGGGATTCCTCCTTAATTTGGCCCATGATATCCCCTACCTGGGGCAGACAAAGACCTGGGAGAGCCTGGCCTATCACTTTTACTGGCCCCAGATGTTGGAGAAAGTCAAGTAGTTTTGTCGCCACTGTGCCACCTGCCAGGCCAGTGGCAAGACAGGGAGCACGCAAAAGGCTCCCCTGATACCTATTCCAGTGGTGGGGGTCTCCCTTTGAGAGGGTCGGGATTGTCATTGGTGGCCCAGGAACAGGAACAGGTTTATCTTGGTGGTAGTGGACTATGCCACCAAATATTCCCTGCACGGCAGCCACTGCGCCTGTAGTGGCTAGAGCCCTTCTGGGTATCTTCACCAGGGTTGATTTCCGTAAGGAGGTAATGTCAGATAGAAGCCCAAGTTTAATGTTTGTCAATCTGAAGGCAATGCGGGAAAAGTGTGGTGTTACTTACAGGTACACCAACCCCTATTCTACTCAAGTAGTTGAAACATTCAACAAGACCAAGAAAACATCTGAAATTCTAGAAAGCACATGAAGAAATTACCCGTGGAAGAGTGGCTTCTCCAAGTTGGTGAGATAGGAATCATGGTAACATCAAAGGAATAACTCTAGATGACGGACAGTGCTTACCTGTCGAAGAGCGGTTTCTCCAGGTCGGTGAGGTAGGAGTGTCTCGTGAAAGAGCTGGCCACATGGGTCATAGAGCTGCAAGACATCTGTGGAGGTTTGATGCAGTAGAAGGGATACTCATCCTTCTTCTCCATGTATTCACACACTTCCTCTGTGGTCTGTAGGTCATACCCACACGTAGTATCAATGCTCTGCGTTGGACTGCTGAACTTCGCCCTGTGACTCACATACTCAAATCCAGCATTTCTTCCCCTCCACAGAGCGGCCACAGCTTCGCTGGGGTGGATGAGAAGCAGGGAGATCTTCACCTTCCCCACCCAAAATAAAGTAAAGTGCACCTGGTATGATCCATTGCGGAAGTCTGTGATCCTCCCAGAAGCTGCAGCCCCGAGATCTGGTGAGTAGATTCTGGCTCGAAGGAAGTCACCTCCATATTTCTTCCGGGTGCCCAAGTAGTCAAACATGTCGAGCTGCACTGTTAGGCTGTCCCCAACGCAGTGTCTGTCTTTGGGGTTCAAGATGGACACCCGGCTCTTCCCAACACACGTCGTGTTGTCCATGTGCGTGAAGGATACCTTGGGCACCATTTGGTCTATCTCTCTGATGATGTGCTGTATCAGTTCTTCTGTTTCATTAGATGGTCCCTTCCTCTGTGAGGGCTCCTTCAGCGACACAAAGTGTTTGAGGAAGTCCATTGTCACAACCTTTGACCTTTCTTCCTTGGCATCTACTGAGCTCTCTACCAGAGAAGCAGGAGCTGCAGCTTTTGGGCAAAAGTATCCAAATATGTGAAGCTGTCAAAAAAACAAAAAATAAGGCACATTATCAGAGAGCATCTTGGGAGTGAGCCTCGCCACCAACACAGAAACACGCCATACCCACTTGTATGTAGAAAAGATTAGCTTACATGTATCTTTATGGGCAGGGTTATCACACATGAAGAGAGACAGGTTTAGGGCGCGTGTATATTTGCAAACATGGTTAGGGCACTTGTATATACCGAGGCAGGGCTAGGGAACATGTGTTTAGAGATAGGATTACAGCACACGTATGTTTAGAAACAGAGTTAGGAAACATGTATGTTTAGAGAAAGGTTTTGGACACTTCTTCATGTAGATGCCATTTTATGACACGTGCATTTAGAAAGAAGGTGAGGGCACATATATGGAGTGAGATAAGATTAGGGCACCTGTAAGTGTAAAGGCTTGGGTAGAGTCAGGACTAGGATTCATATGCAGTGGCAGACAGTCTTAGGACATGTGCTTTAGAGAAAGGCCTAGGGGCACATGTGTATTTAGAAAGATTGGGACACAAGTGTGTTTAGAGACAGCTTGTGGCAGATGTATGTTTACAAACAAGGTGAGGGCACTTTTAAATACCAGTTTAGGGCACATATACATTCATAAACAGAGTTAGGAAACATATGTTTAGAGACAAAAATACAATGCATATAACATGAGAGATAGGGTTAGGGCACATGTGTTTGGAAACATGATTAGGGCACATGTGTATTTATTGAAGGGATTAGGGCACATTTAGCTTTGAAAACTGTGTTAAAAAACATGTTTTTCTACAGACAGGGGTATGCTCACAGACAGGGTTAGATGACGTATTTTGAGTCATGTATGTTTAGGACTGGATTGAAGTGTGTGTGTGTTGACAGACATGATTTGTGCACAGGTATGTATAGAGGAAGCCTCAGCTGTTTAGATTGGACACTTTTCTATCACCCCAAGCAGCTCAAAGCATGTTCAATGCTCTTGAGTCATGGGACTGCAGAGAGTTCGTCCAGACTTGCGGCTTCGGAATGAGCATGCGTGTAACGGTCTAGAGCTCCCGTGGTCCATATCCAGAACCATATATTAGGGTCTCAGATTATTCTACTCCTCAGGCCTTTACAAGATGGACTGCAGTCGAGGGAGTGCTTTGCTGTACTTTCAGTAAATATTTTCACAATTTAGTCCTGGTTCTTACAAGTTGGTCCACAGTACTACAAGACTAGAGTTCGGAACCACATAATGCAACGCCAGCTGCCTTCTGGGCAAAATAAACACTATATTCAGCAGGCTGATTTAAAACATCACACTGAAACCAACATTTTAACAACCTGGACAACGATGCACTTTCAATTAAAGTAGTACATATTGACTAAATGAACACATATAATGCAAAAAAGGGATACCTAAAAGAAAAAGATTTGAAGTCTGCATCCCTATACCTATTTTTAAAGAAAGAAAATTGTTAGTAAAGGGCCTATAGTTATATGCAGCATAAGGTTACTGTGCATGCACATTGGGTGGGTAGACGGCAAAGAGTGCGTGCTCTGTAGGCTAGTGTGGTCATACATGTGGAAAGTTTGGGGTGCAAGCAATACTCTGTTAAACAAGGTAAAGGCTGAGCCCTCCCGATGTGCGTTGCAGAGGCATGTTTGAAAGTAGGTTGTGGCATAAAGCCAAAGTCTGTGAAAACAAATGTATGAGAAAAGCCAACGCTTCTGTTCACAATAGATGACCCCCCGATGCATGTCAGGGCATGTGTCTATGCTCACTGAATATATACAGCGCTATAGACTATGTAACGAGGCCACTTAGATAACAATAGGCTGCAGCTGAGAGCTGGTCACATCCCACAGGTAGCAGGAAGACTTTTTCACCACTGTGAACTGCTTTAAAAACCCTGTTTTAAACCATTTAATTTTCTTTTAAACTAAGCCTCACATAGCGCTTTGAATCACTTTTAAACAAGCCTCATTCTCACCTGCTCTCCCGCCTTGGTCCAGCGCGGCTGTGTGCCGATTGTTTGGAGGGTGTGGCAAAGCAGAGGGCAGTTACCCACACCTGGTTTTCTAAGAGGAGGGGGTGGAGCGGAGGGGGAGTTTCACCGAGCAACACCCTACTTAACTCTGATGTGCCAGCGGACGCGCAGCGGACGCGCTGCAGATAACGATAAGCTGCAGCTGGGAGCTGGTCACATCCCACAGGTAGCTGGAAGAGTTTTTCACCACTGTGATCTGCTTTAAAAATCCTGTTTTAAACTATTGCATTTTATTTTAAACTAAGTCTCACATAGCGCTTTGAATCGCTTTTAAACAAGCCTCATTCTTACCTGCCCTCCCGCCTTGGTCCAGCGCGGCTGTGTGCCGATTGTTTGGAGGGTGTGGCAAAGCAGAGGGCAATTACCCACACCTGGTTTTCTAAGAGGAGGGGGTGGAGCGGAGGAGGAGTTTCACCGAGCAACACCCTACTTAACTCCGATGTGCCAGTTGACACGACGCTGGCACGCCAAAGGCAAGCCATCTGCTCCCGTCCGCGCCCGTCCGCGCCCGACCGGACTCAGGGGCCAGGACCCCTGGCTGTGGGTTACCCCATCATGATGTTAAATACACAGCGAATGTGCTAAAGAGCCTGATGCCACCCATTATGGAGGCTTCTAAACACAACGTACACGGAGAAAGGAGGAACTCTCCTGCGACAATTGCAGCAAGGACTTCACCTCAATAATAATGAATGCTCAACAGAGAGGAGGACTGCCCTTCCTCCTGCTGAACGGTAGATCCCTAACTGAACATAAACGTGAAATCCACGATGTACTGGAGGAAAAAAAACAGACGCCATGTTTTTGACTGAAACCTGGCTCAATGACAGCTCTACCCCAGATATCCTAGATGCCCTACCGGAAGGCTACGGGATAGCAAAACAGGACCGGGTGTGACAAAGGGGGGAGGGTGGGGATTGCTATACTCTATAAATCAACGATAAAATGCGACATTAAAGAAACAGACCGTGACGAATGTGAGGGGATCTTTTTCACGCTTTCAATTGCAGGTAACAATACCATAGCTGGTTTCCTGATTTACCTTCCTCCAGGGCCAGAAACACAATTAATAACCAGCCTAGGTGAAAAAATCATACACACAGCCATACGTCACAGCAAACTCCTCGTTGTACAGGACCTTAATATACACTTTGATGAAACTACTAGACCAGAGGCACAGACTTTGTGTAAAGACCTCATGATCTTCAAACTTGTCCAAAAAGTTAACGCACCTACACATCAAGCAGGACACATTTTAGATCCTATTTTCACTGACATAACTGACATGGAAGTGGGAGTATCTTGGCCAACCCCATGGTCCGATCACCACATAATCCCGTTTCAGATCCCACACACAAACCCACGAGTCAGCTTACCCAAAAAGTCAGTAACCCGTAGGAAGGGGGAGAAGTTTAATCGTGACTCGTTCACTCAGGCACTACGAAAAAATGATCTGGAGCTGGACAAGGATATTAACCTAGCCAACGGCAAGTGGGATCATGGATAACCGGAGCGCTGAATGAAATAGCGCCCTGGACGACCGAAAATACAAGAAGGGGGAGCATCTCAGCTCCACGGTTCAATGACACCTTAATGAAGGCCAAGCAAAAGTGCAAACAGTTGGATCGCAGGTGGCGGAAGAACTACTGCGCAAACATTAAAGGAGAATATAAACAACAACAAAAAACATACTACGCACCGACAAAGAAAACTCATTGTGAGGTCTATACCAGGAAAATTGAAATGGCCAAAAACTCCTCAAAAGAGATGTTTGCCGTTTTAAAATGCAGCAGATAGGTTAACAGAGCCCCCCTCCACATCGGAGGAATCCTGCAATAGAATTGCCGACTTCTTTGCAGAGAAAGTGACAAAGATCTATGATACTTTCCCTAGAGAAGCACGTCAGGCCACTAGCTCCAAAGACACTACATCTACAGTAGTCCAAGTTGCAAACCTAGAGGAATTTATAATGCCAGAGCCAGATGTAATAAGGAAACTAGCAAACGGAATCAAATCAGGTTCACCTAGGTACCCAGCCCGTCCCAAAATCTTATTACAAGGAGCAAAGTGTAATGTACCTTTCATATCAGAACTAATCTGCTCTTTCCAATCGGGAGAAGTGCCCTATGAATGGAAGCACGCTATGGTCCGCTCATTAAGGAAAAAACTTCAAATAGATTATGAGGTACTAGATAATCTACGCCCCATCTCGCTCCTACCTTTCTTTGCTAAAATCGCAGAAAAAATAGTTAACACTCAGGTCGCAAAACGCAGCGATAGTAATGACCTACTACACTGCTCACAGTCAGGTTTCCGTGCTGCACATTCCACTGAAACCGCTCTGCTCCTGGCCACAGAATCTCTAAGACAACGGGCCGACGAAGGACACACAGCTGCACTGATCCTGCTGGACCTCAGTGCGGCATTTGATTCAGTCTCCCATGGCCGCCTCCTACAGAGATTAGAATCTTGTGGAATCAGGGGTATGCCTCTGAGCCGGATGAAATGCTTCCTGGCGGAAAGGGGTTTCCAGGTTACCCAAGACACATTCACTTCCAAGAGATCTCCCTATTACAAGGAGTTCCCCAGGGGTCAATACTGAGCCTCACTTTGTTCAACCTAAATATGGGACCCCTCGCCAGTATAGTGGAAGGGCACAAAGTGTCCATTGTATCCTACGCTGACGAGACTCCGCTTATCGTCACACTATCGCAAAACCCAGAACATAATGCACATCAATTTTCCCAATGTATGGAGGAAGTAACAGCATGGATGGCAGACCACTGCTTAAAACGTAATGGCAGTAAGACAGAAGTGATGGTAATGGGAAGAGCGCCTTCTATCCGGACATCAGCTTGGTGGCCGGAAGCACGTGGCCAGCTCCCAACCCCTAAAACCGAAGTCAAGAACCTTGGAGTATGGCTTGACCCCAACCTGACATATGAAAATCAAATCCGAAAAATAACAGGCAAATGTTTCGGAATGCTGAAAACCCTACAGAAAGTCATTGACCTGCTACCGGTTCAAGCCAGAAAAACTATAATACATGCAGTGGTCACCTCTCAGATTGACTACAGCAATGTTCTATACCTATGTGTAGCTAAAAAAAGGCTAATGAAGCTGCAATCAGTCCAAAACGCCACTGCCCGGCTAGTGCTGAATCTACCTAGAAGATCGTCTAACACATAGGCCCTGGCCAAATTGCGTTGGTTGCCAGTGGGCAAGAGGATCCTGTTCAAGGCAATGTGCTTCTGCCATAGTATCCTAGACAATAAAGGCCCAAGTTATCTACAAGACATGAGTACACCTTACACCCACAACAGAAGCCTAAGATCTGAAGGAAAATCACTGGTAATAGTACCCAGATTTAGGAAGGCCAGGCTAGGAGGCTGCTCTTTCAAATACCTGGCAGCAAAACATTGGAATTCACTACCAACGGATCTGAGGAAAGAGCCGTGTGAAGCTGCCTTTAGGAAAAGGCAGAAAACTTGGCTTTTTCCCAACTATAAACCAGAATAAACCTTGAAACATGAGAGCTAGGGCTCACCTACCTATCTCGTGTCATTTCTGAGATTCTGCTCAGCGCGGGGACACACCGTTGGTGTACCCAGGCGCTCTACAAATGCTGCTGCGGAAGATGGCGATGATGACTTATAAGGTGTGGGTGGGTATTCTAGACATAACTGTAGAGTTTCAGGCATTGTAGATTGTTGGATAATGTAGACTGTAGGCGTGATCCACTTGGAGATGGGTTAAACGGCACTGGGGTCAGCAGTGATAACACAAATCAGGGCGAAGGTTAAATATGCCCCAATCATAGTCTCTCATTCACCAGTTTAGTTCATGCTAGTTACGCCAAGCTGTCTGACAAATGGTAAGTTTGACCTAAAATGCCAAGTCATGTAATGCCTCCGACGCAGCTTATTTTGTCTTCAGGCCTGACGTCAAAACTCATTATTTCACCGTCCCCTCTATTAAACGGTCCTCGTGTCTCGCTACACCACTGAACATGCACCTTACGTACATGTCTTTAGTGTTGTGTTCTGTGGAGCATGGAGTGGTCAATTCTTTCTCGGCTGCTGCATCATCACCACAAGGTTTTCAAGCAGCGCTTCTTTAACATACACCAGGAGGCGCACTGCTGTTTGTTCCTTCTTTCCTTGGAGAAGGAACACTCTCGGTCATCTTCTTCTGTTGCTATCTTCCAGCTGATCAGAGAGTGGACACCAATGTGAGCAGAATGTTTCTTTCTGACCAAGGAATTGCTGCGATTTGTAATGCAGAGTTTCGGCCAACTTCCACCAATCGTCACGTGGCATAATGTTTTTCATGTGATGCTCCCAAAATGTGTACTGGCGAGCGCGAGCAAGATTTGGTGCCCCTAATGTGATTTTCAAACACGGGCGGTATGAGTGGGTACAAGCGGTCGCAGTCAGAGGGATGCTTTGTGAGTGGTGGGCCGTGGCTCAAGTATATTTCCTGCTTGAGCGGCAGCAAAATTAACTCGAATGGCCGCATGTGCTTGCGCACCCCAAGGTGTCATTCGTATTGATTTTGCAGCGCTGCTTGTGCTACCAGCACTAAATTGCAGTGCAAGAAGTGCTCCTGCCTCATAATGTTTGCCTCAGCAGAAAAACAGCTTCGATTGTTTCTCTTAAGTGTTATCCAAGGTTGAGTTCCACTGCCTTAATGAATAGATCGTTCTGTCTTTTGCACATCTTTCCTCTGAGTAAGCCCTGCTCCCACCCTAGAGAGATGAGCACGGGCAAAGTAACCTTGAAACCAAGATAACATGTATCCTTTTTCAGTATGGTAGCTGGCTTTTCTGTACTCCCTTTGTTTGTTAGTGCCCAGGATGGAAAATTCAATTCTGGGTGGAGTTTTAGAGGTGTTTGGAAATGCATATTTTGTGTTACTGTGTGGACAGGGGTCAGTCCCTCAGCAGCTGTCTAAGGAGGCTGGTCAGACTGGACTCCGCTCGAGCGAATACTAATACATTAAATTGGTTTGTGTTCTCTACTGTCTGACCGACTCTTCATTTGTGTGGAAGGCTGAGAAGTGGTCGCGAGTTACCTGGGGGGCCCCAATCGTGTCACTTCCTTCAGTTGGTGCCCAAACAGGGTGAGTGACCCTTCTTTACCTGTGAACGGGTGAGGAGGACGGGCTGCGTCTGGCCGGATGGGCGGATCGGGGATCCTTGTATGATAGAGCTTAGTACTTGCATCTGCCCCATCTGTCTGATCGGACAGTGTCTCGACCAGTGGTCATCCCGGCTGGGGTCCTGAAAGGTGAAACCCTTGGATCTGACCGTTTGGTCCGAAGAGTCGGCAGTGGAGAATAACTTTGTTTTACCTGTGTGCATTAGGTGAGTTTTTTTGGTTTTCTTTGTGGCTATGATACCACTTTGATTTGAGTTTGGTACGGTCTGAGAACATCTTTGGACAAGCGCTTGAATTTCTTTGGGTCCTTTGTGAACATGGTGTTGTTCTGATTTAGATTTGGTGAGGTCTGTGGACCAATTTTGGGAAGGTATTTGGAAATATCTGCTTGGCATAGGTAGAGAAAGCTTTTTGTTTCAAGATGCCAAGTGTCAGTGAATTATTTTGTGTGAGCTGTTGTTGCTGTTCTAGGGATGCTCGATTGGAAGAGAGTCAGCCTGCATCTCCAGAAGGCACTCCAAACTGCGACATGTACGTTAAGCATGGCCTTGGCCCTATTATGTTTAGTAGGTTATGGCACAAATATACGAGGGACAACGCTGAGCTGCAGTGGCCATTGACGGGCACTTTTGATGAACAAACGCATAATTTCCTGCAGGATAAATTGTTTGCGAAGAGATTTAGACAGTCCATGTTTGAATCCCTTAGAACATGGCAAAAGGAAGCTAAACAGAGACAAATGAAAGCAGAAAAGGAGGCTAGGAAAAGAAGGATGCAGACGGTGACTCTGAAAGCTGTTGCACATGATAAGGAAAAAACTGATAAGGAGATAGAGTGTGCAGACAGGAGATTTTTATTGCAATGTGAAAAGTCTGATGTGGCTCGAGAGGACAATGATGCGTTTGTGGAGGAGTTGTTGGACGCCCAACCTCCGCCTCCATATGCCCCGCAGAGGACATACCCTGCGGTGCCACAGCCCCAGTTGTCTGTTTCTTCTGCTGCTCTTTCTGTCTCTTCTGTTACTGACCCTGCTGCGTTGGCTGCCGTGCTTCCTGCAGTTTCCGTGGCTTCGCCTTCTGCGCCTGCGATGATTGATGGTCTCCCTGCTACTCCCATTGTGTAAGGGCCACTTTTCTCCCTAGCCCTCACCCCCACGACACGACTATTGGTGACCTTAGTGCCTATCCCTTCCGTCACCACTCCCTCCCTTGTTGTCAGACCTCCACAAGGTGCCTTGACAATAATGAGCACATTGCAAGACAAAAGTCATGGCCCAAGAGAAAGAATAATGACAAGGACCAACAGTTGGACTAAGCTGAACCAAAAAAGGCACTCTAAGATGGCCGCCGCCTTCGAATAGGTGGCGGTCTAGTTTATTTCCCCACAGGTGTTCTGAGGCTTTGTGAAGCGCGTGCGCTGAGTCAAACGCGCACTTCACTGAAGATTCAACCGAGTATGCACGTTCAGGAAAGGCTCCACAGAACTTTAGTACCAGAGAAATAATTTGTCGGGAATTCGTCCGGATATCGTCCGCTAGTCCCGTCGGGAGTAGTTTAGGTCAGCGCAAAAGATTTTCCAGCTTCGTACCTGGTGTTTCTTCCTCATTATTCTCATCAAAGGAAGAAGGAGACCTGGCGGCTAGAAGTTCACTCGAAGTTATCCAGAGGAAAGAAAAGCAGAGAACAAATAGGCTAAGTGAAAATACAGTTGAATAAAGATAGAATATTTCGTAAGCATAATGTAAATAGAAAGACTTGCACTAAGTTAAGAGGCTTAGCCAGATACTTACCCATAAGACGTATTCGACCGTTTCCTCTGCTAATAAGAGGAAAGTTTATCGAACCTGAGACAAAATGTTAGACGATGTATAAGATCAAAGATTTATCACAGATACTTTCCAGTACAGAGTTGCACAGCAATACCCTACAAGAAAGTAAGAGGAGAGTTACATTTTAAAACACCTGACAGTTAGAACAAGATTACTTAGAAGAATAGAAGCACCACTCAATAAGTAAGTGAAGTAAAGGCCATTCAAATTTACTTACCCAAGGTGAGGTAGGAGGTAGAAGGGGCTAAAAGTATTATTTGTTTGATAGGTGAATCGGTCTGGTGTTTAAACAAGAAAACAAGAGCAAGCAACACAACGAAGATAGAGGAGAGGCACAGTACTTGAAAACTTGGGTAGGCATAGACTCTAGGAGAGAAAGGAAAGAGCAAATAAAAGTAGAATAAGTGATTAATTAATCTTGTTTGCTATTTAGATTCTCTCAGACAATATTCAGTCTGCAGTTCGGAAGAAGAAGCAGGCGAAGGAGAGAAGACGAGTTTCAGGACCAGTCTCTTCTTGGTATATTATTTTATCCACTCCCCCTTCCCTCCAGAGGGTAGTCTTGGAATCTAGATATCTTACTGGATCTCCGGAGTGCCTTTGAGGGGGAGTTGGGAACCAGCATCTCTGTTCCTGTGTAAGACTCAAGTAAGAATTTCTCTGCATCTTGACAGAGTAAAGTGCCCGTGTTTTAAACAACTTGCACCCGGACAGAGATGGCTGAAGGAATAAACTTGCAGACCTTAGGAACGGTTTTAGAGACTATACAGAAGGAGTTGGTGGCAGTAAGAGAGGAAAATCAGAGTCTTAGAGAAGAGGTAGTAAACTCAAGGAAAGAAACTGTGGAATTGGCTCAGAGATTAAGGCAACCATTTAGTACAAGACAAGAAACATTAGATCCCCCTGTTGAAGGCCCAAGCAGAATAGCAACACAAGTAATTCATTCTTTGTCCCAAGTTATACCGTTAACCCCCCAGAGCGATTTAGTGGGGACCCACAAAAGGCGCAGATATTCATCACTCAGTGCTCTTTACACTTCATGTGTCGCCCTTCAATTTTCCCAGATGCGCAGTCAAGGGTGGCCTTTGTGTTGTCATATTTGAGTGGAGATGCGGCGTCTTGGTCCATGCCTCTGGTTTCCCGTGATGACCCTCTATTGCAAAATTACGAAGCATTCAAGCAAGAATTTCTTCGGATTTTTGACAGGCGAAGAATCTCTCAAGCAGTTGATAATGAATTACTTAATTTAAGGCAGGGAAACCGAGACCTTGTGGCATATTTAGCACAGTTTAACAAATTGGTAGTGGAAACTGACTGGCCCGAGAGTAAAAGAGCTGCAGTTTTTTACAGAGGGCTGAGAGACGAACTCAAAGACGTGCTGGCACAGATACCAAATTGACCCACGGAAATCTCAGAGTTGGTAGATCTGGTCTTAGAGATAGACTTCCGTCAAGGTGAAAGAAAAGGAGAAAAAAAGAAGAGATTTTAAACCAACGATTCCCAGATTTGATAGGGTTCGGTCAGAAGGCACCAGAATTACAGATGGGCAGATGGGTTCGGAACCCATGCAAATAGGAACGATAAGAGGTCCTTTAACAAGAGAGGAAAAGGAGAAGAGGAGATCAGGCAATTTATGTATGTACTGTGGCTCCAGTGGCCATTTCGTGAGAGGATGTCCAAAGAAACCAAAGACTTCCTTTAAGCCGAAGGAAAACTTGCAGCACCACCTGTAGCGGGAGTTGGACCGGTGGATGCTAATCAAAAATCAACTCCACAGGAACATCAAGTAGCGAATACCCTGCAGTCATTGGCCCCGCACTTGGTTTTATCCATGGTAATTAAGTTTCGACAAATAACCTTGACAGAGGTTTCAGTAATGATAGATTCTGGAGCCACCGGAAACTTTTGCGATTTAAAATTTGCAGCCAAGGTGGTTTTGCGAGCAATACTGAAACCTAAGAGTGAACCAGTCCGGGCAGTAGACGGAACAAACCTCTCCTCCGGACCCATAGTGAGCCACACAGAGCAGGTGCAACTCGTGTCTAGTGATGGCCACGAAGAAGTAATTCAATTCAACTTAATTGACGCACCCCAGTTTCAGCTCATCTTAGGTCTGCCCTGGCTTACTGAACACAACCCAACCATTAATTGGAGCTCCAGGACAATAGTAATGGATTCGGAGTATTGCAAGAAGAACTGTTTTGAAGCGAAGGAAAAATCTAATGAATGTAATCCTGCTCATTCGTTGTGTACGACTGGAGTATCAGAGTCCGTCGTCAATTCCCAAGAAATTCCACACGAATATCGAGATTTTGAAGATGTTTTCAATGAAACAGAGGTAGAACAATTGCCACCCCATCGAGTGTATGATTGTAAGATAGATCTTGAACCGGGCTCTAGTCTGCCTTGCAGTCGAGTGTATGCCCTAACAGAAAAGGAACATCATCATTTAAAGGAATACTTGGACAAATACCTAGCAAATGGTTTTATCCGGCCATCACAGTCTCCAGTATCTTCCCCTCTATTTTTTGTGCCGAAGAAGGAAGGCGATTTGAGGACCTGTATTGATTATCGTGCGATCAATAAGATTACCAAGAAAAATCGTTACCCGCTTCCACTCATTTCGATTCTTTTGGATCAGGTGAAAGGAGCACAGATATATACCAAACTCGATCTTAGAGGAGCTTACCACCTTGTTCGAATGCGCGAAGGAGATGAGTGGAAGACAGCTTTCAGAACGAAATTTGGACTATTCGAATATAAAGTCATGCCGTATGGTCTATGCAATGCTTCAGCTGCCTTCCAACATTTTATAAATGACATACTCCATGAATATATAGATCAATGCGCGATTGTGTACATTGATGATATTCTGATTTATTCTTCCAACAAAAATAAGCATCGAGGGGAAGTCAGAGGAGTCTTACAGAAGCTCAGAGAAAACAAGCTGTTTGTGAAACTTGAAAAATGTGCATTCAATGTCTCACAGGTGGAGTTCTTAGGTTTTGTCCTTTCTCCAACTGGGATAAACATGGATGAACTAAAAATAAAGGCTGTGGTTGAGTGGAAGTCCCCTGAAAATGTTAAGGAGGTCCAGAGTTTTATAGGGTTCGCAAATTTCTACAGAAGGTTTATCAGCGAATTCTCACGGAAAATACTTCCCCTTACACGATTACTCAGGAAAGGAATCCACTTTGAATGGACTGAGGAAACTGAAGATGCCTTTAAATCTCTGAAGAAAGACTTCACCACTGCTCCAATACTCTTACATGCAGATCCTTCGGAACCATTTTACGTTGAAACCGATGCCTCTGATCTAGCAGTCGGAGGAGTGTTACTCCAGCGGCACAAAGTAACTGGTCAGTTGCATCCAGTCGCCTATAGGTCAAGAAAACTGACACCTGCTGAAGTGAATTACACTATTACGGAGAAGGAGTTATTGGCCATTAAAGACACCTTCAAAGAATGGCGACACTATCTCATGGGAGCTCAACATCTAGTAACAGTTTTCACTGATCACTGGAATTTAAAATTACTGAAATCAGCTAGAACGCTGTCTCCCAGACAACTTCGATGGTCGTTGTACTTTGCTGATTATGACTTTAGAATCACTTACAGGCCTGGGGCTCAAAATGGGAAGGCTGATGCCCTCTCCTGATTAGGAACTAGCAATCAGAAGAGTCAAACAGAAAATCAAACTATAATTCCAAGTGCGAAAATCATCGGTGCCACCACCTCAGTAGACCTGAAGGAACAAATAACCAAAATCATGAGTCCAGAAGAGATGCAAGATTGGGTCAAAGGAGAAGCTGGGAGGGAAATTCAACATCAGCTACCTTACTATAAGGGGGCCTTGTACTTGCCCACCGAAGAATTACAAAATCAAGCTTTGTACGAGTGTCACGATGCTCCTTTGGCAGGACACAAGGGAGAAGCCAAGACAGAAGAATTGATTAAAAGACATTATTGGTGGCCTCACATGACCAGAGACATTGAAAAGTACGTTAAGACCTGTGAAATCTGCGCTCAGGGAAAATCTGAACGGCAGGCTCCTAAGGGATTGTTACAACCTCTGCCTACACCACCCTTCCCATGGCACACGGTCACGCTAGACCTAATAGTAGATTTACCTCTTAGTCAAGGTTTTAACACAATTCTAGTGGTAGTAGACGCATTTTCCAAAATGGCACATTTCATGGCTCTAAAAGGGGTTCCCACTGCTAAGCAGCTAGCTAGACACTTCAGTACACAGATAGTGAAGATTCACAGAATCCCAAAGGTTGTCATTTCAGACAGGGGTACACAATTTGTGTCTCGTTTTTTGAAGGCCTTCCTGGAAGGTCTGGGGATAGAAGCCAGATATTCAACCAGCTACCACCCCGAGACAGATGGACAAATGGAGAGGGTGAACCAAGAGTTAGAGCAGTATCTAAGGTTGTTCCTTTTAAAAGAAGATGGTGAGTGGTCAGATTATTTATGGGCAGCCGAGTTTGCACACAATAACGCCAAAAATGTCTCCACAGGCTATTCCCCATTTTACCTGAACTATGGCCGACACCCAAATTCCACAATAAGACAAACTGATCTATCTGTCCCAGCAGCAAAAGATTTAGGGCCTCATGTAGGTAGCCAAATACCGGTCGGTAACGGCCGATTTTCGGTAAATATGCCGTTACCGACCGGTATTCAGACAAGTGAGATGTAGGAGTCCAAAAACCACTTTTCGGTAAATATGAGGCGGTAAATACCGATTCATATTTACCGAATTCCAAAATACCGAATCAGATTTACCGAATACATAATTAACGATTCGGTAAACATGAAGTGGTAAATATGAAGTGGTAAAAATTAAAATGACATGTAGGAGCACTCGGGAATTAAGAAATCCAGGAAAATCGGTAAATAAGAGTCGGTAATTAACACGGATTGAAAGCAGGTGGTAACCATCAACAATGCATATAAGCAATCCCAAAATGCAACAGCGTGGACAACATGGCCGCTATGTACGTCATTGCAAGGCGCCTACGTCTACAGGCAGCAGGACTGAGGGTGTGGCGACGGGAGGAACAAATCTACAGACAGCGCATCACACTATTCCAGCTGACTGATGCAGAGATACATGAGAGGTACAGGCTAGACCCCGAAACCATCATGGACTTAATCAGGGACCTACACCCACTCCTGGACCATCCAATAAGAAGGGCGCACGCCATACCCCCACATGTGCAGGTGCTCTGCAGCCTACATCTGTTGGCATCCGGCAGTTATCAGGTGGTGATAGCTGCGGTGGGTGGGGTATCCCAGAGTTGCCTGTCCCGTTTCTTCAGGAAGTTCCTGGATGCCATGATGCAGAGAATGCACCACTACATAAGCTTCCCAAACACACAGGCTGCACTGCAGAAAACAAAAACTGACTTTTATCACATGGCACAGTTCCCCCATGTCATCGGCTGTATTGATGGTACACACATCCCAATCTGTCCACCAGCTGATACAGAGCACATCTACAGGAACAGGAAGTCCACCCACTCCATCAATGTGCAGGTGATCTGTGATGCAGGGAACATCATCACAGATATTGTTGCAAAGTTTCCTGGGAGCACCCACGACTCTTACATCTTCCAGAATAGTGGGATCTACACACGACTGAGTGCCGGAGAATTCGGAGAGGGATACCTGCTAGGTAAGTAACAGTGACGCCCCTTGAAACCTGCAAATCATAGTGTATAGAGGCATGTTACTGATGTCACCCTTTTACTCATCTAGGCGACAGTGCATATGCATGCCGGTCATTCATCCTCACTCCCTACCTACACCCAGCAACCCAGAGTGAGAGACGATACAACGTGGCACACAAAACAACACGCAATGTGGTGGAGCGCACGTTTGGACTACTGAAGAGCAGGTTCCGCTGCCTGCACAAGAGCGGAGGCGCACGCCAGTACAAACCCATCACCTGCTGCAAGATTATTGCCACTTGTGCAATGCTGCACAACCTTGCCACGAAAAAAGGTACAGATGTGGAACTAACATATTTTGAGGACAACGAGGATGAGTCAGGCCAGCCAGAGGGCAACGCAGCTAGAGTGCCAACTGCAATCGATGCGAGAGAAAGACGGGCAGAGATCACATGCAACTATTTCTGAGTAAGTAAGGGGACACAGCGAGTTGTGAGAAGTCCTGACGTAGTTTTAATGTGGCACCACGCCATGAACACATGAACAGGCCAATCTGGCAATATACCATCTATACAAGGAGTATGTCCAGGGTTACGTCACCCAATGGGAAGTGGCTAAGCAGGGCTACATCAATGTTTGCGCATACGCGCTGCAGTGGTGGATTGCACGGCCTGTGCATCCTCACTAGAGCCAACCCCAAGCCGCCTGCTGCTCCTGCGTGCTTCTGGGACGGGGGGTGTGATGCTGCTGCTGGTGTCGATGCTCTCCGCAGCATCCCCTGCAGCAGTTGTCGACGCCTGACTAGTCAATAGCACCCCTAGTGCACTTGTCACCTGCACCATCCCCCGAGACAGGTCGCTGCAGCACTGTGTTAGGCCCTCCTGCATCGTCACAGAGCGCCGGCACAGTAGAGAAGTGGCCGTTGCCAGACGGTTGAGTGCCCTGCTGGTAGTGTCCCTTCTCTGGCGTTCCCGGCGCCGTGCTTCGATGTCAGCATCTAATTTGCTGCACAACTGCTGGATTGACTGGGACATGTCCCGAATGCCCGCAGCCATGCCGCTAATGTTATTGTCCATGTTGACTAATGTTGTCTTCATCACCCGCATGTGCCTCTGGAATGACATGACTGCCTTTGATTGCAGGCGCTGTTGTTTCAACATTTGGCCCTCGAGCCCCAAGAAGACACCATGGCCGTCAGTGGGTGCTGGTGGACTCTGGACACGCGACCTGCGGCGCCCTCTTGCTTCCGTCTGTGCTGCCTGTGAGGTGTGGGGCACAGTGGCATGGCTCCCTTCCTGGGGCCTGGTGCGGTCTTCTGGGCCCATGCTGTCGTCTGACGAGGTGTCTAAGGCTCGTAGCCTGGCTGCTGGACGCCTCCTCATTCTCACACCTGCAAGCGGAGATGTGGCCGGTGATTCGAACATGAGTGGCGATGCTGGCTCTGGTGGTGGTGATGCTGGCTCTCGGTGAGGTGATGCTGGCTCTGTGTGCGGCGAGGCTGGCTGTGTTGGTGGTGCGGCTGCCAGTGGGCCTGCTCCCTGGTCTGAACTTGTGCTGGCTAGAGGTGATATTTGTGGCCGGTGTGCCGTCTCTCCTGCAGCATGCCCTGTCCTGCATGATGTCACATTTGTGGACAGAAATACAACATTGGCTCAGTGTCCCCGAAGGGCTGCATTGCAAGCGTCACAATAAATCATTTCACATTCCAATATGTCCTCTGTCTCCTTGTGCCTCGAGTGCGTGACATGCCTTGTTGCCCTGTAACATTTCCGTCATGGTTAGTGTTGCCCTGACTACATCTCCCGGAATGCATTGCCTGTCTGCACTGACACGTGTGGACTGCAGTGTGATTCTCGTTTCACAATGGGGGATGTGGGATAGGGGTAGGGGGGGCTACATTGCTGTGCTTTCGTCTTACCTTGGTGTGTTGCGGCTCTGGCAGAGCTGTCGGCGTCCCCAAGACCCACGACGCTCTCTTGCTCGATTGTGGCCGCCACCAGCTCCTCCAGTTCGGTGAGGGCAGGTGCCCTGTTGGTTCCACCTCCGGTCTGGCTGGCCTCCTTCTGGATGTCGCCCATCTTCCTCTTGGTTACAATCCTCAGGTCATACCAGCGCTTTTTGAGGACCTCAATGTCCCTGTGGGTCACTCCCACAGCATTGACCTGCGCCTGGATGGCCAGCCATATGTTGCGCTTTTCAGCCTCAGGCACTTGCAGGGATTGCCTTCCAAACAGCTTCTGGTGCTGCTTCACCACCTCCTCCACCAGCACCTGGAGTTCCTTGGGGCTAAATTTCAGCTTCCTCCTCCTTTCCCCTCCGTCTTTCTGTGTTCTCTGGCTGGACATGCTGTTCGTTTACCCGCTCGCACATGCAACGGCTCCCTGCCTCTCCTCTGCACTCCAAGCCTCTCCAGGGTCGGCTAATTATGTACACCTGCCTGGGTGTGGCCACTTCGGCTAATTATGTACACCTGCCTGGGTGTGGGCACTTCCTGGTTGGGTGGGCTGTCGTTGCACTGGATTAGCTGTTTCGTCAAGTCATGTGATTTTATTTACCGAATCCGTACATACCGATTCGGTATTTTCCGATTCGGTAAATACCACCTCGGTATTTTCCGATTCGGTAAATACCACCTCGGTATTTTCCGATTCGGTAAATACCACCTCGGTATTTACCGATTCGGTGAATTCCGATTCGTGATTACCGAATGTTACCGAATCGGTAACTGTTACCGAATTTTTACCTACATATAACTTACCGATTCTAATTTACCGATTCGGTACGGCTCGGTATTTAAGAACCGGTAAAATTTATTTACCTACATGAGGCCCTTAGTATCTTACATAAAACTAGTCCACCAAACAGCTATTCAAAACTTAGAACAGGCCAAAAACAAATATAAGACTTATGCAGATAAAAGGAGATGAGAGGGCCCTCTCTTAGAGAAAGGGGACAGTGTTTGGTTAAGCACAAAGAACCTTAGGTTAAAAGGTAACAGAAAATTTCAACCCAGATTTATTGGGCCCTATCTGATAGAAGAAAAGATGTCTCAAGTTACTTATCGGTTAAGGCTACCAACCAAGCTGAAAATTCATCCAGTCTTTCATGTTTCCTTGTTGAAAAAAACACCACCAGAACTGCGGAAAAACCTGGCTCCAAAACCCATCCATTTAGAATCTGGAGTTGAGTTTGAAGTAAAAGAAATTCTCGATTCAAAGGAGACTAACGGAAGGTTGTACTACTTGGTGGATTGGAAGGGCTATGGACCAGAGGAGCGATCTTGGGAATTGGAATCAGATGTTCATGCTCCAAGATTGGTGAAATCTTTTCACCAAAAATTCCCTATGAAGCCAAGATTGAGAGGACCTCCTTTGTTGGAGGGTACTGTCAGACCTCCACAAGGTGCCTTGACAATAATGAGCACACTGCAATACAAAAGTCATGGCCCAAGAGAAAGAATAATGACAAGGACCAATAGTTGGACTAAGCTGAACCGAAAAAGGCACTCTAAGATGGCCGCCGCCTTCGAATCGGCGGCGGTCTAGTTTATTTCCCCACAGGTGTTCTGAGGCTATGTGAAGCGCGCGCGCTGAGTCAAACGCGCACTTCACTGAAGATTTAACCGAGTATGCACGTTCAGGAAAGGCTCCACAGAACTTTAGTACCAGTGAAATAATTTGTCGGGAATTCGTCCGGATATCGTCCGCTAGTCCCGTCGGGAGTAGTTTAGGTCAGCGCAAAAGATTTTCCAGCTTCGTACCTGGTGTTTCTTCCTCATTATTCTCATCAAAGGAAGAAGGAGACCTGGCGGCTAGAAGTTCACTCGAAGTTATCCAAAGGAAAGAAAAGCAGAGAACAAATAAGCTAAGTGAAAATACAGTTGAATAAAGATAGAATATTTCGTAAGCATAATGTAAATAGAAAGACTTGCACTAAGTTAAGAGGCTCAGACAGATACTTACTCACAAGACGTATTCGACCGTTTCCTCTGCTAATAAGAGGAAAGTTTATCGAACCTGAGACAAAATGTTAGACGATGTATAAGGTCAAAGATTTATAACAGATACTTTCCAGTACAGAGTTGCACAGCAATACCCTACAAGAAAGTAAGAGGAGAGTTACATTTTAAAACACCTGACAGTTAGAACAAGATTACTTAGACGAATAGAAGCACCACTCAAGAAGTAAGTGAAGTAAAGGCCATTCAAATTTACTTACCCAAGGTGAGGTAGGAGGTAGAAGGGGCTAAAAGTATTATTTGTTTGATAGGTGAATCAGTCTGGTGTTTAAACAAGAAAACAAGAGCAAGCAACACAACGAAGATAGAGGAGAGGCACAGTACTTGAAAACTTGGGTAGGCATAGACTCTAGGAGAGAAAGGAAAGAGTGAATAAAAGTAGAATAAGTAATTAATTAATCTTGTTTGCTATTTAGATTCTCTCAGACAATATTCAGTCTGCAGTTTGAAAGAAGAAGCAGGCGAAGGAGAGAAGACGAGTTTCAGGACCAGTCTCTTCTTGGTTTATTATTTTATCCACTCCCCCTTCCCCCCAGAGGGTAGTCTTGGAATCTAGATATCTTACTGGATCTCCGGAGTGCCTTTGAGGGGGAGTTGGGAACCAGTATCTCTGTTTCTGTGTAAGACTCAAGTAAGAATTTCTCTGCATCTTGACACTTGTCCTTCATTCCCCATCGGCACACCTGTACGGGGAGCGGGGGACAGGGGCTGGGTGGCTGCTAGCGAGCGACTGGGGCAGGCGTTGATAAGATCAGATGTGGGAGAGGAAGAGAAAAAGGCAGTGGCCAATCAGGTGGCCCAGTGGACTTGTAACCTCATTAACAGTGTGTAGGATGTGTGAGAAGTAATGAAAGACTATGAGCCTTTTGTCCAGCAGCATGCCCTTCCGCATATATCGGCTACTTTGATTGGGCTTTGGGAACAATGTTTTAATGAGGCACCATGTCTATGTAGCTGACATGGCGCCGAGTCAGGTGTTTAGTAATGTTGCGGCGATGGTTGCCTACTTGATAAGAGTCCGAAGATAGTGCCTCAGGTTCCGATGAGGGAGGTGCATCACACATATCATCTCAAAATACAAGAGCAACAAGATCAGCATGATATCGTTATCAGAACAAAGCTGATGCCGCTGTGAGCCCACCACGGAGCTGCACGACAAGAGTCATCGCCCCCACCAGCCCGGGCCGCCGTAGCCGCGTGCTGCTTCCGCTGAGAGCCCGCCTGTCCCCAAGTGCCCGAATCATTGTGAGTGTACGTTGCAGACCACTGCAGTCAAGAGTTGTGGTCGTTGGGAGTCCACCTGTCACCGTCTCCGCTTCTTCGAGAAGCTGCGTGCTGTGTCCCAGTGTAACGGCAGGTATCTGGTGCACAACGGGTCACGTAGACCCATGCCTTGAACTCAGTCAGTGCCACATTCTGGTGAATACGTTATTGCCTTTTTAAGTCCATACTGATTTACGTGCATTGTGACTTGTTAAAACGCTTTCAGAGTCTTGTGTTACACCTCAGATAAAGATACTATTTTTCTATACCTACTTGAGTTGTGTCCTTTTGTGGTGTCGTTACTGCCTTATTGTGCATGGTCATAAATGCTTCACACACTGCCTCTGAGATAGGCCTAACTGCTTGTGCTACGTTACCACCGGGTTGAGCAGGGGTTATAAAAAGGGGGGTAGCCCACTTGCCCTGACTTAGGAAGAAGGGTCCCTATTTGGACATTGGCGCCAGCCATTGCCAACTAGAGACCCCCATTTATAACAGGTATTGTTTCTTTCACCTGTTCAAAATGTCGGGGGTCACTGGTGATTGAATGTATCACATAGGGCAAGCTGAAAGTGTGCGTGAGAGAGCTTTAGCGAGAGCCGGTGTCTGTGAGGGTGAAACTGTGTGTGAGAGAGGGAGGGGTGTCTGAAAGTATGAGCAACAGAAATGTGTGTGTGAGTATAAATTGGGAGCGTGCATTTGAGAGAAAATGTGTGCATGAGAATGTATTTGATAAACAACTTAAGAAGCCTCATATTTCAGTCCCTTTAAAAGCTCAGTTTGCTCTAAGAGAGACCTGAAGGTTTCTGAAATGTGTCAGCCCGTTTCTCAGTTATTCCACACCCAAGGTTAGAAGCCCCCACTATCAATCTAGGACAAGGATAGAAGCCCCCACTATCAATCTAGGAGAAGGTTAGAAGCCCCCACTATCAATCTAGGAGAAGGTTAGAAGCCCCCACTATCAATCTAGGAGACCCCAAATAAATCTTCTATGAATTTTCCAATATAAAGTTGGCAAGTGATGGGAAGAGATCGATTGCAGCGGCACAGGAGGGGGCCGAGGACTCCATTTTAAAGAAATTGGGGGCATATTATCAAGACAGGCGATAATGGGCTTGATAATATGCTCTATGGAATTCCCATTGAAGCCCATGTTAGATGTGAAGGGGGATTTACTAAGCTCTTGCGCCGTATTTGCGTCACAAAAGTGATGCAAAATGACGCAAAATCTTTTTTTTGTAATTTACTTCCCAGCACTGGAAATAATGTTACTTTGCGCCATGGGGGCGTGTCAAGAGGGGCGCAGGGGCGTTCCCGTGCAACCACCGAAGGTTTCTCACCCTAAACCCAATATACTTAAAACAGTTTACGGGCACAATCACCCTTGATGCAAAGTAAATACAGTAAAAAGTATCCAGGGAAACAAATTTCATTTATATTCAAAATCATATTTATGTGCAAAATCATTTTCAACTGAAAACAACACCAATAGTGTAAAGTAACCCCAGTTGTGGAGGTATTATTCCTGACAGCTGGAGGTGCTCAATACGCCATCCCATTTAAAACAGACTCGGCATGCTCACCCAGTTTTCTCGCGCTAAACCCACTCTACTGCGCTGATGGATGCTGAGTTAAAATATTTCTCACCGTTGTTATTGCATGATTTGGAATCCTGGTTGCACGACAATGGAAGACTCCCTCAATCCGGCTTATTAAGGGGCCAAGGCACTTTAACCCATCGAATGACCCTGAACATAATTAGGAATAGAGCAAAAGCGACTGGGACACCTCTCTTCTTGATATGTGCTTTGTTGATTTTAAGGCAGCTTTTAATTGTGTCCCTGGGGACAAACTATGGATCAAGCTTCAGTGACGGGCCGTCCCACCGAACATTTTATGAATAATTCTCAGTGACTCAAATACTTGGGTCAAGATTAAAATTGGAGATGGCTCGTGCGTATCGGAAGGTGCAAACAGCAACTGGCGTAAAACAGGGCTGTGTCCTTGCCCCAATCTTTTTCATTTATGTGAGAAGTTGGCCTGGCATATGCTGGTCACTAGTTATAGTGGCCACCTTGCACCAGTCCAATTCGACTCTTATGGTAGATAGGTTTAAGACAACCTTTTATGGTTTAAATGTTTTTATTGAATATCAGCCAAAAGGACTTGCATCGGGACGCAAGTACACATTGCTATGATATAACTACCATCCGAGTCATTGTCATGCTTCATATAATCCAAGTGTGCTTAGCTGAATAATCATTTAATCAAACACAACTTTCAAATGTAAAAACCCCCCCCAAAAAACCAGACTCCAAACCCCCCCCCCAATCCAACGAACTCCATCCCCCCCGCCCCCCTCCCTGGCTCCGTGTCTTCCCTGGGGCCCCGCCAAATTTTAATGCCCATCTCCCTCCAGGATCTCCGCGATACGTAACAGTCTCAGATACCGGGGACTCGTGACTTCCCTAAATTCAGAGGCTAAGAGCGACAAGAAGGGCTTCCATAACTCCCCGTATCTGTCCCCTTCCCCTGCCATGGTTAGTGCTAACTTTTCCATTCCCAGGACATACCACAAACGGTGCTGCCATCCCGTGAAGGTCGGTAATTGGGGTGTACGCCAGTGCGTATGTTTTGTATAGCAGATCCTAGCGCGATGGCCATCAGCCTGCCTCTACGTGAACGCAATGGATAGGTCAGAGGGTTGGGCAGTCCTAAAATTACATAAGCTGGGAAACGCGGTATCTCCGTCTCAAAGTGGTTGTCCACTTCATCAAGCACCAGCTTCCAGTAAGATTGGAGATATGTGCAGTCCCACAGTACATGCGTTAGACTGCCCACTTGGCCACAACCCCTCCAGCATGTCGCCTCCCGAGAGTGGTCCATCGCATGTAAGCGTTCCGGGGTGTAATACCAGTATGTCACAATCTTCGTGAGAGTCTCCGTGAGCCCCATGTGGTATGCCGAGTGTCGCGCTCTGTAATAGTTGCCCTCCCATTCTTTATGACTCAGTGTTCTTCCCAATTCTCTTTCCCACCGGTTTCTGCTAGAATTATATGTGTGTTTGTATTTGACCTGCAATTGTTTATAGAGATCGTAAACAAGATGTTTGTCTGATGTGCGTGTGATAAGCCATCGCTCGTAGGGGAAGAGGCGCCTCTCTGCCCCGGAGCGAACCTGTGCTTGGAGCGCCCAGTGTCTCACTTGCATATACCGCAACCTCTCTGTATCCGGCAGCCCAAAATCTCTCTGCATCTAAACGAACGAGTGTACCCCCTCCCCCTCTCCGTAAACATGACACAGGGACCGGCAACCCGCTGTCCTCCAGCTCGCAAAGGCGGCGTCCTCTAGTCCAGGGGTGAAGTCGGGGTTGCCTATCAGCGGGGTAAGCGGAGACGGGAACGATGTGAGTTCATGTGTGAGATTAGTGGCGTCCCAAACTTCAAGAGGGACCCGGGTAATATAGGAGGCATACAGGTTAGGAGGCCGGTGTACTTTACGTAAGAAAGGAATGTCCTGCAAAGGTCGCGCAGCTACCACCTGATCTTGAAATAGCCAATGTTTCTCGGATTCCCATCTGCTCCACTCCACTAGATATCTCAGTTGGGCTGCTTGAAAGTAGAACCCTAGATCTGGGACTCCAAGTCCACCCGCTTCCGGTGCTAATACCACCAGCGTCCGCCGCATTCGCGGCTTCCTCCCGTTCCAGATAAACCGGGACAGATCCGACTGCATCGTTTGAATCCAACCCACTGGCGGACGGAGATGTATAGTGCGAAAGAGGTAGAGAATCTGTGGAAGAATGGTCATTTTAACCGCTGCGACCCTACACAACCACGAGAGGGGATAGTGCCGCCATCTGTCGAGTTCCCGGTGGATCCTGTCACGTAACAGCGTATTGTTCTTTGAACCACTTTAGAGAGCTATGGGGCCAATTGAATCCCTAGATACGGTATCGTGTCTGCCGTCCAACGGATGGGGAGCCGGGTTTGCAAATGATCTTGGGTGGGCTGCGATAGCGATAAGTCTAGGGCTAAGGATTTCCCTGCATTCACCTTAAACCTGGCAGCTTGCGCGAAAACCTCCAATTCTGCACAGCACGCTGGGAGAGCGGACCTCGGATCAGATAATGATTTTAATACGTCATCCGCGTATTGACTGATTGTGTGGACGAAGCCCCCAAACCGTATTCCCGTGATCTCTGGGTTTTGTTGCAACCTCTGAGCCAGTGGTTCCAAATAAAGGGCAAAGAGGAGGGGGGATAACGGACACCCCTGCCTCGTGCCCCTCTCAATGTGGAATCGAGAAGATGTGTAACCGTTCACTCTGACAGTGGCTGTGGGGAATCTATAACAGTTAAAGATATGTGTGCGGAATCGGTCGCCTATTCCTGCCTTCTCCAGTACCTGTTCCAGAAATGGCCAATGTACTCGGTCGAACGCCTTTTCGGCGTCAATGGCCAGCATCATAAATTCCCCCGAGACCCGAGTAGCCTTTTCAATAAGATGCAAAATCTGCTTCGTATTGTCTTTCGTTTGCCGCTCAAGGATGAAGCCCGCCTGGTCCGGGTCCATGAGGCCTGGCATAAGGGGGTCAAGGCGGGCGGCCAGTATCCCTGTATATAGTTTAAGGTCTATGTTAAGGAGTGATATCGGGCGGTAAGATCCACATTGCGATCCATCTTTTCCTGGTTTGGGAATTACTGCTATCGAAGCCTCCAAGTAGCAAAGGAATTGAACAGCCTGGTAAGAATCGGGGCCAACAGGGAACAAAATTTCTTATAAAAAATAGCGGGAAAGCTGTCTGGACCAGGGGCTTTTCCCAGTTTGAGCCGAGAAATGGCAGACGCTACCTCCTCCATTTGAATGCTTCTTTCTAGATGTTCGGCCTGCGCCGGGGACAGAGCCGGCAGTGTGACAGAGTCTAGGAGAGCCATCCCCTCAGAGCGGGCCAGCGGGGCCTCCATGTACAAAGTCGCATACAAATCTCGGAATGCCTCTGCGATATCCCTATCCTCCGTTGCTTCCGTGCCATCTTCCCGAGAGATCAATTTAACCCCCTGTCTCTGACGAACCTCTCTGAGCTTATGGGCCAAAAGACACCCACACCTGTCCCCACCCGCATAGTAGGCATAGTAGGCATGTCACAGCCTCAATGCCGCAAACTCTGCCCTGTCTTGGTCGAGTGCCGCTAACTGTTGGCGAACCACTTTGAGTTGCCGCCATAATCTCGGGGCTCCCGTCTGCTGGTTCCAATTCCCGTACCTGTTGTGTAAGCTCTTCCCGTTTGCATCCGCGCTCCCTATTGTCCGCCACCGAGTGTAGTCGTGGCCTCTGTGAGTGCAGAATGTAAAAATCGCTCAGGTCCCTCATTCGGGGCATATATGGAGCTAATAGTAAACGGCACCCCTCCGAGGGCAAAGCGATAAGTTAATAAGCGCCCCCTGATCTCGGCAACCTTAGGCAGGACCTCCCCCCGAAACCGTTGTGCCACTAGAATCGCCACCCCTGCTGTTTTAGTAGACCAGGAGGAGAAGAACTGGGTGGGAAATCTCCTAGACCTAAGGCGATGGCAATCGCGCGCTAATAAGTGGGTTTCCTGCAGGAGGCAAAGATCTGCGTGGGAATTTTCTAAGTATGATAGGACATCCCTACGTTGACATCCCTACGTTTAACTGGGTTGTTAAGACCCCGGACATTCAGGGTCAGTACCTTAAGCGTGGTGGGTGGCATGATGTGTGTCACATGGGGGACGCTGCAACTGTAAAGCATCGTGTATTGCGGCTCCGAAATTTCCGGTTTGTTAACGAATCATGGACACGGGGGCGCAAGGGGTCGCCCTAGCCCTAAAGGAAAGACGGACGTGGAGCCCTAACTCCCCTCCCTCACCCACCTCAACAGGCCCCATCAAAAAAACCAAAATACCATAAGAACTGGAAACATATAGTCCATCACTCATCTGTGACTGGTGAAGAGTCCTTGGGGTGTGTCCACCAACAGTGGAAAGAAGCCCCCTCCCGCCAAAGGTCTGGATGTAAGAAAAAAAGTCTCTCAGGTACCTTGCGTGTCCGGGTCAGCCACTATTAGAACCCGAAAGATCCGTTGACACAGCTTCCAACGCCGATAGTCGGCCTTTTGTAATCTCCGCAGCTGGTGGTTTCTTGAGACGGCGTCTGCACCCCTGTTGACGCCATCGAGGCCCAGCGTTCTCCGCACCTGACGCGGAGGCCCCCTCACCTCCTTCTTCCTCCGGGAGGGTCCCCCCAGCAGCCTGCTGGCCTCAGACAGAGAACGCAATTGGTACAGCTTGTCATCTTTACGAAACACCAAGCGGAAGGGGTGACCCCAGCTGTAGGGAATGTTATTGTGCTGGAGGTGCGTCGTGATGGGTTTGAATAGGCGCCTTTTTTGTAGAGTGAGAGCGGACAGGTCCTGGTACAGCACCGGTTTGTGATCACGAAATTGTAAGGGGTGCAGACGACGTGCTTTTTGCATTTTCAACTCCTTAGTGCAGTAGTCCTGCACGCACACTAGAATGTCTGACAGAGGGCCCGACGGCGCTCTAGGGAGACCCACTCTATGCGCCCGATCTATCTCCAAGTTCGTGTCCAGAGGTGGTTCTAGGATGTGGTTGAATAGCTCCCTCACATAGGTGAAAAGATCCTTCGAATTGTCGTCCGCTTTCACGACCCTGATTCGGATGTCATGGCGACGGGAGCGATTCTCGAGGTCCTCAAGGTGGACCTGAAGATCCACCTGTTGATCGTGCAGTCTAATGATCTCCTGCTGTAGATTTGCTATTTCCTCATCCCTTCCATCGCTCTTGCCCTCGGGCGCGCCGCTCTCCAAGCCAGGCCGGTGGTGCCTCCTCCGGCGCCCTCCACAGGTCGTCCGCCGTGCAGCAGGGGGATCTGGCAAGCACCGTGTAGCGTCTGATTCAGAGGCGCCGCTCCCGCACCCGGTTCCCAATGTTCACAGGGGTCTTCCTCACCTTAGCGCGTTCACTGGCCCGCGAGCTCCCCCTACGGGCCACAGTCTCAGGCGAGTCCCCGGTCTCGGCGGTTTGGGACCTTTTGGTCCCAGGTTAGTCTTTGCCCAACAGAGTCTTTCTGGGGGAGGTCCCTACTCACTGGTAATGGGGATCCCTTAGTGTGTTGATGAATTCTCACTTGGCTAGGGCTACTAGACTGGGTGCCCCTAATCTCCTGATGGGGGGGTTCTTCTGGACAGGGGGCCCTGTGGGGCCCACTGACCTTCCTGACCTCTGCAGCCCTGGGCTGACTGAGGCAGTGTAGAGAGGGGCAGACTGGGTACCACCTTGGAAGGGTCACCTGCCATCAGAGGTGTTGCCAGGCCAGGCCTGACTACCTCTGGGGCAGTTCCTTCACTAGGGGTAGGATCAATTCCCTGAGGAGGCTGACTGTCAGAGGCTGTAGTCCACTTGCACGGGAGCAGAAGGACGTTAGCTCCCAATGCCCCTTCTAGGTGTTCCCACAAAGCGCTATTTCATTGTTCGCGCAATGCCTGAAACCCCACAGGGGGAAAGGGGAATGGGACAGAGAAGAGACTGCTCACACCGTCTGCTTCTTGCTTCAGCGTCAGGCGTCTGCTGTTGGTTCTTCTTGTAATTGGTATTGCTGTAAAAACTGCGTGAATTACTTTACTGCTTGAACTCCTCCAAAACCCCTCCCCCTACTTGCCCTCTGTAACTCTACCTACCCTGAAGTGGTGTGAACTTAGCTCCTCTTCTTATTTTGGGTGGTGTGATTCTTGACCCTGGTTTCTCTGTAACGATATTATTTTGATTAATACTAATTCTCGAACTATTGCCCCTAGTCCCTTTGGTATGTGTATAACTACCGGTTCTATTCCTCACCTCCTTAGGCCAAGTTGATTTTTATACAGCTGTTTAATTTCTAAGGTTGTTGGAATCTTCTTATTAGTCTTTGTCCTGACTTAGCATCTCCTTCTCTTATTTAAGGTTGGCTCTCTGCTAGTGTTTAGCCCTTAGATGTCCTAAATTGGTAACGTGTCAAAACACTCCTTCTTGCTGGTATTGCTCTTGCCCAATACTCTTTTGTCTCTTCACACTATGGTACTTGAACTTCCTTTAAGATTGAATAAGCAAACATTTAAGCTCAAGAGTCTTCTTAAAAAATTGGTCTGTGCACTCGCTAGTACATTGCTGGAGAATGAATACGGAACAGTCTTACTGTAGTCTGGTGCTTCTCTGCTAGAAGCCGAAGTATCACTGAAACTGCGTAGGTCTTCGTAGTTACAATTGCTGAGGAAAATTCTAGTGCGTACAGTCCTCACAGGTCAGGTGAAGTGCGCCTCAGAACGCGCTTGACACCTGCTCGACAATGATTGCGCCGCAGAACTAGAACGCGCCACGTAGTTTCCTACCGCGGTCAATTGGACCGCCATCTTGGAAACTGCCTGTGACTCTTTTCTCGGTTCTGTGTCTCAGCTTACGCTTTAAAGCTAATACACTCACAGAGAGTCTTGACTTGGGCATCTTGTTGGTAATCCTGACAGTACCCTCCCTCAAAGTAGCTCCTCTCGGCTTGGGTTTGTCTGGAAATTTCTTATGAAACTCGTCTATTAATCTTGGAGCATGAACATCTGTGGACAACTCCCACGATCTCTCTTCGGGTCCAAAACCCTTCCAGTCCAGAAGGTAATACAAGTGTCCCCTCCGAATCTTGGCATCTAACACTTGCTTCACTTCAAACTCCTCTCCTTGTTCGGTCTGAATTGGCCTTGGTGGTTGATTTATGCGCACCTCATTTGATGCCTTCTTTAATAAGGAAATATGAAACACTGGATGAACAGATAACCCTGTTGGTAGCTTCAATCGATAAGTCAAGGCACTCTGCTTTTCCTCAATGGGATATGGGCCGATAAACCTAGGTTGAAACTTCCGATTTCCTTTTAATCTTAGATTCTTAGTGTTCAACCAAACCTTATCACCCTCTCGTAACTCTGGTTCCTTTCTCCTCTTCTTGTCTGCATAATGCTTGTAATTCTCCTTAGCTATGGTTACATTTTTAATGGCCGAACTATGTACCCTAGTCATGTGTTCCACTAAGTCTGTAACTGCTGGGACATTTGCTTCTTGAAAATTTAAAGATTGGTTGGGATGTCTACCTGTGTTCAAATAAAAAGGTGAATAGCCTGTGGATACATTTTTTGCATTATTATGTGCGAACTCAGCCGCCCACAAATATTCTGGCCATTCCCCTTCTTGATCTAACAGACATAATCTAAGGTATTGTTCCAGTTCTTGATTTGCTCTCTCAGTTTGGCCATCTGTTTCTGGGTGATAACTAGTTGTGTACCTAGATTCGATGTTCAACCTCTCAGTAAATGATCTCCAAAAATGGGAAAGAAATTGGGAGCCCCTGTCAGAGATTAAAACTTTGGGTATCCCATGAGCTCGAACTATATTCTGACTGAATACTTGAGCTAATGTCTTGGCAGTGGGTATTCCCTTCAAGGGTTTAAAATGTGCAATTTTAGAAAAAGAATCTACACAAACTAGTATTGTATCAAAACCTTGCTTAGATGGTAATTCTACAATTAGGTCTAAGGTGACTGTGTGCCATGGGTAAGGTGGAGTAGGCAAAGGCTGCAAATACCCCTGTGGAGCTCGTCTCTCCGGTTTTCCCCTTGCGCAAGTCTAACATGTGGCTACATAATGATGTATATCCTTGATCATATTTGGCCACCAGAATCTTCTTCGGATCAGATCTTCTGTTTTCGATATTCCTTTATGACCTGCTAATACATTATCATGACATTCCTGTAAGGCCTTTTGTTGCATCTCCAGGGTGGGCAGATATAGGGCTCCTTTGTGATACAGTAACCCCTCTTTTACTTCTCGATTGGAATCTTCTTTTAACCAATCTGCTACTTCTTCTGGGGTCATTACATTCTGATTTTCTTCTTCAGAGAATTCTTTTAAAACTGCACCAATCACTCGCTCTGCAGGTATTATTTCTTGACTCATGATCTCCTCTGGATTTTCTTCTGAACCCAATCTTCATAAGGCATCTGCCTTACCATTTTGTGATCCAGGCCGATAAGTGATGATGAAATCATAGTCTGCGAAATATAAGGACCATCGCAATTGCCTGGGTGTTAAAGTTCTAGCAGATTTTTAAAACTTCAAATTTCGATGATCTGTATAGACAGTGACTACATGTCTGGCGCCCATCAAGTAGTGCCTCCAATCCTTAAAGGCGTCTTTTATTGCCAATAATTCCTTTTCCGTTATGGTATAATTGACCTCAGCCGAGGTCAACTTTCGTGATCGAAAGGCCACTGGATGCAATTGCCTGTTTCTTGTGTCTTTGTGATAGTACCCCATCTAAGGCAAAGTTAGAGGCGTCTGTTTCCACATAGAATGGTTCAGAGGGATCTGGATGAAGCAAAATTGGTGCAGATGTGAAGTCTTTTTTCAATAGCATGAAGGCCTCCTCTGCCTCCTTTGACCACTCAAAACTCACCCCCTTCTTTAACATCTTGGTTATTGGAATCAGTTTCTTAGAGAAGTCTTGAATGAATCTTCGATAGAAGTTGGCAAAACCGATAAAACTTTGTATTTCCTTCACCGATTTCGGGGATTCCCAATCCATTACTGCTCTTATCCTGTTTTCATCCATGGTGATTCCTTCAGGGGAGAGCACAAAGCCTAGGAATTCCACAGAGGAAACCTTGAAGGCGCATTTCTCCAATTTAGCATATAGTTTGTTCTCCCGTAACTTTTGTAGCACCTTCTTCACCTGCTCTTCATGCTCCTCCACCGTGTTTGAATAAACCAATATATCATCTAAGTACACTATGACTGTTTGATCTATGAACTCTTTTAACACATCATTTATGAAGTGTTGGAATGCTGCAGGAGCATTACACAGTCCATAGGGCATCACTTGGTATTCATATAGCCCATGTTTTGTTCGGAAGGCGGTTTTCCATTCATCACCTTTTCGTATGCGCACTAGTTGATAAGCCCCCCTTAAATCCAATTTGGTATAGACTTGTGCTCCCTTTACTTGATCCAATAGGACAGAGATTAAGGGTAAGGGGTACCTGTTCTTAACTGTGATCCGATTGATGGCTCGATAGTCAATACAAGTTCTCAATTCCCCATTCTTTTTGGGGATGAAAAAAAATGGCGAAGAGACTGGGGACTGAGATGGTCGTATGAAACCATTTTTGAGATATTTTTCCAAGTATTCCTTCAGGTGAGCGTCCTCTCGCTCTGTTAGAGCATAAATTCTACTGCACGGAAGGTTTGTGCCAGGCTCCAATTCAATTTTACAATCGTAGTCCCTATGTGGAGGGAGTCTGTCGGCTTCTACCTCACTAAAGACATCTTGGAATTCAGAATACTCCTCAGGCAATTTGGTAGTTGTTATAACACAGATCGTTGCCTCTTTCTCGCTTAGAAAGGACGCAGGGGAATTCGTGGATTCCCCCGAACATTTCTTATAACAATTCTCCTCACAATATTTTGATCTCCGTTACAACAAACAAATGATGGACGGAATGCTGACAATGCATACATTCTCCCCCAGTCAAGAGATCTGGGTTAAATCCATCGTTCTTTTGCCCACTACACCACCCCAGTTCAGACATGGCCATATGCAAATCAGTCTTGACCCTGTGCCTCATGGGAACAGTCCAGCCCGAACTGCCAAGCCATGTCTTCCCTGGACAAGAATCAAGCATCCTAGGACCGGTTTCTGGCTATCAGCCGTCATCAGCCAGGATAGCTTGACTCCAGTGGCGTAGTGAGCACGGGTCCCACGTCTGGGAATACCCATCCCACTTAGGGCGAAAAGCGTTACAACAAACAAATGATGGACGGAATGCTGACAATGCATACATTCTCCCCCAGTCAAGAGATCTGGGTTAAATCCATCGTTCTTTTGCCCACTACACCACCCCAGTTCAGACATGGCCATATGCAAATCAGTCTTGACCCTGTGCCTCATGGGAACAGTCCAGCCCGAACTGCCAAGCCATGTCTTCCCTGGACAAGAATCAAGCATCCTAGGACCGGTTTCTGGCTATCAGCCGTCATCAGCCAGGATAGCTTGACTCCAATGGCGTAGTGAGCACGGGTCCCACGTCTGGGAATACCCATCCCACTTAGGGCAAAAAGCGTTACAACAAACAAATGATGGACGGAATGCTGACAATGCATACATTCTCCCCCAGTCAAGAGATCTGGGTTAAATCCATCGTTCTTTTGCCCACTACACCACCCCAGTTCAGACATGGCCATATGCAAATCAGTCTTGACCCTGTGCCTCATGGGAACAGTCCAGCCCGAACTGCCAAGCCATGTCTTCCCTGGACAAGAATCAAGCATCCTAGGACCGGTTTCTGGCTATCAGCCGTCATCAGCCAGGATAGCTTGACTCCAGTGGCGTAGTGAGCACGGGTCCCACGTCTGGGAATACCCATCCCACTTAGGGCGAAAAGCGTTACAACAAACAAATGATGGACGGAATGCTGACAATGCATACATTCTCCCCCAGTCAAGAGATCTGGGTTAAATCCATCGTTCTTTTGCCCACTACACCACCCCAGTTCAGACATGGCCATATGCAAATCAGTCTTGACCCTGTGCCTCATGGGAACAGTCCAGCCCGAACTGCCAAGCCATATCTTGCCTGGACAAGAATCAAGCATCCTAGGACCGGTTTCTGGCTATCAGCCGTCATCAGCCAGGATAGCTTGACTCCATGGGGCACAGGGTCAAGACTGATTTGCATATGGCTGGGTTCAAACTGGAATGGCATGGTGAGCAAAAAAACGATGGATTTAGGCCCAGATCTCTGTACTGGGGTGAATGTATGACATTGTTCTGCATTCTGTCCATCTATTGTTGTTTTTAATATTTTGATCTCAGCACTATGGTTCGGGCCCCCCAGTCTATTGCCGGATTATGCTCGGTGAGCCATGGCAAGCCCAAGATTAACTGAAACTGTGGAGCATCAATCAAATTAAACTGCAATGTTTCCAGGTGACCTTCGTCTGACTCCAACTCAACGGGTTCTGTATGACTCACAATGGGGCCAGACGAAAGGTTGGTACCATCTACCGCGCGAACTGCTTCACTGCGCTCCTTCTTGATGGCTCTCAACCCGATCCCTTCGGCAAACTTCAAATCGCTAAAATTGCCAGTAGCTCCTGAGTCCACCATCACGGCTACTTGAGTTAAAGTCTTCTCTTGGAATCGCATGGTCATCATTATAACTAAATGTGGGGATGCAGACTGTAAGGTATTAGCCAAAGTATGTGACTCTGGAGTTGTTTCTTCTTTTGCAGCCACCCGTCCAACTCCATTTACTGGTGGTGCAAGGCGTTTTCCGCCGGTGATTGCTTAGGTTTCTTAGGACAGTTTCGAACAAAGTGCCCGCTGCCTCCACAATAAAGATACAGTTTATTTGTTCTTCTTCGTTCCTTTTCCTACTTTGTGAGGGGACCTCGAATTGTTCCAATTTGCATTGGTTCTCCTCCCCGACCCGAATCTTGGAACACTGGAGCGAAATTCCTTCCTTTTCTCACCTCTTCTCTCATTTTGACGAAAGTCTATTTCCAGCACTAAATCTATTAGTGCCGAAATGTCCGAGGGTCTATTTGGTACTTGAGCCAATGCGTCTTTTAACTCATCTTTTAAACCTCGGTAGAACACTGCTGCCCTCTTGTTTTCTGGCCACTCCGTCTCCACCACCAGTTTATTGAACTGCGCCAAATAGGAAATTAGATCACGATTCCCCTGCTTCATTTCCAGCAACTCGTTGTCTGTTGCCTGCGTGGCTTTTCGTCTGTCAAAAATTCTTAGGAACTCTTTTTTGAATTCATCTAGATTATACAAAATGGAGTCATTTCTGGACACCATGGGCATTGACCAAGAAGCTGCATCACCACTTAGGTATGAAAGTATAAATGCCACTTGAGACTGCGCATCTGGGAAAAGTGCTAGGCGACACATAAAATGAAGGGTACACTGAGTCAAGAAAACTTGAGCTTTCTGGGGATCCCCATTAAAACGTTCTGGAGGGGCTAAGGGAATCACAGGTGATAATGAATGAATTACTTGAGTTGTAATTTTAGGCTGAGAGGTTGAAGCTTCACTTGAATATCCTTCTTGAGAAGTGGGAAATTTTACACTAGGAGCTGACAGGAAATTATTCATTTTAAAAGTCAAGTCAACGGTTTCCTTTCTAAGCTCACTATTCTCCTCTCTCACTGATATTAATTCCCTCTGAATTCCTTCTAGAACCTCCCCCAACTTTTTGAGGTCAAGTCCCTCAGCCATTCTGCTCAGGTGCGATTAAAAAACGTGGGCACTTCACTCTGTCAGAGGCTGTGTTCCACTTGCACGGGAGCAGAAGGACGCTAGCTCCCAATGCCCCTTCTAGGTGTTCCCACAAAGCGCTATTTCATTGTTCGCGCAATGCCTGAAACCCCAGAGGGGGAAAGGGGAATGGGACAGAGAAGAGACTGCTCACACCGTCTGCTTCTTGCTTCAGCGTCAGGCGTCTGCTGTTGGTTCTTCTTGTAATTGGTATTGCTGTAAAAAATGTGTTAATTACTTTACTGCTTGAACTCCTCCAAAACCCCTCCCCCTACTTGCCCTCTGTAACTCTACCTACCCTGAAGTGGTGTGAACTTAGCTCCTCTTCTTATTTTGGGTGGTGTGATTCTTGACCCTGGTTTCTCTGTAACGATATTATTTTGATTAATACTAATTCTCAAACTATTGTCCCTAGTCCCTTTGGTATGTGTATAACTACCGGTTCTATTCCTCACCTCCTTAGGCCAAGTTGATTTTTATACAGCTGTTTAATTTCTAAGGTTGTTGGAATCTTCTTATTAGTCTTTGTCCTGACTTAGCATCTCCTTCTCTTATTTAAGGTTAGTGCTAGTGTTTAGCCCTTAGCTGTCCTAAATTGGTAACGTGTCAAAATACTCCTTCTTGCTGGTATTGCTCAATACTTTTTTGTCTCTTCACCCTATGGTACTTGAACTTCCTTTAAGATTGAATAAGCAAACATTTAAGCTCAAGCGTCTTCTTGAAAAATTGGTCTGTGCACTCGCTAGTACATTGCTGGAGAATGAATACGGAACAGTCTTACTGTAGTCTGGTGCTTCTCTGCTAGAAGCCGAAGTATCACTGAAACTGCGTAGGTCTTCGTAGTTACCATTGCTGAGGAAAATTCTAGTGCGTACTGTCCTCCTCACAGGTCAGGTGAAGTGCGCCTCAGAACGCGCTTGACACCTGCTCGACAATGATTGCACCGCAGAACTAGAACGCGCCACGTAGTTTCCTACCGCGGTCAATTGGACCGCCATCTTGGAAACTGCCTGTGACTCTTTTCTCGGTTCTGTGTCTCAGCTTGCGCTTTAAAGCTAATACACTCACAGAGAGTCTTGACTTGGGCATCTTGTTGGTAATCCTGACACTGACCCTTACCTAAAGTGTGGGGGGATGAAGACTATTCTTCAACCCCTGTGCTCTCCTTTGGAGGAAAGTGGGCCATTCTTTCAGGCTCCATCACTCCAAACATTTTCTGGGTGATGGCTGTATCCATCACAGCCCCACTAGCCTTTTCAGGTATGCCCAGCATTCTCATATGGGCTTGGTGTTCAACTTCAGGCCAGGCTGAAATTTCCAGATCATTGCCCATTAGGCAATCTGCAGGCAAGTTTGGGGACACTGCCCCTCTCTTTGGGCCTGTGACCCCTCCCCAGCTAGGATTGACTATGGCCATGGGTTGATCTGTGCTGACACCATCTATGTTGGTCACCTGATAACTAAAGTCAGGTAAAAGCTGCTGAGGGGGAACTAGTTTCCCTGTCACCGTGGTGACACTAGCCCCAGTGTCCCTATAGGCCACAGCTTTCTGACCATTGATTATGGGCGCCAGTCTGTACCTGCCCAAAAAATTGGGACCTATGGTAAAAGTGGCAAATCCCATGCCACCATCAAAGACTAAGGAGGCCTGTGAGGGGACCTGTCTAAACTAGGACCCACCTCTGTTCCCCATGAGAATGCACCTACCTTTTTGGGAACATTACTACCACCTGGGGGATTACTACTAGTAGTACCAGGGGGAATGGTAGTGTTTGTGGGAGGAACATTTTCTTTATTGCCAATCCTGGGGCAACTGGGATCAGTTTTCCAGTGCCCAGGTTTTTTACCGACATGGCAATATGGTTTCTTTTCAGGAGAGGAAGGAGTTTGGGACCCACCCCCAGAAGAGGACTTTTGGGGCCCTGTAGCGGATTTATCTTTAGATTTATCCCCACCTTTCTCTTGGGGCTTGGTAGAATTTTTCTTCTGGTCACCCCCCTGATTCTTAGGCCTTATCCTGGTTCTGACCCATTTGTCTGCCTTCTTTTCCAATTCTTGGGGAGAGGTCAGATCAGAGTCCACCAGGTACTGGTGTAAAAGCTGGTTTTGACAATTATTAAGGATCTGCTTCCTCATAATCAAATAGTACAATCCTTGAAAGTCATGCACTTTGCTGCCATGTATCCAACCTTCCAGAGCCTTAGCAGAACAATGAACAAAGTCTACCCAGTCTTGAGTCTGAGCTTTTTGGGTGTCTCTGAACTTCAACCTATACTGTTCAGTGGTTAGGCCAAACCCATCAATCAGAGCACTCTTCGAGACCTTGTAATTGTCAGCATCCTATTCTCTAACAGTGAGGAGCTTGTCTCTACCTTTGTCTGCAAAGGAGAGCAACAAGATTGCTGCCCACTGCTCCTGGGGGACCCTCTGTACTTTACAGGCCTTTTCCAAGGCAGTTATCCATTTGTGGATGTCATCCCCACTCTGGTAGGGAGGGACAATCTTACTTAGGTTTCTATGGTCATAAGACCTCTCCCTATCTCTAGGGATGTTGCTGCCACCAATGGACTCTAGTCCCTCCTTTTTACTAGCTCTGTAGAGCTCCAGGGCTTCCCTATCTAGGGCCATCTGCTGCTTTCTGAGGTTGAATTTATCTTGCTCATACTTCAGCAGTCTCTCTTTCCTCTCCTGGGAGGTTTTCCTCCCTCTGTGAGAAGAAATAGAGGTCCCTGTAGATGTGGTAGAATGGACAGACTCCCTTGAGAGAGATCTATTCCTTCCAACCCTACTTTCAACTATTCCTGGAGGGACAAAGAGGAGAGCATTGTGCTCTTCCTCATCATCCTCATCCAGGGGAGCTGGGTTGTCCAGATCCTGATCATTGTCATCAGTCTGGTCAGCAGCAGAGGTTGGTCCAGGGGGAGTTCCACCCCTAGGTCCACCCTCAACTGCTGCCCCACCCACTCTGCCTACCCCTTCAGGCCCACTAGTCCCTGAGAGATCATCCAGCCTGAGTATCTGCAAGAGATGCTGGGTGGTTGGGCTTTTGCCTGTCTTCAGCTTCCTAATGGAACATAAGGCCCTAAGCTGAGCAAAGGAGAGATCCTCATACTTATAGGGAAGAAGCCCACTTGCTTCTGTCAGGAACCTACTGGTTCCTGGCTGATTAGACATTACTAGTGTGATGTGGTGTATTGCACTACCTACACTCGAGTAGCCTGCTAAACTCTCTTGAGTGGTAGAAAGGGTGTGCTATCCCTTAACACACAACTCTAAGTTCAGTAGAACTTACTGTAGCTAAACTTGATATTATATGTACCGTAGGTACCTTTAGTGGTTTTCAGTTGATCAATTCAATTGAGATTATCTGGTAAAACAATAGCACGCTGGAATCCCACACGCTGCACACCAATGTGAGAAGTTGGCCTGATATATGCTGTCCACTAGTTAAAGTGGGCACCCTGTATCAGTCCAAACAGCCCCTTATGGTGATAGGTTAAAGACAACCTTTATTGAAAGCTATCCTAGTGGTAGCTATGGAGAGCAGCCTTCAGGCTAAGTCTTGAAGGAATGTAAAGCAGCTTGTTTTACCAGTCTATAATCTCTTGAATGACCAAATGAAAGGACAACCACACCAGGTATATATTCAAAATATATATATTTAAGATAAAGCACAAAGCTCTAGTCTCTTTATGAGGCAGGAGTTCGAAGTACTTAAGTTACAAGTCAGTATTCAACAGTAAAAGAACAAACACATGTTTGGGCCCTAGGGGCGTACCAAACCATATACCAATAAAGTGGTATAAGAACCATGACTGAACTAGACACAAGGCCTAGAGCCTGTAGAAGTGCTTGGACCACAAGAAACCAATCAAGGTAGTGACACAAAGAACCCACGGGGGACGCGTGCAGTGTGAGAACACAGCCGCGAATCGCCGTTAACTTCTATGGGGAAAGTCGCGGTTGGAAATTAAGAGTTTAAGGACACTTAGAGGATGACTACAAGCAAACCCTTTTGGACATAGAGGTGTCTAAGGCCAACATCCACGGGAGCACCGGAGTACTCGAGTTACCTCACCCAGGGAAGCCGGGTGCATAGGTGTCTTTTGGTGTCGGGTCGCGGCGCTGTTTTCAATGGCAGGTGGCAAAGAAGTGCTGCTGCCGTGAAGAGGAGAAGTGTCCAAAGAGATCAAAGCCTGGATAGAGAATGGAAGGAACCTGAAAGCAGAGGGGACAGAGTCTGGGTCACTTACCAGTGACCATGGGCACGATAGTCCAATGCCCACAGACGTCGGGAGCTTCAGGTGAGTTAACGGGTGTCTTGACTCTTCAGCCACGAGGTCCAGGAGGCGTTGACGACAACCAGGAGCTGGATTCGAGCTGTCCCACAACGTCTGTCGAGTGCTGCGGTATCGGCGACCAGAATGGACCCAACAAGCCTTGGCAACAGCAAGTCAAGTGAAAATAGAAGAAAGACGTCAGTGCAGACCAGCAAGGTCTGGGGGACTCACCCAGCAAGGGTAAGTCAGGGCACGTCTGGAGCAACCAGGAAAGCCCAAGCAGAAAAGGAGTTACCTTTGTGGGGACCCACTAGCCAACGGGCTAGCGATCGCGAAGAAGCCTCGAGCGGTCGCACTGGAAACTGGCCCACGGGTCACTCATGGAGAGGAGGCCAGAGATCTTCAGTGTAGTCAGTGCCCAAAGCACAACTTCGAGGAGGACCAGGAAGATGATATACCTGCAAAAGTTCACGGTTTCCAGGGGTCATGGTTCCACATCACCCACGATAGCCACGGGCCTCAGCTTTGTTATGGACTCAGGGTAGCCTTGGGGAAGTCTGGAAATCCACCTCTGGGGATGCAAAGACTTCGGCGTCCGGCGGGAGCTTCAGTGATGCAGACTGGTTTGTTGCTTCTTTGGAGCCTGCCAAGCAGGGGAGTCACTCCTTGACCTAGTCGAAATAGAAAGTCGAAGGTCTAGGATGTATGTTGCAGAGTTTCGTCCAGGGTAATCTAAAGTCTCAAGGACTGGGTTCCCATACTTATACTAAGTTTGGGGGTTGGACATACTCTAGGGACCCACCTATGGGAGGGTTTGGAAAGAGGGGTGGTTACACCCATTTCCTTCGCCCCTGCAACTTGTTTGAACTGGACTATGCACAGGGACACCAAGTGTGCCCCCAGTGCAGGACTTCAAAGCACCATAGAGTGCTCCTGCCCAGCCCCAATACACATCTGACTGTCTGGGGAGGTGGTTACACCACCCTGGGACAGGAAACCTATTGTCCAGGCCTCCCCTGCTGGAGTTTCGGTCAGCAGCAGGAGGCCAGACCCGTGTCTGTGGCAGAGGCATCCATTTTGTAATGCTAGGACTGTAGAAAGTCCTACCGGGTTAGACCAGTGTGAACATGTCTCTCCCTCTAGAAGGGTAGAATGGCGGGGGGTAGTATTCCAAATCGTTTGACACCAAACACGACATGTTTCCGTGCAGCCATCCCAAAGTTAGAATTTACCGTGAGGTTATAATCGACTTAAGAGTTTATGGTCAGGCTGCACCACAAACAGCATCAGAGGAGGTACTCCGAACGCTGCAGAGGTGCTCTGCTCATGCAGGGGCACCCTCTCACATAAAAACCAAGCACTCTGCCTTCAGGATTGTTAAGGCCTGCCATAGGAGTGATTTATAGGGTTTATATGTGTGTGCAATGCTAGTCATATAGGTAGCCTATACCAAAGTAAGGGGTGCAAGCACCACCTTACCCAGGCTGCCGTAGCAGACCTGTGGTGCCATAATACATGCTTCAGCCCCTGGGTAACCTATGCCCTAGGTACACAGTATACCATATACTGGGGGCTTATAAGGCACTCCAGAATCCACTTAGATATGTACCTAATGTACATGGAAACCATTTTGGAGAGTTAGCAGCTAGGCTGTGGTTCTGATTAGCAGGGCCACAGCCAGACTAAAGTCGAAAAACAGTGACACACCAGCAAAAAGTGGGGGTACCCATGTAAAGCAGATCCTACTCTCCTACAGCTATTACTTTCAGAATTTTGTCAATTTGCGCCATCTGTTTTTGCATTTGGGCCGCAGCATCTTCTGAGTCAGAAATACGCCGTTCCGCTTCCTTGATTTGTTCATCGTGCTTGTCCACTTTCAACACCAGGACATCCAGGCGACTATTCATATTGTCCATTTTGCCTGACAGTGAGGAGAGACTCTGTTGCATCGCCAGGAATAATGTTTTGACCTCGTCATCTTGAGTAGGAGATTGTGACTGAGATGGGCCTTCCAGACTCTGCACTGGCTTTTTTTGTACTTGAGCGAGTGACTGTCCTTTTTGAATCAAACACAAGATTAGACGGCCGCCCCTCTAGCTTCCCCATCGTAGAGCTCCGAGATGAAAGGTGCACTACGTCTGGAAACGTTGTTTAGATTTTGCCCGGGGTGTGAGGTGCAATGGCTGGTAGCAGGTACAGCCAGGGTGCGGGCTAGCAAAAGCACCTCCATAGTTCAGCAGTCCGCCCAAGTAATGAGAGATAGTCTAACTGGCGCCTTGGGTCACCACAAGAGAAATTTACATTTGCAGCAACTCAGCACGGCACCGTGAACTGGGGCAGAGTTCCAGCAACACAAAGAATGGTTAATAGGGGCCTTGTCAAGAATGGAGGGCAGTTTGGAAACCTGGCGGATGAGCCCTCTGTCAGTTTGTGCAGCCTTCCCTTTTGTCGTGGCAGTGCACAATGTCGTGCCGCATATAGTATGTACCGTCTCCGTGGTGTACTGTCTTCAGGAACCCAGTGCGTGACTAAGTGGGATGATGGTAAGTATCTAGCGCTGCATTTCCACTTCGGCCTATGCAAGACCCCCTTCTAATCCTGCTGGCGCTGCAATGGAGGCTTTAGCACGTTCTTGGGGCTGAGGTGCAGTCACTGCATCTATCAGCAGCGTGCAGCAGTGTCCCTCCAAGCGACATCCCCCATGCCACCAGCCGTGTCCGAGAGACAGAGAGCTCCCCGCAGCACCCCATCTGCAAAATGGCAGCGTGCGGGCTATGTGGTGCTGCAGCAGCTATGGTAAATGTCGGCAAGCTCATGCAGTGCTCTATCAGCTCCGAGCTGGAGACGTGTCTGCAACTGTTTATTCCGAGGCTTAAGGGTGGGAGTCCTGCGCTTTAATACTTGCCACATGTGCGTCTGTGTCGGCTCTCGTCTCCTAATGCCTGTGCGCTCACCCACCTTCGGTAGCCGTGCTCTTCAGACCGGTATAACTGACTCCGTGGTGTGAAAGTAGAGGTGCAAGATGGCTCCCGGTGATCCCAGACTTCACGGGGACTCGCAGCGTTTTTGGCGCCAAGCCGCCTCCCAAGTCGCGGCCTAGAACCTCGTGTGGAGCCGGGAGCTCGTGTAGTGGCACCCGCTTCACTCAGCACCACCCCACTCTCCACCAGTCTTCCGCTGCAGCATTTACTGTGCCCCATGAGAGGTTACCAGGGTTCGACAGAGCTGGAATTCGCACCGGAGGCAGCGGGCACCTTAATTCATCAGTGTCAGGCTTTGTGGTCACTTTCCTCTGTGATAACTAGGATAATTGCAATATGTTGAAGCCGAGCTACCGGAGCCTCACTGAGGAGCGGCCATAGGGGTGACTGGTAGGTTTATATGTGCAGTGTTAGGGTGAGATATAGTGAACCTATATCTCAGTAAGCGGTGCATGCACCACCTCACTCAGGCTGCAGTAGCAGGCCTGTGGTGTCATTTTGGAAGGCTGCCCTGGGTACAAAGTATACCATATACCAGGGACTTATAAGGGTATCCCAGAATCCAATCTGGAGTGTACCTAAGGTACATGTAATCAATTTAGAGAGGAAGCAGCTAGGCTGGGGTCTTGGATAGCAGGGCCCCAGACAGACTAAAGTAAAAAAACTGAAACATCAGCAAAAGGTGGGGGCACCCATGTGAAGCAGATCCTACTCTCCTACAGTGGAGATCTGTCCAGAAGCAAAATCACACATATTCAAAAGCACGTTTGGGTGCAAAACCGCAGTGAGTGCAGCATCCACAGGAGCACAGGCGTGCAGCATCCACAGGAGCACAGGCGTGCAGCATCCACAGGAGCACAGGCGTGCCTTTACTTCAGCACCAGCACCAGGTGCTTGCTTATCCTCCATACTCTGCAACGGGATGCTGCCGTACCTTCATAAGTGCAGTACCTACAGGAGCGCAGGCATGCAGCATCTACAGGAGCGCAGGCGTGTCCCTCCACCATGAGTGTGGCATCTACAGGAGCGCAGGCGTTCAGCATTTCAGCAGGAGCGCAGGCATGCAGCTTCTACAGGAGCGCAGGCGTGTCCCTCCGACAGCGCTCCAGCTGTTTGCTTCATCCTCCACACTCTGCGATGGGATACTGTTGTACCACTATTAGTGCAGCTTCTACAGGACAGCAACCGTGCAGCATCTATAGGACACAGGTGTGCAGCGTCTACTGGAGCACAGGCATAACTCTACTACACCACCAGCTGCCTGCTTCACCGTATTCCCCTCAATTTAAGGGGTCACACCCGGTAGATCTCTTTAACCCTTAAAGGAAATAATATGTATCTCACCTGTAAGATAACGCCTCTTTTTGTGCGGTCACTCCCACATTTTTTGACTGGTCGTACTGGTTTTTCTGCTATCAGAGATCCCTGAGGCCCGCTAATCAGACCGTGGTGCCAGCGAGCTCACCCTAAAATGTGTATGTTACCTTGATTATACCCAATTTGCATGGGGTAACCTACCTGCTAGCTCCTAATATATGGTACCCAAGGCAAGTAAACTAGAGAGAGTCATCCCAGGAATTTCAGCCCTGGTTGACCATCTCTGGATGGGCACAGGTTAAACGAGTTTCCCTGCCGCCATTGCAGACTGGAAGAGCAGTTTTATTCTGCTGGCCTGACTTTTCCATTAAAGCAATCGCAACAAGCATTTGCAATGCAATAGGTCTCGCATTTACGCGGGTTTAAGCTATTGGCATTGTATATGACAATGCTTTTTATTTATGTTTTGAAAACCAAAACATAAATAAAGGGCATTGTCATGTACAATGCCAATAGCTCAAACTGCATAAATGCGAGACCTATTGCATTGCAAATGCTTGTTTTTAACGCACCTGAATCTCTGTCGTAGTACACCACGTGGCGACCCCTATTGTTGTGTCCTTGTTCTATATAAAGAATTGCAAGCTTTACAGTAATAAACGGAGACCGTTCCCAGAGACTTCTCCCAGCGCAGTATCTATTCAAGGACATCACAACTGTCTCAGGCTAGTGTGTACAATGCATCTACTAGAATGCTCGTATAAACTGTCAGAGTGACTAAGTCCAATGTAATACTACTATGAGAGGATCCTCAAATGTATTCTGTAGTAAAATATTCCTTCTTGCATCTCCCTCATTGGTGGATATTCTGAGAAGCATGCACTTGTGTAGAAATGTACGAAGACAATTGTCCAAAGTCCTATATAAGGATGTGCTTTTCACTGCATTCCGAACCCCTATTTCCCACCTTCAGAGGGCGGATCTATGCTGTATTTCATATAGACTTTTACCGAGTTCTTTGTACTTACGATTTGTAAGCTGTGCCTCTAAAGTTTTTGATGGCATATTTCCATTAGTTTGCCTATTATTTCTTATACAAACCTTAAAAACTTCAACTTTTGTCTGTCATTCTTACTGAGCATGTTTCAGTACTGAACACTGAACTTGTTTTAAATGTGTTAGAGACGGGTCCAATTGGTGAGCACCAAAGTCTGTATTGGAACTACAATGCTCCCAGGCCTAACCATTGGCGTGCAATTGACATTATCCTTTAAGAGGGGGCTGTAGGTTGACACAAGCCAGGACCGCACTGAACCTGCATTTGTAGCTGATGCAGCATTGAATTTATAGCCCAATACCATGGTTCTGCCTTTTCATAGCAGGGTGATCCGAAGTCTAACATTGAGACATTTGTAAAGGTCCCATGTGCATCTTGCCTCAGTCTGCGCTAGTATCTTAAGTTTGCTGCTTTCTGTACTAAGGATTGGTCTGGTAGCTGGAATTCTGGACAGATTTTCTTGGCTGGATGAGCAAGGCAATGGAAACAATGTTCGGAGGAGATCACTTTGCATTTTATTCACCTGGGTAGTAAATTGACCTGGGTGTGCTTCCAGTCCTCAATTAGGGTTGGCCGGAACTTTGCCACCGTGATTTCTAACAATAGTTGTATAGAGGTGCTGGCTAACTTCTTTGGTGGCTTACGGAATAATAACCTTAACGGCGCTGTTTTATTTTCCAGAGAAGCAAGATGTGCGTTGATAGAACCTTGTGTGGAAATTGGATCCCAATGTGTTTATTTATTCTAAGATTTTCCTGTCAAGTTTCCACACATAAGATACATTTGTAGTGCTTGCAAGTGTGACCCCTTTCGCCTTGTCCTGGTTGATCACTAACTAGTCCATGCTACAGTGTCCCCCAAGGTGATCAATGTGTTTTTGGAAACTAAACCTGGTTTGATCTAACATAACTCTGTCTGCTGCATATTGCATAATATGTAGAGATTCATTGTTTAGCGTGGGTGGCCAAGCTCACAGATTATTTAGGGATGCACCGATGTCTGCTACATATGAACAATAAAGGCGCCAAGAAGAAGACTTGTTTTAGGCCCTTGTTGATATAGATTTTAGCCGGTAACGTAACGTTGTCTTCCAATTTTACCCAAATCCAGCCCCTTTCCCAATAGAAACCCTCTGTCTTTGCTATCAAACACCTCCTTAAAGTCAATGAAGCATGCAAAGAATCTCCATTGGTTTTCATGCTTGTGTGGATTTGTAGGGCTCGGTCCACTTTATTGTCAGTTGTTGTGCAGGCTGCTATAAAACTAGTCTGGAACCCTGGAATCATGCTTTTAGTCGTAATCCTGGTCCACGGCTCTTTTGTCAATACGGCAGCGTAGTATTGAGAATCAACGTCTGTTTGTTTTCAGGCTCACACATTGGGCCTTTCTTCTAAAAATGTGTACATGTCCTGGACAGGGGGATCTCACAGACTCCTCCCACCAGGGGTGACAGCTGCTCTCAGAACCCCTCTACTCCACCAAAAGGCAGATCTCAGTTAGGTGGAGAGTCACTGTCCTTCCCGTCGGGGGAGGCAGAGTGTGATGACGCACGTGAAGCGTGTTTGGAAGCGACTGGTCCATGTTACTCACTATGGATCTGAAGTGCTACAGACTGGCTGGCATTTGCCACACCCCCACTTCCATTGGGGGGAAGTTTCAGCACAATGTTGGTGGCCACCCATCATCATCACCAGCAGGATGCCTGCCACCCTGTATGGATTAGGCACCTTGGACTTCAGGTCAGCCACTTCCCTTCTTCATCACCCTATCTCTTCATTTCTTGACTCTACAATACAGGGCAGAGTGGAAATATGCCAACTACTTTCTATTGTCTCCGTAACAAATCTACTTCCATTTAGTACTCCTGCAATAGTAGCTTTAGCTCAAAGAAAATAAAATATTGATACAGTAGCAGAAGATTCAAGACTGCTGCAAATCATTTTGGAAGCGAAGACATTTGGGTGTATTTTAGATTTTACAACTTCAATCAAATCGATGCGTTGTGATGGAAGCTGAATGTGAAGTGCTGATGTCATAAGACGTGTTGGTCAGGGCTCTGCCTCCACCAGACCATCGGAGCAAAGATGGGCGCGACCTTAAACTCCCCTTGACCCTGAAGAAGAGAATGCATTGAACGAGGGCGGAAGTGACAGTGACCGTGTCCTATAGGCAGTGCCACTGGAATTAGGCGAGTGTGTGGCCACGGTGATGTTCTCATACTTAAAGATTTGCCGCATTTGCCACATAATTCATCACCTGCGGCATAACCTGCAGAGTTTAACAAAAAAATGCTTTTAGCTGGAGAGGTTCACAAGTTACTAATAATTCAGAGAAAAGTGTTGCCTCGCAGTGGAAGGCCCTTTGCAAATCTGGACCGGTCACCTTTCTGTTGCTTATTGTAATTGTATTGTATTTATATACCTGCTATATTTGGATGTTCAGTTGGTACTAACGAGGTGCAAACAATGCCCAAACAGTGTTAGAAAGTTTAAAAAATGACAGAATTCTGAAGTAATACTATTGCACAATGTGCCACATTATGCCGCATACTTTGCCTTTTCTTGTTGCATAATTTACTCAACCCTGCCGCATGGTTTAGCCCTCGCCTGTTGCATAATTCAAACAGCCCTGGCTAGAGGCTCTGCTTTCGTTGAAGTGGGACCTTTTGCGCCTGGATCATGTCTCAGTCTAAAATGGCTTCGTTCTCTCCACGGAAATGCCAGATCTCGAGATCCGCGGAACATGCCTCTCTCGAGCTGCATTCATTAGGCACTGTCCCTTTTTTGTTCTTGCAGTTTTATATAGCGAGGTAATTGTATGCACAATGGGGCACTTTGGGTATTCCCAGTGAAATACGTAGCAAAATGGACTGCTGTGGTTTCCGCGGCAGAACACGGCTGTATACATGTATTTTTTCGCATTCCTTGAAGATCACGGAACAATTCCGCCGCCGTTCAATCTCATTTAAACCTGTCTACTCCCAAGAGAGAGCCCCGGATTGCAAGGGAGCGTCGCAGCCTGGCGGTTATTTGCTGTCGAGAAGTCTCCGCCAAGGCCCCCGAAACCAGTCAACAAGCAGCGCCCGAGCCGGGAGATATCTTGCTGCAGGGCAGCCGGGTTTAAGTGCCTTTGCCAGCATGTATTTTGTAGTTTCTTCGCGGCGACGGCCCCTCTCCCTGACGAGAGTAATATATATGCCATACGGAGCGGGGTCATTCCAATCGCATCCTGTCTTGCATCCGATGTGAAGGCCGATAAAAAAAATAAAACAACACTGAAGGCTGGCAATTTCCTTCAGAGCTCTCCTGCAGCTGAATTCATAATATATATATATATATAGGCAGTGATGGTGGTTTTGATGGCAAGAAAATAAACAAGCCATAAGCATGGTTAAACATATCCGAAAAAGTGTATCGTTTAATTTCTTTTGTTTTTCGTAACATGGTGTTGTTGTTCATTTCACATCAGTCTTGTTTTAGGCTGTAGTTAAAGTGATCGGAGACGCGATCAAGCAAGCAGAAAGGAAACTGATTAGAAGGGAGGGGGTAGTGTGAAAACAGCGGGGAGAGAAGGGAGGGTGTAATAAAAAACAAAGGAGCCAAAGCTATAGAGAAGGGAGGGGGGAGTGGGAGCAGCTGTGCACGTGCATGTGACACATGCACTCAAGGTTTAGGCCAGCCAAAACCGTGGGTAGCACTTTGAAAAACCCACATATAATATGTCTCTTCGAGCCTTTGGCTCGCGAGACCTAAAAACCAGACCTCCACCTGCAACATGTGCAAGTCAACCCTACGGCAGGCCTACCTAGCCCAAAGGCAAATTGCATCATATTTTATGGGCAGAATATGTATTTTGCATGTTCTGACAGTAAAAAATCTGTTGTTTTTACTGTGGAAAGACTTGGCTTCCCCGTTAGCGAGTACGGGGTTAAACGCTGCCCCCCCCCCCTCATCTCTGGAGCACAACCGAAGCAGGAGACTCCAAGGGTCAGTCGGCTGACCCCCTGTTCGCAGCCCGGGGCCACAACAGTGGAAGAAGCCTGCTGGAGAAAATTGGTAGCCCCAAGTCTTCACATGGCGGCCAATGGCGGCTGTTTAGCATCAGAGGCCAGGACCTGATTGTGGCAAAGTGGAAATATTATGCGGTATGCCTGGGAGGCCTTTCCATGTAATATTAAAACAGTACCCAAACGTGGACCGCACATTCACACTAGCGACCCTTCGCTCAGTCCTGGTAGAGTGGCAAAGAGCAGACGGGCTCACTAAGAGGAACAGGTGTAAAGCATTTTACTGTACCAACATCGACGATAAGTAAGTGATACGACTCATAAGAAATCCGACACCAATTTGAAAAATTAGAGCTTATTTTATGTATGAATGAAGTATGTACAGTTCCTATAACGGGAGATGTGGAATTTACAGCAGCAATAAAATTGATATTTTGCAGAGCTGTCAAACTTAAGTCAATGGGAGAAATACAAGGTGACGCTCGGTCACTTGCGGGGTGATTGAAACTGGACCCACTTGGAGATAAGGTCTTGCGGGTCCCTAGACCAAGCTTCAACAGTCAGAACAATTTTACCTCGCCCAGTGAGTCTTGGCTGACCTTGGTACTGAACGGGAGCCGCTGGAGTCGTCAAAAAGCAGGACTTACCAAAACAATACTTTCAGGCTGAGTTGATAGGAGCCCCTTGGAGGTGAAGCTTGGGGGGGGCCCTGGGCCAGGAAGCACCATACAGAACAGCTCTGCCTAGCTCAGGCGTCTCGGGTGCAGAGGTGCGCCTGGCTATCCATGGTGCTGAATGGGACTCCGGGACCTGGGTTTAACAAGCGTGCCAATGAAGCCATCTTTGAGGTGCAAGAGTCCAACAATTGCGCCACAGAAGTAGGGGGGTCGATGCCAGATGATCCCTCTGCGTGGGGCATCGCGTGAAGCAAGTAATACTCAGCAAGACCGCCAAGAAGCCTTGTTCCTGGCAAGGGTCATGATGAGGTCACTCTTCTTCCAGAGGTCCAGAGAATGCTGTAGGCTGAGATTCGCTCAGGCTCAGAACTACACTTCCCAGGAGGCACCTGGCTGCTTACTTTTGGGCTAGTCCAGGACAGAGCCCAGTGGTCGGTCCTTTTTTGGATCATGGAAGTGTGGTTTTTGCCTGCCGACTGCAGGGGACTAATACCTCCAGCCCTGTGTAGTCCTGATGAGTTCTTTGGCTTGCAGAGAGGTTCGACCGGCCTTCTGGCTCTTGACCAGTCATAGTCAGGCAGGTGAAGGGGGGCTGCCACGGGTGCAGACTTTGCATCTTCTCTTTGTGGGGTCCTGCCTTCTGCTGACACGGGTCTCTTCTTTGTCGTTTTTAAGAGCAGATCTGGGGTTCTGGTGTAAGGGGTGCCTCTTCAATCCTAGACTTAGGGGATGTTTAGTGGTCAGAGGGCTAGGAACCAATGGGCTACTAGTTTTGCAGCTAATCCGCCCCTGAGGTGACAGCATCCAGCGGGTTTATGTCAACAAACTACCCAGAACCCACTATTTTTGGGACTATTCGAGATGGCACTCGCCATCCTGGACTGTACCGACTCATTAGCCCACCCTAGAATTGTAAGTAGCCTTTGGGGGCAGTACACAACCTGCAAACCTAATTTCCCGTCTGCTTGCAGACATGAATACCTGGGGGTACGGGGGTGGGTCTTTGTCTCTACTGGGAGACAATTCACTTATATCAGATGCGGCAGTCTATTTTTATAAATTGGTGTAGAATTTCTTGAGTGTCTTGTCGACTTCTGCAATTGTTTTGGTGTTGTTTAAAGGCCTTACAGAAGTTCTTCTGCGTAAACCTGGCTGCTCAGGCCCACAGTTACCCTGGGTCGAGCTGAGGGTTTAACAAATGAAACCTGCTGCCCTAAAGGGGCGGGTGAGTGTATCCCACTCGGAGGACGCACAGCCACACAGGATACACCCCGCTTCCCTACAGCGCCCTCTTCGGGGAGCAGCCATGTGTCTCGGGATCTGTTCTCTAGGGAGTTATGTTACATTAGAAGGAGAGTGTGGGGAGACTGACAACCCCTGTCAGAGGCTCTGTCGACTGCAGGGGTCATAGGTGGAGGTTCAAAGTGGATGGCTTTTTACAATACCTGGTTCTTTGTTGTGCATTATTTGTCTTTAAAGCATATGGGTCCGAAGAACAGTAATTGTTATGAAGATCTGAGCAGTAAGAGTCGCGCCTGAGAGAGGCCTGAACGTGGCTCCTCGCCCCTCCCTGCTCTGGTAATCCCATATCCCTCCTCGTGTGGAGAGCCTGCTGCCACCGATCCAGCTGCCTGGTGGTTTCCCAAACTCAGCTGTATCGCTCCAAACCATGAAGGTTCCCCGCAGACCTGATGTGGGAGCTGGGTCTGGTCACTCGCCAGGTCTCGTCAGCACCCAGCGCAGCTGTCACTCCCTTACCTGTTTGTGGCCTCTCCTTGCACCCCATGGAGAGGGGAGGGGCACTCTGGATCAGCTCACAGTTTGCTAACAATGCTTCCTTGCAAGCCAGATCTGCGCCAGGCAAGATGGCCTCGCAGCTGAGATCACAGCGGGCAGACCAGAGGAAAGGGGATCTTATTTATGTGAAGAATGTCACCATGGAGTTTGAAGGTCAAACACAGCAATGGAGCCTTTTCTGGCCTGACCATGTTACCGCTTCGCTCATTTCCTTCTCACTTCGCCTCGTACATGCATCCGCCAGTGCATTAATGGGCTGACGTTGGCCAGATTTAGAAGGAGCCGATTTTGTAGCCGGAGGGCGACCCAATGCCCCGCTCGGTGCTTGTTTTTGTGGTTCTTGGCCTGAGGGTTTGGTGACAACCAGTGCTGTCTGTTGCAGACATAAAATTGGCAAATTAAACACAATTCAGGACGTCACATTACTGGGAAGAGAGATGCCATTCAGCTGCATGTTAAGGGTACAAGACCACCCAGGGTAATGGTTCAGTTTACAAAAGTGGCCGGTGTATGTGGCCCTCGCAGGAGGGGCAGCGAGAGGCGCTGCATGAGTGGCAGGTGGCCGCGACATTCTGACCATCACATTTGACACTTCGGTGGCCACCACTTGGAGAACCGTATCAGTTTCAGCAGATGAAGGACAGAATGAGAAGGCGGAAGGGACAGAGTGAGAGACCCCCGTTCCTATCACCTCTCATGAATGTGTCAGATGAAAGTTGCCTCCTCACATCTCAACTGGTCGGACACGCGGAGCTGCCGCGGGCCCACCCATGCCTGTCCCGTCTAGGGCAAGTGTGCACCAGAAATGTTAGCATGCGTCCACCGCGGGGGCACACGTATGTGACCACACTGCAAGCAGTGTCCTGGAAGGCTCTGACCACCAGCCCCTACCTGAAGGACTCTTTGATGGACACCAAAACTCATCAGAATAATTCCGCCGGCGACCAGGACCAGGACCATCTTATACCGCATCTTCGTTGTTGTTAACATCTTCATGTCCCTGTGGAGGAGAAGAGGAGACAGAAAAGAAGACATTACCTACAGGCCTCGCCTGGTAAGCAGCGAACCCATCCACACAATAGTTGCATTCATTGTGTTACTGAAATGTGATGATCAAGGGTTGCATTTCCAGAGAAGGCTTCCAGCAGGCGCCTGAGCAAGGGCCGGTCCAGGCATGTGCAGATGAGGGGCATTGAGAAGGAGGAAAGTGCCCTGCATGGCTCTGGGGAGTGTTCGCCCCCACCATAGGGCACATAGTGTGAGTGTGTGTGTGGGAGGGTGTGTGGGGGGAGGTGTGTATATGTGCGTGTGTGTCTCTGTCTATCCTTGTGGGGACTTGAGTGCACAGTGGGAACATGAACCCAGGTCCCCACCAGGTAATGTCTTCTAAAGATGTTCCAATTGGTATTACTTGTTTTTAAATGGCCTAGTGGGGACCTGTGTTTCATTAAGTGTGTTCATATTTTGCTCAGGTCTGCCCCTGCAGACAGGAGGCGGTACTGCAGTCTTAAACACACTTTGCACACTTGGCTTATCGGAAACACACACTAGCAGCAGAAAGGACAGACATTTAAATGGAAAGATCCATCATTTGTGTTTATCTAAATACTTTTCATGCAAATTAACCTTTCTCTATTTATTGAATAAAACGTTATCTATATGAAGTTATTGGCGCTTTTGTTATGCATGAAGTGCATTGCGTATCTGTGGCAGCCCATCCTCAGCTCTTACAACAAGTTTCTTTTCAAGACACATAGTACTGGCATTTCTACTGGGAAGGGTTTTATTTAACAGGCAGCAGTAGAAACCTTAAGTACTTAAATGCGATTACAACCAGGCCAAAAATACATACCTTCTTTGTAATTACATTATTTTGTTTCCTTTTGATGCAAATTTGTGTTCATGGTCTAAACTATCAAAAGAACTTCAGATATTTCACAAAAAACATTTTCAAAACATTATTTATTTAATAGTCACCATTCTCACAGCAGCAAAGAAATCAACAGGACACTCAGAAATCTGAAGAATCCCAAACACATTGTCTCTTTTTAGGTTTCGCCTGTATAAAACCTTTTTAGGTCGAGTCTAGCAGTGCGCATGCCCTGCTCTGCGAGGCATGGTGTATTCACTACATGGGCTTCAAGCCGGCCCATCCATGGTCATTGGTTGTTCCGGGTGCTTTTATAAATTCCCTACTTTTGAATGATAAGTCGTGCCCATTTGCCCCTCATTTTGGTCTGTCGTTCCTTCTAGAACGACTGGCCCTGTTACAGGACTCTTTCGCTTCTGTCCATATCAGTTTTTTTCCTGCACTATTTTTTCCAATTGCCTGCCTCGTGTCCTAGAAATGTTGCAATCGCAGGCAGCTGACCAGTGTTACTGCTTTCCCCTCCCACCCACCGTTTCTCCATGTGTTCTCTCCTTCGCACCTTCGTTTTCAGTTAGGATCTACAGAGTCTGGGTCACTGGCGATCGAGTTGAGCAGTCACAAAGCTAGAATGTTACAAATGTGACTTTACTCGCCAGCTCCCTTTCACCCAAACTTTCTGTTAGACGGACCGACGGACCGGGAGGGTCGGCCGAGGTCAGGGGGAGAGGTCTCCGGGGAGAGCCGTCTCCAGCGATCGTACAGACAAATAACTTCCCCCCCACAGACAGATACCACACAAGGATAAGATTTAGCGTTCTTTATATGCACTTCTTAAGGTACGATGAAATAGTACAAGGAGGTCTGGACTCAGGGGTCCCCTCGATTTAGGTCTCTCAGGATAGGGAAAGGGGTAGCGGGACAGTCTGTTTACCAGTCAGGTAGTTCGGATGATAAGATGATTAGCTCACAATCCTCGAGCTTGGTGGTTTAGCTGGTACGGGCCGCGGCAGCGCCAGCAGGTCCCGGTAGAGATGGTCGGTACACGGTCCGCGGCAGCGCCAGCAGGTCCCGGTGAAGATGGTCGATGTACGGTCCGCGGCAGCGCCAGCAGGTCCCGGTGAGGATGGTCGTTACAACGGGCCGCGGCAGCGCCAGCAGGTCCCGACGAGGATGGATGTTGCAGAAGGCCGCGGCAGCGCCAGCAGGCAGGACGATAGTTCGCAAGATAGGGCTATGGCAGCGCCAGTAGTCCGTCAAGGCTGAGTTCTCTCGGTGTTTCTCGACTCCAGGATACAACTGCCTTCCTGCTCCGGAGCTGCTCCAGTTATAGGGCAGGCTCCCTTTGATGTCCGGACCCTCGCACTTGGAGGTCGGAGGGTCCGGGATGAAGGTGTCCAGACACCCAGCAGGGGGTGGAGCCAGCGCCTGGGGGAGCTGGAGGCGATCGGCACCTGGCGGGGGAAGAGCTCTTGACGCTTCGTTCTCCCATTGACCTGCCAAGTGGTCCGCTCACCTCCTGGGTGGATGGTGGTGCCGGGATGTCGGGGCCGGCCAGGCCCAGGGTTAGGGTCGGGGGGAGGCCACGCGGCCTCGTGGTGCAGGGCCCAATATGGCGGCTTGACCCGGCCGGGGAAGCCGGTGGGGCTGGGGCCCGTGATGCATGGAGGTCCGAGGGCAGAAGTTCCGTCGGGAGACGGGGTGCGGGTGCTTTTCGTGGGTCACGCCTGGCGGGCCGGAGCTTGGGCCCTGTCATGCGGGGAGGGAGCAAGCCCTTCGTGTGGCCTGTCTAACACTTTCATTTTTAGCATTAAATATGTTTCACTCGCTTGGAAATCTGTTTCTGTAAACAGGGCTGTAATTCTTGTTTTTTATCCGGTCACAAATGTGGCAGCTGCGTCTCTGGTCCCGTCGGTAATTCCTAATTCTTAGTCCTCTAAACAGTGTTGCAGGTGCTTCTGTGGTCCTGTTGGTAATTCCTAATTCTTAGTCCTCTAAACAGTGTTGCAGGTGCTTCTGTGGTCCTGTTGGTAATTCCTCATTCTTAGTCCTCTAGACAGTGCTGCAGGTGCATCTTTGTCCCCAGTGGTAATTCCTCATTCTAAACCCTTTACACAGCGCTGCAGCTGCGTCTCTGGTCCCAGTGGTAATTCCTCATTCTAAGTCCCCTAGACAGTGTTGCAGCTGCTTCTGTGGTCCTGTTGGTAATTCCTCATTCTAAGTCCTCCAGACGGTGCTGCAGCTGCGTCTCTCTTCATACATCCACTAAACTCCAAACCAAAGCTCATAGATCAATGGCCAATGTCTCTAACTCCGCGAGACCTGTGGCTTGGTAAATGCTTGTTTAAGGAAGTTTTGAATTTGAAATAGTACCTTAGTAAGACAAGTACATAATAACTATACAATGTGAAATATTCTTCTCGAGGCCTGTTTTGCTAATAACACAACATGGTTAATAACACAAAAACATGTTTGCAATGTTTCTCTGCGTTGCACCAATTAGCAAAAAGTAGGTGGTAAAAGCCTGCTGAAATGTGAGGGGGGGCTAGTTTAAAAGAGGGCGGGGCACAAATGGGCCCCCATTCTTTGTGTCCATTTGTGTACTTAAGTTGAAAAGACACTGAGCGCTGTTGACTCATAAATAGTAGTGAAAGGAGTTCCATCTTAATAACTTGTGCTTCGACGCACAAGTCTGCCGTTTTAGGCACTGTAAAACAAACAGCTGATCTGTTATCCAATGTCATGAATAAAAACCTTAGAACAATGGAAGACTAAATCCGTCTCGCTGGACCTCAAACACACGGCCTCGGACTGCCGCATATCTCAGCAGCGACCATTTAACTCACTGAGCTATCCTGCCAAAAATGTGTGGTTTCATCTTTTCTTCCTAAAAGATCTGGCAAACCTTGCAATTGTACTGCAGTCAGAGAGGCGCAGGGCAGAAGCACCTGACGCCACGGTCTCATAATATGGACCCCTGAGGGGGAAACAGCATCCTTAAAGGGGGAGTTACCGCCAGAATCGGTGTCAACGCATCCGATGAAAACACAGACTCGTCCAGTCTGGGCTGCTTGCTGTGGGTTGAGATTGTTCCTGGACATAGTACATTATTAGCAACACACCCCACCCACACAACCACAGTGCATGCATGCTAAGTACATGTTTTTTTTTTTTTACAGAGGTTTATATAGCACAAACTTGACCCGGTTTCGGGTATAAGAGCTCTTTACATGAGCACCAGTTTCGTTACATTAGGACACATTCATTAGGTCTCGCTGAGCCCCAGCGCTTGCGCTGGCTCGGAGAGACATTTTGTATTTGGGATTTTTAAAGTGCTGCCTGTAGCCTAAAGCTTGAGTGCACGCGAGCGTGCACGCGCGCATCCGCCAATCACTGCTGCGCACGCACCACTCGCGTGCTTGCCACACAGCGCGCCCCGTCCTAGCGATCGCAATCACTTTGATCGCGATCGCTATTACTTTCGCTTTCACGGCTGCGCGGCCGTTACTTTCACGGCCGCGCGGCCATTGCTTGTGTTTTTTACGTTGTACTCCACTGCTTAGTGTCTCCACCTACAACGGGCTGCGACGGGTTAAACTCCACATGTACAGAAAATAAAACATAGGTTAGGGAAGGCGACTTTGAAAGCCAGCTTAAAAGAGCCAGCTTGAAATCTCAGCTGATTTGTGCATCTGAAAATAAGACTTGAGATGTTTAAAGCACCTGTAGCCCACGCAAGACACTCACCTGTCCGTGTGCAGCGGGTCTCTGCTCAGCACCTGCACGTACCCCCAAGCCAGCCAGTTCATCACACCTAACTGGGGGTCGCAGAGCTACACGCACACCAGTTACACACCCACAGGGACAGGAGATCTACACCCGCACAGCATAGCTGTGTGTACCCACTGCATCAGACACAGAGCAAACACACAGGGGCAAGAGATCTGCACCTCACACATCCACAGGGGCAACAATTACGCACCCATTTACATCAATGCAAAAGCACACTTGTACTCAACACACACAGCAAACGTGTCCTCTCCACAAACACATTCTCACGTTCGGCGGATGTTTGCTCCTCTTCATCGGAGTCACGTGGTGGGCCAGTAAATGTGTACCCTCCAACAGTACACCCTCACCGCAGCAGACCACCGCCAGCATACACACACCAATGGCAGATCAGGCCATACTCTGCCATCACACACCCACGGACAGAGAATCCCTGCTGGCCGTCAGCACAAGAACCACAGACAGGACAGTGGTGCTCACCACAAACACATACCAACGGGCCGCAAATCAGTCAATACTCACTGCCGTCCCACATCCATGGGGCAACATACATGTGTTAACCAGCGTATGCACACAGGTAGGAGACATTTGCTCCCCTGAAACGCATAACAATAGCCAGCAGATTAGCCAATACCCACCGCCATCCATCCACGGGAAAACATAACTGTGTTCACCACCAGCACAGAAACACAGGCAAAGGTCCGCTGCTGACCACCAACAGTGAGCAACGGCATAGTATATTGTGCTTATTGCTACAATACCCACGGGAATCATGTCTGAACTCCCCACCAACACACACACGGGCAAGATGACCTGTGCTCACCAGTAAATCACACAACCAAGGCTAAAAACTTGGTCTCACCACAACATAGACAGGGAGCAGACAATCCGTGCTCACCTCAAAAATACACTTAGAACGAGAATATCGTAACAAATAAAACACAACCGCGGGGTGACGCTTCCTCCTGGCAATTACATTTACGATTAAATGTACAGCTGTTCATCTGATAGGGTGATTTTATCTCCTGCATAAAATTATAATGCACCCCCACTTGAGCCAGGGGGCGCTGCCTTCCAGACGGCTGTTGTGAATCGGACTCTCATCATATATACTTTCTGCCGCCTGTATTTTCAGGTTCGTGCATTCAGAGTAGGAGATCTGTGGATTCCAAAGCTCGCTTCGCTCAACAACGCAAATTTGTCTGGAGTAAATTAAACTCAACTACATATACGGAAGGCCCATTTTTTATTATAACTAATGTTGTTAAATGTATACGTAGATGTAAATAAGAAAGTGAGTAAACAGCGGTGTTTTGAAGACGAAATGAGTGAGAAACTCAAAGAATTTGTAGACAAAAAATGATATTCAGTTTGGCTAACTCTGTGCATGCAGCTTAATCTCTTATCAGGGTGTGAGTAGGAAAAAAACGACGCAGACAGATTGCTAGAAAGTTTATGATTTCTAATTTTTATATTCATTGTAATGTCCACTAGTGTAATTTTGTTTATCTTTTTGGTGCTTTGTTGGTTTCTGTCGAAGTCTAAAGTAACAAAGAATGGGATTTACTAAATTTGGTGATTTTATGGATTACCAAGTTTTATATAAATATTAGAAACATCAGTGGTTAAAAGTAGGTGGCCAAAGAACGCCTGCTTTGTAAATGTCACAAGTACTCCAAGATGGCACTGGGGAACAATAAGATACACGTAACGTATTGCATTTTTATCCCATAGCTGAGTTTAGAAAGGCTTGAAAAATGTGGTTTTTTTCCAGCCAAGAATGAATATGTTCACTGAAAGCAGGTCTCTGTATACTGTAGCATTTTTGATTATCTGTACTCTGTGATAAAATAGGAAAATGTGTTAATTTGTTTAACCAGGGGTGCAGTTCTAGGGAAGATCGTTTTGTATTTAAATTTTTATTCGGTGTACACTCTCTGGAGGAGGGCAGGGGTGTGGTACCCCTTGTGTGAATTGCTGAATGACTTAATTGGTCCCCTCAAATTAAACAGTATTTTGCTCATTAAAGGGGCATACAGTGTAAAGAAAACAAGCATTTGCAATGCAATAGGTCTTGCATTTACGCTAGTTTGAGCTATTAACATTGTAAATGAAAATACCTTTTTTTTGTTTGTTTTCGTTTTTTAAAACGTAAGTAAAAGGCATTGTCATTTATAATGCCAATAGCTCAAACTCGCGTAAATGCAAGACCTATTGCATTGCAAATGCTTGTTTTTGTTAGTCATGGGGAGATTAAGTGATTTGGCCAGAATCCCAGGATGTTCAGCATCATTGCCGAGATTCGAGCCCAGTTCCCCAGATTCGAGTTTGACCGCCCTAGCCATTAGGCCAACTCCTCTCCCCTAAATAAATACACAACACAACTTTTGTTTGGGAAAATATTGCTGCAGGTTTATTCCGTACAAAAGTATGCAATATGGTGGGTTAGCTTACGGGCGACCCAAGGGTTGGCAGCTGTACCAACCTATGCTGCCGTGCCCGCCTGATGAGCCACGCACTGTGGAGAACCCAATCAGCGCTACACCTTATGGGGTGATCCTCTTTCCGGATCACGTGACACATTGGTCCCTTATTACTCACGCCCCTTTCAGGGCGGAGCGTAGCAAGGCAAGCCCACCGTTGTTCAGGCCCACAACCGTCCGTAGGACTAACGGGACTACGATGCAGTTTTCCAGGAACCTGCTATGAGGTTCCTGGGATTTGGCTCTGGCACCCCTATTGTGCCGCGCAGAGGTACCCTTAATGTACCCGTCTGCTTTCACAAAAGAAAACATTACAACATTCTATGCCTCCTGCCTGTCACCGCCACGCCGGGTAAGCGGTAGGGTGGGAGACGGCGTGTCTGGCGCAACAGAGGAAGCCCTGATGGCGGGGTAAGCATATATACCCCCATTCCTCGGCGCGCCGGAAGTGACGCGCCTAGTGCGCCACAGGCAAGGATGGGGGACTCCTCCCTGAGTCCCGTAATTCAATTGGGGTGGGTTAGTGCCCAAATGGCACTAAAGGGCCACCCTTTTAGGGTGGCCCCCTGTGTGGGCCGCGGGCAGCTGCAAACCTGTGGATAAAATCAACTGTGCAGTTTTACCACAACGGTTGGAATTCGGATTCGGGTTTTCAGTGCAGTGCCATGTCGGAATGTAAATTAAATCTGAGGTTGGCAGGGCCTCTGAACACACTTTATAAGGGCAGGAAGCAATCCTTTTAAAGTCCCTCGCGCAGCCTGGCCCCCATTTCTAAGGTGGTGTTAAACATTCTGTACGTCTATTTTCAGTAGGTTATGTAAACACACATGGATCGTGGATGTATCATCACTCGCTGCGGGGTGCACAGATACCCGACTCACCGCCGTGAAAAGATGCCGCCAGAAATGCATCGTTTACATTATTTTACACCTGCCGGGTGTTTCCTGCAGGAGGCTGTTTTTGCCGTTTTCCCATTTTAATCCCTTTGGTTTCAATCAATCAATGAAATGATCTTTATTCGGATATGTTAAAAACATCCATAAAAGTACATAAAAGTTATTTCATACATTCTCATACAAAAGTGCAAAGTCAATGTGCAAATATGCAAAGGATACTTCTAAAGGCTAACAGGCCAAATCCATTTTGTTCACATCAGAAGCTCAATAAAATACATCTTTAAAATATATAAAAAGATCATCCCAATGAATAGTAAAAAAAAAATAAAACATATATTCGACACATATTGTCATACACCTAATGGGCAGAAATGCAACATACAAATAATAAACAAGCTATCAGGCCACATTCATTACAATATGTAAACAGCCGTTATACAAGTATGTAAGATAATAGACATAATTCAAATCGTATTCATTGAGGCACGGGAGCGGACAGCAGTTTAGAGAAAGTGACTGACTCTATAAATTACATCCTCATTGCTTAGTGTCCGCAAAATTCAAAAGGCCTCTTTGAAATCTGTCAGGGCATTGACTTTAAAATAGGGAATGAGAAAATATTTAGTATATTTTTTATAAAAGCCGCAAAACAATGTAAAATGCATCAAACTTTGCTTACCGCCTTGGTTACATGGGCAGGGTAAGTTTCTTAAATTATAGGAGTAACCTAGGGGGAAACAGAGTAAGTTTACCACGCTCCCGTCCCTAAATCTAAACAACAGGCTCCTGTTCCATCTGCCCAGTACCTTACACAAATAACCTTGGGGTTTGTTAGGTGGCCTAGTACAATGTTCTTGTATGTGTAGGTACCCAAGGATGGCTGGCTTTCTAAATTCAATATTTTCTCTATTCGTTCGATACAAATCAAATAAGGCCCTTTTCACTATGAGCTTATGTGATGGGTTTATTGTGTCAGGTGCTGAGAAAAGATGCCCCATTTCTACACTTACTAGGCTCGTCTGTACCGCTTTAAGCCAAGGAATGTAATTTACCCGCTCACATTTTAAGCAGTCTAAGATTATGTCGCGGGTCAATGAGGCAGCTTGGTTACGCCAGATTTTTAACCAAAATAAAGCGGGTCTTGATTTTATGAAATCCTCTATGTAGGGGAGGTTCAGTTCTCTGTGGCATACGTATGACGGAGCCGAAAGGACCCCCCCAGTACCTTCCTACAGAATTTATTTTCTTCTACCTGAATATTGGTGCAGCTCAAGTATCCCCACACCTCGGCGCCATAAGTTCCTGTAGGGACGCACTGGGTTTTATAAATTTGTAGTAGTGATGAGGTGACCTCGGCGTGCCTTGGTTGGCGTAAGGTGATTAAAGAATTAATGGCTTTACCCAGTTTGTTCCTCCCTCTGGCAACATGTGGTTGCCAGGATCCAAAATCAGGGAACAGCAAGCCCAAATAAGGGAAAGTGCAAGTGCTGTCTAGGATATTATTCCCTGCCATTATATGTCGAATTTTATGTTTCTTTGGCCCACAAGACATTATATAAGATTTTTTAAAATTTGTACATAAGTCAAGGTCGGCCATAAAAGAAACAAAGCCTGAAATTAAGGTGCGGAGTGCATTAGGTGTACGGCCTATGAGTACCGCATCGTCGGCATAAAGAAGTACGGGTAAAGAATTGCCATTGACGAGCGGGACATCAGTAGTTAGTTTGTCTAGTGATGAACTTAATTCATTTATATATAAAATAAAAAGTAGGGGAGCCAGGACACAACCCTGTCTTACACCCCTACCAATTAAAATCTCGTCCGAAACCTCACCATCATTATAAATACAAACACGAGCCTTTAAATCTCTGTGTAGGTAAGCCAAAAATTGGACCAGAGATTCATCTAAACCATAGCTCAGCAAAGCTGTCCATAGACGAGATCGGTTGACAAAGTCAAAAGCAGAGCTTAAATCCATGAAACCTAGGTAAAGTGGGGATTTTTTTGCTATAATATATTTATCTAAAACTAGGTTTAGGTTCAAGCACTGCTCAACCGTCCCTACGTTATTTCTAAAGCCTAGCTGGCAAGGGTGTAAGATTTTGTTTTCCTCGGCCCAAGTGCTAATCTTATTGAAAATGACCCTGCCCAAAATCTTCAGTGTATTATCAATCAGTGATATTGGGCGTGATATTTGGTTTCCTCCTAGAGCCGCAGCCACAGGTGACAAACGCGCCGAGGGTCACGTTTCTTCACCTGCAGGGCCCGCCCTACATTCATCATAACACAAAGCAGGTGAGACACGATCACATTCCTCCTGCACCCCCAGGCATTGGTAGACTCTTAGAAGCAGCGGGTCTCTGCCCTCTGTGCCAAAGGTCACAGGGCACAGTGCGTCATGGACACTTTTGGCCTGGGCTGCAGGGCTCGCCCTACCTTCGGCATAGCGCAAAGCAGGTGAGAAACGATCACATTACATATGCATTCCACCCCCCCCCCCTCCCCCGTACCTCTCCTGAGACCCCAGGCATCGGCAGGCTCTCGTGTCCTCTGTGCCACAGGGCACGGGGCACAGTGCGTCATGGACACTTTTGGCCTGGGCTGCAGGGCTCGCCCTACCTTCGGCATAGCGCAAAGCAGGTGAGAAACGATCACATTACATATGCATTCCACCCCCCCCCCCTCCCCCGTACCTCTCCTGAGACCCCAGGCATCGGCAGGCTCTCGTGTCCTCTGTGCCACAGGGCACGGGGCACAGTGTGCGTCATGGACACCTCTGGCCTGGGCTGCAGGGCCCGCCCTACCTTCATTATAGCGCAAAGCAGGTGAGACACGATCACATTACATATGCATGCCCCCCCTCCCCCCAGACCTCTCCGGAGCACCCAAGCATTGGTAGACTCTTAGAAGCAGCGGGTCTCTGTCCTCTGTGCCACAGGGCACAGTGCGCGTCATGGACACCTCTGACCTGGGCTGCAGGGCTCGCCCTCCCTTCATCATAACACATGCATGCCCCCCCCTCCCCCCCGGACCTCTCAAGCGTCCCCAGGCATCGGCAGGCTCTCCTGTCCTCTGTGCCACAGGGCACGGGGCACAGTGTGCGTCATGGACACGTCTCCCTTCTGCCATTTGCATCGGCGGGAGCGGGAGCCGCAAACTTTGCATGAATTTTCCAGAAACGCTGAGAGGAGAAAGGAAGCTGAACTCCCTTCAGAGCATGTCTCTCAAGCAACCACCAGGCGCTCACCTTTTATTTAACATTAAGTCTCTGGTGCATGACATATGGACATAAGACAAGGCCTTGTGATTAACAATCCGAATGAGAAAAAATACTTTAGCCACATAAAGCAAACCTGCGGGAGCACCGCGCGCCCCTGTCTCAACAGCATCTTCTCTGCAAAAGTCGATCTTTGTGCTGTTTTTTCCACGTGCAGAACACCGAGGATGGGGCGGGGGTGTTAGAAAGCGCTGCACCGTGTTTTAGTGGAACTCCGCATTACACAGACTCTGATGCAAGGTTTCCAGCGAGAGACACAGATATAAAAATGAACATTTCCTCTGATAAAACCCAGGGTTGTGTCCGGGCCTGGTGTGTGCGGCGGGTTAGAAGGTTTTTGTTTAAGAAGAGAATATAGTGTGATGTGGGTATTAATGTAAGTTCCTTCCCCTGACGGAGAGAGAGGCGCTCTGCATCCGAGGGCTGCTGCTCTGTGAATGGCTGACATTAGAGATGTGCTCACGCGTGAGGCGTGACAGATTTGCAAGCAGAGAGATCACACAGCTGCCATTTCATTTAAATGTGAATATAGTGTGATGTGGGTATGAATTTAAGCTCCTTCCCCTGATAGGGTGACCAACTGGCATTGGTGCAAATTCAGGACGGTGAGTGTAAAAATTCAGGACAAAGGGTCAAAATTCATAACACACATTCAGGACAGGAGGTCAAAATTCAGGACAAAACTTCAGGACAATAGGTAAGACAGACACATCAGAAGAGGTCGCGCAATAGTATATAAGTAAGCCCAGCCATATCCAAACATATTCAACCATTTGCAAACCTACCCATCATGAATCCTTCCATCTATCATTTCACTCATCCATCCCTTCATCCATCCTTTCACTCATCTATCCATTATCCATCCATCCATCCACCCTTTCACCCTATCCATCTGTACACTCATCCATCCACTCTTCTACGCATCCATCCATTCACTCATCCATCCAGCCATTTACCCTTTCACCCTCTCAGCCATCCATCCATCCTTTCACTTACTGATCCATCCATCCACCCAGTCACTCATCCTTCCACCCATCCACCCTTTCAGTCATCCATCCATACATCCTCCCTTTCTCTCTCCATCGACCCTTTCACTTAGCCATCCTTCCTTCCATAGACCCACCCATCCATCCATCCATCTACTAATCCACTCATGAATCCATCCATTGACCCTATCACTCATCCATCCTTTCTCTCATCCATTTATCCTTTCACTCCTTCACTCATCTATTCATCCTTTTGTCCATCTACCCTCCCTTTCACTCACTCGTCCAGCCTTACATCCACCCTTTCACTCATCCATTCACCCTTGCACTTATCAATTCATCAATCCATCCATCATTTCACTCATCCATCCACCCACTCACTCAAAATCCACCTTTTCACTCATCCATCCTTTCACACATCCATCCTTTCACTCATCCATCCACCCTTTTACCCATCCAGCTACCCTTCCACCCATACATCCAGCTATTTATCTTTTCTCTCATCCATCCTTCCACTCACTCATCAATCCATCCACCCTCTCTCATTATCCATCTCTTCAATCTTTCATTCATCCATTCACCCTTTCACTAATTCATCCACCCATCAGCTATTACTGGGGGGGGGGGGTGGTAGGAGCCATCACAGGACTGGGACAGAAGCCACCCAGGGCGGAGACAGGATCCACCACAGGGGGGACAGAAGCCATCACAGGGGGGGGGGGGGGCAGGAGCCACCACACGGGGGGGACAGGAGCCATCACATGGGGGGGGGGGCAGGAGCCACAACATGGGGGGGACAGGAGCCATCACATGGGGGGGCAGGAGCCACCACATGGGGGGGCAGTAGCCATCACTGGGGGAGAGGGGGCAGGAGCCATCACAGGAGGGGGAACAGGATCCACCAGGGTGGGCACAGGGGTGGGCATGCAATATTCTAGTATCATCTTGGTCTCTTCCATGGTGGGGTAGGGCTCCTCACCCCCTCCTGGACAAGACCAGGAGACGACAGGCTCTCTTTCTAAAATGTTAGTTTTGCCACCCCCCACTGTGATGTACAGTACTTAAAGGAGATACTTCAGGAGAACTGATTTAACTGATTGTCCTCCATACTTTGTTAATCAGTGTGGGTGCGATTGTGCCATTTCTTTATTTTATTACATTATAGACTGCATGTTTGAAGAATTGAGGTTTGCTTACAATTTAGTGACAGTAATTAAGCTCTGTGAAGAGAACCACGTGCTGTCTGGTGTAATCAGGGCCGGTTCTAGGATGTTTGGGGCCTTGGGCAGGAAGGGAATGTGTGAGGCCCCTCTAAATTGCAGACACATGACGCATTCAGGGCTGTTTGCATCTGAATAGATGCCCCTGCTCCTGAAGCTGCAGCCCCTCCCTCAGTCACGTTCAAGCACCTCTTAGCAGCTCAAGGGCGGAAGGTGTGAGGGTTGCCATCCCGCGGTGCCTCTCCAATGCTGCTGGGATCTGAGCTTTCAAGCACCTCTTAGCAGCTCATCAAGGGCGGAAGGTGTGAGGGTGGCCATCCCGCTGTGCCTCTCCAATGCTGCTGGGATCTGAGCTTTCAAGCACCTCTTAGCAGCTCATCAAGGGCGGAAGGTGTGAGGGTGGCCATCCCGCTGCGCCTCTCCAATGCTGCTGGGATCTGAGCTTTCAAGCACCTCTTAGCAGCTCATCAAGGGCGGAAGGTGTGAGGGTGGCCATCCCGCTGTGCCTCTCCAATGCTGCTGGGATCTGAGCTTTGGTGCTGCATCGGAGTCCATACATGCCAACATTTCAACTTCGATAAGAGGGATAAATATGCATGGGTGGAAAGACCTGAATAACGCGTAACACTAAACGGGTCAGGCGTAACCCAAAATGGATTGCAGGCAGTGGTGGCTGGTGACATTTGAAAGTAGTGGGATGTAAACATCTGTGAGAGTGCACCGCGGCGAGCGAGCGCAGCGAGCGAGCCCTGAACAACTTAAGAGGGGTTCGGGGGGGGGGGGGGGTTTCCCCTCGAGATTTTTTTTAAAAAAAAGAGTGGGTAAATGGTGCATTTTAAAGCAAATTTGAGAAGCGAGAAGGTTAATAAAGCAATTGTGAAAGTGCAGTTATTACATTAATAAAGGGATGTCATATAACAAAAATGTAGATAGAAATATTTCTGAAGCTAGGCCCTGTCAGTGCCACGCACCTCTGAGCAATATACACGCCGTATGCCAGCAGGGCCTAGCGTCAGAAACATTTCTATCGTTATGTGTTTGAAGCCCCCAGCACAGTACGGAATCCACCCTGTTAGCGGTGTCCGAAGAACTTAAATTGACCCTTGATCAAGGTGGAGCAGCTGCAATGCTGCTCCTAGACCTAAGCGCAGCCTTTGACACTGTCGACTATGGCCTGCTGGCTAACAGACTCCGAGAAGTCGATATTCAGGGATATGCCCTGTACTGGTTGGGGTCCTTCCTGGAGGGGAGGTTCTTCCAGGTTATGGAAGCTGGCCTCTTTTGTGACATTAAGCCCCTCAGGTGCGGTGTGCCAGAGGGCTCATTACTTAGCCCCACGTTGTTTAATATCTATATGCGCCCGCTGGCGGACATAGTTCAAGGATGTGGCATCTCAGTGATGTCATACGCTGACGACACCCAAATGGTGTTGTCTATTGACTCCGGGACCAATGGCGAGTCAAGCCAGCTGGAGCCCTGTCTTGAACAGGTGGTTAAATGGATCACAGGGAGCAGTCTAAAAGTAAACGGGGACAAAACCGAACTGATGGTCCTTGGCAACGCAGGGGTACGCTGCCTAGGGAGCGCTCCAGTCCCGAGTACGGCTATTAAACATCTCGGCTTCTGGATGGATAAGGAGCGCACCATGGAGACCCCGGCAAGGGAGGTGGCAGGTACTTGCTTTGGGCTGTTAAGAATGCTATGGAAAATCCTTGACCTAAAACGGTCATACACTCCCTGGTTACGTCCCGCCTGGACTATGGTAACGCGCTCCTTTTAGGCGCTCCCAAGTATGTCATCAATAGGATACAGCTAGTCCAAGATGCAGGGGCCAGACTGCTGTGTCAGATCCCAATGAAGGTTATCAGTGAAGAAGCATCGCAGAAAGCTACATTGGCTCCTGATTGAGGCGAGAATCAAGTTTAAAGCACTTTGCCTGACCCATAGAGCCATAAACAACACAGGGCCAGGCAAGATGAGAAATCTGGTAGGCCTGTACCTCCCTAAGAGAAGCCTGAGGTCAGGCTCTTAGCGACTGTTAAAAACCACTAGAATAAAATGGGCCAGATGGGGGGGAGGAGCTTTTTCCTCCTTGCTCCCCAACTATGGAACTCTCTTCCTAGAGAGATAAGATTCACAGCATCAGAATCCACCTTCAGGAAAAGACTAAAAACCTGGTTGTTCAATGAGTCCGATTAACCTCCTTTTCTCTCGCTTCTCCGTGTTCATGCTTACCGTTGGGAGGCCTTTGGGTAGCCATGCGCTCTACAAATCCTAAAAACATAAAAACAAGAGCTTTCAGGACCGCTCCCACAAAGACTTTGGATTCATGGCCCGGCAGTCGGAGCACGACTTCGGGTCATGGTCGCGCTCCAGACACTAAAGGCATACGAGGTAGAGGTCCATGTCCAACATCAGGCGGTTACAGGCCTCGCACGGTTTAAACCCGGTCCGACGATGGGACATCCCTCGTACACCAGGAGTCGAAGACTCAAAATGTAGACAAAAAGTCGAGAAAAAGTTAGTCAAAAAGTAACTAAGGGGTAGCTCTCTCCAGACCTGTGCTAGGCTGGTGCAGAAAAAAAAATAACTGACGTCAGCGCACAGGGGCGGCGTCAATGTAGACACCGCAACGTCATCCCGGTAAACACGATACCGACGACGGACGCGGAGTCGACAGACGCCACCTACCGACGCGCAGGGATACTGCTAAGAGAAAAAATCTCTGGATCCAGTCTGACGCCTGGGGGTAATTCTAAGGTAAGGAATCTATATCTAATGGTCTCTTTCAGATATATACGCCAATACATCTAAAAGAAAAGATAGTGACAAAAACAAGGAGGTAATGAAGATGGCATCACATTCCAAAGAGGTGCTCTTCCCCACATGATACACTAGTTGTGTTCTTATTGTAATTGGCTCAATATTTGTGACCGTCTGTAGCAGAAAAGTACAAATCTGCACACCTGGAAGATAAGTTGGTGATAAAGATGTGGTTGGCGAGCACATTAGATCAGATACACATTTTCACACAGTGCAGTAATATATTTGCGTTCACCAGTTCTGAACATCTGGTGGCACAAAATGTACTAGACTGTGTGCACCCCTGGGAGGGGAGCTGGTAAAGATGAGAGGGTGGTAAAGGTGAGAGGGTGGTAAAGGTGAGAGGGTGGTAAAGGTGAGAGGGTGGTAAAGGTGAGAGGGTGGTAAAGATGAGAGGGTGGTAAAGGTGAGAGGGTGGTAAAGATGAGAGGGTGGTAAAGATGAGAGGGTGGTAAAGGTGAGAGGGTGGTAAAGGTGAGAGGGTGGTAAAGGTGAGAGGGTGGTAAAGATGAGAGGGTGGTAAAGGTGAGAGGGTGGTAAAGGTGAGAGGGTGGTAAAGATGAGAGGGTGGTAAAGGTGAGAGGGTGGTAAAGATGAGAGGGTGGTAAAGATGAGAGGGTGGTAAAGGTGAGAGGGTGGTAAAGATGAGAGGGTGGTAAAGATGAGAGGGTGGTAAAGATGAGAGGGTGGTAAAGGTGAGAGGGTGGTAAAGATGAGAGGGTGGTAAAGATGAGAAGGTGGTAAAGATGAGAGGGTGGTAAAGATGAGAGGGTGGTAAAGGTGAGAGGGTGGTAAAGGTGAGAGGGTGGTAAAGGTGAGAGGGTGGTAAAGGTGAGAGGGTGGTAAAGATGAGAGGGTGGTAAAGGTGAGAGGGTGGTAACGGTGAGAGGGTGGTAAAGATGAGAGGGTGGTAAAGGTGAGAGGGTGGTAAAGGTGAGAGGGTGGTAAAGATGAGAGGTTGGTAAAGCTGAGAGGGTGGTAAAGCTGCGAGGGTGGTAGCAAATTGCTGCAGAGACAAAATGGTTCTTACAAAGCAGATGTGTTATTTGTCAACAGTTTCAACCTTAGTGACATTAAGGAATCTGAACGGACAGGTGTCATGGTTCAGGGCCAGAACAATGGACACGACAGACAGCATGGATAGCAAAGGGAATCCTGTTACAGGACAGACAGAGGACAGCAAGGGTGGAGACAAGCTCCCCCAGATGTAGAAGAACAAATGTGATGGAGAGGGATCTAAATCATAAAGGGCAGGTGTAATACACATCTAGCTCTGTCATAAAGGGCAGGTGTAATGGACATCTAGCTCTGTCATAAAGGGCAGGTGTAATGCACATCTAGCTCTGTCATAAAGGGCAGGTGTAATGCACATCTAGCTCTGTCATAAAGGGCAGGTGTAATGCACATCTAGCTCTGTCATAAAGGGCAGGTGTAATGCACATCTAGCTCTGTCATAAAGGGCAGGTGTAATACACATCTAGCTCTGTCATAAAGGGCAGGTGTAATGCACATCTAGCTCTGTCATAAAGGGCAGGTGTAATACACATCTAGCTCTGTCATAAAGGGCAGGTGTAATACACATCTAGCTCTGTCATAAAGGGCAGGTGTAATGCACATCTAGCTCTGTCATAAAGGGCAGGTGTAATGCACATCTAGCTCTGTCATAAAGGGCAGGTGTAATGCACATCTAGCTCTGTCATAAAGGGCAGGTGTAATACACATCTAGCTCTGTCATAAAGGGCAGGTGTAATACACATCTAGCTCTGTCATAAAGGGCAGGTGTAATGCACATCTAGCTCTGTCATAAAGGGCAGGTGTAATACACATCTAGCTCTGTCATAAAGGGCAGGTGTAATACACATCTAGCTCTGTCATAAAGGGCAGGTGTAATGCACATCTAGCTCTGTCATAAAGGGCAGGTGTAATACACATCTAGCTCTGTCATAAAGGGCAGGTGTAATGCACATCTAGCTCTGTCATAAAGGGCAGGTGTAATACACATCTAGCTCTGTCATAAAGGGCAGGTGTAATGCACATCTAGCTCTGTCATAAAGGGCAGGTGTAATACACATCTAGCTCTGTCATAAAGGGCAGGTGTAATACACATCTAGCTCTGTCATAAAGGGCAGGTGTAATACACATCTAGCTCTGTCATAAAGGGCAGGTGTAATGCACATCTAGCTCTGTCATAAAGGGCAGGTGTAATACACATCTAGCTCTGTCATAAAGGGCAGGTGTAATACACATCTAGCTCTGTCATAAAGGGCAGGTGTAATACACATCTAGCTCTGTGTCTTCTGTCATCAACATTAGTGAATGTTCATAACCCCACACAGCGATACCCGACGAAGAAGGGTGCATATGGAATGGCTACAGAATCACATTACTGGATGCTGTTAAGCATAGTGCCAATATCGGCAACCGTTATCATATCATACATCAGTACATAATCATAATAAAACACACGACACTGAATGTAAGTGGAGAAATATTGCTGCAGGTTTATTAGCATAATAAATATGCAAAACGGTGGGTTATCTTACGGGCGATCCCAGGGCAGGCCAGCCCCATGGCGCCTGCCCGTCTGATAAGCCTAGGGTCACCATGGCAGCGCCAATTGGTGACCACCAAATGTTGGGAGGGTCCACCCCTCCCATCCGTGGACCTCCAGTCCACATGCTTCACCACGCCCCCCCGTGATGGGTGGGCGGAGCATACATGGCAGCCCCCGGTTGCTCAGACCCACAACCGCCTGTCGGTAGCGGGGCGCCGTAGGTCTTCCAGTGGACACGCTAAAAGATCCCTGGGTATCCTGGCTTAGCACCACACGGTGCTGCTGCATGCTATACCCCTTGGTATGTGCAGACCCTGGATCGCCCTGTAACTCCTCCTGCAACACAAAAGTGAAAGTTGTTAGAAAAACCTTCCCCCCCCTTCTTGTCCCTCCTGATGCCGGGTAAGCGGATGGGCGGGTAAGGCAAAACGAGCGGACAAGAGGGCGAGGAGGGGGCGGGGACCGAATATGTACCCCCCTCATGGCTCCTCCCCGCCGGAAGCAGCTACCTGACTGGGGTCTCCCTAGGTCAAGCCCAGGGACAAGACCTCCCACCCCTGTGCCTTCCTGTGGCACTAAGGCGGCCGCCCTCAAGGGGGCGGGCCGCTGCGCAACCCCCACCCCGGGCAGCCTTACATAGTGCCAATATCGGCAACCGTTATCATATCATACATCAGTACATAATCATAATAAAACACACGACACTGAATGTAAGTGGAGAAATATTGCTGCAGGTTTATTAGCATAATAAATATGCAAAAACGGTGGGTTATCTTACGGGCGATCCCAGGGCAGGCCAGCCCCATGGCGCCTGCCCGTCTGATAAGCCTAGGGTCACCATGGCAGCGCCAATTGGTGACCACCAAATGTTGGGAGGGTCCACCCCTCCCATCCGTGGACCTCCAGTCCACATGCTTCACCACGCCCCCCCGTGATGGGTGGGCGGAGCATACATGGCAGCCCCCGGTTGCTCAGACCCACAACCGCCTGTCGGTAGCGGGGCGCCGTAGGTCTTCCAGTGGACACGCTAAAAGATCCCTGGGTATCCTGGCTTAGCACCACACGGTGCTGCTGCATGCTATACCCCTTGGTATGTGCAGACCCTGGATCGCCCTGTAACTCCTCCACAGCCCTGGGAGTGGCCACCGTCACTACCAGGGCCCCCCACCAAGGTAGACCTATTTCCTTACAACCTGCTGCAGCCAAAGCTTCCCCTAGGCCCGGTAGGACCAGTCTATTCGCAACCCGCAGCTGCCAAGGCTTCACCAAGGTCAAGTAAAATTAAATTCATGCCTAGCGTAGGTAGCCTATTACTAACAGCCTGCTGCAGCCAAAGCTTCCCCTAGGTCCTGTAGGAAAAGACCGTGCCTAAACTAGGGAGGTGCACCCCATCTCCCTCCCGGCACCCTGTGGACTTGGCGTGTATACGACCATGCCTGATGAAGCCAAGACCTCTTTGCTCTGCGCAACCGCGCATGGCTCCTGGTAGGCCATCATACCTACAGCATACTGATACCGGGCATCTCCCAGGTCCAGTCAAAACAAGTCTACGCCCAACCGGGCCGGCGGCCAGCGTGCACCAACAGGACAGGTTCCCCCAACCTTTCTAAACAGTCCTTTTAAACTTTCCCATGGATTTGACTGAAATGACCTACACCAAACTAAACGATGGTCCAAGGTTGCCTTTGCATGGCTATAGAGCAAACCCTTTGACAAGACACTCCTGCCTGGCAGTGCCCATGCGGGAGGTGGTAGGAGATGACAAGCCCGCCTTGCTTCCTCTTTCACTCCGTTGTAGTACGCCCATCGCATTCCATCAGTCCCCATCAACTGAAAGCCTTGCCCTCCCAAAATTTGCTAGTATACCAGGGAGGGACAGGTCAGGGTGACCACAGAGGAGAGAAACTTGTGAAATGCTTCTCTAATTGAATACTGAGAAAGCCAAATGTTCTCCTGCGGAATAGAGCCCAAAAGTGTTACCCCGGTGTTTCCCTCGATCATATGGACCATACGCCCCTGTTGGAAGGCCACTTCCACAACCTGCATAGCTACCAGCCAGTGCTGAAGGGCGGGAGAAGTTACCCGGTACTAATACTTGCATCAAAGGTTCCTGTTTCATCGAAATCAAGGGAGGGCTACCAAGTGAGCAACCAAGCTCCGCCCTAGTATCCAGAGGTCCAACCCAAGCCCCTCCACGTTCTGCCGCTTCACCTGCCTGTTAACCGGCCTATAACCCCTGCATGGCCATGCCTGAGCTAAAATACCTCTGAACAGCATGACAACAGGCTAACCACCAGCCTTGCGTTCTGAATGTTTCTGACACTGCCAAGCAACATGCGCATAACTAGAGCAACTGGCACCGTGCCATAAAAGTATCACTTCAGCCTTCTATGACACAAACGTGCCCTTGTGGCGATCCGAGTAGTGCTCCCTTCAAGCCAGCAGCCCTACCCAGGCAACCCGCACCCTCTTGGCACTGGCACACCCCCGCCCCAGCTGCCCTAGAGTGCCTGGTCGTGTGTAGCCACAACCTGTGTTACCTCACTACCGTTAAATCGGGGTATGAAGACACATCTAACTCTACTGTTGAGTGCCCGTTGCACCATCACAAGTATGCCTTTGCCTGCTCAGAGTCTGGCTGTAAAGTTGGAAGATATTGACACCCCAGCCCAGCGCGAAAAAGGCAGCTCTACAGTAACTGGTGGTATAGACTGTCCCCGTACCCAGATGGAACAGGACGCAATTCCCTTGCTCCTGTTGCGCACGAACCCAAAACCAATTGCTCACCATGATGGTTCAATGCCTTCCTGCTGCTAAACATTCCCTAGCCGGATGTAGACAAATCTAAGTTCTGCAAAGGCTCTACTTCGCAGCCTGTACCATTCTGCCCGTGCCGAGAAGACCTTTGTCATGCTGCCTGGCCTAACCAATCTTGCCCTGTTCTAGAAGCGCCCGCTTCGGCCTTAGAGCAAAAAATTCGCCAGTAACCCCAACTGGCCCTGATGCGAGACAAACCGAGCCAAGGCACAACAGTGAGTGTACTAACTAATAGCAGGTCTAACAGCGTCAACAGGCATCCTCCGCTTACAATGGGTGTGATGGAGTAAGGGTGTCCATCGAGCATCAAGATGACAGCTCCCCTTCTGCCCGACCGTGGTGGGAACCACTCCTGATATTCTAGTACACATGGTCCCTGTTCACCTGTCACTGCCTGATGTACGTGACCTAGGTACATGGTCCCCTTGCATGGCGGCATGCCGTTGAGACCACCATTCCTTCCCTGATAAGTGCCACTATCTGCCTACACTGGTTGCGGTAGCATGCAAGTCTACCACATGTAGTATGGTGATCCAAGACTGTTGTCTACTTCCCCAACTGCGATATTAACATTTAGTTAATTTCCCTGATTTCGGAATTTACGTCAGGTGAACCCTTGATATCACACACAGAAAAAGTACCCAACCCGCCAGCCTTTTGCTGATAAATTTCAGACAAAAGCAGCATACCGGTGTGTGTCAAAACCCACTTACTGGGACTCATTTATCGACCACAGCGAGGGAATTAACTGCGTGTGCCTGCTGAGCTCTGACCTTGTGACTGAGGTCAAACAACCTCCTGCCCGTGCATGCCAATTGGATATAGCCCGTAAATTGCTGTTGTGCTGTGCGAGATGACGGGCTGTCGCTAGGAGCTCCCTCTCTTGATACCTGTGGTAACTCACCCTAATACCCCGGAGCTGTGGCCAGCCAGGACTGTGGCTATGTCGCTGACAGCGTTACGCTGTTGTAACAGATACTGATCTGTCGATAAATGCTTACCTAAACATCCATGTATCTCCGACTGTAGGCCCCTTACAGGGGAGACGTTAAAACCTTTCCTTTCCTATAACTTGCTGTCAACTTAGAGTTTACTTCACTATGCATTCATCAATGAGGCTAACAGGCATGTCCTCTTGAAAGTGCCTCCGTTCAGGCATGGTACGGCCCGGTCAACCACACTACTAGCCAAACTTCCTAAAGTTTTACACTCCCATGCCCTTTCAGTGTAAATATTATTTGAATCAAAATGCCCCTGGTGCCTACGGGCCCCGTGCCCATCCCGATGAAGTATGTGCAGTACCAACAGTGAGAGCCGAAGTCAAAACTGGTGAGCCCAGGCAGAGTCAGGCAAATCATTGCTTCCCCAGGTCTATTTAAAACATCTTGAGCTACCAAATCGGTAAGTCACCGCCATTGCGTGACAGTTGCCAATTCCAACCAATAAAAGGTGCTACATGTGACGGCGAAGTGAAAATGAAGGCAACTGATACATTAGTACAGGATATATACAGTGTGCAATACATCAGATAGTCGTAACCATCAGCACAATAATTTAGAATAGAGGCACCGGAGACTAAACAGTTCCTTCATAATGAAAGTGGTTAAGACATAATGGTAGACGTCTAAATCCCAAGAGCATCCGGCCAGCTTCCACGTGCAAGTAGAAAAGGCTGTGCATCAAGTTTGCCAGGAGGTCAATTGATTCACTAAAGGCCCTAAAGGGGACAGTACGAGGCCATGTTTTGCATTTAATTAAGTTCCACTTTCAGCTCTATGCAGCTCTTGCTGCGTATTGACAGAGTTCCTTCCCTACTTCTTTCTTCACTGTCCCAGTAGTAAGGATTTTATGGGAGTTTGTACAAATTCTTACTCTCCCGCAATGAGCTATGTAAACGAATGCCTTCCAACTCAAAGCCCCTGCATATAGCTGCAGTTCGCCGTTTCCCTCCCCTGGAAGGGAAGCAATGAGTCATGGACACTTAACTGTAGACATTTGAGGGGCATAGTCATGTTCACGAATCCCCAATCGTCTACCCCTTCATATATTTTGGCAAGCTACCCTCTCATGAACTTCTAACTATGTCTAATCATATACCACACCGCGTTTCATAATGTGTTGAGCTGTGACGCAAGGGTACAATTGACCAATGAGCGTTCCACTATTCAATCATGCACGACCTGCAGTGCTCCTCAATACTACAATTGTTAGGGAGAGCTTCCTAAAGTCCTGGCCCCGTGGCCATCCGCGCCACAGGGGCCCTGTCGGCCTGGTACTGCCCAGGGACAGGGCCGGGGCGGAGTGGGTGCGCAAGACTCACCAAAATCTGGAGACCCGACGACGACCAATTCGAAAAGACGGGAGCTGCACCTCTTTGAAAGGTTGAGAAGATTGTTGTCTGTTTACATAGTGCGAAATCAACCTGATGTATTGGAGCGCTTTATACGAGCACCGTATTTTCCTTACGCATTCAGGCATGGGGAGCTTAAATGATTGGCCGGAATAACAGGATGTGGACGCGACCCGAGATGATTGAGCACTGGTACCAGCCCGTCGGGTTCACAAATAGCGTATATTTTTTCAAAGGGGCACTTCTTCCTCCTGGCAGAGGGTAGCTGGTCCCAGGCAGCATAGGGCCCGGGTGAGCTATGGTGCCCCAAGGGGCCCCAGTGCTAGACACACACTCCTGTCACTGGCCTCAGACTTTCCACCGAGGGAGGTGATATCTCCAAAGCCAGACATGGAACCGCTTGAATACGAAAGCGTCCCGCGGTATGGAGCACCTTACAAGAGCGTCGTATTCCCTCACAATGGGCACTGGGAGAGCGCCTTCATGTGCATTGCATCCCCATTGCCCCAGGCCTTGGGAGCTCCGTACCGCGTGCGAACGCGAAATCGACACACAGGGCACCGGTGCTCGATCTCATATTACCCGAGATCTGACCCGCGAATGCGAACGCGGCCCCGCGGCTCGATACCACCGACTCGCGACCGCTCACGGCCGCTAGTTCCGCGCAAAACACCTAATCATGCAGCCGCATGTGTCACCGTTGCCTCGATGGCGCTAACTCGGCCCGTGATGGCAATAACATCTTCGTTATTGGAGATTGAGGTTAAGGTATTGATGGCCTTCACATGAGTGCCGCATTTTCTCTCCCGTGTAGGCACTGAAAGCTTCGCCCCAAGGCAATCTTGTGAACTGGAGTTTCTTGGAGCAACAACCCGCGAGCAATGCCCGCACTGGCATCGTGAGACGCATATATGGGGGCAGCCACGATTACCTATTGGCATATGGATGTAGCGCGCCATCGGCCCACAGGTATTGGAGCGCTATACCTGAGTGCCCTATTTTCCTACCCCATGCAGGCACTAAGCGCGTCATTCGGAATACAATAGAATGAGAGCACATACATATTGTTCGGCACCAATTAAGTGATTTGCACAGAATCAAAGGCTGTTCCAACGTCATTGCCGAGACTCGAACGCCGGTTAGGCTAACTCTCCTCCCCTGGGAACCGGACGCGATCCCGCGGGCCGGAACGGATTACCCTAGATCCGCCCCCAACTATCAGGTAGCCACGGCTACCCCTTGGCCCCGCCCACCTCAGCCCCCACACAACAACGTACGGGGGGTGCGCCCACTACACGCGCCCCCCTCCCGACCTCGTAGCCGTTGGGAAGTGGGCCCTGTCGCATGAAGCTGGGAGGTGTCGCGTATGACAGTAGTCGAGAATTCCTGGTACCGGGCCTGTTCCCGCTCATCTCGTGAACTCGACCCGAGGGTATTGGAGGCTTTACACGAGCCCCGTATTTACATTGCACATTCCGGCTTTACACGAGCCCCGTATTTACATTGCACAATCAGGCACAGTCCATATGCAAATAGCGTGAACTCGACCCGCGGGCATTGGAGGCTTTACATGACCCCCGTATTTACATTGCAACCTTCTCCAAGGCCAGCACCCCCAAGGCCCGCTCTGGGCCTGGGTAGCCCGCAGGGAAGCCCGTGAACAAATGGGAGCTAACCGAAACCCCCCAAGGTGGCCCACCACAGCCAAGCCACACCGCCCTGATGCAACTCCCCGAAGGTGAGGAACGGGCGAGAGGAGGGTGGATGCACTCACCGTGCAAACAAAGCTCGGCAGCTCCCCCCCACAACAACGCAACACAGCCAGCCCTCCGCGCACGGCCATCACCCCCGCCCGTGGTACGCCGACCACAGGGCCCCGTCTCCTGGTACTGCCCAGGGACAGGGCCGGGGCGAGAGTAAGGATACCGGCAAGACTCACCACTGAGGCTGGACGGAGAGGGAGGAAGCGTGCACACGAAAACGAAACAATCATTATAAGCGCCGAGGGGGGTCGAAAGGCGACACTGCAGGCCTCCGATTGGTGCTGAGCATTGCCCTCTGACACAAACGCTGCCCCCCACAACGTAGAAGGGGGTTGATGCACCACGCAGCCAACACGCTCCGCTGCGCACCCTGCCTGAAGATAGACATGATATGCGAAGCGGAGAGGCCAGGAAACGAAATTGAGGCCGCCAGCCTGCACCGCATGCATTATCACGCCCAAGTTGACCCAAAGAGTGGGGGTAGCCTGATGGAGCTCGGGCTCCCTGCCTCGGGACTACAATACCCAGAGATCGCCACCCGTGGCACCCGAGGAGGCGGTCCTACATGGCAGCAAGCCCGGTCGGCATGGCTGGCCCGCAAGATGGAGACTATGAGGAGTGGGGATGGACTGGAGCGCGCCTCAACACAAGGTGGTGGCGCGCGGCGAGGGGGGGGGCGCTCACCTCTGTGCGCGACTGACTAACGAGAAAGGCGAGGGGGGGGGGATGTTTGAGGCTGCATCCTAGATTCGACTCTTGGTGCACCGGTATAGTCCACTGCTAGCGCGACTCGACCCCCGGGAGGCACGCAATCCAAGCCGGGTAGGAAGTCATGGCCTCCCCCGACAACCTGCTCATGCGGTCCCCACAATACATGCCACGCCAGGAGATGGCTGCACCGGTTGCTCACACAATATTTCAGGAGTCCCCCCACATCCCCCCGGCTGGCCACCAGTACTGCCCACAGGACGGATGGGACTCGCCTACTAGCATAGCATAGAGGACCCCGCTGACCCTCCCCGCAACTGCGATCGCGGTTGTGCCCCCCACCCCTGAGATCCTCGACAATCGCCGTGGAAGCGGGTGGCGGGAAGGCATGCTGGGGGGGTAAAGTACCCCGGGGACGACATTGCGACCTCGGCAGCTGCCGCAGGCCTGGCTGCCCACTCCCCCTCCTAACGTGACAGACTTGTTAGACCTGGGCCCCCAGAGCCCGCGAGGCAGGGGACCCCGCAAGCCAAACCTCCGGAAAAGCGGGAGAGGCCCCGTTCCCTCCGGAGCTGCCTCTGCCGGTGGGCGAAGGAGAGAAGGGGGGCACACGAACCCAGCTGCCCCCCACCTTCCCCAAGGCCAGCACCCCCAAGGCCCGCTCTGGGCCTGGGTAGCCCGCAGGGATGCCCGTAAACAAATGGGAGCTGACCGAACCCCCCCAAGGTGGCCCACCACAGCAAAGCCACACCGCCCTGATGCAACTCCCCGAAGGTGAGGAACGGGCGAGAGGAGGGTGGATGCACTCACCGTGCAAACAAAGATCGGCAGCTCCCCCCCACAACAACGCAACACAGCCAGCCCCCCGCGCACGGCCCTCACCCCCGCCCGTGGTACACCGACCACAGGGCCCCGTCTCCTGGTACTGCCCAGGGACAGGGCCGGGGCGAGAGTAAGGTAACCGGCAAGACTCACCACTGAGGCTGGAAGGAGGTTGAGCGCGCACTACGACGAGACCACGACGGCGGGCTGCGGCCTCAACCCAAGGCAAAACGAGCGGACAAGAGGGCGAGGAGGGGGCGGGGACCGAATATGTACCCCCCTCATGGCTCCTCCCCGCCGGAAGCAGCTACCTGACTGGGGTCTCCCTAGGTCAAGCCCAGGGACAAGACCTCCCACCCCTGTGCCTTCCTGTGGCACTAAGGCGGCCGCCCTCAAGGGGGCGGGCCGCTGCGCAACCCCCACCCCGGGCAGCCTTACAGAAGGTGGAAGCTATCAAAGTACCGATGAATCACTGACGCTATACAGGAAGATGGCTGGGCCACGCACTAGCGATGGCGCAGACATTTTGGTCGAGGAGAGAAGTTGGGATTAATCTACAATTTTCCAGGTTCGCTCTGTGCAATTCAGCTACCAGATGGGTACTATCTTTAGCATCAAAGATTAATGCTTTGTCCTTAATTCTTGGAAGGGGAGATTAGAGCCTGTGCAACAGGCAATCAGCATTTTATTTTCAGCAGCTGCACAATAGATTGTGCTAGTGCAACAAAATCAGCCCCTAACTCCTATTTGTGGTTCGTGCCGTGTAAAACTGCCAAAAATAACATGTTGATATATGTCACAGACCATAATCTCCCCCTCCAAGAATTAAGGACAAAGCAATGATCCCGATTGTCTAGTTGCACGCGGTGCAGTTCAGCCAGTAGATAGGTACTTACCTCAGATATTAAAGAACGTTGCTTTCTTAGAGGGGAGAGCTGAGCCAGGACTGTGGCTTGGCTTTTAGGGCTCGTGCACGAGCTGAGCAGTGAGAATGTTTGCTATGCACATCAGACAACAAACATCACGTAAAATATGACAACATCTCTTCACAATTCAAAAAAGTGAATTTCTCTAACATGTTTATCATTAAAACGTCACATTACAGCCCTGTACTAAGAAATACTTACAAGCGATAGTTTTGAGGCACAAACAATTAGTGAACTAAGAGGCAAGTCACGTGTCATGTAAAACCTGTAAACTGCTCAAATTATTATGGTCTATTAAACCAAGCACAATCGGTTTTTTTTCATAACTGATATTCTGAACTCACATATTTGAAAGTTATTTCATATGCGATCTTGAAGAAAAATGAGTTTTGGTGAAATAAAGTATTTGCCTAAGATCACACAATTTAAACGGCAAAGCCACATTTTACAAATCAGCCCTAAATATGTATCTATTTGTCTTTACTTATGTTAATGCTTTGGTTTTACCTTTTTGTTCATTTTTCATGTAGCATGAACTGACCCAAAGGTACTGGAGCGCCTTCCATAAGCATCAGTTATATTACACAATGTCACCATTCATTGTTTATAGGCATGAGGAAATTAAGTGATTTGCCCAGAATCACAGGGTGTTGCGCCAATGCTGGGACTTGAAACTGGTTCCCCAGTTCCAGAGTCAGCAACTCTGGCCCTAACACCACATCTGGAGTATAGGGAGAATCAGCAGTTCATTGTTGGCGCCAACAAAAACAGAGTTCTAAACTCTGATTTCGTAAGCACTATGTGAAACGGCCCAAAAAAAAAGTTGATTCCTGTCACATGCTCTAATTCCCCCTCCAAAAATTGAGGACAAAGAGTCAAGCTTTAATGTCAGAGGTAATTCTTGAAGAGGGAGATTAGAGTGTGAATGAGATTGGCATCAACATTTTTATTTTCATACTTTTACAAAGTTAAAAAAAACACAGAGTTAGAAACCTTGGTTGAAACACATTTTTTCTCCTAGGGGCTGTTGATGGGTTTCACTTGTTTTTCTTTTTTTCTTACCTTAACTGTGTCAGGAGCACAGAAAAACGCTATGGCAGGCAGAGTGCGACAATATTGCAGGAGCAGGTTTCTGGCAGTGCCTACTTCGAGTCACAGGAAACCAATCCCTAGTGCCTGCTGCAGCCCACCAAGGAATACATTTACACAGGACGTAGGCAGGCAAAGGTTCTTTCCGGAGTCCTCGGTCCTGGGCCTGCCCAACTCACATTTAAGCCAATAGCTTTAGGGAGGCTCAGGTTATAATGTATTGGCAACTACAGGAGGCGAGGGAGGAAGGGCAGAGAGCAGAGGTCATTTCTGATCTCAATTTAGCTCTAAATTATCTCAAACTGATCGTTCGGCAATCCGCATGGAATCGGGCTTATCGATCCAAGAATCGGGAGGCGGGAGACTAGCTATCAAATCGGTAGTCTCCCACCTGAATCGGGAGGGTTGGCATGTATGGGAGTCTGTTACACCCGACCTCAACAGCATCGGAGTCTGTTACACCCGACCTCAACAGCATCAGAGTCTGTTACACCCGACCTCAACAGCATCGGAGTCTGTTACACCCGACCTCAACAGCATCGGAGTCTGTTACACCCGACCTCAACAGCATCGGAGTCTGTTACACCGGACCTCAACAGCATCGGAGTCTGTTACACCCGACCTCAACTGCATCGGAGTCTGTTACACCCGACCTCAGCAGCATCGCAGTCTGTTACACCCGACCTCAGCAGCATCGGAGTCTGTTACACCGGACCTCAACAGCATCGGAGTCTGTTACACAGGAACTCAACAGCATCAGAGTCTGTTACACCCGACCTCAGCAGCATCGGAGTCTGTTACACCCGACCTCAACAGTAGGCCTGGGCTAAAATTCCGTTCCGCTCGCGGAAAATGCAATAATTTGACATTTTCGCGTTCCGCAGCGAGCGCGAAAATGTCAAAATTTCCGCAATCCGCATTTTACCAGAAATATTTTGCTTGCTCGCGCTGTAAAATAATACATTCTCGCGTGCGCGTGATCGCCTTACCCGAATCCCCGCGTTCGCTGACAAGTTTTCCCAATCCGGTCGCGTTCTCCACGAGATGTTGGATTGTTGGTAGCCATTTGCGCTGTCTCGCGACAGTTCGCGCCCGCAGTAACGTCATTCGTCACGCGATCACGTCTTTCTTCTCGCGATCATGCACCGCGAAACAAGTGAAAACAAGATGGCTGCGCCCGCGAGCAACCGCATGGGTAAGTTGGCGAGCTGCGACCACGCAGAAAATATCGCGAACGGGCGGGAAAAAAACGTCCGCATCTTCGCAATATTTCCGCGTGTTTGCGGAGATTTTTAACATTTTCGTGATAGTTTGCGAAAGTGAATTTCGCAAATTCCGCCCACCCCTACTCAACAGCATCGGAGTTTGTTACACCGGACCTCAACAGCATCGGAGTCTGTTACACCCGACCTCAGCAGCATCGGAGTCTGTTACACCCGACCTCAGCAGCATCGGAGTCTGTTACACCCCACCTCAGCAGCATCGGAGTCTGTTACACCGGACCTCAACAGCATCGGAGTCTGTTACACCCGACCTCAACAGCATCGTAGTCTGTTACACCGGACCTCAACAGCATCGGAGTCTGTTACACCCGTCCTCAGCAGCATCGGAGTCTGTTACACCCCACCTCAGCAGCATCGGAGTCTGTTACAGCGACCTCAACAGCACCGGAGTCTGTTACACCCGACCTCAGCAGCATCGGAGTCTGTTACACCCGACCTCAGGGAGAAGCCTGCAGAGTGGTACAAGATTGTTGAGCGTTTCGTTAAGATTTCGAAGGTGTTGTGGATAGATTTGAACACCTTATTCGATATCGTGGTTCCGGGAGATCTGTGGAGCGCATGTAAAATTGCTGTTGATTGGCCGGACTATGAGCCTGATAGGAACATGGTTACGAATGGTCCGTCGCCAGCTGTGATGAGGCTGTACGATGAAGTTATTACCTGGTTGAAATCGAAGGTTTCACCCCAAGACATCGATTGGGTGAAGATAGACAGGACAGTGCAGGAGCCAAAGGAGACAGTACATGAATTCTATGAGAGACTTTTGAAGGCTTTTAAGCAGTACAGTGGGTTAGATGAGCTGGAAACGAAGGACATGGGACAGTTTGTGTCTAAGTTCGTGCTGGGTTTGAAGCCCGAGGTCAGTCTTATGATACAGCAGCATTTGATCTGTTGGCAGAATAAGCCCGTAGACGAGATCTTGCGGTACGCCAGGTACTGCACGGATGAGATTGAGTCAAAGCACAAGAAGATGAAGGATAACCTATTGCTCATTCAGATGCAAGCTGCTCAGGGACCGCCGAATGGGGGTCCAGTGGGGCGAAGACAGGGAAATTATCAGACAGGGAATCAGAATATGCAGGGTCAGGGAAGGCCGAGACCCGTAGACCCTAGGACAGGCATAGATGTAGCGATCTTGAAGAAGACGACTGCTTGTCACCAGTGTCACCAGGTGGGACACTGGAGGCGCGAGTGTCCCTTGAACCCCTATAATCAGCCGCAGATGGAGGGAGGAATGGGTCAGGTCCCTGGGGCGGAACAGGTACAGACGGTGACTGTACCGAGAACGATGCAAGGGGGGACAGGCGTCTCGCAGGTGGGGGTTCCCCAGCCACCCAGGATGCAGAACATACAGCAGGGAGCTCGGACTTATTTGCAGATGCCCATGTTCGAAGTGGAAGAGGAGAGGGATGCAGATTTGCTGGCGCAGTTAAGTTTGGGTCAGGACGATGATTGCCTACTCAGGGCCATACTAGAAGTAGATCAGAAGGGACCCTTTGTGGAAGCAGAACTCGATGGACGCCCTACTACCTTTTTGGTAGATACGGGGGCTACCAGGTCAACCATAAGATCAGCGGTAGTTCCGGGGGTAGCCCTTTCTGGAGAAAGCATACAAGTGGTTGGAGTGGCGAATAAGAGACTAGTTAGCCCCTTGACAGAACCGATTCCCGTCAGGATAGGAAACTTTAGGGATCGACATCAGTTCGTGGTGTGCGATTCTAGTCCTGTTTGTCTGTTGGGAAGAGATTTATTGTGTAAGCTCAATTGCACAATTTACTGTACCCCGAGGGGAGTAGAGGTACAGACAAGAGATGACGACGCGACCTTTAAGGTTGCAAATCAGCAGGTGTGCGTGGAAGTGTACCCGGCTCTGACAGTGGAGGAGCTTCCACAGGACTTGAGGGAGTCAGTAGCGACCGATGTATGGGATCTAAGCGGAGAGGAGATCGGCTTAGTTAGGGGAGTGGAACCAGTGAAGATACAGGTTAAGCCAAATGCGGAATTCCCGAGAACCCCTCAGTATAAACTGTCGCCTGAGACGATTGCTGGGATCAAACCTGTGATTGAGTCTATGATTAGGCAGGGAATACTGGTGGAGATCATGGGTAGTCCATGTAATTCACCCATTATGGGACTGCAGAAACCGAGTGGGAAGTTCAGGATAGTGCAAGACCTGCGGAAAATAAACGACATAGTTGTTCCATGTTGTCCAGTGGTACCGAATCCATCTGTGATACTGTTCCAGATTCCATGCGAAGCTGGATGGTTCACAGTGATTGACTTGTGTCAGGCATTCTTTTCGATTCCTCTACATGAAGAGAGTAGATTTCTTTTTGCATTTAGGCTAGAGAATCGTATATTAACGTGGTGTCGTATCCCACAGGGGTATACGGAGAGCCCATCGATTTTCAATCAGCTCTTAAAGAAGAATCTGGAAGGTCTTGTGTTGCCGAAAAACTCTGTTTTAGTGCAATACATTGACGACCTGCTTGTCGCGTCAGAGACAGAAGACGCTTGCAGGATCGATACCATTGCGTTGTTGAATTTCCTGGGAGAGAACGGTCACAAGGTGTCTCCAAATAAACTGCAATACTGTTTACCTGAGGTACAGTATTTGGGGCACAGAATTGAGAAGGGTAAAAGGAAGGTGTCTCCCGATCGCATTGATGCGATTCTGAGAATGCCAGTTCCCTCGACGCAGAGGGAAGTTAGAATGTTTTTGGGAATGGTGGGCTATTGCCGCCAGTGGATCCCAAACTTTTCCTTTGAAGCGAAGCCTTTACAGCGGCTGACGCGAAAGGATGTAAATGATCCAGTACCATGGGACGACGACTGTTTGAAATCATTTCTGAGGCTGAGAGAAGCCTTATGTAGCGCTCCTGCGTTGGGAATGCCGGATTATAACAAGGCATTTGCATTGTTCTGCTGCGAAAGAGAAGGTTGCGCATTAGCAGTGTTAACCCAGAATCATGGAGGTGTCCGTAGACCAGTTGCTTATTTCTCAGCTACTCTAGATCCAGTAGCTTCTGCGTTGCCCGGATGTCTCAGATCCGTTGCGGCAACAGGTGTCAGCATCGAGAGATGTGAGAGCATTGTGATGGGTCATCCACTTATTGTACATGTGCCACATTCTGTTGAATTGTTGATGACCAGGACTAAAACACAGCACCTCACGAATAATAGGCTGACTCGTTATGAGCAAGTTATTCTTGCAGCCGATAATGTGACATTGAAGAGGTGTGCTGTTTTAAATCCTGCTACATTGTTACCTGTTCTAAAAATAGATGATAATGAAGATTGTGAGGACCATGATTGTCTCGACGTTACGGAACTATGCACCAAACCGAGACCTGACATTGTCGATGAACCGCTCCCAGTGTCAGATGAGATTTTCTTTGTGGACGGCTCATGTTTAAGAGACAGTGTCGGTCGATTGAGAGCAGCGTTTGCTGTATGCACCATCACGGGTGTGGTTGAAGCCGCTTGTTTAGAAGGAGTACACTCCGCGCAGGTGGCTGAGCTCATTGCTCTGACTCGTGCCTGTTTGGCAGCTGAGAAGATCCGTGTAACGATTTACACAGACAGCCAGTACGGGTTTGGTGTGGTTCACGATTTCGGACAACTATGGTCTCAGAGAGGGTTTATGACGTCTTCAGGTTCTCCCATAAGAAATGGTGATCATGTGCGGAAACTGTTAAAGGCATTGCAAGGTCCTGATGAAATAGCCGTTGTTAAATGTGCAGCACACACGAAGGGAAGCGACTTTGTCTCGCTGGGAAATAACTATGCAGATGAAGTAGCTCGATTTTGCGCAGAGCAGGGATGCAACTTTACTGAGACCCACATTGAGGAAACTGGGGAAGAGGTGGTGTACGGTCAGATGTTAGCAATGGCTGACACATGGGAGGAACTGAAGCAGCTTCAGGAAGGGGTCTCGGATCAGGAACGGGACAGCTGGATACGAGCAGGATGTGAGAAGGGAGATGTGGATATATGGGTTTCGAATGATGGACGAGCAGTGTTGCCGGAAAGTTTGTTGAATCCCATGGCGAGGTTGATACATGGTGCTGTACATCTGGGTAGAGATGCCATGATGAGAGTGTTTCAGCAGACTTGGTACAATCCGAAGTTTCGTGCTGTGGCTGAAACTGTGTGTCAGAGATGTGTCACTTGTCAACAGATGAATGTAGGGAAAAGAACTGCTGTGACATTGAGCCACATAGGGAGGTCAGGGGGACCTTTCAATAGGATGCAGTTGGATTTTGTCGAAATGCCGAAGTGTAATGGGTTGAGGTACATATTAGTGATAGTATGTGTCTTTTCCAGGTGGGTGGAGGCATATCCTACACGCAGATGCGACACACTCACCGTAGCGAAACTATTATTGAGAGAACTCATTCCTAGGTACGGGTTCCCGACGTCCTTTGAATCGGACAGAGGAACTCATTTCCACAGCGAAGTTATGAAATTGCTTTGTGCTGCTTTGAATATAGATCAGAAGTTACACTGTAGCTATAGACCAGAAGCTTCAGGGATAGTGGAGCAGGTGAATGGAACTCTGAAGGCTCGGATGGCGAAAGTGTGTTCGTCTACGTCTCTGAAATGGCCTGATGCATTACCTTTGGTCCTTATGAGCCTTCGAAGTGTGCCTGATAGAAGAACTGGGTTGTCACCCCATGAAATCCTCATGGGAAGAGCGATGCGTTTGCCTGCAATACCTGCTACTGCTCTGATAAATATCACTGATGATATGATCCTGGACTATTGTAAAGGCCTTGCTGACGTGGTCCGTTCTGTGTCTCAGCAGGTGCAGACAGCAACGGTTCCAGCTGCGAGTGACAGGTGCCACGACTTGGACCCAGGCGATTGGGTCCTAGTCCGAAAGCACGTGAGGAAGAGTTGTTTGGATGCTAGGTGGCGTGGCCCTTTCCAAGTAATCCTTGTTACGAACACTGCTGTCAAGTGCGGAGGTTTACCGAACTGGGTGCATGCTTCTCATACCCGCAGAGTTCCAGCACCCTTGGAAGATACAGCCCCTCTCGAGAACCAAGATCCCAGTGAGCCGACAGAGCCACCTGAGAGGGCCAGTCAAGCTGTAAGGGTTGCTGAAGCGGCTGATGGTGCACTGAATCGAGTTGGGAAAGGACGTGAAGAAAGTACTGACCCAGAAACCGGCGAAGGAGCAAGAGGTGCAGTGGGTAGTACAGAATCAAGTTCTGCCGAAGAAGAGGAAGTCAGTGCACAGGGTATCGGAGAGAAGACCGGAGGTGCCACCGAAGCAGAAAGGGTTTGGCCCGCAAAGCAGAACCGGGTAAACCTGAGGTTGGCCCCAGACACAGACCTTGCACCAGTATCGGAAGAACCGGAGGAAGAATCAGGAGACGAGGAAAATCCTCAAGGTGGTGTGAGGAGGTCCAAGAGAACTCGAGTGCCAAGTCGGAAGTACGCTTCACCAGAGTGGGCATACCAAGTGACTGATGCCAGGGTTACCGAGCACGGGAAGATTGAGGTCGATGACATTGGTCAACAGTGTCCCGCTCCAGAGGGTGGAAGTGTTGCTGAAAGTTCCGGGATTGGAGATCGAAGGGATTCTGACGATTCATATCCCAAGTCCGCCATTCCTGAGTGCCATACGAGGTATGATCTTGGACAATTTAGAGTTCCCGACGTTCACAGCATTGCCAGATCCACAAGAACTGATTATCCTTAAGCTCGAAATATTGCAGGGAGTCCTGGAGCTGTTGGGACCGGCGCTTATGTTAGATTGATTTGAGAAAGGTTGCAAGCAGAGAAGAAGATTACCTAGAGCCGAGTGGAAGAAGAACAAAATTAGGGATTTTTCCGTTGTAGAACGAAGAAAAGTTAGGGAGGTTTGCCTAAGTTCACGAAAGAGACATTAATGAGAAAGAGACTTATCCTTTCAGAGACTGTACTGGACATTGAGCATATTCCGAAGATGGCAGATCCTGTAAACCCACATCGTAGGGCTAAGCTGATAATAGGCACATTGATAGGAGTTGTAGTAGTCACCATATTTGCGGTAGTGATCAGTTCATACATGGTGGCTCACAGGCAAGAGGGGAAGGTTCAGGGAGCACCCACACCTATTACCCCAGGGCAGAGTGGTGTCAGTATTAGAGAACAGGAATTATCGGAGTTGAGAGATGTTCGCAGACTTCACATGGATTTGTCAAAGGGTGATTTTAAGCTTAACGCGTATGCAAGGTTGCTGTATGAGTATGTTGATGCGATGGATGTGAAGGATTGTTATGTGTGCATGCAGTTGCCTGCTTCAGTGGATGAGGGTATCAAGTATCATCATCTCCCATTGACTTATGGGATTTCTTGTAGTATATTGCTCAGTTTATTTTATGACAGGAGACAGTTCGAGTATTTTTTCTCAAATTTTGACACGGTACTTCCCGAGGTGCCAGCAATCAAGCATTTGAATAGATATGATCTGGATAAGAAAGAGGACAGACTCCTGAAATATTTTAAACCGACTGTGAAACTGGATACGGCGCATGCTCACAGGAATAACCTGACATGTGCGTTATCTGAGATAGAGAAGAAATTCATAGACCAAGTAGAGGACAGGTATAGAAAGTTGACCGAGACACGACACACCGGAGATAGCCCAGTAGATTGGACGGACGAGGAAAGAGCTCACAGATCCAAGGGAAGTTATGGACCAATAGCGTTAGATGAGGCACAGAGAGGGAATTTGTGTATTGCACGGCCTCAATCCAAGACGGAGAAGGTCGCAGTAGGACATAGCATTTGTTCTCAGACTTTTACAATGGAAGCTTATGCTAAGAATTTTATGCAAGGTCCAGTAGAAGTAATCCCGACAGTGTATTATGTTTGTGGGACGAATGCTTATGTCAGACTACCCGACAATTGGTATGGAGTATGTTATTTGGCTATCATATTCCCGAAGATTTATCACACAAGGGACTTGGAGTTGTTAGAGACGAAGCGACCACCTAGGAGACGTAGGGCTACAAATGCCGGTGCAGTGATTGGGGACATATACGGAGCAATGATACCTAGTATGGGTGTGGTGTTGAATGACGTGAAGATCCGAAGGTTGGCGACTGTAGTTGATGAGTTGTCTATGAATACGGCGAGATCTTTGTTGTTGGTGGCTGGAGAGATGTTGTCGATCCGGAATATGGTTTTGCAGAATCGCCTTGCTTTAGACGTATTATTAGCAAAAGAAGGCGGAGTCTGCAAATTATTGAAGGTTCAGGAATGCTGCACATATATTCCAGACAACTCGAAGGAGATAGGGAAGTACATAGACAACATCACGACTATTCACAAGGAGATTATGGATCTGACGGAGGTGAATGTGTGGGAGAAGATTGGATTAGGAGTTGGAAGAGTGGGAACTTGGTTTGCGAATCTGGGAAGGGGATTTCTGGGTTCAGTGTTGAAGCCAATTATTATTGCTGTGGTTTGCGTGATTTGTTTGTGGGGATGCGTGAAGGCATGGAAGTGGTATCAAGGAGGCAAGGTTGAAAGAGCTCTAAAGGCAAACGAGAAGAGGATGGCGAAGCTCCAGGAGCAGCAATACGAGAGTCTTAAAAGAATGGAGGGAGTTCGGCATGGCAATGTTATGACTAGCGCGGTTTAAATCAGTTCTGAAGAAGGAAATGTAATGGTGTGATGACGGATGTCATCAAAGGGGGGAACTGATGTAGCGTTTAAAAGTTTGAAAATTGTAGGGGTGCGTTATATTCACTGTTAGTCGGCACCCGCATATAACCAAATGTGTACTCAGGGATTTCGTGTGCAATGTATTACAACTGTATAACCTATATCGATTTTAAGTAGAAGTGCTAGCTATGTACAAGCACATGGTAAACGTATTAGAGAAATGTATAGTGTTTAGCTACGGGAAATGCAATGTGGTGTTAGAAATGTGTACCCCAGACTTCGTGTCTGTAGTTTGTTTAGTTTGACCACACATGAAAGAAAGACGTAAATGTCAATACTGTGATTTAAAACTGCTTGTGTAACCGAAGTAGTGGCCAGAATTCGCATATATCGTTGAGGCGAAAGGCCTGGTATTTTCTTATGTTGGCCAGGGCAATAGGCCAAAAGGGATTTGTCTCAGTAGAGGTTTTCAGGCTGTAGTAAATTGCAACTTAAAAGATGTGAAGAATGTCTGCTTTGCATGATCTCACCCCAGGTGCAAGGACAGTTGCTCGTTAGTAGAGAAGCTCTTTGTTCGTAATTTGAATTATGTAGAGAAAGCCAGACATGGGAGTGTATTGGAATGTGCCAATCGTAACTCCTAGTGCGGATGGCGTCTGGGACTCAAGGCCAAGCGATGGACGATGGAACTGGACAGCGCTCTGTGGAAAAGTACTGAAAGACGACCCCGGAAGAAGAGGAGGCGCAAAGGGCGTGTTCTGAGACTTGGGGTACTGTATTAGGGACAGCGCCCCGAGGGTGGAGGCAGAGCAGAGGGGGGTAGCCCAAAGCAGAGGACGGCTAGGCGAAGGGTAGAGGGGGCAACTTAGACCAAGCTCTCTAAGTGAAGACTTCTTAGGAAGTTTCGCTCTGACACCTTTTATCTGATGAGGGTCTCAAGGGATTGCTATGTAGGGATGTCACCTAGTGCAGAGTAGGGACAGAGATGGTATGGTTCAGTGTCCCTAGTATCGACATTTGCTTGGTAGTGTTCTACCTCATGCTTTTAGAGATTGTACTTTTAGTTATTTTTAGCCGTATGCGGATTCTTCGTAGAGTAGCATTCGTTCTAGTGCCTATGTACTTGTTGTGCCTCGTGTTGAGGACTTTGTATCTTCAAATCTTTATGTTGATAATAAAAACCAGAGAGCCAAGAGATTAAGTCTCGGGTCCTTGATTATGGCAAATTGCAGACTGTAATTGTGATAACGGTAATTTTCCCTCCATGCTATTAGGCAAGTAAAAAGTTCCATTTGACCAGAGTGGGTTCCAGTAGATAATTGCGAGATACTGAAAATAGGCCGGAGCAGCAGCATTGGAGTCTGTTACACCGGACCTCACCAGCATTGGAGTCTGTTACACCCAACCTCAGCAGCATCGGAGTCAAGAAGGGAGGTGGGTGGAAGCTGTGCCGGCTTTAGGGTGGTGCGATCGGTGCCCGGTTAAAATTACGGACAAATGGCGTCCGTTAAAGAATCCTTCACGGACAATGGACAGACGGCCGAAATTACGGACTGTCCGTGAAATTTACGTACGGTTGGTCACCCTATCCCCTAATGGGGAGAGAGGCGCTTTGCATCCGAGGGCAGCTGCTCTGTGAATGGCTGACACTAGAGATGTGCTCACGCGTGAGGCGTGACAGATATGCTCAGAGGGATCACGGATCTATCATGCAGTGTGAATATAGGATGATGTGTCTATGAATATAAGCTCCTTCCCCTGACGGGGAGAGAGGCGCTTTGCATCCGAGGGCAGCTGCTCTGTGAATGGCTGACACTAGAGATGTGCTCACGCGTGAGGCGTGACAGATATGCTCAGAGGGATCACGGATCGTAGTGATGGCTGTGACAATCTATCACGCAGTGTTTCTAGTGCACCTTATGAATATGTCGACGTTACATTGGTGTTGAGTCCACTGGCCAGAGTGCTGTCCTGAGGGGGTCCTTTGGCGCTTGGGGGCCCCCCGCACTGCGAGGGCTGCGGGGCCTGTGTTACACCCCTGGTTTAGTCTGAACTAAAGGGACGCTCGCCCCTGCCCCGCACAGGGAGCCACAGCGGACAGGCTGTTTGTCACACAGCTGCCATTTCATTTCCATGTGAATGTTGGTGCATTGAGCCCCTGAGGCCACTCGTTACGGCCCCTTTTATGGGAAAAACCTCAGAATAAGTGTTAATTATTCCAATAGACACATTCTGCAGCCTCAGGGTCAGGTTTTTGGGGTGGTCTTTCTTCATTCTTTCACTTTACCTTATGGCATGAATTGTTAAAGCCCTTGCAGTGTCATGATTGGTGAAAGAGACCTTGCAATTCTATTAAACAGACATGAGTCATTATGACGTAAAACATAGTTGCGATGCACTGACAATTAAAAAAGAAACCAGCAGTCTCCAATAGGCAGTGTGGTTCAAGTCCTAGGCCAACCCGCCGGTCGGCATCTCACATCCTCTAACTTTTTTTGAGAAGCGATCCGTAAACCTGACCAAGGCACAGTTGAGGGCACTGTTCGGAGGGTCGAAGCCGGCCAGCGCTGCTCTTCTGCAGGATCCAACGTCCTTTGCAATCCAACCCCTTCGCCATAAGGTTCTTCGATCTTCTACAAGATTAGGGCGCAAGCATAGGACATGAATGATGTCTTCCCTATGATGGCCACAGAGCCGACACATTTCCTCAACCCCCTGTCTTTTCCATTTCGGGAGATGGCAGGTCATAGAAAAGACCCCCATTCTCAGCCTCAGGAACTGGAGCTTAATAAGTGAATTGAAAGTGGTCGTTAAATAGCTCCGAGGTTTCAGCTGTAAGTAGGTTCGTAGGGTCATCCATCCGTGGCTCCGTGCCGAGAGGCTGGCCCTGTCTTCTACTGAAGAGAGTCGTTGCGCGCTGAGTTTTGCTAGCCTCTTGAATTCGTTTTGCTTACATTTAGGATCCAGAGGTTGCTCAGGCCAAGAGAGCTAAGGCCGCGGGACAGGTAGTGGTGCCCCGCCGGTCATCGACTTGTGTTCAGCTGGGTCCATAGACAGTGGGCCAGACTGCCTTCCTTAGCCACCCTGAGCTTAAGGCAGCTTATTAAGAAAGTCCCAATACGGCCCAATGACTGCCTGCAGATGCCACATTCCAACCTGATTTGTGCCGATGACGTGTAGAAGGGTAGCTTGAAGATTGTTCTATAGATTTTCAGAACCTCGCACCCATAACTGAGGGTACGGATGACCTTCGCCTGGGCCGCCTGGAGGGTTGGGGCAAATGTTGGCCCATTTAATTTTTTGTGTATGGAGCTAGGTGTGAAAGACAACGCAATTCCTTCTTTTTTAGCTCTCCCAGCTGGTTTGAGTATCTGTTGTTATTAAAGAAAACACCCAGATACTTCCAGCCTCTGGTTGCTTCAATTCTTTACTGATTTAGGAACCATGCCCGATTTTTGGGTCCAGATGAGCGGACCGCAAGGATTTTGGTTTTCTTGTTATTTATCTGTGGCCCATTCCTGTTAGAATCTATGGCAGTCGCATCCAGGAGGCGTTGTAAGACTATCTTAGTATGACCAAGAAGGACCAAGTCATCGGCATACAGTAGATTGAATAGGCGGAGGCTGCCCAGTTTGGGTGGATGCGAGTCGACTAGATCGAGGGCTGCTGAAAGGTCAGAGAGGAATAGATGAAAACGCGTAGGAGCAAGGACACAATCCTGCTAAGGCCATGCGTTGTTGGAAGTGGTCGCTATAGTCGTGATGTGTCCCCGATTTTAATCCTGACCCATGTATCATAGTGCAGGAGCTGCAGAGCCCCAAGTAGGCTATTTAGAATGACAGCTTCTTCCTTTTGACCCTGTCAAAGGCCGATTTATAGTCGATGAACCCCATATATATGGGGCTATGACTTGATTCCGCCTGGTCAATCAAGAAAGAGAGTGTGATAAGATTGACCGTTGTGCCGGTGTTGCTTATCAATCCAGTTTAATTTGGTGGAATAATTGAACTTGCATCGGCCCATGATTGTAAGGAGTTCAGCAGCATACCAGCGGAATACTTTGCTTCATCGTCGATTAAGGCGACCAAGCGATAACACCCTGGAGATGTTTTATCGGCGCCTTTGAAAATCGGAGCGAGGATCGATCCTCGCCATGAAGCCGGGATGGTGCATTTTTCTAAGATGGAAAGGTAAAACAGGGCTAGCCGAGTGGCCCAAAAGGCTGGATCCTCCTTGAAGAGGGCTGGTGGAATGCTGCCTGGGCCGGTGGCCCCGTCCTTGCGCCCCTTTTCAATCTGCTTTTGTATCGTTGTCGCTGTGAAGGAGTGCCTGAGATCTGACTTGTCGTAGAACGTAAATTGAGCCTCCAGGACCATGCTGCCCTCAATGTCCTTGGTCTGGCTACAATTCTGATCAGACTTTGGGGGATGGTTAAAATGATTATGTAAACAGAGGTACCACTCTGACTCTAGGATATTAAACAAAGCAAGTTTGGGGTCCTGCCCCCAAGGCTATTTATTGTGCTCCAGAACCTCGCGGAATTACTGCACTTTAAATCGAATTGTAATTTCACCCAGAAGATGTTCTAGGAGTTCCTTCGATCTCCTCGTTTGGCCACCTTCAGATGTCTATGTGCCTCTCTTAGTTTAGTTCTAATAGTTGGATACATTGGCACCGTTTTCAATTTCCTCCACCGCCGATTCATGCTTCGTTTAGCGACCCGTATTGCAGGAGTCAGTTGAAGTTTTTCTGGGATGCAATAATTGTCTCACCCAACACCAGGAGCTCATAATCATGTTGTTTGTGAAAAGTTATCAGTTTTGTGTGTCACTTGGTATATTTATGGAGGCTACAGATTGGTAGGGACTCTCGCAGTATTATGAATTTTATTATGAGTAAGAAAATTAGAATTTGATATTCTCTTTGTCAAAAAAATGCAAACTGCTAACAGTTCATCATGCAATTGTGTCTTTTAGTTGGGCATATACGGTAATAATAAGCACTGGCATAGCCATCATATTGGGGGTGGCCAGGCAAGATGGCCAACAGCAGCGTCAGTTGCAGGCTCCACAGAACCCTATGCCATCCTCTGGCATCCTATGTTCCCGCCACATAATCCAGCGTGGGCTCCACGAGAAAACCCTCAGTGGAAGCCTGGGCGACCACTGGGCTACCAGCCACTGCACCAAAGTGACCAATGACCCAAGGTGAGCAGAGAGGCCTGGGGCGAGTGGCCACAACAGGATGGCGGCTGCTCTTGGTTGGTGAGACTGACCCGACGAGAGTCTGTGGTGGATTTAGAGTTACAGAGCGCAGATCCTGCTGCGATGAGGGGGAGGGTGGATCCCCTGTGTGGTGGCGGCTGCAGCGCACCATGTCAAGGTGGACTGGCAATGCAGGTAGTGGTGGTGACCAGGAAATGGCCTGGCACGGACTGTGAGCGATGGCAGCTGGAACCAAGGAGCTGTCCCGTAGCAAAGATGGGTGCCATGCTTGAATGGGTGGAGCAGAGCCGCGAGGTAGGCTTGGACCATCTGATGTTGGGAGAAGAGGCTGGGAAGCCCATAAGCAGAGGTCTGGGGGCCAGCCTCCTCTGCTGGCTGCACGCCTGCTAGGAGAGGCCTCAGCGCTGACTGTGGGAGGCAGTGGCAGGCCGAAGAAGCTGTCCCCTCATATAGACTGCCCTTAATTTGAGCAGGTGCAGAGCGACGAGAAGGGCTTGCTCCTTCTGAAGAGGTGATTGGGAACGGGGAAGCCAGTCAGCTGAAGGACTGTCTGGTGAGTCCGCCTCCTCACATGGCCAGTTGGCTGAGTCGCTCAGAACTGAACTGGGAAAGGCCTTCTATCTAGGAGGCAATTGCCATTGAGGATGTGCGGACACAGCAGAAGGGGAGCAGAACTGCACACACATCATGGTGTGCAACAACAAAGCCAAAAGCATGCAACAGGCGTAGATAGACAAGTTTACCAGGGCCATTATGTTGGCCACATGATGGGTGGACGATAGGGAAATTCTGCCCTCAGAGACACCCGAGCCCATGGGGACACACATTCTCGTCACCATAGAAAGTCCAGGCAAAAGTTTGAACCAAAATAGACTCCATCTCCATGGAAGTCAACCTGTTGCGAACAGAGTTACAAGGGGTCAATCAAGGGGCCCAAGATTTTGAGAAGAAAGTGCTGCACCTGACGACGGAAGAGCAGGAGCTGAGCGACGCGGTCCAGGTATTGCCGTACGAGGTGAAACAATTTGATGACCGACTGGAGGATGCAGTGGACCGGTCCCAGAGATGCAATCTGTGGCTTCTGGGTTTCTAGAAAGGCAGGATGGTGAGAACCTCGAGACATTCCTGAGAAGTGGCTTGGGAGTACTCTCGGTCTCTGGCTGCGATCGATGCCGTGCAGCGCGAAGAGCTCACAAAGCTTAACAGGCAGGCACTGGGACTTACTCTCGCAGACTGCAGGGAGATCAGGCAGAGGCCCTAGAAGCGGAATTGACCAGAGAGGCGACAGAGAGCCATTCAAGATATGCCCAGGGATGAGTCACCGTGAGCGGATGGTCTACCACCAGAGTTCTACCAGTCATCTGGTGATTCGCTTTAGGATCACCTGCTGAGGGTCTTCCAGGAGGTGAATACCCCGCGCTTACAAGAGAACCAGGGTGATCTTTATACCTCCAGGAGCACCGCTATGAACATCCGAAGACTCACGCATGTCATGCATGGGCGCAGGGTTCGGATGTCGAGCGTGTACTGATCGCCTTGAATGCTCATGGCAGCCCATTATGCGGCGGCCCATGGGAAAAGGGCAGGAATGTGGCGTACCTTATAGATATGGTTCATTCCTGCCCTGTTCTTTTGATGCAGGGCAGCGCAGCAAGACTCCTTGCGGCGGTGCTCTGCGCCAAACTTCCTAAACCCGATCCTGTTTAATGTCTATGTTCAGCCGCGGGCTGTGCTGGCCAAAGCTTGTAATATCTCTCTGGTGTCATACCAAGGACTGTGGCGTCCCTCAGGGATCGGCATTGAGTCCGACCCTGTTTAATGTCTATGTTCGGCCTCTGGCTGTGCTGGCCAAAGCTCGTAATATCTCTCTGGTGTCATACCAAGGACTGTGGCGTCCCTCAGGGATCGGCATTGAGTCCGACCCTGTTTAATGTCTATGTTTGGCCGCTGGCTGTGCGAGCCAAAGCTCGTAATATCTCTCTGGTAACATATGCAGAAGGAGCTTCTGCTCCTAGGCCCTCCCTCTCCCGTATCCCTCTCCTCTCTGTGGCCCAGTGTTCTGGGTTCCCCTCCCACCCCCAAGGACAGTGTCAAAAGCCTGGGGGTGTGGCTGGATAATAAACTCTCCTTCTCTACTCAGGCCAAAAAACTGTCTTCCACCTGTTTTGGCCTACTTAGGATCTTGAGGAAGGTTCTCCCGCTACTCCCCCTCGAGGCTAAAAAGGTGGCGATGCAAGGCCTCATCCAGTCTCGCCTGGACTCGAACAATGCCTTATATATAGGGGCACCGGAGATAACCCTCCGAAAACTGCAGGTCGTTCAAAACTGTGCAGCCCGCACATTGCTGGAAATCTCGCGCACTCAGTCAGCCAGACCTGCTCTGAAAACTCTCCATTGGTTGCCAGTGAGGCAGAGAGTCACCTTTAAGGCACTGTGCTTGGCGCACCACGCCTTTTGGAAAACAGCTCCAGCCATCAACTCCGACCTTATCATTCCTTACCAACCTAACAGGAACCTTCGGTCGACGGATGCGTTCCTTGTTGTTGTTCCCAGAGTGAAGCGAGCCAGGTCGGGGGGCAGGCTGTTCTCCTTGAACACCGCTAAACTCTGGAATGCCCTCCCCATCTCACTCCGATCCAATCCTGACCTCCTCTCATTTCGCAAAAATGTAAAGACCCATTTGTTTGCCAAATCCGACTCCTCCTAGACTGCCTCTAGATCACTCCCTACTTCTACTCAGCGCTTGGACGCTTTCGGGCAGCAATCGCGCTTAACAAGTACTTTTACAATTACAATTACAATTTACACTCAGTTCGTATTATCCTTTACAGAGAACACTAGCTCGGACGCCGCCAAATTCCAGGAGGACCTGAACACCACAGAAGTCTGGATGGAGGAGAATTGCCTCCAGCTGAATTCTTCAAAATCTGAGATCCTCCTACTAGGTAGAGACTTTCATCTCTGGGGCGACAAGTGGTGGCCGCCAAAGCTGGGCACCCCTCCTGTGCCAAAAACCGTTGTGAAAAATCTCGGCTTTCGGTTCGACAACGCTCTTTCCTTTGAGGACCTCGCTAAGTTCATGGCAGGGACCTGCTTCGGCTTACTGCATGGCCTCAAACCCACACTTGGTCTGTTTGACTCCCACACCCGCCAGCTGGTCACCCAAAGCTACAGTGGTGGCCAAGCTGCACTGCTACAATAGTCTAATGCTCGGCTCAAACAAATCTATGATCAATAGGTTACAGCGCACCATGAACGCAGCAGCCCGTACACTGTTCACCATGCCTAAGTATAGTTCAGCCTATGCTCTGTTGCAATGCCTTCAATGGCTGCCCGTAGAGCAAAGAATCCAGTTCAAAGCACTATGCATCACACAAAAAATCCTTGCAGACATAGGCCTGGTGATTCTGCGCAATATTTGTCACCCCTACATCCCAGCCCACGCTCTTCGCTCTTCGCTCTGCCGACCTACATCTGGCGAGCTTGCCACGGTTCTGAAGATTCCGAGCTTGCACCAACTCTCTGGAATTCTCTGCCACTCTTTATCAGAAACACGCCTAATCTCCTGCCCTTTCGAAGGGCAGTGAAGACCTGACTTTTCAAAAGATCTGCTTCTCCTCGTCAGCCTCTTCTCCAGCATTTTAGCGCTGGAACATCCCGTTGCCAGGACAGCCATGCGCTCTACAAATTATATAACACATCATAACATAAATGAGGCCCAGAGTGGGGAACTAGGCAGGTTTACCCCGTCTCCCCACCCTTGTTTTCTCTGGCAATAGAAACGCTAGCCAGACACCTAGGAAATGTGCTGAGGTTGTGGGGTATCCACGTGGGAGACGTAGAGCATGTAATCTCATTGTATGCGGATAATGTGCTGTTGTATCTACGACAACCGGGGGTATCAGTGCCCCACTTGGGACTATGTTAACTAGGGTAAGTCTCTTGTATTCCCCCTTGCTGGGCTACGAAACAGACCACACAAGTACCTCCTTGCTATAATGGGTTGAGATGTGAGTCTGAGAGATTCTGCAACCTGAGGATACAAGTGGCTCACGAGTAGGGTCCTGGTAGGCCTGTAGGTCTCCTTAGTCTGTTGGTGGCAGGAAGAGTCATTGTAGCAAAGATGGTGTTAGAAAGGTTAGACGGACCGGGAGGGTCGGCCGAGGTCAGGGGGAGAGGTCTCCGGGGAGAGCCGTCTCCAGCGATCGTACAGACAAGTAACTTCCCCCCCACAGACAGATACCACACAAGGATAAGATTCAGCGTTCTTTATAAGCACTTCTTAAGGTACGGTTGAATGGTACAAGGAGGTCTGGACTCAGGGGTCCCCTCGATTCAAGTCTCTCAAAGTAGGGAAGGGGGTAGCGGGACAGTCTGTTTACCAGTCAGGTAGTTCGGATGAGATGATGATTAGCTCACAATCCTCGAGCTTGGTGGTTTAGCTGGTACGGGCCACGGCAGCGCCAGCAGGTCCCGGTCGAGATGGTCGGTACACGGTCCGCGGCAGCGCCAGCAGGTCCCGGAAAGATGGTCGATGTACGGTCCGCGGCAGCGCCAGCAGGTCCCGGTGAGGATGGTCGTTACAACGGGCCGCGGCAGCGCCAGCAGGTCCCGACGAGGATAGATGTTGCAGAAGGCCGCGGCAGCGCCAGCAGGCAGGACGAGGGTTCGCAGGATAGGGCTACGGCAGCGCCAGTAGTCCGTCAAGGCTGAGTTCTCTCGGTGTCTCTCGACTCCAGGATACAACTGCCTTCCTGCTCCGGAGTTGCCCAGTTATAGGGCAGGCGCCCTTTGATGTCCGGACCCTCGCACTTGGAGGTCGGAGGGCCCGGGATGAAGGTGTCCAGACACCCAGCAGGGGGTGGAGCCAGCGCCTGGGGGAGCAGGAGGCGATCGGCACCTGGCGGGGGAAGAGCTCTTGACGCTTCGTTCTCCCATTGACCTGCCAAGTGGTCCGCTCACCTCCTGGGTGGATGGTGGTGCCGGGATGTCGGGGCCGGCCAGGCCCGGGGTTAGGGTCGGGGCGAGGCCACGCGGCCTCGTGGTGCAGGGCCCAAGATGGCGGCTTGACCCGGCCTGGGAAGCCGGTGGGGCTGGGGCCCGTGATGAGTAGAGGTTCGAGGGCAGAAGATCCGTCGGGAGACGGGGTGCAGGTGCTTTTCGTGGGTTATGCCTGGCGGGCCGGAGCTCGGGCCCTGTCGTGCGGGGAGGGAGCAAGCCCTTTGTGTGGCCTGTCCAACATGCGCCCCCCCCAGCTGAAGGCGGGGAGAGTCACCCATCTCCTTGGGGACTCTCTTCGTCGAGGCGGAAAAAGCGGTACAGGCCATCCGCGTTGGCGTGGTCTTGGCCTGGTCGGTGCTCCACGGTGAAGTCCATTCCCTGCAGGGAAATGGACCAGCGCAAGAGTTTTGGGTTCTCCCCCCGCATCTGCATCAGCCACTGCAGGGGTCGATGGTCGGTTTGTACCCGGAAGTGGGTACCGAAGAGATAGGGCCGGAGCTTTTTGAGGGCCCACACCACTGCGAAGGCCTCCCTCTCGATGGTGCTCCAGCGCTGTTCTCGGGCCAGGAGATGTCGACTGATGAAGGCCACCGGCTGGTCATGACCTTCGGGGTTTAACTGAGAAAGAACGGCTCCGATGCCGTGGTCGGAGGCGTCGGTCTGTACCACGAATTCCCGACTGTAATCGGGGGCCTGGAGCACAGGGGCGGTGCACAGGGCGGCCTTCAGCTTCTCGAAGGCCGCTTGACAATCGGGGGTCCAGTTAATCCGCTTCGGTTGGTTCTTGGACGTGAGACCCGTGAGGGGCCCCACGATGCTGTCGTAGTCCTTCACGAACCGCCGGTAGTAGCCGGTGAGCCCCAAGAAGGCTCGGACCTCGGTCTGGGTGACGGGGGGCTGCCAGGACTGGATGGCAGCAATCTTAAGTTGCAGCGGGGACACCAGCCCGCTTCCCACTTGGTGCCCAAGGTAGGTCACGGACCCTTGGCCAATTTGGCACTTGCCGGCCTTAATTGTGAGGCCGGCCCGCTGGAGGGCCGGTAGGACCTCTTGGAGGTGACGGAGGTGGTCGGACCAGTGGCGGCTGTATACAGCGATATCGTCCAGGTAGGCAGCGCTGAACTCTTCGAGCCCTGCCAAGACCTGGTTCACGAGGCGTTGAAACGTGGCGGGGGCATTCTTCATGCCGAAGGGCATGACCTTGAATTGGTAGTGGCCATCGGGGGTAGAGAAGGCTGACCGTTCCTGAGCCCTGGGTGTGAGGCCGATCTGCCAGTAGCCCGCTGTTAGGTCGAAGATACTAAGGTAGCGGGCGGCCCCCAGCCGGTCGATCAGCTCGTCTGCTCGGGGAATCGGATGAGCGTCGGTCCGGGTGACAGCGTTCAAGCCCCGGTAGTCGACGCAGAATCTCAGTTCAGGTGCGGTGCCGGGGGCAGCGGCTTTGGGAACCAATACAACCGGGCTGGCCCAGGGACTGTCCGAGGGCTCGATGACCCCGATTGTGAGCATCTTGGCCACTTCCTCCTGTATGCAGGCCCGTACCCGATCTGGTACGCGGTAGGCCCGGTGTCGGACAGGGGGACTGTCCCCGGTGTCCACGTCGTGCAAACACCAAGGGGTGACCCCGGGGGTGAGGGAGAACAGGGCAGCGAACTGCAGCAGGAGGTTCCGGCAGCCCTGGCGTTGCTCCGAAGTGAGGGCGTCAGAGAGCCGGACCCCGTCCACGGAGCCGTCATTCTCCTGAGTCTTCAGGAGATCCGGGAGGGGTTCGGAGTCTTCCTCTGCACCACTGTCCGTAGCCATCAGGAGGCTGAGTTCTGAGCGCACAAAGTGTGGTTTGAGTCGGTTGGTGTGGAGGACCCGAAGGGGGTTCCGGGAGGTCCCCATGTCGATGAGGTAAGTGACGGGGCTTTTGCGCTCGACCACTTTGAAGGGCCCCGTCCACTTATCTTGCAAGGCACATGGTTCGGTGGGGGACATCACCCATACTTGTTGACCAGGCTCGAACTCAACGGAGGAGGCATTGTGATCATACCACCTCTTCATGTCCTCCTGGCTGGCCTCGAGGTTCGCCTTGGCCATCTCCCTGAAGCGCCGGGTCTGATTGCGTAGGGCCAGGATGTATTTGAAGACGTCTGGAGGGGTCTTTAGGGGGGCCATCTCCCAACCTTCCTTGACTAGGCTGAGGGGCCCTCGCACAGGGTGCCCGTACAGGAGTTCGAAAGGGCTAAAGCCGAGGGACTTCTGGGGGACTTCTCGGTAGGCGAAGAGGAGGCACGGGAGTAGTACATCCCACTGGCGACGGAGGGGCTCTTCCAATCCCCCAATCATCCCCTTGAGAGTGCGGTTAAAACGCTCCACTAGTCCGTTCCCTTGGGGGTGATAAGGGGTCGTGAATCTGTAGGTGACCCCGCATTGTTGCCAGAGGGACTTCATGTGTTTGGAGATAAAGTTCGTGCCTCGGTCGCTGACGACTTCTCGGGGGAAGCCTACCCGGGAGAAGATCCCCATTAGGGCCCGGCCAACCACCGGAGCTGTCACGGTCCGTAGGGGCACCGCCTCGGGGTAGCGGGTGGCATGGTCCACCAGTACTAAGATGAACCTGTGTCCTTGTGCCGTGCGGGGGTCCAGAGGCCCCACAATGTCTATCCCCACCCTCTCGAACGGGGTGGTGACCACCGGGAAGGGTTGCAGAGGGGCTTTCAGCTTCCGACCACTCTTCCCGCTGGCTTGGCATGTGGGGCAAGATCGGCAGTGGTTCAGGACGTCGTTCCTCATTTTCGGCCAGAAAAAGTGGGTCACTAGGCGGCTGTACGTTTTGTCCTGGCCCAGGTGTCCAGCCAGGGGGACATCGTGGGCCAGGTCGAGCAGAAAGTCTCTGAAGCGGAGAGGTACCACCAGTACTCGACCGGCCCCCAGCTCGGCGATTCTTTGCTCGCTGTAGAGCAGGTCGTTATCCCAGTAGACCCAGTGAGTTCCGGTGGAGTCCCCTGCGTTCTGGGCGCTGGCTTGTTGGCGGAGTCCCTCGAGGGAGGGACAGGTCTTTTGTTCCTGGCGGAACTGTTCTTGGGTGGGCCCCCCTTCTTGACACCACTGAGCCAGGTCAGGAAGGTCCTGGGGTTGCGCGTCCCCTTCGGTCGTCGGGTCTGGGAGGCTGGCCTCATCGTTGTCTTCTACTGGGGCGACCGGGGGCGGAGGTGCTGGCCATTCCGGTTCTTCTGATCGGGGGACGGCACGGGCGGCCATGGACCGGGTGGTTATGCAGGCCCAGTCCGGGAGGCCCAGCATTCCTAGGTGCTCTCTTCTCTCAACGGTGGCCCACGGGGAACTCTCGAGGTCATTCCCCAGGAGGCAGTCCACGGGGGCATCGTCCCGGACCGTCACCTTCAACAGGCCGGAGACCCCTCCCCATTCGAATGGGACGCAGGCCATTTGACACATACTCTCAGAGTTGTCTGCCGAGCGGACGGGGCAGAGAATGTTCGGCAGGATCTGTTCGGGCTTCACCAGGTGACAGCGGACGGCCGTCACACTGGCGCCTGTGTCACGCAAGGCCTCGGCTCGCTGTCCATTAATGGTCACCCACTGACCGTATTTCCTGGTGTTAGCGGGTAGGGGAGCCCGCGGGACCATGTCTCTTCCCCCTAAGCACGCCAGGACCATGGCGGCCGGTTCCCACTCTTGCTGGGCCGGCTCATACTCTTCTGGTTCCTCCGATAATTGCTCTTCCCCCAGGGCGGCGGCAGCTACCTGGCGGGGCTTGGGTGTTTGGTTCTGCGGGCAGCTCGGGTCATTGGCGGAGTGGCCGACTCGCTGGCATCGGTGGCACGTGACGTTGGCTCGGAACCCAGGACGCAACGGGGGGTTGCCCCGGCCGGCCGGAGGCGGGGTGCTGGCCACGGGTGTTGCTGGCAAGGCGTCTCTCCCTCGCCCCTGGCCCCCTCCTCCTCCCCGAGGACGGTGCTGGCCTTGGTTGCTTCTGTTCTGCTCGTGTGGCCCTTTCCGGCCCACTCGGGTGCTTTCCCATCGGTCAGCTTCGGCGGCGAGCTGCCGGGGGTCAGTCAGCTTACTGTCGAGGAGGTGCTGCCTGAGCTCGACGAAACAGTTGTTCGACAGGTGCTCCCATACCATAAGGTTAAAGAGTTGTTCGTAGGTGGTGACATGGCTCCCCTTGATCCAACCCTCGAAGGCACGGCTGAAATAGTTCACGTATTCTACCCAAGTTGTACCTGGGATCCGGGTGCAATCTCTGAACCTCTGGCGGTACATCTCGGGTGTGAGGCCGTAGCGGGTGAGGAGGGCAGCCTTCATGTGGTCGTAGGACGACATTTGGTGATCTGGGAGCTGCAGCAGGGCATCGCGACCCTCGTTGACGAACCTCCCCCATAGTCCGGCTCCCCAATCGCTCCGGTCGATCCGGTGGGAGGTCATGGCGATCTCGTAGGCTTTAAACCACTGTTGTATGTCGTCTTCTCGGACATACTCGCGGACAACATCCTTGGGGATGTGGACTTTTTTCTCGGTTGGCCCCGGGGTGTGCGGTCGCTCAGGCACCCCCAGTTCTTTACTCTGTTTCCGAAGTTCTATTTCCGCCAGTTGGCGCTCGTGTTCGAGTGTTATTCTCTTTTCCTCCAGCTCTCTCTGTCTCTGCTTTTCTTCTCGTTCTTCTCGGAGCCGCATGTGCTCTAGGTTGAGTTTCTGTTCGGCTAACTTGAGTTCCCCATCCATCTTGAGTCGTGCCATTTCCAACTCGTGCAATCTGGTTCTTTCTCTCTCTCGGATCTCCTCCTGCGAGAGGCCCGTTCCCCGCTCCTCGGGAGCCGTGGCGTTCCCCTCTGGTGCGACACTGTTTTGGTCGGAGGGTCCGGCGATCCCAGTTTCCGTCCACGACTCAAGGGCGTGCTTTAGATCCTCTTTGGTACTCAGGCCGGTGGTAGCAATGCCAAGTTCTATGCAGAATTGTTTCAGTTCGCGGTGGCTGTATTCTTCTAACTTATCCATTTGGAATTTCTCAGTGGAACCGCTATCTTTGGCTGACATCGTGGTTTTGTCGTGGGGTGAGCTACTCTCTGTACGATTACGCGTTGATTCGGATCGCGCCGCTGGCCACCAATGTTAGAAAGGTTAGACGGACCGGGAGGGTCGGCCGAGGTCAGGGGGAGAGGTCTCCGGGGAGAGCCGTCTCCAGCGATCGTACAGACAAGTAACTTCCCCCCCACAGACAGATACCACACAAGGATAAGATTCAGCGTTCTTTATAAGCACTTCTTAAGGTACGGTTGAATGGTACAAGGAGGTCTGGACTCAGGGGTCCCCTCGATTCAAGTCTCTCAAAGTAGGGAAGGGGGTAGCGGGACAGTCTGTTTACCAGTCAGGTAGTTCGGATGAGATGATGATTAGCTCACAATCCTCGAGCTTGGTGGTTTAGCTGGTACGGGCCGCGGCAGCGCCAGCAGGTCCCGGTCGAGATGGTCGGTACACGGTCCGCGGCAGCGCCAGCAGGTCCCGGAAAGATGGTCGATGTACGGTCCGCGGCAGCGCCAGCAGGTCCCGGTGAGGATGGTCGTTACAACGGGCCGCGGCAGCGCCAGCAGGTCCCGACGAGGATAGATGTTGCAGAAGGCCGCGGCAGCGCCAGCAGGCAGGACGAGGGTTCGCAGGATAGGGCTACGGCAGCGCCAGTAGTCCGTCAAGGCTGAGTTCTCTCGGTGTCTCTCGACTCCAGGATACAACTGCCTTCCTGCTCCGGAGTTGCCCAGTTATAGGGCAGGCGCCCTTTGATGTCCGGACCCTCGCACTTGGAGGTCGGAGGGCCCGGGATGAAGGTGTCCAGACACCCAGCAGGGGGTGGAGCCAGCGCCTGGGGGAGCTGGAGGCGATCGGCACCTGGCGGGGGAAGAGCTCTTGACGCTTCGTTCTCCCATTGACCTGCCAAGTGGTCCGCTCACCTCCTGGGTGGATGGTGGTGCCGGGATGTCGGGGCCGGCCAGGCCCGGGGTTAGGGTCGGGGCGAGGCCACGCGGCCTCGTGGTGCAGGGCCCAAGATGGTGGCTTGACCCGGCCGGGGAAGCCGGTGGGGCTGGGGCCCGTGATGAGTAGAGGTCCGAGGGCAGAAGATCCGTCGGGAGACGGGGTGCAGGTGCTTTTCGTGGGTTATGCCTGGCGGGCCGGAGCTCGGGCCCTGTCGTGCGGGGAGGGAGCAAGCCCTTCGTGTGGCCTGTCCAACAGATGGTATTGTTACCATAATGCTTAGATGTACCGCAAAGCGCACGGTGTCCTAAACCCAGAGCCACATTAAAAAAACTGGACAGTTAGTCGGTCTCCTTCATGTGGACTTGAACAAGAAGCTGAATCGGCTTGGGCATTTTAAAAATTTGATGTGGCAGAGGAGGGAATGTGACTCCCCAACCCGGAGCTGTATCATTTGGTGGTTAGGACTCCTAACTTTAGTACTACTAAACTGAGAAAAATCCTAACTTTAAGACTTTCGGTATTCACAGAAGGCATTTAGGAGTCCTAAAGTTAGGACTCCTAACTTCTGTGAATACCGAAATGAGTAAGTGCCTTCTGTGAATACCAAAATGGTAGTAAGTTTAGGAGTTTGTCTTAAGTTAGTTCTGTGAATCGGGCCCAGAGTGAGGTGCAGTGCAGAGTGAGGTGCAGAGTGAGGTGCAGAGTGAGGTGCAGAGTGAGGTGCAGTGCAGAGTGAGGTGCAGTGCAGAGTGAGGTGCAGAGTGAGGTGCAGTGAAGAGGGAGGTGCATAGTGAGGTGCAGAGTGAGGTGCAGAGTGAGGTGCAGTGAAGAGTGAGGTGCAGAGTGAGGTGCAGAGTGAGGTGCAGAGTGAGGTGTAGTGCAGAGTGAGGTGCAATAAAGAGTGAGGTGCAGAGTGAGGTGCAGTGAAGAGTGAAGAGCAGTAAAGGGTGAGGTGCAGTGAAGAGTGAGGTGCAGAGTGAGGTCCAGAGTGAGGTGCAGTGAAGAGTGAGGTGCAGAGTGAGGTGCAGAGTGAGGTGCAGTGCAGATTGAGGTCCAGTGAAGAGTGAGGTGCAGAGTGAGGTGCAGAGTGAGGTGCAGTGAAGAGTGAGGTGCAGAGTGAGGTGCAGTGAAGAGTGAAGAGCAGCGAAGAGTGGGGTGCAGTGAAGAGTGAGGTGCAGAGTGAGGTGCAGAGTGAGATGTAGTGCAGATTGAGGTCCAGTGAAGAGTGAGGTGCAGAGTGAGGTGCAGAGTGAGGTGCGTTGAAGAGTGAGGTGCAGAGTGAGGTGCGGTGAAGAGTGAGGTGCAGAGTGAGGTGCAGAGTGAGGTGCAGTGCAGAGTGAGGTCCAGTGAAGAGTGGGGTGCAGAGTGAGGTGCAGAGTGAGGTGCGGTGAAGAGTGAGGTGCAGAGTGAAGTGCAGAGTGAGGTGCGCTGAAGAGTGAGGTGCAAAGTGAGGTGCAGAGAGGTGCAGAGTGAGGTGCAGTGCAGAGTGAGGTGCAGAGTGAGGTGCAGAGTGAGGTGCGGTGAAGAGTGAGGTGCATAGTGAGGTGCAGAGTGAGGTGCAGAGTGAGGTGCGGTGAAGAGTGAGGTGCAGAGTGAGGTGCAGAGTGAGGTGCAGAGTGAGGTGCAGTGCAGAGTGAGGTCTAGTGAAGAGTGAGGTGCAGAGTGAGGTGCGGTGAAGAGTGAGGTGCAGAGTGAGGTGCGATGAAGAGTGAGGTGCAGAGTGAGGTGCAGAGTGAGGTGCAGGGTGAGGTCCAGTGAAGAGTGAGGTGCAGAGTGAGGTGCAGAGTGAGGTGCAGTGAAGAGTGAGGTGCAGAATGAGGTGCAGAGGGAGGTGCGGTGAAGAGTGAGGTGCAAAGTGAGGTGCAGAGTGAGGTGCAGAGTGAGGTGCAGTGCAGAGTGAGGTGCAGAGTGAGGTGCAGTGCAGAGTGAGGTACAGTGAAGAGTGAGGTGCAGAGTGAGGTGCAGAGTGACGTGCAGAGTGAGGTGTAGAGTGAGGTGCAGAGTGAGGTGCAGTGCAGAGTGAGGTGCAGTGAAGAGTGAGGTGCAGTGCAGAGTGAGGTGCAGTGTGAGGTGCAGTGAAGAGTGAAGTGCAGTGAAGAGTGAGGTGCAGAGTGAGGTGCAGTGAAGAGTGAGGTGCAGAGTGAGGTGCAGAGTGAGGTGCAGTGAAGAGTGAGGTGCAGTGAAGAGTGAGGTGCAGAGTGAGGTGCAGTGAAGAGTGAGGTGCAGTGAAGAGTGAGGTGCAGAGTGAGGTGCAGTGAAGAGTGAGGTGCAGAGTGAGGTGCAGAGTGAGGTGCAGTGCAGAGTGAGGTGCAGTGAAGAGTGAGGTGCAGAGTGAGGTGCAGTGAAGAGTGAGGTGCAAAGTGAGGTGCAGTGAAGAGTGAGGTGCAGAGTGAGGTGCAGTGAAGAGTGAGGTGCAGTGATGCAGTCTGAGTACTGCAGACTGAACCATTACAGAAGGTCCTGGGGAGAGACATTCTTCAGAGACTTCTGAATGGTAGGAAACAGAGAAAGAGGACAATGTGCTCCGCAGTTTTGGAGTTGTCATCTATCATGATCTTTCTCTGTTGTGACATGTGGACTCAGCGGCCAGGGTAGGATCAGGGCCAAGGAGTGATGACCAGAGACTGAGGGACAGATGTACAAGCCCTTAGAACACTTTTGCGCCACCGTTGCATCACTTTCGCGATGCAGCGGCAGCGTAAAAATGCGGCCCATTAACACAGTGATGCGTCTCGGGAGATGTGTCACCTTGTAAAGCCCTGCGTGACATTATACCTGTGTCAGGTGTAATGTATGCGGGGTGGGCGTTCCTACGTAAGAAAACCTCGTAAAAGTGACACCGTGATATCTATGAGATTTCACTGCACCACTTCTAGGACGCCACTGCGTCAAAACATGGTGCCTGCTTGGAGCACGCGTAGGGAGTGACGCAGCACAATGAGGATGGTCCTCCCCATGCATTGCTGGAATTGCGTCGTGCTTGCGACACAACTCCAGCAATGCGTGACTTTTGCCCAACAGATGCATCAGAATTTCTGACGCATCTGTCGATCCTTGAGCCATGGTGTTCCGTATTATAAATACGGCGCTCCATAGTGGCGCAAGGGTTTCTCAGGGTGGTGCAGGGAAACTGACGCATCTCTACAGATGTGTTGCTTCCTTATTAATCTGCCCCTGAGTGCGAGACGATCCTTTGTAGAAACCAGCATGACCCCGCTGTGTCTTTGCGGATTTTGATGGCGCTGCAGGACGTCCATTCAGTTATTAGCAACACGCAATCTTTAACTTTGACAAATCCTTTGATGACTGCGTCATCAGGGGAAAACAAATGTGGGTATACTCAACATATCCTAAGGAACAAAGTCTAAGGGAAGGGAAGAGCCGAGCACGTGGATGGACCATTATGTTGAAAGGTGTGGGGCCCTTGGACTATCTTTGATGGACTCCATCACTCCCACGACTGATATGCATATGGCTCGGTCCATTCTGAGGTGCATGCTGGGTTAAAGAAGGATGGTATGGGGTGCTACCCCGAGGGGTCACCAGTGGGTGGACAAATGGCAAACATCCCTCCCTGACCTTGAGCGCCTGATTTCTGAGCATACATTAGAGAGGCATTATATACATTAAGTGCCTTGGTGAGGGGGCAGGGGCAGAGCAGAACACTCTGGGGGCACTGGGTCAAGACGGGGGCTGCATTGATTAATGATCAAAGGGAAGGAAAGGTCTCCCACAGAATGAAAAAGAGTTTGTTGAGTTTAGGATGTATAGAAGGAGGTATAGAAGGATGTATAGAAGGAGGTATAGAAGGAGGTATAGAAGGATGTATAGAAGGAGGTATATAAGGATGTATAGAAGGTTGTATAGAAGGAGGTATAGAAGGAGGTATAGAAGGAGGTATAGAAGAATGTATAGAAGAATGTATAGAAGGAGGTATAGAAGGATGTATAGAAGGAGGTATAGAAAGAGGTATAGAAGGATGTATAGAAGGAGGTATAGAAGGGGGTATAGAAGGATGTATAGAAGGAGGTATAGAAGGATGTATAGAAGGATGTATAGAAGGAGGTATAGAAGGAGGTATAGAAGGATGTATAGAAGGAGGTATAGAAGGATGTATAGAAGGAGGTATAGAAGGATGTATAGAAGGAGGTATAGAAGGGGGTATAGAAGGGGGTATAGAAGGATGTATAGAAGGAGGTATAGAAGGATGTATAGAAGGAGGTATAGAAAGAGGTATAGAAGGATGTATAGAAGGAGGTATAGAAGGGGGTATAGAAGGATGTATAGAAGGAGGTATAGAAGGATGTATAGAAGGATGTATAGAAGGAGGTATAGAAGGAGGTATAGAAGGATGTATAGAAGGAGGTATAGAAGGATGTATAGAAGAATGTATAGAAGAATGTATAGAAGGAGGTATAGAAGGATGTATAGAAGGAGCTATAGAAAGAGGTATAGAAGGATGTATAGAAGGAGGTATAGAAGGGGGTATAGAAGGATGTATAGAAGTAGGTATAGAAGGATGTATAGAAGGATGTATAGAAGGAGGTATAGAAGGAGGTATAGAGGGAGGTATAGAAGGAGGTATAGAAGGAGGTATAGAAGGAGGTATAGAAGGATGTATAGAAGAATGTATAGAAGGAGGTATAGAAGGAGGTATAGAAGGAGGTATAGAAGGAGGTATAGAAGAAATAGCTGAAGGAGTTCTTGGTTGTTTAGGTGATGAATAGACTTGGAATTGTTTTTTGATTTTCCTCACGATGCATTGAAGGAGAGCACTAATGAGGGTTTGGGAGGGCTGTTGAAATGTATGGATCAAGTCCCGGGGGGGGGGGGGCATGCTTTGGAGATTCTACTGGAGAAATAGGCTGCCTTGGCTTCTCATGACTTCTTCTTGTAAGTTTCTGTTGTAATCTACACTTGGTACGCCCTGCCCACCCCCCTGCCCTCCTCCCCCTTGGTTGGTGCCAGGCAAGAATGCATGAACATCTCACAGCTGCCTCCAGCTGACTGGAACCTGTGATGGTGTGAAGATGGAATAAAGAAGAGTCTTCTGATTACTACGTGCACCTCGTCTTTGTAACAGTTTCCTTCCCTAAGTTTTAGTTTGGTGGAGTCAGTTTAATTATCTCTCCTTAAATCTCTAACTTCTCAGAATGAACTTTCTTTCTAAGTGTGGTCCTACCAGGGGGCAGAGGGGTTAATTGCATTAGTTAGAGACATTAGGTACCTGCATTAGTTGCAGATAGGGACAATACCGCCCCCTCCTGGTCATACCTCCAAACAACAATGTTGGAGAACATAACAGTAAATGTGAACATAACGGTCACTGTGGGGAATGTAGCGGTAAATGTGGAGAACCTAATGGTATGTGTGGAGAACATGAGGGTCAATGTGAATATGACTGTAAATGTGGAGAACATAACATTAAATGTGTAGAATATCACTGTGAATAGATAGGGGTGAGAGCTGCACAGAATAGAAAGGAAGCCAGTGAGGGATAGGTAGTTTGTGTATGAAGTGGTAAACTCTATGTAGAGGAGCAGAAGGAGTGTGAGAGAAAGAAGGGGAGAGCAGGCCACAGACGCATAAAGAGGGAGCACCTGTGTACGCAGAAGACACCCCAAGAAGAGAAGCTGAGCATGGGTTTGAGGTACGGCAACCTGGAAAAGGCACAGGAAAGAAACTGCTGGAACACTTGAAGTGAACCACATGAGAGAGACAGGAAGAGTGAGTGAGAGAGCGAGAGAGAGGGGTGGGAGAGAGTAAGAGAGAGAGAGAGAAAGAGAAAGAGAGAGGGAGGGAGGGAGAGTAAGAGAATGTAAAGAAGGAAGCATGTGTGAGCAGGCGGTATAGAGAGGAGAGGGGGTGTGAGGGAGGGATGAGAGAGGCCAGTGGGATTGTAAGATGAGAGGGGGTAGTGGCAGTGAGAGGGGCAGTGGTTGTGTGGGAGAGAGATAATAGGGTTGGTGAAAGTGAGTGGGAAAGATGGGTTGTATTGGAATTGTTGGTTGTGGAATTGTGTGGCGTGGAATTGTGTGGTATGGTGTGGAGTTGAAATATGTGGCGTGGTGTGTTGAGGCATTATGTGGATAGCAATTAAATGGTATTAAGTGTACTAGATCTATGTAGAGTCAAAATGTGTATTAAGGAGTTTATTATGTGGAATGGTATTGTGTCTTGTGGAGTGGCATCTCGTAGAGTTGAATTATGTGGTGTGCTGTTGAATGTCGTGGCCTGATGTGAAAATCTGTGGTGTGGATTGTGGGTATGTGGTGTGTTGTGGAATTGTGTTGTGCATTTGAAATATATTGTTTTAAGTGGAATTATGTGGTGTGTATTGGAAATGTTTGGAGTTCAATCGTGTTGCCTGGAACTATGAGGGGATGAGTGAAAGTATGCTTATTGGAAGTATGTGTCATGGTGTGGAGAGCATTTATGCGGATTGCTGGAATGTGACATGCAGTGCATTTATGTGGGGTGGATTTATGTTGTATTGAGTAGGGTGCAATTATGTGGAGTTTGAATTTGCTGCACTGAGTGGTATTATGTGGAATGTAGTTATGTTGTGTGGTGTAGAATTTTGTGGCATTGAATTGTTAGGTGTTGTATGGAGTTATGTGGGATGGTTTGGAGTGGTATTATGTGGCATGGTGTGGAGTAGTATTATATATGGTTTGGAATTATGTGGCTTGTTGGGAAGTTTATTGTTGTGCAATCCCAATAGGTCTTGCTTTTTTTAGAGAGATAGAGCTATTGGCATTGTAAATGAAAATGTCTTTTACCAATGTTCTATGGATTAGAGTGGATGTATGTCGTGTGAAGTGGAATTATGTGGGTTGGTATTGTTAGTTGTGGGATTGTGTAGTGTGGAGTGGATGTGTACAGTGGAATTATGTGGCATGGTGTGCAGTGGAATTATGTGGATAGTAATTATGTAGTTTTGAGTGTACTGAAATTATGTGAGCTGGGATTTTGTGTTGGAAAGACTGGAAGGGCTGGGGCAGTGTTAGTAGAATGGCAAAGCTTGCTTGACGTGCAACTCACTCCCACTGTAAAAGCTGAAAACTGTTGTGCCTTTTATTAAAAGTAAAAGATCCATGTTACTGCGTTGGATGTACTGGATGGGCTGGGACAGTGTCAGTGGCACGCTTAAAGTGCAGTTTACTGGAAAGTGCAAAAAATATGGTGGCTTTTAGAACTAAGGGGCATATTATCAAGCACGGTGTTGAAATTATCGCCGCTTTAGCGGCAGAAAACTGCCGCTAAAACGGCGATAATCGGCTTGATAATATGCTCTATGAAATTCCAATTGAAGCCCATGTTAGATGTGAAGGGCGTCTAACATGTGCTTCAATTGGAATTGCATGGAGCATATTATCAAGCCCATTATCGCCGTTTTAGCGGCAGATTTCTGGCGCTAAAGCGGCGATAATGTTATCGCCTGGCTTGATAATATGCCCCAACATATGCTAAAGTTTGTGCCTGCACACAGAGCACACATAAGGAGGGCTGCACAGTTTGTAATCAGTAGTTGCACATAATCTAGCTCTTAATGCAAACAGTAAGGTCTAAACACAGCTGTTTGCTGCCATTCACAAACCATAAAGTGCCACAAGGCCACGTGACACTCGTAAGGTGCATTGTTGAAGGCAAACGATCGGGCTTTAATGGAATAACACTTTGAAAGTACTCGATGTGTTTGTGTGAGCTCCACACCACAAAACATGATCTCCGGCACGTGTCAAAAGTACATTCTAATCATCAGCAAGTGATGCTGTGGCGAAGTTGTGAAAGTGCCGCCCTTTGTAATCACACCTTCCTGTCTGGCACAGGCCCTCTTGCAAAGGAATTCCCAAAGATGCTGTTATCCTTGACGAATGACTTAAATTGACATTTATTTCATTGATGTATCTCCTGCTTTTTAGGAACAGACCTAGGGGCATATCAGCAACGAGGCGATAGAAAATTATCGCCGCTTTTGCGTCCGTTTTCGGACGAAAAGCGGCGATAATTTTAGCGCCTAATCAGCAAGGTCACGCTAGCGCGTGAAACCTTGCATTAGCGCCTGTTTTTTGAACGCCCATCTTTGCATCTCTAATGAGATGCAAAGTGGGCGTTCCTGCCCAGAATAATGGGAGAAATGTCGCTAAGCGACATTTCTCCTATTATCAAGCCTCACACAAAGCAGCAGAGCGACAAGAAAAGTAGCGATAATCCCTGTTATCGCCACTTTCCTTATGCCTGCTTTGAAACTGACTTAGCCATGAAATCCTATGGAAAGAGGATATCATGGCTAAGTATGGGGCATATCAACAAGGGCTTTATCTCTGCTTTTTTGGCTTTAAAAGTCAAAAAAGCAGAGATAAAACTAGCACCCTATCAACAACAGGGTGCTAACATGCAAATTTGCATGTTAGCACCCTTTTACTCTACGCTTCCCCTTGCATCTCTAATGAGATGCAAAGGGGGCGTTCCAGAGTAAAATAATAGGAGAAATGTCGCTAAGCGACATTTCTCCTATTATCAAGAATGTCGCTAACCCTGTTAGAGACAAAAAAAGCAGAGCTAACCACGGTTAACGCTGCTTTTTTACGTCTGGTATTTTTCAGACTTAGCCATGATATCCTATGGAAGGAAGATATCATGGCTAAGTTTGCCTGTCCCTATCAACAAGGTAACGTGAGATTATCGCTGGGTTTCCAGCGATAATCTCACGTTAGCCTGTTAGCGTGAGGATTTTTATCACTATTGAGATAAGCGTTGCTAATAGCACGCTATCTCAGCGATAAAAATTCACGCTAGCCGGCGATAATTATCCTAGCGCTAAGAGCGCTGAGCGATAATTATCGCCGGTTGTTGTTGATATGCCCCGTAGTGAGGCCCTATCAGCAAGTTTTCGCCAAAAGTTGTGCGATTATCGCTGGATTTCCAGCAAAAATCGCACATTTGGCAGCTTGCGATCTGAATTTTATCGCTTTGGAGATAAGCGTCGCTGATAGCACGCTATCTCTGCTATAAAATTCAGCGCTAGCCGGCGATAATTATCCTCACGCTAAGAGCGCTTAGCGATAATTATCGCCGGCCCTTGCTGATATGCCCCCTATTTCGTTTGTTTGCACACACACAATATTATTGTAGGAAAGCGCATGATAAGATCTGAGCAGACGAGGGAGCGCCACGGCTGACCCTCTGCACATCTCACTGTGATGAGCACAGGCTGAGGCCTTCAACCCGTGTGCCAAGGGCTATTCTTGGCTCACTTCCTTGTAGGGCTGGGCGTGTGAAAGGGGCGTGGCTTCCCCTTCTTATCTATACTATCATTGCAAGCGTTACCCTGAAGCTACCGATCACAACTGGAAAGAAAAGAGAGGAAAGAAACAGCGCCGGGATTCCTGCTCACTGGGGCTGCAGCGTGAGTCAGGAACACAAGCCTCCTCCTCACGGAATGGAAGGTGTTTCCGCCCAAGTGCACCGTGTGAAACACTGTGCACAGGACGCCCTCTGCGCGACTCTGGCTGGAGGGCCTTTGGTGGCGGCTAGCAGTCATGTTTTATCGTGAGCACACAGGCACGCCTCTGCCTTCAATGATGTCATTCGCTTCTGCCTTCAATGACGTCAGTCGTCTCTGCCTTCAATGCCATCAGTCGCCTCTGCCTTCAATGACGTCAGTCGCCTCTGCCTTCAATGACGTCAGTCGCCTCTGTCTCCTCTCCCTTCAATGACGTCAGTCGCCTCTGCCTTCAATGACGTCAGGCCTCTGCCTTCAATGATGTCAGTCGCCTCTGCCTCCTTCAATGACGTCAGGCCTCTGCCTTCAATGACGTCAGGCCTCTGCCTTCAATGAGGTCAGTCGCCTCCGCCTTCAATGACGTCCGGCCTCTGCCTTCAATGACATCAGTCGCCTCCGTCTTGTCTCTGCCTTCAATGACGTCAGTCAGTTAGCGGGGACCCAGCAACCCCCTAGTCGCACCACGGCACGGGATCCAAGCTTCCCGCAAGTTTAATTTATGGTTATGATATAGAATGTCTTATTCGGAGGGGCCCAGTGCGGTCATGCCATTGTCTATTATTCGATGACTGGAATTTGGGCCACGTCCAGTGCAAGCAGGGTGGGACTAGTGCATAACAGGTACATGTAACATGTAAGTCTCTGTGGTGGGGCGAATAAGGGATGCTTGGTCTGCACGCAGGGGCAGGCGATTTCTTTGTGGGCTTAGCTCTGCAGGCTACCTTGCGCCCTGGTTTTAACAGACTAGGATATGCAGTGAAATGTGTGGCAGGCATGCGCCTAGAGATGGGTCTTCCGAGACATCTATACCTGGTTTAGTTCCTGGCTATGGAGTGGCGGCGTGACACTCTGGTGTTGGAGGTGGTCATCCGGCTGGCAGGCCTTCTAGATGTAGGTTTCTAGCTCGGGCATGTCCAAGTAAGTGTTCAGGTGCCAGAAGTCAGCCCTGGGATACAATTTCAGGCCTGTGGAGCGGCAGAAATGTAAGGGGCTTGTGTTGGACCTCTTGTTTAGAGCGGGTAGGCGGCACCCACCAGTTCCTTGTTTTGGCTGCCAGGGTTTGCCCTTCCAGTGAGAAGTGGTTTAGGGCCATGGAAGAGATCTTGTGGGTCCGCAACCAAGCCAGCGCAACATGGGTTAGGTTCAGAGACAGAGATGGCCACTGATTATCAGAAAGTGGCAGTGTTAGACGGACCGGGAGGGTCGGCCGAGGACAAGGGGAGAGGTCTCCGGGGAGAGCCGTCTCCAGCGATCGTACAGATAAATAACTTCCCCCCCACAGACAGACACCACACCAGGAGAAGATTTAGCGTTCTTTATAGGCAATTTCTTAAGGTACGATGAAAAGGTACAGGGAGGTCTGGACTCAGGGGTCCCCTCGATTCAAGTTTCTCAGGATGGGGAAAAGGGGGTAGCGGGACAGTCTGGTTACCAGTCTGGTAGTTGAGGTGATATGGTGGATAGCTCACAATCCTCGAGCTCAGGGTTTTCGCTTGGACGGGCCGCGGCAGCGCCAGCAGGTCCCGGTGAAGAGGGTCGAAACACGGTCCGCGGCAGCGCCAGCAGGTCCCGGTGAAGATGGTCGAAACACGGTCCGCGGCAGCGCCAGCAGGTCCCGGTGAAGATGGTCGAAACACGGTCCGCGGCAGCGCCAGCAGGTCCCGGTGAAGATGGTCCATACACGGTCCGCGGCAGCGCCAGCAGGTCCCGGTGAAGATGGTTGTTACAACGGACCGCGGCAGCGCCAGCAGGTCCCGATGAGGATGGATGTTGCAGAAGGCCGCGGCAGCGCCAGCAGGCAGGTCGATAGTTCCCAAGGCAGGGCTACGGCAGCGCCAGTAGTCCGTCAAGGCTGAGTTCTCTCGGTGTCTCTCGACTCCAGGATACAACTGCCTTCCTGCCCCGGAGCTGCCCTAGTTATAGGACTGGCGCCCTTTGATGTCCGGACCCTCGCACTTGGAGGTCGGAGGGTCCGGGATGAAGGTGTCCAGACGCCCAGCAGGGGGTGGAGCCAGCGCCTGGGGGAGCTGGAGGCGATCGGCACCTGGCGGGGGAGAGCCCTTGACGCTTCGTTCTCCTATTGACCTGCCAAGTGGTCCGTTCACCTCCTGGGTGGATGGTGGTGCCGGGATGTCGGGGCCGGCCAGGCCCAGGGTTAGGGTCGGGTGGAGGCCACGCGGCCTCGTGGCGCAGGGCCCAAGATGGCGGCTTGATCCGGCCAGGGGAGCCGGTGGTGGTTCGGTCCCGTGATACATGGAGGTCCGGGGGCAGGAGTTCCGTCGGGAGACGGGGTGCGGGTGATTCTTGTGGGTAACACCTGGCGGGCCGGGGCTTGGGCCCTGTCATGCGGGGAGGGAGCAAGCCCTTCGTGTGGCCTGTCCAACATGCGTCCCCCCCAGCTGAAGGCGGGGAGAGTCACCCATCTTCCTGGGGACTCTCCTCGTCGAGGCGGAAAAAGCGTGACAGGCCATCTGCGTTGCCGTGGTCTTGGCCCGGTCGATGTTCCACGGTGAAGTCCATTCCCTGCAGGGAGATGGACCAGCGCAATAGTTTTGGGTTCTCCCCCCGCATCTGCATCAGCCACTGCAGGGGTCGATGGTCGGTTTGTACCCGGAAGTGGGTACCGAAGAGATAGGGCCGGAGCTTTTTGAGGGCCCACACCACTGCGAAGGCCTCCCTCTCGATCGTGCTCCAGCGCTGTTCTCGGGCCAGGAGACGTCTGCTGATGAAGGCCACCGGCTGGTCATGACCCTCGGGGTTCAGCTGGGAAAGAACCGCTCCGATGCCGTGGTCGGAGGCGTCTGTCTGTACAATGAATTCCCGACTGTAATCGGGGGCCTGGAGCACAGGGGCGGTGCACAGGACGGCCTTCAGCTTTTCAAAGGCCGCTTGACAGTCGGGGATCCAGTTAATCCGCTTCGGCTGGTTTTTGGACGTGAGACCCGTGAGGGGCCCCACAATGCTGCCGTAGTCCCTCACGAACCGCCGGTAGTAGCCGGTGAGCCCCAAGAAGGCTCGGACGTCGGTCTGGGTGACGGGGGGCTGCCAGGACTGGATGGCAGCAATTTTAAGTTGCAGCGGGGCCACCAGCCCGCTTCCCACCTGGTGCCCGAGGTAGGTCACGGACCCTTGACCAATTTGGCATTTGCCGGCCTTAATCCTGAGGCCGGCCCGCTGGAGGGCCTGCAGGACCTCTTGGAGGTGGAGGAGGTGGTCGGACCAGTGGCGGCTGTACACAGCGATATCGTCCAGGTAGGCGGCGCTGAACTCTTCGAGCCCCGCCAAGACCTGGTTCACTAGACGTTGAAACGTAGCGGGGGCATTCTTCATGCCGAAGGGCATGACCTTGAAGTGGTAGTGGCCATCGGGGGTAGAGAAGGCGGACCGTTCCTGGGCCCGGGGTGTGAGACCGATCTGCCAGTAGCCCGCTGTTAGGTCGAAGATGCTGAGGTAGCGGGCGGCCCCCAGCCGGTCGATCAATTCATCCGCTCGGGGGATAGGATGAGCGTCGGTCCGGGTGACAGCGTTCAAGCCCCGGTAGTCGACGCAGAATCTCAGTTCAGGAGTGGTGCCGGGGGCAGCGGCTTTGGGGACCAGTACAACCGGGCTGGCCCAGGGGCTGTCCGAGGGCTCGATGACCCCGATCGTGAGCATTTTGGCTACTTCCTCTTGGATGCAGGCCCGTACCCGATCTGGCACGCGGTAGGCCCGGTGTCGGATAGGGGGACTGTCCCCGGTATCCACGTCGTGCAAGCACCAAGGGGTGATCCCGGGGGTGAGGGAGAACAGTGTAGCGAACCGCAGCAGGAGGTCCCGGCAGCCCTGGCGTTGCTCTGGGGTGAGGGCATCGGAGAGCCGGACCCCGTCCACGGAACCGTCGTTCTCCTGAGTCTTCAGGAGATCCGGGAGGGGCTCGGAGTCTTCCTCCGCCCCACTGTCCGTAGCCATCAGGAGGCTGAGTTCTGAGCGCACAAAGTGCGGTTTGAGTCTGTTGGTGTGGAGGACCCGAAGGGGTTCCGGGGGGTCCCCATGTCGATGAGGTAAGTGGCGGGGCTTTTGCGCTCGACCACTTTGAAGGGCCCCGTCCACTTATCTTGCAAGGCACATGGTTCGGTGGGGGACATCACCCACACTTGTTGACCAGGTTCGAACTCGACGGAGGAGGCATTTTGATCGTACCATTTTTTCATGTCCTCCTGACTGGCCTCGAGGTTCGCCTTGGCCATCTCCCTGAAGCGCCGGGTCTAATTGCGTAGGGCCAGGAGGTACTTGAAGACGTCTGGAGGGGTCTTTAGGGGGGCCATCTCCCAACCTTCTTTGACTAGGCTGAGGGGCCCTTGCACAGGGTGCCCGTACAGGAGTTCGAAAGGGCTAAAGCCGAGGGACTTCTGGGGAACTTCTCGATAGGCGAAGAGGAGGCACGGGAGTAGTACATCCCACTGGCGACGGAGGGGCTCTTCCAATCCCCCAATCATCCCCTTGAGGGTGCGGTTGAATCGCTCCACTAGTCCGTTCCCTTGGGGGTGATAGGGGGTCGTGAATCGGTAGGTGACCCCGCACTGTTGCCAGAGGGACTTCATATATTTTGAGATAAAGTTTGTGCCTCGGTCGCTGACGACTTCTCGGGGGAAGCCCACCCGGGAGAAGATCCCTATTAGGGCCCGGCCAACCACCGGAGCTGTTACAGTTCGTAGGGGCACCGCCTCGGGGTAGCGGGTGGCGTGGTCCACCAGTACTAGGATGAACCTATGTCCTTGTGCCGTGCGGGGGTCCAGGGGCCCCACAATGTCTATCCCTACCCTCTCGAACGGGGTGGTGACCACTGGGAAGGGTTGCAGAGGGGCTTTTAGCTTACGGCCGCTCTTCCCACTGGCCTGGCACGTGGGGCAGGACCGGCAGTGGTTAAGGACGTCGTTCCGCATCTTCGGCCAGAAAAAGTGGGTCACTAGGCGACTGTAGGTTTTGTCCTGGCCCAGGTGTCCAGCCAGGGGGACATCGTGGGCCAGAGTTAGTAGGAAGTCTCTGAAGCGGAGAGGTACCACCAGCACTCGACTGGCCCCTATCTCCACGATTCTTTGTTCGCTGTATAGCAGGTCGTTATCCCAATAGACCCAATGAGTTCCGGTGGAGTCCCCTGCGCTCTGGGCGCTGGCTTGCTGGCGGAGTCCCTCGAGGGAAGGGCAGGTCTTTTGCTCCTGGCGGAATTGTTCTTGGGTGGGCCCCCCTTCTTGACACCACTGAGCCAGGCCGGGAAGGTCCGGGGGTTGAGCGACCCCTTCGGCCGTTGGTTCTGGGGGGTCGGCACCGTCGTTGTCCTCTACTGGTGCGACCGGGGGCGGAGGTGCTGGCCATTCTGGTTCTTCTGGTCGGGGGACGGCACGGGCGGCCATGGACCGGGTGGTTATGCAGGCCTAGTCCGGGAGGCCCAGCGTCCCCAGTTGCTCTCTTCTTTCGACGGCGGCCCACGGGGAACTCTCAAGGTCATTCCCCAGGAGGCAGTCCACGGGGGCATCATCCCGGACCGTCACCTTCAACAGGCCGGAGACCCCTCCCCATTCGAAGGGGACGCAGGCCATTTGACACAGACTTTCGGAATTGTCGGCTGAGCGGACAGGGCAGAGAATGTTCGGCAGGATCTGTTCGGGCTTCACCAGGTGACAGCGGACAGCCGTCACACTGGCGCCTGTGTCACGTAAGGCTTCGGCCCGACTCCCATTAATGGTCACCCACTGGCCATATTTCCGGGTGTTGGCGGGTAGGGGAGCCCGCGGGACCATGTCTTTTACCCCTAGGCACGCTAGAACCATGGCGGCCGGTTCCCACTCTTGCTGGGCCGGCTCATATTCTTCCTGTTCCTCGGATATTCGTTCTTCCCCCAGGGCGGCGGCAGCTACCTGGCGGGGCTTTGGTGTTTGGTTCTGCGGGCAGCTCGGGTCATTGGCATAGTGGCCGACTCGCTGGCATCGGTGGCACGTGACGTTGGCTCGGAACCCGGGTCGCATCGGAGGGTTGCCCCGGCCGGCCGGGGGCAGGGTGCTGGCCGCGGGTGTGGCCGGGATGGTGTCTCTCCCTCGCCCCTGGCCTCCTCCTCCTCCCCGAGGACGGTGCTGACCTTGGTTGTTTCGGTTTTGCTCGTGTGGTCCTCTCCGGCCCACTCGGGTGCTTTCCCATCGGTCAGCTTCGGCGGCGAGTTGCCGTGGGTCCGTCAATTTACTGTCGAGGAGGTGCTGCCTGAGCTCGAAGAAGCAGTTGTTCGACAGGTGCTCCCATACCATAAGATTAAAGAGTTGCTCGTAGGTCGTTACGTGGCTTCCCTTGATCCAACCCTCGAAGGCTCGGCTGAAATAGTTGACGTATTCCACCCAAGTTGTACCCGGGATCCGGGTGCAGTCTCTGAACCTCTGGCGGTACATCTCGGGTGTGAGTCCGTAGCGGGTGAGGAGGGCAGCCTTCATGTGGTCGTAGGATGACATCTGGTGATCTGGGAGCTGCAGTAGGGCATCGCGGCCTTCGTTGACGAACCTCCCCCATAGGCCGGCTCCCCAATCACTCCGGTCGATCCGGTGGGAGGTCATGGCGATCTCGTAGGCTTTGAACCACTGTTGTATGTCGTCCTCTCGGACATACTCTCGGACAACATCCTTGGGGATGTGGACTTTTTTCTCGGTTGCTCCCGGGGTGTGCGGTCGCTCAGGCACCCCCGGTTCTTTATTCTGTTTCCGAAGTTCTATTTCCGCCAGTTTGCGCTCGTGTTCGAGTGTCATTCTTTTTTCCTCGAGCTCTCTCTGTCTCTGTTTTTCTTCCCGTTCTTCTCGGAGCCGCAGATGTTCTAGGTTTAGTTTTTGCTCGGCTAACTTTAGTTCCCCGTCCATCTTGAGTCGTGCCATTTCCAACTCATGTAATCGGGTTCTTTCCCTTTCTTGGATCTCCTCCTGCGAGAGGCCCGTTCCCCGCTCCTCAGGAGCCATGGCGTTCCCCTCTGGTGCGACACTGTTTTGGTCGGAGGATCCGGCGACCCCGGTTTCTGCCCACGACTCAAGGGCGCGCTTCAAATCGTCTTTGGTACTCAGGCCGGTGGTAGCAATGCCTAGTTCCATGCAGAATTGTTTAAGTTCGCGGTGGCTATATTCTTCCAACTTATCCATTTGGAACTTTTCAGTGGAACCGCTATCTTTGGCTGACATCGTGGTTTTGTCGTGGGGTGAGCTACTCTCTGTACGATTACGCGTTGATTCGGATCGCGCCGCTGGCCACCAATGTTAGACGGACCGGGAGGGTCGGCCGAGGACAAGGGGAGAGGTCTCCGGGGAGAGCCGTCTCCAGCGATCGTACAGATAAATAACTTCCCCCCCACAGACAGACACCACACCAGGAGAAGATTTAGCGTTCTTTATAGGCAATTTCTTAAGGTACGATGAAAAGGTACAGGGAGGTCTGGACTCAGGGGTCCCCTCGATTCAAGTTTCTCAGGATGGGGAAAAGGGGGTAGCGGGACAGTCTGGTTACCAGTCTGGTAGTTGAGGTGATATGGTGGATAGCTCACAATCCTCGAGCTCGGTGTTCTCGCTTGGACGGGCCGCGGCAGCGCCAGCAGGTCCCGGTGAAGATGGTCGAAACACGGTCCGCGGCAGCGCCAGCAGGTCCCGGTGAAGATGGTCGAAACACGGTCCGCGGCAGCGCCAGCAGGTCCCGGTGAAGATGGTCGAAACACGGTCCGCGGCAGCGCCAGCAGGTCGCGGTGAAGATGGTCGATACACGGTCCGCGGCAGCGCCAGCAGGTCCCGGTGAAGATGGTTGTTACAACGGACCGCGGCAGCGCCAGCAGGTCCCGATGAGGATGGATGTTGCAGAAGGCCGCGGCAGCGCCAGCAGGCAGGTCGATAGTTCCCAAGGCAGGGCTACGGCAGCGCCAGTAGTCCGTCAAGGCTGAGTTCTCTCGGTGTCTCTCGACTCCAGGATACAACTGCCTTCCTGCCCCGGAGCTGCCCTAGTTATAGGACTGGCGCCCTTTGATGTCCGGACCCTCGCACTTGGAGGTCGGAGGGTCCGGGATGAAGGTGTCCAGACGCCCAGCAGGGGGTGGAGCCAGCGCCTGGGGGAGCTGGAGGCGATCGGCACCTGGCGGGGGAGAGCCCTTGACGCTTCGTTCTCCCATTGACCTGCCAAGTGGTCCGTTCGCCTCCTGGGTGGATGGTGGTGCCGGGATGTCGGGGCCGGCAAGGCCCAGGGTTAGGGTCGGGTGGAGGCCACGCGGCCTCGTGGCGCAGGGCCCAAGATGGCGGCTTGATCCGGCCGGGGGAGCCGGTGGTGGTTCGGTCCCGTGATACATGGAGGTCCGGGGGCAGGAGTTCCGTCGGGAGACGGGGTGCGGGTGATTCTTGTGGGTAACACCTGGCGGGCCGGGGCTTGGGCCCTGTCATGCGGGGAGGGAGCAAGCCCTTCGTGTGGCCTGTCCAACAGGCAGGGCTATTCGGAACCAATGTAAAGGGACACAGATAGAGTTCTTGCAGGACTATCTTGTCTGGGTTATGCAGGAGTGTTGGACAGGCCACATGAAGGGCTTGCTCCCTCCCCGCATGACAGGGCCCAAGCCCCGGTCCTCCAGGTGTTACCCACAGAAACAACCCGCACCCCGTCTCCAGACGGAACTCCTGCCCCCGGACATCTCTGTATCATGGGGCCGAACTACTACCGGCTCCCTCGCCCGGACCGGCCGCCATCTTGGACACTGCACCACGAGGCCGCGTGGCCTCAGCTCGACCCTAACCCTGGGCCTGGCCAGGCCCCGACATCCCGGCACCACCATCCACCCAGGAGGTGAACGGACCACTTGGCAGGTCGATGGGAGAAAGAAGTGTCAATGGCTCTCCCCCGCCAGGTGCCGATCGCCCTCCAGCTTCCCCGGGCGCTGGCTCCACCCCCCTGCTGGGTGTCTGGACTCCCTCATCCCGGACCTCCCGACCTCCAAGTGCGAGGGTCCGGACATCAAAGGGCGCCAGACCTATAACTAGGACAGCTCCAGAGCAGGAAGGCAGTTGTATCCTGGAGTCGAGAGACACCGAGAAGAACTCATCCTTGACGGACTACCGGCGCTGCCGTAGCCCTGCCTTGTGAACTATCGTCCTGCCTGCTGGCGCTGCCGCGGCCTTCTACATCCTCCATCCTCGTCGGGACCTGCTGGCGCTGCCGCGGACCGTTGCAACTACCACCTTTGTCGGGACCTGCTGGCGCTGCCGCGGACCGTTGTAACCACCACCTTTTTCGTGACCTGCTGGCGCTGCCGCGGACCGTTGTAACCACCACCTTTGTCGGGACCTGCTGGCGCTGCCGCGGACCGTTGTAACCACCACCTTCTTCGGGACCTGCTGGCGCTGCCGCGGACCGTGTAACGACCACCTTTACCGGGACCTGCTGGCGCTGCCGCGGCCCGTCCAGCTAGAACACCGAGCTCGAGGATTGTGAGCTATCCATCATCGCATCTACCAGATTGGTAACCAGACTGTCCCGCTACCCCCTTTCCCAACCAAGAGACTAGAATCGAGGGGACCCCTGAGTCCAGACCTCCTTGTACCATTCTATCGTACCTAAGAGACCGCTTATAAAGAACGTTAAACCTTATCCTTGTGTGGTGTACATCTGTGGGGGGGAAGTTTCTCGTCTGTACGATCGCTGGAGACGGCTCTCCCCGGAGACCTCTCCCCTTGTCCTCGGCCGACCCTCCCGGTCCGTCTAACATTGGTGGCCAGCGGCGCGATCCGAATCAACGCGTAATCGTACAGAGAGTAGCTCACCCCACGACAAAACCACAATGTCAACCAAAGAGAGCGGATCCACCGAGAAATTCCAGATGGAAAAATTGGAAGAGTACAGCCATCGTGAATTGAAACAATTCTGCATGGAACTAGGCATTGCTACCACCGGCCTGAGTACCAAAGACGATTTCAAGCACGCCATTGAGTCGTGGGCAGAAACCGGGGCCGCCAGATCCCCGGACCAAAACATTGCAGCATCAGAGAGGAACACCACGGCTCCCGGGGAGCGAGGAACGGGCCTCTCGCAGGAAGAGATCCAAGAGAGAGAAAAAAACAGACTACATGAGTTAGAAATGGCACGGCTCAAAATGGACGGTGAACTAAAATTAGCCGAGCAAAAACTGAACCTAGAACATCTGCGGCTCCGAGAAGAACGGGAAGAAAAACAGAGGCAGAGAGAGCTCGAAGAAAAGAGATTAGCATACGAACACGAGCGCAAACTGGCAGAAATAGACCTACGGAAGCAGAACAAAGAACCGGAGGTGCCCGAGCGACCGCGCACCCCGGGAGCGACAGAAAAGAAAGTCCACATCCCCAAGGATGTCGTTCGAGAGTATGTCCGAGAGGACGACATACAACAGTGGTTCAAGGCCTACGAGATCGCCATGACCTCCCACCGGATCGATCGAAGTGACTGGGGAGCCGGTCTATGGGGGAGGTTCATCAACGAAGGCCGCGATGCCCTGCTACAGCTCCCAGACCATCAGATGTCATCCTATGACCACATGAAGGCGGCCCTCCTCACCCGATATGGGCTCACACCCGAAATGTACCGCCAGAGGTTTCGAGACTGCACCCGGATCCCGGGTACAACTTGGGTGGAATATGTCAACTATTTCAGCCGAGCCTTCGAGGGTTGGATCAAGGGAAGCCACGTAACGACCTACGAGCAACTTTTTAATCTCATGGTGTGGGAGCACCTCTCTAACAACTGCTTCGTCGAGCTCAGGCAGCACCTCCTCGAAAGTAAATTGACTGACACAAGGCAACTCGCCGCCGAAGCTGACCGGTGGAAAAGCACCCGAGTGGGCCAGAGAGGGCCACACGAACAGAACCGGAACAACCAAGGTCAACACCGTCCCCGAGGATGAGGAGGAGGCCAGGGACGAGGAAGAGACACCATCCCGGCCGCTCCCGCTGCCAGCACCCCGCCCCCGGCCAGCCGGGGCAACCCCCCGATGCGCCCGGGGTTCCGAGCCAACGTCACGTGTCACCGATGCCAGCGAGTCGGCCACTACCCCAATGACCCGAACTGTCCACAGAACCAAACTCCGAGACCCCGCCAGGTAGCTGCCGCCGCCCTGGGGGGAGAACAAATCTCCGAAGAACAGGAAGAATACGAGCAGGCACAACAAGAGTGGGAACCGGCCGCCATGGTTCTAGCGTGCCTAGGGGGAAGAGACATGGTCCCGCGGGCTCCCCTACCCGCCAACACCAGAAAATATAGCCAGTGGGTGAACATTAATGGGCGCCGGGCCGAAGCACTACGTGACACGGGGGCCAGTGTGACGGCCGTCCGCTGTCACCTGGTAAAACCAGAGCAGATCCTGCCGAACATTCTCTGCCCCGTCCGTTCAGCCGCCAATTGAGAGAGTCTATGTCGGATGGCCTGCGTCCCCTTCGAATGGGGAGGAGTCTCCGGCATGTTGAAGGTGACGGTCCGGGATGATGCCCCCGTGGACTGTCTCCTGGGGAATGATCTTGAGAGTTCCCCGTGGGCCGCCGTAGAAAGAAGAGAACACCTGGGGATGTTGGGCCTCCCGGACTGGGCGTGCGTAACCACCCGGTCCATGGCCGCCCGTGCCATCCCCCGACCAGAAGAACCAGAATGGCCTGCACCTCCTCCCCCGATCGCTCCGGTAGAGGACACCGACTATACCGACCCCCCAGAGCAAACCCCCGAAGGGGTCGCTCAGCCCCAGGACCTTCCCGACCTGGCTCAGTGGCGTCAAGAAGGGGGGCCCACCCAGGAACAGTTCCGTCAAGAACAGAAGACCTGTCCCTCCCTCGAGGGACTCCGCCAGCAAGCCCTCGCCCAAAGCGCAGGGGACACCACCGGAGCCCATTGGATCTATTGGGACAACGACCTATTGTACTGCGAACAGAGAATCGCGGAGTTAGGGGCCAGTCGAGTGCTGGTGGTGCCCCTCCGTTTTAGAGACTTCCTGTTAAAGTTGGCCCACGATGTCCCTCTGGCTGGACACCTGGGCCAGGACAAAACCTACAGTCACCTGGTGACCCACTTTTTCTAGCCAAAGATGAGAAACGACGTCCTCAACCACTGCCGGTCCTGCCCCACGTGCCAGGCCAGCGGGAAGAGCGGCCGCAAACTCAAAGCACCTCTGCAACCCTTCCCAGTTGTCACCACCCCGTTCGAGAGGGTGGGAATAGACATTGTGGGGCCCCTGGACATCCGTACAGCACAAGGACATCGGTTCATACTGGTACTGGTGGACCACGCCACCCGCTACCCCGAGGCTGTGCCCCTGCGAACTGTAACAGCCCCGGTGGTCGGCCGGGCCTTAATGGGGATCTTCTCCCGGGTGGGCTTCCCCCGAGAAGTCGTCAGCGACAGGGGCACAAACTTTATTTTGAAGTATATGAAGTCCCTCTGGCAACAGTGCGGGGTCACCTACCGATTCACGACCCCCTATCACCCTCAAGGAAACGGACTAGTCGAGCGATTCAACCGCACGCTCAAGGGAATGATTGGGGGATTGGAAGAGCCCCTCCGTCGCCAGTGGGATGTACTACTTCCGTGCCTCCTCTTCGCCTATCGAGAAGTTCCCCAGAAGTCCCTCGGCTTTAGCCCTTTCGAACTCTTGTACGGGCACCCTGTGCGAGGGCCCCTCAGCCTAGTCAAAGAAGGTTGGGAGATGGCCCCCCTAAAGACCCCTCCAGACGTCTTCAAGTACCTCCTGACCCTACGCAATCAGACCAGGCGATTCAGAGAAATGGCAAAAGCGATTCTTGAGGCCAGTCAGGAGGACATGAAAAAATGGTACGATCAAAATGCCTCCTCCATCGAATTCGAACCTGGCCAACAAGTGTGGGTGATGTCCCCCACCGAACCATGTGCCTTGCAGGACAAGTGGACGGGGCCCTTCAAAGTGGTCGAACGCAAGAGCCCCGTCACCTATCTCATCGATATGGAATCTCCCCGGAACCCCCTACGGGTCCTCCACACCAACAGACTCAAACCCCACTTTGTGCGCTCGGAGCTCAGCCTCCTGATGGCTACAGACAGTGGAGCGGAAGAAGACTCCGAGCCTCTCCCTGATCTCCTGAAGACTCGGGAGAAAGATGGTTCCGTGGACGGGGTCCGGCTCTCCGATGCCCTCACCCCGGAACAGCGCCAAGGCTGCCGGGACCTCCTGCTGCAGTTTGCTACCTTGTTTTCCCTCACCCCAGGGGTCACCCCCTGGTGCTTGCACGACGTGGACACTGGGGACAGTCCCCCTATCAGACACAGGGCCTACCGCGTACCAGATCGGGTGCGGGCCTGCATCCAAGAGGAGGTATCAAAGATGCTCACGCTCGGGGTCATCGAGCCCTCGGACGGCCCCTGGGCCCCAAAGCTGCTACCCCCGGCACTACTCCTGAGCTCCGATTCTGCGTCGACTATCGGGGCTTGAATGCTGTCACCAGAACCGACGCTCATCCCATCCCCCGAGCGGATGAATTGATCGACCGCATGGGGGCTGCCCGCTACCTCAGCATCTTCGACCTGACAGCGGGCTACTGGCAGATCGGTCTCACACCCCGGGCCCAAGAACGGTCCGCCTTTTCTACCCCCGATGGCCACTACCACTTCAAAGTCATGCCCTTCGGCATGAAGAATGCCCCAGCTACTTTTCAGCGACTAGTGAACCAGGTCTTGGCGGGGCTCGAGGAGTTCAGCGCCGCCTACCTGGACGATATCGCTGTGTACAGCCGCCACTGGTCCGACCACCTCCACCACCTCCGAGAGGTCCTGCAGGCCCTCCAGCGGGCCGGCCTCACAATCAAGGCCGGCAAGTGCCAAATTGGTCAGGGATCCGTGACCTACCTTGGACACCAGGTGGGAAGCGGTCTGGTGGCCCCTCTGCAACTCAAAATCGCTGCCATCCAGTCCTGGCAGCCCCCAGTCACACAGACCGAGGTCCGAGCCTTCTTGGGGCTCACCGGCTACTACCGGCGGTTGTGAGGGACTATGGCAGCATTGTGGGGCCCCTCACGGGACTCACATCCAAAAACCACCCGAAGAAGATCAACTGGACCCCAGACTGTCAAGCGGCCTTCGAGAAGCTGAAAGCCGCCATGTGCACTGCCCCTGTGCTCCAGGCCCCCGACTACAGTCGGGAATTCATTGTGCAAACAGATGCCTCCGACCATGGCATCGGGGCGGTCCTCCCCCAGCTGAACTCCGAGGGACTTGACCAACCGGTGGCCTTCATCAGCAGACGCCTCCTGGCTAGGGGTGGGCGGAATTTGCGGAATTAACCTCCGCAAATTATCGCGAGATTGCAGAAAATCTCCGCAAACACGCCGGAAATATCGCGAAGATGCGGAAGTTTTTTGCCGCCTGTTCGCGGTATTTTTTGCGTGTTCGCGGGTCGCCAACTTACCCATGCGGTCGCTCATGGGCGCGGCCATCTTGTTTTCACTTGTCCCGCCCTCTGGCGTTGTTTACTTCCTGTTCCGGGTCGCGCAATGCATGTTCGCGGTCGATATTTCCTGTTCGCGATCGCTTTTACTTGATCGCGTTGCTTTTTGCTTGCTCAGGGAGAAAATATCGCGCGAACTTGCCCACGTGGTCGCAACGGGCGCGGCCATCTTGTTTTCCACTCTATTGCATGGTTCTGGGGCCTGATTTTCAATCCTCCCTAAATCTTTTCAATCCTTTGTTTATAGCCACTTTTTTCGGATCTTTATTACTTATTATTTCTCTAACTATTTTCCTGCCTCTATATTTTTGGTTTTTGTGTACCTTTTTTTTTGTTTTTTAGCTACTTTTTCTCTTTGTATTGCCTGCTATTTATTTCCTTTACTCCTTTATTTATTTTACCTTTTCTTTCCCGCCCCGTCCCCAGAACCATGTCCAAGGGCAGGGCTGTTCGCCGGCGCAGCCAGAGCCGCGACCGCCTTCCTTGCGGAAGGCGGCGCCCACAAGGGGTGCATGCACGGGCCTTATTTGGGGAGGCGGAGTTGGCTGCACTAATTTTCTTTGTGCAGCGCCACCTCCCCTCAACCCTGGCAGCAGGTGGCAGGCCTGGGTCCGGGTACGGCCTCCGGGAGCGTCGGCAGCGGTGGGGGAAGGTGCGCCGGGCAGTGTCTCGCATCTCTGGGGTCCGGCGCACCCAGGCACAGCTGACGCACCGGTGGTCCGACATCCTGGACCGTGAGCAGGACCTGCTGGACCTGCTAGGAGTGGAGGTCCCGGGGCTTGGTGAGTACCTATTTAATTATTACAACTTTGTGTCTGTTCTTCTGCTCTATGTTATATATTGCGAATATCTTTTTTTCCTTCCAACCAGATAGAATGTTGCTGCTTGCAATACATTCCAGGTTAATAATGTTTAAAAGTCTTCTGTGATTATGACACAGGTGCTCTTCTGCGCTACTACTAATCTTACTTGTTTGCAGCTTTGCGTTTGCGCTTGCTTAGCGTGATTCTTTACGAGTTTATTTTAGAGAAATTAAGTTACGTAATGCTACAGTGACTCATGTCCACTCCTTACTTTGTCCTGTCACTAATAGATAGGGGCGGATTGATACATAGGTTTAGGTACTTTGTATGAGCTTCTAATTGGTTAGTGGTATGCGTGATGCCCCCTCACTCAGTTACGTGACGTGCTGCTAGTACGCCAGTCTTTAGAACCTTTCTAGTTTGTTCAATGAGTGGAGGTAGGCTTTGCAGTTACTTAGCAGTAGCAGATGAGCATCAATCAAACCAAAATTGTGTATATACAAAAAATGTAGTCATGTTAATGTGTCCTCCATGATTGGATCATACACATTGTTGAGGAATACAGTCGAAATGCATACTTAATGTACAATTGGCATGCCTGGAATAGGTGGGCTAGGTTGGGTGGTAGGTTGTACTAATACTTAGGCTTACTTGTAACTTAGTTTTCTGGAATCAGAATGGAAGAATGGATTACTGTTGATAAATAGTAACTTAAGTAGTCGAACTGCGAATCCCCCGATATTACATGTTGACCAGATGAGATCGGTCAATGTAGTTATTGCAATTGTTTAGATAAGTGTTTTTTGACCGTTGTTGAAAAAAATTGTATTTGCTTAAGTTGACACCATCCATCAATGTTTGTCTTTCTTATATCTTTCCTGTTCATCAGCACCCAGGGGCAGACGGGCAGGGACTGGGCAGTCGGCGGGACAGGAACACCACGAGGAGGACACCGCTGAGGGCTCCTCTGCTGGCCCCAGTAAGTCTTCTTGTTTTTAATAATATTTCTTATTCCATAACTTTTACTGCCCCATTTCTCCCGAACTATAGTGTGTTTCCAAATGCTATTTTTTTACCACCAATTATCCTTCGATCTGTACGGTTTCAAAAAGCTTATCCCTGCCTCCGCTACGATGACTGAGTACTACTACATACTATCAGTCTGTCTGTCTGTACTGTAGTAGCTAGTCTTGCCCAGTGGCACTCTTTGTGAAAGGTTGTAATATAAAACTCATATTCACCAGTAGCTCGTACAATCCGTTGGGTCGTTGTCTTGTACTACTTTTTACTCTTGTTGATGTTTAGGCTTTGAAAATTCACAGCAACAGCCCTACCAGATTTCTTAATATTTTGATATGATACCCTATAGGACATACAACTGTTGTAGGGATCTTGCACATACATTTGCACCAGAAAATAGGATGTTGGTGATGGTAGGTTGGACCTTCCTTGCACACCTCAATCAGAAATTCCGCACCCACCACAATTCCACTGCTTGACTATAGTACTGTCTTGTCATACCTATTAGGTCTCGGAACCCTCCCCCCAAGACAACCAACAAGTAGACAACCCAGAACATTAACACACCCAACCTCTGTCGTGGAAGCAATTCACATGCACACCCTTACTTTAATTTGCTCAATCGTGTAAGTTAGTCCACTCCACACCAAATACCACGAAGTCTATGTAAGTTTAAAATTTTTATTTCAATTTGAGAAGGTCTGTACACTGTTATCTTAGCAGCACCAACCGGCAAATCAATAACATTAAAACAAAATACATTGTTACACTAATACAGTTGGGAATTAAATCATGATAACTGAAGTGGTGGAAGGCAGCACCACCATCCCATAGCAATTTAGTTTATATACATTTATAAATGAAGATGTGAGTGAAGGGACCCCTCACCTCAGAAGAACCTAGTACTGGTAGTTGGTGCATCGTTCAGAAGCTCTGGTTCGTAGAAGCGAATCTTGCGTCTGTAATGCGAAAAAAGAAATGGTGTGCGTTAGTATATTGCAACTTGCAAGCATTTCTCAGCCGTGCCAAAAAGTGTAGCATCTATGGATAAGCAATATGGACTAACAGTAACAGTAGTACACCAGTTCTTCCTAAAAAAGTGGCTGGTTAATGTTTGTTGACCGCCTGTACGCAGCGCGTAGACTAGACAGTAGCAGTGTGAGGCAGGTCATGTGGGCTCAAAGGTGTCTTAAGAAGCTGCAAGGTAAAGGTAACGTCACATGTGCATGGCTAGGGCTAATCAAGCAAATGCTACAATGATCATATAACTTAGTGTCTACTCTACTACTACCTGATTTGTACTAGTGATTTATGTTAGTATTAACTCATTTTTCAACCTTGCTACTGATCAATAGGGGGGAGGTGTATATGTTGCCTAATAAATGTGTAATGTTTTCTAGGCGCACTACCGACCACCATTGCTGGGGCCAGCGAAGGCGACGCCGAGGGCGAGGATGCGGCAGTTGCAGATAGCAACGGAGGGGGAGTGGCAGCACCAGTGGCAGGCGGTGGTAAGTTAGATTCATAATCTTTAACTATTGTTGAACTTGACAGCACACTCACTGCAAAGGTGTACTGTATGTCTATGTATACTGTAAAGTTGTGAATTAGGGCCCCATTAGGATGGTGGGCGTATTGCCCCCGCCGGGCTGGCTGGAATTCACTGCCGTCACAGCAGGGGCAAACCTCCCGCCATCCCTGTAGAAAATATTCAGACATGTCTAGGCGGAAAAGGGTTCAATATGGCGGTGGTGTCTCTCTCACCACACCGGCAGCCATATAATCTGCATTTTGGAATGCCTTTGCGTGGCGGCATTACCGTCCGCCACGGAAAGGCATGCACACATTGCAGAGTATGCTTGGGGGCCCCCATGGAGGGTACCTACCGATGCTATGGTACCCCCCGACTTTCAAAGCAAAACGTGACAGGCTCCGTGCGAGGCCCGTCATGTTGTGCTTGGAAAAGCAGCACAACATTTTAGCATTGCTTTCAGCAAAGCCAACCAGAATTTAAAATTAAAATAACAGGGTGCGCCCGCCACTGTGCCGGGCGCATCATCCTAATTAATTGTCCCCACGGGACCCCCACCCTTTTTAGCAGTCGGATGGCGGGCGGACAAAGTCCGCCCGCTATCCGATGTCGTAAGTAAGTATGAGTTCTTGGGGACGTTTGAAGAGTGAACTAGAAGACTAGAATTCCCTTTAATTGGTATAGGACTAGGAGCCAGAGTATTGAGTAACCAATGGCCTCATCTATCTGATTTCAACTCCGCTTTGAAAGTTTTATAGAGAAGAGCACCTGGTGCACTGTTCAACTAAAAAGTGTAAGACAGGTGGAAGGAAGAAGGACGGGCGACATTTAAAATGTTATGTACTACTGTGCTTTATTTTATAGTGCTACTCTACCATGCCACTATGTGTATAAATAATTACCTTGTCCTACTGTTTTATTAAGACTATATTTTACAATTGTCGTGTTTTTTTCTTTTTGATACACAGCTACTCCGAAAATCAACCGCAAGGAGTTGGCCGCCAAGGCACGGCGCCGGAAGCTGGAGGCAATCCAGCAGGAATACCGGCGGCTGGTGGTCCTAGCCGAGGAGGAGGAGGAGAGTGCAGCAGCAATTGAAGCCTCCTCCAGTGCCCCGGGCCCCAGCCACCGCCCTCCAGCGGTACGGCGCCACCGTCTGGCGGCTGCCCGCCGCCACCGTGCCATCTCCGGTGCCCCCCCCCACTGTGGTTGCAACTGCCGCGGCCTTAGACGCCGCGTCGCCCATTTAGAGGACCAGATTCGTGTCCTCCTCCAGTCCCGCCCCACCAGTTAGTCCCTGTCACTGCCCCTTTTTTAATTCCTGTTTGTTTCCTCACTCGTTTGGGCGTTCTCTATTTCTATGGACAGTCGTTGGGGTTAGGGAGGGGGGTGGGTCAGCTTTTGTGGGTTTAGTTTATTTGTTAGGGTCAATTAAATATATTTTTCTATGTTACATGCAATGTTGTTAATGTTTTGTAGGTGGGGTAACTGTTTTACATCACACTGTTTCTTTGCTGGTGCATGGCCGCCCATAGCGTGTGTTTGATTTCAATAATTTGCTGACTGTATAAGACACAAACAGATAGATGCGACACACCTCACTCATTGACTGGTCCTACTATGCATTCTTTGGAGTGGTGTTTGAAACTGACATCATTGACATGTCCATTATTGATTCTGCCTCCCCCAAACTTCTCTCTTACCGGTGCTTGATGTTTATGTCCAACTGTGGCACAGCACTGGCTGCATGGTGAAGATGGTTTCCTTTTTCATACATGCCATGATTGGGGTGGTGGTGGTAGTATAGTAGTAGTATACACTGGCAGGGTAGCAGCATTTCCAAAAAAAGAAAAGGAGATAGTCAATCGCCTTTGAGAGACTGTTAGAGGAGTAGTTGAATGAAGTACATCACAGAATTTACCGAGCAACAATTATATGTTCAAATATTTGACAAAAAAAATGAATGCTGGATATTATGAGGATAGCCTACTAGACAGAGTTACAAACTATAGTTTTGTCGACTTGGCTATGCCTACAGTCTAACAGTTAGTGCTGTATATGAGGAATGACAACAAACAAATCAAATCAATGCCGGCAATTCATGCTGAGGTATATGTTCCTTTGTTAAATAAAATAACCTGTGAAATATCCTACTCATGGGTGGGCAAGCAGAAGAAGATCATCGCTCTGCATTGAAATTGAAGTAGTGTTGCTTTCACCACATCCGCCCCAGCAAGTGTGTGATTAAGTATTGGTGTACTTTTAATTTAGTTACACCTCGACAATAAGTCACACAGCCCGGGGGAAGAGGGTTAGGGTCCGTTGATTGGATGGGAAGGGGGATTTTGGGAAAGGTTTGACATAGAAAAACAGTATGCATACATAGACAAACAAACGACAATCATTGAAGACTACCATACCATATCCATTCCATATGTTAAGGTATAAAAAAGGAAATGCATGCATGATGAGACCCGGATTACATACACTTCTATTTCTTGTTCTGTTCCGGCCTTAAAACTTTAACAGATAGCAAATAGAAATTTTAAATATTGGTAGTGAAGAATCGTAAACACAGAGAAAACGTAATGATGATTGATAATAACAACTCCAAGAACACACTGTTGTAAAGAATGTATACAAGATATTAATCAAATTTTTTAAAAGAAGTGAAAAGTGGATACTGTTACTGTCTTATCCTGGTCAAAAATGTGGACTGGTTTTTTGCATCTCGGCATTCCTCTTGCTCCTCTCGTCCATCAATCTAGGGTGTGTCGCCTCACCACTCGCCACTGCCCGGCTGGAATAAAAAGGTGATTGATTGGTAAGGTAATTAATATGCATTGTAATGTTTTACAAAGTTTTGGACAAGGCCCGGCCTGTAATTTTAGATTGAAAACCAAAGGGGATATTCAGAAAGAAAGTGAAAACAAATGCACAAGTGATGGTGTAGTGCAACAAGAACACTTTCCGAGGTGGCATGTATGCATATGCATCATCTCTACTGTAGTCTGTTTCCAGCATAGACCTTCAACAGTAACAGGAGAGATCAGGCCCACAGTGCTTACCATTAGCACATCCTACGTTACCACTTTAGAGTCCTTTTTTTTTTCTCTCAAAGAGTTGGACAAACGCAAAGCACATTATCCATTCCAGACATAGCATTTTACAGTTAAAGTTAGTAAAATCAATGCACTGCAGTCATCCCACCGCTACACTCTATTCAACTTCTACACAGACATTTGGGTGTGCTGTGGTTGTGGTTCACGTGTTTACCTTTAGGCTTTTCCGTTTTATGCCACTCATGAAACATCCTCCTGACTTCATCATCAGCTCTGATACTTCTACTGACTGAAGATCGGCCTGCAGTACAAGTGTAATTTTTAGAACACAACAAGAGTAGAAATATAAATATTACTGACTTGAGTCATTCTTTATTGTGTACAGAAAGATAGATTAACACTAGTACACTTTGACATCATTCACTTTGTGCACAACAAACAACGCCAACACAAAGATCAATAGCTCAGAGTCAGGTGTCCAATGCATGCCATTAATTATCATCATTTATTACCTGTTACTTCTCATCTTAAGTTAACGGGCCGTCTCTTTCGCCATCATCATGACGGACGGTGCTGTTTAAGTCACAGTCATTTGCATTGCGCAGCAGATTGAGTGAGTGCCCTTCCTGTATTGAATTAAAAGCAATGTATCACCAAGATGCAGGAGAGAAGTACACATTTCTTGTTTGCCAGAAGAGGAAAATTAGTAATTACTAGTGTGTTCTGTAGAAAGTTGATTAGTGGCAGTGCACAATTACATCAATTCATGCGAAACACACCACAAAATCTACATCATTCAGTCTGCTATTCTGCGGCCAATGCATGGCATCAATCATTACCTGTTGCATCTCATCTCGTTAACGCTGCAGGCCGTCTCTTTCGCCATCATCATGATGGACGGTGCTGTTAAGTCACAGTCATTTGCATTGCGCAGCAGATTGAGTGAGTGCCCTTCCTGTATTGAATTAAAAGCAATGTATCACCAAGATGCAGGAGAGAAGTACACATTTCTTGTTTGCCAGAAGAGGAAAATTAGTAATTACTAGTGTGTTCTGTAGAAAGTTGATTAGTGGCAGTGCACAATTACATCAATTCATGCGAAACACACCACAAAATCTACATCATTCAGTCTGCTATTCTGCGGCCAATGCATGGCATCAATCATTACCTGTTGCATCTCATCTCGTTAACGCTGCAGGCCGTCTCTTTCGCCATCATCATGATGGACGGTGCTGTTAAGTCACAGTCATTTGCATTGCGCAGCAGATTGAGTGAGTGCCCTTCCTGTATTGAATTAAAAGCAATGTATCACCAAGATGCAGGAGAGAAGTACACATTTCTTGTTTGCCAGAAGAGGAAAATTAGTAATTACTAGTGTGTTCTGTAGAAAGTTGATTAGTGGCAGTGCACAATTACATCAATTCATTCATGCGCAACACACACAACAAAATCTACATCACTCAGTCTGCTTTTCTGCGGACAATGCATGGCATCAATCATTACCTGTTGCATCTTATTTTCAGTTAATGGCCAGTCTCTCTCGGCTCTGAAGGAGGATAGCTATAGAAGTCATCAGATTCATGGTCCACTTGTTTTGGAAGGACGAGGAAAGTTTGAATTTGTTGTTACCATCATCCAATCATCATTCATGAGGGAAATGGAATTGACCAGGAGATGCAGTATGATCGAGCGGAGGAGCTGGATTCTGAGGACTGTAGTGTCAAATGGCAGACACCTGAAACTTGTATCTTAAATTAGAAGATTAGAAGACGGTGATAATGCATTGGTTGCGATTCACAAGTTTATAACCGGAACAACAGACACAAACAAAGGGGGAAAAAAGGGAGGAAGACAGTAAGTGCGAGCCTAATTGTCAGGGAAGTATAGCTCGTCCTCAAACTCTGGGGGATCTTCCAGTAGTAGGTAATCATCTGACACAATACTACCGTCACCTGAGCCGCTGTCCTCATCTTCCTCTGTTGATTCATGCATTGTGTAATTCGGTGGTATGAAGTGCTGATTCATTTTGATCATTGTTAACCTCTCCACGTTTTTGGGAGATAGACTGGTCCTTCTCAAGGTTACAATGGAACCAGCAGCACTGAAAACACGTTCGGAAGAGACACTTGCGACAGGGCAAGCCAGATAGCTTATCGCCAGCCTGCTGAGCTGTGGCCATTCAGACCTTTTCCTATACCAATACTGCACTGGGTTTTGATCAACGTACACCTCTGTTGGATCGTCCAGATAGGCCTGGACCATCCGCTCAATGTTCAGGGTTGCTGCTGGTAAGCTTTTGTGCTGTTTTTTCTGTGCATCAGCACTGTGCTTACGGCCCATCTTTACATACCAATCTGATAATGATTGTACTCGGCCGAATGATCCAGTTATTGTTTTTGTAGTCGATGGTGATGGTGAGTGTTGCGATTGTGAGCCAACCGCACTGCCCTCAGCCGACGAAGTTGCACTTGATTCTGCATGGCCTGCTTCAGTATCAGTACTTGTTGTGGGTTGATGTGGCGGGCTTTTAATTAGCAGCCCTTCGTTTTCAAACTTGATGGCTGCTTCAGCTATACAACTTTTGTAGCGGGCAACATCAGTGTCGGAAAAAGAACGGAATAGTCCTAATTTTGCACGTGGATCCAGAATTGTGGCACAAATGTAATGGTCTTGTGACAAAATTTTATTTTGTATCCTTACATTTTCTGATAAGCGCCTGGATAAGCTCTCCACCAAGTCATGGGCTTGCCTTCTGTCCTCTACACCTTTGTAGGATTCAGACACATTATTCAGCTCATGCTCTAGCATTTGCAACAATGGGATCGCTTGGCCCATTGTACAGTCCTCCTTGCTGACTTCACGTGTGAAGACCTCAAAAGGAGACAGCATCTCAGTCAGGCATTGAATTAGGGTCCATTGCTCCCTCTGAAGGGTCATGCCTTTAACACTAGCATCACTGCCTTTGTACCAGACATAATCATTGAGTGACCTGTGCTGTTCGTACAGACGATCAAGCATGTAATACGTTGAGTTCCAACGTGTTGCCACCTCCTGGATGAGTGCCTTGACTGGCACCCTACGCTCACGTTGGAAGATCCTCAGCTGCTTCCGAGCTTTAAAAGAATGGCTGAAATGAGTGCATATTCTTCGGCAGATGGACAGTAAATTGCTTACTATGGGTTCTTTTTTCAGAAAGTCTTGCACTATAATGTTTATGCAGTGTGCCAAACACGGAACCCTGAAATAGGAACCAAGTTCCATGGCCTTAAGTACATTACTGCCATTGTCTGTGGCAACAAAACCAATACCAAGCCCTCTGGGCTGCAGCCATTCCAAAACCTTGGTGCGAAACTCTTCTAAAATGTTTTCAGCCGTATGAGATTTCTCCATGGCGAACATGGCTACAGTTGCATGTTTCCGAGTACCTTCAAAAATCGCAGCTGTGTCAACAACACCTCGTGCAGATAGTAGATCTTTAACCCCCACAAAAGAGATCCAGTGTGCAGTGATACACATGTAATCTGTGGCTTGGCAACTGGTCCACATGTCTGTTGTCAGGTGGATATTGTGCACAGCACTCTTCTGCAAAGCTTGTCCAACCAATTCCAGCACATCATGATGTAGTGCCGGAACAGCAATTCTTGCGAAATAGGACCGGCTTGGAACTTTCCATTTCGGGCAGATGGCAGACACAAATTCAAGGAAACCCACCCCTTCCACAAATGAAAAAGGAAGAAGGTCCAGCGCTAACATTTTAGCCAGCTTCGCATTGTACAATCGTGCCGTTGGGTGGTTGCGTTGGAACTGCCCCTCCAACCTAAACATGCTGTCAATGGTAGGCTGGCTTACTTTCCTTAGTGGTGCCATTAACCCACTAAGGCTCAACGACACAGATTGTCTCATTGAGGTACTCGCCGCCGGTCGCCTTGGTGTCTCACCCACACTCTGAGTATGGCTCTTACTGCGGTGCCACTCTGATGTTACTGAGGAGGATGTGGGCGTTACCACTGCAGTGACTGCACTACTGGAGACAGGGCTAGAAATGCCTCCCTGTTCTTCACCTGCCACCACAATAATATCGCTCCCTGATTCCTGACCAACTTCAAAGGGTTTAGTTTTCCTACTTTCTTTTAACTTAAGTAGGTGATCCTCCCACACAATAGTGTGGTGTGTTCTGAGATGACTTGCTTGTCCTCCGGTACCATAGTTTGTACCAAGCTTACCACGCCGAACACCTTGCCGACAAATTGCGCATATAGCAACGTTCTCCTCCTTGGCGCTAACAGAAAAGAAGTCCCAAACTGGGGAGGAGAACTTTCTGGCACTGCTGGATGTGCCACTTTCAACACCAGATGAACTTGAGGGGGTCCTTGAAAATATGTGACCCTGTCCACCTACACTGTGACTTTTACTACCACTTCCTACTGAGGTGGTTGAGCTGGATGTAGGTCCCTGCCGGGCCTTGGAAAATATGGCAGCTGGAGGTAGTGGTGGTGTAACCTGTGTTGGTGAGATCCGTGCTGCATCCCGCTCAGTAGCAGCCTTTCTGGATAGGGTTAGAATGTCGGTCTCCAATCCCTTTGGGGCGGGAGTAATGTGCGTGATGACTGGCTCGTCTTCATCAACATCATCACCCCCCTCTTCTACATCTACCTCCATAACTCTAAGTTTTTCTGGGACCTTCCTTTTCAGAAGCAATGTCTTGTGGCGTACTTCACTCTCAGACTGAGCTGGTGGGACCCAAGTGTCATCACGATCATCAGAAGCGGGGCTTGAAGAAGAAGATGATGGACTAAGCCTCCTTTTCCTTGCTGGTGGTCTGGAAGACAATAGATGTTCTGGAACAGTGGTTTGACTTCGCTCCGCTTTGTCTGCAGGAAGCTCGATTTCCTGAAATGCCCCTACGTCAGGAGCAACAACTACTATGGTGGGCTGTTGTGGCGGCTGCTGCTGTTCTGGTTGCGGCGGCTGCTGCTGCTGGTCTGGTTGCGGCGGCTGCTGCTGCTGGTCTGGTTGCGGCGGCTGCTGCTGCTGGTCTGGTTGCGGCGGCTGCTGCTGCTGTTCTGGTTGCGGCGGCTGCTGCTGCTGTTCTGGTTGCGCCGGCTGCTGCTGCTGTTCTGGTTGCGCCGGCTGCTGCTGCTGTTCTGGTTGCGCCGGCTGCTGCTGCTGTTCTGGTTGCGCCGGCTGCTGCTGCTGTTCTGGTTGCGCCGGCTGCTGCTGCTGTTCTGGTTGCGCCGGCTGCACACTGATCTGCTGAGTTTGCGCCTGCGTTGAACTTGATTGTGTACTACTTTGCGGTAATGACATTTCTTCAACACCGCTGCCCGTTAGTAGACTGGCTACCTCTGCGACAGTAAAGCCCTTGGGCCTAGGTTGGTGGGGTTGCTGGACCGCTGTGCTGCTCCCAGCTTGGTTCCCGGACAACGCTTTGGTGCCAAAAAAAACCTTGGCCGGCACACCACCAGTCGTGGTTAATGGCACTTCCTTTTTCTGTTCCTTCTTCTCACCAGCAACTTTCTTGGTACTGGACCTGGTACCTTTCTTTGGGGCCATCTTATTCCGACGTCAGGCAGGAGGCAGATGCACAACAAGTTCTGGTCACACGTGGGCGTGATGCGCAGCAGGACTTCTGTCTGGCTGGCAGTACAACGGGTAGCCAGGTGATGCCGATGACACCTCCTACTCTGTCTTTTGTGCACCTAAAAGCAAAGAAGACAGGAGAAGAACATCAGTGAAATGTTGCATTTGTTTTTGTGGTTCAGTTACTTAGTACTGTACTAGTGCAAACAAAAGATAGTCTAGCCATTTATGAATTTTTTTTAACTAGAGCTATGTTATACTACTAGTACTGTGTACAGCCACACTACACTCTCAGGAAGGTGATGTCTAAAAATTCAACAGATCACATAGAAAACACTTGATCAATAAAGCTGTGGCTACCTGCTCTGGTAGCAGTGGATGAAAGCAGGCCTGCTGGCAGACAAGGCCAGGCAAGCTTGCAGGCCTAGGCCTCAAAATGGCCACCAGCCACATGTCCAGGCCCAACAACATCAGCAAGGCCACCCCAAAAAACACACTTCCCCAACTCAATCCAATGCCATCCATGCCCAAAATGATGTCTAAAATCAACAGAACACACAGAAAACAGTAGATTACTAAAGCTGTGGCTACCTGCTCTGGTAGCAGTGGATGAAAGCAGGCCTGTTGGCAGACAAGGCCAGGCAAGCTTGCAGGCCTAGGCCTCAAAATGGCCACCAGCCACATGGCGAGCCCCAACAGCATCAGCAAGGCCACCCCAAAAAACACACTTCCCCAACTCAATCCAATGCCATCCATGCCCAAAATGATGTCTAAAATCAACAGAACACACAGAAAACAGTAGATTACTAAAGCTGTGGCTACCTGCTCTGGTAGCAGTGGATGAAAGCAGGCCTGTTGGCAGACAAGGCCAGGCAAGCTTGCAGGCCTAGGCCTCAAAATGGCCACCAGCCACATGGAGAGCCCCAACAGCATCAGCAAGGCCACCCCAAAATACACACTTCCCCAACTCAATCCAATGCCATCCATGCCCAAAATGATGTCTAAAATCAACAGAACACACAGAAAACAGTAGATTACTAAAGCTGTGGCTACCTGCTCTGGTAGTAGTGGATGAAAGCAGGCCTGCTGGCAGACAAGGCCAGGCAAGCTTGCAGGCCTAGGCCTCAAAATGGCCACCAGCCACATGGCGAGCCCCAACAGCATCAGCAAGGCCACCCCAAAATACACACTTCCCCAACTCAATCCAATGGCATCCATGCCCAAAATGATGTCTAAAATCAACAGAACACACAGAAAACAGTAGATTACTAAAGCTGTGGCTACCTGCTCTGGTAGCAGTGGATGAAAGCAGGCCTGCTGGCAGACAAGGGCAGGCAAGCTTGCAGGCCTAGGCCTCAAAATGGCCACCAGCCACATGGAGAGCCCCAACAACATCAGCAAGGCCACCCCAAAATACACACTTCCCCAACTCAATCCAATGGCATCCATGCCCAAAATGATGTCTAAAATCAACAGAACACACAGAAAACAGTAGATTACTAAAGCTGTGGCTACCTGCTCTGGTAGCAGTGGATGAAAGCAGGCCTGCTGGCAGACAAGGCCAGGCAAGCTTGCAGGCCTAGGCCTCAAAATGGCCACCAGCCACATGGCGAGCCCCAACAACATCAGCAAGGCCACCCCAAAATACACACTTCCCCAACTCAATCCAATGCCATCCATGCCCAAAATGATGTCTAAAATCAACAGAACACACAGAAAACAGTAGATTACTAAAGCTGTGGCTACCTGCTCTGGTAGCAGTGGATGAAAGCAGGCCTGCTGGCAGACAAGGCCAGGCAAGCTTGCAGGCCTAGGCCTCAAAATGGCCACCAGCCACATGGCGAGCCCCAACAACATCAGCAAGGCCACCCCAAAATACACACTTCCCCAACTCAATCCAATGGCATCCATGCCCAAAATGATGTCTAAAATCAACAGAACACACAGAAAACAGTAGATTACTAAAGCTGTGGCTACCTGCTCTGGTAGCAGTGGATGAAAGCAGGCCTGCTGGCAGACAAGGCCAGGCAAGCTTGCAGGCCTAGGCCTCAAAATGGCCACCAGCCACATGGCGAGCCCCAACAACATCAGCAAGGCCACCCCAAAATACACACTTCCCCAACTCAATCCAATGCCATCCATGCCCAAAATGATGTCTAAAATCAACAGAACACACAGAAAACAGTAGATTACTAAAGCTGTGGCTACCTGCTCTGGTAGCAGTGGATGAAAGCAGGCCTGCTGGCAGACAAGGCCAGGCAAGCTTGCAGGCCTAGGCCTCAAAATGGCCACCAGCCACATGGAGAGCCCCAACAACATCAGCAAGGCCACCCCAAAATACACACTTCCCCAACTCAATCCAATGCCATCCATGCCCTAAATGTGATTGAAAATGAAATATATTCAAAAAACAAAAGGAACAGTTGCTTCATCATGCACACACACACCCATGAGGCCATGCCCATGGCTAGCTCGGGCCTACTACTACAACCCACAAAATTAAAATAAATTAAAAAAAAAAAAAAGGAATGATGATAATTAATTATCAAAAATAAATTGTAGTTACACAACAACTGCAATGCCCACAATCAAACACAACAACCACTTACTTGTAAAATATCCTATTCCAAAAATCCTGAAATCCAATTGCAATGATGCAGCAGACAAAAAGAGAGATCTTTCCAGCTCCAAATCCAAAGGCAGAATGAGCAGGAGATGGACAAAGCACTGGGAGGAGCCTGCTGGACAGGAACAGGAAGTTGGAGAATCTGTGTCACTTCCTCCCTCTCTCCACTTTGTAAAAAAAAAATGAATCCTGGAGTCCTTGCACAAAAAAGGAAAGCCAAATGTGAATGTAAGGAGTTCTTTTCATCCAAAATCAGTATTTGCAGATGGTTTCATGCTGCTAGAGCCGATATTCCTCTCCAAATTGTAAATTTTACATTGTTGAGTTCTCCAGCTTCACATTACTTCCGCCGGCGTGTCGAAAACGATATGATCGCGTTCTCTTCTTTGTCCCTGTCGCGTTGGATATGACGTGTTCGCGGTCTATTTCTCCTGTTCGCGTTCGATTTCATGTGCCCGCGTCCTCATTCTCTGGCTCGCGATGTAGAATGACATGTTCGAGATCTCAATCTTCTCATACTCGCGCGGTGCATGATCGCGAGAAGAAATACCTGATCGCGCGACAAATGACGTGATCGCGTGAAAAATGACTTGAATGCGGCCGCGAACTCTCGCGAGACAGCGCAAAATGGCTACCAAAATCCAACATCTCGTGGAGAACGCGACCGGGTCAAGAAAACTTGTCGGAGAACGCAGGGATTCAGGTAAGGCGATCGCGCGCGCGCGAGAATGTATTGTTTTACAGCGCGAGCAAGAAAAAAATTATCGCTAAGCTGCGGAATGCGGAAATTTTGACATTTTCGCGCTTTCCGCGGAACGCGAGAATGCCAAAATATCGCAACTTCCGCGAACGGAACGGAATTTTGGCCCAGGCCTACTCCTGGCCCGAGAACAGCGCTGGAGCACCATCGAGAGGGAGGCCTTCGCAGTGGTGTGGGCCCTCAAAAAGCTCCGGCCCTACCTCTTCGGTACCCACTTCCGGGTGCAAACAGATCATCGACCCCTGCAGTGGCTATTGCAGATGCGGGGGGAAAACCCCAAACTATTGCGTTGGTCCATCTCCCTGCAGGGGATGGACTTCACTGTGGAACATCGACCGGGCCAAGACCACGCCAACGCAGATGGCCTGTCACGCTTTTTCCGCCTCGACGAGGAGAGTCCCCTAGAGGATGGGTGACTCTCCCCGCCTTCAGCTGGGGGGGACGCATATTGGACAGGCCACATGAAGGGCTTGCTCCCTCCCCGCATGACAGGGCCCAAGCCCCGGCCCTCCAGGTGTTACCCACAGAAACAACCCGCACCCCGTCTCCAGACGGAACTCCTGCCCCCGGACATCTCTGTATCATGGGGCCGAACTACTACCGGCTCCCTCGCCCGGACCGGCCGCCATCTTGGACACTGCACCACGAGGCCGCGTGGCCTCAGCTCGACCCTAACCCTGGGCCTGGCCAGGCCCCGACATCCCGGCACCACCATCCACCCAGGAGGTGAACGGACCACTTGGCAGGTCGATGGGAGAAAGAAGTGTCAATGGCTCTCCCCCGCCAGGTGCCGATCGCCCTCCAGCTTCCCCGGGCGCTGGCTCCACCCCCCTGCTGGGTGTCTGGACTCCCTCATCCCGGACCTCCCGACCTCCAAGTGCGAGGGTCCGGACATCAAAGGGCGCCAGACCTATAACTAGGACAGCTCCAGAGCAGGAAGGCAGTTGTATCCTGGAGTCGAGAGACACCGAGAAGAACTCATCCTTGACGGACTACCGGCGCTGCCGTAGCCCTGCCTTGTGAACTATCGTCCTGCCTGCTGGCGCTGCCGCGGCCTTCTACATCCTCCATCCTCGTCGGGACCTGCTGGCGCTGCCGCGGACCGTTGCAACTACCACCTTTGTCGGGACCTGCGGGCGCTGCCGCGGACCGTTGTAACCACCACCTTTGTCGGGACCTGCTGGCGCTGCCGCGGACCGTTGTAACCACCACCTTTGTCGGGACCTGCTGGCGCTGCCACGGACCGTTGTAACCCCCACCTTCTTCGGGACCTGCTGGCGCTGCCGCGGACCGTGTAACGACCACCTTCACCGGGACCTGCTGGCGCTGCCACGGCCCGTCCAGCTAGAACACCGAGCTCGAGGATTGTGAGCTATCCATCATCGCATCTACCAGATTGGTAACCAGACTGTCCCGCTACCCCCTTTCCCAACCAAGAGACTAGAATCGAGGGGACCCCTGAGTCCAGACCTCCTTGTACCATTCTATCGTACCTAAGAGACCGCTTATAAAGAACGTTAAACCTTATCCTTGTGTGGTGTACATCTGTGGGGGGGAAGTTACTCGTCTGTATGATCGCTGGAGACGGCTCTCCCCGGAGACCTCTCCCCTTGTCCTCGGCCGACCCTCCCGGTCCGTCTAACAAGGAGGAACTGCTAAAACAGCCTGGGTTTTTCATGTTCCAGGCATTGTGCCCGTGCACACTCATAATTTTTCCAGCTAGGGGGCGCAGCACACATTTGCAGATAATAGGAGCAGTTAGTACCGGTGCATCTAAGCTCAAGTTAATTAAAGGGGCTTTTAACTCTGCATTTCACTTGCTGCGCTTCTAAGACAGGGGTTTGAATGTGAGGCGAGGTCCCCGGATAAGTTCTGCTTGCATTTTAGTTTTAACAATGGGACTGGTGCTTCCAATCTCTGGAGAAAGAGAAGAAAATGTAAATGTAAAGAAGTAGCAGTGTATGAACGGGGCGCACTTAGAGTAAAGTCGCAAATATGAAGCACATACATCGCAATCCTGAAGGGGATGCAGACGTGTCAGGTCAGGACCAGGTGGAAGCAGATTTTGGGGTCAGCTTGGTTTGCCTCTAAGGTGCGGTTTTCGGAGCTGACGGCCCTTTTTAAACTCTGCTTGTGGCAGCCGATGTCTCGGGCATCTTGCCGCTCCGGGATCATCCAATGGCTTCAACTCAGAGACATTTAGGTAGGTCTAGGGTTCATTGCGGGTCGTATGATGTTTCCATGACCACTCCTGGCCACTAGCGCTGATCCTAGTGGGGACGGTCACTATGTATATATGGTCTTTTGGTTTTCGAGAGACACGTACGCCCTCTGTATTCTAACTGGAGCGTTAACAGAGGTGTGGAATGATGGGGTTCCTTAAGTTGGCGAGTGGGTGCAGGTTAGCAGGCCTCCTCTTGTCAGGGTTTGAGGTGTCGGTTAGATCGAGGATGAATAGACTCTATCCTGTCGGCTGGGGTGTGAGATTGCCATTCCCAATAGGGTGCGGGTGCCCTAATATTGTTGGAATAGAGGATCAGTTGTATAGAATGGTGTGCAGTGCTCAAAAAAGGGGGTTTGCAACCTAGCATTTCTTCAAGTTTCCAGGACCAACGGTCTGGGGGGAGGGCCTTCCGGGCATCCTGTGAGTAGGGGTCTCAGGCATGCGCTGGAACAGCTGGCCTTAGAGGCTGCGACACAGACTAGGGGGGGTGTCTCCCCTCCCAAAAATGTCGGCCATACACCTGGGAGGCATTGACTTCACTTTCCTGGGTAGGAGAGCAATCAGGGCAAGCCATGGAGACCTCGCCCAAGAGGGTTAACAGCGCCATGTGCAAATTCACCAAGCAAAGGGGGCTTGGCTTCATCCAACAAGGGTTACTGCACGCTAAGTCCATAGGGTGTTTGATGAAGATGGGATACACCTGTCCATAGTGGGAATGGACCTGTTCTTGCTTGATCTGGGGAAGGCCTTGGAATAAGCAGGGTGTAGGTAACTAGACCTATTGTGGTGGGGGGCCCTGGGGTGACTGAGGCCACACCCAGTGCTGTGGCGGAGTTACATGGCGATCCAGAGGCTGTAAGGTACAGAGGGGTACCCTCTGCATGAGCACCACAAGAGTGCAAAGACCAAATATCCCCAGGGAGGTCCTCGCGTTGGACCCTGGAGGAGCGACGGTGCCCTGTTAGTCCTACGTGCGGTTGTGGACCTGAGGAACTGGGGGTTGCCAGCAACGCTCTGCCCCCTTTCTGGGGGGCGTGAGTAAGGGGGTGGACTGGCGGTCCACCGGAGGGAGGGGCTATCCCCTCCCCCAAATCTGGCAAACACCGGTTGGCTAGGGCCACAGTGTAATTCAGCTCATCAGGTAGGCAGGCAGCGAGGGGCTGCCTGCCCTGGGATTGCCCATAAGATAACCCACCATGTTGGCATATTTGTTATGCAAATGAACCTGCAGAAATTTTCTCCACACAGAAGGTGTCTTGTCTGTTTATTTCTCCAGTATATTGCTGTTGGAGGGATGGGAGTGTTGCCGATATTGGCACTATGCAGGGCTACCCCGGGCCTTCGAAGGGGGCCCTCCTAAGAGGGCGGCCCCCCTTAGTGCCACACGATGGCACACAAGTCAGCCGCACAGTGTTTTGGGACCCTCAAGGGTCCACATGCCTGCGTCACTTCCGGGCAAGAGGGGGGCGGAGGGTGAGGTAATTATACCTCGCCCGCCCACTGGTCACCCTCGTTGTTCTGCTGCCCTGACGCCGTTTCCCTCCCCACCCCTTACCCGGTGTTCAGGCGGGAGAGGTGTGCTTATCTAACTTATTATTTTTTGTTACAGGGCGATCCAAAGTCTTCAAGGTACAGAGGGGTACCCTCTGCACGAGTACAACAAGAGTGCAAAGGCCAAATATCCCCAGGGAGGTCCTCGTGTTGGACCCTGGAGGAGCGACGGCGCCCCGTTAGTCCTATGGGCAGTTGTGCACCTGAGCAACCGGGGGTTACCTGCAATGCTCTGCCCCCTTTCTGGGGGGTGTGAGTAAGGGGGTGGACTGGTGGTCCACTAGAGGGAGGGGCTATCCCTTCCCTCAAAGCTGGTAAACACCGGTTGGCTAGGGCCACAGTGTAATTCGGCTCATCAGGCAGGCAGGTGGCGAGGGGCTGCCTGCCCTGGGATTGCCCATAAGATAACCCACCATGTTGGCATATTTGTTATGCAAATAAACCTGCAGCAATTTTCTCCACAAAGAAGGTGTCGTGTCTGTTTATTTCTCCAGGATATTGCTGTGGGAGGAGTGGGGAGTGTTGCCGATATTGGCACTAAGCAGTTAAACCTAAGAGCAGCTGAGAGAGGAAAAGGCTGATGTCTTTACATATCCACACCTGTCACCAAGCACCAGGGTGAGGGCGTGCTGCCAAGCCTCACAGACCAGTGGAGGATGGTATTTAATTGTTTATTAAGGAGTTTTGCACTGGACTGCATTCACCCTGCAAGGGAAGTTCACACCCCAACAGAAGTATTTATTGTTATGTTAGCATTTGTATGCGCCACCAATATTACCAATATTATAAAAATACTGAGAGAACTACTGAAAAAACCAAGCTGCCAACTTGTGAACTGCGGCAGTGGGCTTGAGTCTTGGCGCCGGCTTTCCCCGTGAGTCCGTTGTTGTTGTTATTTCCATTGTTATAGGTATCATCATCATCATCGTCGTCATCGTCGCCATCATCATCGTCATCATTATCGCCGTCATCGTCGTCATCATCATCATCATCATCATCATTATCGGCGTCGTCATCGTCGCAATCATCATCGTCGTCGTCGTCATCATCATCATCATCAATATCGTCGTCGTCATCATCGTCGTCGTCATCATCATCTTCATCATCGTCATCGTCATCATCATTGTCATCATCGTCATCATCTATGCAGCAAGTCACGAACATAGGTGACCCCGGTGCCTTCTTTAGCGTTGTCCCTACTTATACCTCCCTTGGTATCTGCTGTACAACAGGCTCGTCTGCGAGGAGCGCAGAGAGGGGGATGGACGTCTATGAAGCCTTTATTGTGGGCAGCCGACGGGCTGGGTGTTCTGACGTCATACCGTCACTGTGTCAAATTCAGACCACATCTGTGTGCTATACAAATACCTGTAAGACTACATCTGTGCGCTATAGAATACATGCAAGACTACATCTGTGCGCTATACGAATACCTGTAAGACCACATCTGTGCGCTATATGAATACGTGTAAGACCACATCTGTGCACTACACGAATATGTGTAAGACCACATCTGTGCGCTATAGAATACGTGTAAGACCGTATCTGTGTGCTAAACGAATACGTGTAAGACCACATCTGTGCGCTACACGAATATGTGTAAGACCACATCTGTGCGCTACACGAATACCTGTAAGACTACATCTGTGTGCTATTGAATACATGCACGACTACATCTGTGCGCTATACAAATACGTGTAAGACCACATCTGTGCGCCCTACGAATACATGTAAGACCACATATGTGCGCTACACGAATACGTGTAAGACCACATCAGTGCGCTACACAAATACGTGTAAGACCACATCTGTCTCTACACGAATACGTGTTAGACCACATCTGTGTGCTACACGAATACATGTAACACCAAATCTGTGCACTATAGAATACGAGTAAGACCACATCCGTGCGCTACACGAATACATGTAAGACAACATCTGTGCGCTATACGAATACGTTAAGACCACATCTGTGTGCTACACGAATACGTGTTAGACCACATTTGCGCACTACATGAATACGTGTAAGACCACATCTGTGCGCTATAGAATAGGTGTAAGAACACATCTGTATGCTACACGAATATGTGTAAGACCACATCTGTGCGCTACACAAATATGGGTAGGATCACATGTGTGCGCTATAGAATATGTGCAAAACCACATCTGTGCGCTATAAGAATACGTGTAAGACCACATCAGTGCGTGACATGAATACATGTGAGACCACATCTGTGTGCTACACGAATACGTGTAAGACCACATCTGTGCGCTATAGAATACGTACGAAACCACATCTGTGCGCTATACAAATACATGTAAGACCACATCTGTGCGCTATACGAATACATGTTAGACCACATCTGTGTGTTACACGAATACGTGTAAGACCACATCTGTGCGCTATAGAATACGTGCAAGACTACATCTGTGCACTATACGAATGCGTGTAAGACCACATCTGTGTGCTACACAAATACGTATAAGACCACATCTGTGTGCTACAGGAATACGTGTAAGACTAAATCTGTGCACTATATGAATACGTGTCCTAAGAGACACCTCTGCATGCTGAGATGCAAGCAGCACTATTGTGTCCGGCTGCCTTCAAGCCATGGCCATCACCGCTTATGTCCATCTGCTTATTCTGTGTGTTGGAGCCACAATGTTTGTAAACAGATGAAATCCGGTAAAAGGACGGCAGCCCTTGAGTCTACACTGGTGCTTTTCTTCGACCTGTCAGCCAGTGCCACAGGTCCTGGGAGGCTGCACTTGACCCCACTGTTTCAAATCTGACAGGGCTACAGTGGGCACCAGTACCAGCCCCATGATGCCCCTAACATGTGGTAAACAGCCTTCTGCAAAATAGTTCGGACATGATGCAGTAAAAAATGCATCTTCTATAGCGAGTAACCCTCTCAGCTGAGTGCACAGAGTCTGCCTTTCATTCCAAGTCAGAAAGAGAGAAAATAGATTGAAGAACTCTAAGTCAGGGCCGCTTCCTGACTGAGAGCACTGTGCAATAAGTGTGAGAGCACCGGCACCCACATCCCGTCTTTCGTAATCAGGGCCCAAAACAAGTCAAACAATGGTACATGCGAACATGAATGAAAGTCACCATGTAGTCATGAATTCCATTGTCTGTCTCTTTCTAAAATATGCCTTAATGCCCCAGACCAACTCATGTAACAACAACAGCGGAGATATACACCGGGGAAGGAACTTTCAGTTGAAACAGCAAGGGGAGGAGGAACAGCTGGCAGACAAGGAACTGAATGCTAGAAGAACAGAACAGACACGAAGCACAGCAGTGTGTAACAGAAAGTGGGTGTAACTAAAGAACAAAACAGAATGACAAGCAGCGAAGTGGGGTGGCTTGGGGGCTTCGGGGTGGCAAGTGGCGACCTGGCTGAGGTGGTGGAGGCAGGGAAGCAATGTTGAGGGAGGGGGTTGGAGAGACGGGTGAAGGTGCTGCTCAGGGGCAGGAACAACTTACTGCACAGAACAGAGCTTGAAACAGCACGACTGAAAGAACTAAAAGAGTCCCTGAAAAACAGCCCATAAAGGAGAAAGCGTACATATACAGGACGTTATGCACTGGTGCCTGGAAGGATACAAATGCCAAGAAGGCGGGAGAAAAAATAAGAGTTGCCCAGTAGCAATGAAGCATTTTTGAAGGACAGACAAAGGAAGGACTGACAGTGCATAGGCGGTATGTAAAGTCTCAGAAGAGATTACAGCATGTCTTGTAGAGACAGCGCATGTGCTGCCTAGGCTTGACCTAAAAATTGAGTTCAAGAGCTATAGCCTCCCCCCACTGGCTCCCACTTGCTGAGAGGATTCAGTTCAAGTCCCTATGTATGGTCCACAAGATTATTTCTTCCAAGGGCCCACCAATCTCACATTCCATCATTTCCCCCTACTGTCCCAGTAGAGCCCTGCGCTCTGGAAATAAGCGCATGGTAGTAGTCCCTTAGGTCTAAGAGTGGTGGAAGACGTTTCTCCTTCATCGCCTCCAAGCACTGGAATTCTCTTCCAAACTACATTAATCTGGAGGGCGACTATATGTCCTTCCATAGACAGCTTAAAACTTTCTTGTTCCCGACCTCTTAATGCTTGTCATTTGTGTAGGTTCTGTTCCTAAGCGCTAGGAGGCTTTATGGTAGCCATGCGCTCTACAAGTGCCAATTCATTCATTCATGCATTGATTTAAGTTTACATAAACATAAAAATATTTAGGTGGAACCTGCGGCAGCAGTGGTGCCTCTTAGGGATGCTAGGGACCAGTAAAAGTTGATGATATGTCAGGGATAAGCAGTAGAACCAGAGAGGCACGTATAGATGCAGCAAGGCAAGTCACAGATTAGGTCAATTGCTACTAGTTTCCCTCTGAGGCGGAAGCCGGAGGTTTCATTGTGCTCCCTTGCACCTCGCATGTATATTTGTATGGCAAAAACGATTGTGACAAATTATTGTTTTTAAGGACTGTGAATATTTTAAACTGCTTCGTTTTTATGAAATTGTCTCTTTGAGACCAGATCACCTTGCCTAGTATCGAACTGCCCTCACTTAGCGCCGCTGTAGGCAGGCGCAGGGAAGCTGGGAATAGAACTTGGCCGCCATCTTGCTTTGGGAAGGCTGGCCGAGAGCTCGGCGCCCCTCCCGCCCTCCCAGTGTATTTAAACCTCGTTCTTGCAGAAACGCAGGTAATTGCTACTAGTTTCCCTCTGAGGCGGAAGCCGGAGGTTTCATTGTGCTCCCTTGCACCTCGCATGTATATTTGTATGGCAAAAACGATTGTGACAAATTATTGTTTTTAAGGACTGTGAATATTTTAAACTGCTTCGTTTTTATGAAATTGTCTCTTTGAGACCAGATCACCTTGCCTAGTATCGAACTGCCCTCACTTAGCGCCGCTGTAGGCAGGCGCAGGGAAGCTGGGAATCGAACTTGGCCGCCATCTTGCTTTGGGAAGGCTGGCCGAGAGCTCGGCGCCCCTCCCACCCTCCTCACGCCCCGCCCAAATTATGTACATAAGCAAAACCATCGCCCGTCCGCGCAGCGGGCGGGCGCAGCGGGCGCGCTGGCGGCGCGCCGAAGGCGCGCCAAAGGCGGGCCCGTCTGCGCCCGTCCGCGCCGGGACCGGGCCCAGGGCCACGACCCCTGTTTCTCGCATTTCTTACTCTCGCAGCGAGCTTAGGGAGCTGTGCCCCTCATACGCTCCACTATGCACCAAATTTGTTGTCATGCCCACATTATCGGCATCTCATGCACGGTGCCCTCACTGCAATTCTTCGCCCTTGCTCGTTACCCCCCCGCCGCATAGCAAAAGTCGAGCTACGGAGGTAGACACACATATTTCCATGGCTCTTGTTAATGCGCGATCACTGAGCAAGCACTGCCAGGACATAGCCGATCTGATTAGCGATTTTAATTTAGATGTACTTTATATTACAGAAACATGGTCTGACGAAGCTTCTGCGCCTGACTATGTTACGGCAGTTCCTCCAGGCTACAGTGCCTATCGGCACGATAGGCCCAAGGGAAAAGGTGGTGGAATAGCCATTATTGTAAGAGACCAATACCAAACCCGTTGTGTACCTATACCCATTAAAGCATGCGAAGCCATGCATTTTGACATCAAAATGGCCCCCACGTTCAATTTTAAGGGAACTTTGGTATACAGACCCCCTGGCACCAGATCTGCGTTTCTCACAAATCTTACCAATATCACTGAATCTATAGCAACAGAAGTATCCACCACATTACTAGGTGATTTTAATTTTCACCTAGAGCTTCTCAGTGACAGGGACACCACAACCCTCATATCTGATCTTGACTTGATGGGCCTTAAACAGCTGGTGACTACCCCTACCCACCAGGCAGGCCACACGCTGGATGGAATTTTCACAAATGTGGAAGGACTGTCCGTCACCTCTGTTCTCCCTATGACCTGGACAGATCATTCTGTCATTTTTAGTGAACTTACCATCAAAGGCCCGCAGAGGAAAACAGTGAACCCTGCAACAGAAGGCACATTTAGAGTTTGGAAGGATATTGACCCTAACGATTTAATGTCGCTTCTCAATGCGTCAACCCCGGAACTATCCACCGATCCAGCGACCGCTACCAATCAATTCCAAAAATGGCTGGGTGAAGCTTCTACTCAGTTGGCACCTACCAAATCAATTTCTAAAAACAGAAACACCCCTAAAGCTCAGTGGTACACGAAAGAATTAAAAGACCAAAAACAACTCACCAGGAACAAGGAACGACAATGGCGTAGAAGTTATGACACTGAAAGCAAGGACATTTATTAGAAAGCCCTTGCTACTTATAAATTAATGATTATAACTGCCAAAAAGGATTATTACACTCGCCATATAGAAGCTGCTAAAAATTCTAGCAAACAGCTTTATAATGTTGCAAAAACCCTTGCGGGAAATGCTCCAGATCTCAATCCACCCCCTTCACAAACATTATGTGATGCCTTGTCAGACTTTTTCTTCACTAAAGTCAATGATATCTATCAAGCATTTAATCTGGATCAGGCTCATGGTAGTGCTTCCACCTCTTTGATCACCTCTTTGATTAATCCAACTAGTACTACCATGACCTCTTTTAATGCCCTCACCACTGATCAAGTTATGAGCATTTTTAACACGATTAAAGCAGGATCAGCCTTGGATCCTTGCCCCTCTGCTGTATTAGCCACAGTACCAGATACAGTCGTCCCTATCATAACCTCCCTCTGTAACATTATTCTAGCATCCGGTACCTACCCTGACTCCCTGAAAAACACACTCATTAAACCTCTGCTTAAAAAACCTGGGCTAGATAAAAGTGAACTTAAGAACTACCGTCCCATTGCTAGTCTCCCTTTTCTAGCAAAGGTCATAGAAAAGGCTATGAACCAGCAGTTATCAGCCTATATCGAGAACAACCACCTGCTGGATGATACCCAGTTCGGCTTCCGCAAATACCACGGCACGGAAACCGCCCTCATCAAAGCAGCTGACGACATAAGAATCATTCGTGACCAAGGAGGTACTGCTGTATTAGTCCTCCTTGACTTGTCGGCTGCTTTCGACACGGTTGACCACAAGATCTTGGTCGACCGTGTCGAGAGGATGGGCATTCAGTCCACCGCCAGAGACCTTCTGGCCTCGTTCCTGACCAACAGAACTCAGGCGGTTACAATGGGTTCCTTCCAGTCGGCCGACCTGTCGTTACCGTGTGGGGTCCCACAAGGCTCATCCCTGAGCCCGACACTATTTAATATATATGTGTCGGACCTTGCTAGTGTCATCAAAGCATACGGGATGGGCCTGACCTCATACGCAGACGACACTCAGTTGGTTCTGGCCATAAAGGGAGACGGACAGGAAATGGCGGAGAGATTTCAAGATGGGATGATTGCCATAGGTGAGTGGATGGCAAGAAATTGCCTGAAACTCAATTCCGAGAAAACGGAGGTGGTTATCTTCGGCAATCTCTCCCCAGCCTGGTCGGCAACTTGGTGGCCAGCGGCCATGGGCACTCCTCCCTGCCCCACGGCCAAGGTTAGAAACTTGGGTGTCACTTTTGACAACCAGCTCAACTTTATGGCCCATGCGAATAAGGTGGCTGCCAATGCTCACTTTAAGTTGAGAATGGTAGGAAAAATCACTCCTTACTTGCCAGAATCAGCAGCAAAAACACTGGTTTCCTCACTAGTGTTGTCATCTTTGGATTACTGTAACGGTCTGCTGCTCAATGCCCAGAACAGAGTCATAAAAAAACTACAGACAGTGCAGAATGCCGCCGCCCGAGTGCTCTCAAAAAAACCCAGATTTGCTCCCATCTCGGACACGCTTAAACAATACCACTGGTTGTCCATTCACAACCGGGTCAAATTTAAAGCGCTGTGTATTGTCTTTAAATCGCTCCAGGAACTAGGACCCAGATTCCTTAGAGAGCAACTGATCCTCTACAACCCCCCGAGAATGCTCAGATCCACCTCTCTTAAGCAACTGGTGATACAACGCAGTCGAACAACCTCCTGGGGCGATCGCCGCTTTTCAACTGCGGCCCCTAAACTCTGGAACACTCTGCCTATCCACATAAGAACTAGTCCCACTCTCCTTCAGTTCAGAAAAAACCTGAAAACTTGGCTGTTCAATCAGTGATTTCCATCTCCGCATTTCTGTTCCAGGGCGAAACCTCTATGCAATTTCAGCGCCGAGACGCCTAAGGGTAATTGTACGCGCTCTATAAATGGCATTAAATAAATAAATAAATAAATAAATAAATGCTGCTGGGGTTCGGCCAGGCCAGTAGGGTTGCAGAAGAGTTATTCGCCTGTGATAATGGAAATGTCTTCTGTTCTCAAAGTTCTAATAAAAGTCCACTGGCATTGAGATGCTGACGCAACCCGAGATCTCTTTTGAAATTCACTGGCATGTACAATTAGTTTGAAGAGCCCTGGCAAGGCAAACATAGCTGTATATGTACTTAAAATGAACGTACACTGCAAATCGAGCTCTCCCAATACAGATCTTTTTGTTTGAAACAGGAGGGGTTGGTGTAGAGTCAGTCTCGTACCAAGTAACAGTCCATTGTTGAGCTCATTTACAGGCTGGTAGGGCTAGGGTGGAGTCAGCCACACGTAAATCTGGCCACAAGGTGGACAGAAACATGGCGCCTAGTATTTTCCCAATATTTTACACCATTTTCCCCTGGCTGCCCCCAGTGTATGGACGCGGAGGAAACCACCGTAAAGTGCCCTAGAGACCCGAAGACCCCAAGAGAGGGAGAGACATGAATCAGCTTACTTAAAGCATTCGATGGCTTCTTCACGATTATTAACACCGTCTCGTTTTTAGGTTGAGCTTCAGCGCGCATGCGCTGTCTGCATGACCTGCTGCAATTGCTCTATAGGGAGTGTAATTCTGCCTTCTGGTTCAATTGGTTCACTCCTGCATCACTTGTATTTCTTGGCTTCTTTTTGCTTCTTATTGGTGAAACTCTCAGTACTTCACTTCTGTTTTTATAATTTGGGAGCACCAGCCAACTACAGGTTCCTTATGCTGGAGTTGTTTATGTGTTTCTTTTCGGACTATTTGTTTTGTTTGGCAGCTGCTCTTCACGTAATGGCAGAGCCGAGTCACGAGCTATGGCTTCACTGCACAGATGGGCACCTTCCTACCGCAAAGTTATAGCCGAGCGCCGCTGAGAAGCCCCCCTCGGGGAGGTCTTTCTCCTATGATCGTACTAGGCCCAGTAACACCACCACACAGGACTCAATATCAGTTGCGTAACTTGGTTCTTTATCAGTAGTAATACGTTCAATATTTACAGTGGGATCGAGGGATCCTATAAGAGTCTCAATGTCCTTGGAGGGATAGGGTAGCGGGACAGTCTTAGTACCAGCCAGGTACGGGAGGGCTCTGCGCCAGACCTTGAGTGCTGGTCTCAGAGCGGCTCGGACGTGGAGAGCCGCGACGGCGTCAGTAGGGCTCGGGTGGTAGTTCCGCTTGGGTCGAGCCGCGACACAGTCAGCAGGGCTCACGTGGTAGGTCCGCTTCGGTCGAGCCGCGACGAGGTCAGCTGGGCTCTGATGGTAATGTTCAACAAGGTCGGGCCGCGACAGTGCCAGCAGGGCCCCAAAGGTTCGTGAAGGTCTTTAAGCACGGGGGAGCCGCGACGTCGTCAGCAGGGCTCAAATGGTGGGTTCAGGGTGATTCTTCTTCCGTAGGGTCAGCCGCGATCCGATCAGCAGGGCTCTTGACTCCAGGATACAACTGCTGTCCTGTTGTCGGGTCGCCCCAGATATAGGACGGGAGCCCTTTGATGTCCGGACCCTTGCGCCCGGAGGGGGCGGAGAGGCCGAGTAGGGAGCGGCCAGACGCCCAGCAGGAGAGGTGCCAGGCCCCAGAGAGCTGTGGGGCGATCGCACCTAGGTGTGGAAGGACGGTTGGGGGTCCCATCGATACTGCCCTCCGCCGGGAGTGGGAAGGGCTCACGTGGTATCCCCCGGCCAGGGGTTGGCGTCTCGATGTCGGGCCTCGCTGGGACCGAGGCCGGGTAGAGCAGGGTCACGCAGGTGGTCACGTGGAGTGACGTATAATCCAAAATGGAGGAGCCCCGATGTGCGGCTTAGCGCGGGGAAACAGGACCACGCCACGAGGCCGGCTCCCACATGCGTCCCCCCCAGCTGAAGGCAGGGAGAGTCACACATCTCCTTGGGGGTTCTCCTCGCCGAGGCGGAAGAATCGGGACAGGCCGTCAGCATTGGCGTGGTCGTTGCCGGGCCGGTGTTCTACAGTGAAGTCCATCCCTTGCAGCGAGATGGACCAGCGTAACAGCTTGGGGTTCTCGCCCCGCATTTGCATGAGCCACCGCAAGGGCCGGTGGTCAGTCTGGACCCTGAAGTGGCTGCCGAAAAGGTAGGGCCGGAGCTTCTTGAGAGCCCATACCACAGCGAAGGCCTCCCGCTCGATGGTGCTCCACCTCTGTTCTCGCTGCAGTAGTCGGCGGCTGATAAAGGCCACTGGTCGGTCGAGGCCCTTGGCGTCCAGCTGGGAGAGGACCGCTCCGACCCCGTACTCCGATGCATCGGTCTGGACTACAAATTCCTTGCTGTAGTCGGGGGCCTGTAGCACAGGGGCAGCGCACATGGCCGCCTTGAGAGCATCAAACGCGGTCTGACAGCGGGGCGTCCAGTGCACCGCCTTGGGCTGTTTCTTTGAAGTGAGTTCCGTAAGGGGGCCCACAATGCTGCCATAATCCTTGATGAATCGTCGGTAGTAGCCTGTGAGGCCTAGGAAGGCCCGGACAGCGGTTTGGGTTGCGGGGGGCTCCCACGCCTGGATGGCGTCGACTTTTAACTGGAGGGGCGCCACCTGGCCACTCCCCACCTGGTGGCCCAGATAGGTCACAGATCCTTGACCGATCTGGCATTTACTGGCCTTAATGGTGAGCCCGGCTCTTTGGAGAGCGGCCAGGACTTCCCCAAGGTGTCCTAGGTGCGCGGCCCAGTGGTCGCTGAAGACAGCAATGTCATCGAGGTAGGCCGCGCTGAAGGCTTCTAGTCCGGCCAGGACCTTGTTTACTAGCCTCTGAAAGGTCGCTGGGGCGTTCTTCATACCGAAGGGCATTACCCGAAAGTGGTAGTGCCCATCGGGGGTGGAGAAGGCTGATCGTTCTTGGGCGCCGGGAGTGAGCTTGATCTGCCAGTACCCAGCGGTGAGATCAAAGGTGCTTAGGTAGCGGGCGGCCCCTAAGCGATCGATCAGCTCGTCGGCTCGTGGCAAGGGGTGGGCATCGGTCTTGGTGACGGAGTTCAGGCCCCGGTAGTCGACACAAAATCTGAGTTCAGGGGCCGTGCCGGGGGCGGCGGCCTTCGGCACCAAGACTACCGGGCTGGCCCACGGACTGTCGGAAGGCTCGATGACTCCGAGGGCGAGCATCTTGGCGACCTCGGTCTTTATGCAGGCTCGGACTCGGTCAGGTACTCTATAAGCACGGTGTCGTACAGGGGGGCTGTCCCACGTGTCCACGTCGTGGACGCACCAGGGGGTCACCCCGGGCGTGAGAGAGAAGAGGGCAGCGAAGGGTTGCAGCAGCTTCTGGCAATCATGGCGCTGTTCTGGTGTCAGGGTGGCGGAGAGGCAGACGCCCTCCAAGGAGCCGTCTTGGCCCGAGGACCCCAGGAGGTCTGGTAGGGGCTCGGAGTCACTTTCGCCCCCATCGTCGGTAGCCAGCAGTAGGCTTAGTTCAGTTCGGGCAAAGTGGGGCTTGAGCCGGTTGGCGTGCAGGACCCGGAGGGGGTTCCTCGGGGACTCCATGTCGACCAGGTAGGTGACGGGGCTCTTCCTCTCAACTACCTTGAAGGTCCCGTTCCACTTGTCCTGCAGGGCGCAGGGGTCCACGGGTGACATGACCCAGACTTGCTGGCCCGGCTCGAACTCGATGGCTGAGGCATTTTCGTCATACCAGCGTTTCATGTCTTCTTGGCTAGCTTCGAGGTTGGCTTCTGCCAGGGCCCGGAACTTCGGAGTTTGGTTCCGCAGGGTCAGAAGGTACCGGTAGACGTCGGGGGGGCATCTTGGACGTTCGCCTCCCAGCCCTCCTTGACCAGGCTGAGGGGCCCTCGGACGGGGTGCCCATACAACAGTTCGAAGGGGCTGAAGCCCAGGGATTTCTGTGGTACCTCCCGATAGGCGAACAGGAGGCAGGGCAGCAGGACATCCCATCTCCTCCTTAGGGGCTCTTCCAGGCCCTTGATCATCCCCTTCAGGGTTCGGTTGAACCGCTCGACCAGTCCGTTCCCCTGGGGGTGGTAAGGGGTGGTGAATTTATATGTGACCCCACATTGTTGCCAGAGGGATCTCATGTACTTCAAAATAAAGTTCGTACCCCTGTCGCTCACCACTTCTCGGGGGAACCCCACCCTGGAGAAGATGCCCATCAGGGCCCGGCCCACCACTGGAGCTGTCACAGTTCGGAGGGGGACGGCCTCTGGATACCGGGTGGCGTGGTCGACCAGTACCAGGATGAAGCGGTGCCCCAGGGCGGTTCAGGGGTCGAGAGGCCCCACGATGTGGATTCCCACTCGTTCAAACGGGGTGTGGACGGATGGAAATGGTTGGAGGGGGGCTTTCACTCGTCCCCCAGTCTTCCCGCTAGCTTGGCTGGTCGGGCAGGACCGGCAGTGCTGGTCCACGTCTCTTCTCATTCGGGGCCAATAGAAATGGGTCACGAGGCGGCTGTAAGTCTTGTCCCGCCCGAGATGTCCTGCGAGGGGCACGTCATGTGCCAGGTTCAGGAGGAACTCTCGAAATCGGACGTGGACCACCAGCACCCGGCCGGCCCCTAGTTCGGCGACTTTCTGCTCGCTATACAATAAGTCATTGTCCCAACTGACCCAGTGGGTTCCCGTGGGGTCCCCCGCAGCCTGAGCGGCCGCTTGCTGTCGGGCCCCCTCGAGGGACGGGCAGACCTTCTGCTCTTGCTGGAATTGTTCGCGGGTGGGGCCCCCGTCGTGGCGCCACTGGGCCAGCTCGGGGATCTCGCTGAGGGGGGCGGCCTCGTTGGGAGAAAGTTCGGATGGCCCGGCCTCCTCATCAGGTTCCTCCATGCCGGAGGAGGTGGATAGTTCGGGCCCGTCGGCTTGTCGGGGGCCGTGGCAGCGGCTGGTTGGGCGGTCATGGACCGAGTGGTGGCGCAAGCCCACTCGGGTAGTCCTAGCATCCCCAGATGCTCTCGGCGTTCCACCTGTGCCCAGGGTGAGCTCTCTAGGTCGTTCCCCAGGAGGCAGTCCACCGGGGCGTCGTCGCGGACAGTTACTTTTAGGGTGCCGGACACTCCTCCCCACTCGAAGGGGATCCTGGCCATCCGGCACATGCTCTCGGTGTTGTCCGCGGTCCGGACAGGGCATAAGACATGCGGCAGGATTTGCTCAGGGGTCACCAGATGGCAGCGGACAGCGGTCACACTGGCCCCAGTGTCCCGGAGGGCCTTGGCCCGTCGCCCGTTGATGGTGACCCACTGTTGGTACTTCTGGGTGTTGCTGGGGATGGCGGCTCGGGGCACCATTTCTCGGGAGCCCAGGCATACAAGCGACATGGCAGCTGGTTCCCACTCGGGGGACCCGTCGTCGTGGTTTTCCTCCTCGTCTTCTCCCTCCCCCAAGGCTGCGGCGGCTATTTGTCGGGGAGGGGGCCCAGCGGTCCCGTTCCGTCGGTTCACGGGGCATGCCGGGTCACTTGCATAGTGGCCGGTCTGCTGACAGCCGAAGCAGGTCACTGTCGGTCGTGGTCCAGGCCGTGCGATAGGGGTTCCCCTTCGGCCCTGGGTCGGGGAAGTGTGGTTGGTTGCTTGACCTCGTGGCGGGCTTCTGGGTGGCCCGGCTGGGTTTTCTCGACTGCGGTGGGACCCCCCTCCTCCGCCTCGCTGGCGGGGAGGTCCCGTGGTACTCCGTGTGTAGTCCCCCACGGGGTTCCGGGGGACCCGGGTGTTGACCCATCGGTCCACTTCGGCGGCGAGTTTCCGGGGCTCGGTCAGTTTACTGTCCAGGAGGTGTTGCCTTAGTTCCACAAAGCAGTTGTTGGCGAGGTGCTCCTAGACAATGAGGTCGAACAGTTCATTTTATGAGGTGACCTTGCTTCCTTTTATCCATCCTTCCAACGCTCGGCTGAAGAAGTCCACGTATTCGACCCATGTGGTACCGGGGAGCTTCTTGCAGTCCCGGAAGCGTTGCCGGTACACCTCGGCTGATAGTCCGTAGCGTGTGAGTAGGGCTTCTTTCATGTGGTCGTATGAGGTCATCACCGCATCGGGGAGTTGCAGCAGGGTATCCCGGCCCTCGCTGAGGAACCTCCCCCATAGGCCGGCACCCCAATCCTTCCGGGGTACCCGATGGGAGGTCATGGCTACTTCATACGCTCGGAACCATTGCTTGATGTCGTCATTTTTATAGTACTCCTTGACGACATCCTTGGGGATGTGAACCTTTGGCTCGGTCAGGGGCAGAGCGTCCCGGGCTCCGGGGTTGCTGGTCTCCCCTGTTTTAGCATTTAGTTCAAGTTCTTTAAGGCTCCTCTCGTGCTCGAGGGTTAGCCGTCTCTCCTCTAGTTCCCGATGCCTTTTCTTTTCCTCGATTTCCTCTTGCAGCCGTAGTTGCTCCAAGGCTATCTTCTTCTCCGCCAGTAGGAGCTCACCGTCCAGCCGGAGTCGGGCGAGGTCCATTTCGTGTGTCCGGACCCTTTCCCGTTCTCGTATTTCTTCGTGGGAAAGGCTGGTGTCTGGGACGGTTCGCTCCCCATCTGTCGGGGTCGTGGTCGGCAGGTTTCCGTCCCGGGCCGAGGTCCCTTCGGCTCGGGGTGGAGGGGTCTCGGGTTCTGCCCAGGCTTTCAGGGCTTTCTGCATTTCCTCCTTGGTGCCCAATCCTGTGGTTGGGATCCCTTTGTCCTTGCAGAATTGTTTGAGTTCTTTGTGGGTGTATTCTTCCAGTTTTTCCAACTGGAAGGTTGCGGCCACGGTTGCTTCTTGGCCATCCATGGTTCCCTTTTTCTTTTCCCGTCTGGTCAGGTAGTGGGTGCGTTACTTGCCTGTACGATTGCGTCTGGCTCGGATCCCGTCACTGGCCACCAAATGTTGGAGGGAGGTCCACCGGGTAGTCGGGGAGACTATTCCGGGGCACCTTCCTACCGCAAAGTTATAGCCGAGCGCCGCTGAGAAGCCCCCCTCGGGGAGGTCTTTCTCCTATGATCGTACTAGGCCCAGTAACACCACCACACAGGACTCAATATCAGTTGCGTGACTTGGTTCTTTATCAGTAGTAATACGTTCAATATTTACAGTGGGATCGAGGGATCCTATAAGAGTCTCAATGTCCTTGGAGGGATAGGGTAGCGGGACAGTCTTAGTACCAGCCAGGTACGGGAGGGCTCTGCGCCAGACCTTGAGTGCTGGTCTCAGAGCGGCTCGGACGTGGAGAGCCGCGACGGCGTCAGTAGGGCTCGGGTGGTAGTTCCGCTTGGGTCGAGCCGCGACACAGTCAGCAGGGCTCCGGTGGTAGGTCCGCTTCGGTCGAGCCGCGACGAGGTCAGCTGGGCTCTGATGGTAATGTTCAACAAGGTCGGGCCGCGACAGTGCCAGCAGGGCCCCAAAGGTTCGTGAAGGTCTTTAAGCACGGGGGAGCCGCGACGTCGTCAGCAGGGCTCAAATGGTGGGTTCAGGGTGATTCTTCTTCCGTAGGGTCAGCCGCGATCCGATCAGCAGGGCTCTTGACTCCAGGATACAACTGCTGTCCTGTTGTCGGGTCGCCCCAGATATAGGACGGGAGCCCTTTGATGTCCGGACCCTTGCGCCCGGAGGGGGAGGAGAGGCCGAGTAGGGAGCGGCCAGACGCCCAGCAGGAGAGGTGCCAGGCCCCAGAGAGCTGTGGGGCGATCGCACCTAGGTGTGGAAGGACGGTTGGGGGTCCCATCGATACTGCCCTCCGCCGGGAGTGGGAAGGGCTCACGTGGTATCCCCCGGCCAGGGGTTGGCGTCTCGATGTCGGGCCTCGCTGGGACCGAGGCCGGGTAGAGCAGGGTCACGCAGGTGGTCACGTGGAGTGACGTATAATCCAAAATGGAGGAGCCCCGATGTGCATGGGACCTCGTGCGGCTTAGCGCGGGGAAACAGGACCACGCCACGAGGCCGGCTCCCACATCCGGCATCTGCAATGGGAATTGACATAGGGAAGTCAAAGGTGTTGCAGAAACCATATAGAATTTTTTGATAAGTGTTGGACCCGGCCTCGTAGAATGGCCCTACGTGCCCCCGCACCACCGAAACCTGGTACCTGCAGCCCAAGCACACGGCCCAGCCGACCCTCCCCACCAGGACACACGCACCGACCCGGACATCCCCGTCCATGGCCTCTCTCCTTTCGGCCAACCCGGGCCCGCGTGCCCACTTCATGCACCAAGATGGCCGCCCGGCCCCAGCGCGACCCGGGCCTAGAGGCGCCACTCCGGCTGGAGGACATCACGCTTCCAGGGGATGAGAGAGGGAGGAGCAGTTTCTATCGCACCTCTGAACTCCCCTGGGACGATGGGTTTCGATCGGCCCTCCGGCCTCCCTGAGGGCTGGCTCCGTGCCTGCTGGGTGTCTGGGACTCCTCCCGACCCGGCCCTGAAAGGATCAAAAGACAATAGCAGGAAATCCCGACAAGCGACCCCCAGGTGACAAGACCCCTGCCTGCACAGACTCCGGACATCAAAGAGGGGTCGACCTATAACAAGGGGTGCTCTGGGTCTGTCCGGCAGATTCGACGCTGGAACAACGAGAGCCTGCCGACGTGGTCGCGGCTCCTGGAACTTGGACCCTCCTGAGCCCTGCTGAGTGACTCGCGGCTCCCTGAAGATCGCAAGACCTCCGAACTTGTACCTGAGCCTGCTGAGTGACTCGCGGCTCCCTGAAGATCGTAAGACCTCCGAACTTGTACCTGAGCCTGCTGAGTGACTTGCGGCTCCCTGAAGATCGTAAGACCTCCGAACTTGTGCCTGAGCCTGCTGAGTGACTCGCGGCTCCTTGAAACTCGTAAGACCTCCGAACCTGCACCTGAGCCCGCTGAGTGACTCGCGGCTCCAACAGACTCTCACGGTCCCGCCGGACCCCGACTACAACAACGTATCCCCCAGCTCGAGGATTGTGAGCTGTGCGCCGGATACGTCCCTGCCTTGAACCTTTACCAGAGACTGTCCCGCTACCCCCTACCCCTTCCGAGACTCATTGAGCCCGTGCTCACCTTGTACCTATTTGCAGTGATAACCTACTTGATAAAGATTGATTTCTAAGAATACCCGGTGTGGTCACTCTGTGTCGTGTGGTGCCAGAAGTACGATCCTAGATACGAGATTCCTCCCCCTGGGGAGTCTCCCGCCAGTGCCCGGCTACGATACTTCGAGGGTGGGTCTCAGGGTAATCAGGACCCATTCCAGGCTCCTCTGGGGTCGCCGTCTAACATTGGTGGCAAACGACGGGATTCGGGCCCATCACCTAGAGATCGTACCGTGAACGACGGAAGCACTACCGACAAAGATGGCAGAAGGAAGCACCGTGAGCCCCGCAGAAACCAACGCCAACAGGGTTGTTAGACGGACCGGGAGGGTCGGCCGAGGACAAGGGGAGAGGTCTCCGGGGAGAGCCGTCTCCAGCGATCGTACAGACGAATAACTTCCCCCCCACAGACGTACACCACGCAAGGATAGGCTTTAACGTTCTTTATAAGCAGTTTAAGGTACGATGAAGTGATACAAGGAGGTCAGGACTCAGGGGTCCCCTCGATTCTAGTCTCTGGGTTTGGGAAAGGGGGTAGCGGGACAGTCTGGTTACCAATCTGGTAGATGCGATGATGGATAGCGCACAATCCTCGAGCTCGGTGTTCTAGCTTGGACGGGCCGCGGCAGCGCCAGCAGGTCCCGGTGAAGGTGGTCGTTACACGGTCCGCGGCAGCGCCAGCAGGTCCCAATGAAGGTGGTCGTTACACGGTCCGCGGCAGCGCCAGCAGGTCCCAATGAAGGTGGTCGTTACACGGTCCGCGGCAGCGCCAGCAGGTCCCAATGAAGATGGTGGTTACTGTGGAAATGTGGATTTTTCTGACCAGTTGTGTCCCCTATCTTAGACCCCAACGGTTCCATGTATATGTTACAAGTACATGTATGTTCCCTCCAGTTCTAGTTATGAAGACGCAAACACATGTGCGTCCACCGTCAACATGTCCTCTTTCAGATCCGCCATGAATGGGCCGGATATTCGATTCCTAAGTACAAAAGGCCACCGACTTTATATGGCTCAGTTACTCCATTTTGCAGTTCAGGCGAGTAGGCCCTGAATGCTACCATCAAGCCTTTCCCTGCTTTCTACCTCTGATAGCTCCAGTCTGAGCTCGCATCTGTATCCATGAACTTTGTCCCACTCCCTGCGCGGCTAACGGTGCCTGACTCGGCCTGTCTGCTTGCCTGCCAAAAACTGTATTTCACCTTCAAGATTATCTGCTCCGCTCCTCATCCGATGCATTCCTGTCTAGTAGTTTAAGTAAACATTTCTTCCAGCTACTGAGCAAAGGGCCCGGCTTCTCTGTCTTCATGCAAGTAATTCATGGCCCTGTTACCATGGAAGATTTCTGCCCCTCGCATCTCATGTAGACACTTAGACGCTTGTGCACGCACTCACAGTCAGTATAGAATAGATTTTGTCCGAGAGCCCTTCCCTTGTGGATAACATAGTTCTTTAAACATAGGATGTTAGATATGATTTGGGATTAGGTTGACTTGACCCCCCAGACTTTTTGTCTCCACATGTAGAGCTAAATGTCAAGTCCCCTTCACCCCCTAGTTGCACGTCAATCACATGTCATGCTGCTGCGCGCGCATCTCTGCCAAGTATTTCTGCTGACATTGTGAAATTCTTTTATGGAACCACCCATTGTGACATCATACTTAATGATGTTTTTTTGTTACGCCCAGTTACGCCTCTTTTAGTTACGCATGTATGGTTTTATCTCTGTTATCAATTGTTACGCCTCCTGCATCTGTTTCACTGTAATGCCTTTTCTATAAAAACGATTACTTGTCAATAATGTATTGCTCTTCACTTCCTGAACCCCCGTGGTGATGGAATCTGAAGTCCACAATTCGAATTGTTCATTGGAATAAAGCCCATTCCGAACCTCTAATACCACGGATTCTGCCTCTTATTTTACTGAGCTATTTTTAATAACTTTTCGCATCAAATTAAGTACCGGTAATTAAATTATTTACCACATGATTGGTGCCCGAATAGGGACACTTTCTCATCTCACGCGCCGGAGGTGCGTTGCAGGCCCGGTCTCCTGCCACAGCTGGACGGACAACAACGCGTACCAGCAGGATTTCCTGTATCTCCCTCCGGTCAAGCGGGGGCGACTGAGGCTGCGATCAACACCCAGACGAGGCGGTGAGAAGTGCGAAGTATCCCGACCAGAGCATAGCTGAGAGAGCAAGATCCGAGGTATACAGAGTCCCACCAGGTTCCGAAGTCCCGAAGTTCCGAAGTTCCGAGTCGAGTCCAGTCCGGTCCAGTTCAGTTCAGTTCCGTTCCGAGGCCTTCTGTTCCGAGCTACCCGGTGAGTACCATTGCCGGGGAGGCGTTCTGACGTGCACATAGGTTGTGCCGGTCAAGACGGGTTTGGGTACACAAATCCGGTCTGCACTGTTTCAGCAGTGTATCTGTACTGTTTAGCAGTATATCTAGTATGTCAAGTATGCTAAGTAACTAGTTCCCTAATGGCCATCGTTATTGTTCGTTAACTGTTAAACGCTAAATGTTAAATGTTTAAATGTTTTAGATACGTTCTGCATATTGTGGTGTGAATGACTGTTCATTATTGTGTTTTATTGTATTAAGTGTGTTAAAAAATCAGGTATCAGATCAGTTCTCAATATGCCGCTCTTTTCGAAATTAAGACAGATCAAAACTAGAAAAGGGGTACTCGAAGAAGCTGTTCCCATTCCTCCTAGGGACACTCCAGGGTACTTCATGTATCACAAACATGGCTTAGACGCCATATTATTTCTTGATTTATGGGTAGACTACACCAAGGAATTACCAGAAAATCAGAGGTGGCCCGCAGCTGGGACCTGGGATGCAGAGTGCATCATGAAAGTAGAGGAAGGGTTATGGAAAAGGAAAGCTAGACAGTCACAGAAAGACGCCGTTGAGTTATGGCGTAAAGAATCCCATAGACGTACAGAAAAAGCACTCAGACAGGAAGTGAAAAGTAAGGAGAATTCAAATAAAGTCCGAGAAAATCTCTTTAATTGAAGAAGGAACACGAGTAAAATCAGAACAAGTAGACAGACAAAGAAATGCCCTTATGAATGGTATGTATCCCCTTCTGGCCGAAGGGTTACCTAAGGCTACTCCGGAAATACCAAAAGACTTGCCACCCCCATTGTTTCCAATAAAAGTACACCCAAAAGGGCATCCCAGAACCGCAGAAGATGTTTTCCTTTCCTCATATTTAGACGACGCAGCTCCCGAGTATGCTAACCCCGCACCACATAGACCGTCTGCCGGGGGGGTTCAACGCCAAGACCCTGTGTCTGTACCTCTGCAACAACAAATTCCGACACAAGTTCCGGCAAGCACATCTGTTTCTACATCTGTTCCTACAGCCGTTTCTACAGCTGTACCCCCACCTATGGTTGCTATATCACGTTCAACGAATCCTTTCGCGCCCAGAACCCCAGACGGTGCTACCGGGGGTGCAACAAACATCTTTTCCACGCCACCCAGAACAAATAAACTTACCTTTCAAGAATTAGCACATCAACGTACGCCCAAACTCGTAACTCCCCACATACTTAAGGAACTTCTTGTAGATTGTAGATATGACCCTGTGCCCGGCAAAGAAGACGAAATGCTCCTGGCATCATTACGTCTCCGACGAGCTGCAATATATTTAGGGAAGCTACCAGGAATGACTACACATTTAGATAATATATATCATTTTGTCCAGTCAGGGCGAGATTCTGAAAGTATTAACAGAGCCATGGAGTATCAGAAAGTGGAAATACAGGGGGAACTGTTACGTTTCCTCATAAATTGTGTGATCAGAAATCAAGACCGGCCTGGGGTAAACCCGGAAGCAATGCAAATTCTTACCAAATGGAGCCAGAATATATCAGAGGGGAGACATGATAGACTATTAAGTATAGTAGCCATGTGCCGAAAGATCCGCAAAGAAATAGAACGAATACACGAAGAAAGATTAGCGGTAGACCAGCCTGAACAAAACGAGGAGGAGGAAGAATTAGAATTACCCGCAGGGCAGTCAGAAACCATAGCCTATGTAGGTAGAGGAAGATCTTGTAATAATACTAGGTGCTTTACTGATTCGATACGTCCGATACGTCCAGATAATAACAGGAATTTCCAAACACCTATAATACATATAAGGTCCCCCGAACATTCGTTCCAAGCCGCTGACAAATTACTCCGAGAACGAAGGGGTTATCATATACTCGATTCTATGGATGAACAAGAATTAGCCAGGTCAGCCGTTCACTGGGTTGACAGTCCCGGAAAATATGGTGATGATACACTAGCACACACGTTTTTGAACCTCACCCCAGATGAACAGCGCTTAGCTGGGATCTACATGATTCAACAACTCCTTATATTATATAAAAGCCAACACTCCGATCCTGGTCCCTTACCTGATATATTGACTGAATTACTCACGAATAGATGGAGAGGTTCAGGTACTGAGTTAATTAGAGAAATACTAGAATCCAGAAAGCAGTACATTCTTTTTGTATGCCCAGAACATGTCTCACTGCCCATCAAGGAAAGAACGACGTATTATATGGATAGACAGAATCCTTTACGAGAAGTACACCCAATAAAAGGTGATGACAATGAGTTTAAACGTGTATTTGTATACACACCCATATCTAAAATGGAACTATTAGAAATGAAGAAAGTGGTACCCAGTCATGACAAAGATCCAGCGGGTTTCCACCGAGAAATTAAAGACATGTTGCTCATGGGAGAGTATACCTATCCCGACATTATGAAAATATTAAAGGTATTAATGCCTGCTGGCATTTATGAAAAACTCAAGGAAAAAGATTGGGAGGTGGGAGACCAAAAGATAGATTGGACAGCATTAGAAACTGAAGAAAGAGCCCGAGGTCCAGGTTTAGGGCTTGGGGAAAAGACTAAAATATTACCAGGTTTACTAGTACAGGTACTGCCACGTTTATTAACTACGAAAAAGGAAGACTGGGGTGCAATCTCAGCCTGTAAACAAAAGCAAGATGAAGACACTAGTGATTTCTATGCCCGATTCGAAAAATGTTTTGGTATAAATAGTGGAATAAAAGCAAGTAGCGAATCGTATCCACATCTGTTTGTGACAAAATTAGTTGAAAATTCCCTGCCCCAAGTTAAGAATAGAGTATTGAAATTCGAGAGTACCTGGCAAGGTAACACTCCGTCACAAATGTTACAAATGCTACAGTACCACCACAATAGAATTAGAGAGGAACAAGAACATGAACAAAGACGAATGAAAGACACGAAAATGAAAATGCTTGTCTCCCAGACAGTTCCAGCAGACGGTCATAAAAAGGGTATGACACAGTCCAGTGATTCAGCAGGTTCTGTAAAAAGGACATGCAACTATTGTAAACAGCCAGGTCATTACATACACGATTGTCCAGTCTTGAAACATAATATCGCCACAGGTATTACAAAAGAAAGACCACGGCCACTTAGACAGGATCAGAACCAACAAGGAGACCCGCAGCATGCACAGTCCATGCCAGCTCCGCAACAGTCCATGCAGTCCATGCCAGCTCCACCACCGCAGCCTATTGCTGCCACACAAACAACGACACGACAAATGTACCAGACCGCACAGTATGACTATCCTGATTATCAACGATACGCATGAAACAGCCTAGAGAGGGAAGTTGACTTACCCCTTATCGAGGTCCCTGTAGATCAAGAAGGACCTTATGTGCACAGTGAATTATTAGGCCAAGATAGAAAATTTTTACTTGATACAGGGGCAAGCCGAACAACCATAAAACGTAGTGAAGTTCCAGGGGCACCCCTCTCAGGCTCACAGAATATTTCCCTTGGTTTTTCAGGAAAACCTATTGTTAATGAAGTATCACAGCCTCTTCCACTTACGATTGGACCCTTGACACGAACTACAGATTTATTGCTTACTAAATCATGTCCGGAAAACCTGTTAGGTATAAAAACATTGAAAGCTCTAGGAGCTATAATATGCTGTTCTCCGGAAGGAGTAAGATTGTTTTTACGTGATTTCAAAGGGCACTATGTGTCTCGAGACATGGATCACCGATTGCAGAATTTACCTATACATTTATGGGCACAAGGCCCTACAGATGTTGGTTGCATGAACATTACACCATATCGAGTCACACTAAAGGTAGGAGTGGTACTACCACGAATACGACAATACAAGTTACCACCAGATGCTGTAGTGGCCTTACTGCAAATCATTGACGAGCTTATTGCCCAAGGAGTGGTTGTGGAAACCGACTCCAATGTATGTAATTCCCCGATAATTCCGATTCTTAAACGAACTGATCCAAAGGCCCCGCCAGTATATCGATTAGTTATTGATCTGCGCGAGCTAAACAAATGCATTGTGCCACAATTCCCTGTGGTTCCAGACATCTCGTCATTACTGACAGCCATTGATTCCAAAGCAACGTTCTTTACTGTAATAGATCTCAAGAATGCCTTTTTCAGCGTCCCAATAGATCCGGAAAGCCAATACTTGTTCGGATTTAGTTTAAATGGACGAAGTTTTAAATTCACACGCGCACCTCAAGGATTTACAGAAAGCCCCAGCATCTATAGCCAAGCATTGAAACGAGAACTTGACAGTATACACATGCCAGTCAACACTGCCCTGCTTCAATATGTCGATGATCTGCTGATCACCGCCCGAAGCGAACCTGAATGTGAAAAAGCATCACTGATGGTTTTACAATTTCTAGCCGAAAAGGGGCACAAGGTATCCCCTTCTAAGCTGCAATTCTGTGTCCAGCGAGTTGTTTACCTCGGACACTCGCTGTCCAAGGAGGGAAGGCAGCTTACACCTGATCGCATTCAGTTAATTGCTAACATGCCAATACCCAAGACACAAAAGGAGGTGCGGGCTTTTATAGGCCTCACTTCATATTGTAGGCAGTGGATCCCTCAATATGCATTTTTAGCAAAACCACTCATTCAGTTGACAACACAGGAGGCGGCCACATCGACTGTCCTCCCTTGGACTCAGGAACCCACACAAGCTTTTGAAAGCTTAAAGACAGCTCTATGTCAAGCACCTGTTTTAGCGACACCATGTTACAATAAACATTTTACACTCTTTGTTACAGAACGCGAAGGTACTGCCTTGTCAGTACTCACTCAGGAACAAGCAGGATCACGCAAACCATGTGCCTATTTCTCTAGTACATTAGATCCCGTAGCCCAGGCTTTGCCTGCGTGCCTGAAATCAGTGGCAGCGACAGCTTTAGCAATCAGACAAAGCGATGCCATAGTGTTAGGACATCCATTGACAGTACAAGTACCACATGCAGTAGAGGTTCTTGTGAATCGAACGCAAACACAACACTTGACCATAGCAAGACTTACAGGTTATGAATTAACATTGTTTCAGCCACATATAGAAATCAGACGCTGTAATACATTGAATCCTGCCACACTTTTACCCGTAAGCGGAACAGACCCACTAGCCCATGATTGTATTGAAGTTATTACTATCACGACGAAACCCAGACAAGACTTGACAGATGTCCCATTGTCAGATCCAGACCTGACGTTGTATGTAGATGGTTCATGTATGAGAACAAGTACAGGAGAGTTAGTGGCCGCGTATGCAGTCACAACAGACACTGAAGTCATCGAAACAAACTGTATAAACACCTTGTCAGCTCAAGCAGCAGAACTCACTGCTCTGACACAAGCCTGTATTCAAGCCACAAATAAGAAAGTCAACATATACACTGACTCACGTTATGCATTCGGAGTTGTACATGACTTCGGCGTGCTGTGGCGAGAGAGAGGTTATTTAACTTCTCACGGTGCCCACATTCAGCACGGATCCCTCATTCATGCTCTGTTAGACGCAATTCATTTACCCACTGCTATATCGATTATGAAATGCAAAGCTCATACGAAAGTTACTGATATCATTTCTCAAGGCAATGATCTAGCTGACAGAACAGCTAAACAGACTGCTCAAACTCACACATCTGACATGACAAAGACAATAGTTCCGACACCAACACATTGCATGACGGTTAAGGATCCCGCTCTTGACGTAGTTGACATACAGACACATGCTACACCAGATGAAATAAAGAAATGGACTGAATTAGGAGGGATTCAAACAGACCAAGGATGGATGACGAAGGAAAAATCTGTATGGTTTCTTCCTGACTCTATGGTCCAAGTTATCATTAACACGATACATAGTCCAGCGCATCTAGGAGAGAAAGCTATGCTAGACAGCATTCAACACATTTGGTTCAACAAACATTTACGAGCAGCTGCTAAACAAAAAGTTCGTACCTGTATGATATGTTGTCAGTTTAACCCAGGTAAAAGCATTCCCGTAGAACAGGGTGGATTTCAGCCTCCTGATCACCCTTTTGAAGTCCTCCAGATGGATTACATCCAGATGGAACGATGTCGAGGATTCAAATATGTTCTTGTAGTTGTCTGTGCTCTTTCCCGTTGGACCGAAGCCTACCCAGTTTCAGATTACACTGCCCCGACTACTGCCAAACAGTTAGTTCGAGAATTCTTCCCACGGTACGGTTTACCACGTGTTATCTACTCAGATAACGGCCAGCCGTTCTCATCCGAACGGATGAAACACGTTTCACTTTTGTTAGGCTATCAGTGGAAGTTTCACTGTGTCCGACACCCCGAGGCAGCAGGTCTCGTGGAACGACATAATCAAACTCTGAAAATTAGATTGTCAAAAATATGTAGAGAAAAAGGTGTTGATTGGGTAGTAGCCTTACCAGTTGCACTCTTTTACATGAGAATGGTAGCGCATTCTCGAACAGGGCTATCCCCTTATGAGGTGATCTTTGGAAGACCACCAAATATGTGGGGGACGCCTATACCCCGTAAAATAACTGATGTTGACTGTAATATGCTGACAGATTACCTGGCTTCCTTGATGTCTGCACTACAATCTTGTCGTTCACAGGTAGCTGCAGCCTTTCCTGACAACACCGAGGTGAAACCCCATGACGTAGTTCCCGGGGACCTGGTGTTAGTGAGAAATTTTGACCGGAAGACTCAGCTGGATCCTAGGTGGAAATCGCCTCAACTAGTACTGCTTACCACGAGGACAGCCGTGAAGATCGAAGGTCGCAAGGGCTGGTTGCATTCAAGTCATATCAAGAAATTTCATGGACTACCGTCAGATGTAAACGTCACACCTTGTGTGTCTTCACCTATTGACTCAAAGCTCCCTTTGGTTGAACCAAGTAGTAAGGAACTATACAAATTAAAATTACGGTCTAGTAAGTCAGACAATTTGATTGTTTAAGTCCTCTCCAAGGTGAATCGGTTGAATTTGTCTCTGACATGTATCCCTTAGACCTGAATAGAGAAAGAAACCGAAAATTGCAGTTGAAAAAACATGCGTACTGTAAATCACTGCGTAGTCATTGCACAGTGACGTTATTAATTTTGTTTTTCTTAAGTCTTATAATAATCGCTACAAGTATATTGTTGCACATATATTGTCCTATTCCTAAACATGTTTACAATGTTACTGCTGAACATTCTTTTAGTGAATTACCCCCGCATGAGTTGTCGTATAGATTTGCGCTGCGCAATAACACTTTTATTAGTATGTTACATCATTCCCATCAGACTAGTAATGCTACAAATTGTTGGATATGTGGCCGACTCCCCCCCTATCAGAACTATAAGGGAATTCTGCCCCTCTTTCCATATCCGTTTACACACAATGGCTCCTGTGGAGCATGGTTTAGTTTAATCAATTCCTTAGATTCAAACTCAGCAGTTTATCATGACAATTGGGTATGGGGAAACCTGAATCTAGTTTTACTCAAAGTCTGCTACCCTGATAAGGAGGGTCATCCCAAAAGAACAGGAACTGATCTAGAAAATGAAGTGTATGGATTAGGTAATTTTACGCTTAATCTCATGATCCTGAATGTTGAATCCGAAGCTGCACCAAGCTTGCCCGCTATGTCAGTATTTTCAGTTAAAGGTGAATTATGTGTAAGAAAGAATGGTTCAATACATATGGGCCATAGTAAATGCACCACTGTGATAGAATTTAGTGATCAAGGCAAATCTACATTTAGAGCTTCTCGCCATTCCTACTTCGTATGTGGTCAGACTGCATATATACGTCTGCCTCTAGATTGGGATGGTACCTGTTACATTGCATTCCTCTTGCCACCTGTTTTTCTAGCCCCTCCTGATTATCACAGAAATACTTATTTAGTACACAGTAGAGAACGGAGAGATCTCCCAATTGTCGATTACACTGAGACGGCATGGGAAAAGTATACAGATTTTAATAAAGGCCTCTTTCCCTATATAGGTACTGTTACCAATAGTAAGCTGATACGTAGATTAACTAGGACTCTTGAAGCCGTAGTGAATGAAACTATTTCCGCCTTAGGCAACTTGACAGAGGAGCAGTCTGCGATGAGGATTGTTGTTCTTCAAAATCGTCTTGTCCTTGACGTCATCCTGGCCGATAGGGGCGGAGCTTGTAGGGTCATCGGATCAAGCTGCTGCGTATTTATCCCAGAAAATTCGCCATCTGTATATAAAGCTATCACTCGCCTTCATAAGATCGTAAACCAGATACACCAGAATCCAGGCACTTGATCTTGGTCCGGGTGGATTTGGAGCGTATTGTCAGCCTGGGGATGGAGGGTTCTATCCTTCCTAGGTATTGGCTTACTCATACTATTCAGTTGCTGCTTATGCCTGCAATGTGGACCAGCGATTTGTGGTCTGTGTGCCACATCGTGTATTCCACATCAAGGTTTTCACTCAAGATCCCGAAAGAAGAAAGAAGAACAAATGATGCTATATGAACAGATCAATGGATTAATGAAGATTGATATCTCCTAAGGGTTAGTAGGGGACAAGGAGGGAATGTGGAAATGTGGATTTTTCTGACCAGTTGTGTCCCCTATCTTAGACCCCAACGGTTCCATGTATATGTTACAAGTACATGTATGTTCCCTCCAGTTCTAGTTATGAAGACGCAAACACATGTGCGTCCACCGTCAACATGTCCCCTTTCAGATCCGCCATGAATGGGCCGGATATTCGATTCCTAAGTACAAAAGGCCACCGACTTTATATGGCTCAGTTACTCCATTTTGCAGTTCACGCGAGTAGGCCCTGAATGCTACCATCAAGCCTTTCCCTGCTTTCTACCTCTGATAGCTCCAGTCTGAGCTCGCATCTGTATCCATGAACTTTGTCCCACTCCCTGCGCGGCTAACGGTGCCTGACTCGGCCTGTCTGCTTGCCTGCCAAAAACTGTATTTCACCTTCAAGATTATCTGCTCCGCTCCTCATCCGATGCATTCCTGTCTAGTAGTTTAAGTAAACATTTCTTCCAGCTACTGAGCAAAGGGCCCGGCTTCTCTGTCTTCATGCAAGTAATTCATGGCCCTGTTACCATGGAAGATTTCTGCCCCTCGCATCTCATGTAGACACTTAGACGCTTGTGCACGCACTCACAGTCAGTATAGAATAGATTTTGTCCGAGAGCCCTTCCCTTGTGGATAACATAGTTCTTTAAACATAGGATGTTAGATATGATTTGGGATTAGGTTGACTTGACCCCCCAGACTTTTTGTCTCCACATGTAGAGCTAAATGTCAAGTCCCCTTCACCCCCTAGTTGCACGTCAATCACACGTCATGCTGCTGCGCGCGCATCTCTGCCAAGTATTTCTGCTGACATTGTGAAATTCTTTTATGGAACCACCCATTGTGACATCATACTTAATGACGTTTTTTTGTTACGCCCAGTTACGCCTCTTTTAGTTACGCATGTATGGTTTTATCTCTGTTATCAATTGTTACGCCTCCTGCATCTGTTTCACTGTAATGCCTTTTCTATAAAAACGATTACTTGTCAATAATGTATTGCTCTTCACTTCCTGAACCCCCGTGGTGATGGAATCTGAAGTCCACAATTCGAATTGTTCATTGGAATAAAGCCCATTCCGAACCTCTAATACCACGGATTCTGCCTCTTATTTTACTGAGCTATTTTTAATAACTTTTCGCATCAAATTAAGTACCGGTAATTAAATTATTTACCACAGCGCCAGCAGGTCCCGACGAGGATGAAGGATGCAGAAGGCCGCGGCAGCGCCAGCAGGCAGGACGACAGTTCACAAGGCAGGGCTACGGCAGCGCCGGTAGTCCGTCAAGGATGAGTTCTTCTCGGTGTCTCTCGACTCCAGGATACAACTGCCTTCCTGTTCTGGAGCTGCCCTAGTTATAGGTCTGGCGCCCTTTGATGTCCGGACCCTCTCACTTGGAGGTCGGGAGGTCCGGGATGAGGGAGTCCAGACACCCAGCAGGGGGTGGATCCAGCGCCTGGGGGAGCTGGAGGGCGAGCGGCACCTGGCGGGGGAGAGCCATCGATACTTCCTTTCTCCCATCGACCTGCCAAGTGGTCCGTTCACCTCCTGGGTGGATGATGGTGCCGGGATGGCGGGGCCTGGCCAGGCCTAGGGTTAGGGTCGAGCTGAGGCCACGCGGCCTCGTGGTGCAGTGTCCAAGATGGCGGCTGGTCCGGCCGGGGGAGCCGGGAGTGGGTCGGCCCCATGATACATAGATGTCCGGGGGCAGGAGTACCGTCTGGAGACGGGGTGCGGGTGGTTTCGGCGGGTCACACCTGGAGGGCCGGGGCTTGGGCCTTGTCATGCGGGGAGGGAGCAAGCCCCTCATGTGGCCTGTCCAACATGCGTCCCCCCCAGCTGAAGGCGGGGAGAGTCACCCATCCTCTTGGGGACTTTCCTCGTCGAGGCGGAAAAAGCGTGACAGGCCATCTGCGTTGGCGTGGTCTTGGCCCGGTCGATGTTCCACAGTGAAGTCCATCCCCTGCAGGGAGATGGACCAGCACAATAGTTTGGGGTTTTCCCCCCGCATCTGCATTAGCCACTGCAGGGGTCGATGATCTGTCTGCACCCGGAAGTGGGTACCGAAGAGATAGGGCCGGAGCTATTTGAGGGCCCACACCACTGCGAAGGCCTCCCTCTCGATTGTGCTCCAGCGCTGTTCTCGGGCCAGGAGGCGTCGGCTGATGAAGGCCACCGGGTGGTCCAGTCCCTCGGGGTTCAGTTGGGAGAGGACCGCCCCGATGCCATGGTCGGAGGCATCCGTTTGCACAATGAATTCCCGACTGTAATCGGGGGCCTGGAGCACAGGGGCAGTGCACAGGGCGGCTTTCAGCTTCTCGAAGGCCGCTTGACAGTCGGGGGTCCAGTTAACCTTCTTCGGTTGGTTCTTGGAGGTGAGTCCCGTGAGGGGCCCCACAATGCTGCCATAGTCCTTCACGAACCGCCGGTAGTAGCCGGTGAGCTCCAAGAAGGCTCGGACCTCGGTCTGCGTGACGGGTGGCTGCCAGGACTGGATGGCAGCGATTTTGAGTTGCAGAGGGGCCACCAGCCCGCTTCCCACCTGGTGTCCGAGGTAGGTCACGGATCCCTGACCAATTTGGCACTTGCCGGCCTTGATTGTGAGGCCGGCCCGCTGGAGGGCCTGCAGGACCTCTCGGAGGTGTTGGATGTGGTCGGACCAGTGGCGGCTGTACACAGCGATATCGTCCAGGTAGGCGGCGCTGAACTCCTCGAGCCCCGCCAGGACCTGGTTCACTAGTCGCTGAAAAGTAGCTGGGGCATTCTTCATGCCGAAGGGCATGACCTTGAAGTGGTAGTGGCCATCGGGGGTAGAAAAGGCGGAACGTTCTTGGGCCCGGGGTGTGAGACCGATCTGCCAGTAGCCCGCTGTCAGGTCGAAGATGCTGAGGTAGCGGGCAGCCCCCATGCGGTCGATTAGTTCATCCGCTCGGGGGATGGGATGAGCGTCGGTTCTGGTGACAGCATTCAAGCCCCGATAGTCGACGCAGAATCGGAGCTCAGGAGTGGTGCCAGGGGCAGCAGCTGTCACGAAGGTTAGTGATGACGGACAGAGTTAGACACCACTAACCGTTTTAACCGCAGCCAGCAGGAACGATGATGTGTTGAGAATCCTCCCAGCTCTCCGAAATGATAAGCCCCACAGTGCTATTAATGCAGCTATGGAACCCAGCACCCCGGGGAAGAAGGGAAGGGGATAAAATAAGAAAGGTCACTGCCTGGGGAACGTCTGGCTTGAGGCTGCTCTGTGCTTGGGTCCGGGTAATGGGAGCACCCTACAGAAGGGAAGAGAAGAATGAACACAAGCATAAAACCACTATACTGTCTTTCATTCACCCTTCATGCTCTTCCCCCTCCCTCGGTTGTCACCACGGCACTTACAAACTCCAGACAGTAACAGCTTGTAATCCTCTCTCCGAAATCCCACAAAGGAAAAGGAAAGCAGTCCACTCTCCACTGGGAACTCCTATTCCCTGGCAAAAGTCAGTGTCCTCGAAGAAAGCTGTTAGTTGCACAGCAGGGTCAATGAGGACGAGGGGGAAACCGCCCCAGCTCTGGGCACGAAAGTCTGTACCAACTGGGCAGGGGAAGCAGGAGAACGAGGGAAAAGAGAGGAGGAGCAAGAAGCGGAGGAGAATGGGTGTTTCTGGAAGCCTCCGCTAAACGAGTCTCTGTCTGAGGGAATACGGGCTTTCCGGGACCTCAGAGCGGGAAATGACAACTATCGCTGGATATCACGAAGAAAACAGTTGTCTACGAGGACGTCATTGCACACTCTCAGAGAGCAAGTACTTGCGTGTGCGCGGTAAAGGATTCTCCGCAGCCCTCGGTGATCGGCGAGTCAGGAGCGATGTCTCAGGCACGTCGCGTCGGAGTACCGAGAGGTAACTCGAGGAAATTGCAGTGGCGGTGATTCTGGATTCCTCCGCGGGAAGGAAAGCGTCCGCCACGTCTCAGGAAAGCAAAACGATTGTCAAGCACCTTCTTCCTGTATAGGAGGTGCTTATGAGGTCGTTTGAATCTGTGGCTGCCAATCAACTGGGAGAAGTCCCGTCCCTTGGCATTCTGGGAGTTGTAGTGCCGCGGCCCCTTTCTCCATTCATTCTCGTGCATTCGTACCTGAAAGGGAGTGCGGGGGTGGTTACTCACTAGGCTGATGATAGGGATGTGTGGAATCGTGACAGAACCCCTCCTGAAGGAACGCCGTCTCGGCGGTCGTCCAGGTTTTCCTGGATTGTTTTCGTGGAATTGTTCTATTAACTCGGGGCAATGGAGATTCTGCTCTGGTTCCCATGTTCTGTCCTCCACCCCAAATCCTTTCCAATCTACTAGATATTGTACCCGTCCCCGAATCAATCGGGAATCCAATAACCTGTTTACTTCATATTCCTCCTGCCCATCTACAACAATTGGAGGGGGTTGATCTAGAACTCGGATGTTGGGTGCACAGGGTTGGAGAAGGGAGACATGGAAAACTGGGTGTATTCGCCAAGAAGGGGGCAATGCCAATCTTACTGCTACAGGGTTGATGACTTCTTCAATACTGTATGGGCCTATGTATTTGGGTTTTAATTTGTCGATGCCTTTCAAATGTATGTGTTTTGTAGCTAGCCAGACCTTATCCCCAATTTTATATTCAGGTTCTTTGGTTCTTTTCCTGTCTGCAAATCGTTTGTGAGCTGCTTGGGCCTTCCTTAGGTTGTTCTTTGCCTCTATGAGGATTGCCCGGAGATGAGCATGGTGTTCTTGGATGCTTGGAAGGGGCGATTCTATGGGCCACTCGAAAGGGAGCATGTTTGGATGGTGTCCAAATAAGCAAAAGAACGGAGAGCATCCCAATGTAGAGTGATCGGTATTATTATATGAGAATTCCGCTGTCCATAAGAGCTCTACCCACTCCGTGGCATTCTGCATGGTAAAACAGCGAAAATACTGCTCTAAAGTTTGGTTTAAGCGCTCAGTCTTGCCGTCTGTTTGGGGGTGGTAACTGGTCGAAAGTTTGGCTTCTACATTCATCGACGCGCAGATCGCTTTCCAGAAGCGGGAGGTGAACTGTGTTCCTCGGTCTGTTATGATCGCACTGGGAAGTCCATGGGCTCGTACTACATTTTGGAGCATCAATTTAGCCACTTCGGAAGACGTAGGGAGCTTTTCCAGGGGGATAAAGTGTCCCATTTTGGTCAGGTGGTCCACAATCACTAGTATCGTCGTATATCCCTGACAAGGGGGCATTTCCACGATAAAATCCATAGATATGGTATGCCATGGGCGTGGAGGAATCGGGATGGGTCGTAACTGTCCTGTGGGTTTCGCATGCACTGCCTTGCCCTGAGCACATACTGCACAGGTTTTTACGTAGTCTTGAGTATCCGCTTTTAACGTTGGCCACCAGAAGGAACGTTCTATCCCTTTTATTGTTTTCTGTATTCCCATATGACCTCCCAAGACCGTATCATGAGCCCATGACATCACTTGTTCTTGTAATTCTGTCGTGGGGATATACAGAGCGTGTTGAACAAACAGCAGACCGTCATTTTCCGACCTCGTCTCTGGGGCATCCGCTAACCAGGCTTGAGCGTCTATCTTGGTCAGGGATGCCTGAATTTCGTGCAGGAATCGGTCTGCTGTGATTACTGCAATGGTGGATGTCTCCACTACTCCATCTCCCAAAATAAACGGTGTTTCCGTGATTGCTTCCTCTAAGTCCACCTCCTCGATAGGAAGACGGGAGAGGACGTCCGCTTTTCCGTTTTGGGGTCCAGGCCGGTATTTTATAATGAAATCATAGTCTGAGAAGAAAAGAGTCCATCTTAATTGGCGAGGGGTTAGGGCTTTCGCTGTCTTTAAAAAGAGCAGGTTTCGATGGTCTGTATAGATTTTCGAACGTATGGTGAGCCCCCAATAGATAGTGTCGCCACTCTTCACAGGCCCTTTTTATTGCCAATAGTTCTTTATCCGATATGGAAAAGTTGATTTCGCTAGGATTCAGTTTCTTTGAATAGTAGGGCACCGGGTGTAGTTGCCCTGTCTTGGGATGTCTTTGGGACAAAACGCCTCCAATAGCGTATTGTGATGCATCTGTTTCCACTATAAAGGGAATTTGAGGGTCTGGATGGCGCAAGATGGGAGCTTGGGTGAATTTCTCTTTCAGACATCGGAATGAGCGTTCTGCCGCCTCATCCCAGACAAAAGGAGCGTTCTTTTTCAGGAGATGTGAGATGGGTTGGATAATCTTTGAAAAGTCTTGAATAAAACGCCGATAATAATTTGCAAAGCCTAGGAAGCTTTGTACTGCCTTGATGTTTTGTGGTGTTTTCCACTGTATGATAGCGTTGACCTTGCTCGTATCCATTTTGAATCCCTGAGCATTGATTACATAGCCCAAGAAGGCGACCTCTTGTACGTGGAAGAGACATTTTTCCAATTTTGCATACAAGGAATGCTGACGGAGCCGATCCAGAACTGCCGTAACGTGGGTAATGTGTTCTTGGAGTGTGGTGGAATACACGAGAAGATCGTCTATATAGACCATACAGAAAATGTCCAGATATCCTCTCAATACTTCGTCCATGAAGTATTGGAACGCCGCTGGGGCGTTACAGAGCCCGAAGGGCATCACCCTGTATTCAAACAGGCCGAACTTTGTTCGGAAAGCGGTCTTCCACTCGTCTCCGCTTTTTACCCTCACTAGGTGGTACGCTCCACGAAGGTCGAGTTTGGTAAAATAACGTGCCCCTTTTATTTGGTCTAGGAGTACCGGTATCAAGGGTAATGGATAACGGTTTTTCACCGTAACGCGGTTTAGCGCACGATAATCTATACACGTGCGAAGTTCGTCGCAATCCTTCTTAGGTATAAAGAAGAGGGGAGACGATGCAGGAGAGGATGAATGTGTAATGAAACCAGAGGCTAGATTCTCTTCCAAGTACTTCTGTAAATAGTGGGTTTCATCCTCCGTCAATGCGTACACCCTACTGCATGGAATATCCGCTCCCGGAATCAGCTCAATGCGGCAGTCGTAGACTCGATGTGGAGGGAGTCGTGTCGCAGATTGTTTATCAAAGAGGGATTTGTAGTCCGCGTATTCTTCTGGTAGCAGGGTTGCGTTAACACAGGTTTCTGGGGTGCTTGCGCTCCACACTAGCCTTGCCTTGGTGGTCTCGACTGAGCCGACGGGGAATTTGTCAAGCGTGCAATGTTCTTTACAATATTGTGAGTTCATAGTAACTGTGCGGGCTGCCCACCGGACTTCAGGATCATGCAGAGTTAGCCAGGGCATGCCCAAAATGAGACAGAATTGCGGTGCATCAATGAGGTCGAACTGGATGCATTCTAGATGGTTCTCCCCGAATTGCATTAGTAAGGGTGGTGTATGTGAGGTAACTGGTCCTGAGGTTAACACGGAGCCATCGACAGCCTTTACACATTCAGGTTTCTCTTTTCTCACGCTGGTTATTCCTATTTTCTGAGCGTGGCGATATCCATATAGTTCCCGGTGGCCCCGGAATCCAATAAGGCGTCGGTGTTCAGGGGTGAACCACTGATTATCCATATGGATACAGATACATTTATGTGAGCCACAGCAGGTTGTAGGGTATTGGCTATGAGGGAGGAGATCTGGGTTCTTCTTCCGCCCGGTCCAGCGATCTCAATCTGGGTCGAGCTCTTTAGTTTTCCGCCGTCTCTTTTGTGCCCCCCACTGCAGGGCTTCTTGGAGGTAGGCTCTTTTCGGGAAGCTGTGCTCGAGCTCTACATTCTCGAATGAAGTGGCCTCCCTTCCCACAGTATAAACATAATTTCATCCTTCTCCGTTTCTCTCTCTCTTCAACGGAGAGAGGTCCTCGTATTCCTCCGATCTGCATTGGTTCCACTCCTTCCGAAGTCTTGGGTCTTGTGTCGGTAGCCTCTTTTGGTTTGGAGTACCAGAGGCGAGAATCCCCCCGTGTCTTATCTCCTTTGCGTTCTTGTAACCGGTGGTCTAATTGCACGGCTAATTCTATCATCTCCTCACACGTCGGAGGTAATTGAACTACTTGAGACAGTACATCTTTCAATTCCCCTCTCAGGCCCTGGTAGAACAAGGAGGTGCGTTTTTCAGGCGGCCAGTCGGTTTCTACCACCAGACGGTTGAATGAGGTGATGTAGGTAAGCAAATCTTGTGTTCCTTGCTTTAACGTGATTAGCTCACGGTCCAAGGTTAACATGTGTGTCTTGCGATCAAAGAGTTTCCGTAATTCAAGGCAGAATTCAGGGAACCGATGCAATACTGGATCGTTTCTCTCCATCAATGGGATGGTCCAGCTAGCGGCGTTTCCTCCCATATAGGACATCATGAATGCCGTTTTTGCAGTATCGTCCTGAAAGACAGCGGGTTTACACAAGAAGTGCAGCCTGCACTGATTTAAAAAAGTCTCAAACTTCTTTGGTTCGCCATAGAACCTTTCAGGGGGTGCCAAAGGGATACTGGGATTCTGAATCACATGAACTGTAGGTCTTGAATCACTCGACTGTAAGGGGCTCGAAGACATGGTGAAAAACCCCCCACCTGCCTGTTCCTCTCTGGCTGGAGGATGTGCGGTAGCCCCTGGAGGGGGGAGGGTTGCCTCTCTAATGTAAGGACCTCTCCTTGTTATACCTGCCACCTCTCTACGCAAGGTCCCCATTTCTTTTCTGATGTCTTGATTTTCTAAACGCGTAGTGTGCACCTCTACCTGTAGCGCATTTAGGCTCTCAAGTAAAGAGGACAACACTACGTTTGTGTCCATCGTTCAGGCTGGTCGTATTTCGTGGGCTTGACAATCTGTCACAAAGGTTAGTGATGACGGACAGAGTTAGACACCACTAACCGTTTTAACCGCAGCCAGCAGGAACGATGATGTGTTGAGAATCCTCCCAGCTCTCCGAAATGATAAGCCCCACAGTGCTATTAACGCAGCTATGGAACCCAGCACCCCGGGGAAGAAGGGAAGGGGATAAAATAAGAAAGGTCCCTGCCTGGGGAACGTCTGGCTTGAGGCTGCTCTGTGCTTGGGTCCGGGTAATGGGAGCACCCTACAGAAGGGAAGAGAAGAATGAACACAAGCATAAAACCACTATACTGTCTTTCATTCACCCTTCATGCTCTTCCCCCTCCCTCGGTTGTCACCACGGCACTTACAAACTCCAGACAGTAACAGCTTGTAATCCTCTCTCCGAAATCCCACAAAGGAAAAGGAAAGCAGTCCACTCTCCACTGGGAACTCCTATTCCCTGGCAAAAGTCAGTGTCCTCGAAGAAAGCTGTTAGTTGCACAGCAGGGTCAATGAGGACGAGGGGGAAACCGCCCCAGCTCTGGGCACGAAAGTCTGTACCAACTGGGCAGGGGAAGCAGGAGAACGAGGGAAAAGAGAGGAGGAGCAAGAAGCGGAGGAGAATGGGTGTTTCTGGAAGCCTCCGCTAAACGAGTCTCTGTCTGAGGGAATACGGGCTTTCCGGGACCTCAGAGCGGGAAATGACAACTATCGCTGGATATCACGAAGAAAACAGTTGTCTACGAGGACGTCATTGCACACTCTCAGAGAGCAAGTACTTGCGTGTGCGCGGTAAAGGATTCTCCGCAGCCCTCGGTGATCGGCGAGTCAGGAGCGATGTCTCAGGCACGTCGCGTCGGAGTACCGAGAGGTAACTCGAGGAAATTGCAGTGGCGGTGATTCTGGATTCCTCCGCGGGAAGGAAAGCGTCCGCCACGTCTCAGGAAAGCAAAACGATTGTCAAGCACCTTCTTCCTGTATAGGAGGTGCTTATGAGGTCGTTTGAATCTGTGGCTGCCAATCAACTGGGAGAAGTCCCGTCCCTTGGCATTCTGGGAGTTGTAGTGCCGCGGCCCCTTTCTCCATTCATTCTCGTGCATTCGTACCTGAAAGGGAGTGCGGGGGTGGTTACTCACTAGGCTGATGATAGGGATGTGTGGAATCGTGACAGCAGCTTTGGGGACCAGCACGACCGGGCTGGCCCAGGGGCTATCCGAGGGCTCGATGACCCCGAGCGTGAGCATCTTGGCTACTTCTTCTTGGATGCAGGCCCGCACTCGATCCGGTACGCGGTAGGCCCGGTGTCTGACAGGGGGACTGTCCCCAGTGTCCACGTCGTGCAAGCACCAGGGGGTGATCCCTGGGGTAAGGGAAAATAAGGTAGAAAACTGCAGCAGGAGGTCCCGGCAGCCTTGGCGCTGCTCTGGGGTGAGGGCATCGGAGAGCCGGACCCCGTCCACGGAACCATCTTTCTCCTGAGTCGTCAGGAGATCCGGGAGAGGCTCGGAGTCTTCTTCTGCTCCACTGTCTGTAGCCATCAAGAGGCTGAGCTCTGAGCGCACAAAGTGGGGCTTGAGTCTGTTGGTGTGGAGGACCCGGAGGGGGTTCCGGGGAGATTCCATATCGATGAGATAGGTGACGGGACTCTTGCGTTTGACCACTTTGAAGGGTCCCGTCCATTTGTCCTGCAAGGCACATGGTTCGGTGGGGGACATCACCCACACTTGCTGGCCAGGTTCGAATTCGATGGAGGAGGCATTTCGGTCGTACCATTTTTTCATGTCCTCCTGACTGGCCTCAAGGTTCGTTTTGGCCATTTCCCTGAACCGCCGGGTCTGGTTACGTAGTGCCAGGAGGTACTTGAAGACGTCTGGAGGGGTCTTTAGGGGGGCCATCTCCCAACCTTCTTTGACTAGGCTGAGGGGCCCTCGCACAGGGTGCCCGTACAAGAGTTTGAACGGGCTAAAGCCGAGGGACTTCTGGGGAACTTCCCGATAGGCGAAGAGGAGGCACGGAAGTAGTACATCCCACTGGCGACAGAGGGGCTCTTCCAACCCCCCAATCATTCCCTTGAGCGTGCGGTTGAACCGCTCGACTAGTCCGTTTCCTTGGGGGTGATAGGGGGTCGTGAATCGGTAGGTGACCCCGCACTGTTGCCAGAGGGACTTCATGTATTTCGAGATAAAGTTTGTGCCTCGGTCGCTGACGACTTCTCGGGGGAAGCCCACCCGGGAGAAGATCCCCATTAAGGCCCGGCCGACCACCGGGGCTGTTACAGTTCGCAGGGGCACAGCCTCGGGGTAGCGGGTGGCGTGGTCCACTAGTACCAGGATGAACCGATGTCCTTGTGCTGTACGGGGGTCCAGGGGCCCCACAATGTCTATTCCCACCCTCTCGAACGGGGTGGTAACAACTGGGAAGGGCTGCAGAGGTGCTTTAAGTTTGCGGCTGCTCTTCCCGCTGGCCTGGCACGTGGGGCAGGACCGGCAGTGGTTGAGGACGTCGTTTCTCATCTTCGGCTAGAAAAAGTGTGTCACCAGGCGACTGTAGGTTTTGTCCTGGCCCAGGTGTCCAGCCAGAGGGACATCGTGGGCCAAATTTAGCAAGAAGTCTCTAAAACGGAGGGGCACGACCAACACTCGACTGGCCCCTAACTCCGCGATTCTCTGTTCACTGTATAGTAGGTCGTTGCGTGGCTCCCCTTAATCCAACCCTCAAAGGCTCGGCTGAAATAGTTGACATATTCCACCCAAGTTGTACCCGGGATCCGGGTGCAGTCTCGAAACCTCTGGCGGTACATTTCGGGCGTGAGCCCATATCGGGTGAGGAGGGCAGCCTTCATGTGGTCATAGGATGACATCTGATGGTCTGGGAGCTGTAGCAGGGCATCACGGCCTTCGTTGACGAACCTCCCCCATAGGCCGGCTCCCCAGTCACTTCGATCGATCCGGTGGGAGGTCATGGCGATCTCGTAGGCCTTGAACCACTGTTGTATGTCGTCCTCTCGGACATACTCTCGAACGACATCCTTGGGGATGTGGACTTTCTTTTCTGTCGCTCCCGGGGTGCGCGGTCGCTCGGGCACCTCCGGTTTTTTGTTCTGCTTCCGTAGGTCTATTTCTGCCAGTTTGCGCTCGTGTTCATACGCTAGTCTCTTTTCTTCGAGCTCTCTCTGCCTCTGTTTTTCTTCCCGTTCTTCTCGGAGCCGCAGATGTTCTAGGTTCAGTTTTTGCTCGGCTAATTTTAGTTCACCGTCCATTTTGAGCCGTGCCATTTCTAACTCGTGCAGTCGGTTTTTCTCTCTCTCTTGGATCTCTTCCTGCGAGAGGCCCGTTCCTCGCTCCTCAAGAGCCGTGGCGATCCTCTCTGCTGCTGTACTGTTTCGGTCTGGGGATCTGGTGACCCCGGTTTCTGCCCACGACTCAATGGCGTGCTTGAAATCGTCTTTGGTACTCAGGCCGGTGGTAGCAATGCCTAGTTCCATGCAGAATTGTTTCAACTCACGATGGCTGTACTCTTCCAATTTATCCATCTGGAATTTCTCGGTGGATCCGCTCTCTTTGGTTGACATTGTGGTTTTGTCGTGGGGTGAGCTACTCTCTGTACGATTACGCGTTGATTCGGATCGCGCCGCTGGCCACCAATGTTAGACGGACCGGGAGGGTCGGCCGAGGACAAGGGGAGAGGTCTCCGGGGAGAGCCGTCTCCAGCGATCGTACAGACGAATAACTTCCCCCCCACAGACGTACACCATGCAAGGATAGGCTTTAACGTTCTTTATAAGCAGTTTAAGGTACGATGGAGTGATACAAGGAGGTCTGGACTCAGGGGTCCCCTCGATTCTAGTCTCTGGGTTTGGGAAAGGGGGTAGCCGGACAGTCTGGTTACCAATCTGGTAGATGCGATGATGGATAGCTCACAATCCTCGAGCTCGGTGTTCTAGCTTGGACGGGCCGCGGCAGCGCCAGCAGGTCCCGGTGAAGGTGGTCGTTACACGGTCCGCGGCAGCGCCAGCAGGTCCCAATGAAGGTGGTCAATACACGGTCCGCGGCAGCGCCAGCAGGTCCCGATGAAGATGGTGGTTACAACGGTCCGCGGCAGCGCCAGCAGGTCCCGACGAGGATGAAGGATGCAGAAGGCCGCGGCAGCGCCAGCAGGCAGGACGACAGTTCACAAGGCAGGGCTACGGCAGCGCCGGTAGTCCGTCAAGGATGAGTTCTTCTCGGTGTCTCTCGACTCCAGGATACAACTGCCTTCCTGTTCTGGAGCTGCCCTAGTTATAGGTCTGGCGCCCTTTGATGTCCGGACCCTCGCACTTGGAGGTCGGGAGGTCCGGGATGAGGGAGTCCAGACACCCAGCAGGGGGTGGAGCCAGCGCCTGGGGGAGCTGGAGGGTGAGCGGCACCTGGCGGGGGAGAGCCATCGATACTTCCTTTCTCCCATCGACCTGCCAAGTGGTCCGTTCACCTCCTGGGTGGATGGTGGTGCCGGGATGGCGGGGCCTGGCCAGGCCTAGGGTTAGGGTCGAGCTGAGGCCACGCGGCCTCGTGGTGCAGTGTCCAAGATGGCGGCTGGTCCGGCCGGGGGAGCCGGGAGTGGGTCGGCCCCATGATACATAGATGTCCGGGGGCAGGAGTACCATCTGGAGACGGGGTGCGGGTGGTTTCGGCGGGTCACACCTGGAGGGCCGGGGCTTGGGCCTTGTCATGCGGGGAGGGAGCAAGCCCCTCATGTGGCCTGTCCAACAAGGGTGTTCCAGGTGGAGCATCTAGAAGAATATACACACAAAGAGCTAAAGCAATTTTGCAAAGAACTTAAAATCGCTACCACTGGTCTCAACATTAAAGAAGATTTGCAGAAAGCACTGAAAACTTGGGTGGAGACCGGGGCCTCCCGCCCGGAAGGCACGAGGGAGCGCCCCGACGAAGCCGAACCCCCCCAGAGTGAAAGCAGCAGCAATCAGGTGCGAGGCATCGTACCAGACGGGGGCCTATCCCCGGAAGAGCTCGCGGACAGAGAGAGAAGTCGCAATCATGAACTCGAGTTAGCCAAACTCAAAATCGAGGGCGAATTAAAGTTAGCGGAAAAAAAGCTAGCAGTAGAGCAAATGCGTGTACAAGGCGAACTACAAGAAAAGAAGCTCCAACGGGAGCACGAAGGAAGGAAGCTCCAACTGGAGCACGAACGCAGCTTGAAGGAACTCGAGCACAAGGCCAGAAACGAGGAAGGGAGGCCCCCGGGAAACCGAGAGACGGCCTCCCCAGCGGAACAGAAGGTCCACATCCCCAAGGATGTGGTCAAGGAATATTATAAAAACGATGACATTCAGCAATGGTTCAGGGCCTACGAGGTCGCCATGACCTCCCATCGGATCCCACAGAAGGACTGGGGGGCGGGGTTGTGGGGGCGGTTCCTGAGCGAAGGAAGGGACACCCTGCTCGACCTACCCCTCTCCCTGCAGACCTCCTACAGCCACATGAAAGAGGCTCTACTCACAAGATACGGCCTCACCCCAGAAATGTACCGTCAGCGATTCCGGGACTGCAGGAAGATCCCGGGCACCACCTGGGTGGAGTATGTAAACTTTTTCAGTCGGGCCTTCGATGGGTGGATCAAGGGCAGCAAAGTCACCACCCTTGCCGAACTCACTGACCTCATGTGGGAACACCTGGCTGCGAACTGCTTCATAGAACTACGTCAGCATCTGCTTGACAGCAAGCTCACAGATCCCCGTAAGCTGGCTGTGGAGGCCGACCGCTGGACCAACACCCGGGTCTCCCGGGGCATGGTAGGAGAGTACCCCCGAGCCAGTCAGGGACCACCCCGCCAGAGAGGGGGAGGGAACCAGGGAGGGCCGAGAGAGTCCCAGCCTAGCCCCCCGAAGACACAACCTCCACCTTTCCCGGCGCCCCCCCCACCAGTGACAGGGCCCCCTGGGAGACGGGGACACCGGGTGACCGTCACATGTTTCCGTTGCCAGAAACCCGGGCACTACGCCAATGACCCAGAGTGCCCCATGGCCACCCAAGTCTCCCCTACCACCCCTGCGAGACAGATAGCCAACGTAGCCCTGAGGTTGAGGAAGCCGAGGAGTGGGAACCCGCAGCAATGGCCCTAGTATCCCTGGGAGATAGGGAGATGATCCCTGGTAGCCTCCTACCCTCCAACACACAGAAATACGGGCAGCTCGTCAAGATCAATGGCCACCAAGTAGAGGCCCTGCGGGACACCGGGGCCAGTATCACCGGTGTCCTCAGGCACCTAGTCCCCGAGGAGCAAATCCTCCCCAACGTCTTTTGCCCCGTAATATCCGCAGACAATAGAGAAAGTATGTGTCAGGTAGCTCTGGTGCCGTTTGAGTGGGGAGGGGTGATAGGTAAACTCAAGGTGGCCGTAAGAACCTCCCAGCCGGTCGACTGCCTCTTAGGGAACGACCTGGACAGTTCTCCCTGGAAGCACGTCGAGCGCAAGGCCCACCTAGGAATGATGGGACTACCCGAGTGGGTGTGCGCCACCACCCGATCTATGTCAGCCCGACTCACTCCCCGGAGAGAAGTCGAAAGCACCCCGATCGAAGAGACCAGAACAGTCCCCGCCGAGGGTCTTCCCGTCCCCCCATCAGAAGGGTCCGTCGCCCGCGACGAACCCGCACCATCCGACCCCGCCCCGGTCCCCGAGTTGGGAGATCTACCCGAGTTGGCCCAGTGGCACCCGGGAAGAATTTTGCCGGGAGCAAGCCACTTGTCCTTCCCTGGTCGGGCTGCGGCGCCAGGCCGAGGGCCAAGCCGCAGGTGACCAGACCGGGACGCACCGAATCTATTGGGAAAACAACATCTTGTACAGTGAGCAGAAGTCGGTGGAGCTGGGATCCGGACGGGTATTGGTGGTACCCCTCCGCTTCCGAGACTTCCTCCTGGGCTTAGCCCACGACGTCCCCCTCGCCGGCCACCTGGGTCAGGACAAGACCTACAGCCGTCTCGTGACCCATTTTTACTGGCCTAGAATGAGAGCAGCGGTAGAAGCCCACTGCAAGTCCTGCGCCACGTGCCAGGCTAGTGGGAAGAGTGGGGGGAAGCGCAAGGCTCCCCTCCAACCCTTCCCGGTCGTCAGTACCCCTTTTGAACGAGTCGGAATCGACGTCGTGGGACCACTGGACCCCCCCACCTCCCAAGGTCACCGTTTCATCTTGGTCCTAGTGGACCACGCCACCCGCTATCCTGAGGCTATTCCCCTACGCACCATTACGGCCCCCGTGGTGGGCCAGGCCCTGATGGGGATCTTTTCCAGGGTGGGTTTTCCCCGCGAGGTCGTGAGCGATCGCGGCACTAATTTTATCTCAAAATATATGACGTCCCTTTGGCAACAATGTGGGGTGTCCTATAAGTTCACCACCCCGTACCATCCCCAAGGGAACGGCCTAGTAGAAAGGTTTAATAGGACTTTGAAAGGGATGATCGCTGGCCTAGAAGAGCCCCTCCGGCGTAAGTGGGACGTCCTGCTCCCCTGCTTCTTGTTCGCTTACCGGGAGGTCCCCCAGAAGTCCTTAGGGTTCAGCCCGTTTGAATTACTCTATGGACACCCCGTCCGAGGTCCCCTCAGTCTAGTTAAGGAAGGGTGGGAGGCAGCACCCCAGACCACCCCCCGAGATGTGTTCCAATACGTCCTGGCCCTCCGGAACCAGACCAGGAAGTTCCGAGAACTGGCCGAGGCCAACCTGGAGGCAAGTCAAGAAGAGATGAAGCGCTGGTACGACCAGAATGCCACTCTGGTCGAGTTCCAGCCGGGCCAGCAGGTGTGGGTCATGGCCCCCGTGAAGCCTGGCGCCCTCCAGGACCGATGGACTGGGCCCTACAAAGTGGTTGAGAGGAAGAGTCAAGTCACATACTTGGTGGACGTCCAGTCGCCTCGGGATCCCCTCCGGGTCCTGCACGTGAACCGCCTCAAGCCTCACTTCGTGCGGACAGAACTGAGCCTCCTGCTGGCCACCGATGACGGGGCCGAAGATGAGTCGGATCCCCTCCCGGACTTCCTGTGTGTCAAGGAGCAGGATGGCTCCGTGGAAGGAGTGAACCTCTCCCCAGCCCTCACTGCCCAGCAACAAAGGGACTGCCGCCAGCTCCTAAGAAAATTTTCCGACCTCTTCTCCCTGACCCCCCGGGTCACCAACTGGTGTGTTCACGATGTGGACACCGGGGACAGCCCGCCGGTGAGACACCGAGCCTACCGGGTTCCTGACCGGGTCCGGTCCTGCATTCAAGCTGAAGTCTCGAAGATGTTGACCCTGGGGGTGATCGAGCCCTCTGACAGTCCCTGGGCCAGCCCCGTGGTCCTGGTCCCGAAGGCAGCGGCCCCCGGTGTCGCCCCCGAGCTCCGATTCTGCGTGGACTACCGGGGGCTCAATGACGTTACCCGAGCCGATGCCCACCCCATTCCACGAGCCGACGAACTCATTGACCGACTAGGGGCAGCCCGGTTCCTCAGCACCTTCGACCTCACCTGCGGATACTGGCAGATTGCGCTCACCGAAGGGGCCAAGGAGCGGTCTGCTTTCTCCACCCCCGATGGGCACTACCGCTTCCGCGTAATGCCCTTCGGGATGAAAAATGCCCCGGCCACTTTCCAGCAACTGGTGAATAGGGTCCTGGCCGGGCTAGAGCAGTTCAGCGCGGCATATCTGGACGACATCGCTGTTTTCAGTTCAGAATGGAGTGAGCACCTCCAGCACCTCCGGAGGGTGCTAACCGCCCTGCGCCAGGCAGGCCTCACAGTAAAAGCCAGCAAGTGCCAGATCGGGCAAGGATCCGTAGTCTACCTGGGGCACCAGGTCAGGAGCGGCCAGGTCGCCCCTCTACAGCCAAAGATCGACGCCATCCTGGCCTGGGAACCACCCATCACCCAAACGGAGGTCCGAGCCTTTCTGGGACTCACTGGCTACTACCGAAGATTCATTCGGGGGTATGGCAGCCTTGTCGGCCCTCTCACAGAACTCACGTCTAAAAGACAGCCAAAGAAAGTGCAGTGGATGGCTGCCTGCCAGGAAGCTTTCGATGCCCTAAAAAAGGCCATGTGTACTGCCCCCGTCCTCCAGGCTCCCGACTACGCCAAGGAGTTCATAGTCCAGACCGATGCCTCCGAGCATGGCATTGGGGCCGTCCTGTCCCAAGTGAATGACCAAGGCCTAGACCAGCCCGTCGCCTTCCTCAGTCGGCGACTGTTGCCCTGAGAACAGAGATGGAGCACCATAGAGCGCAAAGCCTTTGCCGTGGTCTGGGCACTCAAAAAGCTACGACCCTACCTGTTCGGCACCCATTTCAGGGTCCAAACTGACCATCAGCCCTTGCGATGGCTCATGCAGATGCGAGGAGAAAACCCCAAGCTACTGCGGTGGTCAATCTCCCTCCAGGGGATGGATTTCACCGTAGAACACCGCCCTGGTACGGACCACGCCAACGCTGACGGCCTCTCCCGGTTCTTCCGCCTCAGTGAAGAGAACCCCCCAAGATGATGGGCAGTTCTCTCCGGCTTTCAGCTGGGGGGGACGCGTGTTGGACCCGGCCTCGTAGAATGGCCCTACGTGCCCCCGCACCACCGAAACCTGGTACCTGCAGCCCAAGCACACGGCCCAGCCGACCCTCCCCACCAGGACACACGCACCGACCCGGACATCCCCGTCCATGGCCTCTCTCCTTTCGGCCACCCCGGGCCCGCGTGCCCACTTCATGCACCAAGATGGCCGCCCGGCCCCAGCGCGACCCGGGCCTAGAGGCGCCACTCCGGCTGGAGGACATCACGCTTCCAGGGGATGAGAGAGGGAGGAGCAGTTTCTATCGCACCTCTGAACTCCCCTGGGACGATGGGTTTCGATCGGCCCTCCGGCCTCCCTGAGGGCTGGCTCCGTGCCTGCTGGGTGTCTGGGACTCCTCCCGACCCGGCCCTGAAAGGATCAAAAGACAATAGCAGGAAATCCCGACAAGCGACCCCCAGGTGACAAGACCCCTGCCTGCACAGACTCCGGACATCAAAGAGGGGTCGACCTATAACAAGGGGTGCTCTGGGTCTGTCCGGCAGATTCGACGCTGGAACAACGAGAGCCTGCCGACGTGGTCGCGGCTCCTGGAACTTGGACCCTCCTGAGCCCTGCTAAGTGACTCGCGGCTCCCTGAAGATCGTAAGACCTCCGAACTTGTACCTGAGCCTGCTGAGTGACTCGCGGCTCCCTGAAGATCGTAAGACCTCCGAACTTGTACCTGAGCCTGCTGAGTGACTCGCGGCTCCCTGAAACTCGTAAGACCTCCGAACCTGCACCTGAGCCCGCTGAGGGACTCGCGGCTCCAACAGACTCTCACGGTCCCGCCGGACCCCGACTACAACAACGTATCCCCCAGCTCGAGGATTGTGAGCTGTGCGCCGGATACGTCCCTGCCTTGAACCTTTACCAGAGACTGTCCCGCTACCCCCTACCCCTTCCGAGACTCATTGAGCCCGTGCTCACCTTGTACCTATTTGCAGTGATAACCTACTTGATAAAGATTGATTTCTAAGAATACCCGGTGTGGTCACTCTGTGTCGTGTGGTGCCAGAAGTACGATCCTAGATACGAGATTCCTCCCCCTGGGGAGTCTCCCGCCAGTGCCCGGCTACGATACTTCGAGGGTGGGTCTCAGGGTAATCAGGACCCCTTCCGGGCTCCTCTGAGGTCGCCGTCTAACAATAAGGATTTGGAAAATATGAATGTGTCTGGAAGAAAATTACAGATCAGGGAGTTGTTACAAAAATGGGGAGATTTTGAAAGATGGAAAGTTAGGTGAACAAAGAAAAAGAAAGATGCACAGGTAAATCGAACGACATCTGAATATGCCATGAGGGAAACAGAAAAGGCTGAAAGGTTGTATCCGATGAGGGAAGTACCCGGAGGGGGTTACGTACATGTATCATGGAGTAGACAGGATATTTTGTCATTTACAAATGATTTCCCAAAATTGAGAGAGAAACCAGTGGAGTGGTACAGACAAGTTGAGAGGTTTGTGAAAGTTTCAAAGGTTTTATTAAAAGATCTGGATTGTCTGTTTGACATAGTAGTACCTGCGGATTTGTGGACAGGGTGTAAAACTACTATAGATTGGCCTAGTTAGGAATATCCAAGAGATTCAAAGACAGGAGATGTAATGAAAAAATGTCATCAAGTGATCACTTTCCTGAAAAGTGAAATTCCCCCGAAAGAAACTGATTGGGTAAAAATAGACAGAACAAACCAAGAGAAAAATGAGTCTGTGCATGCCTACTACGAACGTCTTTTACAGGTATTCAAACAGTATAGTGGGGTTGAAAGTTTAGAAAAAAAGGACATGATTCATCTTGTGTATCGATTTGTGTCTGGGCTGAAATTGGATATATCTCAAATGATTAAACAGCACATGCTGTGAGAAGTTGGCCTGATATGTAGTGCTCACTATTCTAGTGATCACTGTGTATCATTCCAAACGAACCTTATTGATGATTGGTTGTAAGTCAACCTTGTATACCAGCTATCCTAGTAGCGTGGATACGAGCAGTCTTAGGCTAAACTCTAGAGGGCGTGTTAAGCCAGCTGTTTACCATCACATATACCCCTTGAACACCAAGTGAAAGGACACCACACAAGTTGTTATGAAAATAAAGGATATTTATTTATAACAAGACTACCCTGGCTCTTTATGAGTCAGGGAGCTAAGCACAATACAAAACTCTTAGGAAAATACTTCTGGTTGCACAATTTACACAAATGCCCGAGGGCACGAAACCATTACACTGCAAGTGGAAGTGAAGAGGTTAGAAAGTCTAATGTAACTGATTCCGGAGTGATCCGATCAGTGGGACTAAACGAAAAAGGAACTGGACACTTGTAAAGCGAACCTGCGATGGAGCACCGAAATGCTCGAGTTACCTAGCCCAGAGGCTGCGGCTGTGGAAGGTTCGGCAAGATGTCGGAAGTCCTCGTTGTAGTCTCAGGAGCCTGAAAGAAGAGTTGCTGGCAGGCGACCAGTGTCGATGTTCAGCGAGATCCAAGCCTGGATCGGTGATGAAGGAAACCTGAAAGCAGAGGGGACTCAGTTCTCAACCGCTAGCCAGCGATCGTGTGGGTACCAGGAGGGTTCCGGCTGAAGTCACCTCGACCAGGTGAGTGGATGACGTCGGACTCGGCTGTTCCTCGGCCCAGGAGGCGCGGCGGCGACCAGGATGGAGGGCGAGCTGTCCCACGAAGGTGTCTGCTGTCGATGATGCTGGGCCCAGGAATGGGGCAGCGGATCTTGGCAGTGGCAAACCCACGTGGTGGAGTCAAGATGGCGTCTGGAGTGGACCAGGAGGGTCCGTGGTACTCCTCTGTTGAAGGGGAGCAAGAGCCAGTCTGGAGCAACCAGACTAGTGATGAAACAATCGTGGTGCGTCGTGAAGAGGGCCACAAGCCGGTCGGCAAGTGGTCGAACAACGCGGTGAACAGCAAGGAGCGGAAGGGCCCCCACGCAGATCTCGTGGATGCTGGGGAGGCAGACTTCGGTGCTGGAGCTGCTCAGGGTTAAGGCTTCTCAAACCCTAGGTGCACTCACTCGAGGGTCCCTCGGTGGGCGTGCTAGATAAGCGTCGTGCAGGTTCTGAAGATGGCCGGTCCCGCAAGTCTCGTCACACCTACGGCTCTCAGCTGGGCTGATGAGGTAGGTAAAAGGTCAGAGATGGCAGGGAACTCGGGTCTCGTCGAGCTGGGCAGTCTTGATCCGTGGGAGAGACTTACAGCAAACCGCAAGCGCTTAGGTGGTGCCTGCTGGTGCAGGGTGGCTAATCCTTAGCCACAAGGGAGAGTCTTCAGAAATAGTCAAGAGTTCCTTTCGTGGAAAGTAGTTCAAGATTCAGAATTATCCGATTATCCAATTTGGGAAGGGGACTCGCTCCTACCTTTATTCTAAGAAAAGGGGCTGGCCCGTGACTAGGTTCTACCTATGGGTGGAGCCAGGAGGGGGGTGGTTACACCCCTATCCTTTGTCCGGCTTCGCCCCAGCTCAGGGGCTGGCGTGCCCCCGAAACTGGTTTGAGCCGGGCTATGCACAGTGAGCACCGGGGTGCCACTTGCAGTCACCTTCCTTTCAGCCCTGCCTACCTGGGATACACAAACCCTGTCTGGGATGGTGCTAACACCGCCCTCGACAGGAAACCCTTTGTCCAAGCTCCCTTCGCTGGAAGGTCTCCCAGCAGCAGGAGGTCAGACTTGTGTCTGGTGGCAGCATCCATTTTGTGATGCTGAGGCTTGAGTCAACTTTAACCGGGGTTCAAGGTTACTTCCATGTCGTGCCCCTCTAAAAGGGGGGAATGCTAACCCCGTCGCCAGAACTGGCGAGGGGTTCGTATTCCAATTCGTATGACACCTTACTCGACATGTGTAGGTGATGCGATGCCAAAGTTAGCAGATAACCGCGAGGATTATAATGCATTTAAAAGTAGTTGGCCCGTGTCACCATGGAACGGCTATTAGGACTTGGTTCCGCAAGCCGTCGACGGGCTCAGCTCACGCCAGAGCACCGTCCCACATGATTCCCTGCACTCTGCCTTCAGGACTGATAAGGCCTGCCATAGGAGTGACTGATAGGAATCCATGTGTCCATCTTAGGGTTAGGTGTAGGAATACTACACCTATAGCAACGGGTGATTACACCACGTTGCCCCAGCTGTCGTGCAGCCAGTTGTGTCAGATTTGGGCGGCCATTCCAGGGGTGGCATAATACATGCTGCAGCCCCTGGTAGGCCCTGGGTACACCGATGCCCTGTATACCTGGGGTATGCTGAGACAGGGACTGACAGGGCGGCCCAGTTCCAATTGGTGGATGCACCTAATGTACATGTGTGTTCATTTCGAGAGAGAACAGCTAGGCTGTGGGTCTGATTGGCAGGCCCACAGCCGGGGAAAGTCGTAAACCAATGAAGCAAAAGCAAAAATCTGGGTGATCATAGGATTGCAGACCCTACTCTCCTACATGACCCCTCCCCAAACTTTGGGACGATAAGCTAACCTTGACCAGGTGAGTCTTCTTGCTCTAAGTGGAAATACCTGGAGAGCCCATCTGCATTGCCATGATCAGTGCCAGGTCTATGCTCCACTGTGAAGTCCATCCCCTGTAGGGAAATGGACCACCTAAGTAGTTTGGGGTTTTCACCCTTTATTTGATTTAGCCACAAGAGGGGCTTATGGTCGGTCTGAATCTTGAAGTGAGTGCCAAACAAGTATGGCCTCAACTTCTTCAGGGCCCAAACCACAGCAAAGGCCTCCCTCTCAATAGCTGACCAATTCTTCTCTCTGGGGGTCAGCCTCCTGCTAATAAAAGCTATGGGCTGGTCATGACCATCAAAATTCAGTTGAGATAGAACAGCTCCCACACCCAGCTCCGAAGCGTCTGTTTGGACAATGAATGGTCTGGAGTAGTCTGGACTCTTTAGGATAGGTGCTGTGCACATGGCCTGCTTTAGGTCATCGAATGCCTTCTGACAGCTTGCTGTCCACTGAACTTTTTTTGGCATCTTTTTACTTGTCAGGTCGTTTAGCGGGGTCACAATGGATCCATAATTTCTGACAAATTTCCGGTAATAACCAGTCAGGCCCAAGAAAGCTCGAACCTGAGTCTGGGTGGTTGGAGGAGCCCAGTCCTGGATGGCCTGTATTTTGCTCTCCAATGGTTGAACCTGGCCTCCACCTACAAGGTGGCCCAGGTATACAACCTGTGTCTGCCCTATCTGGCACTTAGTGGCCTTGATAGTGAGGCCTGCCTTTTGCAGGGCCTCTAACACTTTCCTCAGGTGGACCAGGTGATCCTCCCAGGTGGAGCTAAAGACAGCGATATCGTCCAGATACGCCGCGCCGAAGTCGTCCAACCCAGTGAGAACTCGATTCACCAGCCTTTGGAAGGTGGCAGGTGCATTTTTCAAACCAAAGGGCATTACCACGAACTGATAATGCCCACCCGGGGTAGAAAATGCTGTTTTGGGCTTGGCCTCCTCAGCTAACCTGATTTGCCAATACCCAGCTGTCAGGTCAAACGTACTTAAGTAGCTGGCCGAAGCCAACCGGTCGATAAGTTCGTCTGCTCTTGGTATTGGGTGGGCGTCAGTCTTAGTGACTGCATTGAGACCTCTGTAGTCCACGCAAAACCTCATCTCTTTCTTACCGCCCTGGGTGTGAGGTTTCAGCACGAGAACTACGGGACTAGCCCAGGGGCTGTCCGAGGGTTCAATGACTCCCAGCTCCAACATTTTCTGCACCTCCGTCTTGATGCAGTCTCTGACATGATCAGGTTAGTTTAGTTTAGTTTTTAAATTTATATTGCGCAACAGCTACCCAAAAAGGGTTTCCCGGCGCAACGGATCACATTTGGACACTGGAATGGGAGAGTGGTAAAACGATTATCTGTTAAAAAGCCAGGTTTTTAAAGACTTTCGGAATTTAGAATAATTCGTCTCATTCCGGAGTGATGTGGGTAAAGAGTTCCAGGATAAAGGGCCGAGGTAAGAAAAGGATCTGCCTCCCCTCCGAGCTAATTTGAACTTTGGGATGACGAACCTTGCTTGGGTGGCAGAGCGGAGATTACGGGCGGGAAAATAGGGGCTGACCAAGGATTGAAGATAACTAGGTGCGCAACAAGATTTTATTTTATGCATGTAGCTCAGCGCCTTGAACTTTATGCGATTTTCGATTTTAAGCCAATGCAACTTGCGTCGATAAGATGTAATGGAGGCGGTTTTCGGGACTCCACACAGGAGTCTGACTGCCGCGTTTTGTACCGTCTGTAGTCTTTGGACTATGGATTTGTTGGCGCCAAAATAAAGAATGTTTCCATAGTCAAGCCTGGATGTGATAAGAGCATTGACTACGGTCTTCCTTGTAGATTCTGGTAGCATCCAACAGATTTTTTTTAACCATTTAAGAATGGTGAAGCAAGTCGCTGCGACTTTGACGGATTGGGGGTGCATACTGAGTGAGTCGTCAATCGTGATACCCAGGTTTCGGACTTGGGGAGAGGGAGAAGGAAGGATACCCATTTCACAAGGCCAGTGTTGGGGGTTCCAGAGATCCTTGTTTTTTCCTAGTACCAATATTTCCGTTTTCTCACCGTTTAGTTTGAGAAAATTTGCTTGCATCCAGGAAGCTATTTTACTCAGTCCAATTCTGAGGGTAGAAGGCACATTAGTTTTGTGTGAGGAGAGGGAAAAAATGATTTGTGAATCGTCTGCATAAGAAAAAAGAGACAGCCCAGAACTCTCAGCTACCTCGGCCAGTGGTTTTACGTAGAGATTGAATAACAAGGGGCTGAGAATAGACCCCTGTGGCACCCCATGAGCAAACGAGTGGACTTCTGAGCAAGCTGAGTGTGAGAAAACTTGGAAGGTGCGATTTGATAGGAAAGCAGTCAGCCAATTTAAGGCGGGTCCGATTATACCCAGTGATTTGAGTGTCTTTATTAACACAGTGTGAGACACCGTGTCAAAGGCGGCGCTCAGATCAAGTAGGATGAGCGCGACTGTGTCCCCGTTGTCCAGATGGTGACGTAAGTTTTCAGTGACCCCAAGTAGAGTGGTTTCGGTGGAAAAACCTGTTCTGAAGCCTGACTGAGAGGGGTGAAGTAGTCCGTGAGTAGTCACATACTGGGTGAGATGCGAATGGATGTGTCTCTCCAGAATCTTGGAAAAGATCGGGAGCAGGGATATAGGACGGTAATTACTTGATACATCTGGGTCAACATTAGTTTTTTTAAGAAGGGGGTGGATCATAGCATGTTTCCATGTAGATGGAATAGATGCTTCTTGTAGTGAAGCATTTAGGAGGTCCATTATCACAAGTAGAGGGGAAGCACTTAGTTGTTTTAAGACTGAGACAGGCAATGGGTCATGTGGAGATCCTGATTTAATGTTGTTCATGAGTCTAGTTAAACTTTCCAAGGTAAGTAAAGGCCAGGTTTCCAGTGAATGGTCAGGGGGATCCGGTATCTCAGATGTAATTAAGAGTGAATTCGAAGAGACGAGAGGAGGCTGGGATGTTATGACAGTGGAAGGATTTTTGGCCTGTTTCAGCACAATGTCTTGATATATTGTGTCAACTTTCTGAATAAAAAAGGTGGCCAAAGCATCACATTTAGGTTTAGTTAGTGCAGGAGGTTGTGCTAGAGTTTGGGAGCCTGCGAGTTCCTTAACGGTGTTAAAAAGAGTCTTGGAACAATTCGTTGCATTCGCGATGGTGATGTAAACAAAGTCTGCTCGAGCAAGTTTGCAGAGTTTGTGATAGTTTTTTAAGGCACTTTTGTAGTCAGATTTAGATGAGGAAGTGTAGTTCTTTCTCCATTTTCTCTCCAATATTTTACAGTTTGTTTTTTCCGTTTTCAATGATTCAGTGAACCATGGGGCTGGCGGTCGGTGATTTGCAATAGGTTGCCGATAGATTTGACTCTGTACGGGCAGACTGTCCCCAGTGTCGACCTCATGGGTACACCAATTGGTATGACTGGGCGTCAGAGAGAACATATGTCGAAAGGATTGAAGAACCTGTTTACAATCCTTTTTTTGATGTCCAGAGAGGCTGCCACAAAAGACAACACCATCTACTGACCCATCGTCAGGGTTCTGAGAGAGCAGGTCCGGGAGAGGGTCACTCTCCTCCTCCTGTCCCTCATCTGTGGCCATGAGCAAGCCCATGCCCTCCCTGTCGACATATGCCTTGAGCCTGTTTACATGGAGCACCCTGTGGGGGCTCCGGGGAGTTCCCAGGTCTACCAAGTAGGTGACCTCTCCCTTTTGCTCAATGATTGTGTGGGGCCCAGACCATTTGTCTTTGAGTGCTGCTGGGGCCACTGGCTCCAGCACCCACACCTTCTGTCCAGGCTGGTACACAGTCAGGACAGCCTTTTGGTCGTGCCAAGCTTTCTGTAATTCTTGGCTCGCCTCAAGGTTTTTAGATGCCTTTTCCATGTACTCCGCCATCCGCGAGCGGAGACCGAGTACATAGTCCACAATGTTCGATGCCGGCTTTCTGAGAGGTCTCTCCCATCCTTCCTTTACCAAACAAAGGGGTCCCCTTACAGGATGTCCGAACAGAAGCTCAAAAGGGCTGTAGCCAACCCCCTTCTGCGGGACCTCTCTGTAGGCGAACAAGAGGCAGGGTATCAGGACATCCCATCTCCGCCGAAGCTTTTCAGGTAGTCCGTGAATCATCCCTTTTAGAGTCCTGTTGAATCTCTCAACAAGCCCATTGCATTGTGGGTGATAGGGTGCGGTGAACTTGTAGTTGACACCACACTCCTTCCACATTGCAGTCAGATATCCCGACATGAAGTTTGCACCTCTGTCTGAGACGACCTCCTTAGGGAAGCCCACTCTGAAGAACACTCCAAGTAGGGCCCGTGCCACCACAGGTGCTGTGGTGGTCCTAAGTGGAATAGCTTCAGGATACCTAGTGGCGTGGTCCACCACCACCAGTATAAACTTGTGCCCTGATGCTGTCTGGGGTTCCATTGGTCCGACAATGTCGATCCCCACTCGTTCAAAGGGTACCCCCACCACCGGTAGTGGTATGAGGGGGGCCTTTGTTGTGCCCCCTGACATACCACTGGCTTGGCAAGTGACACAGGAGCGGCAAAACTCCTTCGTATCTTCGGACATGTGGGGCCAGTGAAAGTGTGGAACAATTCTGTCCCAAGTCTTATTCTGGCCTAAGTGACCTGCAAGGGGAATCTCGTGGGCCAAGGTAAGAAGGAAACCTCTCAGAGACAAGGGGATGACCAGCCTCCTGGTCGCACCAGGTTTGGGGTCTCTTGCCTCGGAGTACAGGAGTCCATCGTCCCAGTACACTTTGTGGGTACCTGTGGCGTTCCCTGCAGCCTCAGCAGCAGCCTGCTGTCTGAGGGTTTCAAGGGAGGGGCAGTCTAACTGTGCCTTTCCCAGGTCTTCCCTGGAGGGTCCCCCTGAGCCCAGAAACTCAACCTGACCAGGTTCAAGCTCTTTCGGCTCAGTTTCCCTCAGTTCTTTAAGGTCAGCCTCCTCAGAGACTTGATCCACGACCTGGGGCAAGGGGGAAGGCGAAGCCTTACCCTTACTGCTCCTCTTCTTGGAAGGTGTCTGGTCCGTTCTTCCAGGATCCAGCACCTGTTCAGTGGGGCACCTTTTGGCCTGTGACCTGGTCACAGCAAGGACATGTGCTGGCAAGTCTAACATTTCCATGTGAGTCCTCTGCTCCACTTCTGACCATTGTGACGTTTCCAAATCATTGCCCAACAGACATTCTACGGGGAGGTCTGAACTAACCACAACCTTTTTCGGGCCACTTACCCCTCCCCAGGAGAAATCAACAACTGCCATACTGTGATTGGTAGTGACGTTGCTGGCATTGGTCACTAGGTAACTGGTACCTAGCATGATCTGTCCAGGGTCCACAAAGTTAGGCGTCACCATGGTGACACTGGCACAAGTGTCCCTGTAGGCCTGAGCCACTTTTCCATTAATCAAAGGTGTCTGTCTGTATTTGCCCAAAGTATTGGGACTGGCATCAGGGGACATATCCATATCCCCTGTACAGACAAGGACGGCCTGAGTGAGCGTGCCGACTAAGTCGTCACTCCCCTCGGTTCCCAAGGTTAACCCAACTAATGCCTTGGGAGGCGCACTACCACTGCTGACTGTACTAGGGGGTGCAGGTGCCTTAGGGGCTGCAGTGGTAGGAGTTTGCCCTCCTTTCTTGGTGCACTCACTAAACCAGTGAGTCTTACTTTTACGGTATTGGCACCACCTTTTTGACTGGCCTTCTTGAGTCTTCTTCTTCTGTGAAGCCTGACCCCCACCCTCTTTGGTTTGTTGGGGACCTGTCGAAGACTTCTGGTCATTTTGTTCGTTCTTGTTACTACCCTTTTGGTCTGCTTTCTTCTGACCACCCTGGTTCTGGTTCTGGTTCTGCTTGACCCTTGTTCTGACCCATCTGTCTGCCTTCTTTCCCAATTCTTGGGGAGAGGTCAGATCCGAGTCGACAAGGTGCTGATGCCACAATTGGTTCTGACAGTTGTTTAAAATCTGTTCTCGCATGATAAGATTGTACAATCCTGTGTAATCAGTAACCTTGCTACCCAGCAACCAGCCTTCCAAAGCCTTAGTGGCACAATCGACAAAGTCAGTCCAATCCTGAGACTGAATTTTCTGGGTGTCCCGGAACAGCACCCGGTACTGTTCCGTGGTTAAGCCGAACCCATCAATCAGTGTGTTCTTCAGGACTTGGTAGTTGTTAGCATCCTCAGCTCTAGTAGTGAGGAGCTTGTCCCTTCCTTTACCTTCAAAGGAAAGCCACAGTATAGCTGCCCACTGACTTGGGGGGACGCACTGGACAGTGCAGGCCCTCTCCAAGGCAGTTATCCACTTGTGGATGTCGTCCCCTTGTTTAAAGGGGGGCACTATTTTACTCAGGTGTCTAGTGTGTATACCCCTGTCTTTCTCTCTATTGAGAATGCTGCCACCAGTGGGGTCTAACCCATTCTGCTCTCGGGCCAGGGCAAGTCTTTCTTTGGCGAGGGCAAGTTCTTCCCGCTCGATCCTCAGATTGACTTCCCTCATCTTCGCTTCATGCTCCCTTCTCTGAGGGGACGTCATTCCTCTCTGAGAAGATGCCTGAGAGACATGTGTATGAACCGATCTGCCAGAGCCTCTGGAGAGAGACCTAGCTCGTCCGTTCCCAAGGTTAGGCCTGCTTGAGCGTGGGCCCGGGGCTCCCCCAGTTCCATTCTCATGCCTGCTTAAGTTGGTCCTTGTAAGCCTGCCGACTACCACCGGACCTTTGTCTGCTTCGTCTCCTGATAACTCCTCCTCGTCCTCCTCCTCTGTGTGGAGGTCGAGGTCGGGGTCACCGAGGGTTCCCTCTAAGGGAGGCATGTTCCCATCAGCACTGGGGGGACCTGTATTAGAGGACCTCCTAGCATCGTACGCCTCTAAGAGACCTATCAGAATTGCGATGGTAGGGTTAGAACCCTGGTTTAGCTTCCTGGAGGCACACAGTTGTCTCATCTCCTTGAAGCTAAGAGCTGCATATCGTGACACGACCTGTGGAGGGTCACTGACCACTAAGGGAGTCTGCGAAGACTCTCCGTGGACCGACATGCTTTTCTAGTGAGGTGTAAGTGATGCACCTACCTACACTATGTGTTTACCTACTGATCCCTTGCTAAGAGTTGTAGTCAGGGTGTGCTAAGCCCTGTTACACTACAACAGCCGGTTCAGTAGAACTCGGAGTATTCTAAGTTAAGTTATATGTACCTGGGTACTTATGCGATCTTTCACTTCGATATTCTTAGGATACGTGTGTGGTAAACCAACAGCAAGCTCAAATCCCAACCGCTGCTCACCAATGTGAGAAGTTGGCCTGATATGTAGTGCTCACTATTCTAGTGATCACTGTGTATCATTCCAAACGACCCTTATTGATGATTGGTTGTAAGTCAACCTTGTAGACCAGCTATCCTAGTAGCGTGGATACGAGCAGTCTTAGGCTAAACTCTAGAGGGCATGTTAAGCCAGCTGTTTACCATCACATATACCCCTTGAACACCAAGTGAAAGGACACCACACAAGTTGTTATGAAAATAAAGGATATTTATTTATAACAAGACTACCCTGGCTCTTTATGAGTCAGGGAGCTAAGCACAATACAAAACTCTTAGGAAAATACTTCTGGTTGCACAATTTACACAAATGCCCGAGGGCACGAAACCATTACACTGCAAGTGGAAGGGGAGAGGTTAGAAAGTCTAATGTAACTGATTCCGGAGTGATCCGATCAGTGGGACTAAACGAAAAAGGAACTGGACACTTGTAAAGCGAACCTGCGATGGAGCACCGAAATGCTCGAGTTACCTAGCCCAGAGGCTGCGGCTGTGGAAGGTTCGGCAAGATGTCGGAAGTCCTCGTTGTAGTCTCAGGAGCCTGAAAGAAGAGTTGCTGGCAGACGACCAGTGTCGATGTTCAGCGAGATCCAAGCCTGGATCGGTGATGAAGGAAACCTGAAAGCAGAGGGGACTCAGTTCTCAACCGCTAGCCAGCGATCGTGTGGGTACCAGGAGGGTACCGGCTGAAGTCACCTCGACCAGGTGAGTGGATGACGTCGGACTCGGCTGTTCCTCGGCCCAGGAGGCGCGGCGGCGACCAGGATGGAGGGCGAGCTGTCCCACGAAGGTGTCTGCTGTCGATGATGCTGGGCCCAGGAATGGGGCAGAGGATCTTGGCAGTGGCAAACCCACGCGGTGGAGTCAAGATGGCGTCTGGAGTGGACCAGGAGGGTCCGTGGTACTCCTCTGTTGAAGGGGAGCAAGAGCCAGTCTGGAGCAACCAGACTAGTGATGAAACAATCGTGGTGCGTCGTGAAGAGGGCCACAAGCCGGTCGGCAAGTGGTCGAACAACGCGGTGAACAGCAAGGAGCGGAAGGGCCCCCACGCAGATCTCGTGGATGCTGGGGAGGCAGACTTCGGTGCTGGAGCTGCTCAGGGTTAAGGCTTCTCAAACCCTAGGTGCACTCACTCGAGGGTCCCTCGGTGGGCGTGCTAGATAAGCGTCGTGCAGGTTCTGAAGATGGCCGGTCCCGCAAGTCTCGTCACACCTACGGCTCTCAGCTGGGCTGATGAGGTAGGTAAAAGGTCAGAGATGGCAGGGAACTCGGGTCTCGTCGAGCTGGGCAGTCTTGATCCGTGGGAGAGACTTACAGCAAACCGCAAGCGCTTAGGTGGTGCCTGCTGGTGCAGGGTGGCTACTCCTTAGCCACAAGGGAGAGTCTTCAGAAATAGTCAAGAGTTCCTTTCGTGGAAAGTAGTTCAAGATTCAGAATTATCCGATTATCCAATTTGGGAAGGGGACTCGCTCCTACCTTTATTCTAAGAAAAGAGGCTGGCCCGTGACTAGGTTCTACCTATGGGTGGAGCCAGGAGGGGGGTGGTTACACCCCTATCCTTTGTCCGGCTTCGCCCCAGCTCAGGGGCTGGCGTGCCCCCGAAACTGGTTTGAGCCGGGCTATGCACAGTGAGCACCGGGGTGCCACTTGCAGTCACCTTCCTTTCAGCCCTGCCTACCTGGGATACACAAACCCTGTCTGGGATGGTGCTAACACCGCCCTCGACAGGAAACCCTTTGTCCAAGCTCCCTTCGCTGGAAGGTCTCCCAGCAGCAGGAGGTCAGACTTGTGTCTGGTGGCAGCATCCATTTTGTGATGCTGAGGCTTGAGTCAACTTTAACCGGGGTTCAAGGTTACTTCCATGTCATGCCCCTCTAAAAGGGGGGAATGCTAACCCCGTCACCAGAACTGGCGAGGGGTTCGTATTCCAATTCGTATGACACCTTACTCGACATGTGTAGGTGATGCGATGCCAAAGTTAGCAGATAACCGCGAGGATTATAATGCATTTAAAAGTAGTTGGCCCGCGTCACCATGGAACGGCTATTAGGACTTGGTTCCGCAAGCCGTCGACGGGCTCAGCTCGCGCCAGAGCACCGTCCCACATGATTCCCTGCACTCTGCCTTCAGGACTGATAAGGCCTGCCATAGGAGTGACTGATAGGAATCCATGTGTCCATCTTAGGGTTAGGTGTAGGAATACTACACCTATAGCAACGGGTGATTACACCACGTTGCCCCAGCTGTCGTGCAGCCAGTTGTGTCAGATTTGGGCGGCCATTCCAGGGGTGGCATAATACATGCTGCAGCCCCTGGTAGGCCCTGGGTACACCGATGCCCTGGATACCTGGGGTATGCTGAGACAGGGACTGACAAGGCGGCCCAGTTCCAATTGGTGGATGCACCTAATGTACATGTGTGTTAATTTCGAGAGGGAACAGCTAGGCTGTGGGTCTGATTGGCAGGCCCACAGCCGGGGAAAGTCGTAAACCAATGAAGCAAAAGCAAAAATCTGGGTGATCATAGGATTGCAGACCCTACTCTCTTACAGTCTCAAGTAAAATTCACTGAACAGCACGAGCTTCAATTGAATAAACAGTCAGAAACTCAAGGAAGAATGCAAGGTCAAGATGAAAATAATGGGAGTAAGCCACGGGAAAGATTGAACAGGGAAGAAGCAAAGAAAAGGTTTCCCTGTCACGGATGCGGGAAGTTGGGGCATTGGAAGAACGAGTGTAAAATCGTACAAGTTAATAATGGCCCAAATCAAAATTTAAATCCACAGATGCAGACTGAGGTGTTAATGAGTCAACCGCAACAGGGTATAGATCTTCATAGTCAATTGTCACCTGCCCCTAAGTCAAATTTCGTGAGTCAAGCCAAGTACAGTGTGGACGCCGGATTTCCTTAAGGAAGTGGTAAGAAAATTTTTGTAACATCACGGTTTCTTTTGTAGGACCCACTGATTGATTATGAGCAGGAATGATGGTGCCTAAGGGGGGAGGAAGGGGAGTGCATACTTGGCGCATCCCTACCGGTAGATCAGTAAGGTCCATACGTAGAAGGTAAAGTGGACGGAAATGATATCACTTTCTTGTTGGATACTGGTCTACTGTGAGAACAGCAGACATTCCTAACCTGCCTCTCTCGGGTGAAGCCATCCAAGTAGAAGGTGTTTCGAACAAAATAATTAGAACCCCAATCACAGAACCAATGGAGGTGTGAATTGGAAATTTGAAAGAAATTCATAGGTTTGTGGTCTGTGAATTAAGCCCTGTAAACTTGCTTGGAAGAGACCTGTTGTGCAAAATGAATTGCACTATATTTTGCAGACCGGATGGTGTTGCAACTAGGGGTGGGCGGAATTTGCGGAATTAACCTTCGCAAATTATCGCGAGAATGTTTAAAATTATCGCAAACAAGCAGAAATATCGCGAAGATGCGGAAGTTTTTTTCCGGCATGTTCGCGAGATTTTCTGCATGGTTGCGGGTCGCCAACTTACCCATGTGGTTGCTTGCGGGCGCGGCCATCTTGTTTTGAGTTGTTCTCGCGGTGCATGATCGCGAGAAGAAAGACGTGATCGCGCGACGCATGACGTCACTGCGGGCGCGAACTGTCGCGAGACAGCGCAAATGGCTAAAAACAATACAACATCTCATGGAGAACGCGACCGGATCAAGAAAACTTGTCGGCGAACGCAGGGATTCAGGTAAGGCGATCGCGCGCGCGCGAGAATGTATCATTTTACAGCGCGAGCAAGAAACAAATTATCGCCAAGCTGCGGAAACCGGAATTTTTGACATTTTCGCGCTCTCCGCGGAACGCAAAAATGTCAAATTATCGCAATTTCCGCGAACGGAACGAAATTTTTGCCCAGGCCTAGTTGCAACACAAACCCCAGATGAAGATGGAGTTTACAAGTTCATGTTATCTAAACAGAGAACAGAAGTAAATGAGCTATATTCAATTATGACCAAAAATGAATTACCTGCCGAAGTCAAACTTACTGTAAATGCAGAGATATGGGATTTTACTGGAAAAGAAATAGGATTGATGGCAAATGTGAATCCTGTAAAAGTGACAGTGAAAGAAGGTGCTGTTTATCCCAATACTCGACAATTCAAAATGAGTCCAGAAGTAAATGCAGGCGTTGCAGCAGAGATTGAGCGATTAGTCGAACAAGTCATCCTGAAAGAAATAATGAGTAGCCCTTGTAACTCACCCATAATTGGTATTAAGAAACCGAACGGGAAGTAGAGGGTGGTTCAAGATCTTAGGAAAATTAACAAGATTGTTGTACCATGCTGCCCAGTAGTGCCAAATCCAGCTGTGATTTTTTATCAGATATCATGGAAAGCAGATGTTTCACAGTGATCGATTTATGTCATGCATTCTTTTCCATTCCACTGCATCCAGATAGCAAGTTTTTATTTTCGTTTAAATTCGAAGAGCATATTTATGTGTGGAATCATGTGCCTCAAGGGTACACAGAAAGTCCTTCAATCTTTAATCAGATTCTCAAAAGAAGCCTTGAATCTCTTGTATTGCCCTGAGAGTCAGTCCTGGTGCAATATATCGACGACCTGTTGGTAGCGTCGAACACTCGAGATAACTGTGTCACTGATTAAATTGCATTGCTAAATCACTTGGCAAAAGGTGGACACAAAGTGTCCCCCGAGAAACTTCAGTTTTGTAAGAACTCAGTCAAATACTCAGGACATCAAATAGAAAGAGGAATTAGAAGAGTGACCTCTGACAGAATCAGAATATTAAGACAAATGCATTTGCCTCGAACCCAAAAAGAGATAAGAATGTTTCTTGGGGTTGTAGGATATTGTAGACAATGGATTGTAGGATTTGCTTTACTAGCTAAACCCCTGATACAGATGACCAGAAAGAGAGCGAAGGACCCCATAGAATGGGATGATGAAAGCATGGGATCATTTAGAAAGTTACAAGATTGTTTGTTTGGAGCACCTGTTTTAGGCATGCCCGACTATTCAAAAGAATGTGCGTTATTCTGCTATGATCTGGGTAATTGTGCACTTTCAGTCCTGACCCAAAGACATGGATTAATGCAAAGACCAGTGCCATATTTTCCTGCTACCCTAGATCCTGTGGCCTGTGCATTACCAGGTTGCCTGAAAGCTGTAACTGCAACCTGTGTTAGCATGGAGCAGAGTGAGTCAATTGTGATGGGACACCCTGTCAAGGTGTACGTTCCCCACGTAGTTGTGGTTTTGCTGACCAGAACCCGTACGCAGTACCTCACTCCCAGTAGGCTAACAAAATATGAGAGAATAATACTGGGGGCTGAAAACGTGACTATAGTGAGGTTTACTGTTCCTAATCCAGCCACTTTACTACCTGATCCCTCCCATGGGATAGGAGAGGGAAGAGGAGTTGGCCTAACGGCTAGGGTGCTCGATCTCGGACCTGGGGAACTGGGTTCGAGCCTCGGTAACGATGCTGAACATGTGTGATTTTGGGCAAATCACTTAATCTCCCAGTGCCTAACAAAAAAATATGAATGTGTGTCCTAATGTAACGTAACTGGTGCTATGTAAAGCGCTCTGATACCTGATTGGATTCGGGTCAAGTTTGCGCTATATAAAACTCTACAAAAAAATAAAAATAGAAGAAGTGAAAGATGAGGTTGAACATGAATGTCTTGACATGACAGAACTTAGCACCAAACCACGTCCTGGCATACAAGAGGAACCCTTGAAAAATGCAGATCATGAGCTATTTGTAGATGGCTCATGCATGCGACACGAGGAGGGAGGATTGAGCGCTGCTTACACTGTGTGTACATTAACTGTAATAATCGAAGCATCCTATTTACCAGAAGTCAAATCTGCACAAATTGCTGAATTGATCGCCTTAATTAATTAAGGCATGCAAAATTGGGACAAATTGGAGAGTAACCATATTTACTGACAGCCAATATGGTTATTGGGTTGTGCATGTTTTTGGCCAGCTATGGATACAGAGGGAGTTCCTGACTTCCTCACGAACTAAGTCAGGAACTCCCATTAAACATGGAAATTTTGTGAGAGAATTAATTGAGGCAATTCAATTACTGATAGAGGTGGCCGTGGTCAAGTGTGCTGCTCACCAACCAGGAGAAGACTATGTGACAGCCAGTAACCGATATGCTGACCAGGTTGCCCAACACTGTGCAAGGCATAAAATTGCCCTAAACAAGAAAATCGAAACTTGTGGAATCAGCTGCCAACTTATGTTACTTGCAGGAGTGGGAACCTGGGAGGAGGTGAAAGATCTGCAGGATGCAGTAGAAATAAGAGAAAAAGAAGAGTGGGTAAAAATAGGATGTCAAAGAAGGGCAGAAGATGGTGTGTGGGTTTGTTATGATGGCAGACCAGTAATGCCAGACAGTGTGCTTGGACCTATGGCTAGAATGTATCATGGAGACACACATGTGGGCAGAGATGCTATGATTCGACTTTTCAGACAAGATTGGTTTAACGCAAAATTCAGGAATGTAGCGTAGAGTCTTTGCCAAAGATGCTTAACATGTCAACAAATGAATCCTGGCAGGAAAACCGTGGTTAGTATGGGAAAGATTGGAAAGGCAGAAGGTCCCTTTGTAAGACTTCAATTAGACTTCATTCAGCTGCCTGCTTGTCGAGGGTTGAAATATGTACTTGTCATAGTTTGTTTATTTCCAAAGTGGGTGGAAGCATACCCGACCCTAAGAAGTGACAGCTTGACAGTGGCCAGACTTTTATTAAGATAACTCATCCCTAGATTTGGTTTTCCAGTAACGATTGAATCAGATAGAGGGTCTCATTTTAATAATGAAATAATTTGACTAATTTGCGAAGCATTCAAAGTCAAACAGAAATTGCACTGCGCTTACCGTCCCGAGGCTTCTGGAGTGGTAGAACAATTGAATGGCACAATCAAGTCAAGACCGGAAAGGTGTGTGCGTCCACCCCACTGGAATGTCCTGATGCTTTACCTCTGGTTCTGATGGCACTCAGAAGTATTCCAGACAGAAATACTGGATTGAGTCCCCATGAAATACTCATGGGAAGAGCCATGAGACAAGCGTGTGTACCAGGACACAGGCTGTTGAATATAACTGATGACGTGGTTTTGGAGTATTCCAAAGAGGTGGCTGACAGAGTGCGTTATATCTCTCATCAGGTTGGGGAAGACGCAGTCAACAGGCAGCTGAACCGAGCACATGATCTGAATCCCGGTGACTGGGTATTTGTGAAGAATCACACTCAAGAGTTGTGATGTCTGCTTCCAGCCTGCTGCTCAGCCAGTGATGTGTGTAGAATGTTAGTATCAGTGGTGATGTCATGGAGTGTTGGATGCGTGGGTGAGCGAGTCAGTTGAGTGTAGGGCTGAGCAGCAAGGAGGCTACTCCTGCTGGGGTTTGTTACTTCATCACCTAATAAACTACCTGAAGATACCAATAGTACCAGACAATCTTCAATTACCACATTGGCGACTGTTGGAGGGAGGACCACCGGGGAGTCGGGGAGACTCGTCCGGCACCCTTCCTACCACACAGTTATAGCCGAGCGCCGCTGAGAAGCCCCCTTCGGGGAGGACTTTCTCCTATAATCGTACTAGGCCCAGTAACACCACCACACAGGACTCAATATCAGTTGCTTGATTTCGTTCTTTATCAGAAGTAGCACATTTCAATATTTACAGTGGGATCGAGGGATCCAGTAAGAGTCTCAATGTCTGTTAGAGGGATAGGGTAGAGGGACAGTCTTAGTACCAACCAGGTACGGGAGGCTCTGCGCCAGACCTTGGGTGCTGGTCTCAGGGCGGCTCGGACGTGGGGAGCCTCGACGGCGTCTGCAAGGCTCGGGTGGTAGTTCCGCTTGGGTCGAGCCGCGACACAGTCAGCAGGGCTCCGGTGGTAGGTCCGCTTCGGTCGAGCCGCGACGAGGTCAGCTGGGCTCTGATAATGAGGTTCGACAAGGTCAGGCCGCGACAGCGTCAGCAGGGCCCCAAAGGTTCGTGAAGGTCTTCAAGCACGGGGGAGCCGCGACGTCGTCAGCAGGGCTCAGAGTGTGGGTTCAGGATGAGTCTTCTTCCGTAGGGTCAGCCGCGATCCGATCAGCAGGGCTCTTGACTCCGGGATACAACTACTGTACTGTTGTTGGGTTGCCCCAGATATAGGACTGGAGCCCTTTGATGTCCGGACCCTTGCGCCCGGAGGGGGCGGAGAGGCCGGTTGGGGAGCGGCCAGACGCCCAGCAGGAGAGGCGCCAGGCCCCAGAGAGCTGTGAGGTGATCGCACCTAGGTGTGGAAAGACGGTTGGGGGTCCCATCGATACTACCCGCCGCCGGGAGTGGGAAGGGTTCACGTGGTATCCCCCGGGCCAGGGGTTGGCGCCTCAATGTCAGGCCTCGCTGGGACAGAAGCCGGGTGAAGCAGGGTCACGCAGGTGGTCACGTGGGGTGACGTATAATCCAAAATGGGGGAGCCCCGAGGTGCATGGGACCTCGTGCGGCTTAGCGAGGGGGAACAGGACCACGCCACGAGGCCGGCTCCCACATGCGTCCCCCCCAGCTGAAGGCAGGGAGAGTCACCCATCTCCTTGGGGGTTATCCTAGCCGAGGCGGAAGAATCGGGACAGGCCGTCAGCATTGGCGTGGTCGTTGCCGGGCCGATGTTCCACAGTGAAGTCCATCCCTTGCAGCGAGATGGACCAACGCAACAGCTTGGGGTTCTCGCCCCGCATTTGCATGAGCCACCGCAAGGGCCGGTGGTCAGTTTGGACCCTGAAGTGGGTGCCGAAAAGGTAGGGCCGGAGCTCCTTGAGTGCCCATACCATGGCAAAGGCCTCCCGCTCGATGGTGCTCCACCTCTGTTCTCGCGGCAGCAGTCGGCGGCTGATGAAGGCCACAGGCCGGTCGAGGCCCTTGGCGTCCATCTGGGAGAGGACTGCCCCTACCCCGTACTCCGAGGCATCGGTCTGGACTACAAATTCCTTGCTGTAGTCAGGGGCCTGTAGCACAGGGGCAGCGCACATGGCCGCCTTGAGAGTCTCAAAAGCGGTCTGACAGCGGGGCGTCCAGTGCACCGCCTTGAGCTGTTTCTTGGAAGTGAGCTCCGTAAGGGGCCCTACAATGCTGCCATAATCCTTGATGAATCGTCGGTAGTAGCCTGTGAGGCCTAGGAAGGCCCGGACAGTGGTCTGGGTTGCGGGGGGCTCCCACGCCTGGATGGCGTCGACCTTTAACTGGAGGGGCGCCACCTGGCCACTCCCCACCTGGTGGCCCAGATAGGTGACCGATCCTTGACCTATCTGGCATTTACTGGCCTTAATAGTGAGCCTGGCCCTTTGGAGAGCGGCCAGGACTTCTCTGAGGTGTCCTAGGTGCGCGGCCCAGTGATCGCTGAAGACCGCAATGTCATCGAGGTAGGCCGCGCTGAAGGCTTCTAGTCCGGCCAGGAAATGTTCACTAGCCTCTGAAAGGTCGGTGTTCTTCATACCGAAGGGCATTACCCGAAAGTGGTAGTGCCCATCAGGGGTGGAAAAGGCGGATCGTTCCTGGGCGCCGGGAGTGAGCTTGATCTGCCAGTACCCTGCGGTGAGATCGAAGGTGCTCAGGTAGCGGGCGGCCCCCAAGCGATCGATCAGCTCGTCGGCTCATGGCAAGGGGTGGGCATCGGTCTTCGTGACTGCGTTCAGGCCCCGGTAGTCGACACAAAATCTGAGTTCTGGGGCAGCGCCGGGGGCGGCGGCCTTTGGCACCAAGACTACCGGGCTGGCCCACGGGCTGTCGGAAGGCTCGATGACTCCGAGAGCGAGCATCTTGGCGACCTCGGTCTGTATGCAGGCTCGGACTCGGTCAGGTACTCTGTAGGCGCGGTGTCGCACAGGGGGGCTATCCCCAGTGTCCAAGTCGTGGACGCACCAGGGGGTCACCCCGGGCATGAGGGAGAAGAGGGCAGCGAAGGGTTGCAGCAGCTTCCGGCAGTCATGGCGCTGTTGTGGTGTCAAGGTGGCGGAGAGGTGGACGCCCTCCAAGGAGCCGTCTTGGCCTGAGGACCCCAGGAGGTCCGGTAGGGGATCGGAGTCACTTTCGCCCCCATCGTCGGTAGCCAGCAGCAGGCTCAGTTCAGTTCGGGCCAAGTGGGGCTTGAGGCGGTTGGCGTGCAGGACCCGGAGGGGGTTCCTCGGGGACTCCATGTCGACCAGGTACGTGACGGGGCTCTTCTTCTCAATTACCTTGAAGGGCCCGGTCCACTTGTCCTTCAGGGCGCAGGGGTCCACGGGTGACATAACCCAGACTTGCTGGCCCGGCTCGAACTCGATGGTTGAGGCATTTTCGTCGTACCAGCGTTTCATGTCTTCTTGGCTGGCTTCGAGGTTGGCTTCTGCCAGGGCCCGGAACTTCCGAGTTTGGTTCCGCAGGGTCAGAAGGTACCGGTAGACGTTGGGAGGGGCATCTTGGACTTGCGCCTCCCAGCCCTCTTTGACCAGGCTGAGGGGCCCTCGGACGGGGTGCCCATACAATAGTTCGAAGGGGCTGAAGCCCAGGGATTTCTGTGGTACCTCCCGATAGGCGAACAGGAGGCAGGGCAGCAGGACATCCCATCTCCTCCTCAGGGGCTCTTCCAGGCCCTTGATCATCCCCTTCAGGGTCCTGTTGAACCGCTCAACCAGTCCATTCCCCTGGGGGTGATAAGGGGTGGTGAATTTATAGGTGACCCCACATTGTTGCCAGAGGGATGTCATGTACTTTGAAATAAAGTTCGTACCCCTGTCGCTCACTACTTCTCGGGGGAACCCCACCCTGGAGAAGATACCCATCAGGGCCCGGCCCACCACTGGAGCTGTCACCGTGCGGAGTGGGATGGCCTCGGGGTATCGGGTGGCGTGGTCGACTAGTACCAGGATGAAGCGGTGTCCCAGGGCGGTTCGGGGGTCGAGGGGCCCCACGATGTCGATCCCCACTCGTTCAAACGGGGTGTTGACGGTTGGGAATGGTTGTAGGGGGGCTATCACTCGACCCCCAGTCTTCCCGCTAGCTTGGCAGGTCGGGCAGGACCGGCAGTGATGGTCCACGTTTCTTCTCATTCGGGGCCAATAGAAATGGGTCACTAGGCGGCTGTAGGTCTTGTCCCGCCCGAGGTGTCCGGTGAGGGGCACGTCATGTGCCAGGTTCAGGAGGAACTCTCGAAATCGGAGGGGGACCACCAACACCCGGCCGGTCCCTAGTTCGGCGACTTTCTGCTTACTGTACAATAAGCCATTGTCCCAATAGACCCAGTGGGTTCCCGTGGGGTCCCCTCCAGCCTGTGCGGCCGCTTGCTGTCGGGCCCCCTCGAGGGACGGGCAGACCTTCTGCTCTTGCTGAAATTGTTCGCGGGTGGGGCCCCCGTCGTGGCCCCACTGGGCCAGCCGGGGATCTCGCTGAGGGAGGCGGCCTCGTCGGGAGAAGGTTCGGCTGGCCCGGCCTCCTCGTCAGGTTCCTCCGTGCCGGAGGAGGGTGATAGTTCGGGGCCCGTCAGCTTGTCGGGGGCCGTGGCAGTGGCTGGTTGGGCATTCATTGACCGGGTGGTGGCGCAGGCCCACTCGGGCAGTCCTAGCATCCCCAGATGCTCTCGACGTTCCACCTGGGCCCAGGGGGAGCTCTCCAGGTCATTCCCCAGGAGGCAGTCTACTGGGGCGTCGTCGCGGACAGTCACTTTTAGGGTGCCGGACACTCCTCCCCACTCGAAGGGGATCCTGGCCATCCGGCACATGCTCTCGGTGTTGTCCGCGGTCCGGACAGGGCATAGGACATGCGGCAGGATTTGTTCGGGGGTCACTAGGTGGCAGCGGACGGCGGTCACACTGGCCCCAGTGTCCCGGAGGGCCTCGGCCCGTCGTCCGTTTATGGTGACCCATTGTTGGTACTTCTGGGTGTTGCTTGGGATGGCAGCTCGGGGCACAATTTCTCGGGAGCCCAGGCATACAAGCGACATGGCAGCTGGTTCCCACTCGGGGGACCCGTCGTCGTGGTTCCCCTCCTCGTCTTCTCCCTCCCCCAGGGCGGCGGCGGCTATCTGCCGGGGAGGGGGCCCAGCGGTCCCGTTCCGTCGGTTCGCGGGGCAGGCCGGGTCGCTCGCATAGTGGCCGGTCTGCTGGCAGCCGAAGCAGGTCACTGTTGGTCGTTGTCCAGGCCGTGCGATAGGGGCCCCCCTTCAGCCCAGGGTCGGGGACGTGTGGTTGGTGGCTTGGCCTCGTGGCGGGCTTCTGGGCGGCCCGGCCGGGAATTCTCGACTGCGGTGAGACCCCCCTCCTCCGCCTCGCTGGCGGGGGGGTCCCGTGGTACTCCGTTGGTAGTCCCCCACTGGGTTCCGGGGGACCCGGGTGTTGACCCATCGGTCTGCTTCGGCGGCGAGCTTCCGGGGCTCGGTCAGTTTACTGTCCAGGAGGTGTTGCCTTAGTTCACCAAAGCAGTTGTTGGCAAGGTGCTCCCAGACAATGAGGTCGAACAGTTCATTGTATGAGGTGACCTTGCTTCCTTTATCCATCCTTCTAGTGCTCGGCTGAAGAAGTCCATGTATTCGAATCACGTGGTACCGGGGAGCTTCTTGCAGTCCCGGAAGCGCTGCCGGTACATCTCGGCTGATAGCCCGTAGCGTGTGAGTAGGGCTTCTTTCATGTGGTCGTATGAAGTCATCACCGCGTCGGGGAGTTGCAGCAGGGTATCCCGGCCCTCGCTGAGGAACCTTCCCCATAGGCCGGCACCCCAATCCTTCCGGGGTACCCGATGGGAGGTCAGGGCTACTTCGTATGCTCGGAACCATTGCTGGATGTCGTCATTTTTATAGTACTCCTTGACGACATCCTTGGGGATGTGAACCTTTGGTTCGGTCAGTGGCAGAGCGTCCCGGGCTCCGGGGGTGCTGGTCTCCCCCGTTTTAGATTTTAGTTCAAGTTCCTTGAGGCTCCTCTCGTGCTCGAGGGTTAGCCGTCTCTTCTCTAGTTCCCGATGCCGCTTCTTTTCCTCGATTTCCTCTTGCAGCCGTAGTTGTTCCAAGGCTATTTTCTTCTCCGCCAGTAGGAGCTCACCGTCCAGCCGGAGTCGGGCGAGGTCCATTTCGTGTGTTCGGACCCTCTCCCGTTCTCGCATTTCTTCGTGGGAAAGGCTGGTTTCTGGGACGGTTCGCCCCCCGTCTGTCGGGGTTGGGGTCGGCAGGTTTCCGTCCCGGGCCGAGGTCCCTTCGGCTCGGGGCGGAGTGGTCTCGGGTTCTGTCCAGGCTTTCAGGGCTTTCTGCATTTCTTCCTTGGTGCCCAACCCTGTGGTTGGGATCCCTTTGTCCTTGCAGAATTGTTTCAGTTCTTTATGGGTGTATTCTTCCAACCTTTCCGGCTGGAAGGTTGCAGCCACGGTTGCCTCTTGGCCTTCCATGGTTCCCTTTTCTTTTTCCGTCTGGTTAGGTAGTGGGTGCGTTACTCGCCTGTACGATTGCGTCTGGCTCGGATCCTGTCGCTGGCCACCAAATGTTGGAGGGAGGACCACCGGGGAGTCGGGGAGACTCGTCCGGCACCCTTCCTACCGCACAGTTATAGCCGAGCGCCGCTGAGAAGCCCCCTTCGGGGAGGACTTTCTCCTATAATCGTACTAGGCCCAGTAACACGACCACACAGGACTCAATATCAGTTGCTTGATTTCGTTCTTTATCAGAAGTAGCACGTTTCAATATTTACAGTGGGATCGAGGGATCCAGTAAGAGTCTCAATGTCTGTTAGAGGGATAGGGTAGCGGGACAGTCTTAGTACCAACCAGGTACGGGAGGCTCTGCGCCAGACCTTGGGTGCTGGTCTCGGGGCGGCTCGGACGTGGGGAGCCGCGACGGCGTCTGCAAGGCTCGGGTGGTAGTTCCGCTTTGGTCGAGCCGCGACACAGTCAGCAGGGCTCCGGTGGTAGGTCCGCTTCGGTCGAGCCGCGAAGAGGTCAGCTGGGCTCTGATAATGAGGTTCGACAAGGTCAGGCCGCGACAGCGTCAGCAGGGCCCCAAAGGTTCGTGAAGGTCTTCAAGCACGGGGGAGCCGCGACGTCGTCAGCAGGGCTCAGAGTGTGGGTTCAGGATGAGTCTTCTTCCGTAGGGTCAGCCGCGATCCGATCAGCAGGGCTCTTGACTCCGGGATACAACTACTGTCCTGTTGTTGGGTTGCCCCAGATATAGGACTGGAGCCCTTTGATGTCCGGACCCTTGCACCCGGAGGGGGTGGAGAGGCCGGTTGGGGAGCGTCCAGACTCCCAGCAGGAGAGGCGCCAGGCCCCAGAGAGCTGTGTGGTGATCGCACCTAGGTGTGGAAAGACGGTTGGGGGTCCCATCGATACTGCCCGCCGCCGGGAGTGGGAAGGGTTGACGTGGTATCCCCCGGGCCAGGGGTTGTCGCCTCGATGTCGGGCCTCGCTGGGACAGAGGCCGGGTGAAGCAGGGTCACGCAGGTGGTCACATGGGGTGACGTATAATCCAAAATGGGGGAGCCCCGAGGTGCATGGGACCTCGTGCGGCTTAGCGAGGGGGAACAGGACCACGCCACGAGGCCGGCTCCCACAGCGACGATTAAGGAAGAACCTACATATGATTACTAAAGGACTGTTGAAGTTTAAAACAACTCCAAGGTACGAGTTTTATAACTACAAGATACGGATTTTAAGTTTACTGGCACTCTGTGAACCCCAAGAGTGACCTCCCATCGGTCGCCCTTAACTCCTGCTGTGCCAGTTCCTGCCTGTATGCCAGCCACTGCGACTCTTGTCGCCCTCAACTCCAGTGTGCCAGCCCTGCTTCATTTCCCTGTCCAGTGCCTGCCTCAGCTGCTATTGAAGATACCCACCCTGCCTGCCACTCTCTCGTCTTCTTCATACTACAGGCTTGTGAGTACCCGTCTACACTTTTCAGGCATGGAATGCCTCTCTACTTCTTGCTTCCCGGCTGAGTACTCCATCGGAGTAACGTGTCTTTTTTTTTTTTCTGCCCCTGCATGCCACCCCGTCTTGCTCGTCCATCACAGAGTGACACACAGTGTTTTTTAACCTGCAAGGATTTGGGGCCTCTATTTTTCTCTACGCTGCCTCCCTCTTCTTAACGCCTGCCCCAGCTTTAGGCATTTCATTTAAAAGCCCTGCGAACTTCAAAAGCAGTTCCGCCTGACATTGTGAGCAGACTGTCACTGTTATTCAATCTAGGTTGCTTCCAGGCACCTCACCAGATTCAACTCTGCCCTGCTCCAGTCTTCAAAGTCAAGACCTCCACATGTCAGGGACAGCGCTTCTTTAAACTGGCATAATTTCACAATTTCACATTATTAGGAGCGTCTGTGAGAGTTGCCTGCTTTAGCAGCTGTTCTCTTTTTCCACTTTTCAACCACTTTACTTTGTGTGGTTCGAGAAATTGGCGGTGAGTTTTTTAATTTAATTTACTCTTGTTTCATCTATGATGCGCTCCTCAATGGCAGTTCAACTGACTTCCTCACATTTTTAAAATATTGCTCGAACTCACACAAAGCCCCCTCGCGCTCCCACCGTCATCTCTGCTGCCCAGTTACTCCTTCCTCCGTTCCCTATGACGTCTCCTACATTCAGAACTGCATTTCTCTCTCTGCACACCCAGCATGCACTAACGTGCCTGGAGCAACTCGGCGCGCCGTCGTGCTGCGTGCCTCCATCTTGCCTGGCACGACCGGAGCACTTTTACCTCCTAGGTTGCTGCCATTGCCTGCCAACCACGCTTTAAAGCTATTGACAACCTCGTAACTTCGTTCTCAAGCTCTTCCATCCTTTTGCTGAGTGCCAACGCTGAGGTATTTTCCAGCTTGTGATCATTATTTTAATTCGTCAGTCTCACAGCCAGTTGGTTGGATCACATTTTCAATCGTCAAAGCACCGTGAGTACGGCAATTGCAGTTTCATTGACTAAGAAACAGTGCCTCCTAGCGGTTGTTTTTAATCACAGCACCTCTACTAGGAATTTCAAGTTCACTCGTTTTTTAAACCACAAATTCACTTTCTCCAGTGTTTAATCTCGTAAATGTTCCTACCAAGGTACTTTTACTTTCCTTTTCATCGTTTTTCACCAGAACTTATCACAGTTCTTCAGCAGTTTCCACAGACCACGGTGACCACTTCATTTATTTTATTTTATTATTTTCTTAGGTCATTTACACACTTCATTTTAGCAGAGTGTCACTAAGTTCTAATGTGCCATGCCCTGTACATCTTGCTGTGCTACATTTCATCCATGCTCAAAATGTGTACTTTATGGTGTTTTTACAGGTATATTTATTATTATATTTTATTTCTCTGCACATTGCATTATAAGTTTATTGTATGTGCATGTCTGTTCATCACATCATTTCTGGTACATCCACTTCTAATGCCCATGTTGCCTTTTACATTTTTACCTCGTGCTTTGTGGGTACCTCCCACACCTTCCACTCAACCTGAGGGAAATGTTACCTTCATGTGGTCTTCCTCCACATCCGTCTCACATTTTCATGTAGCACATCGTGCCGTGTTCCCCTTCCGCACAACTTTCACCCCAACTTTCTTTGGGGATTTTCATTGTTCAAGGTAACTTTACATTACAGTGCTTCTTTAGCAACCTCTTGTAGGAGAATGTCCATTGTTTCTATTGTAGTATTTGTTGCAACATTACGTACAAATTCCATGTAGAATTTCTTATTGAGATTTACGAGCTGTATTGCTCTCATTTCCCGTGACTCTTCAGGTCACTTGCACTGTTGTACATTATGGTACGTTACTGTGCCATTTTACGTGATTGTTTTTTAACCCCTTGCATGCTCCTGACGGAACCACTCCGTCATGAGCCACGGGCGCCGTGTGCTCATGACGGAGTGGTTCCGTCATGCTGCGGCCGTTGGCAGCCGCTCCGCCCACGCGGCGCTGTTTCCCCGCCTGTGCGGGCGATCAGCGCAAGTGGGTGGAGTCATGACGGAACCACACCGTCATGAGCACAGCTCGCCCGTGACTCATGACGGCGTGGTTCCGTCATGAGCATGGCGGCGCCGCGCTCACCCCAAACCCCCCCAGCGCTGCAGCGGAATTCGCGCCGCAGCGAAGGGGTTAAGTCACTTACACTGTTCCCTTACAGTGCCTTCCCGTAGTGCATATGTTACAATGCCTCCTAGCTGTACAATTTGTATTGCCAGTGCATATTATTTTACAGTTACAGAAACGTTATAGTATTTTTTTTTCTTCCCAAGCTGCTGCTGGAGAGTTGTCTTTGTTCTGTTTCTTACAATTTATATTTACAGTACTTTACGTTAAACTATAGTACTTTATTTAGATATCCCCTGTTCTTGAGATCTGTGACAGTCTGTATTTTCATTTTACATGGTACCTGTATGTTGTCTTTACATTTTATTACTGTCTTGAGTCACATTATTATTCTCAGGGGTATTTGCTTCATCCTAATGAGTTTCCTTACACATCTCTTATTCATTTTGAGTGTTTTTCTTGTCTTCATCGTGTACTATATGTTTTTTCTATTGCTGTTTCTGCTTGCCATCCCCACATTGGTCTGGCCAACTGGTGTTTTGGTGATGAATTGGAGTTATTTTTGCTGAGCTTTTGTTGTCTTTCTTTACCTTGTTTATATATCCTTACTTTGTTTGTATCTGTGGGTTATTCCTGTTATTCCTGCTTTTCTTTGTCTACGATGCATGTCTTCATCTTCCATAATTTGGTGCTTTGTGTTCTCCGTGCATGTCTGCCTATTATTACGGTATGTTCTTATTTGTGATGCCTAATGTTATTTACATGCTTATTCCTTGTATCTCCATTGTCATTTTGTTATTATGCTCTCTCGATGTATCTTCCTTCCTGTTGTTATTAAAGGGGGAAGATATGTGGTGTCTGCTTCCAGCCTGCTGCTCAGCCAGTGATGTGTGTGGAATGTTAGTATTAGTGATGATGTCATGGAGTGTTGGATGCGTGGGTGAGAGAGTCAGTTGAGTGTAGGGCTGAGCAGCACGGAGGCAGCTCCTGCTGGGGTTTGTTACTTCATCACCTAATAAACTACCTGAAGACACCACTTGTACCAGACAATCTTCAATTACCACAAGAATCGTGCCTGGCACCAAGGTGGGATAAACCGCATCAAGTTATATTGACTACTTCAACAGCTGTAAAGTGCGCAGGATTGCCTAATTGGATCCATGCAAGTCATACCAAAAGGGTACCAGCTCCTGAAGAAGAAGAGTTTCAATTTAAACAATAATTTGAAGTTGCTGAAGGTTGTGCAGCTGAAGAACTTCCTATAGAAGATTCTGCGGTAGCTGCCCAAGAACAACCAAGCACTTATCAGGACGACTGGATCCCAGTGGTGGACATACCTGAAGTACTTGTAAGAACTAGGAGCCAAACACAGTTAGACAGGAAAAGAGTAAGGACCAGTCAGGTGTAGAAGAACTCGCTTAGGAGAGTAGGGGAACGACTATTAGGGAACCTGAACAGGAACAGTTAAGGAAAGAACAATATACTCAGACAGAAGAAAACCAAAGCCACATTCCTGAGTCTGAGGAGGGACAGATAGGGTTTAGAGAAAATGTTCATCCAGAAGAAGGGAAAGAGGTAAAAAGACCGGATAGGTATAGAAACACAAGTTCAGGATTCAGAAGAAAAACCAGACATTACCGATCCTGAACAGGGTCAGATTGAGGTAGATGAACATATCCAGGCAGAACAGGCCAGAACAATAAGCCCTGGACAAGGTCAGATAGAGAGAAAATCTGAAGACGAAGATGATCAAATTGTGCCCGAAATAAAGGAAAATACAAGAAGTCTTGAAGAACCTGGCAGTGCAGTGAAATTTAAGAAAAGTCTAAAAGGTGATAATTGACCAAGAATTATCAAAAGACTAAAATACCGTCTTAAGACAATCAGTGAAGCAAAGTATCCAGTCAACACCAAAACAACGGAGTCAAAGGTTGAAGACATTGAAAAACAAGTTCAAGGGTCCTGAGTGGACATATGTTATTCTTGAAGATTTTGAAAACCTCGACTTAAATGAAGAAAGTGATGAAGAACTGAATGTTGAATGAATCAATGAAGAAGTGAGACCGACTAGAAAGAGAGAAGATGCTTAAGGTGTTATCTCATCCCAAGTTCTGCATTAATGAAAAGACAAATCTTCTTGTCCAAAATGTCTGACAATAAAGTTGTTGTAAAACCAAAACAAAGCTGTATAAAGAAGTGTTGTAGGATCTGTATATGTAGCTTAATATCAGTTCTTATAATATGGGTAATATTAGCAATAGCTGTTCCTCATTTGATGGTTACAAACAAACAGAATAGTACTAATGCACATACAGAGGTAGCAAACATTAAAGGAGATAGAGTAGACTTAGAAACACCAGATGAGTTAGATTTACACCATATAGTGGATAAAACCGAAACTGATTTGAATGTATTTACAAACCTATTAGAACATTATGTAGAAACAATGGAAGTTAGTGATTGTTATGTTTGCATGAAAGTGCCAAACTCAGTAGTTGAAGGGGTAACTTATCATCATTTACCATTGACATATGGTATTTCATGTAGTGTACTAGCTAGTTTATTATATAGGACTGGAAAGCTGCAGTATTATTATTCAAATGTAGATGTAATATTTTCAGAAGTCCCTATGCGAAAGAGCATGAACCCTGTCCTTATTACTAGAGACTCACAATTCATGGGTGAATATTTCTTAACAATGAAGGTAATAGATATAGATGATGCACACAAACGCAACCTAACATGTAAGTTACATGAAGAAGAAAATATATTTTTGAACTTAGTAGAACAAAGGAAACAGGATTTCCAAGGAAGGGCCTCTGAACCGAAACCTCAGATACCTAAATGGGCTGAGAAGGAAGATCTTTTGGCAACTGGCAAGACTCATGCTGCTATGTCTCTGGATTTTGAAAAGAAAGGGAAAATCTGTCTCCATAGACTTAGAACAGAATATAACAATTGCATTTATTGGTTCCAGTGAATGTGAACATAACTTCTTAGTTATAGGGGGTTGGGGACTAAAAGGAGGAACTGATCCAGTATTTCCTGGAATTTATTATATTTGTGGGAACAAAGACTATTTTAGGTTGCCTGATCACTGGTACGGGAGTTGCTATTTCGGAATAGTATTGCCTAAAGTTTATCATGTTAAAAGAATCATCGGAAGCAATAATGACAGTAATGGACTAATCCGACATAAAAGAGCTAGTTTTTCTGAAATAGTAGGTGATATTTTTGGTGCATTGATACCTTCAGTGGGGGTTCTGCTGAATTCTCAAAAAATCTGTCAATTATCAACAGTAGTTGATCGGTTATCTACTGACACTGCTGGAGGATTATTATTAATCAATACAGAATTAGTTGCTGTTAGATCTATGGTTTTGCAAAATCGACTTGCCCTTGATATCTTATTAGCAAAAGAAGGTGGAGTCTGTAAAATATTGAAAGCACAACACTGTTGCACATATATACCTGACAAAAGTATAAAAATATTACACATTTTGAAGAAGAAATAAAACCAATGGAGGTTGACAGTGTATGGAAGAAGATAACAAATAGTTTTTCCACCATTAGTAGTTGGTTTTCTAACATAGGTAAGAGTATCTTAGGTCAAATATTATTACCGATCATGGACTTAACTTCTGTTAGTTCTGATGATAATGTGTTGCCACAAATGAAGTGGAAAAAGATAAAGGTACGAAGTAAATGAGATGTGTAGGAAAAGAAAATTAGATGAAATACGACTTGAAGAATTGAAGGGAAATATCTACAAAAGAATGAAAGGATCACAAAGAAGGATAAAGAAAGGGATACAAGATTTGAAGAAATTTAAATGGTAGAATGCTAAAGTTGGCATCTGATTTCGTAGAAGCTAGTGATGGTATAAAATGCCATCAGAGAGGGGATTGATGGAGCAAGGTTTCGTATATAAAGAAACTTGCTCGTATGCAGGTCTCTCAAAATAACCTGTCACATTATAATCAACATGTTTGTGAGTACTAATTTTGCACTACACTTTACATATTGTATCTAGGGGACGCTTTTCTATGTATTCTACTAACAAGTAACCTGAGTGTCTTTAAAATGGCTGCCAAAAACACGGGAACTCTTCTGCGCATGCGTCTACTGCATCCACATAGTATGAGGTCTCCTGTCGCTTGGTGGGAAATCTTTGCAGCTGTGCAATAGCTTTTAACATGGATGCACGAAACCCTCGCATTAACGCACATGCTGTGCTTAAACTAACCTATGCAAGTTTTACTAAGCCATTAATGCAAAAGATATATTAAGTAAATGGGGTTAGAGTAGAAGTAAGCGGTATATAGTGAATTCATTTAATTTTGTATTCTAACATGTTCTTCTCTGACTTTATTATTAGCTCGTATTTGGGCCTTGGAGGCTGACCAACGTCCCTGTCCCCTTGCAGCAACCATGCATGCGTGATACCTCCTTGTTCAGAGACCAATAAAGACATTGAATGGCTGCCAACCCATGTGCCCAGCAAGGACATGGGAAGATCAACTCCTGACCCTACGAGCGGAAGAAGAAGATTCATTGTATTGCAGATTTATCGATCCACACATGAAATGCTTGTGGGAATAGAGCTTGTGGGTATTAAAATTAAGGGGCGGGGATTTGACAATAGAACTAAAGAAAGTTATTACACTTAGTATGGTCCTCACGCCACTGCCTGGCCCAATCAAATTGAGGGTGTACATAGAATTGAAACATTTGGAGGTGGATCATACACTCAAATTGGTATAACAGAGGTAAGTTTTAGTCAGTTAGACACACTTGACCCACTTGATGATGATGCTATGCTGAGATGCTGCCCGATTTTGCTGCAATCTGATTGAAGAATCCAACACTAGGTAAAGATCGCGGAACAACCGAGGAGGCACATCTAGGAAGGGGTCCGGATGAGCCCGAGTCGGAGAGAGTAGCACCAGAGAGGGGTGTAACGCTGGCGTTACACTAGAAGAGATCACCTTCCCGGTCCTGAACCTGTCCTGAATCCTTGATACTCTGACGTCTAGGTCCTCACACCATTCTAGGTCAATATAGCTTTGTGCGGTTAGGTTACGTATTTGCTCTCTATTGTTTCTCTCCTCAGGTACTGTCATCACAAGAATTTATTTGATGTGAATTGAAGTATAATCTAACTGTACTACTTTTACCTGATGGAGGATTGTGGTGAAGCTACTTGTATTTTGATTTGACTCACAAAATTATTAATTCAGATAAACCTTTAAAACTCCTTCTGAGTCTGTGGTTCTTTGAATAAAAGTTGAATGTATTATTATTATTTCTATTATCATTTCCTCCCTATTCTAATCTACTACTAGATCTTCCGACAACGTGCCTTTACTTAGGAGACAGTGTTGGTGCAAAGGTTCTCTAAGGTAAATCAAACTTGATGACCAATGGATATTTGCTAGCTCATTGATTGCATGAATGTATACGGGCCCAAATAAGAGTTGTGTGTATGTATGTGTAGAGTGGGTAAACTCCGCTGCATCAGTGGTCTCAGTGAGCCGTCCGGGGGCCTCCGGGCTAGTGTAAATGGAATGAGTTGGTGAGATGTTGCAGCTCAAATAACTGTAATCTCAATAAAAGTTGTCTCACTCCATGTCATCGATGCATGTTTCCAGAGCTGCACTGTCCTCTTCCGTCCCATTGCATTATGGGTGCTGTAGTCTGGTCAACAGTAAGGCACAGGTCTGAAACACTGCTCTGGTGGCGCGAGTCAAGTCTTGGGGAGGTAGCATGAGTGTGTTTTTAGAACTGTAGTTGGAGGGAGAGACGTAAGACCCCAGTCGTCCTTCAGGAAGAGGCATCAGATTTCGGGGTCACTGGGGAGGATGCTTTAGTCCCAAGGCACATCACTCTAAGTCACAAAAGACAGACTGCTTGTTAGAAAAGGTAGACGGACCGGGAGGGTCGGCCGGGGTCAGGAGGAGAGGTCTCCGGGGAGAGCCGTCTCCAGCGATCGTACAGACAAGTAACTTCCCCCCCACAGACAGATATCACACACGGATAAGGTTCAGTGTTCTTTATAAGCACTTATTTAAGGTACGGTTGAATGGTACAAGGAGGTCTGGACTCAGGGGTCCCCTCGATTAGAGTCTCGCAAGGTAGGGAAGGGGGTAGCGGGACAGTCTATTTACCAATCAGGTAGTTCGGATGAGATGATGATGAGCTCACAATCCTCGAGCTTGGTGGTTAGGTGGTACGGGCCGCGGCAGCGCCAGCAGGTCCCGGTGTGGATGGTCGATACAACGGGCCGCGGCAGCGCCAGCAGGTCCCCGGAAGATATACGGTCCGCGGCAGCGCCAGCAGGTCCCGGTAAGGATGGTCGTTACAACGGGCCGCGGCAGCGCCAGCAGGTCCCAGGAAAATGACTGTTGCAGAAGGCCGCGGCAGCGCCAGCAGGTCCCGGTGAGGATGGTCGTTACAACGGGCCGCGGCAGCGCCAGCAGGTCCCAGGAAAATGACTGTTGCAGAAGGCCGCGGCAGCGCCAGCAGGTCCCGGTGAGGATGGTCGTTACAACGGGCCGCGGCAGCGCCAGCAGGTCCCAGGAAGATGAATGTTGCAGAAGGCCGCGGCAGCGCCAGCAGGCAGGACGATGGTTCACAAGAGCGGGCTACGGCAGCGCCAGTAGACCGTCAAGGTTGAGTTCACTCGGTGTCTCTCGACTCCAGGATACAACTGCCTTCCTGCTCCGGAGCTGCCTCAGTTATAGGGCTGGTGCCCTTTGATGTCCGGACCCGCGCACTTGGAGGTCGGAGGGTCCGGGATGAAGGTGTCCAGACACCCAGCAGGGGGTGGAGCCAGTGCCTGGGGGAGCTGGGGGCGATCGGCACCTGGCGGGGGAGAGCCCTTGACACTTCGTTCTCCCATTGACCTGCCAAGTGGTCCGCTCACCTCCTGGGTGGATGGTGGTGCCGGGATGTCGGGGCCGGCCAGGCCCGGGGTTAGGGTCGAGGGGAGGCCATGCGGCCGCGTGGTGCAGGGCCCAAGATGGCGGCTTGACCCGGCCGGGGAAGCCGGTGGGGCTGGACCCCGTGATGAGTAGGGGTCCGAGGGCAGAGGGTCCGTCGGGAGACGGAGTACAGGTGCTTGTCGCGGGGATATGCCCGGTGGGCCGGAGTTCGGGCCCTGTCGAGCGGGGAGGGAGCAAGCCGTCTGTGAGGCCTGTCCAACATGCGTCCCCCCCAGCTGAAGGCGGGGAGAGTCACCCATCTCCTTGGGGACTCTCTTCGTCGAGGCGGAAAAAGCGGGACAGGCCATCCGCGTTGGCGTGGTCTTGGCCTGGTCGGTGCTCCACGGTGAAGTCCATTCCCTGCAGGGAAATGGACCAGCGCAAGAGTTTTGGGTTCTCCCCCCGCATCTGCATCAGCCATTGCAGGGGTCGATGGTCGGTTTGTACCCGGAAGTGGGTACCGAAGAGATAGGGTCGGAGCTTTTTGAGGGCCCACACTACTGCAAATGCCTCCCTCTCGATGGTGCTCCAACGCTGTTCTCGGGCCAGGAGACGTCGACTGATGAAGGCTACCGGCTGGTCATGACCTTCGGGGTTCAACTGAGAGAGGACGGCTCCGATGCCGTGGTCGGAGGCGTCGGTCTGCACCACAAATTCCCGACTGTAATCGGGGGCCTGGAGCACCGGGGCGGTGCACAGGGCGGCCTTCAGCTCCTCGAAGGCCGCTTGACAATCAGGAGTCCAGTTGACCCGCTTCGGTTGGTTCTTGGATGTGAGACCCGTGAGGTGCCCCACGATGCTGCCGTAGTCCTTCACGAACCGCCGGTAGTAGCCGGTGAGCCCCAAGAAGGCTCGGACCTCGGTCTGGGTGACGGGGGGCTGCCAGGACTGGATGGCAGCAATCTTAAGTTGTAGTGGGGCCACCAGCCCGCTCCCCACTTGGTGCCCAAGGTAGGTCACAGACCCTTGGCCAATCTGGCACTTGCCGGCCTTAATGGTGAGGCCGGCCCGCTGGAGGGCTTGTAGGACCTCTTGGAGGTGACGGAGGTGGTCGGACCAGTGGCGGCTGTATACAGCGATATCGTCCAGGTAGGCAGCGCTGAATTCTTCAAGCCCCGCCAAGACCTGGTTCACAAGGCGTTGAAACGTGGCGGTGGCATTCTTCATGCCAAAGGGCATGACCTTAAATTGATAGTGGCCATCGGGGGTAGAGAAGGCTGACCGTTCCTGAGCCCTGGGTGTGAGGCCGATCTGCCAGTAGCCCGCCGTTAGGTCGAAGATACTAAGGTAGCGGGCGGCCCCCAGCCGGTCGATCAGCTCGTCTGCTCGGGGGATGGGATGAGCGTCGGTCCGGGTGACAGCATCCAAGCCCCGGTAGTCGACGCAGAATCTCAGTTCAGGGGCGGAGCCGGGGGCAGCGGCCTTGGGAACTAATACGACCGGACTGGCCCAGGGACTGTCCGAGGGCTCGATGACCCCGATCGTGAGCATCTTGGCCACTTCCTCCTGTATGCAGGCCCGTACCCGATCTGGTACGCGGTAGGCCCGGTGCCGGACAGGGGGACTGTCCCCGGTGTCTACGTCGTGCAAACACCAGGGGGTGACCCCGGGGGTGAGGGAGAACAGGGCAGCGAACTGCAGCAGGAGGTCCCGGCAGTCCTGGCGTTGCTCCGAAGTGAGGGCGTCAGAGAGCCGGACCCCGTCCACGGAGCCGTCCTTCTCCTGAGTCTTCAGGAGATCCGGGAGGGGCTCGGAGTCTTCTTCTGTGCCACTGTCTGTAGCCATCAAGAGGCTTAGTTCGGAGCGCACAAAGTGTGGTTTGAGCCGGTTAGTGTGGAGGACCCGAAGGGGGTTCCGGGAGGACCCCATGTCGATGAGGTAAGTGACGGGGCTTTTGCGCTCGACCACTTTGAAGGGCCCCGTCCACTTATCTTGCAGGGCACATGGTTCGGTGGGGGACATCACCCATACTTGCTGCCCAGGCTCGAATTCAACGGAGGAGGCATTGTGATCATACCACCTCTTCATGTCCTCCTGGCTGGCCTCGAGGTTCGCCTTGGCCATCTCCCTGAAGCGCCGGGTCTGGTTTCGTAAGGCCAGGATGTATTTGAAGACGTCTGGAGGGGTCGTTAGGGGGGCCATCTCCCAACCTTCCTTGACTAGGCTGAGGGGCCCTCGCACAGGGTGCCCGTATAGGAGTTCGAAGGGGCTAAAACCGAGGGACTTCTGGGGAACTTCCCGGTAGGCGAAGAGGAGGCACGGGAGCAGTACATCCCACTGGCGACGGAGAGGCTCTTCCAATCCCCCAATCATCCCTTTGAGAGTGCGGTTAAAACGCTCCACTAGTCCGTTCCCTTGGGGGTGATAGGGGGTCGTGAATCTGTAGGTGACCCCGCATTGTTGCCAGAGGGACTTCATGTATTTGGATATGAAATTCGTACCTCGGTCGCTGACGACTTCTCGGGGGAAGCCTACCCGGGAGAAGATCCCCATCAGGGCCCGGCCAACCACCGGAGCGGTCACTGTCCGTAGGGGCACCGCCTCGGGGTAGCGGGTGGCATGGTCCACTAGTACCAAGATGAACCTGTGTCCTTGTGCCGTGCGGGGGTCCAGAGGTCCCACAATGTCTATCCCCACCCTCTCGAACGGGGTGGTGACCACAGGGAAGGGTTGTAGAGGGGCCTTCAGCTTCCGGCCACTCTTCCCGCTGGCTTGGCATGTGGGGCAAGATCGGCAGTGGTTCAGGACGTCATTCCTCATTTTCGGCCGGAAAAAGTGGGTCACCAGGGGACTGTACGTTTTGTCCTGGCCCAGGTGTCCAGCCAGGGGGACATCGTGGGCCAGGTTGAGCAGAAAGTCTCGGAAGCGGAGCGGTACCACCAGAACTCGACCGGCCCCCAGCTCGGCGATTCTTTGCTCGCTGTAGAGCAGGTCGTTATCCCAGTAGACCCAGTGGGTTCCGGTGGTGTCCCCGGCGTTTTGGGTGCTGGCTTGTTGGCGGAGTCCCTCGAGGGAGGGACAGGTCTTTTGTTCCTGGCGGAACTGTTCTTGGGTGGGCCCCCCTTCTTGCCGCCACTGAGCCAGATCCGGAAGGTCCTGGTGTTGCGCGTCTTCTTCGGTAGTCGGGTCCGGGAGGTCGGACTCGCCGTTGTCCTCTACGGGGGCAACCGGGGGCGGAGGTGCTGGCCATTCGGTTTCTTCTGATCGGGGGGCGGCACGGGCGGCCATGGATCGGGTGGTTATGCAGGCCCAGTCCGGGAGGCCCAGCATCCCCAAGTGCTCTCTTCTCTCGACGGTGGCCCACGGGGAACTCTCGAGGTCATTCCCCAGGAGGCAGTCCACGGGGGCATCGTCCCGGACCGTCACCTTCAGTAGGCCGGAGACCCCTCCCCATTCAAACGGGACGCAGGCCATCTTACACATGCTCTCAGAGTTATCTGCCGAGCGGACGGGGCAGAGAATGTTCGGCAGGATCTGCTCGGGCTTCACCAGGTGACAGCGGACGGCCGTCACGCTGGCGCCGGTGTCACGCAAGGCCTCGGCTCTCTGTCCATTAATGGTCACCCACTGACCGTATTTTCTGGTGTTGGCGGGTAGGGGAGCCCGCGGAACCATGTCTCTTCCCCCTAAGCATGCCAGGACCATGGCGGCCGGTTCCCACCCTTGCTGGGCCGGCTCATACTCTTCGGGTCCCTCCGATGATTGCTCTTCCCCTAGGGCAGCGGCAGCTACCTGGCGGGGCTTGGGTGTTTGGTTTAGCGGGCAGTTCGGATCATTGGCGTAGTGGCCTAGTCGCTGGCACCGGTGGCACGTGACGTTGGCTCGGTACCCAGGCCGCAACGGGGGGTTGCCCCGGCCGGCCGGAGGCGGGGTGCTGGCCACGGGTGTTGCTGGTAAGGCGTCTCTCCCTCGCCCCTGGCCCCCTCCTCCTCCCCGAGGACGGTGCTGGCCTTGGTTGCTTCTGTTCTGGTCGTGTGGCCCTTTCCGGCCCACTCGGGTGCTTTCCCACCGGTCAGCTTCGGCGGCGAGCTGCCGGGGGTCAGTCAGCTTACTGTCGAGTAGGTGCTGCCTGAGCTCGACGAAACAGTTGTTTGACAGGTGCTCCCATACCATAAGGTTGAAGAGTTGTTCGTAGGTGGTGACCTGACTTCCCTTGATCCAACCCTCGAAGGCCCGACTGAAATAGTTCACGTATTCTACCCAAGTTGTACCTGGGATCCGGGTGCAATCTCTGAACCTCTGGCGGTACATCTCGGGCGTGAGGCCGTAGCGGGTGAGGAGGGCAGCCTTCATGTGGTCGTAGGACGACATTTGGTGATCGGGGAGCTGCAGCAGGGCATCGCGACCCTCGTTGATAAATCTCCCCCAAAGTCCGGCTCCCCAATCACTCCGGTCGATCCGGTGGGAGGTCATTGCGATCTCATAGGCTTTAAACCACTGTTGTATGTCGTCTTCTCGGACATACTCGCGGACCACATCCTTGGGGATGTGAACTTTTTTCTCAATTGGCCCCGGGGTGTGTGGTCGCTCAGGCACCCCCAGTTCCTTATTCTGTTTGCGCAGTTCTATTTCCGCCAGTCGGCGCTCGTGCTCGAGCATTATTTTTTTCTCTTCCAGCTCTCTCTGTCTCTGCTTTTCTTCTCGTTCCTCTCGAAGCCGCATATGCTCGAGGTTGAGTTTCTGTTCAGCTAACTTGAGTTCCCCATCCATCTTGAGTCGTGCCATCTCTAATTCGTGTAATCTGACTCTGTCTCTTTCTCGTATCTCCTCCTGCGAGAGGCCCGTTCCCCGCTCCTCGGGAGCCGTGGCGTTCCCCTCTGGTGTGATGCTGTTTTGGTCTGGTGTGACGCTGCTTTGGTCGGAGGGTCCTGCGACCCCAGTTTCTGTCCATGACTCAAGAGCGCGCTTTAGATCATCCTTGGTACTCAGGCCGGTGGTAGCAATGCCAAGTTCTATGCAAAATTGTCTCAGTTCGCGGTGGTTGTATTCTTCTAATTTCTCCATTTGGAACTTCTCGGTGGAGCTGCTATCTTTGGTCGACATCGTGCTTTGTCGTGGGGTGAGCTACTCTCTGTACGATTACGCGTTGATTCGGATCGCGCCGCTGGCCACCAATGTTAGAAAAGGTAGACGGACCGGGAGGGTCGGCCGGGGTCAGGAGGAGAGGTCTCCGGGGAGAGCCGTCTCCAGCGATCGTACAGACAAGTAACTTCCCCCCCACAGACAGATATCACACACGGATAAGGTTCAGTGTTCTTTATAAGCACTTATTTAAGGTACGGTTGAATGGTACAAGGAGGTCTGGACTCAGGGGTCCCCTCGATTAGAGTCTCGCAAGGTAGGGAAGGGGGTAGCGGGACAGTCTATTTACCAATCAGGTAGTTCGGATGAGATGATGATGAGCTCACAATCCTCGAGCTTGGTGGTTAGGTGGTACGGGCCGCGGCAGCGCCAGCAGGTCCCGGTGTGGATGGTCGATACAACGGGCCGCGGCAGCGCCAGCAGGTCCCCGGAAGATATACGGTCCGCGGCAGCGCCAGCAGGTCCCGGTGAGGATGGTCGTTACAACGGGCCGCGGCAGCGCCAGCAGGTCCCAGGAAAATGACTGTTGCAGAAGGCCGCGGCAGCGCCAGCAGGTCCCGGTGAGGATGGTCGTTACAACGGGCCGCGGCAGCGCCAGCAGGTCCCAGGAAGATGAATGTTGCAGAAGGCCGCGGCAGCGCCAGCAGGCAGGACGATGGTTCACAAGAGCGGGCTACGGCAGCGCCAGTAGACCGTCAAGGTTGAGTTCACTCGGTATCTCTCGACTCCAGGATACAACTGCCTTCCTGCTCCGGAGCTGCCTCAGTTATAGGGCTGGTGCCCTTTGATGTCCGGACCCGCGCACTTGGAGGTCGGAGGGTCCGGGATGAAGGTGTCCAGACACCCAGCAGGGGGTGGAGCCAGTGCCTGGGGGAGCTGGGGGCGATCGGCACCTGGCGGGGGAGAGCCCTTGACACTTCGTTCTCCCATTGACCTGCCAAGTGGTCCGCTCACCTCCTGGGTGGATGGTGGTGCCGGGATGTCGGGGCCGGCCAGGCCCGGGGTTAGGGTCGAGGGGAGGCCATGCGGCCGCGTGGTGCAGGGCCCAAGATGGCGGCTTGACCCGGCCGGGGAAGCCGGTGGGGCTGGACCCCGTGATGAGTAGGGGTCCGAGGGCAGAGGGTCCGTCGGGAGACGGAGTACAGGTGCTTGTCGCGGGGATATGCCAGGTGGGCCGGAGTTCGGGCCCTGTCGAGCGGGGAGGGAGCAAGCCGTCTGTGAGGCCTGTCCAACACTGCTCCTGTCCGCTTTTAGAATTATCGAGTGCCTCTCAGGAGGGACACGTTGTCCCTTTTCTTTGGGCACTGCGCTCCACGTCCCAGGAGGAGGCTGGGGACAGGTATATCTGTCCTGCTCACAAGGAGCCTCGGAGAGAAGAGAGTGTACCATTGGGTGCAGTGATAACTACCGTCCTCTGACAAGTCCCACTTTTAGTCCATATTAAAGCTGTCCCAGAATCCTCTGGGGGCCTTACTGCTGCCCTTTGCTCACTCAGCAGCCCGTGCCAAGCTGCTTATGACTCCCCCTCTGACGGTCGCGTTATTCCTTCTTTGCAGTCACATAACAGGGACAAACAGGGTCGCGTGGTGTGAGTTGCTATTGGGAACAGTGACCTGTGTCCCCTGCCTGTCCGGCCCATGTTATTTTTTCCCTGCACGTCACACAGGCCAGTACGGAAGCCCCTAGTCAACAAGATAAGCGGGCAGGATAAATCCCTAAAGCAGAGATTAGTGTCTGTGTGCCCTGCAGACCTTGTGAGTGCATCCTGGTCACATAGCTACATAGTCCCATGTCCTTCTTTCTGAAACAGCTTAGTGACCTCATGTGTCTGCTGCATTGATCTGTTTGTATCCTAGACACCTGTGCGCTTCTCCTCGAGTCCCTCCATGATGACCTCACACCTGTGTGCTTCTGCCCGAGTCCCTCCATGATGACCTCACACCTGTACGTTTCTCCCCGAGTCCCTCCACGATGACCTCAATCCTGTGCGCTTCTCCCAGAGTCCCCCAATGATGACCTCACGCGTGTGTGTTCTCCCGAGTCCCTCCACGATGACCTCACACCTGTGTGCTTCTGCCCGAGTCCCTCCATGATGACCTCACACCTGTGTGCTTCTGCCCGAGTCCCTCCATGATGACCTCACACCTGTACGTTTCTCCCCGAGTCCCTCCACGATGACCTCAATCCTGTGCGCTTCTCCCAGAGTCCCCCAATGATGACCTCACGCGTGTGTGTTCTCCCGAGTCCCTCCACGATGACTTCAACCCTGTGCGCTTCTCCCTGAGTCCCTCCACGATGACCTCACACCTGCACGCTTCTCCCTGAGTCCCTCCACGATGACCTCACACCCATGCCCTTCTCCCCGAGTCCCTCCACGATGACCTCACACCTGTGCGCTTCTCCCTGAGTCCCTCCACGATGACCTCACACCTGTGTGCTTCCGCCCAAGTCCCTCCATGATGACCTCACACCTGCGCGCTTCTCCCCGAGTCCCTCCACGATGACCTCACACCTGTGCGCTTCTCCCGAGTCCCTCCACGATGACCTCAACCCTGTGTGCCTCTCCCTGAGTCCCTCCACGATGACCTCACACCTGCGCACTTTTTCCTGAGTCCCTCCACGATGACCTCACACCTGCGCGCTTCTCCCTGAGTCCCGCCACGATGACCTCACACCCATGCGCTTCTCCCCGAGTCTCTCCACGATGACCTCACACCTGTGCGCTTCTCCCCGAGTCCCTCCATGATGACCTCACACCTGTACGTTCCTCCCCGAGTCCCTCCACGATGACCTCAATCCTGTGCGCTTCTCCCTGAGTCCCTCCATGATTACCTCACACGTGTGTGTGTTTCTCCTCCCAAGCTCCACACTTCTCTCTCTCTCTCACCCATTTGTTTTTCTCCTTAATCCCCACTGTGCTTCACATGGCTCTCTCTAGGTGTTGTTTGTTTACCTCACCTGAGCCTTTGATGGTGCTTTCTCCCACCCACACCCTCCATTTTGCTTCCCACACCCACTGAGTTGCGTACCCTACTCGTGCTCTCCATGTTGCTTACCCCACCTGCACCTTCTGTGTTGCTTTTGCTGCCCCCATGTTGCTTCCACCCCTCAGTTGTTTTCGCCCCTTTGCTCCTGCCAAGTTGATTCCACCACCCTCATGTTGCTTCCACCACCCTCATGTTGCTTCCACCACCCTCATGTTGCTTCCACCACCCCCATGTTGCTTCCTCCACCCCCATGTTGCTTCCACCACCCTCATGTTGCTTCCACCACCCCCATGTTGCTTCCTCCACCCTCATGTTGCTTCCACCACCCTCATGTTGCTTCCACCACCCCCATGTTGCTTCCTCCACCCCCATGTTGCTTCCACCACCCCCATGTTGCTTCCTCCACCCCCATGTTGCTTCCTCCACCCTCATGTTGCTTCCACCACCCTCATGTTGCTTCCACCACCCCCATGTTGCTTCCTCCACCCTCATGTTGCTTCCACCACCCTCATGTTGCTTCCACCACCCCCATGTTGCTTCCTCCACCCTCATGTTGCTTCCACTACCCCCATGTTGCTTCCACCACCCTCATGTTGCTTCCGCCATGCTCATAATGCTTCCCCCACCCTCGTTGTGTAAAAAAAAACGCCTTCATGCTTATTTTCTATTTATTTGCTGATATAACCCGTGTGGTTCGCTCTCCTTCAAAACTATGTGGATGTCCGTCATGGTTTTTATTTCTTATTTAGCCATGCTGCACTGCATCGGAGCTGCCATACATCGTGGCTAAACCCATTGACAAAGCCAATAGCCAATGCACACAGGTAATCCTCCTCTTCATCACTGTACTCTCTCTCTCTCTCTCCCTCCCTTCCTCTCCCAATCCAGCATCTGAAAAGAATAAATACTCTTAGGGAAATTCAAGATGAAGTGAAAAGTTAAAAAGGCTGCATTTCTGCCAGAGAACCTCAAAGGATTTTAGAGTCGGTCTTTGTTGAGAAATCGATCAGCCTTTTTGCCAGTAAACTTAAGGACTACAATATAGGGGACAGAAGAGACCTGTTTCTATTTATGTTTTATTTCAGACTGCATGAGCCAATGTGTAGTAATTGTACAGCTCTTCAGTGCCCGGCAGCACAGCACCCTGAATAATGTGCTGCATGGCTAAACACTTATATGGTCCTAAAGCAAGGCCTATTGGCTATGCCAATGCTTGTTAGAGATCCTGCCGCAACCACCTTGTCACATGATTCTGAGATGGTGCATTAACTCCACAGCTTCTGTCTGCTCCTCAATCAAGGGCTGTAGGAGGCACTTTCGCAAAGTGCCCCCTTGTCACGTCTGAACCCTCAGCCAGGCCAAACGTTTAGCCAAAAGAACTGTGCATTATGGGACTTGAAGTCTGATTTTTACCGGACAGGCTAAAATGGCTAGAACGAAAAGTGCCTGTGCTGAAAAGCCAGGAATGTCAGAAGCTTTCCCTCACTGTCACTGGGCAGCTCTGGGAGGGACAGCTCTGGGGGGGGTGCTGCTCTGGGGGGATGCCGCTTTGGGAGGGGGCTAAGGGAGGGGCAGCTGTGGGAGAGGGGCTTAGGGAGGAGCAGCTGTGTGAAGGGGATGTGGGAGGGGGGTTATGGGAGGGGCAGCTGTGAGAGGGACAGTTGTGGTAGGGGGCTATGAGAGGGGGCTGTGGGAGGGGGCTGTGGAAGGGGCAGCTATGGGAGGGGCAGCTGTGGGAGGGGGCTGTGTGAGGTCTAGTTGTGGGAGGGGGATGTGGGAGGAGGGTTATGGGAGGGGCAGCTGTGGGAGGGGTGTGAGACGTTGGCCTGGCATATGCTGTCCACTAGTTCTAGTGGGCACCTTGCACCAGTCCAAACAACCCCTCATGGTGAATGGCTAAAGACAACCTTTATTGAAGGCTATCCTAGTGGTAGCTATGGAGAGCAGCCAGTTCATAAACGACAGTAAATAGAACAATATACAATGGGCCCTAAGGTGCACCAAACCATATATTAAGAAAGTGGTATAAGAACCACGACTTGACTAGACACAGTGACTAGAGTATGTAGAATCGCTGGGACCCCATGGAACCACCCAAGGTAGTGACACAAGAGACCCACGGGGGACGTGTGCGGTGTGAGAACACAGCCGCGAGCCCCGTACTATTCTAGGGGAAAGTCGCGGTTGGAATTTTATGAGTTAAGGACACTTAGGAGAGGACTTTGAGCAAACCCCTTTAGACTTGGGGGGTTCTAGGGCCAACACCCACGGGAGCACCGTAGTACTCGAGTTACCTAACCCAGGGAAGCCGGGTGCATAGGTGTCAAATGGTGTGGGGAATCGTCGTTGATTTCAATGGCGATCTGCTGCAAAGTGCTGCTGCCGGGAAGGAGAAGAGTGCCCAGTGTGATCCAAGCCTGGATCAAAGATCAGAAGAACCTGAAAGCAGAGGGGCCAGAGTCTGGATCACTTGTCAGTAACCAGGGGCACGATAGACGAATGCCCACCGATGTCGGGTGTTTCAGGTGCAAAGAGGTGAAGCTTGACTCTGCAGCCACTAGGACCAGGAGGCATCGAGGATGACCAGGAGCTGGATTCAAGCTGTCCCACGAAGGATGTCGAGTGCTGCGGTGTCGGTGCCCGGATTGAACCCAACAAGCCTTGGCAACAGCAACCCACGCAGGAAGAGAAAAGATGCTTCGGTGCAAACCAGCAAGGTCCTGGAGACTCCCCAAGCAATGGAGAGTCAGGGCACGTCTGGAGCAACCAGGTAAGCCCAATTAGAAGTAAAGTTGCCTTCACAGAGACCCAGCAGTCGACGGACTAGGGATCGCAAAGGGACCTCGAGAGAAAACACAAAGGGCCAGCTAACGGAACACTTGTGGTGTGTAGGCGGGCAATCTTTAGTGCAAATGCTGCTCGGGGTCAGGGCTACAAGTAACACAAAGCTCAGCTGCAGGAGTTGCTGGAAGGCTGATGCTTCTTCAAATGGTCGGGTGTCCAGGGGTTTGGGTTACACGGTCTTCCACGAGGGATACAGGCCTCAGAATTGCTGAGTGCACAGATCATCCTCAGAGACCACGGAAACCCACCTCCTGTGTTGCAAAATTCTTCAGAGTCTGGCGGTAGCTTCGGAGATGCAAACCGGACAGATGCGTTGTGGGTGCCTGCCTTGCAGGGGAGTAACTCCTTTACTCCAAGTGAGATTCTTCAGTCATCTAGTTCAGTGTAGATCGTCCGAATTCCAGGATTCAGTATCAGCATTTCGTCCAGGTGTAATCTAAAGTCCTGTAGTCAGAGGTTTCTTTCTTATACCCAAGGAAGGGGTTGGACAAACTCTAAGGACCAACCTATGAGAGGGTCAGGAAAGAGGGGTGGCTACACCCATTTCCTTTGTCCAGTTTCACGCCAGAGCTGGGGCTGGTAGCCCCTGCAACCGGTTTGAGCTGGACTATGCACAGGGACACCAAATGTGCCCCAGTGCTGAACTTCAAAGCACTCTTGGAGGACACCCACCCAGCCCCAATACACTAAAGCCTGTCTGGGAGGTGGTGACATGTCCCTGTGACAGGAAACCTATTGTCCAGGCCCCCCCTGCCAGAGTTTTGTCCAGCAGCAGGAGGGCAGACTTGTGTCTGTGTCTGGCAGCATCCATTTTGTGATGCAGGGGCTCTGCTAGCTGGTACTGGGTATACCGGTGCTGTCATGTCTCTCCCTTTAGAAGGGTGGGATCATACTCCCACCCCAGTTACTGGTGTGTGGGTATGATTCCAAGGTGTTTGACACCAAACATGACATGTTTCCGTGCAGCCATCCCAAAGTTAGCACTTACTGTTGGGTTATAATGCACTTAAGAGTACATGGTTTGGTTGCATCACAAACAACCACGGAATAGAGGTTGCGAAGGCTGCAGAGGGGCTCTACTCATGCATGGGCACCCTCTCATATAAAACCCAGCACCCTGCCTTCAGGATTAGTAAGGCCTGCCATAGGGGTGACTGATAGGTTTATATGTGCAGTGATATGGAGAGATATAGTGAACCTATATCTCAGTAAGGGGTGCATGCACCACCTTACCCAGGCTGTGAAGGGGGCTGTGGGAGGGGCAGCTGTGGGAGGGGCAGCTGTGGGAGGGGTCTGTGGGAGGGTTAGCTGTGGGAGGGGCAGCTGTGGGAGGAAGTTGTGAGAGTGGCAGCTGTGGGAGGGGGATGTGTGAGGGGGGTTATGGGAGGGGCAGCTGTGAGAGGGCCAGCTGTGGGAGGTGCAGCTGTTGGAGGGGGCTATGAGAGGGGGCTGTGAGAGGGGGCTGTGGGAGGGTGCTGTGGGAGGGGCAGCTGTGGGAGGGTGCTGTGAGGGGCAGCTGTGGGAGGGGGGATGTGTGAGGGGGGTTATGAGAGGGGCAGCTGTGGGAGGGCCAGCTGTGGGAGGGGCAGCTGTGGGAGGGCCAGCTGTGGGAGGGGGCTGTGGGAGGAGGCTGTTGGAGGGGGCTATGAGAGGTGACTGAGAGGGGCAGCTGTGGGAGGGTGCTGTGGGAGGGGTAGCTGTGGGAGGGGAAGCCCCACGGAGGGGCAGCTGTGGGAGGGTGTTGTGGGAGGGGTAGCTGTGGGAGGGTGCTGTGGGAGGGGCAGCTGTGGGAGGGGGCTATGAGAGGGGGCTGTGGGAGGGGGCTGTGGGAGGGGCAGCTGTGGGGGGGCAGCTGTGGGAGGGGTAGCTGTGGGAGGGCCAGCTGTGGGAGGGGGCTGTGGGAGGGGTAGCTGTGGGAGGGGCAGCTGTGGGAGGGGCAGCTGTGGGAGGGTGCTGTGGGAGGGGGCAGCTGTGGGTAGAACACATTATTGTTGTTATTGTCCATTTCAACGTTAAACCTATCTCCACCAACTCCCTCTACAAATTACGGGGACAGCATTTTCAGGAAGGTTTTAAGACACTGAAGCTTAGACAGCATCAACAGCGAACAAACGCGCGTCCTCACCAAACACACAAAAGCACATTCTCCGTAATGGCATTACAGACCTCTCTCTCTGATTCATCGAGCAGGTCAAAAAATGAAATAGTAACATAATAAGCCCTGCTCACAAAGGAGGTAAAGCACATAGAAGTAGCACATAGCCCTAAATGACGATTGGTCAGGGTAAAACTGACGGCCAGATGCTAAGTGAACAATATGTTGCATCCTGGGACTGGTGCTGCACTTGAACAGGGTACATTTGGTGAAAATCCCAGCATGCAAAGCGTGCACACCTGGGGCATTAGCTCAATTTACTGTCTCCAAAGTATGAACATGGATGGGTAATGCCGATAGGTTTGGTAAATCGCAGAGCTGCAGACCTCAAGCCATTACTAGAGGTCCCTGTCGAGGCCGAAGTAACTGCAGAAAAGCTATGATAAGGCTCTGATGTAGCGCTTAATTTTTGAAAATTGTAGGGGTGCATCATATTCACCGTTAGTTGGCACCCGCATATAATGAGTGTATCTTTAGTTATTTCTGTTTGAACGTGTTAGGAAATGTTTTAGCTACATCGTCATGTAAAAGCGTTAGAGGACGTGACAATGTATAATAGATGGATTTAGCAAAATGCATAACGATAAGTTTCTGTTTAGTGCAATGTATTAGACTAAACGTGTAACTCGATTGAATTAATTCATGTATGTCATTTATCCACGTATGTGAAAGTAAAAGCACTAATGTTAGAATGTAATTTAATAGTGTGTTTAACCTAGTAGAGGCCCGAAGTCACATATATCGTTAAGGAGAAAGGCCTGATATTTCTTATGTTAGCTGAATGCGGTAGGCCGCAAGTGATTTATCCTAGTAAAGGTTTCGGGCTGCAGTAAATTGCAAAGTTAAAAGATGCAAAGTATTTCTCCATCACATGATCTCACCGCAGGTGCAAGGACAGTTGGTTCGTTAGTAAAAGGGTCTTTGTCTAACAGTTGAATTATGGAGAAAGCCAGACATGGGAGTGCATTGGAATGTGCCAATCGCAACTCCTCAGGCCGACGGTGTCTAGGACTCAAGGCCAAGCTGATGGATGATGGAAGATGGACGGAGCCGAATGAAAAATCACTGGAAGAAGACCTGGTCGAGGAGGTGTGCCAGAGGGCGTGTTCTATGTTTTAGGGTTTCGTATTAGGGACAGCGCCCCGAGGGTTGAGCAGTTGAGAGTAGGACAGCCCGAGCAGAAAGAGAGTAGCCCAGAGCAGAGAGAAGAGATAGGCGAGGAGCTAGAAGGAGTGTTTAGATCAAGCTCTCCAAGTGAAGACTTCTTAGGAAGTTCACTTCTGACACCTTTTCATGATTTCTTGGGTCTTCAGGGAATGGTAAGCAGGGACGTCATCCAGCATAGAGTAGGGACAGAAATGCTTTGGTTTAATGATTCCTAATATCGACATTAGGTTGGTAGTTATCTACCTCATGCTTTTAGAAGCTGTACTTTTGTTCATATTTAGTCGTATGCGGATTCTTCATAGAGTGGCATTTGTATTAGTACCCATTTACCTGTTGAGCCTTGTGCTAAGGTGCTTGTATCTGCAGATGTTCTTTCTGATAATAAAATCCCGATAGAAATAGCAATTGGCTTCCGAGTCTTCCATTATGTCAAATTGCGGGAAGTATTCTTTGATAATTGTATTTGCTCCCTCCACGCTATTAGGCAAGTAAAAAGGTTCAGTCGACCAGAGTGGGTTCTTGAGATAAATGGATACAAGAAAATTGGGCCCCAGCAGCTCCAGGCCCTCCGAGCGTTACTAGAGGGCCCCATGGAGCCGGGTGGAGCAGATTGAATCCCCTCCTAGCGGCAGGACCTCGAGTCATTACTAGAGGTCCCTGTCGAGGCAGAAGTAACTGCAGAATAACCATTGAAAGGTCCTGGCCATTCAAACGTTAGCAGATGGCCCCATAGAGCGGGGTGCAATAGATTGAACCCCCTCCCAGCTGCAGTGCATCCAGGTGTTGCTAGGTGTCTTTCTTGAGTGACATGCAAGTGCGTTAAGTGAGCTGTGTGAAGTACCAGGCCTCTTACAGAAGGCAGACGGGTCGCGGTAGGACTCACAAGAAGGTGGGCTGCATTAAAACATGAAACTGGGAAACTTAGATTCCGACATCAATGTCATTGCACCGCTCGCATTGGCAACAGTTAAACAGCCAGGGGAGATTGTTGACAGAACCGTATAATATTTAAATGCATATCTAAGAATGATGATCACATTGCAATTAAACAAAGGCATTCATTGCTTTAGGCCACATGTTTATAGCCTCACTGGAAGCAGGCTGTCAGAGTGAGGACAGTCACCATCTTATAGTGATGGACCGTCCTACTGGGCTTTCTGCCAAATGACCACTTGCGTGAGCACGTTAAAGGGTGATTTCAAAAGGGCATAGGACAGGTGATGGCAGTGGCAAAGCAAACCTGTGCAGTGTTCCACTGAGTAACTCATATGGCCTGGGAAGATTGTGAGCAGAACAGCACAGCAGTCAACAGCACATGGGAAATTCCTTTAGGGGGTGATGGTAGAGCTCAGGCATGCACGCTGTCTCTGGCCACTGCACTGCGGAGGCTTGGGTTCGCCCTCATGGTCATAGGATCAAACCCCTTAGGGTTCACTCAGCCTTTCATCTGTTTGCGGTCGTTAAAGTGACTATCATTGAGTGGGTATCAATAAACGTCTGTTATTCAGCGCCAACATGCCTGCAGGTGTACCCACCAGACTTTTAGCCAAATGACCACTTGCTCAAGAAGGATAAATGGTGATTTCAAAGGGCATAGGACAGGTATGGCAACGCACAACTGTCAGTCTATGCTGAGTAAATATGTTTCGCATCATTAATTGCAATGTTACTAGAAGGTAATCTGAAACTAGGCAGGTCTTCGATTCTGGTAGAGGGCAATTAATTCCAGGGATATACCAATCAAACCAGGAATTGAGCATTTTAATGTATCAATTTGTGTTGCAGGTGGAGTTACAGGGTGATCCAGAGGCTGACTAGTACATAGAGGTACCCTCGTCAGGAGCAGAATAGGGGTGCTCTATCCCAAACATCCTGTGATTCTGGGCAAATCACTAAATCTCTCCCAGTGATAAGTTGCGCTATATAAATCTGCAGCAAGATGAAAAAGCAGAAAGAGGCAAAACCTTTTGAAAGAATAGGTCCAACAAAGCTTATGTTAACTAGGTCTGGGCGTAGTTTGCGGAGTTTTGCTACGTGGAACTCCGCAAAGTTACAAAGAAACTCTGCGAAGTTCAGCGAGTGATGGAGTGCAGTGCGAACTGCAGTTTGTGCTGGTATTTCTACTGCTCGGGTAGAAATTCTACCCGAGCGGGAGCTCGCGCTCGCGAACTTACTGTTCGCGATAGCAAACTTACTGTTTGCCATCGCGAGAGGGGAAAAAACTCCGCTGCACATCACGAAGCGGAGTTTTCTGCACTCCGCGAGCTCCGCGGGGTGCGGAGTTCAGAAAACTCTGCAAGCTCCGTGAACGGAGCAAAGTTCACTGCCCAGGCCTAATTGTTGGAGGGAGGACCACCGGGGAGTGGGGGGACTACTCCGGGCCACCTTCCTACCGCAAAGTTATAGCCGAGCGCCGCCGAGAAGCCTCCTAGGAGCGGTCCTTCTCCAGTGATCGTACTAGGCCCAGTAACACCACCACACAGGACTCCGTATCAGTTGCTTATCTTGGTACTTTATCAATGGTAGCACATTCAATATATGTACAGTGGGATCGAGTGATCCAGAAAGAGTCTCAATGTCTTTGGAGGGATAGGGTAGCGGGACAGTCTTAGTACCAGCCTGGTACGGGGAGGTTCTGCGCCAGACCTTGCGTGCTGGTCTCAAAGCAGCTCGGACAGGGGGAAACGCGACGGTGTCTGCAGGGCTCGGGTGGTAGTTCCGCTTGGGTCGAGCCGCGACACAGTTAGCAGGGCTCCGGTGGTAGGTCCGCTTCGGTCGAGCCGCGACGAGGTCAGCTGGGCTCTGATGGTACGTTCCACAAGGTCGGGCCGCGACAGCGTCAGCAGGGCTCCAAAGGTTCGTGAAGGTCTTTTAAGCACGATGGAGCCGCGACGTCGTCAGCAGGGCTCAGAGTGTGGTTTCAGGAAGAGTCTTTCTCCGTAGGGTCAGCCGCGATCCGATCAGCAGGGCTCTTGACTCCGGGATACAACTGCCGTCTGGTTGCCGGGTCACCCCAGATATAGGTCTGGAGCCCTTTGATGTCCGGACCCTTGCGCCCGGGGGGGGGGGGCGGAGAGGCCGGTTCGGGAGCGGCCAGACACCCAGCAGGAGAGGCGCCAGGCCCAAGAGAGCTGTGGGCGATCGCACCTAGGTGTGGAAGGACGGTTGGGGGTCCCATCGATACTGCCCTCCGCCGGGAGTGGGGAAGTGTTCCCCCTGGCCAGGGGTTGGCACCCTGATGTCGGGCCTCGTGGAACCGAGGCCGGGTGGAGCGGGGTCACGTAGGGGGTTACGTAGAGTCACGTACAATCCAAAATGGAGGAGCCCCGAGGTGCATGGGACCTCGTGCGGCTTAGCGAGGGGGAACAGGACCACGCCACGAGGCCGGCTCCAACACGCATCCCCCCCAGATGAAGGCAGGGAGAGTCACCCATCTCCTTGGGGGTTCTCCTCGCCGAGGCGGAAGAATCTGGACAGGCCGTCGGCATTGGCGTGGTCGTTGCCGGGCCGGTGCTCCACGGTGAAGTCCATCCCTTGCAGCGAGATGGACCATCGTAACAACTTGGGGTTCTCGCCCCGCATTTGCATTAGCCACCGCAAGGGCCGGTGGTCAGTTTGGACTCTGAAGTGGGTGCCGAAAAGGTAGGGCCGGAGCTTCTTGAGAGCCCATACCACAGCGAAGGCTTCCCGCTCGATGGTGCTCCACCTCTGTTCTCGTGGCAACAGTCGGCGGCTGATGAAGGCCACAGGTCGGTCGAGGCCCTCGGTGTCCATCTGGGAGAGGACCACCCCGACCCCGTACTCCGAGGCATCGGTCTGGACCACAAATTCCTTGCTGTAGTCAGGGGCCTGTAGCACAGGGGCAGCACACATGGCCGCCTTGAGAGCTTCAAAAGCGGTCTGACAGCGGGGCGTCCAGTGCACCGCTTTGGGCTGTTTCTTGGAAGTGAGCTCCGTGAGAGGCCCCACAATACTGCCATAATCCTTAATAAATTGCCTTAGTAGCCTGTGAGGCCTAAGAAGGCCCGGACAGCGGTTTGGGTTGCGGGGGGCTCCCACGCCTGGATGGCATCGACCTTCAACTGGAGGGGCGCCACCTGGCCACTCCCCACCTGGTGGCCCAGATAGGTCACAGATCCTTGACCGATCTGGCACTTGCTGGCCTTAATCGTGAGCCCGGCCCTTTGGAGAGCGGCCAGGACTTCTCCGAGGTGTCCTAGGTGCGCGGCCCAGTGGTTGCTGAAGACGGCAATGTCGTCGAGGTAGGCCGCGCTGAAAGCTTCTAGCCCGGCCAGGACCTTGTTCACCAGTCTCTGGAAGGTCGCTGGGGTGTTCTTCATACCGAAAGGCATCACCCGAAAGTGGTAGTGGCCATCGGGGGTGGAAAAGGCGGATCGCTCCTGGGCGCCGGGGGTGAGCTTGATCTGCCAGTACCCAGCGGTGAGATCAAAGGTGCTTAGGTAGCGGGCGGCCCCTAAGCGATCGATCAGCTCGTCTGCCCGGGGCAGGGGGTGGGCATCGGTCTTGGTGACTGCGTTCAGGCCCCGATAGTCTACACAAAATCTGAGTTCCGTGGGGGTGCCGGGGGCGGCGGCCTTCGGCACCAAGACCACAGGGCTGGCCCACGGGCTGTCGGATGGCTCAATGACTCCGTGGGCGAGCATCTTGGAGACCTCGGTCTGTATGCAGGCTTGGACTCTGTCGGGTACTCTGTAAGCGCGGTGTCGCACAGGGGGGCTGTCCCCGGTGTCCACGTCGTGGACGCACCAGGGGGTCACCCCGGGCGTGAGAGAGAAGAGGGCAGCGAAGGGTTGCAGCAGCTTCAGGCAGTCATGGCGCTGTTCTGGTGTCAGGGTGGCGGAGAGGTGGACGCCCTCCAAGGAGCCGTCTTGGCCCGAAGATCCCAGGAGGTCTGGTAGGGGCTCGGGGTCGCTTTCGCCCCCATCGTCGGTAGCCAGCAGCAGGCTTAGTTCAGTTCGGGCAAAGTGGGGCTTGAGCCGGTTGGCGTGTAGGACCCGGAGAGGGTTCCTCGGGGACTCCATGTCGACCAGGTAGGTGACGGGGCTCTTCCTCTCAACCACCTTGAAGGGCCCGGTCCACTTGTCCTGCAGGGCGCAGGGGTCCACGGGCGACATGACCCAGACTTGCTGGCCCGGCTCGAACTCGATGGTCGAGGCATTTTCGTAATACCAGCGTTTCATGTCTTCTCGGCTGGCTTCGAGGTTGGCTTCTGCCAGGGCCCGGATCTTCCTAGTCTGGTTCCGCAGGGTCAGGAGGTACCGGTAGACGTCGGGGGGAAGCATCTTGGACGTTCGCCTCCCAGCCCTCTTTGACCAGGCTGAGGGGCCCTCGGACGGGGTGCCCATACAACAGTTCGAAGGGGCTGAAGCCCAGGGATTTCTGTGGTACCTCTCGATAGGCGAACAGGAGGCAGGGCAGCAGGACGTCCCATCTCCTCCTCAGGGGCTCTTCCAGGCCCTTGATCATCCCCTTCAAGGTTCTGTTGAACCGCTCGACCAGTCCGTTCCCCTGGGGGTGGTAAGGGGTGGTGAATTTGTAGGTGACCCCACATTGTTGCCAGAGGAATCTCATGTACTTCGAAATAAAGTTCGTACCCCTGTCGCTCACCACTTTTCGGGGGAACCCCACCCTGGAGAAGATACCCATCAGGGCCCGGCCCACCACTGGAGCTGTCACCGTGCGGAGTGGGATGACCTTGGGGTATCGGGTGGCGTGGTCGACCAGTACCAGGATGAAGCGGTGTCCCAGGGCGGTTCGGGGGTCGAGGGGCCCCACGATGTCGATCCCTACTCGTTCGAACGGGGTGTGGACGGCTGGAAACGGTTGGAGGGGGGCCTTGACTCGACCCCCAGTCTTTCAGCTAGCCTGGCAGGTCTGGCAGGACCGGCAGTGGTGGTCCACGTCTCTCCGCATTCGGGGCCAATAGAAATGGGTAACTAGGCGGCTGTAAGTTTTGTCTCGCCCGAGGTGTCCGGCGAGGGGCACGTCATGTGCCAGGTTCAGGAGGAACTTTCGGAATCGGAGGGGAACCACCAAAACCCGTCCAGCTCCCAGTTCGGCGACTTTCTGCTCGCTATACAACAAGTCATTGTCCCAATAGATCCAGTGGGTTCCCGTGGGGTCCCCCGAGGCCTGGGCGGCCGCTTGCTGTCAGGCCCCCTCGAGGGACGGGCAGGCCTTCTGCTCTTGCTGGAATTGTTCGCGGGTGGGGCCCCCGTCGTGGCGCCACTGGGCCAGCTCGGGGATCTCGCTGAGGGAGGCGGCCTCGTCGGGGGAAAGTTCGGATGGCCCGGCCTCATCGTCAGGCTCCTCCGTGCCGGAGGAGGGTGGCAGTTCTTGACCCGTAGGCTCATCGGGGGCCGCGGCAGCGGCTGGTTGGGCGGTCATGGACCGGGTGGTGGCGCAGGCCCACTCGGGCAGCCCTAGCATCCCCAGATGCTCTTGGCGCTCCACCTGGGCCCAGGGGGAGCTCTCTAGGTCGTTCCCCAGGAGGCAGTCCACTGGGGCGTCGTCGCGGACAGTTACTTTTAGGGTGCCTGACACCCCTCCCCACTCGAAGGGGATCCTGGCCATCCGGCACATGCTTTCGGTGTTGTCCGCGGTCCGGACAGGGCATAGGACATGAGGCAGGATTTGTTTGGGGGTCACCAGGTGGCAGCGGACAGCGGTCACACTGGCCCCAGTGTCCCGGAGGGCTTCGGCCCGTTGTCCATTGATGGTGACCCACTGCTGGTACTTCTGGGTGTTGCTTGGGATGGCAGCTCGTGGCACCAGTTCTCGGGAGCACAGGCATTCGAGTGACATGGCAGCTGGTTCCCACTCGGGGGGCCCGTCCTCGCGGTTTTCCTCCTCTTCCTCTCCTTCCCCCAGGGCTGTGGCGGCTATTTGTCGGGGAGGGGGCCCAGCGGTCCCGTTCCGTCGGTTCACGGGGCAGGCCGGGTCGCTCGCATAGTGGCCTGTCTGTTGGCAGCCGAAGCAGGTCACTGTTGGTCGGGGTCCAGGCCTGGCGATGGGGGTCCCCCTTCGGACCAGAGTCGGGGACGTGTGGTTGGCGGCTTGGCCTCGTGGCGGGCTTCTGGGCGGCCCGGCCGGGAATTCTTGACTGCGGTGGGACCCCCCTCCTCCGCCCCGCTGGCGAGGAGGTCCCATGGTACTCCGTTGGTAGTCCCCCACGGGGTTCCGGGGGACCCGGGTGTTGACCCATTGGTTGGCTTCGGCGGCGAGCTTCCAGGGCTCGGTCAGCTTACTGTCCAGGAGGTGTTTCCTTAGTACAACAAAGCAGTTGTTGACGAGGTGCTCCCAGACAATGAGGTCGAACAGTTCGTTGTACGAGGTGACCTTGCTCCCTTTTATCCACCCTTGAAAGGCCCGGCTGAAGAAGTCCACGTATTCGACCCATGTGGTACCGGGGAGCTTCTTGCAGTCCCGGAAGCGCTGCCGGTACATCTCGGCTGATAGTCCGTAGCGTGTGAGTAGGGCTTCTTTCATGTGGTCGTATGATGTCATCACCGCGTCGGGGAGTTGCAGCAGGGTATCCCGGCCCTCGCTGAGGAACCTCCCCCATAGGCCGGCACCCCAATCCTTCCGGGGTACCCGATGGGAGGTCATGGCGACCTCGTACGCTCGGAACCACTGCTGGATGTTGTCGTTTTTGTAGTATTCTTTGACGACATCCTTGGGGATATGAACCTTTGGCTCGGTCAGTGGCAGAGCGTCCCGGGCCCCGGGGGTGCTGGTCTCCCCCGTTTTGGATTTCAGTTCGAGTTCCTTGAGGCCCCTCTCGTGCTCGAGAGTTAGCCGTTTCTCTTCTAGTTCTCGATGCTGTTTCTTTTCTTCGATTTCCTCCTGCAGCCGTAGTTGCTCCAAGGCTTGTTTCTTCTCCGCCAGCAGGAGTTCACCGTCCAGCCGGAGTCGTGCGAGGTCCATTTCGTGTGTTCGGACCCTCTCCCGTTCTTGCATTTCTTCGTGGGATAGGCCGGCTTCCGGGATGCTTCGCCCCCCATCTGTCGGGGTTATGGTCGGTGGCGGGTTTCCGTCCCGGGCCCAGGTCCCTTCGGCTCGGGGTGGAGTGGTCTCGGATTCTGCCCAGGCTTTCAGGGCTTTCTGCATTTCTTCCTTGGTGCCCAATCCTGTGGTTGGGATCCCTTTGTCCTTGCAGAATTGTTTCAGTTCTTTGTGGGTGTATTCTTCCAGCCTTTCCGGCTGGAAGGTTGCGGCCACGGTAGCTTCTTGGCCGTCCATGGTTCCCTTCTTTCCGTCTGGTTAGGTAGTGGGTGCGTTACTTGCCTGTACGATCGCGTCTGGCTCGGATCCCGTCGCTGGCCACCAAATGTTGGAGGGAGGACCACCGGGGAGTCGGGGGGACTACTCCGGGCCACCTTCCTACCGCAAAGTTATAGCCGAGCGCCGCCGAGAAGCCTCCTAGGAGAGGTCCTTCTCCGGTGATCGTACTAGGCCCAGTAACACCACCACACAGGACTCCGTATCAGTTGCTTATCTTGGTACTTTATCAATGGTAGCACATTCAATATATGTACAGTTAGATCGAGTGATCCAGAAAGAGTCTCAATGTCTTTGGAGGGATAGGGTAGCGGGACAGTCTTAGTACCAGCCTGGTATGGGGAGGCTCTGCGCCAGACCTTGCGTGCTGGTCTCAAAGCAGCTCGGACGGGGGGAGCCGCGACGGTGTCTGCAGGGCTCGGGTGGTAGTTCCGCTTGGGTAGAGCCGCGACACAGTCAGCAGGGCTCCGGTGGTAGATCCGCTTCGGTCGAGCCGCGACGAGGTCAGCTGGGCTCTGATGGTACGTTCCACAAGGTCGGGCCGCGATAGCGTCAGCAGGGCCCCAAAGGTTCGTGAAGGTCTTTTAAGCACGATGGAGCCGCGACGTCGTCAGCAGGGCTCAGAGTGTGGTTTCAGGAAGAGTCTTTCTCCGTAGGGTCAGCCACGATCCGATCAGCAGGGCTCTTGACTCCGGGATACAACTGCCGTCTGGTTGCCGGGTCGCCCCAGATATAGGTCTGGAGCCCTTTGATGTCCGGACCCTTGCCCCCGGGGGGGGGCGGAGAGGCCGGGTCGGGAGCGGCCAGACGCCCAGCAGGAGAGGCGCCAGGCCCAAGAGAGCTGTGGGCGATCGCAGCTAGGTGTGGAAGGACGGTTGGGGGTCCCATCGATACTGCCCTCCGCCGGGAGTGGGGAAGTGTTCACGTGGTATCCCCCTGGCCAGGGGTTGGTGCCCTGATGTCGGGCCTCGCTGGAACCGAGGCCGGGTGGAGCGGGGTCACGTAGGGGGTTACGTAGAGTCACGTACAATCCAAAATGGAGGAGCCCCGAGGTGCATGGGACCTCGTGCGGCTTAGCGAGGGGGAACAGGACCACGCCACGAGGCCGGCTCCAACACTAATGTTAACAGTATTCATGCAAGAGGGGCACCTTCCTGCATGAAAACAATCCAGGAGGTGTTTTCCTCCTTTTATGTGTGCTGATAGAAGGAGGAGTAAAGGAGGAGAAATAAGAAATAAAGATATTTCTCCTTGTTATGTCTCCCCTGGAGAGGCGTAAGATTTTGACTTGGCATCCCCAAGTTTACAAGACCTTGTAAATCTGGGAATGCACCAAAACCCATGAGAGTTGCGCAGGAGTACGCACCACATCACAAATGGAAAGCCTCCCTTGTGCAGAGTAAGGTGCTGCAGTGATTTGCGCTGTGTAACCTTACTCAAGATTTATAATGCCACTCAAAGTCAAGCAATGTGGCTTTGCGTAGCTTCATAAATCTGACACGGATCCTTGTGTCAGGCATGTACCACATTGCGTGGTGCAAACGTGAAGCAGTTCTCTCATAAATATGTCCCTTAGTCCTATGTGTAACTCAGCTGGAAGTGCCAAAACCGCAGTAACATCCCCCATCCTCACCTGGTGCAACTCAGGGGATATTATAATTATTTAACAAAGAAGGGGTCGTTTAGAGGGGTCGAGAGCATATCGCCTCAGCACGGACTTTGGTGCAGGCAAAGTCAGCAAGTGCTTTCACCATTTAAGCCTGTCCAGGGGTGATCACACTCCTAGCGTGAGACAGAACGCTAGTGGAGCGCACACTTGAAGCGAGACACAACATGGGTGGAGCACACAGCTGAACTGAGACAGAACAATAGTGCAGCGCACACCTGAAACAAGACAGAACACGAGTGGAACGCACACCTGCAGTGAGACAGAAAACAAGTGGTGCACACACACGAAGCGAGACAGAACACGAGTGGAGCACACACCTGAAGCGAGACAGAACACGAGTGGAGCACACACCTGAAGCGAGACAGAACACGAGTGGAGCACACACCTGAAGCGAGACAGAACACGAGTGGAGCACACACCTGAAGTGAGACAGAACACGAGTGGACCACACACCTGAAGCGAGACAGAACACGAGTGGAGCACACACCTGAAGCGAGACAGAACACGAGTGCCGTGCTCACCTGAAGCAAGACAGAACACTAGCGCAGCGTACACCTGGAGCGAAACAGAACACGAGTGCAGTGCACACCTGAAGCGAGAAAGAACTCAAGTGTAGAACATACCTGAAGCAAGAAAGAACACTAGTCCAGCACACACCTTAAGTGAGACAGGACGCAAGTGGAGCACACACCTGAAGCAAGACAAAACAGGAGTGGAGCGCACACCTGAAGCGAGAGAGGAAACGAGTGGAGCGCACACCTGAATTGAGACAGAACACAAGTGCAACACCCACCTGAAGTGAGACAAAACACAACTGCAGCGCACACCTGAAGCAAGACAGGATGCAAGTGGAGGGCACACCTGAAGCAAGGCAGAACACAAGTAGAGAGCACACCTGAAATGAGACACAACACTAGTGCAGTGCACACCTGAAGTGAGACAGGACATGAGTGGAGTACACACCTGAAACGAGACAGGGCGTAAGTGGAGCGTACACCTGAAGCGAGACAGGACGTGAGTGGAGTGCACACTAAAGCAAGACAGGACAGGAGTGGAGTGCACACCTGAAGCAAGACAGGACACAAATGGAGCGCACACCTGAAGAGAGGCAGAACACAAGTAGAGAGCACACATGAAATGAGACAGAACACCAGTGCAGTGCACACCTGAAGTGAGACAGAATACAAGTGCAGTGCACACCTGGAGAGAGACAGAACAATGGTGCAGCGCACACCTGAAGCGAGACAGGACACAAGTGTAGCACACACCTGAAGCAAGACAGGACATGAGTGGAGTGCACACTTGAAGCGAGAAAGGACGTGAGTGGAGCGCACACCTGAAGAGAGAAAGGACACGAGTAGAGCAGACACCTGAAGTGAGACAGGACACAAATGGAGCACACACCTGAAGCAATACAGGATATGAGTGGAGCTCATACCTGAAGTAAGATAGGGCACAAGTGGAGCTCACACTTGAAGCGAGACAGGGCACAAGTGGAGTGCGCAACTGATGTCAGACAGAACATGAGTGGAGCTCACATCCAAAGCGAGACAGATTACGAGTGGAGCACACACTAGAAAAGAGACAGGTCATGAGTGAAGCGCACACCTGAAGTGAGACAAGACACGAGTGGAGCGCACACCTGAAGTGAGACAGGACACAAGTGGTACACAGACTTAAATAGATACTGAACAGGACATGAGTGCAGCTTGACGGGAGATGAGTGGAGCGCAAACCTGAAGCAAGACAGCACATGAGTGGAACGCACGCCTGAAGTGAGACAGAACACTAGTGCAGCGTACACCTGAAACAAGACAGAACACGAGTGGAACGCACACCTGAAGCGTGACAGAAAACAAGTGGTGCACACAACCGAAGCGAGACAGAACACGAGTGGAGCGCACACCTGAAGTGAGACAGAATGCGAGTGGAGCACACACCTGAAGCGAGACAGAACACGAGTGCAGTGCACACCTGAAGCGAGACATTCTAGGGCCAACACCCACGGGAGCACCGGAGTACTCGAGTTACCTCACCCAGGGAAGCCGGGTGCATAGCTGTCAAATGGTGTCGGTCGTGTCGCTGTTTTCAATGGAAGCTGCTCAGGAAGTGCTGCTGCCGTGAAGAGGAGAAGTGTCCGGAGCGATCCAAGCCTGGATCTAGGATGGAAGGAACCTGAAAGCAGAGGGGGACAGAGTCTGGGTCACTTACCAGTGACCAAGGGCACGATAGACCAATGCCCACAGATGTCGGGTGCTTCAGGTGTGTTGACGGGTGTCTTGGCTCTTCAGCCACGAGGGCCAGGAGGCGCCGATGACCACCAGGATCTGGATTCGACCTGTCCCACGAAGTTTGTGGAGTGCTGAGGTGTCTGCGACCAGATTGGACCTAACAAACCTTGGCAACGGGAAGTCACTAGGAATCAGAGAAAGGACGTCGGTGCAGACCAGCAAGGTCTCGGGGACTCACCCAGTGAGGGTAACTCAGGGCACGTGTGGAGCAAACAGGAAAGCCCAATCAGAAAAGGAGTTGAATTCGTGGGGACCCACTAGCCAACAGGCTAGCGATCGCAAAGGAGCCTCGAGCAGTCACACTGGAAACTGGCCCACGGGTCACTCGTGGAGTGGAGGCCAGAAATCTTCGGTGCAGGAGATGCTCAAGGCTGGAGCAGCATAACTTCGAAGAAGACAAGGAAGATGATGGATCAGCAAAACATCACCGTGTCCAGGGGTCACGGTTCCATGTCACCCACAATAGCCACGGGCCTCAGCTTTGCTGTGGACTCAGGGTAGCCCCGGGGAAGTCTGGAAATCCACCTCTGGTGATGCAAAGACTTCGGCGTCCGGCGGGAGCTTCAGCGATGCAGACCGGTCAGTTGCTTCTTTAGTGCCTGCCAAGCAGGGGAGTCACTCCTTGACCCCAAGGGAGATTTCTTCAGTTTTCTAGTCAGGATAGGTCGAAGGTCCAGGATATATGTTGCAGAGTTTCGTCCCGGGTAATCTAAAGTCGCAAGGACTGGGTTCCCATACTTATACAAAGTTTGGGGTTGGACATACTCTAGGGACCCACCTATGGGAGGGTTTGGAAAGAGGGGGGGTTACACCCATTTCCTTTGTCCAGTTTCACGCCAGAGTAGGGGCAGGTAGCCCCTGCAACTGGTTTGAACTGGACTATGCACAGGGACACCAAGTGTGCCCCCAGTGCAGGACTTCAAAGCATCAGAGAGTGCTCCCGCCCAGCCCCAATACACATCTGCCTGTCTGGGGAGGTGGTTACACCTCCCTGGGACAGGAAACCTTTTGCCCAGGCCTCCCCTGCCTGCTGGAGTTTCAGTCAGCAGCAGGAGGCCAGACGCGTGTCTGCAGCATCTATTTTGTGATGCCTGGGCTGTAGAAAGTCTTTACCGGGATAGACCAGTGTGAACATGTCTCTCCCCCTAGAAGGGTGGAATGCTACCCCCGCCACCAGAACTGGCGGGGGGGGGGGGTAGTATTCCAAAGCGTTTGACACCAAACACGACAGGTTTTGATGCAGCCAGTCCAAAGTTAGCATTTTGTCGCGAGGTTATAATGCACTTAAGAGTATATGGTCAGGCTGCACCACAAACAGCATCAGAGGAGGTAATCTGAACGCTGCAGAGGTGCTCTGCTCATGCAGGGGCACCCTCTCACATAAAAGCCAAGCACTCTGCCTTCAGGATTGTCAAGGCCTGCCATAGGAGTGACTTATAGGTTTTATATGTGTGTGCAATGGTAGTGATATAGGTAGCCTTTACCACTGTAAGGGGTGCAAGCACACCCTTACCCAGGCTGCAAGTAGCAGACCTGCGGTGCCATTTTGGAGTTCTTCCCAGGGGTGGCATAATACAGGCTTCAGCCCCTGGTAGGCCTCTGAGGTACCTATGCTCTAGGTACATAGTATACCATATACTAGGGGCTTATAAGGCACTCCAGAATCCAATTAGAAATGTACCTAATGTACATGGAAACCATTTTAGAGAGGAAGCAGCTAGGCTGTGGTCCTGATTAGCAGGGCCACAGCCAGACTAAGGTCGAAAAACAGTGAAACACCAGCAAAAAGTGGGGGTACCCATGTGAAGCAGGTCCTACTCTCCTACACACACCTGAAGCAAGAAAGAACACTAGTCCAGCACATAACCTAAGCGAGACAGGACGCAAGTGGAGCGCACACCTGAAGCGAGACAGGAAACGAATGGAGCGCACACCTGAAGCGAGGCAGAACACAAGTAGAGAACACACCGGAAATGAGAGAAAACACTAGTGCAGCGCACAACTGAAGTGAGACAGATGCAAGTGAAGCACAAACCTGAAGCGAGACAGGACACAAATGGAGCACACAGCTGAAGTGAGACAGGACACGAGTGCAGCACACACCTGAAGCGAGACAGAACACGAGTGCAGCACACAGCTGAAGTGAGACAGGACACGAGTGCAGCACACAGCTGAAGTGAGACAGGACACAAATGGAGCACACACCTGAAGCAATACAGGATAAGAGTGCAGCACACAGCTGAAGTGACACAGAACATGAGTGGAGCTCACATCCGAAGCTAGATTACGAGTGGAGCGCACACCTGAGGTGAGACAGGACACAAGTGGTACACACACTTAAATAGATACTGAACAGGACATGAGTGCAGCGTGAAGCGAGACAGAATGTGAATGGAGCGCACAAATGAAGTGAGACAGGACAAAAGTTCAGCACACACCTGAAGCGAGATAAGACATGAGTGGAGTGCACACCTGAAGCAAGACAGAACGTGAGTTGAGAGCACACCTGAATTGAGACAGAACATGAGTGGAGTGCACACCTGAAGTGAGACAGAACACGAGTGGAGCGTACACCTGAAGCGAGACAGGGCATGATCAGAGAGCAAACCGGAAGCGAGACATGGCAAAAGTGGAGCACACATCTGAAGCGAGACAGAACTCAAGTGTAGCGCACACTTGAAGCAAGAAAGAACACTAGTCCAGCACACACCCGAAGCGAGACAGGGCGCAAGTGGAGCACACCTGAAATGAGACAGAACTCAAGTAGAGAGCACACCTGAAATGAGACACAACACAAGTGCAACACCCACCTGAAGTGAGACAGAATACGAGTGCAGCGCACACCTGGAGTGAGACAGAACACTAGTGCAGTGCACACCTGAAGCGAGACAGGTCATGAGTGGAGTGCACACCAGAAGTGAGACAGAACATGAGTGGAGCGCACACCTGAAGCGAGACAAGATGTGAGTGGAGAGCACACTGGAAATGAGACATGACACACGTGGAGCACACATCTGAAGTGGGACAGAACACGCGTGGAGCACACACCTGAAGCAAGACAGGTACCAAGTGGAATGCACACCTGAAGTGAAACAGGAAACGAGTGAGAAAGGTGTTAGTTGACTGCACTAAAGCAAGACAGGTTGTGAGTGGAGCACACACCTGAAGCGAGACAGGACACGAGTGCAGCGCACATCTGAAGCGAGACAGAACACGAGTGCAGCACACAGCTGAAGCGAGACAGGACACGAGTGCAGCACACAGCTGAAGCGAGACAGGACACGAGTGCAGCGCACACCTGAAGTGAGACAGGACACGAGTGCAGCACACAGCTGAAGTGAGACAGGACACAAGTGCAGCACACAACTGAAGCGAGACAGGACACGAGTGCAGTGCACACCTGAAGTGAGACAGGACACAAGTGCAGCACACAGCTGAAGCGAGACAGGACACGAGTGCAGCACACAGCTGAAGCGAGACAGGACACGAGTGCAGTGCACAGCTGAAGTGAGACAGGACACAAGTGCAGCACACAACTGAAGCGAGACAGGACACGAGTGCAGTGCACACCTGAAGTGAGACAGGACACAAGTGCAGCACACAGCTGAAGCAAGACAGGACACAAGTGCAGCACACAGCTGACGTCAGACAGAACACGAGTGGAGCTCATACCTGAAGCGAGACAGGACACGAGTGCAGCGCACACCTGAAGCGAGACAGAACACGAGTGCAGCGCACAGCTGAAGCGAGACAGGACACAAGTGCAGCACACAGCTGAAGCGAGACAGTACACGAGTGCAGCACACAACTGAAGCGAGACAGGACACGAGTGCAGCACACAGCTGAAGCGAGACAGGACACAAGTGCAGTGCACACCTGAAGTGAGACAGGACACGAGTGCAGCACACAGCTGAAGCGAGACAGGACTCGAGTGCAGAACACGAGTGGAGCTCATACCTGAAGCGAGACAGGACACAAGTGCAGTGCACACCTGAAGCGAGACAGAACATGAGTGCAGCACACAGCAGAAACAAGACAGGACACGAGTGTAGTGCACACCTGAAGTGAGACAGGACACGAGTGCAGCACACAGCTGAAGCGAGACAGGACATGAGTGCAGCACACAGCTGAAGCGAGAAAGGACACGAGTGCAGCACACAACTGAAGCAAGACAGGACACGAGTGCAGCACACAGCTGAAGCGAGACAGGACACAAGTGCAGTGCACACCTGAAGTGAGACAGGACACGAGTGCAGCACACAGCTGAAGTGAGACAGGACACAAGAGCAGCACACAGCTGAAGCGAGACAGGACATGAGGGCAGTGCACACCTGAACTGAGACAGGACACGAGTGCAGCACACAGCTGAAGCGAGACAGGACTCGAGTGCAGCACACACCTGAAGGTCACTTTTGGTCACGTGAGCGGAGCAGAGCGGAGCACAGAGCAGAGCAGCAGCGGAATGGAGGAGAGCTGCCGCGAGCTGGGACTGAACCGCGGAACGGAGGAGAGCTGCCGCGAGCTGGGACTGAACCGCGGTACCGGATCTGAGCCATGAGAGCCACGAGAGTGGAGCGGAGCGTGGAGTAGAGCGGTAGCGGCAGCGGAGCAGGGGAGAGCTGCCGCGAGCTGGGACTGAGCCGCGGTACTGGGACTGAGCTGTGAGAGCGTGTGTCTTCGCCGACAAACACCGGCAAGTACACCCGACGCCAGAGCTGAGCTGAGCTGAAATCTGCAGTAACTGCGTGTGCCCTCTATTGCCGGTACCGTAGGTGGTGGCTGGGTGCAGCGGTTGCCACGGACAGTTGTCTGGCGGCGGGGAGTGGCAGTCGGGTGGTCCTATCCCACAGCTTGTACCCCCCCCCCCCCCCGCAGGAAGAGCTTTCTGCAGCGTGAAGACAGCACGTTGTTTCAAATCAGTAAAAAACTTTACCACAGAGCCTCACAGAGTCCCTCGTTGCTGCATTCTGGACCTGTTTACCTGGTCCTGTGGACCTATTGACCTGTGGACCTGTTAATGATAATTACCAGCTATTTACCAAGCTACAGTGTGCTGTACCACTGTCTAATGCTTTATGCTGTAGTGGGAAAATAACCACTAATTTGCTGATAACCTCTAAGGTGAGACCGAGCACTCGGGTCTCAACAGAGTGAAACGCAGAACGGCGGCGGCCGCAGCGGCGAATACGGCCTGACAAGCTAAAGGCCTGCCGTCGACCAGCGGTGCAGAGGAGATCAGGGAACAGTCTGAGGCGGACTAGAGTGTGAGCAGAGGACCAGAGACGCCAACGGAGCCCCAGCACCGGAGTGGCTAGAGGCGTCGGTGAGGAGCCTCGGGAATCGGGGGACTCAGAGGAAGGAGGCGGTCAGCTCGAGTGGAGGCCTCCGGCAGTGAGACGGTGAGAGGGGTGCCTGGGTTTCGGGGAAGGGGTGGTGGTGATTTGAGCGGTCAGCGCTGCCATTCCCCGCCCCAGTGCCCCCCCAAAACGCCCTGCGCCCTCGATAGAGAGTCCATCCAACAATTTGTCTTGCGCCAAGAGGGATTCTGACGCCTCCTCACAGCCCGCACTTCGCCTCGTAACACGTGGGGAAGCCCAAAATAACCACCCCCCTGGGAAGGCGGAATAATCTACCGCCCCAGGATAAGGATATGGCTTTTAAGAAACTGAGGTCGCGAAACATTTTTATGAAACGAATGGGAACTGAAGAGGCAACCAGGAAGTCCTCCAATAAAGCGGTGAAAAGTGGACGGATAACAAGAACTCCCGCAATAACTAATCATTTTTCCACACTTACCACCAAAGACCAAACAGAAAGTCAACTGCAAAATAAAGGAACTAAACCCGAATTTAAGGAGGGTGGTAAAGACATATCGGGAGTATTACACGACCAATCAAGTGAACAAAACCTAACAAACCCTGAATTTGACCCAGAACAAAATTCTGGCCCTTCTGTTATAGAGGAATCCCCTCTGGAATCAGACTTATCTGGTCTAATTACTCCGAGTCTATTAAACATCCAACGCAGTACTGATTGTAACAACTTATGCCCAGAAACAATTGTAAAGGAGGACGATAAGAAGCTCGAACCGCAAATAAGGCCAGAGGAGATACTTACTAGTACACTCCAAAAATCCCCAAACCGAATAGTTGAACTCGAATACTCACCAGACCTTTACATGTTTAAATCCTCCAGCATAACTAATCACACAACACTCCTGTGTCCAAATCACTCTTTATCTTGCAAGAAATTTTAGAATCAGTCCTCTCACTCTTAGGCCATATTCTGGAGAATTCAGACCAAACCCTTGACGCTCAAATAGGAATATTAAAATTCCTAGTAGAAGAAAAAAGAAAAAAAGATCACTCCGAGTCAACAAAAACACAAGAAAAGCCAGTAAACTCTCAAGAGGCAACAGGTAATAATAATAATATCACCAACATGCTGCAAGTTCAGGAAAAAAGCGACACCGGTACTCAAACGAAAGGTACTCAATCGAAAGGAAGACCAAATAAGGTCACCCAGAATAACCACCAGGAACCAACTATATATTCCCTAAAGAAACTCTTCAGAGAAGATACAATTGACGCTCACAACCTATGTCCTATTTTCACAAACACCAAAAATAAATCATCAACGCCCGGTTCGGTGAACGACCAAGGAAAGAAGGCAAACATCATCCTCGACGGTGAACAAGTGGGAGGCACACAAGAAATCAAGAAGAACCAAGAAGGATCTAGGAAGAAAAGAGGAAAACCGCAACGTAGAATTAAAAAGAAGAAAGCGCGTAGACTCAAATTCCAGAAAGTAATAACTCCCCCCGCATCCCAGTACGAGCATGAAGAAAGTACAAAAACACCTACTCCCACAAAGGGAATACACCGAAACGTGGCGGAAAACACAGACAATAAAATTCCTTGACAATATATCACTTTAAATCCAAGAGCTGAAGAATTTCACCTCAATCTAACAACTACAGGGTCAAGGGAGCGCTTTAAAGGGCCAGTTGATTACGACAAAAAAGCCCCTTTAGGGGAAGAAACATCGTCAAAACTTTTACAAATGATAGAGCTTTTTCCCACAGACAGCATTCCCCTAAATCGAGGCAGAATAGTCAACCTTCTTCAATGCATAACTCCGTTACAAACCCTAACAAGAAAAGAGATCGACTTAGTAATATTCCCAAACAAAGAAAACACCAAAATAGCGGTGGTAGCATTTCGGTCACCGGTGTTACCAGGGATCATCCTAAGAGAACAAGAGACCTTACAAAAATGTGGCTATGATCTGGTCCCTACACAGGAAACCACAGTCAACCACCCGAAAAAATTGTCCAAAGGACCCTTACGGGAAAACCCCCAAACTCAATACAAAACTCCCTACAGCATTGAAGACTCAGAAACAAACTCAAATTCAGACCAAAATTTAAGGATCTCAGTAAAGAACGGAGAAAGAGAAGTTTGGAGCCATGATGCAGAAGCAAAGGAAGAAGCAAACTCGTTCCAGTCATGGTCATGGATTTCAGAGGCACTTAACGGTAGGAAAAATGCGAAGCACCCGACTCAACCCGTTTAGCAACGGCCTTTCGATGATATCCTGGAATATGGCAGGGAAAACCACAGAAAAAATGACGGAAGTCCTAAAAAATCGACCGGACATACTGGCATTACAGGAAACTTGGTCCATAAAAACTTTTTACCAGGACGGATATTCCGTTTATGACACCCCTGCGCAGGAAGCTAAACGGGGACACGCAAAGGGAGGGATAGCTATCCTACTAAGCGAAGAGTATCTCTGGGCTCAAGAGATCGTTGACACCAATTCTAAGCAATTCCAGTGTATAAAAATCAGGTTGGAGATTCACTCCTCAGACCCCCAAAAAGGTTTATTTCTCTTCAATGTATATGTCCCTCCCGGACCAAAGAACGATGTCCAATTCGAGGAAACCTTTGAAATTATTCAACAAATAATCGAAGCTCAATCTTACCCGCCATTCCTGATAATGGGTGATCTCAACGGAAAAATATCAAACAACGAAATCTCCAACTGGGCGAACTGGTACAAAGATGAAGTTCTAGAAATACCGGTGCCGACATTCCCGACTAGAAGTAGGGATGATAAAAGGGGGAAAATGCTATTAGCGTCACTTCCAATACTAAATGGAATTATTTTGATTGGGAACGTGGAAGGTGACATTCCAGCATCACATACCTGACGGGGAAATAGTACCCTCTCAATCCTAGATTATATGATCAGCAGTATGGAGTTATTTGAGTCCGCCTCACATCTCCGCATCTACTTCACAGAAGAGAGTGACCACGCAATCCTGCTATTACATACGCAATGGAAGATAAGCACCTGCTCTCCTAGTCAAATCATGTATAAACATAGCACTGTGGAGGCAAAAACAAACCAAAGGAGGCTCTACTGGAATTCATCTATGTTAGATAAAATAACTACTCTAATCGATACAAATCATCTCCTAACTAAAGAATTCTCCGCTGATGTAATAACAAACTTTGAATCCATTATCAAGAACTTAAAGCAATTTTTTCGAAACAAATTGCAACAAGTCGCACCAGTAACGAATAAAAACAAAAATAAAACCTCAAATTCCGTAACTACAAAAAGATTAAATAAACTTATCAGAGCGCAATATGTGGACCGCTCAATCATAAGACAGGCAGAAATTAACAAACTGAAAAATCAACTTAAACGAGAAAAGTGTCGCTTAAAAAGAATAACACAGGACAAAAACTGGGTCGATCTACAAATTGCGGCACAACAGTGCAACCAACGATCATACTGGTCATTAATTGCAAAGGAAACCGGAACAAAAAAGGCCCTGCATCCCATTCCAGTTCCACCTCAAGAATGGGAAATCTACCTGACAGCTTTGTACAGAGCAAACACGAGTAACGAAGAGGCTGTAAATCCTGGGAATAACAGCGAAGGTAACAACAATATGATCGGAACCGCCTCCCCGTTCTCAATAGAAATGCACATCCGAAATGCGAGATCCACAGGAGCCTCCGGCCCAGACCAAATTCCAATCAAGGTCTTTCAGGCAGATCCTAAGGGTTGGAGTAAGATGCTCTCTCCCCTCTTTAACTTCATCTTCAAAACAGGATCAGTGCCAAAATCCTGGAAGGGGAGTATCATAATACCGATCTTCAAAAAAGGGTCAAGACATCAGGCTGGCAACTATCGCCAAATAGCATTACTAGATGCCACGGGGAAAATCTTTGCCGCCGAAGTGTTGGACCAACTTAAAAAATGGGCATTTTCTCAGGATCTAATCCCCTTATATCAGGCCGGCTTCAGGCCTAACCATTCGGTTATCGATAACATCGCGACACTACAAACAATCCTCGACAAATACGTTGTAGGAAAATCCCAACCAGTATACACAGCATTCATCGATTTCTCTACCGCATTTGATTGAGTAGACAGACCATCACTCTGGAAAAAACTGAGGGAGTTAAAAATCCCTGAACAATTATTACAAATTATAATTACACTGCATTCGCACACGTGGTGTCAAGTGCAAATGGGGAGTGAAAAGGGCCTGGCCAATATAATTCCAACAGCAAATGGTCTTAAACAGGGGTGTCTCTTAGCCCCCTTGTTATTTTCACTATATCTTAGTGATTTGCCTCAGCACTTGCAACAAACGCCAAGTCTGCCTCCAAAGATCGCAGCCCATAATATTCACGCCCTCTTATATGCAGACGATATCGTAATGTTAGATCTTACGCCATTTGGCCTGCAAAGACTTCTAGACACTCTGAACAAATATAGCCAGGAAAACTTCTTAATCCCGTATCTCACCAAAACAAAAATAGTCTCCTTCTCAGGAAGAAAAAGAAGCACCAAATTTTGTTGGAGACTCGGCGCTGGAACAATAGAAGAGACAGAGGAATACACATACCTGGGTAGGATTTTTACTAAGACATTAAAAAACAATTTACAGGTTAATAACCTGACTTGGAAATCCGAGGTGCATGCCGGAGCCCTTCAAAGACTATACGTGGCTTCAGGCAACAGACATTTTTCATCCCTTCTCAAAGTATATAGTACAAAGATACCTCCAGTTTTATCATTTGCTTTGGAATATATTCGAATAAAACAGTGGTCATTCCTGGAAAAAAAAGAAGGGAAGATACTGAGGAAAATGCTGAAGGTATCACATTCCACCCCGGTGCAAGCTCTTCGCCTCGAATTCTCTATCATGAGCTCCTATTCAAGAGCTATCGCAAACGTCATTAGGTGGGCATATAATCTGCTGCACGCAAAGGCTGGAACTCTCCGTTCACTACTTAAAATCGAGACCTTTGACTGTGACGCTCCAAAACAAGTATTCTTCAGCAACATGTCCACTGTATTTAAACTAGCTGAGATTAATGTTAACCTGTTGCTCACGTGGACTCCGTCACAATTGAAACTCTTTTTAAAATGTTTCACCCCCAGACTCAGTTATGACCTTGATTTTTCACACTGTGCGAAATTGACTCTGTATAAAAGTTTCACGGAAACAATCGCACCTAAGCAAGTGCAACAATACACATACTTCAATCTCTCGCACGGAGCAAGGAGATCAATTATCCTGTTACGGCTCGGCATTTTACCAGTGCTAACCACAACATCAAGATGGCACCCAAACGGATCTTCATTATGTAACTTCTGCCACGGAGGGGAGCAGGATGTAGAACATCTGTTATTCATATGCCCTAACCCAAAAGTAGTGGCAGCTAGGACAAAACATCTGTATCCTATATACATTAACTGCCGTATCACCACCGTAAAGGATTTGATCACAGTATGCAAATTTCCTCCTAATGAACTAGTTTGTTATAACTTTTATACATTTTTAAAACCTTTTTTTAGCTTTGTATTAATATGAAATTCTAAAAGTATATGTAACTGAATTTTATCGTATAAAATTTGTGGTCCTCAGTAGAGTACCAAAACAAATAAAATAAACTGAAACTGAAACTGAACACACCTGAAGTGAGACAGAACACGAGTGGAGCTCATACCTGAAGTGAGACAGGACACGAGTGCAGCGCACACCTGAAGCGAGAAAGAACACGAGTGCAGCACAGAGCTGAAGCGAGACAGGACACGAGTGCAGCGCACACCTGAGGCGAGAAAGAACACGAGTGCAGCACAGAGCTGAAGCGAGACAGGACACGAGTGCAGCGCACACCTGAAGCGAGAAAGAACACGAGTGCAGTGCACAGCTGAAGCGAGACAGAACACGAGTGCAGCACACAACTGAAGCGAGACAGGACACGAGTGCAGCACACAACTGAAGTGAGACAGGACACGAGTGCAGCGCACAGCTGAAGCGAGAAAGAACACGAGTGCAGCACAGAGCTGAAGCGAGACAGGACACGAGTGCAGCGCACACCTGAAGCGAGAAAGAACACGAGTGCAGTGCACAGCTGAAGCGAGACAGAACACGAGTGCAGCACACAACTGAAGCGAGACAGGACACGAGTGCAGCACACAACTGAAGTGAGACAGGACACGAGTGCAGCACACAGCTGAAGCGAGACAGGACACGAGTGCAGCGCACAGCTGAAGCGAGACAGGACACGAGTGCAGCGCACACCTGAAGCGAGACAGAACACGAGTGCAGTACAGAGTTGAAGCGAGACAGGACACGAGTGCAGCACACAGCTGAAGCGAGACAGGACACGAGTGGAGCTCATACCTGAAGCGAGACAGGGCACACGTGGTTAGCTCATTTGTCAGATGTGAAAAGCACAAATGGTACAAATTAATCGTGAGGTAGATGCCATCGAGGGGGGTTAATGAAATGGGCATGAAGCGTTAACTGCCCTTTTGGCAAAGCAGTAGTCAGCACCTCAGTGACTGTCCTGCAAACGAAAGAGCACATTCACCATATGGGGCACATTGGCATTGAATGAAACGTGTTCATTGTTTCTCACATCAATGCTACTCATTATATCAACCTCAGAAGGATGAAAGCATCAGTGGTCCTAGTAAGATTTGAACCAGTGGCTATGAAGTCAAACATAGGTTTCTGCAGTGGGTGTATTTGTCCTCCGGGCCACAAGACCCAGCAAAGCTGACAAATAGAGCATTAAAGTAGGCGATAGAGGGCTTTGGAATGCGTGATACACGAAGACCACAAGATGGAGAGACAGGTATATACGTGCATTACCCCGCATACCACACAGGAGGCTTATCTGAATCTATGAGGGAGGCAATGCCTAAACCCCACAGGCTTGTAAGCATACAACAACTACCGCAGGTGCACACAGATAATAACCTGTTTGGCAGGGCACTTGCCATAGGTTGATGAAATCGTTGGGACCGGGATGGTGCACAGTCATGTCCTCTGCCCTGCATTTCCAACTTCAGTTGTTTGATCCCAGCCTCATGCTAATCGAGGGTGTGCGTGAAGGCCTAGGCCGGCCTCCTTTATGAGACTGGTGCTATCAATCAATCAATCATCGGCATTTGTATAGCGCGCTACTCACCCGTAAGGGTCTCAAGGCGCTGAGGGGGAGGGGGGGGGCTACTGCTCAAATAGCCAGGTCTTGAGTTGTTTCCTGAAGGAGAGATGGTCCTGGGTCTGCCGAAGGTGGGTGGGAAAGGAGTTCCATGTCTTGGCTGCCAGGTAGGAGAAGGATCTTCCTCCGATGGTGGATTTCCGAAATCGTGGGACGGAGGCGAGGGCGAGGTTGGCGGAACGGAGCTGGCGGGTGGGTGTGTAGAATGTGAGGTGGCTGTTGAGGTACTTTGGGCCCGTGTCGTGGAGAGCCTTGTGTGCGTGGGTGAGGAGTCTGAACATGATCCTTTTGTTAACGGGAAGCCAGTGCAGGTCTTTCAGGTGGCCGGAGATTTGGCTTCGGCGCGGGATGTCTAGGATGAGTCGTGCTGAGGCATTCTGAATGCGCTGGAGTCTTTTCTGGAGTTTGGCAGTGGTTCCGGCGTAGAGGGTGTTCCCGTAGTCCAGGAGGCTGGTGACGAGGGCCTGGGTGACCGTCTTCCTTGTTTTGGTGGGGATCCAACGGAAGATCTTACGGAGCGTATGCAGGGTGTTGAAGCACGATGATGAGACGGCGTTCACTTGCTTGGTCATCGTGAGTGAGGAGTCCAGGATGAAGCCCAGGTTGCGTGCGTGGTCCGTTGGTTTGGGTGCGCTGCCCAGGGCAGGGGGCCACCAGGAGTCGTCCCAGGCGGACGGAGAAGGTCCGAGGATGAGGACTTCCGTCTTGTCTGAGTTCAGTTTCAGGCGGCTGTTCTTCATCCACTCGGCGACGTCTTTCATCCCTTCGTGTAGGCTGGTTCTGGCGGTGGCAGGGTCGTTGGTGAGGGAGAGGATCAGCTGGGTGTCGTCGGCGTAGGTGAGGATGTTGAGGTTGTGTTGGCGTGCGATGGCTGCGAGGGGGCTCATGTAGACGTTGAAGAGGATCGGGCTGAGTGATGATCCTTGTGGTACGCCGCAGATGACTTCGGTGGCCTTGGATCTGATCAGGGGGAGGCGGACTCTCTGGGTTCTTCCGGCGAGGAATGAGATGATCCACCCCAGTGCCTTCTCTTGGATTCCGATGTTGCTGAGGCGCTGTATTAGGGTGCGGTGGCAGACGGTGTTGAATGCTGCGGAGAGGTCCAGGAGGATGAGGGCTGCTGTTTCCCCGTTGTTGAGCAGGGATCTGATGTCGTCGGTGGCTGCGATGAGGGCGGTCTCAGTGCTGTGGTTGGCTCGGAAGCCGGACTGCGAGTGGTCGAGGGATCCAGTCGTCTCGAGGAAGGCGGCAAGCTGTCTGTTGACGGTCTTCTCGATGACTTTGGCAGGAAAAGGGAGAAGCGAGATGGGGCGGGGTAAGCAGTCAAAATATCGAAAATAAAATTTCGACCTACACTAATATCGAGTTTTAAATATCGAAGGGACAGAATATCGATGTCAATAATATCTAGGGACAGAATATCGACCCTAAGGTAAGTATTTTTATATCGATGTTAGTAATATCGAAGTTAGTAATATCGGTATCAAATATATCGATGTTACTAATATTGATGTTACTAATATCGATATTTATATTATTGTTATGTATTTTATTATGTATTTAATATGCATGTGTTATATGTTTTTTGTTAAGTGTTTTACTGGTTTAAAAAAATATGTATACAATTTTTATATGTTAATAATGGTTTTTTAAGTCAATTTTGTGTTTTAGTACTGTAGCGGGTTGTGGGTTTATAGGGGAATAGGGTGGGAAGTAATTTAATTATATGAAATTAATTATACATTTTTAGGAATTATAAATTAATTTTAATTAATTTTTGCGTTTAAGTTCTGTAGCGGGTTGTGGGTTTATAGTGGAATAGGGTGGGAAGTAATTTAATTGTAATTAAGTAATAATTTATTTTCATTTATTGGTATTGATATTTATATTATTGTTAATTAAGTATTAATTGGTAATTAATTTTTATTAATTGGTAATTCGTTTTTATTAATTGATTAATTGATAATTATGTTAAGTGTATTATTTTATTATTGGAGTGTGTTGTGCGTTTATAGGGGAATAGTCTTGGAAGTAATTGAAATTTTATTAAGTAATTATTAAATTTGTTGTTGGGTGTTGATAATTAATTATTTGGACATTAATTATTAATTGGTAAATATTTTAAATTATAAAAATTTGGTTATGAAAAATAATTTGTTGTTGATCAATCATTAATTGTGAATTAAATATGAGTAAATATTATGTATTGATATTTCTAATTAATATATTAATAAGAAATTATTAATTGGTAATTAATGTTTCATTATTATTTTGTGGTATAATTTTTGTTAATTGTTCAATATTTTTAATTGGTAATTACTTTTTAATAATTCATATGTTTTTGGTTATGAAAAATATGTTATTGTTTAATATTTATTATTTGGTAATTAATATTTATTAATTATTATTTATTTGCATTTATTATTAATTTATTGTTAATTAATTATGAATTGGTAGTTTTGTTTGTAATCATAATTTATTGGTATTTGTAAATAATTTTGAGTTATTTAATAATTAAATCACAAATTATTTTAAATAATTATTTTATTTATAAGTATGTTATTTTTAACTTCTACGCTGTCCGACACTTTCCCTACTGTTGCACTCTCTGGAGTTGGAATAGTAATTTTTATCCCTACGCTATCCAGCACTTTCTCTACTGTTGCACTCTCTGGAGTTGGAATAGTAATTTTGACCCTTACGCTATCCAACTCTTTCCCTACTGTTGCACTCTGTGGAGTTGGAATAGTAATTTTTACCCCTACGCTATCCAACACTTTCCCTACTGTTGCACTCTCTGGAGTGGGAATAGTAATTTTTACCCCTTCGCTATCCAACATTTTCCCTACTGTTGCACTCTCTGAAGTTGGAATAGTAATTTTTACCCCTACACTATCCAACACTTTCCCTACTGTTGCACTCTCTGGAGTGGGAATAGTAATTTTTATCCCTACGCTATCCAGCACTTTCTGTACTGTTGCACTCTCTGGAGTTGGAATAGTAATTTTGACCCTTACGCTATCCAACACTTTCCCTACTGTTGCACTCTGTGGAGTTGGAATAGTAGTTTTTACCCCTACGCTATCCAACACTTTCCCTACTGTTGCACTCCCTGGAGTGGGAATAGTAATTTTTACCCCTTCGCTATCCAACACTTTCCCTACTGGTGCACTCTCTGGAGTTGGAATAGTAATTTTTACCCCTACGCTATCCAACACTTTCCCTACTGTTGCACTCTCTGGAGTGGGAATAGTAATTTTTACCCCTACGCTATCCAACACTTTCCCTACTGTTGCACTCTCTGGAGTTGGAATAGTAATTTTGACCCCTACGCTATCCAACACTTTCCCTAATGTTGCACTCTCTGGAGTGGGAATAGTAATTTTTACCCCTACGCTATCCAACACTTTCTCTACTGTTGCACTCTCTGGAGTTGGAATAGTAATTTTTACCCCTACGCTATCCAACACTTTCCCTATTGTTGCACTCTCTGGAGTTGGAATAGTAATTTTGACCCTTACGCTATCCAACACTTTCCCTACTGTTGCACTCTGTGGAGTTGGAATAGTAGTTTTTACCCCTACGCTATCCAACACTTTCCCTACTGTTGCACTCCCTGGAGTGGGAATAGTAATTTTTACCCCTTCGCTATCCAACACTTTCCCTACTGGTGCACTCTCTGGAGTTGGAATAGTAATTTTTACCCCTACGCTATCCAACACTTTCCCTACTGTTGCACTCTCTGGAGTGGGAATAGTAATTTTTACCCCTACGCTATCCAACACTTTCCCTACTGTTGCACTCTCTGGAGTTGGAATAGTAATTTTGACCCCTACGCTATCCAACACTTTCCCTAATGTTGCACTCTCTGGAGTGGGAATAGTAATTTTTACCCCTACGCTATCCAACACTTTCTCTACTGTTGCACTCTCTGGAGTTGGAATAGTAATTTTTACCCCTACGCTATCCAACACTTTCCCTATTGTTGCACTGTCTGGAGTGGGAATTGTAATTTTTACCCCTACGCTATCCAACACTTTCCCTACTGTTGCACTCTCTGGAGTTGGAATAGTAATTTTGACTCCTACGCTATCCAACACTTTCCCTAATGTTGCACTCTCTGGAGTGGGAATAGTAATTTTTACCCCTCCGCTATCCAACACTTTCCCTATTGTTGCACTGTCTTGAGTGGGAATTGTAATTTTTACCCCTACGCTATCCAACACTTTCCCTACTGTTGCACTCTCTGGAGTTGGAATATTAATTTTTACCCCTACGCTATCCAACACTTTCCCTAATGTTGCACTCTCTGGAGAGGGAATAGTCATTTTTACCCCTACGCTATCCAACACTTTCTCTACTGTTGCACTCTCTGGAGTTGGAATAATAATTTTTACCCCTACGCTATCCAACATTTTCCTTACTGTTGTTTTTTTTGGAGCTGGAGTAGTAGTTTTATTGTCTGTGCTATTTAATATTTTTTGTATTATTTTAGCTAATGTAATATATAATTAATTTTAAGAATATTCAAATTAAATGTAATTTTTTTAATGTGTATATATAATTATTTAATTTTTATTCATGTTATTGTTTTATGTGTATGATGTATTTGTGATTTATAATAATTTTTAATAACTTATAAGTTATTAAAACAATTATTAAAACAGATTAAGTAAGTATATATTATATATTATATGTATATGTTTAGTTAATGTTTTATTAAATTATATATATTTTTTATTAATTTTAAACATTATAAAATATATTTGATTATGTTTATTTTATTTATAAGTATTATTTGGTTTATGTAAAATATTGTGTTTTAACTAAAAAATATCCTATATTTTTAAAAACGATATTTTTGACATTCTATATTTTATTTTCGATATTTTTGTACTTACCATGTTGTAGATAGGATGTCGATATTCTTGACATCGATATTTTTGCTCCGATATTTATGTAGGTCGATTTTTTGACCTTCGATATTTTGTCAGTGATCCATGGGGCGGAAGTTCTTGAGGTCGGTGGGGTCCGCTGTTGGTTTCTTCAGGAGGGCGCTGAGCTCGGCGTGCTTCCAACTCTCCGGGAAGGTGGCGGTGTTGAAGGAGGCGTTGATGATGTCCCAGAGTTGGGGTGTGATGATGGAGTCGGCTTTGTTGAAGACGTGGTGGGGGCAGGGGTCGGTTGGGGATCCGGAGTGGATGGTGTTCATCGTGCGGGTGGTGTCTTCGGTGCTGACCTGGGTCCAGGCGGAGAGTGTGGTGGTGGGGGGTGCAGGTTCGGTGGCTGGGTGCGTGGTTGGTGCACCGAAGCTGTTGTGTATTTCGGCGATCTTGCTGTGGAAGAACGAGGCGAGTGAGTCGCAGAGGTCTTGCGAGGGAGTGATGTCCTTGTTTCCGGCGATGGGGTAGGAGAGCTCTTTGACGATGCTGAAGAGTTCTTTGCTGTTGTGGGCGTTGGTGTCCAGTCGTTCTTTGAATTCTGTCTTCTTGGTGGTGCGAATCAGCTGGTGGTGTTCGCGGGTGGTGTGTTTGAGGGCAGTCATGTTGTCAGTGGTCTGGTCGAGGCGCCAGGCTTTCTCGAGGGTGCGGCAGTTCTTCTTGGAGTTCTTCAGTTCGTCGGTGAACCAGGAGGCTATTTTGCTGCCGTGTCTGCTCAGGGGGATCTTTAGTGGTGCGAGGACGTCTGCGCAGTTGGTGATCCACTGGGTGAGGTTGCTGGCTGCTTCGTTGGGGTCCGTTGTGCTGGCGGGAGGGTTCTGGCTGAGGGAGGTGGTGAGCTGGTCGGCGGTGATCTTGTTCCAGTTCCTGCGGGGAACCTGATGCGGGTGGTGGTGGGTCGTGGGTTTTCTAAAGCTGAAGTGGACGCAGCTGTGGTCAGTCCAATGAAGTCCGGTGGAGTGGCTGAAGGAGATGTGCTTGCTGGAGGAGAAGACTGGGTATACGTGTCCTTGACTTGTGGCTCACTGTTGTCCTGCTCCCAGGCTCACGCATATGGCGTGGTGATGGCAGCAGACTTGTGTTGTAGTGATCACAGCATGCTCAGGTCCTGCCACCTGCGTCGCAGAAGTGGAACCTACTGGCGCCCTCGTGTGAATCTCCTCTGCTAAAGAGGGACCCACAACCCTAGCCCAGAGATTGCGAAGATGTATTGTGAGCAGGAACGGAGTTACACACTGCATGAGTAAACTAGACACACAGGCCTGTGGGGTCCATTCTGGAAACCCCTGGCCTCGTTATGTGCACTACATGAGGTGGGGTGCTTTCACAAAGTGTGAAAGTGTTTTCCTGACAGTCCTGGGGTTGAAGGGAGGGAACCCAGACCCAGACATGTAAGTGAGCGAAAAGGACACTGACTCCCTGGGGATACGTCTTCCTGTACCTGCCATTTGGGGGATGGTACCAGGGAAGGGTGGCACTGCAATTTCTGTTGCTTCTGTTGTTGTTGTTAATTCCAGAATAGAATTGTTATGGGTTACAGGTGGCCAGATGGCTGTTGTAGAGCAAGTTCCTGTTATTTACAGTAAATATATAGAATGAAATCTCTGTATTTGTAGTTAAATACTACAGGTGAGAACGGTCGTTTAAATGGGTGTTGGAAGCCGGAGTCCCAGTCCTGCACTCCTGTCACCAAATGCGAGACCCGGGATGTGAGGAGGTGGCCTGGCATATGCTGTCCACTAGTTCTAGTGGGCACCTTGTGTCAGTCCAAACAGCCCCTTATGGTGATAGGCTAAAGACAACCTTTATTGAAAGCTATCCTAGTGGTAGCTATGGAGAGCAGCCTTCAGGCTAAGTCTTGAAGGAATGTAAAGCAGCTTGTTTTACCAGTCTATAATCTCTTGAATGACCAAATGAAAGGACAACCACACCAGGTATATATTTAAAATATGTGTTTATTACTAAACACGCTCTACTAACCTCTTTATGAGACTAGAGCACAAGATACACAATATTAAAGCACTAGAACGACAGTAAATAGCACAATACACAGTGGGCTCCAGGTGGAGACCAAACCATATATTAAGAAAGTGGTATAACAACCATGACTTGACTAGACACAGTGCCTAGAGCACGTAGAATCGCTGGGACCACAAAGAACCACCCAAGGTAGTGCCACAGGGGACCCACGGGGACGCGTGCAGTGTCAGAAGACAGCCGCGAGCTACGTACAATCCTATGGGAAAGTCACGGTTGGAATTTTAAAGATTAAGGACACTTAGGAGAGGACTTTGAGCAAACCCTTCCAAACTTAGAAGGTTCTAAGGCCAGCACCCATGTGAGCACCGGAGTACTCGTGTTACCTAACCCAGGGAAGCCGGGTGCATAGGTGTCAAATGGTGTCGGGAATCTTCGTTGTTTTCAATGGTGTGATGCTGCAAAGTACTGCTGCCGTGAAGAGGAAAAGTGTCTGGTGTGAGCCAAGCCTGGATCGTAGCTGGGAAGAACCTGAAAGCAGAGGGGACCAAGTCTGGGTCACTTCAGGGTGACCAGGGGCTCAGTAGATGAATGCCCACCGATGTCAGGTGTTTCAGGTGAGATGGGGTGAAGCTGCAGCCACGGGGACCAGCAGATGTCGACAATGACCAAAGTCCACAGGCGAGCTGTCCCATGAAGGATGTCGAGTGCTGGGGGGTTAGTGTCTGGATTGGAGACCAACAAGCATTGGCAACTGCAACCCACACGGTCAGAGAAAAGATGCTTCAGTGTGGTCCAGCAAGGTCCTGGGGACTCCCCAAGCAATGGAGAGCCAGGGCACGTCTGAAGCAAGCAGGTGAGCCCACTGAAAGTTAAAGTACCCTTCTCAGGGATCCACAGGTTGATGGACCAGGGATCGCAAAGGTTTCTCGAGAGGAAACACAAACTACCTGCCCACGGAACACTCGTGGAGTGTAGGCCAGTAATCTTCGGTGGAATCACTGCTCGGGGACGGGACTACAAGTAGCTCAAAGCACAGCCTCAGGGATTGCCATAAAGCATATGCTGCTGCAAATGTGCACAGTGTCCAGGGGTTAGGGTTGCATGGTTCCCACGAGGGCTGTGGGTCTCAGGTTTTCTGAGAGCACTGGTCGGCCTCGGGGAAGCTTAGGAACTCACCTCCTATGTTGCAAAATCTTCAGAGTCCTTCAGGAGCTGCGTAGATGCAAACCTGTCAGATGCGTCTTTGGTGCCTGCCTAGCAGGGGAGTAACTCCTTTACTTCAAGGGAGATTCTTCGGTCATCCAACGAAGTATAGATAGTTTAAGTACTTGGTTTCTGTAGCAGAGTTTCATCCAGGTAAATCTAAAGTCCTGTAGTCAGGGGTTCCTACTTTATACCCAAGAAAAGAGTGGGACAAACTCTGGGGACCCGCCTATGGGAGGGTCAGGACAGAGGGGTGGCTACACCCATGTCCTTTGTCCAGTTTTGCGCCAGAGTAGGGGCTGAGTGCCCCTGCAACCGGTTTGAGCTGGACTATGCACAGGGACACCAAATGTGCCCCCAGGGCAGACATCAAAGCACTCTCAGAGTGCACCCACCCAGCCCCAATAAACTAAAGCCTGTCTGGGAGGTGGTCACACCTCCCTGTGACAGGAAACCTATTGTCCAGTCATTCCCTGCCGGAGTTTCATCCAGCAGCAGGAGGGCAGACTCGTGTCTGTGGCTGGCAGCATCCATTTTGTGATGCCAGGGTCTGTAAAGCTGATACCGGGTGTACCGGTGCTGTCATATTTCCCCCTCTGGTAGGGTCGATTCATACCTTCCACACCAGTTACTGGTGTGGAAGTATGATTCCAAGGTGTTTGACACCAAACCCAACATGTTTCCATGCAGCCATTAGCATTTACCGCAAGGCTATAATGCACTTAAGAGTATATGGTTTGGCTGCATCACAAACAACCCCAGAATAGAGGTTCCGAAGGCTGCAGAGGGGCTCTGCTCATGCAGGTGCACCCTCTCACATACAACCCAGCACCCTGCCTTCAGGATTGATAAGGCCTGCCATAGGGGCGACTGATAGGTTTATATATGCAGTGATGTGGAGTAGATATAGTGAACCTATATCTAAGTAAGGGGTGCATACACCACCTTACACAGGCTGCTGTAGCAGACCTGTTGTGTCATTTTGAATGGTCTCCCAGGGGTGGCACAATACATGCTGCAGCCCCTGAGAGGCCTCTGGGGTACCTATGCCATAGGTACATAGTATACCATATACTAGGGACTTATAAGGGTACCCCAGAATCCAATCTGGAGTGTACCTAAAGTACATCTACAACAAATTAAGGGAGAAAGCAGATAGACTGGGGTCCTCATTAGCATGATCCCAGTCAAACTAAGTTGAAAACCAGCAAAACACCAGGCTAGAAGTTGGGGTAACTATGCAGTCAGATTCCTCCTTCCTACACGGGACTCCTCACTTAACATTAGGCCAAGTAAGGACATCGTTTGAGATAGCCCTGCTCACCCCCTTAGTAGTTTGGCACGAGCAGCCAGGCCTATCTCCAAGGCACGAGTGTACAGTATGTGCAACCACACTCACAGCAACCCACTGGTGACACCACAAATGGACTCCACACAAGTTTGATAAAACAAGTACAAACTTTATATAAAAAGATATACGATCAGACCACACGATACAAAAGCCAGCATATGATAAAGGGTAATATTCCTTCCGGCTGGCTTGTAGGTTCAAATCCCAACCACCGCTTTCAAAATACTATGCTGGTCGTAATGCTAGAATCACACACGTTGCAATGGACAATCAATAGTGCACTGGGTAACGATACAATCCTGTGCTGGGCAAAGGAGAAATAATACAATGCATAACGATACACCCCGGTACCTTACAAGGGGAGAAATAATGCAATGCGTACCGCTACAATCATGTACTGTGCAATGAAGGAATAATGCAATGCGTACCGCTACAATCATGTACTGTGTAATGAAGGAATAATGCAACGCGTGCCGCTACAATCATGTACTGTGCAATGAAGGAATAATGCAATGCGTCACACCCCAATCACTTACTTTGCAAAGAAGGAATAATGCAATGCGGGCTGCTACAATCATGTACTTTGCAATGGAGAAATAATGCAATGCGTAGCGCTACAATCGTGTACTTTGTTATGCAGAAATAATGTCAGGCGTCATAAGACAGTCCGGCAGTTCGTTAGCAGCAATATTGGCAATTGGTATTACGACAATCAGCCTCTTCGATAACAGTTGCCCCCCCACATGTATCAACAATGACATAAAGTACAGCTTCTCACTCTGGCCCCATTACTGCCACTCCGTTGGTCAGTACAGGCCACAATCTGAGCTGAACCAAAGGCTCACATCGAAGAAGGACTGAGAGGCCGAGAGAGTGTCCCACGGAGCCCGCACCCACCCAGGTAGTGAGCCACGTTACCTGGGGGCGCGACCCCACTCTCTTCTCCTCCTTCAGAGAACTGGGCCTTCCATGCAGAACTTTCTCAATGGGCCTCAGTGGCTCAGCCTGGCAGCTCAGCTCCTCCAAGGCAGCCGGTACGGGCCACGACTGTTAGGAAGGTCTCAGGTGGCCGCAGGGCACACGTACCCCACACCTCTGAGATTACATACTCCGGGTGCACGTTCACCACAACATCCTCCGGTTCTCCTCTGGCACGAAGCCACACAAACAATGCTGATGGGACTTCATGTCGACTTCGAGTGCACGTTCACCAGGCACTCCTTCCTGCAGTCTCAGATGGCACCAAGACAAGCACACCGCGCTGCAGAGACTCACTTTCTTCTGGTGCAGCCAATCACCTCCACAGTCCCAGGTTGCATCAAAGCACGCACACTGCTTCACTGACACTTACTCCAACTCTGGTGCCCCGCTATCCAGGCACTCTTCACCAACGCCTTCAGCCATACCCCGACATGCTCACTGTGTCCAAGCCTCACTTCTCCTCCGATGCACTCGATGACCAGGCGTTCTTCACCAGCGCCTCTGGTGCACCCTGATATGCACCCTGAGCGTCCAAGACTCACTCCACTTCCGATGCACATGTTGAACAGGTGCTCCTCACCAATGCCTCCTGTGCACCACGACATGCACCCTTCACCTCCGATGCACACGCTGACCAGGCGCTCTTCACCAATGGCTGCGGTGCACCACAACACACACCCTGCGCGTCCGAGTCTCACTTCACCTCTGATGCACACACTGACCAGGTGGTCTTCACCAAAGCCTGCGGTGCACCACGACACGCATCCAGCGCGTCCGAAACTCAGTTCACCTTCGATGCACACGTTGACTAGGTGCTCTTCACCAATGCCTCCTGTGCAGCATGACACGCACCCAGCGCATCTGAGTCTCACTACTCCTCAGTGTGTCCAAGATCACAGGGCACACCTTCCGAGGGTCTCAAGCTGCCACAACACGTGCCCACCACATCCCTTGAAACTTCTGCTGAAACTTTTATGTTCCTGTGTTTCCAAACAGGGAGCCAGCTCACCTCGGGCCCTTGGTGTAACAAGACACAGCACAAAGCCCAGTCTTCTTCAAGCAGGGGGACCCAGCGCACAAAGCACAGTCCCAACAGCCTCTTCCTTGGTAAAACAGCAAACTGCAGACCAGCCACAGATCACGAAGCAAGGGTCGGTCCTTCCTGGGAGTCTCTTCAGTTGTTCCTTCCCTAGCAGAGGTTCCTCTTGACCACGAAATGGGTCCAAGAATTTTCAGTCTCAATCCATTTCTATTTCAACGTTCAGGGGTCTCAGCTCTCATAGTTATACCCCTTCATGTCTTTGAAGTTCTTTGTGCTCAGGGGTCCCTCACCTCTGCCTAAATCAGTTCTGGGTGTCTCCCTCCCAGTGTCACCTTTCTCCCTTTGATACTGGGGGTCTGGATCCTTAATCACTCTGCAGGAGACGGGTCAATTGTTTTATAGCCGCAACCCAGGCCTCTTCACCTCCCGGGCTTCTCCTCCGCCTACTCTCCAGATACAGGTCAGCCTGGTGCCATCTCAACCCCTCCCTGGGTCAAGACCTCCCCCAGCTCCTCTCACCTCTCAGATCCAGACAGTCAATCCACATACAGCAGAGACACACAGAAATGCCTAAAGCACAAAACTCAGCCACTTTCTAAAAGAGTGGTTTCTGAACACACAGTGACACAACCACTTTCATAGAAAGATGTGTTATGACACTGTGAGTTCATACATGCTAAACTTCACCTCTCCATTATAAACTGAGAGGAAACTAGGCTAACAAACACAACACCCAGCCTCCCCCATTCTGTCCTATGGGCAGGATGGCCTTTCATCAGTGAAACATGAAATGGAGTGTTTTTCACTCTCAGGACATATCACACACCTCAGTATATGTCCTGCCTTTTGCTTACACTGCACCCTGCCCAGGGGTTACCCGGGACCTACCACAGGGGTGCCCACTCTGTACGCAAAAGGGAAAGTCAGGCCTGACAAGTGGTTGCACTTGTCAGGACAACATGCTAACGTAGCAAACTGTGCGCAGGCCCTACACTGCAGGCCTGAGTTCCCTTCTCCATACACCTTTGCATTACTAGCCCTGGCACACACAGTGCACATAACTAGGGACTTTACTAGTAAGGCAAACATACCAATCATGGCCAACCAATTACCATTACACTTTACACAGGGAACACTGGTACTTTGACACTGATCAGCAGTGGCAAAGTACCCAGAGCATCTAAATTTGCAACTCTATGTTAGGAAAACGGTCTAGGGTGAAAGCAAAAAGTTTAGGGAACTTTAGCCAAAAAGTTGAAGTCCTAAAAGGGGGTTCAGCTCTTTGTCTTTCTTTCCAATCAGTGTCAGGTGTAGATGTTGAAAGTTGTGTGTGCAAATTGCTCACACCTCTTCCAGCCTCTATTGTGGGCTCTCCAGCTTAGAGGCAACACTGCATCATTCAAGAAAAAGATTGAGGTTATATTTATGGCATTAGTGGTGCAGGGGAAGCGCAGCGAGTCACCGTGCTGCGCTGCATCACAGGGAAAGGGCAGCAATGCCTGTATTTATCCAATATGGTGCATTCCTGTCCTTTCCCCCTGTACTGGCACCATTTTGGAAAACTAGTGCCGACGCAGGCACCCTTGCACCATGGTGCACGTGTGCCTGTGCTGTGTGCAGGAAGGTTTTTATGCAGGAAGGGGCAACTTCCTGCACAAAGCAATCCTTAGAGGCTTTTTCCTCTCTCGATGTGTGCTGCAGAATGGAGCACGTGTAGGAAAAGGACAATATTTTCCCGCCGGTTCTCCCGCCCAAAGTGGGGACCAGAACCAGTGGGGACCAATTGCTGGAAGCAGCAAGTGGCCTGGGGAAGCTCACAAAGGCGGCAAGCCTTTGAAGCTTCCCCTTCGTGAACCCTGCCCATCCTGGGGAAGGAGGCTTAGCACCTCGTCCCAGGATGTGCATTGTTTCAGGCCCCAGAGAGCAGCAGCTCTCAACCCGGGGTCCAGAAACATGTCTGGTGGTGGCAGCTGAAAGCAGCCACTCAGCCTGGACACTAGGGTTATGCCATTTTTCAGGGGGCATCTCAAAGATGCACTCTGAGTGCATTTTTCATTACAACCCACACTGGCGTCAATGTGGGTTTAATGTGCTGAGAAGTTTGATACCAAACTTCTCAGTTTTAGTAAAGCCATTATGGTACTCTGGAGTTCGTAATAACAAACTCTCAGCACCATATACTCTTAATGGCAGCACTGCACTTACAGCGTCTAAGAATTGGCTTAGATACTGTAGGGGTACAGGGCTCATGTACCTGTACCCTCACCACTGGTATAGAGCTCCCAGCTAGAGGGGTGTTTGATCAATGGCAGGGCAGTGGGTTGTGGGCATGGCACACAGGGATGTGTGCCATGTCGACTCTTCACTTTGTTCTGCAACAAAACACGCAGCCTGCAAAGGCAGAGTGTGAGTGTAAAGGTACAGGGCCTCTAAGGGTGGCACAATAAGTGCTTCAGCCCTTAGAAGCCTTCCCTGGTCACAGTGCCCTGGGTACCTGTGGTACCATTTACCAGGGAGTGACCTGTGGCCAGAGATGCCAATTGAGGTTAGTTTTCAATGCAGTTTTAGGGAAAGAGAGTGTGCCCTGGGTACCTGATTGGCAGGAGCCCAGGGCACACTCAGTCAAAGCACATCAGTAGTTCAACAAAAAGTGGGGGATCCATGCAGAAAGAGGGCGCTATCTCACACATATTCCCAGGTGTACCAGTTCCAGTAAATCTGAATATGTGTAAAAAACCATGGGAGTTGTTTCTGATGAGAATGTACGAAAGAATTCGTTTTTGTCAGTCTAACAAAAAGAATGAGCCACTTATGATGTTTTCAGCTGATTTGACTCCTGTAATTCTTGCTGCCAAATGTGCTGTCTTTTTGAAATCATGTTTTGTGAAATACATCACGGCTAAAAAAAAACTCCGCTGCACATGATGACTTCCCCCACAATCTAGGACAAGTGCAAAAGTAGAGAGTTAATCACTGCAATGAATAGGATTGGTGAATCAACGAGCTATAATGACATATTATGGAGCAGGAACTTGTTCGCAGCTCATGCTGTAAAATCTTGTAAATCCGACGGCACACCACTTCCAAGTCACTTCACCAGGAAAGGATTTACAACTGCAGCTCTTGATAATCTGGATTTTGAAGACCGCTCTTCTTTGTCTGGAACATCGAGCACACCTGATACCGTCAGGGTGCTTTCTCAAGACTGTACCACTGAAGTAGCTTCTAGAAAACAAGCTGTGTCAGCTACAAGCAGAAACAAACAAAGCTGCAAACGTGTAACCTAACTGCCTTGGTAATGTGTGAAAAATAACTGCAAGCCATCAACACTTCCCGGTCTACCAGAAAGTTTCAAAGAAGCTGAGGACATGGATCTTCCTCTACCTGATGCTGCGGTCCGCAAAGTTGAGTTTACTGAATTTGACATATCATATCGCTTACTCAATGAGGACTGAAGGATAAAGAAAAGCCACTTCCTCCGTGGGTTGAAATTCATGCTCTGATCTCCCAGAATACCGTCCCGCTGAAGAAGGTCGGCTTTTTACCAGTAATACCATCTCAGTCGCAAACAGTATACACAGCTCTAAAAAAATTCCAAACTGTGCCTGCTCATCTTGAAGACCAGTCTATCCTGCCAATTTCAGCGATTAATGTTTTTCTTGTATTGTAGCCGACATTTTTATGAGTAATCCAGTAGAATTTGAAGATCTTTATCCAATTATGGGCGTCTTCCACATGACAAAAGGAGCTTGCAGGAAGTTATCTCAGTGGAGGTGGCATAGACGATGCACTTATTGAGGTTGAAATATCTGGAAGCAAAACTGCCCAGTCAGTATTTAGTGAAACTCATAATGTTCATTTGTTACAAGGTTTGGTCATCATATCTGAGGCTAAAGAAAATTTTTGTTTGGAATGCTTTCTGGAACAAGGATGACAAATTAGGTTTTGCATATCTTATCTCAGAAGTGAACAAGGCACAGGGCGCACTTCATTCAAAAGACATAATGCAAAGCCGGGCAATGCTCGATGCACTCAGTTCAAAATCATAAAGCCTGAAAACCAAGTTCGTAGAGTTTGTCAATTAATGTGAAGACAAATAAGAACGTTGGGGAAATGTTTTACACATGATAGCTCTAGTGAAAACTTGGTTCATACTGATTGGGAAGGTGATTGGGATCTGCACGTGACGACTGTGGAGGCACTTCTCACTGTGTTTCATGAATTCGATTCCATAAATTACCTAAGATATGAGTCTTGGCATTTGGGAAGAGGGAAGAAGCTAGAGGTGGAAAAACCATACCTCTACACAAAATTCATCCAAAGACATTTTTTGAGAAAATACCACATTTTGTGGTGAAAGAGAGAGCGGAAAGGTTCAATGCCGTTGCTCCAGATATGAAACTGGAACAGATGATCCAGAGATCACCGAAAAGCTCCAGGGGAATTGCTGGCCAGAGACTAAAAGTGAATATGTTGCTAAATAGTAGATAGTTTACCATGAAGTGTTTCAATTTGCAGTGTTTTCAGAGAGATGGCAAATTCAAAATGAATGTACCATCCTGAAACTGTTCCTCATCACAAAATTGTGGGAAAGCGAGGGGAACAATTTAATAAACTTGTTGATAGCCATCTTCATTTCATGCAGCAGCAAGGAACCCCCTTGGAAATGAGTGAGCCTGTGCAACTACACAACTTCGTGACCAAACAATGTGGCTAACGATATAAAGACATGTCTATTAGATGTCCAGGAACATGGATTGAAACTATATGCAGAATTGCGTTAAAAGAGAAAAAGCTGTTTGACTTAATCACTAAAGCTAAAAAAACTACTTTTGCAAGCACATAAAGAGATGGATGTAACAAAAGAAAGGGGTGAATTTATCAAGGACATTCTGCCGCATGATCTTGTTCCAACAAATGCATTATTTGAAGGAGGTGCTGTAACCAAACCAGTGAAGCACAAACTGGCACAAGAGCTCGAAAAAGACTTTCACATGAAGAATTTCAATTAGAAAAGGAGCCTTCGTTGAAAACTGCTGTTGTTGTGGACTATATGTCACAATTGTGAATGGCCAAGATTTAATCCATGCAAAACTTTAGAGAGGTCTTTCAGACAGTTCTACAGATCTCATAGTCAGTGTGCATCTTGCAAGAACTGCACATGGGCTTTGACAGTTATCCTGAACTATCTGTCAAAGAATATGAGAGAATCAGACAAATGTCTATGAGTGGAACAACTGACCACACCTGCATCAAAGATTCAACACCTACACTTGTGCTGTGAGTAGGTGGTCTGATATATGCTGTCCACTAGTACTAGTGGGCACCTTGTATCAGTCCAAACAACCCCTTATGGTGATTGGTAAAAGACAACCTTTATTGAAAGCTATCCTAGTGGTAGCTATGGAGAGCAGCCTTCAGGCTAAGTCTTGAAGGAATGCAAAGCAGCTTGTTTTACCAGTCTATAATCTCTTGAATGATCAAATGAAGAGACAACCACACCAGGTATATATTTAAAATATATGTATTTAAGATAAAACACACCCCTCTAGTCTCTTTATGAGACTGGAGGTCGATGTACTTTCTTTACAAGTTAGCAATTATCAGTAATAGCACAAATACACATTTGGGCCCTAGGGGCGTACCAAACCATATACCAAAAAAGTGGTATAGGAACCACGACTGAGCTAGACACAAGGGGAAGACCTTGAGGCAAGATGGCGGCCGAGGGTTCGGCCGTGTGAGCTGGCGCCTCTCCTTTGGCTCAATCACCCTTATAATTTGTTTTCTGAAAGACTGAGATTCCCCTTACCTTTCCCTAAACTGGGGAAAGTAATGGCATGCTAAGGCTGAACCTCCGTTGTACACCGGAATCCGGACCATGTAGTGTCTTCTGGCGTCCTGCCGCTTCGTATTTGGCGGTGTTTCGGTACTCTGCTCTCGCTCCTGGTGTGTCTGCCCGCGGGAGGTACTGGCCTGGAAGTGTGGCTCCGAAGGCGAAGACGGCCGCGGCGGCCGCAACAAGGGCGCGATCCGCAGCAGCGGCTGCTGTTTCTACTTCTGGCAATAATCCCGGGGTCCCGATCAGTGCGGGAGGCCCGCCGAACGTGGTGCGGAGCAGCAGAAATGCCGCTACGGAAGGAGGCACTATCCGCAATGGTTCTTACTCTAAAGGAGCCGGCAAGGGTAAACATACAGTGCCGGCTCTTTTCAAAAATTTAACTTCAAAGACTAAGCCTCCCTTCGAGCATGGAACAGCTGAGGCAGCCGGGGCAGCTGAACAAGTATCGGCAGAACCGCAAGTATTGGGGCACTTATCTTAAATTTTATCTGGTTCCCCCTCGGTGGATAACACCTTTATAGGTCAAGAGGATTCAGTGGCAGAGCAACAGGGGGTAAATGACAATGTTATAAATAAAGATGCAATAGGAAATGGCCATCTGGTTTAAACATTTCAGTGAATGGAACTATGGGTGATGTAGTGCAGAGTATTGAGAACTCCTCAAGCTCTGGGCTCTCTCTCCCTACCTCCGATGTTCTGGCCTTAAAGGCAATTAACCCTCCAACTCGCTACGTTTCTGATGGCAATGAATCTTGCAAGGAGCCTGAGGGGGATAAATTATTTTCTTTATCGGAGCATACTGGCTCTTCGCTGGATGAAGAGGACGAGCATGACCCTGAATGGACTGATGATGGCAGCGAAGCTGGAGATTGGCGGCTGAATGAGGCTCTCAACGAGGAGCTAACCTCTTGCCGCCTTGGCACGGTACGTAAAATAAATGGGCCAAGCTCTCTGGATCCTGAAGCTTCTGTACTAGCGCCCGGCCACAGACCTTTTATGCAGCACGGTCCAGGCGGTGGCAGAGTGCCTGGCTCCTCAATCTCCTTCAATCAGCCTGATCTGCCTTTGGGAGAAATTACACTCGCGTTAATCTATCAGTCGATGATGGTGCATCGGGAGGAGGCAAGGCAGGAAAATATTCGCACCCAGGGGGTCTGTCGAAGAGTTCAGAATTCTATTCGCAGAGTTGCCAAAACTTGTACTGACATTGCTACTAGAATTGAAATGGCCGAGGAGAGGATTTCAAATCGAGAGGATGCCTTAGCAGCACAGAAGTGTGTAACGGATTTGATGGGTGCTCAGAAAGACGACATTCTCTGGAAATTAACTGACTTATAAAATCGAGCCAGAAGAAATAACCTCAGGTTCCTAGGAGTACCTGAGGGCCGGGAAGGCGGAGATACTAAGCAATTCGTTGTTGAATTGTTTTCTGAGGCCTTCCCGGAAGTAAAGGAGTGAGATTGGCAGCTGGAGGTGCTGCGTGCCCATCGTTCTCCGTTAAAACTGCGGCAAAAGTCTGGAATTTCTGGGGACAAACCTCGTGCAATATTGATATGCCTCAATAACTGTCTGGCAAGAGAGAAGATTTATGATCTAGCGAGGCCTGATAGAAAGAGGAGGGGGAAAGATTGCGATTTTTTTGTGCGGCCGGATTTTTGGCCCACTACAGTAGAGCGGAGGTGGCAGCTCCGACAGCTGATATCCCTTTTTCAGGCAAAGGGCGCACAAGCTTTTCTGCTTTTCCCGTCCAAACTGAAAATTATTTATCAGGGGCAGACAAGATTTTGCCTGTCTGAAATTCAGGCTAAGGAATATCTGGGCACCACATAGTTACGGTTCACCTCTGGTGCTCTCTCTCTGCTTTTTTGGGGAGGTGTCTCAGCCTAATAGTCTTATGAGAGTCTGGGGGCCGGAGTGACGATAGACAAGTGTGACTCACCTGGGTGTATATCTTGGGTTTTCCACCAAGAAAAAGGGTGAAAGAAACATCAATACTGTCTCTTTTCATTATGGGACATGAACGCATGTGAGGGTAATTGTCTCCAGTCCCGACTTAATATTATCACTGAGGGGTGAGGGAAGTCAGGGGAGAATGTCCAACAAGCTCTCATCACTAGGACTTAGGTCCTGTTGCCATATAAGGGTGTTGTTAGGGGTGGGTGGGTGAAGGGGGAGGGTTGTATTGGGGGGTTGGGAATGGGAGGGGGGCTCGAGGGGGGTTATGGGCACATTGGTACTGGAAAGATGCTGTAGTGATGGCTTCAGTTTTCGATATATGTCTTTGTATATTGGTTATTTTGTCTGTAAATTTGGAAAAAGTGCAGTTCAGGTGGAAACGTTACTTTAGACTCCATGGGGCAGGATAGACTTATTTTTAGTTCATGGTACATATGCGGTCTTAACGATTCTAAAAAACGAGCGTTATTTTCCAAAATTGTGCATGCTGTGCATGTCGATGTATTATGTATACAGGAGACACACATACCCTGGGGGAGGCGTGATTGTTTGAAGTTGCCAGGGTTCGATTTAATAGCGTCCTCCAAACAGACTTCTATGATCAGAGGAGTGGCTATTCTTATGAAGCGCGGGATAGGGGTCAGTAAAAAATCTCGAGAGGACAAAATGGGCAGATGGATTATAGCTGAGATCTTAGTAGGTCAAAGATCACTAACCATCTGCACAATTTATGGCTCCAACGGTGATGATCCGGAAGTATTTTAATTTCTAAATGTAGAATTAGCTACTTGGCCCTATCCACTTTTTATCAGTGGGGATCTGAATATTAATTTACTTAGTGACTTTAATTTGGCAGCTGATCGTAATTATAGTGGCAGGAAACCTAAAGTGTTCAAGGCAATTCAGGCCTTAGCACGAGAGCATGGGGTGACGGACCTGTGGCATCAACACAATAAAATGGATGATGGGTACACATATTATTCAGCCCCTCATAATAAATTGGTCAGGCTTGACTATTTTCTTGTTTCAGATCAGCTTGCTGAAGTTTCTTCTATCCATGCCTCTCCTAGGATCTTATCTGATCATAATTCATTAATTGTTGAATGCTCTTGCCCCGAAATAGGAAGCCTCCCAGGCAGTGGTCTTTCGAAAGGAAGCTTCTGCTTGATGAGGCTTACCAGGCACACATAAGAAAATGGCTAACAGAATTCCTTAATATCAACAGGGTGGTGTGAGACGCCTTAAAGGCCGCAGTTCGTGGAGAGACTAAAAGCTCCTCTTCATTCCGGTGGAAGCAAGGGCAAGCGCAATTTAAGGGTCGTTTGGAGGAGCTTAGATTAGCAGAATCAGAACTAGCCTCTATAATTAAGAATGCTTGTGATGTAGAGCACTCCCAGCAGGCTGTCGCTATAATAAAATTTAAACTTTTGGAGTCTTTTGGCCTGGACCTGGCTGCTAAGTACCTTCAATATCATACGATGATGTTTGAATTTGGTGAAAATTCTGGAAGGGTACTGGCGAAGAGGCTCCATCAGAAAAGTGTACAGAGTCGTGTCACGAGAATTCAGGAAGAAAACGGTACGGTTCAGGATACCCAGGAAGGAGTGAATGGAGTATTTCAAGAATATTATGCAGAGCTCTATTCGGAAGATATTGAGAGTGCTCAGGTAGAGGCAGCGATTGAGGCCTTCTTATTGGGCCAAGACACTATGAAGATATCATCAGAACAGAATGAAATATTATCGGCCCCTATTTCATGGGAGGAGGTGGTGCTAGCGGTCAAAGCTTTGGCCAATGGCAAGGCCACAGGCCCAGACGCGGTGCCCTTTGAGTTCTATAAGATTTTCTTAGCAGAGATTCGGCACGATCTCCTTGCTGTCTTTAGTGCTGCTCAGAAAGGTACGGTTCCTGACTCATGGCGGCGGACTACGATTGTCCTGTTTAAAAAAAAAGGAAAGCCAGAGTTGAGCCCGTCATCTTTTCGGCCAATTTCCCTTATTAACAGTGATTCCAAAATATTTTCTAAAATATTAGCCTCTAGACTTGTCGAGGTAATAGTCCCATTAGTATCTCTGCGGCAACATGGATTTATTCCAGGCCGTGACACAGCAGACCATGTTCGGCGTATTATTGCCTTATTGGATTGGGCCCAGGCCACGGCCTCTCCCCTCGGGGTGATCCTGTCGGACGCTGAGAAGGCGTTCGACAGGGTCTCCTGGGGGTTCTTGTGGGCTGTGCTTAGGTGGAAGGGTTTTAACACTGAATTCATTCAAGCTATCCAGGCATTGTATACCTCTCCGGAGGCAGCACTTCGTATTTCGGTTCAGGAAACCGGTTATTTTAATATTAGTAGGGGCACTCGACAGGGGTGTCCGTGCTCACCCCTATTGCTTGCCTTATATATCGATACGTTTTTGAGTAAAATTGAAGGGGATAGGAGCATAGTGCCCATAAGAGTTGGGGCCACAGAGTATCGGGCCTTGGCCTATGCAGACGATATCATCGTGTTAACATCGGACGTTTCCTCTGCACTTCGGGTACTTAAGGTGTCTGCTGCGCAGTTTGGCTTAGTGTCTGGGTATAAGTTAAATGTGGCTAAGACCCAGGTTGTTCAAACACCAGATATGCCACACTCTGGGACCCCAGTGGTCAGTGAAGCAACGTATCTTGGGGTAAGAATCTCAGCGGCAGTTGATACAATTCCGGATTTAAATATTCTTCCGGTAACAGATGCAGTAAATACCAAATTAGAACGATTGTATCATCTACACTTGTCTCCTTATGGCCGTTGCAGTGTTCTTAAAATGCTTATACTGCCAAAGTTCCTATATCTCTTTAGGACAATTCCTTTAGTATTGTCGCAAAGTAGTTTGGCAAAGGCAGACAGGATCTGCTATAGGTTTTTGTGGGGGTATAGGCGCTCTCGTAGGGCTGTCAAGTGGATGTGTCTTCCTCGGAATCGAGGCGGGTGGGCGGTATCCAATCTGGTGTTATATTATTGGTCGGCAATGGTACAGGCTTTCGGAGTGCCGCTTCTAGGCGACAGATTTGAAGTTCCGTTATGTAACCGCCCTACTATTTTTGAGATTGGCCTAGGTACTGCGGTTAAGGTTATCTTGGTCGAAATCCTAGAGCCGAGTTATTTTAAAAGGACTAGATTTAAGGTATATAATGCTATGTTCCTAATCTGGCAGAAAATTCGGCGGAAATTTTCCATTTATCAGCTTAATGTATATACCCCATTCAAAGCATCCCGACTTCTTTCACCCCTTATTTTTCAAGATCAGGTAATGTATAGATGGCAAGTACAAGGACTGCGGGTTATAGGAGACTTGGTGGGGAATGGTCAACTATTACCTTTCTTATCTTTGAAGGATAAATTTCAGTTGTATACTCACGATTTCTTTTAATATCTCCAGGTTAGAAGTGTTTTGTTTAAACATCTTGATGGAATTCCCTCACTATTTGATAAAATAGCTATATTTGAACTTATTCAAAAGAAAGCTAGAATAGGAATGATATCTCGGTATGTACTTTCCAGTCTACCGGATGATTTGAGTGCACAAGGATTAAGGTGGGCGGACAAATTGGAGAAGACCGGTATGGATCTAAATCCGGCCGTGGAGTTTGCTAGCGAAGTTTTGTTCTCTGGCAGTCTCCGGACCCAAAGCTATATGTCAATGTTCGATCTCCATTACACACCCGCAAGAATTGCAAAATGGGGTAGCAGAAAAGGGGATCATTGCTCAAGGTGTGGGTTATATGCAGCAAATACAAGTCATATGTTTTATTTTTGTCCAAATTTGACTGATTTTATATTAGACATAGAACGTTTTATCAACTCTACGCTCAAGATTCAGTGTACCTTGACACCTGAGATGGTGATAATGGGCTATGACGGGGCAGCATCATCGGGTAATTCATGGTACACTTCTGCGTTTCTGTTTATGATTCGGTTGTGTATAACCTCACAATGGACCCACGGGGACTGTATGCAGTGTGTAAACACAACCGTGGGTTCCCGTTATCTTCTATGGGCAATGTCGCGGTTGGATATTTAAAGATTAGGGACACTTCTAATTGAGTCAGGACCAAACCCTTTTGGACTTAAGAAGTTCTATGGGTAGCACCCATGGGAGCACCGGAGTACTCGAGTTCCCTCACCCAGGGAAGCCGGGTGCAAAGGTGTCTTTTGGTGTCGGGTCGAGTCGTCGATTGCAATGGAAGCCTGAAAAGAACTGCTGCTGCCGTGAGGAGGAGAAGTGTGCAGAGAGATCCAAGCCTGGATCTAGGATGTAAGGAACCTGAAAGCAGAGGGGACAGAGTCTGGGTCACCAGTCAGTGACCGAGGACAGGATGGACCAATGCCCACAGATGTTGAGTGCTTAGATGAGTTCATGGGTGTCTTGACTCTTCAGCCACGAGGTCCAGGAGGCGTTGAAGAAGTCCACGAGCCGGATTCGCGCTGTCCCTCAAAGTCTGTCAAATGCTGTGGTGTCGGTGACCAGAATGGACCCAACAAGCCTTGGCAATGACAAGTCACTGGAATTCAGAGAAAGGACTGCGGTGCAGACCAGAAAGATCTGACGGACTCACCCAGCAAGGGTAAGTCAGGGCACATCTGGAGCAACCAGGGAAGCCCCAGCAGAAGAGAAGTTGCCTTCGTGGGAACCTGCTAGCCAATGGGCTAGTGATCGCGAAAGAGCCTTAAGCCGTCGCACTTGAAACTGGCCCACAGGTCACTGGTGGAGTGGAGGCCAGCAATCTTCAGTGCAGGAGGTGCTCAAGGCTGGGGCTACTCAGAGCCCAAAGCACAACTTCGAGGAGAAACAGGAAGATAGAGTTGCTACAAAAGTTCATGGTGTCCAGGGATCACAGTTCCACGTCACCCACAATAGCCACGGGCCTCAGCTTTGTTGTGGACTCAAGGTAGCCTGGGGGAAGTCTTGAAATCCACCTCTGGTGATGCAAAGACTTTGGCGTTCGGCGGGATCTTCAGCAATGCAGACCGGTCAGTTGCTTCTTTGGTGCCTGCCAAGCAGGGGAGTCACTCCTTGACCCCAAGGGAGATGTCTTCAGTCTTCTAGTCAGGATAGAACGTCGAAGGTTCAGGATTTATGTTTCAGAGTTTTGTCCAGGGTAGTCTAAAGTCATAATGACTGGGTTCCCATACTTATACTAAGTTTCGGGGTTGGACATACTCCAGGGACCCACCTATGGGAGGGTTTGGAAAGAGGGGTGGTTACACCCATTTCCTTTGTTAAGTTTCGCGCCAGAGCTGGGGCAGGTAGCCTCTACAACCGGTTTGAACTGGACTATGCACAGGGGCACCAAGTGTGCCCCCAGTGCAGCACTTCAAAGCACCAGAGAGTGCTCCCACCCAGCCCCAATACAGATCTGCCTGTCTGAGGAGGTGGTTACACCTCCCTTCGACAGGAAACCTATTGTCCAGGCCTCCCCTGCCGGAGTTTCGGTCAGCAGCAGGAGGCCAGACCCATGTCTCTGGCAGAGGCATTCATTTTGTGATTCCAGGGCTCAGGAAAGTCCTACCGAGTTTGACCAGTGTGAACATGTATCTCCCTCTAGAAGGGTGGATTGCTACCCCTGCCGCCAGAACTGGCGGGGGGTAGTATTCCTAAAGCGTTTGACATCAAACACGACATGTTTTGATGCATCCTTTCCAAAGTTAGCATTTACCGCGAGGTTATAATGCACTTAAGAGTATATGGTATGGCTGTATCACAGAACAGCCATAAAGAAGGATTTCTGAAAGCTTCAGAGGTGCTCAGCTCATGCTTGGGCACCCTCTCACACAAAACCAAGCACTCTGCCTACAGTATTGTCAAGGCCTGCCATAGGAGTGACTTATCGGTTTATATGTGTCTGTATATATAGGTGGATATAGGTAGCCTATACCACTGTAAGGGGTGCAAGCACACCCTTACCCACGCTGCAGTAGCAGACCTGTGGTGCCATTTTGGGGCGCTTCCCGGGGGTGGCATAATACATGCTGCAGCCCCTGGTAGGCCTCTGAGGTACCTATGCCCTAGGTACATAGTATACCATATACTAAGGGCTTATAAGGCCCTCCAGACTCCAATTAGAAATGTACCTAATGTACAGGGAAACCATTTTAGAGAGGAAGCAGCTAGGCTGGGGCCGTGAATAGCAGGATCCCAGTCCAACTAAGTCATAAACCAGCAAAACACCAGGAAAAAAGTGGGGGCACCATATAGTCAGATTCCACCTTCCTAGATGTCCAACTTGATAAATTCTGGTCATCAACATCAAACAAGATACACTTGGAGATGTGAACGCAGCGAAACATCGCTGATGCTTCAGTGAACATTGAAGTGGAACGATGGCCAATGAGGAGTTGGTAACAAATTGTTCAAGAACTTAACAGCAAATGAAAGGAGCCGACCCTCGTGCTGCGCCGCACGCTGAGAGGGCTGTTTGAAATGGTTCCGATCGAGTCATTGCACTGTCAAATGACACAGATGCTATTTTTGTGCTACTTATATTTGCTGTAATGTTCATAAGTCAATGATTGTCTGAGTTATGGATTTGCTATGGAACAGGCGAGAAAAGACACTTAATCCGGCTTCAGATTCGGTACAAGAAACTTGACCCAGAGATGCCCGTGTTCTTTTCAAGGTACGTATTCTTGTGGGTGATCACACTGTGAGTAACATTGGAACAAAGCTTGGAGCTCTAACTACTGAACCTGTAAAGATTCTAAAAGGATGTGCTGAGACAGAAGAAGAATGTGACTTTAAAGATCTAGAAAAATACCTTATGCATGTGTGGAAAATGAGTTCTGTCTGTCACACATTTGACGATCTTCGGAACAGTGAGTTCCAGAGAGCAGTCCCACTAAGTGACCTTGTACCGACATCCTATTCTGTGCGTGGACACATTAAAGGAGCGTTCTACTGGATAAGAAGATGTGTACATGTTTTGGATCATGCGTGTGAATTTGATTGAGATGATATTGATGGGGTGCTAAACCCTACAACATTTCTAAAGCCTCTACCCACAGAACCTACATGTACTTTCAAAGCCTGTGCTATAAAAAGATGTCCGTCGTTATGCTCTTCTCAAATGTTCAACATTTTGTAAATGTGTAACGAGCGTTTGCAAAACAAATAAAGTGAACTATGAAAATGTGTCTAAACCAGGAGTAATAAACATTTTTTTTCATGTTCAGGTCATAAGCATTGTTTGATGTGTATATATTGGGATTAAAAACCATTATTATTTGTTTCATTTCTATATATGACTACTTGACCCCAAAAACCTATGTTTTGACACCAAAATGAAGTATATAGGTCTCATGGTTTTGTAAATAATACATCATCACTGCAACACATCAGCCATTTTTAAAATGTCGTCCAGAAACATTTGGCCCGGATTAGCAATGTCTACCTAAGCTGAATTACTGCCCTAACGATCCCAAAACACAAAACAGAAATAAAAAACTCTGGGCAACAATTCTTTTTATGGAAGTATATCAGGGGGCCGGGGTTACAATCCCTGCCAGGCTGACTGAGATCTAGGAATTCCAGGTAATGTGCGTGCGTGCTGCCGCATTTTGCACAACATGCAGTTTCCGGGTACCTTCCTTTGAGACCCCAGGTCGAATGAATCCAAACGAGAGAGAGTGAGAGCCTGAACCCCCACCCGTCTCCAGGTCTGGGGGAGCAGGGGCAGAATCTTGCGCAGTATCCGCATCAATCCAAAACAAGTGCCCGAGATTTTGGTGGCATGGGCTTCCATTGACAAGGTATCTTCCAGCCACATCATGAAGCTGGAGGTAGGGGTGGGGTGGCGAGGCGAGTAGGCCACCCAGGCCTTGTTGGATAGAGGGGTTGTTCCCAAGAATAATGAATTCAGTTTTAGTTCCGTTGAGCTTAAGACAAGACGTGTTTGTCCAGCTGCTACCTGCTCCAGGCAAGGTCCAAGGGTGGATGTTAAAGGATCCGAGTCTGGGGTAAGAAAGAAAACCAGCTGGGTGTCATCCATGTAGGAGACGATGAAGATCCCATAGGGAGCTCTAAAATCCACCAGTGGTTGCAGATATATGTTGAATGACGTAGTACTAAGTGAGACCCCTGCAGGACCCCACATGAGACAGGCAAGATTTCCATTGAGCAATCTTTGTCACAGACCTGAAAGGTTTGTTCCTTTAATAAGGAACCCACCCAATCCAGGGCTTTCCTTGCAACTCCGGCCTTACCAACCCTTTCCAGAAGTGTAGGGTGCTGAACGGTATCAAAGGGCACACTGCGATCCCAGAGCACAACGGCACATGACACAACATAAATTACACAAAAGAACAGACCGAATCAAAAATCAAGAGGGGCGTGGTCCGCATCTCAAGATGGTGGTCCCCTTCTCTGTTGTCTCTCGAGGCATCACCCAAAGTCCCCTGTCGCCCTGCTCTAGATCAGAGCGCAACAGCTGCAGACGCCATAACTCTCCTACCCACAGTTTATTTATTTGAAATGTTTAATACAGCATGAATAAGACCCATGGCGGTATCAGAGCGCTTTACAATTGAGCGATAAAGAGAAGGCATATAGATCACACAACAGGATAATCAAAAGGAACAGGAGGAGAAGGCCAACAGAACAAAGACTAATCATAAACACTCGAGGAGTGTACAAAGGGTGAGGGAGATGTGTCAGAGCGGGCCTGGAGATTAGCGGAGCAGGAATAAGCAAAGGACATTACAATTGTCTCAGAGGAGGAAGCTAAGGGAGCTAGCAACAAAGAAAATACAAAAAGTACAAAAGTAAGTAACTCTCTGAAACCCACAAATCCATATGCACTAATAGAAGTCCGCTAATAAACAAGGGTGGGGAGGGAGTCTTAAAGTGCTTGTTCGGCGGGGGGGTTCTAGGGCAAGAATTTATTCATCAATAGCGCTTTAAGATCCTTTTTGAAAGATGTTGAGGGGTTTGTCCTGATTTCGGGGTGCAGGGAGTTTCAAAGTCTGGGCGATACCCGAGAAAGCTTGATCAAGAGTTTTCTTTTAATGGAGTTTCTGCGGCTTCAGGAGGAGGGTGTTGGCACTTTTAGAGGATCTGGAACCACCAGATAGCACAAGGTTTTGTGCGAGCTCTATAGGGGTGTCGGAGTGTAAGGCTTCATGGGTCATGCAAGCAATCTTCAGTTGTATCCTTTCTTTATATGGGAGCCAGTTTAGGGATTTCAGCTCCGGCTTGATATGGTGTTTTTTTAGAGGCTGTGATGAGTCTAGCAGCAGTGTTAGGAGAGGCCCTTAGTCAAGCCATCTTAGATGTAGGGAGGCCACAGAGGGTTGCGCTTCCATAGTTCAACTTGGAGATCACTAGCGATTGAACAGCAGATTTGAAGTCATTGGGGGAGGCGGGAGAAAAGATTTATTTTCCTTAAGATACTCATTTGGAAGTTTGCACCTTTGATGAGAGCACTGGTGTGCGCCTGCATGTTCAAGCTCGTATCTGCGTTACGCCCGGTAGACTCGTGGAGTAAATGGTGCGTGCGATGCAGTTTAGAGCAGTTTGCTGATTCGGCCGTTCTTTAGGGTTGAAACTCCTCTTGCTGTTGTGCACTTACAGATGCCACGTTAGGTTAGCAATATGTGGCTAACTCCGTTTGTATTCACGTTATGCAACCCACTGAGTTATCCTCGCAACATGTAAGCATTAGTTAGCTGGTGTGACTCCATTTTCTATTTCGCAATCACTAGAAGACTGCTTGGGCTGTGTTCGTGCTAGACCTTATTTTCCAATCCGCTTGCTTCAGTAGCACACTCTATTTCGTTCTTGTTTTCCTCTCCTGTTCAAGGCTGTAACCCGACTTGCTAATGAACTGATGTTCTGTCCTTGCAGTCCATTCTCAATGTGTAGCTCTGCTCCCACGTTAGGACATGCTGAGACGCCGCACAGTGGCCTTGGGCTACTGATAGTGCACCCATCTGGCAGGTGTTAGCTCATCTCTCTGTACCTCCTTTGTTCATGCCCAGCTGAAGCCGGTAACTTTCCATTAGAGGCGTGGCCGAAGTCTCCAGATGGGTTTATTATGTATTAGCGTACCCTGGGGCGTCAGTCCCCTCGGCAGACATCTTAGGGTGAAGGCCTACCTGTCATCCTCTGCAGAGTATATGCAGAATAAAGTGCGTTTGTATTCTTTACTGTCTGACCGACTCTTCATTTGGGGGAAGGCATAGCAGGTGGTTGTAAATGACCCGTGTGGCCCTAGAGGGTCCCGTCCTTCAATTCTTTGATGGCTGGTGACTGTTTGGGCGGGGTGTTTAAGAGGAATTCCATTTTAAGAGTGTTTAGTTCAAGGTGATTGAGAGTCAGCCAGTTTTGTGGACGCATTTCTCTATGAGCTTCTCCAGGGTTGAAATGTTGGAGATTGGGCGGAAGTTGTATAGGTCAGTGTGATCTGCCATAGGTTCTGTCAGAATAGAGGTTACCTGTCCAGCCTTTAGACAGCCTGGGCTAGAGCCTTGAAGCAGTGAGGCATTGACTATCTCGGCCCGTAGTGGGAGTATGGCTGGTTTAATCTCGTTGAAGAAATGTAATGGCAACAGGTTACTAAAGTGGTTGATGGTCTCAATGATGTAAGAGTTTTTAGAATGTTTTCATCCAAGGTTTTGAGTAAGCTCCAAGAGGCATTGTTCTTGGGGGTGGTAACTGGAGAGAGTGGAGGCACCAAAGACTAAGGAGGGTGGGGCTGAAAGGTGGTAAGATCGGCAGGTGCTCAATTGCAGTCTGCATATCATGTTCCATCTTGTTGTCTTTTCAATGAAGAAGGTAGCAGAATCTTCTAAATTTAGCTGTGGCCCGGGTTCACGAAGGGGAGAGATTGAGTTGGATGTTTGATTGAAGTTTAACAATTTCAAATAATCTGTTGGGTCGATTTTTAGCTTGCTCACGTTAATTTCTGAAGTGGTGAGAGTCAGAGATTCTAATGCGTTTGTTATAGATGTTCCTTAACGATCTCAGATGTTTGAGCTGTTCAAGGGTCAGCGAAGATCTCCACAATCTCCTGCTAGTCTCAGATTTCTTATTTCAGCATTTAGACTACCATTGACCCAGCGTTAGGAGACCTTGGAAGACACTCTTTTTATCTGTAAAGGAGAAATTATGTCTAAAATGCTTGTCATGGATCGATTGAAGTGTTCAGTGAGGCCATGGACATCCGAGGGTTCTCAGACCATCCAGATTCATGTTTCGCAGGCTTCTTTGCCAGTGGTTGTTTTTTTTTTTAGATCTCACAGATTCTGTGATAAGGAAGGTGATGCAGTGGTGGTCTGTCCAGTCACAAGGCACAATAGATTCAAGTTGAATGGAGTTGGCAATGATTAGGTCTCAGGCTGCTCCCTTGACGTGAGTAGGGCGATTGCATATTTGGGTTAGATTGAGGTCCATAAGGAAGGGTTTAGGCTGTTTACTAAAGGGTCATTCATGTCATTCCAGTGGAGATAAAACTCTCCGAGGAAGATCTGAGTGCCATGAGGATCCGCATTAGTTTAGAAAATTTCCATAATCTGTTCGATGAAGTAAAGGTTGTCTCGTGGAGGATGGTAGAGCACGTAGGGTTTGCATACTTGCCTATTGTTACATGCAGCCTCGATGCGTAGGTATTCGCATGATGAGAGAGTAGCAGGTTTTAGTTGTTTGACTACAAGATTGTGACGGTATATACAAGTGATAACCCCACCTTGCCCACTAGATCTGTCCAATCTAATAATGTCATAACTAGGAGGGACTAGTAAGTCGAGGATAGCTGCAGAGGAGTCATTTAGCCAGGCTTTGGGCAGCATTAAGACATCAGGATCATGTTCGAGGATGAGGGCAGCAATATCGGCTGCATGTATTACTGCAGATCTGCAGTTTTTGAAGCATGCATTTAAGCTTAGGACTGCTGTCAGCCAGAGTTGTTTTTGTGGTGGTGAGTCGTGTGAGGTTGTTCTCATTTAAGGATCTGGGATTAACCATGAGTTCTCTGTGTGGGTAGCTTTGAGTGTCTCGATTTGACACTTATTGCATGTGTTGATGGCATACGTTGGGACAAAGGAGCATAGGAGGGAGTAAATATCCCTGTCAGACAGTGAATTATTTAGTCTAATAAGTTGAGAGGGGTCATTGGGGAGGGTTGATGTTTTCAATTAGGTGTGAGGAGAGGTCAAGAATGGTGAGAACACAGTGAATGAGTGAAGAGCTGGAGGCCTGGTATGGTATGATAGTTAGTGGGATGGGTGTGATTATAACTATTTTTTTTCAAAGATCTCCTTAGTCACCCGTTATTGGCCAGCTCAGCGGTGAGGAATAAAAGGCTTTGAACATCTGCCTTGATTTGTTGAATGACTAGGATGATCTCGCCGAGTGTGGATCCAAGTGAGGTGTTGATGTGGGAATCCGAGACTTGAAGCCGGGAGTCAGGTGGGGGGGAGTCTTAATGAAGATAATGCTGGAAAAATGCAATACGGTCTAAGCTATGGGGCAATGTATTGAGGGTAGAAGTCTTAGGTAGGCGAGCACTTACATGAGGCCTCGTGTAGCGTGGAGGAGCAGGGATAAGAGCATAGGTGCCAAGCAGATGCTCCAAGTGAAAAAGCAAATGCGAGTGGGGGTAGGTGGCCCAGGTTGGGAGTCTGTGAACCCCGATTAGCACAGATACCTGCCATGGAAGGCCCAAGTGGTGAAGCATGTGTGTTTGGTTATTTGCTACTCCCCTGACTTGAGCCATGGGTGGCAGCAGTAAGGGATGCATGGAATATTACGGTCTGCCTCGGGAGCAGAGGGCCTGAATCCCAGGGGCCCGAGGCAGGCGATGGCATAAGGGGAGACAGACTCACACATGAGCACAGCTGGTGGGGAGATGAAGGAAGTGTCTGCGATGCCGAGTCGGTGAGGGTGAATAAGGAATAGAAGCGAAACCTAGACATGGGTGCGGGGAAGTGATACAACCGCCTGGGGTGGACTGTGACCCCAACTCCTTCCTTTATCCCCCAACGGGACAAAAACTCTGGAACCAAACCCCCTTCTCCCATTTCAGATGCCAGGTAGCACATAGAAGGCAGTGAAAGATATGGCATGTGACCTCCCGTGGAGAGTGACTGGCTGAGACACAGTGCTGGCCCACTGCCAGCAGAGCCTGGAGAGACAATCAGTACACAGAGAAGGGAGACCGTGGGCGGTAGGAGCTCAGCAAGGGCATAGAGGAGGGGTATTCAATGCCCTGAGGCACCAACATCTGGAAGCGGGACTGGCTGAGACACAGTGGTGGCCCACTGCCAGCAGCGCCTGGAGAGACAATCAGTACACGGAGAAGGGAGACCGTGGGCGGTATGAGCTCAACAAGAACATAAGAGGAGGGGTATTCAATGCCCTGAGGCACCAACATCTGGAGGCGGGACTGGCTTGCTGCACTTTCCTCTCATATGCGAAGGCAGATGCAGACAGTGCCCCGTGTACAAGAAAGCGACGCAAACACTAATAACAAAATATTATCTAATTGAAGTACCACAAAGGCTGAAACAAGACACATAATCTAAAGGTCTAAAGGTTCACCCCTGGGTGGCAACATCCCTAACAGTGCAGCTGAGACACCTTCTCTGATGGGAAACCAACGCGGTCCAGGGTCTTAACAGGAAAACGTGGATACATTTACTAAAGCATTGACACCAGGCGGCCACTACCAGAAGAACAGAGCCCCAAGTGCCTACTACAAGTGACTCCCAAATGGACAGAGTGGCATCGACAGCGGCTGTTATACTGGCGAGACACACCTCTAAGCAGGCCCTGCCAACTCAAATACGGAAAGTTGGTTTGGAGGTATTTCTAGTAAGACAGTATAGGAGGGATGTGGTTGACTCAGATGTATTCCACAAACCTCAACTTGAAGACACTGGGAAAGAACTTAAGTCAAACATCCAGCAAGTGAAACCGGCTTACACGGACCTGGAGGTCGATGCCAAAGATGCTAGAGGATAGATAGAGGAACACTACAATCTCATGCAAGGAGGGGACCAATGCGTCTAAGGCATGTAACACGCCAAGCAAGGTGCAGAGATTGAGACGCTGCTGCAGGTAAAGGAAGCAGCGCATGGCGGGAGGAACGCCGGACACCTCTGGATGTGTGCCCAGCCCTGACTATCCTGACAGTGGGGAGCTGCCAGGTCGGGAATTAGGGGCTTTCGGCCGCGACGAAGGGTGGAGGCGGATTAATGCCCCAAAACCTGTGGTCTAAGGGTCCTGTTGGTAAATGGCTTGGTGGGCTGAATAGGGTAAGCAGATCTGAGGTATGCCTCCACAGCTGTAGAACCCCCACCTTCACCTCGAAACCCACGAGCACCAGCTGCAGCGTCCTTCAGGCCTCATCCCTCAGCCCCGCCCTATTCAACACCTGTGAGAAGTTGGCCTGGTATATGCCGTCCACGAGTTCTAGTGGGCTCCCTGTATCAGTCCAAACAACCCCTTATGGTGAATGGTTACAGACAACCTTTATTGAAAGCTATCCTAGTGGTAGCTGTGGAGAGAAGCCTTCAGGCTAAGTCTTGAAGGAGTGTAAAGCAGCTTGTTTTACCAGTCTATAATCTCTTGAATGATCAAATGAAAGGACAACCACACCAGGTATATATTCAAAATATATGTATTTAAGGTTAAACACACCCCTCTAGTCTCTATATGAGACTGGAGTTCGAAGTACTTAAATTACAAGTTAGCAATCAACAGTAATAGCACAAATACACATTTGGGCCCTAGGGGCGTACCAAATCATATACCCAAAAAGTGGTATAAGAACCACGACTGGGATAGACACGAGGCCTAGAGCCTGTAGAATCGCTGGGACCCCAAGGAACCAGCCAAGGTAGTGACACAGGGGACCCACGGGAACTGTATGCAGTGTGTGATCATAACCGCCAGTTCCCGTTAGCTTCTATGGGTAATGTCGCGGTTGGAATTTTAAAGATTAGGGACACTTAGAATCGATTCAGGACCAAACCCTTTTGGACTTAAGAAGTTCTAGGGCTAGCACCCACGGGCGCACTGGAGTACTCGAGTTACCTCACCCAGGGAAGCCGGGTGCATAGGTGTCTTTTGGTGTCGGTTCGCGTAGTCGATTGCAATGGAAGCCTGCAAAGAACTGCTGCTGCCGTGAAGAGGAGAAGTGTCCGAAGGGATCCAAGGCTGGATATAGGATGTAAGGAACCTGAAAGCAGAGAGGACAGAGTCTGGGTCACTAGCCAGTGACCTAGGGCAGGATGGACCAATGCCCACAGATGTTGGGTGCTTCAGGTGAGTTCACAGGTGTCTTGACTCTTCAGCCATGAGGTCCAGGAGGCGTCGACGAAGTCCACGAGCTGGATTCGAGCTGTCCCACAAAGTCTGTCGAGTGCTGCGGTGTCGGCGACCAGAAAGGACCCAACAAGCCTTGGCAACGGCAAGTCTCGGGAAATCAGAGAAAGGTCTGCGGTACAGACCAGCAAGGTCTGAGGGACTCACCCAGCGAGGGTAAATCGGGGCACATCTGGAGCAACCAGGAAAGCCCAAGCAGCCACCATAACACAGAGTAGGTGTCCAAGCCCTTCAGCCATCAGACGCTGCAGCTAACACATAGAGGAGGCTGTCCATGCAGGCAAATTCACCCATCACCAGCTGCAGCCATCACACAGAGGAGGCTGTCCATCCGGACACGATCAGCCATCATCGGCTGCAGCCATCACAGAGAGGAGGCTGTCCGTGCAGACACCTTCAGCCATCACTTCCCACAGCCATCACACAGAGGAGGCTGTTGTGCAGACAGTCCGGACACCTTCAGCCATCACCGGTGGTAGCCATCACACAGAGGAAGTGTCCAACCCCTTCAGCCATCACAGGCCACATCCATTGCACAAAGGAGGTTGTCCATTCGTACACCTTCACCCATCACTGGCCGCAGCTATCACACAAAGGAGGCTGTCCATGCGGACACCTTCAGCCATTACCAGCCGTGGCCATCACACAGCAGGCTGTTCATGCGGACACCTTTACCCAACACCGGTAACAGCCATCACACAAAGCAGGCAATCCATGCAGACACCTTCAGCCATCACTGGCTGCAGCCATCACACAGAGAAGGCTTTCCATGTGGACACCTTCAGCCATCACTGACCACAGTCATCACACAGAGGAGGCTGTCCATGCGGACACTTTCAGCCATCACTGGCTGCAGCCATCACACAGAGAAGGCTGTGCATGTGGACACCTTCAGCCATCACTGGCCGCAGCCATCACACAGAGAAGGCTGTCTGTGTGGACACCATCAGCCATCACCGGCGGCAGCCATCACACAGAGGAGGTGTCCAAGCCCTTCAGCCATCACAGGCTGCATCCATCAGACAGAGGAGGCTGTCCATGCGGACACCTTTGCCCATCACCGGTGGCAGCCATCACACAGAGGAGGCTATCCATGAGTACACCTTTGGCAATATATACCTAGTGTTTGTACCAACGTTCTCCTCTCAATAAATCCACACAGATGCCAGTGTGTGATTTATTCTACCATGTACCCAGAGGGCACCTCAGAGGTGCCCCCTGAAAACCTACTGAACATGGTGTGGTCTCACTCAGACCGGCTGTAGGCAGGCAGCCAGCCACCCCCAGAAATGTTTCTGGACCCCTGGATGGAGAACCCCTGCTCTCTTGGACCAGAAACAATGCACTTCCTGGGTAGAGGCATCACACCTCCTCCGGCAGGATTCTCTATGGGAGAAGAGCAAAGGCGTGCCGCCTTTGTAATGCAACCCCCAGCCTCTGCTGCTAGCAGCAGATGGCAGCCCCAGGTTTACACCCCCACTTTGGGAGGGAAACTGGCTGGAAAACTCAAGAGAATAGGAGGTGTGCCCACCTCTGCCAACTCCACCCCTAAGGTGTGGGAGGACTGGTGAAGCACATCTATCAATTCCTGCAATTTTGAAAAGAGGGGGACCCTTCCAATCAGGGCTAGGTCTATGTCCCCTCCCACAAGGGGGTGACATAATAGAGGGTGTAGTCACCCCAGGTCAGGTGCCCATTGGCCCTACCTGCCCCTAAATCTAGTATTTAGTTGGCTACCCCAGACCTAGAAACTAGATCTGTGGCGACCTAAGAAGCAAGAAGACAACCCTGCAGAGAAGACTAAAGATGACAACTGCCCTGGCCCCAGCCCTACCAGACCGGTTCCGGCTTCTGTGAATCTGCGACCGGTCTTGCAGGAAGTGACCTCTGAAAACCCTGGAAGGACTGCTGCCTTAGAAAAAGACTCCAATCTCCCGTGGACAGCGTCTGGAAGATACCATTTCCAAGGGCTCCGGACCCAGCTGGAACCAATATCCCTGCCCACTCTGCACACGACACTCGCCACCCGAGTCTGAGTGGCTGACCAGTTCAGTGACGTCTCCCCAGCAATCCTGATCTCATTTCATTGGCTAACCTCTCTCGATCTCCACGGCGGCGCCTGCAGGGTCAATCGAAAGGCTCCCCCCAACCGCAACCTGCTCTGTAAAGATGGCTGCGATGTCCAAAGGCACTCCTGTCCCCGAAGCCCCTGGGCCTTGGTGAGCTGACCCGATGGTGCCCCTATGACCCCTACATCTCTACTTACCCCTGCTGTTGTTGGTCTCGCTCTTGCAACCTCCGGTGCCACGCCTGCAGCCTGTTTGCCAAAAGAAGAATTCCAATTGAAAGGCATTTGGCGCCTGATGTAGAAATGGCCCCTGTGCCTGGCCGCCCCTGTGCCTGCCGCCCCTGTGCCTCTGGTGATGCATGTTGGTGCTGTTTTGTACCCCCTCTGTGCTTAACCTAACCCCTAACATAACCCCCAAAACTTGGCCCGGCAACCGATCTACTTACCTGCCAGCAGTGTGGCTCCAGGCACCCCTGTCTCTGTTGGAAAGCATTGGGCCGAATTCCGATTTTTATCTCTGCACCTGGCCGCTCCTGTGCATTTTTGGTACTCACCTGACCCTTGCCCCTTGCTGACTTTCGGTCCTGAAGACTGGAATTGTACGTGCATTACTTACCTGTTTAATAGTGAGATTATTTTCCCCATAGGATTACACTGAACTGTGCAAAAAAGTTTATAAGTATCGATTTTTCAAAGTGAAAAGTATTTTTGTTTAAAAACATACTTACGTTAGTGTGAAGACCTTGGTCTTAATATAAAGTACAAAGTGTATTTTTCTAAAATGGGTCTCTAGCTCCTTCTTGAATCGTTTGTCCATTATTGATTACTGTTGTGCAATAAATGTCTTACCCTCCGCTATGTTAGGCCTGAAGCTGCTCGCCCACACGACTACGAATGGAGCACTACACTGAGCCCTCTACACTTTCAGGGAACCCCTGCACTCTGTGCACAGTATAACCACATAGTGGTGATACCATATACAGAGAAAACTTCCTACAGTTGTGAAGCTCGGGAGCAAACTTTCCACACAAGAAATTACAAAAAGTTCACACTGCCAATGCTTGTTTTAATGCATGACATGAGTAATTGAGAGAAAAGAGTTTGTGTTTGGATTCAAGTATATTTTGTGATGGACTGGATTACTCTGAAAAAATGTTTAAACCATAGCTGAAAGCAGGAAAAAAAGAAAACGGGCCGATTCACAGAACTAACTTAAGACAAAATCCTAAACTTATTACTTTTGGTATTCACAGAAGTTAGGATTTTGTTTTAAGTTTGTCTTAAGACAAACTTAAGACTTAAGACAGACTTAAGACAGACATAAGATAAACTTAAGACAGACTTAAGACAGACTTAAGACAGACTTAAGACAGGCTTAAGACAGACTTAAGACAGGCTTAAGACAGACTTAAGACAGACTTAAGATAAACTTAAGACAGACTTAAGACAGACTTAAGATAGACTTAAGACAGGCTTAAGACAGACTTAAGACAGGCTTAAGACAAACTTAAGACAGACTTAAGACAGACTTAAGACAAACTTAAGATAAACTTGAGACAAAATCCTAACGTAAGTCTGTCTTAAGTCTGTCTTGAGTCTGTTTTAAGTCTGTCTTAAGTTTGTCTTAAGTCTGTCTTAAGTCTGTCTTAAGACAAAATCCTAACTTCTGTGAATACCAAAAGTAATACGTTTAGGATTTTGTCTTAAGTTAGTTCTGTGAATCGGGCCCAACGTGCCTGCTGGTCGCCAGCAGCCTCCTCTCATCCAAAGCAGGAACCAGGAAACACACAGACTCCCAGACTCCCCGGCCAATCACAACGCTGCTGAGCAGCACTGTGCTTGGTCTGAACGCCGTGGTTTGGTGCTCAGAGAGGGACTGGGGAGGCTGTTCATGTCCAGCTGGTAGAGAACATGCAAAGTGCAGGCGACAGTCTGGGCGGCCCCAGACGACGGGTCAAACAGTCATGCGCACTTAAGGGTCAGCAGCTACCACTCCTCCTCCCTCTGGGTCTTGGGAGCCCCACCCCACCCTATGGCTGCATTCTGTTACATATATTTCTTTTCCTTTGCGCTGCTTTACAGTAGTGGGGCAACGCTCCTCCGCCTCAGCAGAACTTGACAGCTGTAAATAAAGACTTTGACTGTCAGATCACCATAGCGCCAAACCTGCTATTGAGAGCGACACGCCCCTGCACAGAATGTTTAACCGTGAGTTATGGCCCGCGCCCAGGGAAGGGAGCGTTGCTGTTGAGTCATAAATGTAGTCCTGCCGGAGTGTGGAGAGCAAACTTTACCCTACACAATGCTACACAATCTGGTCTTCCATATTAGAAAGTGACCTTCCCATTTGAGACTACTGACTCCGCCTTCTTTAGGTTTAGAACTGTCAATCAACAAATAAAAGCTCAGAAGCGGCAATTTCAAGTGCTTGGAATTTCAATGCCACTGTCTAAAATTCAAACCAGCTTTACCCTCCTCTTAATTTCCGTTCTACAGACTCCAGCAGACAGCAGTCACCAGGGTCACAATGTATGACTTCCCAACAACAAAAACAGGAATTTCAAGAGATTTTGGTTGCAACCATACACCGGTTTGGACAAATGCCAGCCACCTTCCCAAGCATTCATACAAATGAACTCTCTTAGCTTTCCAAGAGTCGTCTCCCTGCAATATTTATGTGTCGGCACGCGAAATGAAGAGCGCTTTTATCCCGCGCTCAAGACGGCGCAGCGCTGTCAGATGAATACAATCCTGGCACTGAAGACATATCAATGCACAATGAAATATTGATTAGTTTAAAGAAAGCGGCATGTAAACCAGGAGCCGAGGAGCCGCCTGTGACCAGAGCCCGGGGTGCATGGTGTGTACTGTTATCATGCTTGTGAGGATGTAGGAAGCTGGCTCTGTATATACTATACCAAAGTGAGGTATAGTGAGAGCAGGGTCCAGTGGATACCTGTGGGAAGTTGGCTCTGTATATACTATACTAAAGTGAGGTACAGTGTGCACAGAGTCCAGGGGATCCCTGTGGGAAGCTGGCTCTGTATATACTATACCAAAGTGAGGTACAGTGTGCGCAGAGGCCAGGGGATCCCTGTGGGAAGCTGGCTCTGTATATACTATACCAAAGTGAGGTAGAGTGTGCGCAGAGTCCAGGGGATCCCTGTGGGAAGCTGGCTCTGTATTTACTCTACCAAAGTGAGGTATAGTGTGCGCAGAGTCCAGGGGATCCCTGTGGGAAGCTGGCTCTGTATATACTATACCAAAGTGAGGTACAGTGTGCACAGAGGCCAGGGGATCCCTGTGGGAAGCTGGCTCTGTATATACTCTACCAAAGTGAGGTATAGTGTGCACAGAGTCCAGGGGATCCCTGTGGGAAGTTGGCTCTGTATATACTATACCAAAGTGAGGCACTGTGTGCACAGAGTCCAGGGGATCCCTGTGGGAAGCTGGCTCTGTATATACTATACCAAAGTGAGGTACAGTGTGCACAGAGTCCAGGGGATCCCTGTGGGAAGCTGGCTCTGTATATACTCTACCAAAGTGAGGTATAGTGTGCACAAAGTCCAGGGGATCCCTGTGGGAAGCTGGCTCTGTATATACTCTACCAAAGTGAGGCACTGTGTGCACAGAGTCCAGGGAATCCCTGTGGGAAGCTGGCTCTGTATATACTATACCAAAGTGAGGTATAGTGTGCGCAGAGTCCAGGGGATCCCTGTGGGAAGCTGGCTCTGTATATACTATACCAAAGTGAGGTACAGTGTGCGCAGAGTCCAGGGGATCCCTGTGGGAAGCTGGCTCTGTATATACCATACCAAAGTGAGGTATAGTGTGCGCAGAGTCCAGGGGATCCCTGTGGGAAGCTGGCTCTGCATATACTATACCAAAGTGAGGCACTGTGTGCACAGAGTCCATGGGATCCCTGTGGGAAGCTGGCTCTGTATATACCATACCAAAGTGAGGTATAGTGTGCGCAGAGTCCAGGGGATCCCTGTGGGAAGCTGGCTCTGTATATACTATACCAAAGTGAGGCACTGTGTGCACAGAGTCCAGGGGATCCCTGTGGGAAGCTGGCTCTGTATATACTATACTAAAGTGAGGTACAGTGTGCACAGAGTCCAGGGGATCCCTGTGGGAAGCTGGCTCTGTATATACTATACCAAAGTGAGGTACAGTGTGCGCAGAGGCCAGGGGATCCCAGTGGGAAGCTGGCTCTGTATATACTCTACCAAAGTGAGGTACAGTGTGCACAGAGTCCAGGGGATCCCTGTGGGAAGCTGACTCTGTATATACTATACTAAAGTGAGGTACAGTGTGCACAGAGTCCAGGGGATCCCTGTGGGAAGCTGGCTCTGTATATACTATACCAAAGTGAGGTATAGTGAGAGCAGGGTCCAGTGGATACCTGTGGGAAGTTGGCTCTGTATATACTATACCAAAGTGAGGTACAGTGTGCGCAGAGGCCAGGGGATCCCTGTGGGAAGCTGGCTCTGTATATACTCTACCAAAGTGAGGTACAGTGTGCACAGAGTCCAGGGGATCCCTGTGGGAAGCTGGCTCTGTATATACTATACTAAAGTGAGGTACAGTGTGCACAGAGTCCAGGGGATCCCTGTGGGAAGCTGGCTCTGTATATACTATACCAAAGTGAGGTATAGTGAGAGCAGGGTCCAGTGGATACCTGTGGGAAGTTGGCTCTGTATATACTATACCAAAGTGAGGTACAGTGTGCGCAGAGTCCAGGGGATCCCTGTGGGAAGCTGGCTCTGTATATACTTTACCAAAGTGAGGTATAGTGTGCGCAGAGTCCAGGGGATCCCTGTGGGAAGCTGGCTCTGTATATACTATACCAAAGTGAGGTATAGTGTGCGCAGAGTTCAGGGGATCCCTGTGGGAAGCTGGCTCTGTATATACTCTACCAAAGTGAGGTACAGTGTGCGCAGAGTCCAGGGGATCCCTGTGGGAAGCTGGCTCTGTATATACTCTACCAAAGTGAGGTACAGTGTGCACAGAGTCCAGGGGATCCCTGTGGGAAGCTGGCTCTGTATATACTATACCAAAGTGAGGTATAGTGTGCGCAGAGTCCAGGGGATCCCTGTGGGAAGCTGGCTCTGTATATACTATACCAAAGTGAGGTATAGTGTGCGCAGAGTCCAGGGGATCCCTGTGGGAAGCTGGCTCTGTATATACTATACCAAAGTGAGGTACAGTGTGCGCAGAGTCCAGGGGATCCCTGTGGGAAGCTGGCTCTGTATATACTATACTAAAGTGAGGTACAGTGTGCGCAGAGTCCAGGGGATCCCTGTGGGAAGCTGGCTCTGTATATACTCTACCAAAGTGAGGTACAGTGTGCGCAAAGTCCAGGGGATCCCTGTGGGAAGCTGGCTCTGTATATACTATACTAAAGTGAGGTACAGTGTGCACAGAGGCCAGGGGATCCCTGTGGGAAGCTGGCTCTGTATATACTCTACCAAAGTGAGGTACAGTGTGCCCAGAGTCCAGGGGATCCCTGTGGGAAGCCGGCTCTGTATTTACTCTACCAAAGTGAGGTATAGTGTGCGCAGAGGCCAGGGGATCCCTGTGGGAAGCTGGCTCTGTATATACTCTACCAAAGTGAGGTACAGTGTGCACAGAGGCCAGGGGATCCCTGTGGGAAGCTGGCTCTGTATATACTATACCAAAGTGAGGTATAGTGAGAGCAGGGTCCAGTGGATACCTGTGGGAAGTTGGCTCTGTATATACTATACCAAAGTGAGGTACAGTGTGCGCAGAGGCCAGGGGATCCCTGTGGGAAGCTGGCTCTGTATATACTCTACCAAAGTGAGGTACAGTGTGCACAGAGTCCAGGGGATCCCTGTGGGAAGCTGGCTCTGTATATACCATACCAAAGTGAGGTACAGTGTGCACAGAGTCCAGGGGATCCCTGTGGGAAGCTGGCTCTGTATATACTCTACCAAAGTGAGGTACAGTGTGCGCAGAGGCCAGGGGATCCCTGTGGGAAGCTGGCTCTGTATATACTCTACCAAAGTGAGGTACAGTGTGCACAGAGGCCAGGGGATCCCTGTGGGAAGCTGGCTCTGTATATACTATACCAAAGTGAGGCACTGTGTGCACAGAGTCCAGGGGATCCCTGTGGGAAGCTGGCTCTGTATATACTATACTAAAGTGAGGTACAGTGTGCACAGAGTCCAGGGGATCCCTGTGGGAAGCTGGCTCTGTATATACTATACCAAAGTGAGGTATAGTGTGCGCAGAGTCCAGGGGATCCCTGTGGGAAGCTGGCTCTGTATATACTATACCAAAGTGAGGTATAGTGTGCGCAGAGTTCAGGGGATCCCTGTGGGAAGCTGGCTCTGTATATACTATACCAAAGTGAGGTACAGTGTGCACAGAGTCCAGGGGATCCCTGTGGGAAGCTGGCTCTGTATATACTCTACCAAAGTGAGGTACAGTGTGCGCAGAGGCCAGGGGATCCCTGTGGGAAGCTGGCTCTGTATATACTCTACCAAAGTGAGGTACAGTGTGCACAGAGGCCAGGGGATCCCTGTGGGAAGCTGGCTCTGTATATACTCTACCAAAGTGAGGTATAGCGTGCGCAGAGTCCAGGGGATCCCTGTGGGAAGCTGGCTCTGTATATACTATACCAAAGTGAGGTACAGTGTGCACAGAGTCCAGGGGATCCCTGTGGGAAGCTGGCTCTGTATATACTCTACCAAAGTGAGGTACAGTGTGAACAGAGTACAGGGGATCCCTGTGGGAAGCTGGCTCTGTATATACTATACCAAAGTGAGGTACAGTGTGCACAGAGGCCAGGGGATCCCTGTGGGAAGCTGGCTCTGTATATACCATACCAAAGTGAGGTACAGTGTGCGCAGGGTCCAGTGGATACCTGTGGGAAGTTGGCTCTGTATATACCATACCAAAGTGAGGTACAGTGTGCACAGAGTCCAGGGGATCCCTGTGGGAAGCTGGCTCTGTATATACTCTACCAAAGTGAGGTACAGTGTGCACAGAGGCCAGGGGATCCCTGTGGGAAGCTGGCTCTGTATATACTCTACCAAAGTGAGGTACAGTGTGCACAGAGTCCAGGGGATCCCTGTGGGAAGCTGGCTCTGTATATACTATACCAAAGTGAGGCACTGTGTGCACAGAGTCCAGGGGATCCCTGTGGGAAGCTGGCTCTGTATATACCATACCAAAGTGAGGTATAGTGTGCGCAGAGGCCAGGGGATCCCTGTGGGAAGCTGGCTCTGTATATACTCTACCAAAGTGAGGTACAGTGTGCACAGAGTCCAGGGGATCCCTGTGGGAAGTTGGCTCTGTATATACCATACCAAAGTGAGGTACAGTGTGCACAGAGTCCAGGGGATCCCTGTGGGAAGCTGGCTCTGTATATACTCTACCAAAGTGAGGTATAGTGTGCGCAGAGTCCAGGGGATCCCTGTGGGAAGCTGGCTCTGTATATACTCTACCAAAGTGAGGTACAGTGTGCACAGAGGCCAGGGGATCCCTGTGGGAAGCTGGCTCTGTATATACTCTACCAAAGTGAGGTACAGTGTGCACAGAGTCCAGGGGATCCCTGTGGGAAGCTGGCTCTGTATATACTCTACCAAAGTGAGGTATAGTGTGCGCAGAGTCCAGGGGATCCCTGTGGGAAGCTGGCTCTGTATATACTCTACCAAAGTGAGGTACAGTGTGCACAGAGGCCAGGGGATCCCTGTGGGAAGCTGGCTCTGTATATACCATACCAAAGTGAGGTATAGTGTGCGCAGAGTCCAGGGGATCCCTGTGGGAAGCTGGCTCTGCATATACTATACCAAAGTGAGGCACTGTGTGCACAGAGTCCATGGGATCCCTGTGGGAATCTGGCTCTGTATATACCATACCAAAGTGAGGTATAGTGTGCGCAGAGTCCAGGGGATCCCTGTGGGAAGCTGGCTCTGTATATACTATACCAAAGTGAGGTACAGTGTGCACAGAGTCCAGGGGATCCCTGTGGGAAGCTGGCTCTGTATATACTCTACCAAAGTGAGGTACAGTGTGCCCAGAGTTCAGGGGATCCCTGTGGGAAGCTGGCTCTGTATATACTATACTAAAGTGAGGTACAGTGTGCACAGAGTCCAGGGGATCCCTGTAGGAAGCTGGCTCTGTATATACTATACCAAAGTGAGGTATAGTGAGAGCAGGGTCCAGTGGATACCTGTGGGAAGTTGGCTCTGTATATACTATACTAAAGTGAGGTACAGTGTGCACAGAGTCCAGGGGATCCCTGTGGGAAGCTGGCTCTGTATATACTATACCAAAGTGAGGTATAGTGAGAGCAGGGTCCAGTGGATACCTGTGGGAAGTTGGCTCTGTATATACTATACTAAAGTGAGGTACAGTGTGCGCAGAGGCCAGGGGATCCCTGTGGGAAGCTGGCTCTGTATATACTCTACCAAAGTGAGGTACAGTGTGCACAGAGTCCAGGGGATCCCTGTGGGAAGCTGGCTCTGTATATACTATACCAAAGTGAGGTACAGTGTGCCCAGAGTCCAGGGGATCCCTGTGGGAAGCCGGCTCTGTATATACTATACCAAAGTGAGGTACAGTGTGCGCAGAGTCCAGGGGATCCCTGTGGGAAGCTGGCTCTGTATATACTATACCAAAGTGAGGTACAGTGTGCCCAGAGTCCAGGGGATCCCTGTGGGAAGCCGGCTCTGTATATACTATACCAAAGTGAGGTACAGTGTGCGCAGAGTCCAGGGGATCCCTGTGGGAAGCTGGCTCTGTATATACTCTACCAAAGTGAGGTACAGAGTGCACAGAGTCCAGGGGATCCCTGTGGGAAGCTGGCTCTGTATATACTATACCAAAGTGAGGTACAGTGTGCGCAGAGGCCAGGGGATCCCTGTGGGAAGCTGGCTCTGTATATACTCTACCAAAGTGAGGTATAGTGTGCACAGCGTCCAGGGGGATACCTGTGGGAAGCCGGCTCTGTATATACTCTACCAAAGTGAGGTACAGTGTGCACAGAGGCCAGGGGATCCCTGTGGGAAGTTGGCTCTGTATATACCATACCAAAGTGAGGTATAGTGTGCGCAGAGTCCAGGGGATCCCTGTGGGAAGCTGGCTCTGTATATACTATACCAAAGTGAGGTATAGTGTGCGCAGAGTCCAGGGGATCCCTGTGGGAAGCTGGCTCTGTATTTACTCTACCAAAGTGAGGTATAGTGTGCACAGAGTCCAGGGGATCCCTGTGGGAAGCTGGCTCTGTATATACTCTACCAAAGTGAGGTATAGTGAGAGCAGAGTCCAGGGGATCCCTGTGGGAAGCTGGCTCTGTATATACTATACCAAAGTGAGGTACAGTGTGCGCAGAGTCCAGGGGATCCCTGTGGGAAGCTGGCTCTGTATATACCATACCAAAGTGAGGTACAGTGTGCACAGAGTCCATGGGATCCCTGTGGGAAGCTGGCTCTGTATATACTCTACCAAAGTGAGGTACAGTGTGCACAGAGGCCAGGGGATCCCTGTGGGAAGTTGGCTCTGTATATACCATACCAAAGTGAGGTATAGTGTGCGCAGAGTCCAGGGGATCCCTGTGGGAAGCGGGCTCTGTATATACTATACCAAAGTGAGGCACTGTGTGCACAGAGTCCATGGGATCCCTGTGGGAAGCTGGCTCTGTATATACCATACCAAAGTGAGGTATAGTGTGCGCAGAGGCCAGGGGATCCCTGTGGGAAGCTGGCTCTGTATTTACTCTACCAAAGTGAGGTACAGTGTGCACAGAGTCCAGGGGATCCCTGTGGGAAGCTGGCTCTGTATATACTATACCAAAGTGAGGTACAGTGTGCACAGAGGCCAGGGGATCCCTGTGGGAAGCTGGCTCTGTATATACTCTACCAAAGTGAGGTACAGTGTGCACAGAGTCCAGGGGATCCCTGTGGGAAGCTGGCTCTGTATATACTCTACCAAAGTGAGGTACAGTGTGCGCAGAGTCCAGGGGATCCCTGTGGGAAGCTGGCTCTGTATATACTATACCAAAGTGAGGTACAGTGTGCGCAGCGGCCAGGGGATCCCTGTGGGAAGCTGGCTCTGTATATACTATACCAAAGTGAGGTACAGTGTGCGCAGCGGCCAGGGGATCCCTGTGGGAAGCTGGCTCTGTATATACTATACCAAAGTGAGGTACAATGTGCGCAGAGGCCAGGGGATCCCTGTGGGAAGCTGGCTCTGTATATACTATACCAAAGTGAGGTACAGTGTGCACAGAGGCCAGGGGATCCCTGTGGGAAGCTGGCTCTGTATATACTATACCAAAGTGAGGTACAGTGTGCACAGAGGCCAGGGGATCCCTGTGGGAAGCTGGCTCTGTATATACTATACCAAAGTGAGGTATAGTGAGAGCAGGGTCCAGTGGATACCTGTGGGAAGTTGGCTCTGTATATACTATACCAAAGTGAGGTACAGTGTGCGCAGAGGCCAGGGGATCCCTGTGGGAAGCTGGCTCTGTATATACCATACCAAAGTGAGGTACAGTGTGCACAGAGTCCAGGGGATCCCTGTGGGAAGCTGGCTCTGTATATACCATACCAAAGTGAGGTACAGTGTGCACAGAGTCCAGGGGATCCCTGTGGGAAGCTGGCTCTGTATATACTCTACCAAAGTGAGGCACTGTGTGCGCAGAGTCCAGGGGATCCCTGTGGGAAGCTGGCTCTGTATATACTCTACCAAAGTGAGGTATAGTGTGCGCAGAGTCCAGGGGATCCCTGTGGGAAGCTGGCTCTGTATATACTCTACCAAAGTGAGGTATAGTGTGCACAGAGGCCAGTGGAACTCCCCAGAGGTGGGCAGGGGTAAAGTTAGATATCCCCCTACTCTCTATTTGTGGTAGTGTGGTCGAGCAGTAAGGTAACATCAGAGGACAGTGTTAAGCATTTGATGTACACACTCAGTCAGCAAATGAATTCACACACTCATGGACTGAACCAGACCAATTGTTTTTGTACAAAAATATTCTTTTAGGTTATTTTATTTTCTAGACCCAAGCAAGCCTGGCACTGGTAAGTGATAAATACTTTACAGTAGTGATGCAGTTTGTAAACACTTTGAATTGAAGTTGTATGTGCACTTTGTTTTGACTTGCAGTATGGTTTCAGAGAAATGCAATGCTTTGTAAATACAGTACATAGACTTAAATGGGCTTTTCAGTAAAATTACAGGTAAGTTACTTTTGAGATTACTTTTCTTGCTCAGAACAGTATACTTGGATACTACTCTGGGACATTTCCTGCAAACAGGTAAGTAAAATCGTTTTTGTTAGATTAGGCAATTTTAAAGAATTTCTTTAGGTTTTCAAACTCCACACATAGAAACTTTTCCAAGAAAACCAGTCAATGTTATACTATGGAGGAAAATCGTGTTATCAGTTTTAAGGTAAATATTTGGTAGTGGGAGTTGAGGTTCTGGGGGTAGACTCAGGGGTCCCCCAGGGTCAAGGATGCACTCTAGTTACACCCTCAGCGGCACTTGGGCGGCCGGGTGCAGAGTGCTGAGGCCCAATGGTACCCAATAGGGATAGGGGGGATCCGGTTGGTGGCTGCTGACAAGCAGGCCACTTTGTTGTGGGAGCAATTTAGCTCAGGGTGAATAGGTAAACAAAGTAACACCAAAGGTGCACCCTCTGCGGCATCAGGGCGGCCGGGTGCAGGGTGCTGTTTCAACGTAGGGCGCCCTATTGGTTTTAAAGGGGAACCTCCTATTTGCAAAGGCACTGCAGACTTGGGGACGAAGGTCTTCTGGGTGCGACCACCACTTCAAGGGGTAAGTTGGGAAGTTAGGGGTTGGTTAGGTACCGTCGGTTTGGGCACCCAAGGCCGTGGGATGTCGGGGGCAGGGGTGCCTTTTGGGGTCGGATCTTCTTGGGGGGACCTTCCGGATTTAGTCTGTGGCCTCAGCTGGAGGCTTGAGGCAGGTCAGGGGTCACCGGATCTCGGGTCAGGATCATCAGGGTGACCTCCTCGTGGTATTTGCCCGCTCGGGCCGTGGACGGCGGGTGCAGAGTGGGTCGATTTGCAGTGTCCGGCCAGAGCCAGAGGTTGCAGATGAACAAATCCGGTGTTCACAGGAGACAAAGTCTTTGGGGTTCAAGGCAGGCAGGTCCTGCGGGGTCTTTAAGGTTGCTGGCTGCAGGACAAACTAGGATTTCGCAGGAGCAGGTTCAAGGTGGAGTCAGGCTGGTAGGGCTGGGGCCAAGTCAGTGGGAATCTTCCTCTTGTTAGCTGCTGCACGGCTGTTCGGTCCTTTTTCTTCTTCTTGTATGAAGAAGAAAGGTTCAGGGGTGCCCATCAATACTAGATTTAGGGGTGTTACGGGTAGGTAAAATGCAGGGACCAATTGGTCTCTTCCTTGGGGTGGGTACACCCCCTATTATGCCACCCTCCAGTTGGAGGGGGGCATGAGCCTGTCCCTGGTTGGTTGAGTCCCCCATCTTCAAGATGGTGTGGACTGAGAGTTGTGCTTCACCTCACCTCCCCCACCTGAGGTGTGGAGTTGGCAGAGGTGAGCACACCTCTCATCCTCACTTGTTTTTCATGCCGGTTCTCCCACCCAAAGTGGGGGCCAGAACCAGTGGGGACCAATTGCTGGAAGCAGCAAGTGGCCTGGGGAAGCTCACAAAGGCGGCAAGCCTTTGAAGCTTCACCTTCATGAACCCTGCCCATACTGGGGAAGGAGGCTTGGCACCTCGTCCCAGGATGTGCATTGTTTCAGGCCCCAGAGAGCAGCAGGCTCTTGACCCAGGGGTCCAGAAACATGTTTGTTGGTGGCAGCCTAGGCAGCCACTCAGCCTGGACACTAGTAGTAGGTCGTTTTTCAGGGGGCATCTCAAAGATGCCCTCTGTGTGCATTTTTTATTAAATCCCACACTGGCATCAGTGTGGGTTTAATGTGCTGAGAAGTTTGATACCAAACTTCTCAGTTTTCAGTGTAGCCGTTATGGTGCTGTGAAGTTCGTAACAACAAACTCCCAGCACCATATACTCTTAATGGTAGCACTGCACTTACAATGTCTAAGAATGGACTTTGACACTGTAGGGGTACAGGGCTCATGCGCCTATACCCTCACCACTGGTATAGTGCACCCAGCTAGAGGGGTGGCTGACCCATGCCAGGGCAGTGGGTTGTGGGCATGGCACACAGGGATGTGTGTCATGTCGACTCTTTACTTTGTTCTGCACCAAGGCACGCAGCCTGCAAAGGCAGTGTGTGAGTGTCAGGGTACAGGGCCTCCAAGGGTGGCACAATAAGTGCTGCAGCCCTGAGAGGCCTTCTCTGGTCACAGTGCCCTGGGTACCTGTGGTACCATTTACCAGGGGCTGACCTGTGACCAGAGATGCCAATTGGGTTTAGGCTTCGATGCACTTTTAGGGAAAGAGAGTGTGTCCTGGGTACCTGATTGGCAGGGACCCAGGGCACATCAAGTCAAAGTGCATCACAAATCTACCCAAAAGTGGGGGGGGGGACTGCAACAGAAACCCACTTTCCTACAGAGGACACATCAGCCTCTTGTATATTATTGTATGTTGTGCATGTACATGAGGGTGTGTCAGACAGCTAAAGCTCTCTCTAGCTAGACATAAAAATGTGTTTTCCACCTCTCACAACTCTCTTGTATAAACCAGCATGCGTTTCTAAGCCGCATTTAGCTTCCTGCGAGGGCAGGGGCCGCTGCATTCCTCATAGAACTTCCCCACTCAGTGCATGTTGCGTTCTGATATTTTCAAATCATCAATCTTCTTGTTTATTGAAAGTTTTAGGTTGATCTTGGTCTGATCTTATCATGCAGGCCCTTATCACCAGCGGGCTGGACTATGGGTACTCGCTCTACGTAGGAGCCACTGCACGCCTCCCGAAGAGACTACAGACAATACAGAACTCAGCAGCCAGACTCATCCTCAACCACCCCAGACGCACCAATATCACACCCACCTCAGGAAACGACACTGGCTCTCGATCCAGAAGAGAAGCCTGTTAAAGATGCATAAACAATTGAATATAACAGTGGAACGTTCTAACTGCCGGCACCTAACCTGTTATCCCTCCATCAATCTTGCCCCTTCTGTATTAGCAGGGGTCTGTGTGCACACTGAATAGCACCCACTGTGGCAATGCTTGTTCCCTCAGGAACCTAGCGATTCAGAAGAAAAGCACAGGTGCGCCACACAACAGAACTTAATCACAAAGGACAGTTATAAAGTCCATATCAAACAAAGATGCTCTTCAACTTTTTCTTTTATTCCAATTTCATTTCCAGTAGGTAAAACATAGAGTCAAATTCTTATGACTCAACACACAGTACAGCTGACGAGTTACGTCCTAGTGCAGGACTTCTTCAGGGCTCTAGATGATGGTAGGGTCAAACACATCCATAAGCCGTAGAATCATAGGATTCCTTGCTGATGGGCTGTTTTCCAATCCTGTGTATTATTGTATCCAAAATCGGAGCCGTCTATATCTAAACCGCGACCAAATGATGGCTAAAAGGCGCATCCACAGTAGGGATGTCCAGCACCGTCATGCTAAATTGCGATGGTGCTCAGAGCAAATCTTGTGGTAGTATATCTTCAAAGTAGCGCGTACGGGCCTAGATGTAAGAACAGTCACACCACTTGATAAGGGATAGACTTGTACAATAATGGTCTCCACTAGACCTAAAGTACATCCAAACAGCGGAGACGTCACATTGCAAGTAACTCATAGGTTGAAAAGATGCCAAATAAGCAGGAAACCAACAGCCAAGATAAGACTGTTGTGGTCAACGGAAGTGCTGTGGGACGTAGCAAAAACAGAGTGCCGGGCCCATTAAAGATGCTGACTTGAGCCCTCAAGGCCCTGCACAACGAAGGACCAGCATACATCAACAAACGCATGACCTTCCAACAACCGACCAGACACCTGCGATCCGCCTCCCTCTTACTCACAGACACCCCCCAGATCTGCCGAAGCAACAGAAGAGGACGCTCCTTCTTGCACCCAGCGGCCAAGGCTTGGAACAACCCCCCCTCGCTGCACCTCAGGGCTGCCCCTTCACTGCAGCAATTCAGAAAAGAACAAACAACCACACAGCAGCAAACAGCTCCTGCATCTTCAGACCTTCACGGGTGATTTGCCGTGCTGTACAATGTTTGATTGATCCCCATTGCTAAAGAAACGCACACTGGCAGCATTAAACTGAAAAGTAGATCGCAATTCAAAAGTAATCACGAAGAGCGAGCGATAGAAAGCACTGCTCGTGCTCACGAGGATCCTTGCAGAGAAATCAAGCGCGGTGCTCAAAGGTGGAGACTTTTACGGAAATATTGGCAGGTGCGCGAGCACGAGAAAGCCTCACATCTGTGTTCTTATTCATTAAGACAATTGAAAGTCTCACACACAAAATGTGCCTGTGCTGCAACTTCTTTATTTCACATTTTTTGTAAGAAATGTAAAGAATGTGGAGTTACAGACCACAGCTCTCTCATGAAGCAGACAGAGCAAACCAGAAATGAAACGCACCGAGCGCGGTTCGAGCCCCCGCGCCGGCTCCAGTATATCCTGCACCGAGCGTGGTTCTAGTCCCCGCGCCGGCTCTAGTATAACCTGCACCGAGCGCGGTTCGAGCCCCCACGCTGGCTCTAGTATATCCTGCACCTAGCGCGGTTCGAGTCCCCGCGCCGGCTCCAGTATATCCTGCACCGAGCGCGGTTCGAGTCCCCGCGCCGGCTCCAGTATATCCTGCACCGAGCGCGGTTCGAGTCCCCGCGCCGGCTCCAGTATATCCTGCACCATGAACGGTTCGAGCCCCCGCGCCTGCTCCAGTATATCCTGCACCGAGCGCGGTTCGAGCCCCCGCGCCGGCTACAGTATATCCTGCACCGAGCGCGGTTCGAGCCCCCGCGTCGGCTCTAGTATATCCTGCACCGAGCGTGGTTCGAGTCCCCGCGCCGGCTCTAGTATATCCTGCACCGAGCGCGGTTCGAGCCCCCACGCTGGGTCTAGTATAACCTGCACCGAGCGCGGTTCGAGCCCCCACGCTGGCTCTAGTAATCCTGCACCGAGCGCGGTTCGAGTCCCCGCGCCGGCTCCAGTATATCCTGCACCGAGCGCGGTTCGAGTCCCCACGCCAGCTCTAGTATATCCTGCACCGAGCGCGGTTCGAGTCCCAGCGCCGGCTCTAGTATATCCTGCACCGAGCGCGGTTCGAGCCCCCACGCCGGCTCCAGAATATCCTGCACCGAGCGCGGTTCGAGTCCCCACACCGGCTCTAGTATATCCTGCACCGAGCGCGGTTCGAGTCCCCGCGCCGGCTCTAGTATATCCTGCACCGAGCGCGGTTCGAGCCCCCACGCTGGCTCTAGTATAACCTGCACCGAGCGCGGTTCGAGCCCCCACGCTGGCTCTAGTATATCCTGCGCCGAGCGCGGTTCGAGTCCCCGCGCCGGCTTCAGTATATCCTGCACCATGAACGGTTCGAGCCCCCGCGCCGGCTCCAGTATATCCTGCACCGAGCGCGGTTCGAGTCCCCGCGCCGGCTCCAGTATATCCTGCACCATGAACGGTTCGAGCCCCCGCGCCGGCTCCAGTATATCCTGCACCGAGCGCGGTTCGAGCCCCCGCGCCGGCTCCAGTATATCCTGCACCGAGCGCGGTTCGAGCCCCCGCGCCGGCTCTAGTATATCCTGCACCGAGCGCGGTTTGAGTCCCCGCGCCAGCTCTAGTATATCCTGCACCGAGCGCGGTTCGAGTCCCCACGCTGGCTCTAGTATAACCTGCACCGAGCGCGGTTCGAGCCCCCACGCTGGCTCTAGTATATCCTGCACCGAGCGCGGTTCGAGTCCCCGCGCCAGCTCCAGTATATCCTGCACCGAGCGCGGTTCGAGTCCCCACGCCGGCTCTAGTATATCCTGCACCGAGCGCGGTTCGAGTCCCCGCGCCGGCTCTAGTATATCCTGCACCGAGCGCGGTTCAAGCCCCCACGCCGGCTCCAGTATATCCTGCACCAAGCGCGGTTCGAGTCCCCACGCCGGCTCTAGTATATCCTGCACCGAGCGCGGTTCGAGTCCCGCGCCGGCTCTAGTATATCCTGCACCGAGCGCGGTTCGAGCCCCCACGCTGGCTCTAGTATAACCTGCACCGAGCGCGGTTCGAGCCCCCACGCTGGCTCTAGTATATCCTGCACCGAGCGCGGTTCGAGTCCCCGCGCCGGCTCCAGTATATCCTGCACCATGAACGGTTCGAGCCCCCGCGCCGGCTCCAGTATATCCTGCACCGAGCGCGGTTCGAGTCCCCGCGCAGGCTCTAGTATAACCTGCACCGAGCGCGGTTCGAGTCCCCGCGCCGGCTCCAGTATAACCTGCATAATGAACGGTTCGAGTCCTCGCGCCGGCTCCAGCATAACCTACACCATGAACGGTTCGAGCCCCCGCGCCGGCTCTAGTATATCCTGCACCGAGCGCGGTTCGAGCCCCCACGCCGGCTCTAGTATATCCTGCACCGAGCGCGGTTCGAGTCCCCACGCCGGCTGTAGTATATCCTGCACCGAGCGCGGTTCGAGTCCCCACGCCGGCTCTAGTATATCCTGCACCGAGGGCGGTTCGAGTCCCCACGCCGGCTCTAGTATAACCTGCACCGAGCGTGGTTCGAGCCCCCACGCTGGCTCTAGTATATCCTGCACCGAGCGCGGTTCGAGTCCCCGCGCCGGCTCCAGTATATCCTGCACCATGAACGGTTCGAGCCCCCGCGCCGGCTCCAGTATATCCTGCACCGAGCGCGGTTCGAGTCCCCGCGCCGGCTCTAGTATAACCTGCACAGAGCGCGGTTCGAGCCCCCACGCTGGCTCTAGTATATCCTGCACCGAGCGCGGTTCGAGTCCCCGCGCCGGCTCCAGTATATCCTGCACCATGAACGGTTCGAGCCCCCGCGCCGTCTCCAGTATATCCTGCACCGAGCGCGGTTCGAGTCCCCGCGCAGGCTCTAGTATAACCTGCACTGAGCGCGGTTCGAGTCCCCGCGCCGGCTCCAGTATAACCTGCATAATGAACGGTTCGAGTCCTCGCGCCGGCTCCTGTATAACCTACACCATGAACGGTTCGAGCCCCCGCGCCGGCTCTAGTATATCCTGCACCGAGCGCGGTTCGAGCCCCCACGCCGGCTCTAGTATATCCTGCACCGAGCGCGGTTCGAGTCCTCACGCCGGCTCTAGTATATCCTGCACCGAGCGCGGTTCGAGCCCCCACGCCGGCTCTAGTATATCCTGCGATTCAGGGAAAAGTGTCCAACATCCCGGGGCCGCATTGTACAACACATGCAGAGCATCCTCCTTCATTGCGCTGGGCGCACCTTTTAAAGAGCAATCCAGGAAAACGCCTCATGTCACGGTTAATGCGCTGCCGCCAGGGCAGCAGTGAACTCGCACTGCCCTGGGGACAGCGCATTCATGTGAAATACAGAGCTGATGCTTTGAAGCCGCTCCATGTTTTCACAGGCCAGGTGGTAACCTGCACTTTTAAAGGGGATGAGAGATCGCATTGCAGGCGGTGCAGTCAGTGACGGCACCCACCTGCAAGGGGAAGTCTGGACGCTCCATGGGACCCCCTTACCCTCCTCCAGAGGACCGCCATCGGGGGGCACACTGACAGTGCCCACCTTTTAGGTGGTGCACTGTCAGTGAGCCTCCTCAGAGCTTGTTTGCCTCTGTGCCCACGTCTGTTTAGGCCCAGATCTCTGTACTGGGTGAGTGTATGACATTGTTCTGCATTCTGCCCATCAATTGTTGTTTTTGCATTTGTCACCCCGAGAGGGACGGGTATGCCCAGACGTGGGTCCCGTGCTCTCCATGCCACTGGAGTCAAGCTATCCTGGCTGATGAAGGGTGAAACGCCGAAACCGTCCTAGGATGCTTGTTTCCAGTCCAGGGAGGCCCTAGCCTGGCAGTTCGGGCTGGACTGTTCCCATTGGGTGCAGGGTCAAGACTGATTTGCATATGGCTAGGTTTAAACTGGAATGGCATGGTGAGCAAAAAAACTATAGATTTAGGCCCAGATCTCTGTACTGGGGTGAATGTATGACATTGTTCTGCATTCTGTCCATCAACTATTGTTGTTGCACGTCTATTTAATGGCGCAGGAATACAGACAAAGGTTTTCCCTCATTTGCATGGGGCATGCCCCCATGCAAATGAGGGAATGCCCTTTTGGAAAAAAACTGGTGCTGTATGTGCGCCCCTGCATTCAGTATTACAGAAGGGGCTACACAAGTGTCTGGGGCCCCTTGCGTAATACCAAAGTGCCCCGGAGCTATGCAAAGTGGGGGCAAATGCCTGTTGCGCCCCGGGGGAACTTTGTGTAAAACAGCCCCAAGTGCCTAAAAATACCTGACCTTGTGTAATGTGCTCATGTAATGTGTGCCAATACCTTTGGGTATATGAAAAAGGTACGTTAGCACAGAGACTGTGAAGCGAAGGCAAATAATTGCAGCTTAGAGGGAAAAGAGGTATCTATCAACATGTATCATTTTGTCTTGTGCGGCACAAACAAGATGAGAAAAGGACTGTTAGAATAAAAAAAAATCGCTGTGTTGCTTATGCATTGTTCTATGTAAGGTAGCATTCGCCACACCATTTTGAACCATGATCGAAACTAATCTTCCCCTTCTATCAAACGCAGCTTTTGGTGACTCTAATTTCTCCAAGATTTGGCCTTGTTGTTTCTCTGTGTACACTGTTCTTATTAGCGCATACCTTCCCACTAGATAGAGGCCTTCTCCCACAGAACGACCTTGAGCAGGAGATAGTGTGTGCCCGGCCTCAGGATAGAAACTTATCCTTCTGTAATTCTTTCTGTAGCTGCATCTGCCTGGAAAATTCTGAATTGTACCTCATGTATCACCATGTTTGCTGATGTCAGTCCATCTGCAGCATCCATAGAGACTGGGCAGACTGGGCTCCGCTCGAGTGTATCTGAATAAATATATTGTTTTGTATTCTCTACTGTCTGACCGACTCTTCAGTTGTATGGAAGGCTGAGAGGCGGTCACTTCCTTCAGTTGTTGCCCAAACAGGGACCCCATCGGGTGAGTGACCCATCCCCTCCTGAGGACGGGTAGGGAGGTCGAAGCCATCTTCGGGTCGGACTGACGGATCAGGGATCCCTGCACGAGAGAGTTCCTGTACTCCCAGCTGCCCTTTCTTTCCAGCCGGAAGGTGTCTCGCCCAGTGGTCATTAACTCACCAACCTTCTGGTTTTTCAATCTACCAGGGGCACCGCACTATTAAAATATTTCCTTTGGATACCCCTAGGTATTTCTATTCACTCACTCCTGCACACACTCCACTGCCATTTATCTGGATCCACCCCACACACCCGCAGTCACCTAACGGCTTTTCTCTTTAAAAGATTTCCGCGAAAGTGACCCTTCTGGGGACCGTCGGGCATTGCAGCACCGGCCTGATGATGAAGCATAACATCCTTCGGGGTGTGTGAGGGCAATTAAGAGGCAAGACTTGGCCCTCCCCTTTGGGACTGGATCCTTGATACCAGGGATAAATCTCTGCCTCTCTCTTTTTCATTCTTCTCTCGCTTTCTATTCTACTCTTAATCTCTCAAACAATACGATCGCGAAGGAGCCTCGAGCGGTCACACTTGAAACTGGCCCATGGGTCACTCATAGAGTTTGAGGCCAGCAATCTTCAGTGCAGGAGGTGCTCAAGGCTGGAGCTACCTCAGAGCCCAAAGCACAACGTCGAGGAGGTCCAGAAGATACAGGCGCCTAGCTAGGGGGGGGCGGTGGGGGCAGACCGCCCCAGGCGGCACTATATTTAGGGCGGCGGCGGCCTTTTAATTTATTTAGGGACACAGTGTCACTAAATAAATTATAAAGTCCGCCGCGGCCGGGAAAGCAGCGCGCACTAACCTGTAGTGCTATGAGTGCGCCACCATGATGACCGTTAATCTGTCTGCCCGCGGCGCCGCCCATCCCAGCCTGCTCCAGGGCCGTCAATCTTGGAGAGCGCGCGCCAGCGCTACCAATGACGGCCCTGGGCTACATTTTTGCCCGGCCCTCGCGATGAGAACGTAGCGGTGACGCGTCACGCGCTTCAACACTACGCACTCTCGTGAGGACCTTGTGGCCTGGGGCAGTCTGCTGAGCCTGCTGCGTGGATAATTCGTTTTAGTGCAGACTGCAGTAGTAGGTAAGAGAATGTGTTTCTTTTCTTTTTTAAAATATGCGCAGGTCCAGCAGGACACGTACTTCGTGTGCGCTTCATTTAAACAGTTTTTATCATTATCATGGCCGATGCAGGACAACAATAAGATAATAAAAGATGCCCCAATAACGCTGGTGATTAATGATTCGCTTGAGACCAATTATTTGTCTGTCAGTAGTTTTTAAATGCAGATGGACTGTATTTTATGTGGAAGCTCAGTGGGTTGTTGCCTTTGCCACAGAGATCCTTGTGTTACTTGCAGTTCAGAAGTTACAATCCTAACATAGGACAGTGACCAATGAACTGAGTCTGTCACCAAAGAGCTGCATACAAACGTGAATGGTATAGATATGTTTTGTGATATAGTTAGAACTTCCTCAGTCTTTCATCATTCTAATGTTGCTAAAATGAGTATGTTTGGGCAGAGATACATTGTTATCAGTAAAGCTGACCCCCATGGAATACTCTTTTAAATCCTAAGGTTGTGTTTCCCCCGACCAAACCCTCTCAAAATATACTGGCCACCAGTATGGATGACACGGACCTACTTTGAAATACAGTGCGGCAAAGGCTACCGGTAATGCTATTAGGTTTTTGCAGCAATCAGGAGTGTGTGCAGTTGAAATAGCATACACATAAAGCAACACTTTGAGTGTTTTGCTGCGAATAATCTTTTATTGGGGAGGTTTTTAGAGACCTTTCATAACAAATCACACTTTTGCTTCCCTCCTCGGCATGTTTAATTCCATTTTGCTAACATTACAACGAAATCATTGTATCTGTAGAAATGAAACAAGATGAAAGAGGGTGTGGATGAATTCAAATGTGAGCGCTTTGCAGAGACAAGAAAAGACAAACAGGGGCATATTTATCAAGGTTTTGCGTCGTCGAAAGGGCAAAAAACGGCGTCACAAAACCTAAATGAGATTTATCTAGTCCCGTAAGGCCACCTTGGTTTGAGGAATCTAGAGTAACACAAGGCAGCGCAATCGCTGCCTTGCGTTAATCTGCAGCAGGGAGGCATGCCTCAGGTGGAGTGTAGGTGTTCCAGCACATTTAACCATGGATTCTGACACATTCCCAGATTCACCAAGATTAGTAGACCTGGGAATGTATCAGAATTGTACGCCTCCCCACCAGAGGCACAACGGGGAGAAATATCTTTATTTATGGTTGTTGTGTCCTCTTTCTAAGTATGCAGCAGATTCCTACACCTTGTAATCCTCATTGGCTTATGTGACATTCCCTGTAGACTGATTTACATACTTGTATGATTCATTGTCTCTGTATAATGTGTTCGTGGTGTAAAGTACAGACACACTACACTGATATGAGTAGCGCTAAACGACAAATGCATATGAGAGAGGGGCTACGGAGCGATGAGGGGCACAGGTGGAGGGTGGCAGTGAGGTAATCTGAGGAGGAGGTAGTTGGAGGGGCTGTGGAGCGATGAGGTGCACTGGTGGAGGGTGACTGCAGGGCTCGAGTCGGGGTACCAGGCAGGTGGATGGCGTCCCCTCACTTATTTTCGCGGGAGCTCGATTACTGGAGCCACACATTTACTCTATGGCCTCTCTGGGGCGAGATCGGAGATTATTCAGAACGCTGCTCACGCGCTGGCTTTTCTGATGCAATGGCATCTAAGGAGTAAGCGAGGGGAGGCAATGAGTCTGATGCAGAGTCTGGGGTCAGGTGGAGGTAGTCATGAAGAGGGATTCTCCCTGAAGGCTCGCACAGAGGGAGCCTGTAAGGGAGTGCGTTGCAGAGTCCGTGGTCAGGTGGAGGTAGTAATGAAGAGGGATCCTCCATGAAGGCTCGAACAGAGGGAGCCTGTAAGGGAGTGCGTTGCAGAGTCTGGGGTCAGGTGGAGGTAGTAATGAAGAGGGATCCTCCATGAAGGCTCGAACAGATGGAGCCCGAGTAGTATCACTTGCCTGATACTCCCACCTCAGAAACCTCCTCTTCCCATCAAAGGAACATTACATGGAAAGTGATAATATTTAGAAAGAGATTTGGAAAAGAGTGAGTTTTACTGGTCCTATTTTTCTGGTTTCTTCTGAATATTCAAGGAGTGCCGCAGCGCCGGAACAGTTTGTCCCGGGTCTTGGATAGAGTTGAACAAGTTCCCATGGCCCCCACAACTGTGTTTAAGGATTGTGATCATAATGTGTCGCCCCTCCCTGTATTTTAGCTTTGGGCCCCCAGGCAGGCTGTGCACCATGTGTGTGCTGAGGCTGCTGTGAAGGAGAGATGCACTATTACAAGCTGGTGTTGGGTACCCAGAGCACCCGTCTTTTCATTCCCAGGGAGTTGGTTGCTGCTGCTTGGAAGTAATGGCAGGGAGCGACCCCTGGATGTTGCCTTTGGGCCACCAGAGTGGGCTTTGTATCCGGTCTGTGTGGGCAAGGTGGAGCTGACTGACCCCTTTGTACTGCGTTTAGTTTTAAGGGCACACAGTGAGTCATTCCCTGTGAATAATTAATTTGCTGTTTTTGAAAGATAAAGAATCACAGGCTTCGATACTGTTAAGTTGGTTTTGGGTCCACAGAGCACATCACGTTCGTGCAGGTCCCCACTGCTTTAATGGGGGGGGGACCATGATGAATGGTCATTTAATGTCAGCTGTAGATGAAGGTTACATGAACAGTGTCATGAATGTGCATGTTTGCATTGTGTTGAGGGGATTACCAGGTAATTGTTCACACAGCTCTCTGATGGATGTCACATGCAGTTTTTCTGAGTCCCCAGATAGATCATGCAGTCTGTGTGTTCTCTTTTGTACTGCCAGTCACCGGTGTTTTCAACTGTGTAGCCTTGGACCGTGTCATGTATGTGCATGTAACTTGCATGATCAAAGTAACTATTAGCGGCGATACTACGTGTCTCTCGGACCTCTTTGAAGTGCATGCCCCCCCCGGGGGGGGGGCGGCGGCAATCTGAGGGATAGCCACGGGCGCCACAAGCTCTAGCTACGCCACTGAGAAGATAGTGTTGCTGCAAAAGTTCACGGTGTCCAGAGGTCACGGTTCCACGTCACCCACGATAGCCACGGGCCTCAGCTTTGCTGTGGACTCAGGGTAGCCTCGGAGAAGTCTGGAAATCCACCTCTGGTGATTCAAAGACTTTGGCGTCCGGCTGGAGCTTCGGCGATGCAGACCAGTCAGTTGCTTCTTTGGTGCCTGCCAAGCAGGGGAGTCCCTCCTTGACCCCAAGGGAGATTTCTTCCATCTTCTAGTCGAAATAGAAAGTTGAAGGTCCAGGATATATGTTGCAGAGTTTTGTCCAGGGTAATCTAAAGTCTCAAGGACTGGGTTCCCATACTTATACTAAGTTTGGGGGTTGGACATACTCTAGGGACCCACCGATGGGAGGGTTTGGAAAGAGGGGTGGTTACACCCATTTCCTTTGTCCAGTTTCACACCAGAGCAGGGACATGTAGGGCCTGCAACCGGTTTGAACTGGACTATGCACAGGGACACCAAATGTCCCCCAGTGCAGGACTTCAAAGCACCAGATTGCTCCCGCCCAGCCCCAATACACATCAGCCTGTCTGGCGAGGTGGTTACACCTCCCTTCGACAGGAAACCTATTGTCCAGGCTTCCCCTGCCACAGTTTCGGTCAGCAGCAGGAGGCCAGACCCGTGTCTGTGGCAGAGGCATCCATTTTGTGATGCCAGGGCTCAGGAAAGTCCTACCCGGTTTAGCCAGTGTGAACATGTCTCTCCCTCTAGAAGGGTGGAATGCTACCCCCGCCGCCAGAACTGGTGGGGTAGTATTCCAAGATGTTTTACACCAAACACGACATGTTTTGATGCAGCCATTCCAAAGTTAACATTTACCGCGAGGTTATATTGCACTTTAGAGTATATGGTATGTCTGTATCACAGAACAGCCATAAGGAAGGATTTCCGAATGCTGCAGAGGGGCTCAGCTCATGCTTGGGTACCCTCTCACACAAAACCAAGAACTCTGCCTTCAGGATTGTCAAGGCCTGCCATAGGAGTGACTTATAGGTTTATATGTGTCTGTATATATATGTGGATATAGGTAGCCTATACCACTGTAAGGGGTGCAAGCACACCCTTACCCAGGCTGCAGTAGCAGACCTGCGGTGCCATTTTGGAGTGCTTCCCAGGAGTGGCATAATACATGCTGCAGACCCTGGTAGGCCTCTCAGGTACCTATGCCCTAGGTACATAGTATACCATATACTAGGGGTTTATAAGGCCCTCCAGAATCCAATTAGATATGTACCTAATGTACATGGAAACCATTTTAGAGAGGAAGCAGCTAGGCTGAGGTCCTGATTAGCAGGGCCACAGCCAGACTAAGGTCGAAAAACAGTGAAACACCAGCAAAAAGTGGGGGTACCCATGTGAAGCAGATCCTACTCTTCTACAGTCATCCTGACTGGAGTCTTTAACGGCGAAACCCTTGGATCTGACTGTTTGGTCTAAAGAGTCGGCAGTGGAGAATACATTTGTTTGACCTGCATACATCAGGTGAGTTAGTTTTGGTTTTTTGTGGATATGGTACCATTTTGAATTGTATTTGGTACGGTCTGAGGACCGATTTTGTGTGAAAAGTATTTGCAAATACTTTACCAGGCATAAGTAGGGAATTTGTTTTCCTTTGAGAATGCCTGGAATAAGTAAACTGGTTTCTTTGTGCTGCTGTTGTTGTTCTGCTGATGCTCGACTGGAGGAAAGTCAGCCAGCGCCTCCTGAAGGCACTCCGAATTTTGATATGTTTGTGAAGCATGGTCTTGGCCCTATTATGTTTAGTACTCTATGGCACAAATATACGAGGGACAATGCCAAGTTGCAGTGGCCTTTGACGGGCACTTTTGATGAACAAAAGATCAAGTATTTACAAGAACAGTTGTTGAGAATCAGAAGTAGACAGTCTATGTTTGATTCTCTTAGAACGTTGCAAAAAGCAGCCAAAGAGAGGCGAATGAAGGCAGAGAAAGAGGCCCGGAATGGGAGAATGCAGGCGTTGACTCAGAAAACCGTAGCATATGACAGAGAAGAGCAGGAGAAGAATATTGAATGTGAAGAAAGCAGGTTTTGATTACAGATTAATAAATGTTATGTGGCCCAAGAAGAAAATTATACTTTTGTGGAAGAATTGATAGAGACTCGACCCGCACCTCCATATGCCCCGCAGAGGATATATCCCGCTATTCCCTCACAGTCCCAGCCACCCGCTCCTTCTGCCTCTGCTGTTTCTGATCCTGCTACTGTTGATCAGACGGCTTTGGCCACGGTACCTCCTGTCCTTTCTCTGTCCTCGCCGTCTGTAGCAACTGGGACTGTTGGCACCCCCCTCACGCCCATCGTCTCTGCATCTTTCTCCCCAGCTTTTTCTCCTGTGACGCAGCCCTCAGCATCGCTGATACCCATCACTCCGGTTTCCTCTCCTTCCCTGGTTTTTTATCTCCGGGTTTCTTTGAGTGATGTGACACCAGTGCGCGGGTTTGGAGACAGAGACTGGACAAAGTTTAAAGAGCGCATGGGTCCTTATGTGCGATCTGAAATGGGAGCTGCAGAGAAAAGGTAGTGGCTAACCAGGCTGCACAGTGGGCCAAAACCCCATTTAGAGTGTGGAAGACGTGTGGAGTGTGATGAAATATGTATGAGCCCTTACGCATATGTCTGCTACTCTGATCAGTCTTTGGGAGCAGTGTTTCAAAGATGCGGCACCACAGATTTTATATGATATTAAAGATCGTGTGTATGTCAGTAATATGGAGCCTGACCACGTTTTTAGCAGTATTACGACATTGATTGCTACTCGAGAAGAGCCCCACTTCGGTATCTCAGTTTCCGATGCGAGAGGTTTATCCTATATATCACCCGAAATATCAGAGCTAACAGATCCACACGGTGTTGTCAATAGATCAGGAGTGGCGGCCCGTTTCCAAGAACAATGGGTTTATACTCCATGTGAAAGGAGTGAAGTTTTGGCTCTTAAGACTCAGTTACCTGATCCTAGGAAGAATCCTGCTGCATATTATACAGAGTTGACAGAAGCTGCCTCTTCAACAGTGATGACACTTGCAGATATTGAAATGTTCTTTTGTTTACGGGTTTCCGGTTGATATTTGGAGGCAAGTGCATGCACAAGATCATGTTGCCGAATTCGGTGGAACATGGGAAAAAACTAAAATATGGGATCAGGAGCGGAAGCCCGGCGATAACCCTAAGGCAAAGATACTTGCTTTGTCAGGCCGCATTATCACGTATACGCATTCTCTTATTCTACCGACGAAGGTTGATTGGGATAAGTTAATGACTTGCCGCCAGAAGAAAGATGAAAGTGAGTCTGATTTTCCCCCCGGTTTGAAGATGTGTTTCTGGGTTACAGTGGGCGGATTTGTCTCATGAGGGAGGTGTCCGGTTGTTTGTTAATAGATTTGTTTCTGATCTGCTTCCTGAGATTGCGACTCGATTGCAGGCTTCCGAAAGCGCCTAGTCCACATCTTCCCCTACTGTTATTTTGAATATGGTGCAGTATTACGAGCATAGGGAAAATGAGGATAAGGAAAGGACAGAGAAGAAGCAGAAGGATTTGAAGAGAAAGGCGTTATTGCAGCAGGCCTTTAGAGGGAATGGTCGAGGATGAGGTGGTTTGGCCCGACAGCTTCCATGCTCCTGGGTCTGAATCAGTGTGCGTACTGTAAAGAGGAGGGACACTGGCATAGTGAGTGTCCTGCGCTTTTGCAGAAGGTGGCGGTCCCTAGAGGACAAGGTTTTCATAGAAGGTATCGTGGAGCTGGGGTGACAGGCAGGGCTCAGAACGCTGCAGCCTCCCAGAGTTGTTGTAATAATAATTACTTTAATGACCCTCGGGATGGACAGTACTATCACAATGATTATGATATGGATGAAGTGATAGGAATGTCTTACAGCTAGGACAGCCAGGGACAGAGTGGGGGACCAGTTCCGAAGCCTTTAGACCAGCGTGGTCCTTATGTAACAGCGGAACTGCAAGGTTCGACCAAGGAATGTTTAGTGGACACAAGTGTGACAAAAAGTTCTGTTTCTCAAAATGCGGTCCGTGGGGTGGTTCTGTCCGGCAATAATAATGTTTTGGTAGGTTTTTCTGGTGTACCGGTTGTGAGCCTCATTTCAAGACCCCTTGCGCTGACTATCCGTCCTTTCACTGTGGATTCGCCATTTTTGCTGACATCTAACTGTGGTGAGAATTTGATAGGTTTGGATTCGTTAAAGAAACTGCATGCTACGATTTATTGTTCCCTGGCGGGTGTCTACATGACAGTGGGTCCAGATGGGCGCTAAACAGTGCCTGTCCAAAGATGCGCCCCTTCCTGTTGAATTTAAAGATGTGTCACTCACTCTGTGTGCAACAGGCGACACAGACGTGGGACCGTTGCAGCTATTGCCTGTTTCAATACGCGTTAAGGAAGGTGCTATTTTACCTCATATTCAGTATTCTCGCTCGATATTGCAGTAGTTGTTAAGGAAGCGTACACCCTCAGCCTGTGTAAGGAGAACATAGTGGACTGCGAAAGTGCTTCATTTTAAATTAGGTTAACCCACAATTTTATGTTATGGGTAAACGCAAGGCTGTGGATGGGGCCCTAAGGGCTCCGAAGGGGGGAAAAAAGCGCCATCTAGAAGGATAAATGATGACGTCCTCACCCGAATTGACTCATTATTTTTTTATTTTTATTTTTTTTTTTGAAACCGTTTATTGCAGTTTATAAAAGTTACAGGTATGGGCCTACAACCGCCCGGCCGGCCGCTAGAGCATCAGAAGCATATTACATACAAACAGTAAAAGTCTCTCAGCGGTGCACAGTAGGAAAGCAGGAGTGATCAATGGTGCAGGCCTCACAGCTCCATGCCCACAGTACGGTTCCATTTCTTAAGGCAAAACAACATCAAAAACCACAACCGCAAGGCAACCCGTGATCCAAAGTGGCAACATGTGCTCCATAAGTGGGGGATCCAAACCAGCAGCAAAACTCTGAAGAGGGGGACGGGAGTAGATCAGGGACTGGGGGACCGCGCGCCCGCGGCCGAGGGAGAGGGGCCAGCTAGGGAGACGGAGCAGGCGAGGCAGCCGGCAGCAGTGGTGGCTCACAAATACCCCCGCGGTAGGCATTCCAGGGGCCCCAGAGTTTCATCCACGCCCCAGGCTTACCCCTCGCCACATACACCACCTTTTCACGAAACATACACCAATCCATATGCTCTTTCCAGGCCGACACCGCAGGGGGCCTCTGGGATCCCCACAATTGAGCAATATCACGTTTCGCTATCATGTATCCCAGAGTCACCCACCGCGTCTGCGGGACTGAGTAGTCATTCGGTTCCCATACATTCAGCAGGCACCTCCTCGCTTCAGGCAGCAGCGCGACACGCGTAACCACACGCAGGACCTCATGCACACCACGCCAGAATCGCTCCACCTTCGGGCACTCCCACAGTATATGCATGAAAGTCGCCAACGCACCACAGCCACGCTTACACTTTCCGTCACCAGCAAAACCCATACGCAGAAGCCTTGGCCCCGTCACATAGACCCGGTGAAGGATCTTGAGCTGGACGAAACGAAGGCGAGCCGGGATGGCCACCTCTTTCGGAGAGGCCACCGCGGAAATCCAATCCTCGTCGTCCAGCTCCAGCCCGTCGGCAACCCAAGCCTCGCAGAGACTAGTCAGCAGGCACGATCTATCGTTAATCAGTTTCTTGTATATGAGGGAGATCGTGCTGTCCGGGACATGGCCATCTAGCACTCTGTCCTCCAGGGGGGAAGACTCCGGAATGGATGCGACATCCGGGAAGACGGAGCCCAGCGCATGGCGGACCTGTAGGTACCGAAAGTACTCACTGCCCTGCAGCTGAAACTCCGCCTGCAGCGTCTCAAAAGTTTTGAATCCCCCCCTCGTCCAGAGATCCCCCACAGTGCTGATTCCGATCGTGTCCCACTTCTCGAAGCCCTTCGATGTCCACAGGGAGCCCAACCTCTCAGATGCATACAGCGGAGACGCCCGGGTCAAACGGTCCTTCCACCCCATAGCTGCATTAGCCGCGTGCCAGACACGCACCATGACACGCGTCGGTCCCGTCAGACGGGAGTCGGGCGCGCCAGAGTAGAGCGCTCGATTATAATCGCCACCGGGCAGGAGCATCTTGTCCATCTCAAATGCTGGGTTCAGGGCGGGCCCGTAAAGGCCATGATTAATTGCAGCTAGTTGGGAGGCCCAGTAATACCGTTTGATGTCCGGGAGGGCGACCCCTCCATCGTACCACGGGAGCGTCAATTTAGCCAGAGCAATACGCGGCCTCCCGTCCCAGAACAGGCGCCGCTGGAGGCCCTCCACCTCACGAAAGTAGCGTGCCGGGACCAAGTCCATGGTATTCTGGAGGGCGTAAAGGAAGCGCGGCAGGGACATCATTTTAAACAAGGCCGCTCGGCCGAGTGGCGAGAGTGGGAGACGCCGCCAGCGCACCACGTCCTCCTTCTAACGCTGGAGGGGGGGCAGCAAATTCCGCTCATAGCGGGCCTCCGGGTCAAGAGTGATATATATACCCAGGTACCGGAAACCCTGGGAGGCAATCTGGATCGGACAGTCCCGTGGGAGGACCGGAGCCTCCCCGGAAAGCACATAGACACAGGATTTCGCCCAGTTAATGACCAGGCCTGAGTTGCGACCGAAGGAGCGCAAAACATCAACCAGGACGATCAGTGATTTGCGCGGGGAGGCGAGATACAAAAGGATATCGTCAGCATAGAGGGACACACGGTCCTCATGCTCGGGGGTCCAGCGGAGACCACGGATGGAAGGGTGCCACCGCAGCCACTCCGCCAGGGGCTCCAGGGCCAGGGCGAACAGGAGAGGCGACAGGGGACAACCCTGTCGCGTGCCCCGCCCCAGCGCGAATGGGGCCGATACTCGCCCATTCACCACCACCTGCGCCAACGGGCCCGAGTATAGCAATTTGACCCAGCTGATGAAACCCGGGCCAAACCCAAACTTCGCCAGCATCGCCCAAATATATGGCCATTCAAGCGTATCAAACGCCATGGTGGCGTCCAAGGACGCCAAGATGGCCGGCTCCCGCACAAATGGGACACGCGCGAGCACCCCGTGCAAGCGCCGCAGATTAAGCGCCGTGTTGCGGTGTGGTATAAAGCCCGATTGGTCTTGGTGGACCAAATCGCCCACCACGCCAACCAACCGGTTGGCCAACACCTTGGCGAGGATTTTGGGCTCCGCGTTCAAGAGCGAAATCGGCCTATAAGATGTGACCCGGTCACGGGGCTTCCCCTCCTTGTGGATCACCACAATTGTGGCCAGACGCTGGTCCGGCGGGAGGGAGCCCTGCGAGTGGGCCGCGAGGAACATCGCGCGCAGGTGGGGCGCCAACACATCCGGGCGTAGCTTATATAGCTCAATGGGAATACCATTGGGGCCCATGGCCTTGCCGGATGCAACCGAGCGAATAGCCGAGGCAATTTCGTCCGAGGTGGGAGGGACGTCCAGCGAATCCCTGTCCTCCACCGTCAGGGAGGGCAGTGCGATGTCCCGAAGCAAGGCATGGGAGTCCTCCTCCGAACAGGGAGAAACAGGGGAGTAGACTTCGCGGAAATAATCCGCGAAGCAGGAGACAATGGCTTCCGGCTCAGTGACACACGCACCATCCACACTCTCAATCAAAGGCACCACGCGACTCGCTCTCTCCCTCTTATCCAACCACACAATCAATTTGCCAGCCTTGTCACCCACATCATACAATCGCCCCTGCTGCTCTCTACCGAGGCCCCTGGCCGCCTCCGTGACGAGGGCCCGATAGGCCGCCTGCTTTAAATGCAAAACATGCAACTTGGCGTCTGTTACCCCGCTCCCCAGGTCACCCTCCAGTTCTGCAATCTCGGCCTCAACCCGGGTCACCTCCTCCCGCTCGCGCCGCCGGGCATTGGAAATAAAGGAGAGGGCCTCCCCTCTAAGAACCACCTTGAAAGCCTCCCACAGGGAGATGGCAGATGGGACCGACCCCACATTCTCATCAAAATAGCGCTGTAAGGATTTGATCAAGTCGGCACGAATGGTGGGGTCGCGCAAATACCATGCATTGATCGGGGCCACCCTGCCATCCCCCCTCGGGAAGACATCGAAATGCAACAACAATGGGGAGTGGTCTGAGATACCCCGTGCCAAATGGCGCACCTCCCCCACCCTCCCCGCATGGGCCGCCGGGACAAGGATGTAATCAAGCCGCGAAAGGCTACCATGGGCCCCCGAGTGGAAGGTGTACTGTTGCAATACGGGATGCTTTAAGCGCCAACAATCCACCAGGCCCAGCGTGTCTAAAAAGCCAGGCAGCCACGCCTGTGCCCGGGGGAGGTCCCTAGGGGGATGGCGATCCATAGACCCAGAGGCAACCGCATTAAAGTCCCCTCCAACCACCAACAGGCCACTCGGAAGTTCCAGAAGGAGGCGCCCCAGGTCCGCAAATGTAGTGGCTTGTAACCCTGGCGGGACGTACACTGATACAAAGATAAACACTCTACCCTCCATTCGTCCCACCAGAACAGTGTAGCGTCCCCTCTCATCATGGCGCACCTCATCAATCTCCAACGGGAGCGAGTTCTTAACCATAATACCCACCCCCCGCGAGCCCGAAGTGAAGCCGGAGTGGGCCGCCAAACGATATCCCCTCCGATTCATTGCATGAAAGGTGTTACCTATAAGGTGCGTCTCCTGCAGGAAGACAACATCTGGGAAAATACGTTTTAAATACTGCAGGACCACACCACGCTTAATCCTATCCCCCAGGCCGTTAACATTCCATGACAACACAGTCAAATCCCTACCCCCCATCATACGTCGAAACAATCGGTCGTCCCCCACCGAGCATTCTAAAAACAACAAAACAGTTGCAGGTTTGCCTTGCGGTACTAACAAACAACACACCCCCCCCACCCCCCGGTCCCAACAAAACTCCCCCCTCCCTGCACCCCTGCATGAGCCCAGACAGCCCCCCCAAAGTGCAGTGTGCCTGTCGCCCCATAGCTAAGTACTAACTAGTCCCCCAGAGGAGGAGGGAAGCCCCCAGCAGACCCCACACGACCTCCATGGGAGGGTAACATACAAAAGCAATATATGGTAAGGGAACAACGTCCAGAGCAAGGCCTATACAGTCACCCCTCAATTCTGATCCGGCGGGCCCTCCTCGCCAGCCGCGCCCCCCCCGCCCCCCCGGCCCCGATCTCCAGGCAAAGTGTCCAACCAGTCCCCAGCCGCCTCGGGCCGGTCGAAGAAGTGCGTACGACCATCCACCTCCACCCGCAGCTTAGCCGGAAAGAGCATTGAGTACTTGAGGTTTAGGTCCCTTAGACGACGTTTAATACCAAGAAAGCTCTGTCGCTGCTTCTGGACCGCCGGGGTAAAGTCTGGGTAGAAGTGTACATCCATGTTGTCCAGCTTGACCGGTCCCTGTTGCCTGGAGGTCTGGAGGATGGCATCTCTGTCCCGAAAATTAAAAATCCGGGCAACAAGAGGCCGCGGCGGGGCACCGGTCTTAGGGCGGCCCCCGGGGACCCGGTGGGCACGCTCCACCGCAAAAAGCTTACTCAGCCCCCGGGGCTGGAGATGGGTCAGGATCAATTCTTCCACGAAGAGATCCGCCGCCTCCGCCTCGCGTCCCTCCGGCACACCAATAATACGGACATTATTCCTCCGGGCCCGACCCTCGGAATCCTCAAGTCGCCGGTCCATCAGGGCGCTCGCCTGGCCAAGCCGGCGCACCTCCTTCTGGAGGGCCACCACGTCAGTCGTGAGGCTCGTTGTGGTGTGGGTCAGGGAGTCGACTCGGTCGTTCGTTTTTGACAAGTCCGCCCTCACAAGGCCCACATCCACCAGGACCGAGTCAATTTTTTGCGCCAAGGTATCGAAACGCTGGTCCACTGAGGCCTTCATCTCAGCGATGGCGCCCATGACGTCCCGGAGGGTTAGATCCACCGGATGGGCAGATGCCTCCGTCGGGCCCGCCGGGGATGACCGCGATGTCTCCGGAGAACCCTTCTGGAGCGTGTAGCGGTCCATACTATTGGCCTGGTGCGCCGTGCCACGGCGGGTCGTCTTCACCTTCGCCCGGTCGCCATCTTGTTTGGTGGACATGCTGGCCCTTCCACCGTCGTGCCAAGATCTCCAAACGGGTCGCCACACCAAATCACGGGTGTCAGGGGGGGGGGCGGGGGCGACCACCGAGCCGCGGGTCAACCCACCGCCAGCGGGTCAGCTGGGCACCTGGACAAGGCCACACCACCGCACCCCGCTCCGCAGCCCGACCCCGCCAGAGAGCAAGGAGGGCGCAAAAGCGAAAGTGAAAGTGCGGGGTACGCGAGTCGCCCAGCCCCGCTCGCCGCTGTTATTCACTTTGTCCCCGGATCGCCCCACTACTCCAATCCGGGGGGCCGGCGAGGAGAAGGCCGCAACCTTCGGTCGATGCTCCCACCGGTGTTCGGGGTCCGATTCGAGCCCAAAAAACGGGTGGCGCCTCAGCTCGGGTTCCCCGACACAGTCCCCTCAACAAGGACAGGATATCGCCAGGATTAATTCAGGAGGTCGCGGAGGTCCTCGGGAGCCTCGCACCTACGCGGCCATCTTGGTTGCGCGCTAGGCTCCTCCTCCCCGAATTGACTCATTATTGACTGAATGTACTGACGTTATTTCCAAACCTGTGCTACCCAACACAAATTCAATGGTTCACCATAGTTCCCTGCCTAAGCGAATCCATAAAATGTTTGAAAATCCACTTTTGAAATCGCAATTGCCAGCACCAGCACCAGAGGAGGTTGAGACCAGCAACTCATGCCAACCGTTCCAGTTCATCTATAACTAACGAGTCTCTAATGGTAGAATGGAGCAACAGGTATTCTGTACTTGCCATCCCTGACCCTGAACTAGAGAACTGTGCTGTGCCAGGGAGTGGCCATCTTAACATTGAGACCCTGGTTATGCTGCGGAATATGATGGAAATCATCTCAGGGTTAAAACAAGTTAAAATCCTCATTGATATTGTTGGAGATGGTGCGGGGGAAGAGTAATAGCCACATGTGTCATGGTAGGAGAGAGGAGGCGGCGTAGAAAGTGCCGAGACTAACCCTCTTTCTGAATCCCTACGCCAGTATTGTCCCCCTTTTGACAGAGGTGTTCAGTCCATCCCTGCTCCACCTGTGAGACTACACGGTGGGGAAAGATCTGTTGGCCGGACACCTCCTTCACACCAGAACATGGGCTTCTATGGGAATTCTCTGTGGCATATTATCAAGCCCATTATCGCCGTTTTAGGGGCAGTTTTCTGCCGATAAAGCGGAGATAATTTTAACGCCAGACCTTGATAATATGCCCAGAAATGGGTATACATCTTTTTATGTTGACGCAAGTAAGAGCCCGAAGGGAAGACCCTCAGGGGGATTGGGTATTTGGGTTAAGACTTTGCTGCGATGTACTATTAGCACTCTGCAGTGTAGCTCAAAGGATATCCGCACCCTTAGACTTTTGTTTCCCTCTGGTTTGTCTATACAATTAATTAATGTTTACAATAGGGTAGAGGGCAGAAATAATGAAACACAAACTATCTACCAACTTGAGCAACAGTTCTTGACCCCGAGATCAAGAGTTTTAATATTGATGGCAGGCGATCTCAACACAACGTTTGAGCCTATAGCAGCTGGCCGCATGATTTAACCACTGACCTGAACAACCAATGAGGAATACCCAACTTAGATTTGCCCAAAGTAAGATGGACACCTAAAGCAGGCCAGCTTTTGGAACTCACCCTTGAGTATGATCTTACAGTCCCTAATTGCAGGTGCACCTCAGACATCAGGACAAATCTACCTTCAACAGACCCGGTCATTGGAGCAGAAGTGACTACTTCTTAGCCCAAGTCGAGTTATGGCCTGCTATCGTGGACATGGAGGTGATCGACCGTTTAAATATTGTTCACAATGTTCTCAGTCTATCACTTAGTATCAAGGGAACACCACATCTTGAGAACAGGGGCTATAGTGATATTGGTGAACTTCAGCCTGCAAATAACCTAAGAACCATTAAATGGGGTTGGGTATCTAAACATCTCGCGCCATTGACCGTCATTAAAGGATTTGTCAAGGCTGAATTTGACCACTTATTTACACTCCCCACCACGATGAGAAACGACATGTTTTTACATACACATGAGAAGCTCGGGGAGACGATGAGAGATGTCCTGGGTTAAAAAAGACACCGGAAGAATCTCTGCCACAAAACGGAGTCCTGGCGCAATAATGCCCGTAGAGTGGTGAACGGCGAGCTGGACTCGCCATAGACCCCGCCCGCTAATACAACGGCCGGCACAGGGCGGGGAAAGGGGCGGGCACGGAGTCCTGGCACAATAATGCCCGTAGAGTGGTGAACGGCGAGCTTCTGGATGTAATCAATTCTAAATCATAGGTCCAGATTACGAAACCTAGGAGTCGCTATTGGGCGGTACTTAAAAACGCAAAAAGGGAGTGGGAAGAATCGTTACGGTCAGATTGGATGATGCCTTGGTAAAGAGGGACACGAGGGACTTCTGGAAAAGTGTAGTTGTTATGTCCAGGGGTAAGAAACCTGTACTCGACTTTTGTATCCAACCAGAGTGGTGGGTTGCCCACTTCAGCCACCTATACACAGATAACTCTAGGTTGCTTAACGATAGAGAGGCTGCAGCTGTGAGTGGGGGACAATTTGAGTCTAATGACCTGCAATTTACACTCAGAAGTAGCAATTAGCTCCAGTATTTCTGGTTGTGCCCAGGACACGATAGGATACCTAGTGACCTATGCAAAGAAGATCTTAAAGTATGGGAACCATACATCAACTTCCTCTCTAATAGTATTATCTCAGGTATGGAAATGCCCCACTCGTCGAAGTTGGCAGAGATAGTGACTGTTTTCAAGAAGGGGGATCCTGCTCTTCTGCTGAACTATTGGCCAATCAGCCTTATCGACTCATTACAAAGATTTTCTGTAAACAGGTCCTTGCCCGCCTTCAAGAGTGGATTAGAGAGGAGAATATTATTTCAGAGTGGCAGGCTGGTTTTATGGAACATGTAAGCACCCTGGACCAAATTTTCCGTTTTAGGTGCATTTTCTGGAGGGAAGTCACTATCCGCAAGGGCAAACTATATGTTGCCTTTGTGGATTTACGTGCCGCTTTTTTTTTTTTTTTTTTAAATATCTTTATTGAGTTTTTTCAAAATACAAAAAAACGCCCCAAACTCACCCCCCACCCTCCCCTGTCAGACAGGAATACATACAAATCCTTGATTCGTCATACGTTATAACCTTATCTGTTAACTTATTACAAAATCCAATCAATGACACTTTCTATAACTGTTACATACATCACTCTTAGGAAGCATACCCCGTTGAGCATTATCGAGACTAAGGAATAGTCTTCCGTCGGTTACAGGCTATCGTGGGACTGACACCAGTCTAGTAGGGGGGACCAGATCTTCACCCCCCCTCTACGCTGTTTCCTACCCTTCCGTCTATAGATGGCAACTTCCATATTGGAAATTGCTAACAGCCTAGCTGGCCACTGCTGGAAGGAGGGGGCCACGGGATCCAGCCATGTTGAGGCAATGCAAATTCTTAAAACTGCCACAGCAATAAGGATAAGTTCATGACCGACCCTTGCATTACTGGGATCGGCCGCCCCTAATAAGATAGCATCACTAGACAGTACTATTTCAATTTGAAGCACATCGGTCAGGAATCTCTCTATCTCTTTCTATAATGGTGTTAGTTCGACACATGTGGAAAAAATATGTATGCTGTCGGCGGTAAATAGCTTACATCCTGGGCAGCAGGTCCCCTCACCGCTCCCCCACTTAGCAATTTTATGAGGCGTATAAAATAAAAAAAAACAAGTTTTAAAAAACTGTGCTTGTAATTTCGTTGACATGAGAATAGATTGAGACATGAAGTATGCATAATTAAACTCATCATTAGACGTTCCTACTTTTTCCTGCCACTTCTGTGCAATTTTCTCCGTATTGTCAGGAAATACCGCATTAATGAGAGAATATATTTCCCCAATAGTGCTTGTTTTAATGTGAATTAATTTCTCCACAATACCCACTTTCTCAAATTGTGCCCTCCCCCCCACCTTTCTTGACAAAAAATCTCTGATTTGAAGATATTTGCAAAAATCCTGCCAGTTCAGCTCAAAATCTTTTTTAAGTTCTTCAAAAGATTGAATTCCTGTAGTGGAAAGGAGGCAGCCTATCTGAACAATTCCTGCCTCCTTCCATTTATTTATACAGCTATCTGTGAAAATGTCCGGGAGGATTGGGTTATCACTTAAGGGGGTATAAAATGATATTCGCCCGATACCAAGCATTCTTCTTACCGATTTCAGTACCTTAAACCCACTACAAAGCGGTTTATGTCTGACTTTCTTGTGGTAGCAGTCATGTAGATGACGCCATAGGTATCCTCTACTCTCACTACCTAGGACCAGTTGGAAGATAGATGGTGTATTGTCCCCTGGTCCACCCGCCCCCTCCACGTCCTGTATAAACTCTCTACTACATAATAGCATAGAAGCCCAATAATATGCTTTTAAGTTTGGCAGCGCTAACCCTCCCCTATCTTTAGAGAGGGTGACGAAATTATATGCCCGCCAAGGTTGCGAGTACACCCAAATAAAGCTAGAAAACATACGCTCTACTGATTTAAACCATTGAGCTGAAAATAAAGGCAAATTGCACTAAATAGATATAGAATTTTAGGAAAAAACACCATCTTCACAACATTAACTCTGCCAATGATAGAAAGATGCAAGTTATCTAGGCGTTGGAGATCTAACTGCATTTTGTCTATCATTGGTTTTAGATTTAGAGTAACCATATTAGCCAGTTTAGATGAAATACAAACTCCCAAATATGTAGCCTTTTCTATTACACGGATGTCATCCATATTAGCACTGTTGTTCAATACTATCTGTGTTTTCCCTTGATTCAGTGCGTATCGGGAAACTAATCCGAAGTTGTCAGCCTCACTTTCAATGGCTATCATGGCCTTATTAGGATCGGAAGTTACCACAGCGATATCATCTGCATAAACTAGGGATTTGGTGGGATAATCCTGTGAGCAAATATGTTTTATTTCCCTGTTTCCCTCAATTCTACGAATGACAAATAAAAGTGGTGAGCATTGGCAACCCTGTCGTGTTCCGCGTGATATTGTAAATTCTTTAGTTAAAATCCAATTCACCATTACTGCCGCTATGGGATTAATATACATTTTTTGCACTGCCTGGATATACACGTCCTTGATTCCGACCCTAGCCATGGCAGCCCACAGATATTGCCAGGAGACACTATTGAATGCCTTCTCGGCGTCCAGGAGAGCCAATGCCATAGGGTCTCCCGCAACCTCCATACAGACAGTGTGATCACTCTCTGAATATGATTTATAGTGTATCTCCCTGGCACAAAACCGTGTTGGCGCTTGGCTATTACTTTATGGATGATGGGTGCAATTCTATTGGCCAGGATTCTTGAATAGGTCTTTGAGTCGGCATTAATGAGAGTAATTGGTCGGTATGAGCCTATTTGTTCAGGAGGCTTGTTTATTTTTGGAAAAATAACTATCTTAGCCCGAGACCCAGAGCTTGGGGGCGGGCCACCTTTAAAAATATGTATAATGAGATCTGTGAAGATAACACTAATTTGATCCAAAAAGGTGACATAGAATTCAGATGGGATACAGTCCATTCCTGTCGCTTTCCCTTTTGCCAAACTTTTAATTGTCGTTAAAACTTCTTCCATGTCCGGTGTATCCTCTAAGATTGCTTGGTCCACTTCATCACATTTTTCATTCTCTACCTTATCTAAATACCTTTCGATATCTAATAGGTCACCCCCTACCTCCGCAGTGTATAAGTCCCGGTAAAACCGCCAGAAGGCACCTCTTATCAGTTCAGGGTCATTTATTTGGCCTAACAGAGGATCACATATCTCTCATATCAGATTTGCAGAGGTCTGTTGCCTTGTGTGTACGGCCGGTTGGTGACCTATTTGTTCATTCATCTTGTAAACCATTTCCTTCTGTGTCAGTAAGAGTGTTGGTAATTGCTGCCTTAGCAATGGAAACCTGGCTTTGTATTTTTGCCAGTTCCTCTCCCCCACTGTTTCCTGTTGTCACCCTTACCAATTCCTCTTCGGCCAACCTTAAATTCTCCTGAAGTAGCTTCATAGATTCCCAAGCCAGTTTATTGGCTTTTAATGAGAATTTCAGTGTTTCCCTCCGAACTCCTGCTTTTAAGGTATCCCAAACAACTTCAATTGACATACTCCCTAGATTATCTGCTGAAAAGTTTGGGATCCACTCTCTCATGTGTGCACAATATTGAACATCTAAAAGCAGGGATTTCTCGAAGGTCCAGGACCTTGATGGTAGGTTACCCATATTTATTTGTAAAGTGCAAATTAATGGGTTGTGATCTGATAGGACACGTGGCAGCTTCTCCAATTGGCAATTCGATTTCAATGAGTTAAAGATAAGTATGTAATCAATTCTCAAATGAGTGAGATGGGGATTAGACAAAAATATATACCCTTGATCATTGGGTTTTAAAGTCTGCCAACCATCCACTAGCCCATGTGTCTGACACATAGTTTTCAAGGCCCTAAAGACTTTAGGTTTACGGCCAGCATATTGCCAGTCGTCTTTCAGAGACCAGTCATTAGGAAGGTTAATATTAAAATCCCCGTGTGAGACCGGCCTCGTGGCGTGGGCCCTCCCGACCAGCAAGTTACACGACAACCACGCCGAACCTCGTGGACACGGCCTTCCGGCTCCCGTGGACCAACATCCCGAGGGCCGACCAGATCCCCAACACGCATGCCTGGCCGAGGGAGAGCGAACCCCCCAACCCAGACCAGACCGAGAGGTGCCGACCCGGTCACACCTCTGGTCTCTTCCCCGAGGGAGGTTTCGATCGACCACCAGGCCCCCGGTGAGCGGGCGCCTCGCCTGCTGGGCGTCTGGAGTCCCTCCCGGACACACCTGAACAGATCAAAGGGCCGAGCGACGGGAAAACCCCGACACACCGCCCCCAGGCACCAGACCCCTCTCTGCGAGGGCTGCGGACGTCAAAGAGGAGGGGAAGTATAACAAGGGGTGCTGAAGGGACGGGAGGCAGAGAAGACCTGGACTGACGAGAGCCTGCGGACTTGGTCGCGGCTCGATCGCTCCCCGAACCGAAGAACGCTACCCGAACCATCTGAGCCCTGCTGACGCTGTCGCGGCTCCCCGAACTCTGAACCATCCGAGCCCTGCTGACGCTGTCGCGGCTCCCCGAACTCTGAACCACCTGAGCCCTGCTGACGCTGTCGCGGCTCCCCGATCTCTGAACCATCTGAGCCCTGCGGACGCTGTCGCGGCTCCCCAAACTCTGAACCATCTGAGCCCTGCTGACGCCGTCGCGGCTCCCTGACCTAAGAACCTCCGGTGCCTGCTGAGTGACTCGCGGCCCGCTCCTCCAAGAGAATCGGCAGAGATCGCCGAGAGAAGCAACATCCCCTCAGCTCGAGGATTGAGAGCTGGGCGCCGGATATCTCGCAGAGACACTGATTGAAAGACTGTCCCGCTACCCCTTACCCCTCATCACCAAATCGCTGCCGCTTGTGGCATTAATTCTGCACCTGCCTGCCGGATCATAAAGCTCCCAAATAATCATCGATAAAAGTATATTCGCTTACAACGAATCACTGTGTGGTGTCCCTCTATCTGAAGAAGAGAGTAGGCGCAGCGTGTGCGATCCTAGGTACGAGACCCTTCCAGGAAGGGCCTCCCTGTTCTTGCTCGGCCTAGCTCTGGGAAAGGTGGGCCTCAGGGTGGTCAGGAACACATTCCGCAGTCTCCCCGGGGAACGCCTTCCAACATTTGGTGGCAGGCGATGGGATCCGAGCCAACACCTAGAGATCGTACAGTAGACGGCGTACGCACTACCAAGAAGAATGGAAGGAGAAACCTCCCTAGGTGCCGCAGGCACCAACCCGAGCACGGCATTCCAAAAGGACCAGTTAGAATATTATACGCACTGAGAACTGAAACAATTTTGCAAAGACTTTGGAATCGCTACCACCGGACTAAGCACGAAAGAGGACTTCCAGGGGGCATTAAAAACATGGGTCGAGGCGGAAACTCCCCGGACACAAACAGAAGGAGAACCCCCCAACGAACCACGAAGCAACCCGGGGAGGAACGGCACCCCCGAGAGAGGCCTATCCCCAGAGGAACTAGCGGACCGAGAAAGAGATCGCCACCACGAACTAGAACTAGCAAGATTTAAAATCGAAGGAGAGCTAAAACTGGCTGAGAAAAAACTGGCGGTGGAACAGTTACGCCTACAAGGAGAACTAGAGGAAAAGAAACTACAGAGAGAGCACGACGAAAAGAAACTCCAACTAGAGCACGAACGAAGCCTAAAAGAAATCGAGCTCAAGGCTAGGAAGGAGGGGGCCCAACCCTCGGGAACACAACCCATCTCCTCCACCGTGGAACCAAAGGTCCACATCCCCAAAGATGTGGTAAAAGAATACTATAAGAACGACAATATTCAGCAATGGTTCAAGGCCTACGAAGTTGCCATGACCTCCCACCGAGTCCCACAGAAAGACTGGGGGGCTGGGCTGTGGGGCCGGTTCCTGAGCGAGGGAAGAGATACCCTGCTGGACCTGCCCTCCACCGTGATGAACTCCTATAGTCACATGAAAGAGGCTCTAGTAGCCAGGTATGGGCTCACCCCTGAAATGTACTGGCAACGGTTTCGAGACTGTAAAAAGATACCCGGTACCACCTGGGTGGAGTACGTGAACTTCTACAGCCGGGCCTTGGACGGGTGGATCAAGGGCAGCAAGGTCTCCACCTTTGAGGAGCTGTTCGACCTAATCGCATGGGAACACTTGGCCGCTAATTGCTTCGTAGAGCTACGCCAGCACCTCCTGGACAGCAAGCTCACAGACCCTCGAAAACTGGCCGTCGAGGCTGACCGATGGGTGAACACCCGGGCCTCCCGGGGCCCCGTGGGAGACTACGGTCGCCACAGTCAGGGACCCCCCCGCCAGAGGGGCGGAGGGAATCAAGGCCGGCAACGGGAGCTCCCGGGGGGACCCCCGCTCAGCCCCCCCAGAGGACCATCTCCGCCCATTCCAGCTCCACCTCCGGCCAGCACCGGGCCACCAGGGAGGCCGGGGCCCCGAGTAAGGATCACCTGTTTCCGCTGCCAACAGACCGGACACTATGCCAGCGACCCTCAATGTCCCCTGTACCAGCGAACCGCCACCACAACCCCGCCGGCTCGACAAATGGCCTCCGTAGCCCTGGGGGAAGAGATAGAAGACCACGAGGAATGGGAACCAGCCGCCATGGCCTTGGTCTCCCTAGGGGATCGGGAGATGGTCCCCGGAACGTCCCTGCCCGCCAATACGAAGAAGTACTGACAGCAGGTGACGGTCAACGGTCACCGCATCGAGGGCCTCCGGGACATAGGGGCGAGTGTCATGGTGGTCCATTGTCACCTGATCTCCGAGGATCAGATCCTGCCTGGCGCCTTTTGCCCCGTTATATCCTCAGACAATTCCGAGAGCCTCTGCCGGATGGCCCTAGTCCCCTTCGAGTGGGGGGGAGTCACCGGCAAGTTAAAGGTGGCGGTCCGAACCTCCCAGCCCGTGGACTGCCTCCTGGGCAACGACCTCGAGAACTCCCCGTGGGGACAAGTGGAACGGAGAGCCCATCTCGAGATGATGGGCCTACCCGAATGGGTATGCGCCACCACGCGCTCCATGACTCTCAGGGCGCCTCCCTCCGAGGGGGAAGAGGCCCGGCCGCTGGACACCGCCACCACCCCCGAGATCCCGAGTACACCACCAGAGGCCAACGACCCCCTTCTGGATGAGCCAACCGCTCCCGATGAAGGGTCAGTGCCTTCCGACCCCGAAACCCTGACCCACCTCGAAGACTTGCCAGAGCTGGCCCAGTGGCCCTGCGAAGGGGGCCCCTCCCGTGAAGAGTTCTGCCAAGAACAATCCACCTGCCCGTCCCTCATCGGACCCCGACAACAGGCCGAGGCCCAAGCAGCAGGCGACCAGACTGGCACCCACTGGATATACTGGGAGGACGGCCTCCTGTACAGCGAACAGAAGTCGGCCGAGTTGGGATCGGCCCGGGTACTGGTGGTACCCCTACGCTTCCGAAGTCTCCTCCTGGGCCTGGCCCATGATGTACCTTTGGCCGGACACTTAGGCCAAGATAAGACCTACCAACGACTCGTCACCCACTTCTATTGGCCCAAGATGCGAGCAAATGTGGAGGCCCACTGCAAGTCCTGCCCCACGTGCCAGGCCAGCGGAAAGAGTGGGGGCAAGCGCAAGGCTCCGCTACAACCCTTCCCCGTCGTCAGTACCCCCTTTGAGCGGGTAGGAATTGACATTGTGGGGCCGCTGGACCCCAAGACCGCCCAGGGCCACCGGTTCATCCTCGTCCTAGTGGATCATGCCACCCGTTACCCCGAAGCCATCCCTCTCCGCACCGTGACGGCCCCCGTGGTAGGCCGGGCCTTGATGGGGATCTTCTCCCGCATGGGGTTCCCCCGCGAAGTCGTGAGTGACCGGGGCACGAACTTTATCTCCCGATATATGAAGTCCCTCTGGCAGCAGTGCGGAGTATCGTACAAATTCACCACCCCATACCACCCCCAAGGAAACGGACTAGTCGAGCGCTTTAACAAAACGCTGAAAGGGATGATCATGGGCCTCGAGGAACCCCTACGCCGGAGGTGGGACGTCCTCCTCCCATGTCTCCTGTTCGCCTACCGGGAGGTCCCCCAAAAATCCCTGGGATTCAGCCCATTCGAACTACTATATGGGCACCCCGTCCGAGGGCCCCTGAGCCTGGTCAAGGAGGGGTGGGAAACAACGCCCCGGGGGACCCCCCCGGATGTGGTCCGATACATCTTGGCACTCCGTAACCAGACCCGGAAATTCAGAGAACTCGCAGAAGCAAACCTCGAAGCCAGTCAGGAAGAAATGAAGCGCTGGTATGACCAGAATGCCACGCTGGTCGAGTTCCAGCCGGGCCAACAAGTCTGGGTCATGGCCCCGGTGAGACCCTGCGCTCTCCAAGATAAATGGACTAGGCCCTTCAAGGTGGTCGAGAGGAAGAGCCAAGTCACATATCTCATCGATATGCAGTCCCCGAGGAACCCCCTCCGGGTTCTCCACGTGAACCGCCTCAAACCTCACTTTGTACGGACCGAATTAAGTTTACTCCTGGCCACCGACGATGGGGCCGAAGAAGACACTGAGCCCCTTCCAGACCCCCTGGGGGCGAAAGAAACCGATGGATCCGTGGAGGGAGTGAGGCTGTCAACCGCCCTCACAGCCCAACAGACCGACGACTGCCGCCGGCTACTGGGGCAGTTTGCGGATCTCTTCTCCCTGACCCCCGGGGTCACCAACTGGTGTGTCCACGACGTGAACACCGGAGACAGCCCGCCAGTGAGACATCGGGCCTACCGGGTCCCTGATCGAGTCCGAACCTGCATCCAGACCGAGGTGGCAAAGATGTTAGCCCTCGTGGTGATCGAACCCTCCGACAGCCCCTGGGCCAGCCCGGTAGTCCTGGTTCCGAAAGCAACGACCCCAGGTGTTGCCCCTGAGCTGAGGTTTTGCGTGGACTACCGAGGCCTCAATGCGGTCACCCGAGCAGACGCTCACCCTATCCCCCATGCCGACGAACTCATTGATCGCCTTGGGGCCGCTCGCTACCTCAGCACCTTCGACCTGACCAGTGGGTACTGGCAGATTGCCCTCACCGAGGGAGCCAAGGAGCGCTCCGCCTTCTCCATCCCGGATGGGCACTACCGCTTTAGGGTGATGCCGTTCGGAATGAAGAATGTCCCGGCCACCTTCCAGCGGCTGGTGAACAGGGTCCTGTCCGGACTAGAGGGGTTCAGCGCAGCATACCTCGGCGACATAGCGGTCTTCAGCTCCCAATGGGCCGAGCACCTCCAGCACCTCCGTCAAGTCCTGCTGGCTCTGCGCCGGGCCAGCCTCACCATCAAAGCTAGCAAATGTCAAATTGGGCACGGCTCCGTAACCTATCTGGGGCACCAGGTGGGAAGTGGGCAGGTCGCCCCCCTCCAGCCGAAGATTGACGCCATCTTGTCCTGGGAACCCCCTGCAACCCAAACGGAAGTCCGAGCCTTCCTGGGCCTCACCGGCTACTACCGAAGGTTTATTAAGAACTATGGCAGCATCGCAGGCCCCCTCACAGAACTAACCTCCAAGAAACACCCGAAGAAGGTACACTGGACTCCCTCCTGCCAGAAGGCGTTCGACACCCTAAAGGACGCAATGAGCGCGGCACCAGTACTCAAGGCACCCGACTACGCCCGGGAGTTTGTAGTCCAGACGGACGCCTCGGAACACAGCATCGGGGCAGTCCTCTCTCAGTTCGACGACCAGGGCATAGATCGACCCATCGCCTTCATCAGCCGAAGGTTACTGCCCTGGGAACAGCGGTGGAGCACAATTGAACGAGAGACGTTCGCAGTAGTATGGGCCCTCAAAAAGCTACGGCCCTACCTGTTCGGAACACACTTCCGGGTACAAACAGATCATCGACCCCTGCGGTGGTTGATGCAGATGCGAGGAGAAAACCCCAAGCTGCTACGCTGGTCCATCTCTCTCCAGGGGATGGATTTCACTGTGGAACATCGCCCCGGGACGGACCACGCCAACGCGGACGGCCTGTCCCGATTCTTCCGCTTCAGCGAGGAGAACTCCCAAGTGGATGGGTAGTTCTCCCCGCCTTTCAGCTGGGGGGGGCACGTGTGAGACCGGCCTCGTGGCGTGGGCCCTCCCGACCAGCAAGTTACACGACAACCACGCCGAACCTCGTGGACACGGCCTTCCGGCTCCCGTGGACCAACATCCCGAGGGCCGACCAGATCCCCAACACGCATGCCTGGCCGAGGGAGAGCGAACCCCCCAACCCAGACCAGACCGAGAGGCGCCGACCCGGTCACACCTCTGGTCTCTTCCCCGAGGGAGGTTTCGATCGACCACCAGGCCCCCGGTGAGCGGGCACCTCGCCTGCTGGGCGTCTGGAGTCCCTCCCGGACACACCTGAACAGATCAAAGGGCCGAGCGACGGGAAAACCCCGACACACCTCCCCCAGGCACCAGACCCCTCTCTGCGAGGGCTCCGGACTTCAAAGAGGAGGGGAAGTATAACAAGGGGTGCTGAAGGGACGGGAGGCAGAGAAGACCTGGACTGACGAGAGCCTGCGGACTTGGTCGCGGCTCGATCGCTCCCCGAACCGAAGAACGCTACCCGAACCATCTCAGCCCTACTGACGCAGTCGCGGCTCCCCGAACTCTGAACCATCCGAGCGCTGCTGATGCTGTCGCGGCTCCCCGAACTCTGTACCACCTGAGCCCTGCTGACGCTGTCGTGGCTCCCCGAACTCTGAACCATCTGAGCCCTGCGGACGCTGTCGCGGCTCCCCGAACTCTGAACCGTCTGAGCCCTGCTGACGCCGTCGCGGCGCCCTGACCTAAGAACCTCCAGTGCCTGCTGAGTGACTCGCGGCCCGCTCCTCCAAGAGAATCGGCAGAGATCACCGAGAGAAGCAACATCCCCTCAGCTCGAGGATTGAGAGCTGGGCGCCGGATATCTCGCAGAGACACTGATTGAAAGACTGTCCCGCTACCCCTTACCCCTCATCACCAAATCGCTGCCGCTTGTGGCATTAATTCTGCACCTGCCTGCCGGATCATAAAGATCCCAAATAATCATCGATAAAAGTATATTCTCTTACAACGAATCACTGTGTGGTGTCCCTCTATCCGAAGAAGAGAGTAGGCACAGCGTGTGCGATCCTAGGTACGAGACCCTTCCAGGAAGGGCCTCCCTGTTCTTGCTCGGCCTAGCTCTGGGAAAGGTGGGCCTCAGGGTGGTCAGGAACACATTCCGCAGTCTCCCCGGGGAACGCCTTCCAACACCCCGCAAATCATTTAGGGAAGTGGTCAGTGCGTAAGTTCATTTGAAATCTCATCAGTGTTGCTTCCATATATTGCACAAAGTGTAAACTTTTGCCCCCTCCCATATTGACATTCGATGACTGCCGCTTTTGATATATTACCAAGAGCAAAACTGTGGGATGTCCTAGAAAACATGGGAGTGCCAGCCCCTCCTCTTAACATTCTAATAAGACTTGAGGCTAATACTCAGGCACAAATAAGCTGGGATGAAAATGGGGCCCTAACAGAAGTGATTCACATTGACAGGGGAGTTAGGCAGGGATGTGTTTGGCACCCACCCTGTTTACCCTCTTTATCAACGATGTCATTGGATGTTTGAGCAGGGATGGTTGTGATGCTCCAAAAATAGGGGCCCCTGCTCTCCTATCTGCGGATGATACTCTGCTCATATCCAAGACACCACAGGGGCTCCAGCAGCTGCTGGATGATTTTCAGGAATTCTGTTCGGGACGGGGGCTGGAGCTAAACAGCTTCAAAACAAAATGTATGCTCGTTTCATCCAACCTGAAGACCAAATGTAAGAAACAATAGTATGTGGGCGGTGAATCACTAGAATTAGTGACAGAGTTTGATTATCTGGGTATCAAGCTCACTCAGAATATGAGTTGGGCCCCACAATTGGCTAAAGCACAGTTAACCCAGACATATTAAACAGCAAGCATTGTGAAAATTCAAAAGAGACCCACATCTAGAAAGCTGGCTCCAGCATTAGAAATCTACAACACTAAAGCCCTAGGCGCGACCTTATATGGTTCAGAGCTCTGGGGTTGTTCCAACTGTAATAATTTTCTAACCATTGAACAGAAATTTTTTAGATCTCTAGTGAATCTTCCGGTGTCTACTTCGATGAGTCCTCTCTATTTAAATCTTGGACAGAAGAGGGTCTCACATAAAATTGGTCTACGGATACTCATGTTCTTGCTCCGGTTGTGGACCACTACAGCTCTCGCCTCTTATAGAGTGGGCTTCCGTGAGCTAATGACAGTAACTTGTGTGGACAAAGTTCCCTGGATGCTCACAGTTAAGAATTTGTTAGTTGAGTTAGGGCTGGCTGCTTACTGGAGAGACCCAGAAACCCTTAGCCGGACAAACAAATCTAGTCTTAAAGCTGAGTATTGGGGTTTTATCGAAACTGACCTGATAATGAATTGTAAGGGATCACTTTCGATTGATTTTATGAATTTTTGAACAGACTGTGCTATTTGAGCCCACATTGGATGAAATCGAACCTCCATTAGCGAGGAAACTGTACCTACAGTTCAGGTATGGTTGTCTACCCCTAAGTCACTTCAGAAGTAACTGGTGTAAAGTAGGGGAGAGTGCTAAAGAATGTTGCCCCTGCTGCCAAGGGATCACTGAGTCATCTGAACATGTTCTATTCTTTTGCCCCTTATACTCCCGATCCCGACTTAAATGGATTGCCCCCATTTGTAGAAATCTGGGAGTAAGGAGACATAAGGAGGCGTATAGAATAATGAAGACAAATACAACGCGTATTCTGTAAAGCAAAGTTCCTAACGGCTGCATGGATCAGGCGCAGTAAGTACCCTTCTGAAAACCTTTAGGGTGTAGCTCTTATGACGCACCACATTATGAGGCCCTTTAAAGTTCTTTAGAGTTTTTTATCGTTTTTTATCGTGGCTCGTGTCCTATTTTATTAGCACACAGATTTTTTATATTTTATAATTCCTTTTTTTTTTTAAAAATGAAAATCTCAAGTCAAGGTTCTTTTCTTAAGTATTAACTAGGAGGCATGCTGTTCGACTTATATTGTTGTGATTGTAAATGGGCTGTGAATGTCTATTTATAATGTTATGGCCTATTTTTCTTTTAAAAAGAACGTAGTCTTAAACTTATCTAATCGTTTCTTTTAGGTACACCGAAATGAAGTTCGTAATTGTAAATAATGATATAATTTTTACAATCATGCTGCTATTATAGGGAACTCTTTTCTTTTTTGCACAAACACTGACGCACTTTGACTGATCTATCTTCATGTGATTGTAAATAGGCTGTGAATGTTTATTTATATTGAAATGTATTATTTGTATTGTGCGTTTGTAATAGTCTTGTTATATGGTGTACTTTTATGATCCTCAAAGATCAAAATAAATTCTTTTTGATTGGTGTATCGATTTGTGTTTGACTTGCGTGAAGTTAATAAAATAGTGATTCCCCAGTTTCTGGTGGTCCCTGACATCACCACTCTTTTGACAATGATTCCTTCTTCTGCTAAATCCTTTTCTGTCATTGATTTGAAAAATGCGTACTTCAGTATTCCTATTTATCCTGATAGCATATATCTGTTTGGGTTCACCATAGCTGGTAGATGTTTTAGATTCTGTTGTGCTCCTCAAGGCTATACAGAGAGTCCGAGTATCTATAGTCAGTCATTGAAAGGTCAGTTGTTTTCTTTGTTGCTCCCACAGGTAATGTATTGCTTCAGTATGTCGATGACTTGCTCATCGCTTCAGATACAGAACAAGGTTGCAGAAACAGTATGGTTAAATTGTTTTGCATTTAGCTCAGCATGGCCATAAAGTATCCCTTTCAAAATGTTAGTATTGTCAATAGAAGGTCACCTACTTAGGTCACCTACTGTCAAAGGAGAGTAGGAGATTGACCCCGGAGCGCATTAGTACCATTGTTCAAATATCAGTTCCACAAACCAAGAAAGATGTGCGTGCTTTTGTAAGTATTACTTCCTACTGTCGTCAGTGGATACCTAACTATTACCTACTAATTAACACAAAGGAAGTGCATGTGCCTTTACCTTGGACATCTGAATGTCAGCAGTCTTTTGAGCAGCTAAAAACTGCGCTTTGTTCAGATCCAGTGCTTGGTACTCCTAACTACGCCACATCCTTTATATTATATATTCATGAGGTGGCTGGTTGCACGCTTTCTGTTTTAACACAAAAATTTGGAGATAAGCAACGGCTGTGTGCTTATTCCTCTGCTCTGCTTGATCCCGTTGCACGAGCCCTCCCAAGCTGTCTAAGAGCGGTCACGGCCGTGGCTGTCTCGATAAAACAATCGACTGGACTCGTACTTGATACTGACCTCACAGTCATGGTACCCCATGCTGTGGATACACTTTTGAATAAGACAAAGACACAGCACCTCACCAGTGCACGTCTGACAAGTTATGAATGAACGCTGTTCGCCAAACATATTACGATCAGAAGATGTGCCACTGTGAACCCAGCTATGTTACTACCCCTCCCTTCTGAGAAGGATGAGATTGATAAACATGATTCTGTCTTCCGTTTGGAAGAAGAGACGGAAGGAGGGGTAGACTTAACTGATGTTCCCTTATCTGACCCTCAAGGGGAACTATATGTCAATGGCTCTTGCTTAAATGAACAGATGGCACTACAACTGTTGCATACGCTATTAATACGCTGCGTAGGGTATTTGAGACATCACGAGTTCCCTATTAGTCGGCCCAAGCTCCAGAGCTCGTAGACCTAATACGAGCCTGCAAATTGAGTGCGGGACTGGTTGTCAATATTTATACTGACAGTCAGTACGCCTTTAGAGTCGCGCACAACTTCCGGCAACTCTGGGCCGAGAGGGGGTTTCTTACTTCGCATGGTGCCAAGATACAACATGGGCACCTTATATTGAGGCTGTTCTCTGCTTTGGCACTACCTAAGAAATTGGCCATAGTGAACTGTAGCGCCCACCGGAAAGTCACTAACAATGTAGGTAAGGGGAATGCTTTTGCAGATCAGACAGCTAAGGAAACAGTCCGGACTAAAATGAAAAGAATGTTTGTAGCAGACCCCGCTAGGTGGATGCCTGAAGTCACCATGTTTGACGATACACTTGAGAATGTGAAGGAGATACAAAGTGAGGCCACAGCAGAAGAATTAGCAATGTGGCAGGGAAGAACAGCACAGTTGAACGACGAGGGATGTTGGATTGATAGGTCAGGGAAGCAGAGATGGATGTTGGCAGATGCATATGTTCTTCCTGTAGTCATGATGGCTCATAGCCCAGCCCATATTAGTGCTAAGGGTATTTGCCAGTTGTTAGACTCTGTATGGCAGAATGATAATATATCAAAAAACAGCTGCACATTTAGTGAGGTACTGCATGGTGTGCACAATCCTGGAAAGGGTACCCCTGCACCACCTGGTAATTTTGCACCACCCACTTTCCCTTTTGAGGTCATCCAGATGGACTGTATGGAATTAGAGAGGTGCAATAATGTGAGTATGTTTTGGTGGTTGTGTGTGCATTCAGTAAGTGGGTTGGGGCTTATCCCACTGAATATAGTACAGCCAAAGGTACTCCTAAAGGAGTTCTTTCCTCGTTTCGGCTTGCCCCGTTTGATCTGGAGTGATAACGGAAGTCATTTTAATGTCAATGTCATTCAGTTCATTTGTTATGGTTTGCACATAAAGCAGAAATGTCATGCTGCAAACCACCCACAGTAAGCAGGTTTTGTTGAGAAGTACATCAGGCTCCTCTTCAGCTAAAAAAGGCATATGACACCAGTGTAACAAGAGGGCGGCCAGATGCAACCCTCCCACAGCTCACACCCACTCCTGAAGACCCCACTACCTCCTTCTCCCCATCAGCCCGCCCCGCCCCCTGCCATAGAAATGAATGGAGTTCTATGAACTCCTCCTGGGGCCATTGTGTAAGTGCCGAAAAGCAACCTTATCCATAGCATTGTAACTTTGGCATAGCCTCTGCCAGGATGTCACTTCTGCAGCTTGTGCCTGCAGGGCCAAGAAGACCTCGCCCGGCAGACAGATGCGCAGCAGGACATCTGCAGTGTATCACCGCTGCCCCATTAAAAGTAAGAGAGCAACCAGCAAGCAGCACTCTCTTTTCAGCTGCTTCACAATTTTTATTTCTCTTTTTGCCACTCTCCTCAGGGTGGTAGGGCCACACCCCTTGTGCCCATCAACACCAGCCGCCCCTGAACGCTGTGCATGTTTGGGTTTTGCACCCATAATAAAAGCGACAAGCCTCATATTGCTGCTGGCTGGAAGGCCAGGAGTGGCTCATGGTATTGTGACATAGTGTTACTTAGCAAAAGCTTGACATGAAAAAGAAAAATTATTTTCTGACTTCCTACCTTTTTCTTGCAAGCACATTATGGTTAAACAGCTGAGTGGGTCAGATGGCAGAGATAACTTTCCAAACGGAAATATCAGTATGTCAGGGCTTAGGGTAAAATATTAGCACTCCTTGGAAAAACAAACCAGCCTGCTGAGAGGAGCAATGCGAGCAACAGTAGCAGCAGGAGCAGCAGCGTTCATAGCAGCGCCAGGAGTAGCAGCAGGAGCAGCAGCGCCAGGAGTAGCAGTAGGAGCAGCAGGACCAGCAGGAGCACCAGCGGGACCTGCAGCAGCAGGAGCCGCAAGAGCAGGACCAGCAGCACCACCAGCTGGACCTTCAGCAGCAGGACCAGCAGCAGGAGTGGCAGGAGGAGCAGCAACAGCTGGAGCAGCAGGAGCAGGAGGGGCAGCAAGAACTGGAGCAGCAGGACCAGCAGCAGGACCAGCAGCACCAGTTGGAACAGCAGCATGACCAGCTGGAGTAGAAGCAGGAGCAGGACCAGCAGCAGAAGGACCAGTAGCAGCAGGACCAGCAGGAGTGGCAGGAGCAGCAAAAGCAGGAGCAACAGGAGCAGCAGGACAGGCAAGAGCTGGAACAGCAGGAGCAGCAGGAGCAGCAGCAGCAGGACCTGCAGGAGCAGCAGCAGGTCCAGCAGCACCAATGGGAACAGCAGCATGACCAGCAGCAGGACGAGATGCAGGAGCAGCAGCAGCATGACCACCATGACTAGCAGCAAGAGCAGCAGTAGGACCAGCAGGACCAGCAGCAGGAGCAGCAGCAACCATAGCAGCAGGAGGAGCAGCACCAGGAGTAGCAGCGGGAGAACCAGCAGCACCAGCAGAAGCAGCAGCAAGAGCAGGAGCAGCAACAGGAACAGCAGCAGGAGCAGCAGGGGTGGCATCAGGAGCAACAGCAGGAGCAGCAGCAAAAACAGAAACAGCAGGAACAGCAGACCAACAGGAACAGCAGCAGGAGCAGCAAGAGCAGGAGCAAGAGCAGAATAGCAGCAGGAGCACCAGCAGCAGGAGCATCAGCAACAGGACTAGCAGAAGCAGCAGGACCATCAGGAGCAGTAGCAGGTACAGTAGCAGGAGCAGCAGCAGGAGCAACAGCATCAGGACAGCAGAAGCAGAAGGAACAGCAGCAGGACCATCAGGAGCAGCAGCAGGAAGAGCAGTAGGGGCAGCACCAGGAAAAGCAGCAGGGGTAGCAGCAAGAGCAGCAGCAGCAGGAGCATCAGAAGGAGCAACAGCAGAAGGACTAGCAGAAGCAAGCACAATAACAGCAGGACCAGCAGGAGCAGCAAAAGGAAGAGCAGCAGGAGCATCAGCAGGAAGAGCAACAGGGGCAGCAGCAAGAGCAGTAGCAGGAGCAACAGCAGCAGGGCCAGCAGAAGCACGAGCAATAACAGCAGGACCAGCAGGAGCAGCAATAGGAAGAGCAGCAGGAGCAGCAGCAGGAAGAGCAGCAGGAGCAGCAGCAAGAGCAGGAGCAGTAGCAGGAGCAACAGCAGCAGGGACAGCAGTAACAGCAGCAGAAGCAGGAGCAACAACAGCAGGGCCAGCAGGATCAGGAACAGCAGCAGGAGCAACAGCAGCCAGACCAGCAGGGGCAGCAGCAGGGGCAGCAGCTGGAGCAGCAGGAGCACCAGCAGGACCAGCAGGACAAACAGGAGGAGCAGCAAGAGCAGCAGCAGGACTAGCATGAGCAGCAGCAGGTCCAGCAACACCAACGGGAAGAGCAGCATGACCAGCAGCAGGAGCAGCAGGAGGAGAAGCAGGAGCAGCAGGACCAGCAGCAGGACCAGCAGCAAGAGCAGCAGTAGGACCAGCAGGACCAGCAGGACCAGCAGCAAGAGCAGCAGCAACCATAGCAACAGCAGTAGCAGCACCAGGAATAGCAGAAAGAGCAGCAGCAGCAAGAGCAGGAGCAGCAGGGGCAGCAACAGGAACAGCAGCAGGAGCAGCAGGAGTGGCCTCGGGAGCAGCAGCAGGAAACGTAGAAGTGGCAGCAAGAACAGAAGCAGGAGGAACAGCAGAACAGCAGGAACAGCAGCAGGAGCAGCAGTAGCAAGGGCAGGAGCAAGAGCAGAATAGCAACAGGAGCACCAGCAGCAGCGAGGGCAGCAGCAGCAACAGCAGGAGCAACAGCAACAGGGCTAGCAGAAGCAGCAGCAGAAAGAGTAGCATGGGCAGCAGCAAGAGCAGCAGCAGCAGGAGCAACAGTAGAAGGACCAGCAGAAGCAAGAGCAATAAGAGCAGGATAAGTAGGAGCAGCAAGAGGAAGAGCAGCAGGGGCAGCAGCTAGAGGAGGAGCAACAGCAGCAGGACCAGCAGGAGCAGCAGCAGGAGCAACAGTAGCCAGACCAGCAGGAGAAGCAGCAGAAGCAGCAGCAGGACCAGCAGCACCAGGACCAATAGAAGTAGCAGCAGCACCAGCAGGAGGTGCAGAAGGAGCAGCAGGCGTAGCAGCAGCAGCAGCAGGTGCAGCAGCAGGAACAGCAGCTGGGCCTCTCTCCAGAGACACTGATAAGAGAAAAGCTGGAGTCCACCTTCGGCACTGTCTGTGAGGAATGGGTAGAAGCGCCTGCAACACCCCGTGGGCGGCCCAGCCTTCAGCAGGTGCAGCACGTGCTGCCCACGAGGGCCGCCATTGGCCAGAAGGAGCAGCAGGAGGCGCAGCAGGACCAGCAGGAGGAGCAACAGCACAAGTAGGTCCAGCAGGAGGAGTAGCAGGCAGACCAGCAGGAACAGCAGCAGGAGGAGCAGCTGATCCAGAAGCAGCAGGACCAGCAGCAGGAGGAGCAGCTGATCCAGAAGCAGCAGGACCAGCATGAGGAGAATCAGGATGAGCAGCAGCAGGAGCAGCCACTGGGCATGTCTCCAGAGACACTGAGAAGAGAGAAGCTGGAGCCCACCCTTGGGTCGGTCAGTGTGGCATGGGTAGAAGCGCCTGCAACACCCCGTGGTTGGCCCAGCCTTCAGCAGGGGCAGCACGTGCTGCCCACGAGGGCAGCCACTGGCCAGAAGGAGCAGCAGCAGGACCAGCAGCTGGGTTTCTCTCCAGAGACACTGAGAAGAGAGAAGCTGGAGCCCACCCTTGGGTCGGTGAGTGTGGCATGGGTAGAAGCGCCTGCAACACCCCGTGGTTGGCCCAGCCTTCAGCAGGGGCAGCACGTGCTGCCCACGAGGGCCGCCACTGGCCAGAAGGAGCAGCAGCAGGACCAGCAGCTGGGTTTCTCTCCAGAGACACTGAGAAGAGAGAAGCTGGAGCCCACCCTTGGGTCGGTGAGTGTGGCATGGGTAGAAGCGCCTGCAACACCCCGTGGTTGGCCCAGCCTTCAGCAGGGGCAGCACGTGCTGCCCACGAGGGCCGCCACTGGCCAGAAGGACCTTGGCTGCGTCTACAGTTTTGATTTGTCTTTGTAAAAAGATTGTTTTTATACATTTGGGGTGAGTGTAATGTTGGATAGAAACACAAATCATGAACCTGGCGCTGACCCCGTTTTTGCAAAAGAAGCAGAGACTCTGTTGTGTGTCTTCCGCATACACACTCCCGTGTTATTTGCCCACGGAAGCTGCCTGTCTGAAATTCAAATTAAATACCTAATTTTTTGCATATAAATGTGTCCTCCGATATTGCTGAGGAGCCCTGTGGACGGCAAGTGGTCGCAAACACTGCCTCCACGTATGCTGTTCTCAGGCCGGTTGGAAGGCCTGCGCCCCAATACCACCTCTCAGGCATGTCTTCTAATGCCCCAATGAGGTGCAACCTACCACCTCCTGCCTGGTGGAACAACTTCAAAGCTACAAAGGGGTCTATTGAGCAAAATCAAGTATGTGACTGCTTCTCTCGACCAACCCCATGAGCATCAACGGACTCGAGGAGCCGCCAGGCCAGCGACAACGGATCTAGAAATCCTAAAACCAGGGCATTGCCCCAGCAGACCCAGCTCTGGGCCTAAAACACAACACCCACAAAAAGAAATCAAAAGAAAATAAGAAAAAAATACACCACCCAAAATTTAAAATATTAATGCTATAAAATGGATTATGATATATAAATATTAGAACATAATATATTGAAGGAAAATAAACATTATTTAACACAATTAATTTATTTACATAATCAATAATAAATATAGCTAATTAACAGGTAAAACAATTAATTACCATTTTTGTAAATTATCTAATAAATAATTAATAAACAAAATATTTCACATAATTATTAATCAAGCTAACAAATTAAATGCTAATGCATCTGGCAAAGACCTCTCCTTATGAAGGGTCAAAAACCTGGGTTGTTATAGGAACTTGGTCACCAATGCTTTCATTATAAATTGGGGTTTGAAACATTATCTCCTGGGCTAAACTCTCACGGCCTAATGTACGTAAGCTTAACTCCACATGTTGCCATGCTGGCCTTGAACATCCATAGGGGCCACCTCAATAAAAGGGGTGACACGTGTGTATTCCAGAAGTGTCAGCCTACATCAGCGTGTGAAGCTCAGCACAACCTCTGCCTGTTGTGACCAGGACGGGGCTGAAGTGAGCCAGTCTCCAGCTGGGGGAGGGGACGCCACTCAGGAGAACCAAGACCACTGTCCCTGAAGCCTGGAGCCCCAGGATCTGCCTCCCAACACTGGAGGGTCCTGTGAGGAGGAGGAGAGCACCTGGAGGGAGCGAGTTCCAGCGAGGGTCCTGTCAAGCGATCCTTGAAGCAGATTGTGAGGCTGTGTCTGTGTTGGGGACCCTGTGAGGAGGAGAGCGCCTGGAGGGAGCGAGTTCCAGCGAGGGTCCTGTCAAGCGATCCTTGAAGCAGATTGTGAGGCTGTGTCTGTGTTGGGGACCCTGTGAGGAGGAGAGCGCCTGCAGGGAGCAAGGTCTAGTGAGGGTCCTGTCAAGCGATCCTTGAAGCAGATTGTGAGGCTGTGTCTGTGCTGGGGACCCTGTGAGGAGGAGAGCGCATGGAGGGAGCGAGGTCCAGTGAGGGTCCTGTCAAGCGATCCTTGAAGCAGATTGTGAGGCTGTGTCTGTGTTGGGGACCCTGTGAGGAGGAGAGCGCCTGCAGGGAGCAAGGTCCAGTGAGGGTCCTGTCAAGCGATCCTTGAAGCAGATTGTGAGGCTGTGTCTGTGCTGGGGACCCTGTGAGGAGGAGAGCGCCTGCAGGGAGCAAGGTCTAGTGAGGATCCTGTCAAGCGATCCTTGAAGCAGATTGTGAGGATGTGTCTGTGCTGGGGACCCTGTGAGGAGGAGAGCGCCTGCAGGGAGCAAGGTCCAGTGAGGGTCCTGTCAAGCGATCCTTGAAGCAGATTGTGAGGATGTGTCTGTGCTGGGGACCCTGTGAGGAGGAGAGCGCCTGCAGGGAGCAAGGTCCAGCGAGGGTCCTGTCAAGCGATCCTTGAAGCAGATTGTGAGGCTGTGTCTGTGCTGGGGACCCTGTGAGGAGGAGAGCGCCTGCAGGGAGCAAGGTCCAGTGAGGGTCCTGTCAAGCGATCCTTGAAGCAGATTGTGAGGCTGTGTCTGTGTTGGGGACCCTGTGAGGAGGAGAGCGCCTGGAGGGAGCGAGGTCCAGTGAGGGTCCTGTCAAGCGATCCTTGAAGCAGATTGTGAGGCTGTGTCTGTGCTGGGGACCCTGTGAGGAGGAGAGCGCCTGCAGGGAGCAAGGTCCAGTGAGGGTCCTGTCAAGCGATCCTTGAAGCAGATTGTGAGGCTGTGTCTGTGTTGGGGACCGTTGCACCGATCGGGATGTCTGCCCGAGTGCCGCTGTCGTGACCCTCGATGCCAGGAGGGGACAAGGGTAAAAAACAGGGGCGTCGATATGGCTCAGCGTATGCTAGAGCAGCATAGCGGGTTGTGACCCACAGGAGAAGAGCACCATTTTCAACATCCAAAACCAGGAGCCCCTTAGAGCAGCCGCAGAACTTGGGAGGGCTTACCACACGACTGGAGGAGCGGCGTGGATGGCAGCCTCCTGGCCACAGCAGTCAGACCTCTGCTCCCTGCATGACCACTGACTCACTCTCGCTTGCAGCTGCCGAACTGCAGCTGCAAGCGAGAGCAGGTAAGACTGTCAAGCCATCGAGCCGCTGGGCTCTGCGAGAATTTGCCATAAAAGCACTTTTGCGTTCGGACACTTTGGGGCATATTCTCAAGAACGTGTGATAACTACTGCAAAATTACCTTAACGCAACTCTTCACATCGCAGTCTATCACAGGAAAATAATGCCGTGTTAACGTGGCATTCCCAACACGGCAGTACCATGCGATAGTCTCATGATAACGCATCAAATGAATGCATTAAAATCAACACGATGCTGCAAAAACGCGAAACACAAACACAAAAATAGTAGCGCTGACACCAATCGCGATAAAAAAATCAGCAAAAACCAGTCACAGGCCTGCAATACTCACGTGTCATGCGGGAAAATGCACTATAAAAATAGAAAAAACCCATGCAAACAAAAGCCAAACAACAGCAAAGCACAATGGAGGTAACCGGAGCAAGTACAGAGGACAACCAGAACCCCACAAGCCCCCCGGAGGACCAGCCTGGTACCTCGGGTTCAGGGAAGGGCAAGGACAAGAAGAGTAGGAAGAAGCGGTTCAGTCCGCAGGAAAACAGAATCCTGATAACGGAGGTGGTGGAACACCATCAACTACTGTTCGTCACCTCAACTGTGTCACTGGCAACTAAAAATGGAATATGGCAGACCATCGTGGACAAGGTGAATGTAGTCGGAGTGCTGAAGAGGACAATGTAAGAGGTTAAGAGGCGCTGGAATGATGTGAAGCGCAAAACCAAGCTGAAACTCGCAACCAACCGGAAGGCAGCAATGCAGACTGGAGGTGGGAGTCCAGCGCCACAAGAGGAGCTGGACGAGATGAATGAAATGATGTCCACAGTCATCAGTGGGGACACAGTGGCAGGAGTTGGGGGCCCGGACACTGCTCAACATGACCGGACACAACAGCAACAGGGTGAGTAACGACCAGGGACCGGGGGGACGGGAGGAGATGGGCCAATGGCACACATGCACAATTAAGCATAGCACATCTGCGGACAAACCATGCCCCAGACCCCCAACCACCACCAAGAGACCAATGCACCCAAGTATGCAACACCTCAGCACTGCATAAGCACAGAAGCCAGAGACACACTGCATGTAAGGGATAAGGGGCAGCAAAATCAGAGCTGCAGGGGCGACTCTCCCAAAATACAGCACACACACATTACATGCAGAGCACATCAACATTGACAACGATGTGGTAAAAACCGCAAAACGTCCACAACAGAACGGAGGACACAACTGGTGCCGCATGTGCGTAGAAACTGGCCAATCACATTTGGCATTGAAGGGAAATGTGAGTTGACAATGTACAAGTGCAAACACACATCCGTGATGTTGACGGAATATCCACTGTCCCGCATCAAATAGGCAGCTACCCCCAAACAGTCACAGTGTACACTGTCATGCAGTCTGAATATAAACATGTACAATGCGTCAACATACATGTGAACACAATGTTAAACTGCATCTCCCCTTCACATTGCAGGGGGAAATCCAACACCTCCTGCAGAGCAGGCTGGACCTCCCTTCTCTGATGACGAAGAGGACCACCACAGCTTCGACTCTGACGCCCTCCAACAGCTCGTGGAAAGCCTCCGCAGCCCATTTCCAGGAGTAGGGCAGCCCAGCTGCTACGAGGAGAACCACCCCCTGCACAGAACACACAGCAGGCAGCACCCACCACCATGGCTGCCTCCCATGACCCCCACAACGAACACATGGCCTGCCAAGTGTTTGGGTGCCTGGAGAAGCTGGCTGAACAGGTGCAGGTGGGGTTCGACCGGATGGCAGCCTAACTAGACGTCATACATGGGTGTCTAAGTCCCATCAGGGACCACTCACAGTCCCTAACGGACACCCACAGTCCGCTCCATGCTCTCCAACGAACAATGGCTGACATTGCTAGAGTCCTGACTCTGCGACAAGAATGACTGTCTAGTCAGAGTGCCTCCAGCGATCTCGCACGGGAGTTGAGACGCATGCGGAGGATCATGGAGAACATGGAGTGGACGAAGGCGGAAAGAGCGGCTGCCATGGCTGCACACCAGCGAGAGGTAGCTGGGTCCCGTAATGCCTATAATAGACCCTCCTCATGGCATTGCTGCCATAAGGCCTGGCACTGATGCATGCTGCTGCTACCACCCCATCCACATCTCCAGCCCCTGATTTGTTAGTGTCACACAGCGCGGCAGACATTCCACCTCTGACCCCTGAGGTGTCACTGCCACACAGTGCTGAAGACAGAACACCACCACCCACATTTGAGGCAAATGCAAAAGCAGAGGACGAAGATGCGGATGAATCTCCCTTAGTGGTCAGAAGGACGCAGTAGCATTCATCTACGCCATGTGGCCGGTTTCTGCTTGGTTCTGTCCTCTGAATCATCACCTTCCACCATCCCCCGATGCACTCTGCGACACTCACCTTGGACCTCGACATGGACTGCCATATTCTGTTTGGTCACCAATCACACAGCTATCAGACTGTGGACTGAACTCCTCCTCTTCTGATGTACTTGTCATTCCCTTAAGGACTCTGGCTTTGTAAGTGGGGTTTGCATGGCCCTGTACTGCTCCAGCTTCAACACTCCACTGAATGTGCAATAAACCTTCATTTTCACACAGATGTGTCATGTCTATGATCTTTCAAGTGTGGTAGTATGGATAAATGTGATTACCCCTTACGTCCATGTTGCTCATGTTGTGGAACTTGGGTCACAGGGTGACACATTGCTGATTGCCACCCTGGTGGTGCCGACACTATAACAGAGACACATCCATTAGTTACTTCCTTGTCCAGCCCAGGATGGAACCACGCACAGAGCCCTGGGGTCATTGTTCACACCCTTACGCTGGACTGGCATATGCCAGGACAGCCCACTCCATTTACACTCACAGGGGGGGACACCGCTACATGTCCCAGGTCTTCCCTGTAGGGATTTGCTGCACACAGGTCTAGTTGTCAGCATGCCACAGCCCCTCCTCACGGCTGGTTTATACCCACACCACACCCATCCAGTACAGGCATCACAGTACATGTAACGCTGCCAATGAAAAGGGCCTGGTGCACGTGCTGGACGCCATTTCCACTCTCTAACTGGGTGTCTCCATGTGGTTATCATTTATGCATGAGGGCCTAGGGCCCTGCCACCTCACATTGCCCAGTGCCCAGTGCCGGGGTTGACATGATGGTGTCCGCACCACGGGACTCAATCATAAAGGGTCCATGGCTAGCGGTGCACAGACTTGGTGGCAACGGAAACACTGCGGCAGGCACAAGCACAATGCCAAGGGACGGTGTCTTGCTGTGCACTTTGGTAGGGGCACCTAAAGTGATGAGCGGGTGTGCAGCCTGCAATGATACGCAGTCCTGGCGGGCCGGACTGTTAAGTATTAGTGTGAGCCCTGCTGGACCGCAGTGTAGGCCTGAGCCAGCGGATAGTGCGGGCCTCCCGCCACGTGGCGTTACCTCGCGGTTCACAGAGTTAGTGGCACCTATAGGGCTGAGCAGGTGTGCAGCCTGCGATGATGCCCTGTGCACTGATATGGTCTCTGCTGTTGCGAAACAAAGACCCAGAATCAAGTGTGTGACCTGGTGGCCCCCGGTGCGGGGCTGCATGATGTGGAGGGTGCCATGGTCACAGGCCCCGGGCTTGGAGCTGCAACCGGCATGTGGTGAGCCCTCTTGGAGACACGCCAGTGGGGGAAGGTGAGCAGTGAGGCATGTTTGCGCAGGGGTGGGCAATTACCACTGGGCGGCGGGAGGGGCTGGGGCAGGTTTCTGAGCTTTTTTACAGCTGTGAGTCTTTGTACGGCTTGCACCAACCTCCCCCTGAGAGACCTTGGACTACTCGACCTGCGCTACGACAGAGTCAAGCATTCAGGGCAAGGTACATGAAAGACCACAGCCCCACGGTTGGGCCTCACGGCTCTTGCTTGCCCCATGGCTCTCTATAAGGGGTTCTGACAGTATGTGTGGCCTTGGCTGGTTTGTAGAGGTGCATGGCTGCTTCTCACTGCCTCCCAGGCCAACAGCCAGTTCTTTTCTCCCACTCTCTCTTCCAGCAAACTTTGGATGGATGCCCTTCTTCTTATAGGTCAGCCTGTTTCTTTGAGTTTAAGAACTGTCAGTCCACAGTGAATTAGTTTTAGTTTTCATTTTGTTTTATGGGGTCTCTGGGTGGTTTAATGGTTTACTGACTGCGGTATATATGTAATCAGAGAAAACAGAAGAGGGCATGAATGGAAGGGGTGGGTTCACTCACCTGTGGAATCTTCCTGTTACAACTGTGAACGTTTGAGGCACATATACACCACAGATGCTCAACTTCCCATCCCCACCCACCGTTCAGACTCCGGCCCATCTCATTGATGCCACAGGCTGTTGCTGTGCCCTCCAAACCTCTGATTCCCTGCCTTCCTGCTCTCTTGCAGAGCTCTAGGTGTAGATCACAGTTTGAGTTGGTGTTTTCTGTAGTGTCATGTGAGTTTGTAATGACGAAACCTTTGTGGTTCCTGATGGACTGTGACGCCAGCATTAGAGTGTAGTGAAGTGAATGCAGGTTTAGAATGTGGAGTTAGTAGTTACACGCAGAAGAATAGAGACGTCTTATACTAAGCTCCGTGTGTAGCGTGGTGATTGATGAGTACCCGGACGGTTACACGTAGAAGAATAGAGATGTCTTATACTAAGCTCCGTGTGTGGCATGGTGATTGGCGAGTACCTGGACGATTACACACAGAAGAATAGAGACGTCTTATACTAAGCTCCGTGTGGGGCGTGGTGATTGGCGAGTGCCCGGACAGTTACACGCAGAAGAATAGATACGTCTTATACTAAGCTCCGTGTGTGGCGTGGTGATTGGCGAGTGCCAGGACGGTTACATGCAGAAGAATAAACACGCCTTATACTAAGCCCTGTGTGTGGCATGGTGATTGGCGAGTACCCGGGTGGTTACACACAGAAGAATAAAGACGTCCTATGCTAAGATCCATGTGTGGCATGGCGATTGGCGAGTACCAGGGCGGTTACACACAGAAGAATAGAGATATCTTGTACTAAGGTCCGTGTGTGGCATAGTGATTGGTGAGTACCAGGGCAGTTACACACAGAAGAATAGAGACATCTTATGCTAAGCTCCGTGTGTGGCGTGGTGATTGGCGAGTACCAGGGCAATTCCACACAGAATAGAGACGTCTTATACTGAGCTCAATGTGTGGCGTGGTGATTGGCGAGTACCAGGGCAGTTACACGCAAAAGAATAGAGACGTCTTATGCTGAGCTCCCTGTGTGGCGTGGTAATTGGTGAGTACAAGGGCAGTTACACACAAAAGAATAGAGACGTCTTATACTAAGCTCCGTGTATGGCGTGGTGATTGGCGAGTACTCGGACGGTTAAACGCAGAAGAATAAAGACGTCTTATACTAAGCTCCGTGTGTGGCGCGGTGATTGGCGAGTACCCAGATGGGTACACGCAGAAAAATAGAGACGTCTTGTGCTAAGCTTCATGTGTGGCGTAGTGATTGGCGAATACCAGGGCAGTTATACGCAGAAGAATAGAGACGTCTTATACTAAGCTCCGTGTGTGGCGCTGTGATTGGCGAGTACCCGGGCGGTTACAAGCAGAAGAATAGAGATGTCTTGTGTTTCGCTCCATGTGTGGCGTGGTGATTGGCGAATACCAGGGCAGTTACACGCAGAAGAATAGAGACGTCTTATACTAAGCTCCGTGTGTGGCATAGTGATTGGCGAGTACCCGGGCGGTTACACACAGAAGAATAGAGACGTCTTATACTAAGCTCAGTGTGGGGCGTGGTGATTGGCGAGTACCCGGGCAGTTACACACAGAAGAATAGAGACGTCTTATACTAAGCTCCATGTGTGGCGTGGTGATTGGCGAGTACCCAGACGGTTACACGCAGAAGAATAAAGATACCTTATAATAAGCTCCATGTGTGGCTTGGTGATTGGCGAGTTCCCAGACGGTTACATGCAGAAGAATAAAGACGCCTTATACTAAGCTCCGTGTGTGGCGTGATGATTGGTGAGTACCCGGGTGGTTACATGCAGAAGAATAAAGATGTCCTATGCTAAGCTCTGTGTGTGGCGTGGTGATTGGCGAGTACCAGGGCGGTTACACACAGAAGAATAGAGACATCTTATGCTAAGCTCCGTGTATGGTGTGATGATTGGCGAGTACCCAGACGGGTACACGCAGAAGAATAGAGACATCTTATACTAAGCTCCATGTGGTGCGTGGCGATTGGCGAGTACCCGGGCAGTTACACACAGAAGAATAGAGACATATTGTGCTAGGCTCCATGTGTGGCGTGGTGATTAGCGAGTACCAGGGCAGTTACACACAGAAGAATAAAGACGTCTTATACTAAGCTCCGTGTGTCGCGTGGTGATTGGAGAGTACCAGGGCAGTTACCCACAGAAGAATAGAGACGTCTTATGCTAAGCTCCGTGTGTGGTGTGGTGATTGGCGAATACCCGGCGGTTACACGCAGAATAATTGAGCCGTCTTATACTAAGCTCCGTGTGTGGTGTTGTGATTGGTGGGTATCCGGACTGGGGAGGACGCTACAGATTGCTCATTATCCATCACCCTGGGTCCCGCATCTGACACGCATGCTTGCTTGTTGAGTTGTTCCGTTCACCCCAATTTACTGGGAACAGAATTGCTAAGTAAACTGCATTAGTTGTGTATTGTACCCAAGATGGGGATTACCTTGGAGGTGCTCAAGGAGAAGGATGTGTTACCAATGTGAATAAGATTCCAGCTCTAGGACTCCCCTGACACGCCCAGCACCACACCCTTTCAGAGAACTGATCCACACCCCAGCAGTGGCCCCCCTCCATACGGCCCCTGCAGGTAGGAGGTGTCTTTGACAGTGTCCCAATCATGACTCATGTGAACCTCATTAAGGGCCAGATGGTCACAAATTGTGACCAACGAGGAATATTGGGAAACAGCTTCTGTACTAATTGGTTGGTTACGTGACTATGAATCGTGGTGGGTCACAATCGACCTTCATCAGCAACATACATGAGGTAGATCACAAACTGTGACTCGCTGTGATTAGGGGTAGTTAATACATTGTAAAACGCCATTTAGCAGTCGTAAAACCTGAAATGTACTGAGTCCCAGGGATTGTGATGGCCCAATGGCTTCGTGACACCTGTGCTTCCTGAGGTCTATGACAGAACCTGCCCTGTTGTCTCCAGCTTGTGTGATCGAAAGATGTCTTTGTCTCTACTTCTAGCTCTTTGATGCCCCTCATTAGTCATCGCGAAGCTTGGGTGGCCTGCCCTCACCGTGCACATGCGTGACTTGTTACTCGCCTCTGGGTCCCTGCAGCAAACCAGCTAGAAAGGACACAAGGCATCCACAGGCAGCCCTTAGCACCGCCTCCCATGCACCATATCTGCTGGTGAAGACTGCAAGGCCCTTATGAGTATGCAAGCCGCGCCACCTACCTTCTGCCACACAAACACCTGCTCCTGCAGGTAACACACACTCCTGCTCCTCCAGGTAACACACACTCCTGCTCCTCCAGGTAACACGCACTCCTGCTCCTCCAGGTAACACACACTCCTGCTCCTCCAGGTAACACACACTCCTGCTCCTCCAGGTAACACACACTCCTGCTCCTCCAGGTAACACACACTCCTGCTCCTCCAGGTAACACACACTCCTGCTCCTGCAGGTAACACACACTCCTGCTCCTGCAGGTAACACACACTCCTGCTCCTCCAGGCACACACAAGCCTGCTCCTCCAGGTAACACACACTCCTGCTCCTCCAGGTAACACACACTCCTGCTCCTCCAGGTAACACACACTCCTGCTCCTCCAGGTAACACACACTCCTGCTCCTGCAGGTAACACACACTCCTGCTCCTCCAGGCACACACACTCCTGCTCCTGCAGGTAACACACACTCCTGCTCCTCCAGGCACACACAAGCCTGCTCCTCCAGGTAACACACACTCCTGCTCCTCCAGGTAACACACACTCCTGCTCCTGCAGGTAACACACACTCCTGCTCCTGCAGGTAACACACACTCCTGCTCCTGCAGGTAACACACACTCCTGCTCCTGCAGGTAACACACACTCCTGCTCCTCCAGGTAACACACACTCCTGCTCCTCCAGGTAACACACACTCCTGCTCCTCCAGGCACACACAAGCCTGCTCCTCCAGGTAACACACACTCCTGCTCCTCCAGGTAACACACACTCCTGCTCCTGCAGGTAACACACACTCCTGCTCCTGCAGGTAACACACACTCCTGCAGGTAACACACACTCCTGCTCCTCCAGGTAACACACACTCCTGCTCCTCCAGGTAACACACACTCCTGCTCCTCCAGGCACACACAAGCCTGCTCCTCCAGGTAACACACACTCCTGCTCCTCCAGGTAACACACACTCCTGCTCCTCCAGGTAACACACACTCCTGCTCCTGCAGGTAACACACACTCCTGCTCCTCCAGGCACACACACTCCTGCTCCTGCAGGTAACACACACTCCTGCTCCTCCAGGTAACACACACTCCTGCTCCTCCAGGTAACACACACTCCTGCTCCTCCAGGCACACACAAGCCTGCTCCTCCAGGTAACACACACTCCTGCTCCTCCAGGTAACACACACTCCTGCTCCTCCAGGTAACACACACTCCTGCTCCTCCAGGTAACACACACTCCTGCTCCTCCAGGTAACACACACTCCTGCTCCTCCAGGTAACACACACTCCTGCTCCTCCAGGTAACACACACAAGCCTGCTCCTCCAGGTAACACACACTCCTGCTCCTCCAGGTAACACACACTCCTGCTCCTCCAGGTAACACACACTCCTGCTCCTCCAGGTAACACACACTCCTGCTCCTCCAGGTAACACACACTCCTGCTCCTCCAGGCACACACAAGCCTGCTCTGTCGGAGAGTAGGATCTGCTTCTTATAGGTACTCCCACTTTTTGCTGATGTTTCACTGTTTTTCGACTTTAGTCTGGCTGGGGCCCTGCTAATCAGGACCCCAGCCTAGCTGCTTCCTCTCTAAATTGATTACCAGTACTTTAGGTACACACCAGATTCGATTCTGGGGTACCCTTATAAGTCCCTAGTATATGGTATACTATGTACCCGGGGCATATGTACCCCAGAGGCCTACCAGGGGCTGCAGCATGTATTGTGCCACCCCTGGGAAGCCTTCCAAAATGACACCACAGGTCTGCTACTGCATCCTGGGTAAGTGGTGTATGTACCCCATATTGAGATATAGGTTACCTTTATCTCTCCATATCACCGCATATGTAAACCTATCATTCACCCCTATGGCAGGCCTTAACAATCCTGAAGTCAGGGTGCTGGGTTATATGTGAGAGGGTGCCCATGCATGAGCAGAGCCCCTCTGCAGTTTTCGGATCCTTTATTCCAGGGTTGTTTGTAATGCAGCCAAACCATATACTTTTAAGTGCATTATAACCTCGCGGTAAATACTAACCTTGGACTGGCTGCATGGAAACATGTCGTGTTTGGTGTCGAACACCTTGGAATCATACCTCCACACCAGTAACTGGTGTGGGAGGTATGATTCCACCCTACTAGAGGTAGAAACATGGCACCACCGGTATACCCGGTACCAGCTTAACAGAACCCTGGCATCACAAAATGGATGCTGCCAGCCACAGACACAAGTCTGCCCTCCTGCTGCTGAAAGAAACTCCGGCAGGGCAGACCTGGACAATAGGTTTCCTGTTACAGGGAGGTGTGTCCACCTCCCAGACAGGCTTTAGTGTACTGGGGCTGGGTGGGTGAACTCAAATAGTGCTTTGATGTCTGCACTGGGGGCACATTTGGTGTCCCTGTGCAAAGTCCAGCTCAAACCAGTTGCAGGGGCACTGAGCCCCTGCTCTGGCATGAAACTGGACAAAGGACATGGGTGTAGCCACCCCTCTGTCCTGACCCTTCCATAGGTGGGTCCCTAGAGTTTGTCCCACCCCTTCCTTGGGTATAAAGTAGGAACCCCTGGTTACAGGACTTTAGATTTACCTGGACAAAACACTGATACATAATCCCGGAACTTCGACGATCTACAAGGCACTAGATGACTGAAGAATCTCCCTTGGAGTAAAGGAGTTACTCCCCTGTGAGGCAGGCACCTAAGACGCATCTGACCGGTTTGCATCTCCGAAGCTCCCGCCGGACTCCGAAGAATTTGCAGCCCAGGAGGTGGGTTCCCAGGCTTCCCAGAGGCCGGCCCGTGCTCTCAGCCACCCTCAGACCCGTAGCCCTCGTGGGGACCGTGGAACCAGAAACCCTGGACACTGTGCACATTAGCAGCAGCATATATTTTTTGGCAATCCCAGAGGCTGTGCTTTGGGCTTCTTGTAGTCCAATCCCTGAGCAGTGTTTCCACCTAAAATTACTGGCGGACACTCACCGAGTGTCCCGTCGGCTGGTATTGTGTGATTCCTCTTGAGGTCCATTCGCGATCCATGTTCCATCGACTGGTGGGTCCCTGTGAAAGCAACTCTAACTTTGATTGGGCTTACCTGGTTGCTCCAGATGTGCCCTGACTCTCCATCACTTGGGGAGACTCCTGGACCTTGCTGGTCCTCACCGAAGCATCTTTCCTCTGACCACGTGGGTTGCAGTTGCCAAGGCTTGTTGGTGTTCAATCCAGACACAGATCCCCCCGCACTCAACATCCTTCGTGGGACATTTCACCCCCGGACTTTGGTCATCCTCAACATCTCCTGGTCCCGTTGGCTGCAGAGTCAAGCTTCACCTCTTCGCACCTGAAACACCCGACATCGGTGGGCATTAGTCTACCGTGCCCCTGGTCACTGGCAAGTGACCCAGACTCTGTCCCCTCTGCTTTCAGGTTCTTCACATCTTCGATCCAGGCTTGGATCACACCGGACAATTTTCTTCTTCACGACAGCAGTACTTTGCAGCAACTCTCCATTGGAAACAACGAAGATTCCCGACACCATTTGACACCTATGCACCCAGCTTCCCTGGGTGAGGTAACACGAGTACTCCGGTGCTCCCGTGGGTGCTGGCCTTCGAACCTTCTAAGTCTAAAAGGGTTGCTCAAAGTCCTCTCCTAAGTGTCCTTAAACTTTAAAATTCCAACCACGACTTTCCCATAGGATTGTACAGAGCTCGTGGCTGTGTTCTCACACTGGACACGTCCCCCTTGGGTCCCCTGTGTCACTGCCTTGAGTGGTTCCTTGGGGTCCCAGCGATTCTACGTGCTCTAGGCACTGTGTCTAGTCAAGTTGTGGTTCTTATACCACTTTCTTACTATATGGTTTGGTCTCCCCCTGGGGCCCAGTGTATATTGTACTATTTACTGTCGTTTTAGAACTGTATTATTGTGTATCTTGGACTCTAATCTCATAAAGAGATCAGTAGTGAGAGTTTAGAAATAAATACATATATTTTATATATACCTTGTGTGGTTCTCCTTTCATTTGGTCATTCAAGAGGCTTTAATCTGGTAAATCAAGCTGCTTTACACTCCTTCAAGACTTAGCCTGAAGGCTGCTCTCCATAGCTACCACTAGGATAGCTTTCAATAAAGGTTGTCTTTAAACCTATTCATCAATAAGGGTTGTTTGGACTGGTGCAAGGTGCCCACTAGAACTAGTGGACAGCATATACCAGGCCAACTTCTCACATTGATGTGCAGTGGTTTGATTGAAGCTTGCTATTGCTTTACCAGTTAATCTCTTTGAGTGACTAACTGAAAACCACTATAGGTACATAGGTACATATAAATCAAGTTTAGAATAAAGTAAGTTCTACTGAACTTAGAGTTGGGTTAACAAAGGGACCAGCACATCCCGTTTCCCCAATTTAAGAGAGTTTAGTAGCTTCCACTAGGTTAGGTAGGTGAATGCACCACACAAACTCTAATATGTTTTCAAGGCCTGAAGCCAAAGGCTACTTGCCATCCAAGTATGACCATCTCACATTCAAAGAATTGAGAAACATGTGTACATCTAGGAAGTTGAAGACAGGGAGAAGTGCTAGCACTCAACGCCTCATAGAGGCTTTGATTTTAGATGACCTCAGAAAGACCCCAGGGTCTGATGAGGCAGGCAGGTTGAGTGGGACAGCAGAAGAGGAAAGGCCAAGAGGTGACAACGCCTACGACCTGGACTCTGATGCTGGCCAGGAGGATCAAGATGATCCTGACCTGGAAAGTCCAATCCATCCTGAAGGTGAGGGAGAAGGCCTCAGTGGCCCTCTCTATACCCCACCTGGAAGGGTTGGTGTTGTGCCAAGAAGATCAAGATCTCCTTCTCTGGAGTCTAATCATTCTGGTACATCTGTTGGTACCTCTGTCTCTCATAGGACCTCTGCTCCTCAGAAAAGGGAGTCCTCTTATGAGAGAAAATGCAGGCTGCTTGAGTTTGAGAAAGCTAAGCTTGGGATCAAGAGAGAGCTGTTGGCATTAGATAGGAAATCCCTAGAGCTCCATGGAGCTTCACAAAGATGGGGGCTAGAGGCCGATGGTGGCAGCAACAGTGTCCCTAGAGGTAGAGAACATACTCATGACCATAGGATCCTGAACAAGATTGTCCCTCCCTACCAGAGTGGGGATGACATCCACAAATGGATAAATGCACTAGAGAGGGCCTGTAAAGTACAGAGGGTCCCTCAGGAGCAGTGGGCAGCAATCTTGTGGCTCTCCTTTGCTGACAAAGGTATAGACACACTCCTCACTGTTAGAGAAGAGGATGCTGACAATTACAAAGTCTTGAAGAGTGCTCTGATTGATGGGTTTGGCTTAACCACTGAACAGTACAGGTTGAAGTTCAGAGACACCCAAAAGGCACAGACTCAAGACTGGGTTGACTTGTGCTACTAAGGCTCTGGACGGCTGGTTACTTGGCAGTAAAGTGTGTGATTTTAAAGGATTGTACAATTTGATCATGAGGGAGCAGATCCTTAATAACTGTCAAAATCAGCTGTTGCATCAGTACCTGGTGGACTCTGATCTGACCTCTCCCAAATAATTGGGCCAGAAGGCAGTAAAATGTGTCAGAACGAGGGTGAGGCAGAAGGTTCAGAACCAAGGTGGTAACTCCAAGAAGCAGGATTCCAAAAACTCTGATAAGGGTGGGAAGAAGGGTAAAGAACAGAGGTCTCCACAAGGGCCCCACATATCTGCATCTGGTGGGGAGTCCCAATCTAACAAAGGAAAAGGCCAAAAGAAACCATGGTGTAAAATCTGTAAGCAGAAAACCCATTGGACAAGTGGCTGTACAAAGTCCACAGACTCAACTCCAGCCACCATTGCCCCTAAGGCGACTGTTCCCCCTAGTTCAGCTCCAAGTGTTGGTGCACAGAATAAGGGTGTAGTAGGGTTAACCCTGAGATCTAAGGTGGACTCTGGCCTAGTCAGAGTTCCTACTCAGGCTGTACTGATCTGTGATGGAGGCATGGACATGTCCTCCTTTGTCAGTCCCAGAAATCTGGGCCAATACAGACAGCAGCCTTTGATAAATGGAAAAGAGGCCTTGGCAATAAGGGATAGAGGAACAAGTGTCACAATGGTGACAAAAGATCTCGTGGCTCCTGAGCAAATCATACTTTGTGAGATGTACCAAATGACCAATGCTAGCAATATCAGGACAGACCATTCCTTGCAGTTGTTAATTTCACCTGGGGAGGGGTAACTGGCCCTAAGAAGGTTGTCGTAAGTGCAGACTTCCCTGGTAAATGCTTGCTTGGCAATGATTTAGAAACTTCAGCTTGGTCTGAAGTGGAGCTCAGGACTCATGCAGAAATGTTGGGAATCCCTGCAGATGTGTTTGCTATGACCAGGTCACAGGCAGAAATGTCTAAAGCTGAACAGGCCCTGGATCCTGGAAGAATGGACCAGGCGCCTTCCAAGAAAAGGAGCAGTAGGGGTAAGGCAGTGTCTTTCCCCTGACTCAGAATCCAGACCAGTCTCTTGAGGGAGATGATCTTAGTCCTGAAGAAGGTACTGTCCCAGATGAGCTCGAGCCTGATCAGGTTGAGTTCTTGGGGACAGGGGGCCCCTCCAGGGCAGATCTGAGCCAGGAGCAGCTGAGCTGCCCTTCTCTTGAACCCTTCAGACAGCAGGCTGCTGATGAGGCTGCTGGGAATGCTAGTGGAACCCATAGGATCTATTGGGATGATGGACTCCTATACTCAGAGAGTAGAGACATCAAGCCTGGAGCCATCAGGAGGTTGGTTATACCTCTGAGGTTTAGGGGCATCCTAATAACACCTCCCCATGATATTCCCTTAGCAGGTCACGTAGGCCAAAACAAGACTTGGGACAGAATTGTCCCTCACTTTCATTGGCCTCACATGTCTGAAGACACCAAGGGGTTTTGTCGCTCCTGTGTCACCTGTCAAGCCAGTGGTAAGGCAGGTGGTACAACAAAGGCCCCCCTGATACCACTACCTGTGTTGGGGGTTCCCTTTGAGAATGTTGGGATTGACATAGTTGGTCCCATGGATCCTCAGACAGCATCTGGGCACAAATGTATACTGGTGGTGGTGGACCATGCCACTAGGTACCCAGAAGGCATTCCCCTTAGGACCACTACAGCTCCTGTGGTAGCAAGGGCTCTACTTGGAATCTTTTTCAGAGTGGGTTTCCATAAGGAGGTAGTATCAGACAGAGATGCAAACTTTATGTCTAGTTACCTAACTGCTTTGTGGAAGGAGTGTGGAGTAAATTACAAATGTACCACCCCTTATCACCCACAATGCAATGGGTTAGTTGAAAGGTTCAACAAAACCCTCAAGGGCATGATCAAAGGTCTCCCAGAAAAGCTTAGGCGCAGATGGGACATACTTTTGCCTTGCCTTCTCTTTGCCTACAGAGAGGTTCCAAAGAAGGTGGTTGGTTACAGCCCATTTGAGCTTCTGTTTGGATATCAAGTTAGGGGTCCATTGTGTCTAGTGAAGGAGGGATGGGAGTTACCACTCAAACCCCCTGAACAGGATATTGTGGACTATGTATTTGGTCTCCGCTCCAGGATGGCTGAGTACATGAGGAAGGCAACTAAAACCCTTGAGGCTAGCCAAGAATTACAAAAGGCCTGGCATGACCAAAAAGCTGTGCTGACTGTTTACCAGCCAGGGCAGAAAGTTTGGTTCTAATCAGCCTCAACCCTCTCCTTTTGTGTGTTTATTGTTTCTTGGGCTGCCAGCACTAACATTTTGGGTTTAAACATTCTTAACTATGGATTATGATGATAAACGTGAAGAACTCTTAGAAGACCTATTCAATGACAGACCGTCGTCAAAGGCACCACAAAAAGGTGCTTGTACAGATAAAAATGAGGGCCTGAAAAGTAAATTTATGAGATTGGAGAAACTAAAGAAGGCAGAATTAGGCAAATGGTGGGATGGAGCCACTCTCAAAAAATACATTGAGAATAAACGTATCCCCAGAGGACACAGAATCCTTATCTTCCCTAACTTCGAGGATCTGGATCCAGATCTTTTAAAAGATTGGGAGGAGGGATTGTATGAAGCATCTTATAAAATGATGGGGACGTTAATCACCAATGCTGAGAGGAAGGTCACTAAGATTAAAGAGGAAATTAGAGTGTTAGAACTAGAGATCAATGAGAGCAATCTGAAGGAAACAATACAGAAAAACATGATAATTTTAAAGAAAGAGATAAGTAATTATCAACAGTATCTAAAAGAAAAGAAACATAAGAAGATCTTGAGAGATGAGGGAGATTATAGAAGGGGACGCATTTTCACATATGCGAGAAAATATGATGACTTACCTCAGAAATCACAACAGACAGAAAGAAACTCTGATGAAAAACCATGCAGTGTTTCTTCAAGTAACACTTCGATTTCCTCTATGGGAAGTGATCCCGGAGAAGGAACTAGCAATACATCCAATGCAGACCCACCCTCTGTTTTTTTACAAGAGGTACGGAGGTACAGATTGGGAAACAGGGTAAGACCACCAAACGAAGATGCAGACGAAGGGGTGGCAAGAAACACAAGGTCAGGAGTGAGAGCCAGGGAACAAAACCTAGGCAACAAGAAATAGTGATGGACACTGATAATGAGGTACACACTGATTCTGATATGTTGTCAATTGTAAATCTGTCTAAAAGAGCTTTGTCACCCCAGGAAGAACTTGTTTTGAGCAAGGGATTGAATTACTGTCCCACAAGTAAATGTGATTTTGTAAACCTGCACACCGATTTATTTAAATTTCTACGCAAGGTAAAGATTAAAAAATATTTTGATGATCATCCATCTGTTTACTGCACTCCTTCATTAATGTCCAATGATATCAATGTACCATCTATTGCAGACTTACACCATACACATTTACTTGCAACATTATATGACGAGGAGGAGGTTGGGGACGTGAGACAGATGGCTAACCATCTAAACATTACACAGGATTATACAATTGACAGTGGCTTACGATGTAGTTCCAAATTCATACCACCACAAATGAGGAATTCTGCCATTGATGAAAGATCTCTATGCACTAGAGGACTCATACTATAGCAAACGTAGGTGTGCATTCTCAAAAAATCTCAGTAAGGCAGAGAGTGAGTTATTACTATCCCTGAAAAATTACAAGGAGTTGGTTATAAAAGAGGCAGATAAAGGTGGAAATATCGTCCTTATGAACCGAATAGACTACCTCCAAGAAATAGAAAGACAACTCAATGACATCAACTGTTATGATAAACTGAAAACGAATCCTTTGCCCAGGATAGAAGGAAACATCAATGCACACTTATGGGATTGGCATGAATCCAGTCTACTAACGGATCTGGAATATAAATTCTTACAGCCACACCACTCTCGGTCACCCTGTATTTACGTCCTACCCAAAATCCATAAAGGGGGCCCTTTTCCACCAGGGCGCCCCATCATCTCTGGAAATGGAGGACCGACTGAGAATATCGCTAAATATGTAGATAACTTTCTTCAACCCATTGTGAAGAATCTCCCCTCCTATCTTAGAGATAGCTCTGACCTTCTGTGCAAACTTGAAGATTTTAAGTGGGACCAGGACAACTTACACTTTGTTACAATGGATGTAGAGAGCCTCTACACCTGTATTCATATTAGGGAAGGAATGAGAGCCCTTAAACACTTTCTCTTTAGGAGAGGCGCGCAACATCTAGAACACACGGACATGCTCTTGGACATGGCAGAGATGATCTTAACACATAATGCTTTTCTACACAATGGAGAATGGTTCCTACAGCGACGTGGGACTGCGATGGGCTCCAGATTTGCTCCTTCCTATGCCAACCTCTTTATGGGGCTGTACGAGGTGGAGCATGTCTGGGGCCCGGGCGCCCAAACCTGGGTTAATAATGTAATCTTCTATGCCCGTTATATCGATGATATTATCATGATATGGCATGGCACAATTGAACAGTTAAAGGGGTATCACATTTACCTTAACGCAAACAGCTTTAATGTAAAGTTTACTATCCAGCACTCTGAAACAAACATAGAGGGCCCGATTCACAGAACAAACTTAAGACTAAATCCTAAACTTAGTACCAATCTGGTATTCACAGAATGCACCTAGTACTTCTGGTATTCACAGAATGAACTTACTACTTTTGCGATTCACAAAATGAACTTAGGACTTTTGCTATTCACAGAATCCATTTACGACCACTAAACTTACGTCCGCACCCGGGCCGGATTTTCCGCCACCGGAGCGGAGTTTCCGGGCCCGGAGCGGGAAGTCCGCATGCGGGCCGGAAAGTCCGCTTTAAGGCCGGAATACCCGCTCTCGGGCCGGAAACTCCGCTCTCGGGCCGGAAATTCCGCTCTCGGGCCGGAACATCAGAATTGGGACCAGACTACATTACTGTTGCCATTGATCATTTGAGCCAAGGGGAAACACCTGTTCAAGTCCCTACCATCCCCCACCATGCATCAGCTGACGCACTCCAGCCAATCCCAGCCAACAGCTCCAGTTAGCCATCATGTTGCTAGTGCCTACCATCCCCCACCATGATCCAGCTGAAGCCAATTAACACAGATTGACCAGCAGCAAAAAACATTTAAAAGCAGCACACAGTGAAGGCACCGGTTTGGCCACACGCAGTTTGGATTTCCAAGCAGAGACCGGCCAAGAAAATGGAGCTCATGAAGAGAAAGCGGAACTTTACAGCAGAGGAGACCACCATGCTTGTGGAGTTCATTGTGAGGCACCATAAACGCCTCTATGGACTCACACCCTACTGCACCAGTGGGAGCCAGAAGGCAGCCCTGTGGCAGCAATTAGCCACTGCTGTCACAGCATTGGGGGAGGACAGGCGCACTGTGCAGGACGTCAAAAAGAAATGGCAGGATGAGCGGCTGAGGGTAAAGGATAAATACTCCAGGATGGAATTACAACAGATCCTCCCAGCCGCACACTCTGGACCACGCATCCGCCTCACCACACAGGAGGAGGACATCCTGACGACCATACACCCCCACTTGGTCCATGGGCTGCCTGTCAGTGACGTCCGCTACGTGGTACCAGGTAAGTGGGATGAAAAGTGAAAGTGCATGAATAGAAGGTCTGTGTTGCACTGTCAGTGTGAATAAGGAAGTAGTCCAAAGTGTATTAATTAATCCGTAAGTCACAGACTCCTGTGTCACCCTCTGTATGTAGCACTACAAGTCCCACAATCCTTAGGGATGGAAATGGCAAATCCCTCCTCCACTCCTGAAAACATGGCCACTGTCCAGTTGCATTAATACACCAGCATGCTAAGTAGCAATTGACAAATTACAGCAGAGATGCCCCAGTAACAATGCCACACCCAATCCAACTCTTGTGCAACCGCGGATGCGTCACATTGACAATGCGGTGCACTGTGGCGCTGGGATAGACAGATGGGTGTCGCAACTGATGGCATCAGGGGGATGCTCTGCTGGAGTAGTGTCGCAAGTGTGACGCAACTCCAACTATGTCCATGGACCGCCTACACCTAACGCTCAGAGCAACTCATTACAGGTGCCTCAAGCTGGTTTAAGTTTGCATGGCAACACCCTATTAAAAGTGACTATGTGAAATGCCGTCAATTACAATGCATCACTTGTACGAGGCATAACCAAATAAACACACACCCTGCCAAATCACAGCTGATGCATGTTTAATGTTGCGCAGGCCCGCACACCGTGAGGCATCAACATAGATGCATAACATTGGGAATAAGTCTGAAGCCCTAATTTTCATCTCTACTGCTGTACTCAGAATCTTAATCTCAGCAGCTTGGAAAGATACACAGGCCCCAACATTTCAAATGTGGTTATCCAGATTTCTAGGTATACATAATGTGGAGGCGGCTCTGTATCAACTTAAGGGGAAAAAATCAAGAGAATTGGGGTTGAAGATTTGGGCACCAGTGGCTGCCTGGCGCACTAGTAGATTGTCATAATCTTACTGATTTTCAGAATATAGCTATGTCTGTCTTCTAATATATATATCTTCATTAGCTATACGTTCCTTCTCGCTCTCTTTCTTCCTCTGATTGTGGCAGATGGCTCTTTGTTTTACTATATGTATCTCAACTTCAATATCAACATCGACGCCACATCATTCTATGATTTACAACCTCCAATCTCAATTAGACACTAGAAATGTAATTCGTCAACCGACTTCTACATGCCTTGTTCTTGCTTCATCCATATTTTTTTATTATTTTTTTTTGTGGCTATTTTTGTAATTTGCTTATACCTCATTCAGCTTTCTTATTTAGTCAAAATGTATTCATATTGTATTGCTATAGTGTAACATGAATCCTCAATAAAAAATTTTTTTTAAAAAAAATAATAATAAAAAGAAAAAAAAAAAGGGAATAAGTCCAAATGTGTCACCTGTATTACCCCACCGCTGTGACACAGAAGTGACGCAACTGCGGTGTTAATGTATTACAAGGGGCGTGAAAACATGCCACTAAATCTCTATGAAGTAAATCACCCCGTGCAAGCTGAAAGCACAAAGCAGAAGGTGAGAGAACCATCTGGTCCAAAAGTCAGACACCTATTCTGTTGTAAATTTCCCACCCTGCCACGCCACTACGACCCCAATGCACCACTGCTCCTACCTGCCCAGTCAGCAGCAGTACTGCAAAACACTGTTAGCATGCAGAAGAAATGGGGAAATCACAGAAATGTTCCACCAGCACATATTCCAGGTGTTTAGTTTTCTCTCTTCTCACCCATTGACACATTCAGCCAGAGCACAGACAACTGCCGTAGCGGAGGTCCCTGCATCTACTGGGAGGCATCGCCACCGTACACCCTCACCGACTGGTAAGTCAAAGTGGCCAGGAGATGGTCAAAATGCATACATTGCCAGGAGTGACCGAGGGACATGTAGTGCCCACATATGAAAGTCAACCACAGATGTACAAATAGCTGCATTACTATTGGAGTAGTCAATGGACATCCACCTTCAGATAATTATAATTGTGAACAGCTGAAGACAAAATATTACATGTCTTGGCTCATCAAACCTTCGTAATTGCGGAACATGACATGTTTTCCTGCAACAGCCCCAGACCTGGGAATCCAATCCTGTTATCGAGTGCCACAACTACTCAAAAGGGTGCCCCCACGATGTTGTAATGGTGTCTGTAGACGTAAGCAATCAAAGTAATTGACTGAAATATGGCAATGATGAACAAGTTAGATCCCAGGGTCATTAGTATTGACAATGCATACACTGTCCAAATTTGAATGTGTCCAATATAGATCAAATGCCCAGTCCACACAGCTGGTCATGTACCGCTTACATTGTCTGGCTTCTGTGTTGGCCATCAACAAAACACGATAGTGGACCGCACATCAGGATCCGTAGACATGTCATTGTGATATAGGTTGCATCCAGGTAGTGGGCCCATTCGAAGTCATGTGGGAGCAATCGTGATATTACGTATAACACACTTCAGCGACGCTGGTGCCCACAACTGCTTGTGCTCATCCTTTGTGCCAGAAATCTAGTGCATCACATGTGGCTGCCGGAATGTTAAGTAGCAAAACACACTTTTCATTGTAGGTACAACGAGGTCCTCCCAGAATCAAAGACACACACTGACTTCTGCTACAAGGTTGGCTGTGACATCTGTTCAGGGCCCACACACTGTTCCAGTGCTGGGCCAAGGGAGGGGAACCCAAGAATATATCAGGCTGACTGCTCAAGAAATGTGCCTTTCACGTCCGCCGTATGTTGCATGTGTATTACAACACTGTTGTCCTGCACCACAATATGCTCACATATGGCATTTGAACCCATGCAAGATCAGACCCTGGTGGCTAATGAAAGGATGACACAAAATGTATGCCAAGTGAGTGCAGAATGGACATTCAATAGTACCATGAGTCATATGAAGTGACCAAAACACAACCGGCTTGCAATTCAATGATAGGAAACACCACGATGAAATTGCATGGCTGAGGCCAACACTTATGCCAGTAGTGTACCTTTGAGATGAATGTAGGGGCTGCTAAGGTGAATCTTCATGTAGTTACACCTGCTAAATGACTAGGCTGAAGAGCAACACGCTAATCCAGTGCAGGCAGAAGGCATCAAAGCCTTTCAGCCTATCCGCAATGTTGCATTCTGCTTGCCTCCTCTCCTACTGTATTCACATGTATAGGTTAGTGTTTGACAAAAGAGGTTTGGATGTCTGCTGTACAAGACACCAATCGTCGTCAGCTAAGTAGTACCATGATCTGGGAAATAGAGTACGCAAAGAGAGGACACTCAAAGGACGGACGTAAGACATCTGTGTTGTCTCATACAAATATGTGTGACTTCATGCGTGGGGAAGCACAAATGAGCAACATCATGTCCCTGACAATTGTAAATCTCACACATGAAACCCTTTCTGACTTGACAACAAACAACATGAGACTCTGGAAATATGTAAGTCTGAATGGCAAAGGTGATAGCAGTGTAATGGGGAGGAATCGGGGTCATTTATCCCTTCCTATCAGTAATCTTCTCATACATGTGTGTCTGTTGATGTGTCATCTGATTGATGTCACTGCTGTGTGGAGGGAACGGCTGGCAACTGCTGGATGTGAGCAGGTGCCCAAATGTAAAGTTCAGGAGCTAAACATGCTGCACATAGTTCTGGATTACCCACAAATGGTCATTGAGAATGACATGTTGGCTCAGAGCTACCATCTCTTGTTGCAAAATATAGACCTGTATGTCTTATCACAGCTGCTGGCCGGATTCCACCCCAGCAGCATGCACCATCCCGGGGACTGTATGACATCCAACCCTCGCGCGGCCGTCCTTCAGGTAATTCTAGCATGAGGTGTCTGTTGATGTGTGTGGACGTGGGTGAAGGGACGACCGTGACACCAACCGTAGGGTTTAAGGAAGGTTTTATTTTTATGGTTCTGACAGGCTTTTTAACCAACGTCTTTCGAGTCCTGAAAGTTAGTCTCTCCCGGGCAAAGGTACTGGAGTCCGTGGCGCTGTTCGTCTATAGGCGTTTTCCCCAGGAAGTGGCGTTCTTCTTCGGGCGTCGGGAATCTCTCCACATGTAAGAAAGAAGACCAACAGGACGGAAAGCCGTTAGGTCACAGTCCTCTACAGGGTTTGCACCAAGGGGGCCCAGGGAGTGTGTGGTTTACACCCGGTGTGACTATTCGTATCTCCAGTGCACAGTGCAAGAGGGGTACGGTAAGAAAAGGTAGGAGGAGGGTAAGGGGGATGGAGTGGAAGGTTGTGGAGGAAAGAATTATATACAGCTGCGCACTATACGCTATCGTTACGCTTTCCTAGCCAAGCCGCCAAACGCCTCCGTACCTGTTTCAGCCACACTCCTCCCTCGGGAGTGTGGCACGGCGGTCCGCAGGGTCGTTGGCCTCCTGGCTCGCCTTGTGGTTCAGCTTCTCCTCCAGCTCCTCTGGAGGCTCCTTCTTCGGTCCTTCCGGTTTCTACTTCCAACGTGCTCCGCTTCTCCGTCTCCTCGCGTTCCGCCTCCCTCCTCGCGGTGTTTCCACACCCTGTGTACAGGACTTCCCCTGTTTTAACCAATCCAGAGCCAGGGACGTCACAGAGGCTCGGGGCTTCACCCTCGTATGCCGACGCCCACTTAAAGGGCCCGCTGTCTTCGTATTCGCTAGCAGTCTCGTTTCCGTGTACCCACTCGTGATCCTGTGGAGAAGCCGGAAATGACAGATCAGAAGAGGTCGGACTCCACCATTCCCGCCGGGTAAGGTCGCCAGTTTTACATTCCTCCCCCCCTGGATTCTCCCGATCGGGGAGAATGGGCATTCTGGAGAGAAAGTCAGCGTTCCCATTGTCAACTCCCTTCTGATGCACAACCTCGAAGGCAAACGGTTGCAGGAAGAGAAACCAGCGAAGTATTCTAGCGTTCTGGGACCTGTTTCGGTGCATCCACTGGAGGGGAGCGTGATCTGAATACAAGGTGAAAGATTTACCCTCCAGGTAATACCTCAGTTTGTCAATGGCCCACCTGATGGCGAGGCACTCCTTTTCCACCGTGGGGTACTTCTGTTCCCTTGGATGGAGCTTTCTGCTGACATAGAGCACAGGATGTTCGACGCCGTCATCCCCTTCCTGTGAAAGCACAGCTCCTATGCCGGTGTCAGAGGCATCAGTCGCCAGTGAAAAGGGCTTCTCAAAGTTAGGCGGGATGAGCACCGGACTGGTGGTAAGGGCCTTTTTTAGTGTTTGGAACGCCCTGAGGGCACCGTCTGATGGTGGGCTTGGCAGTACGTTTTTGACGTGTTTCTGCGAAAGGTCTGTTAAGGGACTAGAAAGATCTGCAAAGTTTTTTATAAACCTTCTATAGTACCCTATAAGACCTAGAAAGGCTCGTAACTGTTTCTTTGTAGTTGGGAACGGAGTTCCCGTTATGGCTTTGATCTTTTCCTCCTGGGGTGCTATGACTCCTTCCCCTAACATGAAACCCAGGTATTTCACCTTTGGGTATGCCGCTCTTGATTTTTTTGCATTCACATGGAGTCCGGCTGCCTGTAGTGCGGTTAATATATTGGACACATGTATCAGATGTTCTTTCCAGGATGAACTAAAGATTACGATATCATCCAGATACACCGAACTGTATGAGGTGTGTTTTGCCAGCACTCTGTCCATTAACCGCTGAAAGGTAGCAGGGGCTCCATGGAGTCCAAATGGCAAGACAGTAAACTCAAAGAGCCCATCTTCTGTTGCAAATGCCATTTTGTGGCAATCCTCCTCCCTGAGTGGTACCTGCCAATAGCCCTTGGTCAAGTCTAGAGTGTTAATGTAACGGGCATCCCCGATCCTCTCTATTAGTTCGTCCACACGGGGTATTGGAAATGCATCAAAAGAGGACACGGCATTAAGGGCTCTGAAGTCCATGCAAAAACGGGTAGACCCGTCAGGTTTAGGGACCATAACTATAGGTGAGGACCAATTACTTTTAGAGGGTCTGATCACCCCTAGGCGAAGCATGTCCTGTACCTCTTTTCGTACATCAGCCCTTTTTGCAGCTGGAATGCGATAAGGCCTTTGCTTTACTATTTGACCCTCTTTTGTTCTTATCTGATGCTCTGTCAAATGGGTGCACCCCGGTGTGTCTGAGAAAATAGGGGAGAAGGGCAGGAGAGTCGACCTTAGCTCTTCTTTCTCTACTTCTGTTAACTCGGGGTTCACTGGTAACTGACTCAAGGTGGACCCACTCTTTTCTTCCGGTAGAGTGAAGTTGGCCTGACGTGGACACGGTCCAATCCATTTTTTAAGCAGGTTGATATGGAAAGTTTGCCTCCTATTCTGGGACATTTGTAAACTGTATGTCGTACGACCATACGTTTCCATAACTCTATAGGGACCTTTCCACTCACTTCGAAATTTTTGTGTTGAGGAAGGAAGCAGTACTAGAGCCCAGTCCCCTTTTTCTAGGGTCCTCCACTTCTTTCCTTTGTCGTAGCATTGTTTTTGAGCAACTTGAGCTTTCTCTAAGTTTGAATATGCCAGGTCTCTCAATTTACCTAACCGAGATCTCAATTGCTGGGTATAGTCTAACAAACTTCTCTGCTCTGCAGCCCCTTCTGTTTCCCATGATTCCCTTGTGATTTCCAACAAAGATCGGGGTTGGCGGCCATAGAGCAATTCGAAGGGTGAAAATCCCAAACTACTCTGTACCTGAGATCTTATGACATACAACGCTAGAGGTAAGACTCTGTCCCAATCCTTATTTTCGGAAGTCAGTAGTTTTTTCAAGGTGGTTTTTAGGGTTCTATTGTACCTCTCCACGAGGCCGTCCGTTTGCGGATGATATGCGGACGTTCGGATGTGATGGAGATCGAGCGTTTTACACACTTCTTTCATCATCCGTGAAACAAAGGGTGTTCCCTGGTCCGTTAGAATTTCACGTGGGAACCCTACTCTTGAAAACAGCTCTACCAACTTGTCCGCTACGTTCTTAGTAGTCAGGGTACTGAGCGCAAAGGCTTCTGGGAACCTAGTGTTGTAATCCACCACAACAAGAGCGTATGTGTGGCCACGGGATGTACGAGGTAGTGGACCAATCAGGTCCATCCCTACTCTATCCCAGGGATTGCCTATAATGGGCATAGGCTGTAGAGGTACTGCTGGTGGACGTGTTAGATTCTTTTTTTGGCACACCTCGCACTGCTTGCAATATGCGTCAGTTTCCTTATATATTCCTGGCCAATAAAAGAGACGTAGAATATTCTGTGTAGTTTTTTCACTACCGCTATGCCCAGCAGTAAGGTGGGTGTGAGCATAGAAGAGAATCTGGTCCCTGAACTCCTGGGGAACTACCAGTTGGGTAGGTTCTCCCTCCTTACTTTCTCTGTAAAGCAGATCATTTTCTTTTCTGAACCTAGGGTAGTTCTTGTTGGTGTTGGTCTGTGCTACGTGTGCTGCTTCCCAGGCGTTTAACAGAGAGGGATCATTGACTTGTGCGAATTTAAACCCTTTATCTAACACCCATGGGTCTGCCGACAGGTAGGCTTCTACAGAGTTTTCTTTCAACTCTCTTTTAAACAAGGATAGGAAGTCTGGGTTATCTACTCCAAGTATTAACTCTTCGGGCAAAGACCTCACGACCCCCACCTTTACTGAACAGGGACCTCTACCTATAGGGTGTAGAGTAATTCTGGCCATGGGGTAGGGTTTGACATCCCCATGGACGCACCTAATTAGTACAGTCCCTTCCTGGCCTATCTGTTCGGGATGTAAGAGTCGCTCCTGAATTACTGATTGTCGACAACCCGAGTCTAGTAAGGCTTTCACTAACTTCTGATTGACTCGTACCCTTACGTAAAAGGAGGGGCCCATTTCTGAAGAGTACATGACCGCCCTTGGGATGTATCCGACCTCCATGGGTTCTTCTGAGGGTTTCCTTTGGGGGCACATCCGGGCTATGTGACCCCACTCCCCACACTCAAAACACTGCGGTCCTCTCGTAGGGGGGCCGTCATACTTGAACTGCCGTGTTTTAACAGGTTCAGGCATAGTCTTTTTTTTCTCTGGTTTGGTTGTCGATGTTATAGCTTTGGTACTTTTCTCACTCTCCCAGGGGAAAGACCGGGGTGCTGCTCGATTATAGTTGGCTGCCATTTCTATGGCCTGGGCTGCCGTTAGTCCGGGGTGTTGTCTTAGCAATCTCTGTGTCCCATATGGTAAGACCTCCATGAACTGCTCCAGTATAATACTGGTCATGACCTCTTCCGTACTCCGGATATCTGGCCGGAGCCATTTCTCGGCCGCCATTTTTACTCGTAGATACATGGTCTTTGGGTTCTCACCCGGTATTCCCTTCTCTTTTCGAAACCGCAAACGGTATGCTTCCGCATCCATGCCTAGGTGATCTAAAATCACCGCTTTTATCTCGGCATACGATGATGTTCCTGAATGATTTGCCACTTGATAGGCAGTTTGTGCCTCTCCCGAGAGTAAAGGCGCCAAAAAGAAAGGCCATTTTTCTTCCGGCCACCCACATGCCCTGGCGGCCCGTTCAAAGTTTAACAGAAACGCGTCCGGGTCTTCCCCATTCACATATTTTTGTAAGGCTACCCCTGACGGGTGTGGCCCTATTGGTCGCCGGTCTGTGGCGGTTGTCGAGAGGGGAGTTTGTACAACTTTTTGGATGGCGTCCAACTGTTGGGTCATAGACATTTTGAATAAGTCCCGGTCAGCGTCAGCTGTAGTTATCTGTTGACCTATTGCCCATTCTAATTTTTGTTGTCCATTAATAAGCGTTTGGATCACTTGTTCCATTGCCATGGTCGTTTGGGAAGGAGAGGATCCCACTTCTGACACCAGTGTGGACATGGGTGAAGGGACGACCGTGACACCAACCGTAGGGTTTAAGGAAGGTTTTATTTTTATGGTTCTGACAGGCTTTTTAACCAACGTCTTTCGAGTCCTGAAAGTTAGTCTCTCCCGGGCAAAGGTACTGGAGTCCGTGGCGCTGTTCGTCTATAGGCGTTTTCCCCAGGAAGTGGCGTTCTTCTTCGGGCGTCGGGAATCTCTCCACATGTAAGAAAGAAGACCAACAGGACGGAAAGCCGTTAGGTCACAGTCCTCTACAGGGTTTGCACCAAGGGGGCCCAGGGAGTGTGTGGTTTACACCCGGTGTGACTATTCGTATCTCCAGTGCACAGTGCAAGAGGGGTACGGTAAGAAAAGGTAGGAGGAGGGTAAGGGGGATGGAGTGGAAGGTTGTGGAGGAAAGAATTATATACAGCTGCGCACTACACGCTATCGTTACGCTTTCCTAGCCAAGCCGCCAAACGCCTCCGTACCTGTGTCAGCCACACTCCTCCCTCGGGAGTGTGGCACGGCGGTCCGCAGGGTCGTTGGCCTCCTGGCTCGCCTTGTGGTTCAGCTTCTCCTCCAGCTCCTCTGGAGGCTCCTTCTTCGGTCCTTCCGGTTTCTACTTCCAACGTACTCCGCTTCTCCGTCTCCTCGCGTTCCGCCTCCCTCCTCGCGGTGTTTCCACACCCTGTGTACAGGACTTCCCCTGTTTTAACCAATCCAGAGCCAGGGACGTCACAGAGGGTCGGGGCTTCACCCTCGTATGCCGACGCCCACTTAAAGGGCCCGCTGTCTTCGTATTCGCTAGCAGTCTCGTTTCCGTGTACCCACTCGTGATCCTGTGGAGAAGCCGGAAATGACAGATCAGAAGAGGTCGGACTCCACCATTCCCGCCGGGTAAGGTCGCCAGTTTTACATGTGTCATCTGATTGATGTCACTGCTGTGTGGAGGGAACGGCTGGCAACTGCTGCATGTGAGCAGGTGCCTAAATGTAAAGTTCAGGAGCTAAACATGCTGCACACCGTTCTGGATTACCCACAAATGGTCATTGAGAATGACATGTTGGCTCAGAGCTACCATCTCTTGTTGCAAAATATAGACCTGTATGTCTTATCACAGATGCTGACCGGATTACACCCCAGCAGCGTGCACCATCCCGGGGACTGTATGACATCCAACCCTCGCTCAGCCGTCCTCCAGGTAATTCTAGCATGAGGTGTGTCACTGGCTTCGACTCCAAAGCCATGACAGAGATCCTGATTCCCCTCTGCATGTAATCAGCAGTTGTGTACAAAGTGAAATACAAATCAGGAGTGTCATGTGCCTGTCTGACAATTGGTGATGCAGATAATTGAGAATGTTGTCACTTCCCTCTACAGCTGCTGGTTCAGGGACAGCTAGGCCCGTGGGGAGACAGGTCCAGCAGGTGACACTAGGGGGGAACACCAAGGGACAGAGAGTTGTGGCTGGAGCTGGTGAGTTTGCCTGTATCTGTGTAACACCTCAGTGCTATGGTGTGAGCTGTCATTTGTGGTGGTACCCTACACAGGTCACATGATCCTCATCTGTTGATGCAAAGTACAGTTGATACAAACCCTTGTTTTGCACCACATGTCATACAAGGTCAATCCCTAATACGGTTGCAACCTCTGTTCCAGGGGATGCTGATGACGAGGATGACAGGCCTATGACCAGTGCGGGCCGACGTGGAATCAGAGGGGAGAATCCCCTGATCCTCCAAGCTGTCATGTCGGCTGCAAGCACTGCTCAGGAGGAGGAGGAAGAATATCCTGAGGACCTCTGCTTGGTGGATGATGAGGACTACATGTCTGACGATGAAGATGGCAATGCGCGATATCGTGCCAGACTGGCTAAATCGGTCAGGGCATCAACTCCTCTGCCAAGCAACGTCCCTCCGCCTCCTCCCAGGCATACCATGGCCTGTCCCCAGACTCAAGCAAACCAGCCACAGCACACACGCATCACAACACAGACATCACTCCCTCACAGTCCTCACGTCCAGGACCAACATGGTGGTTCCCCTACCCACTCTTCCCTAGACAGTGTATCCCTGCCAGCCTCTCCACCATCTGGGGGTAGTACCAGCCCTGTTGTGCTGCTGGAATCCCCTGGGCACCATTCACCTGCCCACAGGCTGACACCTCCCACCCCACCCCCTGCCGTAGGACCTGCACATCCCATCCATGGCAGACAGCTGCAGAGAGGGCCTGCACCTGGCTGTGATGACCAGTGGGAGCAGGACTTCTTCCAACAGCAGAGCGATGTGAGGCAGGACATTAGTGCCATAGGGGCTACCCTGTCCACCATGTCGGACTCCCTGCAGGACATGGTCCACTTCCCTCAGGCGGTGGAGAGGCTGAGCCAAGTGTTGGATAGGATGGATAGGACTTGGCAGGACATGTCCAGAAATATGCGAGACATGCTATCCATACAGAGGGAAGAGAGTGCAAGACACCATGCCTTGGCCATGAAGATGATGGAGGGCATTTTGAGAGTGAGCCAACCTTTCCCTTCACAGTCAACGCAGGGAGGGGAGCCATCATATCTGCCCACAGGACAGCACATCCCCACACCTGTACCAACTGCACACCAACACAGCGAAGGGAGACATCCACACCAGCGGGCTGAACTGGCACTCCCAACACCACCCCCTGTACAGTCACTCCTGCCACCTGCACAACCATCCCCACCTGTACAGTCACTCCCGCCACCTGCACAACCATCCCCACCTGTACAGTCACTACCGCCACCTGCACAACCACCACCAACACCACCACCTGTACAGTCACACCCGCCACCTGCACAACCACCACCAACACCACCACCTGTACAGTCACACCCGCCACCTGCACAACCACCACCAACACCACCTGTACAGTCACACCCGCCACCTGCACAACCACCACCACCACCACCTGTACAGTCACACCCGCCACCTGCACAACCACCACCAACACCACCTGTACAGTCACACCCGCCACCTGCACAACCACCACCACCACCACCTGTACTGTCACACCCGCCACCTGCACAACCACCACCACCACCTGTACAGCCATCAAGTGTGCAAACACCATCTGCCACAGCACATGTGGATGACCCTGGACAGTCCCTTGGACAGTACCCACCTCCACGTAGGCGGCGAGCCAGACCTGAGCACTCGGAGCGGTCATCCCCCCCCAAATTGCGGCGTCGCACTCACCAGTGACAGGAACCCGGGACAATGTGATCACGTGTTTGTGTGTGCACCAAATAAACACCTACCAAAACTAATCATCTGTTGTGTATCATGTCCTGTGTAACGTTGCAGGTGGCCTGGAGATGTGAGAAGGTATGTGTGTGTGTGACACAGTTACAAGTGTGACCCATCGTTGCAACCAGCCATTATGTGCATAGCAGATGACCCACCAAATATGTGTCCATATTCAGAACCAGACATTCAGAATGAAGTTAAACAAGTGGAAGTTATGAGTATTCCAAATTGTATTTTGAGAAGGTACATAAGAACAACCGTCCGTTTGGAAGGGAGAAAGGAAAACAAATGAAGATCTTAATGCAGAGGGAGATGTGAACCTGGATTGGGGTGGGGCAAAAAAAATATAACACGTCAGGGAGCGTCAGGGAAAACAGTCTATTTACAAGGGGAAAATGAAATAGTTGTTCACGTCTAAAGTCAAGTGTCCTTCTGGTCATCCTCTAGGACCACAATGTCCAGATCCTCAGAGTCCGATGCAGGCACACGTCTGGCGGGTGCAGGAAGAGGCACCACTTGGGTTCGTGCCACACGAGGAGTACGGGGGGAAACAGTGTGGGGCAATGGACAGGGGGAGACATTGACAGTGGTATGGGAAGGGATTGGGGAGACAACAGACGACATGGCTGCGGGCAGTGAATTGATGGCAGTGGTGAGGGTGGCCATACATCGGAGCATGTCCTCTCGCATCATGCGTACCTCCATACACACTTGTAGCGCGATGCGAGCGGACATGTCTGGCTGACCCTCACACATCCACATCAGGTCCACTGGCACAGCCACAGGAGGAACAACACCGGGAGGGGCCTGGGGGGAAGAGGAGGGATGTGGTGCCTGAGGTCCGGAGCCAATGATGTTGGGGAGCTGGCGGCTACGATGAGGGGGACTGGTTGCAGGGGATGCAGCTGGGTCCCCCGATGGAATGGGGAACTCTAGAGGTAGGGAGGGGCTGATGGCAGGCCCAGATTGTTTGTTGGCCTGCCCCGAGGACACCTTTTCAGGGACCACAGGTGAAGAATCCTGAGGAGAGTTGCTCTCCAAAACCTCATGGTCCGAGGTGTCGTGTTCACCCCCCCCCCCATTCAATGTCTGCAGCCTCCACCCGGGATGTGGCACCAGCATCAGGGTGTCCCTTGTCAGTCTGGGTGGGCGCAATCCCCTTGCCTCTCAATGTTGAGGGTCCCTCCTCATCCTCCTCTTCCTCGCTGGTGGAAAGAGGGTGTAGCCGCCGCCGCACTGGTGGCCTCTTGCTCCGGACCTGGTCCTGCTGCCCTTCTGTTCCGCCAGCTGTGCCTGCTGAAATGTAAGCAAAATCCGAATGTTATGTTTGTGTCATGCAGGACGAGACACATTCATAGGATCCAAGGTCAGACTTATTTTCCTCTGATCACACTCAATAGTTGTCAGTGTCTATGAGCTGACATTACGTGTATGTTCACCGTCAGTTCCTGGATTGAGTCTGACATGGCCATCTCACGTGGATGTGTGTGGCTTACACGACTGTATTGGCCAACCCTCAACCTGGCATTCTGGGGATCTGTGTGTCCTGCCACAGCTACATGTGCAGGTTCCACAAGCAGTCCACCAATGGAGAACATGAAGTCCCGAATCTCAGATTATGGCCATTCATAGGGAGTCGCAGCTGTTGAAGGTCTGGACAAGTGTCATCTGCTTTGTAGCATTGTATGGGACACGACAATTGGCGAAAGTGGGTCACACATGCACTGAGGCTCTGGCCTATTTCTGTAGCTAAATTGTGAGTCTAGCCTTTGGCTGTCCCCACACATGTACTGACAATCCAGTGGCACATATTGGCTTTGGTGACTGATTGGTAATGCTGTACACCGCTGAACACTGGGGGAATTTAGTGACAGCTACCTGTACATGTGAAATGTGAAACAGGCCACTGAGGCTGAGACGTCTGTCAGTGAACACCCCTTGTAAATTTAGAAGCGCTTAAGAGTGATGAAAGGATGTCAAAGTCTGTCTTGACTCCATGCCACATGATGTTTTGTCACAATTGGAACCCACACTCTAAAAATGCTATGCAAGTCATAGCATCCAATACCCTTTGGCCTGCCATGCGCACACAGGACAGTGTCTGTACCATTGCTCATCCAATGCACACATGATTTCCTAGTGCCAATTGTAGTGGTGCGGGAAGAGCTGATTTCAGTCCAAATGCACAAATATGGCTCATTTAGCCAGTTGTCATGGCGAGACTCCAACTCCCAAAATGCACTCTGCCCTGTACAGTCCATATGCCACAGTGTGCCTTTTTAAGCTTGGTTACTGCTGCATGGACACGGAATCTGTGAATGGAGGCATCGGACACACAATGGTACAGCACTGTTTCACTCACATCATACTCCCAGACACATTTAGCATATGATGCACTTACCATGTCCCTGCTGCTCCTGCTCCTCCAGCTGAGCATGGAGGGTCGGCCAAGCTGATCGCAGGACCCTCCTGTACAGTGGGGATAGGCGAGGACGATGCACATGGTGCTGGGAAGACTGGCCCACCAGCTCCTCAGCCTTGTGCCGGGCCCACCGTTTTAGGTCCTCCCAGCGCTTGCGGCATGCCCTCGCACTCCTGGTGTGGACTCCCACTGCTCTGCAGCGCTCGGCGATGTTGGTCCACAGCCTGGCCCGGGCTGCATTGCTCAGCTGGTGTTCAGGGTCCCCATATAGCTGAGAAAATTTGGCCAGCACCCCCTCAGCCAAGATGTCCAACTCACTTTCAGTGAAAGGGGGTGCCTTCTCTTCGTAACCCTCAGCCATTATGGGGAGAATGAGAAGGATGAGAGCAGCAGGATGTCAGAGGATCTGTCTGTGATAGAGGATGACTCAGAATGAACACAAAATGGCAGCAAACTATTTCCTGTGATGTATTTCCTGCCTCCCACTTCCTGTAAAACATTTCCTGAATGAAATTATGTGTTCCGGGTCATTTTCGGAGTTTACGGCCCGTAAACGCAGTTTCCGGTTCCGGAGCGGGAGGTCCGCACACGGGCCGTACGCCGCGTAATCGGCGTTTCCGCACACGGGCCGTACGCTCCGTAATCGGAGCTTCCGCTTTTTGGCCGCAAATTCCGAAAATGACCCAGAACACATTCTTCCATACAGGAAATGTTTGACAGGGAGTGGGAGGCAGCAAATACATCACAGGAAGTAGTTGCCTGCCATTTTGTAGTCATCCAGATCCATCCACAATCTGGGATCACATCTACTGCCATCCTGCTGTTCTGTTGTGGATAAAAAAGTAAAGACAGTGCATGTGAGAATTAATTAAATGTGACAAGAGGGTGAAGTGACCATTTCAAGACATGTCTGCAGTTTCTGTTTCAGTTTCTCATGCTTTGCATTATGGTACATGTAGTCCATATTAGGTGCTCATTTGCAGAGTTGTGTGATGTGTTCCAGAACATTGTGTTTGAGAAGTGTGGATATATCACAAACACAGGGGGGCAGAGTTACGGCTACGGACGCATCTCTGCTAATCAGCAGAGATGCGTCAGAAGAGTTGCGATGCATCTGCCCACCCGTGCGCCAACACAGATGCGCGGCATTGAAATTTCGGTGCACCGTGCAGCTCGGATGTGCAGATGCGTGACGCATCCCCCGTTGGAAAGGCGGCGCATTGCTGGAGTTGCGTCGCATGCACAACGCAGCTCCAGCAAGGCTCGGGGGTGCCCTATCCCTATGATGCTGCGTCAATCCTTACGCCTGCTTCAAGCAGGCGCAGGGTTTTGACGCAGCATGGCCTTAAAAGTGACTGAGTGAAATATTGTAGATTTTTAGGAGGCGTTTCTGCGCACGGAAGGACCCCCCCCTGCACCAGAACGCCAACATGTGGCGCAGGCCTTTACAACGTGACGCATCTCCCAGATGCTTCATATAGTACATTCCCCGCAGCATGGGGCTGGCTTTGCACCACCGCAGCGTCACAAAAGTGACGCAACGGCAGCGTGAAAGGGCCGCAAGTCCCACATTAATCTGCCCCATGGTGTCTGATTGACCCATTGCATCACTCACGTCGTGGGCGCATCATTTGTGGGGGAGTAACATCTGTTGATGGCACAGGGCCGACAATGCTATGGTTATGGCCTTTTCTGATTAAGAGACCCATCCTCATGAGGTCCGGCTGTGTCTCTCAGTACATGTATCATCTTGCATCTGTGGCTATAGATTCTTTCGGGACATCCACTACACTGATCGCTGACATGGGCACATGTGCTGATGCAGGCTCAACGTTTTGACTACTGTCAAGAGCTGTGATTAACATGCAGTTAGGGTGGCTTGCAAAGTAGCCTCAGGGAGGAATTTATTGACACAGTCGTGTATATCCAAGTTTCATCATTGGCAACAGACAGCAATCCACATTTGGTCCATTCCACTACAGGTTGCTCATGTGAAGAACGTGGCAACAAGCTGCTCACGGACTTGCATGCCCTGACCTCGGTTATGTGCCATGGCCCGGTTTCCCAGATTCATAGGTAGCCGAGGTTCCAGCGGTATCTGTAAGCCATGCGTTAAGGCAATGTTGTGCAAGACACAACAGGCTAATATGATCTTGCACACTACTTCTGGGGAGTACTGCAGCACCCCCCCTGTACGGTCGAGACATCTGAATCGCGACTTCAACAGACCAAAAGTGCGCTCTATGATGGCTCGAGTCCTTATGTGTGCCCTATTGTACCTACGCTGTGGTACAGTGTCTGCACGCCTGTAAGGGGTGAGGAGATGTGGGGTAAGTGCATACCCAGCATCACCTGAGTAGAGGGGAAAGGGCAGTTGGTTAGATTTCCCTCTTTGACTTGCACAGGACATGATCTATACTGTATTACATGCATTGTCAGGTGGGCCCTGTATCTAGCTTTATGAATCTTAAAGTACTATGGTTAATTTTGGGGGGCATTCAGACATTTCAAAAACACATAATCCTCCTTTCGAACGCTTGGTACTTACCCAGTAGCCACATGTTGCCAAATTCTCCCGCAGCTATCCGCCGGGCAAGAGGTGACATGCGGAATATGAAGCTGTCATGGGTACTGCCGGGGAACACCGCATGCACATCAATGAACCTCCCACTGGCATCACAGACAGCTTGCACGTTGATGGAATGCCATCGGTGTCTATTGCAGAAGATGTGTGCAATGTGGCAGGGTGGCTGAAGGGCCACATGGGTACAGTCAATTGCACCCAGCACACGTGGAAATTGTGCAATGCGAAAGAAATCTCGTACTGCCCTTTGTCTCAGGGCCAGTGTCGGTGGCATATGTATGTGGAGGTGGGATCTTGCAGTGATGCATCGCAGTACCTGATGCAGGCACCGCGACTGGCTCGCCTGGGATATGCCCACATGGTCACTGGAGACCCTTTGGAATGAGCCAGTGGCGAAGAAATGGAGCGCTGATAGGATCTTGAGGTATGCTGGTATTGCATGTGAGCAGCAGGTCACGGAGTCAAGTTCCTGCTCCCACTCACATACCATTTCCAAGATGATTTCTGGAGGGAAACGGTACCTGGCCCTTATATCTTGACTGGACATTCCAAATAAGTTGATCCTCTGTCTGAAGATCCTCTCTGCTCTCATGATTGTATGACATAATTTCGAAAGACAAAAATTCGACCTACAAAAATATCGCAACAAAAATATCGTGGTCAAGAATATCGACATCCTATCTACAACATTGTAAGTACAAAAATATCGATAATTTAATATCGATATCAAAAATATCGTAATTCAAAAATATCGTTTTTTTTTTAGTTTAAAAATATATGTAAAATAAACCAAATAATACTTATAAATCAAACAAACATAATTAAATATATTGTATAATATGTAAAATTTATAATAAATATATATAATTAAATGAAACTTTAATTAAACATATATATAATATATAATATATACACTTACTTAATAATTACTTTTAATAATAATTTCTGTAACATATAAAGTATTAAATATTTATTTAAATTACCAATACATCTATACACATAAAACAATAACATTAATAAATATTAAATAATTACATATAGCAAATAATAATCAATAATTTTAATTTGAATACTTTTTATTATTAATTATATATTACAATAGCTAAAATATTACAAAACATATTTAATATCAGACACAATAAAACTACTAGTCCAACTTCAACAAAAACAACAGTAAGGAAAATATTGGATAGCGTAAGGGGTAAAAATATCTATTCCAACTCCCGAGAGTGCAACAGTAGGGAAAACATTGGATAGCGTAGGAGTAAAAATTACTATTCCAACTCCAAAGAGTGCAACAGTAGGGAAAGCGTTGGATAGCGTAGGGGTAAAAATTACTATTCCAACTCCAGAGAGTGCAATAGTAGGGAAAGTGTTGGATAGCGTAATGGTAAAAATTACTATTCCCACTCCAGAGAGTGCAATAGTAGGGAAAGTGTTGGATAGCGTAAGGGTAAAAATTACTATTCCCACTCCAGACAGTGCAACAGTAGGGAAAACGTTGGATAGCGTAGGGGTACAAATAACTATTCCAACTCCAAAGAGTGCAACAGTAGGGAAAACGTTGGATAGCGTAGGGGTAAAAATTACTATTCCAACTCCAGAGAGTGCAATAGTAGGGAAAGTGTTGGATAGCATAAGCGTAAAATTTACTATTCCCACTCCAGAGAGTGCAATAGTAGGGAAAGTGTTGGATAGCGTAAGGGTAACATTTACTATTCCCACTCCAGAGAGTGCAACAGTATAGAAAACGTTGGATAGCGTAGGGGTAAAAATAACTATTCCAACTCCAAAGAGTGCAACAGTAGGGAAAACATTGGATAGCGTAGGGGTAAAAATTACTATTCCAACTCCAGAGAGTGCAATAGTAGGGAAAGTGTTGGATAGCGTAAGGGTAAAATTTACTATTCCCACTCCAGAGAATGCAATAGTAGGGAAAGTGTTGGATAGCGTAAGGGTAAAAATTACTATTCCAACTCCAGAGAGTGCAATAGTAGGGAAAGTGTTGGATAGCGTAAGGGTAAAATTCACTATTCCCACTCCAGACAGTGCAACAGTAGAGAAAAGGTTGGATAGCGTAGGGGTAAAAATTACTATTCCAACTCAAAAGAGTGCAACAGTAGGGAAAGCGCTGGATAGCGTAGGGGTAAAAATTACTATTCCAACTCCAGAGAGTGCAACAGTAGGGAAAGCGCTGGATAGCGTAGGGGTAAAAATTACTATTCCCACTCCAGAGAGTGCAACAGTATAGAAAACGTTGGATAGCGTAGGGGTAAAAATAACTATTCCAACTCCAAAGACTGCAACAGTAGGGAAAACATTGGATAGCGTAGGGGTAAAAATTACTATTCCAACTCCAGAGAGTGCAATAGTAGGGAAAGTGTTGGATAGCGTAAGGGTAAAATTTACTATTCCCACTCCAGAGAATGCAATAGTAGGGAAAGTGTTGGATAGCGTAAGGGTAAAAATTACTAATCCAACTCCAGAGAGTGCAATAGTAGGGAAAGTGTTGGATAGCGTAAGGGTAAAATTCACTATTCCCACTCCAGACAGTGCAACAGTAGAGAAAAGGTTGGATAGCGTAGGGGTAAAAATTACTATTCCAACTCCAAAGAGTGCAACAGTAGGGAAAGCGCTGGATAGCGTAGGGGTAAAAATTACTATTCCAACTCCAGAGAGTGCAACAGTAGGGAAAGCGCTGGATAGCGTAGGGGTAAAAATTACTATTCCCACTCCAGATAGTAAAACAGTTGGGAAAGCACTAGATAGCATAGTGATTCTATTAACATTATAACCAAATCAATAATTTCTTATAAAAAAATTGCATGTTAACAATGTTTAAAAAAAAAAAATATTATTAAATACCAATTATGTAAAATAAATATTTAAATAAATAAATTTAAATTACATCCCACACTATTCCCCCTTTAACACACAACACACTACACATAAAAATTAACATAATTAATTTAATTATGAATTAATCACTTAATAAAATTAAATCACCAATTAATTACTAATTAACAATTAATTAATTAACTATAACAATAAATAAATATTATTAATAAACTAATTATAATTTATATAATTAACCAAATAATAAAGTAATTTTACAATTAATAATTAATTAAAAATTAATTAATCTATTAATCAAATTAATTACCAATTATTAATTGATTACCAATTTATTAATCATAAATACCAATGAAACAATACATATTAATTCATTAATTATAATTACATTACTTCCCACCCTATTCCCCTATAAACCCACAACCCACTACACATTAAAATTCACATAATTAATTTAATTATCAATTAATCACTTAATAAAATTAAATCACCAATTAATTACTAATTAACAATTAATTAATTAACAATAAATAAATATTAATAATAAACTAATTATAATGTATATAATTAACCAATTAATAAAATAATTGTACAATTAATAATTAATTAACAATTAATTAATCATAAATACCAATTAAACAATACATATTAATTCATTAATTATAATTAAATTACTTCCCACCCTATTCCCCTATAAACCCACAACCCGCTCTGATACTAAAACGCTAAATTAAATGTAAAATAATTATAAATCTCTAAACATTTATTTTTAAATGTATTAAAATACATTACAATAATCTTTAACATACAAATAAAATACATATTAAATGACATTACACTAAATAAATATCGATATTATTGACATCGAAATTTTTACTTACGATATTACTTACATCGATATTGATTACTTCGATATTATTAACTTCGATATTACTTACCTTGGGATCGATATTCTGTCCATCGATATTCTTGACTTCGATATTCTGTACCTACGATATTAAAAACACGATATTATTGTAGGTCGAAATTTAAAAGTCGATATTTTGGCTAAACACCGGCTCTCATCCTCCTCCTCCTCCTCAAGTGGTTTTGCTGCATTGCAAGGGGCAGTGCAACAAACACATTCAGTGACATGTTGAAAGGGTTTGTGTGTGTCTGCTCTGCAGTTATACGTGGTGCCGAGCTAGGATTGGCTGGAGTGCGTCAGCTGATGCATGGTGGGGGATGATAGGGACTTGAACAGGTGTTTCCCCTTGGCTCAAATGATCAATGGCAACAGTAATGTAGTCTGGTCCCAATTCTGATGTTCCGGCCCGAGAGCGGAATTTCCGGCCCGAGAGCGGAGTTTCCGGCCCGAGAGCGGGTATTCCGGCCTTAAAGCGGACTTTCCGGCCCGCATGCGGACTTCCCGCTCCGGGCCCGGAAACTCCGCTCCGGTGGCGGAAAATCCGGCCCGGGTGCGGACGTAAGTTTAGTGGTCGTAAATGGATTCTGTGAATAGCAAAAGTCCTAAGTTCATTTTGTGAATCGCAAAAGTAGTAAGTTCATTCTGTGAATACCAGAAGTACTAGGTGCATTCTGTGAATACCAGATTGGTACTAAGTTTAGGATTAAGTCTTAAGTTTGTTCTGTGAATCGGGCCCAGAGTTTCTAGACTTAAAACTGTTTGTCATGGATGGAAACATACACAGTGACATATATAGGAAGAGAACTGCCTGTAACAGCTATTTGCACGCTACTAGCGCGCATCCACGATCCACCATAGAAGCCATTCCATATGGTGAAATGGTTCGCGCAAGACGCAATTGCAGTCTGGAAACTGACTTTAAAAGTAACATCAATAAAATCAAGAGTAGATTTAGACAGAGAGGTTACAACCAGGCATGTTTAAATAAGGCTGAAAAGAGGGCCATGACCCTCAAAAGGAAGGAGCTATTAGCTGCGAAAGGCACAAATAAACTAACTAAAGAGAGAAATGAATCTGGAATACTTTTCATTACAGAATACAATGCTCAGAGTCATCTTGTATACAATATCTTAAAGAAAAATTGGCACCTTTTCTCTAAAGATAGTCAGATAAGCACGATCATGTCTAAGCGACCGAGAGTTGTTTATCGTAGAAGCAAAACCCTAAAAGAAGTCCTGAGTCCAAGTTACATCAGGGACCCACAGACACCTACACATACATGGTTGCCAGACAAACCTCTGGGCTTCCATATCTGTGGTAATTGCTGCATATGCCAGTTTGGCATTAATAGGAATAAGAAATTCAGCAACAACTCACGAGAATACACAACAAATTGCTTCATTAACTGCAATACTGACTTTACGGTGTATATGATTATATGTGCCTGCCAGAAAAAATACATTGGGAGTAGTATACGCAGTTTGAAACTGCGTATCCAAGAACATGCAAGAGCTATAAAGAATGGCAATGATAAATATCCAGTTTCCATACATGTTCAATGTGAACACCCCAATGATAAAAACTTCAAATTCATTGGCATCGGTCATGTCAAGATGCCAGAACGTGGAGGGGATAGGCAATTGATCTTGCGACAACGAGAGGCGTCATGGATATGTCGTCTTAGAACTGTGCAGTTTGGCCTTAATATCAATGATGAGATGCATCATTTCCTATGATTTTACTGGGGAAGGGAGTTATCCACATATGATATTATTATGTCATGCCACACGTTTATTGAACTTGATCTGTCTATAGATGACTGCAACAGCACACTGATTATCCACTTCATCCAATCTCGTTGAATCTTTGGTTCAATCGAGTATACGAATTATTAGCCACTACATAAAGATATGTCTTGACAATGAACTAGCACAGTACTGATTTTAATACTGATTACCGACATATTGATACACTGATTATCTAAAGATATTTGACGTGCATACCAATCCTGTCAAAACTTTGCTCACATTTCAACTTATGCATATCAATTATTAATAAATATGGATATATATTCTAATAGGAACAAATAAGTCATACACTGTCCTAAATGGATTCGCCATGGCTTTAATATTCACGGTATTGTATTTACTGATGCCATGCCAACAATATACTTATTCGCGAGTTATTGAACTCGCATAACTTGTCATTATATTTCTGGAATGGCGTTTTTAATAGGGTGGCTTTCCTTCACCTGTTTATTAAGATATATGGCCTTAACATAATAGACCATTTCGCCACTCTAAGATGGCCGCACCAGTAGCCCCGATACCTTTGACAAAATGCACGGCGTTGTACTCACTGATACCAGCAATATACTTATTTGCGAGTTATCGAACTCGGATAACTTGTCATTATATATTTGGAATGGCGTTTCTAATAGGGTGACTTGCTTTTACTTGTTTATTAAGATATATGGCTCGAACATAATAGACTATTTCACCACTTTAAGATGGCCGCACCAGTAGCCCCGATACCTTTGACAAAATGCACCGGATGCCATGTAAGGCACGTGACATGGTTAACACTAGGTGCTGGAGTAAAATTGTCATAAAACGAAATGAAAGAAACTAAACAAGTAACTATAAAAAGAAAACGCATATATTTGTTATGCTATTCAGGATATTTTAATTAGCGTTCATCCATTACTTGAATGCATGTGATGATATTCACAATACACGGGATCTTTACATCGTTCCAAGATGGCCGTCAGTGTTGCACCAGCACTTTTGACAAACACTCTAAATGATGTACAGGGCACGTGACACTGACATCATCGGGCGCCGTATTTAAAAAGCCGAGACTAATACGCATACGGCTTCGCTGAAATCATGACCTGAGTTGGTGGTTACCAGACTGTCACAAGTAAGTTAAATAGATAGAAAAGCCTTGTCTAACTTAAATGTAATATGGGTTTGGTACAACTGCAGTTCTAAATGAGGAGCACTTGGTTGTCATATTGATTTTTCACAGTTTAACTAGCGCACTCGTTTAAATAGATGTACGCGCTTCATCTCTATTTTTAATAGACGCAACTAACTTCGCGAGTACTTTACACCTACACGGAATAGGTGGGGCATGAATACTAGCAGGAGGTACGATCCTCATAATCAGTTCCCACTCTTGTGACTCTCCGCTACACGCGATTATAGTTTACTCCGCATATATATGAATAGATGATGAGATTGTTTAACACATGCTAACATGACCACATTTGGAGCGAAGTCCCTTAATTGGTGTTATTAGATTCACATAGGCGGATATTTACACAGCATCTGCCTCTTTAATTAATTATATATAAAGCGAAGACTCTCAATTAGCATCACGATGATGTATACACTCATGGGAGACGAAATGCGTTATTAGACGTTTATTCTTTAACAAAGTAAATGCATTTTTGTCTGTGCTATCTTGTTAAATTAATGAGATAATAGAAAAATATCTCTTTATTAGTCGTGAAATTTATCTGTTTCACTGTCATCTCTCCAAAGATAAATCTGGCAATATTATAAGCCCCAAATGTAACTACAGTACTGATCCATTTTTAAAACATGTTATATATTATAGCTTTTAAAATGGAATGTATGTTTTAAATATTTATTCTCAGTAATGGAACTACGTGATTATGTAGTACGGTTTTATTCTTTAAAAAGTTTAGGCCATCAATAAATGGACAATATAACTGATTAAAATGGGCAAGCAAAAATCATTTTGATATGTAGAGGCAAGACGTCACTAAGTATAAGATTAGGAACGTAACAATTATTGAATGAATATTTAAAGGTTGTATAAATACATTTATTATAGAATACTTTATGACCAAGACAAAACCTGCATCTTGAAAACCATATCCAAAAGAACGGCGAGACTGAAAAGAAGTACACTCACCATATTATTGAGGTATGCGAATTAGATATGACTTTAGAGGATGACATGTAATAGCGATGATAATGTGTATTCCTGATCTGCATTTGATTAACTTATATGAAATGAAGCGGTTCAGAAGCAAAATGCAGATAGAATGTATTCAGATTTATCGAACTATGCAACATATAGTTAGCCTGCCCTGCATGATTTCAGCGGTATATACCACAATTTGAGCATAGAATATTGGCAATGAAGATGTGACATTGGATGAAAATAACACTGTGTACCTTTTAATGAAGTTAGATGTACCGAAATAGCCTTTGAATGTGTTTTATAAATAAGCATGATAACCAGTTATGAAATCAACAATGTAGAGAATAGTTATTACTGAGAATCATCAAGACTGATATTTTCTCTTGCCTTTCATAGGCTAGGCCCTCCATCTGTGCATGTAAAATGCTCTGTGAAAGATATGGTCAATGTCGAACTATAAAAAAATGTTATGTTTTGGTTTTGTAAAGGAATCAAAAAATTATTCTTAAACTATGTCCAAAGATGCTAGCAGTGAATTTTAAAAATCTTTGGTGTATGCTCTTTTGATAGCCCTGAAGAAGTCTCATGGGAGACGAAACGCGTTGGCTATGACTATGAAAATATGAAATATGACATGGAAGAAATCTTCACTCAAAATCAATAAAGAAGAAAATCTCAACATGTTATATGTGTCGTATGCTTTATCAGGAGTTTATTTGTCACTTTGAAAAGATATAAAAGTGTATAGATACTTGGAGACCTTACGAAAGTATACAGTGCTGAACCTCCTGTGTATTCAGAAAGTATGGGTGTTGGAGCCTGTGGCCCCAGCAGCCCTCCAAGACAAGTGGAGTGGCCCCCATACCACACTTGAGCAGAAGGGAGAGGTTACCTACCTGGTGGACCTCGGAAATCCCAGTAGCCCCCACAGCGAACTCCATTTCAATAGGCTCAAGCCATATGTTGACAGGGCTGACATGGGCTTGCTCATGGCTACTGATGAGGGACAGGAGGAAGAAAGTGACCCACACCCTGACCTGCTCTCTCGAACCCTGATGATGGATAAGTAGATGGTGTAGCCTTGGCAGGCAGCCTCACTGTCCAGCAGCAAACAGATTGCAGAAAAGTTCTCAGTCAGTTTAGACATATGTTTTCAGTGACTCCAAGTCAGACTACCTGGTGCACTCATGAAGTGGACACTGGGGACAGGCTGCCTGTTAAAAATAAGATTTACAGGCAACCTGACCACGTCAGGGACTGTATCAGGGCTGAAGTCCAGAAGATGTTGGAATTGGGAGTCATTCCATACCAGTGGTGGAAAGAGAGATGAGGTTTTGTGTGGACTACAGGGGTCTCAATGCAGTCACTAGGACTGATGCCCATCCAATCCTTAGGGCAGATGAGCTAATAGATACTTTGGCCTCAGCCAAGTTTCTGAGAACATTTGATCTAACAGCTGGCTACTGGCAGATCAGACTAGCTGATGATGCAAAGCCAAAGACAGCATTTTCTACCCCTATTGGCACTACCAATTTTTGGTGATACCCTTTGGTTTGAAGAATGCACCTGCCACTTTTCAAAGGTTGGTGAACAAAATCCTTACAGGCCTCGAAGCCTATAGTGCAGCATATCTAGATGATATTGCTGTCTTTAGCTCCACCTGGGAGGATCACCTGGTCCACCTGAGAAATGTTTTAGAGGCCGGCAAAAAGCAGGCCTAACTATCAAGGCCACTAAGTGCCAGATAGGGCAGAGTCAGGTTGTGTACCTGGTCCACCTTCTGGGTGGAGGTCCGGTTCAACCATTGCAGAGCAAAATCTAGACCATCATGGACTGGGTTGCTCCAACCACCCAGACTCAGGCCAGAGCTTTCTTGGGCCTGACTGGGTACTATAGAAGATTTGTCAAAGGTTATGGATCCATAGTGACCCCTTTGAATGACTTAACTTCTAAGAAAATGGCCAAGAAAGTTCAGTGGACAGTGAGCTGTCAAAAGGCATTTGATGACCTGAAGCAGGCCATGTGCACTGCTCCCATTCTGCAAAGTCCTAACTACTTCAAATAATTTATTGTTTAAACCAATGCATCTGAATTGGGGGTTGGGGCTGTGTTATCACAATTGAATGATGAGGGTCAGGATCAGCCATTATCTTTTATTAGCAGAAGGTTGACCCCCAGAGAGAAACGTTGGTCAGCTATTGAGAGGAAGGCCTTAGCTGTGGTTTGGGCTCTGAAGAAGTTGAGACCATACTTGTTTGGTACTCACGTCATTGCTCAGACAGACCAAAAGCCGCTCTAATGGCTAAAATAGATGAAGGGAGAAAACCCCAAACTTTTGAGGTGATCCATTTCCCTACAGGGGATGGACTGTACAGTGGAACATGGACCTGGGAGTAACCATGCCAATGCAGATGGTCTCTCCAGATATTTCCACTTAGAGTCAAGGTTAGTTTAATGTCCTTAAGTTTGGGTAGTAGAGTCGGATATGCTTCTTATAGTTACCCCCACTTTTTGCTGATGTTTCACTATTTTTCGACTTTAGTCTGGCTGGGGCACTGCTATCCAGGACCCCAGCCTAGCTGCTTCCTCTCTAAATTGATTACCAGTACTTTAGGTATACTCCAGATTGGATTCTGGGGTGCCCTTATAAGTCCCTAGTATATGGTATAGTATGCACCCGGGGCATAGGTACCCCAGAGGCCTACCAGGGGCTACAGCATGTATTGTGCCATCCCTGGGAAGCCATTTAAAATGACACCACAGGTCACCCCTTACTGAGATATAGGTTACCTATATCTCTCCATATCACTGCACATGTAAACCTATCAGTCACCCTCTATGGCAGGCTTTAACAATCCTGAAGGCAGGGTGCTGGGTTTCATGTGAGAGGGTGCCCATGCATGCGCAGAGCCCCTCTGCAGCTTTCAGAACCTTTATTCCGGGGTTGTTTGTGATGCAGCCAAACCATATACTCTTAAGTGCATTATAACCTTGCGGTAAATGCTAACTTTGGAATGGTTGCATGGAAGCATGTTGTGTTTGGTGTCAAACACCTTGGAATCATACCTCCACATTAGTAACTGGTGTGGGAGGTATGATTCCACCCTACTAGAGAGAGAAAAATGGCACCACCGGTATACCTGGTACCGGCTTAACCGAACCATGGCATCACAAAGTGGATGCTGCCAGGCAGAGACACGAGTCTGCCCTCCTGCTGCTGGACGAAACTCTGGCAGGTGAGGCCTGAACAATAGGTTTCCTGTCAAAGGGAGGTGTGACCACCTCCCAGACAGGCTTTAGTGTATTGGGGCTGGGTGGGTGCACTACAAGAGTGCTTTGATGTTTGCACTGTGGGCACATTTGGTGTCCCTGTGCATAGTCCAGCTAAAACCAGTTGCAGAGGCACTTAACGGCTGCTCTGGTGCGAAACTGGACAAAGGACATGGGTGTAGCCACTCCTCTGTCCTGACCCTCCCATAGGTGGGTCCCCAGAGTTTGTCCCACCCCTTCCTTGGGAATAAAGTAGGAATCCCTGGCTACAGGACTTTAGATTTACCTGAACGAAACTCTGATACTGATGTTCTCCTCCGGGTACACACAAGCCTGCTCCTCCAGGCACACTCAAGCCGGCGCCTCCGGGCACACACAAGGATGCACCTCCAGGTACACACAAGCCTGCTCCTCCAGGTAACACATACACCTGCTCCTCCAGGCACACACAAGCCTGCTCCTCCAGGCACACACAAGACTGCTTCTCCAGGCACACACAAGCCTTTATCTCTGGGTAACTCACATGACTACTCCTTCAGGCACACACACGCCTGCTCCTCCAGGCGCACGAAAGCCTGCTCCCCCAGGTGCACATAAGCCTCTTCCCGTAGGTACACACAAGCCTGCTCCTCCAGGTAACACACATGCCTGCTCCTCCAGGCGCACACAAGCCTGCTCCTCCAGTTAACCCACATGCCTGCTCCTCCAGGCACACACAAGCCAGCACCTACGGGTACATTCACAAGCCTGCTCCTCGAAGTAAACAACCTGATCCCCCAGGCCCACACAAACCTGCTTCTCCGGGTAAACACAAGCTTGCTCTTCCAGACACACACAAGCCTGCGCCTCCAGGTACACACAAGCATACTCCTCTGGGTACACACCAACCTGGTCCTCCAGGTAACCCACAAGCCTGCTCCTCCAAGCACACACAAGCCTGCTCCTCCAGGCACACACAAGCCTGCTCCTCCAGGTGCATACAAGCCTGATCCTTCAGGTGCACACAAGCCTGCTCTTCCGGGTGCACACAAGCCTGCTCCTCCGGGTACACCCAAGCCTGCTCCTCCACGTACACACATGCCTGCTCCTCCAGGTGCACACAAGACTGCTCCTCCAGGTACACACAAGCCTGCCTCTCCAGGTAACCCACATGCCTGCTCCTCCAGGTGCACACAGGCCTGCTCTTCAAGGTCACCTACACGCCTGCTATTCCAGGTACCCACACACCTGCTTCTCAAGGTACCCACACACCTGCTCCTCCAGGTAACACACATGCCTGCTGTGAGAAGTTGGCCTGGTACACGCTGTCCACTAATTATAGTGGGCACCTTGTACCAGTCCAAACAACCCCTTATGGTGAATAGGTTAAAGAGAACCTTTACTGAAAGCTATCCTAGTCGTAGCTATGGAGAGCAGCCTTCAGGCTAAGTCTTGAAGGAATGTAAAGCAGCTTGTTTTACCAGTCTATAATCTCTTGAATGACCAAATGAAAGGACAACCACACCAGGTATATATTTAAAATATATGTATTTAAGATAAAACACACCCCTCTAGTCTCTTTATGAGGCTGGAGTTCGAAGTACTTAATTTACAAGTAATCAATCATCAGTAATAGCACAAATACACGTTTGGGCCCTAGAGGCATACCAAACCATATACCAATAAAGTGGTATAAGAACCACGACTGAACTAGACACAAGGCCTAGAGCCTGTAGAATCGCTGGGACCCCAAGGCTTCTATGGGCAATGTCGCGGTAGGAAATTTAGAGATTAGGGACACTTAGAAATGAGACAGGACCAAACCCTTTTGGGCTTAGGAAGCTCTAGGGCTAGCACCCACGAGAGCACCGAAGTACTCGTGTTACCTCACCCAGGGAAGCCAGGTGCATAGGTGTCTTTTGGTGTCGGGTCGCGTTGTCGATTTCAAAGGAAGCTGGCGAAGAAGTGCTGCTGCCGTGAATAGGAGGAGTGTCCGAAGTGACCCAAGCCTGGATCTAGGATGGAAGGAGCCTGAAAGCAGAGGGAACAGAGACTGGGTCACTTACCAGTGACCAAAGGCATGATAGACCAATGCCCACAGATGTCGGGTGCTTCAGGTGAGTTGCGGGTGTCTTGACTCTTCAGCCACGAGGTCCAGGAGGCGCCGATGACAACTAGGAGCTGGATTCGAGTTTTCCCACAAAGTTTGTCAAGTGCTGCAGTGCGGGCGACCAGATTGGACCCAACAAGCCTTGGCAACGGCAAGTCACTGGGAATCAGAGAAAGGATGGCGGTGCAGACCAGCAAGGTCTGGGAGACTCCCCCAGCAATGGTAAGTCGGGGCACGTCTGGAGCAACAAGGAAATTCCAATCAGAAGAGGAGTTGCATTCGTGGGGACCTCCTAGCCAACAGGCTAGCGATCGCGAAGGAGCCTCGAGCAGTCGCACTGGAAACTGGCCCACGGGTCACTCGTGGAGTGGAGGCCAGAAATCTTCAGTACTGGAGATGCTCAAGGCTGGGGCTACTCGGAGCCCAAAGCACAACTTTGAGGAAGACCAAGAAGATGATGATCCTGCAAAAGTTCGCGATGTCCAGGGGTCACGGTTCCACATCACCCACGATAGCCACGGGCCTCAGCTTTGCTGTGGACTCAGGGTAGCTTATGGGAAGTCTGGAAATCCACCTCTGGTGATGCAAAGACTTCGGCGTCCGGCAGGAGCTTCAGCGATGCAGACAGGTCAGTTGCTTCTTTGGTGCCTGCCAAGCAGGGGAGTCACTCCTTGACCCCAAGGGAGATTTCTTCAGTCTTCTAAGCAAAGTAGAACGTTGAAGGTCCAGGATATTTATTGCAGAGTATCGTCCAGGGTAATCTAAAGTCGCAAGGACTGGGTTCCCATACTTATACAAAGTTTGGGGGTTGGACATACTCTAGGGACCCACCTATGGGAGGGTATGGTAAGAGGCGTGGTTACACCCATTTCCTTTGTCCAATTTCACACCAGAGCAGGGGCAGGTACCCCTTGCAACTGGTTTGAACTGGACTATGCACAGGGACACCAAGTGTGCCCCCAGTGCAGAACTTCAAAGCACCAGAGAGTGCTCCCGCCCAGCCCCAATACACATCTGCCTGTCTGGGGAGGTGGTTACACCTCCCTAGGACAGGAAACCTATTGTCCAGGCCTCCCCTGCCGGAGTTTCGGTCAGCAGCAGGAGGCCAGAACCGTAGTCTTCTTTATATAAACTACAACACTGTCTGTGGCAGAGGCATCCATTTTGTGATGCCAGGGCTGTAGAAAGTCCTACAGGGTCAGACCAGTGTGAACATGTCTCTCCCTCTAGAAGGTTGGAATGCTACCCCCACCACCAGAACTGGCGGGGGGGGGGGTAGTATTCCTAAGCGTTTGACACCTAACACAACATGTTTCCGTGCAGCCATCCAAAAGTTAGCATTTACCGCGAGGTTATAATGCACTTAAGAGTATATGGTCAGGCTGCACCACAAACAGCATCAGATGAGGTACTCTGAACGCTGCAGAGAGGCTCTGCTCACGCAGGGGCACCTTCTCACATAAAAACCAAGCACTCTGCCTTCAGGATTGTTAAGGGCTGCCATAGGAGTGACTTATAGGTTTTATATGTGTGTGCAATGATAGTGATTTGGTAGCCTATACCATTGTAAGGGGTGCAAGCACCACCTTACCCAGGCTGCCGTAGCAGACCTGTGGTGCCATTTTGGAGTGCTTCCCAGGGGTGGCATAATGCATGCTTCAGCCCCTGGTAGGCCTCTGAGGTACCTTTGCCCTAGGTACGTAGTATACCATATACTAGGGGCTTATAAGGCACTCCAGAATCCAATTAGAAATGTACCTAATGTACATGGAAACCATTTTAGAGAGGAAGCAGCTAGGCTGGGGTCCTGATTAGCAGGGCCACAGCCAGACTAAAGTCGAAAAACAGTGAACCACCAGCAAAAGGTGGGGGGTACCCATGTGAAGCAGATCCTACTCTCCTACACAACACCCCCCCAAATGCAGGGACATTAAACTAACCTTGACCAGTTGAGTCTTCATGTTCTAAGTGGAAATACTTAGAGAGTCCATCTGCATTGGCATGTTTACTCCCAGGTCTATGTTCCACTGTAAAGTCCATCCCCTGTAGGGAAATGGACCACCTAAGCAGTTTGGGGGTTTCACCCTTCATTTGTTTTAGCCATAAGAAGGGGTTATGGTCTGTCTGAACTAGGAAGTGAGTACCAAACAAGTATGGCCTCAACTTCTTCAGAGCCCAAACCACAGCAAGGCCTCCCTCTCAATGGCTGACCAACGTTTCTCTCTGGGGGTCAGCCTTCTGCTTATGAAAGCTACTGGCTGATCCTGACCTTCATCATTCAATTGTGACAGTATAGCCCCTACCCCCAATTCAGATGCATCAGTTTGAACAATAAACTTCTTGAAGTAGTCAGGACTCTGCAGAATGGGAGCAGTGCACATGGCCTGCTTCAGGTCATCAAATGCCTTTTGACAGCTAGCTGTCCACTGAAACTTTTTGAGCAGTTAAGTCATTCAGGGGTGACACTATTGATCCATACCCCATGACAAATCTCCTATAGTAGCCAGTCAGGCCTAAGAAAGCTCTCACCTGAGTCTGGATAGTTGGAGCAACCCAGTCCATGATGGTCTGGATTTTGCTCTGCAGTGGTTGAACCTGGCCTCCACCTCCAAGGTGGCCCAGGTACACAACCTGACTCTGCCCTATCTGGCACTTAGTAGCCTTGATAGTTAGGCCTGCTTTCTGCAGGGCCTCCAAAACATTCCTCAGGTGGACCAGGTGATCCTCCCAGGTGGAGCTAAAGACAGCAATATCTTCTAGATATGCTGCACTATAGTCTTCCAGGCCTGTAAGGACTTGATTCACCAATCTTTGGAAAGTGGCAGTTGCATTCTTCAAACCAAAGGGCATTACCACAAACTGATAGTGCCCACTAGGGGTAGAAAATGCTGTCGTTGGCTTTGCATCATCAGCTAGTCTGATCTGCCAATAGCCAGCTGTCAGGTCAAATGTGCTTAGAAACTTGGCTGAGGCCAAAGTATCTATGAGCTTATCTGCCCTGGGGATGGAATGGGCATCAGTCCTAGTGACTGCATTGAGACCCCTGTAGTCTACACAAAAGCTAATTTCTCTCTTGCCATCTGTGGTGTGAGGTTTAGGTACCAGGACTACTGGACTAGACCAAGGGCTAACTGAGGGTTCAATCACTCCCAAATCCAACATCTTTTGGACTTCTGTCCTCATACAGTCCCTGACATGGTCAGGTTTCCTGTAGATCTTATTATTCACAGGTAGACTGTCCCCAGTGTCCACTTCATGAGTGCACCAGGTGGTCTGACTTGGAACCAGAGAAAACATATGTCTGAACTGGCTGAGAAGGTTTCTGCAGTCAGTTTGTTGCTGGGCAGTGAAGCTGCCTGCCAAGGCTACACCATCAACTGACCCATCACCAGGGTTCTGAAAAAGCAGGTCAGGGAGTGGGTCACTCTCTTCCTCCTGTCATTCATCAGTAGCCATGAGCAAGCCCATGTCTGCCCTGTCAACATATGGTTTAAGTCTGTTGACATGATGTACCCTATGGGGACTCCTAGGGGTTCCAAGGTCTACCAGGTAGGTAACCTCCCCTTTCTGCTCAACAATTGTATGGGGGCCACTCCATTTGTCCTGGGGGGCTGCTGGGGCAACAGGCTCCAACACCCACACTTTCTGTCCTGACTGGTTAACAGTCAGTACAGCCTTTTGGTCATGCCAGGTTTTTTGCAGTTCCTGGCTAGCCTCAAGGTTTGTGGTTGCCTTTATCATATACTCAGCCATCCTGGAGCGGAGACCAAGTACATAGTCCACTATGTCTTGCTTTGGGGGCTTGAGAGGTAACTCCCATCCTTCCTTCACCAAACACAATGGACCCCTGACAGGGAGACCAAACAAAAGTTCAAAAGGGCTATAGCCAGCCCCCTTTTGAGGCACCTCCCTGTATGCAAATAAATGGCAGGGCAAGAGTAGGTCCCATTTTCACCTAAGCTTCTCTGGGAGTCCTTTAATCATGCCCTTTAACGTTTTGTTGAACCTTTCAACTAAACCATTGCATTGTGGGTGATTGGTTGTGGTGAATTTGTAGTTCACTCCACACTCCTTCCACATAGCATTCAAGTCACTAGACATGAAGTCTGCATCCCTGTCGGGTACTACCTCCTTAGGAAAGCCTACTCTTGAGAATACACTCAAGAGAGCTCTTTCCACCACAGGTGCTGTAGTGGTCCTTAGGGGAATTGCCTCTGGGTGCCTGGTTGCATGATCCACCACCACCAGTATAAATCTGTGCCCAGATGCTGTTTGGGGATCCATGGGACCAACAATGTAAATCCTTACAATTTCAAAGGGCACCCCCACCACAGGTAGTGGTATCAGGGGGGCCTTTGTAGTGCCACCTGCTTTGCCACTGGCTTGGCAGGTCACACAGGAGCGACAAAACTCCTTAGTGTCTTCAGACATGTGGGGCCAGTGAAAGTGAGGGACAATTCTGTCCCAAGTCTTGTTCTGGCCCAGGTGTCCTGCTAGGAGAATATCATGGGCTAATGTCTGTGGGAGCCGGCCTCGTGGCATGGTCCTGTTTCCCCGCGCTAAGCCGCACGAGGTCCCATGCACATCGGGGCTCCTCCATTTTGGATTATACGTCACTCCACGTGACCACCTACATGACCCTGCTCTACCCGGCCTCGGTCCCCGCGAGGCCCGACATCAAGACGCCAACCCCTGGCCCGGGGGATACCACGTGAGCCCTTCCCACTCCCGGCGGAGGGCAGTATCGATGGGACCCCCAACCGTCCTTCCACACCTAGGCATGATCGCCCCACAGCTCTCTGGGGCCTGGCGCCTCTCCTGCTGGGCGTCTGGCCGCTCCCTACCCGGCCTCTCCGCCCCCTCCGGGCGCAAGGGTCCGGACATCAAAGGGCTCCCGTCCTATATCTGGGGCGACCCGACAACAGGACAGTAGTTGTATCCTGGAGTCAAGAGCCCTGCTGATCGGATCGCGGCTGACCCTACGGAAGAAGACTCACCCTGAATCCACCACTTGAGCCCTGCTGACGACGTCGCGGCTCCACCATGCTTAAAGACCTTCATGAACCTTTGGGGCCCTGCTGACGCTGTCGCGGCCCGACCTTGTTGAACATTACCATCAGAGCCCAGCTGACCTCGTCGCGGCTCGACCAAAGCGGACCTATCATCGGAGCCCTGCTGACTGTGTCGCGGCTCGACCTAAGCGGAACTGCCACCCAAGCCCTGCAGACGCCGTCGCGGCTCCCCACGTCCGAGCCGCTCTGAGACCAGCACTCAAGGTCTGGCGCAGAGCCCTCCAGTACCTGGTTGGTACTAAGACTGTCCCGCTACCCTATCCTTCTAACGGACATTGAGACTCTGATAGGATCCCTCGATCCCCCTGTAAATATTGAACGTATTACTGCTGATAAAGAACCAAGTCACGTAACTGATATTGAGTCCTGTGTGGTGGTGTTACTGGGCCTAGTACGATCATAGGAGAAAGACCTCCCCGAGGGGGCTTCTCAGCGGCACTCGGCTATAACTTTGCGATAGGAAGGTGCCCCGGAATAGTCTCCCCGACTACCCGGTGGGCCTCCCTCCAACATTTGGTGGCCAGCGACGGTATCCGAGCCAGACGCAATCGTGCAGGCAAGTAACGCACCCACTACCTGACCAGACGGGAAAAGAAAAAGGGAACCATGGATGGCCAAGAAGCAACCGTGGCCGCAACCTTCCAGTTGGAGAAACTGGAGGAATACACCCACAAAGAACTCAAACAATTCTGCAAGGACAAAGGGATCCCAACCACAGGATTGGGCACCAAGGAGGAAATGCAGAAAGCCCTGAAAGCCTGGGCAGAACCCGAGACCCCTCCACCCCGAGCCGAAGGGACCTCGGCCCGGGACGGAAACCTGCCGACCACGACCCCGACAGAGGGGGAGCGAACCGTCCCAGACACCAGCCTTTCCCACGAAGAAATACGAGAACGGGAAAGGGTCCGGACACACGAAATGGACCTCGCCCGACTCCGGGTGGACGGTGAGCTCCTACTGGCGGAGAAGAAGATAGCCTTGGAGCAACTACGGCTGCAAGAGGAAATCGAGGAAAAGAAAAGGCATCAGGAACTAGAGGAGAGACGGCTAACCCTCGAGCACGAGAGGAGCCTTAAAGAACTCGAACTAAAAGCTAAAACTGGGGAGACCAGCAACCCCGGAGCCCGGGACGCCCTGCCCCTGACCGAGCCAAAGGTTCACATCCCCAAGGATGTCGTCAAGGAGTACTATAAAAATGACGACATCCAGCAATGGTTCCGAGCGTACGAAGTAGCCATGACCTCCCATCGGGTACCCCGGAAGGATTGGGGTGCCGGCCTATGGGGGAGGTTCCTCAGCGAGGGCCAGGATACCCTGCTGCAACTCCCCAACGCGGTGATGACCTCATACGACCACATGAAAGAAGCCCTACTCACACGCTACGGACTATCAGCCGAGATGTACCGGCAACGCTTCCGGGACTGCAAGAAGCTCCCCGGTACCACATGGGTCGAATACGTGGACTTCTTCAGCCGAGCGTTGGAAGGTTGGATAAAAGGAAGCAAGGTCACCTCATATAATGAACTGTTCGACCTCATTGTCTGGGAGCACCTCGCCAACAACGGCTTTGTGGAACTAAGGCAACACCTCCTGGACAGTAAACTGACCGAGCCCCGGAAGCTCGCCGCCGAAGCGGACCGATGGGTCAACACCCGGGTCCCCCGGAACCCCGTGGGGGACTACACACGGAGTACCACGGGACCTCCCCGCCAGCGAGGTGGAGGGGGGGGGTCCCACCGCAGTCGAGAATTACCCGCCGGGCCGCCCAGAAGCCCGCCACGAGGTCAAGCAACCAACCACACTTCCCCGACCCAGGGCCGAAGGGGGACCCCTATCACGCGGCCTGGACCACGACCGACAGTGACCTGCTTCGGCTGTCAGCAGACCGGCCACTATGCAAGTGACCCGGCATGCCCCGTGAACCGACGGAACGGGACCGCTGGGCCCCCTCCCCGACAAATAGCCACCGCAGCCTTGGGGGAGGGAGAAGACGAGGAGGAAAACCACGACGACGGGTCCCCCGAGTGGGAACCAGCTGCCATGTCGCTTGTATGCCTGGGCTCCCGAGAAATGGTGCCCCGAGCCGCCATCCCCAGCAACACCCAGAAGTACCAACAGTTGGTCACCATCAACGGGCGACGGGTCGAGGCCCTCTGGGACACTGGGGCCAGTGTGACCGCTGTCCGCTGCCATCTGGTGACCCCCGAACAAATCCTGCCGCATGTCCTATGCCCTGTCCGGACCGCAGACAACACCGAGAGCATGTGCCGGATGGCCAGAATCCCCTTCGAGTGGGGAGGAGTGTCCGGCACCCTAAAAGTAACCGTCCGCGACGACGCCCCGGTGGACTGCCTCCTGGGGAACGACCTAGAGAGCTCGCCCTGGGCACAGGTGGAACGCCGAGAGCATCTGGGGATGCTAGGACTACCCGAGTGGGCCTGCGCCACCACTCGGTCCATGACCGCCCAACCAGCCGCTGCCACGGCCCCCGACAAGCCGACGGGCCCCGAACTATCAACTTTCTCCGGCACGGAGGAACCTGACGAGGAGGCCGGGCCATCCGAACTTTCTCCCAACGAGGCCGCCCCCTTCAGCGAGATCCCCGAGCTGGCCCAGTGGCGCCACGACGGGGGCCCCACCCGCGAACAATTCCAGCAAGAGCAGAAGGTCTGCTCGTCCTTCGAGGGGGCCCGACAGCAAGCGGCCGCCCAGGCTGCGGGGGACCCCACGGGAACCCACTGGGTCTATTGGGACAATGACTTATTGTATAGCGAGCAGAAAGTCACCGAACTAGGGGCCGGCCGGGTGCTGGTGGTCCCCCTCCGATTTCGAGAGTTCCTCCTGAACCTGGCACATGACGTGCCCCTCGCCGGACATCTCGGGCGGGACAAGACTTACAGCCGCCTCGTGACCCATTTCTATTGGCCCCGAATGAGACGAGACGTGGACCAGCACTGTTGGTCCTGCCCGACCTGCCAAGCTAGCGGGAAGACTGGGGGACGAGTGAAAGCCCCCCTACAACCATTTCCAGCCGTCCACACCCCGTTCGAACGAGTGGGAATCGACATCGTGGGGCCCCTCGACCCCCGAACCGCCCTGGGGCACCGCTTCATCCTGGTACTGGTCGACCACGCCACCCGGTACCCGGAGGCCGTCCCCCTCCGAACTGTGACAGCTCCAGTGGTGGGCCGGGCCCTGATGGGCATCTTCTCCAGGGTGGGGTTCCCCCGAGAAGTGGTGAGCGACAGGGGTACGAACTTTATCTCGAAGTACATGAGATCCCTCTGGCAACAATGTGGGGTCACCTATTGTTAGAAATGAGGGGGCTTTGGTTGACGCAGGTGTGAACCCACAACAAGCAGGGACCCTTTACTTCTTGTCAGGGCGAAGGATGACTCCCCAGAATAACCCCTGCTCACCCTCTAGGTGCGTGGCGCGAGCAGTCTAGGCTAAGTCTCAGGCGTACACGGTTAAGCAAATGCAATTACACATACAGTAAACCCCCTGCATGCACCACAAATGGACACCAATCCGGTAGTATATAAAAATAAGCTTTTATGTAGTTTCAGCAGAGTTAAATACAAGGCCCAGTAACGTTGAACTTGATGGGGCCACAATTCTTAGGAATACGGTAAAGTTCTCTTTGTACGAAAAGTTCTTTAGGCGGGCACAAGGTGACTGTAGGCCTCAGCACACTCCGGCTGAAGCGGCGACCGGGAAGCACACGGCAGATGACAGGGAAATCAGAACGTTGCGGACCCTGGATCCGAGGTGAGTTCGTGGTCGGAGTGGTAAGTACAGTACCTTGTCTCTTGACGCAAAGGTGGGTGCGGGATTTCAGCGGCTCTTCGGCAGAAGGGCGAGGCGGCGTCCGAGGCTCCCACACTTCACGATGGGTGTCTGATCTTCAGGCTCACGACAAGAGCGGGTGTTGCAGGTGGCGGGTGAACAAAGCGGGGCAGCCGGGCACGCAGATGCGTCCGGGCCGTCCGAGGCTTGGAGATGCTCACAACGCCGATTCCGGCGGGAGGGTGAAGGTGCACAGCGAGCCTCCAGCGAGCGAGGTGACAGGGGCAGCCCAGCACAGCGTAGGGGGAGCGGCTCCGATCGAGCGAGGCTCTTCCCAAGGCGGGGGCGGCTAAGCCGTCCTGGTCACGGCTCAGGGAGGGACTGCGGCACGAGGGTCACAGCTCCGGCGAGGGATAGGACACCACGGTCTAGCAGCAGGCGAGTGAAGATCAGGTAGAGCCCAATGGTCCTGGGGCTCAGTTCAGGGGGCAAGCTCAGTTCCAAGCCCTTGGAGATCGTTTTGGAAAAGCACAAGTCTTGAAAGTAAAAATAAAGCAAAGTCTTCAGCAACAGTTTCTCTTCTCCCCTTTGGCAGCAAGGTCACCACTGCAGGCCAATCCCCCAGGATAGGGACAGTCTTCCTCCTACAGCTTTCCCGGTGCCTCCTCCTCAGGCAGAGATTCTTCTTGGTCAAAAGCGGATCTAGTTTCTTAGGAGCAGGGCTCCTCCATTTATACCACAAATCTTTTGTTCTCCCAGGCCAGGGGGGCCCTGGCCTAGTTCAGTCCGGTTTCTGAGCACTTTGTTTTCGTGATGCAGGCTCCTTCTTTCAGAGTGCAGGGCAGAGTCATCAGACGCTCCACAGGGGGTGGAGCCGGCATCGAGGTAGCGGAGCACCGTCCTATTCAGAGCCTAGGAGCACTCCTCCCACCCATCTACCTGTTGATCGTCTTATCCATACCAGGCTACCTAGCCCTGCCCATCTGGGTTCCCCCAGCCCTGTCACTCACACCAGCCAGACATCAGATACACATCACGCAGAGGCGGCTGAAATGGTTAGGCAAGCAAAGGCCAACTTTCTAAAAGTGACATTTGCAAACCCGGAATATTAAAATAAACCTTGCGAAAAGATGTACCTTATCATTCCGAGTTCAGGCATACTAAACTCGATCTCCTACCATGTTCCCTGGGTCGGTTAGGATCATAGGGTGTAATAATCCAGGCCGCCCATACTGGCCTATGAGAACAGGGTAGCCTTACAGTAGTGAACGACAAAATGGCGGTCATTCACTACCAGGACATGCCACGCATCTAGGCTTGTCCTACCTCAGGCTCACAATGCACCCTGCCCGTGGGCCTACCAGAGGGGTGACTAACATGCAGCTAAGGGAAGGTTTCGGGGACCGGCAAGTGTGGGCACTTGTCGGTCGGCGCGTCAGTACCAGACTGCACGCAGGTTCTGCAGTGGCAGACCTTAGACATCTTTTACCGGCCGCTTCTGTGGGTGGCACAACCCGTGCTGCAAGCCCACCAGCGGTGTTTGCATTTACATGCCCTGGCGCTCCTGGCGCACTTTACTGGGGTCTGATAGTAAATCAAACAATCCAATCATGGAATCCAACCAACACATACAATTTACAAAGGGAGCACTCGCACCGCGACACTGGTTGGCAGTGGCACAGCGCGCTGAGTGGCCTACACCATAAAATCCCATGAGGCACAGCGACAAAAAGAGGGAGGGAGACTCACGCCAAGGTGCCAGGTCTAACACGTGTCCCCTCCAGCTGAAAGGTGGGGAGAACTACCCTACCCCAGGGAGTTCCTCACCACTAAGGCGGAAAAATCTGGACAGACCGTCAGCATTGGCGTGATCTGTACCAGGGCGATGTTCCACCGTGAAATCCATCCCCTGTAGGGAAATGGACCACCTCAACAGCTTTGGATTCTCACCCCTCATATGCATCAACCATCTGAGGGGCCTGTGGTCCGTCTGAACCCGGAAGTGAGACCCAAACAAGTAGGGTCTTAGCTTCTTCAGCGCCCAGACCACAGCAAATGCCTCACGCTCAATGGCACTCCATCTCTGTTCCCGTGGAAGTAACCTCCTGCTAATAAAGGCTACGGGTTGATCTAGGCCCTCCTCATTAATCTGTGAAAGAACAGCCCCCACACCATGCTCTGAAGCGTCTGTCTGAACGATAAACTCTTTGGAGAAGTTGGGAGCCAAGAGCACGGGCGCCGTGCACATAGCAGTTTTCAAGGCCTCAAAAGCTCTCTGACAGGTGTCAGTCCAGATCACCTTCCCGGGCTGCTTCTTCGAAGTCAGCGCTGTCAAGGGGGCAACCATGTTGCCATACCCCTTGATAAACCTCCTGTAGTACCCGGTGAGACCGAGGAAGGCTCTCACCTCCGTCTGGGTTTTGGGCGCCTCCCAATTCAGGATGGTTTCTATCTTGGGCTGAAGGGGTGCCACCTGGCCACTCCCAACTTGGTGTCCCAAGTACACCACGGAACCCTGCCCGATCTGGCACTTACTCGCCTTGATCGTGAGGCCTGCCTTCCGCAGCGCCATCAACACTTCCCAGAGGTGTCGCAAGTGTTCCTCCCACGTGGAGCTGAACACGGCGATGTCATCCAGGTAGGCTGCACTGAACGAATCCAGCCCAGCCAACACCTGGTTGACCAATCTCTGGAAGGTGGCAGGGGCATTCTTCATCCCAAATGGCATAACCCGGAACTGGTAGTGCCCATCTGGGGTGGAAAATGCTGACCTCTCTTTGGCCCCCTCGGTCAAGGCGATCTGCCAATACCCAGACGTTAGATCAAACGTGCTGAGGTAGTTGGCAGCCCCTAGCCGATCGATGAGCTCATCAGCTCTGGGGATGGGGTGTGCGTCAGTCCTAGTGACTGAATTGAGTCCTCTGTAGTCCACACAGAACCGGAGTTCGGGTGTGGCTCCCGGCGCTGCAGCCTTTGGGACCAAGACCACGGGGCTGGCCCAAGGACTGCTAGAAGACTCAATGACCCCGAGTGCAAACATCTTGGAGACCTCCTCCTTGATGCATGTCCTCACCCTGTCAGTCACCCTGTAGGCCTTGTGCCGTACAGGAGGGCTATCCCCAGTGTCCACATCATGGACGCACCAATCAGTGACACCAGGGACCAGGGAAAACAGATCAGAAAATTGTCCCAGCAACTGGCGACAATCATTCTGTTGCTCAGGGGTCAGGGTGGAAGAGAGGATGACACCATCCACTGACCCATCTTGCTCCTTGGCTGACAGGAGGTCCGGAAGAGGTTCTGTCTCCTCTTCCATCCCCGCATCTGTTGCCAAGAGCATGCCCACTTGGGACCTCTCCAAGTGGGGCTTGAGGCGGTTGACATGTAGGACCCGTAAGGGGTTCCTGGGAGTCTTCAGGTCCACCACGTAGGTAACAGGACTCTTGCGCTCCACCACCTCAAAGGGACCGGTCCACTTATCCTGGAGCGCACATGGCTCCACGGGGGCCAAGACCCATACTTTCTGCCCAGGCTGAAGCTCTACCAGAGTGGCATTCTGGTCGTACCACCGCTTCATCTCCTCCTGGCTGGCTTCCAGATTTGCCTCAGCAAGTTGCCTGAAACGCCTAGTCTGATTCCTGAAGGCCAGCATGTAGCTATATACATTCTGGGGAGGTTTCCTGGGAGATTGCTCCCAGCCTTCCTTGACCAGACTTAGAGGTCCTCTGACGGGGTGACCATACAGAAGCTCAAAGGGACTGAACCCCAGAGACTTCTGTGGCACCTCACGGTAAGCGAAGAGAAGGCATGGTAAGAGGACGTCCCACTTGCGCCTCATGGGTCCTTCTAGGCCCATTATCATGCCTTTGAGGGTTCGGTTGAATCTCTCAACCAACCCGTTTCCTTGGGGGTGGTAAGGTGTGGTGAACTTGTAGGTTACACCACACTCTTGCCAAAGAGATTTCATGTACTTGGACATGAAATTGGTACCTCGGTCAGACACTACCTCTAGAGGGAATCCCACTCGGGAGAAAATTCCCATCAGTGCACGTCCCACCACGGGGGCCGTCACTGTCCTCAGAGGAATGGCTTCCGGGTACCGGGTGGCATGGTTCACCAGGACCAGGATGAACCTATTGCCCATCGCTGTCTTGGGGTCCAGTGGCCCTACAATGTCAATCCCCACTCGCTGGAATGGAGTACCGACCACAGGGAATGGCTGGAGTGGAGCCTTCTGCTTCCTCCCACTCTTTCCACTTGCCTGGCAAGTCTGGCATGTCCTGCAGTGAGTATCCGAACTCCTGCGCATTTGAGGCCAATAAAAGTGGGTGACAAGCCTTTCAAAGGTCTTGTCCTGCCCCAAATGCCCTGCCAATGGCACATCGTGAGCCAGCCCCAGTAGGAAGGCTCTGAAGTCCTGGGGTACCACCAGCGCACGGGCTGACCCAGGCTCAGCAACCTTAGGCTCTGTATACAGGAGGTCGTTCTCCCAGTAAATGAAATGCGATCCTGACTGATCACCTGCGGCCTGGGCTGCAGCCTGCTGCCGCATACCCACGAGAGAAGGGCACTCCTTCTGTGCCTTACAAAAGTCCTCCCTGGTGGGACCCCCTTCCTGCTGCCAATGGGTCAGCTCCGGTAGGTCCCCCAGTTCAGCTATCTGTTCCCCTGTAGGCTCCAGGGCATCCCCCTCAAGGTCTGCTTCCTCCTGGACCGTGGGAACTTCAGGGGCCGGCTTCCCGCGCCCCTTGCCCCTTCTCTCTGAGGCCGGCTCCTGGGCCTCCCTCTCAGGCTCCAGGACCTCTCGAGTACCTTTACTGGCTGCCATGGACCGTGTGGTGACACACGCCCAATCCGGCATACCCAACATCTCCAGGTGAGCACTCCGCTCCACCTGAGCCCAAGGTGAGCTCTCCAAATCGTTCCCTAACAAACAGTCTACAGGCATGGCGGGCCTCACAGCTACCTGAAGAGTACCAGAGACCCCCCCCCCACTCGACGGGAACCTGAGCCACCTTGCAGTGCCTCTCTGTGTTGTCAGCGGCAACAACGGGATAGAATGCATTGGGGACCACCTGCTCCTGAGACACCAGGTGACACCTGACAGCTGTCACACTGGCTCCTGTATCTCTAAGAGCTTCCACCCTATGGCCATTTATGGTCACCCACTGCCTGTACTTCTTAGTGTTCTCGGGCAGCTGGGTTGGAGGGACCACTTCACGGTCTCCTAGCGAGACCAGGGACATCTCTGCGGGACCCCACCCACCTTGGACATCCCTCTCCTCCCCCAAGGCTACACTAGTCACCTGCCGGGGTGGAGCACCAGTGGGTGCTGGTTTACCAAACATCGGACACTTCACATCAGAGGCAAAATGCCCCAAATTGTTACACCTGTAACATCTTACGGGCCCCTTCTGAACAGGAGGACCTGTCGGGGCCCCGGTCGGTTTCTGGGGTGGGGGAGGCTGAGAACCCTTCCCTTGGTTCCCTTGGGGATTATTTTGGGGCCCTTTTTGGAACTGCTTCTGTTTACCCCTGTCCCCCCCACTCTTCTGCTGGGGACCCTGCCCACCTTTGGCGGAATCTCCCACGGTACCCTTGTGGACCCTGGTACTGACCCAGCGGTCCGCCTCCTCAGCAAGCTTCCTCGGGTTAGTCAGCTTACTATCGATCAGGTGCTGGCGCAGCTCAGGAAAACAATTACTGGACAAGTGCTCCCATGCCATTAGATCAAGAAGCCCTTGATAATCATTCACCTTACTACCCTTTACCCAACCATCCAGCGCTCTGCAAAAGAAAGTCACATACTCCACATACGTACTATTGGGAATCTTAGTGCAACCCCTGAACCTCTGTCTATATAACTCAGGGGTCAACCCATACCTAGCCATCAATGCTTCCTTCATATGGGGATAGGAATTACGAACATCAACAGGCAAATCTAACAGTGTGTCCCGCCCCTCACTCAGGAACCTTCCCCACAACCCCGCTCCCCAATCTTTCTCAGGGACCCGGTGGGAAGACATGGCTACCTCGTAGGCTCTGAACCACTGCCCGATGTCGTCATTCCGGAAGAACTCCTTCACTACATCCTTAGGAATATAAACTCTTGGTTCCGCCGATCCTGGCGGTGTGCTGCCACCAGAGGGATTAAGCTCCAAACTTTTGGCTTTCAGCTCCAGCTCCCTCAGCTTCATGTCATGCTCTAATTGTAGTTTCTTTTCTTCCATGGCTAATCTTTGTTTTTCCATATCCATCTGCCCATGAAGTTTTGCCATTTCCACCTCGTGTGCCCGGGTTGCTGCCCTGTCCGCCAACTCTTCTGGCGACAGGCCTCTGCCGAACTCATGGACACTTTCTGGGGGAATCACTTCCACCTGATTCTCTGGTGCCTTTGACTCGTACCAGGCCCTCAGCGCCTTTACGAATTGCTCCTTCCTTTTCAATCCAGTTTGGGCAATCCTGAACTTGGAGCAAAGACCTTTCAAGTCTTCATTGGTACGATCTGTAAGTGCGCCTTCTTCCCAATCTACGTCTTCGAATCCAGAGATTATGGAAGCCGCCCTTCCGGCAGAGTGTGAACCAGGCATGGCTCCAACAACGGAGATTCTTGGCAAAACAAAAACAAATGCTAGCCTTGTGGCTGTGTTACTGGTCTGCTCTCACTACGTGGTGATCAGTGATTCACTATACGCAAACCACAAATGCAAATCCGTAAATCCTCACCGCTGCCACCAATGTTAGAAATGAGGGGGCTCTGGTTGACGCAGGTGTGAACCCACAACAAGCAGGGACCCTTTACTTCTTGTCAGGGCGAAGGATGACTCCCCAGAATAACCCCTGCTCACCCTCTAGGTGCGTGGCGCGAGCAGTCTAGGCTAAGTCTCAGGCGTACACGGTTAAGCAAATGCAATTACACATACAGTAAACCCCCTGCATGCACCACAAATGGACACCAATCCGGTAGTATATAAAAATAAGCTTTTATGTAGTTTCAGCAGAGTTAAATACAAGGCCCAGTAACGTTGAACTTGATGGGGCCACAATTCTTAGGAATACGGTAAAGTTCTCTTTGTACGAAAAGTTCTTTAGGCGGGCACAAGGTGACTGTAGGCCTCAGCACACTCCGGCTGAAGCGGCGACCGGGAAGCACACGGCAGATGACAGGGAAATCAGAACGTTGCGGACCCTGGATCCGAGGTGAGTTCGTGGTCGGAGTGGTAAGTACAGTACCTTGTCTCTTGACGCAAAGGTGGGTGCGGGATTTCAGCGGCTCTTCGGCAGAAGGGCGAGGCGGCGTCCGAGGCTCCCACACTTCACGATGGGTGTCTGATCTTCAGGCTCACGACAAGAGCGGGTGTTGCAGGTGGCGGGTGAACAAAGCGGGGCAGCCGGGCACGCAGATGCGTCCGGGCCGTCCGAGGCTTGGAGATGCTCACAACGCCGATTCCGGCGGGAGGGTGAAGGTGCACAGCGAGCCTCCAGCGAGCGAGGTGACAGGGGCAGCCCAGCACAGCGTAGGGGGAGCGGCTCCGATCGAGCGAGGCTCTTCCCAAGGCGGGGGCGGCTAAGCCGTCCTGGTCACGGCTCAGGGAGGGACTGCGGCACGAGGGTCACAGCTCCGGCGAGGGATAGGACACCACGGTCTAGCAGCAGGCGAGTGAAGATCAGGTAGAGCCCAATGGTCCTGGGGCTCAGTTCAGGGGGCAAGCTCAGTTCCAAGCCCTTGGAGATCGTTTTGGAAAAGCACAAGTCTTGAAAGTAAAAATAAAGCAAAGTCTTCAGCAACAGTTTCTCTTCTCCCCTTTGGCAGCAAGGTCACCACTGCAGGCCAATCCCCCAGGATAGGGACAGTCTTCCTCCTACAGCTTTCCCGGTGCCTCCTCCTCAGGCAGAGATTCTTCTTGGTCAAAAGCGGATCTAGTTTCTTAGGAGCAGGGCTCCTCCATTTATACCACAAATCTTTTGTTCTCCCAGGCCAGGGGGGCCCTAGCCTAGTTCAGTCCGGTTTCTGAGCACTTTGTTTTCGTGATGCAGGCTCCTTCTTTCAGAGTGCAGGGCAGAGTCATCAGACGCTCCACAGGGGGTGGAGCCGGCATCGAGGTAGCGGAGCACCGTCCTATTCAGAGCCTAGGAGCACTCCTCCCACCCATCTACCTGTTGATCGTCTTATCCATACCAGGCTACCTAGCCCTGCCCATCTGGGTTCCCCCAGCCCTGTCACTCACACCAGCCAGACATCAGATACACATCACGCAGAGGCGGCTGAAATGGTTAGGCAAGCAAAGGCCAACTTTCTAAAAGTGACATTTGCAAACCCGGAATATTAAAATAAACCTTGCGAAAAGATGTACCTTATCATTCCGAGTTCAGGCATACTAAACTCGATCTCCTACCATGTTCCCTGGGTCGGTTAGGATCATAGGGTGTAATAATCCAGGCCGCCCATACTGGCCTATGAGTAGGGGTGGGCGGAATTTGCGGAATTAACCTTCGCAAATTATCGCGAGAATGTTTAAAATTATCGCAAACAAGCAGAAATATCGCGAAGATGCGGAAGTTTTTTTCCGGCATGTTCGCGAGATTTTCTGCATGGTTGCGGGTCGCCAACTTACCCATGTGGTTGCTTGCGGGCGCGGCCATCTTGTTTTGAGTTGTTCTCGCGGTGCATGATCGCGAGAAGAAAGACGTGATCGCGCGACGCATGACGTCACTGCGGGCGCGAACTGTCGCGAGACAGCGCAAATGGCTAAAAACAATACAACATCTCATGGAGAACGCGACCGGATCAAGAAAACTTGTCGGCGAACGCAGGGATTCAGGTAAGGCGATCGCGCGCGCGCGAGAATGTATCATTTTACAGCGCGAGCAAGAAACAAATTATCGCCAAGCTGCGGAAACCGGAATTTTTGACATTTTCGCGCTCTCCGCGGAACGCAAAAATGTCAAATTATCGCAATTTCCGCGAACGGAACGAAATTTTTGCCCAGGCCTACCTATGAGAACAGGGTAGCCTTACAGTAGTGAACGACAAAATGGCGGTCATTCACTACCAGGACATGCCACGCATCTAGGCTTGTCCTACCTCAGGCTCACAATGCACCCTGCCCGTGGGCCTACCAGAGGGGTGACTAACATGCAGCTAAGGGAAGGTTTCGGGGACCGGCAAGTGTGGGCACTTGTCGGTCGGCGCGTCAGTACCAGACTGCACGCAGGTTCTGCAGTGGCAGACCTTAGACATCTTTTACCGGCCGCTTCTGTGGGTGGCACAACCCGTGCTGCAAGCCCACCAGCGGTGTTTGCATTTACATGCCCTGGCGCTCCTGGCGCACTTTACTGGGGTCTGATAGTAAATCAAACAATCCAATCATGGAATCCAACCAACACATACAATTTACAAAGGGAGCACTCGCACCGCGACACTGGTTGGCAGTGGCACAGCGCGCTGAGTGGCCAACACCATAAAATCCCATGAGGCACAGCGACAAAAAGAGGGAGGGAGACTCACGCCAAGGTGCCAGGTCTAACACCTATAAATTCACCACCCCTTACCACCCCCAGGGGAACGGACTGGTCGAGCGGTTCAACCGAACCCTGAAGGGGATGATCAAGGGCCTGGAAGAGCCCCTCAGGAGGAGATGGGATGTCCTGCTGCCCTGCCTCCTATTCGCCTATCGGGAGGTACCACAGAAGTCCCTGGGCTTCAGCCCCTTCGAACTATTGTATGGGCACCCCGTCCGAGGGCCCCTCAGCCTGGTCAAGGAGGGCTGGGAGGCGAACGTCCAAAATGCCCCCCCCCGACGTCTACCGGTAGCTCCTGACCCTGCGGAACCAGACTCGGAAGTTCCGGGCCCTGGCAGAAGCCAACCTCGAAGCCAGTCAAGAAGACATGAAACGCTGGTATGACGAAAATGCCTCAGCCATCGAGTTCGAGCCGGGCCAACAAGTCTGGGTCATGTCACCCGTGGACCCCTGCGCCCTGCAGGACAAGTGGACCTGGCCCTTCAAGGTAGTGGAGAGGAAGAGCCCTGTCACCTACCTAGTCGACATGGAGTCCCCGAGGAACCCCCTCCGGTCCTACACGCCAACTGGCTCAAGCCCCACTTTGCCCGAACTGAACTAAGCCTACTGCTGGCTACCGACGATGGGGGTGAAAGTGACTCCGAGCCCCTACCAGACCTCCTGGGGTCCTCGGGCCAAGACGGCTCCTTGGAGGGCGTCCGCCTCTCCACCACCCTGACACCAGAACAGCGCCATGATTGCCAGAAGCTGCTGCAACCCTTCGCTGCCCTCTTCTCTCTCACGCCCGGGGTGACCCCCTGGTGCGTCCACGACGTGGACACGGGGGACAGCCCCCCTGTACGGCACCGCGCTTATAGGGTGCCTGACCGAGTCCGAGCCTGCATAAAGACCGAGGTCGCCAAGATGCTCGCCCTCGGAGTCATCGAGCCTTCCGACAGTCCGTGGGCCAGCCCGGTAGTCTTGGTGCCGAAGGCCGCCGCCCCCGGCACGGCCCCCGAACTCAGATTTTGTGTCGACTACCGGGGCCTGAACGCAGTCACCCAGACCGATGCTCACCCCTTGCCACGAGCCGACGAGCTGATCGATCGTTTAGGGGCCGCCCGCTACCTAAGCACCTTTGATCTCACCGCTGGGTACTGGCAGATCAAGCTCACTCCCGGCGCCCAAGAACGATCAGCCTTCTCTACCCCCGATGGCCACTACCACTTTCGGGTAATGCCCTTCGGCATGAAGAACGCCCCAGCGACCTTTCAGAGGCTAGTAAACAAGGTCCTGGCCGGACTAGACGCCTTCAGCGCGGCGTACCTCGATGACATTGCTGTCTTCAGCGACCACTGGGTCGCGCACCTAGGACACCTTGGGGAAGTCCTGGCCGCTCTCCAAAGAGCCGGGCTCACCATTAAGGCCAGTAAATGCCAGATCGGTCAAGGATCTGTGACCTATCTGGGCCACCAGGTGGGGAGTGGCCAGGTGGCGCCCCTCCAGTTAAAAGTCGGCGCCATCCAGGCGTGGGAGCCCCCCGCAACCCAAACCGCTGTCCGGGCCTTACTAGGCTTCACAGGCTACTACCGACGATTCATCAAGGATTATGGCAGCATTGTGGGCCCCCTTACGGAACTCACTTCAAAGAAACAGCCCAAGGCGGTGCACTGGACGCCCCGCTGTCAGACCGCATTTGATGCTCTCAAGGCGGCCATGTGCGCTGCCCCTGTGCTACAGGCCCCCGTCTACAGCAGGGAATTTGTAGTCCAGACCGATGCATCGGAGTACGGGGTCGGGGCGGTCCTCTCCCAGCTGGACGCCAAGGGCCTCGACCGACCGGTGGCCTTTATCAGCCGCCGACTGCTGCCGCGAGAACAGAGGTGGAGCACCATCGAGCGGGAGGCCTTCGCTGTGGTATGGGCTCTCAAGAAGCTCCGGCCCTACCTTTTCGGCACCCACTTCAGGGTCCAGACTGACCACCGGCCCTTGCGGTGGCTCATGCAAATGCGGGGCGAGAACCCCAAGCTGTTACGCTGGTCCATCTCGCTGCAAGGGATGGACTTCACTGTAGAACACCGGCCCGGCAACGACCACGCCAATGCTGACGGCCTGTCCCGATTCTTCCGCCTCGGCGAGGAGAACCCCCAAGGAGATGGGTGACTCTCCCTGCCTTCAGCTGGGGGGGACGCGTGTGGGAGCCGGCCTCGTGGCGTGGACCTGTTTCCCCGCGCTAAGCCGCACGAGGTCCCATGCACATCGGGGCTCCTCCATTTGGATTATACGTCACTCCACGTGACCACCTGCATGACCCTGCTCTACCCGGCCTCGGCCCGACATCGAGACGCCAACCCCTGGCCCGGGGGATACCACGTGAGCCCTTCCCACTCCCGGCGGAGGGCAGTATCGATGGGACCCCCAACCGTCCTTCCACACCTAGGCGTGATCGCCCCACAGCTCTCTGGGGCCTGGCGCCTCTCCTGCTGGGCGTCTGGCCGCTCCCTACCCGGCCTCTCCGCCCCCTCCAGGCGCAAGGGTCCGGACATCAAAGGGCTCCCGTCCTATATCTGGAGCGACCCGACAACAGGACAGTAGTTGTATCCTGGAGTCAAGAGCCCTGCTGATCGGATCGCGGCTGACCCTACGGAAGAAGACTCACCCTGAACCCACCACTTGAGCCCTGCTGACGACGTCGCGGCTCCACCGTGCTTAAAGACCTTCATGAACCTTTGGGGCCCTGCTGACGCTGTCGCGGCCCGACCTTGTTGAACATTACCTTCAGAGCCCAGCTGACCTTGTCGCGGCTCGACCGAAGCGGACCTACCATCGGAGCCCTGCTGACTGTGTCGCGGCTCGACCTAAGCGGAACTGCCACCCAAGCCCTGCAGACGCCGTCGCGGCTCCCCACGTCCGAGCCGCTCTGAGACCAGCACTCAAGGTCTGGCGCAGAGCCCTCCAGTACCTGGTTGGTACTAAGACTGTGCCGCTACCCTATCCTTCTAACGGACATTGAGACTCTGATAGGATCCCTCGATCCCCCTGTAAATATTGAACGTATTACTGCTGATAAAGAACCAAGTCACGTAACTGATATTGAGTCCTGTGTGGTGGTGTTACTGGGCCTAGTACGATCATAGGAGAAAGACCTCCCCGAGGGGGCTTCTCAGCGGCGCTCGGCTATAACTTTGCGGTAGGAAGGTGCCCCGGAATAGTCTCCCCGACTACCCGGTGGGCCTCCCTCCAACAATGTCAATAGGAAACCCCTAAACTTCAGAGGTATAACCAACCTCCTGGATGCACCAGGCTTAGGGTCTCTACTCTCTGAGTAAAGAAGTCCATCATCTCAATAAACTTTATGGGTGCCACTAGCATTCCCAGCAGCCTCATCAGCATCTTGCTTTTTAAGGGGTTCAAGAGAGGGGCAGGTTTTCTGCTCCTGACTCAGATCAGACCTGGGAGGCCCCCCTGTCCCCAAGAACTCAACCTGGTCAGGTTCAAGCTCCTCTGGGATAGTTCCTTCTTCAATCTCAAGATCATCTCCCTAAGGAGACTGATAAGCATTCTGAGTCAGATGGGAAGGTTCTGCCTTAACCCTACTGCTCCTCCTCTTGTGAGGCACCTGGTCCATTTTTCCAGAATGCAGGGCCTGTCCAGCTTTAGACATTTTGGACTGTGACCTAGTCGCAGCAAAGACATGAGCAGGGATCCCTAACATTTCTGCATGTGTCCTGAGCGGATGTACGCTGTTGCAACCTGAGTTTTTACAGCGCGTACCGTTACATCGCGGTCGTTACAACGACTGCGATGTTACCACGCCATGCCTTTACAACGCAAGTCTTTACATCGACTTGCACTAGATGGCGTGCTAACATTAGAAAAGCGTAATTTACTATTCCAACTCCAGTCCACTTAACAGTAGGGAAGGTGTTGGGATAGTAAACTACACTATTTGTAATGTTAGCACGCCATCTAGCGCAAGTCGATGTAAAGACTTGCGTTGTAATGGCTTGGCGTGGTAACATGCAGTCATTGTAACGATTGCGATGTAACTGCATCGCGGTGTACTAACCGCGATGTTAAGGATGTTCCCCGTCCTGAGCTCCACTTCAGGCCAAGCTGAAGTCTCTAGATCATTGCCAAGCAAGCACTGTACTGGTAGGTCTGCACTTGCCACAACCTTCTTTAAGGCCAGTTACTCCTCCCCAGGAGAAGTTAACAACTGCCAGAGAATGGTCTGTTCTGACATTGCTAGCATTGGTCACTTGGTACATTTCACCAAGTGTAATCTCCCCAGGATCCACAAGATCTTTTGTCACCATTCTGACACTTGCTCCTGTGTCCCTGAATGCCCAAGACTTCACTCCATTAATTAAAGGCTGCTGTCTGTATTTGACCAGATTACTGGGACTCACAAAGGTGGACATATCTATGCCCCCATCACAGACAAGCACAGCCTGAGTTGGAACTCTGACTAGGCCAGAGTCCATCTCAGTACCCAGGGTCAACCCTAATACACCCTTATTCTGGACATTGCCACCACCTATTGTAGCTGTACTAGGGGGAACAGTTGCCTTAGGGGCAATGGTGGCTGGAGTAGAATCTTTGGACTTGGTGCAGTCACTAGTCCAGTGAGTTTTCTGTTTACAGATTTTGCACCAAGGTTTCGTTTCAATCAATCAATCAATCCATTTATCCATTTATAGAGCGCGCTGGTGGTTCTGCGAATCCGTGGGACGGTGGCGTGGGTGAGGCTGGTGGAGCGGAGCTGGCGGGTGGGAGTGTAGAACGAGAGGCGGTTGTTTAGGTATTCAGGGCCCATGTTGTGGAGTGCCTTGTGTGCGTGGGTGAGGTGCCTGAACGTGATCCTCTTGCTGACGGGGAGCCAGTGCAGGTTTCTCAGGTGGGAGGATATGTGGTTGTGGCGAGGGATGTCAAGGATGAGTCGTGCGGAGGCGTTCTGTATGAGTTGTAGTCGTTTCTGGAGTTTGGCGGTGGTTACAGCGTATAGGGCATTTCCGTAGTCCAGTCGGCTGGTGACGAGGGCCTGGGTGACGGTCTTTCTGGTTTCGGTGGGGATCCACCTGAAGATCTTTCGGAGCATGCGCAGGGTGTTAAAGCAAGAGGACGAGACGGCATTGACTTGCTTGGTCATCGTGAGGGAGGAGTCCAGGATGAATCCCAGGTTGCGGGCGTGGTCCGAGTGTGTCGACGCGGAGCCCAGCGTTGAGGGCCACCAGGAGTCATCCCAGGCGGAAGGGGATTGTCCGAGGATGAGGAGCTCCGTCTTGTCTGAGTTCAGCTTCAGGCGGCTGAGCTTCATCCATTCTGCGACGTCTTTCATTCCTTCTTGGAGGTTAGTTTTGGCGGTGGCTGGGTCTTTGGTGAGAGAGAGTATCAGCTGGGTGTCGTCGGCGTAGGAGATGACGTTGATATTGTGTTTGCGTGCAATGGTGGCGAGGGGGCTCATGTAGATATTGAAGAGGGTTGGGGTGAGCGAGGAGCCTTGGGGTACGCCACAGATGATCTCGGTGGCTGCTGAGCGGAAGGGAGGGAGGCGGACTCTCTGGGTTCTGTCTGAGAGGAACAAGGTGATCCAGTCCAGGGCCTTTCCTTGGATCCCAGTGTTGAAGAGGCGGGTTATTAGGGTGCGATGGCATACGGTATCAAAGGCTGCCGAGAGGTCCAGGAGGATGAGAACGGTTGTTTCTCCGTTGTCCATCATGGTCCTGATGTAGTCGGTGGCTGCGATGAGGGCGGTCTCGGTGCAGTGGTTGGCTCGAAATCCGGACTGGGACGGGTCGAGCGAGTTGTTTGTCTCGAGGAATGCATTCAGCTGTTTATTGACGGTCTTCTCGATGACTTTCGCCAGGAAGGGAAGAAGAGAGATGGGGTGGAAGTTTTTGAGGTCTTTGGGGTCCGCTGTGGGTTTCTTCAGAAGGGCGTTGATTTCTGCGTGTTTCCAGCTCTCAGGGAAGGTGGCTGACGTGAAGGAGTTGTTAATGACGTTCCGGAGGTGGGGTGCGATGATGATGTCGGCTTTGTTGAAGATATGATGGGGGCATGGATCCGAGGGGGAGCCGGAGTGGATAGTGTTCACGTGAGTGCTGTCTTCAGTGCTGATGGGGGTCCAGGCACGTAGGGTGGTGGTCGGGGTCGTTGGTTCGGTGACTGGAGGCGGAGTCTGGGGTCCGAAGCTGTTGTGTATATCTGCGATCTTGCGGTGGAAGAACATGGCGAGGGAGTTGCAGAGGTCTTGTGTCGGTATGATGTCGTTGTTGCTGGGGTTGTAGAGCTCTTTGACGATGCTGAAGAGTTTCTTGCTGTTGTGGGTGTTGCTGTCTAGCCGTTTTTTTAAAGATGACCTTTTGGTGGTGTGGATCAGCTGGTAGTGTTTGCGCGTGGCGTTCTTGAGGGCTGTCATGTTTTCTGTTGTCCATTCGTGGCGCCAAGTTTTTTCGAGGGTTCGGCAGGATTTCTTTGAATCTTTGAGGGCGTCTGTGAACCATGAGGTTTTCCTGTAGCCTGTCTTGCTTGGGGGGGGTTCTTCAGTGGGGCAAGGTCGTTTGTGCAGTTGGTGATCCACTGTGCGAGGTTGTGGGCTGCTTCGTTGGTGTCAGCGGTGTTGGCTGGCGGGTTCTGGCTTAGCGATGAGAGGAGCTGGTCTGTGGTGATTTTGCTCCAGCATCTGCGGGGGATCTGTTGCGTGCGGTGGTGGGATGTATTCTTATTGAAGGTGAAGTGGATGCATCTGTGGTCGGTCCAGTGTAGTACGGTGGAGTGGCTGAAGGAGATGTGGTTGCTGGCGGAGAAGATGGGGTCGAGCGTGTGGCCGGCGAGGTGGGTGGGGGTGTTCACCAGTTGTTTGAGTCCGAAGTTGGCGAGGTTGTCGAGCAGGGTGAAGGTGTTGTTGTCGCTGTTTTTCTCCAAGAGCAAGTTCAGGTCCCCTAGGAGGATGTATTCTGTTGAGGCTAGGGCATGCGGGCTGATGAAGTCGACGATGGTTTTGCTGAATTGTGTGCGTGGGCCCGGGGGTCTGTAGATGAGTGTTCCTCTAAGGATGGTCTTGGGGTCGGTGTGAATCTGGAAGTGTAGGTGTTCGGCGGCGGAGAGTGTCATGATGTTGATGGTGTTCCTGTAGACGATGGCGATTCCTCCTCCGGTTTGGTTGACGCGGTCCTTCCGGGTGATTTTGTATCCATCCGGGATGGCTATGGCGATGTCGGGGGGCCGAGGAAGCGTTCATCCAGGTTTCCGTGAGGAAGGCGACGTCTGGAGCTGTTGTGTCGAGGAGGTCCCAGAGTTCGACGGCGTGTTTGTGGACGGAGCGGGTGTTGAGGGGGATGCACTTGAGGTGGTTGTTGTTGTTGTTGCTGCTGTGTTTGGTGGGCGGGGGGAAGGTTCGAAGGCAGGTGAATTTGCAGGCTTGGCAGGTGAAGAGTCCGTGGGTTCGCTTCGGGGTGGCTTGGTGGCAGGCGGGTGGTCGTCCGGTGTTGAGTGCGTTGAGGTCGGCGGTGTCGTATCTCAGTCGGGTACTCTGGGTGCGGCGGGGGGCAGGGGTTCTGGCGCTGGGCATGGTCCAGGCACGGACAGGCACAGACGGGCTTGCCTTAGGCGCGCCCGCTGCGCGGCCTCCATATGAGGGGCTGTGGGAGGGAGGAGCAGCTGGGAGGAAGGAGCGGGGTGGCGAATGGGACAGCGGGGGGCGGGCCGCAGGGACGCAGCGGTGGGAAAGGTGGCACGGAGGGAAAACGGGGGAGGGGGGCAGAGAGGCACACCAATGGGAGACAAAGCGGAAACAGGGGGCACACAAATGCAAAAACGGGGGAGAGGGGGCACAAGGGCACAGAAAAACGAAGGCAGACAACTGTGAGCAGGGGGCACAGAAATGAAAAAACGGGGGAGAGGGGGCACAAGGGCACAGAGAACGAGGGCAGACAACTGTGAGCAGGGGGCACAGGAGGACTTACTCAGGCAGCATGCAGCGGCGACAGCACTAGTGGGGCCGCGTCACAGGAGGACCGTGTAGCGGCTGGGGGGACGACCTACCTGCTGGCAGGGTCAAAGGTCGCTCCCTTCAGCACTGCACGGCCTCCATATGAGGGGCTGTGGGCGGGAGGAGCAGCTGGGAGGCGGGAGCGGGGTGGCGAATGGGACAGCGGGGGCCGGGGCCGCAGGGACGCTGCGGCGGGAAAGGTGGCACGGAGGGGAAACGGGAGAGGGGGGCAGAGAGGCACACCAATGGGAGACAAAGCGGAAAAAGGGGGCACAGAAATGCAAAAACGGGGGAGAGGGGGCACAAGGGCACAGAAAAACGAGGGCAGACAAATGTGAGCAGGGGGCACAGAAGGACTTACTCAGGCAGCATGCAGCGGCGACAGCACGAGTGGGGCCGCGTCACAGGAGGACCGTGTAGCGGCTGTGGGGGCGACCTACCTGCTGGCAGGGTCTAAGGCCTTTGGCCTTTTCCCTTGTTAGACTGTGACTCCCCATTAGAAGAAGATTTTTGGTGCCCTTGAGAAGACTTCTGGTCTTAACCCTTGTCCCCACTCTTGTCAGAGTTCTTAGAATCCTGATTCTTTGGGTCACCACCTTGGTTCTCTACCTTATGCCTCACCCTGGTTCTGACCCATTTGTCTGCCTTCTTTCCCAATTCTTGGGGAGAGGTCAGAGTCTACCAGGTACTGGTGCAACAGCTGATTTTGACAGTTATTAAGAATCTGCTCCCTCATTATCAGATTGTACAATCCTATGAAGTCACACACTTTACTGCCCAATAACCAACCTTCCAGAGCCTTAGCAGCACTGTTAGACCTGGCACCTTGGCGTGAGTTTCCCTTCCACTTTTTGATGGTGTGCCTCGATTGTTTTGCTGGTGTTGTCCACTCAGGGCACTGCGCCACGGCTAATCCGTGCCGCAGGGCAAGTGCTCCCTAGGTAAAGTGTACAACAGCCGTCTGGTGAAGTGCGGGTGTGTGGGCCTGATTATTGTAGATACAAAAAGTGAATTAAAACAGGGTCGAAAGTACCAGTATGGGAAATCAATTGCGGACCACAACAGTGCTTGGTGGACTCAGACTCGGTGGCTCGGGTAGGTCCAGAGACAGAGCGTGAGCGGGGCAGACTTTAGACCTACTTTTAGAGGTCCTTCGCCTCACGCTGAGTCCACCAAGCACTGTTGTGGTCCGCAGTCCTACTGAATAGGGTAGCACCAGACCTTGACAGGTATTTTAGAAATAAGTTTTTGTTCACATGACTCATTGTGACTAGGAGACCAATATCTTATATAGTCCCCTCTTATCATTGTAGATAGTTTTATAGGTCCTGACGAATCGCGAGCGCACGAGCTCAGTGCGAGAAACATGTTGACCACCAATCCCATGCACTCTAATTAGAGACATTACACTCTACCGAGCGCCACATACACTTTTTAATCAGGGAAGGAGACTGTTAGACCTGGCACCTTGGCGTGAGTCTCCCTCCCTCTTTTTGTCGCTGTGCCTCATGTGATTTTATGGTGTTGGCCGCTCAGCGCGCTGTGCCACTGCCAACCAGTGTCGCGGTGCGAGTGCTCCCTTTGTAAATTGTATATGTTGGTTGGATTCCATGATTGGATTGTTTGATTTACTGTCAGACCCCAGTAAAGTGCGCCAGGAGCGCCAGGGCATGTAAAGGCAAACGCCGCTGGTGGGCTTGCAGCACGGGTTGTGCCAGCCACGGAAGCGGCCGGTAAAATACGTCTAAGGTCTGCCATCGCAGAACCTGCGTGCAGTCTGGTACTGACGCGCCGACCGACAAGTGCCCACACTTGCCGGTCCCCGAAACCTTCCCTTAGCTGCATGTTAGTCACCCCTCTGGTAGGCCCACGGGCAGGGTGCATTGTGAGCCTGAGGTAGGACAAGCCTAGATGCGTGGCATGTCCTGGTAGTGAACGACCGCCATTTTGTTGTTCACTACTGTAAGGCTACCCTGTTCTCACAGGCCAGTATGGGCGGCCTGGATTATTACACCCTATGATCCTAACCGACCCAGGGAACATGGTAGGAGATCGAGTTTAGTATGCCTGAACTCGGAATAATAAGGTACATCTTTTCGCAAGGTTTATTTTAATATTCCGGGTTTGCAAATGTCACTTTTAGAAAGTTGGCCTTTGCTTGCCTAACCATTTCAGCCGCCTCTGCGTGATGTGTATCTGATGTCTGGCTGGTGTGAGTGACAGGGCTGGGGGGAACCCAGATGGGCAGGGCTAGGTAGCCTGGTATGAATAGGACGATCAACAGGTAGATGGGTGGGAGGAGTGCTCCTAGGCTCTGAATAGGACAGTGCTCCGCTACCTCGATGCCGGCTCCACCCCCTGTGGAGCGTCTGATGACTCTGCCCTGCACTCTGAAAGAAGAAGCCTGCATCACGTAAACAAAGTGCTCAGAAACCGGACTGAACTAGGCAAGGGCCCCCCTGGCCTGGGAGAACAAAAGATTTGTGGTATAAATGGAGGAGCCCTGCTCCTAAGAAACTAGATCCGCTTTTGACCAAGAAGAATCTCTGCCTGAGGAGGAGGCACCGGGAAAGCTGTAAGAGGAAGACTGTCCCTATCCTGGGGGATTGGCCTGCAGTGGTGACCTTGCTGCCAAAGGGGAGAAGAGAAACTGTTGCTGAAGACTTTGCTTTATTTTTACTTTCAAGACTTGTGCTTTTCCAAAACGATCTCCAAGGGCTTGGAACTGAGCTTGCCCCCTGAACTGAGCCCCAGGACCATTGGGCTCTACCTGATCTTCACTCGCCTGCTGCTAGACCGTGGTGTCCTTTCCCTCGCCGGAGCTCTGACCCTCGTGCCGCAGTCCCTCCCTGAGCCGTGACCAGGACTGCTTAGCCGCCCCCGCCTTGGGAAGAGCCTCGCTCGATCGGATCCGCTCCCCCTACGCTGTGCTGGGCTGCCCCTGTCACCTCGCTCGCTGGAGGCTCGCTGGGCACCTTCACCCTCCCGCCGGAATCGGCGTTTGTGAGCATCTCCAAGCCTCGGACGGCCCGGACGTACCTGCGTGCCCGGCTGCCCCGCTTTGTTCACCCGCCACCTGCAACACCCCGCTCTGGTCGTGAGCCTGAAGGTCAGACACCCATCGTGAAGTGTGGGAGCCCCGGACGCCGCCTCGCTCTTCTGTGGAAGAGCCGCTGACATCCCGCACCCACCTTCGCGACAAGAAACAAGGTACTGTACTTACGAACTCGACCGCGAGCTCGCATCGGATCCAGGGTCCGCAACGTTCTGATTTCCCTGTCATCTGCCGTGTGCTTCCCGGTCGCCGCTTCAGCACGGAGTGCGCTGAGGCCTACAGTCACCTTGTGCCCGCCTAAAGAACTTTCCGTACAAAGAGAACTTTACCGTATTCCTAAGAATTGTGGCCCCATCAGTTCAACGTTACTGGGCCTTGTATTTAACTCTGCTGAAACTACATAAAAGCTTATTTTTATATACCACCGGATTGGTGTCCATTTGTGGTGCATGCAAGGGGTTTACTGTATGTGTAATTGCATTTGCTTAACCGTGTACGCCTGAGACTTAGCCTAGACTGCTCGCGCCACGCACCTAGAGGGTGAGCAGGGGTTATTCTTGGGAGTCATCCTTCGCCCTGACAAGAAGTAAAGGGTCCCTGCTTGTTGTGGGTTCACACCTGCGTCAACCAGAGGCCCCTCATTTCTAACATTGGTGGCAGCGGTGAGGATTTACGGATTTGCATTTGTGGTTTGCGTATAGTGAATCACTGATCACCACGTAGTGAGAGCAGACCAGTAACACAGCCACAAGGCTAGCATTTGTTTTTGTTTTGCCAAGAATCTCCGTTGTTAGAGCCATGCCTGGTTCACTTTCCGCCGGAAGGGCGGCTTCCATAATCTCTGGATTTGAAGACGTAGATTGGGAGGAAGACGCACTTCAGAATCGTACCAATGAGGAATTGAAAGGTTTGTGCTCCAAGTTCAGGATTGCCCAAACTGGATTAAATAACAAAGCCCAATTCGTGAAGGCGCTGAGGGCCTGGTATGAGTCAAAGGCACCAGAGAATCAGGTGGAAGTGGTTCCACCAGAATGTGTCCATGAGTTTGGCAGATGCCTGTCGCCAGAAGAGTTGGCAGACAGGGCAGCAACCCGGGCACACGAGGTGGAAATGGCAAAACTACATGGGCAGATGGATATGGAAAAACAAAGATTGGCCATGGAAGAAAAGAAACTACAATTAGAGCATGACATGAAGCTGAGGGAGCTGGAGCTGAAAGCAAAAAGTTTGGAGCTTAATCCCTCTGGTGGCAGCACACCGCCAGCACCGGCGGAACCAAGAGTTTATATTCCCAAGGATGTAGTGAAGGAGTTCTTCAGGAATGACGACATCGGGCAGTGGTTCAGAGCCTACGAGGTAGCCATGTCTTCCCACCGGGTCCCTGAGAAAGATTGGGGAGCGGGGTTGTGGGGAAGGTTCCTGAGTGAAGGGCGGGACACACTGTTAGATTTACCTGTTGATGTTCGTAATTCCTATTCCCATATGAAGGAAGCATTGATGGCTAGGTATGGGTTGACCCCTGAGTTATATAGACAGAGGTTCAGGGGTTGCACTAAGATTCCCAATAGTACGTATGTGGAGTATGTGACTTTCTTTTGCAGAGCGCTGGATGGTTGGGTGAAGGGTAGTAAGGTGAATGATTATCAAGGGCTTCTCGATCTAATGGCATGGGAGCACTTGGCCAGTAATTGTTTTCCTGAGCTACGCCAGCACCTGATCGATAGTAAGCTGACTAACCCGGGGAAGCTTGCTGAGGAGGCGGACCGCTGGGTCAGTACCAGGGTCCACAAGGGTACCGTGGGAGATTCCGCCAAAGGTGGGCAGGGTCCCCAGCAGAAGAGTGGGGGGGACAGGGGTAAACAGAAGCAGTTCCAAAAAGGGCCCCAAAATAATCCCCAAGGGAACCAAGGGAAGGGTTCTCAGCCTCCCCCACCCCAGAAACCGACCGGGGCCCCGGCAGGTCCTCCTGTTCAGAAGGGGCCCGTAAGATGTTACAGGTGTAACAATTTGGGGCATTTTGCCTCTGATGTGAAGTGTCCGATGTTTGGTAAACCAGCACCCACTGGTGCTCCACCCCGGCAGGTGACTAGTGTAGCCTTGGGGGAGGAGAGGGATGTCCAAGGTGGGTGGGGTCCCGCAGAGATGTCCCTAGTCTTGCTAGGAGACCGTGAAGTGGTCCCTCCAACCCAGCTGCCTGAGAACACTAAGAAGTACAGGCAGTGGGTGACCATAAATGGCCATAGGGTGGAAGCTCTTAGAGATACAGGAGCCAGTGTGACAGCTGTCAGGTGTCACCTGGTGTCTCAGGAGCAGGTGGTCCCCAATGCATTCTATCCCGTTGTTGCCGCTGACAACACAGAGAGGCACTGCAAGGTGGCTCAGGTTCCCTTCAAGTGTGGGGGGGTCTCTGGTACTCTTCAGGTAGCTGTGAGGCCCGCCATGCCTGTAGACTGTTTGTTAGGGAACGATTTGGAGAGCTCACCTTGGGCTAAGGTGGAGCGGAGTGCTCACCTGGAGATGTTGGGTATGCCAGATTGGGCGTGTGTCACCACACGGTCCATGGCAGCCAGTAGAGGTACTCAAGAGGTCCTGGAGCCTGAGAGGGAGGCCCAGGAACCGGCCTCAGAGAGAAGGAGCAAGGGGCGCGGGAAGCCGGCCCCTGAAGTTCCCACGGTCCAGGAGGAAGCAGACCTTGAGGGGGATGCCCTGGAGCCTACAGGGGAACAAATAGCTGAACTGGGAGACCTGCCGGAGCTGACCCATTGGCAGCAGGAAGGGGGTCCCACCAGGGAGGACTTTTGTAAGGCACAGAAGGAGTGCCCTTCTCTCGTGGGTATGCGGCAGCAGGCTGCAGACCAGGCCGCAGGTGATCAGTCAGGATCACATTTCATTTACTGGGAGAACGACCTCCTATATACAGAGCCTAAGGTTGCTGAGCCTGGGTCAGCCCGTGCGCTGGTGGTACCCCAGGACTTCAGAGCCTTCCTACTGGGGCTGGCTCACGATGTGCCATTGGCAGGGCATTTGGGGCAGGACAAGACCTTTGAAAGGCTTGTCACCCACTTTTATTGGCCTCAAATGCGCAGGAGTTCGGATACTCACTGCAGGACATGCCAGACTTGCCAGGCAAGTGGAAAGAGTGGGAGGAAGCAGAAGGCTCCACTCCAGCCATTCCCTGTGGTCGGTACTCCATTCCAGCGAGTGGGGATTGACATTGTAGGGCCACTGGACCCCAAGACAGCGATGGGCAATAGGTTCATCCTGGTCCTGGTGGACCATGCCACCCGGTACCCGGAAGCCATTCCTCTGAGGACAGTGACGGCCCCCGTGGTGGGACGTGCACTGATGGGAATTTTCTCCCGAGTGGGATTCCCTCTAGAGGTGGTGTCTGACCGAGGTACCAATTTCATGTCCAAGTACATGAAATCTCTTTGGCAAGAGTGTGGTGTAACCTACAAGTTCACCACACCTTACCACCCCCAAGGAAACGGGTTGGTTGAGAGATTCAACCGAACCCTCAAAGGCATGATAATGGGCCTAGAAGGACCCATGAGGCGCAAGTGGGACGTCCTCTTACCATGCCTTCTCTTCGCTTACCGTGAGGTGCCACAGAAGTCTCTGGGGTTCAGTCCCTTTGAGCTTCTGTATGGTCACCCCGTCAGAGGACCTCTAAGTCTGGTCAAGGAAGGCTGGGAGCAATCTCCCAGGAAACCTCCCCAGAATGTATATAGCTACATGCTGGCCTTCAGGAATCAGACTAGGCGTTTCAGGCAACTTGCTGAGGCAAATCTGGAAGCCAGCCAGGAGGAGATGAAGCGGTGGTACGACCAGAATGCCACTCTGGTAGAGCTTCAGCCTGGGCAGAAAGTATGGGTCTTGGCCCCCGTGGAGCCATGTGCGCTCCAGGATAAGTGGACCGGTCCCTTTGAGGTGGTGGAGCGCAAGAGTCCTGTTACCTACGTGGTGGACCTGAAGACTCCCAGGAACCCCTTACGGGTCCTACATGTCAACCGCCTCAAGCCCCACTTGGAGAGGTCCCAAGTGGGCATGCTCTTGGCAACAGATGCGGGGATGGAAGAGGAGACAGAACCTCTTCCAGACCTCCTGTCCGCCAAGGAGCAAGATGGGTCAGTGGATGGTGTCATCCTCTCTTCCACCCTGACCACTGAGCAACAGAATGATTGTCGCCAGTTGCTGGGACAATTTTCTGATCTGTTTTCCCTGGTCCCTGGTGTCACTGATTGGTGCGTCCATGATGTGGACACTGGGGATAGCCCTCCTGTACGGCACAAGGCCTACAGGGTGACTGACAGGGTGAGGACCTGCATCAAGGAGGAGGTCTCCAAGATGTTTGCACTCGGGGTCATTGAGTCTTCTAGCAGTCCTTGGGCCAGCCCCGTGGTCTTGGTCCCAAAGGCTGCAGCGCCGGGAGCCACACCCGAACTCCGGTTCTGTGTGGACTACAGAGGACTCAATTCAGTCACTAGGACTGACGCACACCCCATCCCCAGAGCTGATGAGCTCATCGATCGGCTAGGGGCTGCCAACTACCTCAGCACGTTTGATCTAACGTCTGGGTATTGGCAGATCGCCTTGACCGAGGGGGCCAAAGAGAGGTCAGCATTTTCCACCCCAGATGGGCACTACCAGTTCCGGGTTATGCCATTTGGGATGAAGAATGCCCCTGCCACCTTCCAGATATTGGTCAACCAGGTGTTGGCTGGGCTGGATTCGTTCAGTGCAGCCTACCTGGATGACATCGCCGTGTTCAGCTCCGCGTGGGAGGAACACTTGCGTCACCTCTGGGAAGTGTTGATGGCGCTGCGGAAGGCAGGCCTCACGATCAAGGCGAGTAAGTGCCAGATCGGGCAGGGTTCCGTGGTGTACTTGGGACACCAAGTTGGGAGTGGCCAGGTGGCACCCCTTCAGCCCAAGATAGAAACCAACCTGAATTGGGAGGCGCCCAAAACCCAGACAGAGGTGAGAGCCTTCCTAGGTCTCACCGGGTACTACAGGAGGTTTGTCAAGGGGTATGGCAACCTGGTTGCCCCCTTGACAGCGCTGACTTCGAAGAAGCAGCCCAGGAAGGTGATCTGGACTGACACCTGTCAGAGAGCTTTTGAGGCCTTGAAGACTGCTATGTGCACGGCGCCCGTGCTCTTGGCTCCCAACTTCTCTAAAGAGTTTATCGTTCAGACAGACGCTTCAGAGCATGGTGTGGGGGCTGTTCTTTCACAGATTAATGAGGAGGGCCTAGATCAACCCGTAGCCTTTCTTAGCAGGAGGTTACTTCCACGGGAACAGAGGTGGAGTGCTATTGAGCGTGAGGCATTTGCTGTGGTCTGGGCGCTGAAGAAGCTAAGACCCTACTTGTTTGGGTCTCACTTCCGGGTTCAGACGGACCACAGGCCCCTCAGATGGTTGATGCATATGAGGGGTGAGAATCCAAAGCTGTTGAGGTGGTCCATTTCCCTACAGGGGATGGATTTCACGGTGGAACATCGCCCTGGTACGGATCACGCCAATGCTGACGGTCTGTCCAGATTTTTCCGCCTTAGTGATGAGGAACTCCCTGGGGTAGGGTAGTTCCCCCCACTTTTCAGCTGGAGGGGACACGTGTTAGACCTGGCACCTTGGCGTGAGTCTCCCTCCCTCTTTTTGTCGCTGTGCCTCATGTGATTTTATGGTGTTGGCCGCTCAGCGCGCTGTGCCACTGCCAGCCAGTGTCGCGGTGCGAGTGCTCCCTTTGTAAATTGTATATGTTGGTTGGATTCCATGATTGGATTGTTTGATTTACTGTCAGACCCCAGTAAAGTGCGCCAGGAGCGCCAGGGCATGTAAAGGCAAACGCCGCTGGTGGGCTTGCAGCACGGGTTGTGCCACCCACGGAAGCGGCCGGTAAAATACGTCTAAGGTCTGCCATCGCAGAACCTGCGTGCAGTCTGGTACTGACGCGCCGACCGACAAGTGCCCACACATGCCGGTCCCCGAAACCTTCCCTTAGCTGCATGTTAGTCACCCCTCTGGTAGGCCCACGGGCAGGGTGCATTGTGAGCCTGAGGTAGGACAAGCCTAGATGCGTGGCATGTCCTGGTAGTGAACGACCGCCATTTTGTTGTTCACTACTGTAAGGCTACCCTGTTCTCATAGGCCAGTATGGGCGGCCTGAATTATTACACCCTATGATCCTAACCGACCCAGGGAACATGGTAGGAGATCGAGTTTAGTATGCCTGAACTCGGAATAATAAGGTACATCTTTTCGCAAGGTTTATTTTAATATTCCGGGTTTGCAAATGTAACTTTTAGAAAGTTGGCCTTTGCTTGCCTAACCATTTCAGCCGCCTCTGCGTGATGTGTATCTGATGTCTGGCTGGTGTGAGTGACAGGGCTTGGGGGAACCCAGATGGGCAGGGCTAGGTAGCCTGGTATGAATAGGACGATCGACAGGTAGATGGGTGGGAGGAGTGCTCCTAGGCTCTGAATAGGACAGTGCTCCGCTAGCTCGATGCCGGCTCCACCCCCTGTGGAGCGTCTGATGACTCTGCCCTGCACTCTGAAAGAAGAAGCCTGCATCACGTAAACAAAGTGCTCAGAAACCGGACTGAACTAGGCAAGGGCCCCCCTGGCCTGGGAGAACAAAAGATTTGTGGTATAAATGGAGGAGCCCTGCTCCTAAGAAACTAGATCCGCTTTTGACCATGAAGAATCTCTGCCTGAGGAGGAGGCACCGGGAAAGCTGTAGGAGGAAGACTGTCCCTATCCTGGGGGATTGGCCTGCAGTGGTGACCTTGCTGCCAAAGGGGAGAAGAGAAACTGTTGCTGAAGACTTTGCTTTATTTTTACTTTCAAGACTTGTGCTTTTCCAAAACGATCTCCAAGGGCTTGGAACTGAGCTTGCCCCCTGAACTGAGCCCCAGGACCATTGGGCTCTACCTGATCTTCACTCGCCTGCTGCTAGACCGTGGTGTCCTTTCCCTCGCCGGAGCTGTGACCCTCGTGCCGCAGTCCCTCCCTGAGCCGTGACCAGGACTGCTTAGCCGCCTCCGCCTTGGGAAGAGCCTCGCTCGATCGGAGCCGCTCCCCCTACGCTGTGCTGGGCTGCCCCTGTCACCTCGCTCGCTGGAGGCTCGCTGGGCACCTTCACCCTCCCGCCGGAATCGGCGTTTGTGAGCATCTCCAAGCCTCGGACGGCCCGGACGTACCTGCGTGCCCGGCTGCCCCGCTTTGTTCACCCGCCACCTGCAACACCCCGCTCTGGTCGTGAGCCTGAAGGTCAGACACCCATCGTGAAGTGTGGGAGCCCCGGACGCCGCCTCGCTCTTCTGTGGAAGAGCCGCTGACATCCCGCACCCACCTTCGCGACAAGAAACAAGGTACTGTACTTACGAACTCGACCGCGAGCTCGCATCGGATCCAGGGTCCGCAACGTTCTGATTTCCCTGTCATCTGCAGTGTGCTTCCCGGTCGCCGCTTCAGCACGGAGTGCGCTGAGGCCTACAGTCACCTTGTGCCCGCCTAAAGAACTTTCCGTACAAAGAGAACTTTACCGTATTCCTAAGAATTGTGGCCCCATCAGTTCATCGTGACTGGGCCTTGTATTTAACTCTGCTGAAACTACATAAAAGCTTATTTTTATATACTACCGGATTGGTGTCCATTTGTGGTGCATGCAAGGGGTTTACTGTATGTGTAATTGCATTTGCTTAACCGTGTACGCCTGAGACTTAGCCTAGACTGCTCGCGCCACGCACCTAGAGGGTGAGCAGGGGTTATTCTTGGGAGTCATCCTTCGCCCTGACAAGAAGTTAAGGGTCCCTGCTTGTTGTGGGTTCACACCTGCGTCAACCAGAGCCCCCTCATTTCTAACAGAGACCTTTAGAATACATTGATTTCCCATACTGGTACTTTCGACCCTGTTTTAATTCACTTTTTGTATCTACAATAATCAGGCCCACACACCCGCACTTCACCAGACGGCTGTTGGATTAAAAGAACTCCGATAAAGTGCCCCTTTTAGGGAGCCCGTTAGGCATTGCACCGCCGGCCCGACGAGGAGCAGCCCAGATGATGAAGCATGACACCTGAAAGGGTGTGTGAGGGCATTAATATCCAACAAAAGGATTACCCACTTTACACATAATGTACATGCAGTCCTTTTAGGCTCTCTTATCGATTCACCTCCACTCCTCTCTTTTCTCTGAGGAACTACTGGTAACATTCTTCTTGAGAGTCTCATTGTTGGGGCACTTTACCAGTCTGGACCTCCCACTCACCTTTTGTGAGCGGAAAACGCCCCTCTGATCCCTCTTATTTGATACCTGTGTGTGTGTTCTGCCTAGCAACAGTAAGGAGCAGGGTGGGGGGATCCCCAGAGACAGGTTGGCTGCCAGGTGGTGGGCCGGGAGAGGACACCAGGATGGGTGGGAGGAGTACACCTTGACTCTTGAATAGACCTGTGCTCTGCCACCACAAAGCCGGCGCCGCCCCCTGTGGGGCGGCTGATGTCTCTGCCCTGCTGCTGAAAGGAAAGAGCAGAGTCACCATAACAAAGTGCTCCAGAACTGGACTGAGCCAGGCCTAGGCCCCCTGGCGCTAAAGAACAAAAGAATCATGGTATAAAAGTAGGAGCCTGGCTCCTAAGAAATCAGAATCCTGTTTTACCACAAAGAACCTCTGCCCGACTGGAAGGAGAAGGAGACGCTGGAGGAGCTGGCCTGCTGCTTGCCTTGCTGAGAAAGGAGAGGAAGAGACTACTGAAAAAGACTTTGCTGCTTTGTGCTTTAAACATTCTCCAAGGGCTTGATCTGAGCTTGCCCCCTGAACTGAACCCCAGGACCAGTGGGTTCTCTGTGCTTTTGCTCGTCCTCCGATTCGAGCCGTGTGGGCATCCCGCTGGAAAAAAGACTGCGCCCCTCATCGCCCCTCCTAGGGCCGTGACACTCAGGAGCTCGCCTGCCGCAACCCCGTGAGAGCCCCGCTCCGTCCGGAACCGCTCTCTGTCCCCGGGCTAAGCCGCCTGCACCCCTGTCACCGCCTGCCACTGGAGCGCGCTGAACGCGCTATCACCCCTCCCGCCGGAAGCCGTCCGACGACTGTGATCTACGCCGGGTCATCCAGCTGCACTGACTGTGCCCTGTGACCCTGCTTCGCTATCCCCGGACATCTCAGGCCGCGCCGCCCCCGCTGTGGAGACCCCCCTGCACCGCCGTGCTGAGGGTCGCTGGCCGCGCCTGCCTACCTGCCCACACCCGTTGATCGAGGACCCAAGACCACTTCTCAAGCTGAGAGTCGCACCGACCTGTGCCGACTCTCCACCTCACGAAAGAAGTTCCAGTATCGGGCTCGGGGCCCGCAACGCCTTATTTCCCCGTTCGCAGGAGCCGATCTCTGTGAGTACTGGAACTACAAGTAACATTTGCGAGAGACTACAAAGTATCCATTTGAAACTACGAACAAAGAACATTTGCCTGCTTTATAACCTGGTGGCCTAGCGAAAACGTTATTGGTCTTGTGATAAGTCTGCTGAGATATATATACTTATTTTTACATAAAGAAGCGTATTTTTATATATATCCAAGTCTGGTGTCCGTTTCTGGGGGGATTGATGTATTTACTGTGTGTGTGATTGTAAGTGCTTAACCAACAACGCCTGAGGAATCGCCTTGGCTGCTCACGCCACGCACCTAGAGGGTGAGCAAGGGTCATTCGCAAGGGGTTATCCTGCACCCTGACGTGGAGCAGAGGGTTCCTGCTTGACACAAGGGCAACCTTGCGCCAACCAGAGATCCCCGACTCTAACATTGTTGGCAGCGGCTGGGATTTCGGATTTGCACTTGTAATTTGCATACAGTGAATTATTAATCACCAGATAGTGAGAGCAGACCAAATAACGCAGCCACAGGTTTTTGTTTGTTGAACTTTGTGGAGACATCTGCCATTACTGCAACCATGCCTAGCTCACTCTCCGCTGGAAGAGCACTCTCTGTGATTTCTGGAATAGATGAGGTGGATTGGGAGAGACTGGAAGGCTACACGATGGAGCAATTGAAAGGCTACAGTGTAAAATTCAGAGTCCCCCATGCTGGATTCAAGAGGAAGACCCAGTACACCAAGGCGTTGAGAGCCTGGAAGGAGTCACGAGACCCACGGAATGCGGGGGACATCGTTCCACCCGACAACCTTGAGGAGCCCAGCAGAGTCCGGTCGCCAGAGGAGCTGGCAGACAGGGCAGCAGACAGGGCGCATGCAATGGAGATGGCAAAGTTAGCAGGACAAATGGAAATGGAAAAGCAGAAGTTGGCCCTGGAGGCACAACAACGCCAAATGGATCATGATATCAGATTGAAGGAGTTGGAGCTGAAGGCGAAAAGTTTGGACACCGCTCCTTCTGGTGGCAGCACTCCACCGGTGCAGGTAGAGTCCAAGGTGTACATCCCCAAAGATGTAGTAAAGGAGTATTTTAGAAAGGATGACATAGGGCAGTGGTTTAGAGCCTACGAGGTGGCCATGTCTTCACACCGGGTCCCTGAGAAAGACTGGGGAGCGGGGTTGTGGGGAAGGTTCCTTGCTGAAGGGCGTGACACACTGTTAGATTTACCCTTAGATCTCCAAACCTCATACCCCCATATGAAGGAAGCTTTAATGACCAGGTATGGGTTAACTCCGGAGCTATATAGACAGCGGTTCAGGGAGACTAAGAAGATCCCTGAGAGTACGTATGTGGAGTATGTGACCTTTTTCTGCAGAGCACTGGATGGTTGGGTGAAGGGTAGCAAAGTGAATGATTATCAAGGGCTGCTTGATTTAATTGCATGGGAGCACTTGTCCAGTCAATGTTTTCCTGAGCTACGCCAGCACCTGATTGATAGCAAGCTGTCCAACCCGAGGAAGCTTGCTGAGGAGGCGGACCGCTGGCTCAGCACCAGGGTCCACAAGGGTCAAGTGGGAGACTCCGCCAAAGGTGGGCAGGGTCCCCAGCAGAAGAGTGGGGGGGACAGGGGTAAACAGAAGGGGTTCCAAAAAGGCCCCCAAAGTAATTCCCAAGGGAACCAGCAGAAGGGTTCTCAGCCTCCCCCACCCCCGCAGCAGAACGGGGCCCCGACAGGTAGACCTGTTCCAAAGGGGCCCTTCAATTGTTATAGGTGTGGTGACCCGGGTCACATTGCCTCTGATCCTAAGTGTCGCCTGTTTGGTAAGACCGCACCCACTGGTGCTCCACCCCGGCAAGTAGCTAGTGTTAACTTTGGGGAGGAGGTAGCAGTCCAGGAGGGTGGGGGTCCCGGGCAGATGACCCTAGTCTCGCTAGGAGACAGTGAGATGGTCCCCGAAACTTACTTGCCCTCTAACACTAAGAAATATGGGCAAGTAGTGACCATCAATGGAAAGAAGGTTGAGGATCTTAGAGATACAGGAGCCAGCGTGACCTCGGTGAGGCAACACCTGGTGTCTCAAGAGCAGATTGTACCCAATGCCTACTGTAGGGTTGTCAATGCTGACAACATAGAGAGTCGTTGTCCAATGGCTCAAGTTCCCTTTGAGTGGGGGGAGGTCTCTGGTACTCTACAAGTCGCTGTGAGAACTGACATGCCTGTAGACTGTCTGCTAGGGAACGACCTGGAGAGCTCCCCTTGGGAAAAGGTGGAGAAGACCACGCATCTGAGGATGGTGGGTCTACCCGACTGGGCGTGCGTGACCACCCGGTCCATGGCAGCCAGTAGGGGTGTTGAGAGGGTCCTGGAGCCTGAGGGAGAGGTCCAGGAACCGGCCTTAGGGAGAAGGCGCAGGAGGCACGGGAAACCGGCCCCCGAAGTTCCCACGGCCCAGGAGGAAGTAGACCCTGAGGGGGATGCTCTGGAGCCTACCGGGGAACAGATTGCCGAACTGGGAGACTTGCCTGAGCTGACCCATTGGCAGCAAGAAGGAGGTCCCTCCAGGGAGGAATTCTGCAGGGAGCAGAAAGAATGCCCTTCTCTCGTGGGTATGCGGCAGCAGGCTGCAGACCAGGCCAATGGTGTTCAGGCCAAAACACACTACGTGTACTGGGAGAGTGACCTCCTGTATTCCGAGCCTAAGGCTGCTGAACCTGGGTCAGCCCGTGTGCTGGTGGTACCCCAGAAGTTCAGAACCTTCCTACTGGGGCTGGCTCATGATGTGCCGTTAGCAGAACATTTGGGGATGGACAAGACCTATGACAGGCTTGTCACCCACTTTTACTGGCCCCAAATGCACAAGAATTCAGATTCCTACTGCAGAACCTGTCAGACTTGCCAGACAAGTGGTAAGAGCGGAGGGAAGCACAAGGCTCCTCTGCAACCTTTCCCTGTGGTCGGTACGCCATTCCAACGAGTGGGTATTGATATTGTGGGGCCTCTGGACCCCAAGACAGCCCTGGGCAACAGGTTCATCCTGGGCTTGGTGGACCATGCCACCCGGTACCCTGAAGCCATCCCTCTGAGGACAGTGACGGCCCCCGTGGTGGGACGGGCACTGATGGGAATTTTCTCCCGAGTGGGATTCCCTCTAGAGGTGGTGAGCGACAGGGGGACCAATTTCATATCCACATATATGAAATCCCTGTGGAAGGAGTGTGGGGTAACTTACAAGTTCACCACTCCTTACCACCCCCAAGGAAATGGGTTGGTTGAGAGATTCAACCGAACCCTCAAAGGCATGATCATGGGCCTGGATGGTCCAATGAGGCGTAAGTGGGACGTCCTCTTGCCATGCCTGCTCTTCGCTTACCGAGAGGTGCCACAGAAGTCTCTAGGATTCAGCCCCTTTGAGCTCCTGTATGGTCACCCGGTAAGAGGACCTCTGAGTTTGGTAAAGGAAGGCTGGGAGCAATCTCCCAGGAAACCTCCCCAGAATGTATACAGTTACATGCTGGCCTTCCGAAACCAGACTTGGCGTTTCAGGCAACTTGCTGAGGCAAATCTGGAAGCCAGCCAGGAGGAGATGAAGCGGTGATACGACCGGAATGCCACTCTGGTAGAGCTTCAACCTGGACAAAAGGTGTGGGTCTTGGCCCCAGTGGAGCCTTGTGCACTTCAGGATAAGTGGACAGGTCCATTTGAGGTTGTGGAGCGCAAAAATCCTATCACCTACTTGGTGGACATGCAGTCTCCCAGGAACCCTTTGAGGGTCCTACATGTTAACCGCCTTAAGCCCCACTTAGAGAGGACCGAAGTGGGCATGCTGCTGGCCACTGATGATGGAATGGAAGAGGAGACCGAGCCTCTTCCTGACCTCTTAGTGGCCTCTGAGAAAGATGGGTCAGTGGATGGAGTTAACCTCTCACCCACCCTGACGCCCGAACAACAGGAGGACTGCCGCCACTTGCTGGGGCAGTTTTCCGACAGATTCTCCCTGGTTCCTGGTGTCACAGATTGGTGCGTCCATGATGTGGACACAGGAGACAGCTTACCTGTGAAGCACAAGGCTTACAGGGTAACTGACAGGGTCAGAGCTTGCATCAAGGAGGAGGTCTCCAAAATGCCTGCGCTAGGGGTGGTTGAGTCCTCCAGCAGTCCTTGGTCCAGCCCCGTGGTCTTGGTCCCCAAGGCTGCTGCGCCGGGAGCCACGCCTGAACTCCGGTTCTGTGTGGACTACAGAGGACTCAATTCAGTGACGAAGACTGACGCGCACCCCATCCCCAGAGCTGATAAGCTCATTGATCGGCTGGGGGCTGCCCGGTTCCTCAGCACGTTTGATTTAACGTCTGGGTACTGGCAGATCGCCTTGACCGATGGGGCCAAAGAGAGGTCAGCATTCTCTACACCAGATGGGCACTTCCAGTTCCGAGTCATGCCATTTGGGATGAAGAATGCCCCTGCCACCTTTCAGAGGTTGGTCAACCAGGTACTGGTTGGGCTGGATGCGTTCAGTGCCACCTACCTGGATGACATCGCAGTGTTCAGTGCCACCTGGCCCGAACACCTGCGCCACCTCTGGGAAGTGTTGATGGCTCTGAGCCGAGCAGGCCTCACGATCAAGGCAAGCAAGTGCCAGATCGGGCAGGGTTCCGTGGTGTACTTGGGACACCAAGTGGGGAGTGGCAAGGTGGCACCCTTGCAACCCAAAATTGAGACCATCCTGGCTTGGGAACCCCCAAAGACGCAGACCGCAGTGAGGGCCTTCCTGGGGCTCACTGGGTACTACAGGAGGTTTGTCAAGGGCTATGGAACGATTGTTGCCCCCTTGACAGAGCTGACTTCCAAGAAGCAGCCCAGGAACGTGATTTGGGCTGACACCTGTCAGAAAGCTTTCGACACCCTGAAGACTGCCATGTGCACGGCGCCCGTGCTCTTGGCCCCTGACTTCTCCAAGGAATTCCTAGTGCAGACAGACGCTTCAGAGCATGGTGTAGGGGCTGTTCTCTCACAGATGACTGAGGAGGGCTGGGACCAACCCGTAGCCTTCATCAGTAGGAGGTTACTTCCACGGGAAAGTAGGTGGAGTGCAATTGAGCGAGAAGCATTTGCTGTGGTCTGGGCGCTGAAGAAGCTAAGACCCTACTTGTTTGGGTCTCACTTCCGGGTTCAGACGGACCACAGGCCCCTCAGATGGTTGATGCAAATGAGGGGTGAGAACCCGAAGCTGTTGAGGTGGTCCATCTCCCTACAGGGTATGGACTTTACGGTGGAACACCGTCCTGGTACAGATCACGCCAACGCTGACGGTCTGTCCAGGTATTTCCGCCTTAGTGACGAGGAACCCCCTGGGCAAGGGTAGTTCTCCCCACATTTCAGCTGGAGGGGACACGTGTTAGACCTGGCACCTTGGCGTGAGTTTCCCTTCCACTTTTTGATGGTGTGCCTCGATTGTTTTGCTGGTGTTGTCCGCTCAGGGCACTGCGCCACGGCTAATCCGTGCCGCAGTGCAAGTGCTCCCTAGGTAAAGTGTACCTGTAATTGATGTTCATGATTGGTTTATTGGATTCACTGTCAGTCCCCAGTAAAGGGCACCAGGGGTGCCAGGGCTTGTGAATGCCAATGCTGCTGGTGGGCTTGCAGCGCTGGTTGCGCCACCCACAGAAAGCGGCCTTGTAAAATGTGTCTAGGGTCCGCCACCGCAGACCCTGTGCGCGGTCCGGGACCGTCGCGCTGACTGCGCAAGTGCCCCCACTTGCCAGTCCCTAAACCTTCCCTTACCTACATATTAGCCACCCCTCTGGTAGGCCCAAGGGCAGGGTGCATTGTAGGCATAAGGTAGGACATGCCCTGGTATGTGTGGCATGTCTTAGTAGTGAACTACAGCCCTTTCCGTTTTTCACTATTGAAGGCTGCCAGCTCTCCATAGGCCAGAATGGGCTGCTGGGATCACGCCAACGCTGTGACCCCAGTGGACTCAGAGCGCATGGTAGAGTGTCAAGTTTAGTATGCCTGAACTCAGAATAATAAAATACTTCTTGTAGTCAAGTTTATTTTAATATCCTGGGTTTGTAAATACTACTTTTAGAAAGTTAGTATTTACTGACCTGACCATCTCAGTCCGCCTCTGCTGTGTGTGTGTGTTCTGCCTAGCAACAGTAAGGAGCAGGGTGGGGGGATCCCCAGAGACAGGTTGGCTGCCAGGTGGTGGGCCGGGAGAGGACACCAGGATGGGTGGGAGGAGTACACCTTGACTCTTGAATAGACCTGTGCTCTGCCACCACAAAGCCGGCGCCGCCCCCTGTGGGGCGGCTGATGTCTCTGCCCTGCTGCTGAAAGGAAAGAGCAGAGTCACCATAACAAAGTGATCCAGAACTGGACTGAGCCAGGCCTAGGCCCCCTGGCGCTAAAGAACAAAAGAATCATGGTATAAAAGTAGGAGCCTGGCTCCTAAGAAATCAGAATCCTGTTTTACCACAAAGAACCTCTGCCCGACTGGAAGGAGAAGGAGACGCTGGAGGAGCTGGCCTGCTGCTTGCCTTGCTGAGAAAGGAGAGGAAGAGACTACTGAAAAGACTTTGCTGCTTTGTGCTTTAAACAATCTCCAAGGGCTTGATCTGAGCTTGCCCCCTGAACTGAACCCCAGGACTAGTGGGTTCTCTGTGCTTTTGCTCGTCCTCCGATTCGAGCCGTGTGGGCATCCCGCTGGAAAAAAGACTGCGCCCCTCATCGCCCCTCCTAGGGCCGTGACACTCAGGAGCTCGCCTGCCGCAACCCCGTGAGAGCCCCGCTCCGTCCGGAGCCGCTCTCTGTCCCCGGGCTAGGCCGCCTGCACCCCTGTCACCGCCTGCCACTGGAGTGCGCTGAACGCGCTATCACCCCTCCCGCCGGAAGCCGTCCGACGACTGTGATCTACGCCGGGTCATCCAGCTGCACTGACTGTGCCCTGTGACCCCGCTTCGCTATCCCCGGACATCTCAGGCCGCGCCGCCCCCGCTGTGGAGACCCCCCTGCACCGCCGTGCTGAGGGTCGCTGGCCGCGCCTGCCTACCTGCCCACACCCGCTGATCGAGGACCCAAGACCACTTCTCAAGCTGAGAGTCGCACCGACCTGTGCCGACTCTCCACCTCACGAAAGAAGTTCCAGTATCGGGCTCGGGGCCCGCAACGCCTTATTTCCCCGTTCGCAGGAGCCGATCTCTGTGAGTACTGGAACTACAAGTAACATTTGCGAGAGACTACAAAGTATCCATTTGAAACTACGAACAAAGAACATTTGCCTGCTTTATAACCTGGTGGCCTAGCGAAAACGTTATTGGTCTTGTGATAAGTCTGCTGAGATATATATACTTATTTTTACATAAAGAAGCGTATTTTTATATATATCCAAGTCTGGTGTCCGTTTCTGGGGGGATTGATGTATTTACTGTGTGTGTGATTGTAAGTGCTTAACCAACAACGCCTGAGGAATCGCCTTGGCTGCTCACGCCACGCACCTAGAGGGTGAGCAAGGGTCATTCGCAAGGGGTTATCCTGCGCCCTGACGTGGAGGAGAGGGTTCCTGCTTGACACAAGGGCAACCTTGCGCCAACCAGAGATCCCCGACTCTAACAAGCACAGTCAACAACGTCAACCCAGTCTTGAGTTTGTGCTTTTTGGGTATCTCTGAACTTTAATCTGTATTGCTCAGTGGTTAGGCCAAACCCATCTATCAGTGCACTTTTCACGACCTGGTAATCATCAGCATCCTCTTCTCTTACAGTGAGGAGCTTATCTCTACCTTTGTCTGCAAAGGAGAGCCATAAGATTGCTGCCCACTGACCTTGATTGACCTTCTGTACTTTACAGGCCCTCTCCAAGGCAGTTATCCAGTTGTGGATGTCATCCCTACTCTGGTAGGGAGGGACAATCTTACTTAGGTTTCTATGGTCGTAAGACCTCTCCCCATCTCTAGGGAAATTGCTGCCACCAAGGGACTCTAGTACCTCCTTTTTACTAGCTCTGTAGAGCTCCAGGGCTTCTCTATCTAGGGCCATATGCTGCTTTCTGAGGTTGAACGTATCTTGCTCATATTTCAGCAGTCTCTCTCTCCTCTCCTGGGAGGTTTCCCTCCCTCTATGAGAAGAAACAGAGGTCCCTACAGATGAGGTAGACTGGACAGATCTCCTTGAGAGAGATCTATCCCTTCTAACCCTAGTTTCAACTATTCCTGGAAGAACAAAGAGGGGAGCATTGTTGTCATCCTCCTCATCCTCATCCAGGGCGAGCTGGGTTCACCAGATCCTGATCATTGTCATCAGTCTGGTCAGCATTAGAGGTGGGGTCAGGGGAGTTTCCACCCCTAGGCCTACCCTCAGCTGCTGCCCACCCACTCTGCCTACCCCTTCAGACCCACTAGGTCCTGGGAGATCATCCAGCTTGAGTATCTTTGTGAGATGCTGGGTGGTTGGGCTTTTGCGTGGCTTCAGCTTCCTAATGGAACATAAGGCCCTAAGCTGTGCAAAGGAGAGATCTTCATATCTATAGGGGAGAAGCTCACTGGCTTCTGGCAGGGACCCACTGGTTCCTGGCTGATTAGACATTACTAATGTGTTGTGGTGTATTGCACTACCTACACTATTGTGGCCTACTAAACTCTCTTGAGTTGTAGAAAGGTTGTGTTATCCCTTAACACACAACTCTAAGTTCAGTAGAACTTACTGTATACTAAACTTTTTATTATATGTACCTAAGGTACCTTTAGTGGTTTTCAGTTGATCAATTCAATTGAGATTATCTGGTAAAACAATAGCAAGCTGGAATCCCACACGCCGCACATTAATGTGAGAAGTTGGCCTGGTATATGCTATCCACTAATTATAGTGGGCACCTTGTACCAGTCCAAACAACCCCTTATGGTGAATTGGTCAAAGACAATCTTTATTGAAAGCTATCCCAGTGGTAGCTATGGAGCGCAGCCTTCAGGCTAAGTCTTGAAGGAATATAAAGCAGCTTGTTTTACCAGTCTATAATCTCTTGAATGACCAAATGAAAGGGCAACCACACCAGGTATATATTTAGAATATATGTATTTAAGATAAAACACACCCCTCTAGTCTGTTTATGAGACTGGAGTTCGAATTCCTTAATTTACAAGTTATCAATCAACAGTAATAGCACAAATACACGTTTGGGCCCTGGGGCGTACCAAACCATGTACCAATAAAGTGGTATAAGAAACACAACTGAACTAAACACAAGGTCTAAAGCCTGTAGAATCACTGGGACCCCAAGGAACCACCCAAGGTAGTGACACAGGGGACCCACGGGGGCCGTGTGTGAACACAGCCGCGGGTTCCCATTAGCTTCTATGGGAAATGTCTCAGTTGGAAATTTAAAGTTTAGGGACAATTAGAAATGAGTCGGGACCAAACCCTTTTGGAATTAGGAAGTTCTAGGGCTAGCGCCCACGGGAGCACCGGAGTACTCGTGTTACCTCACCCAGGGAAGCCGGGTGCATAGGTATCTTTTGATGTCGGGTCGTGTCGTCGATTTCAATGGAAGCTGGCGAAGAAGTGCTGCTGCCGTAAAGAGGAGAAGTGTCTGAAGCGATCCAACCCTGGATCTAGGATGGAAGGAACCTGAAAGCAGAGGGGACAGAGTCTGGGTCACTTACCAGTGACCAAGGGCACGATAGACCAATGCCCACCGATGTTGGGTGCTTCAAGTGAGTTGATGGGTATCTTGATTCTTCAGCAAAGAGGTCCAGGAGGCGCAGATGATGCCCAGGAGCTGGATTTGAGCTGTCCTACAAAGTTTGACGAGTGCTGCAGTGTCGGTGACCAGATTGGACCCAACAAGCCTAGGTAACGGCAAGTCACTGGGAATCAGAGAAAGGACGGCGGTGCAGACCAGCAAGGTCTGGGTGACTCACCCAGCGAGGGTAAGTCGGGGTACATCTGGAGCAACCAGGAAAGCCCAATCAGAAGAGGAGTTGCCTTCGTGGGGACCTACTAGCCAACGGGCTAGCGATCGCGAAGGAGCCTCAAGCGGTCGCACTGCAAACTGGCCCACGGGTCACTCGTGGAGTGGAGGCCAGAAATCTTTGGTGCTGGAGATGCACAAGGCTGGGGCTTCTCGGATCCCAAAGCACAACTTTGAGGAAGACCAGGAAGATGATAATGCTGCAAAAGTTCATGGTGCCCAGGGGCCACAGTTCCACGTCACCCACGATAGGCACGGGCCTCAGCTTTGCTGTGGACTCAGGGTAGCCTCGGGGAACTCTGGAAATCTACCTCTGGTGATGCAAAGACTTCGGCGTCCGGCGGGAGTTTCAGCGATGCAGACCAGTCAGTTGCTTCTTTGGTGCCTGCCAAGCAGGGTAGTCACTCCTTGACCCCAAGGGTTTTTTTTTCAGTCTTCTAGTTAAAGTAGAATGTCGGAGGTCCAGGATATATATTGCAGAGTTTCGTCCATGGTGATCTAAAGTCGCAAGGACTGGGTTTCAATACTTATACAAAGTTTGGGGGTTGGACATACTCTAGGGACCCACCTATGGGAGGGTTTGGAAAGAGGGGTGGTTACACCCATTTCCTTTGTCCAGTTTCGCACCAGAGCAGGGGCAGGTAGCCCCTGCAACCGGTTTGAACTAGACTATGCACAGGGACACCAAGTGTGCTCCCAGTGCAGGACTTCAAAGCACCAGAGAGTGCTCCCGCCCAGACCCAACACACATCTGCCTGTCTGGGGAAGTGGTTACACCTCCCTGGGACAGGAAACCTATTGTCCAGGCCTTCCCTGCCGGAGTTTCGGTCAGCAGCAGGAGGCCAGACCCGTGTCTGTGGCAGAGGCATCCATTTTGTGATGCCAGAGCTGTAGAAAGGCCTACCGGGTTAGACCAGTGTGAACATGTCTCTCCCTCTAGAAGGGTGGAATGCTACCTCCGCCGCCAGAACTGGCGGGGGGGGGTAGTATTCCAAAGCGTTTGACACCAAACACGACATGTTTTAGTGCAGCCATCCCAAAGTTAGCATTTACTGCGAGTTTATAATGCCCTTAAGAGTATATGGTCAGGCTGCACCACAAACAGTAACTCCGAACGCTGCAGACGGGCTCTGCTCATGCAGGGGCACCCTCTCACATAAAAACCAAGCAAACTGCCTTCAGGATTGTTAAGGCCTGCCATAGGATTGACTTATAGGTTTTATATGTGTGTGCAATGATAGTGATATAGGTAGCCTATACCACTGTAAGGGCTGCAAGCACCACCTTACCCAGGCTCCCGTAGTAGACCTGTGGTGCCATTTTGGAGTGCTTCCCAGGGGTGGCATAATACATGCTTGTTAGAAATGAGGGGGATCTGGTTGACGCAGGTGTGTACCCACAACAAGCAGGGACCCTTTACTTCTTGTCAGGGCGAAGGATGACTCCCCAGAATAACCCCTGCTCACCCTCTAGGTGCGTGGCGCGAGCAGTCTAGGCTAAGTCTCAGGCGTACACGGTTAAGCAAATGCAATTACACATACAGTAAACCCCTTGCATGCACCACAAATGGACACCAATCAGGTAGTATATAAAAATAAGCTTTTATGTAGTTTCAGCAAAGTTAAATACAAGGCCCAGTAACGTTGAACTGATGGGGCCACAATTCTTAGGAATACGGTAAAGTTCTCTTGGTACGGAAAGTTCTTTAGGCGGTCACAAGGTGACTGTAGGCCTGAGCACACTCCAGGCTGAGGCGGCGACTGGGAAGCCCACGGCAGATGACAGGGAAATCAGAACGTTGCGGACCCTGGATCCGATGCGAGCTCGCGGTCGAGTTCGTAAGTACAGTACCTTGTTTCTTGTCGCGAAGGTGGGTGCGGGATGTCAGCGGCTCTTCCACAGAAGGGCGAGGCGGCGTCCGGGGCTCCCACACTTCACGATGGGTGTCTGATCTTCAGGCTCACGACCAGAGCGGGGTGTTGCAGGTGGCGGGTGAACAAAGCGGGGCAGCCGGGCACGCAGATGCGTCCGGGCCGTCCGAGGCTTGGAGATGCTCACAAACGCCGATTCCGGCGGAAGGGTGAAGGTGCACAGCGAGCCTCCAGCGAGCGAGGTGACAGGGGCAGCCCAGCACAGCGTAGGGGGAGCGGCTCCGATCGAGCGAGGCTCTTCCCAAGGCGGGGGCGGCTAAGCAGTCCTGGTCACGGCTCAGGGAGGGACTGCGGCACGAGGGTCACAGCTCCGGCGAGGGAAAGGACACCACGGTCTAGCAGCAGGCGAGTGAAGATCAGGTAGAGCCCAATGGTCCTGGGGCTCAGTTCAGGGGGCAAGCTCAGTTCCAAGCCCTTGGAGATCGTTTTGGAAAAGCACAAGTCTTGAAAGTAAAACTAAAGCAAAGTCTTCAGCAACAGTTTCTCTTCTCCCCTTTGGCAGCGAGGTCACCACTGCAGGCCAATCCCCCAGGATAGGGACAGTCTTCCTCCTACAGCTTTCCTGGTGCCTCCTCCTCAGGCAGAGATTCTTCTTGGTCAAAAGCGGATCTAGTTTCTTAGGAGCAGGGCTCCTCCATTTATACCACAAATCTTTTGTTCTCCCAGGCCAGGGGGGCCCTTGCCTAGTTCAGTCCGGTTTCTGAGCACTTTGTTTACGTGATGCAGGCTTCTTCTTTCAGAGTGCAGGGCAGAGTCATCAGACGCTCCACAGGGGGTGGAGCCGGCATCGAGGTAGCGGAGCACTGTCCTATTCAGAGCCTAGGAGCACTCCTCCCACCCATCTACCTGTCGATCGTCCTATTCATACCAGGCTACCTAGCCCTGCCCATCTGGGTTCCCCCAGCCCTGTCACTCACACCAGCCAGACATCAGATACACATCACGCAGAGGCGGCTGAAATGGTTAGGCAAGCAAAGGCCAACTTTCTAAAAGTGACATTTGCAAACCCGGAATATTAAAATAAACCTTGCGAAAAGATGTACCTTATCATTCCGAGTTCAGGCATACTAAACTCGATCTCCTACCATGTTCCCTGGGTCGGTTAGGATCATAGGGTGTAATAATCCAGGCCGCCCATACTGGCCTATGAGAACAGGGTAGCCTTACAGTAGTGAACAACAAAATGGCGGTCATTCACTACCAGGACATGCCACGCATCTAGGCTTGTCCTACCTCAGGCTTACAATGCACCCTGCCCGTGGGCCTACCAGAGGGGTGACTAACATGCAGCTAAGGGAAGGTTTCGGGGACCGGCAAGTGTGGGCACTTGTCGGTCGGCGCGTCAGTACCAGACTGCACGCAGGTTCTGCGATGGCAGACCTTAGACGTATTTTACCGGCCGCTTCCGTGGGTGGCACAACCCGTGCTGCAAGCCCACCAGCGGCGTTTGCATTTACATGCCCTGGCGCTCCTGGCGCACTTTACTGGGGTCTGATAGTAAATCAAACAATCCAATCATGGGATCCAACCAACATATACAATTTACAAAGGGAGCACTCGCACCGCGACACTGGTTGGCAGTGGCACAGCGCGCTGAGCGGCCAACACCATAAAATCACATGAGGCACAGCGACAAAAAGAGGGAGGGAGACTCACGCCAAGGTGCCAGGTCTAACAATGCTTCAGCCCCTGGTAGGCCTCTGAGGTACCTATGCCCTAGGTACATAGTATACCATATACTAGGGGCTTATAACCCACTCCAGAATCCAATTAGAAATGTACCTAATGTACATGGAAACCATTTTAGAGAGGAAGCAGCTAGGCTGGGGTCCTGATTAACAGGGCCACATCCAGACTAAGGTCGAAAAACAGTGAACCACCAGCAAAAAGTGGGGGTACCCATGTGAAGCAGATCCTACTCTACTACACCTGCTCCTCTAGGTGCACACAAGCCTGCTCCTCCAGGTAACCCACATGCCTGCTCCTCCGGGTAACCCAAATCCCTGCTCCTCCAGGTAATACACACAACTATTCCTGCAGTGCACACAAGCCTGCTCCTCCGAGCACACAAAAATCTGCTCCTCCAGGCACACACAAGCCTACTCCTCCAGGTAACCAACATGCCTGCTCCTCCAGGTACACACAAGCCTGCTCCTCCAGGTGCACACAAGCCTGCTCCACCGGGAACACCCAAGCCTGCTCCTCCAGGTAACCCACACGTCTACTCCTCCAGGTACACACAAGCCTGCTCCTCCAGGCACATGCAATCCTGCTCCTCCGGGTAACCCACACGCCTACTCCTCCAGGTACACACAGGGCTTCTCCTCCAGGTACACACAAACCTCCTCCTCCAGGCACACACAAGCCTGCTCCTCCAGTTACACACAAGCCTGCTACTCCAGTCACACACAAGCCTGCTCCTCCAGTTACACACAAGCCTGTTCCTCCAGGCACACACAAGCCTGCTCCTCCAGGTGCACACAAGCCTAATCCTCCAGGTGCACACAAGCCTGCTCCTCCAGGTACACACAAACCTGCTCCTCCAGTCAACCCACATGCCTGCCCCTCCAGGTGCACACAGGCCTTCTCTTCCAGGTCACCCACATTCATGCTCCTCCAGGTACCCACACACCTGCTCCTCCAGGTAACACACATGCCTGCTCCTCTAGGTGCACGCAAGTCTGCTCCTACAGGTACACACAAGCCTGCTCCTCCAGGTAACCCACACGCCTGCTCCTCCAGGTAACCGACACGCCTGCTCCTCCAGGTAACCCAAATGCCTGCTCCTCCAGGTAACACACATGCCTGCTCCTGCAGTACACACAAGCCTGCTCCTCTGGGCACACACAAGCCTGCTCCTCCAGGCAACCAACATGCCTGCTCCTCCAGGTACACACATGTCTGCTCCTCCAGGTGCACAAAAACCTGCTCCTCTAGGTGCACACAAGCCTGCTCTGCCAGGAACATCCAAGCCTGCTCCTCCAGTTAACCCACAGGCCTACCCCTCCAGGTACACACAAGCCTGCTCCTCCAGGCACACACAATCCTGCTCCTCCGGGTAACCTACACGCCTACTCCTCCAGGTACACACAAGCCTGCTCCTCCAGGTAACCCACATGCCTACTCCTCCAGGTACACACAGGGCTTCTCCTCCAGGTGCACACGTGCCTGCTGCTCCAGGCACACACAAGGCTGCTCCTCCAGGTACACACAATCCTGCTTCTCCAGTCACACACAAACCTGCTCCTCCAGGCAACACACGTGCATGCTCCTCCAGGTGCACACAAGCCTGCTCCTCCAGATACGCACAAACCTGCTCCTCCAGATACACACAAACCTGCTCCTCCAGGTACACACAAGCCTGCTCCTCCAGGTGCACACAAGTCTGCTCCTCCAGGTAACACATGCATTCTCCTCCAGGCACACACAAGCCTGCTCCTCCAGGCACACACAAGGCTGCTCCTCCAGGTACACACAAGTATGCTCCTATAGGTAACACACAAGCATGCTCCTCCAGGCACACACAGGCCTACTCCTCCAGGCACAGACAAGCCTGCTCCTCCGGGTACACACAAACCTCCTCCTCCTCCGGGTACACACAAGCCTGCTCCTCCGGGTGCACACAAGCCTGCTCCAGCGGGTACATACAAGTCTGCTCTTCCAGGTAACCCACTCGCCTGCTCCTGCAGGTAACACACACCCCTGCTCCTCCAGGTAACACACATGCCTGCTCCTCCAGGTAACCCACATGCCTGCTCCTTCAGGTACACACAAGCCTGCTCCTCCAGGTAACCCACACACCTGCTCCTCCAGGTAACCCACACGACTGCTCCTCCAGGTAACAAACACGCCTGCTCTTCCAGATTCACATAGGCCTGCTCCGCCAGGTAACACACGCCTGCCCCTCCAGGTGCACACAAGCCTGCTTCTCCAGGCACACACAAGCCTGCTCTTTCAGACACACAAGCCTGCTCCTCCGGGCACACACAAGCCTGGTCCTGCAGGTACACACAAACATGCTCCGTTAGGTACTCACAAGGCTGCTCTTCCAGGTACACACAAGCCTTCTCCTCCAGGTAACCCACATGCCTGCTCCTCCAGGTGCACACAGGCCTGCTCTTCCAGGTCACCCACACGCCTCCTCCTCCAGGTACCCACACAAGCCTGCTCCTCCAGGTGCACACAAGCCTGATCCTCCGGGTGCACACAAGCCTACTCTTCCGGGTGCACACAAGCCTGCTCCTCCGGGTACACCCAAGCCTGCTCCTCCAGGTACGCACATGCCTGCTCCTCCAGTTGCACACACGCATGCTCCTCCAGGTACCCACACACCTGCTCCTCCAGGTAACACACATGCCTACTCCTCTAGGTGCACACAAGCCTGCTCCTTCAGGTACTCACAAGGCTGCTCTTCCAGGTACACAAAAGCCTTCTCCTCCAGGTAACCCACATGCCTGCTCCTCCAGGTGCACACATGCCTGCTCTTCCAGGTCACCCACATGCCTGCTCCTCTAGGTACCCACACAAGGCTGCTCCTCCAGGTGCACACAAGCCTGCTCTTCCGGGTGCACACAAGCCTGCTCTTCCGGGTGCACGCAAGCCTGCTCCTCCGGGTACACCCAAGCCTGCTCCTCCAGGTACGCAAAAGCCTGCTCCTCCAGGTACACACATGCCTGCTCCTCCAGGTAACCCACATGCCTGCTCCTCCAGGTGCACACTGGCCTGCTCTTCCAGGTCACCCACACGCCTGCTCCTCCAGGTACTCACACACCTGCTCCTCCAGGTACCCACACACCTGCTCCTCTAGGTGCACACAAGCCTGTTCCTCTAGGAGCACACAAGCCTGCTCCTCCAGGTACACACAAGCCTGCTCCTCCAGGTAACCCACACGCCTGCATCTCCAGGTAACCCAAATGCCTGCTCCTCCAGGTAACACACACGCCTGTTCCTGCAGTACACACAAGCCTGCTCCTCCGGGCACACACAAGCCTGCTCCTCCAGGCACACATAAGCCTACTCCTCCAGGTAACCAACATGCCTGCTCCTCCAGGTGCGCACAAGCCTGCTCCTCTAGGTGCACACAAGCCTGCTCCACCGGGAACACCCATTCCTGCTCCTCCAAGTAACCCACACGCCTACCCCTCCCGGTACACACAAGCCTGTTCCTCCAGGCACAAGCAAACCTGCTCCTCCGGGTAACCTACATGCCTACTCCTCCAGGTACACACAAGCCTGCTCCTCCAGGTAACACACACGCCTAATCCTCCAGGTACACACAAGCCTGCTCCTCCAGGTAACCCACACGCCTAATCCTCCAGGTACACACAGGGCTTCTCCTCCAGGTGCACACAAGCCTGCTCCTCCAGGCACACACAAGGCTGCTCCTCCAGGTACACACAATCCTGCTCCTCCTGGAACACACAAGCCTACTCCTTCAGGTACACACACGCCGGCTCCTGCAGTCACACACAAGCCTGCTCCTCCAGGCAACACACATGCATGCTCCTCCAGATGCACACAAGCCTGCTCCTCCAGATACACACAAGCCTGCTCCTCCAGGCACACACAAGCCTGCTCCTCCAGGTGCACACAAGCCTGCTCCTCCAGGTAACACACGCCTGCTCCTCCAGACACACACAAGCCTGCTCGTCCAGGCACACACAAGGCTGCTCCTCCAGGTACACAGAAGCATGCTCCTCCGGGTACACACAAACTCTTCCTCCCCCGGGTACACACAAGCCTGCTCCTCCGGGTACACACAAGCCTGCTCCATCGGGTACACACAAGCCTGCTCCTCCAGGTAACCCACATGCCTGCTCCTGCAGGTACCTACACACCTGCTCCTCCAGGTAACCCGCACGCCTGCTCCTCCATGGAACACACATGCCTGCTCCTCCAAGTGCACATAAGCCTGCTCCTCCGGGTACACACAAGCCTGCTCCTCCAGGCACACTCAATCCTGCTCCTCCAGGTAACCCACACACCTGCTCCTGCAGGTTACACACATGCCTGCTCCTCCAGGTAACCCACACACCTGCTCCTCCAGGTTACACACAAGCCTGCTCCTCCAGGTAACCCACACACCTGCTCCTCCAGGTAACCCACACGACTGCTCCTCCAGGTAACAAACATGCCTGCTCCTCCAGATTCACATATGCCTGCTCCTCCAGGTAACACACACCTGCTCCTCCAGATACACACAAGCCTGCTCCTCCAGGTGCACACAAGCCTGCTCCTCCAGGTAACACACGCCTGCTCCTCCAGACACACACAAGCCTGCTCCTCCAGGCACACACAAGGCTGCTCCTCCAGGTACACACAAGCATGCTCCTCCAGGTAACACACAAGCATGCTCCTCCAGGCACACACAAGCCTACTCCTCCAGGCACACACAAGCCTGCTCCTCCGGGAACACACAAACCTCCTCCTCCCCAGGGTACACACAAGCCTGCTCCTCCGGGTACACACAAGGCTGCTCCAGCGGGTACACACAAGCCTGCTCCTCCAGGTAACCCACACGCCTGCTCCTCCATGGAACACACATGCCTGCTCCTCCAAGTGCACATAAGCCTGCTCCTCCGGGTACACACAAGCCTGCTCCTCCAGGCACACTCAATCCTGCTCCTCCAGGTAACCCACACACCTGCTCCTCCAAGTTACACACATGCCTGCTCCTCCAGGTAACCCACACACTTGCTCCTCCAGGTTACACACAAGCCTGCTCCTCCAGGTAACCCACACACCTGCTCCTCCAGGTAACCCACACAACTGCTCCTCCAGGTAGCAAACATGCCTGCTCCTCCAGATTCACATATGCCTGCTCCTCCAGGTAACACACACCTGCCCCTCCAGGTGCACACAAGCCTGCTCCTCTAGGCACACACAAGCCTGCTCTTTCAGACGCACAAGCCTGCTCCTCCGGGCATACACAAGCGTGGTCCAGCAGGTACACACAAGCCTGCTCCTTCAGGTACTCACAAGCCTGCGCCTCCAGGTAACCCACAATACTGCTCCTCCAGGTACCTGTAGGAGAGTAGGAACTGCTACTTATAGTTACCCCCGCTTTTTGCTGATGATTCACTGTTTTTTTTACTTTAGTCTGGCTAGGGCCCCAGCCTTGCTGCTTCCTCTCTAAATTGATTACCAGTACTTTAGTTACACTTCATATTGGATTCTGGGGTACCCTTATAAGTCCCGAGTATATGGTATATTATGTACCCAGGGAATAGGTTTCATGTGAGAGGGTGCCCATGCATGAGCAGAGCCACTCTGCAGCTTTCGGAACCTTTATTCCAGGGTTGTTTGTGATGCAGCCAAACCATATACTCTTAAGTGCATTATAACCTCGCGGTAAATGCTAACTTTGGAATGGCTGCATGGAAACATGTCGTGTTTGGTGTCATACACCTTGGAATCATACCTCCACACCAGTAACTGGTGTGGGAGGCATGATTCCACCCTTCTAGAGGGAGAAACATGGCACCACCGGTATACCCGGTACCAGCTTAACAGAAACCTTGCATCACAAAATGGATGCTGCCAGCCACAGACACGAGTCTGCCCTCCTGCTGCTGAACGAAACTCCGGCAAGGGAAGACTGGACAATAGGTTTCCTGTCACAGGGAGGTATGACCCCCTCCCAGACAGGCTTTAGTGTATTGGGGTTGGGTGGGTGCACTCCAAGTGTGCTTTCATGTTTGCACTGGGGGCACATTTGGTGTCCCTGTGCATAGTCCAGCTCAAACCGATTGCAGGGGCACTCAGTCCCTGCTCTGGCATGAAACTTGACAAAGGACATGGGTGTAGCCACCCCTCTGTCCTGACTCTCCCATAGGTGGGTCCCCAGAGTTTCTCCCACCCCTTCCTTGGGAATAAAGTAGGAACCCCTGGCTACAAGACTTTAGATTTACCTGGATGAAACTCCGATACATAATCCCGGAACTTCAATGATCTACAAGGCGCTGGATCACTGAAGAATCTCCCTTGGAGTAAAGGAGTTACTCTCCTGCAAGGCAGGAACCTAAGACGCATCTGACCGGTTTGCATCTCCGAAGCTCCCGCCAGACTCTGAAGACTTTGCAACACAGGAGGTGGGTTCCCAGACTTCACAGAGGCAGACCCGTGCTCTCAGCAACTCTGAGACCAGTTGCCCTCGTGGGGACCGTAGAACCGGAACCCCTGGACACCGTGCACATTTGCAGCAGCATATGCTTTTTGGCAATCCCTGAGGCTGTGCTTTGGGCTACCTGTAGTCCAAGCCCCGAGCAGTGTCTCAAAAGAAGATCACTGGCCTACATTCACCGAGTGTCCCGTGGGCTGGCATTGTGGGATTCCTCTCAAGGTCCTTTTGCGGTCCCTGGTCCGTCGACTGGTGGGTCCCTGTGAAGGCAACTCTAACTTTGATAGGGCTTACCTGGTTGTTACAGATGTACCCTGACTCTACATTGCTTGGGGAGTCCCCTCGACCTTGCTGGTCCTCACCAAAGCATCTTTTCTCTGACCGCGTGGGTTGCAGTTGCCAAGGCTTGTTGGTGTTCAGTCCGGACACTGACCCCCCGAGACTCGACATCCATTGTGGGACAGCTCTCTCCAGACTTTGGGCATCCTCAACATCTCCTGGTCCCCGTGGCTGCAGAGTCAAGCTTCACCTCTTCGCATCTGAAGCACCCGACATCGGTCGGCATTTGTCTATCGTGCCCCTGGTCACTGGCAAGTGACCCAGACTCTGTCCCCTCTGCTTTCAGGTTCTTCACATCTTCAATCCAAGCTTGGATCACACCGGGCACTTTTCTTCTTCACTGCAGCAGCACTTTGCAGCAACTCGCCATTGGAAACGACGAAGATTCCCAACACCATTGTTGGACAGGCCACACGAAGGGCTTGCTCCCTCCCCGCACGACAGGGCCCGAACTCCGGCCCGCTAGGCATAACCCACGAAAAGCACCTGCACCCCGTCTCCCGACGGATCTTCTGCCCTCGGACCTCTACTCATCACGGGCCCCAGCCCCACCGGCTTCCCCGGCCGGGTCAAGCCGCCACCTTGGGCCCTGCACCACGAGGCCGCGTGGCCTCGGCCCGACCCTAACCCCGGGCCTGGCCGGCCCCGACATCCCGGCACCACCATCCACCCAGGAGGTGAGCGGACCACTTTGCAGGTCAATGGGAGAACGAAGCGTCAAGAGCTCTTCCCCCGCCAGGTGCCGATCGCCTCCAGCTCCCCCAAGCGCTGGCTCCACCCCCTGCTGGGTGTCTGGACACCTTCATCCCGGGCCCTCCGACCTCCAAGTGCGAGGGTCCGGACATCAAAGGGCGCCTGCCCTATAACTGGGGCAACTCCGGAGCAGGAAGGCAGTTGTATCCTGGAGTCGAGAGACACCGAGAGAACTCAGCCTTGACAGACTACTGGCGCTGCCGTAGCCCTATCCTGCGAACTATCGTCCTGCCTGCTGGCGCTGCCGCGGCCTTCTGCAACATCTATCCTCGTCGGGACCTGCTGGCGCTGCCGCGGCCCGTTGTAACGACCATCCTCACCGGGACCTGCTGGCGCTGCCGCGGACCGTACATCGACCATCTTTCCGGGACCTGCTGGCGCTGCCGCGGACCGTGTACCGACCATCTCGACCGGGACCTGCTGGCGCTGCCGCGGCCTGTACCAGCTAAACCACCAAGCTCGAGGATTGTGAGCTAATCATCACCTCATCCGAACTACCTGACTGGTAAACAGACTGTCCCGCTACCCCCTTCCCTACTTTGAGAGACTTGAATCGAGGGGACCCCTGAGTCCAGACCTCCTTGTACCATTCAACCGTACCCTAAGAAGTGCTTATAAAGAACGCTGAATCTTATCCTTGTGTGGTATCTGTCTGTGGGGGGGGAAGTTACTTGTCTGTACGATCGCTGGAGACGGCTCTCCCCGGAGACCTCTCCCCCTGACCTCGGCCGACCCTCCCGGTCCGTCTAACCTTTCTAACATTGGTGGCCAGCGGCGCGATCCGAATCAACGCGTAATCGTACAGAGAGTAGCTCACCCCACGACAAAACCACGATGTCAGCCAAAGATAGCGGTTCCACTGAGAAATACCAAATGGATAAGTTAGAAGAATACAGCCACCGCGAACTGAAGCAATTCTGCATAGAACTTGGCATTGCTACCACCGGCCTGAGTACCAAAGAGGATCTAAAGCACGCCCTTGAGTCGTGGACGGAAACTGGGATCGCCGGACCCTCCGACCAAAACAGTGTCGCACCAGAGGGGAACGCCACGGCTCCCGAGGAGCGGGGAACGGGCCTCTCGCAGGAGGAGATCCGAGAGAGAGAAAGAACCAGATTGCACGAGTTGGAAATGGCACGACTCAAGATGGATGGGGAACTCAAGTTAGCCGAACAGAAACTCAACCTAGAGCACATGCGGCTCCGAGAAGAACGAGAAGAAAAGCAGAGACAGAGAGAGCTGGAGGAAAAGAGAATAACACTCGAACACGAGCGCCAACTGGCGGAAATAGAACTTCGGAAACAGAGTAAAGAACTGGGGGTGCCTGAGCGACCGCACACCCCGGGGCCAACCGAGAAAAAAGTCCACATCCCCAAGGATGTTGTCCGCGAGTATGTCCGAGAAGACGACATACAACAGTGGTTTAAAGCCTACGAGATCGCCATGACCTCCCACCGGATCGACCGGAGCGATTGGGGAGCCGGACTATGGGGGAGGTTCGTCAACGAGGGTCGCGATGCCCTGCTGCAGCTCCCAGATCACCAAATGTCGTCCTACGACCACATGAAGGCTGCCCTCCTCACCCGCTATGGCCTCACACCCGAGATGTACCGCCAGAGGTTCAGAGATTGCACCCGGATCCCAGGTACAACTTGGGTAGAATACGTGAACTATTTCAGCCGTGCCTTCGAGGGTTGGATCAAGGGGAGCCATGTCACCACCTACGAACAACTCTTTAACCTTATGGTATGGGAGCACCTGTCGAACAACTGTTTCGTCGAGCTCAGGCAGCACCTCCTCGACAGTAAGCTGACTGACCCCCGGCAGCTCGCCGCCGAAGCTGACCGATGGGAAAGCACCCGAGTGGGCCGGAAAGGGCCACACGAGCAGAACAGAAGCAACCAAGGCCAGCACCGTCCTCGGGGAGGAGGAGGGGGCCAGGGGCGAGGAAGAGACGCCTTGCCAGCAACACCCGTGGCCAGCACCCCGCCTCCGGCCGGCCGGGGCAACCCCCCGTTGCGTCCTGGGTTCCGAGCCAACGTCACGTGCCACCGATGCCAGCGAGTCGGCCACTACGCCAATGACCCGAGCTGTCCGCAAAACCAAACACCCAAGCCCCGCCAGGTAGCTGCCGCCGCCCTGGGGGAAGAGCGATTATCGGAGGAACCAGAAGAGTATGAGCCGGCCCAGCAAGAGTGGGAACCGGCCGCCATGGTCCTGGCGTGCTTAGGGGGAAGAGACATGGTCCCGCGGGCTCCCCTACCCGCTAACACCAGGAAATACGGTCAGTGGGTGACCATTAATGGACAGCGAGCCGAGGCCTTGCGTGACACAGGCGCCAGTGTGACGGCCGTCCGCTGTCACCTGGTGAAGCCCGAACAGATCCTGCCGAACATTCTCTGCCCCGTCCGCTCGGCAGACAACTCTGAGAGTATGTGTCAAATGGCCTGCGTCCCATTCGAATGGGGAGGGGTCTCCGGCCTGTTGAAGGTGACGGTCCGGGACGATGCCCCCGTGGACTGCCTCCTGGGGAATGACCTCGAGAGTTCCCCGTGGGCCACCGTTGAGAGAAGAGAGCACCTAGGGATGCTGGGCCTCCCGGACTGGGCCTGCATAACCACCCGGTCCATGGCCGCCCGTGCCGTCCCCCGATCAGAAGAACCGGAATGGCCAGCACCTCCGCCCCCGGTCGCCCCCGTAGAAGACAACGATGAGGCCAGCCTCCCAGACCCGACGACCGAAGGGGACGCGCAACCCCAGGACCTTCCTGACCTGGCTCAGTGGTGTCAAGCAGGGGGGCCCACCCGAGAACAGTTCCGCCAGGAACAAAAGACCTGTCCCTCCCTCGAGGGACTCCGCCAACAAGCCAGCGCCCAGAACGCAGGGGACTCCACCGGAACTCACTGGGTCTACTGGGATAACGACCTGCTCTACAGCGAGCAAAGAATCGCCGAGCTGGGGGCCGGTCGAGTACTGGTGGTACCTCTCCGCTTCAGAGACTTTCTGCTCGACCTGGCCCACGATGTCCCCCTGGCTGGACACCTGGGCCAGGACAAAACGTACAGCCGCCTAGTGACCCACTTTTTCTGGCCGAAAATGAGGAACGACGTCCTGAACCACTGCCGATCTTGCCCCACATGCCAAGCCAGCGGGAAGAGTGGGCGGAAGCTGAAAGCCCCTCTGCAACCCTTCCCTGTGGTCACCACCCCGTTCGAGAGGGTGGGGATAGACATTGTGGGGCCTCTGGACCCCCGCACGGCACAAGGACACAGGTTCATCTTAGTACTGGTGGACCATGCCACCCGCTACCCCGAGGCGGTGCCCCTACGGACCGTGACAGCTCCGGTGGTTGGCCGGGCCCTAATGGGGATCTTCTCCCGGGTAGGCTTCCCCCGAGAAGTCGTCAGCGACCGAGGCACGAACTTTATCTCCAAATACATGAAGTCCCCCTGGCAACAATGCGGGGTCACCTACAGATTCACGACCCCTTATCACCCCCAAGGGAACGGACTAGTGGAGCGTTTTAACCGCACCCTCAAGGGGATGATTGGGGGATTGGAAGAGCCCCTCCGTCGCCAGTGGGATGTACTACTCCCGTGCCTCCTCTTCGCCTACCGAGAAGTCCCCCAGAAGTCCCTCGGCTTTAGCCCTTTCGAACTCCTGTACGGGCACCCTGTGCGAGGGCCCCTCAGCCTAGTCAAGGAAGGTTGGGAGATGGCCCCCCTAAAGACCCCTCCAGACGGCTTCAAATACATCCTGGCCCTACGCAATCAGACCCGGCGCTTCAGGGAGATGGCCAAGGCGAACCTCGAGGCCAGCCAGGAGGACATGAAGAGGTGGTATGATCACAATGCCTCCTCCGTTGAGTTCGAGCCTGGTCAACAAGTATGGGTGATGTCCCCCACCGAACCATGTGCCTTGCAAGATAAGTGGACGGGCCCTTCAAAGTGGTCGAGCGCAAAAGCCCCGTCACTTACCTCATCGACATGGGGACCTCCCGGAACCCCCTTCGGGTCCTCCACACCAACCGACTCAAACCACACTTTGTGCGCTCAGAACTCAGCCTCCTGATGGCTACGGACAGTGGTGCAGAGGAAGACTCCGAACCCCTCCCGGATCTCCTGAAGACTCAGGAGAATGACGGCTCCGTGGACGGGGTCCGGCTCTCTGACGCCCTCACTTCGGAGCAACGCCAGGGCTGCCGGAACCTCCTGCTGCAGTTCGCTGCCCTGTTCTCCCTCACCCCCGGGGTCACCCCTTGGTGTTTGCACGATGTGGACACCGGGGACAGTCCCCCTGTCCGCCACCGGGCCTACCGCGTACCAGATCGGGTACGGGCCTGCATACAGGAGGAAGTAGCCAAGATGCTCACAATCGGGGTCATCGAGCCCTCGGACAGTCCCTGGGCCAGCCCGGTTGTATTGGTTCCCAAAGCCGCTGCCCCCGGCACCGCACCTGAACTAAGATTCTGCGTCGACTACCGGGGCTTGAACGCTGTCACCCGGACCGACGCTCATCCGATTCCCCGAGCAGACGAGCTGATCGACCGGCTGGGGGTCGCCCGCTACCTTAGTATCTTCGACCTAACAGCGGGCTACTGGCAGATCGGCCTCACACCCAGGGCTCAGGAACGGTCAGCCTTCTCTACCCCCGATGGCCACTACCAATTCAAGGTCATGCCCTTCGGCATGAAGAATGCCCCCGCCACGTTTCAACGCCTCGTGAACCAGGTCTTGGCAGGGCTCGAAGAGTTCAGCGCTGCCTACCTGGACGATATCGCTGTATACAGCCGCCACTGGTCCGACCACCTCCGTCACCTCCAAGAGGTCCTACAGGCCCTCCAGCGGGCCGGCCTCACAATTAAGGCCGGCAAGTGCCAAATTGGCCAAGGGTCCGTGACCTACCTTGGGCACCAAGTGGGAAGCGGGCTGGTGGCCCCGCTGCAACTTAAGATTGCTGCCATCCAGTCCTGGCAGCCCCCCGTCACCCAGACCGAGGTCCGAGCCTTCTTGGGGCTCACCGGCTACTACCGGCGGTTCGTGAAGGACTACGGCAGCATCGTGGGGCCCCTCACGGGTCTCACGTCCAAGAACCAACCGAAGCGGATTAACTGGACCCCCGATTGTCAAGCGGCCTTCGAGAAGCTGAAGGCCGCCCTGTGCACCGCCCCTGTGCTCCAGGCCCCCGATTACAGTCGGGAATTCGTGGTACAGACCGACGCCTCCGACCACGGCATCGGAGCCGTTCTTTCTCAGTTAAACCCCGAAGGTCATGACCAGCCGGTGGCCGTCATCAGTCGACGTCTCCTGGCCCGAGAACAGCGCTGGAGCACCATCGAGAGGGAGGCCTTCGCAGTGGTGTGGGCCCTCAAAAAGCTCCGGCCCTATCTCTTCGGTACCCACTTCCGGGTACAAACCGACCATCGACCCCTGCAGTGGCTGATGCAGATGCGGGGGGAGAACCCAAAACTCTTGCGCTGGTCCATTTCCCTGCAGGGAATGGACTTCACCGTGGAGCACCGACCAGGCCAAGACCACGCCAACGCGGATGGCCTGTCCCGCTTTTTCCGCCTTGACGAAGAGAGTCCCCAAGGAGATGGGTGACTCTCCCCGCCTTCAGCTGGGGGGGACGCATGTTGGACAGGCCACACGAAGGGCTTGCTCCCTCCCCGCACGACAGGGCCCGAGCTCCGGCCCGCCAGGCATAACCCACGAAAAGCACCTGCACCCCGTCTCCCGACGGATCTTCTGCCCTCGGACCTCTACTCATCACGGGCCCCAGCCCCACCGGCTTCCCCGGCCGGGTCAAGCCGCCATCTTGGGCCCTGCACCACGAGGCCGCGTGGCCTCGGCCCGACCCTAACCCCGGGCCTGGCCGGCCCCGACATCCCGGCACCACCATCCACCCAGGAGGTGAGCGGACCACTTGGCAGGTCAATGGGAGAATGAAGCGTCAAGAGCTCTTCCCCCGCCAGGTGCCGATCGCCTCCAGCTCCCCCAAGCGCTGGCTCCACCCCCTGCTGGGTGTCTGGACACCTTCATCCCGGGCCCTCCGACCTCCAAGTGCGAGGGTCCGGACATCAAAGGGCGCCTGCCCTATAACTGGGGCAACTCCGGAGCAGGAAGGCAGTTGTATCCTGGAGTCGAGAGACACCGAGAGAACTCAGCCTTGACAGACTACTGGCGCTGCCGTAGCCCTATCCTGCGAACTATTGTCCTGCCTGCTGGCGCTGCCGCGGCCTTCTGCAACATCTATCCTCGTCGGGACCTGCTGGCGCTGCCGCGGCCCGTTGTAACGACCATCCTCACCGGGACCTGCTGGCGCTGCCGCGGACCGTACATCGACCATCTTTCCGGGACCTGCTGGCGCTGCCGCGGACCGTGTACCGACCATCTCGACCGGGACCTGCTGGCGCTGCCGCGGCCCGTACCAGCTAAACCACCAAGCTCGAGGATTGTGAGCTAATCATCACCTCATCCGAACTACCTGACTGGTAAACAGACTGTCCCGCTACCCCCTTCCCTACTTTGAGAGACTTGAATCGAGGGGACCCCTGAGTCCAGACCTCCTTGTACCATTCAACCGTACCCTAAGAAGTGCTTATAAAGAACGCTGAATCTTATCCTTGTGTGGTATCTGTCTGTGGGGGGGGGGAAGTTACTTGTCTGTACGATCGCTGGAGACGGCTCTCCCCGGAGACCTCTCCCCCTGACCTCGGCCGACCCTCCCGGTCCGTCTAACCTTTGACACCTATGCACCCGGCTTCCCTGGGTGAGGTAACACGAGTACTCCGGTGCTCCCGTGGGTGCTGGCCTTAGAACCTTCTAAGTCTAAAAGGGTTTGCGTAAAGTCCTCTCCTAAGTATCCTTAAACTTTAAAATTCCAACCGCGACTTTATCATAGGATTGTACAGAGCTCGTGGCTGTGTTCTCACACTGCACGCGTCCCCCGTGGGTCCCCTGTGTCACTGCCTTGAGTGGTTCCTTGGGGTCCCAGCGATTTGACGTCCTCTAGGCACTTTGTCTAGTCAAGTTGTGGTTCTTATACCACTTTCTTAATATATGGTTTGGTCTCCCCCTGGGGCCCAGTGTATATTGTACTATTTACTGTCGTTTTAGAACTGTATTATTGTGTATATTGGACTCTAATCTAATAAAGAGATTAGTAGTGAGTGTTTAGACATAAATACATATATTTTATATATACTGTTAGAAATGAGGGGGCTCTGGTTGACGCAGGTGTGAACCCACAACAAGCAGGGACCCTTTACTTCTTGTCAGGGCGAAGGATGACTCCCCAGAATAACCCCTGCTCACCCTCTAGGTGCGTGGCGCGAGCAGTCTAGGCTAAGTCTCAGGCGTACACGGTTAAGCAAATGCAATTACACATACAGTAAACCCCCTGCATGCACCACAAATGGACACCAATCCGGTAGTATATAAAAATAAGCTTTTATGTAGTTTCAGCAGAGTTAAATACAAGGCCCAGTAACGTTGAACTTGATGGGGCCACAATTCTTAGGAATACGGTAAAGTTCTCTTTGTACGAAAAGTTCTTTAGGCGGGCACAAGGTGACTGTAGGCCTCAGCACACTCCGGCTGAAGCGGCGACCGTGAAGCACACGGCAGATGACAGGGAAATCAGAACGTTGCGGACCCTGGATCCGATGTGAGTTCGTGGTCGGAGTTGTAAGTACAGTACCTTGTCTCTTGACGCAAAGGTGGGTGCGGGATTTCAGCGGCTCTTCGGCAGAAGAGCGAGGCGGCGTCCGGGCTCCCACACTTCACGATGGGTGTCTGATCTTCAGGCTCACGACAAGAGCGGGTGTTGCAGGTGGCGGGTGAACAAAGCGGGGCAGCCGGGCACGCAGATGCGTCCGGGCCGTCCGAGGCTTGGAGATGCTCACAAACGCCGATTCCGGCGGGAGGGTGAAGGTGCACAGCGAGCCTCCAGCGAGCGAGGTGACAGGGCAGCCCAACACAGCGTAGGGGGAGCGGCTCCGATCGAGCGAGGCTCTTCCCAAGGCGGGGGCGGCTAAGCAGTCCTGGTCACGGCTCAGGGAGGGACTGCGGCACGAGGGTCACAGCTCCGGCGAGGGAAAGGACACCACGGTCTAGCAGCAGGCGAGTGAAGATCAGGTAGAGCCCAATGGTCCTGGGGCTCCGTTCAGGGGGCAAGCTCAGTTCCAAGCCCTTGGAGATCGTTTTGGGAAAAGCACAAGTCTTGAAAGTAGAAATAAAGCAAAGTTTTCAGCAACAGTTTCTCTTCTCCCCTTTGGCAGCAAGGTCACCACTGTAGGCCAATCCCCCAGGATAGGGACAGTCTTCCTCCTACAGCTTTCCCGGTGCCTCCTCCTCAGGCAGAGATTCTTCTTGGTCAAAAGCGGATCTAGTTTCTTAGGAGCAGGGCTCCTCCATTTATACCACAAATCTTTTGTTCTCCCAGGCCAGGGGGGCCCTTGCCTAGTTCAGTCCGGTTTCTGAGCACTTTGTTTTCGTGATGCAGGCTTCTTCTTTCAGAGTGCAGGGCAGAGTCATCAGACGCTCCACAGGGGGTGGAGCCGGCATCGAGGTAGCGGAGCACTGTCCTATTCAGAGCCTAGGAGCACTCCTCCCACCCATCTACCTGTCGATCGTCCTATTCATACCAGGCTACCTAGCCCTGCCCATCTGGGTTCCCCCAGCCCTGTCACTCACACCAGCCAGACATCAGATACACATCACGCAGAGGCGGCTGAAATAGTTAGGCAAGCAAAGGCCAACTTTCTAAAAGTGACATTTGCAAACCCGGAAGATTAAAATAAACCTTGCGAAAAGATGTACCTTAACATTCCGAGTTCAGGCATACTAAACTCGATCTCCTACCATGTTCCCTGGGTCGTTAGGATCATAGGGTGTAATAATCCAGGCCGCCCATACTGGCCTATGAGAACAGGGTAGCCTTACAGTAGTGAACAACAAAATGGCGGTCATTCACTACCAGGACATGCCACGTATCTAGGCTTGTCCTACCTCAGGCTCACAATGCACCCTGCCCGTGGGCCTACCAGAGGGGTGACTAACATGCAGCTAAGGGAAGGTTTCGGGGACCGGCAAGTGTGGGCACTTGTCGGTCGGCGCGTCAGTACCAGACTGCACGCAGGCTCTGCAGTGGCAGACCTTAGGCATATTTTACCGGCCGCTTCTGTGGGTGGCACAACCCGTGCTGCAAGCCCACCAGCGGTGTTTGCATTTACATGCCCTGGCGCTCCGGGCGCACTTTACTGGGGTCTGATAGTAAATCAAACAATCCAATCATGGAATCCAACCAACATATATAATTTACAAAGGGAGCACTCGCACCGCGACACTGGTTGGCAGTGGCACAGCGCGCTGAGCGGTCAACACCATAAAATCACATGAGGCACAGCGACAAAAAGAGGGAGGGAGACTCACGCCAAGGTGCCAGGTCTAACACGTGTCCCCTCCAGCTGAAAGGTGGGGAGAACTACCCTACCCCAGGGAGTTCCTCACCACTAAGGCGGAAAAATCTGGACAGACCATCAGCATTGGCGTGATCTGTACCAGGGCGATGTTCCACCGTGAAATCCATCCCCTGTAGGGAAATGGACCACCTCAACAGCTTTGGATTCTCACCCCTCATATGCATCAACCATCTGAGGGGCCTGTGGTCCGTCTGAACCCGGAAGTGAGACCCAAACAAGTAGGGTCTTAGCTTCTTCAGCGCCCAGACCACAGCAAATGCCTCACGCTCAATAGCACTCCATCTCTGTTCCCGTGGAAGTAACCTCCTGCTAATAAAGGCTACGGGTTGATCTAGGCCCTCCTCATTAATCTGTGAAAGAACAGCCCCCACACCATGCTCTGAAGCGTCTGTCTGAACGATAAACTCTTTGGAGAAGTTGGGAGCCAAGAGCACGGGCGCCGTGCACATAGCAGTTTTCAAGGCCTCAAAAGCTCTCTGACAGGTGTCAGTCCAGATCACCTTCCTGGGCTGCTTCTTCGAAGTCAGCGCTGTCAAGGGGGCAACCATGTTGCCATACCCCTTGACAAACCTCCTGTAGTACCCGGTGAGACCTAGGAAGGCTCTCACCTCCGTCTGGGTTTTGGGCGCCTCCCAATTCAGGATGGTTTCTATCTTGGGCTGAAGGGGTGCCACCTGGCCACTCCCAACTTGGTGTCCCAAGTACACCACGGAACCCTGCCCGATCTGGCACTTACTCGCCTTGATCGTGAGGCCTGCCTTCCGCAGCGCCATCAACACTTCCCAGAGGTGTCGCAAGTGTTCCTCCCACGTGGAGCTGAACACGGCGATGTCATCCAGGTAGGCTGCACTGAACGAATCCAGCCCAGCCAACACCTGGTTGACCAATCTCTGGAAGGTGGCAGGGGCATTCTTCATCCCAAATGGCATAACCCGGAACTGGTAGTGCCCATCTGGGGTGGAAAATGCTGACCTCTCTTTGGCCCCCTCGGTCAAGGCGATCTGCCAATACCCAGACGTTAGATCAAACGTGCTGAGGTAGTTGGCAGCCCCTAGCCGATCGATGAGCTCATCAGCTCTGGGGATGGGGTGTGCGTCAGTCCTAGTGACTGAATTGAGTCCTCTGTAGTCCACACAGAACCGGAGTTCGGGTGTGGCTCCCGGCGCTGCAGCCTTTGGGACCAAGACCACGGGGCTGGCCCAAGGACTGCTAGAAGACTCAATGACCCCGAGTGCAAACATCTTGGAGACCTCCTCCTTGATGCATGTCCTCACCCTGTCAGTCACCCTGTAGGCCTTGTGCCGTACAGGAGGGCTATCCCCAGTGTCCACATCATGGACGCACCAATCAGTGACACCAGGGACCAGGGAAAACAGATCAGAAAATTGGCCCAGCAACTGGCGACAATCATTCTGTTGCTCAGGGGTCAGGGTGGAAGAGAGGATGACACCATCCACTGACCCATCTTGCTCCTTGGCTGACAGGAGGTCCGGAAGAGGTTCTGTCTCCTCTTCCATCCCCGCATCTGTTGCCAAGAGCATGCCCACTTGGGACCTCTCCAAGTGGGGCTTGAGGCGGTTGACATGTAGGACCCGTAAGGGGTTCCTGGGAGTCTTCAGGTCCACCACGTAGGTAACAGGACTCTTGCGCTCCACCACCTCAAAGGGACCGGTCCACTTATCCTGGAGCGCACATGGCTCCACGGGGGCCAAGACCCATACTTTCTGCCCAGGCTGAAGCTCTACCAGAGTGGCATTCTGGTCGTACCACCGCTTCATCTCCTCCTGGCTGGCTTCCAGATTTGCCTCAGCAAGTTGCCTGAAACGCCTAGTCTGATTCCTGAAGGCCAGCATGTAGCTATATACATTCTGGGGAGGTTTCCTGGGAGATTGCTCCCAGCCTTCCTTGACCAGACTTAGAGGTCCTCTGACGGGGTGACCATACAGGAGCTCAAAGGGACTGAACCCCAGAGACTTCTGTGGCACCTCACGGTAAGCGAAGAGAAGGCATGGTAAGAGGACGTCCCACTTGCGCCTCATGGGTCCTTCTAGGCCCATTATCATGCCTTTGAGGGTTCGGTTGAATCTCTCAACCAACCCGTTTCCTTGGGGGTGGTAAGGTGTGGTGAACTTGTAGGTTACACCACACTCTTGCCAAAGAGATTTCATGTACTTGGACATGAAATTGGTACCTCGGTCAGACACCACCTCTAGAGGGAACCCCACTCGGGAGAAAATTCCCATCAGTGCACGTCCCACCACGGGGGCCGTCACTGTCCTCAGAGGAATGGCTTCCGGGTACCGGGTGGCATGGTCCACCAGGACCAGGATGAACCTATTGCCCATCGCTGTCTTGGGGTCCAGTGGCCCTACAATGTCAATCCCCACTCGCTGGAACGGGGTACCGACCACAGGGAATGGCTGGAGTGGAGCCTTCTGCTTCCTCCCACTCTTTCCACTTGCCTGGCAAGTCTGGCATGTCCTGCAGTGAGTATTTGAACTCCTGCGCATTTGAGGCCAATAAAAGTGGGTGACAAGCCTTTCGAAGGTCTTGTCCTGCCCCAAATGCCCTGCCAATGGCACATCGTGAGCCAGCCCCAGTAGGAAGGCTCTGAAGTCCTGGGGTACCACCAGCGCACGGGCTGACCCAGGCTCAGCAACCTTAGGCTCTGTATACAGGAGGTCGTTCTCCCAGTAAATGAAATGCGATCCTGACTGATCACCTGCGGCCTGGGCTGCAGCCTGCTGCCGCATACCCACGAGAGAAGGGCACTCCTTCTGTGCCTTACAAAAGTCCTCCCTGGTGGGACCCCCTTCCTGCTGCCAATGGGTCAGCTCCGGTAGGTCTCCCAGTTCAGCTATCTGTTCCCCTGTAGGCTCCAGGGCATCCCCCTCAAGGTCTGCTTCCTCCTGGACCGTGGGAACTTCAGGGGCCGGCTTCCCGCGCCCCTTGCCCCTTCTCTCTGAGGCCGGTTCCTGGGCCTCCCTCTCAGGCTCCAGGACCTCTCGAGTACCTTTACTGGCTGCCATGGACCGTGTGGTGACACACGCCCAATCCGGCATACCCAACATCTCCAGGTGAGCACTCCGCTCCACCTGGGCCCAAGGTGAGCTCTCCAAATCGTTCCCTAACAAACAGTCTACAGGCATGGCGGGCCTCACAGCTACCTGAAGAGTACCAGAGACCCCCCCCCACTCGAAGGGAACCTGAGCCACCTTGCAGTGTCTCTCCGTGTTGTCAGCGGCAACAACGGGATAGAATGCATTGGGGACCACCTGCTCCTGAGACACCAGGTGACACCTGACAGCGGTCACACTGGCTCCTGTATCTCGAAGAGCTTCCACCCTATGGCCATTTATGGTCACCCACTGCCTGTACTTCTTAGTGTTCTCAGGCAGCTGGGTTGGAGGGACCACTTCACGGTCTCCTAGCGAGACCAGGGACATCTCTGCGGGACCCCACCCACCTTGGACATCCCTCTCCTCCCCCAAGGCTACACTAGTCACCTGCCGGGGTGGAGCACCAGTGGGTGCTGGTTTACCAAACATCGGACACTTCACATCAGAGGCAAAATGCCCCAAATTGTTACACCTGTAACATCTTACGGGCCCCTTCTGAACAGGAGGACCTGTCGGGGCCCCGGTCGGTTTCTGGGGTGGGGGAGGCTGAGAACCCTTCCCTTGGTTCCCTTGGGGATTATTTTGGGGCCCTTTTTGGAACTGCTTCTGTTTACCCCTGTCCCCCCCACTCTTCTGCTGGGGACCCTGCCCACCTTTGGCGGAATCTCCCACGGTACCCTTGTGGACCCTGGTACTGACCCAGCGGTCCGCCTCCTCAGCAAGCTTCCTCGGGTTAGTCAGCTTACTATCGATCAGGTGCTGGCGCAGCTCAGGAAAACAATTACTGGACAAGTGCTCCCATGCCACTAGATCAAGAAGCCCTTGATAATCATTCACCTTACTACCCTTTACCCAACCATCCAGCGCTCTGCAAAAGAAAGTCACATACTCCACATACGTACTATTGGGAATCTTAGTGCAACCCCTGAACCTCTGTCTATATAACTCAGGGGTCAACCCATACCTAGCCATCAAGGCTTCCTTCATATGGGGATAGGAATTACGAACATCAACAGGCAAATCTAACAGTGTGTCCCGCCCCTCACTCAGGAACCTTCCCCACAACCCCGCTCCCCAATCTTTCTCAGGGACCCGGTGGGAAGACATGGCTACCTCGTAGGCTCGGAACCACTGCCCGATGTCGTCATTCCGGAAGAACTCCTTCACTACATCCTTAGGAATATAAACTCTTGGTTCCGCCGATCCTGGCGGTGTGCTGCCACCAGAGGGATTAAGCTCCAAACTTTTGGCTTTCAGCTCCAGCTCCCTCAGCTTCATGTCATGCTCTAATTGTAGTTTCTTTTCTTCCATGGCTAATCTTTGTTTTTCCATATCCATCTGCCCATGAAGTTTTGCCATTTCCACCTCGTGTGCCCGGGTTGCTGCCCTGTCCGCCAACTCCTCTGGCGACAGGCCTCTGCCGAACTCATGGACACTTTCTGGGGGAATCACTTCCACCTGATTCTCTGGTGCCTTTGACTCGTACCAGGCCCTCAGCGCCTTTACGAATTGGGCCTTGTTTTTTAATCCAGTTTGGGCAATCCTGAACTTGGAGCAAAGACCTTTCAAGTCTTCATTGGTACGATCATGAAGTGCGCCTTCCTCCCAATCTACGTCCTCAAATCCAGAGATTATGGAAGCCGCCCTTCCGGCAGAGTGTGAACCAGGCATGGCTCCAACAACGGAGATTCTTGGCAAAACAAAAACAAATGCTAGCCTTGTGGCTGTGTTACTGGTCTGCTCTTACTACGTGGCGATCAGTGATTCACTATACGCAAACCACAAATGCAAATCCGTAAATCCTCACCGCTGCCACCAATGTTAGAAATGAGGGGGCTCTGGTTGACGCAGGTGTGAACCCACAACAAGCAGGGACCCTTTACTTCTTGTCAGGGCGAAGGATGACTCCCCAGAATAACCCCTGCTCACCCTCTAGGTGCGTGGCGCGAGCAGTCTAGGCTAAGTCTCAGGCGTACACGGTTAAGCAAATGCAATTACACATACAGTAAACCCCCTGCATGCACCACAAATGGACACCAATCCGGTAGTATATAAAAATAAGCTTTTATGTAGTTTCAGCAGAGTTAAATACAAGGCCCAGTAACGTTGAACTTGATGGGGCCACAATTCTTAGGAATACGGTAAAGTTCTCTTTGTACGAAAAGTTCTTTAGGCGGGCACAAGGTGACTGTAGGCCTCAGCACACTCCGGCTGAAGCGGCGACCGTGAAGCACACGGCAGATGACAGGGAAATCAGAACGTTGCGGACCCTGGATCCGATGTGAGTTCGTGGTCGGAGTTGTAAGTACAGTACCTTGTCTCTTGACGCAAAGGTGGGTGCGGGATTTCAGCGGCTCTTCGGCAGAAGAGCGAGGCGGCGTCCGGGCTCCCACACTTCACGATGGGTGTCTGATCTTCAGGCTCACGACAAGAGCGGGTGTTGCAGGTGGCGGGTGAACAAAGCGGGGCAGCCGGGCACGCAGATGCGTCCGGGCCGTCCGAGGCTTGGAGATGCTCACAAACGCCGATTCCGGCGGGAGGGTGAAGGTGCACAGCGAGCCTCCAGCGAGCGAGGTGACAGGGCAGCCCAACACAGCGTAGGGGGAGCGGCTCCGATCGAGCGAGGCTCTTCCCAAGGCGGGGGCGGCTAAGCAGTCCTGGTCACGGCTCAGGGAGGGACTGCGGCACGAGGGTCACAGCTCCGGCGAGGGAAAGGACACCACGGTCTAGCAGCAGGCGAGTGAAGATCAGGTAGAGCCCAATGGTCCTGGGGCTCCGTTCAGGGGGCAAGCTCAGTTCCAAGCCCTTGGAGATCGTTTTGGGAAAAGCACAAGTCTTGAAAGTAGAAATAAAGCAAAGTTTTCAGCAACAGTTTCTCTTCTCCCCTTTGGCAGCAAGGTCACCACTGTAGGCCAATCCCCCAGGATAGGGACAGTCTTCCTCCTACAGCTTTCCCGGTGCCTCCTCCTCAGGCAGAGATTCTTCTTGGTCAAAAGCGGATCTAGTTTCTTAGGAGCAGGGCTCCTCCATTTATACCACAAATCTTTTGTTCTCCCAGGCCAGGGGGGCCCTTGCCTAGTTCAGTCCGGTTTCTGAGCACTTTGTTTTCGTGATGCAGGCTTCTTCTTTCAGAGTGCAGGGCAGAGTCATCAGACGCTCCACAGGGGGTGGAGCCGGCATCGAGGTAGCGGAGCACTGTCCTATTCAGAGCCTAGGAGCACTCCTCCCACCCATCTACCTGTCGATCGTCCTATTCATACCAGGCTACCTAGCCCTGCCCATCTGGGTTCCCCCAGCCCTGTCACTCACACCAGCCAGACATCAGATACACATCACGCAGAGGCGGCTGAAATAGTTAGGCAAGCAAAGGCCAACTTTCTAAAAGTGACATTTGCAAACCCGGAAGATTAAAATAAACCTTGCGAAAAGATGTACCTTAACATTCCGAGTTCAGGCATACTAAACTCGATCTCCTACCATGTTCCCTGGGTCGGTTAGGATCATAGGGTGTAATAATCCAGGCCGCCCATACTGGCCTATGAGAACAGGGTAGCCTTACAGTAGTGAACAACAAAATGGCGGTCATTCACTACCAGGACATGCCACGTATCTAGGCTTGTCCTACCTCAGGCTCACAATGCACCCTGCCCGTGGGCCTACCAGAGGGGTGACTAACATGCAGCTAAGGGAAGGTTTCGGGGACCGGCAAGTGTGGGCACTTGTCGGTCGGCGCGTCAGTACCAGACTGCACGCAGGCTCTGCAGTGGCAGACCTTAGGCATATTTTACCGGCCGCTTCTGTGGGTGGCACAACCCGTGCTGCAAGCCCACCAGCGGTGTTTGCATTTACATGCCCTGGCGCTCCGGGCGCACTTTACTGGGGTCTGATAGTAAATCAAACAATCCAATCATGGAATCCAACCAACATATATAATTTACAAAGGGAGCACTCGCACCGCGACACTGGTTGGCAGTGGCACAGCGCGCTGAGCGGTCAACACCATAAAATCACATGAGGCACAGCGACAAAAAGAGGGAGGGAGACTCACGCCAAGGTGCCAGGTCTAACATATACCTTGTGTGGTTCTACTCTCATTTGGTCATTCAAGAGGTTAGAATCTGGTAAATCAAGCTGCTTTACACTCCATCAAGACTTAGCCTGAAGGCTGCTCTCCATAGATACCACTAGGATAGCTTTCAATAAAGGTTGTCTTAAACCCAATCATCGATATGGGTTGTTTGGACTGGTGCAAGGTGCCCACTATAACTAGTGGACAGCATATACCAGGCCAACTTCTCACATTGGTGTGTAGCGGTTGGATTGAAGCTTGCTATTGCTTTACCAGATAATCTCTTTGAGTGACTAACTGAAAACCACTATAGGTACATAGGTACATATAAATCAAGTTTAGAATAAAGTAAGTTCTACTGAACTTAGAGTTGGGTTAGCAAAGGGACCAGCACACCCCTTTTACCCAACTCAAGAGAGTTTAGTCGCTCCCACAAGGTTAGGTCGGTGACTGCACCACACAAACTCTAGTATGTCTTCAAGGCCTGAAGCCAGAGGCTACTTGCCATCTAAGTATGACCATCTCACATACCAAGAATTGAGAAACATGTGTACATCTAGGAAGTTGAAGACAGGGAGAAGTGTTAGCACTCATTGCCTCATCGAGGCTTTGCTTTTAGATGACCTCAGAAAGACCCCAGAGTCTGATGAGGCAGGCAGGTTGGGTGGGACAGCAGAAGAGGAAAGGCCAAGAGGTGACAACACCTATGACCAGGACTCTGAAGCTGACCAGGAGGATCAAGATGATTCTAACCTGGAAAACCCAATACATCCTGGAGGTGAGGGAGAGGGCCTCAGTGGCCCTCTCTATACCCCACCTGGAAGGGTTGGTGGTGTGCCAAGAAGATCAAGATCTCCTTCTCTGGAGTCTAATCATGCTGGTACATCTGTAGGTACCTCTGCCTCTCATAGGACCTCTGCTCCTCAGAAAAGGGAGTTCACGTATGAGAGGAAATGCATACTGCTTGAGTTTGAGAAAGCTAAGCTTGGGATCAAGAGAGAGCTGTTGGCATTAGATAGGAAATCCCTAGAGCTCCATGGAGCTTCACAAAGATGGGGGCTAGAGCCCGATGGTGGCAGCAACAGTGTCCCTGGAGGTAGAGAACATACTCATGACCATAGGATCCTGAACAAGATTGTCCCTCCCTACCAGAGTGGGGATGACATCCACAAATATATAAATGCACTAGAGAGGGCCTGTAAAGTACAGAGGGTCCCTCAGGAGCAGTGGGCAGCAATCTTGTGGCTCTCCTTTGCTGACAAAGGTATAGACACACTCCTCACTGCAAGAGAAAAGGATGCTGACAATTACAAAGTCTTGAAGAGTGCACTGATTGATGGGTTTGGCTTAACCACTGAACAGTACAGGTCGAAGTTCAGAGACACCCAAAAGGCACAGACTCAAGACTGGGTTGACTTTGTAGATTGTGCTACTAAGGCTCTGGAAGGTTGTTTACTTGCCAGTAAAGTGTGTGATTTTAAAGGATTGTAGAATTTGATTATGAGGGAGCAGATCCTTAATAATTATCAGAATCAGCTGTTGCATCAGAACCTGGTGGACTCTGATCTGACCTCTCCCCAAGAATTGGGAAAGAAGGCAGACAAATGGGTCAGAACCAAGGTGAGGCAGAAGGTTCAGAACCAAGGTGGAGACTCCAAGAAGCAGGATTCCAAAAACTCTGATAAGGGTGGGGACAAGGGTAAAGACCAGAAGTCTTCTCACGGGCCCAAAAAATCTGCACCTGGTGGGGAGTCACAACCCAACAAAGGGAAAGGCCAAAAGAAACCATGGTGTAAAATCTGTAAACAGAAAACCCATTGGACAAGTGATTGTACCAAGTCCAAGGACTCAACTCCAGCCACCATTGCCCCTAAGGCAACTGTTCCCCCAGTGCAGTACAATTGGTGGTACTCATAATAAGGGTGTAGTAGGGTTAACCCTGGGATCTGAGGTGGACTCTGGCCTGGTCAGAGTTCCTACTCAGGCTGTTCTGATCTGTGATGGAGGCATGGACATGTCCTCCTTTGTCAGTCCCAGTAATCTGGGCAAATACAGACAGCAGCCTTTGATAAATGGAAAAGAGGCCTTGACATTCAGGGACACAGGAGCCAGTGTCACAATGGTGACAACAGATCTTGTGGATCCTGGGCAGATTATACTTGGTGAGATGTACCAAGTGACCAATGCTAGCAATGTCAGAACAGACCATTCCTTGGCAGTTGTTAATTTCACCTGGGGAGGGGTAACTGGTCCTAAGAAGGTTGTGGTAAATGCAGACCTCCCTGTTAAATGCTTGCTTGGCAATGATTTAGAAACTTCAGCTTGGTCTGAAGTGGAGCTCAGGACTCATGCAGAAATGTTGGGGATCCCTGCAGATGTGTTTGCTATGACCAGGTCACAGGCAGAAATGTCTAAAGCTGAACAGGCCCTGGATTCTGGAAGAATGGACCAGGCGCCTTCCAAGAAAAGGAGCAGTAGGGTTAAGGCAGTGTCTTTCCCCTGACTCAGAATCCAGACCAGTCTCTTGAGGGAGCTGATCTTAGTCCTGAAGAAGGAACTGTCCTAAATGAGCTTGAGCCTGACCAGGTTGAGTTCTTGGGGACAGGGGCCCTTCCAGGGCAGATCTGAACCAGGAGCAGCAAAGCTGCCCCTCTCTTGAAACCCTCAGACAGCAGGCTGCTGCTGAGGCTGCTGGGAGTGCCAGTGGATCCCATAGGATCTATTGGGATGATGGACTCCTATACTCAGAGAGTAGAGACCCCAAGCCTGGTGCATCCAGGAGGTTGGTTATACCTCTGAAGTTTAGGGGTTCCCTATTAACACTAGCCCATGATATTCCCTTAGTGTGAGAAGTTGACCTGGTATATGCTGTCCACTAGTTCTAGTGGGCACCCTGTACCAGTCCAGACAACCCCTTATGGTGATAGGTTAAAGACAACCTTTATTGAAAGCTATCCTAGTGGTAGCTATGGAGAGCAGCCTTCAGGCTAAGTCTTGAAGGAATGTAAAGCAGCTTGTTTTACCAGTCTATAATCTCTTGAATAGCTAAATGAAAGGCAACCACACCAGGTATATATATGTGTATTTATTGCTAAACACACCCTCCTAGTCTCTTTATGAGGCTATAGGTCAAAACACATAAGTTACACTTCAAAAAGAACAGTAAAAAAGCACAAATACACTTCAGGCCCTAGGGGCGAGCCAAAACATATACTAAAATAGTACCACAACTTAACTAGACACAAGGCCTAGAGCCTGTAGAGTCGCTGGGACCCCAAGGAACCACCCAAGGTAGTGACAAAGGATGTCGAGTGCTGCAGAGTCGGTGCCCGGATTGGACACAACATGCCTTGATCAAGTCGGCGATCGCGAGCATGGAAAATAAACCTCCCGGCGAGATTCCCAACGCAAGGAGGTCAGGTTTCTCATTGCAAGGGGTCGCGTATGCTCGCGACCGCTCGCAATGAGAAACTACCAGTTCGCGTTGAGAAAGCTGCCGCTCGAGTAAAAATCTACTCGAGCAGCAGAAAACTACAGCTCGCACTGTGCAAGATGCCATTTTCAATGATTGCACAGTGCCGGTTGCTTGTCCGCACTGTGCAATCATTGAAAACAACATCTTGCACAGTGCGAACATGTTACTACGCAGTTCGCGAAGTGCTACGCGTAGCTCACGTAGTGCGAACTTCACTTTGCGTAGCTTCGCGAAGTGCTACTTCGCGAACTACGCCCACCCTTACTCATGAGGGCCGTGGGTATCAGCTTAGCTGGGGACTCGGGTCAGCATCTTAGATGTCTGGAAATCCTCTTCCAGGGCTGCAAATACTATGGAGTCCGGCGGGAGCTTCGGAGGTGCAGACCGGCAAAATGCTTCATTGGTGCCTACCAAGCAGGGGAGTCACTCCTTGACCCCAAGGGAGATTTCTTCAGTCCTCTAGTCTTTAGTAGAGCGTCGAAGTTCCAGGGATATCTAAAGTTCTGGTTACAGAGGTTCCTTCCTTATACCTAAGGAAGGGGTTGGATTAGCTCTAGGGACCCACCTATGCTGGTACATTGACTTCTTGTTTATCCTTGAAGTTCTGCTTTAGGCTCCGAGTAGCCCCAGTCTTGAGCACTGACTGCACTGTAGATCTCTAGCCTCCACTCCACGAGTGACCCGGTTTGAACTGGACTATGCACAGGGACACCAAATGTGCCCCCAGTGCAGACTTCAAACACTCTGAGAGTGCACCCACCCAGCCCCAATACACTAAAGCCTGTCTGGTAGGTGGTCACACCTCCCTGTGACAGGAAACCTATTGTCAAGCCTTCCCCTGCTTGAGCTCAGCTCAGCAGCAGGAGGGCAGACTCGTGTCTGTGGCTGGCAGCATCCATTTTGAGAAGCCCAGGTCGAGAAAGCTGGTACAGGGTGTACTGGTTTTTCACTTAAGTCCCTCTAGAAGGGTTGAATCATACCTCCCCCGCCAGTTACTGGCGAAGAGGTATGATTCCAAGGTATTTGACATCAAAAACAACATGTTTCTAAGCAACTGTTTTAAAGTTAGCATTTACCACATGGTTATAATGCACTTAAATATATATGGTTGGCTGCATCACAGACAACCCCGGAAAATAGGTTCCAAAGACTGCAGAGGGGCTCTGCTCAAGCAGGGCCACCCTCTCACATAAAACCCAGCAACCTGCCTTCAGGATTGGTAAGGCCTGCCATAGGGGTGACTGATAGCTTTATATGTGTAGTGATTTAGAATAGATATAGGTAACCTATATCTAAGTAAGGGGTGCATGCACCACCTTACACAGGCTGCAGTAGCAGACCTGTGGTGTCAGTTTGAATGGCCTCCCAGGGGTGGCACAATACATGCTTCTGCCCACGGGAGCCCTTTGGGGTACCTATGCTCTGTTACCTGGAGTAGCAGGCTTGTGTGCGCCTGGAGGAGCAGGCATGTGTGTTACCTGGAGGAGCAGGCTTGTGTGCACCTGGAGGAGCAGGCTTGTGTGCACCCGCAGGAGAAGGCTTGTGTGTACCCGGAGGAGCAGGCTTGTGTGTACCCGGAGGAGCAGACTTGTGTGCACCTAGAGGAACAGGCTTGTGTGTACCTGGAGAAGCAGGCTTGTGTGTACCCAGAGGAGCAGGCTTGTGTGTACATGGAGAAGCAGGCTTGTGTGTACCTGGAGAAGCAGGCTTGTGTGTACCCAGGGGAGCAGGCTTGTGTGTACCTGGAGAAGCAGGCTTGTGTGTACCTGGAGAAGCAGGCTTGTGTGCAAATGGAGGAGAAGGCTTGTGTGTGCCTGGAGGAGCAGGCTTGTGTGCACCTGGAGGAGCAGGCTGTGTCAATGGAGGAGTATGCTAGTGTGTACCTGGAGAAGCAGGCTTGTGTGTGTGAGAAGGTGGCCTGATATATGCTGTCCACTAGTTCTAGTGGGCACCTTGTATCAGTCCAAACAACCCCTTATGGTGATAGGTTAAAGACAACCTTACATGAAAGCTATCCTAGTGGTAGCTATGGAGAGCAGCCTTCAGGCTAAGTCTTGAAGGAGTGTAAAGCAGCTTATTTTACCAGTCTATAATCTCTTGAATGATCAAATGAAAGGACAACCACAATAGGTATATATTCAAAATATATGTATTTAAGATAAAACACACCCCTCTAGTCTCTTTATGAGACTGGAGTTCGAAGTAGTTAATTTACAAGATAGCAATCATCAGTGTAGGAAGGTGGATATCTGACTATGGTTACCCCCAACTTTTTGCCTAGTGTCTAGCTGGTTTTTCGACTTAGTTGGCCTGAGATCCTGCCATTCAGGGTCTCAGGCTGTCTGCTCTCTCTTTAAAATGGACTCCATGTACCCTAGGTACATAACCAATTGGTAAGGATCACCTTATTGGACCCTGTACAGTGTACCTTAGGTACCCAGGGCATAGGTGTACCCTAGGCCTCCCAGGGGCTGCAGCATGTATTATGCCACCCCTGGTCTGGCCTTCCAATCAGACACAACTGGCTGATCACTCAGCTGGGGCAAGGTCGTGTAATCACCCCTTGCTTAGATATAGTATATCTATGTTGGACCCGGCCTCGTGGCGTGGTCCCTAACCCTATGGATTGTGCCCGTTCCCCGCCCCGGCCTTCACGGGCCACCCGTCTGAACTGCACCAAGGCCCTTCACCCGGAGCTGCACGCGGTCGCATCCTCCTCGTGGCTCCGCCATCTTGTTGGCATCCACGTCACACTATGCACCAGCCAGCGCGTCCCTGCTCAACCCGGCCTCGACCCCAGCGAAGCCCCGACATCCAGGCACCACGAACTGGCCAGGGGGCGCCGCAGGGACCAATTATCGCCCCCGGCGGAGGACAGTATCGATGGGACCCCCAACTGTCCTCCCATCCCTAGGTGTGATCGGCCTGCAACTCTCTTGGGCCTGGCGCCACTCCTGCTGGGCGTCTGGCCACCTCCACCCGGCCTCTCCGCCCCCCTCGGGCGCCTGGGTCCGGACATCAAAGGGCTCCAGTCCTATATCTGGGGTGACCCCGCCACAGATCGGCAGTTGTATCCCGGAATCGAGAGCCCTGCTGATTGAATCGCGGCTGACCCTACGGAGAAGAACTTTTGTCGGAACCATCACGAGCCCTGCGGACTGCGTCGCGGCTCCTTCTTGTGAACATTTTGAAGCCACTCGGAACATCGGAGCCCTGCTGACGCTGTCGCGGCCCACCCTCGCTGAAACCTTCCTCGGAGCCCTGCTGATGACGTCGCGGCTCGAGCTGAGCAGAAAACACCTTGAGAGCCCTGCTGATCGAATCGCGGCTCTCCCTGAACTGTACGCCGGAGCCCTGCTGACACCGTCGCGGCTCGACCTCTCCGAGGTCGGAGGCCCTCCAGCTTGAGAAGAAGAACTGGGCCCCAGGTACCCTCGTACCGCATCCCTGCCAAAGACTGTCCCGCTACCCCTACCCTTCCAAAGAGACATTGAGACTTTTGGTGGATCCCTCGATCCCTTCGTGTAAATATTGACCTCGTAACCTTCTTATTGATGATAAAGCATTTCTTGTCTTGAGACAACCTCCTTGAGTCCTGTGTGGTGGTGTTACTGTGCTAGTACGTGATCGGAGAAGGATCTCCCAGGAGACTTCTCGGCAGCGCTCGGCTACTTCATACAGTGGGAGGGCCCCCCTTGGTGGTCTCGCCGATTCCTCGGGGTCCGCCTTCCAACATTTGGTGGCCAGCGACGGGATCCGAGCCGAACGCAATACGTACCAGCCAGTACCCACTAGCTACCCATCCGAACGAACAGCATCATGAGCAGCCAGGAAAACAACGCGACAATGGAGTTCCAGCCCGAACGGCTGGAGGAATATACGCACAAAGAATTAAAGCAGTTCTGCAAGGACAAAGGCATTTCAACCACCGGCCTAGGTACCAAAGAGGAGATGCAGAAGGCTCTAAGGGCATGGTGGGAGGCCGGGGCAGGCCCCTCCCAGGAAGAAGGTCCCCTGCCCCTGACTGAGACCACAGCAACCGCACTGACTTCGGCAACTGGAGGAAGAAAGAGCCTGGAAACCGGCCTCTCCGAAGACGAAATACGAGAGCGGGAGAAGGTCCGGAGCCACGAGCTAGAGCTCGCACGACTGCGGCTGGACGGCGAACTCCAGCTGGCAGAAAAGAAACTGGCCCTAGAACAGCTAAGGCTTCAAGAGGAGATCGAGGAGAAGAGACGACACCGGGAGTTGGAGGAGAAGAAACTGACTCTTGAGCACGAGCGCAGTCTCAAGGAGCTCGAGATCAAGGCCAAGAACGGAGGGACCAACACCCCCAGTACTAGAGACACTCTACCGCCTTCCGAGACCAAGGTACATATCCCGAAAGAGGTCGTCAAGGAGTATTACAAGAATGACGACATCCAGCAATGGTTCAAGGCCTACGAGGTGGCCATGACCTCTCATCGGGTGCCCCAAAAAGACTGGGGCGCGGGCCTGTGGGGGCGGTTCCTGAGTGAGGGTCGAGACACGCTGCTCCAGCTGCCGGAGGAGGTGATGACCTCCTAGGATCACATGAAGGAGGCCCTACTCACCTGCTACGGGCTCACCGCGGAAATGTACCGCCAGCGGTTCAGAGACTGCAAGAAAATCCCGGGCACCACCTGGGTGGAATATGTGGACTTTTTTAGTCGGGCCCTAGAAGGGTGGATCAAAGGGAACAAAGTCACGACCTACGGGCAGTTGGTCGACCTCATCGTGTGGGAGCACCTCTCCAACAATTGCTTTGTGGAACTGAGACAGCACCTCCTCGACAGCAAAATGACCGACCCACGAAAACTCGCCGTCGAGGCCGATCGATGGGTCAATTCCCGGGTCCCCCGGAACTCAATGGGGGAGTACCTGAGGAACCCCACCGGACCCCCCCGCCAGCGCGGTGGAGGGGGAGGGCCGAACAGGAACCGAGAACCTCCCGCCGGGGCCCCCAGGAGCCCCCCTCGAGGGCCACCGCAGCAACAACTCTCCCCGAGCCTAGCCCGAAGGGGGGCGCCCCCGGCCAGACCCGGACCACGGCCACCAGTGACCTGCTACGGCTGCCAACAGACCGGACACTATGCCAGCGATCCGGTCTGCCCCCTGAACCGAAGAAACGGGGCCGGCGGGCCCCCGCCCCGACAGCTGGCCGCCGCCGCCCTGGGAGAAGGAGAAGAGGAAGAGGAGGCCCTCGACCGAGGAAACACTGAGTGGGAGCCTGCAGCCATGTCCCTAGTCTGCCTGGGTAGCCGAGAAATGGTACCCTGCACCCCCATCCCAAGCAACACCCAGAAGTACCGGCAGCAGGTCACGGTCAATGGACAACGGGCCGAAGCCCTTCGTGACACAGGCGCCAGTATCACCGCTGTCCGCTGCCACCTGGTGACCCCTGAACAGATTCTACCGAATGTCCTGTGCCCCGTACGGACGGCCGACAACAGTGAAAGCCTGTGCCAGATGGCCCTGGTCCCCTTCGAGTGGGGAGGGGTGACGGGCCTGCTGAAAGTGACGGTGCGCGACGACGCCTCTGTCGACTGTCTCCTGGGGAACGACTTGGAAAGTTCCCCCTGGGCTCAAGTGGAGCGACGGGAGCACCTCCGGATGTTGGGACTGGCTGACTGGGCCTGCGCCATCACCCGGTCCATGACCGCCCGGGCCTCCAGCTCATCCTCGACCTCCGGGGCCGCCCCAGCCGAGGGGCTCACACCCCCTACCACCAGAAGCGAGGAGGAGGCGGACACCGACCCTGGACCCAGCGAATCCTCCCCCGAAGAGATGGCGTCCCCGAGCGCCCTACCAGAACTGACACAATGGCGACATGAAGGGGCCCCCACCCGAGAGCAGTTCCAGCAAGAACAGCAGTCCTGCCCCTCTCTCGAAGGGATCCGACAACAGGCGACCGCGCAAGCCAACGGTGACCGGACCGGCGCCCACTGGGTCTACTGGGCCGAGGGCCTGTTGTACAGCGAACAGAAAGTGGCAGAACTCGGGGCCGGCCGCGTGTTGGTGGTCCCCCTCCGCTTCCGGGAGTTCCTTCTCAACCTGGCACATGATGTGCCCCTCGCCGGACACTTGGGGCAAGACAAAACGTACAGCCGTCTGGTGACCCACTTCTACTGGCCCCGGATGCGGAAAGACGTGGACAACCACTGCCGGTCCTGCCCGACCTGCCAAGCCAGCGGGAAGACGGGGGGTCGGGTCAAGGCCCCCCTCCAGCCCTTTCCAGCCGTCAGCACCCCGTTCGAACGGGTCGGAATCGATATTGTGGGGCCCCTGGATCCCCAAACCGCCCTGGGCCACCGCTTCATCCTGGTCCTCGTGGACCACGCCACCAGGTACCCGGAGGCGGTCCCGCTCAGAACTATAACGGCCCCTGTGGTAGGCCGGGCCTTGATGGGGATCTTTTCCCGAGTGGGATTTCCCCGCGAAGTGGTGAGCGACCGCGGCACGAACTTTATCTCCAGGTACATGCGGTCCCTGTGGCAACAGTGCGGGGTCATATACAAGTTCACGACCCCCTATCACCCTCAGGGGAACGGACTGGTTGAGCGGTTCAACCGAACATTAAAAGGGATGATCCAGGGCCTGGAAGAGCCCCTCAGGCGGAGATGGGATGTTCTGCTGCCGTGCCTCCTGTTTGCCTATCGGGAGGTCCCGCAGAAATCCCTGGGGTTCAGCCCGTTCAAGCTATTGTACGGACACCCGGTCCGCGGACCGCTCAGCCTGGTCAAGGAGGGTTGGGAAATGAAGCCCCAAGGCGCCCCTCCTGACGTCTACCAATACCTCCTGACTCTCCGGAACCAGACCCGCAAGTTCCGAGCCATGGCCGAAGCCAACCTCGAGGCCAGCCAGGAGGACATGAAGCGGTGGTACGATCGGAACTCCTCTACCGTAGAATTCGAGCCCGGACAGAAAGTATGGGTCATGGCCCCGGTCGAACCCGGCGCCCTCCAGGACAAGTGGACCGGGCCCTTCAAGGTAGTGGAGAAGAAAAGTCCCGTCACCTACCTGGTCGACCTAGAGTCCCCCCGGAACCCCCTCCGGGTCTTACCTGCGAACCGGCTAAAACCCCACTTTGCCCGGACCGAACTGAGCCTGCTGCTGGCGACCGACGAGGGGGGCGAGGACGACTCCGAACCCCTGCCCGACCTCTTGCAGTCCAACATTCAGGACGGATCGATCGAAGGGGTCCAACTCGCCTCTTCCCTGACTCCAGAACAGCGCCATGACTGCCAGCGACTGCTGCGGGACTACGCAGCCCTCTTCTCCCTCACCCCGGGGGTGACCCACTGGTGCGTCCACGACGTCGACACCGGGGAGAGCCCCCCCGTGCGACACAGAGCCTACCGGGTGCCTGACCGAGTGCGGGCCTGCATCCAGGCCGAAGTAACGAAGATGCTGACCCTGGGGGTCATCGAACCCTCCGACAGCCCGTGGGCCAGCCCTGTCGTCCTGGTGCCCAAGGCCGCAGCTCCCGGCCACCCCCCAGAGTTGCGATTCTGCGTGGACTACCGAGCCCTGAATGCTGTAACCAAGACCGACGCCCACCCGATACCCCGGGCCGATGAACTCATCGACCGCCTGGGGGCCGCTCGCTACTTGAGCACGCTGGACCTCACCGCCGGGTACTGGCAAATCCAGCTCACCCCCGGCGCCCAAGAAAGATCCGCCTTTTCGACCCCGGATGGCCATTACCACTTTCGGGTAATGCCCTTCGGAATGAAGAACGCCCCGGCCACCTTCCAGAGACTGGTGAACAAGGTTTTGGCCGGGCTTGAGGCCTTCAGCGCGGCCTACCTAGATGATATTGCCATATACAGCAACCACTGGGCAGAGCACCTCCTTCACCTGAAAGCCGTCCTGGCCGCCCTCCAGCGGGCCGGGCTCACAATCAAGGCCAGCAAATGCCAAGTCGGCCACGGATCCGTGACCTACCTGGGCCATCAAGTGGGGAGCGGGCAGGTGGCCCCCCTCCAAGCAAAGATAGATGCCATCCAGTCCTGGGAACCCCCCACTACCCAGACCGCTGTCCGGGCGTTCCTGGGCCTCACCGGATACTACCGGCGGTTTATCCGGGACTATGGGAGCATTGTTGGCCCCCTCACAGAGTTAACGTCCAAAACGCAGCCCAAGAAGGTGCACTGGACACCCCGCTGCCAAACAGCCTTTGACACCTTAAAGTCAGCCATGTGCACTGCTCCGGTGCTGCAAGCACCGGACTACCAGAAAGAGTTCGTGGTACAGACGGACGCCTCCGAGTATGGGATCGGGGCTGTCCTATACCAAGCCGATGAAAAGGGGCTCGACCGACCAGTGGCCTTCATCAGCCGACGACTACTGCCCCGAGAGCAACGCTGGAGCACTATTGAGCGTGAGGCCTTCGCTGTGGTGTGGGCCCTCAAGAAGCTCCGGCCCTACCTCTTTGGCACCCACTTCCGGGTCCAGACCGACCACCGGCCCTTGCGGTGGTTAATGCAAATGCGGGGCGAGAACCCCAAGCTACTGCGGTGGTCCATCTCGCTACAAGGGATGGACTTTGACGTCGAACACCGGCCCGGCAATGACCACGCCAACGCCGACGGCCTGTCCCGCTTCTTCCGCCTTGACGAGGAGAATCCCCAAGGAGATGGGTGACTCTCCATGCCTTCGGCTGGGGGGGACGCCTGTTGGACCCGGCCTCGTGGCGTGGTCCCTAACCCTATGGATTGTGCCCGTTCCCCGCCCCGGCCTTCACGGGCCACCCGTCTGAACTGCACCAAGGCCCTTCACCCGGAGCTGCACGCGGTCGCATCCTCCTCGTGGCTCCGCCATCTTGTTGGCATCCACGTCACACTATGCACCAGCCAGCGCGTCCCTGCTCAACCCGGCCTCGACCCCAGCGAAGCCCCGACATCCAGGCACCACGAACTGGCCAGGGGGCGCCGCAGGGACCATTCATCGCCCCCGGCGGAGGACAGTATCGATGGGACCCCCAACTGTCCTCCCATCCCTAGGTGTGATCGGCCTGCAACTCTCTTGGGCCTGGCGCAACTCCTGCTGGGCGTCTGGCCACCTCCACCCGGCCTCTCCGCCCCCCTCGGGCGCCTGGGTCCGGACATCAAAGGGCTCCAGTCCTATATCTGGGGTGACCCCGCCACAGATCGGCAGTTGTATCCCAGAATCGAGAGCCCTGCTGATTGAATCGCGGCTGACCCTACGGAGAAGAACTTTTGTCGGAACCATCACGAGCCCTGCGGACTGCGTCGCGGCTCCTTCTTGTGAACATTTTGAAGCCACTCGGAACATCGGAGCCCTGCTGACGCTGTCGCGGCCCACCCTCGCTGAAACCTTCCTCGGAGCCCTGCTGACGACGTCGCGGCTCGAGCTGAGCAGAAAACACCTTGAGAGCCCTGCTGATCGAATCGCGGCTCTCCCTGAACTGTACGCCGGAGCCCTGCTGACACCGTCACGGCTCGACCCCTCCGAGGTCGGAGGCCCTCCAGCTTGAGAAGAAGAACTGGGCCCCAGGTACCCTCATACCGCATCCCTGCCAAAGACTGTCCCGCTACCCCTACCCTTCCAAAGAGACATTGAGACTTTTGGTGGATCCCTCGATCCCTTCGTGTAAATATTGACCTCGTAACCTTCTTATTGATGATAAAGCATTTCTTGTCTTGAGACAACCTCCTTGAGTCCTGTGTGGTGGTGTTACTGTGCTAGTACGTGATCGGAGAAGGATCTCCCAGGAGACTTCTCGGCAGCGCTCGGCTACTTCATACAGTGGGAGGGCCCCCCTTGGTGGTCTCGCCGACTCCTCGGGGTCCGCCTTCCAACAATCTATATCTACCTTATATATAGACACATGTGTACCTAACAGCCACTCCTATGGCAGGCCTTAACAATCCTGGAGGCAGAGTGCTTGGTAACATGTGAGATGGTGCTCTAGCATGAGCTGAGCCTGTCTGCAGCTTTCGGAACCATGTCCTTATAGCTGTTCTATGATATAACCTACCATATACTCTTAAAGTGCCTTATAATCTTAAACGGTTATGGTAACTATGGTTTGGCTTTATCAAAACATGTCGTGTAAGGTGTCTAACACTTTGGAATAATACCCCCATACCATTTCTGGTGATGAGGATATTATTCCTCCCTTCTAGAGGGAGAGACATGTTAAAATCCTACTTTGCTGTTTAACTCTAACCAAAGCCTCAGCATCACAAAATGGATGCTGCTGCCACAGACACAAGTCTGACCTCCTGCTGCTGGGAGTGATCCCAGCCAGGGAGGCCTGGACAATAGGTTTCCTGCTTGGGGAGGTGCTAGCACCTCCCCAGACAGCCTTTAGTGTATTGGGGCAGGGTGGGCTGAAAGGAATGAGACATGCCTGGGGCACACAAGGTGTTCCTTGCATAGTCCAGTTCAAACCGGCGCTGGGGCACTCCAGCCCCAGCTCTGGCGCGAAACTGGACAAAGGGAAGTGGGTGTAACCACCCCCTCCCAGGTCCCACCCATAAGGCGTGACCTAGCAGGTATCCCAGCCCCCCAGATTAGTATAAGAGTGGGAGTTGGGCCTCAAGACTTTAGATTATCCTGAATGTTAGAAATGAGGGGGCTCTGGTTGACGCAGGTGTGAACCCACAACAAGCAGGGACCCTTTACTTCTTGTCAGGGCGAAGGATGACTCCCCAGAATAACCCCTGCTCACCCTCTAGGTGCGTGGCGCGAGCAGTCTAGGCTAAGTCTCAGGCGTACACGGTTAAGCAAATGCAATTACACATACAGTAAACCCCCTGCATGCACCACAAATGGACACCAATCCGGTAGTATATAAAAATAAGCTTTTATGTAGTTTCAGCAGATTTAAATACAAGGCCCAGTAACGTTGAACTGATGGGGCCACAATTCTTAGGAATACGGTAAAGTTCTCTTTGTACAGAAAGTTCTTTAGGCGGGCACAAGGTGACTGTAGGCCTCAGCACACTCTAGGCTGAGGTGGCGACTTGGAAGCCCACGGCAGATGACAGGGAAATCAGAACGTTGCGGACCCTGGATCCGATGCGAGCTCGCGGTCGAGTTCGTAAGTACAGTACCTTGTTTCTTGTCGCGAAGGTGGGCGCGGGATGTCAGCGGCTCTTCCACAGAAGAGCGAGGCGGCGTCCGGGGCTCCCACACTTCACGATGGGTGTCTGATCTTCAGGCTCACGACCAGAGCGGGGTGTTGCAGGTGGCGGGTGAACAAAGCGGGGCAGCCGGGCACGCAGATACGTCCGGGCCGTCCGAGGCTTGGAGATGCTCACAAGCGCCGATTCCGGCGGGAGGGTGAAGGTGCACAGCGAGCCTCCAGCGAGCGAGGTGACAGGGGCAGCCCAGCACAGCGTAGGGGGAGCGGCTCCGATCGAGCGAGGCTCTTCCCAAGGCGGGGGCGGCTAAGCAGTCCTGGTCACGGCTCAGGGAGGGACTGCGGCACGAGGGTCACAGCTCCGGCGAGGGAAAGGACACCACGGTCTAGCAGCAGGCGAGTGAAGATCAGGTAGAGCCCAATGGTCCCGGGGCTCAGTTCAGGGGGCAAGCTCAGTTCCAAGCCCTTGGAGATCGTTTTGGAAAAGCACAAGTCTTGAAAGTAAAAATAAAGCAAAGTCTTCAGCAACAGTTTCTCTTCTCCCCTTTGGCGGCGAGGTCACCACTGCAGGCCAATCCCCCAGGATAGGGACAGTCTTCCTCCTACAGCTTTCCCGGTGCCTCCTCCTCAGGCAGAGATTCTTCTTGGTCAAAAGCGGATCTAGTTTCTTAGGAGCAGGGCTCCTCCATTTATACCACAAATCTTTTGTTCTCCCAGGCCAGGGGGGCCCTTGCCTAGTTCAGTCCGGTTTCTGAGCACTTTGTTTACGTGATGCAGGCTTCTTCTTTCAGAGTGCAGGGCAGGGTCATCAGACGCTCCACAGGGGGTGGAGCCAGCCTCGAGGTAGCGGAGCACTGTCCTATTCAGAACCTAGGAGCACTCCTCCCACCCATCTACCTGTCGATCGTCCTATTCATACCAGGCTACCTAGCCCTGCCCATCTGGGTTCCCCCAGCCCTGCCACTCACACCAGCCAGACATCAGATACACATCACGCAGAGGCGGCTGAAATGGTTAGGCAAGCAAAGGCCAACTTTCTAAAAGTGGCATTTGCAAACCCGGAATATTAAAATAACCCTTGCGAAAAGATGTACCTTAACATTCCGAGTTCAGGCATACTAAACTCGATCTCCTACCATGTTCCCTGGGTCGGTTAGGATCATAGGGTGTAATAATCCAGGCCGCCCATACTGGCCTATGAGAACAGGGTAGCCTTACAGTAGTGAACAACAAAAATGGCGGTCATTCACTACCAGGACATGCCACGCATCTAGGCTTATCCTACCTCAGGCTCACAATGCACCCTGCCCGTGGGCCTACCAGAGGGGTGACTAACATGCAGCTAAGGGAAGGTTTCAGGGACCGGCAAGTGTGGGCACTTGTCGGTCGGCGCGTCAGTACCAGACTGCACGCAGGCTCTGCGATGGCAGACCTTAGACGTATTTTACCGGCCGCTTCTGTGGGTGGCACAACCCGTGCTGCAGGCCCACCAGCGGCGTTTGCCTTTACATGCCCTGGCGCTCCTGGCGCACTTTACTGGGGTCTGATAGTAAATCAAACAATCCAATCATAGAATCCAACCAACATATACAATTTACAAAGGGAGCACTCGCACCGCGACACTGGTTGGCAGTGGCACAGCGCGCTGAGCGGCCAACACCATGAAATCACATGAGGCACAGCGACAAAAAGAGGGAGGGAGACTCATGCCAAGGTGCCAGGTCTAACACGTGTCCCCTCCAGCTGAAAAGTGGGGGGAACTACCCTACCCCAGGGAGTTCCTCATCACTAAGGCGGAAAAATCTGGACAGACCGTCAGCATTGGCGTGATCCGTACCAGGGCGATGTTCCACCGTGAAATCCATCCCCTGTAGGGAAATGGACCACCTCAACAGCTTTGGATTCTCACCCCTCATATGCATCAACCATCTGAGGGGCCTGTGGTCCGTCTGAACCCGGAAGTGAGACCCAAACAAGTAGGGTCTTAGCTTCTTCAGCGCCCAGACCACAGCAAATGCCTCACGCTCAATAGCACTCCACCTCTGTTCCCGTGGAAGTAACCTCCTGCTAAGAAAGGCTACGGGTTGATCTAGGCCCTCCTCATTAATCTGTGAAAGAACGGCCCCCACACCATGCTCTGAAGCGTCTGTCTGAACGATAAACTCTTTGGAGAAGTTGGGAGCCAAGAGCACGGGCGCCGTGCACATAGCAGTCTTCAAGGCCTCAAAAGCTCTCTGACAGGTGTCAGTCCAGATCACCTTCCTGGGCTGCTTCTTCGAAGTCAGCGCTGTCAAGGGGGCAACCAGGTTGCCATACCCCTTGACAAACCTCCTGTAGTACCCGGTGAGACCTAGGAAGGCTCTCACCTCTGTCTGGGTTTTGGGCGCCTCCCAATTCAGGATGGTTTCTATCTTGGGCTGAAGGGGTGCCACCTGGCCACTCCCAACTTGGTGTCCCAAGTACACCACGGAACCCTGCCCGATCTGGCACTTACTCGCCTTGATCGTGAGGCCTGCCTTCCGCAGCGCCATCAACACTTCCCAGAGGTGACGCAAGTGTTCCTCCCACGTGGAGCTGAACACGGCGATGTCATCCAGGTAGGCTGCACTGAACGAATCCAGCCCAGCCAACACCTGGTTGACCAATCTCTGGAAGGTGGCAGGGGCATTCTTCATCCCAAATGGCATAACCCGGAACTGGTAGTGCCCATCTGGGGTGGAAAATGCTGACCTCTCTTTGGCCCCCTCGGTCAAGGCGATCTGCCAATACCCAGACGTTAGATCAAACGTGCTGAGGTAGTTGGCAGCCCCTAGCCGATCGATGAGCTCATCAGCTCTGGGGATGGGGTGTGCGTCAGTCCTAGTGACTGAATTGAGTCCTCTGTAGTCCACACAGAACCGGAGTTCGGGTGTGGCTCCCGGCGCTGCAGCCTTTGGGACCAAGACCACGGGGCTGGCCCAAGGACTGCTAGAAGACTCAATGACCCCGAGTGCAAACATCTTGGAGACCTCCTCCTTGATGCATGTCCTCACCCTGTCAGTCACCCTGTAGGCCTTGTGCTGCACAGGTGGGCTATCCCCAGTGTCCACATCATGGACGCACCAATCAGTGACACCAGGGACCAGGGAAAACAGATCAGAAAATTGTCCCAGTAACTGGCGACAATCATTCTGTTGCTCAGGGGTCAGGGTGGAAGAGAGGATGACACCATCCACTGACCCATCTTGCTCCTTGGCTGACAGGAGGTCCGGAAGAGGTTCTGTCTCCTCTTCCATCCCCGCATCTGTTGCCAAGAGCATGCCCACTTGGGACCTCTCCAAGTGGGGCTTGAGGCGGTTGACATGTAGGACCCGTAAGGGGTTCCTGGGAGTCTTCAGGTCCACCACGTAGGTAACAGGACTCTTGCGCTCCACCACCTCAAAGGGACCGGTCCACTTATCCTGGAGCGCACATGGCTCCACGGGGGCCAAGACCCATACTTTCTGCCCAGGCTGAAGCTCTACCAGAGTGGCATTCTGGTCGTACCACCGCTTCATCTCCTCCTGGCTGGCTTCCAGATTTGCCTCAGCAAGTTGCCTGAAACGCCTAGTCTGATTCCTGAAGGCCAGCATGTAGCTATATACATTCTGGGGAGGTTTCCTGGGAGATTGCTCCCAGCCTTCCTTGACCAGACTTAGAGGTCCTCTGACGGGGTGACCATACAGAAGCTCAAAGGGACTGAACCCCAGAGACTTCTGTGGCACCTCACGGTAAGCGAAGAGAAGGCATGGTAAGAGGACGTCCCACTTGCGCCTCATGGGTCCTTCTAGGCCCATTATCATGCCTTTGAGGGTTCGGTTGAATCTCTCAACCAACCCGTTTCCTTGGGGGTAGTAAGGTGTGGTGAACTTGTAGGTTACACCACACTCTTGCCAAAGAGATTTCATGTACTTGGACATGAAATTGGTACCTCGGTCAGACACCACCTCTAGAGGGAATCCCACTCGGGAGAAAATTCCCATCAGTGCACGTCCCACCACGGGGGCCGTCACTGTCCTCAGAGGAATGGCTTCCGGGTACCGGGTGGCATGGTCCACCAGGACCAGGATGAACCTATTGCCCATCGCTGTCTTGGGGTCCACTGGCCCTACAATGTCAATCCCCACTCGCTGGAATGGAGTACCGACCACAGGGAATGGCTGGAGTGGAGCCTTCTGCTTCCTCCCACTCTTTCCACTTGCCTGGCAAGTCTGGCATGTCCTGCAGTGAGTATCCGAACTCCTGCGCATTTGAGGCCAATAAAAGTGGGTGACAAGCCTTTCAAAGGTCTTGTCCTGCCCCAAAAGCACTGCCAATGGCACATCGTGAGCCAGCCCCAGTAGGAAGGCTCTGAAGTCCTGGGGTACCACCAGCGCACGGGCTGACCCAGGCTCAGCAACCTTAGGCTCTGTATACAGGAGGTCGTTCTCCCAGTAAATGAAATGTGATCCTGACTGATCACCTGCGGCCTGGGCTGCAGCCTGCTGCCGCATACCCACGAGAGAAGGGCACTCCTTCTGTGCCTTACAAAAGTCCTCCCTGGTGGGACCCCCTTCCTGCTGCCAATGGGTCAGCTCCGGTAGGTCTCCCAGTTCAGCTATCTGTTCCCCTGTAGGCTCCAGGGCATCCCCCTCAAGGTCTGCTTCCTCCTGGACTGTGGGAACTTCAGGGGCCGGCTTCCCGCGCCCCTTGCCCCTTCTCTCTGAGGCCGGCTCCTGGGCCTCCCTCTCAGGCTCCAGGACCTCTCGAGTACCTTTACTGGCTGCCATGGACCGTGTGGTGACACACGCCCAATCCGGCATACCCAACATCTCCAGGTGAGCACTCCGCTCCACCTGAGCCCAAGGTGAGCTCTCCAAATCGTTCCCTAACAAACAGTCTACAGGCATGGCGGGCCTCACAGCTACCTGAAGAGTACTAGAGACCCCCCCCACTCGAAGGGAACCTGAGCCACCTTGCAGTGTCTCTCTGTGTTGTCAGCGGCAACAACGGGATAGAATGCATTGGGGACCACCTGCTCCTGAGACACCAGGTGACACCTGACAGCTGTCACACTGGCTCCTGTATCTCTAAGAGCTTCCACCCTATGGCCATTTATGGTCACCCACTGCCTGTACTTCTTAGTGTTCTCAGGCAGCTGGGTTGGAGGGACCACTTCACGGTCTCCTAGCGAGACCAGGGACATCTCTGCGGGACCCCACCCACCTTGGACATCCCTCTCCTCCCCCAAGGCTACACTAGTCACCTGCCGGGGTGGAGCACCAGTGGGTGCGGGTTTACCAAACATCGGACACTTCACATCAGAGGCAAAATGCCCCAAATTGTTACACCTGTAACATCTTACGGGCCCCTTCTGAACAGGAGGACCTGTCGGGGCCCCGGCCGGTTTCTGGGGTGGGGGAGGCTGAGAACCCTTCCCTTGGTTCCCTTGGGGATTATTTTGGGGCCCTTTTTGGAACTGCTTCTGTTTACCCCTGTCCCCCCCACTCTTCTGCTGGGGACCCTGCCCACCTTTGGCGGAATCTCCCACGGTACCCTTGTGGACCCTGGTACTGACCCAGCGGTCCGCCTCCTCAGCAAGCTTCCTCGGGTTAGTCAGCTTACTATCGATCAGGTGCTGGCGTAGCTCAGGAAAACAATTACTGGACAAGTGCTCCCATGCCATTAGATCAAGCAGCCCTTGATAATCATTCACCTTACTACCCTTCACCCAACCATCCAGCGCTCTGCAAAAGAAAGTCACATACTCCACATACGTACTATTGGGAATCTTAGTGCAACCCCTGAACCTCTGTCTATATAACTCAGGGGTCAACCCATACCTAGCCATCAATGCTTCCTTCATATGGGAATAAGAATTACGAACATCAACAGGTAAATCTAACAGTGTGTCCCGCCCCTCACTCAGGAACCTTCCCCACAACCCCGCTCCCCAATCTTTCTCAGGGACCCGGTGGGAAGACATGGCTACCTCGTAGGCTCGGAACCACTGCCCGATGTCGTCATTCCTGAAGAACTCCTTCACTACATCCTTAGGAATATAAACTCTTGGTTCCGCCGATCCTGGCGGTGTGCTGCCACCAGAGGGATTAAGCTCCAAACTTTTTGCTTTTAGCTCCAGCTCCCTCAGCTTCATGTCATGCTCTAATTGTAGTTTCTTTTCTTCCATGGCTAATCTTTGTTTTTCCATATCCATCTGCCCATGGAGTTTTGCCATTTCCACCTCGTGTGCCCGGGTTGCTGCCCTGTCCGCCAACTCCTCTGGCGACAGGCATCTGCCGAACTCATGGACACTTTCTGGGGGAATCACTTCCACCTGATTCTCTGGTGCCTTTGACTCATACCAGGCCCTCAGCGCCTTCACGAGTTGGGCCTTGTTTTTTAATCCAGTTTGGGCGATCCTGAACTTGGAGCACAAACCTTTCAAGTCTTCATTGGTACGATCCATAAGCGCGCCTTCTTCCCAATCTACGTCCTCAAATCCAGAGATTATGGAAGCCGCCCTTCCGGCGGAAAGTGAACCAGGCATGGCTCTAACAACGGAGATTCTTGGCAAAACAAAAAACAAATGCTAGCCTTGTGGCTGTGTTACTGGTCTGCTCTTACTACGTGGCGATCAGTGATTCACTATACGTAAACCACAAATGCAAATCCGTAAATCCCACCGCTGCCACCAATGTTAGAAATGAGGGGGCTCTGGTTGACGCAGGTGTGAACCCACAACAAGCAGGGACCCTTTACTTCTTGTCAGGGCGAAGGATGACTCCCCAGAATAACCCCTGCTCACCCTCTAGGTGCGTGGCGCGAGCAGTCTAGGCTAAGTCTCAGGCGTACACGGTTAAGCAAATGCAATTACACATACAGTAAACCCCCTGCATGCACCACAAATGGACACCAATCCGGTAGTATATAAAAATAAGATTTTATGTAGTTTCAGCAGATTTAAATACAAGGCCCAGTAACGTTGAACTGATGGGGCCACAATTCTTAGGAATACGGTAAAGTTCTCTTTGTACGGAAAGTTCTTTAGGCGGGCACAAGGTGACTGTAGGCCTCAGCACACTCTAGGCTGAGGTGGCGACTTGGAAGCCCACGGCAGATGACAGGGAAATCAGAACGTTGCGGACCCTGGATCCGATGCGAGCTCGCGGTCGAGTTCGTAAGTACAGTACCTTGTTTCTTGTCGCGAAGGTGGGCGCGGGATGTCAGCGGCTCTTCCACAGAAGAGCGAGGCGGCGTCCGGGGCTCCCACACTTCACGATGGGTGTCTGATCTTCAGGCTCACGACCAGAGCGGGGTGTTGCAGGTGGCGGGTGAACAAAGCGGGGCAGCCGGGCACGCAGATACGTCCGGGCCGTCCGAGGCTTGGAGATGCTCACAAGCGCCGATTCCGGCGAGAGGGTGAAGGTGCACAGCGAGCCTCCAGCGAGCGAGGTGACAGGGGCAGCCCAGCACAGCGTAGGGGGAGCGGCTCCGATCGAGCGAGGCTCTTCCCAAGGCGGGGGCGGCTAAGCAGTCCTGGTCACGGCTCAGGGAGGGACTGCGGCACGAGGGTCACAGCTCCGGCGAGGGAAAGGACACCACGGTCTAGCAGCAGGCGAGTGAAGATCAGGTAGAGCCCAATGGTCCCGGGGCTCAGTTCAGGGGGCAAGCTCAGTTCCAAGCCCTTGGAGATCGTTTTGGAAAAGCACAAGTCTTGAAAGTAAAAATAAAGCAAAGTCTTCAGCAACAGTTTCTCTTCTACCCTTTGGCGGCGAGGTCACCACTGCAGGCCAATCCCCCAGGATAGGGACAGTCTTCCTCCTACAGCTTTCCCGGTGCCTCCTCCTCAGGCAGAGATTCTTCTTGGTCAAAAGCGGATCTAGTTTCTTAGGAGCAGGGCTCCTCCATTTATACCACAAATCTTTTGTTCTCCCAGGCCAGGGGGGCCCTTGCCTAGTTCAGTCCGGTTTCTGAGCACTTTGTTTACGTGATGCAGGCTTCTTCTTTCAGAGTGCAGGGCAGAGTCATCAGACGCTCCACAGGGGGTGGAGCCAGCCTCGAGGTAGCGGAGCACTGTCCTATTCAGAACCTAGGAGCACTCCTCCCACCCATCTACCTGTCGATCGTCCTATTCATACCAGGCTACCTAGCCCTGCCCATCTGGGTTCCCCCAGCCCTGCCACTCACACCAGCCAGACATCAGATACACATCACGCAGAGGCGGCTGAAATGGTTAGGCAAGCAAAGGCCAACTTTCTAAAAGTGGCATTTGCAAACCCGGAATATTAAAATAACCCTTGCGAAAAGATGTACCTTAACATTCCGAGTTCAGGCATACTAAACTCGATCTCCTACCATGTTCCCTGGGTCGGTTAGGATCATAGGGTGTAATAATCCAGGCCGCCCATACTGGCCTATGAGAACAGGGTAGCCTTACAGTAGTGAACAACAAAAATGGCGGTCATTCACTACCAGGACATGCCACGCATCTAGGCTTGTCCTACCTCAGGCTCACAATGCACCCTGCCCGTGGGCCTACCAGAGGGGTGACTAACATGCAGCTAAGGGAAGGTTTCAGGGACCGGCAAGTGTGGGCACTTGTCGGTCGGCGCGTCAGTACCAGACTGCATGCAGGCTCTGCGATGGCAGACCTTAGACGTATTTTACCGGCCGCTTCTGTGGGTGGCACAACCCGTGCTGCAGGCCCACCAGCGGCGTTTGCCTTTACATGCCCTGGCGCTCCTGGCGCACTTTACTGGGGTCTGATAGTAAATCAAACAATCCAATCATGGAATCCAACCAACATATACAATTTACAAAGGGAGCACTCGCAACCGCGACACTGGTTGGCAGTGGCACAGCGCGCTGAGCGGCCAACACCATGAAATCACATGAGGCACAGCGACAAAAAGAGGGAGGGAGACTCACGCCAAGGTGCCAGGTCTAACACTGAACCTGCAACTGAACAGAAACTCTGGACCTTCGACATTCGACGAAAGAAGAAGACTGAAGAATCTCCCTTGTGGCCAAGGAGTGGCTACCCTGTGCCAACAGGCACCATCAAGAGACTACCCTTTGCTTTGCCCACGTTCTACGAGGAACCGACTGCAGAGCCCGACCAGAGCCTTGACTTCCAGACTTCTCCGACCCTGATCCACATCTACAGCAGAGCTGAGATCCGTGGAGGCGACGAGCGACGTGGGACCGGCTACCTGGGAAAAGTGGCTAGTATCTTCAAGCGCAGCTTCTGAGGCACCCTCGAAGTTGTGCACCGGGGATTGAGAAGCCCCACCCCCAAGCACCATCTGCACCGAAGATCAGCCCCCCACACTCCACGAGTCCTGCGTGGGCCCCTTCAGCATTTTCCTGCTTGCCGCGTCTGTCCGGTTGCTTGCCCGCTGGCTAGTGGCCTTGGTGACGACGCAACCTGTAATCTTCACCGCTGGTTTGGCTCCTCCAGACTGGCTCCTGCTTCGTTGAAAAAGAGAAGCACCCCAGACCTTCCTGGTCTGCACCAGAAGCAAGTCCTTCATTCTGCGTGGGTTCCGCTTGCCAAGGCTTGGTGAGTCCTAGTCCAACTTCGACGCCGCCGACAGCAAGAGCCTTCGTGGGACAGCTCGCCTCCTGGTCCTGGTCGTCCTCGACGCTTCCTGGTCCTCCTGGCTGCAGCGACAAGCTTCACCTTCACCTGCAAATCTTCACGACATCGTCTGGTTCCTTCCTGGTTCCACGTGGTCACTGGCTAGTGACCTTGACTCTGTCCCTTCTGCTTGCAGGTCTCCTCTCTTCTTGATCCCAGCCTTGGGATCCACCGGACACTCTTCACTGACTGCCTGTCAGCATCTTTCTTCAGGCATCCATAGGAGTCGACGACGAAACCCGACGCAACTTCAACCCTATGCACCCGCAGCCTGTGGGCTAGGTAACTTGGGTACTCCGGTGCTCATCAGGATAGTGACTATCCTAGTGTCTAAGTTTCAAGTCTCAACTTCCTAGCTACTCCGGAAGTGTCCTAAATCTATCTATTGCTAAACTGTACTATTGCTAGTGACTTTTACGCATTACGAGTGAGTGTTTCCACTCTGCATACGAATCCCGTGGGCCTCCCACTTCCTAACCTTTGGTAGTATAGTGTAGCCCCAGCGATTCCCTAGGCCTAGGCCTATTCTATTTCCGTGACAGTGGTCCTTATACCACTTACTTAGTATATGGTTTGCGTGGCCCCTAGGGCCTAACTGTATTACTTACCTGTGTGACTTAATGTATGCTTAAATAAGACTGTGTTGTACTTACCTCTAATCTCATAAAGAGTGCTGAGGGTTTGCTTAGAATAAATACACTTTATTTTATATATATATCTGTTGTGGTGTCCTTTCATTTGGTATTCAAGGGATTATATATGGTATCACAGCTGGCTTCCCATGCCATTCAGAGTTTAGCCTAAGACTGCTCTTGTCCATGCTACCACTAGGATAGCTGGTCTATAAGGTTGACTTTACAACCAATCACCATAAGGGTATTTGGACTGATATAAGGTGTACACTATAACTAGTGACATCATACATCAGGCCAACTTCTCACAATCAGTAATAGCACAAATACACGTTTGGGACCTAGGGGCGTACCCATATACCAAAAAAGTGGTATAAGAACCACGACTGAACTAGACACAAGGCCTAGAGCCTGTAGAATCGCTGGGACCCCAAGGAACCACCCAAGGTAGTGACACAGGGGACCCACGGGGACTGTGTGCAGTGTGTAAACACAACCGCGGGTCCCTGTTAGCTTATATGGGCAATGTCACGGTTGGAAATTTATAGATTAGGGACACTTAGAATCGAGTCAGGACCAAACCCTTTTGGACTTAGGAAGGTCTAGGGCTAGCACCCACGGGAGCACCGGAGTACTCGTGTCACCTCACCCAGGGAAGCGTGCATAGGTGTCTTTTGGTGTCGGGTTGCGTCGTCAATTTCAATGGAAGCTGGCGAAGAACTGCTGCTGCCGTGAAGAGGAGAAGTGTCCGAAGCGATCCAAGCCTGGATCTAGGATGGAAGGAATCTGAAAGCAGAGGGGACAGAGTCTGGGTCACTAGCCAGTGACCGAGGGCAGGATGGACCAATGCCCACAGATGGTGGGTGCTTCAGGTGAGTTGATGGGTGTCTTGACTCTTCAGCCACGAGGTCCAGGAGGCGCCGGATTCGAGCTGTTCCACAAAGTCTGTCGAGTGCTGCAGTGTCGGCGACCAGATTGGACCCAACAAGCCTTGGCAACGGCAAGTCTTGTGGAAAGAGAAGATGGACGTCGGTGCAGACCAGCAAGGTCTGAGGGACTCACCCAGCGAGGGTAAGTTGGGGCACGTCTGGAGCAACCAGGAAAGCCCAATTAGAAGAGGAGTTGCCTTTGTGGGGACCTGCTAGCCAATGGGCTAGTGATCGCGGACAAGCCTCAAGCGGTCTCACTTGAAACTGGCCCACGGGTCGCTTGTGGAGTGGGGGCCAGCAACCTTCGGTGCAGGAGGTGCTCAAGGCTGGGGCTACTCGGAGCCCAAAGCTCAACTTCGAGGAGGACCAGGAAGGTAGTGTTCCTGCAAAAGTTCACGGTGTCCAAGGGTCACGGTTCCACGTCACCCAAGATAGCCACGGGCCTCAGCTTTGCTGTGGACTCAGGGTAGCCTTGGGGAAGTCTGGAAACCCATCTCTGGTGATGCAAAGACTTTGGCGTCCGGCGGGAGCTTCAGCGATGCAGACCGGTCAGTTGCTTCTTTGGTGCCTGCCAAGCAGGGGAGTCACTCCTTGACCCCAAGGGAGATCTCTTCAGTCTTCTAGTCAGGATAAAAGGTCGAAGGTCCAGGATAGATGTTGCAGAGTTTCATCCAGGGTAATCTAAAGTCGAAAGGACTGGGTTCCCATAATTATACTAAGTTTGGGGGTTGGACATACTCTAGGGACTCACCTATTGGAGGGTTTGGAAAGAGGGGCGGTTACGCCCATTTCCTTTGTCCAGTTTCGTGCCAGAGCAGGGGCAGGTAGCCCCTGCAACCGGTTTGAACTGGACTATTCACAGGGACACCAAGTGTGCCCCCAGTGCAGGACTTCAAAGCACCAGAGAGTGCTCCCGCCCAGCCCAAATACACATCTGCCTGTCTGGGGAGGTGGTTACACCTCCCTTGGACAGGAAACCTATTTTCCAGGCCTCCCCTGCCATAGTTTCAGTCAGCAGCAGGAGGCCAGACCCGTGTCTGTGGCAGAGGCATCCATTTTGTGATGCCAGGGCTCAAGAAAGTCCTACCGGGTTAGACCAGTATGAACATGTCTCTCCCTCTAGAAGGGTGGAATGCTACCCCCGCCGCCAGAACTGGCGGGTGGGGTAGTATTCCAAAGCGTTTGACACCAAACATGACATGTTTCCATGCAGCCATCCCAAAGTTAGCATTTACCGCGAGGTTATAATGCACTTAAGAGTATATGGTCAGGCTGCACCACAAACAGCATCAGAGGAGGTACTCCGAAAGCTGCAGTGGGGCTCTGCTCATGCAGGGGCACCCTCTCACATAAAAACCAAGCACTCTGCCTTCAGGATTGTTAAGGCCTGCCATAGGAGTGACTTATAGGTTTTATATGTGTGTGCAATGATAGTGATATAGGTAGCCTATACCACTGTAAGGGGTGCAAGCACACCCTTACCCAGGCTGCAGTAGCAGACGTGTGGTGCCATTTTGGAATGCTTCCCAGGGGTGGCATAATACAAGCTTCAGTCCCTGGTAGGCCTCTGAGGTACCTATGCACTAGGTACATATTATACCATATACTAGAGGCTTATAAGGCACTCCAGAATCCTATTAGATATGTACCTAATGTACATGCAAACCATTTTAGAGAGGAAGCAGCTAGGCTGTGGTCCTGATTAGCAGGGCCACAGCCAGACTAAGGTCGAAAAACAGTGAACCACCAGCAAAAAGTGGGGGTACCCATGTGAAGCAGATCCTACTCTCCTACAAGGTGCACCCCCTCACACCATCCATAGATGAACACATGTGTCCTAGAGACAGGGGCAGGTGCACCCCCTCACACCATCCACAGAGGCACACATGTGTCCTAGAGACAGGGGCGGATATACCCCCCTCACACCATCCACAGGGGCACACGTGTGTGTTGGAGACACCCCACAGCTGCACCCCTCTTCTCAAAGTATCCACAGTGGCACATGTGACCTGGAGCCAGGGGCAGCTGCACCCCTCATCTCACACCATCCACAGGGGCACACATGTGTGCGGGATACACCCCAAAGCTGCACCCCCCTCTCATACCATCCACAGAGGCACACATGTATCCTTCAGACAGGGGCAGGTGCACCCCCCTGACTCCAGCCATAGAGTCACACATGTGTCCTAGAGACAGGGGCAGGTGCACCCTCTCACACCATCCACAGGGGCACACATGTGTCCTAGAGACAGGGGTAGGTGCACCCCCTCACACCATCCACAGATGTACACGTGTGTCCTACAGACAGGGGCAGGTGCACCCCCCTGGCACCATCCACAGAGGCACATGTGTCCTACAGGCAGGAGCAGGTGTATTCCCCCTCGCACCATCCACAGAAGCACATGTGTCCTAGATACAGGGGCAGGTGCACCCCCTCACACCATCCACAGGGGCACACATGTGTCCTAGAGACAGGTGCAGGTGCACCCCTCCTCACTCCATCCACAGGGGAACATTAGTGTCCTGGAAACAGAGGAAGCTGCATCCCTCCTCTCACACCATCCACAGAGGCACACATGTATCCTTCAGACAGGGGCAGGTGCACCCCCCTCGCACCATCCACAGAGGCACATGTGTCCTACAGGCAGGGGCAGGTGTATTCCCCCTCGCACCATCCACAGAGGCACACGTGTCCTAGAGGAAGGGGCAGATGCACCCGCTCACACCATCCACAGGGGCACACGAGTGTGTTGGAGACACCCCACAGCTGTACCCCTCTTCTCATAGTATCCACAGGGGCACATGTGACCTGGAGACAGGGACAGCTGCACCCCTCATCTCACACCCTCCACAGGGGCTCAAGTGTGTCCTGGAGACACCCCACAGCAGCACCCCTTCTCATAACATCCAAAGGGGCACACGTGTGTCCTGGAGACACACCACAGCTGCACCCCCCTCATGCCATCCGCAGGGGCACATGTGTGTGCTGGAGACACCCTACAGCTGCACCCCTCTTCTCATAGTGTCCACTGGGGCACATGTGTGTGCTGGAGACACCCCACAGCTGCACCCGTCCTCTCACACCATCCACAGGGGCACACGTTTTTGCTGGAGACACCCCACAGCTGCACCCCTCCTCTCATACCATCAACAGAGGCACACATGTGTGCTGGAGACACCCCACAGCAGCACCCCTCCTCATACCATCCTCAGGGCCACAAGTGTGTGCTTGAGACACCCCACAGCTTCATCCCTCTTCTCATAGAATCCACAGGGGTAAACGTGCGTCCTAGAGACACCCCACAGCTGCACACGTCTTCTCATAGTATCCACAGGGGCACTTGTGTGTACTGGAGACACCCCACAGCTGCACCCCTCCTCTCACACCATCCACAGGGGCACATGTGTGTGCTGGGGACACCCCACAGCTGAACCCCTCTTCTCATAGTATCCACAGGGCACACATGTGTGCTGGAGACTCCCCACAGCTGCACCCCTCTTCTCATAGCATCTACAGGGGCACACATGTGTGCTGGAGACACCCCACAGCTGCACCCCCTCCTCATACCATCCACAGGGGCACATGTGTTTACTGGAGACACACCACAGCTGCACCCCTCTTCTCAGAGCATCTACAGGGGCACACGTGTGTGCTGGAGACTCCCCACAGCTGCACCCCTCTTCTCATAGCATCCACAGGGGCACACGTGTCCTGGAGACACCTGTTGGACAGGCCACACGAAGGGCTTGCTCCCTCCCCGCATGACAGGGCCCAAGTCTAACAACACCCCACTGCTGCACCCCTCCTCTCATACCATTCACAGGGCACACGTGTGTGCTGGTGTCAGGGGTCACCTCTTTAGGCTATCACACCAGCTCTGCCCAGGTTTCCTCCCTGCTTGAAACGCCGCTGGAAAGGAGGGCATGAATGTGCTGAGGGGCTGGTAGGGCTGGGTGGTCCAGCACCACGTGCCTCGAAGAGTACCGGTACACAAGGGGAGAACATTAAAAAGTGCCAGATCTTCATACCGGTGGGTATCGGTCCATTTAAAGCTCGGGTCACATGTGACTCTTGCACCACAGACACCTGGTACACTATCACCTCCTGACCCCAGACCTGCCCTCACACTTCAAGGCAGACCGAGTCTGCAACCACAGACCAGGCCTCCCCGCCCGGGCTTACCCCTAAACAAGCACAGCCTGCGTCACTGGACTGGGGCCCCTGCCGGAGAGCAGGCCCTTTATATAAGACCTGGGGCCCCTGTGCTGCCTGTGAGCTCCTCGGGTCAACCCCAGCCATCTGCCTCTCTGCTCCTGATCTCAGCCTTTCTGAACTGTGCCTGCTCCTCATTTCAGCCTTTCCAAGCTGTGCCTTATCCCGATCTCAGCCTGCCTGAGCTGTGCCTGCTCCCGATCTCACCCTGGCTGAGCTGTGCCTGCTCCCGATCCCAGCCTCTCTGAGCTGTGCCTGCTCTTGATCTTAGCCTGTCTGAGCTGTGCCTGCTCCCGATCTCAACCTGCCTGAGCTGTGCCTGCTCCCGATCTCACCCTGGCTGAGCTGTGCCTGCTCCCGATCTCACCCTGGCTGAGCTGTGCCTCCTCCCGATCTCACCCTGGCTGAGCTGTGCCTGCTCCCGATCTCACCCTGGCTGAGCTGTGCCTCCTCCCGATCTCACCCTGGCTGAGCTGTGCCTGCTCCCGATCTCAGCCTCTCTGAGCTGTGCCTGCTCTTGATCTTAGGCTCTCTGAGCTGTGCCTGCTCTTGATCTCAGCCTCTCTGAGCTGTGCCTGCTCCCGATCTCACCCTTGTTGAGCTGTGCCTGCTCCCGATCTCACCCTTGTTGAGCTGTGCCTGCTCCCGATCTCACCCTGGCTGAGCTGTGCCTGCTCCCGATCTCACCCTGGCTGAGCTGTGCCTCCTCCCGATCTCAACCTGCATGAGCCGTGCCTGCTCCCGATCTCAGCCTCTCTGAGCTGTGTCTGCTCTTGATCTTAGTCTCTCTGAGCTGTGCCTGCTCTTGATCTTAGCCTGTCTGATCTATGCCTGCTCCCGATCTCAACCTGCCTGAGCTGTGCCTGCTCCCGATCTCACCCTGGCTGAGCTGTGCCTGCTCCCGATCTCACCCTGGCTGAGCTGTGCCTGCTCCCGATCTCAGCCTCTCTGAGTTGTCTCGGCTTCTGCTCGCAGCCTCGATGCGCACTCTTGCACAGATGTGTTAATAGCGTCGGTTCCACCAGAGAAAACAGTCAACTATTAAAATGAAATACATTTTACCTTATCTGTTAATCAGCTTCTCCCTTAATGCAGCGGGCAGTCGTCAACTCCAAACAGTTCTTGGAGGGGGGCGAGGGGGGCTCTCTGCTCTCTTTTCCACTGGCGCTGCCTGCTCGAATGAGCCTTTGCTCAGGATCACACGTTGCTTCAGAGTCTTGCTGAGGTCACGGTCTGCTTCGGACAGTATTAGGGTCTCAGGGTGTTTCTAAGATGTGGTCTAAGGGTCCTGGGGTCACGCCCGCCTCGAAGAGTCCTTACTTATGGGCGGACACGGCGTAAGGCTGTCGTTGCTGAGGGTCACACAGTGAGCCCTGCAGATCCTCACTTTCTGTCTGTGCAATCCTCGCTCAGGGTCACACGCTGCTTCAGTCCTTCCGGAGGGGAGGGACACTCCCTGCACAGTAATGCCCTCGCTCAGGGTCAACCGCTCATTATCCCGAAGCAATCTCTCTGCTCAGGGTCACACGCTGCTTCAGTCCCTGAGCACTCTCTCTGCTCAGGGTCACACGCTGCTTCAGACCCTGAGCACTCTCTCTGCTCAGGGTCACACGATGCTTCAGTCCCTGAGCACTCTCTCTGCTCAGGGTCACACGCTGCTTCAGTCCCTGAGCACTCTCTCTGCTCAGGGTCACACGCTGCTTCAGTCCCTGAGCACTCTCTCTTCTCAGGGTCACACGCTGCTTCAGTTCCTGAGCACTCTCTCTGCTCAGGGTCACACACTGCTTCAGACCCTGAGCACTCTCTCTGCTCAGGGTCACACGCTGCTTCAGTCCCTGAGCACTCTCTCTGCTCAGGGTCACACGCTGCTTCAGTCCCTGAGCACTCTCTCTGCTCAGGGTCACACGCTGCTTCAGTCCCTGAGCACTCTCTCTGCTCAGGGTCACACGCTGCTTCAGTCCCTGAGCACTCTCTCTGCTCAGGGTCACACGCTGCTTCAGTCCCTGAGCACTCTCTCTGCTCAGGGTCACACGCTGCTTCAGTCCCTGAGCACTCTCTCTTCTCAGGGTCACACGCTGCTTCAGTTCCTGAGCACTCTCTCTGCTCAGGGTCACACACTGCTTCGATCCTTTAATGGGAGGGGGAGGGGCACCCTCTGCTCAGGGTCAAAACCTGTTGCAATCCTTTGGGGGGGCACTGTCTGCTCGGGGTCACACACGGATCCTTGCTGGTGGTCACGCGCTGTCTGAACAGTCCTTGCTCAGGGTCACACACCGCTTCGGACAGTTGCCGCACAGGTTCACCTGCACCACTGGCGCTAGGAAGAGAAGCTTCAACCGAGAGCGGCTCCAACCCCGCCCCCCCGCCCCTCCCAGACAGCGAGCGAGGGCGAGGAGAGGCTGAAAGTGTTACCTGATCCACTTGGAGGAGGCCACGCGGGGAGCCCAGGGTGCAAACCACCCTCAGAGAGAGGAGCACAGGGTGCAAACCATCCTTGGGGAGAGGAGCACAGGGTGCAAACCACCCTCAGAGAGACGATCACAGGGTGGGCCACCCTCAGAGAGAGGATCACAGGGTGCAAACCACCCTCAGAGAGAGGATCAGAGGGTGCAAACCACCCTCAGAGAGAGGAGCACAGGGTGCAAACCATCCTTGGGGAGAGGAGCACAGGGTGCAAACCACCCTCAGAGAGACGATCACAGGGTGGGCCACCCACAGAGAGAGGATCACAGGGTGCAAACCACCCTCAGAGAGAGGATCAGAGGGTGCAAACCACCCTCAGAGAGAGGAGCACAGGGTGGTCTACCCTCAGAGAGAAGATCACAGGGTGCAAACCACCGTCAGAGAAAGGAGCACAGGGTGGTCCACCCTCGGAGAGAGGATCACAGGGTGCAAACCACCCTCAAAGAGACGATCACAGGGTGGGCCACCCTCAGAGAGAGGATCACAGGGTGCAAACCACCCTCAGAGAGAGGATCACAGGGTGCAAACCACCCTCAGAGAGAGGAGCACAGTATGGTCCACCCTCAGAGAGAGGATCACAGGGTGCAAACAACCCTCGGGGAGAGGAGCACAGGGTGCAAACCACCCTCAGAGAGAGTAGCAAAGGGTGAGCCACCCTCAGAGAGAGGATCACAGGATGCAAACCACCCTCAGAGAGAGGATCAAAGGGTGGTTGTTAGAAATGGGATCTCTTGTTGGCTAGGGCTTGCGCCAAAGCCAGGCAGAGACCACCACTCCAAGTCAGGGCTGAGGAGTTACACGCCTTGGTAGCTTGGCACGAGCAATCAGGCTTATCCCAGAGGCAATGTGTAAAGCGTTTGCGCGCGCACAAAGCAACAACATCCTAGGACCACCACAAAGGAAACTCCACACAAGGTTATATATAAAAAAATAGCCTTTGTATTATAATAAACACATTAGATGATAATCACATAACTTACACTGTGCCAACTGACACTGGGCAGAATTTTACAGGGGACTATTTACACAAGACAGGGCCACATGGACTACTGTCAGAATTAGCACAAATCACCAATTGTAAATGTAGAACATATACCAACTGTAACACAAATTATAACTGTAGAGCACAACCAGTAACTACTGGCGCAATAATGACTTCAGCATTATCACAATAGAATCAGGTATAAAACCTATCCTGTATACGTCACAGGGGCATAACACATTATGCAGTTTCTCATAAGTCTAACGCATTAGACCTAACCACCTACGTATACCTACACTAGGGGCGTATATCGCACAGGGAAGTATTATCTCCCTAACATCAACCTAAACAGGTAAAACAAACTCCTATGCAGAAATCATATCTAGAGGTATAAAACACAGGGGGCCTTATGTAGGTGGGCTGGCATTTACCACTTCATAAATACCGAATCATACCGATTCGGTATTTATGAAGTGGTAAATGCTATGTAGGTAATTGGTCGGTAAATATTACCGATTCGGAAAAATTCGGTAATTACCGAATCGGTATTTACCGATTCGGTAATGAGGCATACCTTCCCATTGATGGGAAGGTATGCCACATTACCGATTCGGTAAATACCGATTCGGTAATGGGGGAGCACATGCAAGGGTGGCAGGGTGTCACATTGACACCCTGTTGCACCCCTGATTCTGCCATGTGTGCACATGTGGCACACATACATGCCCTGAGGGCATGTGTGTCTGCCACATTGCACACATCTACAGGCAAAATAATGCATTTACACACATATTCGTCATTTACCACCAACTATTAGTTGGTGGTAAATAACGAATCCCCACACACACCACACAGTCCCCCTACATCTCATTTCTGTATATGGAATTTACCGAATCGGTAAAATTACCGAATCGGTAATTTTACCGAATCGGTAATTTTACCGATTCGGTAAATTCCGAATACAGAAATTCTCCCCCTACATCTCAAAAGCCGAAATACCGGTCGGTAACGGTATAATTACCGAAAATCAGCCGTTACCGACCGGTATTTGGCTACCTACATGAGGCCCAGGGTGCGCAAAACATACTACACACAGTACATTCTCTAACACCATAAGCATCAACACAGGGTGCGCAAAACATACTACACACAGTACATTCTCTAACACCATAAGCATCAACACAGGGTGCGCACAACATACTACACACGGTACATTTTCTAACACCATAAGCATTAACCCAGGGTGCGCAAAACATACTACACACAGTACATTCCCTAACACCATAAGCATTAAACCTCAATAGTACTTCAATCACATTAGGGTCCAGGTTGCTCCAGAACCTAAACGTAGCAGCTGCCCACTACTTGCTGGGCAGCTGGGGACAAGAACAGGGCCTAAACGCTGCAGCTGGAACTAAGTGCTGCGCAGCTGTGGAAGTCAAATATTTGGAAACCAATGGGCCCCGCGTTGAAGCCATCTGGCTCAGAAAGCAAACATGTCCCCAGGGAGCGCACAGGCTCCTGAAATCATTATGCGCAAGCTAGAGAAAGAGCTGGCCCCCCAAGAACAGTGGAGCGCACTGGCGCTGTTAATGAATGATATGTGCAGTTGTTGGAGCCACGGAGGCTCTATAACATGCCCCCAAACGTTGCAGCTGACCCCTGCAAAGTGGGGCAGCTGGAGAACACTGGCCAATATGGGGCAGCACGGGCCCTCGGGACCCCCACAGGGCCCATTTAAACAAAGTTGGCCAAACGGTGGAGCCACCTAGGCTCTATAACCAAAGACATGCCCCCTTTGTTGGAGCCAACTCGGCTCTGAACCAATGTGGCCCATATTGGAGTGGCCCGCTCACTGGCGGGACCACTCAGTACTATCTGTGAACACCGTGCCGTGACCGGCACTAACAATGTGCCCAGCCTCCCCCGTAGCCGTCTCAACTCACCGGTTCTTGATGGGGGGAGGACTTCTCTCTTCTGCTGGCACCACGGGCTCCCCTTTCAGGCGGTGGCATTCTTCGCTCAGGCGGAGGTCATGGCGGGGCTCTCTCACCTCATGAGAGCCCCGTCCTCTTGACGCGCCGGTCTTCACCTGGTCCCCCATCTCGGGACCGGGACTTTGCAGGAGGAGCCTGCAAGGCTCCGGGACTTCCTCTTCCCACGTATGGCCGCACTTCCGCTTCCGTCCAGCGGCCCGCCCACAACCAGGCGGGCCGCGGACTCGGCGGCTGTTAGAATCGGGGTTCTCTGGTTGGCACAGGTAGGTAATTGTGACAAGCAGGGAACCTTTCCTCTAGTCAGGGTAAGGGGTTACACTACTAAAACAACCCCTGCTCACCCTCTAGGTAGCTTGGCACGAGCAGACAAGGCTTATCTCAGAGCGTTATAGGTTAAGCATTTGTGAACACATACAGTAACCTAGTGACAACACTACAAATGGACACCACACAGGTATTTATATTAAAAATAAGGATTCTTTATATAGGATTATCACAAGACCATTAAACGATTAAAAATACACAATACGGTTGCTTAGTTGGTAGAAGATTGCTTAGTTTCTCTTAAGTTCTTCAATGTACCTTAGATGCGACACGCAGGGCAACAAAAGTGTTGCAGCGATGCAGATGCGTTGAAGTTCTTGGTGCAAAAGAAATAAAGACGGGATCTTCCAGATGCGTTACGCTTCTCCGATGTTGCGAGAAGGCTCGACTCGATGCGTCAGCTACAGCGACGTCACTCTTGACGAGATGCGACGACAGCGGCCTTGGCAGCGGCACTCTTCTCCGACGTTGCGAGACGCTTCCGCTCGATGCGATGCTGCAGCGGCGACACCCCTTCTGCGAGATGCGACGACAGCGGTGTTAGAAAAGGTAGACGGACCGGGAGGGTCGGCCGGGGTCAGGAGGAGAGGTCTCCGGGGAGAGCCGTCTCCAGCGATCGTACAGACAAGTAACTTCCCCCCCACAGACAAATACCACACACGGATAAGGTTCAGTGATCTTTATAGGCACTTATTTAAGGTACGGTGAAATGGTACAAGGAGGTCTGGACTCAGGGGTCCCCTCGATTAGAGTCTCGCAAGGTAGGGAAGGGGGTAGCGGGACAGTCTATTTACCAATCAGGTAATTCGGATGAGATGGTGATGAGCTCACAATCCTCGAGCTTTGGTGGTTAGGTGGCATGGGCCGCGGCAGCGCCAGCAGGTCCCGGTGCGGATGGTCGTTACAACGGGCCGCGGCAGCGCCAGCAGGTCCCGGGAAGATGACTGTTGCAGAAGGCCGCGGCAGCGCCAGCAGGTCCCGGTGAGGATGGTCGTTACAACGGGCCGCGGCAGCGCCAGCAGGTCCCAGGAAGATGACTGTTGCAGAAGGCCGCGGCAGCGCCAGCAGGTCCCGGTGAGGATGGTCGTTACAACGGGCCGCGGCAGCGCCAGCAGGTCCCAGGAAGATGACTGTTGCAGAAGGCCGCGGCAGCGCCAGCAGGCAGGACGATGGTTCACAAGAGCGGGCTACGGCAGCGCCAGTAGACCGTCAGGGTTGAGTTCACTCGGTGTCTCTCGACTCCAGGATACAACTGCCTTCCTGCTCCGGAGCTGCCTCAGTTATAGGGCTGGTGCCCTTTGATGTCCGGACCCTCGCACTTGGAGGTCGGAGGGTCCGGGATGAAGGTGTCCAGACACCCAGCAGGGGGTGGAGCCAGTGCCTGGGGGAGCTGGGAGCGATCGGCACCTGGCGGGGGAGAGCCCTTGACGCTTCGGTCTCCCATTGACCTGCCAAGTGGTCCGCTCACCTCCTGGGTGGATAGTGGTGCCGGGATGTCGGGGCCGGCCAGGCCCGGGGTTAGGGTCGAGGGGAGGCCATGCGGCCGCGTGGTACAGGGTCCAAGATGGCGGCTTGACCCGGCCGGGAAAGCCGGTGGGGCTGGACCCCGTGATGAGTAGGGGTCCGAGGGCAGAGGGTCCGTCGGGGGACGGGGTACAGGTGCTTGTCGCGGGGTTATGCCAGGTGGCCCGGAGTCCGGGCCTTGTCGAGCGGGGAGGGCGCGAGCCGTCTGTGAGGCCTGTCCAACATGCGTCCCCCCCAGCTGAAGGCGGGGAGAGTCACCCATCTCCTTGGGGACTCTCTTCGTCGAGGCGGAAAAAGCGGGACAGGCCATCCGCGTTGGCGTGGTCTTGGCCCGGTCGGTGCTCCACGGTGAAGTCCATTCCCTGCAGGGAAATGGACCAGCGCAAGAGTTTTGGGTTCTCCCCCCGCATCTGCATCAGCCATTGCAGGGGTCGATGGTCGGTCTGTACCCGGAAGTGGGTACCGAAGAGATAGGGCCGGAGCTTTTTGAGGGCCCACACTACCGCGAATGCTTCCCTCTCGATGGTGCTCCAACGCTGTTCTCGGGCCAGGAGACGTCGACTGATGAAGGCCACCGGCTGGTCATGACCTTCGGGGTTCAACTGAGAGAGGACGGCTCCGATGCCGTGGTCGGAGGCGTCGGTCTGCACCACAAACTCCCGACTGTAATCGGGGGCCTGGAGCACCGGGGCGGTGCACAGGGCGGCCTTCAGCTCCTCGAAGGCCGCTTGACAGTCAGGAGTCCAATTGATCCGCTTTGGCTGGTTCTTGGATGTGAGACCCGTGAGGGGCCCCACGATGCTGCCGTAGTCCTTCACGAACCGCCGGTAGTAGCCGGTGAGCCCCAAGAAGGCTCGGACCTCGGTCTGGGTGACGGGGGGCTGCCAGGACTGGATGGCAGCAATCTTAAGTTGTAGTGGGGCCACCAGCCCGCTCCCCACTTGGTGCCCAAGGTAGGTCACAGATCCTTGGCCAATCTGGCACTTGCCGGCCTTAATGGTGAGGCCGGCCCGCTGGAGGGCTTGTAGGACCTCTTGGAGGTGACAGAGGTGGTCGGACCAGTGGCGGCTGTATACAGCGATATCGTCCAGGTAGGCAGCGCTGAATTCTTCAAGCCCCGCCAAGACCTGGTTCACAAGGCGTTGGAACGTGGCGGGGGCATTCTTCATGCCAAAGGGCATGACCTTAAATTGATAGTGGCCATCGGGGGTGGAGAAGGCTGACCGCTCCTGAGCCCTGGGTGTGAGGCCGATTTGCCAGTAGCCCGCCGTTAGGTCGAAGATACTAAGGTAGCGGGCGGCCCCCAGCCGGTCGATCAGCTCGTCTGCTCGGGGGATGGGATGAGCGTCGGTCCGGGTGACAGCGTTCAAGCCCCGGTAGTCGACGCAGAATCTCAGTTCAGGTGCGGTGCCGGGCGCAGCGGCTTTGGGAACTAGTACGACCGGACTGGCCCAGGGACTGTCCGAGGGCTCGATGACCCCGATCGTGAGCATCTTGGCCACTTCCTCCTGTATGCAGGCCCGTACCCGATCTGGTACGCGGTAGGCCCGGTGCCGGACAGGGGGACTGTCCCCGGTGTCTACGTCGTGCAAACACCAGGGGGTGACCCCGGGGATGAGGGAGAACAGGGCAGCGAACTGCAGCAGGAGGTCCCGGCAGTCCTGTCGTTGCTCCGAAGTGAGGGCGTCAGAGAGCCGGACCCCGTCCACGGAGCCGTCCTTCTCTTGAGTCTTCAGGAGATCCGGGAGGGGCTCGGAGTCTTCTTCTGTGCCACTGTCCGTAGCCATCAAGAGGCTTAGTTCGGAGCGCACAAAGTGCGGTTTGAGCCGGTTGGTGTGGAGGACCCGAAGGGGGTTCCGGGAGGTCCCCATGTCGATGAGGTAAGTGACGGGGCTTTTGCGCTCGACCACTTTGAAGGGCCCCGTCCACTTATCTTGCAGGGCACACGGTTCGGTGGGGGACATCACCCATACTTGCTGCCCAGGCTCGAATTCCACGGAGGAGGCATTGTGGTCATACCACCTCTTCATGTCCTCCTGGCTGGCCTCGAGGTTCGCCTTGGCCATCTCCCTGAAGCGCCGGGTTTGGTTTCGTAAGGCCAGGATGTATTTGAAGACGTCTGGAGGGGTCGTTAGGGGGGGCAACTCCCAGCCCTCCTTCACTAGGCTGAGGGGCCCTCGCACAGGGTGTCCGTATAGGAGTTCAAAGGGGCTAAAGCCGAGGGACTTCTGGGGTACTTCCCGGTAGGCGAAGAGGAGGCACGGGAGCAGTACATCCCACTGGCGACGGAGAGGCTCTTCCAATCCCCCAATCATCCCTTTGAGAGTGCGGTTGAACCGCTCCACTAGTCCGTTCCCTTGGGGGTGATAGGGGGTCGTGAATCTGTATGTGACCCCGCATTGTTGCCAGAGGGACTTCATGTATTTCGATATGAAGTTCGTACCTCGGTCGCTGACGACTTCTCGGGGGAAGCCTACCCGGGAGAAGATCCCCATCAGGGCCCGGCCAACCACTGGAGCGGTCACGGTCCGTAGGGGCACCGCCTCGGGATAGCGGGTGGCATGGTCCACTAGTACCAAGATGAACCTGTGTCCTTGTGCCGTGCGGGGGTCCAGCGGTCCCACAATGTCTATCCCCACCCTCTCGAACGGGGTGGTGACCACCGGGAAGGGTTGTAGAGGGGCCTTAAGCTTCCGGCCACTCTTCCCGCTGGCTTGGCATGTGGGGCACGATCGGCAGTGGTTCAGGACGTCATTCCTCATTTTTGGCCAGAAAAAGTGGGTCACCAGTCGACTGTACGTTTTATCTTGGCCCAGGTGCCCAGCCAGGGGGACATCGTGGGCTAGGTTGAGCAGAAAGTCTCGGAAGCGGAGCGGTACCACCAGAACTCGACTGGCCCCCAGCTCGGCGATTCTTTGCTCGCTGTAGAGCAGGTCGTTATCCCAGTAGACCCAGTGGGTTCCGGTGGTGTCCCCGGCGGCTTGGGTGCTGGCTTGTTGGCGGAGTCCCTCGAGGGAGGGACAGGTCTTTTGTTCCTGGCGGAACTGTTCTTGGGTGGGCCCCCCTTCTTGCCGCCACTGAGCCAGATCCGGAAGGTCCTGGGGTTGCGCGTCTTCTTCGGTGGTCTGGTCCGGGAGGTCGGACTCGCCGTTGTCCTCTACGGGGGCAACCGGGGGCGGAGGTGCCGGCCATTCGGTTTCTTCTGATCGGGGGGCGGCACGGCTGGCCATGGATCGGGTGGTTATGCAGGCCCAGTCCGGGAGGCCCAGCATCCCCAAGTGCTCTCTTCTCTCGACGGTGGCCCACGGGGAACTCTCGAGGTCATTCCTAAGGAGGCAGTCCACGGGGGCATCGTCCCGGACCGTCACTTTCAGTAGGCCGGAGACCCCTCCCCATTCAAACGGGACGCAGGCCATCTTACACATGCTCTCAGAGTTATCTGCCGAGCGGACGGGGCAGAGAATGTTCGGCAGGATCTGCTCGGGCTTCACCAGGTGACAGCGGACGGCCGTCACGCTGGCGCCGGTGTCACGCAAGGCCTCGGCTCTCTGTCCATTAATGGTCACCCACTGACCGTATTTTCTGGTGTTGGCGGGTAGGGGAGCCCGCGGAACCATGTCTCTTCCCCCTAAGCATGCCAGGACCATGGCGGCCGGTTCCCACCCTTGCTGGTCCGGCTCACACTCCTCGGGTCCCTCCGACGACTGCTCCTCCCCCAGGGCAGCGGCAGCTACCTGGCGGGGCTTGGGCGTTTGGTTCAGCGGGCAGTTCGGATCGTTGGCGTAGTGGCCTAGTCGCTGGCACCGGTGGCACGTGACGTTGGCTCGGTACCCAGGCCGCAACGGGGGGTTGCCCCGGCCGGCCGGCGGCGGGGTGCTGGCCACGGTTGTTGCTGGTAAGGCGTCTCTCCCTCGCCCCTGGCCTCCTCCTCCTCCCCGAGGACGGTGCTGGCCTTGGTTGCTTCTGTTCTGGTCGTGTGGCCCTTTCCGGCCCACTCGGGTGCTTTCCCACCGGTCAGCTTCGGCGGCGAGCTGCCGGGGGTCAGTCAGCTTACTGTCGAGTAGGTGCTGCCTGAGCTCGACGAAACAGTTGTTTGACAGGTGTTCCCATACCATAAGGTTGAAGAGTTGTTCGTAGGTGGTGACCTGACTTCCCTTGATCCAACCCTCGAAGGCCCGGCTGAAATAGTTCACGTATTCCACCCAAGTTGTACCTGGGATCCGGGTGCAATCCCTGAACCTCTGGCGGTACATCTCGGGCGTGAGGCCGTAGCGGGTGAGGAGGGCAGCCTTCATGTGGTCGTAGGACGACATTTGGTGATCGGGGAGCTGCAGCAGGGCATCGCGACCTTCGTTGATAAATCTCCCCCACAGTCCGGCTCCCCAATCACTCCGGTCGATCCGGTGGGAGGTCATTGCGATCTCATAGGCCTTAAACCACTGTTGTATGTCGTCTTCTCGGACATACTCGCGGACCACATCCTTGGGGATGTGAACTTTTTTCTCAGTTGGTCCCGGGGTGTGTGGTCTTTCAGGCACCCCCAAGTCCTTATTCTGTTTGCGCAGTTCTATTTCTGCCAATTGGCGCTCGTGCTCGAGCGTTATTTTTTTCTCTTCCAGCTCTCTCTGTCTCTGTTTTTCTTCTCGTTCCTCTCGAATCCGCATATGCTCGAGGTTGAGTTTCTGCTCAGCTAACTTGAGCTCCCCATCCATCTTGAGTCGTGCCATTTCTAATTCGTGCAGTCTGACTCTGTCTCTTTCTCGTATCTCCTCCGGTGAGAGGCCCGTTCCCCGCTCCTCGGGAGTCGTGGCGTTCCCCTCTGGTGTAACGCTGTTTTGGTCTGGTGTGACGCTGCTTTGGTCGGAGGGTCTTGCGACCCCAGTTTCTGTCCACGACTCAAGGGCGCGCTTTAGATCATCCTTGGTACTCAGGCCGGTGGTAGCAATGCCAAGTTCTATGCAAAATTGTCTCAGTTCGCGGTGGTTGTATTCTTCTAGTTTCTCCATTTGGAACTTCTCGGTGGAGCTGCTATCTTTGGTCGACATCGTGCTTTGTCGTGGGGTGAGCTACTCTCTGTACGATTACGCGTTGATTCGGATCGCGCCGCTGGCCACCAATGTTAGAAAAGGTAGACGGACCGGGAGGGTCGGCCGGGGTCAGGAGGAGAGGTCTCTGGGGAGAGCCGTCTCCAGCGATCGTACAGACAAGTAACTTCCCCCCCACAGACAAATACCACACACGGATAAGGTTCAGTGATCTTTATAGGCACTTATTTAAGGTACGGTGAAATGGTACAAGGAGGTCTGGACTCAGGGGTCCCCTCGATTAGAGTCTCGCAAGGTAGGGAAGGGGGTAGCGGGACAGTCTATTTACCAATCAGGTAATTCGGATGAGATGGTGATGAGCTCACAATCCTCGAGCTTTGGTGGTTAGGTGGCATGGGCCGCGGCAGCGCCAGCAGGTCCCGGTGCGGATGGTCGTTACAACGGGCCGCGGCAGCGCCAGCAGGTCCCGGGAAGATGACTGTTGCAGAAGGCCGCGGCAGCGCCAGCAGGTCCCGGTGAGGATGGTCGTTACAACGGGCCGCGGCAGCGCCAGCAGGTCCCAGGAAGATGACTGTTGCAGAAGGCCGCGGCAGCGCCAGCAGGTCCCGGTGAGGATGGTCGTTACAACGGGCCGCGGCAGCGCCAGCAGGTCCCAGGAAGATGACTGTTGCAGAAGGCCGCGGCAGCGCCAGCAGGCAGGACGATGGTTCACAAGAGCGGGCTACGGCAGCGCCAGTAGACCGTCAGGGTTGAGTTCACTCGGTGTCTCTCGACTCCAGGATACAACTGCCTTCCTGCTCCGGAGCTGCCTCAGTTATAGGGCTGGTGCCCTTTGATGTCCGGACCCTCGCACTTGGAGGTCGGAGGGTCCGGGATGAAGGTGTCCAGACACCCAGCAGGGGGTGGAGCCAGTGCCTGGGGGAGCTGGGAGCGATCGGCACCTGGTGGGGGAGAGCCCTTGACGCTTCGGTCTCCCATTGACCTGCCAAGTGGTCCGCTCACCTCCTGGGTGGATAGTGGTGCCGGGATGTCGGGGCCGGCCAGGCCCGGGGTTAGGGTCGAGGGGAGGCCATGCGGCCGCGTGGTACAGGGTCCAAGATGGCGGCTTGACCCGGCCGGGAAAGCCGGTGGGGCTGGACCCCGTGATGAGTAGGGGTCCGAGGGCAGAGGGTCCGTCGGGGGACGGGGTACAGGTGCTTGTCGCGGGGTTATGCCAGGTGGCCCGGAGTCCGGGCCTTGTCGAGCGGGGAGGGCGCGAGCCGTCTGTGAGGCCTGTCCAACAAGCGGCTCCGACGGCGGCACGCTTCTCCGTGGATGCGAGGCGCTTTTCTGGATGCGGTGCAATGTGACAACCACGATGGCTGCGATGGCGACATGCTTCCTCCTCGATGCGAGACTCTTCTCTTGATGCAGTGCAATGCGACAGCTACGATGGCTGCGATGGCGACACGCTTCTTCGGCGTTGCGAGACACTTCCGGAATGATGCGAGATGCTTCCGCTCGATGCGAGGCTGCAGCGGCAACACTCTCTGCGAGATGCGACGACAGCGGCTCCGACGGCGGCACGCTTCTCTTCCTTGCGTCACGCTTCCAGCTCCTTGCGGCACGCAGTCTCTCAGAAGGCCAAACAACAGCAGCAGGCACTTCCAAAAGACTCTGGGGAGCTGGGGGCGAAGTCCACTGGTCCTGGGACTTCGTTCAGGGGCAAGCTCAGTTCAAGCCCTTGGAGATCTTAAACAGCACAAGTTGAAGCAAAGTCTTTGTAGTCTTTCTCCTCTCCTTCAGCAGCAAGGCAACCACTGCAGGCCAATCCCCCAGGTCAGGGACAGTACTCCTCCTACAGCTTTCCCAGTTCCTTCTCCTCTGGCAGAGGTTCTTCTTGTTTCAGCAGGATCTAATTTCTTGGGAGCAGGGTCCCAATACTTATACCCCTAATTGCTTTGTTCCTCTGGGGTTGAGGGGCCTTTGCCCAGACCAAACCAGTTCTTGAGCACTCTGTTGACATGACTCTGCCTTTCTAATCAGGGTGCAGGGCAGAGACATCAGCCGCTCCGCAGGAGGTGGAGCCAGCATTGTGGTAGCAGAGCACAACCCTATTCAGAGCCCAGTTGCACTCCTCCCACCCATCTGACTGCCAATCTTCCTATTCACCACCAGGCTGCCTAGCCCTGCCCCTCTGGGTTTCCCCAGCCCTGTCACTCACAGAAACCAGACAGCAGATACACATCATAGCAGAGGCGGGCTGAAATGGTCAAGCAAGCAAATACCAACTTTCTAAAAGTGGTATTTGCAAACACAGAATATTAAAATAAACTTTACTAAAATATGTATTTTATTATTCCGAGTTCAGGCATACTAAACTCGAATTTTTACCATGTTCCCTGGGTCTGTTAGGATCATAGAATGTAACAATTCTAACAGCCCATTCTGGCCTATGAGAACAGGTAGCCTTACAATAGTGAAAAACGAAAATGGCTGTAATTCACTATTAGGACATGCCACACACATCAGGGCTTGTCCTACTTTATGCTTACAATGCACCCTGCCCTTGGGCCTACCAGAGGGGTGTCTGATATGAAGTTAAGGGAAGGTTTAGGGCCTGGCAAGTGGGTGTACTTGCCCAGTCAGCATGGCAGTACTAGACTGCACACAGGCTCTGCAATGGCAGACCTTAGACACATTTTACCGGCCGCTTCTGTGGGTGGCACAACCAGTGCTGCAAGCCCACCAGCAGCATTTGTATTTACAAGCCCTGGCACTCCTGGTGCACTTTACTGGGGACTGACAGTAAACCAAATAGGCCAATCATGGAATCCAACCAACATATACAATTTACACAGGGAGCACTTGCACTGTGGCACTGGTTGGCAGTCGCACAGCGCTCTGAGCAGCTAACACCAGCAAAACACATGAGGCACAGCGACAAAAAAGTGGAAGGGAGACTCACGCCAAGGTGCCAGGTCTAACAGCGGCAATCTTTGAATGCGGCTCGGGCCGTGGCGGGGAAACGTGGGGTGGGCACCCGATTTGATTACCAGGTGAAAAGCGCCACGAGGGGTAGGCTCCCTCCAAATTTGGCGATAAAGCAGGGTGGGCTCCTGCTAGTTAAAGGGCAATGAGGGGTGGGCTCCCTCAATACGCAACCAACAAAATAAATAAATAGCAAGCGGGGTGGGCACCCGCTCAAGGACACTATGCGGGGAATCCCTACGCTGGGGATTCCCTCCAAGGAAATCGCAGCCCAGCACTGCCAGGAGGAAACAGAAGAAGTCCTTTAGGAAGTAAGGGGCAAGGACAGTCTCCCAGCCATCCTCAGGCCAGGCAGGAGGGTCTAAAAGAAGTCCTCCAGCATCCAGGGCATCCAGGGGCTGGGCAGGGCCCAGGGAGTCAAGCCTTCCCCTGAGCCCCAGCAGCAGCACGCCCCTGGTAGGTTCTAGTCCAAGAACAAGAACATTTTCATGGGGTCACAGCCCCTCTTTTATACACAGAATCCTTTGTCTCCAAAGGTGCAGGGAAGGGGCGAACCAGATACAACTGGTTTTGGAGCACTCTGTTGTGCTCAGCCCCTCTCCCTATTCACAGGACAGGCCAGGGACATCAGACGCACCACAGGGGGTGGAGCCAGCATTGTGGAGGGAAAGCCCAGCCCTATTCCGGTCCCAGGTGTACTCCTCCCTGCCATTAACATGCAGCTCTCTCCACTCACCACCGGGGCAGACCCATCCTGACTCCTGGGGCCAGGCACACCAGCCAATCACAAGCCAGACAGTCACTGCACATTTATTACACAGACATGCCAGCTTCTAGAAGTGGCACTTCTACACTAGACACCGTAACGCCGCACACATCATCGCGCAGCATTCAATCTCACGAGTTCGCACATACCAAACTCGACCCTGCACTCCTCTCACATCAGGACTTAACACGGTCACTCAGATCCCCCATGCATTCCCATGGGAGGGGAGGTCAGTCTCACTAAAACATACACAGAGCACACACGCTTTCCACTGGGACACAGTGTAAAAGCGCCTAGAGGCCTAAAACAACTAGTACAACATAGGAAAAAGGCCAGGATAAATGCAAAAAGTTCTAGGGGTGAACTTGCCAGAAGGGCCAAGTCCAACAGTGGTCCACCCTCAGAGAGAGGATCACAGCTTCAAACCACCCTCGGGGAGAGGAGCACAGGGCGCAAACCATCCTCAGAGAGAGGAGTACAGGGTGCAAACCACCCTTGGGGAGAGGAGCACAGGATGCACCATGCAAACCAACCTCAGAAAGACGAGCACAGGGTGCCAACCACCCTCGGGGAGAGGAGCACAGGGTGCAAACCACCATCAGGGAACAACAGAGCAGCAAAGGATGCAAACAAACCTCAGAGAGAGCAGCATAGGGTGCAAACCGCCCTCAGATAGAGGAGTTCCGAGTGCAAACCATCCTCAGAGAGAGGAGCTCAGGGTGCAAACCAACCTCAGAGAGAAGCACAGGGTGCAAACCAACCTCAGGGATTGAAGCTCAGGGTGCAAACCACTCGCAGAGAGAGCAGCACAGGGTGCAAAGCACCCTCAGAAAGAGGAGCTCAGGGTGCAAAGCACCCTCAGGGAGAGAAGCACAGGTGAACACCACACTCAGAGAGAGAAGCTCAGGGTGCAAACCACCCTCAGAGAGAGGAGCACAGTAGAGAGAGGATGATAGGGTGCAAACCACCCTCAGCGAGAGGAGCTCAGGGTGCAAACCACCTTCAGAGAACAACAGAGGAGCAAAGGGTGCAAACCACCCTCAGGGAGCAACAAAGGAGCACAGGGTGCGAGCAACAAAGGAGCAGAGGGTGCAAACCACCCTCAGAGAACAACAGAGCAACACAGTGTGCAAACCACCCTCAGAGAGAGGATGCCAGGGTGCAAACCACCCTCAGAGAGAGGAGCACAGGATGCAAAGTGTGCAAACCACCATCAGAGAGAGAAGCTCAGGGTGCAAACCACCCACAGAGTGAGGAGCACAGGGTGCAAACCACCCTCAGAGAGAGGAGCACATGGTGCAAACCACCATCAGGGAACAACAGAGCAGCACAGGATGCAAACCAACCTCAGAGAGAGCAGCATAGGGTGCAAACCGCCCTCAGAGAGAGGAGTTCTGGGTGCAAACCACAGTCAGAGAGAGGAGCTCAGGGTGCAAACCATCCTCAGAGAACAAAGAGAAGCAGCAAATGGTGAAAATAACCATCAGGGAGAAGAGCACAGGGTGCAAACCACCCTCAGAGAGAGGAGCATATGGTGCAAACCACCATCAGGGAACAACAGAGCAGCACAGGATGCAAACCAACCTCAGAGAGAGCAGCATAGGGTGCAAACCGCCCCCAGAGAGAGGAGTTCTGGGTGCAAACCACAGTCAGAGAGAGGAGCTCAGGGTGCAAACCATCCTCAGAGAACAAAGAGAAGCAGCAAATGGTGAAAATAACCATCAGGGAGAAGAGCTCAGGGTGCAAACCATCCTCAGAGAACAAAGAGAAGCAGCAAATGTTGAAAATAACCATCAGGGAGAAGAGCTCAGGGTGCAAACCACTCTCAGAGAGAAGCACAGGGTGCAAACCAACCTCAGGGACAGAAGCTCAGGGTGCAAACTACCTGAAGAGAGAGGGGCACCCTCAGAGAGAGAAGCTCAGGGTGCAAACCACCCTCAGAGAGAGGAGCACAGGGTGCAAACCACCCTCAGAGAGAGGATGACAGGGTGCAAACCACCCTCAGAGAGAGCAGCACAGGGTGCAAACCACCCTCGGAGAGAGGATGACATGGTGCAAACCACCCTCAGAGAGAGGAGCACAGGGTGCAAAGAGTGCAAACCACCCTCAGAGATAGAAGCTCAGGGTGCAAACCACCCGCAGAGAGAGGAGCACAGGGTGCAAACCACCCTCAGAAAGAGGAGCTCAGGGTGCAAACCACCCTCAGAGAAAGGAGCACAGGGTTCAAACCACCCACAGAGCACACCAGAGCATCAAAGGGTGCAAATCACCCTCAGAGAGAGGAGCTCAGGGTGCAAAATCACCCTTAGAAAACACCAGAGCAGCAAAAGTGACAATCACCCTTAGAGACCACCAGAGCAGCGAAGAATGGAAATTACCCTCAACGAACTCCATAGGAGCAAAGAGTGTTCCCCACCCTCAGAGAACACTGAGCAGCACAGGGTGAAAACACCTTCAAAGAACACCAGAGCAACACTGGTTGCAACTAACCTCAGCGAGAAGAGCACAGGGTGCAAACCACCATCAGAGACAGTAGCACAGGGTTCAAAGCAAACTCAGAAAACACCAGAGCAGCACAAGGTGAAACCACACTCAGAGAGAGGAGCTCAGTGAGCAAACCACCAGCAGAGAGCCCCGGAACAGCAAAGGGTGCAAATCACCCTCAGAGAGAGGAGCACAGGGTGCAAACCACCCTCGGAGAGAGGAGATCAGGGTGCATGCCACCCTCAGAGAACCCCAGAGCAGCAAAACGTGCAAATCACCCTCAGAGAGCAACAAAGAAGCACAGGGTGCGAGCAACAAAGGAGCACAGGGTGAAAACCACCCTCAGAGAACAACAGAGCAACACAGGGTGCAAACCACCCTCAGAGAGAGGAGCACAGGGTGCAAAGGGTGCAAAAACAACAGTTGATGGACAGAATGCAGAACAATGTCATACATTCACCCCAGTACAGAGATCTGGGCCTGAATCCATGTGCAAAAGGTTGTGTATTTCACGTTGTTGTTTATGTGTTACTTCCTTGTTTCCCTCATTACAGAAATATTAACACTGAAGTCACCTTCTATATTGGACAGACTCAGCTACAGGTGTCCTTTTTTGTTACAGTTATAGAGGCGGCCCTTATGCTCGGTAATCATTCGTGCATGTATGCAGGTAGTTATCATTGTTGTGGTCATTTCAGGTCTCCCTCCCTGCAGTTCCCTTCCTTTCTTTCCCTCACTTGATCCACCCACTGACCGGTGCCATAACGGCCATCAAGGCTTGGGTATATCAAGAGGTGGACCATTTTGAGCAACAAACCGAGCCGGGGGACTGAACGATCTGACACTCGCAGAGTCCTGTAGACAGGCGTTCCTTTCTTATACCCAAGGAAGGGGTTGGACAAACTCTAGGGACACATCTATGGGAGGGTCAGGAAAGAGGGGTGGCTACACCCATTTCCTTTGTCCAGTTTCGCACCAAAGCAGGAGCAAATGGCTCCTGCAACCGGTTTAAACTGGACTATGCACAGGGACACCAAATGTGCCCCCAGTGCAGAACTTCAAAGCACTCTAGGAGTGCACCCACCCAGCCCCAATACACTAAATCCTGTCTGGGAGGGGGTCACACCTCCCTGTCACAGGAAACCTATTGTCAAGCCTTCCCCTGCTTGAGCTCAGCTCAGCAGCAGGAGGGCAGACTCGTGTCTGTGGCTGGCAGCATCCATTTTGTGATGCCCAGGTCGAGAAAGCTGGAACCGGGTGTTTCACATAAGTCCTTCTAGAAGGGTGGAATCATACCTCCCCTGCCAGTTACTGGTGGGGAGGTATGATTCCAAGGTGTTTGACACCAAACACGACATGTTTCTAAGCGGGCGTTTTAAAGTTAGCATTTACCGCGAGGTTATCATTATGCACTTAAATCTATATGGTTGGCTGCATCACAGACAGCCCTGGAAAAAAGGTTTTGCAGGCTGCAGAGGGGCTCTCCTCATGCAGGGGCACCCTCTCACACAAAACCCAGCAACCTATCTTCAGGATTCTCAAGGCCTGCCATAGGGGTGACTGAGAGGTTTATATGGGCAGTGATTTAGAATAGATATAGGTAACCTATATCTAAGTAAGGGGTGCATGCACCACCTTACACAGGCTGCAGTAGCAGACCTGTGGTGCCATTTTGAATGGTCTCTCAAGGGTGGCATAATACATGCTGCAGCCCAATGGGAGACCTCTGGGGTGCCTATGCCCTGGGTACATGGTGTACCATATGCTAGGGACTGATAAGGGTACCCCAGTATCCAATCATGAAGTCAATTTAGAGGAGAAAGCAGATAGACTGCGTCCTGAATAGCAGGATCCCAGTCAGTCTAAGTCGTAAACAGTGAAACATCAGTAAAAAGTGGGGGTAACCATAAGAAGAAGATCCGACTCTCCTACACAACCCCCCAAAACCTAGGGACATTAAACTGACCTTGACCAGTCGAGTCTTCATGTTCTAAGTGGAAATATCTGGAGAGTCGATCTGCATTGGCATGGTTACTTCCAGGTCTATGTTCCACTGTATAGCCCATCCCCTGTAGGGAAATGGACCACCTCAAAAGTTAGGGGTTTTCACCCTTCATCTGTTTTAGCCATAAGAGGGGCTTATGGTCTGTCTGAACACTGAAGTGAGTGCCAAACAAGTATGGCCTCAACTTCTTCAAGGCCTGAACCACAGCAAAGGCCTCCCTCTCAATGGCTGACCAACATTTCTCTCTCGGGGTCAGCCTTCTGCTAAGAAAAGCTACTGGCTGATCCCGACCCTCTTCATTCATTTGTGATAACACAGCCCCAAACCCCAACTCAGATGCATCAGTTTAAACAGTGAATTGTTTGGAATAGTCAGGACTTTGCAGAATGGGAGCAGTGCACGTGGCCTGCTTCAGGTCATCAAATGTCTTATGACAGCTAGCTGTCCACTGAACTTTCTTAGGCATTCTTTTGGAAGTTAAGTCATTCAAAGGGGTCACTATGGATCCATAACCTTTGACAAATCTTCTGTGGTACCCAGTCAGGCCCAAGAAAGCTCTGACCTGAGTCTGGGTAGTTGGAGCAACCCGGTCCATGATGGTCTGGATTTTGCTCTGCAATGGTTGAACCTGACCTCCACCCAAAAGGTTGCCCAGGTACACAACCTGACTCTGCCCTTTCTGGCACTTGGTGGCCTTGATAGTGAGGCCTGCTTTCTGCAGGGCCTCCAAAACATTTCTCAGGTGGACCCGGTGATCCTCCCAGGTGGAGCTAAAGACAGCAATATCATCTAGATATGCTGCACTATAGGCTTCCAGGCCTGTAAGGACTTTGTTCACCAACCTTTGAAAAGTGGCAGGTGCATTCTTCAAATCAAAGGGCATCACCACAAATTGGTAGTGCCCCCTAGGGGTTGAAAACGCTGTGTTTGGCTTTGCATCCTCGCTAATCTGATTTGCCAGTAGCCAGCTGTCAGGTCAAATGTGCTCAGAAACTTGGCTGAGGACAAAGTATCTATAAGCTCATCTGCCTTAGGGATTGGATGGGCATCAGTCCTAGTGACTGCATTGAGACCCCTGTAGTCAACACAAACCTCATCTCTCTCTTGCCATTCTGGGTGTTAGGTTTTGGTACCAAGACTACTGGACTAGCCCAAGGTCTGTCTGAGGGCTCAATTACTCCCAAATCCAACATTTTCTGGACTTCTGTCCTTATACAGTCCCTGACATGATAAGTGTTGGACAGGCCTCACAGACGGCTCGCGCCCTCCCCGCTCGACAAGGCCCGGGCTCCGGGCCACCTGGCATAACCCCGCGACAAGCACCTGCACCCCGTCCCCCGACGGACCCTCTGCCCTCGGACCCCTACTCATCACGGGGTCCGGCCCCACCGGCTTCCCCGGCCGGGTCCAGCCGCCATCTTGGACCCTGTACCACGCGGCCGCCTGGCCTCCCCTCGACCCTAACCCCGGGCCTGGCCGGCCCCGACATCCCGGCACCACTATCCACCCAGGAGGTGAGCGGACCACTTGGCAGGTCAATGGGAGACCGAAGTGTCAAGGGCTCTCCCCCGCCAGGTGCCGATCGCTCCCAGCTCCCCCGGGCACTGGCTCCACCCCCTGCTGGGTGTCTGGACACCTTCATCCCGGACCCTCCGACCTCCAAGTGCGAGGGTCCGGACATCAAAGGGCACCAGCCCTATAACTGAGGCAGCTCCGGAGCAGGAAGGCAGTTGTATCCTGGAGTCGAGAGACACCGAGTGAACTCAACCCTGACGGTCTACTGGCGCTGCCGTAGCCCGCTCTTGTGAACCATCGTCCTGCCTGCTGGCGCTGCCGCGGCCTTCTGCAACAAGCATCTTCCTGGGACCTGCTGGCGCTGCCGCGGCCCGTTGTACTGACCATCCTCACCGGGACCTGCTGGCGCTGCCGCGGCCTTCTGCAACAATCATCTTCCTGGGACCTGCTGGCGCTGCCGCGGCCCGTTGTACTGACCATCCTCACCGGGACCTGCTGGCGCTGCCGCGGCCCTCTGCAACCATCATCTGCCTGGGACCTGCTGGCGCTGCCGCGGCCCGTTGTATCGACCATCCGCACCGGGACCTGCTGGCGCTGCCGCGGCCCATACCACCTCATCACCAAAGCTCGAGGATTGTGAGCTCATGATCATCGCATCCAAGTTACCTGATTGGTAAATAGACTGTCCCGCTACCCCCTTCCCTACCTTGCGAGACTCTAATCGAGGGGACCCCTGAGTCCAGACCTCCTTGTACCATTTCACCGTACCTTAACCAAGTGCCTATAAAGATCACTGAACCTTATCCGTGTGTGGTATTTGTCTGTGGGGGGGAAGTTACTTGTCTGTACGATCGCTGGAGACGGCTCTCCCCGGAGACCTCTCCTCCTGACCCCGGCCGACCCTCCCGGTCCGTCTACCTTTTCTAACATTGGTGGCCAGCGGCGCGATCCGAATCAACGCGTAATCGTACAGAGAGTAGCTCACCCCACGACAAAGCACGATGTCGACCAAAGATAGCAGCTCCACCGAGAAGTTCCAAATGGAGAAACTAGACGAATACAACCACCGCGAACTGAGACAATTTTGTATAGAACTTGGCATTGCTACCACCGGCCTGAGTACCAAGGATGATCTAAAGCGCGCCCTTGAGTCGTGGACAGAAACGGGGGTCGCAAGACCCTCCGACCAAAACAGCGTTACACCAGAGGGGAACGCCACGACTCCCGAGGAGCGGGGAACGGGCCTCTCACCGGAGGAGATACGAGAAAGAGACAGAGTCAGACTGCACGAATTAGAGATGGCACGACTCAAGATGGATGGGGAGCTCAAGTTAGCTGAACAAAAACTCAACCTCGAGCATATGCGGATTCGAGAGGAACGAGAAGAAAAACAGAGGCAGAGAGAGCTGGAAGAGAAAAAGATAACGCTCGAGCACGAGCGCCAATTGGCAGAAATAGAACTGCGCAAACAGCATAAGGACTTGGGGGTGCCTGAAAGACCACACACCCCGGGACCAACTGAGAAAAAAGTGCACATCCCCAAGGATGTGGTCCGCGAGTATGTCCGAGAAGACGACATACAACAGTGGTTTAAGGCCTATGAGATCGCAATGACCTCCCACCGGATCGACCGGAGTGATTGGGGAGCCGGACTTTGGGGGAGATTTATCAACGAGGGTCGCGATGCCCTGCTGCAGCTCCCCGATCACCAAATGTCGTCCTACGACCACATGAAGGCTGCCCTCCTCACCCGCTACGGCCTCACACCCGAGATGTACCGCCAGAGGTTCAGGGATTGCACCCGGATCCCAGGTACAACTTGGGTGGAATACGTGAACTATTTCAGCCGGGCCTTCGAGGGGTGGATCAAGGGAAGTCAGGTCACCACATACGAACAACTCTTCAACCTTATGGTATGGGAACACCTGTCAAACAACTGTTTCGTCGAGCTCAGGCAGCACCTGCTCGACAGTAAGCTGACTGACCCCCGGCAGCTCGCCGCCGAAGCTGACCGGTGGGAAAGCACCCGAGTGGGCCGGAAAGGGCCACACGACCAGAACAGAAGCAACCAAGGCCAGCACCGTCCTCGGGGAGGAGGAGGAGGCCAGGGGCGTGGGAGAGACGCCTTACCAGCAACAACCGTGGCCAGCACCCCGCCGCCGGCCGGCCGGGGCAACCCCCCGTTGCGGCCTGGGTACCGAGCCAACGTCACGTGCCACCGGTGCCAGCGACTAGGCCACTACGCCAACGATCCGAGCTGCCCGCTGAACCAAACGCCCAAGCCCCGCCAGGTAGCTGCCGCTGCCCTGGGGGAGGAGCAGTTGTCGGAGGGACCCGAGGAGTGTGAGCCGGATCAGCAAGGGTGGGAACCGGCCGCCATGGTCCTGGCATGCTTAGGGGGAAGAGACATGGTTCCGCGGGCTCCCCTACCCGCCAACACCAGAAAATACGGTCAGTGGGTGACCATTAATGGACAGAGAGCTGAGGCCTTGCGCGACACCGGCGCCAGCGTGACGGCCGTCCGCTGTCACCTGGTGAAGCCCGAGCAGATCCTGCCGAACATTCTCTGCCCCGTCCGCTCGGCAGATAACTCCGAAAGCATGTGTAAGATGGCCTGCGTCCCGTTTGAATTGGGAGGGGTCTCCGGCCTACTGAAAGTGACGGTCCGGGACGATGCCCCCGTGGACTGCCTCCTGGGGAATGACCTCGAGAGTTCCCCGTGGGCCACCGTCGAGAGGAGAGAGCACCTGGGGATGCTGGGCCTCCCGGACTGGGCCTGCATAACCACCCGATCCATGGCCGGCCGGGCCGCCCCCCGATCAGAAGACACCGAATGGCCGGCACCTCCGCCCCCGGTTGCCCCCGTAGAGGACAACGGCGAGTCCGACCTCCCAGACCAGGCCCCCGAAGAAAACGCGCAACCCCAGGACCTTCCGGATCTGGCTCAGTGGCGGCAAGAAGGGGGGCCCACCCAAGAACAGTTCCGCCAGGAGCAAAAGACCTGTCCCTCCCTCGAGGGACTTCGCCAACAAGCCAGCACCCAAGCCGCCGGGGACACCACCGGAACCCACTGGGTCTACTGGGATAACGACCTGCTCTACAGCGAGCAAAGAATCGCCGAGCTGGGGGCCAGTCGAGTTCTGGTGGTACCGCTCCGCTTCCGAGACTTTCTGCTCAACCTAGCCCACGATGTCCCCCTGGCTGGGCACCTGGGCCAAGATAAAACGTACAGTCGACTGGTGACCCACTTTTTCTGGCCAAAAATGAGGAATGACGTCCTGAACCACTGCCGATCGTGCCCCACATGCCAAGCAAGCGGGAAGAGTGGCCGGAAGCTTAAGGCTCCTCTACAACCCTTCCCGGTGGTCACCACCCCGTTCGAGAGGGTGGGGATAGACATTGTGGGACCGCTGGATCCTCGCACGGCACAAGGACACAGGTTCATCTTGGTACTAGTGGACCATGCCACCCGCTATCCCGAGGCGGTGCCCCTACGGACCGTGACCGCTCCAGTGGTTGGCCGGGCCCTGATGGGGATCTTCTCCCGGGTAGGCTTCCCCCGAGAAGTCGTCAGCGACCGAGGTACGAACTTCATATCGAAGTACATGAAGTCCCTCTGGCAACAATGCGGGGTCACATACAGATTCACGACCCCCTATCACCCCCAAGGAAACGGACTAGTGGAGCGGTTCAACCGCACTCTCAAAGGGATGATTGGGGGATTGGAAGAGCCCCTCCGTCGCCAGTGGGATGTACTGCTCCCGTGCCTCCTCTTCGCCTACCGGGAAGTACCCCAGAAGTCCCTCGGCTTTAGCCCCTTTGAACTCCTATACGGACACCCTGTGCGAGGGCCCCTCAGCCTAGTGAAGGAGGGCTGGGAGCTGGCCCCCCTAACGACCCCTCCAGACGTCTTCAAATACCTCCTGGCCTTACGAAACCAGACCCGGCGCTTCAGGGAGATGGCCAAGGCGAACCTCGAGGCCAGCCAGGAGGACATGAAGAGGTGGTATGACCACAATGCCTCCTCCGTGGAATTCGAGCCGGGGCAGCAAGTATGGGTGATGTCCCCCACCGAACCGTGTGCCCTGCAAGATAAGTGGACGGGGCCCTTCAAAGTGGTCGAGCGCAAAAGCCCCGTCACTTACCTCATCGACATGGGGACCTCCCGGAACCCCCTTCGGGTCCTCCACACCAACCGGCTCAAACCGCACTTTGTGCGCTCCGAACTAAGCCTCTTGATGGCTACGGACAGTGGCACAGAAGAAGACTCCGAGCCCCTCCCGGATCTCCTGAAGACTCAAGAGAAGGACGGCTCCGTGGACGGGGTCCGGCTCTCTGACGCCCTCACTACGGAGCAGCGACAGGACTGCCGGGACCTCCTGCTGCAGTTCGCTGCCCTGTTCTCCCTCACCCCCGGGGTCACCCCCTGGTGTTTGCACGACGTAGACACCGGGGACAGTCCCCCTGTCCGGCACCGGGCCTACCGCGTACCAGATCGGGTACGGGCCTGCATACAGGAGGAGGTGGCCAAGATGCTCACGATCGGGGTCATCGAGCCCTCGGACAGTCCCTGGGCCAGTCCGGTCGTACTAGTTCCCAAAGCCGCTGCCCCCGGCACCGCACCTGAACTGAGATTCTGCGTCGACTACCGGGGCTTGAACGCTGTCACCCGGACCGACGCTCACCCCATCCCCCGAGCAGACGAGCTGATCGACCGGCTGGGGGCCGCCCGCTACCTTAGTATCTTCGACCTAGCGGCGGGCTACTGGCAAATCGGCCTCACACCCAGGGCTCAGGAACGGTCAGCCTTCTCCACCCCCGATGGCCACTATCAATTTAAGGTCATGCCCTTTGGCATGAAGAATGCCCCCGCCACGTTCCAACGCCTTGTGAACCAGGTCTTGGCGGGGCTTGAAGAATTCAGCGCTGCCTACCTGGACGATATCGCTGTGTACAGCCGCCACTGGTCCGACCACCTCCGTCACCTCCAAGAGGTCCTACAAGCCCTCCAGCGGGCCGGCCTCACCATTAAGGCCGGCAAGTGCCAGATTGGCCAAGGGTCCGTGACCTACCTTGGGCACCAAGTGGGGAGCGGGCTGGTGGCCCCACTACAACTTAAGATTGCTGCCATCCAGTCCTGGCAGCCCCCCGTCACCCAGACCGAGGTCCGAGCCTTCTTGGGGCTCACCGGCTACTACCGGCGGTTCGTGAAGGACTACGGCAGCATCGTGGGGCCCCTCACGGGTCCCACATCCAAGAACCAGCCAAAGCGGATCAATTGGACTCCTGACTGTCAAGCGGCCTTCGAGGAGCTGAAGGCCGCCCTGTGCACCGCCCCGGTGCTCCAGGCCCCCGATTACAGTCGGGAGTTTGTGGTGCAGACCGACGCCTCCGACCACGGCATCGGAGCCGTCCTCTCTCAGCTGAACCCCGAAGGTCATGACCAGCCGGTGGCCTTCATCAGTCGACGTCTCCTGGCCCGAGAACAGCGTTGGAGCACCATCGAGAGGGAAGCATTTGCAGTGGTGTGGGCCCTCAAAAAGCTCCGGCCCTATCTCTTCGGTACCCACTTCCGGGTACAGACCGACCATCGACCCCTGCAATGGCTGATGCAGATGCGGGGGGAGAACCCAAAACTCTTGCGCTGATCCATTTCCCTGCAGGGAATGGACTTCACCGTGGAGCACCGACCGGGCCAAGACCACGCCAACGCGGATGGCCTGTCCCGCTTTTTCCGCCTCGACGAAGAGAGTCCCCAAGGGGATGGGTGACTCTCCCCGCCTTCAGCTGGGGGGGACGCATGTTGGACAGGCCTCACAGACGGCTCGCGCCCTCCCCGCTCGACAAGGCCCGGGCTCCGGGCCACCTGGCATAACCCCGCGACAAGCACCTGCACCCCGTCCCCCGACGGACCCTCTGCCCTCGGACCCCTACTCATCACGGGGTCCGGCCCCACCGGCTTCCCCGGCCGGGTCCAGCCGCCATCTTGGACCCTGTACCACGCGGCCGCCTGGCCTCCCCTCGACCCTAACCCCGGGCCTGGCCGGCCCCGACATCCCGGCACCACTATCCACCCAGGAGGTGAGCGGACCACTTGGCAGGTCAATGGGAGACCGAAGTGTCAAGGGCTCTCCCCCGCCAGGTGCCGATCGCTCCCAGCTCCCCCGGGCACTGGCTCCACCCCCTGCTGGGTGTCTGGACACCTTCATCCCGGACCCTCCGACCTCCAAGTGCGAGGGTCCGGACATCAAAGGGCACCAGCCCTATAACTGAGGCAGCTCCGGAGCAGGAAGGCAGTTGTATCCTGGAGTCGAGAGACACCGAGTGAACTCAACCCTGACGGTCTACTGGCGCTGCCGTAGCCCGCTCTTGTGAACCATCGTCCTGCCTGCTGGCGCTGCCGCGGCCTTCTGTAACAAGCATCTTCCTGGGACCTGCTGGCGCTGCCGCGGCCCGTTGTACTGACCATCCTCACCGGGACCTGCTGGCGCTGCCGCGGCCTTCTGCAACAATCATCTTCCTGGGACCTGCTGGCGCTGCCGCGGCCCGTTGTACTGACCATCCTCACCGGGACCTGCTGGCGCTGCCGCGGCCCTCTGCAACCATCATCTGCCTGGGACCTGCTGGCGCTGCCGCGGCCCGTTGTATCGACCATCCGCACCGGGACCTGCTGGCGCTGCCGCGGCCCATACCACCTCATCACCAAAGCTCGAGGATTGTGAGCTCATGATCATCGCATCCAAGTTACCTGATTGGTAAATAGACTGTCCCGCTACCCCCTTCCCTACCTTGCGAGACTCTAATCGAGGGGACCCCTGAGTCCAGACCTCCTTGTACCATTTCACCGTACCTTAACCAAGTGCCTATAAAGATCACTGAACCTTATCCGTGTGTGGTATTTGTCTGTGGGGGGGAAGTTACTTGTCTGTACGATCGCTGGAGACGGCTCTCCCCGGAGACCTCTCCTCCTGACCCCGGCCGACCCTCCCGGTCCGTCTACCTTTTCTAACAATAAGGTTGCCTGTAAATCTTATTATTCACAGGTAAACTGTCCCCAGTGTCCACTTCATGAGTGCACCAGGTAGTCTGACTTGGAGTCAGTGAGAATATATGTCTGAACTGCTTCAGGACTCTCCTGCAATCAGTTTTCTGCTGGTCAGTGAGGCTTCCTGCCAAGGCTACACCATCAACTGACCCATCATCAGGGTTCTGTGAGAGCAGGTCAGGGAGTGGATCACTCTCTTCCTCCTGTCCCCCATCAGTAGCCATGAGCAAGCCCATGTCTGCCCTGTCAACATATGGTTTGAGCCTGTTCACATGGAACACCCTATGGGGGCTCCTGGGAGTTCCAAGGTCCACCAGGTAGGTAACCTCTCCCTTCTGCTCACTGATTGTATGAGGGCCACTCCACTTGTTTTGCAGGGCTGCTGGGGCCTAACTGCATGTCCAAACAGAAGTTCAAAAGGGTTGTAACCAATCCCCATCTGAGGAACCTCTCTGTAGGCAAAGAGAAGGCAGGGCAAAAGGATGTCCTATCTACGCCTGAGCTTTTCAGGGAGACCTTTAATCATGCCCTTGATGGTTTTGTTGAATCGTTCAACCAACCCATTGCATTGTGGGTGATAAGGGGTGGTAAATGTGTGATTTACTCCACACTCCTTCCACATAGCAGTCAAGTAACTATACATAAAGGTTGCACCTCTGTCTGTTACTTCCTCCTTAGGAAAACCCACCCTGGAAATGATTCCCAGGAGGGCTCTAGCCACAACAGGAGCTGTGGTAGTCCTAAGTGGAATTACATCTGGATACCTAGTGGCATGGTCCACTACCACTAGTATGAATCTGTGCCCAGATGCAGTTTGAGGATCAATGGGACCAACAATGTCAATCCCAACCATCTCAAAGGGAACTCCCACTACTGGTAGTGGTATCAGGGGGGCCTTTGTGGTACCACCCGCCTTACCACTGGCTTGACAAGTGATACAGGAGCGACAAAACTCCTTTGTGTTCTCTGACATATGTGGCCAATGACCGTGAGGAACAAGTCTGTCCCAGGTCTTGTTTTGGCCTAGGTGTCCTGCTAATGGGATATCATGTGCCAGTGTCAATAGGAAGTCCCTAAACTTCAGAGGTATAACTAACCTCCTGGTAGAACCAGGCTTGGGGTCTCTACTCTCTGAGTATAAGAGTCCATCAACCCAATACATCCTATGGGTTCCACTAGCATTCCCAGCAGCCTCAGCAGCAGCTTGCTGTCTGAGGGGTTCAAGAGAGGGGCAGCTCAGCTACTCCTGGCTCAGATCTGCCCTGGAAGGGCCCCCCGTCCCCAAGAACTCAACCTGAACAGGTTCAAGTTCCTCTGAGACAGTTCCTTCTTCAGGACTAAGATCATCTCCCTCAAGAGATGGATCTGTACTCTGTCAGGGAGGACGACACTGCCTTACCCCTACTGCTCCTTCTCTTGGAAGGCACCTGGTCCATTATTCCAGGATCCAGGGCCTGTTCAGTGGAAGGCATTTTTGCCTGTGACCTGGTCACAGCAAACACATATGCAGGGATGCCCAGCATTTCTGCATGTGTCCTGAGTTCCACTTCATCCCAAGCTGAAGTTTACAAATCATTGCCCAATAAGCATTCAACAGGGAGGTCTGCACTTACCAAAACCTTCTTAGGGCCAGTTACCCCTCCCCAGGTGAAATCCACAACTGCCAAGGAATGGTCTGTCTTGACATTGGTGAGATGACCAATGCAAGCAAGTATGATTTGTTCAGGGGCACAAGATCTTTTGTCACCATTATGACACTTGCACCTGTGTCCCTGAATGCCAAGGCCTCCGAACCACTGATCAAAGTCTGCTGTCTGTATTTGCCCAGATTACTGGAACTGACAAATAAGGAGACTATATCCATGCCTCCATCACAGACTAACACAGCCTGAGTTGGAACTCTGACTAGGCCGGAGTCCATCTCAGAACCCAGGGTTAACCCCACTACACCCTTATTCTGTGTACCACCACTTTGAGCTGAACTAGGGGGGAACAGTTGCCTTAGGGGCAGTGGATTTTGAACAATAATTTGTCCAATGGGTCTTCTGTTTACAGATAGGACACCAAGGTTTCCTTTTGCCTTTATTCTTGTTTGATTGTGACTCCCTCCCAGATGAAGACTTTTGGGGCCCTTGGGAAGACTTTTGGTCTTTACCCTTCTCCCCACCCTTATCTGAGGATTTAGAATCTTGCTTCTTAGAGTCACCCCCTTGGTTCTGGGCTTTCTGCTTCACCCTGGTTCTGACCCATTTGTCTGCCTTCTTTCCCAATTCTTGGGGAGAGGTCAGATCAGAGTCCACCAGGTACTGGTGCAACAGCTGATTCTGACAATTATTAAGGATCTGCTTCCTCATAATTAAATTGCACAATCCTATAAAATCACACACTTTACTGCCAAGTAACCAGCCTCCCAGAGCCTTAGTAGCACAATCTACAAAGTCAACCCAGTCTTGAGTCTGTGCCTTTTGGGTATCTCTGAACTTACTCCTGTACTGTTCAGTGGTTAGGCCAAACCCATCAATCAGTGCACTCTTCAAGACTTTGTAATTGTTAGCATCTTCTTCTCTTACAGTGAGGAGATTGTCTCTTCCTTTGTAAGCAAAGGAGAGCAATAAGATTGCTGCCCACTGCTCCTGAAGGACCCTCTGTACTTTACAGGCCCTCTCTAGTGCAGTTATCCATTTGTGGATGTCATCCCCACTCTGGTAGGGAGGGGCTATCTTGTTCAGGTTCCTATGATCATGAATACACTTTCTAGTTCTAGGGACACTGTTGCTACCACCAGGGGGCTCTAGCCCCCACCTTCGGAAGCTCTCTGGAGCTCTAGGGATTCCCTGTCTAAGGCCAATTGATCCTTTTTAAACCTGAGCTTAGCTCTTTCATACTCCAGAAACTGGCACTACTTATCATAAGAGGATTCCCTTTTATGAGAAGCAGAAGTCCCTACAGAAGTACCTGAATTATTAGATTCCTCAGAAGGAGATCTTGATCTTCTAGGTAAACTGTGTACTCTCCCTGGTGGAGTAAAGAGAGGGCCACTGGGGCCTTCTCCATCACCTAAAGGAAGAGTTGGAGTTTCCAGGTTGGAATCGTTTTGATCCTCCTGGCCAGGGTTAGAGTCCATGTCAAAGAAGTGTTCACTTCCTGGTCTGTCCTCACCTCCTGTCCCACCCACTCTTTCTACTTCATCAGACCCTGGGTCTTTCTGAGGTCATCTAAGAGCAACATCTCTATGAGACGTTGGGGTCTTGCACTGCTCCCTGTCCTCAGCTTCCTAGATGTGCACATATTTCTCAATTCCTGTAATGAGAGATAATCATACCTAGTTGGCAGAGAGCCACTGTCTTCTCGTCCAGAAGACATACTAGTGTTATGTGGTGTAGGCACCTACCTAACCTAGTGGGAACTAAACTCTCTTGATTTGGAGAAAGGGTGTGCTAGACTCTTGACTACCCAACTCCAAGTTTAGTAGAACTTACTTATTCTAGTCTTGATGTAATATATGTACCTAATACCTATAGTGGTTTTCAGATAATCACTCAACAAGATTTATCTGGTAAAACAATAGCAAGCTTGAATCCCAACCGCTGCACACCAATGTGAGAAGTTGGCCTGGTATATGCTGTCCACTAATTAAAGTGGGCACCTTGTACTAGTCCAAACAACCCTTATTGATGATTAGGTTAAAGACAACCTTTATAGAAAGCTATCCTAGTGGTAGCTGTGGAGAGCAGCCTTCAGGCTAAGTCTCGAAGGAATGTAAAGCAGATCATAACCTCCTGAATGACCAAATGAAAGGAGAACCACACAAGAGATATATAAAATATATGTATTTATTACTAAACACTCTCTACTAACCTCTTTATGAGATTAGAGTACAAGATACACAATACTGAATTAATAGAACGATAGTCAATAGCACAATACACAGCTGGCTCCAGGGGGAGACCGAACCATATACAAAAAAAATGGTATAACAACAACGACTTACCTAGACACAGTGCCTAGAGGACGTAGAATCACTGTGACCCCAAGGAACATCCCAAAGAAGTGACACAGGGGACCCACGGAGGACTTGTGCAGTTTGAGAACACAGACGCAAGCTCCGTACAACTCTATGGGAAAGTCGTGGTTGGAAAATTACAGTTTAAGGACACTTTAGAGAGGACTTCAAGCAAACCCTTTGGAACATAGAAGGTTCTAAGGCCAGCTTCCTTGTGAGTGCCGAGGTACCCGTGTTACCTATCCCAGAGTAGCCGGGTGCATAGAGGACAAGTGGTGTCGGAAACCCCTCGTCGTTTTCAATGGCGTGATGCGACAAAGTGCTGCTGCCGGGAAGATGAAAAGTGTCCGGTGGAATCCAAGTCTGGATCCGAGGTGAGAAGAACCTGAAAGCAGAGGGGACAGAGTCTGGGTCACTTCAGGGTGACCAGTGGCTCAGTAGATTAATGCCCACCGATGTTGGGTGCTTCAGGTGAGAAGATTGGATGCTTGACTCTGCAGCCACGGGGACCAGGAGATGTCGCCGACGCTTTCCTCTGGCCTTTGGTTCAGAGTACTGACACGTATCTTAAAGATACCAAGGCAGTCCTACAGCTTCTTGAAGACCTCACGTTTGATCCTGAACAACATCTCCTACTTGGATTAGATGTCGAAAGCTTATACACTAGCTTGCCACATGATGAAACCCTGGATATTATAGAAGAAGTACTTTTCTCCACCACCTGGAACTATCATACACCAAGGAATATGGTCATGGAGTGCATCACACTAGCCGTCAAGAAAAACTTCTTTCTGTACCAAGGGGTGCACTATTTACAAAAACACGGGACCAGCATGGTGAGTACATTCGCACCGATCCTAGCTGGTCTCTACGTACACCACCTGGAATCCCAAAAGATACTTCATCAGCACAACCCATTCCATGAGAACATTATTCTATGGAAGTGTTACATTGACGACGTTCTGGTCATTTGGAAGGGTGACTCCGAATCGGTTACCAGCTTTATGACACGGCTCAATGAACAGAACACCTTTCTGAAGTTTACCCACACATCATCCAACAAAAACTTGGTGTTTCTCGACCTAAACATCTATTCAGATGGTGGAAAACTAAAAACAAGCACACATTTTAAACCAACGGCGAAGAATTGTCTATTATTGTATAATAGCTTCCACCCAAGACACCTCCGGGACAATCTCCCGTATGGTCAATTCCTCCGCTTGCGGAGGAACTGTTCTGAACTAACAGACTTCAGAAGACAAGCCAAGGACTTAGAGAAGAAACTACTGGAACGCAACTACCCTGAACCCATTGTGAAGAGAGGATTCAAACGGGCAAGGAATAATAACAGAGACTCCCTTTTAGAAGATCACACATCGAAAGAGCAAGAAACTAGACCCATTTGTGTGACCACTTTCAACACTAATAGCAACACTCACTCCAACCAAGTTTCAAAAATAGTGAACAAGAACTGGAAAATCCTCAACTGCGGGGGCCTCGACTTCCCCAACCCCATGTTCTCTCACAAAGGAGGTAGAAACCTCAGGGACATTCTGGTCCACACCAGACCGCGTACAATACCTGAAAGGAATCTCACTATCACGACTCTACCACCAATCCAAGGCCACCATCCTTGTGGCCTTTGTAGCACATGCAACCTAACCAAGAAAAGCACCAGCATCACCTTCTTTAACGGAACTACCCAGGAACAAAGGAAGTTCACAAATTGTATCAGCAGGACCGTGATATATCTGATCACGTGTCCTTGCAGAAGGAATACGTCGGAATGACCACGAGACAAGTTAAGATACGTATTGGCGAACATAGGAGCAATGTACGCTGTAGGAAGAGTACGTCCAAGATGGCTAATCACTTCCTAACTATGAACCACAGTGTTGATGATCTAAAATGGACAGTTATAGAACAACTAAACTGAGAGAATGGCCTTTTTGAGAAAGAGCAACGATGGGTGTTCCGTCTAGGTACCCATCTAACAGGCCTCAACGATGATATACCCTGGTCACAACTCACGTAGAGCCAGTGCTATTTATCAATGAGGACATCAGACCTGGTCTCCTTTCTTTTAAAACTGACCAGTACATTTTTGGTCATTTGATTGATCCTAACTTTGACCTTTTGATCTCCTTACACAAGGGTGCACGGCACCGAGCATGACATTGACGATGGTCACGTACATTTTTTATAATTTTTTCAACTCTTTCAATAATTTTTTTTTTTTAAACCGGGGTCCTATTACCCTTGTGAACTCAATCGCCTGTTGCACTAAGTGTACATGGTGTTTTATTGGGTTTGCAACCCCTCTCTTAATTAGCATTCTCCAATCGGTCAGGGCACTCATTACCTGCCAGCGCCATATGTGACACTTACTACTGTGGACATTATTTTTCCACCTTGGGTAATATTGCGGCTCCATTTTTTAACCGGAGGGTGTCCTAGATACACCTAGTTAATACCGCTATCTCTTCCAAACAGATAGTCTTTCCAGACGCACTTCCGGCGGCCCGTAAAAAAACACAGGTAAGCGCTCTAGTCTTAAACGCTAGCTCGAAACCGGAAGTGCCTTTACATCATGACCCCGGGTGATTGCCAGATAGGATCAAGGTGAAACCGCTTCCCGGTTTTCACCATTTACCGCTCATATAAATAGAGTGCACTGAGAAGTCTCCCCCAGCACAGCGGAACCGCGGGATGGAGCCACATTGAGCTAGGGACTACCGAAGGGCACGTAAGTACGGCACAGCCGTCTCCGGGAACAGACACCTTTTTCATTTCCAACAACCCAGAAGGCAAATGACTCTCTCTCAAGCCATGTGTATTCCTTGGCTACGATATATTAAATCTAAGATGGAGACTCTTGGCTGCTTAGAATTATTTGAGAGACCATGTGAGCTGTCTAAATTGGAAATAAAAGACTTAAAGTCTCAGTTCATGTGTAGGGCAAAGTTGCTGAGAGAAGGCGAGGAAGTGTGTAAACCGTCTGTTAGGAGATTTGTCATGTTAAGTATGGGCAATGAGATTCAGCCATACTTGACCTATATAAACAACCCTTTCCATTTGTTCTTATTGATTAGGTTTAAACATGGCATGTTACCTTGGCTCCTAGCACACCCGAAGGGCTTTTTTAAAGAGGGCACTTTGGGCCCCTGTCCCTGTGATAACGCCTCCGAACAAAATACGCTGCATATGATTTTTTACTGTAAATTTTACACTCTGTTACGTAAGAAATTTATTTGCCCCATTTTTAAGAACTGTCACTTTGACCAAGTAAGGCCCGCCTTGGTATTTCTGCAAATGCTGGGCTCTCCTTTTGTCTGTTTCGGAGTTGCAAGCTATCTTTCGGGGGCAATTAGAAGTAGAAATCGAATGTAGTTTAATATATTTTAGCTCTATTTTTTAGCATGTTTGACAGTCCGAGACCGGGCCTTTTTATCTCTTTCTTTTGAAATCATGAAATAGTTTTATAAATTTTGGCCTGTCTTACTTTTTAATGTCCACATTCGCCATTTATTTGTTCAAACATATTTTTATGTATATTTGTGCACTGTGTATTGTTTGAAATTCCTTTGTTAACTATTTTTACATGTAACTATTTGCAAATGAAATTTTGTGTATGCTTTGATGGTTTTAATTATTAACCGAATAAAGCTATTGTTGACTGACTGACTGACTGACTCTCTCTCTCTTTTTTCCATCAATACCAAGTGACCTCGTCCTATCCACCCGTTCTTGAGGTTTATGAGACATTGCTTTCTCATATATATAAGTATGTATCAGACTATACGCCACTTTTTTCTATTTTCTCCGAATGTGCTCACCACATAAGAATATTACAATAGAGTGTGTGTTTTCCGTTTTTTGTGTGTTGGTCTTGTATTGTCTTCTTTTTCCCTAACAGGTCACAGCACCTCTTTTACGTTAAAGGATTATGGTTATACAACACTATAAGTCACACTGTGGCGCACTCCTTAGTTTTTGCAGGTACTACGTATTTCGCTTACTGGGGACACTCAGCTACCATATTTCTTCTTTTTCTCCTTTTTTTCAGAAACTGATTAAGGCATACCATTGGGTATTGTATAAAAATGCTTTCCTGACTGGATTTTCATTCTCTAGAATCACATAATTACCAGTCTCTATTTTGAGTAAACATAGTAAATATAGGAGGGATCTTTATTTTGTCCTGACGAAGATGCCTTGCCGCATCGAAACATGTTGACTCATTAGGAGTATCCGCACATTACGCAGGACATTTCCACACCACCTTTTTAACAGCACCAGCCTCCCTTGACCTATTAAAGTTTGTATGTCTAAGAGGCCAGGTCCTTTTTGAAACTCACTCACCTACATTCACCCCAGACCCTCCCTCTTGCATCACACATAGCACTACATCATCAGTGCTCCCGCGTAGTCGCAGATCGTAGCACGCCCCGTCCCGCAGCCATTTTGGTGTGTGAGGGGTATTTAAACAAACACAGTGAGCGTCCAACCACTGTGGGATACACACTTTTCACTACCCATGATATCTGACCCCAGTAAATAACCCCCCCCAGCCCCTGAGGTGGATTCCTTTGTTTTTGTAACTGATGTCGACGATGACCCAGGTCCGGAGAGGAGCTGTCCCACGGAGGATGTCAAGTACTGGGGGGTCAGTGTCTGGATCGAACATTAACAAGCCTTGGCAACGGCAACCCAAGCGGGTAGAGGAAACACGTTATGATGAGGACCAGCAAGGTCCTAGGGATTCTCCATGCAATGGACAGTCAGGGCACGTCTGGAGCAACCAGGGAAGCCCACAGAAAGTCAAGTTTACCTTCACAGGGACCCACAGGCCAACGGACCAGGGATCTCAAAGGGACCTCGAGCTGAATCACGAAATACTAGCCCACGGAACACTCTTGGAGTGTAGGCCGGAAATCTTCAGTGGAAATACTGCTCGGGGTCAAGACTACACGTAGAATTGATGAGAGGTCAGATCAACCTCAGGGGCACTCGGGAACCCAGAAACCAAGTACTTCGATGGTCTACACTTCACTGGACGACAGAAGAATCTCCGTTGGAGTAAAGGAGTTACTCTCCTGCAGCAGCAGACACCTTAACACATCTGAACAGTTTGCATCTCCTGAGCTCCTGAGGACTCCAAAGATTTCTGAAACACAGTAGGTGGGTTCCCGGGCATCTCTGAGGTCGATCTGCTCTCTCAACAATTCTGAGACCAGTATCCCTCGTGGGGACCGTGCAACCCGAACCCCTGTGCACCTTGTACTTTTGCAGCTGCATATGCTTTTTGGTGATCCCTGAGGCTGTGCATTGGGCTATTGTGTAGTCCTGACCCCAAGCAGTATTTTCACTGAAGATTTCCAACCTCCACTCCACAAGTGCTCCATGGGCTGGTACTTCGTGATTCAGCTCGAGGTCCCTTCCCGATCCCTGGTCCGTTGTCCTGTGGGTCCTAGCGAGTGTCACTTTGAATTTCCTTGGGCTTCCCTGGTTGCTCCAGGCATGACCTGACTCCCCATAGCTTGGAGAGTCCCCAGGACCTTGCTGGTCCTCACCGTAACTTGTTTCCTCTGCCCGCGTGGGTGGCCTTTGGCCAGGCTTGTTGGTGTTCAGTCCAGACACTGATCCCTCAGCACTCGTCATCCTTCGTGAGACAGCTCACCTCCGGACTCTGTTCATCTTCGACGTCTCCTGGTCCCCGTGGCTGCAAAGTCAAGCATCCTATCTTCACATCTGAAGCACTGGACATCGGTGGGTATTCGCCTACCGAGCCCCTGGTCACCCTGAAGTGACCCAGACTCTGTCCCCTCTGCTTTCAGGTTCTTCTCACCTCGGATCCAGGCTTGGAATCCACCGGACACTTTCACCTTCCCAGCAGCAGCACTTCTTCACATCACGCCATTGAAAACGACGAGGGTTTCCAACACCACTTGACCCCTATGCACCCGGCTCCTCTGGGATAGGCAACACGGGTACCTCGGCACTCACAAGGGTGCTGGCCTTAAACCCTTCTATGTTCCAAAAGGTTTGCTTGAAGTCCTCTCCGAAGTGTCCTGAAACTGTAATTTTCCAACCGCGACTTTCCCATAGAGTTGCACGGAGCTTGTGTCCTTGTTCCCACACTGCGCCTGCCCTCCGTGGGCTCCCTGTGTCACTCCATTGGTTGGTTCCATTTTTTAGTATATGCTTCGGTCTCCCCTGGAGCCCGCTGAGTATTGTGCTATTTACTGTTGTTCTTTTGATTAACTATTGTGTGCCTGGTGCTCTAATCTCATAAAGAGTTTAGTAGAGAGTGTTTAGTAATAAATACATATATTTTATATAACACTTGTGTGGCTCTCCTTTCATTTGATCATTAATGAGGTTCTGATCTGGTAAAACAAGCTGCTTTACATTCCTTCGAGACTTAGCCTGAAGGCTGCTCTCCACAGCTACCACTAGGATAGCTTTCATAAAGGTTGTCTTTAACTGAATCACCATAAGGGTCATTTGGACTGGTACAGGGTGCCCACTTTAATTAGTGGAAAGCATATACCAGGCCAACTTCTCACACCTAGAATCTGAACTCACGGGTGTTCTGGGTTGAGAGGTGCCACACAACCCCCTGAACCTCCTCTAGGGGGTCAAGGACGGCCTAGATGGATTCAGGGCAGACAAGCTCTTCCTAGGTACCGCCCCCATGGTGGCTAAATGAGATATTGCTGTGGCATGGAGACAGCCTTTTGCCCCAAGCATCTCTAGATGGCGCAGGGGCGTAGACTGGTGTGCAGCGCAGGAGAAGCCTTTATTTGAAGCTAGGGGATGTCCAGCCAAACACTCAAAAGTCTGGGGCAAGTGGTTGAACAAATTGTCCTAAAGGGGTTTTCTGTTTCTTCTCAGACTCAGTTTGTATATGATAATGCGTTAAGAAAGGAGAGTCATGTATGTTTGCGCATAAAAATATCAATGACTTGCCAATGTGCCAATTTGCTAATGCTTATTAGTGCTGTAATGTTCTTAATGTTCATTCAAAAATCAATAAAATTGACTATAAAAAAAAGATGCTTGTCTTTATATTTTCAGATGTCTTTAATTAAAGATCTTTAAGGCTTCTTAGCCAACACGTGTTTCGTCATATAGTCCAGCAGTATGTAGTCTACCAAAATAAACATGGATGATGATGGGAGTAATCTATAAACTGTGATGCTGTACATAGTCTACAACAGGTTAAGTCTCGAAGTCTCAATTCCTCACAGTGTATAGTCTGTAGCAAGGTAAGTATTCAGTGCGAGGAAATCCCTTCATTAATACAGAAACAGCCTTGGATTACAACAGTACGTGGTCTACCAAGAAAGGTAGGGATGATAATGGGCGTACTCCATAAGCCGTGATGATGGCATGGCGTAAGCCAGCCAGTGCTTCAGTTCATTTGGACGTCGGTACGGGCTCACCCCAAGGAAGTGTTGAAGATCACAAATATAACAAAAGAGATTATAAAACTAAACAGGTTGATTGCATGGCAGCACCTTGCCAATCACAGGATTACTCCTATAAGGGGGTCTCAAACACCAACTGTACCAGTATGTTTTATAGCGATAACATAAACGATTGGGGGCTTTGCTTGTTCTTTCTTCCCCCACTGATATATGGACGCGCAGAGAAGCAGTTTCACATGGGTTTCCACAAGGTTCTATTCACTTTTTTGAAATTCACACAAGTTACCGAAGTCACCTTTTCAATAATTTGAAAAGTAAAGTGTTCTTACAACTATTGCATACACGAACAAGTACCTGTTTATATATTCCCTTAGCTCTGATGAAGTAGCGTGGTAATCCCCTGAAACAGCGACGAAACACGTGTTGGCTAAGAAGGCTGAAAGTTCTTGAATTAAAGACATCTGAAAATATAAAGACAAGCATCTTTGTGATATTTTATGTAACTTTATTGATTTACTTTTGAACGTGTGCAGAGGATTTGTATGTATAGTAGAGTTGTCTGCTGGCCACACACGTGGGGATCTGGTGGTTTTTCCCTACCTTATGCACCGTGCCAGATTACCTGCCTTAACTGATTTGTACTTGTGATAGACCTTAGAGTGCCATTGGCCTATTGCTGACCAGCGACTGTATAACTATGAAAAAATAAAAGAGCTCCTCTTGAATGTGGGTGCCCTCTCCAGATCTGAGGTCGTGCGCCAGTTGCATGCTCTTAATGCTCTACCGACAATTATAAAAGCTAATTTAAGAGTGGTGGCAGAGACATTATTCAGAGACGTTCCTGTCGGTGAACGAATAGCCATATTTCATCCTCCACATCTGTGACCGCATGGAAATATAAAGAAGATACATAGGAGGTATTAAAGGTTTTTTCTTTTACAGAGTTTTATATAGCGCGAACTTGACACCAGTTGGGTATCAGAGCACTTTACATAGCACCAGTTGCGTTACATGAGGACACATTCATATTTGTTAGGCACAGGGAGATTAATTGATTTGCCCAGAATCACAGGATGTTTAGCGTCATTGCCGAGACTCGAACCCCGTCTCCCAGATTCAAGTTCGACCTCCCTAGTCGCTAGGCCAACTCCTCTCCCAGTCTCCTGCAAATACTATTTTTGTATTCCTGTGTATAGATCTAGGACCTCTACCAAGAGAGATAAAACTGGAGACTCATTATGAGCCACGGCGGATCTTACGAAACATTTATAAATGCAGTCGAATGCCGGAGGGTTGAGGAACAATAATCCCCATTGGATCAGGACAGTCTGCCTGCAGTGAGGTATGGGAGCTCAAAAGATCCTTCTTAATTAAAATGAATAGGCCACCAAGAGCCCTCCCTGGTTTCTCTGGGGGTGTCGCTTCCGCACTAAATGTTGTGAACCCATTTATAAACACTTGCTCTGTGGCCCATGTCTCTTGGAACATGCAAATGTCGCAACCACCAATGTATGACGTCCATGAAAGTCGACCAGCCTCAGATTGGTTCCAGCCAAAGTCCAGGCTCGCATGATGGTACCTGCGTGAGGATCTCCGCCATTCTTATGATCGACTACGTGTGGGATACAAGGAGCTGTATTCAACCAAACGCCTTTGCAGCCACTGCGATTAAATGCTTTAACAGCAACACTGATAGTAATGCGAGACGGTCACTCTTAGCGCCAGCAGGAGGCCACAGTCCCCACCCCCCCACAATAGCATGGGAGAGGGGGGATTCCTCCTGAAGGGTCCCCAAGTAGAAGGGGGGTGGGCTGGTGCCTTGCTGGCACTAGAGGCCCACTGATAGTAATGCGAGGCGGTCACTCTATAACAGAGCATGAACCAATGACATCGCGAGAGCTCAGTCAATCGACTGCATTTAGATTGGAAACATCGCAAGCACAGAGGGGTGATTTCTAGATTAGTGGTGCACATTAGCTCCCACAGTTGTACTAATGGACGCGTTTAGTGTACTTCAGACATATTCCCCCAATTTCAGTTCACAATTCAAAATTAATGTTTTTCAGTCAATTGATTAGAGCATATTCAAAGTATAACCATAAACAGAGATATCAGATGAGCTCCTTCTCACATAAATAATATCAGATCTAATCACAGAGACAAGTTTTATTTAAAGTTTTTTTATTAGAAACAATCGTTGTTGATCACAGCAATGTGCCTACAACCCTGACCGAGCCGGCGGCGTGAATACATACAATGACACCAGGGCATCGAATAGGTCGGCACACAGCAAGTCGCCTACAACCTCTTCGGACAATTTTGCTTTATCCTGAGCAAATAGGTGAATGTGGTTGTCAATGCATGAGTGTGCTCAAAGGATCCTGGGTTCAATCTAGGTACCTAGCTGATAGAGGTCGTTCCTCTGGAATTCACTACAGAATTGACAGGCATTAGTTGTGTTGGTATGTTCAAAGCAGGCCTGTTCGCTGAGTTTCGCTCCGCGTAACTCTGTGAAATGACAAAAAAACTCAGCTGAGTTTTGCAAGTGGCTGAGTGCAGTGCGAACTGCCGTTCACGCTGATCTTTCTGCCGCTTGGGTAGAAATTCTACCCGAGCGGCACCTCATGCTCGTCAACTTACCACTAGTGAGTGCGAGCGCGGAAAACACTCAGCTGCTCTACACGGAGAGGAGTTTTCTGCATTCCACGAGCTCCACAGAGCTCGGAGTGCAGACAACTCCATGAACGGAGAAGAGTACCCCGCCCAGGCAAGTCCAAAGGACATTTATTCAGTAGTTGATATGCTGGTACACTCGGGATGTTCTGCGTGTGTATGTTCCTCCTGCCAACATGATCTCTCTGACCCAAATTATAATCAGGGGAGGATGTGTTGCGGTTTGCTGACCAGTGGACTGTTTGATTTACAGTTCGATGAGCGCAGGGAACGGGCCCTCAGAGGGGATGTCAAATTAAGAACTCTTTTGGTGAAGCTATTGTTCTCCCCCAACCGAGGTGGATACTCAGTGACTGACTGACCCGGCCTCTGATCCAGCACTGGGTGTTTAGGTGGGAAAGCTACCTTGTATTAGATCTCAGTCCTGTATGACTGGGTCCCGAGGCCCCGCACTGTACACACATCCACAACAGGATTGAGGCTGTAAAATGGTGGCTTGATTCACTAGAGAAATAAATAGACCCTTGAGATGAGCGAGGGTATGACTGAGTGCTAGTGAATCTTTGGCTCCCACAGGCTTTTGAAGAATAACATTGTCCGTTCGGACTGAACTGTTTGTATAGGGAGGTTCATACGAAAGAGGACTGGTCGCTGCTCCAATGGGAGCTGGAGACGCAAACCTACTAGAGCAGGGAACAATGGAGACAATAGTTACTACAGGAGACAAGGGCTGTGCCCCTGGGACAGGGGGCTGCTGAGGGCTGAATCCAAGCAGGCGCTTAGTGCCAATGTCGGCACAATCCCCAGCCCTCCCACAGCATAACATGTAATAACTCAGACACAACACATTTTGGTGGAGAAACTTGCTGCAGGTTTATTAACATAACAATATGTCAACATGGTGGGTTAACTTACGGGCAATCCCAGGGCAGGCAGCCCCTCGCCGCCTGCTCACCTGATGAGCCATAAAACCCGGTGGCCGCGACCAACCGGTGTTTGTCCTTTTGGGGGAGGGGATAGCCCTTCCCTCCGGTGGACCGGTAATGTTATTTACTCACACCCCTCCCAGCTAAGAGGGGCGGAGCGTTGCAGGCAACACCCGGTTGCTCAGGTGCACAACCGCCCGTAGGACAAACGGGGCGCCGTCGCTCCTCCAGGATCCCACGCGAGGACCTCCCTGGGGATAATTGGCTTTAGCACACTTGTTGCGCTCCTGCATAGGGTACCCATCTGTACCTTACAGCCTTTGGATCGCCCTGTAACTCCGCCTGCAACACAAAATAAAAGGGGTTTAGTTGAACCCACCCCCTGCCCGTGCGCCGGGAAAGCGGTGGGGAGGGAAAACAGCGTCCGGGCAGACCAGTAGGAGGGGCACCATCGGTCAGCCAAAGAGGCCGTCGGACGGCGGGAAAGGTTTAAATACCTTTCCCCCACCCCCCCCCCCCTCCTACCGAATGTGACGCTGCACCGAGTGAACCCGCCAGGGTCCCCCGACCACTACACTGCTGGCGACAGTGCCATCCTGTGGCACTAAGGCTGGCCGTCCTCTTAGGAGGGCCCCCTGCATGAGCCCGGGGCAGCCAGGCAGTAGGCTCAGGATGCCCCGGACCACCAGGAGTGGCCATGGCTGGTTCAGTCGAAGCTTTGGCGTCAATGTCAGAAACGGATGAGGAGTTCGCTTTCTTAAACATATCTGGCGCCCGTTGTCGATTTCACATTGGGTTTAGGGCCGTTTGCATTTGAAGGTGACTCCACCCCCTCAATGACTGCAAGCCAATGGCAGCTCAGATGTGCTCTCTGGAGACGTTTGTGGTTTCTGTGCATTGGTCACTGATTTCACTATTTCCCCAGCTTTCTGTTTGCCCATGGTCAAAGAAAGTTCCAGTCAGCCGAGTAAATGATAAAAAGAGCCAAAATAAAACAAAGAGAGGCTACTTAATCCAGGAAACCAAATCCAGAGAAACAAACGGAAGAAAGTGAGTTCGGCCCAGCCTCTTCTGGGGGATGATGGGCGAAGACGGGCCCATCGGGGTGCAACCCACATGCGTCCCATGCTGCGGGACTGCACCGCGCTTTTGGCCCCTCCTTCCTGCCCGAGGTACTCTGGGGGTCCGAGTCCCACCCCAGCTACAGGGTGCGATGACATTGACACAGCAACCCCAGTGACCCAATATATATGCTTTCCAAATACTCTATAATTTTTGTAGCAGACCAAATGAATGCTTTACTGGGTAGGACAGTTTCCGAATGTGATTGGCTCAATCAATCAGACATTTATAGAGCACGGCAAATCACCCATGAGGATCTCGAGGTGCTGGAGGTGTTTGATGCTGCGTGGAGGTGTTGATGGCACTCATTTTGCCATATGTCCCCACTCTGAAAATTAATTAATTCATTTAAACTCCAGGTAGTGTGTTGCTCGGATAGGAATTTACCTTAAAAAAGTGAAAAGACAAAAGTTGTTTGCAAAACAGGAACACGTTGGCTTAATTACACGCAGCAGCCGGGAGAGTATCGAAAGAGTCTCAATGTACATACGTTGTGGCCGACCACATATACAGTTCGTAAGGTACAATAAAACAATCTCACATTCTTAGAATAGCATTCTAGTCATAAACAGCAAATACAATCATCTGATGAGGGGTCACAGATGGCTCTCGACCTTGGGAGAGCTAGTGTAGGCCTGTGTTTGTGTGTCAAAATGTCCGGCATGGGGAGCGCATGATCACCACTTGTGGTGTGCTTGCTGTGTCCTGATTGGCTGAGTGTTCCTAACTTTTTATGTGGTGATAGAGCAAGGTTTCGCATAAAAAGAAAGTTGCTCGTATGCAATCCTCTCGAATAAACCTGTAGCATTATAATCAACCTGTCTGTGAGTACTAACAGCGCACCACATTTTACATTTGTATCCAGGAGAAGCTTTCCTATGTGCTTCGCTAATGAATAACCCGAGTGTCCTAAAAATGTCCGCTAAAACGCAGGAACTCTTCTGCGCATGCGTCTACTACATCTACGTAGTATGACGTTTTTGGTCGCTTGGGAAGAAATCTTTGCAGCTGCGCAATAGCTTTGAATTTAGCTGCTTTAAAGTAATGCACATGCTGTTCTGAAACTAACCTATGCAAGTTTTACTAAGCCATTAATGCAAAAGATTTATTAAGTAAATGGAGTTAGAGTAGAAGTAAGTGGTATACAGTGAATTTATTTAATTTTGTATTCTAACATGTTCTTCTCTGACTTTATTAATAGTTCGTATTTGGGCCTTGGAGGGTGCCCACGTCTCTGTTTCCTTGTGGCTTCTACGCATGCGCAAACGTCTGCTTATCTTGAACAAGTGCAAATGCCTTGTGCCCTTGGATACAGACACCAACTTGCATCCAAGAAAGAACCAGAAGTGAAAGGTCGTACAATAGGGCACATAAGACAACGCGATAAACACAAAACTTACATTTGGAATTCTCAAGTCTCGATTCAGATGTCTCCACAAACCTGGTGGAGCACTGCTTTACTGACTCGAGAAATGTTGTGAATTATCTCCACATGTGCTGTTCTCCACAACATCGCCATGAGGAAGGGTCTGCACATCAGCATTGAGCTGGATTCAAACTCAGACAAGGAACTACCACCACTACCGATACAGCAGAACCTGGCACTTGCAGCACAGGGTCGAGCTCGATACAAAGACATTACCAGCAACTAATATTAAGGTACGAACGACCATCACATCTCAGAAATAGACAAAAAATATGAATATGATTGATTGATTGATTGACAGTAATGTTTTGTGCATGACTGAAAGATCACCTTTTATTCAAGTTGCAACAATGTGCATCTTGAATGTACATCAACTGTATCCATAGAGGATGCACTGTTATTTCAACAAAGTATATAAACACAAACATAACACAGTAGCCTCATGAATCTGAGTGTGTACAAAATTCAATTTTGACAGCCTCTGTCGTTGGTTGCCTTCTTAGCAGGACTAGACTATGGAGGAGGGGTGAGTCTGTTCCTGCTGTGTTTCAGCATGCCCGCCTGGTACAGCTGCCTTTTGGCACAGATGTGGCACTGAGGATAGAGCCATCTTTACTCTCAGGTGGCATCAAAATGTTAGAGACAGACAGGTTGTGTGTCTGTATATTCTCCGGAGCTGTGGTCACTTGGACCAGCCCACGTTGAACATCTTGACAGCAGTTCCCCATGTTGTTTTGTATATTGACAGTTCTCCTGGTAAGAATGGTTGCGGCTACTGCCAATTGATTGATTTATCGAGTGAAGGCATCATAGCTACTTCTCCGTGGCAGCGATCCAATGGTCTTGTCCTTTCAGCAATTGCAGCATTGGACACAACATGATTTGCCGTTGCCTCTTAACTGTGTTTACATGTTTGGCTTGCAGGTGCTGTACCCTAAAAATTGATTTCTCAAGGCCACCAAACAATTGAGAACTGTCTGACATCATCATTGTGAACTGTTCTTTGTGCCACTCTATGTTGTCTGTGTGTCCTGCGCACAGATGCAGTTGTGTTGCTGCCTTTTGTTTGCTCCTCATCACTTTCCTCAAAGGCTGGTAGTGGTGACACGTTTGCTCTCCTCATATTTGGGGGAGGAGTGGTGGGCATGGGAGTTGCAATCGTGCTGTCCTCCATTTCCACGTGTGTGAACAGCTTCGTCAGCATCAATAGTTTCAGACACAGCCTAGGTGTGATTTGTGGGAATGTATGTTTATGGTTATTGTAAATAAATGGTCAATGTTTATTCACAATACTGATGTAAACTGGTCAGACTGGACTCCACTGCAGTGTACTTTGTGAATAAACTAGTTTGCTTGTATTCTCTACTGCGTCATCGTCTCTTCCTTCTTGGAAGGCTAGGGGAGGTCGAGAGTGACCCAGGTGGCCCTAGTTGGGTCACTTCCTTCAGTTGGCGCCCGAACAGAGCCTCCACCAGGTGACCCATCCCGCCCGTAATCGAAGATCCCCATATGATAGAGCTTGATTCTCGCGGCTGCCCCGCCTGTCTGATCGGGTGGCTCCTCATCTAGTGGTCATCCCGGCTTGGGTCCTGAAAAGGCGAAACCCTTGGATCTGACCGTTTGGTCTGAAGAGTCGGCAGTTGAGAATGATCTTGTTTGACCTGTGTGCACCACGTGAGTTCATCTTGAATTCTTGGTAAGTGCAGAGCCGTCTTGATTAGCTTGGTGATACGGAGCGTTTTTGAACATTCTGCCAGGCCACTTGTTGAAATTGGTTTATTCTTGAAAAGGCCTGGGGCTAGAGCCTATCATGTCTTGGTGCAGTCTAAGGACTGTCTTGTCTTGGTGCAGTCTAAGGACAGTGCCTGGCAGAGCTCTTGTGTTTGTGTGTGTGTTTTTATTGTGTGCGTGCACGTTGATTGAGTGAATAGGTGAATATGTCTGATTCTAGGATGCCTTGTTGGAGTAAAGTGTGGTGTTTGGGGTGCCGCTGTTCCTCTTCTGCACCCACTTGCCAGTCCCTAAACCTTCCCTTTTCTACATATTAGTCACCCCTAAGGTATGCCCAAGGGCAGGGTGCATTGTATGTAAAAGGTAAGACATGCCCTGATGGGTGTGACATGTCCTGATAGTGAACTACAGCCAATTTCGTGGTTCACTATTGCAAGGCTACCTGTTCCCATAGTCCAGAATGGGCAGTTTGATTATAATATCTTATAATCCTAACTGACTCAGGGAACTAGGTAGAAATTCGAGTTAGGTACGCCTGAACTCAGAATGATAAAATACATCTATTAGTGAAGTTGGTTTTAACATTCTTTGTTTGAAAATACCACTTTTAGAAAGTAGGCATTTTCTGTTAGGTTGTGTATTCTATGTCTGGTTTGTGAGTGACAGGGACTGGGGTGGCTCCAGGAGACGGTGAGTTAACACAAGGCTGAATAGACCTATCTGCATGAGGAGTGGAGGGAGGAGTAGCACATGGACCTGAATAGGGCTGTGCCTGCCTTCCACAATGCTGGCTCCACCTCCTGTGGTGCATCTGATGACCCTGGACCACACTGACAAAGGAAAGAAGGAGTCCTGTAAACAAAGTGCTCCAGGACTGCACAGAACTGGTTTGGACTAGGTACAGACACTCTCTGCCTTCAGAGACAAAGGATGTTGGTGTATAAAAGGGGGGACCCAGACCCCAGAATTTTAGATCACTTCTGGGAATCAAGATGACCCTTTGCCAAGGAGTAGAACCAAGGAAGCTGAAGGAGGAGACTGCCCCTGTGCTGTGCTGTTGGGGTTTGTAGGATAGTAGGATCTGCTTCTTATAGCTACCCCCACTTTTTGCTGATGGTTCACTGTTTTTCGAATATAGTCTGGCTGGGGCCCTGCTAACCAGGACCCCAGCCTAGCTGCTTTCTCTCTAAATTGATTACCATTACTTTAGGTACACTCCAGATTGGATTCTGGGGTACTCTTATTAGTCCTTAGTATATGGTATACTGTGTACCCAGGGCATAGGTACCCCAGAAGCCTACCAGAGGCTGCAGCATGTATTATGCCTCCCTTGGGGTCAAGGAGTGACTCCCCTGCTTGGCAGGCAACAAAGAAGCAACTGACCAGTCTGCAATTCTGAAGCTCCCGCCGGACGCCAATGTCTCTGCATCCCCAGAGGTGGATTTCCAGACTTCCCCAAGGCTACCCTGAGTCCACAGCAAAGGTGAGGCCCGTGGCTTTCGTGGGTTATGTGGAACCGTGACCCCTGGACACCGTGAACTTTTGCAGCAACAGTATCTTCCTGGTCCTCCTCGAAGTTTTGCTTTGGGCTCCGAGTAGCCCCAGCCTTGAGCACCTCCTGCACCAAAGATTGTTGGCCTCCACTCCACGAGTGACCCGTGGGCCAGCTTAAAGTGCGATTGCTTGAGTCTCCTTCGCAATCACTAGCCCATTGGCTAGCAGGTCCCCACGAAAGCGACCCCTTTTCTGATTGGGCTTACCTGGTTGATCCAGATGTGCCCCGACTTACCCTTGCTGGGTGAGTCCCTCAGACCTTGCTGGTCTGCACCGCAGTCCTTTCTCTGATTTCCAGTGACTTGCCGTTGCCAAGGCTTGTTGGGTCCTTTCTGGTCGCCGACACCGCAGCACTCGACAGACTTTGTGGTACAGCTCGAATCCTGCTCGTGGACTTCGTAGACACCTCCTGAACCTCGTGGCTGAAGAGTCAAGACACCCATCAACTCACATGAAGCACCCGACATCTGTGGGCATTGGTCCATCCTGCCCTAGGCCACTGGCAAGTGACCCAGACTCTGTCCCCTCTGCTTTCAGGTTCCTTACATCCTAGATCCAGGCTTGGATCTCTTCGGACACTTCTCCTCTTCACGGCAGCAGCAGTTCTTTGCAGGGTTCCATTGAAATCGATGACGTGACCCGACACCAAAAGACACCTATGCACCTGGCTTCCCTGGGTGAGGTAACTCGAGTACTCTGGTGCTCTCGTGGGTACTAGCCCTTGAACTTCTTAAGTCCAAAAGGGTTTGGTCCAGACTCGATTAGAAGTGTCCCTAGTCTTTAAATTTCCAACCGCAACATTCCCCATAGAAGGTTATAGGAACCCGCGGTTGTGTTTTCACACTGCATACGGCTCCCGTCCGTCCCCTGTGTCACTACCTTGGGTAGTTCCTTGGGGTCCCAGCAATTCTAGAGGCAATAGGCCTAGTGCCTATTCCATTCGTGGTTCTTATACCACTTTTTTGGTATATAGTTTGGTACGCCCCTAGGGCCCAAACGTGTATTTGTGCTATTACTGATGATTGCTAACTTGTAACTAAAGTACTTCGAACTCCAGTCTCATAAAGAAACTAGAGGGGTGTGTGTTAACCTAAATACATACATTTTAAATATATACCTGGTGTGGTTGTCCTTTCATTTGATCATTCAAGAGATTATAGACTGGTAAAACAAGCTGCTTTACATTCCTTCAAGACTTAGCCTGAAGGCTGCTCTCCATAGCTACCACTAGGATAGCTTTCAATAAAGGTTGTCTTTAACCATTCACCATAAGGGGTTGTTTGGACTGATACAAGGTGCCCACTAGAACTAGTGGACAGCATATATCAGGCCACCTTCTCACACAGACTGGAGCCCATAATCAATTGTCAGAAAGCTTTGGCCTATAGGGACACAGGGGCTAGTGTCACCATGGTGACACGGTAACTAGTCCCCCCTCAGCAGCGTTTACCTGATTTCAGTTATCAGGTGACCAACATAGATGGTGTCAGCACAGATCACCCCATGGCCATAGTCAATCTCAGCTGGGGGGGGTCACAGGCCCAAAGAGAGTGGCAGTGTCCCCAAACGTGCCTGTAGATTGCCTAATGGGCAATGTTCTGGAAATTTCAGCCTGGGCTGAAGTTGAACACCAAGCCCATCTGAGAATGCTGGGCATACCTGAAAAGGCTAGTGGGGCTGTGATGGCCACAGCACAAATTCAGAAACATTTGAGAGTGATGGAGCCTGAAATAATGGCCCACTCTCCTCCACAAGAGAGCACAAGGGTTGAAGATAAGTCTTCTTCCCCCCAGACAGTAGGTAAGGGTCAGCCTCCTCAGGGAACCGACCCTACCGCTTGTGAAGGAACTGCCCCAGAGGTAGTCAGGCCTGGCCTGGCAACACCCCTGATGGCAGTGGAACCTCCCAAGGTGGTACCCAGTCTGAAGCAGATAACCTGCCCTCTCTACCCTGCCTCAGACAGCCCAGGGCTGTGGAGGTCAGTGGACCCCAAAGGGGCCCCTGTCCAGAGGACCCCCCCCCATTAGCAGATTAGGGGCCCCCAGGCTAGTAGCCCTAGCCAGGTGAAAATTCCTCAACCCACTGAGGGATCCCCTTTACCATTGTGTAGGGACCTTCCCCAGATGGACTCTGTTGGGCAAGGGCAAACCTGGGACCAAAAGGTTCCAAACCTGCTCATCCCCTCCAGAGTTCCACCCAAAGGGACCCAACCCCCAGCTGTATGCAGCCAGAGGTTGACCCTTAGAGCAAAGTACGACTTGGTCATTGAAAGTAAGGCATCCATGGTGACAAGTGATCCGAGGAAGCTGAGGCCAACTTTATTAGGGCCTCACTTCTCAACTCAGCCACCTCACCAGCCTTCTACTTTGCCAACACACACCACAGGTAGTAATTCCCCATGGTGGAAATCCTCTAATACCCATAAGGTGAGGAATAGCTTAGTGGACCATAAGAAAGGGGGCAACCATGCTAGTGCAGGTGCTTCCTTATATGGCCACATAGTAAATAAAGGCTCAACTGGCCAAGGTTAGTGAAAAGACGTACAGGCCGGTAGAAATTCAATGTAGATATTTATTAGGTCATGCAGAGAGCCACCCCAAGCACCACCAAAGTACTGTAGGCAACTGTCACTCTACACATTCCAAACAGGCTAAAGATAACATTCCAAATTACATCACAGAATGTGAGCGCGCTAGAAACCAGAGCACATCACCACACCTCCCCCCTTTAACAAGATAAAACCAAAAGAAGAAAAGAAAAGAAAAGAAAGAAGAAGCAAAAAGAGTAAAGAAGCAAAGAAAAGAAACAAGAGCATAAAATTCAACAAAAACACAAATTGAATGGACTCAAACATAATCTTGCAATTTACGTGGTCTTGAACAAATCCTAGAACTTTTCCTAACACTATCTTCACTCATTGAACTTGGTTTAACTTTGACAACCTCATGAGACATGCAAGGATCTTTCGCAACACGCGAAGTACTCCACCAATTCCCATTGGACAGTTTAACTGCATTTTTACGCATATCAACAATTTGTAGCGAATCAAGGAATTTAGAAAAACCTTTTTTCACTGAGACTGGATTTTTGATTCTAACCCAGTCTCCTACACAAAGCTTATGCATACTTCTTGTGTTGGGGAATTTGTAAGACTTGAAAGAAACTTCATTCGAGGTTTTCCTAGCATTCTCCCACACACACCTCATGTCACAACCAAGATGGAACGATTTTACCATCCAAAAGGGGTAGACTTGAGAAGAGGCTTTTCTCCCTCCCATCATTTCAAAGGGTGAAAAATTGGTTGACACATGGGGTGAAGTACGATAAGACCACACCAAGGGCCCGATTCACAGAACAAACTTAAGACAAAATCCTAAACTTAGTACCATTTTGGTATTCACAGAATGCACTTACTACTTCTGGTATTCACAGAATGAACTTACTACTTTTGTGATTCACAGAATAAACTTACTACTTTTGCTATTCACAGAATGGATTTACGACTCCTAACTTTACGTCCGCACTCGGGCCGGAAATTCCGGCCCGGGGGCGGAGCTTCCGGCCCGGAGGCGGGGCTTCCGGGCCGGAGGCGGAGCTTCCGGCCCGGAGGTGGAGATCCGCCACTGGCCGGAATCCCCACCTCCGGGCCGGAAGCTCCGCCTCCGGCCCGGAAGCCCCGCCTCCGGGCTGGAAGCTCCGCCCCCGGGCCGGAATTTCCAGCCCGAGTGCGGACATAAAGTTAGGAGTCGTAAATCCATTCTGTGAATAGCAAAAGTAGTAAGTTTATTCTGTGAATCGCAAAAGTAGTAAGTTCATTCTGTGAATACCAGAAGTAGTAAGTGCATTCTGTGAATACCAAAATGGTACTAAGTTTAGGATTTTGTCTTAAGTTTGTTCTGTGAATCGGGCCCCAAATCTTTTACAGCTTGAAAAACACAAGATCTGGATCTAAATGCCGCTTGAACACATTCCACAACAACTCTATTGAACCTTTCAGTCTTCCCATTACTCTGTGGATGATAAAGCGGTGTTCTTGTGTGCTTGATGTTGCAAGAATTTAAAAATGAAGTCATTTCATGGGAGACAAATTGCATGCCGTTATCAGTAAGAATTTCCTCTGGATAACCTTCCCTGCGAAAAATAGAATCTAAACAATTGATGACACTTTTAGAGTCAGGTATCGAAATAGGTTCAACCTCAACCCACCTTGATAAGTGGTCAATGAGAACTAAAAAATATTTCGAGTTTGAAGGAAGAATGTGAAAAGGCCCAAGAAAGTCCATGCCCAGTTTTTGCCAAGCTCTGCTAGGAGATTGCACAGGGGAATCAACTGCACCTTCAAGTATCAAAACTTTGTCACTCGAGTTGCATCGTGAACACTGCTTCACTATCTCATCAATTTGACTGTCCATTCTGGGCCACCAAAAATCATCCCTGACTTTCCTCTTCGTAATGGTTGCAACAAGATGACCTGAATGTGCAGCGAGAATGATCTTCTCTCGGTAACAGGACGGTGAAATAAGTTTATCCCCTCTAACAACCTTTCCATCCTCTACCGATAATTCATCCTTAACTTTCCAGTACATCTGAAGATCAAGTGGAAGACACTTTTCCCTTGGCCAACCTTTCTTGATCAATGAGATGACTTCCCTGAGAATAGCATCTTCGTTGATTTTCGTGACCCAGTCAACTTCTGCAAAGGACAGATTGTCCTGATTGATGACGGCAATAAAACACTCTTCTACCTCAGTTTCCCATTCTTGCTCATCTGTTTCAGGAACAGGAAGTCTCGATAGGCAATCTGCTCTGCAGTTTTTTCCTCCAGGAATATATTCCACATTAAAGCTGTACTCCAATAATTTTGTAGACAAACGAGCCAGACGGGCTGTTGTGCGCTTGATTTTTCTTCCTGAGAGAATGTCAACCAAGGGGCGATGGTCCGTTCTGAGAATGAAAGATCTACCCCACACATACTGTTTAAATTTTTCGATGCTCCATACGCAAGCAAGAAGTTCCTTTTCGATTACCGAATATTTTTTTTCAACAGGATGGAGCGTCCTGGATGCAAATCCAACAGTATCCTCTTTCCCATTGGAGCGTTGAGAAAGAACAGCACCCAACCCATACTCAGAAGCATCTACGGTGACAATCGGTAATTTACCCTCAACGAAAGCTTGTAAAGCAGGAGCTTGCACTATATAATTTTTGATGGATTGAAAACGTTTTTCACACTCTTCAGACCATCTAAAAGTCGATCCTTTCTTTAACAATTCCCTAAAACACTCTGTTGTCTTCGCAAAATCCTTCATAAATTTGGAGTAAAATTCACATAATCCAAGAAAGGACATGAGTTGTTCTTTATTTTGAGGAGGAGGCGCATCAATTATACTTTTTATGAGACCCGGTCTGGGTCTGATGCCATGTTCGGAGATAACATGTCCCAGATATTCAATTTCTTTAACTTTTAACGTGCACTTGTCTTTTTGTAAAGTGACTCCTCTATTCGCTAGAACACTAAACACTTGGTCAAGTACAGAATCGTGCTCAGCTTCACTTTGAGTGAAAATTAAAATATCATCCTGAAAAACAACAACATTAGGGTTATGTTCAAACATTTCAGTCATTAGTCTCTGGAATATGGCAGCAGCAGAAGCAAGTCCAAAGGGAAGTCGACAAAATTGAAATACCCCGTCTGGAGTGACAAAAGCTGTGAAGTGTCGGGACTGAGGATGTAGTTCAACTTGATGGTAGGCTGCCTTAATATCAAGTTTGGTGTACCATGAGGAGGAACCTACTTTGGCAATAAGATCTTCAATTCGTGGTAAAGGAAATCCATCAACCCAAATGGCTTCATTAAGACTCCTCAAGTCAACACACATCCTCAAGTCCCCAGACCTCTTCTTGGCTAAAACGATAGGTGAAAGCCATAGAGTAGATTCCACTTTTTCAATAATACCTTGGCTACACAATGATTCTAGGTGTTTTGACAGATCACCTCTAATTGATAACGAAACGTTCCTAAGTTTATGCTTGATGGGAGGCACATTTTCTTTTACCTTGATGAAATGTTGGAAATTTGTAATTTTCCCTAGACGGTCTTCAAAAATGGTACTGTATTTTTGTTCCCAGTAAGAAACAGGTCGAGAATCAGATAAGGAATTAACACTCTTATTAGGAAAGGAGTGATCAGCGTCAATAAAAACTGGATTTGCTAGTCCGGGTTTAATAATGAGCCCAAACTCGGCTTGGTGAATAAGGCCCAGAACATTAATCCCACGCCTGGCTACATATACTTTTCCCTTAATTGATTTCCCAAATACACTTATGGTCGCCCAGAAATACCCAATCAAGTCTATCCTACTGCCTTCGAAAGCTACTGTGAGAATGTCAGGAGGCAGTAAGCTCTTAGTGGACTTAAATTTCATGTACTTCTCATGAGAAATGATCGTTATACGAGCTCCAGTGTCTACCAGAAGTTGGATAAGGTTACCATCAATTGTGACATCAACTTCAGGGTCAGGAATGTGTGATGTAGTGTCCTTTTCTAAGCAACTCTTGACAACAACGACATACTCTTGATTAGTGATATCATCAGGGCATGGTTCTTCCAATTGTTCATTAGAATCATTAAGGACACAACTCACACCTCTTCTGTTCCCACTCATACAAACATTTGCAAAGTGGCCCATTTTGCCACATTGACCACATTGTTGACCCAAAGCAGGACAGTTTCTAAAAGATGAAACATGCATATTAGACCCACATCTATAACAATTTACTCTGTAGTTGTATTGTTTATTAGTTGTAAAAGTTCTTCCACCTCTATACGATCTCAAATTTCTTCCTCCCCTTGATATGGCAAACCCTTTAGAAGGGCTAGAAGAAAAAGGAACAAAAGGAGGAGATTTGCTTGACACAGCACCAGAAATAGTGACATTTGACAGAGCAGATTCAAGTTGTTTGGCATCATCCATTGATCTTTCGATTTTCTTTGCAATATCCACGGCTTCATCCAAAGTAGGATCTTTACAGGCGAGTAATCTCTGTTGTATTTTTTTGCAAAGACACCGCGCAACAAGTTGATCTCTAACAAGTTGGGATGTGAAATTTTCGAATTCACACTTTGCGGCTAAAACTTTTAGTGCAGTAATAAACGTATTTATGCTTTCATTAGGTTTTTGTGTTTTAGTGAAGAAATTGTACCTGTGAACAACAATGTTTTTAGTTTTTGTAAAATACTTGTCTAACTGTAAAACTGCAGTTTCAAATTCATCAGATTTTTTTTTCTTTCTGGTCTATATCTTTGACCATCAATAGCTCCTAAATATGCCTTGAACTTCCATTCAAGTTGTGGTTCTCCAGGTTCTTGTAGAAAAGGCACGGGTGGTGTAACACTTTGCATTTTAGAAACTAGGCAAAAATGGATTGCGTTGAATAATTGAAGAGCGAAACCACTAAAAAAAAATGACGCGACAAAATAGTACAAGCTTGTTGTAAATGAATGTTCAATCCGGAATAAAACAAACCACAAGATGGCAATGTAGGTTTAACTTTCTTCCAATCTTGGTAAAAATCATGTGAGTCAGTGTAAATGGAACTGACAGGCAACAGCAAAATGTATTTTAAAAAAATGGACTTTCTAAAGCATGTGAGTATATTTCCCACAATATTTCCTCTTTGGGTGTATATTTTGAATATATTTCCACAATATTTCCTCTTTGTGTGTATATATCGTATCGTTTCTTAGCAAGCTAGTGGATGCTAGTTATATTGAGATTGCCGACTGACACCCAACAGCTGCGCGTGTCAGCGTGAGATGCTGACCATGCGGACTGTACAATCTTTGCGAAGCGTTCCCGTGTGTTCCGTTGTTATGACAACGAAAAGTTTGCTGCCTGCCAGTGACGTATGACGGCTGTGCACATCAGCGTAATGCGTAGTGCGTTGCGTTCCAGCTGATCGTGAAGAAAAGATTCCCCGGCGTCTCGAGATCAGGTACAAAAACAAACCTCTCGAGCTGGTGCGCGCGTTAAACTCTTCTTTTTCTTTTAAAAGTCTGCGACCCTTCTTATTATTTTAAAGTTCACACAAAAACTCCCGAGTTCGAAGTCACTCGGTGTTTTAAAAAAAACGGGCACGGCTCTCTGCACATCACCACAGTTAGCCTTATCTCCTTTCGTTTGGGGGGGGGGGGTTATGTAGGAAGGTGGAATCTGACTATATGGTTGCCCCCACTTTTTTCCTGGTGTTTTGCTGGTTTATGACTTAGTTGGAATAGGATCCTGCTATTCAGGGTCCCATTCTATCTGCTTTCTTTGTAAAATGGTTTCCATGTACATTAGGTACATATCTAATTGGATTCTGGAGTGCCTTATAAGCCCCTAGTATATGGTATAATATGTATCTAGGGCATAGGTACCTCAGCGGCCTACCAGGGCCTAAAGCCTGTATTATGCCACCCCTGGGAAGCACTCCAAAAGGATACCATAGGTCTGCTACTGCAGCCTGGGTAAGGTGGTGCTTGCACCCCTTACTGTGGTATAGGCTACCTATATCACTACCATTGCACACACATATAAAAACCTATAAGTCACTCCTATGGCAGGCCTTAACAATCCTGAAGGCAGAGTGCTTGTTTTTATGTAAGATGGTGCCCCTGCATGAGCAGAGCCCCTCTGCAGCGTTCTGAGTACCTCCTCTGATGCTGTTTGTGGTGCAGCCTGACCATATACTCTTAAGTGCATTATAACCTCGCGGTAAATGCTAACTTTGGACTGGCTGCACGGAAATATGTCGTGTTTGGTGTCAAATGCTTTGGAATACTACCCCCTGCCAGTTCTGGCAGCGTGGGTAGAATTCCACCCTTCTAGATGGAGAGACACGTTCACACTGGTCTAACCCGGTATACATTTCTACAGCCCTGGCATCACAAAATGGATGCCTCTGCCACAGACACGGGTCTGGCCTCCTGCTACTAACCGAAACTCTGGCAGGGGAGGCCTGGACAAAAGGTTTCCTGTCCCAGTGAGGTGTAACCACCTCCTCAGACAAGCAGATGTGTATTGGGGCTGGGCGGGAGCACTCTCTGGTGCTTTGAAGTCCTGCACTGAGAGCACACTTGGTGTCCCTGTGCATAGTCCAGTTCAAACCGGTTGCAGGGGCTACCTGCCCCTGCTCTGGCGCAAAACTGGACAAAGGAAATGGGTGTAACCACCCCTCTTTCCAAACCCTCCCATAGGTGGGTCCCTAGAGTATGTCCAACCCCCAAACTTTGTATAAGTATGGGAACCCAGTCCTTGCGACTTTAGATTACCCTGGATGAAACTCTGCAATATATATCCTGGACCTTCGACGTTCTACTTTAACTAGAAGACTGAAGAAATCTCCCTTGGGGTCAAGGAGTGACTCCCCTGCTTGGCAGGCACCAAAGAAGCAACTGACCGGTCTGCATCGCTGAAGCTCCCGTCGGACACCGAAGTCTTTGCATCACCAGAGGTGGATTTCCAGACTTCCCTGAGGCTACCCTGAGTCCACAGTAAAGCTGTGGCCCGTGGCTAACGTGGGTGACGTGGAACCTTGACCCCTGGGCACCATGAACTTTTGCAGCAACATCATCTTCCTGGTCTTCCTCAAAGTTGTGCTTTGGTCTCCGAGTAGCCCCATCCTTGAGCACCTCCTGCACCAAAGATTTCTGGCCTCCGCTCCACGAGTGACCCGTGGGCCAGTTTCCAGTGCGACCGCTCAAGGCTCCTTCGCGATCGCTAGCCTGTTGGCTAGTAGGTCCCCACAAAGGCAACTCCTCTTCTGATTGGGCTTTCCTGGTTGCTCCAGAAATGCCCTGACTTACCCATGCTGGCTGAGTCCCCCAGACCTTGCTGGTCTGCACCGCCGTCCTTTCTCTGATTCCAAGTGACTTGTTTTTGCTAAGGCTTGTTGGGTCCAATCTGGTCGCTGAAACCGCATCACTCTGCAGACTTTGTGGGACAGCTCGAATCCAGCTCCTGCTTGTCATCGGTGCCTCCAGGACCTCGTGGCTGAAGAGTCAAGACATCCGCCAACTCACCTGAAGCACCCGACAGCTGTGGGCATTGGTCTATCGTGCCCTTGGTCACTGGTAAGTGACCCAGACTCTGTCCCCTCTGCTTTCAGGCTCCTTCCATCCTAGATCCAGGCTTGGATCACTTCGGACACTTCTCCTCTTCACTGCAGCAGCACTTCTTCGCCAGCTTCCATTGAAATCGACGACGCAACATGACACTAAAAGACACCTAGGCACCCGGCATCCCTGGGTGAGGTAACACAAGTACTCTGATGCTCCCGTGGGTGCTTCCTTCCTAAGTACAAAAGGGTTTGGTCCTGACTAATTTCTAAGTGTCCCTAATCTTTAAATTTCCAACCGCGACATTGCCCATAGAAGCTAACGGGAACCCGCAGCTGTGTTCCCACACTGCACCCGGCCCCCGTGGGTCCCCTGTGTTACTACCTTGGGTGGTTCCTTGGGGTCCCAGCAATTCAACAGGCTCTAGGCCTTGTGTCTAATTCAGTCGTGGTTCTTATACCACTTTATTGGGTACGCCCCTGGGGCCCAAACGTGTATTTGTGCTCATGGAGGCACTGCTGTTAGATGACCTCAGAAAGACCCCAGGGTCTGATGAGGCAGGCAAGTTGGGTGGGGCAGCAGAAAAGGAAAGGCCAAGAGGTGACAACACCTATGACCAGGACTCTGAAGCTGACCAGGAGGATCAAGATGATTCTAACCTGGAAAATCCAATCCATCCTGAAGGTGAGGGAGAAGGCCTCAGTGGCCCTCTCTATACCCCACCTGGAAGGGTTGGTGGTGTGCCAAGAAGATCAAGATCTCCTTCACTGGAGTCTAATCATTCTGGTGCATCTGGAGGGACCTCTGTCTCTCATAGGACCATTTTCCCCAAGAAGAGGGAGTCCTCTTATGAGAGAAAATGCAGACTGATCCAGTTTGAAGAAGCTAAGCTTAGGATAACGATGGAACAGTTAGCATTGGATAGGAAATCCCTGGAGCTCCAAAGAGCTTCACATAGATGGGGGCTAGAGCCCCATGGTGGCAGCAACAGTGTCCCTAGAGGTAGAGATCATACTCATTACCATAGGAACCTGAACAAGATTGTCCTTCCCTAACAGAGTGGGGATGACCTCCACAAATGGATAACTGCACTGGAAAGGGCCTGTAAAGAACAGAGGGTCCCTCAGGAGCTGTGGGCAGCAGTCTTGTGGCTCTCCTTTGCAAACAAATGTAGAGACAAGCTCCTCACTGTAAGAGAAGAGTGTTAGAACTGGGGGTCTCTAGTTGGCAGAGGTAGGTACCTTTGACCAAACAGGGACCCTTGCGTCTAGTCTGGGTAAGGGGGTACACTCCTAAAATAATCCCTGCTCACCCCCTTGGTAGCTTGGCACGAGTAGACAGGCTTATCTCAGAGGCAGTGTGTAAAGAATTTGTGAACACATACAGTAATCCAGTGACAACACTACAGATGAACACCACAAAGGTTTTATATAAAAAATAGGTATTCTTTATATAGACTTATCACAAGACCACAAATGACAAAAATTCACAATACTGTACTTTAAAATTTGTAGAAATAGCTTAGTTCTCTTAAGATGGTAAATGCATCACTTTAAGTTCAATGTACATTTGGTTGCGTAACGCTATACAACGAAAGTGTTGCAGGGAAGGTGATGCGTCGGTTCCTTACACACAAGAACGGTGATGCATCGGGTCCCTACTAATGCGTTGGGGATGCGTCGGTTCTTCTCGGCGTAGGGAGGTGATGCGTCGGTTTCTTACTGCGCTTTTGTGGCGGTGCAACCAGCAGCGCCGTGATGCGATGAAGATCCACTGCAATGAAACAAAAATAGCATCTTCTTCTTGATGCGATACGATGCGTGCACGCACGGCGGCCGTGCGGCGACTCAACGATTCTTCTGAGCCGCGACAGGCCCTGCGGCACGCTTCTCCGTTGATGCGATGGCATCTGATGCGATGGCGACACTCTTCTCCGGTGATGCTAGACGCTTCGGGGATGCGATGCGACAGCAGCAGCGGCGACTCCCTGATCCAGTGATGCGACGACAGCAACTGCAGCAGCGACATGCTTCTCCGATGATGCGACGGCGTCTGATGCAACGGCGACACTCTTCTCCGGCGATGCAAGGTGCTTCTGCGAAGCGAAGCGGCAGTGGCAACACCCTTCTCCAGTGATGCGACGACAGCGGCTGCGGCGGCGACACGCTTCTTCTTCGTGAGTCGCGCTTCCAGCTCCTTGCGACACACAGTCCCCCAAAAGGCCCAACACTAAAGCAGGCACTTCAAAAGGACTCTTGGAGAGCTGGTGGGTGAAGTCTGTTTTCCTTGAGACTTCAGCAGGAGGCAAGCTCAATCTCAAGCCCTTGGAGATCCTTCACAAGTTGATTTGAAAGTAGCACAAAGTCCTTTCTCCTTTCTTTGGCAGTCGGGCAACCACTGCAGGCCAGTCCCCCAAACAGCACTCAGCTAGGGATAGTCTCTTCCTCAGTTTCTCTGGTTCCTCTCCTCAGCAAAGGTTCTTCTTGTTTCCCAAAGTGATCTAAAGTTCTGGGGTCTGGGTCCCCTCTTTTATAATCATATTCTCTTTATTCCCTGAATGCAGAGAGGCCTTTGCTTAGTCCAAACCAGTTCTGGTCAGTCCTGGAGCACTTTGTTGACAAGACTCCTTCTTTCCTTTGACAGTGTAGGCCAGGGACATCAGACGCACCACAGGAGGTGGAGCCAGCATTGTGGAGGGAAGGCACAGCCCTATTCAGGTCACAGGAGCAACTCCTCCCACTCATCTACATGCAGATCTCTCTATTCAGCCCTGTGCTGACTCACCCTGTCTCCTGGAATCCCCCAGCCCCTGTCACTCAAATTCCAGACAAGGAATACACAACCAAGCAGAGGCAAGCTTGGATGGTTAGACAAGAAAATACCTAATTTCTAAAAGTGGTATTTTCAAACACAGAATGTTAAAACCAACTTCACTAAAAGATGTTTTTTATCATTCTGAGTTCAGGCATAATAAACAAGAATTTTTACCATGTTCCCTGGGTCAGTTAGGATCATAAGATGTTATAATCAAACTGCCCATTCTGGCCTATGGGGAACAGGTAGCCATGCAGTAGTGAAAACACAAAAATGGCTGCAATTCACTACTAGGACATGCCACACACATCAGGGCATGTCCTACCTTTTAGTTACAATGCACCCTGCCCTCGGCCCTACTATAGGGGTGTCTGATATGAAGAAAAGGGAAGGTTTAGGGACTGGCATGTGGGTGCACAGTCAATATGGCAGTACCAGACTACACACAGGCTCTGCAATGGCAGACCCGAGACACACTTTTACAGGTTGCTTCTGTGTGTGGCACAACCAGTGCTGCAAGCCCACCAGCAGCATTTTTTGACAAGCCCTGGACACCCATGGTGCACTGTAATAGGGTCTGACAAGTAAACTAAACCAGCCAAACATGGAGTCACTAATCCATTCATCAATTTACCATAGGGAGAGCATATGCACTTTAGCACTGATCAGCAGTGGTAATGTGCCCAAAGTCATAAAACAGCAAACAGGTCAGAAAAAATACCGGAGGAAGGCAAAAAGTTCAGGGATGACCCTGCAAAAAGGGCCAAGTCCAACAAAGAGAATGCAGACAATTACCAAGTCTTGAAGAGTCTACTGATAGATGGGTTTGGCCTAACCACTGAACAATACAGGTTGAAATTCAGAGATACCCAAAAGGCACAGGGCCCGATTCACAGAACAAACTTAAGACTAAATCCTAAACTTAGTACCAATCTGGTATTCACAGAATGCACCTAGTACTTCTGGTATTCACAGAATGAACTTACTACTTTTGCGATTCACAAAATGAACTTAGGACTTTTGCTATTCACAGAATCCATTTACGACCACTAAACTTACGTCCGCACCCGGGCCGGATTTTCCGCCCCCGGAGCGGAGTTTCCGGGCCCGGAGCGGGAAGTCCGCATGCGGGCCGGAAAGTCCGCTTTAAGGGCGGAATACCCGCTCTTGGGCCGGAAACTCCGCTCTCGGGCCGGAAATTCCGCTCTCGGGCCGGAACATCAGAATTGGGACCAGACTACATTACTGTTGCCATTGATCATTTGAGCCAAGGGGAAACACCTGTTCAAGTCCCTACCATCCCCCACCATGCATCAGCTGACGCACTCCAGCCAATCCTAGCTCGGCAGCACGTATAACTGCAGAGCAGACACACACAAACCCTTTCAACATGTCACTGAATGTGTTTATTGCACTGCCCCTTGCCATGCAGCAAAACCACTTGAGGAGGAGGAGGAGGAGAGCCAGAGCAGAGAGGATCTTCAGACAGAGGATCAACTTATTTGGAATGTCCAGTCAAGATATAAGGGCCAGGTACCGTTTCCCTCCAGAAATCATCTTGGAAATGGTATGTGAGTGGGAGCAGGAACTTGACTCCGTGACCTGCTGCTCACATGCAATACCAGCATACCTCAAGATCCTATCAGCGCTCCATTTCTTCGCCACTGGCTCATTCCAAAGGGTCTCCAGTGACCATGTGGGCATATCCCAGGCGAGCCAGTCGCGATGCCTGCATCAGGTACTGCGATGCATCACTGCAAGATCCCACCTCCACATACATATGCCACCGACACTGGCCCTGAGACAAAGGGCAGCACGAGATTTCTTTCGCATTGCACAATTTCCACGTGTGCTGGGTGCAATTGACTGTACCCATGTGGCCCTGCAGCCACCCCGCCACATTGCACACATCTTCTGCAATAGACACCGATGGCATTCCATCAACGTGCAAGCTGTCTGTGATTCCAGAGGGAGGTTCATTGATGTGCATGCGGTGTTCCCCGGCAGTACCCATGACAGCTTCATATTCCGCATGTCACCTCTTGCCCGGCGGATAGCTGCGGGAGAATTTGGCAACATGTGGCTACTGGGTAAGTACCAAGCGTTAGAAAGGAGGATTATGTGTTTTTGAAATGTCTGAATGCCCCCCAAAATTAACCATAGTACTTTAAGATTCATAAAGCTAGATACAGGGCCCACCTGACAATGCATGTAATACAGTATAGATCATGTCCTGTGCAAGTCAAAGAGGGAAATCTAACCAACTGCCCTTTCCCCTCTACTCAGGTGACGCTGGGTATGCACTTACCCCACATCTCCTCACCCCTTACAGGCGTGCAGACACTGTACCACAGCGTAGGTACAATAGGGCACACATACGGACTCGAGCCATCATAGAGCGCACTTTTGGTCTGTTGAAGTCGCGATTCAGATGTCTCGACCGTACAGGGGGGGTGCTGCAGTACTCCCCAGAAGTAGTGTGCAAGATCATATTAGCCTGTTGTGTCTTGCACAACATTGCCTTAACGCATGGCTTACAGATACCGCTGGAACCTCGGCTACCTATGAATCTGGGAAACCGGGCCATGGCACATAACCGAGGTCAGGGCATGCAAGTCCGTGAGCAGCTTGTTGCCACGTTCTTCACATGAGCAACCTGTAGTGGAATGGACCAAATGTGGATTGCTGTCTGTTGCCAATGATGAAACTTGGATATACACGACTGTGTCAATAAATTCCTTCCTGAGGCTACTTTGCAAGCCACACTAACTGCATGTTAATCACAGCTCTTGACAGTAGTCAAAACGTTGAGCCTGCATCAGCACATGTGCCCATGTCAGCGATCAGTATAGTGGATGTCCCGAAAGAATCTATAGCCACAGATGCAAGATGATACATGTACTGAGAGACACAGCCGGACCTCATGAGGATGGGTCTCTTAATCAGAAAAGGCCATAACCATAGCATTGTGGGCCCTGTGCCATCAACAGATGTTACTCCCCCACAAATGATGCGCCCACGACGTGAGTGATGCAATGGGTCAATCAGACGCCATGGGGCAGATTAATGTGGGACTTGCGGCCCTTTCACGCTGCCGTTGCGTCACTTTTGTGACGCTGCGGTGGTGCAAAGCCAGCCCCATGGTGCGGGGAATGTACTATATGAAGCATCTGGGAGATGCGTCACATTGTAAAGGCCTGCGCCACATGTAGGCGTTCTGGTGCAGGGGGGGGGGGGCCTTCCGTGCGCAGAAACGCCTCCTAAAAATCTACAATATTTCACTCAGTCACTTTTAAGGCCATGCTGCGTCAAAACCCTGCGCCTGCTTGAAGCAGGCGTAAGGATTGACGCAGCATCATAGGGATAGGGCACCCCCGAGCCTTGCTGGAGCTGCGTTGTGCATGCGACGCAACTCCAGCAATGCGCCGCCTTTCCAACGGGGGATGCGTCACGCATCTGCACATCCGAGCTGCACGGTGCACCGAAATTTCAATGCCGTGCATCTGTGTTGGCGCACGGGTGGGCAGATGCTTCGCAACTCTTCTGACGCATCTCTGCTGATTAGCAGAGATGCGTCCGTAGCCGTAACTCTGCCCCCCTGTGTTTGTGATATATCCACACTTCTCAAACACAATGTTCTGGAACACATCACACAACTCTGCAAATGAGCACCTAATATGGACTACATGTACTATAATGCAAAGCATGAGAAACTGAAACAGAAACTGCAGACATGTCTTGAAATGGTCACTTCACCCTCTTGTCACATTTAATTAATTCTCACATGCACTGTCTTTACTTTTTTATCCACAACAGAACAGCAGGATGGCAGTAGATGTGATCCCAGATTGTGGATGGATCTGGATGACTACAAAATGACAGGCAACTACTTCCTGTGATGTATTTGCTGCCTCCCACTCCCTGTCAAACATTTCCTGTATGGAAGAATGTGTTCCGGGTCATTTTCGGAATTTGCGGCCAAAAAGCGGAAGCTCCGATTACGGAGCGTACGGCCCGTGTGCGGAAACGCCGATTACGCGGCGTACGGCCCGTGTGCGGACCTCCCGCTCCGGAACCGGAAACGGGCCGTAAACTCCGAAAATGACCCGGAACACATAATTTCATTCAGGAAATGTTTTACAGGAAGTGGGAGGCAGGAAATACATCACAGGAAATAGTTTGCTGCCATTTTGTGTTCATTCTGAGTCATCCTCTATCACAGACAGATCCTCTGACATCCTGCTGCTCTCATCCTTCTTATTATCCCCATAATGGCTGAGGGTTACAAAGAGAAGGCACCCCCTTTCAGTGAAAGTGAGTTGGACATCTTGGCTGAGGGGGTGCTGGCCACATTTTCTCAGCTATATGGGGACCCTGAACACCAGCTGAGCAATGCAGCCCGGGCCAGGCTGTGGGCCAACATCGCCGAGCGCTGCAGTGCAGTGGGAGTCCACACCAGGAGTGCGAGGGTATGCCGCAAGCGCTGGGAGGACCTAAAACGGTGGGCCCGGCACAAGGCTGAGGAGCTGGTGGGCCAGTCTTCCCAGCACCATGTGCATCGTCCTCGCCTATCCCCACTGTACAGGAGGGTCCTGCGATCAGCTTGGCCGACCCTCCATGCTCAGCTGGAGGAGCATGAGCAGCAGGGACATGGTAAGTGCATCATATGCTAAATGTGTCTGGGAGTATGATGTGAGTGAAACAGTGCTGTACCATTGTGTGTCCGATGCCTCCATTCACAGATTCCGTGTCCATGCAGCAGTAACCAAGCTTAAAAAGGCACACTGTGGCATATGGACTGTACAGGGCAGAGTGCATTTTGGGAGTTGGAGTCTCGCCATGACAACTGGCTAAATGAGCCATATTTGTGCATTTGGACAGAAATCAGCTCTTCCCGCACCACTACAATTGGCACTAGGAAATCATGTGTGCATTGGATGAGCAATGGTACAGACACTGTCCTGTGTGCGCATGGCAGGCCAAAGGGTATTGGATGCTATGACTTGCATAGCATTTTTAGAGTGTGGGGGCCAATTGTGACATAACATCATGTGCCATGGAGTCAAGACAGACTTTGACATCCTTTCATCACTCTTAAGCGCTTCTAAATTTACAAGGGGTGTTCACTGACAGACGTCTCAGCCTCAGTGGCCTGTTTCACATTTCACATGTACAGGTAGCTGTCACTAAATTCCCCCAGTGTTCAGCGGTGTACAGCATTACCATAACAGTCACCAAAGCCAATATGTGCCACTGGATTGTCAGTACATGTGTGGGGACAGCCAAAGGCTAGACTCACAATTTAGCTACAGAAATAGGCCAGAGCCTCAGTGTATGTGTGACCCACATTCGCCACTTGTCGTGTCCCATACAATGCTACAAAGCAGATGACACTTGTCCAGACCTTCAATAGCTGCGACTCCCTATGAATGGCCATAATCTGAGATTCGGGACTTCATGTTCTCCATTGGTGGACTGCTTGTGGAACCTGCACATGTAGCTGTGGCAGGACACACAGATCCCCAGAATGCCAGGTTGAGGGTTGGCCAATACAGTCGTCTAAGCCACACACATCCACGTGAGATGGCCATGTCAGACTCAATCCAGGAACTGACGGTGAACATACACGTAATGTCAGCTCATAGACACTGACAACTATTGAGTGTGATCAGAGGAAAATAAGTCTGACCTTGGATCCTATGAATATGTCTCGTCCTGCATGACACAAACATAACATTCAGATTTTGCTTACATTTCAGCAGGCACAGCTGGCGGAACAGAAGGGCAGCAGGACCTGGTCCGGAGCAAGAGGCCACCAGTGCGGCGGCTACACCCACTTTCCACCAGCGAGGAAGAGGAGGATGAGGAGGGACCCTCAACATCAAGAGGCAAGGGGATTGCGCCCAGCCAGACTGACAAGGGACACCCTGATGCTGGTGCCACATCCCGGGTGGAGGCTGCAGACATTGAATGGGGGGGGTGAACACGACACCTCGGACCATGAGGTGTTGGAGAGCAACTCTCCGCAGGATTCTTCACCTGTGGTCCCTGAAAAGGTGTCCTCGGGGCAGGCCAACAAACAATCTGGGCCTGCCATCAGCCCCTCCCTACCTCTAGAGTTCCCCATTCCATCGGGGGACCCAGCTGCATCCCCTGCAACCAGTCCCCCTCATCGTAGCCGCCAGCTCCCCAACATCATTGGCTCCGGACCTCAGGCACCACATCCCTCCTCTTCCCCCCAGGCCCCTCCCGGTGTTGTTCCTCCTGTGGCTGTGCCAATGGACCTGATGTGGATGTGTGAGGGTCAGCCAGACATGTCCGCTCGCATCGCGCTACAAGTGTGTATGGAGGTACGCATGATGCGAGAGGACATGCTCCGATGTATGGCCACCCTCACCACCGCCATCAATTCACTGCCCGCAGCCATGTCATCTGTTGTCTCCCCAATCCCTTCCCATACCACTGTCAATGTCTCCCCCTGTCCATTGCCCCACACTGTTTCCCCCCGTACTCCTCGTGTGGCACGAACCCAAGTGGTGCCTGTTCCTGCACCCGCCAGACGTGTGCCTGCATCGGACTCTGAGGATCTGGACATTGTGGTCCTAGAGGATGACCAGAAGGACACTTGACTTTAGACGTGAACAACTATTTCATTTTCCCCTTGTAAATAGACTGTTTTCCCTGACGCTCCCTGACGTGTTATATTTTTTTTGCTCCACCCCAATCCAGGTTCCCATCTCCCTCTGCATTAAGATCTTCATTTGTTTTCCTTTCTCCCTTCCAAACGGACGGTTGTTCTTATGTACCTTCTCAAAATACAATTTGGAATACTCATAACTTCCATTTGTTTAACTTCATTCTGAATGTCTGGTTCTGAATATGGACACATATTTGGTGGGTCATCTGCTATGCACATAATGGCTGGTTGCAACGATGGGTCACACTTGTAACTGTGTCACACACACACATACCTTCTCACATCTCCAGGCCACCTGCAACGTTACACAGGACATGATACACAACAGATGATTAGTTTTGGTAGGTGTTTATTTGGTGCACACACAAACACGTGATCACATTGTCCCGGGTTCCTGTCACTGGTGAGTGCGACGCCGCAATTTGGGGGGGGATGACCGCTCCGAGTGCTCAGGTCTGGCTCGCCGCCTACGTGGAGGTGGGTACTGTCCAAGGGACTGTCCAGGGTCATCCACATATGCAGATGGTGTTTGCACACTTGATGGCTGTACAGGTGGTGGTGGTGGTTGTGCAGGTGGCGGGTGTGACTGTACAGGTGGTGGTGGTGGTGGTTGTGCAGGTGGCGGGTGTGACTGTACAGGTGGTGGTGGTGGTGGTTGTGCAGGTGGCGGGAGTGACTGTACAGGTGGGGATGGTTGTGCAGGTGGCGGGAGTGACTGTACAGGTGGGGATGGTTGTGCAGGTGGCAGGAGTGACTGTACACTACTGGCATAAGTGTTGGCCTCAGCCATGCAATTTCATCGTGGTGTTTCCTATCATTGAATTGCAAGCCGGTTGTGTTTTGGTCACTTCATATGACTCATGGTACTATTGAATGTCCATTCTGCACTCACTTGGCATACATTTTGTGTCATCCTTTCATTAGCCACCAGGGTCTGATCTTGCATGGGTTCAAATGCCATATGTGAGCATATTGTGATGCAGGACAACAGTGTTGTAATACACATGCAACATACGGCGGACGTGAAAGGCACATTTCTTGAGCAGTCAGCCTGATATATTCTTGGGTTCCCCTCCCTTGGCCCAGCACCGGAACAGTGTGTGGGCCCTGAACAGATGTCACAGCCAACCTTGTAGCAGAAGTCAGTATGTGTCTTTGATTCTGGGAGGACCTCGTTGTACCTACAATGATAAGTGTGTTTTGCTACTTTACATTCCTGCAGCCACATGTGATGCACTAGATTTCTGGCACAAAGGATGAGCACAAGCAGTTGTGGGCACCAGCGTTGCATTAGTGTGTTATAAGTAATATCATGATTGCTCCCACATTACTTCGAATGGGCCCACTACCTGGATGCAACCTATATCACAATGACATGTCTACGGATCCTGATGTGAGGTCCACTATCGTGTTTTGTTGATGGCCAACACAGAAGCCAGACAATGTAAGTGGTACATGACCAGCTGTGTGGACTGGGCATTTGATCTATATTGGAAACATTCAAAGTTGGACAGTGTATGCATTGTCAATACTAATGACCCTGGGATCTCACTTGTTCATCATTGCCATATTTCAGTCAATTACTTTGATTGATTACGTCTACAGACACCATTACAACATAGTGGGGGCACCCTTTTGAGTAGTTGTGGCGCTCGATAACAGGATTGGATTCCCAGGTCTGGGGCTGTTGCAGGAAAACATGTCATGTTCCGCAATTACGAAGGTTTGATGAGCCAAGACATGTAATATATTGTCTTCAGCTGTTCACAATTATAATTATCTAAAGGTGGATGTCCATTGACTACTCCAATAGTAATGCAGCTATTTGTACATCTCTGGTTGACTTTCATATGTGGGCACTACATGTCCCTCGGTCACTCCTGGTAATGCATGCATTTTGACCATCTCCTGGCCACTTTGACTTACCAGTCGGTGAGGGTGTACGGTGGCGATGCCCCCAGTAGATGCAGGGACCTCCGCTACGGCAGTTGTCTGTGCTCTGGCTGAATGTGTCAATGGGTGAGAAGAGAGAAAACTAAACATCTGGAATATGTGCTGGTGGAACATTTCTGTGATTTCCCCATTTCTTCTGCATGCTAACAGTGTTTTGCAGTACTGCTGCTGACTGGGCAGGTAGGAGCAGTGGTGCATTGGGGTCGTAGTGGCGTGGCAGGGTGGGAAATTTACAACAGAATAGGTGTCTGACTTTTGGACCAGATGGTTCTCTCACCTTCTGCTTTGTGCTTTCAGCTTGCACGGGGTGATTTACTTCATAGAGATTTAGTGGCATGTTTCCACGCCCCTTGTAATACATTAACACCGCAGTTGCGTCACTTCTGTGTCACAGCGGTGGGGTAATACAGGTGACACATTTGGACTTATTCCCATATTTTTTTTTTTTTTTTTTTTAATTTTTATTGAGGATTCATGTTACACTATAGCAATACAATATGAATACATTTTGACTAAATAAGAAAGCTGAATGAGGTATAAGCAAATTACAAAAATAGCCAAAAAAAAAAAAAAAAATTAAAATATGGATAAAGCAAGAACAAGGCATGTAGAAGTCGGTTGACGAATTACATTTCTAGTGTCTAATTGAGATTGGAGGTTGTAAATCATAGAATGATGTGGCGTCGATGTTGATATTGAAGTTAAGATACATATAGTAAAACAAAGAGCCATCTGCCACAATCAGAGGAAGAAAGAGAGCGAGAAGGAACGTATAGCTAATGAAGATATAAATATTAGAAGACAGACGTAGCTATATTCTGAAAATCAGTAAGATTATGACAATCTACTAGTGCGCCAGGCAGCCACTGGTGCCCAAATCTTCAACCCCAATTCTCTTGATTTTTTCCCCTTAAGTTGATACAGAGCCGCCTCCACATTATGTATACCTAGAAATCTGGATAACCACATTTGAAATGTTGGGGCCTGTGTATCTTTCCAAGCTGCTGAGATTAAGATTCTGAGTACAGCAGTAGAGATGAAAATTAGGGCTTCAGACTTATTCCCAATGTTATGCATTTATGTTGATGCCTCACGGTGTGCGGGCCTGCGCAACATTAAACATGCATCAGCTGTGATTTGGCAGGGTGTGTGTTTATTTGGTTATGCCTCGTACAAGTGATGCATTGTAATTGACGGCATTTCACGTAGTCACTTTTCATAGGGTGTTGCCATGCAAACTTAAACCAGCTTGAGGCACCTGTAATGAGTTGCCCTGAGCGTTAGGTGTAGGCGGTCCATGGACATAGTTGGAGTTGCGTCACACTTGCGACACTACTCCAGCAGAGCATCCCCCTGATGCCATCAGTTGCGACACCCATCTGTCTAACCCAGCGCCACAGTGCACCGCATTGTCAATGTGACGTATCCGCGGTTGCACAAGAGTTGGATTGGGTGTGGCATTTTTACTGGCGCATCTCTGCTGATATTTGTCAATTGCTACTTAGCGGGCTGGTGTATTACTGCAACTGGACAGTGCCCATGTTTTCTGGAGTGGGGGAGGGATTTGCCATTTCCATCCCTAAGGATTGTGGGACTTGTAGTGCTACATACAGAGGGTGACACAGGAGTCTGTGACTTACGGATTAATTAATACACTTTGGACTACTTCCTTATTCACACTGACAGTGCAACACAGACCTTCTATTCATGCACTTTCACTTTTCATCCCACTTACCTGGTACCACGTAGCGGACGTCACTGACAGGCAGCCCATGGACCAAGTGGGGGTGTATGGTCGTCAGGATGTCCTCCTCCTGTGTGGTGAGGCGGATGCGTGGTCCAGAGTGTGCGGCTGGGAGGATCTGTTGTAATTCCATCCTGGAGTATTTATCCTTTACCCTCAGCCGCTCATCCTGCCATTTCTTTTTGACGTCCTGCACAGTGCGCCTGTCCTCCCCCAATGCTGTGACAGCAGTGGCTAATTGCTGCCACAGGGCTGCCTTCTGGCTCCCACTGGTGCAGTAGGGTGTGAGTCCATAGAGGCGTTTATGGTGCCTCACAATGAACTCCACAAGCATGGTGGTCTCCTCTGCTGTAAAGTTCCGCTTTCTCTTCATGAGCTCCATTTTCTTGGCCGGTCTCTGCTTGGAAATACAAACTGCGTGTGGCCAAACCGGTGCCTTCACTGTGTGCTGCTTTTAAATGTTTTTTGCTGCTGGTCAATCTGTGTTAATTGGCTTCAGCTGGATCATGGTGGGGGATGGTAGGCACTAGCAACATGATGGCTAACTGGAGCTGTTGGCTGGGATTGGCTGGAGTGCGTCAGCTGATGCATGGTGGGGGATGGTAGGCACTTGAACAGGTGTTTCCCCTTGGCTCAAATGATCAATGGCAACAGTAATGTAGTCTGGTCCCAATTCTGATGTTCCGGCCCGAGAGCGGAATTTCCGGCCCGAGAGCGGAGTTTCCGGCCCGAGAGCGGGTATTCCGCCCTTAAAGCGGACTTTCCGGCCCGCATGCGGACTTCCCGCTCCGGGCCCGGAAACTCCGCTCCGGGGGCGGAAAATCCGGCCCGGGTGCGGACGTAAGTTTAGTGGTCGTAAATGGATTCTGTGAATAGCAAAAGTCCTAAGTTCATTTTGTGAATAGCAAAAGTAGTAAGTTCATTCTGTGAATACCAGAAGTACTAGGTGCATTCTGTGAATACCAGATTGGTACTAAGTTTAGGATTTAGTCTTAAGTTTGTTCTGTGAATCGGGCCCACAGACTCAAGACTGGGTTGACTTTGTAGATTGTGCTACTAAGGCTCTGGAGGGCTGGTTACTTGGCAGTAAAGTGTGTGATTTTAAAGGATTATACAATTTGATTATGAGGGAGCAGATTCTTAATAATTGTCAAAATCAGCTGTTGCATAAGTACCTGGTGGACTCTGATCTGACCTTTCCCCAAGAATTGGGTCAGAAGGCAGACAAAGGGGTCAGAACCAGGGTGAGCCGGAAGGTTCAGAACCAAGGTGATGATTCCAAGAAGCAGGATTCCAAAAGCTCTGACAAGGGTGGGGACAAGGGTAAAGACTAGAAGTCTTCTCTAGGGCCCCAAAAATCTGCATCTTGTGGGGAGTCACAATCTAACAAAGGAAAAGGCCAATAGAAACCATGGTGTAAAATCTATAAACAGAAAACCCATTGGACAAGTGATTGTGCCAAGTCCAAAGACTCAACTCCAGCCACCATTGCCCCTAAGGCAACTGTTCCCCCTAGTTCAGCTCCAAGTGGTGGTACTTAGAATAAGGGCGTAGTAGGGTTAACCCTGGGTTCTGAGGTAGACTCTGGCCTAGTCAGAGTTCCAACTCAGGCTGCACTGATCTGTGATGGAGGCATGGATATGTCCTCCTTTCTGAGTCCCAGTAATCTGGGCAAATACAGACAACAGCCTTTAATCAATGGAAAAGAGGCTTTGACATTCAGGGACACAGGAGCAAGTGTCACAATGGAGACAAAAGATCTTGTGGCTCCTGAGAAGATCATACTTGGTGAAATGTACCAAGTGACCAATGCTAGCAATGTCAGGACAGACCTTTTCTTGGCAGTTGTTAATTTCTCCTGGGGAGGGGTAACTGGCCCTAAGAAAGTTGTGGTAAGTGCAGACCTCCCTGTTGAATGCTTGCTTGATAATGATTTGGAAACATCAGCTAGGGCTAAAGTGGAGCTCAGGACTCATGCAGAAATGTTGGGAATCCCTGCACATGTGCTTGCTGTGACCAGGTCACAGTAAAAAATGTCAAAAGCTGAACAGGCCCTGGATCCTGGAAGAATGGACTAGGTGCCTCCCAAGTAAAGGAGTAGCAGGGGTAAGGCAGTGTCTTCCCCCTGCCTCAGGAAACAGATCAGTCTCTTGAGGGAGATGATCTCAGGCCTGAAGAAGGGACTGTCCCAGATGAGCGTGAACCTGATCAGGTTGGGTTCTTGGGGACAGGGGGCCCTTCCAGGGCAGATCTGAGCCAAGAGCAGCTGAGCTGTCCTTCTCTTGACCCCTCAAGAAGCAAGCTGCTGATGAGGCTGCTGGGAATGCTATTGGAACCCATAAGATATTTTGGGATGATGGACTCCTGTACTCAGAAAGTAGAGACCCCAAGCCTGGTACCTCCAGGAGGTTGGTTATACATAGTTGGTCCCATGGATCCTCAAACGGCATCTGGACACAGATTAATACTGGTGGTGGTGGGTCATGCCACTAGGCACCCAGAAGCCATTCCCCTTAGGACCACTACAGCTCCTGTGGTGAAAAGGGCCCTACTTGGAATTTTTTCCAGAGTGGGTTTCCCTAAGGAGGTAATATCAGACAGGGATGCAAACTTCATGTCTAGTTACTTGACAGCAATGTGGAAGGAGCGTGGAGTAAATTACAAATTTACCACCCCTTATCACCCACAATGCAATGGGTTAGTTGAAAGGTAAAGGTCTCCCAGAAAAAGCTTAGGCATAGATGGGACATACTTTTGCCCTGCCTTCTATTGGCCTACAGAGAGGTTCCACAGAAGGGTTTTTTACAGCCCATTTGAGCTTCTGTTTAGACATCCCGTTAGGGGTCCATTGTGTCTGGTGAAGGAGGGATAGGAGTTACCTCTCAAACCCCCTAAACAGGATATTGTGGACTATGTACTTGGTCTCCGCTCCAGGATGGCCGAATACATGAAGAAGGCAACTAAAAACCTTGAGGCTAGCCAGGAATTACAAAAGGCCTGGCATGACCAAAAGGCTGTGCTAACTTTTTACCAGCCAGGGCAGGAAGTATGGGTGTTGGAACCTGTGACCCCGGCAGCCCTCCAAGATAAGTGGAGTGGTCCCCATACAATACTTGAACAGAAGGGAGAGGTCTCCTACCTGGTGGACCTAGGAACTTCCAGGAGCCCCCATAGGGTGCTCCATGTCAACAGGCTCAAGCCATATGTCGACAGGGCTGACATGGGCTTGCTCATGGCAACTGATGAGGACAGGAGGAAGAGAGTGACCCACTCCCTGACCTGCTCTCTCAGAACCCTGGTGATGGATCAGTAGATGGTGTAGCCTTGGCAGGCAGCCTCACTGTCCAGCAACAAACTGAATGCAGAAAAGTTCTCAGCCAGTTTAGACATATGTTTTCACTGACTCCAATTCAGACTACCTGGTGCACTCATGAAGTGGACACTGGGGACAGTCTGCCTGTTAAAAATAAGATTTACAGGCATCCTGATCATGTCAGGGACTGTATCAGGGCTGAAGTCCGGAAGATGTTGGAATTGGGAGTCATTGAACCCTCAGATAGCCCTTGGGCTAGTCCAGTAGTCCTAGTGCCCAAATCTCACAATAAAGATGGCAAGAGAGAAATTAGGTTTTGTGTAGACTACAGGGGTCTCAATGCAGTCACTAGGACTGATGCCCATCTAATCCCAAGGGCAGATGAACTTATAGATACTTTGGCCTCAGCCAAGTTTCTGAGCACAATTGACTTGACAGCTGGCTACTGGCAGATCAGACTAGATGGTGATGCAAAGCCAAAGACACCATTTTCTACTCCTAGTGGGCATTATCAATTTGTGGTGATGCCCTTTCGTTTGAAGAATGCACCTGCCACTTTCCAAAGTTTGGTGACTAAAGTCCTTACAGGCCTGGAAGCCTATAGTGCAGCATATCTAGATGATATTGCTGTCTTTAGCTCCACCTGGGAGGATCACCTGGTCCACCTGAGGAATGTTTTGAAGGCCCTGCAAAAAGCAGGCCTCACTATCAAGGCCACTAAGTGCCAGATAGGGCAGAGTCAGGTTGTGTACCTGGGCCACCTTGTGGGTGGAGGCCAGGTTCAACCATTGCAGAGCAAAATCCAGACCATAATGGACTAAGTTGCTCCAACCACCCTGACTCAGGTCAGAGCTTTCTTGGGCCTGACTGGGTACTATAGAAGATTTGTAAAAGGTTATGGATCCATAGTGACTCCCTTGAATGACCTAACTTCTATGAAAAAGCCCAAGAAAGTTCAGTGGACAGCCAGCTGTCAAAAGGCATTTGATGACCTAAAGCAGGCCATGTGCACTGCTCCCATACTGCAAAGTCCTAAGTACTCCAAAGAATTCATTCATACTTGTTTGGCACTCACTTCATTGTTCAGACAGACCATATTCCCCTCTTATGGCTAAAACAGATGAAGGGTGAACACCCCAAACTTCTCAGGAGGTCCATTTCCCTACAGGGGATGGACTATACAGTGGAACATAGACCTGGGAGTAACCATGCCAATGCAGATGGACTCCCCAGATATTTTCACTTAGAACATGAAGACTCAACTGGTCAAGGTTAGTTTAATGTCCCTGTGTTTGGGGAGGGGTTGTGTAGGAGAGTAGGATCTACTTCTTATAGTTACCCCCACTTTTTGCTGATGTTTCACTTTTTTTTAACTTTACCCTGGCTGGGGCCCTGCTAACAAGGACCCCAGCCTCGCTGCTTCCTCTCTAAATTCATTACCAGTACTTTAGGTACACTCCAGATTGGATTCTGGGGTACCCTTATAAGTCCCTAGTATGTGGTATCCTATGTACCCAGGGCATTGGTACCCCAGAGGCCTACCAGGGGCTGCAGCATGTATTATGCCACCCCTGGGAAGCCTTCCAAAATTACACCACAGGACTGCCACTGCAGCCGGGGTAAGGTGTTGCATGTATCCCTTACTGAGATATAGGTTCACTATATCTCTCCATATCTCTGCACATATAAACCTATCAGACACCCCTATGGCAGGCCTTACTAATCCTGAAGGCAGGGTGCTGGGTTTTATGTGAGAAGGTGCCAATGCATGAGCAGAGCCCCTCTGCAGCCTTCAGAACCTCTATTCGGGGTTGTTTGTGATGCACGGAAACATGTTGTGTTTGGTGTCAAACACCTTGGAATCATACCCCCACACCAGTAACTAGTGTGGGAGTATGATCCCACCCTACTAGAGGGAGAGACATGACAGCACCGGTATACCCGGTACCATCTAACAGAGCCCTGGCATCACAAAATGGATGCTGCCAGCCACAGACACGAATCTGCCCTCCTGCTGCTGGATGAAACTCTGGCAGGGGAGGCCTGGACAATAGGTGTCCTGTCACAGGGAGGTGTCACCACCTCCCAGACAGACTTTAGTGTATTGGGGCTGGGTGGGTGCACTCCAAGAGTGCTTTGAAGTCTGCACTGGGGGCACATTTGGTGTCCCTGTGCATAGTCCAGCTCAAATCGGTTGCAGGGGCTACCAGCCCCTGCTCTGGCGTAAAACCGGACAAAGGAAATGGGTGTAGCCACCCCTCATTCCTGACCCTCCCATAGGTGGGTCCGTAGAGTTTGTCCCACCCCTTCCTTGGGTATAAGATATGAACCCCTGACAACAGGTCTATAGATTACACCTGGATGAAACTCTGATGCTGAATCCTGGAACTTCGACGATCTACATTGAACTAGAGGCCTGAAGAATATTCCTTGGAGTAAAGGAGCTACTCCCCTGCAAGGCAGGCACCAAAGACGCATCTGACCGGTTTGCATCTCCGAAGCTCCCGCCGGACTCCTTAGAATTTGACAACACAGGAGGTGGGTTTTCCTGCTCTCTGAGGTCGATCTGTGCACTAAGCAATTCTGAGGCCTGTATGCCTTGTCGAAGACCGTGTAACCCGAATTCCTGGACACCGCAACCATTTGCAGAAGCATCAGCTTTCCAATGACTCATGCAGCTAAGTTTTAGGTTACTTGTAGCCCTGACCCTGAGCAGCATTTGCACTGAAGTTTGCCCGCCTACACTCCACGAGTGTTCCATAAGCTGGCCCTTTGTGTTTTCTCTCGAGGTCCCTTCGCGATCCCTAGTCCATCGACTGGTGGGTCCCTTTGAAGGCAACTCTAACTTTCCTTAGGCTTACCTGATTGCTCCAGACGTGCCCTGACTCTCCACCACATGGGGAGTCCCCAGGACCTTGCTGGTCCGCACCGAAGCATCTTTTCTCTTCCTGAGTAGGTTGCTGTTGCCAAGGCTTGTTGGTTCCAATCCGGGCACCGACACGGCAGCACTTGACATGCTTTGTGGCACAGCTTGAATCCAGCTCCTGGTTGTCGTCGAGGCCTCCTGGTCCTCGTGGCTGCAGAGTCAAGCTTCACCTCTTTGCACCTGAATCACCCGACATCGGTGGGCATTCGTCTATCGTGCCCCTGGCCATTGGCAAGTGACCCAGACTCTGTCCCCTCTGCTTTCAGGTTCTTCTGATCTTCGATCCAGACTTGGATCACACCGGACACTTTTCTCCTTCCCGGCAGCAGCACTTTGCAGCACATCACCATTGAAATCAACGACGATTCCCGACACCATTCGACACCTATGCACCCGGCTTCCCTGGGTGAGGTAACTTGAGTACTCCAGTGCTCCCGTGGGTGCTGGCCCTAGAACCCCCTAAGTCTAAAGGGGTTTGCTCATAGTTCTCCCCTAAGTGTCCTTAACTTCTAAAATTCCAACCGCGACTTATCCCATAGAATAGTATTGGGCTTGTGGCTGCACACGTCACCCGTGGGTCTCCTGTGTCACTACCTTAGTGGTTCCTTGGGGTCCCAGCGATTCTACGTGCTCTAGGCACTGTGTCTAGTCAAGTCGTGGTTCTTTTACCACTTTCTTAATATATGGTTTGGTCCGCCCCTAGGGCCCATTGTATATTGTGCTATTTACTCTCATTTTAGAACTGTATTACTGTGTATCTTGGACTCTACTCTTATAAAGAGATTAGTAGTGAGTGTTTAGAAATAAATACATATATTTTATATATATCTTGTGTGGTTCACCCTTCATTCAGTAATTTCAGAGTTTATAATATGGTAAACCAAGCTGCTTTACACTCCTTCAAGACTTAGCCTGAAGGCTGTTCTCCACAGCTACCACTAGGATAGCTTTCAATAAAGGTTGTCTTTAACCTATCATCAATAAGGGTTGTTTGGACTGGTGCAAGGTGCCCACTATATCTAGTGGACAGCATATGCCAGGCCAACTTCTCACAGGGTTGGCCTGCAGTGGGTACTTTATTGCCAAGGAAAGGAGAAAAGGAACTTTGTGTGTACTTTTTAAATCTTGAAGAAGAATCTCCAAGTGCTTCAACTGTGCTTGCCTCCTGGCTGAAGTCTCAAGGATACAAGACTTCACCACCAGCTCCACTGAATTTCCTTGCTGTGGAATTCTGCCTGCAGAGAGGTGCCTAGTGTTGTTTGGGCCCTCTGAGAAGTCTGTGAGTCGCTGGGAGCTGGAAGCATGACGCAACGAGGAGAAGCGTGTCGCTGCTGCAGCAGTTGCCGTCGCATCGCCGAAGAAGCGTGCTGACGCTGCAGCTGTTCGTCATCACATCATCGACGATTTGCGTTGCATCACCGGAGAAGCATCTTGCCACCGCAAAGGTCACCGTTGCATCACTGGAGAAGCGTGTCGCAGGGCCTGTCGCGGCTCAGAATTTACCGAGTTCGCTGCACGGCCGTCCGGCGTGCACGCATCACATCGAACGTTGTCGCATCACATCACACTGGATCACAGTAAGAAACCGATGCATCACCTCCCCTGAAGCAAGGAACCAACACATCACCTTCCCTGCGACCCTTTTGTTTGTATTGCGTGACACATCCAAGGTACTTTGAGAGTAAAGTGTCGCATATACTATCTACATTGAACTAAGCTTTTTCTACCATTTTAGAGACTATTTTTGATTTTTAAAAATACTATTTATAAAGTTGTGTGCGGTGGGTTGCAGAGAAAGTGGTGTGGGTTGGTGGGGTGTGGTGGAGAGGTGAAACGTATGAGGTAGTGCAGTTATATATAAATTGTAAAGGAGTGTGTAAATAATTAAATAAATACTTGCTGTATGTTCTATGGCACAACTTGTCATCCTAGTGCTCATCAGTCGTGCTCCATCACGTTGCAGCACTGGGTCTGGAAGCTGTTAGTGGAAGTTTTGCAATTGTATGGTATTATTTTAACATAGTGAAGAAATGTGAAAAATAATTGAATCTATTTTTTGTTTTTTCAGAAAATTATTTTGTTTGGATTGAAATTTGGAAATGCCTAGAAGAAGTGAAAAAAAAGAAAAGAAAAGAAAAATATATATTTAATGAAAATGAAAGATCTTGAAGTAGAAAAAAATGCGAGTAGAAACTGTTTGTTCGAGTAAAAGCAAAAGACAATTTTTGAAAAAAATATTATGAACATTTAAGGATAAAAACATCACACAAAGCAAAAAGAAGAATTTTTCAAGTAAGGTGAAGCAGAGTTCAATTTCAAATATGAGGGAAAGGAAAGATGATAAAGAAATAGTATCTGATACTCGGAGACAAAAACAATTTCAAGAAATTCGTCAGAGACTTTTTCGATCTAGAGTGATTCAGAATTTATTGAAAACATGCTGCAAATATAAAAGAAGAATGTTCCAATTTAAAGAGAAGCAGCGTATTGAAAGTATAGTGGATACAGCTTTTAATTTGAAACAGAAGTTGTTCATTTTGATTTTAAAGAGATTGAAAGTATTGGATAAAATAGCGAAAGTATTGAAAGACAAAAGTAGAAAAAAAAGACTTGTGAACAGAACCAACTTTTGTAACATCTTTAGTGGACATTGGAGACATACTTCCAGTACTGAGCCTTTTTTTAATGAGGAAAGTTACTTTCGGGAAAATAGTTTATCATTTGCAGTTGATACTGGAGGTCGTTGCTACGAAGTTCAGGATGGTGTTCCTCTTCCAAAGGAGGAAATGGTTGGTAAAAGTGCAGAAGAGTTAATAGCTGAAGAAGTGCAAGGGAAACGTCCACGAGCTCCTGTGTATAAGTGGAGTTGTAGTAGCATTTGTAGTATTCGAATCCATTGATAAAATGCGAAATTTGCTACGAGAATATACTCAGAAAAGTATAAAACAGAACATTGTGGTGCCGATTCGGATCCTGGAAAAATTTCCCCCGTCCGAATAGAATCTGGACTTTTTTCCGTCCGAATCGTACAAGTAGCGTACAAACTGCCAAGTACGATTCGCATGGGAAAAACTCCATACGAATCACATCAGGAAAATTTCCCCACACGTCCTCGGGTCGGAAAATGTGTCCGACACATCCCCGGACGATTTACCGTACGAATCGGAAAAAAGAAGTCCGACCGCGCAAGTACTATTACTCCCGTCCTTTCGATTTCACAACTGTATGGAAAAAACACCGTACGGACCGAACTCCCATAGCAACCATGGAGACACGTGCCCGCATACGCGCCAAACACCCCACCACAGACCCCGCATGTACGCGCAAAACGCCCCCTGGCCGCGGATGTACGCGCCGAACCCCCACCAGTGTATGCATGGAGCGTACCCCCACCCATGTATGCATGGAGCGTACCAACTCCCCACCCGTGTATGTACGGACCGTACTCCCACCCGTGTATGTACGGACCATACCCCCACCCCACCCGTGTATGTACGGACCGTACCCCCACCCCACCCGTGTATGTACGGACTGTACCCCCACCCGTGTATGTATGGACCGCACCCACACCCCACCCGTGTACGTATGGACCGTACCCCCACCCCACCTGTGTATGTACGGACCGTACCCCCAACCGTGTATGCATGGAGCGTACCAACTCCCCACCCGCGTATGTACGGACCGTACCCCCACCCGTGTATGCATGGAGCATACCAACTCCCCACCCGTGTATGTACGGACCGTACCCCCACCCGTGTATGAATGGAGCGTACCAACACCCCACCAGTGTATGTACGGACCATACCCCCCACTCGTGACCGTACCCCCACCCGTGTATGAATGGAGCGTACCAACACCCCACCAGTGTATGTACGGACCGTACCCCCCACCCGTGTATGTACGGACCGTACCCCCACCCCACCAGTGTATGTACGGACCGTACCCCCACCCGTGTATGCATGCAGCATACCTACTCCCCACCCGTGTATGTACGGACCGTACCCCCACCCCACCAGTGTATGTACGGACCGTACCCCCACCCGTGTATGCATGGAGCGTACCAACACCCCACCAGTGTATGTACGGAGCGTACCAACACCCCACCAGTGTATGTACGGACCGTACCCCCACCCCACCAGTGTATGTACGGACCGTACCCCCACCCCACCAGTGTATGTACGGACCATACCCCCACCCCACCAGTGTATGTATGGACCGTACTCCCACCCGTGTATGCATGGAGCGTACCTACTCCCCACCCGTGTATGTACGGACCGTAACCCCACCCCACCAGTGTATGTACGGACCGTACCCCCACCCGTGTATGCATGGAGCGTACCAACCCCCCACCTGTGTATGTACGGGCCCTACACCCAGCCCCCCCTGTATGTATGGTGCAAAACACCACCACCGATGGACGGTGCGGACCAACACCCTGCCCGTGTTAGTACGCACCCTACCCCAGGCCTACACACCAGCACCCTCACCCAACATCGGGCATGTACGAGTCGTACTAAGCCATAGCAAAGGACACCACTGTACAACAACATGGCACATGTACGCACCGTACAGACGCAAAAAATACTCCTACTGAACCAGGACAAACCAAAAAAACACAAGGAGAGTCAATTCGAGGCACACAAGACCACAAAACATATCCAACAAGGCCAAATACATCCTATACACTGACCTGCAACTGACAAACAGATAAACAGAGGCCCAAACCACTACCACTCCTTATAACACACCCACCCAAAGTTCAAACACAGCCACACCCACAAATGGACCAATAAAAAGGCCCAACACACACAAACCATGATCCTTTGCAACAGATCCACTGCTGCCAGACCCCAGAGACAACGCACTGCACCATACTTCAACCATCAATACACCTTATACTTGCACTCCTTCACACAACCACCATCACAAACACATCCTCATCACATTCACACACCCACACACCCACAACCATCCACCCCCACACCCCCACAACCATCCACACCCACACCCCACACCATGCCCTCCAACAAGAATCCAAAGTTCACAAAGGACGAGCTGGAGGCCCTTGTCGACGAAATCATCAGAGTCGAGCCACAGCTCTTTGGAACATTGGTCAGACGGACCAGCATATCCGAAAAATCTGCCATGTGGGAGAGGATAGTCAATTCCTTGAATGCTGTTGGGGCCACCAGAAGGACCAGGCATGAGTGCCAAGCCAGGTGGTACGATCTGCGGAGGAAGGTCCGCCGCAAAATGACGGACGACCACAACCAGGCCAACATCACTGGAGGAGGTCCGGCCCGCAGACTGGTACACTACCATCCCTGGGAGGAGAAGGTAATGGCCACGCTGCCGCCGTTGGGAGTAGACGGACTAGAAGGAGTCCGAGAGCCTGGTGAGTACACAAACAACTCACCTCACATGGGGGGAACGCCATATACAACCCAAATACCAATCATGCACGCAACCCCCCCAAAGCCAGCACCGGACACAACCACACTCCAAAAACACACACAAGCCACTAGCGTCTCCATGCCCCATGCCCCAAGCAAGGCCATGCCAAGTCACAGGCCACACAAAACACCAACACAAGACAGGATGTCCCCGATGCCGGAAGGGTGGGCCTCAAAACTAACATAGAACAACTCTGAAGCACACAACAATGCCCTCAGCCCATATGGCTAAGGGCACAGCCATATAAACAGTGTGTCCCCACACAGTACTGTTTTGCCTGCTAATGGTGGCCGCGTTGCAGGACGACATGGTTATGAAGGCACAATTTGCACATAACAGCAGCTAATGAAGACGCAGCACACTGAAAGAGTGTCAGCACACACCGCCACAGCAGCAGCGCAGACTCAGACACTCCGCCCAATGGGTGCCGGCAGATAAGAAACAAACCCACATGAACAAGCCAATGGCCTTTGCAAGACCTGCAAACTGTGTGTGCCCAGGAAGCTGGGCTGAGGTGACAGAGGGTGACAGACAGAGGGAGGGAGAGGGGGAGAGAGAGGGACAGAGACAGAGGTGGACACAGGGAGACAGACAGAGGGAGGAAGGAGGCTGACAGAGGGAGGGAGAAGGGGAGACGGACAGAGGGAGGAGGCTGATAGAGGGAGGGAGAAAGGGAGATAGAGGGAGACGGACAGAGGGAGGAGGCTGACAGAGGGAGGGAGAAAGGGAGATAGAGGGAGACGGACAGAGGGAGGAGGCTGACAGAGGGAGGGAGAAAGGGAGATAGAGGGAGACGGACAGAGGGAGGAGGCTGACAGAGGGAGGGAGAAAGGGAGATGGACAGAGGGAGGAGGCTGACAGAGGGAGGGAGAAAGGGAGACGGACAGAGGGAGGAGGCTGACAGAGGGAGGGAGAAAGGGAGATAGAGGGAGACGGACAGAGGGAGGAGGCTGACAGAGGGAGGGAGAAAGGGAGACGGACAGAGGGAGGAGGCTGACAGAGGGAGGGAGAAAGGGAGAGGGACAGAGGGAGGAGGCTGACAGAGGGAGGGAGAAAGGGAGACGGACAGAGGGAGGAGGCTGACAGAGGGAGGGAGAAAGGGAGATAGAGGGAGACGGACAGAGGGAGGAGGCTGTCAGAGGGAGGGAGAAAGGGAGACGGACAGAGGGAGGAGGCTGACAGAGGGAGGGAGAAAGGGAGACAGACAGAGGGAGGAGGCTGACAGAGGGAGGGAGAAAGGGAGATAGAGGGAGACGGACAGAGGGAGGAGGCTGACAGAGGGAGGGAGAAAGGGAGACAGAGGGAGACGCACAGAGGAAGGAGGCTGACAGAGGAAGGGAGAAAGGGAGATAGAGGGAGACGCACAGAGGGAGGAGGCTGACAGAGGGAGGGAGAAAGGGAGATAGTGGGAGACGGACAGAGGAGGAGGCTGACAGAGGGAGGGAGAAAGGGAGACGCACAGAGGGAGGAGGCTGACAGAGGGAGGGAGAAAGGGAGACAGAGGGAGACGCACAGAGGGAGGAGGCTGACAGAGGGCGGGAGAAAGGGAGATAGAGGGAGATGGACAGAGGGAGGAGGCTGACAGAGGGAGGGAGAAAGGGAGACGGACAGAGGGAGGAGGCTGACAGAGGGAGGGAGAAAGGGAGATGGACAGAGGGAGGAGGCTGACAGAGGGAGGGAGAAAGGGAGACGGACAGAGGGAGGAGGCTGACAGAGGGAGGGAGAAAGGGAGACGGATAGAAGGAGGAGGCTGACAGAGGGAGGGAGAAAGGGAGACGGACAGAGGGAGGAGGCTGACAGAGGGAGGGAGAAAGGGAGATGGACAGAGGGAGGAGGCTGACAGAGGGAGGGAGAAAGGGAGACAGAGGGAGACCAAATCACCCTTGGGTGGTGTGGCCATGTCCGCTCGTCAGCAGGTGGACTGTGTGCATGTAGACAAGGTTTGGCAGTGCGTGAATTCCCCCCTTCAACCTTTGATGAACACTGGGCCATGTGTCAATCTGTGCACGAGTACATCCGTGCTGCAGGCCCAAACAGAACCTTACACCCAGTATACCCACCCACTGTGTTTGTCAGAACCCTGTCACAAATTGTTAAGTTACCTACCTGCATTCTCAAATAGCATGGAAAAAACAACATTTGGCCACGTACAGTGCAACACGTAAGGCGGCTCTGCATGGCTTGCTACGCCCGCTCACTACACTGCTGACTTCCCAGTATAAGAATTGGCTTGGTAGTTTGGTTTGCCCTGTTCCCATCATGCACTGGGACAGGTACAGACTAATTTGCATGTAGCCAGGTTCTGAGCTGGGATGGTGCAGTGAGCTAAAAAACGGTGATGGATTAAAACCATGATCTCTTGACTTGGTAAGAGTATTCTGCATCATTCAGAAACTCTGTCCATCACCACCCCCTTTTTCCCAAATCGTTTTTAACCACACTCAGTGTGGGAGGGTATGCTCAGACGTGAGTCCCTTGCTCATTGCACCATCAGGATTCAGGCAAGCCGGGCCGACGAAGGCTGTGATGCCAGAAACCGGTCCCCGGAAGCTTGTTTCCTTCCCAGTATAAGAATTGGCTTGGTAGTTTGGTTTGCCCTGTTCCCATCATGCACTGGGACAGGTACAGACTAATTTGCATGTAGCCAGGTTCTGAGCTGGGATGGTGCAGTGAGCTAAAAAACGGTGATGGATTAAAACCATGATCTCTTGACTTGGTAAGAGTATTCTGCATCATTCAGAAACTCTGTCCATCACCACCCCCTTTTTCCCAAATTGTGTTCACAAAAGATGCATCAACTAAGATTGTGTCACACATAGGTAAAGTGTCGAAAGCTGTGGCCAAGGGACATACCCATGCACAAGTGCACTGTGAGAGGAATGCTAGCCAAATCCAACCACCCAGAGGAACTGTGCCAAATCAAAAATGAATGAAACATGGATGTCGCATGTAACACAATTAACACTGTCTCTCTCACACACAGGTCAACGTTGTCGATCGCCCCCCAACACTGGGGGGGAAGACTCACAGGACCAGGCTCTGCGTGAAGAGGACCCCACCGGCAGCGACGACTCTCACCACTCCGTGGATGACCCAGACCAACCTGTCCCCTCTGGTGTCCAACCACCTGCAGCACCTGCGTCAGGTACAACTGTGCCAACCACCACCCCCATTCCTGCCACATCCCAGGAGACACCCAGGAGCCCTGCCCGCACACAACAACACAGCCAGTCTGTCCAGGACGGACAAGGTTCTCCGGGCACCCAGGAGGAGGCAGGCGACACCGCAAATGCCATCCCTCAGGGGTCCCGGAGACCCGATGTGCCCACAACGGCAGGCCAGGCGCAAGTGGGCAGGGGTGGTGGGAGTGGAGGACGGCGGAGGTGCGAACCTGTCCAGTTGGCTCAGGACCCGGCTATGTCACACGTCAGAAACATCCTGGACGCATACCGGCGTGACTCCAGAGGCATCGACCAGGTAGTGGGGACCCTCAATGAGATGAAGACCCTGCAGGTCGAGCATCATGCCAGGATGGAGGCAAGACTGGCAGAGCTCCTGGCGGTGCACAGGGACGTGAGCCAATCACTCCGTCAGATCACCAAAAGCCTGGCAAACCCTCCCTGTGCCACCAGGCGTAGAGCAGCACCAGAAACAGGGAGGGAGGAGGAGGAGGATTCATCTGACGGAGCGTCCCTAGCATCGTCAAGGCCTGCTTCTGAGGGTCCCCGCAGGGAGGTGGGTCGTCCACGAAAAAGACCGTGAGAGTCAGCGGAACATCACCATCTCCCAGGTCACCTGGCCTGGCACCTGGCCCTCTGGCCCAACAGCAGCACAACAGCAAAGGACATTCTCTGCCACATGGCCTTGCTGGTCACTGTCTGACCAATGTTGACAAAGACTGTGGCACAGACTCTGATGACTTTCAATGGCAAGGACACCAACTCCCCCTGTGAACTTTGGATTCTACACTCCCGCCAAGCACCTCTTGTCACCCCCCCAAACACGTACCCCAGCACTAATAAAATTCATCACAATCACAAGATGATGCCGTCATTTTGCATTATTCCACTTCATGTGTGTGTTGTAAAGTCAAACCATGCCTGATTTCTGAAGTAACTCCAAACATCCATACCCTGGGGTCTGAGTCTGGCACAGGACACACATGGGTCACAATGTACCATTCAAGACAGACATGGAGCACCATACTCACCCGTGATGGGCCCAACCAGCTGAGGGGGTGCCCGCACAACTGTGCCTACAGACCTATTTAGAAGAGCAACAGTCATGCGCAGAGGTCAGGGATCATGTGGAGTGTCCTGGGGTGGGAGTCCCAGGTATGTGTAGACACGTGGCAGAACCATGTCCTGCATGCTTGAGTCAGGTGGATGTGGAGAATGGTGGGCCAGCCAAGGTTGGATGCATGGAGATGGCACAATTGGGTGTTGGATCACAGTGCCACAAGGTTGTGTTGTGCTTGTGGGCTGCATCCTGAGTGTGTGCGTGGATTGAGAAGGTCATCCTGCAGCTGGCAGTGATCCACTCCCCCCATCTCTGTTTGACATTGATGTGGCCTGGTCGCCGGATGTAGTAGCAGAGCTGTGCAGATGCACCCTGGATGTGGAAAAGTATCATGGGATTTCTAACGCACATGTCCGTAGAGTGCAGGGTAGGATTAGACACGGATGTCGTAGTTGACCTGGGGGATGGTCTCCCTCTTGCCTTGAGGTGGATGGAACTGGGGATCTTGTGCATAATGCAGAGTGTGCTGCCGCATGAGGCACAGATGCTGCTGATCAGCATAGCACATGTCAGCAAGCAATCCATGATGAACACCAGCTCGTTTGCGTGGACACTGGGTGCCTTTGCTGCAGGGCCTGCAGCAGCATGCGCCATGTCAAAGAAACAATGCCACAAGTAGCACACAAAGACAAGGATCTCAGGAAGGAACTATGCAAAAGGTGTATGTCAAGGAAGGAATGTCTGGTTCAACATGGCACACACACACACAATGGATTCACATGCAGCACAGTGGCCGTCCTGGAGACTGACATGCCACAATACCTACAAAGCCATGGACATCATGCACAATACAGAATCTAATCCCTGACAAACAGCTTGCATCTTCCTACTCTACACATAGACTCATATGCACCATCTCTGAGAACAATGCCAGACATGCCGCATGCACAGTGGCAACAGACCACTATTGACAGAGATGAGGCACCTTGGAGGCAGAGGGACACCTTTATTACTCATGTGTGTCGGAATGCTAATGCAACTCTGTCAACACATACACAGGTGTGAGGAGGCGGCCTCCGTAGCCGGGATGCCCTTTCCATCGTCCCCTGAACAGAAAGAGAATGAGACGAAAAGGCCGGGAAGGAAAGAGTTAATCCTTTCCCCTACCTCTTGTGTGCAGGGAGGAGCCCCGCCCAGACCCGACGAGAACCAATGGCATGCCCAGGAATGGGGAACTGACGAGTACGAAAGAGACCCGGAAGACCAGCGAGGGGGTGTGGAAGCGGAGGAGCAGGGAGAATCGCCACGCCAGGAGGAAGAGAGGAGCGGAGAGGAGCCCGTACCCGTCGATCCCGGAGAGGAAGAACCGAGGCCAACCGTCGACCCGGAGAACACTCCTGAAGCCGAGGAAGCCGAGACCTGGTCCGAAGAGTGGTGGACGCCCCAGGTGGACGCTGATGAGCCGCCGCAGCTCTGGAGAGTTGCGGCCACCGCGGTACGTGACACGGGAAGGGGGGGTGGTATAAGTGGAGTCCCGCTAGGGGACTAGCGGGTAGTACTGTTGTTGCATAGGTAAAGCGATCTACCCTCTGTCATCTCACCATAGTCTGAGGAAAGGTATACAGCGCTACTCAACAACTTAGTCTAACCTGCACGGTGCCTTTAGGAACGTAAACCTTCCGACAATCAGTCAAGCTATTCTGGGTTACTGTAGACCGACCCCTACCCTCGCAACTCGTTTGGTATCCTGTTGAATATACCTCGTTCCCACATCCCCATCCTTCACGCAATCGCTATACCTGCCTCTGTTTGTCGCGCTGCACAACGGGTGTTATTTGGGTTATTTTGGTTGGTGCTGTCACTGGTGGAGGGTTCATATCGGAAAGCCTGAACAGGGATCTTACCGCCTTCTCTCCCTCTTTCTTTCCGAGGAAACCTGGGGAAGACACCCGACCTCGTCAGGGATCCATCACCTGGGGAAGACGGCGAAAACGATTCCCGGATATAGAAGACCATCCAGTCATCCTGAACCTGTTTTAGAATTACTCTTATCACAAAACTAATAAACCTTGACACCATTGATCCTCGAATTCGGCCTCCTCGCTTTTCCTTTCGACCCTCCCTCTTACAACAGGTCATGTGGATGAATACGTGGGACTAACACTGGCACCCCCCTTACCACCACAGATGCTGGAAATCCATGGCACTGGCACACAAGTGACGGGTTACAGCTAAACACCCCCTGCTGCTCACGGAGAGGCTGCTATACACCATTGAGCCCCTAATGGGGAATTCACACACCATGTCAACCCGGTGCAACCCGTATGTTTCCGAGGGCAGTGTTACACACATTGATGGCTCCATCACAATCCACAATCCCATTACAGATGACTGTCACCAAGTCTGACCATCAATTCAGGTGAATTCTGCTCCATGTCATGTGCCCCATGGTGATTCTACATGTATGTAAAGTATCCAAACATGAACAGGAGCAGTGCACACACATTCAAAACAAATACCACTCCCAAAAAGCCGTGCTGCATCCCTTACCCGAAGGAGATTTTCGAACTTGTCCGTGCATGTAACGCTGATTCAGCACATGTTGCTGTGTTCATGAGGAATAGCAGGAGCACAACAATGCCACCAGCAGACAGCATGCGCAAGTACCTGTGGATCGGAGACACACCAGAAGTCAGCCAAAAGAAGCACATCCGCGTGCATGTGCATGTACTCGACACGTATTAGGTTGTCAACATGCTAGGTGACAATGATGACTCTGGAAATACATTCTTCTATTGCACCATCACTCGAGTGACACATCCAAACACACCTCTGACTCACTTGGAAGACATGCAGATGGACACACACATTGCAACACTTGCCACACACAGCCCAATGCGTGCACACTCAGACACTGGAACTCACCACTAAGCAAAGAAGTTGCGTATGAGCCGACTCCGCATGTCCTCTACCGCCTCCATCTCCTCCACATCACTTGCCTCGTGACCAAGCCCTTCATCCTCCACGGGTGGATGGTCCTGCTCATCTGGATCCAGGATGAGTGGCACAGCTTTTTTCACTGCCATGTTGTGCAGCATGCAGCACACGAGGAATATCTTGCAGACCTTCACCGGTGCATATGGGAGTGCGCCACCGGTCTTGTGGAGGCAACGGAATCGGCTCTTCAGGAGGCCAAACGTCCTCTCTATCACTCGCCTGGTCCGCCCATGGGCGTTGTTGTAGCGGTGATCGGCAGCCGTGCTGGGGTTGCGTAGAGGCGTGATCAGCCATGGCATGTTGGGATAGCCAGCGTCCCCTACATGGAAACATCATGGACAAGAGTGGGTCAGGAGAAGCAGTAAGACAGGAAGATGACGTTAAATACAGGACTGCCAAAGTATACCCACCAACAATACATGCTCGTTCGTTGCGCAGCTGCAGCATCATTTCAGGCACCCTGCTACGCCTCATGATGTATTAATGTGAAAAAAGTGAACACCGGGCACAGTGTGTATTGCACAATAGTCGCAAATCAACTCCCAATTGGACAAGAAATATTTCAAATTACATAAACATGATTACGCATGCCTGACAAACATGAATCTCAATTCAGTAAGAACAAACAAATTGATATGTTTATAATATGTCTTTTTTTAATTAATTCAAAAAGTTTTTCTTAAAATTTTTTCATTTTCAATCTTTTTTTCTTTATTTTTAAAACGGAATAAATTCTTTTCTTAATCAACAATTACATTCATGGATACCAATAAATTGAATTGTAGTTTGAACATGATTAATTTTTCATAATAAATTTACAGTGCATGCCTATATTGCTACAATTATTTCTAACTTATTGGACTGTGGTTAATCCTCACTAATCCTAGAAGGGTCAATAATTAACAACAAAGTAGTGCAAAATTATTTCTTTCATCAGATTTCATATTCTATGAATATAATTCAACATTTTAAACCATCACTTGACGCTTGGTTTTATAGGTGATATGTTGACATATAGGCGGTCGAATGACACAACGCGTTTCGGCTAGGCCTTCGTCAGGAACCCGCTCTGAATTTACACCTCTTGTCAGTAATCGTTCACGTTCTTAACTTCAATTTGTCCGTACGTTTCAAGTTGTGTTGTTCCACTTGACATTAATGTGAATCATGATGTTTTGGGACGGTACTCAGGACGTCGATATGGCTCTCAATATGAAATGTATTACACCTAGGGTGGCCAGTTATATCCTATCTTCATAGGAGCAGTTGGATCTAGGGGCTTAGTTCGTTTTATGTTGTTATTTACCCCAGGTGACTCTTTTTGATTTTATCGTATTTAGTGATCAAATCTGTTCTTCTCTGGCAATGGTCTATTCCATCCTCCTGTTTCTCTCACAGTTGTACGCATTCATTGGATTCAGCGGATACGCCTCATGATGTACGCATCGTGTGCTGATCCTGGAAAACGAGCACAGACATGTGAAATCACCATGTTGGCAAGACACACCGCAAGGGCATTAATGGAGTGGTAATGCTTGCGGTTACGGAAGGCTACCTCCTGTGCCTGTGGTGGTACCAAAGCCACATGTGTTCCATCTATGGACCCAATGAAATGGGGCATCCCTCCCAGGGCATAGAACTCACACTTGACAGCTGTCAACTGCTCAGGAGTTGGGAGTCTAATGAACTCATCCAGGTGCTCCAACATGGCTTCTAAAAAATCATGCAGAACACGGCTGAACATGGTTTGGGACATGCCACCGACATGGGCAATGGTATGTTGAAAGGTATCCGTGGCCAAGAAATGTAGGGCTGCCATCACCTTCATCTTGGGTGTCAGTGCAGTAGGATAGCTGTGTAGCGGTTGGAGGTGTGGTGCCAGCCGTGTCGTCAGGTCCTCAATCAAGCGTTGGGGGAAGCGGTAGCGGCGTATACAGTCATTTTCCCACATGTCAGCCAAGTCCGGAATTGGTCGAAGGAGAGGCGGAGCCCTGCAGTGAATTAAAAGGTACAACGAAGAGTGAGTACAGTACACCACCAATGTCAATGTACAGAGCACATGCTCAACAGGCAATACACATATGCTACATACAGAGTCAGGTCTGTGCAATATGCCCTGGACACGTATGCCAGGCATGTGACACTCCTACCAAGAGCCAGCTACAAACGTTGATTCTCAACCTCAATATGCCATGCCATGAAACTAGCTGTGGGCCAGTGTAAGTGAGCAGGCAGACGCATTACAGGAGTTACAGACATCCAAATATGTGCAGAAGAAGGATGTTTATTGTACAGACAGGTTGCGGAACACTAGAGGCACAGGTGACATGTCAAAGAATAAGGACAGACCACACACCTTGCCATGAAGGATTACTTGTCAAGACTGATCACACATACATTGAGAGTATGCAGATATGTCCTTGTTTTGGAACTCCGTGTCGATGCATACATACACACCTAACGTCGGATTACACATGTGTGCTGGTGTGCGTAACAGTGTGCCATGCCCATCTACACACAGACACATGTTGGTTGCAGCAACTGCAGATGCATTTGACCAAACACCTACAGCAAACCTATGGGAACATATGACACACACATGACATAGCTACAGCGTGCAACGCAGGCATTCACTTGTCAGGGGTAACATTCCGTGTACCTGGCATCAGGGGACATTTGTGGGTGTCGGTGACTGTGCCATGCCAGTGACGCATGGCCCACCGAGTCAGTGCTACATGCACACATGTCAAAGGAGTGAAGGGGATGTATGGCACATAGGGCACCATCACACGTGACATGTGTATACAGCTCATCATACTGTAATTAGCTTCACACCTCAGGAGTATGGTGCCACATCACAGCCTGACCCACCTGTGCCCGACACATGTAGTACTGCACAGACAATGCCTTGATGTCCAGCCTTGGCCATGTATGACAGCTCAATTCATTCCTGTGTGCCGCCTGTCACCACTGTCAGGTGTGAATCCCACCGTACATACGCTCCGAGGGCGTGTGTGGGGTCCCTATCACTATGGTGGTGCTGGCGTATGCGTACGCCATAGTGATACGGACCGTACACGCGTGAGTAGGGTCCCTATCACTATGGTGGTGCTGGCGTATGCGTACGCCATAGTGATACGGACCGTACATGCATGTGTAGGGTCCCTATCACTATGGTGGTGCTGGCGTATGCGTACGCCATAGTGATAGGGACCGACCCTACACACGCGTGTGTACGGTCCGGACTACTATGGCGTACACGTACGCGAGCACCCCCATAGTGATAGGGACCGTACACATGCGTGTGTACGGTCCGGACTACTATGGCGTACACGTACGCGAGCACCCCCATAGTGATAGGGACCGACCCTACACACGCGTGTGTACGGTCCCTATCACTATGGGGGTGCTCGCGTACGTGTACGCCATAGTAGTCCGGACCGTACACACGCTTGTGTAGGGCCGGTCCCTATCACTATGGCGTACGCATACGCCAGCACCACCATAGTGATGGGGACCGTACACACGCGTGTACGGTCCGTTGCAATGCATTTGGGGTGCCCTAGGGCTGTGGAACGCACCGTACCTGTGTTGTGACATAGGATTGACATAGGGGACACATGAGGGACAAGTATAGGGGCCTAAATGCATGCTGGTTGTCATGGAGACCGAGTTTCAGGTTTGAATTTTGCATCATGTGGCCAGCAAAAGTCGGTTGGAGACAATATACTTTGTTGCAATGTGGTTGTTGACATTACATCATGCTCAATTTTAAAACCATGCAAAGCCTGTCACTGGGGTAGTTTTAAAATGATTAGAGGACACGTAGGATGCAAATGTGACTGAGACAATCACTCTGTACTCCTGTAAATGAAACAGGCCAGCTAGGAAGATATAAGGCAGCCAGGTCCCTTGAGAGAGCACTTGCCTGCACATCCTTTCATTCCACAGCACTGCTGCTGCTTGTCATTCCTCCGGCACCATGTCCAGGTCTGTGGAGAGGACCCAGCCATTCACCATGGAGGAGAATATGGCGTTGGTGGATGTGATCCTCCCACAGTACACCATGCTGTATGGTCGACCAGGGGAGCAGGTGAGTGCAGACTCCACTAGCTTAAACTGTGCCCCTTTTTGTGACTGTGACTTCTGGCATTGTGTCCAGGTGTGACAGACATGCAGGGTTCTTCATAGTGGTTCCCAGGGGGGGGGGAAGGGCTCATGTCTCCCATGCAGAGCATGCTGTAGTTCCTGTGTGCACAACGCACTAGCATGATGCTTACTGTGACGATCACTGCATGGTGCATGCCGCTTTCGGACTGCCTAATTCTCCTGGAAATGTTGCTTCTACAGTCCTGATGTGAGTCTGTGCTCCCCCCAGGGTGACAGGTGCCAGGACCCACAGATGTGTGTCTGTTCAGTATACCTGTGGTGAGAGTGTCCAAATGATGTGGTCGTCCCTTGGACATTGGTGTGTGTGTGTGAGTCCCCTGTCATGTGGGTGTGTGCATATGTGGAGTGTTGCACCCCAGCTGCATGTGGGATGGATACACCCTGCCCATCTGATGTGAGCAGGGAGCTGTGCTGGATGTCTGCCGTGCTGAGACAGCCCCACATCTGTGACACCCCCAGTCTAGTGGCACATGTGCAGAGTGAGGTTTGTAGCGGCAGTTGCCAATGCCAGGTGATTGTTCAGTGCCTGTGTGTGTCTGTGTACTCTGCTGAGGTAGCGTAAGTGGGCTGGGGCATGTGACTGCTTAGGGGTACTGTTCAGATTCCTGTTGTAGCTTGGGATGCACAGTGTGAGCCTGCATCATTGATTATGTTGCACCCCTCATGCCACCTGTGTACTTTCAATGGCACCTACTGCATTTGCCCATTCCCAGGAGGATGATGTCACTATGACAAAGGTGCAATGAGTTGGCTGCATACTATGGCCAGTTCTAACATGCATGATTTGTAATATGTGTGTCTCTGTATCATTGATAAGGTGGATTGATGTATTGTCACTTTTGCATCCTCACAGGTAGGCGTCTGTGCCAAGGGGGAGATCTGGATGCAAGCCGTCAGTGCCGTGAGGAGGACGGATGGTCGGAAGCGGCACCTAGCCCAGGTGAGGAAACGCTGGCAGGACATCCGGTGCTGGACGCGGAGGATCGCACGGGTCCTGCTGGGGGACTCACCTGTGAGCCAGGAAAACCGTGGGCGCTGGCATCTGACCCACATCCAGAAGCGTGTGCTGGCGGTGGTCTTCCCTGACTTGGATAGGCGCCTAGCGGAGAAGTAGCAGCAGGAAGGGGGTAGGTACATGTGTGTTTGTTGTGTATGACCAGCTTTTGGAAGTGCGCAGTTGCATGGATACACTGCCAGGGTTTAAATGTGCAGTGCATATCCTGTTCCCCAAAGTAAAGCGGTGCTGTTCTCCCTCCCTTCCCCTCCTTGCCATGTGTTCCCTGGTCTGTGTGTAGTCACTCTTGCACAAGGTCATCTAGGCTGGCAGTTACTCCAAGTGTCCAATGCTTGCAGCATCATGTGTGGGGGTGGTGTGTAACAGGTTTTGGGACCTTGCCTGTGCCCTGGCCAGTTCTGTCATTGTGGGGTCCATGTTAGTTGGCACTGATGCTGAGTCCCGACATGGGAGTGTGTGTTTCATGTGTACTGCCTTACTGCCTGCATGTCGAATGTTGTGCCCTCTGACATGATGTGCTTGAGTGTGAGATATGCATAGTGCAGGGATGGTGGCTTGTGTTCCAGTCATATCCATCCAGGGCCATGGAGTAGTGTGGCCACTACAGTCCCCTGGGGCACCTTTTCCCAGGTATCATGTGTGTCATCAGACAATGTGGACATTCTCTGTGTCTTCAGCATAGTTTGGGCCCTGTGGCATAGTACCCTGGCCTCATTTGTATTCACGTATACTGTGCTACATGTGTCCACTGTACAGGGTGACCTAATTTAGCTGGTGCATACTCACAGGGGCCAGTGCCTGTGTGTCTTGGTACAACTATCTGATGATGGTTGTTTGTCAGTGATATATGTGGACAGGCGCACGCACCAGGGGTAGTTTGTGTGCGATCAGGATTAATTGCAGGCCATGTGTTTTCATCCCAGACTAAGAGGTGTAAGTACTTCCTCTGTCTCAATCACATTGTCTCAGGTAGGGGGGGGGGGGGTTGGTGCGGGCAAGGCCTACATGTCCAAACCTGAAGTCTCCTTGCTCGGTCTGGCCAGTGTGTGATGGTTGTGTGGCCAAACACTCAAGGTGCAGTGCCCCAGTCATGTTGGCCATGGTTTTCAGTATTACCTTTGCAGCATGTCCCAAGAGTTGATAGACATGGTTCCTGCTCATCCCTTTCTTGGCTACGCTGTGTGTCGCTGATGCTGTGCTAGATTGTCCCCAGAGCCTGGCTCCTCTGTACAATTGATATCAAGTTATTTGCTATTGCGTCATGCTCACCATATTTTAATAGTGGCATGGTGGGCCAACAAACTGTGTGTTGCAGGGACTACATATGTACCTTGTATTGTAGATGTTACTCTTGTTGCTTTTCAGGCTATGCACTGTGACCTATGTAGAGTTGACTCATGTGACATATGTATACAGGTGTCTGATTTATCCTGTCTCTTCACCTTGCCCACAGCATCGTCGGGGAACTAGGAGGGAGACACTGGCACGGACCGTGAGGAGGAAGCGAGCACCAGTGCCAGCAGTGCTGAGTTGGCTGGCACATCGAGTGGCACTGAGGCCGACGGAAGTGCAGCGGAGGACCTGTCCAGTCAAACCACCACCGACTATGACGCAGACGGGTCCGAGGCTGAGCACTCCGAGGGGGTGGAGGCTGCTCCCACAGCTGACACCAGCACTCCATCACTACCCGCCCCCTCCGTTCCGATCACCGGCCTCCCACTTGCTCGTGTCCCTTCCCTCCGTGCTAGGTCACCACGTGTCTCCTTCTTGCCAGGCACCGCACCCCCCGCCCCTGTCTCCACTGCTGCCACCAATGCCGAGTCTGTGTACATCCTGCGGCAGTTGCAGGTTGGTCAGACTGCGATGCTTAATGTCCTCCATGGCCACAGCCGAGTGCTCAACCAGATGGAGGCATACTTGGAGGGCATTTCAGCTGCACAGTCTGACCAACGCAACTTGTTGAGGTCCATAGACTTGACACTGACTGCAGCAGTGGGCCTCCTGCTGCGCTCCGTCCCCCCACCCCTGAACCATCCACACTTCCCACTCCCATGCCTGTCCAAAGCACACCCAGACGTCCCCATGCACGCACACCACCAGACACAGGCACCACACCACCAGGGAAGGCAAAGCGCACACCTCCTGGCACGCACACACAGGGTGAAGTAGGCACACCCACTGGGTCAGGGGGGAAACAGAAGACACGCAGCCAGAGTGGGAGTCCACATTCCTCACGACCACCACCCTCCAAATCCACTCCCCTCACCTCTCCTGGACAGGATTCCTCCAAAGACTCCTTCATGGCCGCTCTGTCCCTGAGCCCCAAAGTGACACCACCCCGCAAGCGGTCAAAGGAGTCCCCGGTCAGGGTGGTTGAGTCCCCCCCCTGTCCACACCTTCCCCCGGTAGCGCTGCGACCCATCCCTGTGACCCCCCCCCCTCCTTGGGGCCTGTGGTTCCTTCGGGTGCAGGGGAGACGCTGGGCGACCTGGCAGTAGTGTGCAGCGCCGTGCTCGAATCCACCTTTGGCGCTGCCCCACCCCCTGTGTTGGAGTCGTCCGTCCCTGCACCCACAACACCTACCCTTGCCCCTCCTGTCCCTGCGGTGCCTGGTCCTTCCCCCCCACATGATGCCCCCCCCCATGGATGACAAGGTAGTCTGAACTGTGCAGGCAAGCTAGGGGACACGCATCCCAATGTGTCCCCCACCTGGATTGGAACTATGGACTGCCCTATGGGCCTTGTGCATATGGAACTCTTCATACAATTCATTTTAGAACATTGCTGAATAAAGCGATTTTATTTCCTTTGGCACACTACTGCTTTTCTGGCATTGCTGTTGGTGGTGCTGCTCCATGCTTTGGGGTGGCGATAATGTGTTAGGTGTCTGGGATATGTTGTAGTGTGCTGTTTGTGGGGTGGACCCTGTTATCTGTGTGCCATCACACGGTATTTGCTATCAAACTTTGCTCATGTAAGCTGTTACTGCATGGTGACATTGTCCCAAGGTGTGTACCTTCCTCTGTGGACCCTGACATCTTCCCTGCAGGGTGTTGTGAAGACATTTGTGCAGTGCTGTGTCTACATTTGCTGGGTGTGTGACGGACCCCTTCAACTTTGGCCATGCATGCTGGCCAAGGTCTCCACCTGCATCATTTGTGTCATCCTTGGGGGTCACTGTACTTGTGACTGGAGTATATTGACAGGACTTCATGTGTACATGTTCCCTTTTCCGCACTATGCATGTGTGTACTCCCAGCCTCGCACACATGTGTTTCGTGTTCTGCTGGGTCTTTGAGCACCTGACTGACAATTGTGGCCATTGTATCTGTGTGTACTCAACCCCTTTCTTTCCATGGGCACAGCTGGGTGGACTCTGCACCCACCCCTCCTGTGTCTGGGCACTGCTGGGAGGACTCTGCACACACCCCTCCTGTGTCTGGGCACTGCTGGGAGGACTCTGCACACATCCCTCCTATGTCTGGGCACTGCTGGGAGTGATAGGCACACACCCCTCCTGTGTCTGGGCACTGCTGGGAAGACTCTGCACACACCCCTCCTGTGTCTGGGCACTGCTGGGAGGACTCTGCACACACCCCTCCTATGTCTGGGCACTGCTGGGAGTGATAGCCACACACCCCTCCTATGTCTGGGCACTGCTGGGAGGACTCTGCACACACCCCTCCTATGTCTGGGCACTGCTGGGAGTGATAGGCACACACCCCTCCTATGTCTGGGCACTGCTGGGAGGACTCTGCACACACCCCTCCTGTGTCTGGGCACTGCTGGGAGTGATAGGCACACACCCCTCCTGTGTCTGGGCACTGCTGGGAGTGATAGGCACACACCCCTCCTATGTCTGGGCACTGCTGGGAGGACTCTGCACACACCCCTCCTGTGTCTGGGCACTGCTGGGAGGACTCTGCACACACCCCTCCTGTGTCTGGGCACTGCTGGGAGGACTCTGCACACACCCCTCCTGTGTCTGGGCACTGCTGGGAGGACTCTGCACACACCCTCCTGTGTCTGGGCACTGCTGGGAGGACTCTGCACACACCCCTCCTGTGTCTGGGCACTGCTGGGAGTGATAGGCACACACCCCTCCTGTGTCTGGGCACTGCTGGGAGTGATAGGCACACACCCCTCCTATGTCTGGGCACTGCTGGGAGGACTCTGCACACACCCCTCCTATGTCTGGGCACTGCTGGGAGGACTCTGCACACACCCCTCCTGTGTCTGGGCACTGCTGGGAGGACTCTGCACACACCCCTCCTGTGTCTGGGCACTGCAGGGAGGACTCCTCACACACCCCTCCTATGTCTGGGCACTGCTGGGAGTGATAGGCACACACCCCTCCTGTGTCTGGGCACTGCTGGGAGGACTCTGCACACACCCCTCCTATGTCTGGGCACTGCTGGGAGGACTCTGCACACACCCCTCCTGTGTCTGGGCACTGCTGGGAGGACTCTGCACACACCCCTCCTGTGTCTGGGCACTGCTGGGAGGACTCTGCACACACCCCTCCTATGTTTGGGCACTGCTGGGAGTGATAGGCACACACCCCTCCTGTGTCTGGGCACTGCTGGGAGGACTCTGCACACAACCCTCCTGTGTCTGGGCACTGCTGGGAGGACTCTGCACACACCCTTCCTGTGTCTGGGCACTGCTGGGAGGACTCTGCACACACCCCTCCTGTGTCTGGGCACTGCTGGGAGGACTCTGCACTCACCCCTCCTATGTCTGGGCACTGCTGGGAGTGATAGGCATACACCCCTCCTATGTCTGGGCACTGCTGGGAGGACACTGCACACACCCCTCCTGTGTCTGGGCACTGCTGGGAGGATTCTGCACACACCCCTCCTATGTCTGGGCACTGCTGGGAGTGATAGGCACACACCCCTCCTATGTCTGGGCACTGCTGGGAGGACTCTGCACACACCCCTCCTGTGTCTGGGCACTGCTGGGAGTGATAGGCACACACCCCTACTGTGTCTGGGCACTGCTGGGAGTGATAGGCACACACCCCTCCTGTGTCTGGGCACTGCTGGAAGTGATAGGCACACACCCCTCCTATGTCTGGGCACTGCTGGGAGGACTCTGCAGACACCCCTCCTGTGTCTGGGCACTGCTGGGAGTGATAGGCACACACCCCTCCTGTGTCTGGGCACTGCTGGGAGGACTCTGCACACACCCCTCCTATGTCTGGGCATGTACGGTTGGGACATACACGGGTGTGGGTACGCTCCACTCATACACGGATGTGGGTGCGCTCCATTCATACACAGGTGTGGGTACGCTCCGTACATACACTGGTGGGGTGTGGGTACGCTCCATTCATACACGGGTGTGGGTACGCTCCGTACATACACTGGTGGGGTGTGGGTACGGTCCATTCATACACGGGTGTGGGTGCGCTCCATTCATACATGGGTGTGGGTACGCTCCGTACATACACTGGTGGGGTGTGGGTACGCTCCATTCATACACGGGTGGGGGTATGCTCCATTCATACACGGGTGTGGGTGTGCTCCATTCATACACGGGTGTGGGTACGCTCCGTACATACACTGGTGGGGTGTGGGTACGCTCCATTCATACACGGGTGGGGTACGCTCCGTACATTCCCGTACCCACGATTTGCAGGCCTGGATACGTACCGTACCTAGGCCTTAAGAGCGTGGGTACGAGTCGTACCACGCCCACCACTACGTCACCCAACAATGGCGGTACGGCCCGTACCCACGTTCTAATGGCCTGGGTACGGGCCGTACCAGCATTGTTGGGGTGATGTGGGGGTATGCGTGGTACGACCCGTACCAACGCTCTGAGGGCCTGGGTACGGTGCAGACCCCCAATGGGGTGCCGTAGGGGTACGCACCGTACCCAGCCCTTCAGAGCATGGGTACGGGTCGTACCACGCGTACCCCTACATCACCCCAACAATGCTGGTACGGCCCGTCCCCAGGCCTTTAGTATGTGGGTACGGGCCGTGCCGCCATTGTTGGGGTGACGTAGTGGTGGGCGTGGTACGGCCCGTACCCACGCTCTTAAGGCCTGGGTACGGTACGTACCGGTATTGTTGTGTTGCCGGTTCGCGTCAACATCCACTTCCGTTGTGGCGGACGCTTGCGTTGCTGGACACGCCCCCACCCCCTCGAGGTGACCAGGTCCTGCAGGTCAGGTATGTCCAGGGCATGTGTAATTGTTGACTTGTGTGGGGGTTATGTGTCCTGCCCCCCCCTTTGCCCCTGGGTATTATTCTGACCTTCTGCGGTGTCTGCGTCGGTGCCTGTAGAGCAGGTAGACTGCTATGAGGGCTGGGATGACACGTAGGTTCGGGTTCATGGCTGTCCGTCGCGTACAGGTGCTCCTTGTGCGCGTCGTCCTGATTTCCCGGCAGTTTTTGGCAGCCGGAAATTATAATCCGTGCGGGGTGACGTCGGTGCGGATCGTACTTCCTGGTTCGTGAACCGCAGCCTGAATGCGTCCCGACGTCACGTCGGAGCATTACTGGATCACATTCGTATGTATATTTTCGTCGGTCGATGTTTTTTACGATTCGTACGGACATGGTGTTTCCGTGGGAATCGTACTTCCATGTTTGTAATGTGTATTTCCCGGGTACGAGTCGGGTGGAGAAAACGCTCCGACCGACGGTTCGTATCCGGTTTCTCCAGGATCCGAATCGGCACCTGTGTTGTTGCAAGGACTAGATCCATGTAATGTAAGAAAATATACTGAGAAGCATGGGCATTCTCTGGCTTGTCTTTCAAAAAAAGTTTGTAAAAGTGTTTTTCATCACTTGAGGATGTTAGCAGTACACCATTCAGAAATGCAGAACTTTGTAAAGAAACTGTACTATGTAAAAAGTCCTGCATTAATTTTAAGTGAACTGAATGGAAGTCTTTTATATGGTTCTTTATCAGATGTTCAAAAAAAGTGTGATGATATTGAAATGCGATATTTTGGTTCAGAAGAGCAGTCAATAGAAAGTGAAAGTTTGCCAATTACAGATGTTGGAGGAGATGGGAAAGTGATTAGCACTGATCAGTTTGAAGAAGAAATTGGAAAGTTTAATGAAGTGTGCTCTGAAATACCAAACTATGTTTGTATTTGTTGTTGTCATACTCATTATAAAAGTCAAAGTAGCAATGTTGATTTGTATTTGAAAAGTGAAAAGGAGAACAATGGTAAGTGGGAAGAATTTGCAACTTACTTGTTTGTTGAAGATCGATTTGAGTTAGGACTCCACAGCAGTGTACATTGTGAATAAACTAGTTTGCTTGTATTCTCTACTGCGTCATCAACTCTTCATTCTTGGAAGGCAAGAGGAGGTCATGAGTGACCCGGGCGGCCCTAGTTGGGTAACTTCCTTCACAGCTCAGTGAGGACTCTTCCCATCCCAGGCACCGTACAGAGTTTATATCGAGGTTCAAGAGGGGCGGCTTAGTGAGGGCTCTTCCAATCCCAGGCACTGGGCAGAGTATATATCGAGGTTCAAGAGGGACGGCTCAGTGAGGACTCTTCCCATCCCAGGCACTAGACAGAGTTTATATTGAGGGTCAAGAGGGGCAGCTCAGTGAGGGCACTTCCTATCCCATGCACTTGAGAGAGTTTATATCGAGGTTCAAGAGGGGCGGCTTAGTGAGTGCTCTTCCAATCCCAGGCACTGGGCAGAGTATATATCGAGGTTCAAGAGGGACGGCTCAGTGAGGACTCTTCCCATCCCAGGCACTAGACAGAGTTTATATCGAGGTTCAAGATGGGCAGCTCGGTGAGGGGTCTTCCCATCCCAGGCACTAGAGAGAGTTTATATTGAGGGTCAAGAGGGGCAGCTCAGTGAGGGCACTTCCTATCCCAAGCACTTGAGAGAGGTTATATCGAGGTTCAAGAGGGGCGGCTCAGTGAGGGCTCTTCCCATCCCTGGCACCGGAGAGAGTTTATATCGAGGTTCAAGAGGGGCAGCTCAGTCAGGGCTCTTCCCATCCCTGGCACCAGACAGATTTTGTATCGAGGTTCACGAGGGGCAGCTCGGTGTGGGGTCTTCCCATCCTTGGCACCAGACAGAGTTTATATCGAGGTTCAAGAGACGCGGCTCAGTGAGGGATCTTCCTATCCTAGGCACCGTACAGAGTTTATATTGAGGTTCAAGAGGGGCGGCTTAGTGAGGGCTCTTCCAATCCCAGGCACTGGGCAGAGTATATATCGAGGTTCAAGAGGGACGGCTCAGTGAGGACTCTTCCCATCCCAGGCACTAGACAGAGTTTATATCGAGGTTCAAGATGGGCAGCTCGGTGAGGGGTCTTCTCATCCCTGGCACCAGACAGAGTTTATATTGAGGTTCAAGAGGGGCGGCTCAAAGAGGGCTGTCCATATCCCAGGCACAAGACAGAGTTTATATCGAGGTTCAAGAGGGGCAGCTCGGTGAGGGGTCTTCCCATCCCTGGCATCAGACAGAGTTTATATAGGGGTTCAAGAGGGGCAGCTCGGTGAGGGTTCTTCCCATCCCTTGCACCAGACAGAGTTTATATCGAGGTTCAAGGAGGGCAGCTCAGTGAGGGCTCTTCGCATCCCTGGCACCAGACAGAGTTTATATCGAGGTTCAAGAGGGGCGGCTCATTGAGGGCTCTTCCCATCCCTGGCACCAGACAGAGTTTATATCGAGGTTCAAGAGGGACGGCTCAGTGGGGGCTCGTCCTGATACCAGGCACTAGAGAGAGTTTATATCGAGGTTCAAGAGGGGCAGCTCAGTGAGGGCTCTTCCCATCCCTGGCACCAGACGGAGTTTACATCGAGGTTCAAGAGGGGCAGCTCAGTGAGGGCTCTAATCATCCCAGGCCTGGGCAGAGTTTATATCGAGGTTCAAGAGGGGCAGCTCAGTGAGGGGTCTTCCCATTTCTGGCACCAGAAAGAGTTTATATTGAGGTTCAAGGGGGGCAGCTCAGTGAGTGGTCTTCACATCCCAGGCACTAGAGAGAGTTTATATCGAGGTTCAAGCGGGGCGGCTCAGTGAGGGGTCTTTGCACCTCCGTGATGAGAGGATGCATTGGACATATGCTTAATCCAATGGGGGGCCCTTTCGTGTTCCCCTGAATCCTCCGTTAAGGGGTCTGCCTTGACTGCAGACTTCTTTATGTAAGTTCAGGTTTCAAGCAGCTCAGTTTACCCTCTCCTAGGCGCTTTGCGACTCGCGCTTAGAGATTTATATGCCTGTCTCAGCTCTGGCCATCTTCAGTTTTATGGTATTACACACGTCCTGCCACTTCCGGTGGAGGGACGTCACTTGAAGGTGCTTTGTTTATTCTTTGAGTGCCTTCAAGGTACCACCATTAATTATGTGCGTTTAACGGGTTCACACAACCTGTCCCCCGCCAATCACTGCAGTCTCAGGGCCCAGAGTTAGTAACAGATGCGAGCTTTAAATAAGGTGGATGGATGGAAATTATTGGGGCCCTTTGGGCGGCTCTCCAGGGGCAAACTCCCGGCGGACCCAACATTCTCTACTTTTGAGCTCCTCGGCGACAGATGATTGACCCCTTTATTCTAGTGTGAGAAGTTGGCCTGGCATATACTGGTCACTAGTCATAGTGGCCACCTTGCACCAGTCCAATTCGACTCTTATGGTAGATAGGTTTAAGACAACCTTTTAAAGAAAGCTATCCTAGTGGTAGCTGTGGAGAGCAGCCTTCAGGCTAAGTCTCTGAGGAAGGTAAAGCAGCTTATTTTACCTTATAATCTCTTGAATTACCAAATGAATGGGCACCACACAGGTACATATATCAAATAAATATGTATTTATTACTAGGCACACTCTACTAATCTCTTTATGAGATTAGAAGCCAGGTACACATTCAAATGTCAACGTTTCACAATAAATTAAGCACACATATGGCTGGAGCCCTAGGGGCGTACCAGACCATATACTAAAAAAATGGGTTAACAATGTCGACTTGCAAAATGACAAGGCCTAGGGCCTGGGGAATCGCTGGGGCTTCACTACTGCAGTGTTAGCAGGTAAGTAACAAGCTCACGGGAGACGCGTGCAGTGTGTGAACACAGCCGCGGGATCCCTATTGATTATAATGGTGCAAGTCGCGGTTTGATTTTTAAAGTTTTAGGGTACTTCGAGGAAGTCTACAAGCAAGCCACTTACAAGGTAAGTACTTTGAGGGCCAACACTAGGGCACGGAGTGCATGAGTTACCTCACCCAGGGAAGCCGGGTGCATAGGTGTCTTTTGGTGTCGGGTCGCGTCGCTGTTTTCTATTGAGACCAAAGAAGACTTGCTGCTTGCGTCGACTGAAGAAGTGTCCGTGGAATCCAAGGGTGGATTCCAGATGCAGAAGACCTGAAAATTGAAGGGACAGTGTTCAAAGTTACTTGCCAGTGACCGGCGGCCAGCAAGATGGATGACCACAGATGTCGCATGATTTCAGGTCATCGATGGTGTTTTGACTGTTCGCTCACGAGGTCCAGGAAGGATCGACGATGACCAGCAGCTGGATTCGGATAGGCCCATTGTCTGCAGCTGATGGCGGTGTCGGCAACCGGATTGGATCCAACAAGCCTTGGCAACTGCAAGTCTCATGTAAACTGAAGAAAGTCGATGGTGCAGACCAGCAAGATCTGAGGGACTCCCCCAGCAAGGGTGAGTGAGGGCAGGCCTGGAGCAACTAGAGGAGCCCTTTGAGTTGTTAAGAAAGCCTTTGGGGCACCCACTAGCCAACGGGCAAGTGATCGCAAAGACGCCTCTTCAGGAAATGCTTCACAGGAGCTCACGGTCATTTGGGATGGGGTAGGCCTCTGATTTTCACATCAAAACCTGCTGGAGGCTTGGGCCACAAATGGTCCAAAGCACAAGTTTGTAGAATGTTGCAAAGGGATTGCACTCGACAATAGTGCACGGTCCCCGGGTATTGCTGTTCAATCAATCAATCAATCATGGAATTTGTATAGCGCACTACTCACCCGTAGGGTCTCAAGGCGCTGGGGGGGGGGGGGGGGGAACGTTACTGCTCGAACAGCCAGGTCTTGAGTTGCTTCCTGAAGGCGAGGTGGTCCTGGGTGGTCCGGAGGTTGATGGGGAGGGAGTTCCATGTCTTGGCAGCCAGGTAGGAGAAGGATCTTCCTCCGGCGGTGGTTCTGCGGATGCGTGGAACGGCGGCGAGGGCGAGGCTGGCGGAGCGGAGCTGGCGGGTGGGCGTGTGGAAGGTCAGGCGGGTGTTGATGAGCTTGGGGCCCAGGTCGTGGAGGGCCTTGTGTGCGTGGGTGAGGTGTCTGAACGTGATCCTCTTGCTGACAGGAAGCCAGTGCAGGTCTCTCAGGTGTCCGGAGATGTGGCTGTGCAGGGGGATGTCCAGGACGAGTCGTGCTGAGGCGTTCTGGATTCGTTGGAGTTTCCTCTGGAGTTTGGCTGTGGTGCCGGCGTAGAGGGTGTTTCCGTAGTCCAGCCGGCTGGTGACGAGTGCCTGGGTGACTGTCTTCCTAGTCTCGGTGGGGATCCACTGGAAGATCTTTCGAAGCATGCGCAAGGTGTTGCTGCCGTGTCCGCTGGGAGGGTTCTTCAGTGGTGCGAGGACGTCAGCGCAGTTGGTGATCCACTGTGTGAGGTAGTTGGCGGCTTCGTTGGGGTCCGTTGAGCTGGCGGGGGGGTTCTGGCTGAGGGAGGCGGTAAGCTGCTCGTCGGTGATATTGTTCCAGCTCCTGCGAGGGGCCTGTTGTGTGCGGTGGTGAGTCGTAGTCCTTCTGAAGCTGAAGTGGACGCAGCTGTGGTCGGTCCACTGGAGTTTGGTGGAGTGGCTGAAGGCGACGTACTTGCTGGATGAGAAGATTGAGTCGAGCGTGTGGCCGGCGTAGTGGGTGGGGATGGTAACCAGTTGCTTGAGTCCGAGGTTGGCAAGGTTGTCCAGCAGGGTGGCGGTGTTGTGGTCCTTGCTGTTCTCCAGGTGGAAGTTGAGGTCCCCCAGGAGGATGTAGTCGGTGGAGTTGATGGCGTGCGGGCTGCGAAGTCTGTTATGTCTTCGCTGAATCGTGTGCGTGGTCCCGGTGGTCTGTAGATGAAGGTGCCTCTGAGCGTTGTCTTGGGGTCGATGTGTATCTGGAAGTGAAGGTGTTCGGCGGAGGTGAAGGGGTCATCCGAGTTGGTCGTGATGCGGATGGTGTTCTTGTGGATGATGGCGATGCCACCTCCCGTCTGGTTGATGCGGTCCCTCCTGGTGATCTTGTAGCCGTCTGGGATGGCGATGGCGACGTCGGGTGCTGAGGAGGCGTTCGTCCAGGTTTCCGTCAGGAAGGCAATGTCTGGTGCTGTCGAGTCGAGGAGGTTCCAGAGTTCGACGGCATGCCTGTGGACGGAGCGGGTGTTGAGCAGGATGCACATCAGATGGTTGTTGCTGGGGCTCGGTTTGGCTGGTGCGGTGCGGGTTCAGAGGCAGGTGAAGCGGCAGGTTTGGCAGGTGAAGGGTCCGTGGGTGCGTTTCGGGGTGGCTCGGTAGCAGGCGGTGTTTCTGCCGGCGTTGAGTGCGTGGAGGGTTGTGGTGTCGTAGGTGAGTCGGGTGCGCTGGTGTCGGCGAGGGCCAGGGGGTCTGGCATTGGGCGCGGTCCAGGCGCGGACGGGCGCAGACGGGCTTGCCTTAGGCCCGCCTTCGGTGCGCCTGCGGCGCGCCCGCTGCGCGCGTCCGCTGCGCAGTCTCCATATAAGGGGGAGAGGGAGGGAGGAGTAGCTGGGAGGTGGGAGCGGGGAGCGGGGAGGCCAATGGGAGAGGAGGGGGCGGGGCCGCAGTGGTCAGCGGTGGGAAAAACGGCGGGAGAAACCGGCGAGGGACACGGGGTGAGGGGGGGATACAGAAGAGAAGGGGAGAGAGGGGGCACAAGGGGAACAAGGCTGGGAGCTGGGAGCAAGAAAAGGGGGTACAGAAGAGAAGGGTTAGGGGTACAGCAGAGCGGCAGGAACCACAGAGGAGCAGTCAGCCAGCGGGGGTGACCGGGCAGTAGCAGGCAGCTGACACGGGTGCAGGAGCAGCAGGGTCACAGACACACAGGGGTCTGCGTGGTGGTGAGGGGAGCGACCTGCCTGGTGACAGGGTCAAGGGTCGCTCTCACCACCGCGGCGCGGCCTCCATATAAGGGGGAGAGGGAGGGAGGAGTAGCTGGGAGGTGGGAGCGGGGAGGTCAATGGGAGAGGAGGGGGCGGGGCCGCAGTGGTCAGCGGCAGGAAAAAACGGGAAAAACAGCGGGAGAAACCGGCGAGGGACACGGGGGAGGGGGGGATACAGAAGAGAAGGGGAGAGAGGGGGCACAAGGGGAACAAGGCTGGGAGCTGGAAGCAAGAAAAGGGGGTACAGAAGAGAAGGGTTAGGGGTACAGCAGAGAGGCAGGAACCACAGAGGAGCAGTCAGCCAGCGGGGGTGACCGGGCAGCAGCAGGCAGCTGACACGGGTGCAGGAGCAGCAGGGTCACAGACACACAGGAGGCTGCGTGGCGGTGAGGGGAGCGACCTGCCTGGTGACAGGGTCAAGGGTCGCTCTCACCACCGCTGCGCGGCCTCCATATAAGGGTGAGAGGGAGGGAGGAGTAGCTGGGAGGTGGGAGCGGGGAGGCCAATGGGAGAGGAGGGGGCGGGGCCGCAGTGGTCAGCGGCGGGAAAAAATGGGAAAAACGGCCGGAGAAACCGGCGAGGGACACGGGGGAGGGGGGGATACAGAAGAGAAGGGGAGAGAGGGGGCACAAGGGGAACAAGGCTGGGACCTGGGAGCAAGAAAAGGGGGTACAGAAGAGAAGGGTTAGGGTTACAGCAGAGAGGCAGGAACCACAGAGGAGCAGTCAGCCAGCGGGGGTGACCGGGCAGCAGCAGGCAGCTGACACGGGTGCAGGAGCAGCAGGGTCACAGACACACAGGGGGCTGCGTGGCGGTGAGGGGAGCGACCTGCCTGGTGACAGGGTCAAGGGTCGCTCATGGGCACCACTCGCCACAGCTCTGCTGGGGACTCACAATGGCCATCGAGAAGTCAGGAAATCCACTTCTTGGGCAGCAGGGACTTTGAACTCCGGCGGGAGTGGGAAAGTTTGCAACCAATGATTAAGGTTTTTGGTGCCTGCCAAGCAGGGGAGTCACTCCTTGACTCCAAGGGAGATTCTTCTGTCTTCCAAAGGTAGTGGAACGTCGAAGGGCCAGGATTCTTATTTGTAGAGCGTCGTCCAGGGTTATCTGCTTTGCAATGGCATGGTTTGCTATCTTATAGTGAAGATAGGGGAGGGACTAGCTCTATGACCACTCCTCTAGGAGGGTCAGGGTAGGGGGTGGTTACACCCACTTCCCTTTGTCCAGTTTCATGCCAGAGCAGGGGTAGGTAGCCCCTGAGCTGGTTTGAGCTGGCATATACACAGAGGAGCCTACTGCTCCCCCTGTGCAGGACTTCAAAGCACTCTAGGAGTGCACCCACCCAGCCCCAATACACTAAATCCTGTCTGGAAGGTGGTGACACCTCCCTGTGACAGGATGCCTATTGTTGGGCTTCCTCCACTGCGAGTTTCAGTCAGCAGCAGGAGGGCAGCCCAGTGTCTATGCTGGTGGCATCCATTTTGTGATGCCAGGGCTCTATAGGATTTCTGTCGTTTTACATGTTGTCCCCTCTAGAAGGGTGGGATCATGCTCCCACATCATGGACTGATGTGGGGGTATGATTCCAAGTTGTTTGACACCAAACACGACATGTTTTGATGCAGTCATTCCAAAGTTAGCATTTTAATGCACTTAAGAGTATATGGTTTAACCGCATCCACAAACAGCCATAGAGAATAGACTCTGGTAGCTGCAGAGGGGCCCTGCTCATGCAGAGGCACCCCCTCACATTGTAAACCACGCACCCTGCCCTCAGGATTGATAGGGCCTGTGTTGGACCCGGCCTCGTGGCGTGGTCCTGGCCCCCTTTTCAGGCCGACCGGGGACCCCTTCACCCTTCGGGTTCCCCCCTGGATTGTACACATCTACCCGCACCAGCCAACGTGACCCGGCCAATCCCCCGATCCCGGAGGAGGGGAGTTTCGATGGGACCCCCAACCGTCCCCCAACGCCTGGGTGCGATCGCTCTCCGGCCTCCCTGGGCACTGGTGCCTCTCCCGCTGGGCGTCTGGCCTCTCCCAGCTCGGCCTCTCCGCCCCCCCCGGACGCAAGGGTCCGGACATCAAAGGGCTCCAGACCTATATCTGGGGCGAACCCGCACCAGGACAGTAGTTGTATCCTGGAGTCGAGAGCCCTGCTGATCGGATCGCGGCTGACCCTACGGAAAAGACTCTTGCCTGGAACTGTACCTCGAGCCCTGCTGACTGCGTCGCGGCTCCACCTCGCTGAGAATAAGATCCTCACGGAAACCTCGGGGCCCTGCTGACGCCGTCGCGGCCCTACCTCGCTGAACTACCATCGGAGCCCTGCTGACCTCGTCGCGGCTCGACCTAGTGAACTATCCTCGGAGCCCTGCTGACCTCGTCACGGCTCGACCTAGTGGAACTACCATCGGAGCCCTGCTGACATCGTCGCGGCTCGAGCTAGCTGAACTGACCCTCCGAGCCCTGCTGACTCCGTCGCGGGTCGACCTCTTTGAGCCACCCTTGTGTCCGGCACCCGACACTCTGCCTCCCGGAGTCCCTCCCAGCTTGTGGCTTAATACCTGGGCGCAGGGTACCCCCGTACCAGGCTGATACTGAGACTGTCCCGCTACCCCTTCCCCACAAAGACGTCGAGACTCTTTTCGGATCCCTCGATCCACCTGTACATATTGCCAAAGAAACCTACGATAATCACCGATAAAGATATATGAAAACTGATACCAGTGTTGAGTCCTGTGTGGTGGTGTTACTGGGCTAGTACGATTATAGGGGAAGGACCTCCCCTAGGAGGCTTCTCAGCGGCGCTCGGCTACTTCCTTGCAGTAAGGAGGCCCACTGGGTGGTCCCGCCGACTCCCCAGAGGTCCGCCTTCCAACAGCCTGCCATAGGGGTGGCTGATAGACTTATATGTGTGTGTATGGTGAGATATAGGAACCTATACCTCAGTGAGGAGTGCTAACACTGCCTCACCCAGGCTGCTGTAGCAGGCCTGTGGTGTCAGATTGAGAATGCTTCCCAGGGGTGGCATAATACATGCTGCAGCCCCTGGAAGGCCTGTGAAGTACCAATGCCCTTGGTACCTAAGGTACCATATACTAGGTACTCATAAGGCACCACAGTATCCAATCACTAGTGCATCTAATATGCACACTGTTGGACTTGGCCCTTCTGGCAGGTTCACCCCCGAGACTTTTCGCTTCCTATTGATGACTTGGAGTAATGGATTTTGGTTTCTGCGCACTTTACCGCTGTGTCTCAGGGTAAAGTGCGTGCGTGTGTTGAGGTTGGCCTGCCCTCCCATAGGAATGCATGGGGGAATGTATGTGTCCCGGTAGTTCCTGAGGCGTGGGGTGTGCAGGCCCGTGTTTGGTATGTGCGGACTCGTGGGAGTGAATGCTGCGCGTTGATGTGTGCGGCGTGCATGTACCTGGTGTGGAAGTGCCACTTCTAGAAGGGGGCACTTCAGTGTGCAGTCTGAAATGTGTGGCTTGTCTGGTGATTGGCTGGTGAGGTCAGGTGACGGACTAGGGAATTCCCCAGAGTCAGGAGGAGTCACCCAGTGGTGAATGGGGAGTTAGCATGTAGATGGCTGGGGAGGAGTGTACCTGGGTCCTGAATAGGACAGGGCTCCCCCACACAATGCTGGCGCCGGCCCCTGTGGTGCGTCTAATGACCCTAGCCCTGCCAGTGAATAGAGTGAGGGGCTGAGCACATCAAGGGTGCTCCCCAACCAGCTGCGACTGGTTTTCCCCCTCACCCTGAACCCAGAACAAAGGATTTGACTGTATAAAAATGGGGCTGTGTCCCCACAGAAGTGTTCTCTTCCAGGATCCACTTGAGGGGGGGGCCTGCTGCTGCTGGGCGCCGGGAGAGACCGCCACTAGGGACTGCCTCCCTACTGGAGGGCCCTGTGAGCTGGCTCTGGGCCCAGCCTTTGCCCCCCTGCTCTTTGCAGACTTTTTGGTGGCTGGACGTTGCTAATAGCGCCTGGGAGCGCTTTCTGGACTTTATAGCGCTGGGCGCGCTGTTTGGGCTTTTCTAGCGCTGTGAGCGCTTTGTTTCAAGGAGCCGGTGCCCACCCGGCGTTTGCCCCGTTTCTGCCGATTCTAGGGTCTCCTGGCAGGTGCCCACCCTGCCAGGGACATTGCCGTGGACATCGGCAGGTGCCCACCCCGCTTATTTGCGTATTTCGAGGGAGCCTACCCCTCTTACGGCCGGAATAATCACCGCTGCAGCCCGGGCTGAAACAGGAAGTCAGGCAGCGCTGACCGGGACACCCAGAACAGGAAGTAGGAGGGCGGGAGCCTATCCCGCCTCCTTCCAGGGACTTGCGCTGATCTGGAAGCCCCGAAACCGGCAGGAGCCTACCCTGCGCCCCGGGGCCCTGAGGAGAAGGGACGCCGCGAGTGAAGTGCCCCCGTCGAGAGGAGGACCGGGAGCCCACCCCGTCTCCGTGTGCTGTCTGCCTCTGAGCCGGTGAGTACGGCTCAGCTGGGGTGACTGGGGGTGTGGTGGGACGCATCATCCGGGGCCGTCCTCGTGTGGACATCGAGCACTGCAGGCGCAGTGCTCCTTCATCCCTCCCGCTGCCCCGCCTGACAGGGGGCAGCGGCAACGCTTGACGGACCGAGTTGCTGAGCGCGTGGCGCTCCAACGGGCCAACAGTGTGTCCGGAGCCCCGTGTGGCTCCCGCGAAGGGGAGCATGAGTGTCTAGAGCGCTAGACGCTCCAACGTGGGGGGAGATTGTCGTTTCTGAGCGCGTGGCGCTCCAACGGGTCCACAGTGTGCCTTGAGCCCGTGTGGCTCTAACGTGGTGGCAGTATTTTACTGAGTCCGGTGAGACTCCCACGAGTGGCCCAGTAGTTGTTTAGAGCCACGAAGGCTCTAGAGGGCACATTTTTTATGGCCAGAGCCCAGAGAGGGCTCCAGAGGCACGCAGAGTGCCTGAAGTTCGTTTTCCAGCTGCCCAGCACTTAGTGGGCAGCTGCCACGTTTAGGCATTCTGGTTCTAGTCTGCGCAGCTGGCGCAGCCTGACTTTGTTGAACGCAGGGCGTCCTAGCCCCTTCCAGGCCAGTTGGCCCAGGGACTGCCACAGGTGGTGGCTCATGTAGAGTCTTGCGCAATTGGTACTTTTACACCTCTGAATGTTTTCATGCATCCTGTGTTTCCTTTGCTCTGCACCTCTGAATGTTTTCCTGCATCATGTGTAACGTTCTCTTACCCCTACAGGTATTGTGATACGTAGGTGGTTGTTGCTTTCTCCTAGTACAGGTGGTGCTAGTGAGGTTCTAGTTCCCTGCGTGACAGTCTCCTAAGATAGTTAGGGTTACGTAGGAGGTACTTCCCCGATACCAGTGAGTACTGGTTGTGTGCTATACAGTTTATTTTTGTGCTACAGTGATTTTATATATTTATGTGCTAACTATCCAAAAGTGCTATTTTCTGACAGTGGTCCAGTTGGCCCTGTCTTGTACATAATCCCTTGTAAATTCTGCCCGTGCCTGTTGGCACATTGTAAAGTGTGTGTTTTTATCTAATGTGTTGTGTATAATACAGAGGTTATTTTTATAGAATACCTTGTGTGGAGTTTCCTTTGTGGTGGGCCTTGGGTGTTGTTGCTGGGTGCGCGCGCAAACGCTTTACACATCGCCTCAGAGATAAGCCTGACTGCTCGTGCCAAGCTACCAAGGGGGTGAGCAGGGGTTATCTTTGGCGTGTAACTTCCTTGCCCTGACGAGACTGGTGGTTTCTGCCTGACTTTGGCGCAAGCCTTAGCCAACCGGAAATCGCCAGGTCTAACATTGGTGTTCAGCGGTGGGATTTGGACTTGCGTTTGCGCTGTACCGCAGCAGCGACTGGCTACACCACAAAACTCTGCATTAAATAAATCACATTTTAGGGATTATTGTTTTTGAAGTTCCTTTATTTCTTCTCCTGAAGGTATCATTGTGTTAGTGTGTCCAGTACATTTGTCCCCCGCCCTGCGCCCAGAGTTTGGTACCTGTGTCACGTGGTGGTCAGGTTGAGGGATCAGGGGTGGTAGAAACTGCCTTACCAGTCCGAGGGGAGGGTTGTGTGTGGATGGTGTGTGGGGCACTAGACAGTGAGTGTGAGTTCTCCAGGATAGAGAGCTCACTGAAACCTTTTGTGAATTGTGTACTCCTGTGTAGCTCCAACCCCCAGGTTCCTTGTGTTAAACTCTTCCCAGGAACGTCCGCCAAAATGGAGCCTGCTTTTAACTTCTGTAGTCTGTTCAGGTACAGTAGGTTGGAGCTGGTAGGGTTCTGTGGGGAGAGGGACATAGAGGTGGGTGAGTCAGATACCCAGTCCAAACTGAGGGACAACCTGATCCTTTGGCAAAAGGAGGAGTGGGAGCGAGAGCGCAGCGAGGAAGATAGGGCCCGGGCCGCACGCCGAGAGGGTGGTGGGTCTGAGGGGAGCCCTGAGGAATCTGAAGAGGAGGAGGATTACCTGACAGGGACGCCAGTAGAGAGTGAAGACCCCATAGATAGGGAGTCCCTTGCTGGGTCCAGTGTCAGGAGCAGCACCCCATCCCTTTCCCTGTCCCCAGAGGAGTGGGTAGATAGGAGGGAAGAGAGGGAGCATCAGCTGGCCATGGAGAAGCTCAGGTTAGAGCATGCCTGGGGGATGGCGCAGCTGACTATGGAAGAGAAAAAGCTGGAGACCGAGAGGGTCGTAGCGCAGGAGAGGATAGAGGAGGCTGAGAGGGCCTTCGCCAGGGAGAAATCAGCACTGGAGAGTAGACTATCCCCTGCGCGCAGTCTTAGGTTTCTGGGCTCCCCAGGGAGGGTTGAGTCCAGTGGTGGCAGCGAGATAGATTTCAGTATAGGAAGTCCCAGTTCCCCCAGTCTGGTACCTGTTCCCCAGGAGGAGGAGTTAAGGTTGAAATTCAGGGGCAGGAGGAAGCTGTCTCACCAGGCCTGGGGCGAGTTTTTGGGTGAATGTGAGGAGGCACTAGACGATTGGGCAGGATGTTGCCCGGAACTCAGTTATTCCACCATGTATGGTCTGGTTGTCAAAGAGCAGATGCTCAGGAGTTGTTGTCCCGAGTTGCGCCAACACCTGTTGGGGTGTGGATGGTCTACGCCACTTGAGCTGGCGGAGGAAGCAGAGCGCTGGGAAAGCGTTAACAGGTATCTAGAATCATTGGGGAGAAACTCCAAGAGTAGTGGGTCAGGTATCTTCCAGCCCAGCGTGGTGGAAGAGGCTCGGAGTAGCCCAGCTAGGTCCCACAGTAGTGAGAGGGGTGTAGGGGCTTACGGCCTGGCTCAGTGGAGCGGGAGTAAGTGGGTGACTTCGAGTCCCCAGAGGCCCGAAACCCTGTCTCAAAACATGGATGGTTTCTTCAGGGAACACCAGGTTGGGGGCCTAGGCTGTCCTGTGAGCCCATTTGAGGAGGATCACCTAGTGAGTAGAGGACCGGGAGCGCCTGTAAACAGGGCTCCTGTGGTTCTAGTGTCTGGCAGTACCGCTCCAGTAGGGAGGGTACAGAAGTCCGGCGAGAGGAGTGGCATGGGGCTGTGTTCCCCGGTGGAGGAGCCAGTGGGTCAGGGACCAGCCGGTAGGGCTGAGTCTCCTAGAAGTGACCATGGCGACTACACGTCTGGCCTGGGGGATCTTCGCGCACTGTCAGGTGGACAGGGGACGGGAGATCTGCGCCAGGCAGACGGTCATGCAACATATGGGGCATATGTTACTCTCGGGGGGATGGTGTGTAAATCCCCAGAAGTCCTGGAGTGCCAGGCAATTATTCCACCGAAGGTTTTAGACCAGAGGTTGGGAGGCCAGGTTCAGGAGCAGCCTGACCTGAAGGGTCTGACTACTGTAAACAGTGTCCTGACCGGTTCGTCTTCCAGAGGGACCGCCCCAGTTGGTAGGGAGCAGGACTCTGGAAGGGGGTGCAGAGGGTGGGAGAGCCCACCTCTGACCCCGGTGCAACCTGAGGGGTTAAACCCTAGGTTGGGAGATCAGTTCTCAGGGAGGGGTCCTGAGCTGGTTGGTGAGTTATGTTACGGGGTCGCCTCTCAGAGGAAGAGAGGACGGAACCCTAGGAGAAGAGGTAGGGGGAGGAGAGCCTCACCCGTGACTTTTGGTCAGCCTGAGGGTACGGACCCTAGGCCGGAGGATCAGTGGCAGTTTGGAACTGCCCTGATGAGGGGTAGAGTGGAAAATGGTCACTATGTGCCAGGGGTTACTACCCCCCACTCTGTAGTTAGGCAAGGACCAGTGGCGCCTAGGTGGTCTAGGGCCTGGTCCTGGCCACGGACAGCTGAGGAGTACCAGGGGGGTAGCCCAGTTGGTCCGCCGAGTTTTTTCAGAGGAAACCCTGTGAGTCCAGGGTGGCGTAAAACCGGAGAGTGTCCCTGCCGTTGCGGGCCTGCGTCCGTGTTGTATCGCCCCAAGCAGGGAAGACCATCACGGTGGTGATTGGTCTACCCTGCGTTTTGGCTGGAAGGGGGTCGTGTTGGACTTGGCCCTTCTGGCAGGTTCACCCCCGAGACTTTTCGCTTCCTATTGATGACTTGGAGTAATGGATTTTGGTTTCTGCGCACTTTACCGCTGTGTCTCAGGGTAAAGTGCGTGCGTGTGTTGAGGTTGGCCTGCCCTCCCATAGGAATGCATGGGGGAATGTATGTGTCCCGGTAGTTCCTGAGGCGTGGGGTGTGCAGGCCCGTGTTTGGTATGTGCGGACTCGTGGGAGTGAATGCTGCGCGTTGATGTGTGCGGCGTGCATGTACCTGGTGTGGAAGTGCCACTTCTAGAAGTGGGCACTTCAGTGTGCAGTCTGAAATGTGTGGCTTGTCTGGTGATTGGCTGGTGAGGTCAGGTGACGGACTAGGGAATTCCCCAGAGTCAGGAGGAGTCACACAGTGGTGAATGGGGAGTTAGCATGTAGATGGCTGGGGAGGAGTATACCTGGGTCCTGAATAGGACAGGGCTCCCCCACACAATGCTGGCGCCGGCCCCTGTGGTGCGTCTAATGACCCTAGCCCTGCCAGTGAATCGAGTGAGGGGCTGAGCACATCAAGGGTGCTCCCCAACCAGCTGCGACTGGTTTTCCCCCTCACCCTGAACCCAGAACAAAGGATTTGACTGTATAAAAATGGGGCTGTGTCCCCACAGAAGTGTTCTCTTCCAGGATCCACTTGAGGGGGGGGCCTGCTGCTGCTGGGCGCCGGGAGAGACCGCCACTAGGGACTGCCTCCCTACTGGAGGGCCCTGTGAGCTGGCTCTGGGCCCAGCCTTTGCCCCCCTGCTCTTTGCAGACTTTTTGGTGGCTGGACGTTGCTAATAGCGCCTGGGAGCGCTTTCTGGACTTTATAGCGCTGGGCGCGCTGTTTGGGCTTTTCTAGCGCTGTGAGCGCTTTGTTTCAAGGAGCCGGTGCCCACCCGGCGTTTGCCCCGTTTCTGCCGATTCTAGGGTCTCCTGGCAGGTGCCCACCCTGCCAGGGACATTGCCGTGGACATCGGCGGGTGCCCACCCCGCTTATTTGCGTATTTCGAGGGAGCCTACCCCTCTTACGGCCAGAATAATCACCGCTGCAGCCCGGGCTGAAACAGGAAGTCAGGCAGCGCTGACCGGGACACCCAGAACAGGAAGTAGGAGGGCGGGAGCCTACCCCGCCTCCTTCCAGGGACTTGCGCTGATCTGGAAGCCCCGGAGCCGGCAGGAGCCTACCCTGCGCCCCGGGGCCCTGAGGAGAAGGGACGCCGCGAGTGAAGTGCCCCCGTCGAGAGGAGGACCGGGAGCCCACCCCGTCTCCGTGTGCTGTCTGCCTCTGAGCCGGTGAGTACGGCTCAGCTGGGGTGACTGGGGGTGTGGTGGGACCCATCATCCGGGGCCGTCCTCGTGTGGACATCGAGCACTGCAGGCGCAGTGCTCCTTCATCCCTCCCGCTGCCCCGCCTGACAGGGGGCAGCGGCAACGCTTGACGGACCGAGTTGCTGAGCGCGTGGCGCTCCAACGGGCCAACAGTGTGTCCGGAGCCCCGTGTGGCTCCCGCGAAGGGGAGCATGAGTGTCTAGAGCGCTAGACGCTCCAACGTGGGGGGAGATTGTCGTTTCTGAGCGCGTGGCGCTCCAACGGGTCCACAGTGTGCCTTGAGCCCGTGTGGCTCTAACGTGGTGGCAGTATTTTACTGAGTCCGGTGAGACTCCCACGAGTGGCCCAGTAGTTGTTTAGAGCCACGAAGGCTCTAGAGGGCACATTTTTTATGGCCAGAGCCCAGAGAGGGCTCCAGAGGCACGCAGAGTGCCTGAAGTTCGTTTTCCAGCTGCCCAGCACTTAGTGGGCAGCTGCCACGTTTAGGTGGGGGACCATTCTGGTTCTAGTCTGCGCAGCTGGCGCAGCCTGACTTTGTTGAACGCAGGGCGTCCTAGCCCCTTCCAGGCCAGTTGGCCCAGGGACTGCCACAGGTGGTGGCTCATGTAGAGTCTTGCGCAATTGGTACTTTTACACCTCTGAATGTTTTCATGCATCCTGTGTGTTGGACTTGGCCCTTCTGGCAGGTTCACCCCTGAACTTTTTGCCTTTTATTGGTGACTTGGTGTGGTGATTTTCTTGGTTTCTGCACACTTTCCCTGTGTCCCAGGATAAAGTGCGTGCGTGCTCTGAGTGCATGTGGTGAGATAGGCCTGCCCTCCCATAGGAATGCATGGGGAATGTATGTGTCCCTAGTAGTTCCTGATGCGTGGGGTGTGCAGGCCCGAGTTTGGTATGTGCGGACTCGTGGGAGTGAATGCTGCGCGATGATGTGTGCGGCGTGCATGTACCTAGTGTGGAAGTGCCACTTCTAGAAGTGGGCACTTCTGTGTGCAGTGTGTCTGTCGCGTGATTGGCTGGTCATGTCATGTGACGGGCTAGGGATTCCCCAGAGTCAGGATGAGTCACCCAGTGGTGAATGGGGAGATCAGCAGCTAGATGGGTGGGAGGAGTACACCTGGGTCCTGAATAGGACAGGGTTTTCCACACACAATGCTGGCCCCGCCCCCTGTGGTGCGACTGACGACCCTAGCCCTGCCAATGAATAGAGTGAGGGGCTGAGCACATCAAGGGTGCTCCCCAACCAGCTGCGACTGGTTTTCCCCCTCACCCTGAACCCAGACAAAGGGATTTGGTGTATAAAAAGGGGCTGTGTCCCCTTACAAAATGTTCTTGTTCTGTCTTGAATCTACCAGGGGCGTGCTGCTGCTGGGGCCCAGGGGAAGGCTTGCCTCCCTGGGCCCTGCCCAGCCCCTGGATGCCCTGGTTATTGGAGGACTGTACTTATAGCGCCTGGTGAGCGCTTTATTGCTGGTTCTCTTTTTGGATCCTGACAGGGGGGGGGTTGCTGCTGGAGGGGCCCAGGAGGGACCGCCATGGGGGCTACCTCCCTGCTGGAGGGCCCTGTGTGCTGGCCCCTGGGCCCTACCTTGCCCCCTGGATGCCCTCGGGACCTTGGGGACCTTTTTGCTGGTCCTTTTGCTTTACCAAGGCTTGTTAGCCTGCCAAGCGCCCTGGGAGCGCGTGGGCCTCGCAGAACGGCGCTGCACGACGAGCGAGGAGGGAATCCCCAGCCCAGGGATTCCCCCATGGTATGTGCCTTGCGGGTGCCCACCCCGCGAATTTGATTGCTTAGGGTGCACAGGTGCCCACCCTGCGTCTTCATTTTTTTATTGCCTAATTAATGCAGGTGCCCACCCCGCGCTTTAGCCTCTTTAATCGATTTCCTGATCTCGCGGGTGCCCACCCCGCATGGCCGCCTGTTGTCTTGTGCCTTCGCGGGTGCCCACCCCGCATCTGAGCCGTGATGGAGTCACCGCCGCGGCCCGAGCCGCGCATTGGATTCCCTCCGGGCCGCTACCCAGCGCGACCCGGAAGGCAGGGACTCCGTGGGCGGGGCTTCCGGGTCGAGGGAAGCCCCACGAGAGGAGAGTCCGCGCCGGCATTCAGTAAGAAGACGGAGAGGACGGGAGCCTACCCCGCCTCCCCGAGTGCCCCTGCAGAGTCCCGGGTCCCAGGAGGGGGCCCGGGTAAAGTAGAAGACGCCGCAGAGGGGAGACGCCGCCTCCCAGGCAAACGGTGAGTGCGGGCGTCCCCCTCCTCTGCTACGTGCAGAGTATTCTTTATTACAGAGCCAAGAAGGCTCCAACGAAGGGCCCATGTATGTTGGTTTTGAGCGCCAGGGCGCTCCAACGGGGGTTATACTTTGGGTAAGGGCCCCAGTGTGGGTCCCCCCCCCGGCCAGTGGTGCCCATGCTGCCACACCTCGGGGGCATGTTTATTTAAAGCGCCAGGGTGCTCCAATGCAGGGCACAGTTGGTTTCCGAGCCTGCGTGGCTCCAACGTTCTGAGGCAAATTAATTGTTTCTCGAGCCCAGAGAGGCTCCCACGCTAGGGGGACATGGTTGTTTCTTTAGAGCCTCTGTGGCTCCAACGCTAGGGGGACATGTCGTTCTAGAGCCTAGGTGGCTCCAACGTCTGTGACATCATTTGAAGGGCCATTGAGAGCCCATGCCTTATTTGCCTTCCCCAGCTGCGCAGCACTTAGTGCCAGCTGCAGCGTTTAGGCCCTGTGCTTGTCCCCAGCTGCCCAGCAAGTAGTGGGCAGCTGCTACGTTTAGGTTCTGGCGCAACCTGGACTCTGATGTGATTTTGGTGCTAGGAAATGTACGGTGTAGTATGTTTTGCGCACCCTGTGTTCATGCTTTTGGTGCTAGGAAATGTACTGCATATAGCATGTTTTGCGCACCCTGTGTTGTGTACCTCTAAATGTGGTTAGTTCTGCCAGGAGGTTGTTTTACCTTGTTTAGGTTGATGGTAGGGAGAATGTACTTCCCTGTGTTATGTACGCCCCTAGTGTAGGTATACTTAGGTGGCTAGGTCTAATACGTTAGACCAATGAGAATTGCATAATGTGATTTATGCCCCTGTGATAGATACAGGATAGGTTTTATACCTGATGCTAGTGTGATGACGCTGAGGTCATTATTGCGCCAGTAGAGACTGGTTGTGCTCTACAGTTACTTTGTGTTATGTTCTACGTTTACTATTGGTGATTTGTGCTATGTTCTAAGTGCTAATTCCTGACAGTGGTCCATGTGGCCCTGTCCCCTGTACATATAATCCCTTGTAAATTCTGCCCGTGCCTGGTGGCACATTGTAGAGTGTGTGTTGTTATCTAATGTGTTGTGTATAATACAAAGGCTATTTTTATAGAATACCTTGTGTGGAGTTTCCTTTGTGGTGGGCCTTGGGTGTTGTTGCTGGGTGCGCGCGCAAACGCTTTACACATCGCCTCAGAGATAAGCCTGACTGCTCGTGCCAAGCTACCAAGGGGGTGAGCAGGGGTTATCTTTGGCGTATAACTTCCTTGCCCTGACTAGAGTGGTGGTTTCTGTCTGGCTCTGGCGCAAGCCTCAGCCAACTAGAAATACCATTTCTAACATTGGTGATCAGCGGTGGGATTTGGACTTGCGTTTGCGCTGTACCGCAGCGGCAACTGGCCGCACTACAAAACTCTGCATTTAGATAAATCACATGGTATAGGGATTATTGTTCTAAGTTTGTTTTTAAGTGTCATTTCTTTGGAATTGTGTTTCTTGTGCACTGTGAGTTAGGTGTCCCTAGCTCGGGAGGGTAGATCATCCCCCTTAGTGCATTGTGTTTATTGGATTCACCAGAGGGTGGGATCCAGTGGTGGCAGCAGATGTGTGTCCAGTGCATGTATTCCCATTCCCAGTTCCCGGGGTAGTGGTACCTGTGTCACGTGGTGGTCAGGTTGAGAAATCAGGGGCGGTAGAAACTGTCTTACCAGTCTTGGGAGGGGTTTGGGGATGAATGTGTAATGCGCTGGATGAATGCGGATGTCCCATTCCCAGTTCCCAGAGTAATAGTACCTGTGTCACGTGGTGGTCAGGTTGAGAAATCAGGGGCGGTAGAAACTGTCTTACTAGTCTGGGGGGTGTGTGTATGTGGATGAATGGTGTGAGTTCTCTGAAATAAGGAGCTTGCTGGTTGATTGGGTGTGAGTTCTCTGGGATAGGGAACTTGCATTGGGGAGTGATTCCAAAAGTAGTGGCTGAGGTGTCTTCCAGCCCAGCGTGGTGGAAGAGGTTCAGAGTAGCCCAGCTAGGTCTCGGTGTAGGGGCTCACGGCCTGTCTCTGCGGAGAAGGAGTGGGTGGGACTGCGTGTCTCCAGGTGCCCGAAACCCAGTGTCAGGGCCTGGATGGTTTCTTTAGGGAACATCAGGTCGGGGGCCTAGGCTGTACCAATAGGTCGCTTGAGGAGGATCTCCCAGTGTCTAGAGGACGTGGAGCGTCTGTAATCAGAGCTCCAGTAGTCCTGGTGTCTGGCGGTACCGCTCCAGTTGGGAGGGTGCGGAAGTCCAGAGGGAGGGGTGAGAGGGGGAGGGATTCCCCAGTGGGAACCAGTAGGTCAGGGACCAGCCGGGAGGGCTGTGTCGCCACTGAGTGACCGTGGTGTCGCCACTTCTGTCCTGGGGGGTCTGCACGCACTGTCAGATGGACAGGAGGTAGTGAGATCAGCGCCAGGCAGACTGTCACACGACCCATTAGTTATGTGTCACCCTCGTAAAGTCCTGGTTCGCCAGGCATCTGACCAAAGGGTACGTCCCTCGGTTGGGGAGCCAGTAGTCGGTGTTTCCGGATCTGGACGTAAGGGCAGCTGTAGTCCTGAGGGCAGGTGGGGCTCATCTTAGGTGAAGAGACCCTGCTCTACAGTGGAAGGGGGTGCAGAGGGAGGGAGTCCTCGCCTCTGACCCCTTGGATCCCAGGTGGTAGACCAGTTGGTGGAGAGAGGTCCTAAACTGGTGGGAGAGTTGTGTTCTGGTGGGTGCTTCCCTGGGAGGGTGCGGAACCCCAGAAGTAGAGGTAGGGTGGGGCATTCTTGCCCGTGACCTCTGGTCAGCCTGAGGGTGCGGACCCTAGGTTGAAGGATCAGTGGTAGTTGGGAACTACACTGAGAGGGAGAGTGGAGAATGGCTTGTATGCCAGGGGTTACTACCCCCCACTCTGGGTTTGGCAAGGACCAGTGGTATCTGGATGGCCTAGGGCCTGGTCCTGGCCGTGGACAACTAGGTAGTACCAGTGGGGTAGCCTAGTTGGGCCTGAGTTCTTTTCGGTTGTGTTTTTTTCAGATGGAACCATGTTGATTGAGAATGGCGTAGAACCGGAGAGTGTCCCTGCAGTGCGGGCCTGCGTCCGTGTTCTATCGCCCCAAGCAGGGAAGTCCATCACGGTGGTGATTGGTCTGCCCTGCGTTTTGGCTGGAAGGGGGTTGTGTTGGACTTGGCCCTTCTGGCAGGTTCACCCCTGAACTTTTTGCCTTTTATTGGTGACTTGGTGTGGTGATTTTCTTGGTTTCTGCACACTTTCCCTGTGTCCCAGGATAAAGTGCGTGCGTGCTCTGAGTGCATGTGGTGAGATAGGCCTGCCCTCCCATAGGAATGCATGGGGAATGTATGTGTCCCTAGTAGTTCCTGATGCGTGGGGTGTGCAGGCCCGAGTTTGGTATGTGCGGACTCGTGGGAGTGAATGCTGCGCGATGATGTGTGCGGCGTGCATGTACCTAGTGTGGAAGTGCCACTTCTAGAAGTGGGCACTTCTGTGTGCAGTGTGTCTGTCGCGTGATTGGCTGGTCATGTCATGTGACGGGCTAGGGATTCCCCAGAGTCAGGATGAGTCACCCAGTGGTGAATGGGGAGATCAGCAGCTAGATGGGTGGGAGGAGTACACCTGGGTCCTGAATAGGACAGGGTTTTCCACACACAATGCTGGCCCCGCCCCCTGTGGTGCGACTGACGACCCTAGCCCTGCCAATGAATAGAGTGAGGGGCTGAGCACATCAAGGGTGCTCCCCAACCAGCTGCGACTGGTTTTCCCCCTCACCCTGAACCCAGACAAAGGGATTTGGTGTATAAAAAGGGGCTGTGTCCCCTTACAAAATGTTCTTGTTCTGTCTTGAATCTACCAGGGGCGTGCTGCTGCTGGGGCCCAGGGGAAGGCTTGCCTCCCTGGGCCCTGCCCAGCCCCTGGATGCCCTGGTTATTGGAGGACTGTACTTATAGCGCCTGGTGAGCGCTTTATTGCTGGTTCTCTTTTTGGATCCTGACAGGGGGGGGGTTGCTGCTGGAGGGGCCCAGGAGGGACCGCCATGGGGGCTACCTCCCTGCTGGAGGGCCCTGTGTGCTGGCCCCTGGGCCCTACCTTGCCCCCTGGATGCCCTCGGGACCTTGGGGACCTTTTTGCTGGTCCTTTTGCTTTACCAAGGCTTGTTAGCCTGCCAAGCGCCCTGGGAGCGCGTGGGCCTCGCAGAACGGCGCTGCACGACGAGCGAGGAGGGAATCCCCAGCCCAGGGATTCCCCCATGGTATGTGCCTTGCGGGTGCCCACCCCGCGAATTTGATTGCTTAGGGTGCACAGGTGCCCACCCTGCGTCTTCATTTTTTTATTGCCTAATTAATGCAGGTGCCCACCCCGCGCTTTAGCCTCTTTAATCGATTTCCTGATCTCGCGGGTGCCCACCCCGCATGGCCGCCTGTTGTCTTGTGCCTTCGCGGGTGCCCACCCCGCATCTGAGCCGTGATGGAGTCACCGCCGCGGCCCGAGCCGCGCATTGGATTCCCTCCGGGCCGCTACCCAGCGCGACCCGGAAGGCAGGGACTCCGTGGGCGGGGCTTCCGGGTCGAGGGAAGCCCCACGAGAGGAGAGTCCGCGCCGGCATTCAGTAAGAAGACGGAGAGGACGGGAGCCTACCCCGCCTCCCCGAGTGCCCCTGCAGAGTCCCGGGTACCAGGAGGGGGCCCGGGTAAAGTAGAAGACGCCGCAGAGGGGAGACGCCGCCTCCCAGGCAAACGGTGAGTGCGGGCGTCCCCCTCCTCTGCTACGTGCAGAGTATTCTTTATTACAGAGCCAAGAAGGCTCCAACGAAGGGCCCATGTATGTTGGTTTTGAGCGCCAGGGCGCTCCAACGGGGGTTATACTTTGGGTAAGGGCCCGAGTGTGGGTTCCCCCCCCCGGCCAGTGGTGCCCATGCTGCCACACCTCGGGGGCATGTTTATTTAAAGCGCCAGGGTGCTCCAATGCAGGGCACAGTTGGTTTCCGAGCCTGCGTGGCTCCAACGTTCTGAGGCAAATTAATTGTTTCTCGAGCCCAGAGAGGCTCCCACGCTAGGGGGACATGGTTGTTTCTTTAGAGCCTCTGTGGCTCCAACGCTAGGGGGACATGTCGTTCTAGAGCCTAGGTGGCTCCAACGTCTGTGACATCATTTGAAGGGCCATTGAGAGCCCATGCCTTATTTGCCTTCCCCAGCTGTGCAGCACTTAGTGCCAGCTGCAGCGTTTAGGCCCTGTGCTTGTCCCCAGCTGCCCAGCAAGTAGTGGGCAGCTGCTACGTTTAGGTTCTGGCGCAACCTGGACTCTGATGTGATTTTGGTGCTAGGAAATGTACGGTGTAGTATGTTTTGCGCACCCTGTGTTCATGCTTTTGGTGCTAGGAAATGTACTGCATATAGCATGTTTTGCGCACCCTGTGTTGTGTACCTCTAAATGTGGTTAGTTCTGCCAGGAGGTTGTTTTACCTTGTTTAGGTTGATGGTAGGGAGAATGTACTTCCCTGTGTTATGTACGCCCCTAGTGTAGGTATACTTAGGTGGCTAGGTCTAATACGTTAGACCAATGAGAATTGCATAATGTGATTTATGCCCCTGTGATAGATACAGGATAGGTTTTATACCTGATGCTAGTGTGATGACGCTGAGGTCATTATTGCGCCAGTAGAGACTGGTTGTGCTCTACAGTTACTTTGTGTTATGTTCTACGTTTACTATTGGTGATTTGTGCTATGTTCTAAGTGCTAATTCCTGACAGTGGTCCATGTGGCCCTGTCCCCTGTACATATAATCCCTTGTAAATTCTGCCCGTGCCTGGTGGCACATTGTAGAGTGTGTGTTGTTATCTAATGTGTTGTGTATAATACAAAGGCTATTTTTATAGAATACCTTGTGTGGAGTTTCCTTTGTGGTGGGCCTTGGGTGTTGTTGCTGGGTGCGCGCGCAAACGCTTTACACATCGCCTCAGAGATAAGCCTGACTGCTCGTGCCAAGCTACCAAGGGGGTGAGCAGGGGTTATCTTTGGCGTATAACTTCCTTGCCCTGACTAGAGTGGTGGTTTCTGTCTGGCTCTGGCGCAAGCCTCAGCCAACTAGAAATACCATTTCTAACACTGTGTTTCCTTTGCTCTGCACCTCTGAATGTTTTCCTGCATCATGTGTAACGTTCTCTTACCCCTACAGGTATTGTGATACGTAGGTGGTTGTTGCTTTCTCCTAGTACAGGTGGTGCTAGTGAGGTTCTAGTTCCCTGCGTGACAGTCTCCTAAGATAGTTAGGGTTACGTAGGAGGTACTTCCCCGATACCAGTGAGTACTGGTTGTGTGCTATACAGTTTATTTTTGTGCTACAGTGATTTTATATATTTATGTGCTAACTATCCAAAAGTGCTATTTTCTGACAGTGGTCCAGTTGGCCCTGTCTTGTACATAATCCCTTGTAAATTCTGCCCGTGCCTGTTGGCACATTGTAAAGTGTGTGTTTTTATCTAATGTGTTGTGTATAATACAGAGGTTATTTTTATAGAATACCTTGTGTGGAGTTTCCTTTGTGGTGGGCCTTGGGTGTTGTTGCTGGGTGCGCGCGCAAACGCTTTACACATCGCCTCAGAGATAAGCCTGACTGCTCGTGCCAAGCTACCAAGGGGGTGAGCAGGGGTTATCTTTGGCGTGTAACTTCCTTGCCCTGACGAGACTGGTGGTTTCTGCCTGACTTTGGCGCAAGCCTTAGCCAACCGGAAATCGCCAGGTCTAACACACACCAAGTCGTTTAGAGAGATCAGTGAGACTGGGGCCCTGATTAGCAGGGACCCAGCCAGACTACAGCCAGAAACCAGTGTTAACATAAAAAAAAAAAGTGGGGGCAACATAAGTGCAGATCCTACTCTCCTACGTCTAGTTAATGGCCTCCTTGGTGGCAGCTGTTTTTGTTGTTTTTTTGCAGCTCATTAGCCAGAGATATATAGGTGTGGGGGAGGAATTATGTGACGTCATTGTTGTTTTTCAGGGCGTTGTGGCTGCTTCTCAGTGTCTCTCGCCCTTGGGGCCCCGGTGGGCGCCCCCTGCCCTTGGGACGTGGAGTAGGGTCGCTGTAGGGCGGCTCCTCTAGAGTGTATGACCCTTGGTATGTCCCTCACTGGAGCGTTAACCAGAAAGGATTCTAGATGAGTTATATATATATTGATGGTCTCAGGGGTGAAATAGTTTCTTTTAGGAACGCCTGGGGTATTTCTGTTTTATTGACAGGATGCGACACTTATCTGATGGCGGGGAGCAGGTTTGGCGAGCGGAGCGTGTGTGAACTGTACACTCAGATGCCAGGCTCCCCTGGGGCAGAGGACCTGTTCACAGGAGTGACCGGCCTGACCCGACCCCCTCAACCGAGGCAGGCTCAGCTATTCTAGGCGGGACCCACACTGCAGACTTTACGGCGGTGGGACACACGAAGCACTTCTGGCCACGAGTCTGACCGCCAAGCCCTCGGCTTTACTGTCATTCCTGCTCGAGCAGTGGCCTGTAGCCACCGCAAAAGCTAGCCAGGCTATAAACAAAGACACGTTTGAAAGCTCTTTTACAACCACCACGGGGTTAGCTTTCTGAAAGATTGTTGCATTTCACATGCCATTTATTATTTAATTTATTTATTTCGAAAGACCGTGGTTTTCTTGAATTATTTATACTCTCTTGTGAAGTGTTTCCATTCTTGAGGAAGTTGCACCATCAGGCAAACGCTTGCACTGACCATTAATTTAAAAAATGTAGCTGCATCGACTAAATACCGCGGCTGCTTCTGCAAACGTGAGTGCGTTGCTATTTTATTTATTTATTTATTTAGTTGATGAGTTTTATATAGCGCTGACCGGTGGGTATCGGAGCGCTTTACATCAGTTACAGAGCACAAAATACAATGATGCGGAAACTCCAGTAATACATATACTGATAGGTCACAACAATGCTACAGTTCCTTAACAAATAACACCTCTGTGCTGAGTCTCTGCTGAAGATGTTATGATGTCGGGGGGCTACTATGACCACCCTGGAGTCCCTCTGGGTGGGGTAACGGGCCTGGAGTCCCTCTGGTTGGGGTGGGGACCAGCCTGGAGTCCCTCCGGTTGGGGTGACCAGCCTGGAGTCCTCTGGGTGGGGTGACCGGCCTGGAGTCCCTCTGGTTGGGGTGACCGGCCTGGAGTCCCTCTGGTTGGGGTGACTGGCCTGGAGTCCTCTGGTTGCGGTGACCTGCCCTGAGTCCCTCTGGTTGGGGTGACCGGCCTGGAGTCCCTCTGGTTAGGGTGACTGTACTGGAGTCCTCTGGGTGGGGTGATCGGCCTGGAGTCCCTCTGGTTGCAGTGGCTGGCCTGGAGTCCCTCTGGTTGGGGTGACCGGCCTGGAGTCCCTCTGGTTACGGTGACCGGCCTGGAGTCCCTCTGGGTGGGGTGACCGACCTGGAGTCATTCTGGTTGGGGTGACTGCCCTGGAGTCCCTCGGGGTGGGGTGACCGGCATGGAATTCCTCCGGTTGGGGTGACCGGCCTGGAGTCCCTCTGGTTGGGGAGACTGGCCTGGAATCCCTCTGGTTAGGGTAACCTGCCTGGAGTCCCTCTGGTTGGGGTGACCAGCCTGGAGTCCCTCTGGTTGGGGTGACCGGCCTGATTCTCTCTGGGTGGGGTGACCGACCTAGAGTCCCTCTGGGTGGGGTGACTGGCCTAGAGTCCCTCGGGGTAGGGTGACCGGCCTGGAATACCTCTGGTTGGGGTGACCAGCCTGGAGTCCCTCTGGTTAGGGTGACTGTCCTGGAGTCCCTCTGATAATAGTGACCTACCTGGAGTCCCTCTGGTTGGGGTAACCGGCCTGGAGTCCCTCTGGTTGGGGTGACCTGCTTGGAGTCCCTCTGGTTGCAGTGACCAGCCTGGAGTCCCTTTGGTTGGGGTGACCGGCCTGGAGTCCTCTGGGTGGGGTGACCGGCCTGGAGTCCCTGTGGTTGGGGTGATCGGCGTGGAATCCCTCTGGTTGCAGTGACCGGCTTGGAGTCCCTCTGGTTGAGGTGACTGGCCTGGAGTCCTCTGGTTGCGGTGACCTGCCCTGAATCCCTCTGGTTAGGGTAACCTGCCTGGAATCCTGAGGTTGGGTGACCTGCCCTGAGTCTCTCTGGTTGGGGTGACCGGCCTGGAGTCCCTCTGATAATAGTTACCTACCTGGAGTCCCTCTGGTTGGGGTAACCGGCATGGAGTCCCTCTGGTTGGGGTGACCTGCTTGGAGTCCCTCTGGTTGCAGTGACCAGCCTGGAGTCCCTCTGGGTGGGGTGACTGGCCTGGAGTCCTCAGGTTGGGGTGACCGGCCTGGTGTCCCTCTGGTTGCAGTGACCGGCCTGTAGTCCCTCTGGTTGGGGTGACCGGCCTGGAGTCCTCTGGTTGGGGTGATCGGCCTGGAGTCCCTCTGGTTGCAGTGGCTGGCCTGGAGTCCCTCTGGTTGGGATGAACGGTCTGGAGTCCTCTGGTTGGGGTGACCGGCCTGAAGTCCCTCTGGTTACGGTGACCGGCCTGGAGTCCCTCTGGGTGGGGTGACCAACCTGGAGTCATTCTGGTTGGGGTGACTGCCCGGGAGTCCCTCGGGGTGGGGTGACCGGCATGGAATTCCTCCGGTTGGGGTGACCGGCCTGGAGTCCCTCTGGTTGGGGTGACCGGCCTGGAGTCCCTCTGGTTGGGGAGACCGGCCTGGAATCCCTCTGGTTAGGGTAACCTGCCTGGAGTCCCTCTGGTTGGGGTGACCGACTTGGAGTCCCTCTGGTTGGGGTGACCAGCCTGGAGTCCCTCTGGTTGGGGTGACCGGCCTGGATTCTCTCTGGGTGGGGTGACCGACCTGGAGTCCCTCTGGGTGGGGTGACTGGCCTAGAGTCCCTCGGGGTAGGGTGACCGGCCTGGAATACCTCTGGTTGGGGTGACCAGCCTGGAGTCCCTCTGGTTGGAGTGACCGGCCTGGAGTCCCTCTGGTTGTGGTGACTGGCCTGGAGTCCCTCTGGTTGGGGTGACCGGCCTGGAGTCCCTGTGGTTGCGGTTCGCGGCTGGAGTCCCTCTGGTTGGGGTGACCGGCCTGGAGTCCCTCTGGTTGGGGTGACCGGCCTGGAATTCCTCTTGTTGGGGTTTGCGGCCTGGAATCCCTCTGGTTGGTGTGACCTGCCTGGAGTCCCTCTGGTTGGGGTGACCGGCTTGGAGTTAACCCGGAGTCCCTCAGGGGCTGTCTGAGAAGAGTGCTTGGGGGCAAGACACTACTTCCAACTTTGCTGCTCTTTTTTAGGTCGAGCCTAGCGCAGCGCGCATGCGGTGCACTGCTCAACTTTATGTAAGGGCTTTCAGAAAGCTCAACACACGCTCGCACACGCTCGAGCGTGTGCTTTTGGTTTTGTCCCAGGCTATTGGCGCTTGCGTGCGTCTTTTTAACAAAGACAGCACGCAATTGGCCAAAGGCTGTTTTTGTCCCACCCATGTTTATGCCCACAGCCTAATGCTTGCGGTTACGTGCAGCAGCAGCATATGTTTCCAATTAACATGCCCAGACGCGAGCGTGATAATTGGAAACATATTCTGCTGCTCGCAACCGCGTGCGCACACCAGCAGCTCCCGCATCTCGTTTTTAAATGGTTTTGGGAAGATCAGCTGCAGTGAATTTCCTAAAAGGTTTCTCTTCCCACTTACGTTAGCCTGTTGAGAATGGTGAATTGGCCACAGTTGCAGCTCTAAGTGCCGCAAGAAGAGCGCTACCGTAGCTCGCTGTGCCGTAGGACTTGAGCTGCACCTAACTGCTGAAACCCCACGTGGTCAATGCTTTTGGGGTTGCGTGTTCTCTTTTACAGAAGGGGGGACACACTAGCAGTTAATGGGCGGGGCCAAAACTGATTTGCATGTGGCTAGTTTTTGTAGTGGCACAGGGTGCAAACAAGCATCGGCAAAATCTGCTCTTGCTTTGCTAATGCTTTTCGGTTGGCAGTAGCTTTTAATATTGTCCGCATTTGCAAAGCCAGTATCGGCGACAGGCATTTGGAAGTTTCAGTCCTATTCTTTCAAGGTGTCTGCACCTTGCATGACACATCATTGCAGTTAATTTGAAAGCATATAAAAACAGTATAAGCATGTCTGGTTTCGGCTATCGATTGGCTTTGTAAGTATGAGCGCAATTTTATAGATTTAAAAAAAAATATTGCTTTTCATGTGCTGTGCTAGCGCAGTTTTAAAAGAATCCTTACTGGCAAAGCCAATGTTGGTGGCAGAGTGATGGTGGAGAAAGAGAAGACTGGGGGAGCTGAAACAGAGGGGACGCCGAGCTGCGCAGAGATTGGTGTGGGAGGGTGACAAGAGAAACTAGGTAGCAGAGCCAGTGAAAGAGCACACACGCACACTCGAAGTACAGACCGGGCATCGAGAATTAAAAGCAAACTATGAACTCCACTGGAGTCTTGTATCAAAAATGAGAGCAAAGAGGCAGGCGCGCCATCCAGTGAAGAGCAAAGAACTGAGGGGAAGTCATCACCAAGGGGCGACCCAAAGCCCTCTCTAGCTGATGTTCAGGCAATGCTGTCTGTAACAAGGTGGCAACAACTGGGAACTGGAAGGTGGTTCTGAGTGTTTACCCAGTGGCTGGGAATGAATCAAGTGTCCTTCGATTACACACTGCAGTCAACAGTGGTTGCATCATTTTGTGGGAGGTGTTGATTCTGCTGTGGGAGATACTGCCCCAAACCAGGCGCCGTTGCTGGTCCAGGCAGTACAGCTGAACGTGCGGAACTGCAGAGGAAGATGGGAGAATTGAGGGCTGTGTCATGTTCTTCGCCTTCCCACTGCAGCCCACACGTGCTGCCCTCCCACTGCGGTGGCAGAACAAACTGTCACTGAGGGGTTTGTGAGCCATGGTTTCATGAACAGGATTTTCTTAAAGGAAATGTTCAAATGTTCCCTGCGCTCCTTTTGCTAAGCTGCACGCGCCTCCCACCAGCACAGCATTGTACGACCGACCAGGGGGCATCCTTGAAGGGTCCGTGCTCTCGATGTGGCTGTGTTGATGCTGCTGACGGATTGCAAAAACTCAAATGTTGCCATGGAAACCACTGCATCACAACCTATCTGCAACATTCCACTTACTCCAGCAAAATACATCACCTGGGGGCATATTTGCAACAGGCAGCGATAATTATCGCTGACCTTGTATTCCGCATTTTTTTCCATCGCTGGAATATTTCGCCAGGCTAGCGTTGTATTAACAATGCTTAGCGCCATGGCGATGTATATTCCAGCGATAGCGCCCTTTTCCATGGAACATCGCTGGTTTTCCAGCGATGTTCCAAGTAAAACGGCGATATGCTTGATGATACGACCCTGTGATCGTATCACATGAATCCACCTCCCATGTTAGGTATGCCTTACTCGGGAATTTAACAGACGTTAAATTCCTGCGTTAAGGCATACTTAGAGCGATTAAAATAATCGCTTCCCCGCATTGTAAATATCGCTAAACTGCCTTCGCGATATTTACCCATGTTGTTTCCACAGACACGCCTACTCTGCATCTCATTAGCGATGCGAAGTTAGGCATGCTGGAAACGAGAGCAAAATCAGCAAAACACGCGCTAGCGTGTCTTTGCTGATAAGGCGATAAAATTATCGCCGCTTTTCGGCCGAAAACAGCCGCAAAAGCGGCGATAATTTTCTATCGCCGCATTGTCAATATGCCCCCTGGTTTGTGAGAGATTTCGCATCCGAATTTTTTTCAATGTACTTTATCAGAAATGTAATAGTGGGACTGGCACAAAAATCGTCTGTTTATGCACACAGCTAGTTCGTCTTCTTGCCCGTGTCTGCCACTGAAATAAAGTATCACAGCACGAGGCGCGCTCGCTGCTTTGTCATTGCATCTCGTCACCCGAACCACAATCTACTGTATCCTTACACAGGGCACAAGTCTTAAACAAAGAAATGGGGTGGACTAACTAGGGGGCATATTATCGAGGAAGAGCGGTAAACATCGCTAAGCACACTTAGCGCATTTTTGTTTATCGCTGTCTATCGCTGATTTTCATCGTCGTGTTAGCGGCGTATTATCAACGCTTTGAGAACTGGTGATGTAATTCCAGCGCTAGATGGTGAGAAACAGAAACAGCACCTGAAATCCAGCGATGATTATGGAGATGCTAGCGGATAGGGGAGGGTGGTCTTAACATGGCGATCCACCTTCCATCAGCATAGCTAAGTAGAAGAAAAAGCAGACGTAAACTTCATGCGATAACCGCGGTTAGCGTGTTTTTTTACATCGCTGAGGCCGCATTGTTAATAGTGCGAAGGTTTGTCTGTCACAGAAATCATGCAGACATTGTGAGGAACGCCCATTTTGCATGTCATTAGCGATAATAATTGCTGACATGTAAAATGGAGAGAAAACAGCTACAGAATCAAGGAAACACGCATTAGCGTGTCCTTGAAAATAGTGAGATGTTTATTTCACCGCTTTTCTGATGAAATCGGCCGCTAGAGCGGCGAAAATGAGCTTGTAAATATGCCCCCTAGTTGGGCAGCATGCAAGTGACATCACTGCACGCGACCTCACTGTGCGCATGACATCACACATGACATCACACATGGCATCACAGGAACTTATATCATAGAAAGTGGCTTTACAAGCCACGCTTTTACAGGAAGTGGCATCCCAAGAAGTGACATCGGATCTAAAGCCCTCACATATATGTTTAGCAGGTCTATCATGTACGTTTGAGCGCATTGCGCGGATAATAGCACTGTGACTTCTACACCTTGCAATCCCCCAGTTTTATGTAACACGTCCTGTAAATTCATGAACAAACTTATAGAATTTATTGTACATGTAATTTGCATGTGTTGATGTAAAGCGCTCTGACCCCCTGCGTTGAGATGAGTCGGGCTATACAAGAACAAGCATTGGCATAGCCAATAGGCCTCGCCTTTGGGACCTTATTAGTATTTAGTTGTGCAGCAGGTCCCAAAGGCGAGACCTATTGGCTATGCCAATGCTTGTTGTTCTCTTGGGAGCCCTCCAGAGCCAGGTAAGTCTTATTGGAGTGACAAGGGAAACTTTTATGCCAGCCTTTTCTCTCAGATAAGGCACACTCCGCGGCACCCGTTTCACATGTGACCGCGTGGGCTGTTTGCTTACACTGCAAACGGAATTATGAGTCCTTTGCTAATGCCTGCTCGATACATCATGTTTCCAGAGGGTCACATTCTTCTGCTGTCAGGGGCAGATATTTTTTAACTAAAAAGCTATTTCCGTTTTGCCAGCTGTAGACTTCTTGCAAATAATTCAGTAACAGCAGCATAAAAATATGATTGCACACAGCATCGCCTCCAACCAAACGGCTGCAATTCTGTAAAGTTCTTTGATCAGCGTTGACTCATCAAGTACAATGACTGAGGTGGGACTGAGCTCCTGTGAGTCTCTTTGATATTGGAACTAAGCCAATCATTTGCCATAGTCAGGTCAGCCCTGAGCACCGCTGCTGTCCTGCATGCAGTCCTTGCTGGAGGAACAGGTCCAGGGCGGACCCTGTACCTGGATCGCAGCCGGACCCTGTACCTGGAGAGCAGCCGGACCCCGTACCTGGAGCGCAGCTGGAGCCTGTACCTGGAGAGCAGCCGGACCCCGTACCTGGAGCGCAGCTGGAGCCTGTACCTGGAGAGCAGCCGGACCCCGTACCTGGAGAGCAGCCGGACCCCGTACCTGGAGCGCAGCTGGAGCCTGTACCTGGAGAGCAGCCGGACCCTGTACCTGGAGCGCAGCCGGACCCTGTACCAGGAGAGCAGCCGGATCCCGTACCTGGAGTGCAGCTGGACCCTGTACCAGGAGAGCAGCCGGATCCCGTACCTGGAGCGCAGCTGGAGCCTGTACCTGGAGAGCAGCCGGACCCCGTACCTGGAGAGCAGCCGGACCCTGTACCTGGAGAGCAGCCGGACCCTGTACCTGGAGCGCAGCCGGACCCTGTACCAGGAGAGCAGCCGGACCCTGTACCAGGAGCGCAGCCGGACCCTGTACCAGGAGAGCAGCCGGACCCTGTACCAGGAGCGCAGCCGGACCCTGTACCAGGAGAGCAGCCGGACCCCGTACCTGGAGAGCAGCCGGACCCTGTACCTGGAGAGCAGCCGGACCCCGTACCTGGAGAGCAGCCGGACCCCGTACCTGGAGAGCAGCCGGACCCTGTACCTGGAGCGCAGCCGGACCCCGTACCTGGAGTGCAGCTGAACCCTGTACCTGGAGCGCAGCCGGACCCTGTACCTGGAGAGCAGCCGGACCCTGTACCTGGAGAGCAGCCGGACCCCGTACCTGGAGAGCAGCCGGACCCTGTACCTGGAGCGCAGCCGGACCCTGTACCTGGAGAGCAGCCGGACCCCGTACCTGGAGAGCAGCCGGACCCTGTACCAGGAGAGCAGCCGGATCCCGTACCTAGAGCACAGCCGGACCCGGTACCTGGCGTGCAGCCGGACCCCGTACTTGGAGTGCAGCCGGTCCGGACACTGTACCTGGAGCACAGCCGGACCCCGTACCTGGAGCACAGCAGGACCCCGTACCTGGAGCACAGCTGGACCCCGTACCTGGAGCACAGCCGGACCCTGTACCTGGAGAGCAGCCGGATCCCGTACCTAGAGCACAGCCGGACCCGGTACCTGGAGTGCAGCTGGACCCCGTACTTGGAGCGCAGCCGGACCAGACCCTGCACCTGGAGTACAGCTGGACCCCGTACCTGGAGAGCAGCCGGACCCCGTACCTGGAATGCAGCTGGACCCCGTACCTGGAGCACAGCCGGACCCCATACCTAGAGCACAGCCGGACCCCGTACCTGGAGTGCAGCCGGACCCCGTACTTGGAGCACAGCCGGACCGGACCCTGTACCTGGAGCACAGCCGGACCCCGTACCTGGAGAGCAACCGGACCCCATACCTGGAGTGCAGCTGGACCCCGTACCTGGAGCACAGCCGGACCCCATACCTGGAGAGCAGCCGGACCCCGTACTTAGAGCACAGCCGTACCCGGTACCTGGCGTGCAGCCGGACCCCGTACTTGGAGTGCAGCCGGTCCGGACACTGTACCTGGAGCACAGCCGGACCCCGTACCTGGAGCACAGCTGGACCCCGTACCTGGAGCACAGCCAGACCGCATACCTGGAGCACAGATGGACCCCATGCCTAGAACGCAGCTTGACCCCGTACCTGGAGTTCAGCTGGACCCCGTACTTGAAGCGCAGCCGGACTGGACCCTGTACCTGGAGAACAGCCGGACCCCGTACCTGGAGCACAGCCAGACCCCATACCTGGAGCGAAGCTGGACCCCATACCTAGAGTGCAGCTTGACCCCGTACCTGGAGTGCAGCTGGACCCGGTACTTAGAGAGCAGCCGGACCGGACCCTGTACCTGGAGCACAGCCATACCCCATACCTGGAGCACAGCCAGACTCCGTACCTGGAGCGAAGCTGGACCCCATACCTAGAGTGCAGCTTGACCCCGTACCTGGAGTGCAGCTGGACCCGGTACTTAGAGAGCAGCCGGACCGGACCCTGTACCTGGAGCACAGCCATACCCCATACCTGGAGCACAGCCAGACTCCGTACATGGAGAGCAGCCGGACCCCATACCTAGAGCGCAGGGAGACCCCGTACCTGGAGCGCAGCCGGACCCTGTACCTGGAGAGCAGCCGGACCCCGTACCTGGAGAGCAGCCGGACCCTGTACCTGGAGCACAGCCGGACCCTGGCCTGTACCTGGAGTGCAGCCGTGCCCCGTTCCTGGAGTGCAGCCGGGGCCCATACCTGGAGCGCAGCCGAACCCCGTACCTGGAGTGCAGCTGGACCTCGTACCTGGAGCGCAGATGGACCCCGTACCTGGAGTGCAGCCGGGGCCCGTACCTGGAGCACAGCCAGAACCCCTACCTGGAGTTCAGCCAGACCCTGTACCTGGAGTGCAGGCAGACCCCGTACCAGGAGTGCAGCTGGGGCCCGTTCCTGGCACGCAGCCGGTCCCTGTACCTGGAGCGCAGCTGGACCCCGTACCTGGAGCGCAGCATTACGTTACATGAGGCAATAGTGACAATTGTGCAAGTATCAGGAGCAAACAAAATACAAGAGGTAGCAAACGATACGTTTCAAAAGGAAAAAGTGACGTGTGCAGGTTACAAGAGCATACAAAGTACACAGAGGTAAAAAGTTGCAATAAATGGCAGACACTCAAAACACTAAAACAAAAGTTACGTTACATAAGGCAATGGTGGCTGTTGTGCATGTATCAAAAGCAAACAAAATGCAAGAGGTAGCAAACGATACGTTACAAAAGGAAAGGTGACGTGTGCATGTTACAAAAGAGTACAAAGTACAAGTAGTGGTATAATACTGCACTAAATGGCAGACACTCAAAACACAAAATCACACTGGGAAGGCAATTCTATAGGCATGGAGAACAGAATTTCCTATAATGGAAGGACTTCCTTCAGAAAATAGAGGGCGAGAATTAAATTTGGAAGTGTCTTTGAAGGAGGAGAGCTTTGAGGTCAGTTTTGAAGGCCTGGGAAGAGGTGGTGGTCCGGAGCTGAGGTGGAAGTGAGTTCCAGATTTTCACCGCGTTGCCTGAAAAGGATTGGGCCATCGATCTTTCCTTCTTGAAAGTGGGAGGTTCAAGCAATCCATTTTCAGCGTTACGTGATCTGAAGCCTCCAGAGATTTTCAGTTTATTCGCCAGGTAGCGAGGGGAGGAGGAGTGCAAGGCTTTGTGGGTGATACAGGTAGTATTCTTTGGAGAGGGCGAGGGGTTGGAGACAGGTCATGCCTTGGGATGTAGTATTCTTTGTAGAGGGCGAGGGGTTGGAGACAGGTCATGCCTTGGGATGTAGTATTCTTTGGAGAGGGCGAGGGGTTGGAGACAGGTCATGCCTTTGGATGTAGTATTCTTTGGAGAGGGTGAAGGGTTGGAGACAGGTCATACCTTGGGATGTAGTTTTCTTTGGAGAGGGCGAGGGGTTGGAGACAGGTCATGCCTTGGGATGTAGTTTTCTTTGGAGAGGGCGAAGGGTTGGAGACAGGTCATGCCTTGGGATGTAGTATTCTTTGGAGAGGGTGAAGGGTTGGAGACAGGTCATGCCTTGGGATGTAGTTTTCTTTGGAGAGGGCGAGGGGTTGGAGACAGGTCATGCCTTGGGATGTAGTATTCTTTGTAGAGGGCGAGGGGTTGGAGACAGGTCATGCCTTGGGATGTAGTTTTCTTTGGAGAGGGCATATTCTTTGGAGAGGGCGAGGGGTTGGAGACAGGTCATGTCTTGGGATATAGTATTCTTTGGAGAGGGCGAGGGGTTGGAGACAGGTCATGCCTTGGGATGTAGTATTCTTTGTAGAGGGCGAGGGGTTGGAGACAGGTCATGCCTTGGGATGTAGTATTCTTTGGAGAGGGCGAGGGGTTGGAGACAGGTCATGCCTTGGGATGTAGTATTCTTTGGAGAGGGTGAAGGGTTGGAGACAGGTCATACCTTGGGATGTAGTTTTCTTTGGAGAGGGCATATTCTTTGGAGAGGGCGAGGGGTTGGAGACAGGTCATGCCTTGGGATGTAGTTTTCTTTGGAGAGGGCGAGGGGTTGGAGACAGGTCATGCCTTGGGATGTAGTTTTCTTTGGAGAGGGCGAGGGGTTGGAGACAGATCATGCCTTGGGATGTAGTTTTCTTTGAAGAGGGGCGAGGGGTTGTAGACAGGTCATGCCTTGGGATGTAGTTTTCTTTGAAGAGGGGCGAGGGGTTTGAGACAGGTCATGCCTTGGGATGTAGTTTTCTTTGGAGAGGGCGAGGGGTTGGAGACAGGTCATGCCTTGGGATGTAGTTTTCTTTGAAGAGGGGCGAGGGGTTGGAGATAGGTCATGCTTTGGGATGTAGTTTTCTTTGGAGAGGGCGAGGGGTTGGAGACAGGTCATGCCTTGGGATGTAGTATTCTTTGGAGAGGGTGAGGGGTTGGAGACAGGTCATGCCTTGGGATGTAGTATTCTTTGGATAGGGCGAGGGGTTGGAGACAGGTCATGCCTTGGGATATAGTATTCTTTGAAGAGGGGCACATTCAACTCTTTCTGAAATGAAGAAGCTTTGGTGCACCTCGGATGGACAGGGAGATGTTTTTCCAGATCCTAGGCGCACAGATGTCTTGTTTTTCTTTCTCCGCTTTATTGTTAAACAGTTGTTGACCTTAGTGCTTTTGTTGTTTGAACTGCAGGTGTCTTCCCTTTCCATTAACGCCTGAGGTTTGCTCGTCCACTAGAAAGGCTGATCATGACATTTGTGGATGGAAGGATTGATATGTCTACTGTGGATTTCTGAATATCCATGGAAACAATTCCAGCCCCACCTTACGCATGCTACAAGGTCTCTTGTATACAAACTTATCAATAACAAAGCATCATTTTAGATTCTCATCTCCGCCATCTTCTTCCACTAATTAGCAATAAAACCTATAATGATGTACCAATGTTAGAACAACTTACTGCTCTTTAGAGTGCTGAGGAAGGCCTATGTTGAGGACGAAACACCATTGATGCTTTTATGTTGAACAAGCAAGGACCATTAAATATGTAAAGAAAATAAAACACTCCTGTCTCCATTGCAGCGGTTGGCAACAGCTCTGTCCATCAGGCGAGGACCTTCTGGGTCATGGTAGGGTTTCTCAGCGCCCTTTATTCATATTTGTGTACTTGCGTCAAAGTGTGATGCTGTGCGTCTTGACACAACCACTGCTGCTCCCTTGTTTCCTGAGCTGTCGCTTTGTACTTGTAGATTTTCAATAGATGCCACTTCAAACTCAAAGGGCCACGTGTGGCTCCAGTATCTTCAGGTGTTTTGTATTCATGGCTTTTCTTGGTGTTCACTACCAGGTGCCCCTGTGTGTGGCGACGCCGCCAGCAGCCAGTACCCGGTTTGCCTCTTAGGTTCAATGCTCAGGGTTCGGGGGTCGAGGCATGGTCAGACATTTTGTCGATCTGGTATGACAACATAGATCTCTGCCCATGGAGTGCACATTTGTTGGCATGGAGAGCACGATGGGGCAGTTGGGATGTGGGGAGGTGGGGGGGGGGGTCAGGGCTGCATCCGAGTCCATCATCTGGAAAGGCTCCCTGAATTCCTTAAGCCCAGCATGCTGCCGTAAACGTCCCCTCCATGGCAGGCCAAGGGCCACGTGTCACTGGTGCCTGTTTTGAGCTCACAGCGCAAAGAATGCTGGGATTTGGACTTTCATTTGTCTGGCTAAAAGTATGCGCGTGGGCGGGAATCTATTCAACAAAATGCCTGTTAACCATACATGCATGTTTTAAGTTGGCTTGTGGGCGACCTTTCCATGTTTGAAGTGTACTAATGAATGCTATTGGATCACCCCCAGGTCTACTGTATAACAATGTAAGTGGCAGTTTTAAAATCAAAACAAAACAGTTATGGCCGTGTTTAAAGGCACAATTAAGAAATGACCCTTTCTTCTGCAACGCAAGAGTCTTGAAAGACCTTAAATAGTTCCTGTGCCCCTGATGTGCTTGTGCAAGGCCTCTAACCAGCTTCATTTCCTTTATTAATATGACCTTGGTGGCAACATTAAAAACAAGGCGTAGGATTCTTCCATAGGAACATGCAGCCCAGGCTGCCACGACGAGGCTCCACCTAGCCAAAGGGAAACCAAACGAGCAGTGATTGGCACAAAAGCAACTACTAAAAAAAGAAAAGTTGTTCCAAAGTGGAGATAAAGAAGCCAAGCGTAAGTACACTGTACTTTACCGGCGCTCCTCAGCCTTCAAAGAAAGTGAGGTATCGGCACTGGGAACAAGACAGGAAGCAGCAAACGCTGGAGTGTACCAATGGTAAGAAGAAGGTGGGAATACAGTCATGTTATGAGAACATCAGGTCTTGCAGACAGCGCATGCGCACTGTAGGCTCGACCTAAAAAAAGGGAAGACACAGGCACGTGGCACCTTTTCAACAGAGCACGGATCGCCCTTGATCTGTTCACACAAACACAATTGTAATCTTTTCTGCTGTCCAAGACCCCTGCCCATTCTTTCCATCCCCCCACAACCCCTATCCCAGGAATGACACCACCTTCTAGACCTGCTGAGGTTAAGGCACCTCATTTGCACAATGTAAAATTGCAGTGATCGGATGGGGGGGTGACACAGAAGGAGCAGGTGAGCTGACTATAATGGATCCTTTCATATGGAAGCGGGCCCTAGGTTTTCCGCCCACACTGCCCATGCCTAGCGCCGGCCCTGTCTCCGCCATTACCTCAAACCGCGCTCCACCTAATAATCTACCTAGCCAAAAGTCCATCTCATCCCCCAACCTGATGCACGTTTCCACTCTACCTCTTGATCAACCCCACAGAAATTCTCTAGATCCCCCTGCATGCTAAACAATGGGTGATCCGCAGTCAAAAACAGCCTCAAGATCGAGGGAATGCAACGGCCACATCTTGCTCAATGATTCCTCGTCTAATGTTCTGCCCCTCCTTTTGTCACCCCATGTACATTTTAAGAAGGTGACTGTGTCGACAGCCAAGGGGAAGGCCTAGCAATCATTCACAGGAACTCTCTCAAGTGGAGGCTACCCCTGTTATCCTGATTTCAATCATTTGAATGTTTGTCTCTGGAAATCTCTCCTCATGCAGGCAGCAACCTCAGGATGAACGTTGTAGGACTGAGTTACAGGCTGAGAGGGGATGATACTCGTCTCAGGCAGCAACCACAAATCTTTATTAGGGTTGATTCACAGGCAAACCCCATATTAGCCTGTGCTCAACCCTCTGGTAGCTTGGCACACAAAGCAGTCAGGCTTAACTTAGAGGCAATGTGTAAAGAATGTGTGCAGCACTTCAAACAGTAATAAAGTGCCACAAAACACAAGAAAATTCTACACCAATTTAGAAAAATAGGAAACATTTTAATAAATAACTCAAGAACAAAACAACAAAAATCCAACCAGTGGGACTGGAGATTTGCAAGTTTAAAGGTGTAAGTGAAAATAGCACCAAGAAGTACAAAGCACCATCTCTTGGTGTCTGGTCGCGCAGACCGGGTGAAAAGCACAAGTTCAGGCTGACTGCGATGGAGTATGGGCTGGCTATAGGGACCCATTTGGGCCCGCTGAACAAGAGTACCTTAAATACTGGTTGCGGAGCAATGTGAAGTCCGTGCCTTGAGTTGTACTGAGCAGCTTTGACAAACCGTCGACATGGAGCTTGAAACACAAGGTCCTGTGCCAAGAAGCATAGCACAGCAAAGTCAGTGACCCTCGACAGGAGCGATGCGTCGGCACTGAGGTGAGATGCTTTGCGCTGGGCTGGTGATGGTGAACCTGCTAGGGCTTCTGAGAATTTGCGCCGAGATGCACTGTGCTGAATCGAGCTGGGGCGGTTGCCAAATCAAGATGCATTGTGCTGGGTCGGGCTGGTGGCCTCACTGAGGAGATGTAAAGTCCTTTGTCGGAGCTGCGGGGTACTGGGCCAGTTGTCAACATTGAGATGCATCGTGCTGGATCAGGCTTGCCGATCTGTCCAGGCGCTGCACAGTCCTGCGTTGAAGATGCATGGTGCAGAGAAGCCTGTTGCGTCCCTGTGGCTTGAGAACAGGAGGTCAGCCAAATGACCCTTGGAGATCTTGGAGTCATAGGACAGCTCACAGCAGATGAGTCCTTGTGCATCAACAGCAGTACTGGGCAGCAGAGCAGTCCTTCACAGCTAAACAGGTCAGCAGGGCAGACTTCACAGCAGGGTAGTCCTTCCTGGTAGAGTCCACAGATCCAGAAGTGATCTTAAGAGGTGGAGTCTGACGTCCAATATTTATACCTTGTGCCCGCTTTGAAGTAGGGGAAACTTCTAGAGGTTTTCACACCCTGGATGTGCTTGGAATTTCCTGCATCCATTTTCTAGCCCCAGATTTTTTGGGGTTACAATAAACTTGTGTCAAACCCCTTTGTGAGAGTGCTCAGCAGAGCCTTTGTGATGTGAAAGTATGTTAGGTGACAGCTCCTCTCCCTCATTGACTCAGAGTGGTTCATCCTGCCAACACCTAGCTTCCCTTTGTCTCACTGTGTGGAAGTAATACACAAAGACCAGCTGGCAGCTTCACCTAGTCATGCGGCCCAGGAACGGGCTGCCGGCACAAAATGGTTGAGAAAGGTAAATGCCAGATTTCTAAAAGAGGCATTCATTGTTAGACCTGGTACCATTGGCGTGGGTCTCCCTTCCATTTTGTCTGATTGCCTCCTCTGTTTTTGATATGTTTTGCTGGTTTAGATGCTTTGGGCACTGTGCCACTGCTATTTAGTGCCACAGTGCAATTGCTCCTTATGTTAAATTGATGTATTGATTAGTGACTCCATGATTGGGTTATTTGGTTTACTTGTCAGACGCTAGTACAGTGCACCATATGTGCCCAGGGCGTGTAACTCAAATGCTGCTGGCGGGCTTGCAGCACTGGTTGTGCCACCCACAGAAGCAGCTTGTAAAGTGTGTCTCAGGCCTGCCATTGCAGAACCTGTGTGCAGTCTCTGACTGCCATGTCGACTTGGCAAGTGCACCCACTTGCCAGTCCCTAAACCTTCCCCTATCTTCATATCAGACACCCCTAAGGAAGGCCCAAGGGCAAGATGCATTGTAAGTATAAGGTAGGACGTGCCCCGGTGTGTGTGACACGTCCTAATAGTGAATTACAGCCATTTCCGTTTTTCACTATTACAAGGCTACCTGTTCCTCATAGGCCAGAATGGCAGTTTGATTTTTACATCCTATAATCCTAACTGACCCAGGGAACATGGAAAAATTTGAGTTTAGTATGCCTGAATGATAAAATGCATCTTTTAGTGAAGTTGGTTTTAACATTCTGTGTTTGAAAATACCACTTTTAGAAAGTAGGTATTTTTTTGTCTAACCATCCAAATAGAGAGATCTGCATGTAGATGGGTGAGAGGAGCTGCATCTGGGACCTGAATAGGGCTGTGCCTTCCCTCCACAATGCTGGCCCCACCTCCTGTGGTGCGTCTGATGTCCCTGGCCTACACTGTGAAAGGAAAGAAGGAGTCCTGTAAACAAAGTGCTCCAGGACTGCACAGAACTGGTTTGGACTAGGCAAAAGCCTCTCTGCCTTCCGAGAACAAAGAGAATAGTAGTATAAATACGGGGACCCAGGACCCCAAGACTTTAGATCACTTCTGAAACAACAAGACGGACCTCTGCCAAGGAGAAGAACCAAAGGAAGCTGTAGGAGTTGTACTGCCCCCCCTGCCAGTGTGCTGTGTTGATGGGTTGGCCTACAGTGGCGTCTTCAGTGCCAAGGAGAGGAGAAGGAACTTTCAAAGGACTTGCAGAATATTACTCCAAGGGCTTGAACCTGTGCTTGCCTCCTGCTGAAGTCTCAGGGACAAAAGACTTCACCACCAGCTCCCCTCTGAATTTCCTTGCTGGGAATACTATCTGCAGAAGCCTGCGTGTCGCTGGGAGCTAGAAGCGTGACGCAACAAGAAGAAACATGTCGCCGCCGCAGCTGTTGTTGTCACATCGCCGGAGAAGTGTGCCGCCGCCGCATCTCCCGAGAAGCATGTCTTCATCGCAGCTGTCTGCCGTCGCATCACCGGAGAAGCATGTCGCCACCGTAAGGATCGCCGTCGCTTCACCGGAGAAACGTGTCGCAGGACCTGTCGCGGCTCCAAAGTACAGAGTTCGCCGCACTGCTGCCAGGGCATGCACGCATCATTTTCACATTGTCGCATCAAGGGTGCCATCTTATCGCATCGCACCGGATTGTCACATCCCATCGAGGCGCAATCTTACCGCATCGCAACCGGGCCGCAGTACGAGAATCTACGCATTACCTCCTCTCCGGTAAGGCTCAAGACACATCCCCTACTCTGCGCAAGCATTGAGGCGCGAAGCATCATCTCCCCCGAAGCATGGAACCGACGCATCTCCAACACTGCAAGCCTTTTGTTTATTTTGTGTTACGCATCCAGGTACTTTTGTGAGAACTTTGTCGCATTTACCATCAACTTGAACTAAGTTAATTCTACCATCTTTAAGTCAATTTTGAGTACAGTATTGTGGATTTTTGTTGTTTGTGGTCTTGTGTTAAGTCTATATAAAGAATACTTATTTTCATAAATATATGTGTGGTGTCCATCTGTAGTGTTTTCACTGTATTGCTGTATGGGTTCACAAATGCTTAACACACTGCCTCTGAAATAAGCCTGTCTGCTTGTGCCAACCTACCAAGGGGGTGAGCAGGGGTTATCCTGTAGTGTAATCCGCTTTCCCTGACTTAGAAGCAAGGGTCTCTATTTGGTCAAAGGTACCTACCTCTGCCAACTAGAGACCCCCAGTTCTAACAGGCAGTTTCTGAATAGTGATTAAAATCTGAGTTGACCATAAAAGAGGGTGTTTAATTGAAATTTCATAAACACCAAACTCGATCTGTCGCACTGCTCCAAATTGAAAGTTAGCAGTTAATATATGTATTAAGGTAACCCAATAGTATCCTATGGCAGAGGTAGGCCTTGCAATAGAAAAAACAAATGTAAGAGTTTTTCACTACCTGGACAAGCAAAACCTAATAAGGACATGCCCCTCTTTTTAAATACACTGCACTCTAACGTCTGGACTGTTAAGGGCCTAGCTCGGGGGTGATACATATATCATACCATATATATTTATATATATATATATATATTTATACTTGGAAGGTCTGGGCCTGGCAAAAGGTTTATTTTGCCAATTCAAAATGACTGTCTAAAAACTGCACACACAGGCTGCAATGGTTGGCCTACGACATGGGTAAGGGCTACTTAAGTGGGTGGCACAATGAGTGCTGCAGGCCCACTAGTAGATTTAATTTACAGCACAGGGACATGTAGTGCCACCTTACTAGGGACGTGCAAGTAACTTAAATATGCCAATTGGGTGTGAACTAAGTTCACTATGTTTAAAGGAGAGAACACAAGCACTTTAGCACTTTTTAGCAGCCATAAAGTGCGCAGGACCCTAAAGACCACCAAAAACGGGTTCTGAAAATAGGAGGGTGAAGGCAAACATTTGGGGATGACCCTGCAGAGAAGACCAAGTCCAACATACGTCATCTATCATCCACCCAGACAAACACCTCAATTGAAGAGTGTGTCGAATTCCACACAGACCAACTAATCAGTTTGGACAACATCATCTTTCTTGGCAACTTTAACCCTCATTGGGGCTCAGAAGAAAATACTTCTTTAGATAAGTTTGCTTCTTTCTTTGTTGATAATGACCACCTCCAACACTGCCAGAACCCCAGGCACACCCGGACACCCAGGGCTCTACCTGGATCTGATCATCTCCAGATCTCCACTCCTAGTGGCCAGTGACCCCATCCCGATAGACTGGTCCGACCACTTACAGATCCATCCCAGTGTCTTTCTCAAACATTAAACCTTGTGGTCAACCAAAGAAAGAAAATATGTAGTCCAGAGACACTAGCAGCATGGATACTGACACCATGGCTAACCTTGCACTATCTAACGTAACTCCAATAGTTGCCCGAATCAACATAAATATGGCTAAGGACATTTTCAACTCTTATGTATCCACACCAGTTAAAGCGCACACTTTGCAAACCCAACCCTTCCAGCCTGTGCTTCTCAAAAGTGCTCCGTGAAAACAAGAGAAGCAATAGAAAGCTGAAAAAAGAATGGAGGCATGCTCCCCCAGAGTCCACGTTGTCCAAGCTCTGCTCACCCAGAAAACACCATAAAAACACAGCTAAAAACCAACTGAAACAACTATTTGAGGCTCTCAAACAAGCCAATAACCACTCCTCCCTCCCACCCACCCAAGCCGTCTGAAGCCCTTTGCAACACCTTTGTGGAGTTCTTTGACAAAAAAAAGACCTTAACATCCCCCTTTCTCCCCATCAGATTCCACTACATATCTGAGGAGATCCTACCTTGCAAGGCACTATAGCCGTGGCCCTCTTTGTCCCCAATCTCTGAACCAGAGCTACTACGAACTTTGAGCCCTCAAACGACCTTTGTGAGGATGTTCTGGGTTCGATCACCAAACCTTAGCCAAAGAGCCTCTCCCCATGAGGTCTAGCCTGATCAAGTCCTCTCTCAAACAGGGCACGTTCCCCGACCATCTAAAATGGGACAAATCACGCCTATCCTAAAAAACAATCATTGGGTCCCCATGACCTCAACAACTACTGACCTGTCTCTACTCTGTCTCTCCTAGGTAAGGTGATCGAAAGCAATCTAGCAACCTAACTGTGGTCTCAAATCCAGGCAAGCAACCTCCAGGCCCCTCTTTAGTCTGGCTTCCATCAGGGCCACGTCACAGAGTCCGCCATCCTGCAGATCGCGCACAACGCCCTCCACATTCTGGACACCGGCAGATCTTGTCTTCTTGCGCTCCTCGATCTCTCTGCGACCAGGATTTGTTAAACACCTAGGGGCAGATTTATGTTGCCCGGCGCATCCCTGCAAATCAGCAAGGATGCGCCAGGAATGATGCGTCACGCAAGTTTACCCTTGCGCCACACATGATGCGCCGCATTTACAATGCAGCGCATTATGGCGCAGGAATAAACAGATGCGTGACGCATCCGATGGCGTAAGGTTGGCGCAGTGCTTCAGTTGCGTCGCAAGCGCGACGCAACTCCAGCACTGTTCCAACCTACCCTATCCCTAACATGATGCGTCAAGCCTTACGCCTGCTTCAAGCAGGCGCAGGGTTTTGGCGCATCAGCGTTGGGAAAGTGACTCAGTCAAATCTTATAGATAAGTCACTTTTCAGGGGCGTTCCTGCGACGGAACGCCCCCCCCTCCGTCGACACGCCCACGTGAAACCTGACGCAAGTTTTACGTGGTGCAGGGCTTTACATCGTGACGCATCTCCATAGATGCGTCACGATGTAAATATGGCGCAACGTGGCGCAGGGTTTACACCGCCGCTGCGTCACAAAAGTGACGCAACGGCGGCGTAAAAGTGGCGCATCTCCGATATAGATCTGCCCCCTAGAGAGGCAAGGGAGCATTTATTGTATTCACTCTATCACAAACTGATGGCACACGCTTGGAGACTGAAGCCAGACCAGTTAGGTACACTAATGGTTTATTTCTAGAACCAAGCAGGATTCAGCACAGGTAAGTAGGATATGCTTCAAATGCAAAACTTTACAAGAAAATGCAATTGTTGTGGAAACTGGAATCAGTACAGGTTTGTATTTGCTTTTAAAAAGGTTCAGAATACATTGAAATTACTTTGGATTACTTTTGTGTTACTTTTCTGTTACTTTGACTACTCGGGTGATATGCCTAGATATCACACCATGGATCTTACAAAACACAGGCAAGTATGACAGTTTTGGGTTCAAAGCAAAGTTAATTTGGTTTCACATTTTTTTTTCTTCCAGTTTTTCTTTTTTTAAATTATTTTTTTTTAAAATTGTATACAATCACAAAAGCAGTAGCGTGGTTAACCACGGCTGTCAGAAAACCTTAGTACATTACTATTCTTAGGCGGTTACCCCCTTGCTGGCTAGATTTTTGATAGAGATGTAAGTGCAGGGTGAGCGGATAGAAATGTTTCAAGCCAAAAATGTATATCTCTCTATATGCCTGTCCTATCCTCTTTCTTTTCTAACTTTTCTTTGGTTTCAATTTAGAAGTCAGTTCAACACTTCAAACTTTTTAGGAGAAAAATAATAACATGGATTCCTATGGAAGGAAAGAATGTTATCTGTTTGCAGGTAAAGCCTGCAAGAACATCTGTTTGGGTTAGAACCGAGGTTACCCAAGGTTTAAGGAGGCACTCAACTCGCACAACCAGCGGCACTAGGGTGGCCAGGTGCAGAGTGCAGGTGCCCAATGCTAGCCAATGGGGATAGGGGGCCTTTGGTCAACATCTGCTCACAAGCATGCCACTTGATTGTAGGAGCAAAGCTCCTGGGATTAAGATCAGCACTGCTGGGGTAAATAATCAGCTTAGGAGCTGCACCACCAGCAGCACAGAGGCGGCCGGATGCAGGGTGCCAAGGACACGACAAGAGCGCTGTTGTTTCCAAAGGAGATCTCCGGTTTTGAAGATGTGCTGCAGACTCGAGCAAGGAGGTTTCCTGAGGATGACCCCCGATGAGAGAGGTAAGTTGGGTTGTTGAGGGATGCCTGGACAATGTCTATTTGGCCACCAAAGGCTGTGGGGTGTCGGGTGCATGGGTGTCTTTAGACGTTAGGTGTTCTTACCGGCTCTGGCCTGGGAGACCACTCAATTTGAGGCTGCAGGCGTCAGGTAAGGGATTGAGGCAGGTCAGAGATCACCAGATCCCAGGTCAGGATTGCTGGGGTGACCTCCTTGTGTTGTTCGGCCACTCGAACTCGGGCCGTGGGCGTCGGGTGCAGACTGGTGCACAACCACAAATCCGGCTGGATCAGGAGTCGGTATAGAAGTCTTTGGTTTGAGAAGATCCAGTGCTCACAGGAGACAGAGTCGTTTTGGTGAAGGAAGGGCAGGTCCTCTGGGCTCTGGGTGCTGTTGGCTGCTGGACACACCAGGGTTTTGCTGGTTGCAGGTCGAAGTCGAAACAGGCCGGTAGGGCTGTGGCCAAAGCAGCTGGTGTCCTTTTCTTTCTCGCTCAGCACGGCTCTTTGGTCCTTCTTCTTCTCAAATCTGAGGAGGAAAAGTTCAGGGGTGTTACAGGGATGTGCAGATTGGGACTCATGGGTACCTATCTTGGGGTGAGTACACCCATTATTATGCCACCCTCCAGTAGGAGGGGGCATGAACCTCTTCCTAATTGGTTGTGTCCCCTCATCTTCAATATGAATGGGACTGAGATGTGTGCTTCACCACGCCTCCCCTGCCTGAGGGGTGGGGTTGGCAAAGGTGGACACACCTCTCTTCCTGACTAGGTTTTCCCGCCACTACTGCTGCCCAAAGTGGGGGTCAGAACCGGTAGGGGCCAGTTGCTGGGGGCAGCAAAAAGCAGGGACAGCTTCCAAAGGCAGCAGGCCATTGAAGCTTCCCCTTTGTTGACCCAGCCCATCCTGGGGGAAGAGGCAGGGCACCTCTGCCCAGGATGGGCTTTTGTTTCTGGACCCAGAGTGCTGAGGCTCCATACCCAGGGGTCCAGAAACCTGCCTGGTGGTGGCAAATGCCGAGCAGCCATTCAAGAACCATACCAGGGCTGGTCGATTTTCGGGGGGCATCTCTGAGATGCCCTCTGAGTGCATTTTACATTATTCCCACATTGGCATCAGTGTGGGTTTAATGTGCTGAACAGTTTGCTACCAAAAAGTTTTAATAAAGCCATTATGGAGCTGTGGAGTTCGTAATGACCAGCTCCCAGACCATATACACTTTATGGCTTTACTACATTTACAATGCCTGAGAATGGACTTAGACATTGTAGGGGCACCGTGCGCATGCCTCTGTACTCTCACCTGTAGTCTAGTGCACCCTGCTAGAGGAGTGGCTCACCTAGGCCACGGGCAGTGGGTTGCAGGCATAGCACACAGGTTTGTGTGCCATGTCAACATTTCAATTTGCTCTGCACCAGAACACGCAGCTGGCAATGGCAGTGTGTGTGTGAAGGTGCGGGGCCTCTGAGGGTGGCACAATAGGAGCTGCAGCCCTTAGTGGCCTTCCCTGGTCACAGTGCCCTTGGTACCATGGTACCTTTTACAAGGGGCTTACCTGTGGCCAGAAAGTTGCCAATTGTGGGTACAGAGGAACAGTTTTGGGAAAGAACACAGGCCCTGGGAACCAGATTGGCAGGGACCCAGGGGACACATCAAGTCAAAGTGCGTCAAATGTCAGGCAAAAAGTGGGGGATAACCATGCACAAAGGGGCACTTTCCTACAACGAATAACTCTCAAGTTGTAAAAATCAGGAATGTGGTCCCGAGGTCAGTTTGCCTACAGCAAGGCATCCATCAAGGCCCAATTCTTTCTTCAACCTCTATAAGGAACCCCTCCGTACAATCCTCAGGAACTCTGGCTTACTTTTTCATCAATACATTAACATCACCTAAATATATTTCAAATTCCCTTACCCCGATGACAGCACCCTCTTATCAATCATCCTAAAAAAGATCCAATCTTCACTGACAAAAAACCACCTCAAACATGAGCCGGTGAAAACAGAATTCCTACTTATGTCCACAAAGAAACCCAACCTACTGACGCAACCCTTTGACACAAGACGGATGTCATTCCTTCCAAACCTGGAAGGCCACCCTTCCATCATTCAGAGCAGTAAAGGTCTGGGTATCATCCTTGACAGGCATCTCAACCTCCGGAACCATACGTCATTCGTGGCCAAGAGCATGCGTCTCCAGTTAAGGATAGTCTCGGGAATCAGGCACCTCATCACTGAACATGACCTAAAGTCTGTCATCCAGGGCCTTGTCCTCGCCAGACTCCACTACAGTATCACCCTTTTATTAGAGATAGACATGGCTGCTAAGATAAGTACAAATAGATAGGGTTGCTAAGATGGATGGATGGATAGATAGATGGATGGATGGATAGATAGATAGATAGATAGATAGATAGATAGATAGATAGATAGATAGATAGATAGATAGATAGATAGATAGATAGATAGATAGATAGATAGATAGATAGACAGACAGACAGACAGACAGACAGACAGACAGACAGACAGACAGACAGACAGACAGACAGACAGACAGACAGACAGACAGGCAGGCAGGCAGACAGACAGGCAGGCAGGCAGACAGACAGACAGACAGACAGACAGACAGACAGACAGACAGACAGACAGACAGACAGACAGACAGACAGACAGACAGACAGATAGATAGATAGATAGATAGATAGATAGATAGATAGATAGATAGATAGATAGATAGATAGATAGATAGATAGATAGATAGATAGATAGATAGATAGATAGATAGATAGATAGATAGATAGATAGATAGATAGATAGACAGACAGATGGATGAACAACTGGTTGATAAACAAGTTAGTAGACAGGTAGATAGATACATAGACAGACAGGTAGATAGATAGGCAGATTAATAGACAGACAGATCAGACTAGTACATAGATAGGCAGACAAACAGACAGATAGATAGGGTTGTAGAGATAGACAGATACAGATACAGATAGATAGGGTCGCTAACAAAGATATAAATAAGGCTGCGTAGATAGATTGGCAGTCTGACAGGCAGGCCGATAGAGCTGCAAATATAGGCAGATAGATGAAGAAACTCGCTGCGGGACTCCGTGTCCCAGGATTCATTGGGACCCTGGAGGCAGCCTCTGATACCATGCACACCTGCTGCCTGTTTCACAGGGTGTAGCTGATGCAGCGCGGAATGCAAAATCCCTCCCTTCGTCACAGATCATAGATCACAAACAATACTACATACGCTGGTGGGGCCCATAACACCAACATACACCCATCGAATAACCTGTTTCAAAAGAGGTGATTGTTCCACTCGCTGTAATGGGAGAGAGTACTCACATAACCCTCTTCATAAAGATCTAAACTTCACCTTTAGTGCTCCTCCCATGAACGGGCCATGGATCTACTAGCTGCAGGTTGGAGTGATAACAAATCTATACATCATTTACATAAATACATTTCCTCAATTAATAACGACCCAACACAGTTCTTGTAATGAATATTACATTTTATCTAAATAATTGAAATTCGAGTCTGTTTTAATCAAGCAAAATAGATCATCATAGTTACCTATTCTGGCTAAAAGTCGCCCTCTAAGTCAAAATCTTGGTCATCGGTTCATACTGTCAGAGTCTTAGGAAACAGCTGTCCTGCAGTGTCACCGTCCTCTCCGTCAGCATAACGTCAGGAAATCAAAAATCTTCTGAAGGGTCTCGACCTAGCAACCTCTCTAGTCTACCATTTTTATAGTAAAATTTACATTCCAAAGTGTAACAAATGATATTTTGAACAAATCTCATTGGTCCGTTGGGGAAAGTTCGACTTCTTTCCCATACATATAATGTGTCTTTAGATATAGTTCCAATCCACGCAATAGTATCTTTTCATTGTTTCTTTCAGAGCAGCTGGCCGAAAGCCCGGTGTAACCTTGGTTGGCACAGTTGAGTCGGGGTCGTACAGAGGCCGCGGCAGCTGATGGCAACGCATGCACACTTCACCCATGAATGCTCATAATGGAGTCATTTTCGTCTAATAGGGACGTCGGCCATTTTGTGGCCACCAAATGGTAAACTTAAGCAAAGAAACACAAAAATGTAATTAATACATAGAAATGACTAATAATCTTTTATCCCCTTACTAATATCCATATGTGTGTGTATTTATCTAGCAGAAGCAACACTTAATGCGGGTTATATGCACATTAATAAAGCACAAATCACAGATACATCACAAAAGCAACATATAATCATGCAATTTCTGATTGTCTATTATTAATATGCATACAAAAATTAGTTTACGTCATCAATTAGGCCATGCAAATGCAATTCCCACGTGTATTTCTTATATTAGTAATGTTGGTCAATTCACACAACAAACAATTAGTACAATTACTATTAATTAATTAATCTTATTAATCTAAACATGCAAAATGGAGAGGGTATACGATTTTTAAAGAAAACCCCACTCCTGCAATCCCCCCTTTGGTGATTTTATCACCACCACAACACTAAATTGATTCACCCTTTTACGGAAATTGAAATGTATTCTTGCTCTTAATTATAGTTCAGTTTCTTCTTCATCTCTTTTTGCCTTTTTATACAAACTTTCTTTCCACTCTTCTAAAGTTATCTCTGTTAAGTCTCCATCTGGATCCTTCTTTCTTTTTAGTTTTTCTCGTTTTATTTTTTTCTTTGTTTTCATGTTTTTACAACACATACATCCTAATCTTAATATTAGTAACACGAAAATCACACAAGTTAATGGGAATAATATTTTACCTATAACTGTACTACCTATTTTCACTAAGAAATTTTTAATAGCAGCAATTTTCTTCCCAATCTTTTCCCAAACACCTTCAACCTCCAGTGGTACAATTTCGTCATGCAATTCAGTAATATTTTTAATGTAAACTTTCAGATCTTTGCTTTCGTCTGGAATGTAAGTGCAACAATGTTGAACTTTCAGCATTCCACAGACTCCACCCTCTTTTGCCAATAAAATATCAAGAGCAAGTCGATTTTGCATTAACATAGCATGCATGGCAACCATTTCAGTATTAACCAATAAAAATCCTCCAGCGGTGCTTTTTGAAAAGCGATCCTCTACTGTTGATAATCTTCTAATATAGTTCGCATTCAGAGATATTCCCACTGCTGGTATCAATGCTCCAAAAATATCACCTACAATTTCTGCCCAAGATTCTCTTTTACTACGTGTTAATTGATTACCTAACCTATGTACACCATCTTTACCTCTGTCCATGTGAAAGATTTTTTGAAAGACCAGGCCTACGTAACATGTGCCATACCAATGGTCTGGCAAACGATAATATGCCCTGTTCCCACAGATAAAATAAAGTCCAGGAAAAACTGGATCTCTTCCACCTTTAAATCCCCATCCACCTATGATTCGGTATGTATCATGGCACTCACTATTCCCTACAAAATGATTATCGTACGCCGTTTGATTCCTTCTTATACACAGTTTCCCTTTCTGAGGCCAATCTAGAGCTAAAGTTGGATTAGACTCTCCCTTCATATGTTTTTCCATTTCTACATCCCAGACTGTTTTCTCCCCTTTTCCTTCAGATCCCTTTCTTCTCATTTTCAATTTCCTTTCCTCGACCATGTCCAGGAATGTCTTTTCTTTATTCTTCAAACTGCATGTCAAATTATTTTTAAATATATATTCTAATGTTAGTTCCTTAGTTACTAAGAACAATTCACCTAATACCTTAGCAGGTCACACTTTGTTTAGTTTATTATTAGCAGGTACTTGCGAAAAACTGTTATCTACATCTGAAAAATAATATTCTAATTTTCCTGTCTCATAAAATAAGCTTGCTATCACACTACATGCTATTCCATACGTTGCTGGAAGGTGATGATAAGTCACTCCCTCTGACACAGAAGCAGGTAACTGCATACATAGGTAGCAATCCCTTACGTCCACGGTCTTTACATATTCATACAATAACTTTGAAACACATTATTTGAAAAATCATTAATAGACCTATCCTTATGTAAATAATTATTATCTATTCTAGTCGGAACTACTTTTGGAATCTTCTTTGTGTTAGTAATGTTTTCAGTGTGTCCTTCTAATGTATCTATAGTGACCTTAAAAGAGATTAATAGTGCAAGTATGCTCCATAGAAGCATTAATAATCCTGTACAACAACAACACATTTTACACCATCTCTTCATGAATGTACATCTACTTTTATTATTATCTATGTTAGCCATCTCGTTAATTTGGACTGTGTCTTTTGACTTAGCCTCTTTTATTTTGCAACTAGTTCTCTAATCTTAGACCTCTAAGGCCCTACTTCGTTCTACCAGTATCTATCGTTTTATTCAATTGTTACTTCTTCATCAGTAGTTTTCTAGATTTTCTCAGTTTGGCATTTCGTCGTTTTTCACTTCTTTCAGTTCATCCAAATACAGAATTTCCTGATCTTCCGTTTCTTCTTCTCCGATGTCGGATAAGATAACTCTCAGAATTCCTGCTTCTTCCTCTTCTTCAACCACTTTCAGTACAGCCTCCTCTGGATTTCCTTGACTATCTGCCTCTTCTTCCGTTTCAGGCAGTGCCACGTACGTCCATTCCGGTGACTTATACTTCTGGTTGGGTTTCCTTGTTCTTTTTCCCTCTTCTTGATTAGTCTCTTCTTCTTTTGATTTTTCTTGGCTTGTCACTTCATTCAACTGATCTGCTCTCGGTGATCTCAGTCGTGTCAGCCGATATCTCAATCTCTTTATTTTGTTTGGCCACACTTCATCTTTTTTGACTCTTCTCTGTTTATTTTCTTTATTGTTCTTTTCCTCTCTCCAAGCTCTTTTTCTTAGAACTCGTCCTTCTGGTATCTCATTTTCACTCTCTTCAGATTCTGTCTCAACTTGCCTTTTCTTTTCGACAACTTCTTTTTCCACCACTGTTTTCCCTACTTCTGTCCCTCCTCGGGTCTCCGACACGCAATCTTCCTGCTGGCTACTTGTCCCTTCACCTAGCTGGATGTTGCAGTTCCCTGCACCTCCTCGGGGGTCTTCCGCAATCTGTCCCTCTCTCTCTGTACCTGTCCCTGTTTCACTTTGAACTATTATTTCGGGTGGAATTTCTCTTGGTCTTTCATCTGAAACATCCTTCTCTCGAATTTCTTTTACTGCTTCTTCGTTGTCTTTTCCTTTTTTCTTTCTGTGTTCTTTTCTGGGACCTTGTCTCCCTTGTTCTTCTTCAGGATCTGAACTGATATCAGAAATCTGCAATCGTCTTCTCAGAGAGATACTTCTGGGGACTAATATTTGATCAGGTTCTTTTTCCCCCCTTTCAGGATTTTCTTGTGTTCTTGGCTCTTCGTTATCTGATTCAGTACTTGACTCTGATTCGTCATAGTACTCTTTTCCTTTGCCGTCAACGGGATTTGGTGTCCTCAAAGTATGGCTGCCATGGATCCAATTTTTCACTCCAGCACACTTCACAGCTGTTGTTGTGGTCAGAATGACTTGTCTCGGTTTTCCCCACCTCGGGACCAAACAGTTTCTTCTTCTGTGGACTTTTATTCTTACCCAGTCTCCTGGGCTCAGATCATGGGCTGGCTTCTTTTCAAGGGTGGTGGCATCCGCTCCAACCTGATGAAACACAGAATGAACTGTGTCAGCCAGGCCTTTACAGTATTCCAACACCATGTCACCAGTTATAGTCATCAGCTTGTTGACTGGAATGTAAACATGCCTCATCGCTCGTCCCATGACTATTTCATGAGGACTTAACCCTGTAGTTCTGTCTGGTGTTGCTCTAATGGTCATTAAAACAAGAGGCAAGACATCAGGCCATTTAATACCAGTGGCTAAACACATTTTCCCAAATCTGTTTTTGATTGTACCATTCATCTGTTCAACCACACCAGAAGCCTCTGGTCGGTAGGCACAATGTAATTTCTGTTGTACATTCAATGTTTCACAAATCAATTTTACAATCTCGTTATGAAAATGTCCTCCTCTGTCTGATTCAAGAGAACCCAAACCTGGGGATTAATTCTCTCAAGAGTAGCTTTGCCACTGTCATCCTATCATTTCTTCTTGTTGGGAATGCTTCCACCCACCTGGAGAACAGGCAAACTATGACCAGGACATACCTCAGTCTGTTACATGGAGGCAATTCAATGAAGTCAACCTGCATTCTGGTAAAAGGTCCTCCTTCCCGGCCTATGGTTCCTAGACTCACCACTGTCTTTCTCCCAGGATTGTATTGCTGACATATTAGGCATCTCTGACACAGGCTTTCTGCTACAAGTCTGAATTTTGGATTGTACCAGGTCTGCTTAAAAGACCTTATCATGGCGTCTCTCCCTATGTGTCCCTGGCCATGATACATCCGTGCCATGGTAGACATCATGCTATCAGGCATCACTGGTCTTCCATCTCGATAGACCCACACACGGTCCTTCTCTCTTGGTGCACACCCTGCTTTTATCCATTGTTTCATTTCCTCATCTCCTGACTCTTCCTGCAATTGTCTCACTTCTTCCCAAGTTCCTACTGTGTTAGTAAACATTACTGAGCAAGAAGACATTTCTCTCTCCTTAGCCCGATTGACCGAATTCTGGTTCTGTGCACAATACTGTGCCATATCATTCGCATACCTGTTTCCAGTAGTAATGTAATCACTACCCTGACCATGTGCAGCACATTTTACCACAGCCAATTGTTTAGGCAGCTGTATCTCCTCGATCAACTTTCCAACCACTTCAGCATTCTTTATAGGGGTGCCACTTGAGGTCAGGAAACCTCTTTGCAGCTAAAGCTGGCCGAAATCATGGACGACCCCGAAGCCATACTGGCTGTCAGTTATCACAGTCACTCTCACACTTTTCCCAATTTTGCATGCTTTGGTCAAAGCAACAAGTTCAGCTACTTGGGCTGACCTCACTCCTTTCAAATAAGATGCTTCCATTACTGCTGCAACCGTGCATACTGCATATGCTGCGCTTAGCACTCCTTCATCTGTTCTCAAACATGACCCATCAACAAACTACACAAAATCCCTCTCAGGCAGAGGTCCATCTTTTATATCTGGTCGTGGCTTTGTGCAATACTCAAGCACATCTAAACAATCATGATCTGCTTCATCTCTCACTTCCACATTCTCAGCATCTGGTAACAACGTTGCTGGATTCACATTCACACATCTTGCAAGGATCACATTCGTTGCACCTAATATGACCTTCTCATACTTAGTCAGCCGACTATGTGTCATATACTGAGTACGACTCCTTGTTAAAAGAATCGCCACATCATGAGGTACAAACACTTTCAATGGATACCCCATCACAATACCTTCATTCTGCTCCAAACTTCGACATGTTGCAGCCACTGCTTTCAGACACCCAGGTAAAGCTGCAGCCACTGGGTCAAGCATTGAGGAAAAATATGCAATTGGTCTCCTCAACCATCCATGCTTCTGGATCAACACAGAGAGTGCACATCCATTTCTCTCACTGCAATACAACTCAAACTATTTCTCATAGTCAGGCATGCCAAGTGCTGGTGCTTCACACAAACCCTCTTTCAATCGTTTGAATGCAGCCAATTCTTCCTTGTTTAATTCAAGGGGATCTTTTACATCACTCCTTGTTAGTCGTACCAAGGGTTTTGAAATCAGGGAAAAGTTGCTAATCTGCTGATGGCAGTACCCCACCATTCCCAGAAACATTCTCACCTCTCTTTGGGTCATGGGGGCTCTCATTCCTTTTATAATTCTGATTCTGTCTATTGTTATTTTTCTCAGTCCTTTCTCAATTTTATGTCCCAAATATTGTACTTCTTTCTTACAATACTGTAATTTTGCTGGTGACACTTTCAATCCTCCATCTGCCAAATGATTCAGTAGTGCTATTGTGTCTACCTCGCAAGCTTCACGTGTTTTCGACGCCACCAAAAGGTCGTCGATATACTGCACTAGTACTGAACTTTCAGGCATTTGCAGACTTTCCAAAGATTTCTTCAACATTTGATTAAATATTGAGGGGCTCTCTGTATACCCCTGTGGGATTCGGCACCATGCCAAAACCCGCTCTCCAAAACGAAATGCAAAAATTGGCTGACTGTCGTGGTGCAATGGGATAGAGAAGAATGCATGACATAAATCAATCACTGTATACAATTCCGCATCATGGGGAATCTGGTACAGAATTACTGATGGGTTTGGCACAATAGGACAGCATGATACCACAATTTTGTTTACCTTTCTCAAATCTTGCACTATCCTGAATTTCCCATTAGGCTTTTTCAGTCCCATTATCGGTGAATTACATGGACTACTCATAATCTCTCTCAAAATTCCTTGCTTGATCATTTTCTCAATTATTGGAGTAACCCCTTCAATTATCTCCGGTGTCAATCTGTACTGAGGGACATTTGGATAGCGTATTCCTTCCTTCACAGTTATTCTGACTGGATTTATGTTTCTCATTAACCCTACATCTTCCCCAGTAAAATCCCACACTTCTGCCTTCACTGACTGTTTTAGTTCTTTAGGTAATTCATCAGGGCTGAATATTGCATAAGTCTCAGTTACCTCATTTTCTCTGTTAGCTATAGTCATTTTATACAACACATCCTTATCTGGTGTTTCAAATGCTATTCCATCTGGGGTACAGAATATAGTGCAATTCATCTTGCACAACAGGTCCATATCTAATAAATTCACTGGACTGGTGTCACACACAACAAAGCGGTGCATCTCTGTAAATTTCCCTATACTAACTTTCACTGGTTCTGTCAAAAACATTTTTAACTGTCTGTTGGACACACCAACCACTTGGATTGTTTCATCCGAAAGAGGAAGATTCTTAACATCAGCTGATCTTACAGTTGATCGAGTAGCTCCAGTATCCACTAGGAAAGTAATAATTTCATCATTAACCCTCCCATCTACAAATGGTCCTGTCTGGTCTACTTCTAGAGTTGCGCCAAGTACGCACTCTTCTTGCTCCTTTTGGCACCGTCAATCGCTTTCCCTTGAGTCACTCTCATCGCGTTGCAGCCAATACTGTGAAACGGCGCGCGCGCCGCGGTTTATTTACCTGTTCTTCATTGTAGAATCCCGATTCATTACTATACTTCTCAGTGTTTCTGCTTTGCTGGAAAGGTGGTTTTGGCACCTGATTCTGTGAAGTAACCACCTGCTGCTGTTGCTGCAGTTGACTACTCACCTCATTCTGCACCTGCAGATTCAATGATGCATTTTCATTATTAGTATTTGGAGGGTATTTACACTCGGATTTCCAATGCCCTAACCTACCGCAATTATGGCATGGAAACTTCTTTTTAGCTTCTTCTATATTACCTTTCCCTTTTCATGGGCCATATCTTGGTTTGATTCCTGGGTTATTTGCTTGTTCGACCAACTGAGCTTCCTGCCTTTCAGCTACCTTTACTTGTCCCCACATTGCCTTCTCTTTTAATTTTCGCTGTTTAGCCTCAATTTCATCACTGAAATATTTAGCATGTCTCAGTACTTCATCTATGTTCTTATTCTGCCAATCAACCGTATGCTGCTTTGTCATGTCACCAATTTCTGGGCGTAAACCATATACGAATCTGTATACGAAATGACTCAAATCCTTATCACTCAGGTTCTTATCTCCACTGAACTGCTTAAAAGCTTGTATTAGTCTCTCATAGTAAGCATGTACTGATTCCTTTGCTTCCTGATGTGTTCGATCAATTTTTACCCAATCTGTCTCTTTAGGGGGCACTTTGTTTTTCAAAAATACCATAACCTGTTCATACTTCTTCATTACCTCAGGGTCCGGAGCTCCTGTCTTAGGATCCCTAGGGTACTCTTGAGTTGGCCAGTTGATCATCAACTTGCACTCTGTCCACAAATCTGCCGGTACTATTATATCAAACAGACTATTCAAATCTATCCACAGTACCTTTGACAATTTTACAAATCTGTCTACCTGCCTGTACCACTCGACGGGCTTTTCGCATAGTCGAGGAAAATCATTTGTAAATGACAAAATGTCCTGTCTTGTCCATGGGACATGTACGTATCCTCCTCCTGGGATCTCCCTCATTGGGTATTCAGTCACTACCTGTCCTGTATGAGGCATCATTACGTTTTCTATACCATTTACTTCTCCATTTATCCACATCTCCCCATTTTCTCAATACAATGATTATGTTCTTAATCTGACCTATCTGTCCTGTGGTGTTCAGATTTTCAATGTCTTTTTCAGTAAAATCAACTCGATAGGGTTTCTGTAAGGCTTTTACCGTATCAATATCTATACCCATTTCATTCGCAACTTCTCCTAGTCTTTCATGCAGATTCCTCGCTCTCCATGTCACACTTTTGCACAGGAATAACAGCTCCTCATCCTGATAAAACTTTTATTTTTCTACCGGAATAGTCCCTACAATCAATTCTTCCAATACCATCCGTAATTTAGCCACATCTATTGACTGGGAGTCTTTATCTTGTCTCTGCAACCCTTTTAACCATTCACTCAGTTCTTCCACAGATGGTCCTACCGGGTTCTCTACGCTACTCTGTTCTGGATTTCTCTGGGGTTCCAACAAAGTTTCTACTGTCATTCTACTCCTTTCAGCATAATTCTGATTTATAAAGGGATTATTTGAAACATGTGGTTCAAACATATTTACTGTCTGTCCCCATGGATTCTCCATTTGACTTCGTTCTGGACTCTCGCCCACATATTGTTCCGGTATGATACCGTTAAACAATGTTCGCTATCCTTTTGCTTCTCAAAAATGGGCATTACTGGACCTATAGTCACTGGAACTGTTACAGCTTCTAGATTCTTGGTTAATTCTCTTATTTTCTCTGTTAATTCTAGAGTTGTTTTGGCCAATTCCGCTGAATTTTCACTATCTATTTTATTCTCCGATCTCTTTTCTACCTCTCTCAGTCTTGATAATTCGTAATGTTTCTCTCATTGGGGCATTTGGTGTCAACATTTCTGGTTCTGGTCGGTACGGTGGTGGATTTTTATAAAACACATCATCCAACACATCATCATCCGAATCATTTGCTCCGTAACTTCTTGATTCTACATTATTCCTTTTTTCCACACATTTTCTTCCTTCCTTCTCTCCTACCGCTCTTACAGGAAACATACCCTCAGTCATTCTTGCATTCCTCCATCTTTTCATTCGATCATCATGCGTTTCATGTCCATATGACCTGCCAAACAAATATCTGTAACTGCTACCATTTCTTTGCTTTTCTCGCTCATGTGCTTCGTCTTCCCACTCTGTCAATGCCTCAAACTGCGTCGGTCTAGGTCTTGGTTCTAAGTACATCATCTTCTGGCGCAAATTACTTAAAACAGCCAAATTAAAGGAACCATGTTCTGGAAATGCCAGGACTCCATCGTCCTTGGTATATTTTACCCAATTATCCAACCAAATACAAGTATGATATCCATATTTCGCAATCATTAAAGCTGTGGGGGTTTTCGGTGGAGGAATTAACTGTCCTTCCCTAGTTTTGACCTGTTTATTTTTCTTGAACCACCTTTTAACTTTACCAAACCAGGACTTCTTTTCCCTATCTGGTGGCTGGTAATACATTTTCTTGGTTTCTGTGTATCGCTAGTCTCTTACAACGGTACCGCTATTCTGTCCACTCACAGCGCGGCTTTACACTAACGCACCAATCAAGAGCGTCTACGTCACTTTCACAGTCCTCTAATCCCAGCGCGACTTATACTAACGCACCAATGAAGAGCGTTTACGTCACCCTGTACTTCTCCAATCCCAGCGCGGCTTTACACTAACGCACCAATCCGGAGCTTTCTACACTTCTGACCCACTGTCCAATCCCAGCGCGGTCGTTTGACGTCAGCAGCCGCTGCGGCTGCTCTGCTACTGTCTACCCCTCCTTTACAAGACCGCTCCGTGAACTTTTACTGCAACTTTTTACAATTCTATTAGTAACAACACTAAAATATCTCCATTGTCTAAAAATAGCAATAGACCTTTCTTTCTCACGAGAATTCCGTCTTTCCCGAGAGCAGCGCTTACCTCTGCCCTACTACGGAACCGTTACTTCCGTTGATAAAGTAGCACATCCCTCTACTTCACTTTTATAGCAAGCATTAGCTAATTGTTTCTCTGGCATTTTAGAAATAAACCTAAAGTTTTGCAATCAACCCGAATGCCTTTACATTCACACTCATTCACACAAGAAAAATGTAGTACATACGCACAGAATCCTGTCTTTCCCGAGAACAGCGAACAGTCTGTCCTACTACAGAATTATGACACCCGTTAACAAAGCAGCGCTTCCCTCTACTTTGTCCTTCTAACAAGCTCAGAGAACACCTGCTACCTTTTCAGTGATAAGCGTTATCAGTATGCCAATTGGTTTCCAGGTACTTAAAGACCAAAATTTCACAGGTAACCTTCTCTTTCATACACACTTCTCTCACACCGAGAATATTTCTAATGGCAACACATGACGATGCCGCCAAATCGAACCCAGACAATGCACCGTGTAACTTCACTTGTCACACGTTTCCCCTGTGTACCTACAGGGCAACAACAATTCCGTCTTTCCCGAGAACAGCGCTTACCTCTGCTCTGCTACGGAATTGTTACAAACTTCCGACTTCCTACATCCCAGAAGCCGTGCTAACAGCATATAACTCAACGTAACTCAACATATAGTGTTAGTACATAAATCAATACCAATCAATAATCAATAAGCTATTTACAAGCAATGACCAGTAAACCAAAAACAGTAGTAAACCATATCTCTGCTACCAAGAAAAACTGATGCAGCGCGGAATGCAAAATCCCTCTCTTCGTCACAGGTCATAGATCACAAACAATACTACATACGCTGGTGGGGCCCATAACACCAACATACACCCATCGAATAACCTGTTTCAAAAGAGGTGATTGTTCCACTCGCTGTAATGGGAGAGAGTACTCACATAACCCTCTTCATAAAGATCTAAACTTCACCTTTAGTGCTCCTCCCATGAACGGGCCATGGATCTACTAGCTGCAGGTTGGAGTGATAACAAATCTATACATCATTTACATAAATACATTTCCTCAATTAATAACGACCCAACACAGTTCTTGTAATGAATATTACATTTTATCTAAATAATTGAAATTCGAGTCTGTTTTAATCAAGCAAAATAGATCATCATAGTTACCTATTCTGGCTAAAAGTCGCCCTCTAAGTCAAAATCTTGGTCATCGGTTCATACTGTCAGAGTCTTAGGAAACAGCTGTCCTGCAGTGTCACCGTCCTCTCCGTCAGCATAACGTCAGGAAATCAAAAATCTTCTGAAGGGTCTCGACCTAGCAACCTCTCTAGTCTACCATTTTTATAGTAAAATTTACATTCCAAAGTGTAACAAATGATATTTCGAACAAATCTCATTGGTCCGTTGGGGAAAGTTCGACTTCTTTCCCATACATATAATGTGTCTTTAGATATAGTTCCAATCCACGCAATAGTATCTTTTCATTGTTTCTTTCAGAGCAGCTGGCCGAAAGCCCGGTGTAACCTTGGTTGGCACAGTTGAGTCGGGGTCGTACAGAGGCCGCGGCAGCTGATGGCAACGCATGCACACTTGACCCATGAATGCTCATAATGGAGTCATTTTCGTCTAATAGGGACGTCGGCCATTTTGTGGCCACCAAATGGTAAACTTAAGCAAAGAAACACAAAAATGTAATTAATACATAGAAATGACTAATAATCTGTTATCCCCTTACTAATACCCATATGTGTGTGTATTTATCTAGCAGAAGCAACACTTAATGCAGGTTATATTCACATTAATAAAGCACAAATCACAGATACATCACAAAAGCAACATTTAATCATGCAATTTCTGATTGTCTATTATTAATATGCATACGAAAATTAGTTTACGTCATCAATTAGGCCATGCAAATGCAATTCCCACGTGTATTTCTTATATTAGTAATGTTGGTCAATTCACACAGCAAACAATTAGTACAATTACTATTAATTAATTAATCTTATTAATCTAAACATGCAAAATGGAGAGGGTATACGAGTTTTAAAGAAAACCCCACTCCAGCATAGCGCTATAAAGAGCTTTGCTAGGACCCGCTGCTCAGGCTGTTCCGGGGCAAAGCCAGGCCAGGGAAGGGCCCGTCCTGCGTCCGTCAGGGCCAGGAAGTGGCAGGGCAGGGCCACCCCCCATCGTCCTCCTATAAAGGTACTGTTTCACTACTTTGAGGGTGTGTCTACTTTTCTATTTTAATTCTGTGGCTTATTCTGGGCTGAGCCTTAATGGGTAAGAGAAAAGATGCGGAAAATGTGTCCGGCAAAAGAAATAAACGCACCAGGACAACGGTTGTCAATCAAGTGGACGCGACCCAATGTAATACGACATTGACACAGTGGCGTAATACAGGCTCCTGCATCCCCGTGGTGCAGGGGGGTTGCCCAAGCTCCAGGAGGCCCCTCATCACAGTATTCTAACAGGAGAGCTCCCAATCGAGTCCCGTACCTTGCAGGGAGTCCCCTCAGCACAGTATTCTGGCAGGAGAGCTCCCAATTTAGTCCCGTACCTTGCAGGGAGGACCTGTCAGGATCCCTAGCTTAAGTCCCAAAGAGGTTCGCGATCAGAAAGACTCTTGCGGGGCCACAGGGTTCACAGGGTCGAAAACCAGGCATCAGTGGTCGAGTTGGTGGCATATCCGCAACTCCAAGATGGCCGCTAAGGTGCTGGGGTCTGTGGTCTAGTTGATTTGCAAATCTAGAGTGGGCTGATGTGACGCGGGCACACCTGAAGTATTGCGCACTTCACTAACGTGTTTTCTCAGAGGAGGTTGATAATTAGAGCGCCCATAGTGTTTTGAAGTTTAAAACCCCTAGAGTCCGAAGTATTGAGAGCCTTAACCTTAGCGACCTTTCCCTAGTCACAGAACCGCAATAAATATTTAGCTAAAGAAAGAAGAAGCACTCGGAGTTCCGTGCAGAAGAAAATACCGGAGCCGTGCTCGGAGCTTCATTTCTCTTCACGCCGGAGCCGAGCAGTGATTCATTTGGCACCTGAAAAGAAATGGAAAAAAAAGAGCTAAGTGACTTACAGAGAGAGTTTAAGGAATTGTAAATGATGACAAGTAAATGTTAAAGACTACGATATCGTGAGAGCAGGTAAACTTACCGTTGACAGCAGTTGTAAAATACACTGGAACCTGTAAAGAAAGTAATAGAAGATTAACGACTTTTGTGAGCAAGTTTTAAGAGGCACAAAATAAAAAAAAGCTGTTTAAAGAGTGAGAAATACGACTTGTGGAGAAAACTTACCAGAGTCATATCTGTGCAGAGAATTCCTGTGGAGAGAAAGCGAACAGTAAAATATTAAGAGCATAAGGAAACAACTTAAGTAGACAATCGCTATGTGTAAAGAAATACAGACGAGGTTAAAAGAAGTTAGCCAATAAAACCACACCTGGTAGGTTACAGAGTAGAGAAGTCATATAATAAGAGCTAAGGAATAGAATTGGTGATTAATCTATGTAAATGTTTTACAGATGTTAAAAGACACATTCTAACAAGAAAAAAGGTTACATCAGGCCAAGAAGAGAGGCAAGGTGTTTAAGGATCTTGGGTAGGTAGCTAATCACAAGAAATAATAAGGAATGAGAAGTAGGATAGAGTAGAGAAGGGAAAACATATAAATGTTGTGTGTTTAGTTTTCCTAGGAGACTTCGGTAGGCTGATCAAAGGCTGAAGAAGATCCCCAGACAGAAAACCAGAAGGTTCAGGACCGGTCTCTTCTTATTGTTTGTTATTTTATCCACTTTTCCCCCTTCCCCCTCACTGATCAGTTAGCGCCAAGTATTCTTTCTGGAGCTGAATGGTTGGTAGTGGGAGTTGGGAAGTTATCGACTTCTGTTCCTGTGCAAGACTACAGAAACCAGCGAGAAGCTGAAGGTGAGCTCTGACAGAGTGAAGTGCCCACGTCCTAAATCTTGCACCCGAACAGAAAAATGGTTGAGGGAATAAATTTGCAGACCTTAAGGTCGGTCCTAGAGGCAATACAAAAGGAAATGGTAGCGGTTAAAGAAGAGAATCAAAGTCTAAGGCAGGAGGTCATGAATTCAAGGAAAGAGACGGCAGAACTAGCACAGAGAATAAGGCAACCGTACTCTGCTGGAAGGGAGGGTCCAACCACATCTATGGGAGACACAAATAAGCTAACAACACAAGTTATACATTTCTTGTCACCAGTTATACCTTTGGCAGCACCCGAGAGATTCAGTGGGGACCCACAAAAAGCGCAGGTGTTTATCACGCAATGCTCACTTCATTTCATGTGTCGCCCTTCTATCTTCCCTGATGCGCAATCTAAGGTAGCCTTTATTTTGTCGTACTTAAGCGGAGATGCGGCGGCATGGTCTATGCCGATAGTCTCACGAGATGATCCATTATTGCAGAATTTTGACGAGTTCAAGAAAGAATTTCTGAGAATCTTTGACCGAAGACGGATCTCTCAAGCAGTGGATAATGAACTATTGGAGCTGAAGCAGGGAAATAGAGACTTAGTGGCTTACCTGGCCCAGTTCAATAAACTTATAATGGAAACTGATTGGCCAGAAAGTAAGAGGACAGCAATTTTCTATCGAGGCCTGCGCGATGAACTAAAAGACGGTTTGGCTCAGATACCGAACCGTCCAACTGAAATTTCCGCCCTTATAGACCTGGTTTTAGAATTGGATTTCCGGCAAGGGGAGCGGAGAGGAGAGAAAAAGCGAGAGTTCAGAGGTACAGTTCCACGTTTCGACAGAGCAAAGACGGAAGCTTGGAAGGGCTCAGAAAGTTCCTCTGGATCAGAACCAATGCAAATAGGAACTATTCGGGGTCCACTTACAAAAGGAGAAAAAGCGAAAAGACGAGTCAGCAACTTATGTATGTACTGTAGTTCTAGTGGGCATTTTGTGAGGAATTGTCCAAAGAAGCCAAAGGGTTCACTTAAGCCGAAGGAAAACTCGCAGCACCACCTGTAGAAGGAGTTGTGCAGGTGGATGTGAATCATAAATCAACTCCCCAGGAACATCGGTTGGCGAATACCTTGCAGTCATCTTCACCGCATTTGATTCTATCCATGACAATACGATTCCGTCAAGAAACAATGAATGGAGTAGCGGTTATGGTGGACTCAGGAGCCACGGGCAATTTCTGCAACCTGAAATTCGCGGCAAAGATTGGGTTGCAAGCAATCGCCAAGGCAAAAAGTGAACCAGTTAGAGCAATTGATGGTACCAATCTATCATCAGGGCCAATAATAAGTCACACTGAATTGGTAGAGTTGATTCGAGAAGATGGGCATAGAGAAGCTATTCACTTTAATTTAATCGATGCCCCTCAGTTTCAACTCATTTTGGGGCTTCCATGGCTTACTGAGCATAATCCCTCTATAAATTGGAATGACAGGACAATCGAAATGAATTCAGCGTATTGTAGAGAGAACTGTTTTGGAACTTTAACCCCTTGAGTGCCCCGCCCTTTCCCCGCCCTGTGCCGGCCGTTACATTAGCGGGCGGGGCTCATGACGAGATAGTCTCGTCATGGGCACAGCGCAACCGCGGCCCATGACGAGACCATCTCGTCATGGGCACTCAAGGGGTTAAAGGAAATGAGAAAACAGAACCCGGCTCACGCCTTATGTTAGGCAGAAGTCTCAGTGTGCGTAATCAATACGCAATCAATACCAGCGGAATATCAAGATTTCGAAGATGTTTTCAACTTACAGGAAGCTGAGCAATTGCCGCCTCACCGTGTTTACGATTGCAAGATAGACCTGGAACCAGGGGCGAATTTGCCTTGCAGTCTGGTGTGCGCCTTGACAGAACAAGAGAATCATCACCTGAGAGAGTATATTGACAAGTATTTGGCTAATGGATTTATACGTCCTTCCCAATCCCCTATGTCCTCGCCACTATTTTTCGTGCCTAAGAAGGAGCAGAGCGAGCTGAGGATGTGTATCGACTATAGAGCCATCAATCTAATAACAAAAAAGAACAGATATCCTCTTCCTCTTATCTCCGTCTTGTTGGACCAAATCAAGGGAGCGCAGATATTTACGAAGTTGGACTTAAGAGGAGCGTATCACCTTATTCGAGTGAGAGAGGGAGATGAGTGGAAGACGGCCTTCAGGACTCGTTTGGGGCTGTTTGAATACCAAGTGATGCCCTACGGGTTGTGTAATGCTCCTGCAGCGTTCCAGCACTTTATAAATGATGTACTCAGTGAATTCATTGATCAATGCGCTATTGTGTATATTGATGACATACTGATTTATTCAGTAGATACACAGGAGCACCAGACACAAGTTCGAGGAGTCCTACAGAAACTTCGAGAGAACAGATTATTTGTCAAGTTGGAAAAATGTGCTTTTGGAGTGTTAGACCCGGCCCTCGTAACATAGTCAGACCTGACCCCTGCACCTCACACCAGCCCCAAGCCCCTGGCCTGGCCGATCCTTCCCACCAGAACACACACACCCGACCCGGACTTCCCCCGTCCGTAGGCCTCCCTCCTTCGGCCACCCCGGGCCCGCGTGCCCACTTCATGCACCAAGATGGCCGCCCGGCCCCAGCGCGACCCTAGCCTACAGGCGCCACTCCGGCTGGAGGACATCGTGCTCCCCTTGAGATGAGAAAGGGAGGAGCAGTTTCCATCACACCTCTGCGCTTCCCTGGGAAGGTGGGTTTCGATCGACCCGCCGGCCTCCCCGAGGGCTGGCTCCACGCCTGCTGGGTGTCTGGGGCTCCTCCCGACCCGGCCCTGAAAGGATCAAAGGACAATGGCAGGAAACCCCCAACAAGCGACCCCCAGGTGACAAGACCCATGCCTGCACAGACTCCGGACATCAAAGAGGAGTCGCCCTATAACAAGGGGTGCCCTGGGACTGTCCGGCAGATTCGCCTTGGAAACACCTGAGCCCTGCTGAGTGACTCGCGGCTCCCTGAAAGATCGTAAGACCTCCGAACTTGTGCTTGAGCCCTGCTGAGTGACTCGCGGCTCCCTGAAGATCGTAAGACCTCCGAACATGTGCTTTAGCCCTGCTGAGTGACTCGCGGCTCCCTGAAGATCGTAAGACCTCCGAACTTGTACTCGAGCCTGCTGAGTATCTCGCAGCGCCCCCAGACTCCCTTGGTCCCGCCGGACCCCGAGACGATAAGCGTATCCCCCAGCTCGAGGATTGTGAGCTGTGCGCCGGATACGCTCCTGCATTTGATCCATTCCCCCAAAGACTGTCCCGCTACCTCCAAACCCCCCTCCAAGACTTTGTGAGCCCACGCTCTACTTGTATATATATTGCCTTGCTGATCATAAAGATCTTACCACTCCGATCTGATAAAGATTTGCTCTTAGAACTCTCGGTGTGGTGTCTCTTTGTCGTGTGGTGCCGAGTGTACGATCCTAGATACGAGATTCCTCCCCTGAGGAGTCTCCCGCCAGTGCCCGGCTACGATACCTCGAGGGTTGGTCTCAGGACAGTCAGGGCCCCCTCCGGGCCCCTCTGAGGTCACCTTCTAACATTGGTGGCAAGCGACGGGATTCGGGCCCATAATCTAGAGATCGTACCGTGAACGGCTGATGCACTACCGACAAAGATGGCAGAAGGAAACGCCGTGGTTCTCGTAGAAGACAACGCCAGTACCGTGTTCCAGGTGGAACAGCTGGAAGAGTACACTCACAGGGAACTAAAGTAATTCTGTAAGGAACTCAGAATCGCTACCACTGGTCTCAACACCAAAGAAGATATGCAAAAGGCACTGAAAGCTTGGGTGGATTCGGGAGCCCCCCGCCCAGAAGGAGCGGTGGAGCCCCACGACGAAGCAGGACCCTCCCAAGGAGAACGCAGCAGCAACCAGGTGCGAGGCTTCGTACCAGATGGGGGCCTATCCCCGGAGGAACTCGCAGACAGAGAAAAAAGTCGCCATCACGAGCTCGAATTAGCCAAACTCAAAATCGAGGGCGAGTTGAAATTAGCCGAGAAAAAGCTAGCAGTAGAACAGTTGCGAGTACAAGGAGAACTGGAAGAGAAGAAACTCCAACGAGAACACGAGGGAAGGAGACTTCAACTAGAACATGAACGCAGTTTGAAGGAAATAGAACTGAAAGCAAGAAGCGAAGAAGCGCGGCCCCCGGGGAACCGAGAGGCGGCCGCCCCGACGGAACAGAAGGTCCACATCCCCAAGGATGTGGTCAAGGAATATTACAAGAATGATGACATTCAGCAGTGGTTTCGGGCCTACGAGGTCGCCATGACCTCCCATCGGGTCCCGCAGAAGGATTGGGGGGCTGGGTTATGGGGACGGTTCCTGAGTGAAGGAAGAGACACCCTGCTCGACCTACCCACCTCCATGCAGACCTCATATGAACACATGAAAGCGGCCCTCCTCACAAGGTACAGCCTCACCCCGGAGATGTACCGCCAGCGGTTCCGGGACTGCCGGAAGATCCCGGGTACCACCTGGGTGGAATATGTGAATTTCTTCAGCCGTGCCTTCGATGGGTGGATCAAGGGCAGCAAGGTAACCACCCTGGAAGAACTAACTGACCTTATGTTATGGGAACACCTGGCTGCCAACTGCTTTGTGGAACTACGCCAGCATCTGCTCGACAGCAAGCTCACGGACCCGAGAAAGCTGGCTGTCGAGGCGGATCGCTGGACCAACACCCGGGTCTCCCGGGGCCCTGTAGGAGAGTACCCCCGAGCCAGTCAGGGACCACCCCGCCAGAGAGGGGGGGAAACCAGGGAGGGCAGAGAGAGCCCCAGACTAGTCCCCCGAAGTCCCAACCTCCGCCTTTCCCGGCACCCCCACCAGCTGTATCCGGCCCCCCCTGAGACGGGGGCACCGGGTAACCATCACTTGTTTCCGTTGCCAGAAGCCCGGGCATTACGCCAACGACCCTGAATGCCCCATGGCCCCACGTACCAACCAGGCAGCACCCCCCGCTAGACAGATAGCCAAAGTAGCCCTGGGGGAGGAGGTTGAGGAGGCCGAGGAGTGGGAACCCGCCGCTATGGCCCTAGTGTCCTTAGGAGATAGAGAGATGGTCCCTGGGAGCCTCCTGCCCTCTAACACAAAGAAATATGGGCAGCTCGTCACGATCAATGGCCACCAAGTAGAAGCCCTCCGTGACACCGGGGCCAGCATCACCGGTGTCCTCAGCCATTTAGTCCACGAGGACCAGGTCCTCCCCAACGTATTTTGCCCTGTCATTTCAGCCGACAAGACAGAAAGCCTATGTAAGGTAGCCCTGGTGCCTTTCGAGTGGGGAGGGGTGGTCGGTAAACTGAAGGTCGCAGTGAGAACATCCCAGCCCGTCGACTGTCTCCTGGGGAACGACCTGGAAAGTTCCCCCTGGGGGCAAGTTGAGCGCAAGACCCACCTAGGGATGATTGGCCTCCCTGAGTGGGTGTGCGCCACCACTCGATCCATGGCGGCTCGACTGACCCCCCTGAGGGACATCGACGACGCCCCGACCCCTGAAGATGGGATGGTCCCGGCCGAGGGCCCCCACATCCCTCCACCGGAAGAGTCGCTCGCCAGTGACGAACCGCCGCCTTCCGACTCCACCCCAGACACCGAGTTAGGCGATCTGCCCGAATTAACACAGTGGCGCCACGAAGGGGGCCCCTCCCGAGAGGAGTTCTGCCGAGAGCAGGCTACCTGTCCCTCCCTGGTCGGGCCCCGGCAACAGGCAGAGGCCCAGGCCGCAGGCGACCAGACGGGGACGCACCGGGTCTATTGGGAGAATGACCTTCTGTACAGCGAACAGAAGTCGGTGGAGCTAGGGTCCGGCCGAGTGCTGGTGGTACCACTATGCTTCCGAGACCTCCTCCTGGGCTTGGCCCACGACGTTCCCCTCGCAGGCCACTTGGGTCAGGACAAAACATACAGTCGCCTCTTGACTCACTTCTACTGGCCCAGAATGAAAGCGGATGTAGAAGCCCACTGTAAGTCCTGTCCCACGTGCCAGGCCAGTGGGAAGAGTGGAGGGAAGCTCAAGGCTCCCCTCCAGCCCTTCCCTGTCGTCAGTACCCCTTTTAAGTTTAAAACGGTTTTTATTGAGGCAAAACAAACCATGGGGGGGGGGGGATAGGAGGCAGGGTACAAGGAATACAGTCAAAGAAGAAGGGATGCATCTCCAGAGGGTTGGCAATAGGAGGCGCGGTGGCTTAGAGGGGAGAACACAGTAAATGAAGCTAGAATTACAGGCTGTGGAGTCCCACGCGCGTATCCGACACCCCCTAGCGGAGCAAGAACATCCCCCCCCATCAGCACTGCAACAGAACACAATCCCCCTCCTCCCATCCCCCATCCCCCCAGTAACAAAACAACAACACTCCCCCCTCCCCCCCGTCCTATGGTCCCGCATCAAAGTAGCCCTAACCAGGAGGCCCCGCACCCCCTCCCCCCCCGGGGGTCCCCATCTCACATGTAAACTAATCCGCCGGGGTCACCGGCGGCCGCAGCCTGAGAAGTCTAAGGTACCTCGGGCAGGTGAGCTCCCGGAATTCAGTGGACAGCAGCGCTAGAAAGGGTTGCCAGAGCTCTTCAAATTGGTCTATCTCCCCCGCAGCCGTAAGCGACAGCTTCTCCATCCCCAGCACATGCCAGAGCCTATGCAACCAACCGGTGATGGAGGGGACGGTGGATGTGCGCCAGTGGATCAGAATGTTCTGAACCGCAGACCCCAGCGCTATTGCAATCTGCCTACCCCTGCGGGACTTCAGTGGGTACATTAGGTCATTGGGGAGGCCCAGCAGGACATACGCCGGGAGGCGCGGTAGCTCTATCCCAAAGTGCTCATCCACCTCGTCCAAGACTTCTTTCCAGTAGGCGGTCAGCACTGGGCAATCCCATAGAATGTGTGTAAGGGTACCTTCCTGCCCGCAGCTCCGCCAGCACCCCTTGTCAGTGTGTTTATGCATTTCATACAGTCTCTCCGGGGTGTAGTACCAGTATGTCGACACCTTAGTGAATGTCTCCGTAAGGCCCGTGTGATATGCGGAGTGCCGAGCCCGATACGCAATTTTGTCCCATTCCTTGTGGCTGAGTGTCCTACCCAATTCCCTGTGCCAACGCTCCCTCCCCGGGTTGTAGTAGTGAAACGGCGGGGGTTGTAGGTGTTTGTACAGATCAGTGATCAGTTTAGCGTCGGAAGTCCGAGTAGCCAACCACTGCTCGTACGGTGTGATTGGACGGGCAGCGGCGGCACGCACCTGAGGCTGGAGGGCCCAATGCCGAACTTGCATGTAGCGCAATCTGTCCAGCTCCGTCAAGCCGAACTCCTGGCGGAGTTGCTGAAAAGGAACCACTCCCTCCGGGCCATAGATCTGGAAGAGTGCCCTGCAGCCTGCCTGCACCCAGTGGGAGAAAACCCCCGGCTCCATCCCTGGGGAGAAGTCCGGGTTGCCCGCAATGGGCGTGAGCGGCGAAGGGAAGGTGGTAAGGCCCCGGGCCTCACAGACCGCATCCCACACACGCAGGGGAACCCGCGTAACAAAGGAAGCGTAAAGATTGGGGGGGCGGTGCGCGCGGCGCAGGAATGGTACCTCTTGTAAGGTGCGGCCCGCCACCGCTTGGTCCTGGAAGAGCCAATGTTTATCGGACTCCCACCTGCTCCACTCCACCAGATAGCGAAGCTGTGCCGCCTGAAAGTACTTACGGAGGTCCGGAATGCCGAGACCCCCCGCTTCCGGAGCAAGCGTGGAGAGGACCCTCTTCATGCGGGGCCTACGGCCCTGCCAGACAAAGCGGGAGATGTCAGCCTGCATCTGTCGGATCCAGCCCACCGGGGGCTGGAGCGGAAGGGCTCGGAAAAGATATAATATCTGGGGCAGCACCGTCATTTTGACCGCTGCGATTCGCCCCAGCCAGGACAGCAGGCCTTTGTTCCATCGGCCAAGCTCGTCCTTGATCTTCCTGCTGAGGGAGGCATAATTGGCCGTAACCATCTCCGATAATGTAGGCGCCAACAGAATCCCCAGGTACGGCACCGTGGACGAGGACCACTGCATGGGGAAGAGCCGTTGAAGAACCCTCCTGGTTTCCGCAGCCAGGGACACGTCTAATGCCATCGACTTGCTCATATTCATTTTGAAGCCGGCCACCCCCGCAAAGGCGTCCAACTCTCGGAGGCACGCAGGCAGCGACCTCCCAGGGTCGTCCAAAGTCAACAGGACATCATCCGCGTAGAGACTGACGGTGTGGACGTACTGGCCCATCCGGACCCCGACAGCATCCGGGTTATCACGAATCCTCTGAGCAAACGGCTCCATGTAAAGGGCAAACAGGAGCGGCGAGAGAGGGCAGCCCTGCCGCGTGCCACGCTCGATGGCAAAGCCACCAGAGCTACACCCGTTTACCCGCACCGACGCTGAAGGATGCTTATAGCAATTAAATACCATGGTGCGGAACTTATCACCGATTCCCAGTTTTTGGAGGACCCGCTCAAGATACGGCCAGTGAACTCTGTCGAAGGCCTTCTCCGCATCAACGGACAACAACATCCGTTCCCCCGAGATCCTCGAGGCCTTCTCCAGAACATGCGTCACCCTCTTGGTGTTGTCAACCGTCTGTCTTCCGGGCACAAAACCAGCCTGGTCCGCCTCCACCAGGTCGGGGAGGTGTGGACCCAGCCTGGATGCGAGAATCCCCGTGTACAACTTGAGGTCGACATTTAGGAGCGAAATGGGCCGGTACGAGCCACAGAGGGCCCGGTCCTTCCCGGGCTTCGGGATTACCGCGACCGTCGCCCTCAGGAGATCCGGAGGGATGGCTCCCGGTTCGGAGAAAGAGTTAAACAGCCGCGTAAGGACAGGGGCCACGGCCGTGCAAAAAGTCTTGTAGAATAGCGACGTGTACCCGTCCGGGCCCGGGGCCTTGCCATGTTTCAGCCGCGCGATAGCCGAAATCACTTCCTCCACATGGATGTCCCGCTCCAGGTGGTCAGCCTGAGCCGGGTCCAGTACCGGGAGGGTCACCGACTCCAAATAGCTATCGGCATCCCGTGGCGAGGAGGGCTCCTCAGCATACAGCGCTTCGTAGAAGCCGCGGAAAGTCTCCGCTACCTCCGCGTCCCCGGAGACAACCCCCCCGTCCGCACCTACCAGTTCTTTCACAACGCTGCGCTGTTGTGCGACCCGGAGCCGGTGTGCCAGGAGCTTGCCACATCTGTCCCCCCCGGTGTAGTAGGCATGTTTCAAGCGTAAGGCGGCGTACTCCGCCCTATCAAGATCCAGAGCCGAGAGGAGCTTCCTCGCTGCCTTCAGCTGCCTCCACACCCTCGGCGCTCCCGTACGGCGGTGGACCTGCTCAAGCTCCCGGACTTGAGCTGTCAGCTCATCCCTCTTCAGTTACCGCTCCTTATTCTCGGCTGCAGAGATAGAGATGAATTCCCCCCGGAGGACGGCCTTCAGTGCCGCCCACTGTGTCGCCTGCGAGGTGTCAGTGTTGCTGTTGTGGGTGAGATAGTCCTGTATGACCTCCCGGACGCGTTGTACCACCGATTTTTTGTGTAGAGGTGTGTCCCGGAGGCGCCACACCCCCCGAGAGGGGGAGGCCGCCGGCCACCGGAAAACACCAGTGACTGGAGAGTGGTCAGACAGGGTTAGGACCCCGATGTCCGCCGCCGTGGCGGCGGCACGCATCGGTCCACTCACCAGGAGGTAGTCTAGCCGTGAGTAGGTGCGGTGTGCGTGCGAGAAGAAAGAGTAGTCCCTATCCGTGGGGTGCAGGGAGCGCCAGAGATCGTGCAAGTCCAGTTCCGCAATCCGGGCCTTCCCAGCCTGGGACAGTTCCCCCGTCTGCGGAAAGCGCTGCGCTGATCTGTCCATCCCAGAGTCAAAGACAATGTTGAGGTCTCCGCCCAAGATAATGTGTCGGTCTGGGGAAGCAGTGACATCCACCAGCGCGGAGTCTAGGAAGCGCTCTTGATGCTCGTTTGGGCTATAAACGGAGCCAACCGTAAATGCTATGCCTCCCAGGCGCATGCGATACGCAAGGAGCCTCCCCTTCTGTTCAGCACACTTATGCAACACCTCCCCCCGAAAGGAGCTCGCTAGGAGAATGGCCACCCCCGCCGTCTTGTTCGCTGCCGAGGAAAAGAACTGGGTGGGGAACTTGGCAGAGCGCATCCTATGGCAGTCCCGGGGCAATAAGTGTGTCTCCTGCAAAAGGCAAATGTCCGCTTGCGTCCCCTCCAGCAACGACAGGATCGCTCTGCGCTTCACCGGGTTATTCAGACCCTGAACATTAAGGGTCACTACCTTTAGGCCCGGCATTCCTCGCAGGGATCGGGAGCGCCATGCAATGGGTAGGGAATCAGCGGGTGGGGCGCGCGGGGCCGCAGCGCGGGACAAGCCAAAACAAAGCGGGCATAGACAACATAGGACGGGACCTTCCCAACCCCCAAACAACCCCCTCCCCCACCCAAAACACAACCTCGGCAACTGGCCAACCCCAAACACAAACACCCCATAGTCTCAGTCAAGCCCCAAAACGGGCAAGTCCGTAGAAAAGAGCAAAGTGGACGTCCAGCCACTCACCTCCGCCCGCTCCCCCCCCACCCCCCCGCCCTGTGCCAAGCATGTCAAGAAGCTAAAGACATCTCCCCCCGGAGTGTATGTTAGGCCGTCAAGGCCACGCTAGAGGAGCCAGTCGAGCCCCCGGCCGCCGCCCTCAGGGCGTCGGCTCTGTCCGCCCTAATGGTAGGGGAGTCCGGGCGCCCTGCACTGGTCGTTGAGCGCCGCCTCGCTGACCTCCGCCGATTCCGTCCTTCCGAGGACCTCCACGACGGCGTAGCTCCCTCTTCCTCCGCTGCCGTGATCCCCAGGACACCACAAATGTCTTGCAAGGAGCGTAGCTGGTGTAATACTCCGTTCCACCGAAAAATCAAGCGGAAGGGGTGACCCCAAGAGTACGGCGTCTCATGCTCTCGCAAAAAGTCAGTGGCAATCCTAAAGGACCTGCGTTTCTGCAGAGTGATGGCGGAGAGGTCCTGGTAAAGCGCCACCGGCCGATCCCGAAAGGTCAGGGGCTGTTTCCTGCGGGCTTCAGCCATGATACGCTCCTTTAGTGGAAAGTCGGGCAGGAAGGCCAGAATGTCCGGTGGGGGTGCCGATGGCTGGCGCTGACGGCCAACCCTATGCGCCCTGTCGATGCTGATGGGAAAGTCCGCGGCCTCCCCCAGGATCTCTCGGAACAGGGCCCGCAGGTAGCCCCCCAGATCGGACCCCTCATCCGCAGTCGGCACGCCACGCACTCGGATGTTGTTCCTCCGAGATCTGTTCTCAAGGTCCTCAGAGTGGGCCTGGAGCTCCACACACTGTTCCCGGAGGCGTAGAACGTCCTGCTGGAGGTGGACTATCTCCTCCGCTCGCTGTTGACCCTCCGTCTCCGCCGCTTCCACGCGCTCACCTAGGCCCTCCACCTCTCTACGCACTTCTCGGACCTCGCTGGCCACCTCCCGCTTCAGTGTCTGAAAGTCCTCCCTGAGGGAGCTAAACAGTTCCTCCATAAAGGCCCTCGTGACGGGTGGCTCCCCTCCAGTCACATCCGCCGGAGCCCGGGAGGGCCCCGGTGAGGGCTGTGTCATGTCCCGCAAGTGCTGGGCCCTGCCAAGCATGTCCGGCAGAGTATGGTCCCCTTTCTTCGGGCCTCCTTTTCCAGACATCGCCAGCTCCGCAGTCGGGCACCGGTCCAGGCGCCCCAGGGATGCTCAGCCGCCGGCAAGCACTCGGCCCGGGTACCCCCCACAAGTGAGGTCGCTGCGTCACAGGTGACAAAATGGCGGCCTAGTCCGGTCACCGTCAGCCGCAAAAGCTAGCGTGGGACAACCAAGGGGGCCGCAGCGGGGGGGTCCCAACAGCTCATCCCTCCGGTAGTCAATCCAGCAATAGCGGGAGGTCGCCCGCGGCCAGCAGCCAGGACTCCAGCGAAGGCCGCCACCACTGCTCCTCCGGTGACAAAATGGCGGCCGGGCGGAGCAAGCCAAAACGACTAGGCCCGGCGACACCCCCGGGGCCTCCGAGGCACCCCACAGTAGAATAAGTTCCACCACCGGCCCCCGCTTGTCACGCACAGGGGCCCAGATGGTCCAACTCTATCAGAGAGTCCGCTGTACCTCGGCTAGGGGTCAGGGCCTCCGCAGTGCGAGGTTGTCGCCGTCACCAGTCCGAGTGCCGGGGCTCCCGTCCCCAGCCTTCCACCCCTTCGGGCCCCTTCCCGCAAGGCTCCTTCAATCACCGTCGAACGGCGGGTCGGATCCCTTCCAGATCGTAGCTTCCAGCACCAGGCCCAGCCAGATTTCAGCACCAGGCCCAGCCGAGGCGCCCGGACAGCTCTCCAGTGCGCTCCGCCCCTCGGGCTCGCCGTCGTCGTTCCTTGATCTCGATCGAACTTTTGGGGGGGTTCCCCCGGGGCGATCCGGACCGAAACAGCACCGATGTGTGCCCCTGATGTTCCGCCACGCTCCTCTCCCGCGCTGAGCCTCAGCGGGGGAGAAAAGCTGAAGAAAAGGGCTCTAGCTTGGCCGGGCCGGAGGAGCTACGGGAGGAAGCGTCCGCTCACCCCGCCATCTTGGCCACGCCCTGTCAGTACCCCTTTTGAGCGGGTCGGGATCGACATTGTAGGACCTCTGGACCCCCCAACTTCCCAGGGGCACCGGTTCATCCTCGTCCTGGTGGACCATGCCACTCGTTACCCTGAGGCCATCCCCCTGCGCACCGTCACGGCCCCCGTGGTGGGCCGGGCGCTGATGGGGATCTTCTCTCGCATGGGTTTTCCCCGCGAGGTTGTGAGCGATCGCGGTACCAACTTTATCTCCCGATACATGAGGTCCTTATGGCAACAGTGCGGGGTGTCCTACAAGTTCACCACCCCGTACCACCCCCAAGGAAACGGCCTGGTAGAGCGGTTTAACCGGACTCTGAAGGGGATGATCGCGGGCCTGGAAGAGCCCCTCCGGCGTAAGTGGGACCTCCTGCTCCCCTGCCTTCTATTCGCATACCGAGAAGTTCCCCAGAAATCCTTGGGTTTCAGCCCCTTCGAGCTACTCTACGGGCACCCCGTCAGGGGGCCCCTCAGCCTGGTCAAAGAAGAGTGGGAGGCGGCGCCCCGAGGCACCCCCCGAGACGTGTTCCGTTACGTCCTGACCCTCCGCAATCAGACTAGGAGGTTCCGGGAAATGGCAGAGGCCAATCTGGAGGCGAGTCAGGAGGAGATGAAGCGCTGGTACGACCAGAATGCCGCGCTAGTCGAGTTTCAGCCGGGCCAGCTGGTGTGGGTCATGGCCCCCGTGAAACCCTGCGCTCTCCAGGATAAATGGACCGGGCCCTTCAAAGTAGTTGAGCGAAAGAGCCCGGTCACGTACTTGGTAGACGTCCAGTCACCCCGGGACCCCCTCCGGGTCCTCCACGTGAACCGCCTCAAGCCCCACTTTGTGCGGACAGAGCTGAGCCTCCTACTGGCCACTGATGACGGGTCCGAAGAAGAGTCGGATCCTCTCCCTGATCTTCTATGCACCAAGGAGAAGGACGGCTCCGTAGAAGGAGTGAATCTCTCCCCGTCTCTCACTCCCCAGCAACGTGAGGATTGCCGCCAGCTCCTAGGGCAGTTTCCGGACCTTTTCTCCCTGGTCCCCAAGGTCACCGACTGGTGTGTCCATGATGTGGATACCGGGGACAGCCCACCAGTGAGACACCGAGCCTACCGTGTCCCCGATCGGGTCCGGTCCTGTATCCAAGCCGAAGTCTCGAAAATGTTGACCCTAGGCGTAATCGAACCCTCAGACAGCCCCTGGGCCAGCCCCGTGGTCCTGGTCCCAAAAGCAGCCGCCCCCGGGGTCGCCCCGGAACTCCGCTTTTGCGTGGACTACCGGGGACTCAATGAGGTCACCCGAGCTGATGCCCACCCCATTCCCCGAGCCGACGAGCTCATTGACCGGCTCGGAGCTGCACGGTTCCTCAGCACCTTCGATCTCACCTGCGGCTACTGGCAAATTGCGCTCACAGAGGGAGCCAAGGAGCGGTCCGCCTTCTCCACCCCGGATGGGCACTATCGCTTTCGCGTAATGCCCTTCGGGATGAAAAATGCCCCGGCCACCTTCCAGCGACTGGTAAATAGAGTCCTGGCCGGGCTGGAAAAATTCAGTGCTGCATATCTCGACGATATCGCAGTTTTTAGTTCCGAATGGAGCGAGCACCTCCAACACCTCCGGAGGGTGCTAACCGCCCTACGCCAGGCGGGCCTCACCGTGAAAGCCAGCAAATGCCAGATTGGGCAAGGTTCGGTAACCTACCTGGGGCACCAGGTCGGAAGCGGGCAAGTCGCTCCTCTACAGCCCAAAATCGACGCCATCCTAGCCTGGGAACCTCCCACTACCCAAACAGAGGTCCGAGCCTTTCTGGGCCTCACGGGCTACTATCGGAGATTCATCTGGAATTACGGCAGCCTGGTCGGTCCCCTCACGGGGCTCACATCCAAGAAGCAGCCCAAGAAGGTACAGTGGTCCCCTGCCTGCCAAGAGGCGTTCAATGCCCTGAAAACGGCCATGTGTACGGCCCCCGTCCTGCAGGCCCCCGACTACTCCAAAGAGTTTGTGGTACAAACTGATGCCTCCGAGCATGGCATCGGGGCCGTCCTCTCCCAAGTAAATGACCAGGGTCTGGACCAGCCCGTGGCCTTCCTCAGCCGAAGGCTGTTGCCCCGGGAACAGAGATGGAGTACCATCGAACGCGAGGCGTTCGCAGTAGTCTGGGCCCTCAAGAAACTACGCCCTTACCTGTTCGGCACCCATTTCAGGGTCCAGACCGACCATCGCCCCTTGCGATGGCTCATGCAGATGCGAGGAGAAAACCCCAAGCTTCTGCGGTGGTCAATCTCCCTCCAGGGGATGGATTTCACCGTGGAACATCGCCCTGGCACGGACCACGCCAACGCCGATGGCCTCTCCCGATTCTTCCGCCTCAGCGAAGAGAACCCCCAAGAAGATGGGTAGTTCTCTCCGGCTTTCAGCTGGGGGGGACGCGTGTTAGACTCGGCCCTCGTAACATAGTCAGACCTGACCCCTGCACCTCACACCAGCCCCGAGCCCCTGGCCTGGCCGATCCTTCCCACCAGAACACACACACCCGACCCGGACTTCCCCCGTCCGTAGGCCTCCCTCCTTCGGCCACCCCGGGCCCGCGTGCCCACTTCATGCACCAAGAGGGCCGCCCGGCCCCAGCGCGACCCTAGCCTACAGGCGCCACTCCGGCTGGAGGACATCGCGCTCCCCTTGAGATGAGAAAGGGAGGAGCAGTTTCCATCACACCTCTGCGCTTCCCTGGGAAGGTGGGTTTCGATCGACCCGCCGGCCTCCCCGAGGGCTGGCTCCACGCCTGCTGGGTATCTGGGGCTCCTCCCGACCCGGCCCTGAAAGGATCAAAGGACAATGGCAGGAAACCCCCAACAAGCGACCCCCAGGTGACAAGACCCATGCCTGCACAGACTCCGGACATCAAAGAGGAGTCGCCCTATAACAAGGGGTGCCCTGGGACTGTCCGGCAGATTCGCCTTGGAAACACCTGAGCCCTGCTGAGTGACTCGCGGCTCCCTGAAAGATCGTAAGACCTCTGAACTTGTGCTTGAGCCCTGCTGAGTGACTCGCGGCTCCCTGAAGATCGTAAGAACTCCGAACTTGTGCTTGAGCCCTGCTGAGTGACTCGCGGCTCCCTGAAGATCGTAAGACCTCCGAACTTGTGCTTTAGCCCTGCTGAGTGACTCGCGGCTCCCTGAAGATCGTAAGACCTCCGAACTTGTACTCGAGCCTACTGAGTATCTCGCAGCGCCCCCAGACTCCCTTGGTCCCGCCGGACCCCACGACAACAAGCGTATCCCCCAGCTCGAGGATAGTGAGCTGTGCACCGGATACGCTCCTGCATTTGATCCATTCCCCCAAAGACTGTCCCGCTACCTCCAAACCCCCCTCCAAGACTTTGTGAGCCCACGCTCTACTTGTATATATATTGCCTTGCTGATCATAAAGATCTTACCACTCCGATCTGATAAAGATTTGCTCTTAAGAACTCTCGGTGTGGTGTCTCTTTGTCGTGTGGTGCCGAGTGTACGATCCTAGATACGAGGTTCCTCCCCTGAGGAGTCTCCCGCCAGTGCCCGGCTACGATACCTCGAGGGTTGGTCTCAGGACAGTCAGGGCCCCCTCCGGGCCCCTCTGAGGTCACCTTCTAACATGGAGTTTCGCAGGTGGAATATCTGGGCTTCGTGATCTCGCCAACAGGACTTCATATGGACAGACGGAAGATTCAGGCAGTTCTTGAATGGAAGTCACCTACCAGTGTCAAAGAAGTCCAAGCGTTTATTGGATTTGCAAACTTTTATCGGAGATTTATTGGAGAATTTTCTTGACGAATCATACCCTTGACGCGATTACTGAAGAAAGGGACACGATTCGAATGGTCTGAAGAAGCAGAGCAAGCCTTTAAGGAATTGAAGTGTGAGTTCACCACTGCGCCCATCCTCCTTCATGCCGATCCGATTTAGCCCTTTTATGTTGAGACGGATGCCTCTGATTTTGCGGTTGGTGGAGTACTTTCCCAAAGGAATAAAGAAACCGGCCAATTACATCCAGTGGCCTATCGATCTAGAAAGTTGACGCCAGCTGAAATTAACTATACAATTACGGAAAAAGAATTGTCGGCAATAAAAGACGCTTTCAAGGAGTGGAGACATTATCTTATGGGAGCTCACCATGTGGTAACAGTTTACACGGACCATCGCAATCTAAAATTCCTGAAGTCCGCCAGAACTCTGACACCTCGCCAACTTCGTTGGTCACTGTATTTTGTTGATTATGATTTTGTGATAACTTACCGGCCGAGTACGCAAAATGGAAAGGCGGATGCCTTGTCCAGAATGGGAACCGGAGAAGAAAAGAATCCAATCAGTGCTCAAGCGATCATACCAGATACTAAAATTATCTGTGCCACAGATATTCTGAATTTCAAGGAGCAGGTGATCCAAGCTTTGACCCCCGAAGAAATGCTGGATTGGGTTCAACACGAGCATGGAAGAGAAGTTCGAGATGAAATACCTTACAAAGAAGGTGCATTGTATTTGCCAACTACAGCGTTGCAGAAGCAAGCCTTGCGGGAATGTCATGATCATCTGTTGGCTGGGCACAAGGGAGAGTTCAAGACGGCAGATTTAATCAAAAGAAAATATTGGTGGCCACAAATGAATAAGGATATAGAACAATATGTGAAAACCTGTGAGATATGCGCTCAGGGGAAATCAGAACGGCACGCCCCCGGGGGCTGTTGCAACCCCTGCCCATTCCTCCCCATCCTTGGCAAACAATCACCTTAGACTTAATTACAGATTTACCATCATGTCATGGAATAAACACAATTCTAGTAGTAGTAGATGCATACATGAAAATGACACATTTTTTGGCCTTAAAAGGAATTCCTACTGCGAAACAGTTAGCAAGTAATTTTAGTACACAGAGTGTAAGGTTGCACGGAATACCCAAGGTCATAATATCGGACCGGGAAACTCAATTTGTCTCACATTTCTGGAAAGCTTTTATGAAAGGGTTACGAGTAGAAACTCGGTATTCCACCAGTTTCCATCCGGAAACGGATGGGCAAACAGAAAGAGTGAACCAGGAATTGGAGCAATATCTACGATTGTTCTCCTTGAAACAGGATGGGGAATGGCCTGACTACTTGTGGACAGCAGAATGTGCTCACAACAACGCGAAGAATGTGTCCACTGGGTACTCTCCGTTGTATTTAAATTACGGGAGACATCCAAATTCCACAGTACAAGATGTTGAGCTTTCAGTCCCAGCTGTTAAGGACTTGGTGTCTCATTTAAGTTCAGTACATGAATTAGCATCAAAGAACCTAGAACAGGCTAAGGAAAAGTATAAGATGTACGCAGACAAGAAAAGAAAGAACCCCCCCCCTTTAGAAATAGGAGACGAAGTCTGGTTGAATACTAAAAATCTAAGATTAAAAGGGAACCGAAAATTCCAACTCCGATTCATTGGTTCTTACCCCATTGCAGAGCAGATTAACCCAGTGACTTATAAGTTGACTTTGCCCTCCAAATTCAAAATTCACCCAGTGTTTCACGTTTCTCTATTGAAGAAAGCAGTTCCAAATCTGAGAAAAGAATCAATTCCACACCCAATTCAGCGAGACACAGGAGTGGAGTTTGAGGTAAAAGAGATTCTAGACTCAAAACTAGTTAGAGGAAAACTGTATTATCTAGTTGATTGGAAAGGCTACGGTCCAGAGGAGCGGTCTTGGGAACTAGATTCGGATGTACATGCTCCTAGATTAATAAAACTTTTTTATCAGCGCTATCCAACCAAATCCAGAGTGGGAGGACCATCTTTGGTGGGGGGTACTGTCAGGATCCCTAGCTTAAGTCCCAAAGAGGTTTGCGATCAGATAGACTCTTGCGGGGCCACAGGGTTCACAGGGTCGAAAACCAGGCATCAGTGGTCGAGTTGGTGGCATGTCCGCAACTCCAAGATGGCCGCTAAGGTGCAGGGGTCTGTGGTCTAGTTGATTTGCAAATCTAGAGTGGGCTGATGTGACGCGCGCACACCTGAAGTATTGCGCACTTCACTAACGTGTTTTCTCAGAGGAGGTTGATAATTAGAGCGCCCATAGTGTTTTGAAGTTTAAAACCCCTAGAGTCCGAAGTATTGAGAGCCTTAACCTTAGCGACCTTTCCCTAGTCACAGAACCGCAATAAATATTTAGTTAAAGAAAGAAGAAGCACTCGGAGTTCCGTGCAGAAGAAAATACCGGAGCCGTGCTCGGAGCTTCATTTCTCTTCACGTCGGAGCCGAGCAGGGATTCATTTGGCACCTGAAAAGAAACGGGAAAAAAAGAGCTAAGTGACTTACAGAGAGAGTTTAAGGAATTGTAAATGATGGCAAGTAAATGTTAAAGACTACGATATCGTGAGAGCAGGTAAACTTACCGTTGACAGCAGTTGTAAAATACACTGGAACCTGTAAAGAAAGTAAGAGAAGATTAACGACTTTTGTGAGCAAGTTTTAAGAGGCACAAAATAAAAAAAAACAGTTTAAAGAGTGAGAAATACGACTTGTGGAGAAAACTTACCAGAGTCATATCTGTGCAGAGAATTCGGGAAACATCCTTTACCACGCAACCATTACAACGCGGTATGGTTACATCGTGGTTTTTACAACGAAAGTCGTTACACCGACTTGCACTGGAGGGCGCTCTAGACTAAGGAATAGTGTGAATTACTATTCCAACACCTTCCCTACTGTACATAGACTGGAGTTGGAATGGTAATTCACACTATTCCTAAATCCAGCGCCCTCCAACGCAAGTCGATGTAACGACTTGCGTTGTCAAAACCGCGATATAACATACCGCGTTGTGATGGTACGCGTTGTATCATCATACATCGGAGAATTCCTGTGGAGAGAAAGCGAACAGTAAAATATTAAGAGCATAAGGAAACAACTTAAGTAGACAATCGCTATATGTAAAAAAATACCGACGAGGTTAAAAGAAGTTAGCCAATAAAACCACACCTGGTAGGTTACAGAGTAGAGAAGTCATATAATAAGAGCTAAGGAATAGAATTGGTGATTAATCTATGTAAATGTTTTACAGATGTTAAAAGACACATTCTAACAAGAAAAAAGGTTACATCAGGCCAAGAAGAGAGGCAAGGTGTTTAAGGATCTTGGGTAGGTAGCTAATCACAAGAAATAATAAGGAATGAGAAGTAGGATAGAGTAGAGAAGGGAAAACATATAATTGTTGTGTGTTTAGTTTTCCTAGGAGACTTCGGTAGGCTGATCAAAGGCTGAAGAAGATCCCCAGACTGAAAACCAGAGGGTTCAGGACCGGTCTCTTATTATTGTTTGTTATTTTATCCACTTTTCCCCCTTCCCCCTCACTGATCAGTTAGCGCCAAGCATTCTTTCTGGAGCTGAATGGTTGCTAGTGGGAGTTGGGAAGTTAGCGACTTCTGTTCCTGTGCAACACTACAGAAACCAGCGAGAAGCTGAAGGTGAGCTCTGACAGGACCCCTCAGCACAGTATTGTGGCAGAAGAACTCCCACTCGAGTCCCGTACCTTGCAAGGAGGCCCCTCAGCACTGTATTATGTCAAGAGAGCTCACAATCGAGTCCCGTACCTTGCAGGCAGGACTCCTCAGCACAGTATTCTGGCAGGAGAGCTCCCAATCGAGTCCCGTACCTTGCAGGGAGGTCCCTCAGCACAGTATTCTGGCAGGAGAACTCCCAATCGAGTCCCGTACCTTAAGCAAAGACCCCTCAGCACAGTATTCTGGCAGGAGAGCTCCCAATCGAGTCCTGTACTTTGCAGGGAGGCCCCTCAGCACAGTATTCTGGCGGGAGACCTACCAATCGAGTCCTGTACTTTGCAGGGAGGACCCCTCAGCACAGTATTCTGGCAGGAGAGCTCCCAATCGAGTCCCGTACCTTGCAGAGAGGCCCCTCAGCACAGTATTATGGCAAGAGAGCTCACAATCGAGTCCTGTACCTTGCACGGAGGACCTCTCAGCACAGTATTCTGGCAGGAGAGCTCCCAATCGAGTCCCGTACCTTGCAGGGATGTCCCTCAGCACAGTATTCTGGCAGGAGAACTCCCAATCGAGTCCCTTACCTTACGGGAGGTCCCTCAGCACAGTATTCTGGCAGGAGACCTCCCAATCAAGTCCTGTACTTTGCAGGGAGGACCCCTCAGCACAGTATTCTGGTGGGAGAGCTCCCAATCGAGTCCCGCTCCTTGCAGGGAGGTCCCTCAGCACAGTATTCTGGCAGGAGAGCTCCCAATCGAGTCCCGTACCTTGTAGGGAGGACCCCTCAGCACAGTATTCTGGCAGGAGAGCTCCCAATCGAGTCCTGTACCTTGCAGGGAGGACCCCTCAGCACAGTTTTCTGGCAGGAGAGCTCCCAATCGAGTCCTGTACCTTGTAGGGAGGACCCCTCAGCACAGTATTCTGGCAGGAGAGCTTCCAATCGAGTCCTGTACCTTGCAGGGAGGACCCCTCAGCACAGTATTCTGGCAGGAGAGCTCCCAATCGAGTCCCGCTCCTTGCAGGGAGGCCCCTCAGCACAGTATTCTGGCAGGAGAGCTCCCAATCGAGTCCCGTACCTTGCAGGGAGGTCCCTCAGCACAGTATTCTGGCAGGAGAGCTCCCAATCGAGTCCCGTACCTTGCAGGGAGGCCCCTCAGCACAGTATTCTTGCAGGAGAGCTCCCAATCGAGTCCCGTACCTTGCAGGGAGGCCCCTCAGCACAGTATTATGGCAAGAGAGCTCACAATCGAGTCCTGTACCTTGCACGGAGGACCTCTCAGCACAGTATTTTGAGAGGAGAGCTCCCAATCGAGTCCCGTACCTTGCAGGGAGGTCCCTCAGCACAGTATTCTGGCAGGAGAACTCCCCAAAATCAAGTCCCGTACCTTACGGGAGGTCCCTCAGCACAGTATTCTGGCAGGAGACCTCCCAATCGAGAACTGTACTTTGCAGGGAGGACCCCTCAGCACAGTATTCTGGCGGGAGAGCTCCCAATAGAGTCCCGCTCCTTGCAGGGAGGTCCCTCAGCACAGTATTCTGGCAGGAGAGCTCCCAATCGAGTCCCGTACCTTGCAGGGAGGACCCCTCAGCACAGTATTCTGGCAGGAGAGCTCCCAATCGAGTCCCGTACCTTGCAGGGAGGACCCCTCAGCACAGTATTCTGGCAGGAGAGCTCCCAATCGAGTCCTGTACCTTGTAGGGAGGACCCCTCAGCACAGTATTCTGGCAGGAGAGCTCCCAATCGAGTCCTGTACCTTGCAGGGAGGACCCCTCAGCACAGTGTTCTGGCAGGAGAGCTCCCAATCGAGTCCCGTACCTTGCAGGGAGGTCCCTCAGCACAGTATTCTGGCAGGAGAGCTCCCAATCGAGTCCCGTACCTTGCAGGGAGGCCCCTCAGCACAGTATTCTTGCAGGAGAGCTCCCAATCGAGTCCCGTACCTTGCAGGGAGGCCCCTCAGCACAGTATTATGGCAAGAGAGCTCACAATCGAGTCCTGTACCTTGCACGGAGGACCTCTCAGCACAGTATTTTGAGAGGAGAGCTCCCAATCGAGTCCCGTACCTTGCAGGGAGGTCCCTCAGCACAGTATTCTGGCAGGAGAACTCCCAATCAAGTCCCGTACCTTACGGGAGGTCCCTCAGCACAGTATTCTGGCAGGAGACCTCCCAATCGAGAACTGTACTTTGCAGGGAGGACCCCTCAGCACAGTATTCTGGCGGGAGAGCTCCCAATAGAGTCCCGCTCCTTGCAGGGAGGTCCCTCAGCACAGTATTCTGGCAGGAGAGCTCCCAATCGAGCCCCGTACCTTGCAGGGAGGACCCCTCAGCACAGTATTCTGGCAGGAGAGCTCCCAATCGAGTCCCGTACCTTGCAGGGAGGACCCCTCAGCACAGTATTCTGGCAGGAGAGCTCCCAATCGAGTCCTGTACCTTGTAGGGAGGACCCCTCAGCACAGTATTCTGGCAGGAGAGCTCCCAATCGAGTCCTGTACCTTGCAGGGAGGACCCCTCAGCACAGTGTTCTGGCAGGAGAGCTCCCAATCGAGTCCCGCTCCTTGCAGGGAGGCCCCTCAGCACAGTATTCTGGCAGGAGACCTCCCAATCGAGTCCTGTACTTTGCAGGGAGGACCCCTCAGCACAGTATTCTGGCAGGAGAGCTCCCAATCGAGTCCTGTACCTTGCGGGGAGGACCTCTCAGCACAGTATTCTGGCAGGAGAGCTCACAATCGAGTCCCGTACCTTGCAGGGAGGCCCCTCAGCACAGTATTATGGCAAGAGAGCTCACAATCGAGTCCCGTACCTTGCAGGGAGGACCCCTCAGCACAGTATTCTGGCAGGAGAGCTCCCAATCGAGTCCCGTACTTTGCAGGGAGGACCCCTCAGCACAGTATTCTGGCAGGAGAGCTCCCAATCGAGTCCCGTACCTTGCAGGGAGGTCCCTCAGCACAGTATTCTGGCAGGAGAACTCCCAATCGAGTCCCATACCTTAAGGGAGGTCCCTCAGCACAGTATTCTGGCAGGAGAGCACCCAATCGAGTCCCGTACCTTAAGGGAGGTCCCTCAGCACAGTATTCTGGCAGGAAACCTCCCAATCAAGTTCTATACTTTGCAGGGAGGACCTCTCAGCACAGTATTCTGGCGGGAGAGCTCCCAATCGAGTCCCGCTCCTTGCAGGGAGGTCCCTCAGCACAGTATTCTGGCAGGAGACCTCCCAATCGAGTCCTGTACTTTGCAGGGAGGACCCCTCAGCACAGTATTCTGGCAGGAGAGCTCCCAATCGAGTCCCGCTCCTTGCAGGGAGGTCCCTCAGCACAGTATTCTGGCAGGAGAGCTCCCAATCGAGTCCCGTACCTTGCAGGGAGGACCCCTTAGCACAGTATTCTGGCAGGAGAGCTCCCAATCGAGTCCTGTACCTTGCAGGGAGGACCCCTCAGCACAGTATTCTGGCAGGAGAGCTCCCAATCGAGTCCTGTCCCTTGCAGGGAGGACCCCTCAGCACAATATTCTGGCAGTAGAGCTCGCAATCGAGTCCTGTACCTTGCAGGGAGGACCCCTCAGCACAGTATTCTGGCAGGAGAGCTCCCAATCGAGTCCTGTACTTTGCAGGAAGGACCCCTCAGCACAGTATTCTGGCAGGAGAGCTCCCAATCGAGTCCTGTACCTTGCAGGGAGGACCTCTTAGCACAGTATTCTGGCAGGAGAGCTCCCAATCGAGTCCCGTACCTTGCAGGGAGGACCCCTCAGCACAGTATTCTGGCTGGAGAGCTCCCAATCGAGTCCCGTACCTTGCAGGGAGGACCCCTCAGCACAGTATTCTGGCAGTAGAGCTCCCAATCGAGTCCTGTACCTTGCAGAGAGGACCTCTCAGCACAGTATTCTGGCAGGAGAGCTCCCAATCGAGTCCCGTACCTTGCAGGGAGGTCCCTCAGCACAGTATTCTAGCAGGAGAGCTCCCAATCGAGTCCTGTACTTTGCAGGGAGGACCCCTCAGCACAGTATTCTGGCAGGAGAGCTCCCAATCGAGTCCCGCTCCTTGCAGGCAGGTCCCTCAGCACAGTATTCTGGCAGGAGAGCTCCCAATCGAGTCCCGTACCTTGCAGGGAGGACCCCTCAGCACAGTATTCTGGCAGGAGAGCTCCCAATCGAATCCCGACCCTTGCAGGGAGGACCCCTCAGCACAGTATTCTGGCAGGAGAGCTCCCAATCGAGTCCTGTCCCTTGCACGGAGGACCCCTCAGCACAGTATTCTGGCAGGAGAGCTCCCAATCGAGTCCTGTACCTTGCAGGGAGGACCCCTCAGCACAGTATTCTGGCAGGAGAGCTCCCAATCGAGTCCTGTACTTTGCAGGGAGGACCCCTCAGCACAGTATTCTGTCAAGAGAGCTCCCAATCGAGTCCTGTACCTTGTAGGGAGGACCTCTCAGCACAGTATTCTGGCAGGAGAGCTCCCAATCGAGTCCCGTACCTTGCAGGGAGGACCCCTCAGCACAGTATTCTGGCTGGAGAGCTGCCAATCAAGTCCCATACCTTGCAGGGAGGACCCCTCAGCACAGTATTCTGGCAGGAGAGCTCCAAATCGAGTCCTGTACCTTGCAGGGAGGACCTCTCAGCACAGTATTCTGGCAGGAGAGCTCCCAATCGAGTCCCATACCTTGCAGGGAGGTCCCTCAGCACAGTATTCTGGCAGGAGAGCTCCCAATCGAGTCCCGTACCTTGCAGGGAGGTCCCTCAGCACAGTATTCTGGCAGGAGAGCTCCCAATTGAGTCCCGTACCTTAAGGGAGGTCCCTCAGCAGAGTATTCTGGCAGGAGAGCTCCCAATCGAGTCCCGTACCTTGCAGGGAGGTCCCTCAGCACAGTATTCTGGCAGTAGAGCTCCCAATCGAGTCCCGCTCCTTGCAGGGAGGTCCCTCAGCACAGTATTCTGGCAGGAGAGCTCCCAATCGAGTCCCGTACCTTGCAGGGAGGACCCCTCAGCACAGTATTCTGGCAGGAGAGCTTCCAATCGAGTCCTGTACCTTGCAGGGAGGACCCCTCAGCACAGTATTCTGGCAGGAGAGCTCCCAATCGAGTCCTGTCCCTTGCAGGGAGGACCCCTCAGCACAATATTCTGGCAGGAGAGCTCGCAATCGAGTCCTGTACCTTGCAGGGAGGACCCCTCAGCACAGTATTCTGGCAGGAGAGCTCCCAATCGAGTCCTGTACTTTGCAGGAAGGACCCCTCAGCACAGTATTCTGGCTGGAGAGCTCCCAATCGAGTCCTGTACCTTGCAGGGAGGACCTCTTAGCACAGTATTCTGGCAGGAGAGCTCCCAATTGAGTCCCGTACCTTGCAGGGAGGACCCCTCAGCACAGTATTCTGGCTGGAGAGCTCCCAATCGAGTCCCGTACCTTGCAGGGAGGACCCCTCAGCACAGTATTCTGGCAGGAGAGCTCCCAATCGAGTCCTGTACCTTGCAGAGAAGACCTCTCAGCACAGTATTCTGGCAGGAGAGCTCCCAATCGAGTCCCGTACCTTGCAGGGAGGTCCCTCAGCACAGTATTCTAGCAGGAGAGCTCCCAATCGAGTCCTGTACTTTGCAGGGAGGACCCCTCAGCACAGTATTCTGGCAGGAGAGCTCCCAATCGAGTCCCGCTCCTTGCAGGCAGGTCCCTCAGCACAGTATTCTGGCAGGAGAGTTCCCAATCGAGTCCCGTACCTTGCAGGGAGGACCCCTCAGCACAGTATTCTGGCAGGAGAGCTCCCAATCGAATCCCGAACCTTGCAGGGAGGACCCCTCAGCACAGTATTCTGGCAGGAGAGCTCCCAATCGAGTCCTGTCCCTTGCAGGGAGGACCCCTCAGCACAGTATTCTGGCAGGAGAGCTCCCAATCGAGTCCTGTACCTTGCAGGGAGGACCCCTCAGCACAGTATTCTGGCAGGAGAGCTCCCAATCGAGTCCTGTACTTTGCAGGGAGGACCCCTCAGCACAATATTCTGTCAGGAGAGCTCCCAATCGAGTCCTGTACCTTGTAGGGAGGACCTCTCAGCACAGTATTCTGGCAGGAGAGCTCCCAATTGAGTCCCGTACCTTGCAGGGAGGACCCCTCAGCACAGTATTCTGGCTGGAGAGTTCCCAATCAAGTCCCGTACCTTGCAGGGAGGACCCCTCAGCACAGTATTCTGGCAGGAGAGCTCCAAATCGAGTCCTGTACCTTGCAGGGAGGACCTCTCAGCACAGTATTCTGGCAGGAGAGCTCCCAATCGAGTCCCATACCTTGCAGGGAGGTCCCTCAGCACAGTATTCTGGCAGGAGAGCTCCCAATCGAGTCCCGTACCTTGCAGGGAGGTCCCTCAGCACAGTATTCTGGCAGGAGAGCTCCCAATTGAGTCCCGTACCTTAAGGGAGGTCCCTCAGCAGAGTATTCTGGCAGGAGAGCTCCCAATCGAGTCCCGTACCTTGCAGGGAGGTCCCTCAGCACAGTATTCTGGCAGGAGAGCTCCCAATCGAGTCCTGTACCTTGCAGGGAGGACCTCTCAGCACAGTATTCTGGTGGGAGGGCTCCCAATCGAGTCCCGTACCTTGCAGGGAGACCCCTCAGCACAGTATTCTGTCAGGAGAGCTCCCAATCGAGTCCCGTACTTTGCAGGGAGGACCCCTCAAGTTTCGTTACGCCAGCGCATTGACTCTGATCGAGGAGCTTGAGTCTCTTTTGGAAATCGATAAAGCCAGAGGCCACAACAAGAGGGAAGTGGCTAGTAGGATTGGTCCCATATTTGGTGCCAAAATAAACAAGCATTTGCAATGCAATAGGTCTTGATTTCTGAAAGCTAGAGCGCTCAGTGTTGAAAATGAGAATGTTTTTTTACTTTTGCTTTATATGCAGGGGGGCCTGTGTTACGCCCCTGCTGTAAGGGGGGTGGGGCGGATAGTAAATTTAAGGTTTAATACGTAACCTTGGATCAGACCAAAAAATGCTAAGATGAGTTGGAAAGTGTGCGCAGAGGAGGGAGCTCCAGGGACAGCGCTCAGGTTTAAGTGTGTCTGCTGCCTCGTGTACAGGTGTGTTACCCAAGGATACCAGGGTCATCGATACAGCAACACATGATTGGATAGCGACGGTTTTAAACATCTTACACCATAAAACATGATTTTTCTTACGAGTTCAAAGTAAACTGATCAGCTGTGTCACGTGGGAGAGGCAAAGCCACATACGAGCAAGAACATAGCTGGTCACAGTGACCGACCACCCACCGAGCTGTGGCTTCCAAGCCCCTGATGTGGGGGCTATGCCATACACTGCTTCGACGCCATCCAGCATTCCTCTTGGATCTACTCTGCAGACAGGGGCCCACGGGGGTGGGGTCACTGACGACGGCCAGCCGCTTTCCATCGATGTCACAGCTGAGTTTTCCATGAATAAATGTAAATAAAGACTGAAGCACATCTGAGGCTGAGCCCTGCGGAACCCCCGAGTTTCTATCGCCTGCCTGAAGAGATTGCTGTGTTGTGGAAGGGATGGAAACAACTACATAATATGGCACCCGTCGCCCAGGGCCAGCGCATTGAAACCGCACCCCTACAGAGGAGACAGAACAGAGGCCAGCCTGAGCTCGGACACCTACTTCTACTGACCAGACACTACAGCCCAGCTGTGCGGCGTCCTGGGTCTGGAAAGTGTCTGCGCCACGCACCCCTGAATTTCATTCAAGCACCGTCTTTTCTTCCTAATTTGAAAACCTCAATAAGCCACAGAAACCACGGACCTGTAACTAGCTCCAGAAAGTGTCAGCTCTAAAGATCAGGTGTGCGGATTTCTGACTATAGTTTGGAAAACAGATGTCATCCAGAGAGGCCATTTATAGCCAGGGGCATAGTATCGTCATTGGCATCCTTTTCCACCCCTCCAACATAACATACATTCCAATAAATAAACACACAACACCATTTTTTCTTACTTGGATGAAAACTGCTGCAGGTTTATTACATACACCGTTATGTAATAGGTGGGTTATCTTATGGGCGATCCAAGGGCAGGCAACCATCTGGGCCGCCTGCCCGCCTGATGAGCCAAGCAGCACTGGGGTGAACCCCATCTGTGCTGCCCCTTCGGTGATCCCATGACACTTGGTCCCATATTACTCACGCCCCTTTCAAGGCAGGGCATAGCAAGACAAACCCCCGGTTGTTCAGGCCCACAACCACCCAAAGGACTAGCAGGGCACCAACACGGTTTCCAGGACCCTCCCATGAGGCTCCTGGGCTCTGGCACCCCCTATGGTGCTGTGCAGAGTTACCCTTCGGTACCGGCCTCCTTCCAGATCGCCTGTAACTCTGCCACAGCTCTGGAGGCGGCCACCGTCGCCGCCAGAGCCCCCCACCAAAACAGCTATAGTCTTACCAGCAACCTCTCCAGTCTAGAGCCTCATGCAAATCTAGATGGAAGAGAACCATCCCTGCTGATTATAGATGACCCAATCTATATCCCAGTAGCCCTTGACGTTAGCTTGGATCAGCTAGTGTCTGATGAAACAAAAGGCCCTTTTGGCCTGTGAAGTTGTACCAAGAACTATTCACCCCATGCAGGGAAGTTCCACTGAGTCACATGACTCAGCCCCGTGCCAACTCTGGGCGGGACGGTTTCAGACACCCTGGCTCACAATGCCCCACCTATTTGCTGATCCCTTCTAGCACCGTGTGTCTGGACACATGGGTCTCCCATCTCTGGGACAGCAGCTCACTTGTTAGGAGACCGCTCCTACCCCCGCTTGCCTACTTAGGCTAATAGGGCGATAAGGATTATACTTAACCTTGGCACAGTCCCTTTACTTTGCTAAATCATGGCGCACAGGTATGTCCGTAACTAGGCGTATGAGACAATGAGCAAGGCTCCCTCCAGCACTTGCCCTGCATCCCTTATTCCTTATGGGAATTTCACCCGCTCAGTTCCCTCTGGTGAAGCCCCCTAGGCATACCCGCTCAGAGAATCTGTCTGATTCGATACAGGGCGCCCTGTCTGTAATATGGTGCCTAACAGTTGTTATGGGAGATGCCACACACCGCCTAGGTCATGGGAACCTTAAGGAGCACACCACTGTCCCCCGGGCGTACCTCTGAATGGAACTGGCTCAACCCAGCTGTAACTCCAGAGACACACATATCTTAAACCTCTTTACTGGGTTTTTCCACTTTGCACCCTTCTGGTTGCAGCTCTGTGAATTTATGTAGCGCGCATGCCCCCGGGGCACGATGTCGCTGAATAGCCAGTGTATGTTACCCACTCGCTGATTCTTATCTATCGCTAACTGCCCTTACTTGGATTGAAGGATTGCTGGATGCTACATAAGGACTGTAGACTTAATGCTCCAACCCAGTTCGACCCCAGAACTTGGGGACAACCAAAGTAGTGACCATGCCTTTCATGTTACATCTACCCCAGCGCTTGACTATCAATGTGTTAGGGACCCCAGTCACAAAAGATGCCCCTTCTATTGTCTGGTTCTAGCCCGCAGAAGGATAACCCCGGGAACAGACAAGTCTGTGGAACCAGAGGGGAAAGTTATGTGCAAATACCTGCCCTTTCCTGAATATTGGGAATGCCAACTGGCCTATAATACCCTATAGCCATTTGGCTCTAACACAGTGTTTACCAAACTCTTATGCACCGCAGCACACTTGTTAGGTGACAACTACCACAACCCGCCTGCTGCCCTGGCCAAAGCGCGGGTGAATACGTCTTCAATGAAGCGACCTGTAACCTGCCGTTTGCAGAGGGCACATTTTAGCTGCATCGACCAGAGCTAGCAAGAAGCGACTAGTTGACGAGCCCCACTCCCACACAACTAAAATTAAACATAGTCCCATTAGGGGCCTGAGGCATTTCCTTCGCCCTCAGTGGGGCCACCGTGACTGCTATGACAGAGCTCACACCTTCACATGTATCTGTTTCCCTTGTGCTACAGGCGCCTTATTGTTGATTGTTAGAAGTGGGAATCTCTGGTTGATCCAGGTAGGGACTTGGGTCAAGCAGGGATCCTCTCTTCCAGTCAGGGTAAGGGGTTACACTCTAACAATAACCCCTGCTCACCCTCTAGGTAGCTTGGCGCGAGCAGACAAGGCTTATCTCAGGGCGCAATGGTTAAGCATTTGTGACCACATACAGTAATTCAATGATACCCCCACAAATGGACTCCACACTGGTTTTATCAAAAATAATTACTTTTATATAATAGGACTTAGCACAAGACACAATAACGATAAACGGGCCCACAATACAATTTGTAATAAGCAGTTCTTGGTTTTAAGCGTATTTCGTCAGTTCTGTGCGCTTCGCGCTCTTCGTACGGTTCGTACGGGCTTTGAAAGAAGCTTATGAGCGGGCTCACAAGCATTTGCAGACGCTCCAGGCGAGGCGTACTCCTAAGGTGGTTATGGACGGGGCTCACAGACGCCCCCGACGCTCCGGTGCGAAGCGTACTCCTACGGTGCTCACGAGCGGGGCTCACACATGCTACAGGTGCTCCAGTGCGGAGCATACACCATACGGTGCGAAGTGGACACAGCAACTTGATAGATACAATTAGTACAGTTAAAAGCAGAATTAAATTGATACAGAAAGCCTTTTTACACGAATCAACCAAGTCCACTTTAAAAATTTAGACACACCACAAACCACCAAAGTGGATGTGTCGGACAATAAAATACGTAGGGCCACAGTGTGATAGCGAGTTCCCAACAGTCTACAAAGTGGTTTGAGCCAACGCCTCCTGGGTGAACAATTGTCAGGGCATTCAAAAAAAATATGTGCCACCGTCTCGACCCGCGTGGAACAAAGGGCACAAAAGGGGGAGGGCTGGGGGGACGATTTCCACCGGGATATCAGGTCACCTACAGGTAGAATCCCTACTCTAAATGTAAAATATAAAGCCCTGTCAAATGAAATGGTAATCATGTCGAGATAGGGTTCGTAAGCCACCACGTCTTTAATCCTCAAAAAAGCTGCAGTTGACTTACATAGGCGTGGATCGACAGTGAGTTTGGAAGAAACCCAATCCCAATACAATTTCTTTAGAGTGGCTTTAGGTGGGGCAGATCGAGTAACCCAAGCTTCACCTAGGCCCAACTCCCCCAGAAGGTGTTTAACGTCCCTCAACCATTTAATCCTATACCAGCCCCCCATTGCCATCACCTCGGACAGTCCCTCCGCATAGGAGGCTTATTCGGGCAACCTCCACAAGCGGGCCCACAGGAGCAGGGGACGAAGTCGTGCTTGGTCCGCAATTGATCTGCAGCCTAGATCCAGCAACACTGGAACTGTGGGTGTGCTCAAAGGGAGAGCCATCAAATCTTTCAAGAATTTGCTCTCCGATTTTGCAAGTACATCGAGATTGCTTGTACCCCACAACTCCGCCCCGTACAAGGCAGCACTAACCCCTCTAGCTTTATAAATCTCCACAGCTGGGGCAATAGATTGTTTAGTGGAAGAACGATGTTCCCTAAGCAACACACCGCCCACCCTTTTGTGGTTAAGGAGCATCTTGTGGATGTGCGGAGTCCAACTCAGAGAGTCGCTAAGCCGGATTCCCAGGTAGTCAAACTCTGATACCCTCTCCAGGTGAGCAGAGTTCAAGACCGGGGGGCGCCCCAGTTTCCTAGGAGGATTCATGATCAAATATTTGGTCTTGCCAACATTGATCACCAATCCCCTAAGGGAACAAAACTCCTGGTAGCGGTTAAGAAATTTTTGGAGGCCCTGGGGGGTCTTTGCGATGAGGAGGGTATCATCTGCAAAGAGCAGTGTGGGGATCCGAGTGCCCGCCAGGGAGGGTGCATCTGCAGGTTCTTGTAGCAGATACTCAACCACACCATTCACATAGAGAGAGAATAGGGTGGGAGCTAACACACATCCCTGGCGGACGCCCCTACTTACTGGAATTCTGTCAGTTTTCTCCCCATTCTTACCCCACCGCACCTGCGCATAATGGCCTGTGTGTAGTTTTATCAGGAGCGATAGGATATAAGGGGGCAACCCCACGCCCTGCAAGACCCTCCACAGTTCCTCCCTAGGTACCAGGTCAAAGGCAGTCTTAAGGTCAATAAAGGCCAGATAGAGACTGCCCTTGCCCAGTACCACCACCTTCCAATGCAGGAGCGCCAGTCTGAAGGATTGCTCGATGGTCCCGGTTTCAGAGCGGAAACCAGCCTGGAAATCTGACAGGATGTTGTTATCATCCACCCATTGGAGGATCCTCCCCAGAATCACCTTCCCTGCCACCTTTTGGGATGAATCGATAAGGCTTATGGGCCTATAGTTGGCGGGGTTGTCCCGACATCCCTTCTTGAATATCGGGACAACCTCCGCCCCTTTCCAGGATTCAGGTACAGATGCTCCCCCCATAATAGCATTCAGTAGAGTGGAAACCAACTTCCCCCATTTCTTAGGATTGGCACGTAACAAGTCACCGGGTATCCCGTCAGGCCCAGCAGCTTTTAGGGGGACCAGGGACTTGATTACGACCTCCACTTCTCTGACAGTAAAGGCATCGGCCTCAGTGTCCCTTGCCTCGTCCACCAGAGCAAAGGAGTCGTTAAGGACCCCCTCAGAAGGGGTATAAAGGGACAGGAAGTGGCTAAACCAGTTCTGAGCTGGGATATTACATGTCAGCAGTGTGCCAACAGGCCTATCCCTGGTTCTTACCAAACTCCAAAATCCCCAAGCATTCCTGCCCAAGATTGCAGCCAAGAGGTCCGCCCAGAACTTCTCCTCCCACTCTCTTTTTGCTACCTTTAAGGTCTGGGAGTAATGTTTCCTTGCGAGCCTATTTGCAACCTGAGATTTAGATTTGACAGCCCCTACCAGCGCTTTTTTCTTGTCTCTGCATTTTTTTGTAAACCAACCCTGCGCTTTGGGCAGCATCTTCCTGTTGTTAGCACGAGGAGCCATGCTAGGGAGAATAAACAGGTTGCTCAGCGCCCTAGTTAAGTCGCAGAAGGTCAGCGTGACCTCCTCAGACAATCGGGGCAGCGACTCCAGTTTGCACTGTTCTGCAGCCAGGAGTGCCCCTATATCTGCCACTTTCTCTTCGGACATGATAAGCTTAGCCCACTTCAGCCGTCTACCACAATTAGATGGAAAAAAATTGTGGGGGTTTGGAGCTATATAAGATGATGTTTCCCCCTTATCGGTTAGCCACTGGGGAAAGAGGGCAAGTGAGAGGAGATTATGGTCACTCTCAGTTGTCGGTATAATCTCCATATCCTTCAGGATGCTCCATAGACTTACGTCAAGAAGAATATACTCTATTCTTGACGTATAATTCAGCCTATTAAAAGTATGGGCTCCCACTAAGTCAGACTTTGACCTCCCATTAACAGCCCTAAGGTCAAATTCCATGTTAAGGGAATTAATCTGTACCGCCACTTGGGTCCACCTCTTGATGGGGGTCAGCGCTAGGGCAGGAATCCCCCTCCTGGAGTGCTCCTCACCGCTTCCCAATGTATCGTCGAAGCCCAGAGGCTCGAACGTACAATTCAGGTCTCCCGCCACCAAGATGCGAGATTTATTGGGGCGCTGCCTGAGCAAACCTTCTAATAGGGATATTGTGGCTGATTGTATACCACCCTTCGTGCCTCTGGCGTAGATGTTAAAAATGTCCAGGAGCAGGCCACCCCATGCACCCTTTATTGTAATATTGAGGAGATCGGGAGAGTTGGTGGGGTGCTGAACCACCTGACAATCGAGAGAGACAGCAACCCATATGAGGAGACCACCCGAAGGGCGTCCCTTCCCTAGTACAGGGGGGACAGCGGGAACAAAATAAGTTGAATATCCTACCTTGTGACAGGGCTCCCTGCACCATGTTTCTAGAAAAATGCAAATAGAGTAACCCTCCACAAGGGTGTTCCAGTCAGGTAGTCCCAGCTTCCTCGAGATACCCGCAACGTTCCAGCTTAAAATCTTAAGGTCTGGATCCGCCACAACCGGCTCCCTGCGGGGCTCGGTGCTTAGTGCCCCCTCCGTCTGATCTATAGAACTTAATCTGCTTCCCCCACTTAGTCTTCCTGCAAACAGGTTAATATCCTGTGCTAGGTTAATGGCTTCGTCTAACTGAGAAGGAAGAATAGCATTGCTTTTACCCAACTCGTTTAGCCCAGGGACATCACTTGTGCTTGGGACCCTGATGGCCACCCTATGGCAAGTGTTGGTTCAATATCCCGACGGCCTCCCATGAGACCCGGGCCAGGCTGCCGGTTGGTAAAATTGAGAGATGACAGGGTTCTCGGGATAAATAGGGTTATTGCTCCAACCCCCACCCAAATGTAAACCATTATGATTTGCTGCAGTCCTGGGGTAAAAATAAGTTAAATCTACTACACCAATGCTTGCTCCCCCAATTACATGCTTTAGATTGCAACTAGTTTGTGCAACCCTATTGTCTTTAAAGTTTACCACCACACAATCTCCTTCTAGGTGCTTGCGACCATAACCCACCCACCCTACCCTTCTCACTCCTAGGATCAACCCATCTAGACCCCTAGGAAGAGGTCTATTGGTCTTTAACCAGTGCAGGGTTTTATTTTTTAAAGCCTGGTGGGATTATAATAATCATCCTTCAAGGTGGGTACGTTAGTAAGTATGGCGACATACGGGTGGCACTCGGGGGGCAAATTCACCGGTGGAAAAGTTGGAGCCACTTTGGGGGAAGATTCTTCTGGCTGGGTTACTCTGGGGAGGTTAGTACAAGTTCTGGTCGCTGTATTAAAAGCGGTAGGTGAGGCCTGCATGGATGCGGGGAACACCCGGGTGCCACTATCCCCTCCCTGTCCATCCTCCCTGATTCTGGAGTGCAATTTAATAAGGGTTTTTAGAGAGAAGAAATTATCCAAGGTTGCCTGTTCAAATCTATCCAACCTCTCTCCCAGCCCTTTTACTCTCTCTACAATCGGGGACAGTAGTGTTATCATCAGTTCTTCAATTTGTATAATTGTTACAGAATCATTGGGTGGGGCTAAATGACAATCTGATGTTAGATCTACACATGCTTCCTCAACCATATGACCTGAATGATCACCCCCCTTTTCCATCCCGGGGTTATTCGTGCCCAACCCCTCACCCGCTTTAGTTCCTATTCCCTTGGCACCGTGCTTCCTTGGTCCCTTATAAAGTTTTGGGAAGCTGCCTTTACGCGGGATAGCAATCCTTTTCCTTTTAGTATGAGTTACATTCTTAAAATTAGGATTTTTCTTAGTTTAGTAGTTAGGACTCCTAAACTGAGAAAAATCCTAATTTTAAGACTTTCGGTATTCACAGAAGGCATTTAGGAGTCCTAAAGTTAGGACTCCTAACTTCTGTGAATACCGAAATGAGTAGGTGCCTTCTGTGAATACGAAAATGGTAGTAAGTTTAGGATTTTGTCTTAAGTTAGTTCTGTGAATCGGGCCCACTGTGTTTATGTTTCATGCAATATTTATAATAAAAAGTCTTTTTGATCAAAACAAGGCCTAACATAAGAAATGGGAGGGCGTCGGAGATTATTTGCAGTAATATTGGTGAGCTGCTGCTGTTACAATATTGAATACACACATAACTATCCCTGAATATTAGATGTAAACACATTTAGGGCCTTATTTATGAGAAGTGATGCATCGCTGTGTGAAAACGGATGTATCACTTCTTAGTGCGCCCTCCTTGCGACATGATGGATGCGTCATATTTACTGTATGATGCATGATGTCGCAAGGAGTTACAGATACGTCAGTATTTCTGACATATCTGTAGACGCAAAAGTGATGCATTGCTGGGGTGTGTCTGAAAATAAATGCAACTCCAGCAATGTGTCCTTTCACATGAGGCAATCCCCATGTGAAAGGGCCTGCATCAGTCTTACGGCTGCTGTGAGGCAGGTGTAAGATATTGACACAATGGCGTCCTAGAAGTGGCGCACTGAGTTCTAATAGATTTCAATGCGCCACTTCTATGAGGCTTTTTGTGGGGTAACACCCACCCTGCATACATTATACCTGGTGCAGATATAATGTGGTGCAGGGGTTTACAAAGTAACGCATCTGCCTAGATGCGTCACTTTGTACATAGGGCGCAACATGGCACATTTTTTATGCTGCCAGTGCGTCACAAAAAGTGACGCACTGCCGGGATAAAAGTGAAGCAAGGCCTCATAAGTAAGGCCCTTAGAATTTGGACGAGTGTTCCTTTGAACTGTCAGGGACCTAATGAAATGAGAAGTGTATTTAATATAGCGCACGGCTACTCAGACTAGAGTATCCTGGCGCATGACAGCGGAAGGAAAACGTGTGTAAAAGGCACCAGTTATTAAAAAGCCAGGTTTTTAAGTTCTTTCCGAAAGAGAGTAGGTATGTGGTTAGTCTCAGACTCGGAGTCGATTCCACAATTTTGCGCCTAGAAAGCAGAGGGATCTGCCTCCAGTGTGGGCATAGCATATTTTAGGCACAATGGCCAGGTTGGCATTGGAAGATCTTAGGGGTCTAGATGTTGTGTAGCGCTTAATGCGCTTATTTAGGTAGCCGGCTCCTAAGCTGTGGAAAGCTTTAAAGAAGATGGTCATCGCTTTGAAGCCAATCCGTTCTTTTATGCGGAGCCAGTGTAGAGACTTAAGAATAGGGTTTATACTAGATCTGGGTTTTGGTCTCAGGATGGCTACGTTTTGTACCACTTGTAGGCGCTGGATAAAGGATTTGGGAAGACCGAGGTACAAGCGGTTGACAGTCAACCTTTGATGCCACCAGACCCTGCACCACAATCTTTCTGCTCTCAAGCGGTAACCGTGGCAGGAATTTTTTTTAGTATCCCGAGTATGCCAAAGCAAACACCAGTTAGATTTTGGATTTGAAAGCGCATGGAGTGTGTCTTGTCTATGACAATTCCTACGTTTTTGACTTTCTCCTTTTCCGCGGGCAGGGGCGGCAGATCTTTTGGCCACCAAGAGCTCCAGTCAGGTGTTTCTGGATTACCAAAGAAAACAACTTCAGTTTTGTCAGGATTGCACTTCAGCTGATTGATCTGAAGCCAGTTAAAAACCTTTGTGAGGCAAGACCTCATCATTGCCCCGTCAAAGTCTGTTTCTTTTTCACATGTAAAAATCAGCAGAGTGTCATCAGCGTAGGAAACAATTTTGGCGCCCTCTTCCTCTACCAGAAATGCAAGGGGGGATAGCTATATATTAAAAAGGGTAGGACCAGGATTGGAGCCCTTAGGTACACCTACAATCATGCCGGAACCGGGGATGAGAAAGGGGGAGCCAGATGTCCTGAGATCTATTTGCCAAGAAGGATGACATCCATGTTAAGGCAGGAGAGCCAGACAATGCTTTGGAGAAGTGTCAGTGACTCTTCAAGCTGAAACTCAGGGAAAGCTAGTAAAGATGGAGGATCCAAGAGGTGAAATTAATTATTAGAACAAAGCTAGTGATGGCTTATTGGATCACGGAGATCTTTTTGTGGAAGAACTGAGCTATTTGCTTAGACCATTCTTCCGTGCATGGCCCTTCCTTTGTGCCGGCTTTCGGGGTGGTAAAGGATTTAACTGTGCTAAAGATTCTTACTCTTATTTTGGGCGTTTTCTATCTTGGTTTGAATTAAGTTTTTCTTGGCTGCCTTCACGAGAATGTAATGAGCTTTTAAGTTGTCTTTGTACACCTTCCTGTCCTCAGGTAGATAGGATTTATGCCATTTCCGTTCTGTTTTTCTACAATTTCTTTTGCTAGATCTGAGGGAATCATTAAACCTTAGAGCTGGTGGGGCTGTCCTCTTTGAGGAGCGGGAAACAACCGGTACCACTGCACCAATGTTGGTTCGGAGCCATGAATCCTCGACGCTGGGTATTACTGCGTATATTGCCATTCGGCCTATACCCACAAATACAATCACTCGTGCGCAGACTTCTGCAGAGCGTGCATTAGGAACGATTGCCATGGCCTTGCCGATGATCTCCAAAGGTGCCCGCAGTGACGGCTGTTTTGTCGTTCTACGGAGTGTTTAGAGCGTCATCGGGCATTAGCCGGGGCGGGGAAGGTGAGCTGTCTCAGCAAAAAGTTGTGTGATTCATGCGGTCTCTATGGCCCCGAAGGTCATGAATGTGAAGGCCTTGAATGCGGTGTCTGTAAAGCCCGGTTGCTTTCATTTGATTCACATCTCTGCTTTATGAGCAGACTCAAACCGCTAACCAAAACAAATGATTATATATTTTACGATATGGAGTGCCGTCAGGAAAATATCATTCACGAGCCAAATTATATTTTTGCCAGACATATTAATGGCGAGCCTACTTGGGAGTTTTCAGGTCCTACATCCGTCAATGATTTTATCAACACATTCATTGCACACCGATTTCAAAACTATAGTTTTCTTGCACATTTCTGTAAAGAATATGACTGCTATTTTGTTGTGAAAGTTCCAGTGCTTGAAAAGGTGGCGATGTCACTGTTCACTCAGGGTGGAAAACTCATGTGCATTACAACCAAAGTACTCAATATCAGGTTTATAGACTCTATAAACTTTCTGCCCGTGAAACTCAGTAAACCTCCACAGGCTATGGGTTTCCAAGAGTCCAAAGGGCATTTCCTACATTACTTTAACACTTTGCAGAACCAGAACTACGTTGGTGCTATGCCCTCTGCAGAATTTTATGGTGTAAACTATATGTCACCCTCTGAGAAAACAGAATTTGTGTCCTGGTATGAATCGAGCAAAGATCAGGTGTTTGATTTCCAGAAGGAGCTGTCTCATTACTGCCAACAAGATGTGAACATTTAAGAGAGGCGCGTATCCGCTTTAGAGAAGGCGTCATTGCCAGGTCTAGCAAGCAAATCTTGGTCAACCCGGGTCAGGCCGATGAGTATGCCTATGTTGACTTCATCGACCCCTTTCAGTACATCACTTTAGCTTCAGTCTGCTTGGCGATGTTCAGATTTTGTTTTTTAAAACCTTACACATTTGCGTTGCTACCTCGTGATAATTATCACAGACAGCAAAAGAGATTCTCAACACCCGCTATTCAATGGCTGATGTCTTTGGAATACAGTGAAAAAATGACCATCCGTCCCGCTTTGAGAGGAGGGGAGCTTAAAACGGGGTCCTCGTTTTTAGATGGTTATGCCTATATTGACGGGTCCCTACTGCCTTTGAATTTAATGGTTGCTTTTTTCACGGCTGTCCAATTTGTTACGCAGGTAACGATTTTAACAAGATGACCGGTTGTACATATGGTCAGTTGCTTAACCGCACAACTGTTAAACAGGAGATTTTAAAAAGACGAGGCTTCAGTGTCAGAAGTATTTGGGAACACGTGTGGAGAGAGCAGTTAACATGTAATCTAGATCTGCAGACTTTTATCAAGGATTGTGAGTTACCCGAGCCCTTGAAACCGCGTGATTCGCTCTACAGAGGACGAACCAACGCCGTTATTCTTTATCGAAAGGCCGCTGGTGATGAAAAAATGTTTTACTATGATTTTACCAGCTTTCACCCCTTTGTAAATAAGACAAAAGGCTACCCTGTAGGACATCCTAAGATCCTTTATAAAGATTTGGGCGCCCCTCAAAGGTATTTCAGTCTAATGAGATGTAGAATTCAACCGCCTAGAGGACTTTTTTTCCTGGTGCTTCCTTACAGATTTGAGGGCAAACTACTATTTACCCTGTGCCGCTCCTGCACAGAAGCCAGACAGACCTCCCGGTGTGATCACTCTGATGCTGAACGTGCTCTGACCGGCACCTAGTGCACTGTAGAAGTGAATGTAGCTCTGAAAAAAGGCTATGTGATTGATCGCATTTATGAGATATGGCATTCTAAAAATGTTTCTCGTGATCTGTTTACCGACTACATCAATTTGCACCTTAGAGACAAGCAAGAAGCTTCGGGTTACCCCAGTGGTGTACCGATAATGCGGAGAAACGGAAGTACCAGAGGTAATATTTTCAGAAAGAGGGTATTCGATTGCGCTCTAATAAAATTCATGTGAACCCCACTAAAAGACAGATTGCTAAACTGTTTCTCAACTCTCTATGGGGAATACTGGGGCAGAGAGAAGACCGCTCAGAAACTACTCTAGTGACAGAGCCGGATGAATTTGATCAGTACTTTTTTACTACCAACTGCGAGGTGTCATCTTGCGAGTTCATAGATGATGATACCGCTTGTGTGTCTTGGCGGTATACCAAAGAACATTACCCTCCTTCATGCAACGCTAACATTTTTCTTACCAGTTTCACCACCGCTTACGCTAGATTAGAGTTGTACAAGCTCCTGGAGTTGCTTCAAGACCGCTGTCTTTACCACGACACAGGCTCTGTGATTTTCGTGAACAAAGAGGGTGACACTCTGGAGGAACTCACTAGCGAAACACCTTCCGATGAACACATCACAGAGTTTGTTTCCGCCGGCCCCAAAACCTACGGTTACCGCTTATCAGGCAGTAAAATCTGCTTGAAGGTGAAGGGGATCACCCTCAATGTTCAGAGCCACGAAAAAGTAAATTTTCAAAACTTAAAAGAGCTGGTCACTCGATATGCCAAGCACACGAAAGAGGTGAATGTGTTCCAGAAGATGAAAGCTTAGTAGTGCAGCACTCCTGCATTGTAAGAATTAAAAAACGTTGGGATATTGAGGCACGCCCGCTTCGCAAAACGTTGAGGGTTGGATATGATAAGCGCATTCTCAAAGATGGCTATTAAACCCTGCCCTACGGCTTTTAAGAGTCATCCAGCCTCTGTGTAAACACTGGGCTAGAGAGAAAAGGACTTTCTACTTTGGTGTTTATAGTTTATTAGAGGTTGTTTAAAGTATGGATATTAGATTGCAACATCCGTTCTCCTGCATCCTCGCAGGTCCTTCCAATTCTGGTAAAAGTTACTTTGTAAAAAAACTTTTGGAAAATGCGCATCAAATGATGACCCAGCCACCCACCAACATAGTGTGGGCCTATTCCTGTTGGCAGCGGCTCTATCAAGATCTCTCGCTAAAGCTTCCACACCTCAAATTTGCCGAGGGGCTCCCCGCCACCCTAAATGATGACATTTTATTTCCACCCTCTAGTGTTAATCTATTAATTGTAGATGATCTAATGGCCTCTGCTTGTGACAGCGGTGAAATTGAAAAAGCTTTTACTCAGTGTGTTCACCATCGTGATCTTAGCATTTTATACATTGTGCAAAACGTGTTCTGCCAAGGTAAGAGCTCACGAACCATCGCTCTGAACACCAAGTACATGGTGCTTTTCAAAAACCCCAGAGACAAGCTTCAAATAACGACTCTAGCCAGACAGATGTACCCGGGTCGCTCTAGTTTCTTTCTAGAAGCCTTTCAGGAAGCCACTCAGAGCCCCTATGGGTATCTTTTTGTAGATTTAAACGCCGGCACGCTGGAGGATTACAGATTAAGGACTGGGATTTTCCCACCGTATCTTCCTGTTGCTTATACCCTAAAAAAGTCCTACCCGGCTATAAAAAGAAGATAAATAAAAAGCAGCGCCCCAGTTTAGAGCTCCAACACACTCATGGCCATGTCCAGCCGGATAGCGCGCAATCTAGCTCTTTTAAGACTGTTGGTCTCATCATCCCCACAACAAAGAAAAGCTCTTCTATGCTCGGCGTCTGACGATTTAGTAGCAGCGATATCGGAGATAGCCCTAAATATCTTGAAGGGCAATGTCCCTCTGAGTCCTCAGCAGATCCGAGTGCTTAAAAAGAAAAGTCATCTTGTTAAAAAACCGAGCAATAAAAGGATCTCTATTAAAACTAAAAAAGTCTCGTCAAGCAGTCTGGGGGCTTCATAGGGTCGGTGCCAGGCATTGCTATCCCACTTCTCTCAGGCCTGCTGCGCCGCCGGTGATGGCGCACATTGAACAAATGTATCTCGTTCCTAAACATCAGCTAGACAGAATGCGGAGTCCCCCAAGCACCGATACCGACATTAGAAAATCAGCCACGGATCTGTTAGACACTGAGATGCATGAAATTCTTCATCGTAGTGATTTACCGGTGCACAAAAAAGCAAAGCTTTATACCGCTATCCTTCAAAAGTATCTGAACTTTGTCCATCATGGTAAAATGGAAAAAGAATGCCTGACTTTATTCTTGCCTGAAAGTCAAGAGCCACCAGTTTCGCCGGTCAGAGAGCCAGATTCACCTGCCTTTAATCTAGTTAATGAAATTCTTGACAACGTTAACCCCCAGCACAAAAAGAAAGCCGAATTAAAATTCATCAAAATAAAGACAGCACTCCCTCCAAAAAAAAAAAACACTTCGCGAGATTGCCATGATTTATAATAGAGACCTATGCTTTTTACTGGGTAACTAAATATTGTTTTATGTAAATACCTCATTTGTATCACAACATATAGTTTTGTATGATTTTATGCCTGGTGACCATACAATGTATTATTGGTTGCTGCTAATATTCTTTGGTTCTTGATTTTTATGAAACTTCCGCTGATTTGGTATCTGTCGTTGATACTGTGATTTATATGCCGCGGTACATAATGTATTCACTATAAGCTTAAATATGTAATTTTCTAGATTTTATAAATGTATTATCGTTATTCGTTATTATTACCGGTTACCAAAAAGAAGATGTGATTCCTTTTTATGTAACTTCCCCAGATTTGATGTCTACTGTGATTTATATGTCTTGAGGAATAATGTATTTAAGAACTACCGCTGTTGTCAGGTATATGTAGTTCCAGATAATGAAACTGTAATTACATAAAATGTGATTTTCTGTTATGTAAAACATGATTTCAATTACATTGTAAATATTGCCCCAAAATAAAACTTCTCCGAGCTTTGATTTAACATTTAATAAAAGCAATTTGATCTAAAACGCGTTATTATTCTTTTCAATAATGTGATGATATGAAATGTATAAAATATCATTGTAATTCATAGCTACAACCCATATATCCGATTACTGAGCCCCCATAAACAAGCCTAAAACAAGACATGCCCGGACGTGCTTGGTCGTTTTATACGATTTTGATTTCATCGATGTATTATTTTATGAGCCTTGATTCACAAATCCTAACTTATCGTTTTATACGCTTTTTGATTTCATCGCCGTATCATTTTATAAGCCTTGATTCACACATCCTAACTTATCGTTTTATACGCTTTTTGATTTCATCGCAGTATCATTTTATAAGCCTTGATTCACACATCCTAACTTATCATTTTATATGCTTTTTGATTTCATCGCAGTATCATTTAATAAGTCATGATTCACAAAATAACGACCTATAAAACAATAAAATGCTATAATCTTATCAATACATTATAAGGACCGATTAAAATCAGATTAAAATCAGATTTGGAACGAGTCCAATATAGACACACGGACCAAAGGGGCGTGGTCAAAGGGGCGTGGCCACCTGTCAAAATATATATAGTGACGAGTAGTATACAACCTATACTACTCGCATCTAATGGGAGAGTACCAGCACTTTTCAAAAGCAAACAGGTACTGTGTGGGCACCTGCACTAATGCACTTGCATTCAGAGGACCCCTATGAGTGTGCAGAGCCTGTTGTGTGTGGCAGGGCTTTAAGAGGGGCGGGTCCTGCACTGGCAGTTCTTAAAAGCAGGTGTTGAGACAGGTCCCAATGGCGCTCTCCATTTTTGCCCTTGCCCTCAGGTGGTGTCACATGACCCATAGGGACATTGTCGTTTGTCGCTAGTTTAGCATGAGCACATTGCAGCTTGTCTGCTGCTCTGCGCACGTTACTTTTGCTTTGATTTCAAAAACTGCTTTCACATGAGAACTCATCATTGTGTTCACTCTCTGCATGTTCCTGGGATTTGGACTGAACATTGTGTGCAAGGTCGAACAATGTTGGACCCGGCCTCATAGAATGGCCCTCCGTGCCCCCGCACCACTGAAACCTGGTACCTGCAGCCCAAACACATGGCCTAGCCGATCCTTCCCACCAGAACACCCGCACCCGACCCGGACATCCTCGTCCATGGCCTCTCTCCTTTCGGCCACCCCGGGCCCGCGTGCCCACTTCATGCACCAAGATGGCCGCCCGGCCCCAGCGCGACCCTGGCCTAGAGGCGCCACTCCGGCTGGAGGACATCACGCTTCCAGGGGATGAGAGAGGGAGGAGCAGTTTCTATCGCACCTCTGAACTCCCCTGGGACGATGGGTTTCGATCGGCCCTCCGGCCTCCCTGCGGGCTGGCTCCGTGCCTGCTGGGTGTCTGGGACTCCTCCCGACCCGGCCCTGAAAGGGATCAAAAGACAATAGCAGGAAATCCCGACAAGCGACCCCCAGGTGACAAGACCCCTGCCTGCACAGACTCCGGACATCAAAGAGGGGTCGACCTATAACAAGGGGTGCTCTGGGTCTGTCCGGTAGATTCGACGCTGGAACAACGAGAGCCTGCCGACGTGGTCGTGGCTCCTGGAACCGATCCAACCTAAGCCTGCTGAGTGACTCGCGGCTCCCTGAAGATCGTAAGACCTCCGAACTTGTGCCTAAGCCTGCTGAGTGACTCGCGGCTCCTTGAAGATCGTAAGACCTCCGAACTTGTGCCGAAGCCTGCTGAGTGACTCGCGGCTCCTTGAAGATCGTAAGACCTCCGAACCTGTGCCTGAGCCCGCTGAGAGACTCGCGGCTCCCCCAGACTCTCACGGTCCCGCCGGGCCCCGACTACCTGCAACGTATCCCCCAGCTCGAGGATTGTGAGCTGTGCGCCGGATACGTCCCTGCCTTGAACCTTTACCAGAGACTGTCCCGCTACCCCCTACCTTTCCGAGACTCTTGAGCCCGTGCTCACCTTGTACATATTTGCAGTGATAACCTACTTGATAAAGATTGTTTTCTGAGAATACCCGGTGTGGTCACTCTGTGTCGTGTGGTGCCAGAAGTACGATCCTAGTTACGAGATTCCTCCCCCTGGGGAGTCTCCCGCCAGTGCCCGGCTACGATACTTCGAGGGTGGGTCTCAGGGTAGTCAGGACCCCTTCCAGGCTCCTCTGAGGTCGCCGTCTAACATTGGTGGCAAGCGACGGGATTCGGGCCCATCACCTAGAGATCGTACCGTGAACAACGGACGCACTACGGACAAAGATGGCAGAAGGAAGCGCCATGAGCCCCGCAGAAACCAACGCCAACAGGGTGTTCCAGGTGGAGCATCTAGAAGAATATACACACAAGGAGCTAAAGCAAATTTGCAAAGAACTTAAAATCGCTACCACTGGTCTCAACACTAAGGAAGATTTGCAGAAAGCACTGAAAACTTGGGTGGAGACCGGGGCCTCCCGCCCGGAAGGCACGGGGGAGCGCCCCGACGAAACCGAACCCCCCCAAAGTGAAAGCAGCAGCAATCAGGTGCGAGGCATTGTACCAGACGGGGGCTTATCCCCGGAAAAACTCGCGGACAGAGACAGAAGCCGCAATCATGAACTGGAGTTAGCCAAACTCAAAATCGAGGGCGAATTGAAGTTAGCGGAAAAAAGCTAGCAGTAGAACAAATGCGTGTACAAGGCGAACTGGAAGAAAAGAAGCTCCAACGGGAGCACGAAGGAAGGAAGCTCCAACTGGAGCACGAACGCAGCTTAAAGGAACTCGAGCTCAAGGCCCGAAACGAGGAAGGGAGGCCCCCGGGAAACCGAGAGACGGCCTCCCCAGCGGAACAGAAGGTCCACATCCCCAAGGATGTGGTCAAGGAATATTATAAAAACGATGACATTCAGCAATGGTTTCGGGCCTACGAGGTCGCCATGACCTCCCATCGGATCCCGCAGAAGGACTGGGGGGCGGGGTTGTGGGGGCGGTTTCCGAGCGAAGGAAGGGACACCCTGCTCGACCTACCCCTCTCCCTGCAGACCTCCTACAGCCACATGAAAGAGGCTCTACTCACAAGAGACGGCCTCACCCCAGAAATGTACCGTCAACGGTTCCGGGACTGCAGGAAGATCCCGGGCACCACATGGGTGGAATATGTAAACTTTTTCAGTCGAGCCTTCGATGGGTGGATCAAGGGCAGCAAAGTCACCACCCTTGCCGAACTCACTGATCTCATGTTGTGGGAACATCTGGCTGCGAACTGCTTCATAGAACTACGTCAGCATCTGCTGGACAGCAAGCTCACAGATCCCCGGAAGCTGGCTGTGGAGGCCGACCGCTGGACCAACACCCGGGTCTCCCGGGGCATGGTAGGAGAGTACCCCCGAACCAGTCAGGGACCACCCCGCCAGAGAGGAAGAGGGAACCAGGGAGGGCCGAGAGAGTCCCAGCCTAGCCCCCCGAAGACACAACCTCCACCTTTCCCGGCGCCCCCTCCACCAGTGACCGGGCCCCCTGGGAAACGGGGACACCGGGTGACCGTCACATGTTTCCGTTGCCAGAAACCCGGGCACTACGCCAATGACCCAGAGTGCCCCATGGCCGCCCAAGTCCCCCCGACGAGACAGATAGCCAACGTAGCCCTGGGGGAGGAGGTTGAGGAAGCCGAGGAGTGGGAACCCGCAGCGATGGCCCTAGTATCCCTGGGAGATAGGGAGATGATCCCTGGTAGCCTCCTACCCTCCAACACCCAGAAATATGGGCAGCTCGTCAAAATCAATGGCCACCAGGTAGAGGCCCTGCGAGACACCGGGGCCAGTATCACCGGTGTCCTCAGGCACCTAGTCCCCGAAGAGCAGATCCTCCCCAACGTCTTTTGCCCCGTAATATCCGCAGACAATAGAGAGAGTATGTGTCAGGTAGCCCTGGTGCCATTTGAGTGGGGAGGGGTGATAGGTAAACTCAAGGTGGCCGTAAGAACCTCCCAGCCGGTCGACTGCCTTTTAGGGAACGACCTGGAGAGTTCTCCCTGGAAGCACGTAGAGCGCAAGGCCCACCTCGGAATGATGGGACTCCCCGAGTGGGTGTGCGCCACCACCCGATCTATGTCAGCCCGACTCACTCCCCGGAGAGAAGTCGAGAGCACCCCGATCGAAGAGACCAGCACAGTCCCCGCCGAGGGTCCCCCCGTCCCCCCAGCAGAAGGGTCCGTCCGCGACGAACCCGCACCATCCGACCCCACCCCGGTCCCCGAGTTGGGGGATCTACCCGAGTTGGCCCATTGGCGCCACGAGGGCGGGCCCACCCGGGAAGAATTTTGCCGGGAGCAAGCCACTTGTCCTTCCCTGGTCGGGCTGCGGCGCCAGGCCGAGGGCCAAGCCGCAGGTGACCGGACCGGGACGCACCGAATCTTTTGGGAGAATGGCATCCTGTACAGTGAGCAGAAGTCGGTGGAGCTGGGATCCGGACGGGTACTGGTGGTACCCCTCCGCTTCTGAGATTTCCTCCTGGGCTTAGCCCACGACGTCCCCCTCGCCGGCCACCTGGGTCAGGACAAGACCTACAGCCGTCTTGTGACCCATTTTTATTGGCCTAAGATGAGAGCAGCGGTAGAGGCCCATTGCAAGTCCTGCCCCACGTGCCAGGCTAGTGGGAAGAGTGGGGGGAAGCGCAAGGCTCCCCTCCAACCCTTCCCGGTCGTCAGTACCCCCTTCGAACGAGTCGGAATCGACATCGTGGGACCACTGGACCCCCCCACCTCCCAAGGTCACCGTTTCATCTTGGTCCTAGTGGACCACGCCACCCGCTATCCGGAGGCTATTCCCCTGCGCACCATTACGGCCCCTGTGGTGGGCCAGGCCCTGATGGGGATCTTTTCCAGGGTGGGTTTTCCCCGCGAGGTCGTGAGCGATCGCGGCACTAATTTTATCTCAAGGTATATGACGTCCCTGTGGCAACAATGTGGAGTGTCCTATAAGTTCACCACCCCGTACCATCCCCAAGGGAACGGCCTAGTAGAAAGGTTTAATAGGACTTTGAAAGGGATGATCGCTGGCCTAGAAGAGCCCCTCCGGCGTAAGTGGGACGTCCTGCTCCCTTGCCTCTTGTTCGCTTACCGGGAGGTCCCCCAGAAGTCCCTAGGATTCAGCCCGTTTTAATTACTCTATGGGCACCCCGTCCGAGGTCCCATCAGTTTGGTTAAGGAAAAGTGGGAGGCAGCACCCCAGACCACCCCCCGAGATGTGTTCCAATATGTCCTGGCCCTCCGGAACCAGACCAGGAAGTTCCGAGAACTGGCCGAGGCCAACCTGGAGGCGAGTCAAGAAGAAATGAAGCGCTGGTACGACCAGAATGCCACTCTGGTCGAGTTCCATCCGGGCCAGCAGGTGTGGGTCATGGCCCCCGTGAAGCCTGGCGCCCTCCAGGACCGATGGACTGGGCCTTACAAAGTGGTTGAGCGGAAGAGTCAAGTCACATACTTGGTGGACGTCCAGTCGCCTCGGGATCCCCTCCGGGTCCTGCACGTGAACCGCCTCAAGCCTCACTTTGTGCTGACAGAACTGAGCCTCCTGCTGGCCACCGATGACGGGGCCGAAGATGAGTCGGATCCCCTCCCGGACCTCCTGTGTGTCAAGGAGCAGGATGGCTCCGTGGAGGGAGTGAACCTCTCCCCAGCCCTCACTGCCCAGCAACAAGCGGACTGCCGCCAGCTCCTAAGACAATTTGCCGACCTCTTCTCTCTGACCCCCCGGGTCACCAACTGGTGTGTTCATGACGTGGACACCGGGGACAGCCCGCCGGTGAGACACCGAGCCTACCGGGTTCCTGACCGGGTCCGGTCCTGCATTCAAGATGAAGTCTCGAAGATGCTGACCCTGGGGGTGATCGAGCCCTCTGACAGTCCCTGGGCCAGCCCCGTGGTCCTGGTCCCGAAGGCAGCGGCCCCCGGTGTCGCCCCCGAGCTCCGATTCTGCGTGGATTACCGGGGGCTCAACGATGTTACCCGAGCCGATGCCCACCCCATCCCACGAGCAGAGGAACTCATTGACCTGCTAGGGGCAGCCCGGTTCCTCAGCACTTTCGACCTCACCTGCGGATACTGGCAGATTGCGCTCACCGAAGGGGCCAAGGAGCGGTCCGCTTTCTCCACCCCTGACGGGCACTACCGCTTCCGCGTAATGCCCTTCGGGATGAAAAATGCCCCGGCCACTTTCCAGCGACTGGTGAATAGGGTCCTGGCCGGGTTGGAACAGTTCAGCGCGGCATATCTCGACGATATCGCTGTCTTCAGTTCAGAGTGGAGTGAGCACCTCCAGCACCTCCGGAGGGTGCTAACCGCCCTGCGCCAGGCAGGCCTCACAGTAAAAGCCAGCAAGTGCCAGATCGGGCAAGGATCCGTAGTCTACCTGGGGCACCAGGTCGGGAGCGGCCAGGTCGCCCCTCTACAGCCAAAGATCGACGCCATCCTGGCCTGGGAACCACCCATCACCCAGACGGAGGTCCGAGCCTTTCTGGGACTCACGGGCTACTACCGAAGATTCATTCGGGGGTATGGCAGCCTTGTCGGCCCTCTCACCGAACTCACATCTAAAAGACAGCCAAAGAAGGTGCAGTGGACGGCTGCCTGCCAGGAAGCTTTCGATGCTCTAAAAAAGGCCATGTGCACTGCTCCCGTCCTCCAGGCTCCCGACTATGCCAAGGAGTTCATAGTCCAGACGATGCCTCCGAGCATGGCATTGGGGCCGTCCTGTCCCAAGTGAATTACCAAGGCCTAGACCAGCCCGTCGCCTTCCTCAGTCGGCGGCTGTTGCCCCGAGAACAGAGGTGGAGCACCATAGAGCGCGAAGCCTTTGCCGTGGTCTGGGCACTCAAAAAGCTACGACCCTACCTGTTCGGCACGCATTTCAGAGTCCAAACTGACCATCGGCCCTTGCGATGGCTCATGCAGATGCGAGGAGAAAACCCCAAGCTACTGTGGTGGTCAATCTCCCTCCAGGGGATGGATTTCACCGTAGAACACCGCCCTGGTACGGACCACGCCAACGCTGACGGCCTCTCCCGGTTCTTCCGCCTCAGTGAAGAGAACCCCCCAAGATGATGGGCAGTTCTCTCCGGCTTTCAGCTGGGGGGGACGCGTGTTGGACCCGGCCTCATAGAATGGCCCTCCGTGCCCCCGCACCACCGAAACCTGGTACCTGCATCCCAAACACACGGCCTAGCCGATCCTTCCCACCAGAACACCTGCACCCGACCCGGACATCCTCGTCCATGGCCTCTCTCCTTTCGGCCACCCCGGGCCCGCGTGCCCACTTCATGCACCAAGATGGCCGCCCGGCCCCAGCGCGACCCTGGCCTAGAGGCGCCACTCCGGCTGGAGGACATCACGCTTCCAGGGGATGAGAGAGGGAGGAGCAGTTTCTATCGCACCTCTGAACTCCCCTGGGACGATGGGTTTCGATCGGCCCTCCGGCCTCCCTGCGGGCTGGCTCCGTGCCTGCTGGGTGTCTGGGACTCCTCCCGACCCGGCCCTGAAAGGGATCAAAAGACAATAGCAGGAAATCCCGACAAGCGACCCCCAGGTGACAAGACCCCTGCCTGCACAGACTCCGGACATCAAAGAGGGGTCGACCTATAACAAGGGGTGCTCTGGGTCTGTCCGGTAGATTCGACGCTGGAACAACGAGAGCCTGCCGACGTGGTCGTGGCTCCTGGAACCGATCCAACCTAAGCCTGCTGAGTGACTCGCGGCTCCCTGAAGATCGTAAGACCTCCGAACTTGTGCCTAAGCCTGCTGAGTGACTAGCGGCTCCTTGAAGATCGTAAGACCTCCGAACTTGTGCCGAAGCCTGCTGAGTGACTCGCGGCTCCTTGAAGATCGTAAGACCTCCGAACCTGTGCCTGAGCCCGCTGAGTGACTCGCGGCTCCCCCAGACTCTCACGGTCCCGCCGGGCCCCGACTACCTGCAACGTATCCCCCAGCTCGAGGATTGTGAGCTGTGCGCCGGATACGTTCCTGCCTTGAACCTTTACCAGAGACTGTCCCGCTACCCCCTACCTTTCCGAGACTCTTGAGCCCGTGCTCACCTTGTACATATTTGCAGTGATAACCTACTTGATAAAGATTGTTTTCTGAGAATACCCGGTGTGGTCACTCTGTGTCGTGTGGTGCCAGAAGTACGATCCTAGTTACGAGATTCCTCCCCCTGGGGAGTCTCCCGCCAGTGCCCGGCTACGATACTTCGAGGGTGGGTCTCAGGGTAGTCAGGACCCCTTCCAGGCTCCTCTGAGGTCGCCGTCTAACAAACAACAATGCCACTCGTTATTTTGTTCTAGCCAGACCTTAGCCCTTTGACAAAACATACCGATGCCGCTGTTGTTTGTACAGCGTACTTGGGTTTTTAGTGCGGTGCACGAGTAGGTGCGACACACTTGGAGAGGGACCTTCCCAGGGAGAAGAGAGAGACAGCGCTTATGATGGAGATCTACCATCTATAGGCGAAGGTAGGAGGTCTTCTGACAAAAAATCTAGAGATCTTTTAGTAAATAATAACACTGTTTCTCACCAAGGGGAGGGAGGGTAGGCTCCACTGGCTTTTCATGATGACATCTCCCTCCGTAATTTATGGGCTAGCTGGTGTGCTAACTTCCTGCTTCTTGTGGCTTGTTTACTGCACCTTAGGGCACGTTGGTTAAAATAAATATTTTGAACTATTTTGTGTCTCTGTCAGATCTTATTGTGGGGGAGTATAAGAGTGCGAGCGAAAGAGTGTGTCTTGTTAGCGCGATTCCTGAGAGATCTGGGAGTGTTGTGTTCTGGGATGTCTAATCATTTGCTTCTCTGTGAGTGAGTAGAAGAGCGAGTGAGGCATTGTAGGTAGTCGGTCCTGGGCTCGTGGGCGCTAAGGTGGTAGGAAGAACCAGTCCCTATTCACCAAGGTCCCATAATCCTGTGCATAGTTCTGTGTTTGTGCAGAATCCCTGCAACATGGGGCCACCAACATTTGGTCTGGTACTTATTCGCGAGACCCCTGAGAAGCGCTTGTGCTTGTCAATAACACCCTCTCACCGATTATGGAGACGCCCATGATTTGAGGGTTTAGCCTCTTATATTTGCGTTTTATAGGTTTTTCAAGTCTGAAATTTAAAAGGTTTTGTTTCCCTTTCTGATCCGGTTTTGCGCTACCACTCTACTGATTTACCCTTTTTGTTATTTTTATGGCGGTCACTATTGCGGCTCATAACCGCGCTGCAGTTACCGCCCATTTGACTCAACATGAAGTCCCTAATGCGGGGGCTGATATTATCTTTGTTGTCGAGGCGGATGCGGCGCACCGCTTTGAGGTTCTCTATTCTTGTGTTACATTTCCAGCAGTGGATGGGAATGATAATTTGTTTCATGAATATAAAGCGACAGCAGTTCCGCAAAATTATCATCTTTAATGATTTCTTGAGGTTCCATTGATGACCCGGGAGCATACCATTTGGTTTAATGGTGCCCTTCCTCACCCTGTTTCTGTGGTCCGTTTAGTCGCCTCATCAGTCAATGGTGCCACGTGGCCCGTTTTGGCTGGTTTTACACCGCATTCTAATTATCTTATTGGTCCACTCGCAAAGCTGCGTCAGTTACATACAACACTGATTAATATATGTAGGAAGCTGGCTCTGTATATACTTTACCAAAGTGAGGCACAGTGTGCACAGAGTCCAGTGAAACCCCAAAGGTAGGCAGAGGTAAAGTTAGATAGCACCTCAGTCTCTATTTGTGGTAGTGTGGTCGAGCAGTAAGGCAGTATCAGAGGGCAGTGTTAAGCATTTGTTGTACACACTCAACCAGCAAATGAATTCACACACTCAAGGACTAAAGTTCAGACCAACTGGTTTAGTATAAAAATATTCTTTTAGGTATTTTATTTCCTAGAACCAAGAAAGCCTGGCACAGGTGTGTGATAAGTACTTTGCAGTAAATATACAGATTGTAACACACTTTGGATTGACATGGTAAATGTACTTTGATTTGATTACAGTAGTGTTACTGATAATGCAATGCTTTTCAGAATACAGCACATATACTTTGAGTGAGATTTTCAGTAAGATCGCAGGTAAGTTACTTTTGGATTTCTTTTCTTACTCAGAGTAGTATACCTGGATACTTCTCTAGGACATTTCCGGTAAACAGGTAAGTAAAATTGTTTTTGTTAAACAGTACAATTTGAAGAATTTCTTTCGGTTTTCAAACTCCACTCTTAGAAACCTTTGACAGAAAAACAGTCAATGTTATCCTATGGAGGAAAATAGTGTTATCGGTTTTAAGGTATTTGGTAGTGGGAGTTGAGGTTTTGGGGTTAGACTCATGGGTCCCCTAGGGTCAAGGATGCACTCTTGTCACACCCTCAGCGGCACTAGGGCGTCAGGGAGCAGGGCTCTGTTTAGACTTCAGGTATCTGCGCCTCCCTGACTGCCTGTGACACACAGTGTGACCCCTGGCAGGTATCTGCACCTCCCTGACTCCCCCTGACACACAGTGTGACCCGGGGCCGATATCTCCATCTCCCTGACCGCCCCTGACACACAGTGCGACCCAGGGCAGGTATCTCCATTGCCCTGACCGCCCGTGACACACAGTGTGATCCCACGGCAGGTATTGCCGCCTCCCTGACCGCCCGTGACACACAGTGTGATCCCAGGCAGGTATCTCTGCCTCCCTAACTGCCCGTGACACGTAGTGTGATCCTGGGCAGGTATCTCCGCCCCCCTGACCACCCATGACACGCAGTGTGATCCCCTGCAGGTATCTCCGCCTCCCTGATAAATACAAAACGATCTGCTATACCTATAATCTTTTAAATGTTGCATATAAGTCAATTTTTGAAAAGAGAAAAACCACTCTATCTAGACCATGCATAAATCATGATGCAAAGCAATTAACAATGTTTATCTTTTTTTATTTTGTTTTGTTTTTAGAATTAATTGAAAAAAACTTAATTGATAAGTGTGCAAATGAATATTGCAAAGACAATTTAATGAACAAAGGCCACAATGGTCCTACAAAGTAATGACAAAAATGCCCACGGAAACCCTAAGATATAAAATTGTTCAGTGCTCTCATTCATACTCAATCACACCATAATCACATATAAAGCAAACATCCTAAGGGGTAAAAAAATGAACAATTTAGAGGCCCAAGGTAGTAGGCTAGTCTTATAAGGCGTGAAAACACACAAATGGAAAATTGAACATGAATATTAATAGAGTCAAAAATATCCAGTAATGGAAAGTAATGAATCTGTGTGAAGAACTATTCAGTTCAAGACGCCGACGCGCGTTTCGGTGTAACACCCCCTTTCCTGGGGTAACACCTTCTTCAGGGCATGAAATTATTCAAATGCGGTTTCCATGGGACCTATCGGGTAATAGACACAAAATATAAACATAGTGTACAAATTTTGAATTGTTACATTGAAGGATCTAACATTTTCAGCACTTAAGACATTTCAATCATCAAAATGAATGGGCACTGGTCTAGGCCATTGAGTGGTTAAGAACATGATATATGATTTATATTAAAACGTTGCACACATCGAACAGATAAGTGAAAAAATGGGAGATAGAACATATGAAGTAGGGTATGTAAAAGAAGCAATAAGAGGACAGTTGAGCATGAATTTGTACCTTATTTCTGAGCCATCGTTAGGCATTTAGAAATAGGAAAGTTAGCAGCAACCTTTAAATAATTCTTGGGCTTCTGTCATAAACTGTCCTCTTATTGCTTCTTTTACATACCCTACTTCATATGTTCTATCTCCCATTTTTTCACTTATCTGTTCGATGTGTGCAACGTTTTAATATAAATCATATATCATGTTCTTAACCACTCAATGGCCTAGACCAGTGCCCATTCATTTTGATGATTGAAATGTCTTAAGTGCTGAAAATGTTAGATCCTTCAATGTAACAATTCAAAATTTGTACACTATGTTTATATTTTGTGTCTATTACCCGATAGGTCCCATGGAAACCGCATTTGAATAATTTCATGCCCTGAAGAAGGTGTTACCCCAGGAAAGGGGGTGTTACACCGAAACGCGCGTCGGCGTCTTGAACTGAATAGTTCTTCACACAGATTCATTACTTTCCATTACTGGATATTTTTGACTCTATTAATATTCATGTTCAATTTTCCATTTGTGTGTTTTCACGCCTTATAAGACTAGCCTACTACCTTGGGCCTCTAAATTGTTCATTTTTTTACCCCTTAGGATGTTTGCTTTATATGTGATTATGGTGTGATTGAGTATGAATGAGAGCACTGAACAATTTTATATCTTAGGGTTTCCGTGGGCATTTTTGTCATTACTTTGTAGGACCATTGTGGCCTTTGTTCATTAAATTGTCTTTGCAATATTCATTTGCACACTTATCAATTAAGTTTTTTTCAATTAATTCTAAAAACAAAACAAAATAAAAAAAGATAAACATTGTTAATTGCTTTGCATCATGATTTATGCATGGTCTAGCTAGAGTGGTTTTTCTCTTTTCAAAAATTGACTTATATACAACATTTAAAAGATTATAGGTATAGCAGATCGTTTTGTATTTATTTGTGATTTATCCCCTGCTGCTCTACCTCCATTGTCTTAGGGGTCCCCCTTTTGTAGTGGTATCTCCGCCTCCCTGACCACCAGTGATATGCAGTGTGATCCCTTTCAGCTATCTGGCTTCCCTGACCAGCAGTGACACGCAGTGTGATCCCAGGCAGGTATCTCCACCTCCCTGACCACCCGTGACACACAGTGTGATCCTGGACAGGTATCTCTGCCTCCTGTGACACATAGTGTGATCCTGTGCAGGTATCTCAGCCTCCCTGACCACCCGTGACACGCAGTGTGATCCCAGGCAGGTATCTCCACCTCCTTGACCACCCGTGACATGCAGTGTAATCCTTTGCAGCTGTCTCCGCCTCCCTGACCAGCAGTGACACGCAGTTTGAACCGGGAAGGTGTCTCCACCTCCCAGACCACCCGTGACACACAGTGTGATCCTGGACAGGTATCTCTGCCTCCTGTGACACACAGTGTGATCCTGTGCAGGTATCTCCGCCTCCCTGCGCTTCAGTGTTCTGAGATGTGATGGGTAACAATAAGGCAGGAAGCGCACCTGTTAGATAAGCCTATTAGGGGCGCCCTGACATCACAGAGACCACAACTACTGACACATGGTAATCAGGCTTGATCCTTCAAGAAGAGAAAGGGTTAATGTTTCTCCGTGCAGTATCACGATGCTCTCTAAATCCGTCTGCCTAATGAGGTACCCTCGCGAGAAACACTGTACCTGCACCCTAGTGGCAGACTGAATAATACTGTACAGTCCCAAAACGCATTATCACTGCACCCTTGTAGTATTACTGCAGAACATATCTCCTGAGGCGGAAAGCCGGGAGACGCTCATCTGAGATTGTGTAATTGTGTGCTTTTTAAACTCACCTGCTGCTATTTGTTCTTGTTGCACTTCAAGGGCTCCGTGTAGCGGATCAAGCGCTCACGTGACGCCCTCCCTGCCGGCTGGCCACGCCCACCTTTCAGGCCACGCCCCCTTACCGCCCTTTTAAGCGCCAGCGCTCGAGCGCCCACTGGGTTCATATCTCCTGAGGCGGAAAGCCGGGAGACGCTCATCTGAGATTGTGTAATTGTGTGCTTTTTAAACTCACCTGCTGCTATTTGTTCTTGTTGCACTTCAAGGGCTCCGTGTAGCGGATCAAGCGCTCACGTGACGCCCTCCCTGCCGGCTGGCCACGCCCACCTTTCAGGCCACGCCCCCTTACCGCCCTTTTAAGCGCCAGCGCTCGAGCGCCCACTGGGTTCATATCTCCTGAGGCGGAAAGCCGGGAGACGCTCATCTGAGATTGTGTAATTGTGTGCTTTTTAAACTCACCTGCTGCTATTTGTTCTTGTTGCACTTCAAGGGCTCCGTGTAGCGGATCAAGCGCTCACGTGACGCCCTCCCTGCCGGCTGGCCACGCCCACCTTTCAGGCCACGCCCCCTTACCGCCCTTTTAAGCGCCAGCGCTCGAGCGCCCACTGGGTTCATATCTCCTGAGGCGGAAAGCCGGGAGACGCTCATCTGAGATTGTGTAATTGTGTGCTTTTTAAACTCACCTGCTGCTATTTGTTCTTGTTGCACTTCAAGGGCTCCGTGTAGCGGATCAAGCGCTCACGTGACGCCCTCCCTGCCGGCTGGCCACGCCCACCTTTCAGGCCACGCCCCCTTACCGCCCTTTTAAGCGCCAGCGCTCGAGCGCCCACTGGGTTCATATCTCCTGAGGCGGAAAGCCGGGAGACGCTCATCTGAGATTGTGTAATTGTGTGCTTTTTAAACTCACCTGCTGCTATTTGTTCTTGTTGCACTTCAAGGGCTCCGTGTAGCGGATCAAGCGCTCACGTGACGCCCTCCCTGCCGGCTGGCCATGCCCACCTTTCAGGCCACGCCCCCTTACCGCCCTTTTAAGCGCCAGCGCTCGAGCGCCCACTGGGTTCATATCTCCTGAGGCGGAAAGCCGGGAGACGCTCATCTGAGATTGTGTAATTGTGTGCTTTTTAAACTCACCTGCTGCTATTTGTTCTTGTTGCACTTCAAGGGCTCCGTGTAGCGGATCAAGCGCTCACGTGACGCCCTTCCTGCCGGCTGGCCACGCCCCCTTACCGCCCTTACGGCCACCTATAACAATGTGCCATTTCAGATCGCGCAGCGGTCGAGCGCAGCGGGAGCGCCGACTTCGCGCCGAAGTCGCGCATAAGTCAAGCCCGTCTGCGCCCGTCCGCGGCCGATCGGGGCCAGGGGCACGGCATCATGCAAAAATCCTGTCCTACTCATCCAAGGACCTTATCGCCCTTCAAGGCCTGTGGCCACTCCCGGATTCTGTCCATAGTCTCGTCTCTTCACTAGGCCTTGCACCTACCCTCCCCACACCTCCGCTACCCCCGCTATGCACCCCCCCGTCACCGTGCCCCCCCCTGGCTGATTCTTGTCCCACGACCCCAGCACTGTCTGTCATCTTACTCAATACCAGGTCAGCGGTCAAGCACCACCACGAGTTGTACGTCCTACTCGACACCGAGAAACCGGACTTACTGCTCCTGACCGAAACCTGGTATTGTGATTCTTCCCTCCCCGCCCTCCTGGCTACCCTTCCACCTTCCTACGTGGCCCTGCGTGCCGATCGTCCAGCGAACAGGGCTGGCGGTGGGGTCGCCTTAATCGCCAGGTCAGATTTGCATTTTTCATCACTCCCTTTTCCCCCTATGTTCCCTGCTGATTTCTTAGTAGCCCGCTCCCTCTTATCCTCTCCTCCCATCACTTGTCTTCTTGTGTACCGTCCTCCTCAGTTCTCACCTTTATTTTTACCTGCTTTTCAAGACCTACTGGCCAATCTGGTGGTCAATTATGCCTCGGTTCTGGTGCTGGGGGATTTTAATTACTGGCCCTCGGACCAACACGAGTGCCCTGCTTCAAAGGAATTCACAGAATCCCTACTATCTTTTAACTTCGTGTCACATATAGCTGTCCCTACTCACTCTCACGGGCATACACTTGACCAGGTCTGGTCTCTCAACCTTCCATTGGCCTCGGTGGCTGTCTCTCCTTGCCCCTGGTCTGATCATGCCCTTATCTCCTTTTCAATCCTTTACAACCCACCTCCCAAAACCCCGCGTGCAAAAAACACCTGGGCGCGGAACTGGAACAGGCTGGATCTCCCCTCTCTGACCTCCCTGCTCCGCAATTCCATTCCCTCCTTCTCTGGCCTATCATCTGCCTCTCAAGCCAAGGCCATTAACATCTGGCTGGCTGGAGGTTGCGACTCAGCGGCTCCTCTACGTCGCATCTCCATTCGTCGACTCAAGGACTCCAATAGATGGTTTAATGACCACCTAAAAGAACTCAAACTGAGTACCCGACGGGCGGAGAGGCAGTGGAGGAAAGATTACAGCCTTTCATCTAAAACTCATTTTCTGGCACTACTGGCTAAATATAAATCAGCAATTCTGGCTGCAAAAACTGATTACTTCTCCATGAAAATTACGTCTGCTGACAATAAACCCAGGGTAATCTTTGGCATTGTGAATGACCTGGCATTCTCTGACCGAACCTCGTCCCAAATCCCACCCTCCCAGCCCCTCTGCGATCAACTCAATCATTATTTCATGGACAAAATCACAACTATCAAGGCCAATATCCCATTACCTTCGCCTGCTTTCGCTGATCCCTCCCCCCCCACTGTCCAGAATCTCCTCACTCTGTTCCCTCCCCTCACTCAGGAATCCTTTCTGGCAATACTCCCTAAGGTAAAGTCCGGGTCTCCGGCGGATGGTTGTCCCGCACGCATCCTACAGCAAATCTACTCCAGCTGCCCTGACCCCCCTATTGCCTTCCTTAACAGCTCCTTGGCTCAGGGTGTTGTGACCCCTGCACTTAAGGCCGCTACCATAGTGCCTCTGCTGAAGAAACCCGGCGCGGACCCTTCCATCTCGGCCAATTTTCGCCCCATCTCCCTGCTGCCCTTTCTGGGCAAGGTGATGGAACGCCATGTCACCGCGGTACTGAGCGCTCACATTGAGGCAAATGGGGGGCTGGCCTCTCGCCAGGCAGGATTCCGCCCCAGGCACTCGACCGAATCGGTCGTAGTCTCAGTCCTTGATAACCTCAGAAAGGGTATGGATGACAACAACTACCAGGCACTGGTCCTCCTTGATCTTTCCGCCGCCTTTGACACGGTGGACCATACCATCTTACTTGCCCGTGTCAAGGCGGCCGGTATCGGGGGATCAGCTTTGGTCTGGCTCTCCTCCTTTCTGAGGGACCGCACTCAGGCGGTCCGACTAGGCGATTTCACTTCCACCCCTCTCTCTGTCACTTGTGGTGTCCCCCAGGGCTCCTCTCTCTCTCCCTTACTCTTCAATCTCTATATCTCTCCTCTTATCTATGCACTCCAGCAGCTGGAGGTCACTGTCTACAACTATGCGGATGACCTCCAGCTCATCTTTGATCTGTCCCCCTCTCTCCTTTCGGTCTCTAATTTCCAGTCAACTATGACATTCATCAGGGACTGGATGAATCACAATCATCTCAAGCTGAACCCTGATAAGACCGAGTTGGTTCTCACTGGTGGTTCATCCAGCCCCTGGAACTCCCTTTTCTGGCCCCCCTCTCTCGGCCCGGCACCATCCCCCTCCACTGTGGTAAAAACTTTGGGTGTTAAAATGAATAACCAGCTCACTCTTCACTCACAAATTAGTTCCGTGGTTTCCTCCTGTTTCCTCACTCTTCGCACTATCCGTTCCGTTTCCCGTTTCTTCTCCCCTCAGGCACTTAAGATCATTATAGCCGCCCTGGTAATTTCACGTTTGGACTACGCCAACGCCCTTTACCATGGCATTCCAGCATACAGCCTGCGTAGACTCCAAGTTATCCAGAACCAGGCGGCCAGGCTGATATACAGCCTTCCACGTTACCATCATTCCACTCCCCTGTTAAAAAAGCTTCACTGGCTCCCCGTGAAACAACGCTCCCTCTTTAAGATTGGATGCATGGTTTTTCAGGCCCGCCAGGGCACTGCCCCCGCTTTCATCACCTCACTAATTAAACCTTATGTCCCTGCCAGGAATCTCCGGTCTTCCTCCAAGTCCCTTCTTCAGACCCCCCGCTTCTCACGCAAAAAGTGGGGTGGTTCTAACTTCTCGACTTTGGCCCCCATTTTCTGGAACTCTCTTCCAGACAATCTTCGTTCTGCCACTCAGTACCTCTCCTTCCGTAGTGACCTGAAAACTTTTCTTTTTAGCCAGGCTTTCCCCCCCTAAAAACTTACTTCACTCCTTCACGGTCTCTCCTCCTCAGTTACTGAACCTCCAGCGCCAAGAAACCGCAAGGTGTACGCCGCGCTCTATAAGTGTTTTTAAAAAAAAATAAAAAAAAAAAAAACAACGTAAAATCACACATTGCAAGGTTCTCGCACCCCTGGAGAATCACTGCAGACAGTATTCATATATATATCAATAAAGAACTCTAGCATATTAGCAGCAAGGGTCGTGAGTGTCTGGCAGCGCCCTGAATGTAAACAAGGCAGTCCCATACCTCATGTAGGAGAAACTCAATAAAGAATATAGGGGCATATCAGGAACAACCGGCGATAATTATAACTAAGCGCACTTAGCGCTAGGATAATTATCACCGGCTATCGCCGAATTTTATCACTGAGATAGCGTGCTATTAGCAACGCTTATCTCAAAAGCGATAAAATTCCAGGCGCACGCTGCCAATTGTGCGATTATCGCTGGAAATACAGCGATAATCTCACAACGTTTGGCGATAGCTTGCTGATAGGGCAGGGCAGACTTAGCCATGATATCCACCTTACACTGGACATTATGGCTAAGTCAAACTAAACGCAGGCGTAAGGAAAGTAGCGATAACCAAGGTTAGCGCTACTTTTCTTATCGCTATGCTTGTTAGCGTGCCTATTGATAATTAGAGAAATGTCGGTTAGCGACATTTCTCCAGGTATTTTTGAGCTGGAACGCCCACTTTGCATCTCATTAGAGATGCAAAGGTGGGCGTTACGGGAAAGGACGCTAAGGCAAGGATTCACGCAATAGCATAACCTTGCTGATATAGCAATAACATTTTTGCAGCTTTTCGTCCGAAACGGCCGCAAACGCTGCGATAATTTTTTATCAACGCCTTGTTGATATGCCCCATAATGAAGAGAAAGTGATCTGTGGGCTCAGGAAACAGGGTTCGAAATCTGGGGATTAAATCTCGTGGCAGTCTAGCTCCCACAAGGATTCACGGCGCTTCATTGTGCTCAGGTGTAACATTCCAGTGCCTCAGGAACACGCCATCATTACAGACCAGAACAATTGGAGATTTTGAAAATAAACAGGTGTAATGTATGTTCCCCGTTGACTTCTATTGAAGAAGAGGCAATTTCAGGTGGGAGACAGACAAAGTAAAGTCAATTTTTGCTTGAAAATCGGGAATCTCTCGCCTGAAATGGGCCTGCTGGCATGTGTGTTCAGGTGTGACACTCTGAATGACATTGTGGCAAGTGTAGCACCACAGTCATGTCTATATATTCACATACGTGTCCTTTCTTACGCCCCGGTGCTCTGTAACCTGTTCCCTTCTCCTAACAGGATCGTCCTGAAAACTGAGGCGTGTGTATATCAGCGCCGTGACAACTGGAGCGAATGTCTGACAGAATATCGACAGACAGAAAATCGACCTACAAAAATATCGACACAAAAATATCAATGTCAAAGTCCTATCTACATAATGGTAAGTTAAAAAAAATATCGAGAAAAGAAATATCTTTGTCAAAAATATCAATGTTAAAAACATTGTTTTTTTAAATGTTTTAATAATAATGTAAAATTAGGTAAATAATACATATAATTAAAGGAAACAGTTAAAAATATTAAAACATACAGACCGTACATACGTGAGGATTGGGGTACGCCTGGGTTACGGTACGGTGCGGACATACGTGGGTGGGGGGAGGCTGGGGGGGCCGTACAACTCGTACCCCAGGCACAAGTGTACTCGGGGTAGGGGTCGTACAAAGTTCGCTCCGTACAGGACGTTTTCCATACGCTTGTGTATTCGGAACGCCGGTACGGATCGGACTTGTGCGCTCGGACTTCAGTTTTACGAGTCGTACGTAAAACTGTCCGGGGACATCTCGTAGACCTTTTCCCGATACGATTCGTATGTATTTTGTAACTTACGAATCGTACTTCACCGGTTGTACGGGACTTGTACAATTTGTACGTAAAAAAATATGGATACGAGTCGTACGGGAATTTTTTTTAACGGATCGGAATCGGCACCATAATGTTAAAATAAATTAAACATATACATATAAATTAATATATATACTTACTCCACATAGTGCAACAGTAGGGAAAGTGTTGGATAGCGTAGGGGTTAAAAATAACAAACTTAGAAATCAAATAAATATTTCAATTAAATAATGATTAATTAATACATTAACACTAAATAACATAAAAACTACAAATAAATCTAAATTAATAATTACTTTAATATTATTAAATACTTCCCACCGTATTTCCCAATAAATACACAACACATAAAATTTCACACAATTAATTTAATCTTCAATTAATCAATTAATAAAATTAAGTTGCAATTAATAATTAATTAACCATACATTAATTACCAATACCAATAAATAATATTTAGTAAAAATGAATAACAAAGTAATAATTAATTAACAATAAAATGAATTATCAATACCCAATTTGTTTTTAATAATTACTTAATTACAAATAAATTACTTCACACCCTATTGCCCTATAAACCCAAAAGCCACTCCAATAATAAATTAATATAAATAATATAATTATCAATTAATAAAAACTAATTACCAATTAATTAACAATAAATTAATTATTAATACCAATAATTAGAAATTAATAATTACTTAATTAAACTACTTCCCACCCTATTCCCCTATAAACCCACAACCCGCTACAGTACTAAAACTCATCATTTAATTATAAAACAATTACTAATTTCTAAAAAATGTACACATATATTAAAAAAACAGTACAATACTTAAAAAAAATATAGAACACATATATATAAAATGCATACTAAAATACATAACACTAATATAAATATCGATATTATTAACATCGATAATTTTACTATCAATATTACTAACTTCGATGTTTGAAACATCGATATTTCTTACCTTCAGTTCGATATTCTGGTTGACGATATTCTTGATGTCGATATTCTGTCCTTACGATATTTAAAACTCAATATTAATGTACTTCGATATAAAAAAATCGATGTTTTGACTGTTCACCAACTGGAGCATTACTTTTTGTGACGTTTTGGAGGTGCAAACTATAAAATTATACTTATGAGCTCACGGAAAGTCACTTTGCCTTGCTTTAAATCAGAGCTACCCCGACTTTTTCGACCAGTGGCTCCCTTGACCAATTGGCCGACTCAGTGGGGGTCCTTGGCATCCAATAACAACTCAGTGGGGGTCCTTTGCATCCAATGGGGGTCCTTGGCTTCCAGTAGCGACTCAGGGGGGTCCTTGGCATCCAATAACGACTCAGTGGGGTCCTTTGCATCCAATGGGGGTCCTTGGCTTCCAGTAGCGACTCAGGGGGGTCCTTGGCTTCTAATAACGACTCAGTGGGGGTCCTTGGCATCCAATAACAACTCAGTGGGGGTCCTTGGCATCCAATAACGACTCAGTGGGGGTCCTTGGCATCCAATGACGACTCAGTGGGGTCCTTGGCATCCAATAACGACTCAGTGGGGGTCCTTGGCATCCAATAACGACTCAGTGGGGGTCCTTGGCATCCAGTAACGACTCAGTGGGGTCCTTGGCATCTAATAAGGACTCAGTTGGGGTCCTTGGCATCTAATAACGGCTCAGTGGGGTCCTTGGCATCCAATAACGACTCAGTGGGGGTCCTTGGCATCCAATAACGACTCAGTGGGGGGTCCTTGGCATCCAATAACGACTCAGTGGGGGTCCTTGGCATCCAATAACGACTCAGTGGGGGTCCTTGCATCCAATGACGACTCAGTGGGGGTCCTTGGCATCCAATAACGACTCAGTGGGGGTCTTTGGCATCCAATAACGACTCAGTGGGGGTCCTTGGCATCTAATAAGGACTCAGTGGGAGTCCTTGGCATCTAATAACGGCTCAGTGGGGTCCTTGGTATCCAATAACGACTCAGTGGGGGTCCTTTGCATCCAATGGGGGTTCTTGGCTTCCATTAGCGACTCAGGGGGGTCCTTGGCTTCTAATAACAACTCAGTGGGGGTCCTTGGCATCCAATGGGGGTCCTTGGCTTCCAGTAGCGACTCAGGGGGGTCCTTGGCATCCAATAACGACTCAGTGGGGGTCCTTTGCATCCAATGGGGGTCCTTGGCTTCCAGTAGCGACTTAGGGGGGTCCTTGGCTTCTAATAACGACTCAGTGGGGTCCTTGGCATCCAATAACAACTCAGGGGGGTCCTTGGCATCCAATAACGACTCAGTGGGGGTCCTTTGCATCCAATGGGGGTCCTTGGCTTCCAGTAGCGACTTAGGGGGGTCCATGGCTTCTAATAACGACTCAGTGGGGGTCCTTTGCATCCAATGGGGGTCCTTGGCTTCCAGTAGCGACTTAGGGGGGTCCTTGGCATCCAATAACGACTCAGTGGGGGTCCTTGGCATCCAATAACGATTCAGTGGGGGTCCTTAGCATCTAAGGACTCAGTGGGGGTCCTTGGCATCCAGTAACGACTCAGTGGGGGTCCGTGGCTTCCAATAACGACTCAGGGGGTCCTTGGCATCCAATAACGACTGAGTGGGGGGGTCAATACATGTCAAAAGCTTAAGAAACGCCGTGTTAATGCGTGCAAATACAGCATGTATGGCATGCAAACCGATGATGGTATAATTGTCGTTTGCCTTTCTTAGCACATTAAAATGAGATCTATCACCTTTTCCAATGCTTGTTAGCTTCGGGCATCAATGTTGTCTTAGCTCTGTCCTCTGTGTCCCCTGTGTTTGCTGTTTAGGGGTATGGAATGAAAGAGGTTATTGCGCCTGCATTACCGGGCCCAGGGAAACCTTATATAAACGTGGTGGATCCGTTTTGGATGGTTTGGGACTAATTACACGAGGCGTCGACAAACATTTCTGCCCTTTAGGAAGAGGGTGTGAAGTCATAGAAAGCACCGCCCTGTGCGCGTTAGTTTATGTTTCAAAACATCAGATTTAAGTACATAATGGCATAATTGACATATCTAATGGGCCTCAGGGCGTGACTCTGTAAGCATGCAGGAGTTCGCATTTGGAGGTGACGTGCTGTGCGGTCTGGAGTTTGGCACACACACCAATATTCATTTATTTCAGCGATAATTGCTTCCTGTGGCCTCAGTGCACAGCTGAAAAGACCTGCCTCACTCAGCTTATTTTTATTTAATAAAGTTGCAGTTTTGCGTAAACAAGTGAGCGTGGATTGTGGGTGCGCTCACGAGTAAAACCCCCTTCCTTGCCCCGGAGCTCTCCCATTGACAGTTGTAACTTTATTTATTTATAAAGTATTATATAGCGCGAACGTGACCCACGAGGGTACCAGAGCACTCTACAGTATAAGAACATAAATGGTTGAGGTGGTGTACACACATTCAAAAGTGTCAATTCGTACATAAAAATATAAAATACATGAATAACAAACACAGGGGACCGTGAAGCTGCAGGACGTTGTACAATAGACAGTTGGTGAACATTAGGTGATTGTGCAAGCAAACATACATACTATGACCTCAGTCGATTCACAATGGATATAAAGGGTATAGAAAAACCAAGGGGGACCCACAGCCGGCGAAGCGTTACACTACATACAGTTATTGAGCAATTTGAGCTGTGATAATAGTCTTACAAAAAATAGTCTCGTCCAACTTGACCCAACAGGAGTACAAAGTGCTGCCCGATGGGGGGGGGGGGGGCTCTTCATCAATGTCGAACAGCGCATACCGCAGCAGTGGCACTATTATTATATATTACAATTATAGAGAGCACCTCCGGACTCCCACAGATCTTTTATGTTAAAAGCACCTGTGAGAGACGTGAGAGCCCCCGGGACAGGGAAAAGCTTTTCATGAATTCGATATTCTGACGATGAAGCAAATGCACCCCCCAGTGGACGCCGGACTCAGCGCACCCGGCGGCACTCAAAAGGCGTGAATAATTCATAAGGGACTCTGCTCTGCACGTGCGACACCAGCGCCCCCACTGCTTTTGGTGGCGCACCGGGTACTGAAGCGCACAGTATGAATGAATGCACATTTATATGGCGCATGGCTACCCAAGGGCATCCCAGCGTGGGAGCTACTGACTAGCCTCACAGAAATGGACTGAGGAAAGGCAGGAACATCGCTGCCCTGCATTACTCTGCGCTAGGGAGGCCTTCCTGGGGCGTAGCGGTGGCTGTTCCCACGCAACACCCATGATTTTCACACTTCCCCAGATTTTCAAAACCATGTACACCTGGGGATGCCCCAAAACCTTGGACCTCATTTATGGGGTTGTGGCATAGGGCAGCGCATCAAGTTGCCTTGCTGCACTGCCCTACGTCTAGGTGAATGACTGACAGAATATCGACGGACAGCAAATCGACCTACAAAAATATTGACACAAAAATATCGATATCAAAAATATCAAAGTCCTATCTACATAATGGTAAGTACAAAAATATTGAGAGAAAAAATATAATTGTCAAAAATATCGATGTTAAAAATATAGTTTTTTAATGTTTTAATAATAATGTAAAATTAAGTAAATAATACATATAATTAAAAGAAACATAGTTAAAAATATTGAAACATATTTAAAAATAATAACTAATACATATAATGTTAAAATAAATTAAACATATACATATTCACAGAAAAAAAACATAGGTTTCAGGGGTGTTATAGTTAGCTGGCCATTCACTCGTACAAAACCATAGAAATTCCTCCGTTATAGTAAGTTCTGCTAACTATAACTCGCGCGCCCGCAATGCACTGCTGATGATGTCACATATTGCATCATTCATGACATGGTCAGTGACATCACTGATGACATCACTGATGACATCTCAAATGACATCACTGATGACATCACCGATGACATCATCCAGTGAATGTGGTTTAGTTTGAAATTTAAATATGTTTTATATATACCAATCTGTATTGAAGATTGAGTGGATATATAACTGTCTGGATGGAGGATTTAGTAGCTGTCTGACTATCTGTTTAAGTGAGTAATTAAAAGTGTCTCACTTAATACATGGATTAGTAACTAAACTATGTGAATGTGTGCAGCACTGTCTCTGTTGTTGTATAACATGCTGTATCAGTTGGTCACTAACTACATGAGTGTGTATATTAGTTATTGATTAGTTGGGTGAGTGTAGTAACCACAGGGACAGTGGTTGTAGTTTAAGTCCTTTATTTCTCAAGATGATCAGTACACATCCATAGAGTAACCTCCAGCTTCATCAACTGGCAGCATTCACAGAGTCTCTCAGTGATGTCACTCTAATGACATCACTGAGTTCTACAGCATTGAATAGAAACTCCACAGTGAGTATTTGTATGGGACACTGAGTTTGTGTGTGGTTGGATGGGGTGTGTGTAACTCTATGCATAGATGTGTGAATGGTTGATTGACTAGGTGTATGGATTTAAGAGTGCATGTGGAAACAGTTGTTCGGGTGACTGAGTGTATTTATTTGTGTGTTGGTGAGCGAATATATGTTTTAGTTGTACATCTTCAACAAAGTAAAAAAATAAAAGGCATTGTATGTGAGAGTTGGTGTATATAAATAAGGATGTGTAAGAGTTAGTGATTGTGAGAGTAACTACATGAATGAGTGTATAATTGTAATGGTGCTTTTTAACATATTAACTATGAGTTACTATGTGTTTGAATAAATGAGGTGTTGTTGGATAATTGTGTAAGAGAGTAAATGTAAGTGTGATTAATTTTTTTCATGAGTTAGTAGGATGACTGCATAACCGACTAAGATGCTGATGTGTCAATGTCTATATATGTGTATAAGTGCATTTGATAGTGTTCTATTAATTAGTGACTGCATGTATAGATGATTCTGTTGTTGAATGGGTAGTTGGGTGTGTAGACTTAGGAATCAGTGAGTGGGTATGTAGTAACTGGTATTGGTGTGTCAATGGTTTCAAATATGGTACTCTGTATTTTACAGTGAGTGATGAAAGGTTATACTAGTGTATGATGAGGTATATCAGATTGTCACGTGGATTTGTACGAGTGAAATGGCCAGCTAACTATAACACCCCTGAAACCTATGTTTTTTTCTGTGAATTTCTAAGGTTTTTTAATGCTAATTTCTAACTTTAACGTCTCTGACACCTATGGTCTTTTTAGTGAATTTCAAAGGTTTTTTTAATGCTAATTTCTAAGTGTATTAGTAGTTATACATATTTTTTTGTACTGATTTTCTACAGTATTTTAACTGTTTATTTATAAATATTTTATTTATTAAATAACATTATAGATTTTTCTGAAAATTGCAAAAAAAATACCAAAAATTCAAACTGAAATATTGATTAATTTTTTTGTTTTCATCTTTTATTTTAATATATGTATATTATTTTCTTTTCTTTTTTAAAAAATCAATTTTTTTTCTGAGTCGTGCACTCAAAGCGTACACATCACGGTGGGTGCGTGGATTGTAGCTGCCATTTTAGAAAAGTCGTGAAGGATCCGCGTATGGTGTGTGACGTCTGCATGTTTTTTAGTTACATCTTAAATGTTGGACTTGGCCCTTTTTCCCTGAAATTTTTCGCCTTTCTGGGAAATCGCAGGATGTGTAAATGCAAAGATTGAATGCTGTGCAATAATGTATGCAGACTGAGTTTCCCCATTTTAAACATGTAACTTTTAAAATGGATGCCATAGCTATGTGGTTGTGCCGACTGACTGAGCTGGGTTACCAGTCTAGTGGTTATTTTCCAGCAACCCCAGCTTTTGGAGGGAAGCCTGGCACCCAGGGCGCTCTAGCCCTCCCCCTAGGCCAGTTAGAGCCAGTCTCCCCAGACGCTTCTAGAAGCTTCTGGCACTGTCTGGAAGGTGGGGTGAGGGGCGTATAAAGGGCGGAGCTGGGCTGCCATGTGCTCAGTCAGAGGGTGGACCTGAGAGAGAGGGGACCTGCTGCCAGGGGTTACCGCCACATGGGCCTGTGTGCTGGGCCCTGAGCTTGCCTACACCCCCCTACTGTCCACAGGGCGAGGGGAAACTATAGTTGGGGCGACGCTGACCTGGAGGAACCTACACAGGAGGTTTAGGTGGTAGGGCCAAGTCAGGGACCTATGCCACTGAAAGTGACATGGCTTAGGTGCTGCCTTTTAAATTGAGTGAGGGATCCTGAACTAACCCACTGATCTGGCCCAGCGGGAGGAGAATCCGGGGACGACCGGCAGAGACTAATTAGTCCGCCTTCAGCCACCAACTCAACTTCCCCCCCTCAAGAAACCCTCAACCAAGGGCGCAGGAGCCAGCAAGCGCCTCGTGGGACCCTGACTGCAGTCCCGGTGGGAAGGGAGCGCTATATTGAAGCTGCCTGAGGAAAGAGAGCACCAGATTTGGTGGGTGCTACATTTCTAATGGACTGTGCTCTGCTGGTGAGTGCTGTGATCTCAGCTACCTGCTCCCTAGTGTCTGGGGGGTGCTGCATTCCGCTTCCCCCGTGCAGCAGCGACGTTTGGGGCATATTGGAACCCGTGGGAGCCCACCCCATGGTTCTGGCACCAGCGAGATGATTTACAATCGGAGCGGGAGCCCACCCCGCGTGATGCCGCTGTTAGCGGGTGCCTACCCCACTCTATGCTGGTGGAGATAACGGGAGCCCACCCCGCGTGTGTGCGCACTGGTGCCGATGAGAAGTAGGTGGGTGCCCACTAGGCCTGGGCGGTAAATTCCGTTCCGTTCGCGGAATTTGCGGAATTTGGGTAATTTCGCGTTCCGCGGAGAACGCGAAATTGCCCAAAAATCTGCGTTCCGCGACTTCGCGAAATTTTTTGCTTGTTCGCGTTCTCAATATGCGTGTTCGCGAGATATTTCACCCCGAGCACGCAAACAGCGATCGCGAACAGGAAAAAAGGATCGCGAACAAGCAATTCCGCGTGTTCGCGGAATATCTGCGTGTTCGCGGAGATTTTTTACCGTTTCGCGGAGATTTGCGTAACGCGATTACGCAAATTCCGCCCACCCCTAGTGCCCACCCCGCGTGTGAGCTGCCTCCGCACATTTAAGAAATACGACGGGAGCCCACCCTGCAAGTGTCTCATCACGCGGGTGCCTACCCCGCAAGTGTCTTCAGCTGAAGGCGGGAGCCTACCCCGCACTTCAAAACTGCCCCGGAATCACCGCAGCAACCCGGGTTGCAGAGAAGAGCAGGGCCGCCGCACTGCCTGCGACGACCCGGAAGAAGTCGGGACCTCGCCCGAGCTGGCCGGAAGTGAGTGGGGACTCCCCGTGAGCAGAGAAGATCCCTGAGAAGGAGCGGGATCTCCATTGAAGTCCCGGGTCTCAGGAGGGGGCCCGGGTGAAGTCCGGCGAGGCGCTGCTGCTGCTGACGGGGCTCTCCTGCACTGAGGAGAGCCCCGCATTGTGGTAAATTTAAATTACCTATACTTAATTTATGCGGTAAAGTTCAATAAGAATAACTCAGAAAAAAAATAAGAGGCAGAATCCGTGATATTTGAGGTTTTAAAAGGGGTTTTATTCCTTAAAAAGGAATTGGTTCGAACCAGGCAATCGGATTCCGTAACCACGAAGGTTCGGGAAGGGATAGACCATACTTTATTGACAGGTTATCATATATATAGTCAATGCATTACAGTAAAGGCAGATGCAGAAGGCGTAACAGCTGAGAGGAGAGATAAGAATACACATACGTAATGAAAAAGGCGTTACAATAGGCGTGCATAAGGGCGTGTACTAGAAACGTCATTATGAGGATGTCACAGGTGGGTGGATCCATAAGAGAATCCTGCAATGTCAGCAGAAATACATGGCAGAGATGCGCGTGCAGCAGCATGACGTGTGATTGACGTGTAACTGGAGGGTGAAGGGGACTTGACATTTAGCCCTACATGAGGAGACAGAAGTCTGGGATGTCAGAACAACCTAATCCCAAATCGTATCTAATATCTTGTGTTTAAGGAACTGTATTATCTGGAAGGAAAGGTCTCTCGGGCAGAGGCTATTCTATACTGACTGCTAGTGCGTGTATAAGCGTCTACGTGTCTACATGAGATGCGAGGGGGCATGGGCCTACCATGGTAACAGGAGCTATGAATTACTTGCACGGAGACAGTGAGGCCGGGCCCTTTGCTCTGCAGCTGGAAGGATGTTTACCTAAACTACTAGACAGGAATGTATTTTTCGAGGAGCGGAGCAGATAACTTGAAGGCAAAATACAGTCTTGGCAGGCAACAGGCCGAGCCAGGCACCGTTAGCCACGCAGGGAGTAAGACAAAGGTCATGGATACAGATGCAGGTCCAGGCTGGAGCATTCAGAGGCAGAAGGCAGGAAAAGACTCGATGGCAGAATTCAGGGCCTAACTTGCCAGAGCTGAAAAACGTGAAAGGTACACCATATAAAGACGGTGGCAAAGCGTACTTAGGAACGGAATATTCGACCCATTCATGGTGGATCTGAAAGAGGACATGTTAACGTTGGACGCAAATGTATTTGCGTCTTCATAGCTGGAAGTGGAGGGAACATACATGTACTTGTAGCACGTACATGGAGCCGTTGGGGTCTAAGATAGGGGACACAATTGATCATAAAAATTCATATTTCCTCATTCCCTCCTTGTCCCCTACGGACCCTTCATGATATATCGATCCTCATGAATCTATCAATCTGTTCACGTAACATCATTTGCTCTTCTTTCTTCTTACGGGATTTTGAATGAGAACTTGAATGTGGAATACATGATGTGGCACACAGGCCGCAAATCGCTGGCCCACATTGTAGACACAGGCAGCAACTGAATACTATGAGAAGGGCAATACCTAGGAAGGATAGGACCTTCCATCCCCAGGCTGACAACACACTCCAGAACCAACCGGACCAAGTCCAGGTGCCTGGATTCTGGTGTATCTGACTTGCAATCTTATGAAGACGAGTTATGGCTTTATATACCGATGGCGCGTTTTCTGGAATGAAAACACAGCAGCTCGATCCGATGACTCTACAGGCTCCGTCCCTATCGGCCAGGATGACGTCAAGGATAAGACGATTTTGGAGAACAACAATCCGCATCGCAGACTGCTCCTCCGTTAAGTTGCCTAGGGCAGAAGTAGTTTCATTCACTACTGCTTCAAGGGTTCTGGTTAATTTGCGTATCAGTTTACTATTAAAGACAGCACCTATGTAGGGAAAGAAACCTTTATTGAAGTCTGTGTATTGCTCCCATGCCGTTTCAGTGTAGTCGACAATCGGGAGATCTCTCTGGGGTCTATTGTGTACTAGATGGGTATTTCTATGATAATCAGGAGGGGCTAGGAAAACAGGTGGCAGAAGGAATGCAATGTAACAGGTACCATCCCAATCTAGAGGTAAACTTATATATGCGGTATGACCACAAATGAAGTAGGAATGACGGGAAGCTCTAAATGTAGACTTGCCTTGATCACTGAATTCGATCACAGTGGTACATTTACTATGACCCAGGTGTACTGAACCATTCTTTCTTGCACATAATTCACCTTTGACTGGTAATACTGACATAGCAGGCAAGACTGGTGCAGCTTCGGATTCAACATTCAGAATCATGAGGTTAAGTGTAAAGTTACCTAATCCATATACTTCATTTTCTAGATCAGTTCCTGTCCTTTTGGGAAGTCCCTCTTTGTTAGGGTAGCAGGCTTTAAGCAAAACTAAGTTCAGGTTTCCCCATACCCAGTTGTCCTGGTAAACTACGGTATTTGAATCTAAAGAATTAATCAAACTAAACTATGCACCACAGGAACCATTGTGTGTGAACGGGTACGGAAAGAGGGGCAGAACTCCCTTGTATTTCTGGTAGGGAGGGAGTCGGCCACATATCCAACAATTTGTAGCGTTGTTGGTCTGATGGGAGTGGTGTAACATACTAATGAATGTGTTGTTGCGCAGCGCAAGTCTGTAGGGCAACTCATGCGGAGGTAATTCGCTAAAAGAGTGTTCGGCAGTAACATTGAAAGCAGAATGTGCACGCTTGAAAATAGGGTAGTATATGTGCAACAGTATACTTGCAGCAATAATCAGAAGATTTAGAAAAAACATAATCAATAATGTCACTATACAGTGACTACGAAGTGATTTACAATATGCACGTTTCTTGAGCTGTTTCTGTCTATCTCTCTCTCTATTTCGGTCTAGGGGATACATGTCAGAAACTAATTTAACCGATTCACCTAGGGGAGGACTTAAACAATTAAACTGTCTGACTTGCTAGACCTTAGTTTCAGTTTATATTCCTGGGAAGCAGTTTTCTCGACCAGGGGGAGTTTTGAGTCAGTATGTGGAGGAGGGCAGGGCTGAGAGTTCAAATCAGAAGGCAGTCCGTGAAATTTCTTGATATGGCTCGAGTGCAGCCAACCCTTGCGACCCTCAATCTTCACTGCTGTCCTCGTGGTCAGAAGTACTAATTTCGGCGTTTGCCAGCGGGGCTCCAGCGGGCTCCTCCTGTCGAAATTTCTTATAAACACATAATCGCCGGGAACCACTTCATGGGGCTTCACCTCGGTGTTGTCGGGAAAGGCTGCAGCTACCTGTGAACGACAAGACTGTAGTGCAGACATCAAGGAGGCAAGGTAATCTGTCAGCATATTACAATCAACATCAGTGATTTTACGAGGTATAGGCGTCCCCCACATATTTGGTGGCCTACCGAAGACCACCTCGTACGGGGATAGCCCTGTTCGAGAATGTGCTATCATTCTCATGTAAAAGAGCGCAACTGGTAAAGCTACTATCCAGTCGACGCCTTTCTCTCTGCAGATTTTAGAAAGTCGAATTTTCAGAGTCTGATTATGACGCTCCACGAGACCTGCTGCCTCGGGATGCCGGACACAGTGGAATTTCCACTGATAGCCTAACAGGAGTGTAATGTGTTTCACTAGCTCAGATGAGAACGGCTGACCGTTATCTGAGTACGCGATACGGGGCAAACCATACCGTGGGAAGAATTCACGAACCAGCTGCTTGGCAGTGGTAGGAGCAGTGTAATCTGGGACTGGATATGCTTCTGTCCATCGGGAAAGTGCGCATACAACTACGAGGACATATTTGAATCCTCGACAACGTTCCATCTGGATATAATCCATCTGGAGGACTTCAAAAGGGTGATCGGGAGGTTGAAATCCACCTTGCTCTACAGGAATGCTTTTACCTGGGTTGAACTGACAACAAATCATGCAAGTACGCACTTTCCGTTTGGCTGCTGCTCGTAAGTGTTTATTGAACCAAATGTTTTGAATACTGTCTAGATAGCTTTCTCTCCTAGATGCGCTGGACTATGTATTGTGTTAATGATAACTTGAACCATGGAGTCGGGGAGAAACCATGTAGATTTTCCCTTCGTCATCCATCCCTGATCCGTTTGGATCCCTCCTAATTCAGTCCATTTCTTGATTTCCTCTGGTGTAGCATGTGTCTGTATGTCAATTACATCAAGGGTGGGATCCCTAACTGTGATGCAGTGTGTCGATATCGGAACTATTGTCTTTGTCAAGTCAGTTGCATGAGTCCGATTCTGAGCTGTTTGCTTAGCTGTTCGGTCTGCCAGGTCGTTACCCTGGGAAATGATATCGGTGACTTTTGTATGGGCCTTGCACTTCATGATAGATATCGCAGTAGGCAGATGTATTGCATCTAACAGAGCTTGAATGAGGGGACCGTGTTGAATGTTGGCACCGTGAGAAGTTAAATAACCTCTCTCTCGCCAGAGGACTCCGAAGTCGTGTACAACTCCGAATGCATAACGTGAATCTGTGTATATGTTAACTCTCTTATTTTTGGCTTGAATACAGGCTTGTGTCAGAGCGATGAGCTCTGCTGCTTGAGCTGACAAGGTGTCAATACAATTCGTTTCAATAACTTCGGTGTCTGTCGTGACTGCGTAAGCGGCCACTAACTCTCCTGTACTTGTTCTCATGCATGAACCATCCACATAAAGTGTCAGGACTGGATCTGGTAATGGAATGTCTGTCAAGTCTTGTCTGGGTTTCGTCGTAATAGTAATGACTTCAATACAATCATGTGCCAATGGGTCTGTTCCACTTAATGGCAAAAGTGTGGCAGGATTTAATGTACTACAGCGTCTGATTTCTATGTGTGACTGAAACAATGTCAATTCATAACCTGTCAGTCGTGTTATAGTCAAGTGCTGGGTCTGTGTTCGGTTTAAAAGAACTTCCACGGAATGTGGAACTTGCACTGTCAATTGATGTACTAATACTATGGAATCGCTTTGTCTGATCGCTAAAGCTGTCGCTGCGACTGATTTCAAGCACGCAGGCAGAGCCTGGGCTACTGGATCTAATGTGCTAGAAAAGTAAGCACACGGTTTGTGTGAACCTGCTTGTTCCTGAGTGAGTACTGACAAGGCAGTACCTTCGCGTTCTGTGACAAAAAGTGTAAAAGGCTTACTGTAACATGGTGTCGCTAAAACAGGTGCTTGACATAAGGCTTTCTTTAAGTCTTCAAAAGCTTGTGTATGTTCCTGAGTCCAAGGGAGGACAGTCGATGTCGCTGCCTCCTGGGTTGTCAACTGAATGAGTGGCTTTGCTAGAAATGCATATTGGGGAATCCATTGTCTACAGTACGAAGTGAGGCCTATGAAGGCCCGCACCTCCTTTTGTGTCTTGGGTGGTGACATGTTTACAATTAACTGGATGCGGTCAGGTGTGAGCTGTCTCCCCCCTTTGGACAGCAAGGGCCCAAGGTACACAACTTGCTGAACACAGAATTGCAGCTTCGAAGGGGACACCTTGTGCCCCTTGTCGGCCAGAAAATGTAAAACCGTCAGTGATGCTTTTTCACATTCGGGCTCGCTTCGGGCGGTGATCAGCAGATCATCGACATACTGAAGCAGGGCAGTGTTAACAGGCATGTGGATACTGTGAAGTTGTCTTTTCAGTGCTTGGCTATAGATGCTGGGGCTTTCTGTGAATCCTTGAGGTGCGCGTGCAAATTTGAAGCTTCGTCCATTTAAACAGAATCCGAACAAATATTGGCTTTCCGGATCGATTGGGACGCTAAAGAAGGCGTTCTTGAGGTCAATTACAGTAAAGAACGTTGCTTCTGAATCAATAGCTGTCAATAATGAAGAGATATCTGGAACCACGGGATACTGTGGTACAATGCATTTATTCAATTCGCGCAGATCAATAATTAATCGATAAACTGGGGGTGCATTTGGATCAGTACGTTTAAGAATTGGAATGATAGGAGAATTACATACATTGGAGTCGGTTTCCACAACCACTCCTTGTGCAATGAGCTCGTCAATGATTTGCAGCAAAGCCACTACAGCATCTGGAGGTAACTTGTATTGTCGAATTCGTGGTAATACCACTCCTGCTTTGAGTGTGACTCGATATGGTGTAATGTGCATACAACCTACATCAGTGGGGCCTTGTGCCCATAAATGTGCAGGGACATTCTGTAACCGGTGATCCATGTCTCTCAATACGTAGTGACCTTTAAAGTCACGCAAAAATAGTCGTACCCCTTCCGGAGAACAACATATTACAGCTCCTAGAGCTTTCAGTGTCTTTATACCTAACAAGTTTTCTGGGCATGATTTTGTAAGCAATAAATCTGTAGTCCGTGTCAATGGACCAACTGCAAGAGGAAGAGGTTGCGATACTTCGTTAACAATAGGCTTTCCTGAAAATCCAAGGGAAACATTCTGTGAGCCTGAGAGGGGTGCCCCTGGAACCTCGTCGTGACTTATAGTTGTTCTGCTTGCCCCTGTATCAATTAAAAACTTTCTGTCTTTCCCTAATACTTGACTATGTACATAAGGACCCTCTTGATCTACAGGAACCTCAATAAGAGGCAAGCCAACCTCCCTCTCTAGGCTGTTTCATGTGTATCGCTGATAATCGGGATAGTCATTTTGTGCATACTGGTACATCTGTTGTGTCGTGTTTTGTGTTGCGGCAATAGGCTGTGGCTGTGGTACTGCTACGGTCTGTTGTGAAGCTTGCATAGGCTGTACATTCTGAGGTACTTGTGGTTGGATCTGATCCTGTCTAGGTGGACGCGGTCTCTCCTTGGTTTTACCCGTAGAGATATTGTGTTTCAGAACTGCACAATCGTTTATATAATGACCTGGCTGTTTACAATAGTTGCATGTCCCTTTAACAGGAGCCGCTGAATTACTGGACTGTGTCGCACCCTTTTTATGACCGTCAGCTGGAACTGACTGAGCAACGAGCATTTTCATTTTCGTGTCTTTCATACGTCTTTGTTCGTGTTCTTGTTCTTCTCTAATTCTATTCTGGTGGTACTGTAACATTTGTAACATTTATGAAGGGGTATTAGCTTGCCAAGTGCTCTCGACTTTCAATACTCTGTTCTTAACCTGGGGCAGGGAATTCTCGACTAATTTTGTTACAAAAAGATGTGGATATGAATCGCTACTTGCTTTCAGGCCGCTATTAATACCAAAACATTTTTCAAATCGGGAATAAAAATCACTAGTGTCTTCATCGGGTTTCTGTTTGCAGGCTGAGATTGCACCCCAGTCTTCCTTTTTCGTAGTTAATAAACGTGGCAATACTTGTACTAACAATCCTGGTAACGCTTTAGTTTTGTCCCCAAGCCCTAGGCCTGGAGTTCGGGTATTTTCTTCGTTTTCTAATGCAGCCCAATCAATCTTTTGCTCTCCCACCTCCCATTCTTTTTCTTTGAGTTTCTCGTAAGTACTGGCAGGCAATAATACTTTTAATATTTTCATAATGTCAGGATAGGTATAATCACCCATGAGTAACATGTCTTTTATTTCACGGTGAAAACCTGCTGGATCTTTGTCATGGCTGGGCACTAATTTTTTCATTTCCAATAGTTCTATTTTAGTTATGGGCGTGTACACAAACACGCGTCTAAAAGTATTATCATCATTTTTAACTGGGTGCACTTCGCGTAAGGGATTCTGTCTGTCTATGTAATACATTTTTCTTTCCATGGAGGGAGCTGGATCAAGCTGTGGACACAGGAAGGCACTGTATCTGTGCCGATGTTCTATAATTACTTTAATTAGATCGGTACCTAGACCTCTCCATTTCTTCATGAGTAGTTCTATCAGTATATCAGGTAGGGGACCAGGATCGGAGTGTTGGCTTTTATACAATATAAGGAGGTGTTGTATCATGTACATACCAGCTAAACGCTGTTCGTCTGGTGAAAGATTCAAAAACGTGTGTGCTAGCGCGTCATCACTATATTTATCAGAACTGTCAGCCCATTGTACTGCTGACCTGGCTAATTCTTGTTCATCCATAGAATCGAGTACATGGTACCCCATTCGTTCTTGAAGTATTTTATCAGTAGCCTGAAATAAGTGTTCAGGGGTCTTTGGATTTGACATGGCTGCTTGAAAAATTCTCTTACTTTCTGGACGTATCGGACGCATTGAATTATTAAAAGATCTTCCCTTACCTACATAAGCTATCATTTCTCTAGCTGGTAATTGTAATTGTCCTGTTGTCGTTTCTGGTTGTTCCTCCTCCTCCGAGGATTCAGTCTTATCTGCATCTATTTCTCTTTCAGGCTGTTCTCTTTCATGTATTTGTTCTACTGTTTTTCGGATCCTTCGGTACATATTTTCTATACTATTCTGTTTATCATGTTTTCCGTCTGCTATATTCTGACCCCATTTGTTAAGTGCTTTCATTTCTTCCGGGTCTACACCAGGCCTATCTCTGTTTCTTATCAAGCAGTTTATGAAGAAGCGTAACAACAGTTTTTGCGTGTCCACTTTCTGGTATGCCATGGCCTCGCCAATACTTTCAGGACTTTGCCCTGTTTGGACAAAGTGATATATTTTGTCTAGATGATCAATCCTTCCTGGTAGTATCATTAAATAGTTCGCAACTCGTCGTAGACGTACTGATGATAGCATCATTCTGTCGTCTTTACCGGGTACTGGATCATATCTACAGTCTGTAAGAGGCTCATTAAGTATGTCGTAATTCGCTGTTTGAGGTGTACGTTGGTGTGCTAAATCCCTATAAGTCAATCGATGTATTGGTGGTGGCGTATGAAAACCTCCTGTCGCACCTCCTGAGGTGCCAGGTCCAAAAGGATTTGTTGGGTGTAAGGTAGGGAGAATAGGTGCAGGAAGGAGTGGAGGAACAGGCGGAAGGTTTGGAACGGGAGGAGGAGTATGTTGCTGCCGAGGTGGGGGCAGATTATCTCGGGGTCGAGCGCCGTTAGCAGGTGGTGTGCGTGGCGGCGGATCATTAACATATTCGGGGGCTGCATCGTCTAAATAGGAAGAAAGGAAAATGTCCTTCGCGGTCTTGTGGTGCAATTTAGTCGGAAGCAATGGAGGTGGCAGATCTTTTGGTACTTCCAGGGTGGCCTTAGGTAAACCCTCGGCCAGAAGAGGATACATACCATTCATAAGAGTGTTTCGTTGTCTGTCTACTTGTTCTGCTTTTACTCGGATACCTTCCTCAACTAATACGTTTTCTCGGGCTTTGTCTGAATCCTCCCTACTTTTCTCTTCTTTTCTGAGCGCTTTCTCTGTGCGTCTATGCGATTCTTTACGCCATAATTCAATGGCATCTTTCTGTGACTGTCTGGCTTTCTTTTTCCATAATGCTTCTTCTACTCTCATGATGCAATCTGCATCCCATGTCCCAGCAGCGGGCCATCTCTGATTCTCTGCTAAATCCTTGGTGTAGTCCACCCACAAATCGAGATATAATACGGCATCTAGGCCATGTTTATGGTACATAAAGTACCCTGGAGTGTCCCTAGGTGGAATGGGAACGGCTTCCTCGAGTATCCCTTTTCTAGTTTTTATCTGTCTTAATTTTGAGAATAACGGCATCTTAAACCTTGCTACTTGATACTTACTCGGACTTGAACACAATTAATACAATAAACACAGTAATGAAGATCGAACAATCACTCATACCACGACATTTAAAACACATTAAAACATTTTAAAACGAACAACGATAATTAGAATAAAACTAGCTAACTGCATAATACTGGATGTTCTGCTAAACAGTACAGATACACCGCTAGAACAGTGCAGACCGGGTCTGTGTACCCAAACCCGTCTTGACCGGCACAAATTAATGCGCACGTCTAGATGCATCCCCAGCAATGGTACTCACCGGGAAGCACGGAACGGAAGGCCTCGGAAACTCTGGACTGGACTGGACCGGACTGGACTCGACTCGACTCGTGACGTAGGTACTTCGGAACTTCGGAACCTGGTGGGCCTCTGTATACCTCGGATCTTGCTCTCTCAGCTAGGCTCTGGTCGGGATCCTCCGCACTCCTCACCGCCTCGTCTGGGTGTTGATCGCAGCCTCAGTCACCTCCGTTGGCCTGAGGGAGGTACAGGAAATCCTGCGGGTACGCGTAGTTGTCTGTCCGGCTGTGGCAGGGGACCGGGCCTGCAACGCACCTCCGGCGCGTGGGGTGGGGGAGGAGTCCCTGTTCGGGCGCCAATTATGTGGTAAATTTAAATTACCTATACTTAATTTATGCGGTAAAGTTCAATAAGAATAACTCAGAAAAAAAATAAGAGGCAGAATCCGTGATATTTGAGGTTTTAAAAGGGGTTTTATTCCTTAAAAAGGAATTGGTTCGAACCAGGCAATCGGATTCCGTCACCACGAAGGTTCGGGAAGGGATAGACCATACTTTATTGACAGGTTATCATATATATAGTCAATGCATTACAGTAAAGGCAGATGCAGAAGGCGTAACAGCTGAGAGGAGAGATAAGAATACACATACGTAATGAAAAAGGCGTTACAATAGGCGTGCATAAGGGCGTGTACTAGAAACGTCATTATGAGGATGTCACAGGTGGGTGGATCCATAAGAGAATCCTGCAATGTCAGCAGAAATACATGGCAGAGATGCGCGTGCAGCAGCATGACGTGTGATTGACGTGTAACTGGAGGGTGAAGGGGACTTGACATTTAGCCCTACATGAGGAGACAGAAGTCTGGGATGTCAGAACAACCTAATCCCAAATCGTATCTAATATCTTGTGTTTAAGGAACTGTATTATCTGGAAGGAAAGGTCTCTCGGGCAGAGGCTATTCTATACTGACTGCTAGAGCGTGTATAAGCGTCTACGTGTCTACATGAGATGCGAGGGGGCATGGGCCTACAATGGTAACAGGAGCTATGAATTACTTGCACGGAGACAGTGAGGCCAGGCCCTTTGCTCTGCAGCTGGAAGGATGTTTACCTAAACTACTAGACAGGAATGTATTTTTCGAGGAGCGGAGCAGATAACTTGAAGGCAAAATACAGTCTTGGCAGGCAACAGGCCGAGCCAGGCACCGTTAGCCGCGCAGGGAGTAAGACAAAGGTCATGGATACAGATGCAGGTCCAGGCTGGAGCATTCAGAGGCAGAAGGCAGGAAAAGGCTCGATGGCAGAATTCAGGGCCTAACTCGCCAGAGCTGAAAAACGTGAAAGGTGTACCATATAAAGACGGTGGCAAGGCATACTTAGGAACGGAATATTCGACCCATTCATGGTGGATCTGAAAGAGGACATGTTAACGTTGGACGCAAATGTATTTGCGTCTTCATAGCTGGAAGTGGAGGGAACATACATGTACTTGTAGCACGTACATGGAGCCGTTGGGGTCTAAGATAGGGGACACAATTGATCATAAAAATTCATATTTCCTCATTCCCTCCTTGTCCCCTACGGACCCTTCATGATATATCGATCCTCATGAATCTATCAATCTGTTCACGTAACATCATTTGCTCTTCTTTCTTCTTACGGGATTTTGAATGAGAACTTGAATGTGGAATACATGATGTGGCACACAGGCCGCAAATCGCTGGCCCACTGTTAGAGTCGGGGATCTCTGGTTGGCGCAAGGTTGCCCTTGTGTCAAGCAGGAACCCTCTCCTCCACGTCAGGGCGCAGGATAACCCCTTGCGAATGACCCTTGCTCACCCTCTAGGTGCGTGGCGTGAGCAGCCAAGGCGATTCCTCAGGCGTTGTTGGTTAAGCACTTACAATCGTACACACAGTAAATACATCAATCCCCCCAGAAACGGACACCAGACTTGGATATATATAAAAATACGATTCTTTATGTAAAAATAGGTATATATATCTCAGCAGACTTATCACAAGACCAATAACGTTTTCGCTAGGCCACCAGGTTATACAGCAGGCAAATGTTCTTGGTTCGTAGTTTCAAATGGATACTTTGTAGTCTCTTTCAAATGTTACTTGTGGTTCCAGTACTCACAGAGATCGGCTCCTGCGAACGGGGAAATAAGGCGTTGCGGGCCCCGAGCCCGATACTGGAACTTCTTTCGTGATGGGGAGAGTCGGCACAGGTCGGTGCGACTCTCAGCTTGGGAAGTGTTCTTGGGTCCTCAATCAGCAGGTGTGGGCAAGTAGGCAGGCGCGGCCCGCGACCCTTTAGCACGGCGGTGCAGGGGGGTCTCCACAGCGGGGGCGGCGCGGCCTGAGATGTCCGGGGATAGCGAAGCGGGGTCACAGGGCACAGTCAGTGCAGCTGGATGACCCGGCGTAGATCACAGTCGTCGGACGGCTTCCGGCGGGAGGGGTGATAGCACGTTCAGCGCGCTCCAATGGCAGGCGGTGACAGGGGTGCAGGCGGCCTAGCCCGGGGACAGAGAGCGGCTCCGGACGGAGCGGGGCTCTCACGGGGTTGCGGCAGGCGAGCTCCTGAGTGTCACGGCCCTAGGAGGGGCGATGAGGGGCGCAGTCTCTTTTCCAGCGGGATGCCCACACGGCTCGATTTGGAGGACGAGCAAGAAGCACAGAGAACCCACTGTTCCTGGGGTTCAGTTCAGGGGGCAAGCTCAGATCAAGCCCTTGGAGAATGTTCAAGCACAAAGTAGCAAAGTCTCTTCAATAGTCTCTTCCTCTCCTTTCTCAGCAAGGCAGGCAGCAGGCCAGCTCCTCCAGCGTCTCCTTCTCCTTCTAGTCGGGCAGAGGTTCTTTGTGGTAAACAGGATTCTGATTTCTTAGGAGCCAGGCTCCTACTTTTATACCATGATTCTTTTGTTCTTTAGCGCCAGGGGGCCTAGGCCTGGCTCAGTCCAGTTCTGGAGCACTTTGTTATGGTGACTCTGCTCTTTCCTTTCAGCAGCAGGGCAGAGACATCAGCCGCCCCACAGGGGGCGGCGCCGGCTTTGTGGTGGCAGAGCACAGGTCTATTCAAGAGTCAAGGTGTACTCCTCCCACCCATCCTGGTGTAATCTCTATACCCACCACCTGGCAGCCAACCTGTCTCTGGGGATCCCCCCACCCTGCTCCTTACTGTTGCTGGGCAGAACACACACACACACACAGCAGAGGCGGACTGAGATGGTCAGGTCAGTAAATACTAACTTTCTAAAAGTAGTATTTACAAACCCAGGATATTAAAATAAACTTGACTACAAGAAGTATTTTATCATCCTGAGTTCAGGCATACTAAACTCGACACTCTACCATGCTCTCTGAGTCCACCGGGGTCGCCGCGTTGGCGCGATCCCGGCAGCCCATTCTGGCCTATGGAGAGCAGGTAGCCTTCAATAGTGAAAAACGGAAAGGGCGGTAATTCACTACTAAGACATGCCACCCACATCAGGGCATGTCCTACCTTATGCCTACAATGCACCCTGCCCGTGGGCCTACCAGAGGGGTGGCTAATATGTAGGTAAGGGAAGGTTTAGGGACTGGCAAGTGGGGGCACTTGCGCAGTCAGCGCGACGGTCCGGGACCGCGCACAGGGTCTGCGGTGGCAGACCCTAGACACATTTTACACAGCCGCTTCCGTGGGTGGCGCAACCAGCGCTGCAAGCCCACCAGCAGCATTGGCATTCACAAGGCCTGGCACCCCTGGTGCACTTTACTGGGGACTGACAGTGAATCCAATAAACCAATCAGGAACATCAATTACAGGTACACTTTACCTAGGGAGCACTTGCACTGCGGCACGGAATAGCCGTGGCGCAGCGCCCTGAGCGGACAACACCAGCAAAACAATCGAGGCACACCATCAAAAAGTGGAAGGGAAACTCACGCCAAGGTGCCAGGTCTAACACGTGTCCCCTCCAGCTGAAATGTGGGGGGAACTACCCTTGCCCAGGGGGTTCCTCGTCACTAAGGCGGAAATACCTGGACAGACCGTCAGCGTTGGCGTGATCTGTACCAGGATGGTGTTCCACCGTAAAGTCCATACCCTGTAGGGAGATGGACCACCTCAACAGCTTTGGGTTTTCACCCCTCATTTGCATCAACCATCTGAGGGGCCTGTGGTCCGTCTGAACCCGGAAGTGAGACCCAAACAAGTAGGGTCTTAGCTTCTTCAGCGCCCAGACCACAGCAAATGCTTCTCGCTCAATTGCACTCCACCTACTTTCCCGTGGAAGTAACCTCCTACTGATGAAGGCTACGGGTTGGTCCCAGCCCTCCTCAGTCATCTGTGAAAGAACAGCCCCTACACCATGCTCTGAAGCGTCTGTCTGGACTAGGAATTCCTTGGAGAAGTCAGGGGCCAAGAGCACGGGCGCCGTGCACATGGCAGTCTTCAGGGTGTCGAAAGCTTTCTGACAGGTGTCAGTCCAAATCACGTTCCTGGGCTGCTTCTTCGAAGTCAGCTCTGTCAAGGGGGCAACGATCGTTCCATAGCCCTTGACAAACCTCCTGTAGTACCCAGTGAGCCCCAGGAAGGCCCTCACTGCGGTCTGCGTCTTGGGGGGTTCCCAAGCCAGGATGGTCTCGATTTTGGGTTGCAAGGGTGCCACCTTGCCACTCCCCACTTGGTGTCCCAAGTACACCACGGAACCCTGCCCGATCTGGCACTTGCTTGCCTTGATCGTGAGGCCTGCTCGGCGCAGAGCCATCAACACTTCCCAGAGGTGGCGCAGGTGTTCAGGCCAGGTGGCACTGAACACAGCGATGTCATCTAGGTAGGCGGCACTGAACGCATCCAGCCCAACCAGTACCTGGTTGACCAACCTCTGAAAGGTGGCAGGGGCATTCTTCATCCCAAATGGCATGACTCGGAACTGGAAGTGCCCATCTGGTGTAGAGAATGCTGACCTCTCTTTGGCCCCATCGGTCAAGGCGATCTGCCAGTACCCAGACGTTAAATCAAACGTGCTGAGGAACCGGGCAGCCCCCAGCCGATCAATGAGCTCATCAGCTCTGGGGATGGGGTGCGCGTCAGTCTTCGTGACTGAATTGAGTCCTCTGTAGTCCACACAGAACCGGAGTTCAGGTGTGGCTCCCGGCGCAGCAGCTTTGGGGACCAAGACCACGGGGCTGGACCAAGGACTGCTGGAGGACTCAACCACCCCTAGCGCAAGCATTTTGGAGACCTCCTCCTTGATGCAAGCTCGGACCCTGTCAGTTACCCTGTAAGCCTTGTGCTTCACAGGTAAGCTGTCTCCTGTGTCCACATCATGGACGCACCAATCTGTGACACCAGGAACCAGGGAGAATCGGTCGGAAAATTGTCCCAGCAAGTGGCGGCAGTCTTCCTGTTGTTCGGGCGTCAGGGTGGGTGAGAGGTTAACTCCATCCACTGACCCATCTTTCTCAGAGGCCACTAAGAGGTCAGGAAGAAGCTCGGTCTCCTCTTCCATTCCATCATCAGTGGCCAGCAGCATGCCCACTTCGGTCCTCTCTAAGTGGGGCTTAAGGCGGTTAACATGTAGGACCCTCAAAGGGTTCCTGGGAGTCTGCATGTCCACCAAGTAGGTGATAGGACTTTTGCGCTCCACAACCTCAAATGGACCTGTCCACTTATCCTGAAGTGCACAAGGCTCCACTGGGGCCAAGACCCACACCTTTTGTCCAGGTTGAAGCTCTACCAGAGTGGCATTCCGGTCGTACCACCGCTTCATCTCCTCCTGGCTGGCTTCCAGATTTGCCTCAGCAAGTTGCCTGAAACGCCGAGTCTGGTTTCGGAAGGCCAGCATGTAACTATATACATTCTGGGGAGGTTTCCTGGGAGATTGCTCCCAGCCTTCCTTTACCAAACTCAGAGGTCCTCTTACCGGGTGACCATACAGAAGCTCAAAGGGGCTGAATCCTAGAGACTTCTGTGGCACCTCTCGGTAAGCGAAGAGTAGGCATGGCAAGAGGACGTCCCACTTACGCCTCATTGGACCGTCCAGGCCCATGATCATGCCTTTGAGGGTTCGGTTGAATCTCTCAACCAACCCGTTTCCTTGGGGGTGGTAAGGAGTGGTGAACTTGTACGTTACCCCACACTCCTTCCACAGAGATTTCATATATGTGGATATGAAATTGGTCCCTCTGTCGCTCACCACCTCTAGAGGGAATCCCACTCGGGAGAAAATTCCCATCAGTGCTCGTCCCACCACGGGGGCCGTCACTGTCCTCAGAGGGATGGCTTCAGGGTACCGGGTGGCATGGTCCACCAAGACCAGGATGAACCTGTTGCCCAGGGCTGTCTTGGGGTCCAGAGGCCCCACAATGTCAATACCCACTCGTTGGAATGGCGTACCGACCACAGGGAAAGGTTGCAGAGGAGCCTTGTGCTTCCCTCCGCTCTTACCACTTGCCTGGCAAGTCTGACAGGTTCTGCAGTAGGAATCTGAATTCTTATGCATTTGGGGCCAGTAAAAGTGGGTGACAAGCCTGTCATAGGTCTTGTCCATCCCCAAATGTCCTGCTAACGGCACATCGTGAGCCAGCCCCAGTAGGAAGGTTCTGAACTTCTGGGGTACCACCAGCACACGGGCTGACCCAGGTTCAGCAGCCTTAGGCTCGGAATACAGGAGGTCACTCTCCCAGTACACGTAGTGTGTTTTGGCCTGAACACCATTGGCCTGGTCTGCAGCCTGTTGCCGCATACCCACGAGAGAAGGGCATTCTTTCTGCTCCCTGCAGAATTCCTCCCTGGAGGGACCTCCTTCTTGCTGCCAATGGGTCAGCTCAGGCAGATCTCCCAGTTCGGCAATCTGTTCCCCGGTAGGCTCCAGGGCATCCCCCTCAGGGTCTGCTGCCTCCTGGGCCGTGGGAACTTCGGGGGCCGGATTCCCGCGCCTCCTGCGCCTTCTCCCTAAGGCCGGTTCCTGGACCTCTCCCTCAGGCTCCAGGACCCTCTCAACACCCCTACTGGCTGCCATGGACCGGGTGGTCACGCACGCCCAGTCGGGTAGACCCACCATCCTCAGATGCGTGGTCTTCTCCACCTTTTCCCAAGGGGAACTCTCCAGGTCGTTCCCTAGCAGACAGTCTACAGGCATGTCAGTTCTCACAGCGACTTGTAGAGTACCAGAGACCTCCCCCCACTCAAAGGGAACTTGAGCCATTGGACAACGACTCTCTACGTTGTCAGCATTGACAACCCTACAGTAGGCATTGGGTACAATCTGCTCTTGAGACACCAGGTGTTGCCTCACCGAGGTCACGCTGGCTCCTGTATCTCTAAGAGCCTCAACCTTCTTTCCATTGATGGTCACTACTTGCCCATATTTCTTAGTGTTAGAGGGCAGGTAGGTTACAGGGACCATCTCACTGTCTCCTAGCGAGACTAGGGTCATCTGCCCGGGACCCCCACCCTCCTGGACTGCTACCTCCTCCCCAAAGTTAACACTAGCTACTTGCCGGGGTGGAGCACCAGTGGGTGCGGTCTTACCAAACAGGCGACACTTAGGATCAGAGGCAATGTGACCCGGGTCACCACACTTATAACAATTGAAGGGCCCCTTTGGAACAGGTCTACCTGTCGGGGCCCCGTTCTGCTGCGGGGGTGGGGGAGGCTGAGAACCCTTCTGCTGGTTCCCTTGGGAATTACTTTGGGGGCCTTTTTGGAACCCCTTCTGTTTACCCTTGTCCCCCCCACTCTTCTGCTGGGGACCCTGCCCACCTTTGGCGGAGTCTCCCACTTGACCCTTGTGGACCCTGGTGCTGAGCCAGCGGTCCGCCTCCTCAGCAAGCTTCCTCGGGTTGGACAGCTTGCTATCTATCAGGTGCTGGCGTAGCTCAGGAAAACATTGACTGGACAAGTGCTCCCATGCAATTAAATCAAGCAGCCCTTGGTAATCATTCACTTTGCTACCCTTCACCCAACCATCCAGTGCTCTGCAGAAAAAGGTCACATACTCCACATACGTACTCTCAGGGATCTTCTTCGTCTCCCTGAACCGCTGTCTATATAGCTCCGGAGTTAACCCATACCTGGTCATTAAAGCTTCCTTCATATGGGGGTATGAGGTCTGGACGTCTAAGGGCAAGTCTAAAAGGGTGTCGCGCCCTTCAGCAAGGAACCTTCCCCACAACCCCGCTCCCCAGTCTTTCTCAGGGACCCGGTGTGAGGACATGGCCACCTCGTAGGCTCTAAACCACTGCCCTATGTCATCCTTCCTAAAATACTCCTTCACTACATCTTTGGGGATGTACACCTTGGACTCTACCTGCACCGGTGGAGTGCTGCCACCAGAAGGAGTGGTGTCCAAACTTTTCGCCTTCAGCTCCAACTCCTTCAATCTGATATCATGATCCATTTGGCGTTGTTGTGCCTCCAGGGCCAACTTCTGCTTCTCCATTTCCATTTGTCCTGCCAACTTTGCCATCTCCATTGCATGCGCCCTGTCTGCGGCCCTGTCTGCCAGCTCCTCTGGCGACCGGACTCTGCTGGGCTCCTCAAGGTTGTCGGGTGGAACGATGTCCCCCGCATTCCGTGGGTCTCGTGACTCCTTCCAGGCTCTCAGCGCCTTGGTGTACTGGTTCTTCCTCTTGAATCCAGCATGGGGGACTCTGAATTTTACACTGTAGCCTTTCAATTGCTCCATCGTGTAGCCTTCCAGTCTCTCCCAATCCACCTCATCTATTCCAGAAATCACAGAGAGTGCTCTTCCAGCGGAGTGCGAGCCAGGCATGGTTGCAGTAATGGCAGATGTCTCAACAAAGTTCAGTAAATGGAAACCTGTGGTTGCGTTATTTGGTCTGCTCTCACTATCTGGTGATTAATAATTCACTGTATGCAAATTACAAGTGCAAATCCGAAATCCCAACCGCTGCCAACAATGTTAGAGTCGGGGATCTCTGGTTGGCGCAAGGTTGCCCTTGTGTCAAGCAGGAACCCTCTCCTCCACGTCAGGGCGCAGGATAACCCCTTGCGAATGACCCTTGCTCACCCTCTAGGTGCGTGGCGTGAGCAGCCAAGGCGATTCCTCAGGCGTTGTTGGTTAAGCACTTACAATCGTACACACAGTAAATACATCAATCCCCCCAGAAACGGACACCAGACTTGGATATATATAAAAATACGATTCTTTATGTAGAAATAGGTATATATATCTCAGCAGACTTATCACAAGACCAATAACGTTTTCGCTAGGCCACCAGGTTATACAGCAGGCAAATGTTCTTGGTTTGTAGTTTCAAATGGATACTTTGTAGTCTCTTTCAAATGTTACTTGTGGTTCCAGTACTCACAGAGATCGGCTCCTGCGAACGGGGAAATAAGGCGTTGCGGGCCCCGAGCCCGATACTGGAACTTCTTTCGTGATGGGGAGAGTCGGCACAGGTCGGTGCGACTCTCAGCTTGGGAAGTGTTCTTGGGTCCTCAATCAGCAGGTGTGGGCAAGTAGGCAGGCGCGGCCCGCGACCCTTTAGCACGGCGGTGCAGGGGGGTCTCCACAGCGGGGGCGGCGCGGCCTGAGATGTCCGGGGATAGCGAAGCGGGGTCACAGGGCACAGTCAGTGCAGCTGGATGACCCGGCGTAGATCACAGTCGTCGGACGGCTTCCGGCGGGAGGGGTGATAGCACGTTCAGCGCGCTCCAATGGCAGGCGGTGACAGGGGTGCAGGCGGCCTAGCCCGGGGACAGAGAGCGGCTCCGGACGGAGCGGGGCTCTCACGGGGTTGCGGCAGGCGAGCTCCTGAGTGTCACGGCCCTAGGAGGGGCGATGAGGGGCGCAGTCTCTTTTCCAGCGGGATGCCCACACGGCTCGATTTGGAGGACGAGCAAGAAGCACAGAGAACCCACTGTTCCTGGGGTTCAGTTCAGGGGGCAAGCTCAGATCAAGCCCTTGGAGAATGTTCAAGCACAAAGTAGCAAAGTCTCTTCAATAGTCTCTTCCTCTCCTTTCTCAGCAAGGCAGGCAGCAGGCCAGCTCCTCCAGCGTCTCCTTCTCCTTCTAGTCGGGCAGAGGTTCTTTGTGGTAAACAGGATTCTGATTTCTTAGGAGCCAGGCTCCTACTTTTATACCATGATTCTTTTGTTCTTTAGCGCCAGGGGGCCTAGGCCTGGCTCAGTCCAGTTCTGGAGCACTTTGTTATGGTGACTCTGCTCTTTCCTTTCAGCAGCAGGGCAGAGACATCAGCCGCCCCACAGGGGGCGGCGCCGGCTTTGTGGTGGCAGAGCACAGGTCTATTCAAGAGTCAAGGTGTACTCCTCCCACCCATCCTGGTGTAATCTCTCTACCCACCACCTGGCAGCCAACCTGTCTCTGGGGATCCCCCCACCCTGCTCCTTACTGTTGCTGGGCAGAACACACACACACACACAGCAGAGGCGGACTGAGATGGTCAGGTTAGTAAATACTAACTTTCTAAAAGTAGTATTTACAAACCCAGGATATTAAAATAAACTTGACTACAAGAAGTATTTTATCATCCTGAGTTCAGGCATACTAAACTCGACACTCTACCATGCTCTCTGAGTCCACCGGGGTCGCCGCGTTGGCGCGATCCCGGCAGCCCATTCTGGCCTATGGAGAGCAGGTAGCCTTCAATAGTGAAAAACGGAAAGGGCGGTAATTCACTACTAAGACATACCACCCACATCAGGGCATGTCCTACCTTATGCCTACAATGCACCCTGCCCGTGGGCCTACCAGAGGGGTGGCTAATATGTAGGTAAGGGAAGGTTTAGGGACTGGCAAGTGGGGGCACTTGCGCAGTCAGCGCGACGGTCCGGGACCGCGCACAGGGTCTGCGGTGGCAGACCCTAGACACATTTTACACAGCCGCTTCCGTGGGTGGCGCAACCAGCGCTGCAAGCCCACCAGCAGCATTGGCATTCACAAGCCCTGGCACCCCTGGTGCACTTTACTGGGGACTGACAGTGAATCCAATAAACCAATCAGGAACATCAATTACAGGTACACTTTACCTAGGGAGCACTTGCACTGCGGCACGGAATAGCCATGGCGCAGCGCCCTGAGCGGACAACACCAGCAAAACAATCGAGGCACACCATCAAAAAGTGGAAGGGAAACTCACGCCAAGGTGCCAGGTCTAACACCCACATTGTAGACACAGGCAGCAACTGAATACTATGAGAAGGGCAATACCTAGGAAGGATAGGACCTTCCATCCCCAGGCTGTCAACACACTCCAGAACCAACCGGACCAAGTCCAGGTGCCTGGATTCTGGTGTATCTGACTTGCAATCTTATGAAGACGAGTTATGGCTTTATATACCGATGGCGCGTTTTCTGGAATGAAAACACAGCAGCTCGATCCGATGACTCTACAGGCTCCGTCCCTATCGGCCAGGATGACGTCAAGGACAAGACGATTTTGGAGAACAACAATCCGCATCGCAGACTGCTCCTCCGTTAAGTTGCCTAGGGCAGAAGTAGTTTCATTCACTACTGCTTCAAGGGTTCTGGTTAATTTGCGTATCAGTTTACTATTAAAGACAGCACCTATGTAGGGAAAGAAACCTTTATTGAAGTCTGTGTATTGCTCCCATGCCGTTTCAGTGTAGTCGACAATCGGGAGATCTCTCTGTGGTCTATTGTGTACTAGATGGGTATTTCTATGATAATCAGGAGGGGCTAGGAAAACAGGTGGCAGAAGGAATGCAATGTAACAGGTACCATCCCAATCTAGAGGTAAACGTATATATGCGGTATGACCACAAATGAAGTAGGAATGACGGGAAGCTCTAAATGTAGACTTGCCTTGATCACTGAATTCGATCACAGTAGTACATTTACTATGACCCAGGTGTACTGAACCATTCTTTCTTGCACATAATTCACCTTTGACTGGTAATACTGACATAGCAGGCAAGACTGGTGCAGCTTCGGATTCAACATTCAGAATCATGAGGTTACGTGTAAAGTTACCTAATCCATACACTTCATTTTCTAGATCAGTTCCTGTCCTTTTGGGAAGTCCCTCTTTGTTAGGGTAGCAGGCTTTAAGCAAAACTAAGTTCAGGTTTCCCCATACTCAGTTGCCCTGGTAAACTACGGTATTTGAATCTAAAGAATTAATCAAACTAAACCATGCACCACAGGAACCATTGTGTGTGAACGGGTACGGAAAGAGGGGCAGAACTCCCTTGTATTTCTGGTAGGGAGGGAGTCGGCCACATATCCAACAATTTGTAGCGTTGTTGGTCTGATGGGAGTGGTGTAACATACTAATGAATGTGTTGTTGCGCAGCGCAAGTCTGTAGGGCAACTCATGCGGAGGTAATTCGCTAAAAGAGTGTTCGGCAGTAACATTGAAAGCAGAATGTGCACGCTTGAAAATAGGGTAGTATATGTGCAACAGTATACTTGCAGCAATAATCAGAAGATTTAGAAAAAACATAATCAATAATGTCACTATACAGTGACTACGAAGTGATTTACAATATGCACGTTTCTTGAGCTGTTTCTGTCTATCTCTCTCTCTATTTCGGTCTAGGGGATACATGTCAGAAACTAATTTAACCGATTCACCTAGGGGAGGACTTAAACAATTAAACTGTCTGACTTGCTAGACCTTAGTTTCAGTTTATATTCCTGGGAAGCAGTTTTCTCGACCAGGGGGAGTTTTGAGTCAGTCTGTGGAGGAGGGCAGGGCTGAGAGTTCAAATCAGAAGGCAGTCCGTGAAATTTCTTGATATGGCTCGAGTGCAGCCAACCCTTGCGACCCTCAATCTTCACTGCTGTCCTCGTGGTCAGAAGTACTAATTTCGGCGTTTGCCAGCGGGGCTCCAGCGGGCTCCTCCTGTCGAAATTTCTTATAAACACATAATCGCCGGGAACCACTTCATGGGGCTTCACCTCGGTGTTGTCGGGAAAGGCTGCAGCTACCTGTGAACGACAAGATTGTAGTGCAGACATCAAGGAGGCAAGGTAATCTGTCAGCATATTACAATCAACATCAGTGATTTTACGAGGTATAGGCGTCCCCCACATATTTGGTGGCCTACCGAAGACCACCTCGTACGGGGATAGCCCTGTTCGCGAATGTGCTATCATTCTCATGTAAAAGAGCGCAACTGGTAAAGCTACTATCCAGTCGACGCCTTTCTCTCTGCAGATTTTAGAAAGTCGAATTTTCAGAGTCTGATTATGACGCTCCACGAGACCTGCTGCCTCGGGATGCCGGACACAGTGGAATTTCCACTGATAGCCTAACAGGAGTGTAATGTGTTTCACTAGCTCGGATGAGAACGGCTGACCGTTATCTGAGTACGCGATACGGGGCAAACCATACCATGGGAAGAATTCACGAACCAGCTGCTTGGCAGTGGTCGGAGCAGTGTATTCTGGGACTGGATATGCTTCTGTCCATCGGGAAAGTGCGCATACAACTACGAGGACATATTTGAATCCTCGACAACGTTCCATCTGGATATAATCCATCTGGAGGACTTCAAAAGGGTGATCGGGAGGTTGAAATCCACCTTGCTCTACAGGAATGCTTTTACCTGGGTTGAACTGACAACAAATCATGCAAGTACGCACTTTCTGTTTGGCTGCTGCTCGTAAGTGTTTATTGAACCAAATGTTTTGAATACTGTCTAGCATAGCTTTCTCTCCTAGATGCGCTGGACTATGTATTGTGTTAATGATAACTTGAACCATGGAGTCGGGGAGAAACCATGTAGATTTTCCCTTCGTCATCCATCCCTGATCTGTTTGGATCCCTCCTAGTTCAGTCCATTTCTTGATTTCCTCTGGTGTAGCATGTGTCTGTATGTCAATTACATCAAGGGTGGGATCCCTAACTGTCATGCAGTGTGTCGATATCGGAACTATTGTCTTTGTCAAGTCAGTTGCATGAGTCCGATTCTGAGCTGTTTGCTTAGCTGTTCGGTCTGCCAGGTCGTTACCCTGGGAAATGATATCGGTGACTTTTGTATGGGCCTTGCACTTCATGATAGATATCGCAGTAGGCAGATGTATTGCATCTAACAGAGCTTGAATGAGGGGACCGTGTTGAATGTTGGCACCGTGAGAAGTTAAATAACCTCTCTCTCGCCAGAGGACTCCGAAGTCGTGTACAACTCCGAATGCATAACGTGAATCTGTGTATATGTTAACTCTCTTATTTTTGGCTTGAATACAGGCTTGTGTCAGAGCGATGAGCTCTGCTGCTTGAGCTGACAAGGTGTCAATACAATTCGTTTCAATAACTTCGGTGTCTGTCGTGACTGCGTAAGCGGCCACTAACTCTCCTGTACTTGTTCTCATGCATGAACCATCCACATAAAGTGTCAGGACTGGATCTGGTAATGGAATGTCTGTCAAGTCTTGTCTGGGTTTCGTCGTAATAGTAATGACTTCAATACAATCATTTCCAAATGGGTCTGTTCCACTTAATGGCAAAAGTGTGGCAGGATTTAATGTACTACAGCGTCTGATTTCTATGTGTGACTGAAACAATGTCAATTCATAACCTGTCAGTCGTGCTATAGTCAAGTGCTGGGTCTGTGTTCGGTTTAAAAGAACTTCCACGGAATGTGGAACTTGCACTGTCAATTGATGTACTAATACTATGGAATCGCTTTGTCTGATCGCTAAAGCTGTCGCTGCGACTGATTTCAAGCACGCAGGCAGAGCCTGGGCTACTGGATCTAATGTGCTAGAAAAGTAAGCACACGGTTTGTGTGAACCTGCTTGTTCCTGAGTGAGTACTGACAAGGCAGTACCTTCACGTTCTGTGACAAAAAGTGTAAAAGGCTTACTGTAACATGGTGTCGCTAAAACAGGTGCTTGACATAAGGCTTTCTTTAAGTCTTCAAAAGCTTGTGTATGTTCCTGAGTCCAAGGGAGGACAGTCGATGTCGCTGCCTCCTGGGTTGTCAACTGAATGAGTGGCTTTGCTAGAAATGCATATTGGGGAATCCATTGTCTACAGTACGAAGTGAGGCCTATGAAGGCCCGCACCTCCTTTTGTGTCTTGGGTGGTGACATGTTTACAATTAACTGGATGCGGTCAGGTGTGAGCTGTCTCCCCCCTTTGGACAGCAAGGGCCCAAGGTACACAACTTGCTGAACACAGAATTGCAGCTTCGAAGGGGACACCTTGTGCCCCTTGTCGGCCAGAAAATGTAAAACCGTCAGTGATGCTTTTTCACATTCGGGCTCGCTTCGGGCGGTGATCAGCAGATCATCGACATACTGAAGCAGGGCAGTGTTAACAGGCATGTGGATACTGTCAAGTTGTCTTTTCAGTGCTTGGCTATAGATGCTGGGGCTTTCTGTGAATCCTTGAGGTGCGCGTGCAAATTTGAAGCTTCGTCCATTTAAACAGAATCCGAACAAATATTGGCTTTCCGGATCGATTGGGACGCTAAAGAAGGCGTTCTTGAGGTCAATTACAGTAAAGAACGTTGCTTCTGAATCAATAGCTTTCAATAATGAAGAGATATCTGGAACCCAAGGATACTGTGGTACAATGCATTTATTCAATTCGCGCAGATCAATAATTAATCGATAAACTGGGGGTGCATTTGGATCAGTACGTTTAAGAATTGGAACGATAGGAGAATTACATACATTGGAGTCGGTTTCCACACCCACTCCTTGTGCAATGAGCTCGTCAATGATTTGCAGCAAAGCCACTACAGCATCTGGAGGTAACTTGTATTGTCGAATTCGTGGTAATACCACTCCTGCTTTGAGTGTGACTCGATATGGTGTAATGTGCATACAACCTACATCAGTGGGGCCTTGTTCCCATAAATGTGCAGGGACATTCTGTAACCGGTGATCCATGTCTCTCAATACGTAGTGACCTTTAAAGTCACGCAAAAATAGTCGTACCCCTTCCGGAGAACAACATATTACAGCTCCTAGAGCTTTCAGTGTCTTTATACCTAACAAGTTTTCTGGGCATGATTTTGTAAGCAATAAATCTGTAGTCCGTGTCAATGGACCAACTGCAAGAGGAAGAGGTTGCGATACTTCGTTAACAATAGGCTTTCCTGAAAATCCAAGGGAAACATTCTGTGAGCCTGAGAGGGGTGCCCCTGGAACCTCGTCGTGACTTATAGTTGTTCTGCTTGCCCCTGTATCAATTAAAAACTTTCTGTCTTTCCCTAATACTTGACTATGTACATAAGGACCCTCTTGATCTACAGGAACCTCAATAAGAGGCAAGCCAACCTCCCTCTCTAGGCTGTTTCATGTGTATCGCTGATAATCGGGATAGTCATTTTGTGCATACTGGTACATCTGTTGTGTCGTGTTTTGTGTTGCGGCAATAGGCTGTGGCTGTGGTACTGCTACGGTCTGTTGTGAAGCTTGCATAGGCTGTACATTCTGAGGTACTTGTGGTTGGATCTGATCCTGTCTAGGTGGACGCGGTCTCTCCTTGGTTTTACCCATAGAGATATTGGGTTTCAGAACTGCACAATCGTTTATATAATGACCTGGCTGTTTACAATAGTTGCATGTCCCTTTAACAGGAGCCGCTGAATTACTGGACTGTGTCGCACCCTTTTTATGACCGTCAGCTGGAACTGACTGAGCAACGAGCATTTTCATTTTCGTGTCTTTCATACGTCTTTGTTCGTGTTCTTGTTCTTCTCTAATTCTATTCTGGTGGTACTGTAACATTTGTAACATTTGTGAAGGGGTATTAGCTTGCCAAGTGCTCTCGACTTTCAATACTCTGTTCTTAACCTGGGGCAGGGAATTCTCGACTAATTTTGTTACAAAAAGATGTGGATATGAATCGCTACTTGCTTTCAGGCCGCTATTAATACCAAAACATTTTTCAAATCGGGAATAAAAATCACTAGTGTCTTCATCGGGTTTATGTTTGCAGGCTGAGATTGCACCCCAGTCTTCCTTTTTCGTAGTTAATAAACGTGGCAATACTTGTACTAACAATCCTGGTAACGCTTTAGTTTTGTCCCCAAGCCCTAGGCCTGGAGTTCGGGTATTTTCTTCGTTTTCTAATGCAGCCCAATCAATCTTTTGCTCTCCCACCTCCCATTCTTTTTCTTTGAGTTTCTCGTAAGTACCGGCAGGCAATAATACTTTTAATATTTTCATAATGTCAGGATAGGTATAATCACCCATGAGTAACATGTCTTTTATTTCACGGTGAAAACCTGCTGGATCTTTGTCATGGCTGGGCACTAATTTTTTCATTTCCAATAGTTCTATTTTAGTTATGGGCGTGTACACAAACACGCGTCTAAAAGTATTATCATCATTTTTAACTGGGTGCACTTCGCGTAAGGGATTCTGTCTGTCTATGTAATACATTTTTCTTTCCATGGAGGGAGCTGGATCAAGCTGTGGACACAGGAAGGCACTGTATCTGTGCCGATGTTCTATAATTACTTTAATTAGATCGGTACCTAGACCTCTCCATTTCTTCATGAGTAGTTCTATCAGTATATCAGGTAGGGGACCAGGATCGGAGTGTTGGGTTTTATACAATATAAGGAGGTGTTGTATCATGTACATACCAGCTAAACGCTGTTCGTCTGGTGAAAGATTCAAAAACGTGTGTGCTAGCGCGTCATCACTATATTTATCAGAACTGTCAGCCCATTGTACTGCTGACCTGGCTAATTCTTGTTCATCCATAGAATCGAGAACATGGTACCCCATTCGTTCTTGAAGAATTTTATCAGTAGCCTGAAATAAGTGTTCAGGGGTCTTTGGATTTGACATGGCTGCTTGAAAAATTCTCTTACTTTCTGGACGTATCGGACGCATTGAATTATTAAAAGATCTTCCCTTACCTACATAAGCTATCATTTCTCTAGCTGGTAATTGTAATTGTCCTGTTGTCGTTTCTGGTTGTTCCTCCTCCTCCGAGGATTCAGTCTTATCTGCATCTATTTCTCTTTCAGGCTGTTCTCTTTCATGTATTTGTTCTACTGTTTTTCGGATCCTTCGGTACATATTTTCTATACTATTCTGTTTATCATGTTTTCCGTCTGCTATATTCTGACCCCATTTGTTAAGTGCTTTCATTTCTTCCGGGTCTACACCAGGCCTATCTCTGTTTCTTATCAAGCAGTTTATGAAGAAGCGTAACAACAGTTTTTGCGTGTCCACTTTCTGGTATGCCATGGCCTCGCCAATACTTTCAGGACTTTGCCCTGTTTGGACAAAGTGATATATTTTGTCTAGATGATCAATCATTCCTGGTAGTATCATTAAATAGTTCGCAACTCGTCGTAGACGTACTGATGATAGCATCATTCTGTCGTCTTTACCGGGTACTGGATCATATCTACAGTCTGTAAGAGGCTCATTAAGTATGTCGTAATTCGCTGTTTGAGGTGTACGTTGATGTGCTAAATCCCTATAAGTCAATCGATGTGTTGGTGGTGGCGTATGAAAACCTCCTGTCGCACCTCCTGAGGTGCCAGGTCCAAAAGGATTTGTTGGGTGTAAGGTAGGGAGAATAGGTGCAGGAAGGAGTGGAGGAACAGGCGGAAGGTTTGGAACGGGAGGAGGAGTATGTTGCTGCCGAGGTGGGGGCAGATTATCTCGGGGTCGAGTGCCGTTAGCAGGTGGTGTGCGTGGCGGCGGATCATTAACATATTCGGGGGCTGCATCGTCTAAATAGGAAGAAAGGAAAATGTCCTTCGCGGTCTTGTGGTGCAATTTAGTCGGAAGCAATGGAGGTGGCAGATCTTTTGGTACTTCCAGGGTGGCCTTAGGTAAACCCTCGGCCAGAAGAGGATACATACCATTCATAAGAGTGTTTCGTTGTCTGTCTACTTGTTCTGCTTTTACTCGGATACCTTCCTCAACTAATACGTTTTCTCGGGCTTTGTCTGAATCCTCCCTACTTTTCTCTTCTTTTCTGAGCGCTTTCTCTGTGCGTCTATGCGATTCTTTACGCCATAATTCAATGGCATCTTTCTGTGACTGTCTGGCTTTCTTTTTCCATAATGCTTCTTCTACTCTCATGATGCAATCTGCATCCCATGTCCCAGCAGCGGGCCATCTCTGATTCTCTGCTAAATCCTTGGTGTAGTCCACCCACAAATCGAGATATAATACGGCATCTAGGCCATGTTTATGGTACATAAAGTACCCTGGAGTGTCCCTAGGTGGAATGGGAACGGCTTCCTCGAGTATCCCTTTTCTAGTTTTTATCTGTCTTAATTTTGAGAATAACGGCATCTTAAACCTTGCTACTTGATTCTTACTCGGACTTGAACACAATTAATACAATAAACACAGTAATGAAGATCGAACAATCACTCATACCACGACATTTAAAACACATTAAAACATTTTAAAACGAACAACGATAATTAGAATAAAACTAGCTAACTGCATAATACTGGATGTACTGCTAAACAGTACAGATACACCGCTAGAACAGTGCAGACCGGGTCTGTGTACCCAAACCCGTCTTGACCGGCACAAATTAATGCGCACGTCTAGATGCATCCCCAGCAATGGTACTCACCGGGAAGCACGGAACGGAAGGCCTCGGAAACTCTGGACTGGACTGGACCGGACTCGACTCGACTCGACTCTTGACGTAGGTACTTCGGAACTTCGGAACCTGGTGGGCCTCTGTATACCTCGGATCTTGCTCTCTCAGCTAGGCTCTGGTCGGGATCCTCCGCACTCCTCACCGCCTCGTCTGGGTGTTGATCGCAGCCTCAGTCACCTCCGTTGGCCTGAGGGAGGTACAGGAAATCCTGCGGGTACGCGTAGTTGTCTGTCCGGCTGTGGCAGGGGACCGGGCCTGCAACGCACCTCCGGCGCGTGGGGTGGGGGAGGAGTCCCTGTTCGGGCGCCAATTATGTGGTAAATTTAAATTACCTATACTTAATTTATGCGGTAAAGTTCAATAAGAATAACTCAGAAAAAAAATAAGAGGCAGAATCCGTGATATTTGAGGTTTTAAAAGGGGTTTTATTTGTCATGCCCCGCGGTCAAGCCTGGAGATGCGGAAGGTATTTAAGGAGCATTGAGGGCTTCTAACGCTGCTTAGCGTTCTAGCTGTTAGCCCGTTTCCGTCTCTTCGTTGTGTTGCCTGACTTCCTGTTTGGTAGCGTTTCCTGTTTCCGGTTCAGAGGTCGTTGTGTCGCGGACCGTACGAGCCCTGTGCTGTTCCTTGTGCAGCAGTGGTTGTATTTCCCGGAGTTGTTGGGGGACAACAACGGTAGTCGCACGCTGGTCCATTTGCCCTGCTGAAGTCGCCCACGGTCCAGAAGCCTCTGTCAAGTAAGGCCTCGGTGTTAGTAGCGTGGTGCTACTCACGGGGCGGTTCTCTGTTCAGCTTGCTGTTGTGGACTTCTTGTGCTTGTTTTACACGAATCCTGCGGTTAAGGATTCTCTCTGACTCTTCTGGCCAGAGCAATATTGTTTTCTCTTCAGTTCCGTTCGTATTTCATTACCCTCCCCATTAGGCAGGAGAAACTGGCGTGGACCTTTGGGGTGTATCGTAGGTTACAGTGGTACTTCATCAATAAACACGGTAACCATTGGTCATTGCATGAGTATATTTGGGAGAAAGTTGTTCACGCATATCCCTTACATTCTTTTCCACCCATATTCCCTGCAGCTCTTCGTTGTTCTATTCACCTCAGATTATCAGTGAAAACACAAGGAGACTAGCATCCCGCCTATTCACACTCATTAGAAGATAGGGGTACGAGCCACCATGACAGTTACAGATTGATGGTCCAGGAAAGTGGTGAACGTTGGTTGTAATCTGAGTGTATTCACATAGGGGTCTTGACGTCTACAATAAGATACATGCTGAGAATTCCCAAAGTCAAAAACAGCGTGGTAGGTGTATTTTCACTCACACAAGGTTAGACGGAAAAAGGGGAAATTAATGCACATTAACGAAGTGTCTTGTCTTACAGCTGTGAAGTTCTGCCTGTTACCTAGAAGTTGTGTGCCGCACGATCTGCCTTTTTCCCCCGCCTACCCTTGTTTTGTTTCCCTGTTTTCCCTAGCGTCCCTCCTGGCTCTAGAGTCTGATAGAGCGGAAGGGGCGTGGGGGACGACAGAGGACTTCTCTTCAGGATTCCTGGCGCTCCTGCGGAACAAAACCATTGATCCTTACATTATTCCTTAAAAAGGAATTGGTTCGAACCAGGCAATCGGATTCCGTCACCACGAAGGTTCGGGAAGCGATAGACCATACTTTATTGACAGGTTATCATATATATAGTCAATGCATTACAGTAAAGGCAGATGCAGAAGGCGTAACAGCTGAGAGGAGAGATAAGAATACACATACGTAATGAAAAAGGCGTTACAATAGGCGTGCATAAGGGCGTGTACTAGAAACGTCATTATGAGGATGTCACAGGTGGGTGGATCCATAAGAGAATCCTGCAATGTCAGCAGAAATACATGGCAGAGATGCGCGTGCAGCAGCATGACGTGTGATTGACGTGTAACTGGAGGGTGAAGGGGACTTGACATTTAGCCCTACATGAGGAGACAGAAGTCTGGGATGTCAGAACAACCTAATCCCAAATCGTATCTAATATCTTGTGTTTAAGGAACTGTATTATCTGGAAGGAAAGGTCTCTCGGGCAGAGGCTATTCTATACTGACTGCTAGTGCGTGTATAAGCGTCTACGTGTCTACATGAGATGCGAGGGGGCATGGGCCTACCATGGTAACAGGAGCTATGAATTACTTGCACGGAGACAGTGAGGCCGGGCCCTTTGCTCTGCAGCTGGAAGGATGTTTACCTAAACTACTAGACAGGAATGTATTTTTCGAGGAGCGGAGCAGATAACTTGAAGGCAAAATACAGTCTTGGCAGGCAACAGGCCGAGCCAGGCACCGTTAGCCGCGCAGGGAGTAAGACAAAGGTCATGGATACAGATGCAGGTCCAGGCTGGAGCATTCAGAGGCAGAAGGCAGGAAAAGGCTCGATGGCAGAATTCAGGGCCTAACTCGCCAGAGCTGAAAAACGTGAAAGGTGTACCATATAAAGACGGTGGCAAGGCATACTTAGGAACGGAATATTCGACCCATTCATGGTGGATCTGAAAGAGGACATGTTAACGTTGGACGCAAATGTATTTGCGTCTTCATAGCTGGAAGTGGAGGGAACATACATGTACTTGTAGCACGTACATGGAGCCGTTGGGGTCTAAGATAGGGGACACAATTGATCATAAAAATTCATATTTCCTCAGCATTCTCAGCAAGGAAGTGGGAGCGGTGTCCAAGTCCCGGGTCTCAGGAGGGGGCCCAGATGAAGCCGAAGGAGGAGCTGGCGTCAGCAGGACTCCCCGTGAGCAGAGGAGAGCCCTGCACAGGAGGAGACGGAGCCCAGAGTAGAACCAGGAGAGTCCCGGTGAGTGAGGGGCTCTAGCGGCAACGTGGGTGCCATGGGGGCCCAGGCCTACTGTGGTGGGGGGTGTCGGGGCACACTATCGGTGCCCACCCCCGGTGACTCTGCTAACTGTACTTTACATAGTTGCCCCACCGGACAGTGAGTTCTGCGACGGTGGGCAGACTTTGCTTCCGAGCACCAGAGAGGGACTCCAACTTCACCAATACCCTGCGCGGGGCTTCTAATTGTGCAGGACCACCGCAGTTGGGGGCATTCTGTATGTCCGCGCCCCAGAGGAGGGGGCGCCAAGGGGAGCCAGTGCCCCGTCAGCATTGCCACGAAGGAGGAAACTTGGATGATTAGAGTCCCAGAGTAGGGGGCTCCCAGGCGCAGTAGCGCCAGAGGCTAATCTACAACTTTGGAGCAGCTGTTCCAGGGGTATTTACAAAAGGTGTACTGTTAATGTTGCTCACGCCTAAGGCAGGTGGTTATAACACTGATGGTTTCTTTCCCCCTGATGCCTACAGGATGTTTAGGGTGACTGGAGATGCGCCATTACGCCAATGTTCTGTCCTAATACGCGCAATGATGAAATGCCTCATGTATGCCCCATTATCATATGATTAGGCCCCATGTACCGCAGGAGGTGCCTTATGCATCTGATAATGCCTAATGTGATGTTGCCTGGCATTTTACCCTAAGGAGGAATGCGTCCTGCCTGCTATGTTTAAATCCACAGGTGGTTGCCTAAGTTTTCCCCTTACAGCCGTTCTGCCTCAGGGGATATTCATGTCGTTTACACTCAGGGGATATCCTTGATGTTCAGGCATATGGTAATGTCATTATGTTTTTTATTAAAGGTGGTCCGGACTTTCGCCTAATGTTATGCCCTGATGTATTTTATTGCAGGATTGAGGCCGACGGACTGTATCTTTATTCCTCACGTACATTCATTTTGTCTGTATGTCGCAATGGTTCCGGCAGGGGCCCGATTGGCCCTGCCATGTATATAATTCCCCCCTGTGAATTTTGACCGAGCGCCAGTTTGTGCGACCTAGAGATTACTACTGATACCTTGTGTTTGACAATACAAAATATATTCTTACACAAACTTGTGTAGCGTCTCTTTTTGTAGTGTGCCTTGTGTGTCGCCTGTGTGTACTGCGTGGATGCTTTGCACATTTCCTCCAGAGTTTGGCCCACCCGCTCTGCACCACGCTACCCGTTTCCAACAATATACATTTAATATTACGTGATGTGCGGGATTGGTATGCGACCAGTCTGCGACTCCTGCTCCCGTGCATTCGCAACACATGCGCATTACGGTACGAGATGCTTGCGCGGTGGCGGGTCCCGCGTAATATCATATACTTGCTGGGGCACGCTGGGTGTGCGACTCCCGCAAAAAAAATGATGTTCCAAAATGATATGTATGTGTCTTTAATATACAAATTAGGGCAAGAGATTATCGAAGATATTCATAAAAATAATATATTTGTACTTATAATTAACTTATATTATTTTTAAATATATTTTCGTGAATTCGGGTGCATGCATCGTGAGTGCAGAGAACCAGTTCAGCAGAGCTGCCGTAGAGCCAGAGAAACCAGGTCAGCAGAGCCGTTGTAGAGCCAGAGAACCAGGTCAGCAGAGCTGCTCTAGAGCCTAAGAAGCATGTCAGCAGAGCTGCTCTAGAACCATAGACCCAGGTCAGCAGAGCTGCTCTAGACCCAGAGACCCAGGTCAGCAGAGCTGCTCTAGAGGCCGAGAAGAGGTAAGCAGAGCTGCTGTAGAGACAGAGAAACCAGGTCAGCAGAGCTGCTGTAGAGACAGAGAAGCCAGGTCAGCAGAGCTGCTCTAGAGCCAGAGAAACAGGTCACCAGAGCTGCTTTAGAGCCATAGAACCAGGCCAGCAGAGCTGCTCTAGAGCCAGTGAACCAGGTCAGCAGAGCTGCTTTACCATAGAACCAGGTCAGGAGAGCTGCTTTAGAGCCAGAGAACCAGGTCAGCAGAGCTGCTCTAGAGGCAGAGAACCAGGTCAGCAGAGCTGCTTTAGAGGGGGAAAACCAGTTCAGCAGAGCTGCTTTAGAACCAGAGAACCAGGTCAGCAGAGCTGCTCTAGAGCCAGAGAACCAGGTTAGCAGAGCTGCTTTAGAGCCATAGAACCAGGTCATCAGAGCTGCTCTAGAGGCAGAGAACCAGGTCAGCAGAGCTGATTTAGAGGGAGAGAACCAGGTCAGCAGAGCGGCTTTAGAGCCAGAGAACAAGATCAGCTGAGCAGCTTTAGCGCCAAAGAACCAGGTCAGCAGAGCTTCTTTACAGCCAGAGAACCAGGTCAGCAGAGCTGCTCAAGAGCCTAAGAACCAGGTCAGCAGAGCTGGTCTAGAGCCAGAGAACCAGGTCAGCAGAGCTTTTTAGAGGGAGAGAACCAGGTCAGCAGAGCTGCTTTAGAACAAGAGAACCAGGTCAGCAGAGCTGCTCTAGAGCCAGAGAACCAGGTCAGCAGAGCTGCTCTAGAGCCAGAGTCCTAGGTCAGCAGAGCTACTTTAGAGCCAGAGAAACCAGGTCAGTAGAGGTGCTGTAGAGCCATAGAACCAGGTCAGCAGAGCTGCTTTAGAGGGAGAGAACCAGGTCAGCAGAAGTGATTTAGAGCCAGAGAACCAAGTCAGCGGAGCTGCTCTAGAGCCAGAGAACCAAGTCAGCGGAGCTGCTCTAGAGCCAGAGAACCAGGTCAGCAGAGCTGCTGTAGAGCCAGAGAAACCAGGTCAGTAGAGCAGCTTTAGAGGGAGAGAACCAGGTCAGCAGAGCTGCTCTAGAGCCAGAGAACCAGGTCAGCAGAACTGCTTTAGAGCCAGAGTCCTAGGTCAGCAGAGCTACTTTAGAGCCAGAGAAACCAGGTCAGTAGAGGTGCTGTAGAGCCATAAAACCAGGTCAGCAGAGCTGCTTTAGAGGGAGAGAACCAGGTCAGCAGAAGTGATTTAGAGCCAGAGAACCAAGTCAGCGGAGCTGCTCTAGAGCCAGAGAACCAAGTCAGCGGAGCTGCTCTAGAGCCAGAGAACCAGGTCAGCAGAGCTGCTGTAGAGCCAGAGAAACCAGGTCAGTAGAGCAGCTCTAGACCCAGAGACCCAGGTCAGCAGAGCTGCTCTAGAGGCCGAGAAGAGGTAAGCAGAGCTGCTGTAGAGACAGAGAAACCAGGTCAGCAGAGCTGCTGTAGAGACAGAGAAGCCAGGTCAGCAGAGCTGCTCTAGAGCCAGAGAACCAGGTCACCAGAGCTGCTTTAGAGCCATAGAACCAGGCCAGCAGAGCTGCTCTAGAGCCAGTGAACCAGGTCAGCAGAGCTGCTTTAGAGCCATAGAACCAGGTCAGGAGAGCTGCTTTAGAGCCAGAGAACCAGGTCAGCAGAGCTGCTCTAGAGGCAGAGAACCAGGTCAGCAGAGCTGCTTTAGAGGGGGAAAACCAGTTCAGCAGAGCTGCTTTAGAACCAGAGAACCAGGTCAGCAGAGCTGCTCTAGAGCCAGAGAACCAGGTTAGCAGAGCTGCTTTAGAGCCATAGAACCAGGTCAGCAGAGCTTTTTAGAGGGAGAGAACCAGGTCAGCAGAGCTGCTTTAGAACAAGAGAACCAGGTCAGCAGAGCTGCTCTAGAGCCAGAGAACCAGGTCAGCAGAGCTGCTCTAGAGCCAGAGTCCTAGGTCAGCAGAGCTACTTTAGAGCCAGAGAAACCAGGTCAGTAGAGGTGCTGTAGAGCCATAGAACCAGGTCAGCAGAGCTGCTTTAGAGGGAGAGAACCAGGTCAGCAGAAGTGATTTAGAGCCAGAGAACCAAGTCAGCGGAGCTGCTCTAGAGCCAGAGAACCAAGTCAGCGGAGCTGCTCTAGAGCCAGAGAACCAGGTCAGCAGAGCTGCTGTAGAGCCAGAGAAACCAGGTCAGTAGAGCAGCTTTAGAGGGAGAGAACCAGGTCAGCAGAGCTGCTCTAGAGCCAGAGAACCAGGTCAGCAGAACTGCTTTAGAGCCATAGAACCGGGTCAGCAGAGCTGTTGTAAAGTGAGAGAACCAGGGCAGCAGAGCTGCTTTAGAGGGAAAGAACCAGGTCAGCAGAGCTGCTTTAGAGCCAGAGAACCAGGTTAGCAGAGCTGCTCTAGAGCCAGAGAACCAGGTCAGCAGAACTGCTCTAGAGCCTAAGGAACTAGGTCAGCAGAGCTGCTCTAGAGCCAGAGAATCAGGTCAGCAGAGCTGCTGTAGAGCCATAGAAACCAGGTTGGCAGAGCTGCTTTAGAGGGAGAGAACAAGGTCAGCACAGCTGCTTTAGAGCCAGAGACTCAGGTCAGCAGATCTGCTTTAGAGCCAGAGACCCAGGTCAGCAGAGCTGCTCTAGAGCGAGAGAACCAGGTCAGCAGAGCTGCTTTAGAGGTAGAGAACCAGGGGGCATATCAACAAGGGCTTTATCTCTGCTTTTTTGGCTTTAAAAGTCAAAAAAGCAGAGATAAAACTAGCACCCTATCAACAACAGGGTGCTAACACGCAAATTTGCATGTTAGCACCCTTTTACTCTATGCTTCCCCTTGCATCTCTAATGAGATGCAAAGGGGGCGTTCCAGAGTAAAATAATAGGAGAAATGTCGCTAAGCGACATTTCTCCTATTATCAAGAATGTCGCTAACCCTGTTAGAGACAAAAAAAGCAGCGCTAACCGCGGTTAACGCTGCTTTTTTACGTCTGCTAATTTTCAGACTTAGCCATGATATCCTATGGAAGGAGGATATCATGGCTAAGTTTGCCTGTCCCTATCAACAAGGTAACGTGTGATTATCGCTGGGTTTCCAGCGATAATCTCACGTTAGCCTGTTAGCGTGTAGATTTTTATCGCTATTGAGATAAGCGTTGCTAATAGCACGCTATCTCAGCGATAAAAATTCACGCTAGCCGGCGATAATTATCCTCACGCTAATAGCGCTGAGCGATAATTATCGCCGGTTGTTGTTGATATGCCCCTAAGTCATTAAAGCTGTTTTAGAGCCAAGGGACCAGGTCAGCAGAGCAACTGTAGAGCGAGAGAAACCAGGTCGGTAGAGCTGCTTTAGAGGGAGAAAACCAGGTCAGCAGAACTGCTTTAGAGCCATAGAACCAGGTCAGCAGAGCCGTTGTAGAGCCAGAGAACCAAACAGCAGAGCTGCTCTGTAGCCAGAGAACCAGGTCAGCAGAGCTGCTCTAGCTGACACTGACTGACTGACACTGACTGACTGACACTGACTGACTGACAAGGACTGACACTGATTGACTGACACTGACTGACTGACAATGACTGACACTGACTGACACTGATTGACTGACACTGACTGACTGACACTGACACTGATTGACTGACACTGACACTGACTAGCACTGACACTGACTGGCACTGACTGACACAGACTGACTGACAATAACTGATACTGATTGACTGACACTGACTGACTGACACTGACTGACTGACTGACACTGACTGACACTGATTGACTGACACTGACTGACACTGATTGACTGACACTCACTGACTGACTGACTGACACTGACACTGACTGACTGACACTGACTGACACTGACTGACTACTCTCTACTCACTTTCTACTACTCACTCACTACTACTCTGTACTACTCACTCTATACTACTCTCTCTCTACTACTCTCTACTACTCATTCTACTACTCACTCTCTACTACTCTCTACTACTCTCTCTCTGCTACTCACTCTCTACTACTCACTCTCTACTACTCTCTACTACTCACTCTCTACTACTCACTCTCTACTACTCACTCTACTACTCTCTACTACTCACTCTCTGCTACTCTCTATCTCGTACCTCTCTACCTCTCTACCTCTCTCTCTACTACTCTCTATCTCTCTACCTCTCAACCTCTCTACCTATACCTCTCTACCTCAACACCACTACCTCTACTCCTCTGCCTCTCTACCTCTCTCTACCTCTCTCTACATGCACACATATGCACATATATATATGCAGATATATGCATATGCATTTATATATATTCACTGAAAAAAACATAAGTTTCAGGCACGTTATAGTTAGGAATTAGAATCTAAAAAACCTTAGAAATTCACTGAAAAAAACATGGGTTTCAGGGGCGTTATAGTTAGCTGGACTTTTCACTCGCACAAAACCATTTAAATTCCCCCTTTATAGTTAGTTCAGCTAACTATAACTCGCGCGCCCACAATGCACTGCTGATGACATCACATATTACATCACTCATGACATGGTCAGTGACATCACTCATGACATCACTGATGACATCTCGAATGACATCACTGATGACATCATCCTTGTGATAGAGTGGTAGACCTCCTCTCCCCCTAATATATCCTTTGATACACACATTCAAAAATAGAAACTAAAATTCTCAAAACAATGGACATACCAATATCAGTTACAACAACCTATTCAGATCTTCTAATATCCACATACACATCCACTCATTCACCAACAGTCCTATACAGTCACTCATACATGTACTCACTCATCATATGTACTCATACACCTATACATCCTGTTACACAATGCCACTCATCCATAGAGTTACTCACACATAGTCACTCATGCTAATAAAGAATCAAACATCCATTTACTTGCATATACAGTTATATACACACCACCACACTTACTTCTACAGAAACGTACTCATACTTAGTCTTTTAAACACATACTTATTCATACAGGAACTCTTTCAATCTCTCACTCTCACATATACTCACTTATATACACCAATAGTCACATATACTAGTTTAAAACATATGTAGTTACTCATAAAGACACTATTGAGACAGTCATTCACTCACTAACACACCCATGCACACACTCATCCACCCATACAGTCCTGCACACATGCTGTCTTCAACACATACAAACAGTGAGTCACTCATTCATGCACCTATGCACTACGTAATACCCGCCACTGAACCATACAGACACACAGACACTCATACTGATACTCAAAAAAACAACTAATAACCTATATAGACACTCTTGTAGCTACTCACCAACCCATGCAGCCACTTTTAAACAAAGTGAGAGACTGATACAGATATTTACATATTTAAACATTACTCACTAAGCCATGTATTCACTAAGATACATTTAATCAGTCAGTTATACAATCAAGTTTTTCAAAAACAAATCATCCATTTAGACACTTATATACCCATTTATTCTTCCATCGACCTTGAGATATACATATATAAAACATATGTAATTTTCATTTGAGATGTCATCAGTGATGTCATGTGTGATGTCACTGACCACGTCATGAGTGATGTAATATGTGACGTCATCAGCAGTGCATTGCGGGCACGCGAGTTATAGTTAGCTGAACTAACTATAACGGGGGAATTTCAATGGTTATGTACGAGTGAAAAGTCCAGCTAACTATAACGCCCATGAATCCTATGGTTTTTTCAGTGAATTTCTAAGGTTTTTTAGATGCTAATTCCTAACTATAACGTGCCTGAAACCTATGGTTTTTTCAGTGAATTTCAAAGGTTTTTTAAATGCTAATTTCTAACTATGACTACAGAGATAGGACATGTGACGAAAGAAGAAAAATGCACAGAAAGAAAAAAAAGAAATGCAGAAAGAAGCAACAGAAGTCTCTAAAAGACGAAGAAAAGTGCAGGAAGAAGGATAACGTGCAGAAAGAATAAACAGAAGAGCAGAAAAAAGCCTTGTTGCAAAATCATCCTTTACCCTCAACTTTTTCAGACGGATACTGGTGTTAACAGAGTCTGACTAACCAGTCCTAGAGCCAGTGCTATGTTAAAAGACACTCAGAATACAGTGAAAACACCTACACACACTAGGGAACACTATGCGTTGGGGTCCCCCTGTGATCAGCATTACCTCCTCTGTAAGCCCCTAGTTTATAATAGGGCAGGGGATTAAAACTACCTCTTAAAACGCGCCACAGGGCGTGTTTGCACATGTCACCTCAGGCCCCGTCCCCTCACTTCCCCACTGTGTAAACACGCCCTGTGGCCGTTTTAAGTTGGGAGATTAAGTCCCCTTGAATCCTGAGGGTCCCTAGGGTCCAACTAGACCACTAGGTACCTCCAGTAAATGCCACAGAGCTGCGTTGCAGAGAGATGTAAAAAGGGACACGGCCTAGACCACCTCTCTGCAACGCAGCACAGTGGAGCTTACTGGAAGCACCTGGTGGGCTAGTTGGCCCCCAGGGTCCCTCAGGATTGAAGGGGAATTATTTCCCCAACTTAAAACGCGCCACAGGGCTTGTTTGCACACGTTAACTCAGGCCCCATCCCCTCCCTTCACCACTGTGCAAACACGCTTTGTGACCGTTTTTAGTTGGGAGATTAAGTTCATTTGAATCCTGAGGGTCCCTAGGGTCCAACTAGCCCACTAGGTACCTCCAGTAAGTGCCACAGAGCTGCGTTGCAGAGAGGTGTATTAAGTGGCACGGCCTGGACCACCTCTCTGCAACGCAGATCAGTGGCGCTTACTGGAAGCACCTGGTGGGCTAGTTAGCCCCCAGGGGCCCTCAGGATTGAAGGGGAATTATTTCCCTAACTTAAAACGCGCCATAGGGCGTGTCTGCACACGTCACCTCAGGCCCGGTCCCCTCCCTTCCCCACTGTGTAAACACGCCCTGTGGCAGTTTTTTAAGTTGGGAGATTAAGTCCCCTTGAATCCTGAGGATTCCTAGGGGCACAATAGCCCACTATGTACCTCCAGTAAGCGCCACAGAGCTGCGTTGCATAGAGGTGTAAAAAGGGGCGTGGCCTCAGAACACTTGTCTGCAACTCAGCTCCCTGGCGCATACTGGAGATACCTGTTGGGCTAGTTGGCCCTCAGGGACCCTCAGTATTGAAGGGGAATTAATTCCCCAACTTACAACTGGCCAGGGGGCGCGTTTGCAGAGTGCTGCAAGGAGGGGGCGTGGCCTCCGACGTGATGCCGGTCTTTTATTTATTTAATTTTTTTAAGAAGGAGGGCCCCCCTTCTTTTTCTAATTTACTGGCCCTGGGGACCCCATCCCACAGGGCCTGCACCCTAATTGTTTTTGTTGAAAAAAATATATTTGGCCCTCCCAAGGCCTTAATCGGCCCCGGGGACCCCAACCCCCGGGTCATGGCCTTTTTTTTTTTTATTCTTTAGGAGGGGGCTGCGTTGCCCTCCTCCTCAGGCCACTTATGGCCCCGGGGACCCCATCCCCCGGGGCCGGCCTTTGTTTTTTATTATTTAAAAAAAATATATATTAATAGAAAAACCTAGGACATGCTGGACAAACCATATGTACCTATCACCATGACGATTTGAGTGATATTCATTAAAAGGCGACTATGCATATAATGAATCCACATGGAGAGTATTTACACCGCTAGTGAAGCTCTGACGTGTCTGACGCTCTACCGTGCCTAATCCCGGCACCCCCGCCGGTGGGTACTCTCCAAGTAGACACCCTTGTCGTTTATTTATACAAACATGGGTAGCTATTGACGAGCACATTTAATATACTCGCACACCAAGCCATTCAAAGGGGATTCGACAAAAATTTGACCAAACTGTGCAAGAAACCCCCCTCACGGTTAATAAAACACACATCCACCGCCGGATGTGTAATATTTTTTATTTTACTCTCTGGAAAGGAGACGAACCTCACTTGAGAGTCACAGCGTGCTCCTGGCTGAGCCCAATGCTGTGTTACACCCACCAGTGCCCGCCGAGTGCCTCACACCTCTGTGTTGTATTCCACCAGCTAGTGCGTATGCTATGACACTCTCTAGCCCATGTGCACTGTAACACCACCCCGTGAATATGTCATGCCACACTTGCCTTCGCACGGGTTATATTTCCCCATCGAACGTGCCTTCCTCGATGCCTATGTTATAACGCACAGCACTATGCCATACATATTACAATCTGGGATCCATATCTTTGTCACAGTGCATATGCAACGTTACACTCCCCAGCACATATTTTATATTACAACTTTAGAGACTAGTTAGGTTACACAACACTACCCTGTGCATATTACACTCCAAGGCGCATATCTCATAGCACGCGCTAGTGCCTGTGCGATCTCGCGCTCTCCAATGAATCTATCATTGCGCACAATGTATTGCATATTATATTTCACGCCCCGGTTCATCTTATATCACACTTTTTGGTGCATAGTTTATACCATATACTATATCTAGTTTTCATTTTCAATCGTGCTCTCAGGACTATGTTCTATATAACACTGTGTCCACCTACCCTTTTCACAGGCATTACATTTTGCGATGGGGGTGGAGGCTCAGGGGGTGTTTCTGCCAAGTGTGCCCGGATTCACAGTCACAAACGTCCTCTTCTTCCTGAATAAAAGTGAGATGATGCTGCATACTTGTTCATATTTTAAGTAGTTCGCACAGACACACATTTTAAAAACAATAAAGTTCCTAATACCCACCTTCTATGAACAGTTAGCTTGCTGCCCCATCCACCTCCTCCCTATCCTCTGTTGTCTGAATCCATGGACTAGCCTCCTCCCTCCTGCCATGCATGGTCTGATGTGCTGCCACTGCCCTCCATTTAGCATGATGTACCAGTCCACTCCTCCTGCCCTCCATTGCCCAATTCCATGCCCCATCATTGACCTCCTGCTTAGCCTCTGTGCTTAGCTTGCTGCCCCTATTCTCTTTCCCCCGGCCCTCCGATGTCTTTGTGCATGCCCCTGCTCCATCCTTTTTGCCCACCATGTTCCATGGACCTGCCACTCCTATCTACTCTGAGTATTCTGTTGAGCTGCCACTCCCCTCCCACCTGCCTAGCTGTTGGACAGGCCTCACAGACGGCTCGCTCCCTCCCCGCTCGACAGGGCCCGGACTCCGGCCCACCTGGCATATCCCCGCGACAAGCACCTGTACTCCGTCTCCCGACGGACCCTCTGCCCTCGGACCCCTACTCATCACGGGGTCCAGCCCCACCGGCTTTCCCGGCCGGGTCAAGCCGCCATCTTGGACCCTGCACCACGCGGCCACATGGCCTCCCCTCGACCCTAACCCCGGGCCTGGCCGGCCCCGACATCCCGGCACCACTATCCACCCAGGAGGTGAGCGGACCACTTGGCAGGTCAATGGGAGACCGAAGTGTCAAGGGCTCTCCCCCGCCAGGTGCCGATCGCCCCCAGCTCCCCCAGGCACTGGCTCCACCCCCTGCTGGGTGTCTGGACACCTTCATCCCGGACCCTCCGACCTCCAAGTGCGAGGGTCCGGACATCAAAGGGCACCAGCCCTATAACTGGGGCAGCTCCGGATCAGGAAGGCAGTTGCATCCTGGAGTCGAGAGACACCGAGTGAACTCAACCCTGACGGCCTACTGGCGCTGCCGTAGCCCGCTCTTGTGAACCATCGTCCTGCCTGCTGGCGCTGCCGCGGCCTTCTGCAACATTCATCTTCCTGGGACCTGCTGGCGCTGCCGCGGCCCGTTGTAACGACCATCCTCACCGGGACCTGCTGGCGCTGCCGCGGCCTTCTGCAACAGTCATCTTCCTGGGACCTGCTGGCGCTGCCGCGGCCCGTTGTAACGACCATCCTCACCGGGACCTGCTGGCGCTGCCGCGGACCTTATATCTGCCCGGGACCTGCTGGCGCTGCCGCGGCCCGTTGTATCGACCATCCACATCGGGACCTGCTGGCGCTGCCGCGGCCCATACCACCTAACCACCAAGCTCGAGGATTGTGAGCTCATCACCATCTCATCCGAACTACCTGATTGGTAAATAGACTGTCCCGCTACCCCCTTCCCTACCTTGCGAGACTCTAATCGAGGGGACCCCTGAGTCCAGACCTCCTTGTACCATTTCACCGTACCTTAAATAAGTGCCTATAAAGATCACTGAACCTTATCCGTGTGTGATATTTGTCTGTGGGGGGGAAGTTACTTGTCTGTACGATCGCTGGAGACGGCTCTCCCCGGAGACCTCTCCTCCTGACCCCGGCCGACCCTCCCGGTCCGTCTACCTTTTCTAACATTGGTGGCCAGCGGCGCGATCCGAATCAACGCGTAATCGTACAGAGAGTAGCTCACCCCACGACAAAGCACGATGTCGACCAAAGATAGCAGCTCCACCGAGAAGTTCCAAATGGAGAAACTAGAAGAATACAACCACCGCGAACTGAGACAATTTTGCATAGAACTTGGCATTGCTACCACCGGCCTGAGTACCAAGGATGATCTAAAGCGCGCTCTTGAGTCGTGGACAGAAACTGGGGTCGCAAGACCCTCCGACCAAAGCAGCGTCACACCAGACCAGAACAGCGTCACACCAGAGGGGAACGCCACGACTCCCGAGGAGCGGGGAACGGGCCTCTCACAGGAGGAGATACGAGAAAGAGACAGAGTCAGACTGCACGAATTAGAGATGGCACGACTCAAGATGGATGGGGAGCTCAAGTTAGCTGAACAAAAACTCAACCTCGAGCATATGCGGATTCGAGAGGAACGAGAAGAAAAGCAGAGACAGAGAGAGCTGGAAGAGAAAAAAATAACGCTCGAGCACGAGCGCCAACTGGCAGAAATAGAACTGCGCAAACAGAATAAGGAACTGGGGGTGCCTGAGCGACCACACACCCCGGGACCAATTGAGAAAAAAGTTCACATCCCCAAGGATGTGGTCCGCGAGTATGTCCGAGAAGACGACATACAACAGTGGTTTAAAGCCTATGAGATCGCAATGACCTCCCACCGGATCGACCGGAGTGATTGGGGAGCCGGACTTTGGGGGAGATTTATCAACGAGGGTCGCGATGCCCTGCTGCAGCTCCCCGATCACCAAATGTCGTCCTACGACCACATGAAGGCTGCCCTCCTCACCCGCTACGGCCTCACGCCCGAGATGTACCGCCAGAGGTTCAGGGATTGCACCCGGATCCCAGGTACAACTTGGGTGGAATATGTGAACTATTTCAGCCGGGCCTTCGAGGGTTGGATCAAGGGAAGTCAGGTCACCACCTACGAACAACTCTTCAACCTTATGGTATGGGAACACCTGTCAAACAACTGTTTCGTCGAGCTCAGGCAGCACCTACTCGACAGTAAGCTGACTGACCCCCGGCAGCTCGCCGCCGAAGCTGACCGGTGGGAAAGCACCCGAGTGGGCCGGAAAGGGCCACACGACCAGAACAGAAGCAACCAAGGCCAGCACCGTCCTCGGGGAGGAGGAGGGGGCCAGGGGCGAGGGAGAGACGCCTTACCAGCAACGCCCGTGGCCAGCACCCCGCCGCCGGCCGGCCGGGGCAACCCCCCGTTGCGGCCTGGGTACCGAGCCAACGTCACGTGCCACCGGTGCCAGCGACTAGGCCACTACGCCAACGATCCGAACTGCCCGCTGAACCAAACACCCAAGCCCCGCCAGGTAGCTGCCGCTGCCCTGGGGGAAGAGCAGTCGTCGGAGGGACCCGAGGAGTGTGAGCCGGACCAGCAAGGGTGGGAACCGGCCGCCATGGTCCTGGCATGCTTAGGGGGAAGAGACATGGTTCCGCGGGCTCCCCTACCCGCCAACACCAGAAAATACGGTCAGTGGGTGACCATTAATGGACAGAGAGCCGAGGCCTTGCGTGACACCGGCGCCAGCGTGACGGCCGTCCGCTGTCACCTGGTGAAGCCCGAGCAGATCCTGCCGAACATTCTCTGCCCCGTCCGCTCGGCAGATAACTCTGAGAGCATGTGTAAGATGGCCTGCGTCCCGTTTGAATGGGGAGGGGTCTCCGGCCTACTGAAAGTGACGGTCCGGGACGATGCCCCCGTGGACTGCCTCCTGGGGAATGACCTCGAGAGTTCCCCGTGGGCCACCGTCGAGAGAAGAGAGCACTTGGGGATGCTGGGCCTTCCGGACTGGGCCTGCATAACCACCCGATCCATGGCCGGCCGTGCCGCCCCCCGATCAGAAGAAACCGAATGGCCAGCACCTCCGCCCCCGGTTGCCCCCGTAGAGGACAACGGCGAGTCCGACCTCCCGGACCAGACCACCGAAGAAGACGCGCAACCCCAGGACCTTCCGGATCTGGCTCAGTGGCGGCAAGAAGGGGGGCCCACCCAAGAACAGTTCCGCCAGGAGCAAAAGACCTGTCCCTCCCTCGAGGGACTCCGCCAACAAGCCAGCACCCAAAACGCCGGGGACACCACCGGAACCCACTGGGTCTACTGGGATAACGACCTGCTCTACAGCGAGCAAAGAATCGCCGAGCTGGGGGCCGGTCGAGTTCTGGTGGTACCGCTCCACTTCCGAGACTTTCTGCTCAACCTAGCCCACGATGTCCCCCTGGCTGGGCACCTGGGCCAGGATAAAACGTACAGTCGACTGGTGACCCACTTTTTCTGGCCGAAAATGAGGAATGACGTCCTGAACCACTGCCGATCGTGCCCCACATGCCAAGCCAGCGGGAAGAGTGGCCGGAAGCTGAAGGCCCCTCTACAACCCTTCCCGGTGGTCACCACCCCGTTCGAGAGGGTGGGGATAGACATTGTGGGACCGCTGGACCCCCGCACGGCACAAGGACACAGGTTCATCTTGGTACTAGTGGACCATGCCACCCGCTATCCCGAGGCGGTGCCCCTACGGACAGTGACCGCTCCAGTGGTTGGCCGGGCCCTGATGGGGATCTTCTCCCGGGTAGGCTTCCCCCGAGAAGTCGTCAGCGACCGAGGTACGAATTTCATATCAAAATACATGAAGTCCCTCTGGCAACAATGCGGGGTCACATACAGATTCACGACCCCCTATCACCCCCAAGGGAACGGACTAGTGGAGCGGTTCAACCGCACTCTCAAAGGGATGATTGGGGGATTGGAAGAGCCTCTCCGTCGCCAGTGGGATGTACTGCTCCCGTGCCTCCTCTTCGCCTACCGGGAAGTGCCCCAGAAGTCCCTCGGTTTTAGCCCCTTTGAACTCCTGTACGGACACCCTGTGCGAGGGCCCCTCAGCCTAGTCAAGGAAGGCTGGGAGTTGGCCCCCCTAACGACCCCTCCAGACGTCTTCAAATACATCCTGGCCTTACGAAACCAAACCCGGCGCTTCAGGGAGATGGCCAAGGCGAACCTCGAGGCCAGCCAGGAGGACATGAAGAGGTGGTATGATCACAATGCCTCCTCCGTTGAATTTGAGCCTCGGCAGCAAGTATGGGTGATGTCCCCCACCGAACCGTGTGCCCTACAAGATAAGTGGACGGGGCCCTTCAAAGTGGTCGAGCGCAAAAGCCCCGTCACTTACCTCATCGACATGGGGACCTCCCGGAACCCCCTTCGGGTCCTCCACACCAACCGGCTCAAACCGCACTTTGTGCGCTCCGAACTAAGCCTCTTGATGGCTACGGACAGTGGCACAGAAGAAGACTCCGAGCCTCTCCCGGATCTCCTGAAGACTCAAGAGAAGGACGGCTCCGTGGACGGGGTCCGGCTCTCTGACGCCCTCACTTCGGAGCAACGACAGGACTGCCGGGACCTCCTGCTGCAGTTCGCTGCCCTGTTCTCCCTCACCCCCGGGGTCACCCCCTGGTGTTTGCACGACGTAGACACCGGGGACAGTCCCCCTGTCCGGCACCGGGCCTACCGCGTACCAGATCGGGTACGGGCCTGCATACAGGAGGAAGTGGCCAAGATGCTCACGATCGGGGTCATCGAGCCCTCGGACAGTCCCTGGGCCAGTTCGGTCGTCTTAGTTCCCAAGGCCGCTGCCCCCGGCTCCGCCCCTGAACTGAGATTCTGCGTCGACTACCGGGGCTTGAACGCTGTCACCCGGACCGACGCTCATCCCATCCCCCGAGCAGACGAGCTGATCGACCGGCTGGGGGCCGCCCGCTACCTTAGTATCTTCGACCTAACGGCGGGCTACTGGCAGATCGGCCTCACACCCAGGGCTCAGGAACGGTCAGCCTTCTCTACCCCCGATGGCCACTATCAATTTAAGGTCATGCCCTTTGGCATGAAGAATGCCCCCGCCACGTTCCAACGCCTTGTGAACCAGGTCTTGGCGGGGCTTGAAGAATTCAGCGCTGCCTACCTGGACGATATCGCTGTATACAGCCGCCACTGGTCCGACCACCTCCGTCACCTCCAAGAGGTCCTACAAGCCCTCCAGCGGGCCGGCCTCACCATTAAGGCCGGCAAGTGCCAGATTGGCCAAGGGTCTGTGACCTACCTTGGGCACCAAGTGGGGAGCGGGCTGGTGGCCCCACTACAACTTAAGATTGCTGCCATCCAGTCCTGGCAGCCCCCCGTCACCCAGACCGAGGTCCGAGCCTTCTTGGGGCTCACCGGCTACTACCGGCGGTTCGTGAAGGACTACGGCAGCATCGTGGGGCCCCTCACGGGTCTCACATCCAAGAACCAGCCAAAGCGGGTCAATTGGACTCCTGATTGTCAAGCGGCCTTCGAGGAGCTGAAGGCCGCCCTGTGCACCGCCCCGGTGCTCCAGGCCCCCGATTACAGTCGGGAATTTGTGGTGCAGACCGACGCCTCCGACCACGGCATCGGAGCCGTCCTCTCTCAGTTGAACCCCGAAGGTCATGACCAGCCGGTGGCCTTCATCAGTCGACGTCTCCTGGCCCGAGAACAGCGTTGGAGCACCATCGAGAGGGAGGCATTTGCAGTAGTGTGGGCCCTCAAAAAGCTCCGGCCCTATCTCTTCGGTACCCACTTCCGGGTACAAACCGACCATCGACCCCTGCAATGGCTGATGCAGATGCGGGGGGAGAACCCAAAACTCTTGCGCTGGTCCATTTCCCTGCAGGGAATGGACTTCACCGTGGAGCACCGACCAGGCCAAGACCACGCCAACGCAGATGGCCTGTCCCGCTTTTTCCGCCTCGACGAAGAGAGTCCCCAAGGAGATGGGTGACTCTCCCCGCCTTCAGCTGGGGGGGACGCATGTTGGACAGGCCTCACAGACGGCTCGCTCCCTCCCCGCTCGACAGGGCCCGGACTCCGGCCCACCTGGCATATCCCCGCGACAAGCACCTGTACTCCGTCTCCCGACGGACCCTCTGCCCTCGGACCCCTACTCATCACGGGGTCCAGCCCCACCGGCTTTCCCGGCCGGGTCAAGCCGCCATCTTGGACCCTGCACCACGCGGCCACATGGCCTCCCCTCGACCCTAACCCCGGGCCTGGCCGGCCCCGACATCCCGGCACCACTATCCACCCAGGAGGTGAGCGGACCACTTGGCAGGTCAATGGGAGACCGAAGTGTCAAGGGCTCTCCCCCGCCAGGTGCCGATCGCCCCCAGCTCCCCCAGGCACTGGCTCCACCCCCTGCTGGGTGTCTGGACACCTTCATCCCGGACCCTCCGACCTCCAAGTGCGAGGGTCCGGACATCAAAGGGCACCAGCCCTATAACTGGGGCAGCTCCGGAGCAGGAAGGCAGTTGTATCCTGGAGTCGAGAGACACCGAGTGAACTCAACCCTGACGGCCTACTGGCGCTGCCGTAGCCCGCTCTTGTGAACCATCGTCCTGCCTGCTGGCGCTGCCGCGGCCTTCTGCAACATTCATCTTCCTGGGACCTGCTGGCGCTGCCGCGGCCCGTTGTAACGACCATCCTCACCGGGACCTGCTGGCGCTGCCGCGGCCTTCTGCAACAGTCATCTTCCTGGGACCTGCTGGCGCTGCCGCGGCCCGTTGTAACGACCATCCTCACCGGGACCTGCTGGCGCTGCCGCGGACCTTATATCTGCCCGGGACCTGCTGGCGCTGCCGCGGCCCGTTGTATCGACCATCCACATCGGGACCTGCTGGCGCTGCCGCGGCCCATACCACCTAACCACCAAGCTCGAGGATTGTGAGCTCATCACCATCTCATCCGAACTACCTGATTGGTAAATAGACTGTCCCGCTACCCCCTTCCCTACCTTGCGAGACTCTAATCGAGGGGACCCCTGAGTCCAGACCTCCTTGTACCATTTCACCGTACCTTAAATAAGTGCCTATAAAGATCACTGAACCTTATCCGTGTGTGATATTTGTCTGTGGGGGGGAAGTTACTTGTCTGTACGATCGCTGGAGACGGCTCTCCCCGGAGACCTCTCCTCCTGACCCCGGCCGACCCTCCCGGTCCGTCTACCTTTTCTAACACTAGCATTGTCAGATGACTGTAACCTGTCCCTGTCACCTCCACACTGCCTGTCCACATGCCATGCCCCTATCCCCTTCCTCCTGTCCTCCATGGTCTATTTTACTGCCACACCCTTCTGCCCTCCCTGGTCTGTTGTGCTGCAACTGCTCCTCCTGCCTGCCCCGTGCGGTCTGTTGTGAGGCCCCTTCCCCTGAACTTTCTTGTCTGTGCACAGGTCCTGACCCTCCCTTCTATCCTCCATGGTCCTTTGTGCATGCCCCTCCACCCTCCTTCTTGCCCATCATAGCCATTGTGCTGCCACTAACCCTCCTGCTTGCCATGCATGGTCTTCTGTGCTGCCATGGCCCCTCCCACCTTCCCTGTGTGGTCAGCTAGCTTCCCCTGACCCCCTCCCACCTTCCCTCCATGGTCTGTGTGTATACCATCATAGTCTCACTGTTGCTCTTCATGGTGTGTCTTGTTTCTAGTGCCCATCCTGCCTGACCTCCATGGTCATCTTGCTGCTCCTGCCCTCTTGCCCCCAGCCCTCTGTTGCCATGTGCAGACCCCTATTCCCTCCCTCCTGGCTTGTCTGTTCCATTGTAATGCCCCTGATCCGTCCCTCCTGCCCTTTATGGTCTGTTATGCTGCAGCTTTCTCTCCTGTCTGTCCATTATGGTCAGCTAGCTACCATTGCCTCTTTCCCCTCTGTTCTCTGTTGTCCATGTGCATGGTCCTGTCCCCTCCCTATTGCTTTCTATGGATTGTTGTGCTGCACTCCTATCCCGCATGCGCTGTGTGGTGTATTGTGCTGCTGCAAACCCTGATGCCTGCCCTGTAGGGTCAGTTTGGTGCAACGCCGTTTCATCATCTTGCTTCAACATTCTTCGCATGCTCAAAAAAACATTTAGCTGGATCCCCACTGAAACTAGAAAAACGGTCACCCACGCACTGGTCACAAGCCGCCTGGACTATGGAAACACCCTATACGCCGGTACCACCGCAAAACTTCAGAAAAAACTCCAACGCATCCAGAACGCATCAGCCAGACTCATACTAGACATCCCGCGTAAAGACCACATTTCTGGTCACCTGAAAGACCTCCCCTGGCTCCCCGTCAATAAGAGGATAACATTCCGCCTCCTTACCCACGCACACAAAGCACTTTACGAACTTGGACCAGAATGCCTCAACACACGACTCTCCTTCTACACCCCCTCCCGCCAACTTCGCTCTTCCAACCAAGCCCTTGCTGCTGTACCTCGCATCAACAAAACCACCATGGGGGGAAGATCCTTCTCCTACCTAGCGGCTAAAACCTGGAACACACTTCCCACTCACCTTCGCCTCACTCAGAACCACCTAGCATTCAGAAAGCAACTTAAAACCTGGATGTTCGACAAGTAATTTCCCCACCCTTCTCCAAGCGCCTTGAGACCCTCTGGGTATGTAGAGCGCTATATAAATTATCTGACTTGACTTGACTTGACTTGACACCTCTCCATGTCCCTCCTGTCCTCTGTTATCCGAGTCCATGTCCCTACCCCAATTCCTCCTGCCTACCATGATCCAATGTACCATACTTGCGAACATTTTGAACTTGGTAAGAGGGAGATTTTGAAACAAAACTGGGGTTTTGATTTTCCCCTTTGAGTTACATTGAAAAAGAGGAGATTGTAGATAGGAGACAGATCAAATAAAGCCCATTTGAGCTTAAAAACATTGGACGTTTCCTGGCTGAAACAGGTCTGTTGGCATGTATGGTTGTACTACCACTGCCTCTTCCTTCTGCCCACAATGGTCTAATATATTGCCACAGCCTCTCTTGCCCGTCTTGTATTGTTGGTTTGTTGCCCCTGCCCCCCTTTCCACGGCCCTCCATAGTCTGTTGTGCTGCCACTGCCCTCCAAATCATTGGACCAGCACCTCTCATCACTTTCCGCAAAGCTGCTTCAATCAAAGACACAATAGTTCAGAGCCATTTCCAAACCAAGAAAACTATGACCAACTGGCTCACTGAACAACATATTGGATTTAGAAAATGCAATCACTGCAAAGCCTGCAAAATCGCAAACAACAAAAAAGAAATTAGAGATCCAACTGGCAGAAAAATTAACATCATGCAGAGAATTACCTGTACTACCAAGTTTGTAGTGTATTGCATTGAATGCAATTGTGGTATGAGATATATAGGCAGCACGGTGTGCATGTTGAAGAAGAGAATTCTAGAACACCTCAGAGCGGTCAAAAATCGCGATACAACTTACGCGACTGCCAAACATCTTCTGACATGTCAAAATGGAGACTGGCAAAAAATGACCTTCTTTGCCATAGATACAGTGGAAGAAAGTGAACGCTTGGGAGATCGCAAAAAGACACTACGTCAGCTGGAATCAAAATACATTATAAGACTGCGTACTAAGCACCCTAAAGGGATGAATGTTGACGAGGAATTCTATGTCCATTTATAGACTGAGACTGCTTACCATTGACTTTAAAAAGCGCTTAATTAATTAAGTAAGTTTTTTTCAAACTTTCTATTTTCAATCCTTAATGTAATTCATTTTATCAATTTGAAGCTTCCTTTTTCCTCTCAACGTATACAAACTATGTTGACTGTCACCAAATTGCGGCACATGCTTGAATCATACACATTGATAATTGTGACATCACACACGTACTATACGTGCACTCCGTAATCCAACTAGTTGGTATGGGGATTTTTTTGTCAACACTAGGTACTAGACCAGTCATACATGTGACTTTGTTTGTATATCAGTTATGGGTAATTACCATGCAATAGCTTCACAAGTTCAAACATTAGTAGTAATATACTTTTTTTCTCTGTTTCTTTAAAGGTTTCTGTAAATAGGTGACTTATGTTAAAACTGCACTACAACTCCCAGAATTCCATGGGATCAATTGTTTAGCAGGAAATGACATAAAAATCAGCTGTCAGTAGTGTCACCTACCGTGAACAAGGCCGTCATGGCCGAAACGCGTCGGTTGACAGACTAGGCTTTATGGCTGAATAAAGTTTTGCAAATGGTTCCAGAGTGCGGCGTCTCTTGTGTCAAAAAAGATATGTATATATATATATATTATCTACTGGCGGTCGCCAGTAGATAGTTATAGTTAGGACCTTTTTTCCATAGGAAATCCGCAACATTCTATTCCCAATAAGTCTGGCACCGGTTGATGAATGCTCGCGAAATTTTCCAAACTTTTGGCCAGCTCCACTCCGCTCCTACCCTGAAAGTTTTGTGGTGATTCGTTAAGCGGGGACCAAGAAAAAAGGGGGGTCCGAAAACACGTTTTCCCCATGCAATTTCTCATAGGATCTGTTGTCGCAGCTACAGCCCAAACCACTGAACGGAATGACACCAAATTTGGCAAAGAGGTAGTCCTCAGTTCAGACTCGTGCCTTTTGCATAAATGGTGTGAATCTGTCCAGTAGTTCCTGAGAAACTTAGAGTTAAAAGTACATATATATCTATGGCCGGGGAGGATCCGCGCACCCTATGCGCACCCTGAGCGCACCCTCACCGAACTGAGCGCGCACCCTCCCGATCGCGCGCTGAATGCTAATTGGCTGTCGAGTGTCTGTCTACATTCGAAACCAGGAACTGTTGGCGGCCATTTTCTGCCTTGGTAGAAGCGAGGCTGAAGAAGCAAGGGGAATAAGTGTGTAAAACATATAAAGGGGGCAGAGTGGAAATACTCTGACCCTCTAGAGGTGCTTAGGTGGTCACAGAAGGACCCCCTGGGGCCCCCTTTTAAAAAAAAAACCTGCAAAATGCGCACAGGGTGCGCGCATCCTATCACGTTTGGTGCACGGATCCTCTCGAGTTGGGTGCACGGATCCAAGAATTTTTTTTAAAAAAAGACAAGAAATCATTGGTTTGAAAACTTTCTACACTGAAAGGTAGGGTGTATATTTCTGTTTATAAACACATTATTCTTATTGGTTAACAAAAACTGATTGTAAGGAACATTATATATGATAAGCTGATATGTTGAAAAGTCAAGCACACTTTCTGTCTTGTTTAGCAACATTGTGTGCTGAACTTGTGACCTGTGTGCTCAGTACAGAGTTCCATGACCTGTTTCTATGGTAACAGGAAGAAGGCAGATTGGGGGAAGGGTTGAAATGTATTTCATTTGGAAAGGGTTGAAATGTTTAACCAATAGAAATGTGTGTTTGCTTTTGAATTTATGTGTGAAGGATTGTGATTTTATGTTTACATGTATAAGTGTGGAAAATGAAAGGGAAACTTTGCCATTCTTTGTTTTTGCTGAAAGGTCCACAGTGCAGAGATTCTGTATAAGAAAATCTGGTGTGTGACTAATATCTGGTGTGTGACTGATATACTTCTTAATCTACAAAACAATTGAAAGGTGAGTTATTTAATTGTAAGGGGATGTATGTAGACTATTTTGATTTTAATCAGACTAATGTATTTCTCCTGCTAAAGTGTAGGGAGTACTCTACAATCTTATTGACAGTGTGTGTGCATGTAGAAACCATTCTGTGATAAGCATTTGTGTTTTTTCATGTGTTTGCAGACAGATAACTGTGCTGTTTTTATATTTTGGTAGAATTAGAAACCAGTCATTGTTTATGAATTTGTGAAATGAGTTATGTTTCTATACTAAAATGTAGTACTCCTTCTAGATGAAGAAATGTGTTTTGGTATAGTGCAAGGGATAGTGTTGTTTGACTAGAATCACACTGTGAGTATGTGTGCATTTGGGAACCACTGTGAGAGAAGCATTTGGTAACATTGTGTATTTGCTGACAGATAACTGTTTTAAAACCTGTCATGTTGTCAAGTTTTAGTAGCATTAGAAGCCAGTCTTTGCTTATGCATTGATAAGGTAAATCATGCTTTGACACTAATATGCTGTACTTTAATATGTAGATTGTGTGTAGTCTCCTTACCCCTTGCACAGTAGTGAATGAGTTTTTGTAAGCTGCTAGGGATAGTGTTGCTTGTCTAGAATCACACTGTGAGTCTGTGTGCATTTGGGAACCACTGTGAGAGAAGTATTTGGTAACATCGTGTATTTGCTGATAGATAACTGTTTTAAAACCTGTCTTGTTGTCAAGTTTTAGTAGCATTAGAAGGCAGTTTTTGCTTATGCTTTGATTAAATGAGTCAGGCTTTGACACAAAAGTGCAGTCCTGAAATATGTAGATTGTGTGCAGTTCCCTTATCACTTCCACTGTAGTGAATGAGTTTTGGTAAACTCCTAGGGGTAGTGGTGCTTGTCTAGAAACACACTGTGAGTCTGTGTGCATTTGGGAACCACTGTGAGAGAAGCATTTGGTAACATCTTGTATTTTCTGGCAGATAACTCTTTTAAAACCTGTCATGTTGTCAAGTTTTAGTATCATTAGAAGCCAGTCTTTGCTTATGCGTTGATTAAATGAGTCATGCTTTGACACTAATGTGCTATACTTAAATATGTAGGGCCCGATTCACAGAACAAACTTAAGACTAAATCCTAAACTTAGTACCATTCTGGTATTCACAGAATGCACCTAGTACTTCTGGTATTCACAGAATGAACTTACAACTTTTGCTATTCACAGAATGAACTTAGGACTTTTTCTATTCACAGAATCCATTTACGACTACTAAACTTACGTCCGCACCCGGGCCGGAATTTCCACACCCGGGCCGGAATTTCCGCGCCCGGAGCGGAAAGTCTGCATCCGGAACGGAAAGTCCGCACCCGGAGCGGAAAGTCCGCTTATGGGCCGGAAAGTCCGCTCACGGACCGGAAGTTCCGCCTACGGGCCGGAAAGTCCAGCTACGGGCCGGAAGTTCCGATTGCGGGCCGGAATGTCCGATTTGGTGGCCATTGATCATGTGAGCCAAGGGTGAACACCTGTCCAAGTCCCTACCATCCCCCACCATGCATCAGCTGACACACTCCAGGCAATCCTAGCTCGGCAGCATGTATAACTGCAGAGCAGACACACACAAACCCTTTCAACATGTCACTGAATGTGTTTGTTGCATTGCCCCTTGCCATGCGGCAAAACGACTTGAGGAGGAGGAGGAGGAGAGCCAGAGCAGAGAGGATCTTCAGACAGAGGATCAACTTATTTGGAATGTCCAGTCAAGATGTAAGGGCCAGGTACCGTTTCCCTCCAGAAATCATTTTGGATATGGTATGTGAGTGGGAGCAGGAACTTGACTCCGTGACCTGCTGCTCACATGCAATACCAGCATACCTAAAGATCCTATCTGCGCTCCATTTCTTTGCCACTGGCTCATTCCAAAGGGTCTCCAGTGACCATGTGGGCATATCCCAGGCGAGCCAGTCGCGGTGCCTGCATCAGGTACTGCGATGCATCACTGCAAGATCCCACCACCACATACATATGCCACCGACACTGGCCCTGAGACAAAGGGCAGCACGAGATTTCTTTCTCATTGCACAATTTCCACGTGTGCTGGGTGCAATTGACTGTACCCATGTGGCCCTTCAGCCACCCCGCCACATTGCACACATCTTCTGCAACAAACACCGATGGCATTCAATCAACGTACAAGCTGTCTGTGATGCCAGAGGGAGGTTCATTGATGTGCATGCGGTGTTCCCCGGCAGTACCCATGACAGCTTCATATTCCACATGTCACCTCTTGCCCGGCGGATGGCTGCGGGAGAATTTGGCAACATGTGGCTACTGGGTAAGTACCAAGCATTAGAAAGGAGGAATATGTCTTTTTGAAATGTCTGAATGCCCCCCAACATTAACCATTGTACTATAAGAATCATAAAGCCAGATACAGGGCCCAATTGACAATGCATGTAATACAGTATAGATCATGTTCTGTGCAATTCAAAGAGGGAAATGTAACCAACTGCCCTTTCCCCTCTACTCAGGTGACGCTGGTTATGCACTCACCCCCCATCTCCTCACCCCTTACAGGCGTGCAGCCACTGTACCACAGCGTAGGTACAATAGGGCACACATACGGACTCAAGCCATCATAGAGCGCACTTTTGGTCTGTTGAAGTCGCGATTCAGATGTCTCGACTGTACAGGGGGGGTGCTGCAGTACTCCCCAGAAGTAGTGTGCAAGATCATTTTAGCCTGTTGTGTCTTGCACAACATTGCCTTAACGCATGGCTTACAGATACCGCTGGAACCTCGGCTACCTATGAATCTGGGAAACCGGGCCATGGCACATAACCGAGGTCAGGGCATGCAAGTCCGTGAGCAGCTCGTTTTTCACATGAGCAACCTGTAGTGGAATGGACTAAATGTGGATTGCTGTCTGTTGCCAATGATGAAACTTGGATATACACGACTGTGTCAATAAATTCCTTCCTGAGGCAACTTTGCAAGCCACACTAACTGCATGTTAATCACAGCCCTTGACAGTAGTCAAAAGGTTGAGCCTGCTTCAACACATGTGCCCATGTCAGCGATCAGTGCAGTGGATGTCCCTAAAGAATCTATAGCCGCAGATGGAAGATGATACATGTACTGAGAGACACAGCCGGACCTCATGAGGATGGGTCTCTTAATCAGAAAAGGCCATAACCATAGCATTGTCGGCCCTGTGCCATCAACAGATGTGACTCCCCCACAAATGATGCGCCCACGACGTGAGTGATGCAATGGGTCAATCAGACACCATGGGGCAGATTAATGTGGGACTTGCGCCCCTTTCACGCCGCCGTTGCGTCACTTTTGTGACGCAGCGGCAGTGCAAAGCCAGCGCCATGCTGTGGGGTATGTACTATATGACGCATCTGGGAGATGCGTCACGTTGTAAAGGCCTGCGCCACATGTAGGCGTACTGGTGCAGGGGGGGGGCCTTCCGTGCGCAGAAACGCCTCCTAAAAATCTACTATATTTCACTCAGTCACTTTTAAGGCCATGCTGCGTCAAAACCCTGCGCCTGCTTGAAGCAGGCGTAAGGATTGACGCAGCATCATAGGGATAGGGCACCCCCCGAGCCTTGCTGGAGCTGCGTTGCACTTGCGACGCTACTCCAGCAATGCGCCGCCTTTCCAACGGGGGATGAGTCACGCATCTGCACATCCGAGCACCACGGTGCACCGCATTGTCAATGCGGCGCATCTGTGTTGGCGCACGGGTGGGCAGATGCATCGCAACTCTTCTGACGCATCTCTGCTGATTAGCAGAGATGCGCCAGAAGTCGTAAATCTGCCCCCATGTGTCTGTGATATATCCACACTTCTCCAACCCAATGTTCCGTAACACATCACACAACTCTGCAAATGAGCACCTAATATGGACTACATGTACCATAATGCAAAGCAGGAGAAACTGAAACTGAAACTGCAGAAATGTCTTGAAATGGTCTCTTCACCCTCTTGTCACATTTTAATAATTCTCACATGCACTGTCTTTTCTTTTTTATCCACAACAGAACAGCAGGATGGCAGTCGATTTGATTCCTGATTGTGTATGGATCTGGATGAATACTAAATGGCTGCCAACTATTTCCTATGATGTATTTCCTGCCTCCCACTCCCTGTCAAACATTTCCTGTATGGAATTATATGTTCCGGGTCATTTTCGGAGTTTACGGCCAAAAAGCGGAAGCTCCGATTACGGAGCGTACGGCCCGTGTGCGGACGCTCCGATTACGGAGCGTACGGCCCGTGTGTGGACCCCCCGCTCCGGAACCGGAAACTGCGCTTACGGGCCGTAAACTCCGAAAATGACCCGGAACACATAATTTCATTCAGGAAATGTTTTACAGGAAGTGGGAGGCAGGAAATACATCACAGGAAATAGTCGGCAGCCATTTTGTGTTCATTCTGAGTCATCCTCTATCACAGACAGATCCTCTGACATCCTGCTGCTCACATCCTTCTTATTATCCCCATAATGGCTGAGGGTTAGGAAGAGAAGGCACCCCCTTTCAGTGAAAGTGAGTTGAACATATTGGCTGAGGGGGTGCTGGCCAAATTTCCTCAGCTATATGGGGACCCTGAACACCAGCTGAGCAATGCAGCCCGGGCCAGGCTGTGGGCCAACATCGCCGAGCGCTGCAGTGCAGTGGGAGTCCACACCAGGAGTGCGAGGGCATGCCGCAAGCGCTGGGAGGACCTAAAACGGTGGGCCCGGCACGAGGCTGAGGAGCTGGTGGGCCAGTCTTCCCAGCACCATGTGCATCGTCCTTGCCTATCCCCACTGTACAGGAGGGTCCTGCGATCAGCTTGGCCGACCCTCCATGCTCAGCTGGAGGAGCATGAGCAGCAGGGACATGGTAAGTGCATCATATGCTAAATGTGTCTGGGAGTATGATGTGAGTGAAACAGTGCTGTACCATTGTGTGTCCGATGCCTCCATTCACAGATTCCGTGTCCATGCAGCAGTCACCAAGCTTAAAAAGACACACTGTGGCATATGGACTGTACAGGGCAGAGTGCATTTTGGGAGTTGGAGTTTCGTCATGACAACTGGCTAAATGAGCCATAATTGTGCATTTATACTGAAATCTGCTCTTCCCGCACCACTACAATTGGCACTAGGAAATCATGTGTGCATTGGATGAGCAATGGTACAGACACTGTCCAGTGTGCGCATGGCAGGCCAAAGGGTATTGGATGCTATGACTTGCATTGCATTTTTAGAGTTTGGGTTCCAAATGTGACAAAACACCATGTGCCATGGAGTCAAGACAGACTTTGACATCCTTGCATCACTCTTAAGCGCTTCTAAATTTACAAGGGGTGTTCACTGACAGACGTCTCAGCCTCAGTGGCCTGTTTCACATTTCACATGTACAGGTAGCTGTCACTAAATTCCCCCAGTGTTCAGCGGTGTACTGCATTACCATATCAGTCACCAAAGCCAATATGTGCCACTGGATTGTCAGAACATGTGTGGGGACAGCCAAAGGCTAGACTCACAATTTAGCTACAGAAATAGCCCAGAGCCTCAGTGCATGTGTGACCCACATTCGCCACTTGTCGTGTCCCATACAATGCTACAAAGCTGATGACACTTGTCCAGACCTTAAATAGCTGCGACTCCCTATGAATGGCCATAATCTGAGATTCTGCACTTCATGTTCTCCATTGGTGGACTGCTTTTGGAACCTGCACATGTAGCTGTGGCAGGACACACAGATCACCAGAATGCCAGGTTGAGGGTTGGCCAATACAGTTGTGTAAGCCAAACACATCCACGTGAGATGGCAATGTCAGACTCAATCCAGTAAATGACGGTGAACATACACGTAATGTCAGCTCATAGACACTGACAACTATTGAGTGTGATCAGAGGAAAATAAGTCTGACCTTGGCTCCTCTATGAATGTGTCTCGTCCTGCATGACACAAACATAACATTCGGATTTTGCTTACATTTCAGCAGGCACAGCTGGCGAAACCGAAGGGCAGCAGGACCAGGTCCGGAGCGCGAGGCCACCAGTGCGGCGGCGGTTACACCCTCTTTCCACCAGCGAGGAAGAGGAGGATGAGGAGGGACCCTCAGCATCACGAGGCAAGGGGATTGTGCCCACCCGGACTGACAAGGGACACCCTGATGCTGGAGGCTGCAGACATTGAATCGGGGGGGGGGTGAACACGACACCTCGGACCATGAGGTGTTGGAGAGCTACTCTCCTCAGGACTCTTCACCTGTGGTCCCTGAAGAGGTGTCCTCGGGGCAGGCCAACAAACAATCTGGGCCTGCCATCAACCCCTCCCTACCTCTAGAGTCCCCCATTCCATCAGGGGACCCAGCTGCATCCCCTGCAACCAGTCCCCCTCATCGTAGCCGCCAGCTCCCCAACATCATTGGCTCCGGACCTCAGGCACCACATCCCTCCTGTCCCCCCCAGGCCCCTCCCGGTGTTGTTCCTCCTGTGGCTGTGCCAGTGGACTTGATGTGGATGTTTGGGGGTCAGCCAGACATGTCCGCTCGCATCATGCTACAAGTGTGTATTGAGGTACGCATGATGCGAGAGGACATGCTCCGAACAATGGCCACCCTCACCACCAGCATCAATTCACTGACCGCAGCCATGTCGTCTGTTGTCTCCCCAATCCCTTCCCATACCACCGTCAATGTCTCCCCCTGTCTGTTGCCCCACACTGTTTCCCGCCGTACTCCTCGTGTGGCACGAACCCAAGTGGTGCCTGTTCCTGCACCCGCCAGACGTGTGCCTGCATCGGACTCTGAGGATCTGGACATTGTGGTCCTAGAGGATGACCAGAAGGACACTTGACTTTTGACGTGAACAATTCATGAACAATTCAATGAAAAATTTCATTTTCCCCTTGTAAATAGACTGTTTTCCCTGACGCTCCCTGACGTGTTATATTTTTGTTGCCCCACCCCAATCCAGGTTCCCATCTCCCTCTACATTAAGATCATCATTTGTTTTCCTTTCTCCCTTCCAAACGGACGGTTGTTCTTTTGTACCTTCTTAAAATACAATTAGGAATACTAATAACTTCCACTTGTTTGACTTCATTCTGAATGTCTGGTTCTGAATATGGACACATATTTGGTGAGTCATCTGCTAGGCACATAATGGCTTGTTGCAATGTTGGGTTACACTTGTAACTGTGTCACACACACACACATACCTTCTCACATCTCGAGGCCACCTACATCGTTACACAGGACATGATACACAACAGAATTTTATTTTTGGTAGGTGTTTATTTGGTGCAGACACAATCACGTGGTTACATTGTCCTGGATTCCTGTCACTGGTGAGTGCGACGCCGCAATTTGGGGGGGGATGACCGCTCGGAGTGCTCTGGTCTGGCTCGCTGCCTACGTGGAGGTGGGTACTGTCCAAGGGACTGTCCAGGGTCATCTACATGTGCTGGGGCAGATGGTGTATGCACACTTGATGGTTGTGCCTGGACAAGGGCAGGTTGTGCACGTGGTGGGAGTGCCTGTACAGGTGGTGGTGGTGCTGGTTGGGCAGGTGGCGGGAGTGCCTGTACAGGGGTTGCTGGTGGTTGTGCACGTGGTGGGAGTGCCTGTACAGGTGGTGGTGGTGGTTGTGCAGGTGGCGGGAGTGACTGTACAGGTGGTGGTGGTTGGGCAGGTGGCAGTAGTGACTGTACAGGTGGTGGTGGTTGTGCAGGTGGCGGAAGTGCCTCTACAGGGGTTGTTGGTGGTTGTGCAGGTGGTGGGAGTGCCTGTACAGGGGGTGGTTTGGATTGTGCAGGTGGTGGGAGTGCCTGTACAGGGGTTGTTGGTGGTTGTGCAGGTGGGGGCAGTGCCTGTACAGGTGTTGATGGTGGTTGTGCAGGTGGCGGGAGTGCCTGTACAGGGGTTGTTGGTGGTTGTGCAGGTGGCAGGAGTGCCTGTACAGGGGTTGGTGTTGGGAGTGCCAGTTCAGGCCGCTGGTGTGGATGTCTCCCTTTGCTCTGTTGCTGTGCAGTTGGTACAGGTGTGGGGATGTGCTGTCCTGTGGGCAGATATGATGGCTCCCCTCCCTGCGTTGACCGTGAAGGGAAAGGTTGGCTCACTCTCAATATGCCCTCCATCATCTTCATGGCCAAGGCATGGTGTCTTGCACTCTCTTCCCTTTGGATGGATAGCATGTCTCGCATATTTCTGGACATGTCCTGCCAAGTCCTATCCATCCTATCCAACACTTGGCTCAGCCTCTCCACCGCCTGAGGGAAGTGGACCATGTCCTGCAGGGAGTCCGACATGTCGGACAGGGTAGCCCCTATGGCACTAATGTCCTGCTTCACATCGCTCTGCTGTTGGTAGAAGTCCTGCTCCCACTGGTCATCACAGCCAGGTGCAGGCCCTCTCTGCAGCTGTCTGCCATGGATGGGACGAGCAGGTCCTACAGCAGGGGGGGGGTGGCAGGTGGGAGCCTGTGGGCAGGTGAATGGTGCCCAGGGGATTCCGGCAGCACAACAGGGCTGGTACTACCCCCAGATGGTGGAGAGGATGGCAGGGATACACTGTCTAGGGAAGAGTGGGTAGGGGAACCACCATGTTGGTCCTGGACGTGAGGACTGTGAGGGAGTGATGTCTGTGTTGTGATGCGTGGGTGCTGTGGCTGGTGTGCTCGAGTCTGGGGACAGGCCATGGTATGCTTGGGAGGAGGCTGACAGACGTTGCTTGGCAGAGGAGTTGATGCCCTGACCGATTTAGCCAATCTGGCACGATAGCGCGCATTGGCATCTTCATCGTCATCAGACATGTAGTCCTCATCATCCACCAAGTAGACGTCCTCAGGAAATTCATCCTCCTCCTCTTGAGCAGTGCTTGCAGCCGACATCACAGCTTGGAGCATCAGGGGATTCTCCCCTCTGATTGCCCGTCGGCCCGCACTGGTCATAGGCCTGTCATCCTCGTCCTCAGCATCCCCTGGAACAGAGGTTGCAACCGTATTAGGGATTGACCTGGTATGACATGTGGTGCAACACAAGGGTTTGTATTAACTGTACTTTGTATCAACAGATGAGGATCATGTGACCTGTGTAGGGTACCACCACAAATGACGGCTCACACCATAGCACTGAGGTGTTACACAGAGATGTACATGATACAAGCAAACTCACCAGCTCCAGCCACAACTTTCTATCCCTTGGTGTTCCCCCCTAGTGTCACCTGCTGAACCTGTCTCCTCACGGCTTTTGTAGGCCTAGCTGTCCCTGAACCAGCAGCTGTAGAGGGAAGTGACAACATTCTCAATTATCTGCATCACCAATTGTCAGACAGGCACATTACACTCCTGATTTGTATTTCACTTTGTACACAACAACTGCTGATTACATGCAGAGGGGAATTAGGATCTCTGACATGGCTTTGGAGTCGAAGCCAGTGACACACCTCAAGCTAGAATCACCTGAAGGACGGGTGCGCGAGGGTTGAACTGCTGCAGCCAGGATGTCATTCAGTCCCCGGGACGGTGTCCGCTGCTGTGGTCTCATCCTGTCAGCAGCTGTGATGAGACATACAGGTCTATATTTTTCAACCACAGATGGTAGCTCTGAGCCAACATGTCATTCTCAATGTCCATTTGTGGGTAATCCAGAACAATGTGCAGCATGTTTAGCTCCTGAACTTTACATTTGGGCACCTGCTCACATGCAGCAGTTGCCAGCCGTTTCCTCCACACAGCTGTGACATCACTAAGATGACACATCAACAGACACACATGTATGAGAAGATTACTGATAGGAAGGGATGAATGACCCGGATTCCTCCCCATTAGACTGCTTTCACCTTAGCCATTCAGACTTACATCTTTCCAGAGTCTCATGTTGTTTGTTATCAAGTCAGAAAGGGTTTCATGTGTGAGATTTGCAATAGTCAGGGACATGATGTTGCTCATTTGCGCTTCCCCAAGCATGAAGTCACACATATTTGTATGAGAGAACACAGATGTCTTATGTCCATCCTTTGAGTGTCCTCTCTTTGCGTACTCTATTTCCAAGATCATGGTACTACTTAGCTGACGACGATTGGTGTCTTGTACAGCAGACATCCAAACCTCATATGTCAAACACTCACCTATACATGTGAATACAGTAGGAGAGGAGGCAAGCAGAATGTAACATTTGGTTTACACTCACACATTGCGGATAGGCTGAGAGGCTTTGATGCCTTCCACCTCCACTGGATTAGCGTGTTGCTCTTCAGCCTAGTCATTTAGCACGTGTAACTGCATGAAGATTCACCTTAGCAGGCCCTAGATTCATCTCAAAAGTACACTACTGGCATCAGTGTTGGCCTCAGCCATGCTATTTTCATCATGGTGTTTCCTATCATTGAATTGCAAGCGGGTTGTGTTTTGGTCACTTCAAATGACTCATGGTACTATTGAATGTCCATTCTGCACTCACTTGGCATACATTTTGTGTCATCCTTTCATTAGCCACCAGGGTCTGATCTAGCATGGGTTCTAATGCCATATGTGAGCATATTGTGATGCAGGACAACAGTGTTGTAATACACATACAACATACGGCGGATGTGAAAGGAACATTTCATGAGCAGTCAGCCTGATATATTCTTGGGTTCCCTTCCCTTGGCCCAGCACCGGAACAGTGTGTGGGCCCTGAACAGATGTCACAGCCAACCTTGTAGCAGAAGTCAGTGTGTGTCTTTGATTCTGGGAGGACCTCGTTGTACCTACAATGATAAGTGTGTTTTGCTACTTTACATTCCTGCAGCCACATGTGATGCACTAGATTTCTGGCACAAAGGATGAGCACAAGCAGTTGTGGGCACCAGCGTCGCTGAAGTGTGTTATACGTAAATTAATGATTGCTCCCACATGACTTCGAATGGGCCCACTACCTGGATGCAACCAATATCACAATGACATGTCAACGGATCCTGATGTGAGGTCCACTATCGTGTTTTGTTGATGGGCATCACAAAAGCCAGACAATGTAAGCGGTACATGACCAGCTGTGTGGACTGGGAATTTGATCTATATTGGAAACATTCAAAGTTGGACAGTGTATGCATTGTCAATACTAATGACCCTGGGATCTCACTTGTTCATCATTGCCATATTTCAGTCAATTAGTTTGATTGATTACGTCTACAGACACCATTACAACATAGTGGGGACACCCTTTTGAGTAGTTTTGGCACTCGATAACAGGATTGGATTGCCAGGTCTGGGGCTGTTGCAGGAAAACATGTCATGTTCCGCAATTACGAAGGTTTGATGAGCCAAGACATGTAATATTTTGTCTTCAGCTGTTCACAATTATAATTAGCTAAAGGTGGATGTCCATTGACAACTCCAATTGTAATGCAGCTATTTGTACATCTGTGGTTGACTTTCATATGTGGGCACTACATGTCCCTCGGTCACTCCTGGCAATGTATGCATTTTGACCATCTCCTGGCCACTTTGACTTACCAGTCGGTGAGGGTGTACGGTGGCGATGCCTCCCAGTAGATGCAGGGACCTCCGCTACGGCAGTTGTCTGTGCTCTGGCTGAATGTGTCAATGGGTGAGAAGAGAGAAAACTAAACATCTGGAATATGTGCTTGTGGAACATTTCTGTGATTTCCCCATTTCTTCTGCATGCTAACAGTGTTAAACAAACTGCCGCAGACTGGGCAGGGAGGAGCAGTGGTGCATTGGGGACGTAATGGCGTGGCAGGGTGGGAAATGTACAACAGAATAGGTGTCTGACTTTTGGACCAGATGGTTCTCTCACCTTCTGCTTTGTGCTTTCAGCTTGCACAGGGTAATTAACTTCTTTGATATTTAGTGGCATGTTTCCACGCCCCTTGTAATACATTTACACCGCAGTTGCGTCACTTCTGTGACACAGCGGTGGGGTAATACAGGTGACACATGTAGACTTATTCACAATGTTATGCATCTATGGGGATGCCTCACGGTGTGCGGTCCTGCGCAACATTAAACATGCATCAGCTGTGATGTAGGCAGGGTGTGTGTTTATTTGGTTATGCCTCGTACAAGTGATGCATTGTAATCGACGGCATTTCACGTAGTCACTTTTCATAGGGTGGTGCCATGCAAACTTAAACCAGCTTGAGCCACATGTAATGAGTGGCCCTGAACGTTAGGTGTAGGCGGTCCATGGACATTGTTGGAGTTGCGTCACACTTGCGACACTACTCCAGCAGAGCACCCCCCTAATTCCATCAGTTGCGACACCCATCTGTCTATCCCAGCGCCACAGTGCACCGCATTGTCAATGTGACGTATCCGCGGTTGCACAAGAGTTGGATTGCGTGTGGCATTTTTACTGGCGCATCTCTGCTGATATTTGTCAATTGCTACTTAGCGGGATGGTGTATTACTGCAACTGGACAGTGCCTATGTTTTCTGGAGTGGGGGAGGGATTTGCCATTTCCATCGCTAAGGATTGTGGGACTTGTAGTGCCACATACAGAGGGTGACACAGGAGTCTCTGACTGACGGATTTATTTATACACTTTGGACTACTTCCTTATTCACACTGACAGTGCAACACAGACATTCTATTCATGCACTTTATCTATTCATCCCACTTACCTGGTACCACGTAGCGGACGTCACTGACAGGCAGCCCATGGACCAAGTGGGGGGTATGGTTGTCAGGATATCCTCCTCCAGTGGGGTGAGGCGGATGCGTGGTCCAGAGTATGCGGCTGGGAGGATCCGTTGTAATTCAATCCGGGAGTATTTCTCCTTTACTCTCAGCCGCTCATCCTGCCATTTTTTTTTTAGGTCCTGGACAGTGCGCCTCTCCTCCCCCAATGCTGTGACAGCAGTGGATAATTGCTGCCACAGGGCTGCCTTCTGTGTCCCACTGGTGCAGTAGGGTGGGAGTCCATAGAGGCGTTTGTGGTGCCTGACAATGAACTCCACAAGCATGGTGGTCTCCTCTGCTGTGTAGTTCCTCTTTCTCTTCAGGAGGTCCATTTTTCTTAGCCGGTGTCAGCTTGCAAATACAAACTCTGTGTGGCCAAACCTGTTCCTTCACTGTGTGCTGCTTTTAAATGTTTTTTACTGCTGGTCAATCAGTGTTAATTGGCTTCAGCTGGATCATGGTGGGGGATGGTAGGCACTAGCAACATGATGGCTAACTGGAGCTGTTGGCTGGGATTGGCTGGAGTGCGTCAGCTGATGCATGGTGGGGGATGGTGGGGACTTGGACAGGTGTTTACCCTTGGCTCAAATGATCAATGGCCACAGTTAATGTAGTATGGTCCCAATTCTGATTTTCCGGCCCGAGAGCGGAATTTCCGGCCCGAGAGCGGAGTTTCCGGCCCGTATGCGGACTTTCCGGCCTGAAGGCGGACTATCCGGCCCGCGAGCGGACTTTCCTTTCCGGACCCGGAAATCCCGCTCCGGGGCCGGAAATTCCGGCCCGGGTGCGGAAATTCCGGCCCGGGTGCGGAAATTCCGGCCCGGGTGCGGACGTAAGTTTAGTAGTCGTAAATGGATTCTGTGAATAGCAAAAGTCCTAAGTTCATTCTGTGAATAGCAAAAGTTGTAAGTTCATTCTGTGAATACCAGAAGTACTAGATGCATTCTGTGAATACCAGAATGGTACTAAGTTTAGGATTTAGTCTTAAGTTTGTTCTGTGAATCGGGCCCTATGATTGTGTGCAGTACCCTTACGTCTTCTAGACTAGTAAATGAGTTTTGGTAAACTCCTAGGATAGTGTTGCTTGTCTAAAATCACACTGTGAGTCTGTGTGCATTTGGGTAAGGATTGTGATAGAAGCATTTGGTAACATTGTGTATTTGCTGACAGATAACTGTTTTAAAACCGGTCATGTTGTCAAGTTTACTAGCTTTAGAAGGTATTCTTTGCATATGGATTGATTAAATGAGTCAGGGTTTCACACTAAAGTGCAGTACCATGTACTATTCTCTTCACTGTGCCAGAACTGAACATTTAAAAGTTTTACCCAGGCACTGTCCTAGCAGTATTCTGATGATTTAGTCAGTTTACAAGTACTCATGTTGTGAACCATTCATTACCACATAGATTGTTTCAAATGCCTATCCACTATGCATGCAGTCTTCTAACACACTATACACTTGTCTTTCACACCTTCAATTCCCTAGTCAGTATCCCTACACTTTCAGCAAACATCCTGTCACTCTCTTTGCAGTCCTCTAGCGACCCATTCAGCATCATGTACTAATCCACTGACTGCGCCAAAAGCTTACCAATTATAAATTCACCCAGGCACTCTCCTTGCTTTACTCTAATCATTCCGTCAGTACCCAAGTACTCATGCAGTGAGCCAGGCCTTAGCACATAGGCTGCTTCAAATGCCTATTCACTATAGATGCAGTCTTCTAACCACCTACACAGTTGTCTTTCACACCTTCAATTCCCCAATCAGTATTCATACACTTCTAGCAAACACCCTGTCACTCACTGTTGGACAGGCCACACAAAGGGCTTGCTCCCTCCCCGCATGACAGGGCCCAAGCCCCGGCCCGCCAGGTGTTATCCACAAGAATCACCCGCACCCCGTCTCCCAACGGAACTCCTGCCCCCGGACCTCCATGTGTCACGGGACCGAACCACCACCGGCTCCCCCGGCCGGATCAAGCCGCCATCTTGGGCCCTGCGCCACGAGGCCGCGTGGCCTCCACCCGACCCCAACCCTGGGCCTGGCCGGCCCCGACATCCCGGCACCACCATCCACCCAGGAGGTGAGCGGACCACTTGGCAGGTCAATGGGAGAACGAAGCGTCAAGGGCTCTCCCCCGCCAGGTGCCGATCGCCTCCAGCTCCCCCAGGCGCTGGCTCCACCCCCTGCTGGGTTTCTGGACACCTTCATCCCGGACCCTCCGACCTCCAAGTGCGAGGGTCCGGACATCAAAGGGCGCCAGACCTATAACTAGGGCAGCCCCGGAGCAGGAAGGCAGTTGTATCCTGGAGTCGAGAGACACCGAGAGAACTCAGCCTTGACGGACTACTGGCGCTGCCATAGCCTGCCTTGTGAACTATCGTCCTGCCTGCTGGCGCTGCCGCGGCCTTCTGCAACATCCATCCTCGTCGGGACCTGCTGGCGCTGCCGCGGTCCGTTGTAACGACCACCTTCACTGGGACCTGCTGGCGCTGCCGCGGACCGTGTAACGACCATTTTCACCTGGACCTGCTGGCGCTGCCGCGGACCGTGTATCGACCATCTTCACTGGGACCTGCTGGCGCTGCCGCGGCCCGTCCAAGCTAGAACACTGAGCTCGAGGATTGTGAGCTATCCACCATACCATCTCAACTACCAGACTGGTAACCAGACTGTCCCGCTACCCCCTTTTTCCCATCTTGAGAGGCTCGAATCGAGGGGACCCCTGAGTCCAGACCTCCTTGTACCATTTCATCGTACCTTAAGAAATTGCCTATAAAGAACGCTAAATCTTCTCCCTGTGTGGTGTCTGTCTGTGGGGGGGAAGTTATTTATCTGTACGATCGCTGGAGACGGCTCTCCCCGGAGACCTCTCCCCTTGTCCTCGGCCGACCCTCCCGGTCCGGTCCGTCTAACACTCACCCAGTGTGTCTCCTTATAGTACTGTAATCATTCAGTCAGTTAGCATGTAGTCTTTTAGTGAGGTAGGCTTTAGGGCATGAACTGCTTCAAAGTAGTATGCACTATGCATGTAGTGTTTTAACCATCGTCACACTTGTGGTTCAGGGCTATAGTTTCTTAGTCAGTTTTTCTATAAAATGTGTTTGTACAGTAATGGAATAGTATAAATTTGAAAGTTATTAATATACATTTATTTGTGATTCTTTTTTACAGATACTGTTTTTCAACGTAAAAATAGAGAAATCATGCCAGAAAAAAAAAGAAAAAGAAAAGAAACTCAGAAAGGCGCAGGAGCAGGAGTGTTTCTCATCCGTTTGCACTCTTCTCGTGCAAGATTGTTCGGATGAAGAGTCCTTAGGTGTTTCATCATACTTGCCGTGCCGTTCAAGTATTTCTTGTTAGGATCCCCTCGAGACAGAACTCTTTTGCAAATCTTGCACGTGACCAAGGTGGCATTGGTCTTTGTTTGCCCCTCGGGAAAAGTAAAAAATGTCCACACCACTGAAGAAAAACGTTGTGGGCGTGGTGCCTCCTCCAAAAATTCATCCTCGAATTCAGTGAATATTTAAAAGCGGCAACATTTACAGTTTTTGTAAGTTAAACTTATAAAATTTTGTTAGCTGTATGCATTTTATATATCTGTGATTTGTATCTTGTGGTATTTAGCTGAGAATAGCATGTTGGTTTTTTTTTTAACAATCTTTCTGATTGTTTTTTTTTTGCCCGCTGTTAAGTGATGAGTACGATTGAAATCACTATTTTTTGTGAAATTCAATATATTCTGAGAACAGCAAAAAAGGCAAACAAATTACTTTGTGGAAATTATGCTGTGTTGTAAAAAATGTATTATTACATGTTATCATTTTTTTTTTCTTTTCTTTCACAGATCCAAATTTTAAAATAAGCAATTTATATGAATTTAGATTGCAATGAAAATCTGAAAAAAGTGTATACCATTTTTTATTGCTATTACTGTGAAGGTAAGTTTAACTAAGTCTCAATATGCAAAATGAGGAGGTCTGTAAGAAGCTACAAAGTTGAAACACGTTTGTAAAAACACTCTGTTTACACCTATGTAGTTTTGAAATCTGACCATAATCAGATATCATGTGACCTGCAAAAAAAGAGATTTGAGGGGATCATAATATTTCCCATTGTAGCTATTGAAGGACCGCAATCATTTCAATCATTCGTCATTGAACATCTTTGCAGACAAAACTCTTTGCTTACCTTCTATCATTCGCAAGGAATTTTAAAAACGGAAATATGTCACTTTTTGTAACATAGTTATTGCGCAAGACACTCTTTTATATTTACAAAGAGAGGAAAAGGCACTCTGTGCACTTTTTCTACTCCATGTAAATACAACCTCAGCATGCACACCACTTTGTGTTGAAAGGGTGTTCTATAAGTGTTGTTGTGCATGATTGCACTGAATACTCATAGAAGAAGACACATGTCTAGATTTATCAGAAATCATAAATCTCGATATGTGTGTGAATGCTGCACCATTCTAAAATTGGTGTAGGAAAGCACAACAAGGAGAATTGATTTCATTTCTTCACATTTTTATATCTTCAATGCATGCTACAATGCTCAGCATACATTGAAGGAGAAAAATGCCTTTACTGATTGTTTTTGTGCAGGAAGGTGTGTCTTCCTGCACAAAAACAAACAGCACATGACACAGATATCCTTGCACTATGGTGCAAGGGTGCCAGTGTCACCACATGGCTGCAGTTTAAGCAGCCGTGCAGAGAGAAGCATAGATTTGCAACATATTTATGTACATATGTTGCATCCCTGTGCTTTGGAAGTACTACAGCACGCTGCAGTTAAAGAGGTTACTGTGTGATGCTGCAGCACTTCCTCATAGTTCTGCACTTACACATTCACCATACGCTACTAATGCATTCATTCAGTCAATTACATACTACACATACATTCGTCTAAACTTTCAAACACTAACAATGAAATTTAGCTCTTTTTTTAAACCAGGAAAGTTAGTTCTTACAAGAACTTTTTTTTTCTTCTTTTTTTGTTTTTTATTTTTTGGGGGGGGGGGGGGTTTCCAACAATTTTGTGATTTTTTGTGATTTTTTGGAGAAAAAAAACAGGAGGAACCAAACAATGAATTTCAGGGAACAATAAAAAAAAAAAAAAACTAGCAAATGTGACTTTCTTGCCGGCGGCAGATTAGATCGATCGATTGCACACCGTAGCACAAAGTCACATTCCACTTAGTGCAGAGCACTTTTAAATATTGAAATTAAGGACGTATGTCCAAGTTTTGGGCTGATGGATGCACTCTTGAAGTGCTTGGCTGCGATGAGGTGGAAGGCGCAGGAGCAGGAGTGTTTCTCATCCGTTTGCACTCTTCTCGTGCAAGATTGTTTGGATGAAGGGTCCTTAGGTGCTTCATCATACTAGCCGTGCCGCACGAGTATTTCTTGTTAGGTTCCCCTCGCGACAGCACTCTTTTGCAAATCTTGCATGTGACCAAGGTGGCATTGGTCTTATTCTACCCCTCGGGAAAAGTAAAAAATTTCCACACCACTGAAGAAAAACGTTCTTTGCGTGGTGCCTCCTCCAAAAATTCATCCTCAGATGTATGAGGAGATGCAGGTGATGCCTGCTGCCCTGAAGCCATTTTTAGTTGAAAAAAGTTAGAGCTAAGTGTAAACTTAGTCTAAAAAATCTTCTTCTCTGCAAAGAGATGCTCCTCCAAAGAAGAATGATTGAATTGGTTGGGGTCTTTCAATAGTTAGAACAGGAAGTGTAATGAACCAATCAAATCTCTTTTTTTGCATTAAAAAATTATAGGATTAGATGTAAAAATATATTCGTTTTAAGACTAGTTTAGAGTTTGTCTTCAATTAATATTCAATATTCACATGAAATACATATATATGTTTTTTTTAAATGTTAAATATTTCGCGGGATCCACGCACCTACCGCGTCATAGATGCAGATGACGTATCGCGGAAGCGCGTAACCATCGCGTTACGTACATCGAACGTGTCGCATATAGGCTGGGAGTCGCGTACCTGTCGCATTGCGATCGCACACTAAACACGTACCCAACGCATACCATGTGCGGATGCTAACGCATAGGGATCGAGAACGGTGCGCATAGGGTGGGCGGATCCAAAAACATGGAAAAAAATATATAAAATAATGTTTTGAACATATAGTTAAAGAAATATTTTTAAAAATATAAAAAAATATGTTTGAAAAACCCAATAAAAACAAAAATTATTTTTTAATTAAAAATTTTTTTTTTTTTAAATAGTGATAAAAAAGAATTTCAAAAAACATAATTAATGAAATTGATACACTGAATTTGAAAAAAATAGAAATCCAATGAAAATCATTAAACATGATATCTTTAGAGATAAGTTATAGATAGGAATTAGCATTTAAAAAACCTTTGAAATTCACTGAAAAAACCATAGGTTTCATGCACGTTATAGTTAGGAATTGGCATTTAAAAAACCTTTGAAATTCACTGAAAAAACCATAGGTTTCAGGGGCGTTATAGTTCACTGGACATTTTCCTCGTACAAAACCCTAGAAATACCCCCGTTATAGTTAGTTCAGCTAACTATAACTCGCGCCCCCGCAATGCACTGCTGATGACGTCATATATTACATCACTCATGACATGGTCAGTGACATCACTGATGACATTTCAAATGACATAACTAATGACATCACTGATGACGTCATCCATGTGATAAATTAGTGCATCTTCTCACACCCTAATATAACCTTTGATACACTGACTCAAAATTTCCGCGGGCCATTTTGAAAACCATAGATACTCCAATAACAATAACTACACACCCACTCATTGACTCTTAGGTCTACATACATCTCCACTCACTTGTACAGTCACTCATACATACAGTCACTCTGTACAGGACTATCATGTGCATTTATACACCTATATAGACACTCACACACCGCCAATCATCCATTGAGGCACTGACACATCTAGTCAGTCGTGCAAATAATTAATCACAGTCCAATTTACTCACCTATACAGTTAAACACACTCAAGTTCACTTACTCATAAAAATACTAACAAATTCTGACACTCTTATACAATTACTGATACAAGCACACACTCATCCATACAGCCACTCCCAAAATCACACACTCTCACATATAGATAGTTATATACTCTTACAGACACATACAGTGCATTTCACATATGTAGTTACTGACACATGTACAACTGAGATATACATTTAATCACTAACACACCCTTACATACAGTCACCCAACCATACAGTCCATCACAGATGCATTCTTAAAACCATGCACCCACTGAATCACCCACTCACACATCTATGCACAGAGTCACACACACCCTACCCACACAAACACTCAGGCACCCATACAGATACTCAGACAACCAATAAATAACCCATATAGACACTCATATAGCTATTCACAAAACCATGCAGCCACTTATACACCGACACACACATACAGACATTCACACAGTTTAGTCACTAGTCTGCAGTAAGATACATTTAATGAGTCAGTTATGCACCTAGAAAATCACCCATTCACACACTTATACACCCACTCATTCTTCCATAGGTCTTTCACTATACATATATAAAACATATTTAAACTTTACAGAAACACACAGTCACTGGATAACGTCATCAGTGATGTCATCAGTGATGTCATTTGAGATGTCATCAGTGATGTCATCAGTGATGTCACTGGCCATGTCATGAGTGATGTAATATGTGACGTCATCAGCAGTGCATTGCGGGGGCGCGAGTTATAGTTAGCTGAACTAACTATAACGGGGGAATTTCTAGGGTTTTGTACAAGGGAAATGTCCAGCTAACTATAACGCCCCTGAAACCTATGGTTTTTTCAGTGAATATATATATATACACACATATATAAACATATATATAATCTGCATATTACCTACTGGCGGTCGCCAGTAGGTAGTTATAGTTAGGACCCCTTTTCCATAGGAAATCCGCAACATTCTATTTTGAATAACTTTGGCGCCGGTCGATGAATCCTCGCGAATTTCTCAAAATAGGTGGGGCGCTACGCTCCGCTCCTACCCTGAAAGTCTCGGGGGGATTCGTCAAGCGGGGGCTGAGATAAAAGGGGGGTCCCAAAACGCGTTTTTCCCATGCATTTTTCCATAGGACCTTTAGAACGAGCTACAGCCCGAACGGCTGAACAGAATTACTAGAAATTTGGCAGAGAGGTAGCCATAAGGTCAAGGAAGTGCCTTTTGCAGGTCTGGTGTAAATCTGTTCAGTATTTCCTGAGTAAATAGCATTTAAAAGCATATATATATGTGGGCGGAGCCTAACCACACATCTCATCCTGAGATCTGATTGGCTGTCAGCACTTCATCCAAGAAGTGTTGGCAGCCATCTTGGGACAAATATACATGATAGCACCTCATTAAAAAGCATTGCAGTTAATAGAAGGTTTTAAGACTTTAGTTACATTATAAATCATTTGTTGATGGTACCATACTCATTTTAGGAATTGTGGTATGTTCTAAGGTGATTTCACCATGTGAAAAAGCCTTCTTCTGGGATATCATGATTGAGAGAAAAATATTTTCTCATGCTTTTACCACAGAGGTTTGGAAGGTGATCTATAGGCTAAACTGAGAGCTTATTTTCTGTAAATTCACATTATCTTTCTCAGTCATGTGAGAATGAAGTCTGATATTCTCAGTAAAACATGTACATCCAACAAGGGCAGAGACTGTCAGTTGATTCCTTTGTGTTCTACTGCAGCTTCCCAGAGTGTTCCAAAGAACTACTAGAGCGCTAACAGTCCTACTTATGATAAACGTATGGCACACCTGAAGCCATCTTGCTTGGATTAAAGTGGTAACTCTTAAAACATTTAATTTAAAAAGGAACAAAATGAGGGGGTTCATTTTTCCATAAAAAGTATGATTAGTGCTGCAGAAAGAAAAATTAGGGCACATTTTGAGTGACTTCTCAAATCCTCTTCTATTTCATTAAAAAATTCTGACATGCAGACTGAAACATGCACTTTCAATACCAGCAGCAGTTTTCCCTGGTGAGCAGTAGCTTTACTACAGTGATCTAATGAGCAAAAAGAGTGCTAACATTCTGAATTTATGGCAAATGTGTGACACATCTGAATGCCTTCTTGATGGAATCAAAGTAAAAAACTGAAAGTATTTCCTACTGAGGAGACTGCAGTAAATGAGGAAATTAGGAAACTTCATAACAAATAAGTCTCCCAAGATGGCCACCAGAGACAAAAGAGCCCAAATGTAGCCCAAATATCACCCAGATGTAGCCCAAGTATAGCCCAATGACAGAATGTCCCAGAATGTTCTTAAAAACAACTAGAGCGCTTACTGTCTTCATTATGACAAAAGTATGGCACACCTGAAGCCATCTTGATTGGAATAAACTGGTAACACTTAAAACATTTAATTTAAAAAGGAACACAATGAGGAGGTTCATTTTGCCATAGAAATTATGATTAATACTGAAGAAAGAAAATGAGGGCACATTTTGAGTGACTTCTCAAATCCTCTTCTATTTCATTAAAAAATTCTGACATGCAGACTGAAACATGCACTTTTAATACCAGGAGCAGACTTCCATGGTGGAGTAGTTTTACTACAGTGATCTAATGAGCAACTAGAGTGCTAACATTCAGAATTTATGGCAAATGTGTGACATATCTGAATACCTTCATGATGGAATCAAAGTAAAAAACTGAAAGCATTTCCTACTGAGGAGACTGCAGTACATGAGGAAATTAGGAAACTTCATAACAAATAAATCTCCCAAGATGGCCACCGGAGACAAAAGAGCCCAAATGTAGCCCAAAATCAACCAGATGTAGCCCAAATATAGCCCAATGACAGAAGTGTGCAAAACACTTATTATATTGTGTTTTTGCAGTGTTATATAGTGCAGACTTGTCAGGTATTGGAGTGCTTTACATGAGCATTGGTTACATCACACAAGAACAAATTCATTTTGGTTGTAGACATGGGGAGACTAAGTGATTTGACCAGAATCACAGAATGTCGAGCTGAAGCAGAAACTTCAACCTGGTTCCCCAGTTGCAAAGTCTGCAGTTCTGGAAGTAACACCACATCCTCTCCCCTAAGTGCAACATTTAATCAAGTGGTCAACTGGATAAAAAAACATAAAGATAACAAATAATTTAAAAGTGCTTTGTCGCTATTTGAAAACTCAGAAAATATGTCCTTATTTTAGTCTTTTAGAGCACTAACCATAATTTTGATGCCAATAAGACCCTCTCATATATGTAATTTCTAAAGGAAATGCTCTAGGTATTACAGTTTTGATTACATCAAGATGATGTCAGGCGTTCCACACTTTTGTAATAAATATAGAATGTTAGCAATCTAGTTGTTCATTAGGATACTGTTGAGAGGCAGAGGCCAGGGGCACGGACTCTGAAAATTGAAGGCAGGTAGGAGGGTGCAAAGGCAACAATTTAACCACACTGAGCAGGCAGGAAGGGCCGTGGAAGCACAACAGACTATGGAGGGCAGTGGAAAGGGGGGCAGGGGCAACAAACCAACAATACAGGACTTGCAAGAGAGGCTGTTGGAGGGAAGATCTATTACGGGTCAAGGAAGCTAGGGGCGGTCCCCAGATCCCCGGGAGCCACCACAGAACTGAGCAGGAGAGTGAGTCAGGGACAAAAGGGGCACCTTAATTTGAGCCGGGGTGCCTAGGAACGCTTGCTCCAAAAATGAAGAAAACAGACATATGAGACATGGAATTGGAGGCAGAATACAATGGCAGTTTAATGAGAAGATGCAACTTCAAAGAAACCGCAGAATAGAGACATAAAGTACAAAAAACAGAATCCAGATAATCATACAGCTGTCATAATATTCTCTGTATCTCAATTAATGTACTGACAGAGAGAGAGAGAAAACACATCTATAAATGCATCATGAGAAACAAGTTACACCAAGGAAAATGTTACCTAGGAACACTCACGTTTACTCTTAGAGCAAGCATTCCTGCAATTACAATACAAAATCTTTTAAATGCAAAAGTAAAGAGAACAATGGTTAAACATAACATGACATTTCATATAGGTAAAATAGAATAAGATACTTCAAGCAAAGCAGAGCAAGACATTTTAAGCAAAGGAAGACAAGAGCTCCCAGCTCTTGGGGAAAACCTGCACTGCCTGTTAACCTACATACAGACGGCGAGGTAGTCCGTCGATATCTGTGGGTGCTCCCTTTTTATATCATTTTGTGGGCTCCTTTGCACGCTACATCTACCTACGTATGCTACCCAAAAGCTTCGACTGCAGATTTTACCAGACATTTCGTCATTTACCCACTTAATGCTGACAATGGACTGGGTGAAAAGGTCAGTCTCTCAGGCCAATCGCTTATCGTAAGTTCCATAGAGCAAGCAGAAAATAATGGGTATTGTACGGGAATTCAATATATTCATGTATAAAATCTCCTCAGTTCTCCTAACTTGACGCTCTGCGGTTGCCACTTCCTTAAAAGCGGGAAACCTGCCCAGGACGCAAGTACCAGTCCAGGATGCAGCCTACTGTATGTCGACAGCTTCAGGGGGATGTTGAACTTTGATACCGAGCACGGAGCACTCGGGTAGGGTGGGGGCTACTAGTTTGGATCAGAAGGCCTCGCAGACCTGCCTTCAGACTGCTATACACTAAAATTGCAGAGCTATGGTCAATTTAACAAAGAGGCCTACATATTGAACAGAAGGGCCTACACAGGGGTTTTATGCTGGCTGAGTGGTAAGGATGTCTCAGGATAATTATATAGCAATACAGGACCCGCTGGTCAATTTAATACGGCCTACAAATGCAGCTGGCAGGGCAAGGACAAGGGTCTCATACTTCAGGTGTGGACAGAACGGGCCAGGGGCCCCCTGTGATACAAAATCTACCCTCCTTCAAGGCTGTGGCAATGTAATAGACCATTGTGGGCAGAAGGAAGAGGCAATGGTAGTACAACCATACATGCCAACAGACCCGATTCAGCCAGGAAACGTCCAATGTTTTTAAGCTCAAATGGGCTTTATTTGATCTGTCTCCTGTCTACAATATCCTCTTTTTCAATGTAACTCAAAGGGGAAAATCAATACCCCAGTTTTTTTTCAAAATCTCCCTCTTACCAAGTTCAAAATGTTCGCAAGTATGGTACATTGGATCATGGAAGGAAATGGGATAGGGACATGGACTTGGATAACAGAGGACAGGAGGGACATGGAGAGGTGCACCAAACTGACCCTGCAGGGCAGGCATCAGGGTTTGCAGCAGCACAATACACCACACAGGGCATGCAGGACGGGAGTGCAGCACAACAATCCATAGAAAGCAAGAGGGAGGGGACAGGACCATGCACATGGACAACAGAGAACAGAGGGGCAAGAGGCAATGGTAGCTAGCTGACCATAATGGACAGACAGGAGAGAAAGCTGCAGCATAACAGACCATAAAGGGCAGGAGGGACGGATCAGGGGCATTACAATGGAACAGACAAGCCAGGAGGGAGGGAGTAGGGCTGGGGGCAAGGGGGCAGGGCAGGAGCAGCAAGATAGCCATGGAGGTCAGGCAGTGGGCACTAGAAGCAAGACACACCATGTAGAGCAACAGTGAGACTGTGATGGCATACACACAGACCATGGAGGGAAGGTGGGAGGGGGTCAGGGGCAGCTAACTGACCACACAGGGAAGGTGGGAGGGGCCATGGCAGCACAGAAGACCATGCATGGCAAGTGGGAGGGTTAGTGGCAGCACAATGGCTATGATGGGCAAGAAGGAGGGTGGAGGGGCATGCACAAAGGACAATGGAGGATAGAAGGGAGGGTCAGGACCTGTGCACAGACAAGAAAGTTCAGGGGAAGGGACCTCACAACAGACCACACGGGGCAGGCAGGAGGAGCAGTTGCAGCACAACAGACCAGGGAGGGCAGAAGGGTGTGGCAGTACAATGGACCATGTAGGACAGGAGGAAGAGGATAGGGGCATGGCATGTGGACAGGCAGGGTGGAGGTGGCAGGGACAGGTTACAGTCATCTGACAATTCTAGGCAGGTGGGAGGGGAGTGGCAGCTCAACAGAACACTCAGAGTAGATAGGAGTGGCAGGTCCATGGGACATGGTGGGCAAAAAGGATGGAGCAGGGGCATGCACAAAGACATCGGAGGGCAGGGGGAAGGAGAATAGGGGCAGCAAGCTAAGCACAGAGTTTAAGCAGGAGGTCAATGATGGGGCATAGAATTGGGCAATGGAGGGCAGGAGGACTGGACTGGTACATCATACTAAATTGAGGGCAGTGGCAGCACATCAGACCATGCATGGCAGGAGGGAGGAGGCTAGTCCATGGATTCACACAACAGAGGATAGGGAGGAAGGGGATGGGGCAGCAAGCTAACTGTTCAGAGAAGGCGGGTATTAGGAACTTTATTGTTTTTAAAACATTGTGTCTGTGCGAACTACTTAAAATATGAACAAGTATGCAGCATAATCTCACTTTTATTCAGGAAGAAGAGGACGTTTGTGACTGTGACTCCGGGCTCACTTGGCAGAAACACCCCCTGACCCTCCACCCCCTATCGCAAAATGTAATGCCCGTGAAAAGGGTAGGTGAACACAGTGTTATATAGAACATAGTCCTGAGAGCACGATTGAAAATGAAAACTAGATATAGTGTATGGTATAAACTATGCACCAAAAAGTGTGATATAAGATGAACCGGGCGTGAAATATAATTTGCAATACATTGTGCGCAATGACAGATTCATTGGAGAGCGCGAGATAGCACAGGCACTAGCGCGTGCTATGCGATATGCGCCTTGGAGTGTAATATGCACAGGGCAGTGTTGTGTAACCTAACTAGTCTCTAAAGTTGTAATATAAAATATGTGCTGGGGAGTGTAACGTTGCATATGCACTGTCACAAATATATGGATCCCAGATTGTAATATGTATGGCATAGCACTGTGCGTTATAACATAGGCATCGAGAAAGGCACGTTAGATGGGGCAATATAACCCGTGCGAAGACAAGTGTGGCATGACATATTCACGGGGTGGTGTTACAGTGCACATGGGCTAGAGAGTGTCATAGCATATGCACTAGCTAGTGGAATACAACACAGAGGTGTGTGGCACTCGGCAGGCAATGGTGGGTGTAACACAGCATTGGGCTCTGTCAGGAGCATGCTGTGACTCTCAAGTGATGTTCGTCCCCTTTCCAGAGAGTAAAATAAAAAGTATTACACATCCGGCAGTGGATGTGTGTTTTATTAACCGTGAGGGGGGTTTCTTGCATAGTTTTGGTCGAATTTTTGTCGAATCCCCTTTGAATGGCTTGGTGTGCATGTGTATTAAATGTGCCCGTCAATAGCTACCCATGTTTGTATAAATAAACGACAAGGGTGTCTACCAGGATTAGGCACGGTAGGGCATCAGACATGTCAGAGCTTCACTAGTGGTGTAAATACATTCCACGTGGATTCATTGCATGCATAGTCGCCTTTTAATGAATATCACGCAAATCGTCATGGTGATAGGTACGTACGGTTTGTCCAGCATGTCCTAGGTGTGTCTATAAATATATATTTTTTAAAAATAATAAAAAACAGTGGCCGGCCCTGGGGATTGGGGTCAAAAAAATATAATTAGGAGACTGGCCCTGGGGGATGGGGTCATCAGGGCCAATAAATTAGAATAAGAAGGGGAACCAAACAGCCCCCCTTCTTAAAAAACTAAAATAAATAAAAGACTGGCATCGTGCCGGAGGCCATGCCCCCTCCGTGCAGCACTCTGCAAACGCGCCCCCAACAGGCATCTCCAGTATGCGCCAGGGAGCTGAGCTGCAGCCAGGTGTTCTGAGGCCAAGCCCCTTTTTACACCTCTCTGCAACGCAGCTCTGTGGCGCTTACTGGAGGTATCTAGTGGTCTAGTTTGACCCTAGGGACCCTTAGGATTCAGGGGGACTCTCAACTTAGAACAGCCACAGGGCGCGTTTACACAGTGGTGAAGGGAGGGGACGGGGCCTGAGGTGACGTGTGCAAACACGCACTATGGCATGTTTTAAATTGGGGATATAATTTCCCTTCAATACTGAGGGCCCCTGGGGGCTAACTAGCCCACCAAGTGCTTCCAGTAAGCGCCACTGAGCTGCATTGCAGAGAGGTGGTCCAGGCCGTGCCACTTTTTACACCTCTCTGCAACGCAGCTCTGTGGCACTTACTGGAGGTACCTAGTGGGCTAGTTGGACCCTAGGGACCCTCAGGATTCAAATGAACTTAATCTCCCAACTAAAAATGGACACAGGGCGTGTTTACACAGTGGTGAAGGGAGGGGACGGGGCCTGAGTTAATGTGTGCAAAAACGCCCTGTGGCCTGTTTTAAGAGGTAGTTTTAATCCCCATGCCCTATTATACACTAGGGGCTTACAGAGGAGGTCATGCTAATCACAGGGGGACCCCAACGCATAATGTTCCCTAGTGTATGTAGGTGTTTTCACTGTATTCTAAGTGTCTTTTAACATAGCACTGGCTCTAGGACTGGTTAGTCAGACTCAGTTACCACCAGTATCCGTCTGAAAAAGTTGAGGGTACAGGATGATTTTGCAACAAGGCTTCTTTCTGCTCTTCTTTTTGTTCTTTCTGCACGTTATCCTTCTTCCTGCACTTATCTTCGTATTTGAGGACTTCTGTTGCTTCTTTCTGCACTTCTTTTGTTTCTTTCTGTGCATTTTTTCTTCTTTCTTCACATGTCCTATCTCTGTAGGCATAGTTAGAAATTAGCATTTAAAAAACCTTTGAAATTCACTGAAAAAACCATGGGTTTCACACACGTTATAGTTAGGAATTAGCATTTAAAAAACCTTAGAAATTCAATGAAAAAACCAAAGGTTTCACACATGTTATAGTTAGCTGGACATTTCACTCGTAAAAAACCATTGAAATTCCCCCGTTATAGTTAGTTCAGCTAACTATAACTCGCGCGCCCGCAATGCACTACTGATGACGTCACATATTACATCACTCATGACATGGTCACTGACATCACTCATGACATCACTGATGACATCTCAAATGACATCACTGATGACATCACTGATGACATCATCCAGTGATTGTGTGTTTTTATGAAAATTATATATTTTTTATATTTATGTATATCTCAAGGTCAAAGGAAGAATAAATGGGTATATAAGTGTCTAAATGGATACTTTTTTTTGGAATTTTTTTTGTGTAACTGACTGTTTAAGTGTATCATAGTGAATACATGGCTTACTGAGTAATCTTTAAATATTTAAATATCTGTATCAGTTTCTTACTTTGTGTATAAGTGGCTGCATGGGTTGGTGAGTAGCTACATGAGTGTCTATATAGGTTATTAGTTGGTTTTTTATCACTATGAGTGTCTGAGTTTCTGTATGGTTCGGTGGGGGGTATTACTTAGTGCATAGGTGCATGAATGAGTGACTCACTGTTTGTATGTGTTGAATACAGCATGTGTGCAGGACTGTATGGGTGGATGAGTGTGTGCATGGGTGTGTTAGTGAGTGAATGACTGTCTCAATAGTGTCTTTATGAGTAACTACATATGTTTTAAACTAATATATGTGACTATTGGTGTATATAAGTGAGTATATGTGAGAGTGAGAGATTGGAAGAGTTCCTGTATGAATAAGTATGTGTTTCTATAAGTGATTGTTTAAAAGAGTAAGTATATGTAAGTTTCTGTAGAAGTAAGTGTGGTGGTGTGTGTATAACTGTATATGCAAGTAAATGGATGATTGATTCTTTATGAGCATGAGTGACTATGTGTGTGAGTTACTCTATGGATGAGTGGCATTGTGTAACGGGATGTACAGGTGTATGAGTACATATGATGAGTGAGTACATGTATGAGTGACTGTAGAGGACTGTTGGTGAATTACTGTATGTGTATGTGGTTCTTAGAATTACTGAATAGGTTGTTGTAACTGATATTGATATGTTCATTATTTTGAACATTTTAGTTTCTATTTTTGAATGTGTGTTTCAATGGTTATATTAGGGGGAGAGGAGGTCTGCCACTCTATCACAAGGATGATGTCATCAGTGATGTCATCAGTGATGTCATTTGAGATGTCATCAGTGATGTCATGAGTGATGTCAGTGACCATGTCATGAGTGATGTAATATGTGACGTCATCAGTAGTGCATTGCGGGCGCGCGAGTTATAGTTAGCTGAACTAACTATAACGGGGGAATTTCAATGGTTTTTTACGAGTGAAATGTCCAGCTAACTATAACATGTGTGAAACCTTTGGTTTTTTCATTGAATTTCTAAGGTTTTTTAAATGCTAATTCCTAACTATAACGTGTGTGAAACCCATGGTTTTTTCAGTGAATCTATATAAATACAAATATAAATGCATGCATACATATACATATACATATATGCATACATATGCATGTTATGTACATGAAGGTTTGAAAAACACTAATACAAGCAAAGCTAAAAAGCCACCTAATTACAAACAGAATTGCTTTAACTTAAACGAGGGCAAGACCTATTGCATTTTCAATGCTTGTTTACTTTGGTTCCATCAAGAAGGCATTCAGATGTGTCACACATTTGCCATAAATTCTGAATGGTAGCACTCTAGTTGTTCATTAGATCACTGTAGTAAAGCTACTGCTCACCAGGGAAGTCTGCTGCTGGTATTCAAAGTGCTTGTTTCAGTCTGCATGTCAGAATTATTTAATGAAATAGAAGAGGATTTGAAAAGTCAAAATGTGCCCTAATTTTTCTTGCTGCAGCACTAATCATAATTTCTATGGCAAAATGAACCCCCTCATTTTGTTCCTTTGCAAATTAAATGTTTTAAGTGCTACCACTTTATTCCAATCAAGGTGACTTCAGGTGTGCCATACTTTTGTCATAAGTTAGACTGTTAGCGCTCTAGTTGTTCTTTAGAACACTCTGAGACATTCTGTCATTGGGCTATACTTGGTCTACATCTGGGTGATATTTGTGCTACATTTGGGCTCTTTTGTCTCTGGTGGCCATCTTGGGAGACTTATATGTTATTAAGTTTCCTAATTTCCTCATTTACTACAGTCTCCTCAGTCTGAATACTTTCAGTTTTTACTTTGATTCCATCAAGAAGGCAGTCAGATGTGTCACACATTTGCCATAAATTCAGAATGTTAGCACTCTAGTTGCTCATTAGATCACTGTAGTAAAGCTACTGCTCACCAGGGAAGTCTGCTGCTGGTATTGAAAGCGCATGTTTCAGTCTGCATGTCAGAATTTTTAATGAAATAGAAGAGGATTTGAGAAGTCACTCACAATGTGCCCTAATTTTTATTTTTTAAGCAATAATCATAATTTCTATGGCAAAATGAACCCCCTCATTGTGTTCCTCTTAAATTAAACTACTAACTCTCTACTACTCACTCGCTACTACTCTCTACTACTCTCTACTACTCACTCTCTATTACTCTCTACTACTCTCTACTACTCTCTACTGTTAGACCTGGCACCTTGGCGTGAATCTCCCTTCCACTTTTTGTCGCTGTGCCTCATGTGTTTTGCTGGTGTTGGCCGCTCAGCGCACTGTGCCACTGCCAACCAGTGCACACAGTGCAAGTGCTCCCTATGTAAAATGTATATGTTGGTTGGATTCCATGATTGGCTTATTTGGTTTACTGTCAGACCCCAGTAAAGTGCACCAGGAGTGCCAGGGCGTGTAAATACAAATGCCGCTGGAGGGCTTGCAGCACTGGTTGTGCCACCCACAGAAGCGGCCTGGTAAAATATGTCTAGGTCTGCCATCGCAGAACCTGCGTGCAGTCTGGTACTGACATGCTGACTGGCAAGTGCACCCACTTGCCAGTCCCTAATCCTTCCCTTAACTTCATGTTAGTCACCCCTATGGTAGGCCCAAGGGCAGGGTGCATTGTAGCATAAGGTAGGACAAGCCCTGATGTGTGTGGCATGTCCTAATAGTGAATTACCGCCATTTTCGTTTTTCACTATTGTAAGGCTACCCTGTTCTCATAGGCCAGAATGGGCGGTTAAGATTGTTACATCCTATGATCCTAACCGACCCAGGGAACATGATAGAAAATCGAGTTTAGTATGCCTGAACTCAGAATAATAAGGTACATCTTTTCGTAAGGTTTATTTTAATATTCTGCGTTTGCAAATGCCACCTTTAGAAAGTTGGCATTTGCTTGCCTAACGATTTCAGCCCGCCTCTGCGTGATGTGTATCTGCTGCCTGGCTTGTGTGAGTGACAGGGCTGGGGAAGCCCAGATGGGCAGGGCTAGGTAGCCTGGTGGTGAATAGAAAGATTGACCTGTAGATGGGTGGGAGGAGTACACCTGGACTCTGAATAGGGCTGTGCTCTGCCACCACAATGCCGGCTCCGCCCCCTGTGGAGCGTCTGATGACTCTGCCCTGCACCCTGAAAGAAGAAGCCTGCATCGCGTCAACAAAGTGCTCCAGAACTGTACTGAACTAGGCAAGGGCCCCCCCTGGCCTTGGAGAACAAAAGAAATGGTGTATAAAAGAAGGAGCCCTGCTCCTAAGAAATCAGATCCACTTTAAACCAAGAAGAATCTCTGCCTGAGGAGGAGTTGCCAGGAAAGATGTACAGAGGAAGACTGTCCCTATCCTGGGGGACTGGCCTGCAGGGGTGACCTTGCTGCCAAAGGAGAGAAGCGGAACCCTTTACTAAGACTTTGCTTCATTTGTATTTCAAGAACCTTGTGCTTTTGAAAACGATCTCCAAGGGCCTGGAAGTGAGCTTGCCCCCTGAACTGAGCCCCAGGACCATTGGGCTCATCCTGACCTTCACTCGCCTACCCCTGGACTGTGGTGTTCCTTCCCTCGCCGGAGCCGTGACTCCTGTGCCCATCAGCCCCTCCTTGAGTCATGACCGGACTGCTTAGCCACCCCTGCCTTGGGATGAGCTTCGCTCAATCCGAGCCGCTCTCCCTATGCCGTGCTGGGCTGCCCCTGTCACCTCGCTCGCTGAAGGCCCGCTGCGCACCTTTACCACTCCCACCGGAATCGGCGCTGTGAGCATCTCCAAAGCCTCGGACGGCCCGGACGTGGAAAAAGTACCCGGCTGCCCCGCTCTGCGTACCTGCGTACCTGCCAACCTGAACACAGCACTCCTCCTGTGAGTCTGAAGTACCAGATCCCCCCGTAAAGCGTGGGAGCCCAGGATGCCGCCTCGCCCTTCTGAAGAGCCGCTGACGCCCCGCACCCGCCTTTACTAAAAGAAACAAGGTACTGTAACATACGAACTCGACCGCGAGCTCTCATCGGATCCAGGGTCCGCAACGTTTTGTTTTCCCTGCTGTCTGACGCGTGCCACCAGGTCACCGTCTCAGCGCGAAGTGCGCTAAGACCCACAGTTCACTTTGTTGCCCCGCATAAGAAGAACTTTACGTATCAAAGAACTTTCCGTAATCACAGAGATCATGGCCCCACCGTTTCACTGTTACTGGGTCTTGTACTAAGTCTGCTTAAAATATATAAAAGCCTCATTTTTGCATACAACCTGCCTGGTGTCCGTTTTTGGTGCATGCAAGGTATTTGCTGTGTGTATAATTGCAAGTGCTTAACTGTGTACGCCCTGAAGTTTAGCCTTGACTGCTCGCGCCACGCACCTAGACGGTGAGCAGGGGTTACTCTAAGGAGCCATCCTTCGCCCTGACTAGAAGTAAAGGGTCCCTGCTCGTCGCTGGTACTTGCCTGCGCAAACCAGAGCCCCCTCATTTCTAACATCTACTACTCACTCTCTGCTACTCACTCTCTACTACTCTCTACTACTCACTCTACTACTCTCTACCACTCGCTCTCTACTACTCTACTACTCACTCTCTACTACTCACTCTCTACTACTCCCTCTCTACTACTCGCTCTTCAATCTCTACTACTTTTTCTCTACTATTCACTCTCTACTACTCACTCTCCACTACTCGCTCTCTACTACTCGCTCTCTACTACTCTCTACTACTCACTCTCTACTACTCACTCTCTACTACTCACTCTCTACTACTCTACTACTCTCTACTACTCTCTCTACTACTCACTCTCTACTACTCTACTACTCACTCTACTACTCTCAACCACTCACTCTCTACTACTCTACTATTCACTCTCTACTACTCTCTACTACTCGCTCTCTACTACTCTCTACTACTCTCCCTCTACTACTCACTCTCTACTACTCACTCTACTACTCTCTTCCACTCACTCTCTATTACTCTCTCTCTACTACTCACTCTCTACTACTCTCTACTACTCACTCTCTACTACTCACTCTCCACTACTCACTCTCTACTACTCACTCTCTACTACTCTCCACTACTCACTCTACTACTCACTCTCTACTACTCTACTACTCTCTCCTACTCTCTCAACTACTCACTCTCTACTACTCTCTCTACTTCTCACTCTCTACTACTCTCTACAACTCACTCTCTACTACTTGCTCTCTATTACTTGCACTCTACTACTCGCTTTCTACTATTCTCTACTACTCACTCTACAACTCACTCTCTACTACTCTCTACTACTTACTTTCCACTACTCCTCTACTCTCTACTACTCACTCTACTACTCACACTCTACTACTCGCTCTCTACTACTCTCTACTACTCACTCTCTACTATTCACTCTCTACTACTCTACTACTCTCTACTACTTTCTCTACTACTCACTCTCTACTACTCTCTACTACTCACTCTCTACTACTCTACTACTCACTCCACTACTCTCTACCACTCACTCTCTACTACTCTACTACTCACTCTCTACTACTCTCTACTACTCTCTCTACTACTCACTCTCTACTACTCTCTACTACTCACTCTCTACTATTCACTCTCCACTACTCACTCTCCACTACTCACTCTCCACTACTCATTCTCTACTCCTCTCTACTACTCACTCTACAACTCACTCTCTACTACTCTACTACTCTCTACTACTCTCTCTACTACTCTCTCTACTTCTCACTCTCTACTACTCTCTACAACTCACTCTTTACTACTTGCTCTCTATTACTTGCACTCTACTACTCGCTTTCTACTACCCTCTCTGCTACTCACTCTCTACTACTCTCTACTACTTACTTTCTACAACTCCACTACTGTCTACTACTCACTCTCTACTACTCACTCTCTACTACTCACTCTCTACTACTCCCTGCTACTCTCTCTTTACTACTCACTCTCTTCTACTCACTCTCTACTACTCTCTCTACTACACCATCTCTACTACTCTCCACTACTCTCTACTACTCACTCTACTACTCACTCTACTACTCACTCTCTACTACTCACTCTCTACTACTCTCTACTACTCACTCTCTACTACTCACTCTCCACTACTCACTCTCTACTACTCACTCTCTACTCCTCTCTACTACTCACTCTACTACTCACTCTCTACTACTCTACTACTCTCTACTACTCTCTCTATTACTCACTCTCTACTACTCTCTCTACTTCTCACTCGCTACTACTCTCTCTACTTCTCACTCTCTACTACTCTCTACAACTCACTCTTTACTACTTGCTCTCTATTACTTGCACTCTACTACTCGATTTCTACTACTCTCTCTACTACTCACTCTCTACTACTCTCTACTACTTTCTTTCTACTACTCCACTACTCTCTACTACTCACTCTCTACTACTCCCTACTACTCTCTCTTTACTACTCACTCTCTACTACTCACTCTATACTACTCTCTCTACTACACCCTCTCTAACACTCTCCACTACTCTCTACTACTCACTCTACTACTCACTCTCTACTACTCACTCTCTACTACTCTCTACTACTCACTCTACTACTCACTCTCTACTACTCTCTACTACTCTCTCTCTGCTACTCACTCTCTACTACTCACTCTCTAGTACTTTCTACTACTCACTCTCTACTACTCACTCTCTACTACTGTCTACTACTCACTCTCTATTACCCACTCTCTACTACTCTCTACTACTCACTCGCTACTACTCACTTTCTACTACTCTCTACTACTCACTCTCTACTACTCACTCTACTACTCTCTACTACTCACTCTCTGCTACTCTCTCTACTACTTTCTATTACTCTCTACTACTCACTCTCTACTCTCTACTCTCTACTCTCTATTACTCATCCTCTACTCTCTACCTCTCTCTACCTCTCTCTACTACTCTCTATCTCTCTCCTTCCCTGCCTCTACCTCTCTACCTCTACCTCTACTTCTCTATCTCTCTATTTCTCTCTACCTCTCTCTACACGCACACATATGCACATATATATGCATATATATGCATATGCATTTATATATATGTATGTGTATTACCTACTGGCGGTCGCCAGTAGGTAGTTATAGTTAGGACCTATTTTCCATAGGAAATCCGCTGCGTTCTATTGCCAATAAGTCTGGCGCCGGTTTACGAATCCTCGCAAAATTTTCCAAACTTTTGGCCAGCTCCGCTCTGCTCCTACCCTGAAAGTTTCGTGGTGATTCGTCAAGCGGGGGCCAAGAAAAAAGGGGGGTCCCAAAACACGTTTTCCCCATGCAATTTCCCATAGGATCTGTTGTCGCAGCTACAGCCGGAACCGCTGAACGGAATGACACCACATTTGGCAAAGAGGTAGTCCTCAGTTCAGACTCGTGCCTTTTGCATAAATGGTGTGAATCCGTTCAGTAGTTCCTGAGAAAATTAGAATTAAAAGTACATAAATATCTATGGCCGGGGAGGATCCGCGGACCCTACCCGTACCGAGCGCGCACCCTCCCAGAACCGAGCACTGAATGCTAATTAGCTGTCGAGTGTCTGTCTACATTCTAAACCAGAAACTGTTGGCGGCCATTTTCTGCCTCGGTAGAAGCGAGGCTGAAGAAGCAAGGGGAATAAGTGTGTAAAATATATAAAGGGGGCAGAGTGGAAATACTCTGACCCTCTAGAGGTGCTTAGGGGGTCCTAGAAGGACCCCCAGGTTCCCATTTTTATTTTTATTTATTAAACGGCGGAATGCGCGCACGGTGCGCGCATCCTACCGCATTGGGGCACGGATTCTCTCGCGTCGGTTGCGCAGATCCACGGAAATTGTTTTTGAAAAAAGACAAGAAATCATTGGTTGTATGACTACTTTCTACACTGAAAGGTAGGGTGTATATTTCTGTTTTTTAATGGACAAAAACAGATTGTAAAGAACATTATATATGAGAAGCTGATATATTGAAAAGTCAAGCACACTTCCTGTCTTGTTTAGCAACATTGTGTGCTGAACTTGTGACCTGTGTGCTCAGTGTAGGGTTCCATGAGCTGTTTCTATGGTAACAGGTAGAAGGCAGATTGGGGGAAGGGTTGAAATGTATTTCAGTTGGAAAGGGTTGAAATGTTCAACCAATAGAAATGTGTGTTTGCTTTTGAGTTTATATGTGAAGGATTGTGATTTGATGTTTACATGTATATGTGTGGAAAATGAAAGGGAAACTTTTCCATTCTTTGTTTTTGCTGAGAGGTGCACAGTGCAGAGATTCTGTAAAAGAAAATATGGTGACTGACTGATATACTTTTTAATCTACAAAACAACTTGAAAGATGAGATGTGGAGGAGTGTGTCTCAATGGTTAGAGCGGCAGACCCTGAAGCAGAGTTCTGGCCAGAGACCAGGGTTCGATTCCCGCCTCGGCGGGGCTTGGGCTCAATTTCCTCGGACCTGTCTATTCTCGCCTCAGTGCCTATTCTAATCACGGGCCCCACGCTGCAACTCTGGGCAATAGCTTGCTTAGCCTCCACACCGGCCCCAACAGCGCTAAGGATGCCTGGCTTCACCCTTGGGGTGCCCTGGAGTGGACACTTCACAGGGAAAGCCAGGAGGGGTTCCACAGCGGTATGAGTATCAGCGCCAGGAAACCGCAAAGGCGACACCGCAAGGTGGCCGTCTGGTGACAGTGCGCTCTATAAGTACCTTTTCATTTACATTTACATATGAGTTATTTAATTGTGAGGGATGTATGTAGACTATTTTCATTTTAATCAGACTAATGTATATCTCCTGCTAAAGTGTAGGGAGTACTTTTTTTCTCTACAATCTTATTGACAGTGTGTGTGCATGTAGAAACCATTCTGTGATAATCATTTGTGATACTATCTTTGGAGTACTCTAATCATTCAGTCAGTGCCTAAGTATTCATGCACTGAGCCAGGCCTTAGCACATGGACTGCTTCAAACCCCTATCCACTATGTATGCATTCTTCTAACTACCTAGATATTTGTCTTTCACACTTTCAATTCCCTAGTCAGTATCTATACAGTCCAGCAAACATCTTGTCACTCCCTTTCCACTCCTCTAGTGACCCATTCAGTACCAAGTACTAATCCATTCACTGTGCGAAAAGCCAAACACTTATAAATTCACCTGGGCATTCTCCTTGCTGTACTCTAATCATTCAGTCAGTACCCAAGTAGTCATGCAGTGAGCCAGGCCTTAGCACATGGGCTGCTTTAAATTCCTATGCAGTATGGATGCAGTCCTCTAATCACCTACACAGTTGTCTTTCACACCTTCAATTCCCTAGTTAGTATTCATACACTTCTAGCAAACACCCTGTCACTCACCCAGTGTGTCTCCTTATAGTACTGTAATCATTCAGTCAGTTAGCATGTAGTCTTTTAGTGAGGTAGGCTTTAGGGCATGTGCTGAGAGAAGTATGTGGTGATATCGTGTATTTGCTGACAGATAACTGTTTTAAAACCTGTCTTGTTGTCAAGTTTTAGTAGCATTAGAAGGCAGTTTTTGCTTATGCTTTGATTAAATGAGTCAGGCTTTGACACAAAAGTGCAGTCCTGAAATATGTAGATTGTGTGCAGTTCCCTTACCATTTGCACTGTAGTGAATGAGTTTTGGTAAACTCCTAGGGATAGTGGTGCTTGTCTAGAATCACACTGTGAGTTAGTGTGTATTTGGGAACCACTATGAGTGAGGAGCGATGATGGTGTCAGTGTGAGCACTCGAGCGATCCGCTGCTCACGCCGGTCTCGTCGCCAATCGACTAGACGCCCTGCGATGCCACGATGCTCAGCTCAACGCGCAGGCTGACAGGGAGAGGATTGCCGGAGCTGCGTTTGCTTTCTCGTGAAAACATTTCAACTTGCTTTCTCAACATCGCAATCATTATAAATCACCGAAAACTACCCGCCTGGAGCCTGCTAACTCAGCTAACTCGGCTCCTGCTGTTTTTGTTATTTTTGGTATTTAAAACTCCTGAACTCACTGCATCGATCTGCATCTCCGGACAGGGGGGAAGTCGCCAGCAGCAGCGACAGCTCTATCGAGGCCTCCTGATAATGAAGAAGGGAGCCAAACCGAAGGCTGCCGTCAACAATGACCTTAAAGACATGGCCCCTGAGAACATTTCCAGGCCCAGACTCGAGGTTAGTGGCAACAGAAAAGTGCTGGGGCGACTGGGGGGAGCAGGGGTATCTAGAGACTCAGCTGGCGCCCAGCCACCACTTGCCAAAATGTTTTTGTGCCCCAAAGGACAACCACCTGCCGTAAGCGCCAAGATCCTTCTATTAGATACCCCGGAAGCCCCCTCCCTAGATTCACTAACCCCCCAATCACCTACGCTAAAATTACGTCAAGAGACCAGCCTGGTAGATTTAAAGACAGTAGGGGTGCCACAATCTGGTGGAGGAACTATCACGGATTCACCAGATTTATCCAAAACATTGAGCAACTCCCTCTGCTTGCCTAAAAATGAAAATGATAAAACGGATAAGAAGGCAATAGAACCTGATATTCACCCAACCCCTGCTGGCATAATCCTAAGTAATCAAGACTGTACCCTTCTGAACTTTCCTGATACTCCCTCTATAGCCCCAGATATCGATGTCGCCAATTACATCCAGGGCCTGGGTGCCGCGATTGGTGCACAAGCACCTTGGACTCCGGAACCTGGGCCTGAGAACTTTTACTCGGTTTCCGACGGCACAGAAACTACCTCTGATGAGAAAGGTACTGACTCTAGTGAAGATGGCAGCGAGGAGTCAGTCAAAGATACCGGCACGGTCCAAAGACCCAGAAGAACTAAAAACAAAGGAAAGAGACGCAGTCAACTCAAATGGGATTACTCTGACTCACAGATGTCTTATCCTTTGGACGAAGACGACTCCCAACCTGCAATCTGGGAAAAGACAAAGAACGTACCAATAGTCGCTACAGAGCCCTCACTAGCGTCAATCCTAGCCTCAATTAAAGAATTCCAGGAAGAGGTTCGGGCAGACAACCGAGCAGCCAAAGGGGCCGCTAAAAAACTACACGGCGGTCTGAGGCGGCTGAATAAGACATGCACCGACATAAGCGACCGCGTCTCCATGGTCGAGGGGCGCACTGAGTACCTTGAATCAGAGACCACAGCTACTAAAAAAAAAAGCGAGAGCAATGCCTCCTGCCTAATAGATATCATGGCAAAGATGGAGGAGCAGGAAAATCGTCAACGCAGAAACAACCTACGTTTACTAGGCATTCCGGAAGGGAAAGAAGGTGAAGACCCCAGGTGGTTCATTGTCAAACTCCTTCAAGAATCCTTCCCCGAACATCCAGGCTGGGACTGGGACCATGAGGTGCAGAGGGCACATCGCTACCCCTTCAACATCAGAAGACATATGGTGGTAACAGGGCTACAGATGAACAACCAAGAGTATTCCTGGTATACTTTGGGAACTTCTTGCTGAGGGAACTGATCTATGACCAGGCTCGCCCAAACTCCAAGAAGGGGGCCAACGGAATAACTTTTTTCGCAAAACCTGACTTTTGCCACCAGACCGTGGAGCGCAGATGGCGTTTAAGACAACTAATTTCCCCATTTCAGCAGCTAGGAGCAGAAGTCTATCTCATGAACCCTGCTAGACTTAAAGTGATTTTTAATGGGGGATTCAAAATATTTCTGTCTGAAATAAAGGCTGGGGAATACTTAGAGGAAATTAAGTCCAAGAAAGGTCCAAGATAGAGAGCTAGAGATAGCACCGCCGGCATAAGTATAGACACAGACACATACACTGAAAATGGTTAACTCATTGGGAGGATGGGTGGGCTAAGCAACTTTTTTAATTTCCTAATTTCTTAGGGTTAGCTTTGCTACAGACGAAGTAGAAGCTCTATTAATGTAGTAATGTAGTAATGTAGTAGTGTCCAACACTAAATTCTCCAGAGCGGACTAGTCGAGCACACAATTAAACTCGTGCGGCGTGATCAGTGGCGGAGGCTCACTAATGACTACCATCATTCAGGCCATTCCTGATCGCTCCAGAGAAGGGGGGGTTGGGGGGGCGGGGTAAGGGTTACTTTAAGATTAGCACAATGGAATCAAGGACACAGTTTTTCACACAATATTTTACTCACTCATTTAGTAAGCACAACTAAAGAAATTATCAAAGAAACACATCTCACCAATCAAAAAACTTCTGGTTATCTCAAATACCCAAATGGCTAAAATAAATACTCTCAGGCTTATTTCCGCAAATATCTGTGGGTTAAACGACGTCGTAAAAAGGCAAAAAGTCACCCAAGGCATACGGTCTTTAGGGGGTGATATCATCTGTCTCCAGGAGACACATATAGAGGGATCACAAAAACACCTATTAAATTCACTAGGGCTTAAAATTATAGGGGCTACTACACAAGGAGCTAGAATAAGGGGGGTGGGAATTATGGCTGACAGGAGACTTCCTTTTAAAAACCCACGTGTCAAATCTGATCCACTAGGCAGATGGGTAATCACTGAGTGCCATCTCTTTTCTAATACCCCTTTTACTCTATGCTCTATCTATGGCTGTAACTCTGACGACCCAGGGATCATCAATTGGATCTCCGGAGAATTAGCTCTCTGGCCCACCCCAATAATTATTTGTGGTGACCTCAACATTAATTTGCCCTGCGACTGGGAAACCGATACTAGGTGGAAATATAAAGGCAGAAAACCGCTAGTATATCAAGCAATCAGTAGCTTAGCCCAAACCTATGGGCTGAGCGATGTTTGGTCTAAACTTAATTCCAACCAACCTGGATATACCTATTTTTCTGCATTTGCTAGACTAGACTATTTCTTCATTTCTTCATCCCTACTGGGCAAATGTACCATAGACACAGCGCTGCGTTTTATGTCAGACCACAACCCACTTATTTTGGAAATCAAAGGGCTAGAGAACTGGAAAGAATCCCCAAGATGGAGCTTTGAGAAAGCCCTCCTATAAGATATAGGTTATAGAATTCACATGCAAACCTGGATTCAGGAGTTTCTAGAGATAAACATTGGAACGGCCTCAACCATGGTAGTCTGGGATACACTAAAAGCGGGTATTCGGGGAGAAACTTTAAGGTTCTCGATTAGGAAAAATAAGAAAGACAAATTGAAAATACTCAATCTCCAGGAAAGGCTTAAAGAATCAGAAATTAAACTAGTCCAAATGGTTCACACTGGTCAAGATGTTGAGAACCTACAAAATGAGGTTATATTGATCAAGGCCGAAATAGGGACAGTATTTCCTGAAAAAACCGCAGCTAAATGGGCAGCGACGCGAGAAACAAATTATTAATGTAGCGATCGCATTGGTCATTACCTTGATGTCAAAACTAGACAACAGACCATAGAAAGCCAAATACTTTCGATTCAAACACCAACAGGAGTTGAAACTAGCGATCCTAGTGAAATACAAAAAAGCTTTCAAGATTTTTACTCTAAGCTATATTCAGAGGAGAATAACACGCTAGTCGATCTAGAAGATCCTGAGATTACCAATTATCTAAAAGAGATAGAGCTAAAACAGTTTAGCCAGGAGTATCGTGAACAACTGGAAATTATCCAGATCTGGGATGATATCCTGGAAGCCCTAACCAGCCTTCCAGACGGGAAAGCCACAGGAATGGATGGCATTCCCGTGGAGTTCTATAAAATATTCGCATCCCAAATTAAGCCTATCTTTCTAGCTGTGATAACCACCATATTTAACGGGGCTTCCCCTCCGGCCTCCTGGTCAAATGCCAAAATCTCTATCTTTCTTAAAAAAGACAAGTCACCTCTAGAAATGGGTTCTTATAGACCAATTACACTTATAAACTGTGATTCCAAGGTATATTCCAAAATACTTGCTTCAAGAATTTCTACTGTAGCTGAATCCCTGGTGTCAGAATGGCAACACGGATTCATACCCAAGAGAGGCACCACTGAACACATTAGACGGGCCATTACTCTGTTTGACGCAGCACAGGTGACAGGAGACCCGATGTCTTTGATCTTACTAGATGCTGAGAAAGCATTCGACAGGGTCTCCTGGCGGTTCCTGTGGTGTGTCATGAAGAGAATGGGCTTCGGGCCAAAACTCACGCAGGCTGTACAAGCTCTATACCAAAGCCCGACGGCCTGTGTGCTGGTTAATGGGAGACTGACCGAGCAATTTAATATCTCTCGGGGAACCAGGCAAGGCTGCCCCTGCTCCCCCCTACTCTTTGCCCTTTATATAGACCCCCTAATCAAGAGGATTGAAAAGAACCCAACAATTCTGGCAATAAGCATGCAGGGAATCGACACTAAAATCATGGCTTATGCCGATGACCTGGCCATAACCACTTCTGAACCTAAGAGTGCCATTTTGGCATTGGAATTGGAGGCTCGAGAATTCGGGAAAATTTCGGGATATGCGCTGAATAAAAATAAAACCCAGATAATTATAAACAAGAAAATCAATTGGATTTTTCCCCGGATCGTGACTCAGGCTAAATACTTGGGGGTCATAATCACAGCCAACATAGATGAAATTGTAACTGAGAATATATCCCCCCTGATTACCGAAACCAAAAAAGCCCTGAAAAAAATAGACAACTTACACCTGACTCTTGTAGGCAGATGTAATGTAATCAAAATGACCTATTTCCCGAAATTGTTATATTATTTCCGCTCCATCCCATTGGAATTTAGCAAGGCCAAGCTCCAGAAACTCCAACAAATTTTCACGCATTTTATTTGGGCTTACTCACAACCTAGACGAGCAATAAAACAATTGTCTCTTCCCAGGGAACGAGGTGGTTGGGCACTTCCTAATATAGCACTATACTATTGGGCCTCAGTTCTACAATACAGTACTGAACTGTTGAAGGAACATTTCATCCCCTTTCCAACCGGCCCTCCTTCACCATTTCGGCTTCTATTGGGAGAAGCGACCCGCGGCTGCTTATTTAGACAAATATCCTTCGGATACTATAAGCATGTTAGGTTTAAGACATTGATGAACTCTTTTAAGGTCTTTCGCAGGATCCGCAAAACCTATGGGCTAGGAACATTTAACTATTATACTCCTATTACCGAGAACCCCAATCTTCCTGCCATTTTTGACAGGTCTTATCTATTGAATTGGTATACGGCTGGTATCACTAAGCTAGGAGACCTAATCTCCAACAAAGAAGTTAAGCTATTTCCAGAGCTACAAAGCAAATACGGACTGAAAAATCATGACACCTTCAAATACCTTGCTATTCACGACTTTCTCATTCGAAAAGTCGGGGGGCATGCAGGATTCTCGGAGAATGAACTCATTAATACACTGCGAACCCCAACGACCCCTCGAATAGGTCTCATTTACTCTATTCTAAATAGCCAAACCCCAGATGACTTGCTTAAAATAGCAGATAAGTGGCTTATTAAATTAGAGGCCCCGCACTGTATGTTTTATAACTCACTGGCGCTCTCTCAAAGCGACTTATTGTCAGCAAAACTACAGGCACAACATTTCAAGACTATTTTTTTTTCTGTTTATCACACCCAGTAAAATTGCAAAATGGGGGACAGGCAGGGGGACAATGTGCTCCCGATGTTTGGAATTTGGTGCCGATGCAGTACATATGTTTGCCGTCTGCCCCAAACTTACTCCAGTTCTCCGCAGAATTCAGGATATTCTGGGAAGGATCATCACACAGACTATAGCTCTGACCCCTATAACCATACTACTGGGAACCCAGGAAGAGATTAATAGGAAAAAAGGTGGGGCACTCATCTATATTGCTATGACAATATGGAGGATCTGTGTGGCATCGGCATGGATTGAGATTGACTCACCTTCTTTCCCCCAATGGCTAGCTAGGCTAGTTGCGACTTACCATCTCGAGAAGGCCATATACGCTAAAAAAGGACGCAAAGGGCAAAAAAAGGGACTAGACATCTGGGGACCCTTTTCCACCTGGTTGGAACAATCAGATCAGTCAGGCTCATATGTTTAATTGGACTGCCTTCTCTTTCCTTTTCATATTTTTCTTTGTGCTTCTTCTTTGAACTTTGCTGAAAGCTTCCTTGACGATTTTCGTACTTATTATTCTTAAGCTGTACATCTTTTCTCTGTGTCCTTGAAATTTGTCATTTGACAGTAAGGGGGGGTGGGGGGGTGGGGGCTGGGAGCTGGTACAACTCAAATCTATGTATCGTATGCATTGGAAAATAAAAATAAAAAATAAAAATAAAAAAGGGAACCACTATGAGTGAAGCATTTGGTAACATGGTGTATTTTCTGACAGATAACTTTTTAAAAACCTGTCATGTTGTCAAGTTTTAGTAGAATTAGAAGCCAGTTTTTGATTATGCTTTGATTAAATGAGTCAGGCTTTGACAGAAAAGTGCAGTCCTGAAATATGTACATTGTGTGCAGTTCCCTTATCAGTTCCACAGTAGTGAATGATTTTTGGTAAAGTCCTAGGTATAGTGGTTGTTGTCTAGAAACACACTGAGTCTGTGTGCATTTGGGAAGCACTGTGAGAGAAGCATTTGGTAACATCGTGGATTTTTTAGCAGATAACTCTTTTAAAACCTGTCATGTTGTCAAGTTTTAGTAGCATTAGAAGCCAGTCTTTGCTTTTGCGTTGATTAAATGAGTTATGCTTTGACACTAATGTGCTGTACTTAAATATGTAGATTGTGTGCAGTACCATTACCTCTTCTAGACTAGTGAATGAGTTTTGGTAAACTGCTAGGGATAGTGTTGCTTGTCTAAAATCACACTGTGAGTCTGTGTACATTTGGGTACGGATTGTGAGAGAAGCATTTGGTAACATAGTGTATTTGATGACAGATAACTGTTTTAAAATCGGTCATGTTGTCAAGTTTTAGTAGCTTTAGAAGGTATTCTTTGCTTATGCATTGATAAAATGAGTCAGGGTTTGACACTAAAGTGCAGTACCATGTACTATTCTCTTCACTGTGCCAGAACTGAAAATTTAAAAGTTTTACCCAGGCACTAAGCTAGCAGTATTCTGATGATTTAGTCAGTTTCCAAGTACTCATGTTGTGAACCATACATTACCACATAGATTGTTTCAAATGTCTATGTAGTATGCATGCAGTCTTCTAACATACTAAACACTTGCCTTTCACATTTTCAATTCGCTAGTCAGTATCCATACACTTCCAGGAAACACCCTGTAACTCCCTTTGCAGACCTCTAGTGACCCATTCAGCATCATGTACTAATTCATTCACTGTGCCAAAACCCAAACACTGATAAATTCACCGAGATACTATCTTTACAGTACTCTAATCATTCAGTCAGTGCCTAAGTATTCATGCACTGAGCCAGGCCTTAGCACATGGACTGCTTCAAACGCCTATCCACTATGTATGCAGTCTTCTAACCACCTAGACCCTTGTCTTTCACACTTTCAATTCCCTAGTCAGTATCCATACATTCCAGCAAACATCCTGTCACTCCCTTTGCACTCCTCTAGTGACCCATTCAGTACCAAGTACTCATCCATTCCCTGTGCGAAAAGCCTACCACTTATAAATTCACCTAGGCACTCTCCTTGCTGTACTCTAATCATTCAGTCAGTACCCAAGTAGTCATGCAGTGAGCCAGGCCTTAGCACATGGACTACTTTAAATGCCTATGCAGTATGGATGCAGTTCTCTAATCACCTACACAGTTGTCTTTCACACCTTCAATTTCCTAGTTAATATTCATACTCTTCTAGCAAACACCCTGTCACTCACCCAGGGTGTCTCCTTATAGTACTGTAATCATTTAGTCAGTTAGCATGTAGAGTTTTAGTGAGGTTGGGGTTTTCGGGAATGAACTGCTTCAAAGTAGTATGCACTATGCATGTAGTGTTTTAACCATCGTCACACTTGTGGTTCAGGGCTATAGTTTCTTAGTCAGTTTTTATATAAAATGTGTTTGTACAGTAATGGAATAGTATAAATTTGAAAGTTATTAATATACATTTATTTGTGATTCTTTTTTACAGATACAGAACAGGAGTGTTTCTCATCTGTTTGCACTCTTCTCGTGCAAGATTGTTTGGATGAAGGGTCCTTAGGTGTTTCATCATACTTTTACCTTTTGAGTGTGATTCCCACTTGAGCCTCATTCGCCTCACCTGGCCGGTCCTGATCTCCTCCCCCGCACGCACTCACAAGGTCTAGCGACCGTGAGGGTGTTAGCTGCTGCACAGCAGGGCTGATTGGCGGGGAGGAGCCAGGGGTCAAGGGGGCACATATAAAGCACGCTGGAGCGGACGCGCTGCTGGTGCGCCGAAGGCGCGCCTAAGGCAAGCCCGTCTGCGCCCGTACGCGCCCTGACGGGCCCAGTGGCCAAAACTCCTGTCCGACTACTGCCGTACTCCAGTTCAGAACTAAAATCACTTAATCTGCACCGCTGCCCCTTAAATATCGAGATTACTATTGCACTCACGAGAGAAGGCCTCCTCCTGCCCACGAAGGATAGGACCGCTCACTCCAAATCCACCCTCATTTGGGGTCGTGCTCCCCCTCTAACGTTCGATTCACTGAAATTAATGGCCCTGAATACGCGCTATCTTCATAAGCATGCCATCGAAATCAACACGCTCCTACAAAATGAGGCCCCTCATATCCTCGCCCTGTCTGAAACTTGGTTGGACGAAGAGTCCGGCCCTACCCTACTGGCCGCAATGCCAGATGCCTATGAAGCTGTCTGGCACAACGGACCTGCCGGTAAAAGAGGCGGAGGGGTAGCGTTCTTTTTAAAAAAATACCTGAGCATAGAAAAAGTGCTGGCTGAATCCCTGGCTGGGGCAGATATGCTAACCATCAAGGTCTGCCATCACTCCTCAAGTATTACGATCTCCATGCTCTATCGTCCCCCCAAATGTCCCCCTAATTTCACTGATCTCCTCACCGAATGCATCTCTAATCTTCGGTCACGTTTTCAACATCTCCTGGTAATGGGAGATTTTAACTTTCATTGGGATCAACAACCCAAGGCTCAGGCCCGTCAACTAGAAGAGACTTTCACCAACCTTGGTTTCTCCCAATTAATTTCAACCCCCACCCATGTGCTGGGACATACTCTAGACCTGGTCTGGTCTACCGCCCCCTTCATAACACTAAAAGAGGTCACCCCGTGCCCTTGGTCGGACCACTTCTGCATTAATCTGACACTCCCTCTTACCAAACATATAACTCCGCCCCCTGCGGCCTGGAAACGCGTGCGCACCTGGTCAAAAATAGACGGCCCAACACTGCTAAGCGCCCTCCGCGCCCGCCCGCCTAAGAAGGAGGTGCCAGCTGACATTGAAATAGGGACCACTGCCCTTACCGACCGACTACGTGCGGCCGTCAACCCAGTTGCCCCTGAAAAGTGAATAAAAATCTGCAATAAAGGCAAAGGCGCCCCGTGGTTTACGGAAGAACTCAGGACTTACAAATGCACGCTACGCCACTACGAACGACAATGGTGAAAAAATTATGAACTTCAGGCCCTGACTGATGATAAAGCAAAACTAGCCTCATATAAAAAGGCGCTGCTGTGCAGAAAGGCGGTATTTCATGAAAATAGGATTTCGTCTGCAACCAATAAACAAAAAGAAGCGTTCCGAATCCTGAAGGAACTTAGTCAGAAACAATCACAGTCTACTCCATCCAGCCAGGAACAATGCAATAATTTCCTCGCATATTTCTCCAATAAAATCCAGGATATTCTGACTGAGATTGACAACTCCCCCTGTATACCATCACCTTATGCAGAGGATGCCACACAGGGCTCCAGTGCAGATACCCTCTCCTCTTTCCAACCCCTTGACATAGAAACCCTCCGATGCCTGGCCAAAAAGATCAAATCAGGCTCGCCAGCCGATCCCTGCCCTCCTATAATATTCAATCTAGCACTTCCAGAAATTGAGCAGGACATTCTCGCACTCCTAAACTCCTCTCTACGGATGGGGGAGGTTCCATGCTGCTTCAAGGAAGCCAGAATCATCCCCCTTCTCAAAAAACCCGGTGCGGATATTTCGAACATGAAAAATTAACGCCCTATCTCCCAACTCCCCTTTCTTGATAAAATACTAGAACAACATGTCCTGCAAAATCTCTCCAGGTTCCTTGAGGATCATCGCCTCCTGTGGGACAGGCAAGCCGGCTTCCGAGCTCACCATAGCACAGAATTAGTGATGCTATCAGCACTTGACGATATTAGACTGACTGCCGACATTAAAAAGCCCTGTGTGCTGGTCCTCCTAGACCTATCGGCAGCGTTCGACACGGTCAACCATGCCATTCTCCTGGAAAGATTACGATCTATAGGAATCGAGGGATCTGTCTTACAATGGATCACCTCCTTCCTGACAAACCGCGCCCAAAGAATTCAGATGGGAGACTGGTTCTCGGAGAGAGGTTCTTTACCCTGTGGAGTCCCGCAAGGGTCCGCACTCTCACCCCTTCTCTTTAATATCTACCTCAGTCCACTTATCAAGGCTCTGGCGGCTATGGAGTGTCAGATCTTCAACTACGCAGACGACACCCAGATCATCCTTCACATTGATAACTCCCCTCAAGCACAATCCCGGGCTAAAGAGATCATACGCTTTACAGTCAACTGGATGACGGCTAACTCTCTTAAAATCAACCCTGACAAAACCGAAGTCCTTGCTATGATGGATGACCGCAACCCCTGGAACTCCCCGTACTGGCCCCAGGAGTTCGGCGAGGCCCCAGTCCCGATCCCAGTGGTTAAAAGCCTGGGAATTAAAGTGGATGACAAACTCACCCTAGCCAATCAAGTTTCCACGGTATTTGGCACCTGTGTGGGCCTTCTCCGGCTCCTCAGGAGGCTCTCCCCCATTCTCTCATTCTCCTCCATGAGAACTATTGTGTCTGCCATCATCTTGGCTCGCCTTGACTACACCAATTCCTTGTATATCGGACTCCCGGACTCCTTAGTGAGAAAACTCCAGATAACTATGAATGACGCCGCTAGGCTCAATTTTAAACTACCAAGGCACACGCGAGCCTCGGCCCTTCTACAACGCCTCCACTGGCTGCCCGTAAAACAAAGAGCTAAATTCAAGGGCCTGTGTATGCCCATAAAGCTATCTATGGCCAAGCCCCCACCTACATCAAACAAAGACTCACAAATTACGTGCCGCGGCGCACACTTAGGTCCTCCACAGGGAGCCTCCTATACTGCCCAAGGTTCAACTACGTCACCAAAGGAGGAAGGGCCTTCTCCTCCCTTCTCCCCACTCTATGAAACAGGCTGCCTAGCCAACTCCGCTCGGAAAACTTCTCCCCTTCAGAAAACAACTAAAAACCATCCTGTTCACAGAAGCCTGGGCTTAACCGTAACTGTACTGCTTGGATTCAACGCTACTCTTCTTACAGCGCTTTGGGTATTAAGCGCTCAACAAATCTAAATTAACATAACATAACTTGCTGTGCAGCACGAGTATTTTTTGTTAGGATCCCCTCGTAACAGAACTCTTTTGCAAATCTTGCGCGTGACGAAGGTGGCATTGGTCTTTGTTTGCCACTCGAGAATAGTAGAAAATTTCCACATCACTGAAGGAAAACGTTGTGGGCGTGGTGCATCCTCCAAAAATTCATCCTTAGATTCGGTGAATATTTTAAAGTGACAACATTTACAGTTTTTGTAAGTTAAACTTATAAAATGTTGTTAGCTGTATGCATTTTATATATCTGTGATTTGTATCTTGTTTTTTTTTTGAGAATAGCATGTTGGTTTTTTTTAACAATCTTTGAGATTGGTTTTTTTTTTACCGCTTTTAAGTGATGAGTACGATTGAAATCACTATTTTTAGTGAAATGTAATATATTCTGAGAACAGCAAAAAAGGCAAAAAATTACTTTGTGGAAATTATGCTGTGTTGTAAAAAATGTATTATTACATGTTATTATTTTTTTTCCCTTTTCTTTCACAGATCCAAATTTTAAAATAAGCAATTTTTATGAATTTAGATTGGAATGAAAATGTGAAAAAAATGTGTACTATTTTTTATTCCTATTACTGTGAAGGTAAGTTTAACTAAGTCTCAATATGCAGAATGAGGAGGTCTGCAAGAAGCTACAAAGTTGTAACATGTTTCTAAAAACACTCTGTTTATACCTTTGTAGTTTTGAAATCTGACCATAATCAGATATCATGTGACCTGCTAAAAAAGAGATTTGAGGGGTTCATAATATTTCCTATTTTAGCTATTGAAGGACCACAATTATTTCAATCATTCTTCTTTGAACATCTTTTCAGACAAAACTCTGTGCTTACCTTTTATCATTCGCAAGGAATTATAAAACTGGAAATGTGTCACTTTTTGTAACATAGTTATTGTGTAAGATACTCGTTCATATTTACAAAAAGAGGAAAAGGCACTCTGCGCACTTTTTATACTCCATGTACATACAACCTCATTATGCACACCACTTTGCGTTGAAAGGGTGTTCTATAAGTGTTGCTGTGCATGATTGCACTTAATACTCATAGAACAAGACACATCTCCAGATTCATCATAAATCATAAATCTCGATATGTGTGTGAATGCTGCACCATTCTACAATTGGTGTAGGAAAGCACAACAAGGAGAATTGTTTTAATTTCACCACATTTTTATATCTTCAATGCATGCTGAAATGTTCAGCATACATTGAAGGAGAAAAATGCATTTTCTCATTGTTTTTGTGCAGGAAGGTGTGTCTTCCTGTAGACAAACAAACAGCACATGACACAGATATCCTTGCACAATGGTGCAAGGGTGCCTTTGTCACCACATGGCTGCAGTTTAAGTAGCCGTGCAGACAGAAGCATAGATTTGCAACATATTTATGTACATATGTTGCATTCCTGTGCTTCGGAAGTACTACAGCACACTGCAGTTAAAGAGGTTACTGTGTGATGCTGCAGCACTTCCTCATAGTTCTGCACTTATACATTCACCATACGCTACTAATGCATTCATTAAGTCAATTACGTACTACACATACATTCATCTAAACTAACACTAACAAAGAAATGTAGCTCTTTTTTTAAACCAGGAAAGTTAGTTCTTACAAGAACTTTTTTTTTTCTTCTTTCTTCTTTTATAATTTTTTTTTAGTTTTCTGAACAATTGTAAAAAAATTGGATTTTTCTGCAAAAAAAAAAACCAAAAAACAAAACAGGAGAAACCAAACAATGAACTTCAGGGAACAATAAAAAAAAAACAAAATAAAAAAACTAGCAAATGTGACTTTCTTGCCGGCGGCAGATCAGATCGATCGACTGCTCACCATAGCACAAAGTCGCATTGCACTTAGTGCAGAGTACTTTTAAAAATTGAAATTGAGGACGGATGTCCAAGGTTTGGGCTTATGGATGCACTCTTGATGTGCTCGGCTGCGATGAGGTGGATGGCGCAGGAGCAGGAGTGTTTCTCATCCGTCGGCACTCTTCTTTTGCAAGTTTGTTTGGATGAAGGGTTCTCATGTGCTTCATCATACTTGCCGTGCCGCAAGAGTATTTCTTGTTAGGATCCCCTCATGACAGGACTCTTTTGCAAATCTTGCACGTGACCAAGGAGGCATTGGTCTTATTCTGCCACTCGGGAAAAGTAAAAAATGTCCACACCACTGAAGAAAAACGTTCTTTGGGTGGTGCCTCCGCCAAAAATTCATCCTCAGAAGTATGAAGTGATGCAGGTGATGCCTGCTGCCCTGAAGCCATTTTTGGTTGAAAAAATTTAGACCTAAGTGTAAACTTAGTCTAAAAAATCTTCTTCTTCCAAAGAGATGGTGCTCTAAAGAAGGTCAAAGAAGAATGATTGAAATGGGTGGGGTCTTTCAATAGTTAGAAAAGGAAGTGTAATGAACCAATCAAATCTCTTTTTTGCAGGTCACATGGGATCTGCGCACCCTTCGCTTACGCAGCACGCACCCAGCGTGCATCCGCGAAACTGGATTAAAAAAAATTATAGGATTAGATGTGAAAATATATTAGTTTTAAGACTAGTTTAGAGTTTGTCTTCAATTAATATTCACATGAAATACATATATATATGTTTTTTTAAATGTTAAATATTTCGTGGGATCCGCGCACCTACCGCGTCATAGACGCAGATGACGCATCGCGGAAGCGCGTAAACGTCGAGTTACATACATCGAATGTGTTGCATATAGGCTGGTAGTCGCGTTCCGGTCGCATTGCAATCGCACACTAAACACGTACCCAACGCTTACCATGCGCGGATGCGATCGCGTAGGGATCGAGAACGGTGCGCTTAGGGTGCGCGGATCCAAAAACATTGAAAAATAGTATATAAAATAACGTTTTGAACATATAGTTAAAAAAATATGTTTGAAAAACCCATTAAGTTCAAATAACATTTTTTAATTTTTAAAAGAATTAATTGAAAAAATAAGTTTAAAAAATGGTGATAAAAAAGTATTTTAAAAAAAACGTAATCAATGAAATTGACACACTGTATTTGAAAAATATACAAATCCAATGAAAATCATTAAACATGATATCTTCAGAGATAAGTTATAGATAGGAATTAGCATTTAAAAAACCTTTGAAATTCTCTGAAAAAACCATAGGTTTCATGCACGTTATAGTTAGAAATTGGCATTTAAAAAACCTTTGAAATTCACTGAAAAAGCCAAAGGTTTCAGGGGCGTTATAGTTAGGAATTGGCATTTAAAAAACCTTAGAAATTCACTGAAAAAGCCATAGGTTTCAGGGGTGTTATAGTTAGTTGGACATTTCCCTCGTACAAAACCCTAAAAATTCCCCTGTTATAGTTAGTTCAGCTAACTATAACTCGCGCCCCCGCAATGCACTGCTGATGACGTCACATATTACATCACTAATGACATGGTCAGTGACATCACTCATGACATCACTGATGACATCTCAAATGACATCACTGATGACATCATCCATGTGATAAATTACTGCATCTTCTCACACCCTAATTTAACCTTTGATACACCAACTCAAAATTTCAGACGTCCATTCTCAAAACCATAGATACTCCAATACCAATAGCTACATACCCACTCATTAACTCTTAGGTAACCCTGGGCGTAGTTCGCGTAGTCGCGCTTCGCGAAGCTTCGCGAAGATGTCATTGCACTACGCGACCTTCGCGAAGCTTCGCGAGCTTGCGTAGTTGCTTGTGGCAACCTGTTCGCGATGGCTTTTTCTTGTTTGCGAGCACGGTAAGCATGTTCGGGGAGCTGTTTGCATGCTCGGGCGATATATCTCGCGATCTTACCCATGCGGTCGCCAATGGGCGCGGCCATCTTGTTTTTCTATAGTCCCGCCCACTCGCGATGCCTTATTTCCTGTTCCGGGTCGCGGATAGCGTGTTCGCGATGTGCATTGACGTGTTCGGGAGCGCATTTTACTTGTTCGCGATGAATAGTACATGTTCGCGAGAAATATCGCGCAAACTTACCCACGTGGTCGCGAATGGGCGCGGCCATCTTGTTTTTCACTCTATGCCATGTTTCTGGGCCTACTTTTGTATCCTCCCTTTATCTTAGCAATCCTTTGTCTTTAAAGCCTTTTTCCTGACTTTTTTTAGTTATTATCTATCTCTCTGTTTGCCTCAGTTTATATTTTGCATTTTATTTCTACTTTTACTGTGTTTTTGTTACTTTTATAAAGTTCTTTCTATCTTCTTCCCCCTAACTTTTTTTCCCCTTCGGACTTTTCTTTTCCGCCTCCCATCCACCCCAGAACCATGGCCAAGGGCACACCAAGTCCCAAGGGCAAGGGACCTGCAGGCGCAGAGAAGCGCCGCCTGCCTTGCGGCAGAATGCGTCCTGCAGGGGTGCAGGCCCGGCAACTGTTTGGGGAGGAGGAGGTGGCGGCTCTTGTTTTCTTCATCCAGCGCCTCCTCCCCTTGCCCTTGGCAGCAGGCGGCAGGCCCGGCTCCGGATACGCTACCCAGGAGCGGCACCGTCGGTGGGCGAAGGTGCGCCGGGCCGTGTTCCGGTGCACGGGGATCCAGCGCACCCACAACCAGCTAGCCCACCGGTGGTCCGACATCCTGGACCGGGAGCAGGACCTGTTGGACCTGCTAGGTGTCGAGGTCTTCGGGCTTGGTGAGTAACTGATTGTGTATATTAAATTAGATGAACAACAAGATTACTGCTGCGTGCCAAGCGTTGCTGGTAAATTACGTTCCAAAAAGCAAAATGTTCTTTGATTTAAGGACCCAGGTGCACGGTGGTACTCTTACTTGTTTGCAACTTAGTTTGCGCTAGCTTGTGCTGATGCTAATTATGTAAGAGTTTACTTTACAGAACTGAAGTTAGGTAATGCGATTTGCTAGAGAGACTCTAGTCCTTCCATTGTCCTACTGTGAAATAGTGGTGGATGGATATTGGATACTAGGTTTAGTTTGTTAGTAGTAGTTACTAATTGTTTTATGCGGTCTGCGTGACGCATCCTCTGTCACTGAGTGCTGCTTACCCCAGTCCTCCGTCGAACCTTTTGTACTTTGTTTAGTGAGTGGTAGGCTTAGCATGGTCAGTCAGTAGCAGAACTAGATCACAATTATGCAAACAACCCACAATTTGTTGTATGTATGCACTAATGTATGCAACTATGCATGTGTCCTCCATCTCATCTATGCATTTGATGGCTGAAAAAAATTGAAGTGCAGACTTAGTGAACAATTGGCCCGTCTGGAATAGGTGGTGTAGGTCAGGTGGTACTTACTAGGCTTTGTTAGTATTTGGAATCAGAATGATCATGGAACACTGGAGTGTTCATAAATAAGTAGACGATCCATCTGATTAGATAGGTCAATTTTATTGCACTTGTTGTTTCCTAAAATGTTCTTTGACTTATTTTTCCAAATGATTTATTATTTTTCTCACAGCACTCCTTAATGTTGGTCTCTTTCTTTATTATATTTTACATGATCATCAGCACCACCCAGGGGCAAGAAGACGGGGTCGGAGTCGGCGGGGGAACCCCAGGACCTCTCCTCTACTGAGGCTCCTGCAGCTGGCCCCAGTAAGTCCTCCATTGGTTAGATTGACATTTATATTTCCCTAAATGTTATGTTACTGCATCTTTTTTTTCCCAAACTCTAAATTATGGTTCCACTTTCTGAATCTCTTTTTTACAAAAGTTTACTTCTTTGACCTTGACTATCTGTTTACTAATTCTGTTTATCCCTGCCTCTAAGTTGCTTCTAACTCCCTCTGCTATGACTCTGTACTACTAATACTACTACTACTATTACTATTATTACTCTGTGTGTAGCGAAGCTTGCACAGTTGCCCACTCTTTAATAGAAGGTTTTCTTTGCAACAATAAAACTCTGATTGACCAATAGCTCTAGCCACTGGGTCCTGTCCTTTGGGTTGTCCTCTTCAAGTCTTCTCAATGTTGAGGCTTTGACAATTACCACAAACAAAATGCCTAACCAGATATTTGACTAGTATTTTTGATCGGATAGTACATGATACTACTATTGTCTAGGATTCTGCAGAGCCACATACAGAACTATGCACAACAAAATAGGATGGTGCTGATGGGAGGTTGGATCTTACTGATCACACCTCAGTCCGAAGAACCCAGGATCCCCTGACTGACTAGCTATAGTGTCTCACATTAGGGTCCCACTCCCGACCCCCCCCACGAAGACAATACACAATGTTGATGATGACTGAGACAGAGACAACCCAGAACATAATAACAAACACCATTTTGCTCACACACTTGTGTAAGTCCACTCCACCACACCAAATACCACAGAGTCTATGTGTAAGTTCAAAAGGTTTATTTGAAACAAGTATCAAACTCTGTACATCATTAATATGAAATTTAATTTACTACAGCCATAGTCAATAAGCCAGCAAAAAGCCTAACATTAAAACAGTAAACATTTACAAGTGCATGATTGACAACAAGAACAAGAGCCAAGATCTTTTGAATTCTGGAAGACCCCTCACCGTAGAACGTAGAAATACTGGTTACATCATCTTGCATCCAGTATGCTCTGTAAATCTCTGTTTTGTAGAAGGGAATCTTCCGCCTATGATATATGAGAAAAACGCTGTGAGTTAGCCGTTAGATAGTATACTGGTGAATGCTAGCATTTTGCAGGCATGCCAAAAAGTGTAACATGTATGTGTGATTGCTAAGCAATATAAACTAAACAAAGTCAATAAGTTGTTTTTTTTTCGACCTCTTCACTTGTACGCAACAGTCAAGCGGCCTTAAAGGCATCTACTGCACATGTCAATAAGCTGGCAGGTATAATATGCACCAAAAGTGTAGTAGTCGACATGATGAATCTAAAAGGGTTACTCATGGCTCAGGCTAACTTTCAAAAGAGTAGAGTAGGACTACATGACCCTAGGAAGTGGAACCATATCCTACTAGTGTCTGTCTACTGACTGTACTTACTGTCTAGTGCTGATGTATGTTGCATCGCATGAACTTTTTTTTCAATGTTCCAAGTGAACACTTAAAATAGGGGGAGGTTTACAGGCATCTAAAAATTTGTGATGTTTTTTTCTAGGCACACTACCATCCACCAGTGCCGTCGGGGCCAGCGATGCGGCCATTCCGGAGGGGGCAGGCGAACTGGCGGCACCTGCAGGAGACACAGGGCCCAGGGGGGATCCAGCAGCAGTGGCCGGCGGCGGTAAGTTATATTCATTACTTCTTGACATTACAGCTAGATGGAACTGTGTTCACTATTTCACTGTACTGTGCGACTTATTATACAACGGTTGAAGAAGACACCCTTTACGTAGCATTACCAGCGTGAGTAGAGTAACCAATGGCCTCTTCTATTTGACTCCAAAATCAGCTGTGAATGTTTTATGGAGAAGACAAACTCAGATCAGATGACCTTCATGGATGTGTTGAACAAAGAGGGAAAGCACTAAGGGTGGAAGGACGGGCGAGATAAACAATATGACTGACTGGCAGAGAAGGATATGTTGTTGGAAGCATGCATAGGTGGCTGATAGTAATAAGATCAGATGCATGGGTTGTTGAAGGATGGGTGGAAGGTGAAAGAATGCCTGCCTGTGTGGGCGACACAGTATGGGTGGATAGTACTAGATAGCAAGAATCAGCGGTGTTTTTGGTTCAAACTCAAAGCCAAGGCAAGGAAGGAAGGAGCAGAAGCATGGGTGTTTGTTGGTGAAACCAAATAAGGTGTGTTAAGAGATATATGAAAAAGGATAGACGTTTACTTTAATGGATGTATGCCTGGATGTACTATCACCAAGAGACAGTATAGGTGGAAAGTGTCACTGGAGATTCTTACTTTGAAGAAAATGTAAAAGAAACTGCGCGACAGTGGCAAAGCCTAGGGGAATCAAGGTAGTATTATGAGCATACAGTACACTTGCAGTAGTTTGCAAGCACGTCATATATTATCAAGCGGAAACCCCTTCCTCCCAATCTAGGGACAACTCCCTACCTATTATTATTAATGTATTTTCGATTGGGGCAGCCAGCCTGCAAAGGGTGGCCTATCTGTTGTTTATGGATATTGGTTACACAATCAATGAAAGCAAAGTACCCTCTGCAGTAGCGGTTGGTGGTGGGATTGTTGGCGGGCGGTGACATGGGGAGGGGACGGGTGGGTGGCACTGGCGAGTAAACTGTGTATTACGGCCAAATACAGGTAATCAACATAAAAATAAATAAAATTATTTTCAAGGTGCGCACTGCACCGCCGAATGCGATGCAGTGTGTGCTACTGTGTGCAGCAATGTTTTTTTTTTTAATGTATTCTTTAATTACCTGTGAATGTCCTTAATCCATCGTTTACTATCCCCACCCTGCACCTTCCCACGTCACCGACCGGCAGCACTCCCACCACCGACCGCTACCGACCTGATGTCGTATATCGTATTAGCACTAGCAGCATCTATAATATGAATATAAGCAATGATCGTTGGATCCGATAAATAATCAGCCTTTTTGTAGTACCCATGGCAGGGTGTAAGTGAAATTGTGCATGCCATTTGCCCTCATGTAACAGAGGATGACCAGTGCCAACGGCCGTAAGGCGTCAGACAAAAAGATGAGCTTCCCCACCTGCAGACAGTAGTAGTAAATAAAACTAACGTGAGTCTGCATCATGTGGCTCATATCTGTTTCTCTTGGGTGCAAGCTTAGCTGATGGACCTGGCATGCCGCCTACAACAAGGTTATGTAATTGGGCTAAACTACAGATAAGAACAGCACGACTGGTGTACCGGAGTACATACATAGTACGATTATATTTATAAATAATGTCTGAAACTGTCACAAATGTTAGAGTCCAAGGAAGTAGGATTAGAGATACTTACCCCACCACCAAATCACAAATGTTATGAACTGTGCTTGCTAGTGATACTGTGACACTATGTGTTAAATGATTTTAGTGTTCCTGTTTTGCTAAGAGTATTGGCTCCAACATGTTCTTTTTCTTTCTTGATATAGATGATACTCCTTCCACTAAACCATCAAGGAAGGAGTTGGCCGCTAGGGCCCGGCGCCGGAAACTGGAGGCCATCTGCGAGCATTATCGCCGGCTGGTGGCTCAGGAGGAGGAGGAGGAGGAGGCGGCTGCAGCTGCAGCCTCCTCCAATGCCCCGGGCCCTAGTCAGGCCCGGCCTCCACTTTCAAGGCGCCGTGGTCCGGAATCCGCCCGCCTCTATTTCCAGCACTGCTGCCCCCCACCCTGGATGTAACTGTAGGGCATTTCGCCACCAGCTGCTCCGCCTGATGGCCCACTTGGAGGAGAACATGGAGGAGCGGGTAAAGATCCTGGTGGACAAACACCTTAAGGCCCGCCGACAATAGAGGACCTCGTCGTTTGCCCCTTTTTTAATTCCTTTTGTTGGTGGGTGGGTTTGTGGGCATTGGGGATTTCTACGGACATTGAGACTTTGGACTTTCGTTTCGTTTCGTTGGGGTTAGGGAGGGGGGTGGGTTAGGTCAGAGCGGGATAGTTTATTTTTGTTAGGGGACATTAAAAATATACTTACTATTTATTTATACGATGTTAATGTTTTGTGGTGGGTTACAGTTTTCCGAATTCAATGTAAGTTACATGGTTGTTTACTTTGTTTCCGTGCTGCTGCATGCCCACAGCCAGTGTTTGATTTAAAAGATCTGCCGATTTTGTAACACACAAACCGATAGATGCAGTACCCCTCACTGAGTTATTTTTAATTGTCATAATAGTACTGTCAGTCTCTCTTACTAGTCCAAACCACCCACCAAACTTATCTTACCTGTGATTGATGATGAAGTTCGGCACACTGATGGCTGCATGGTTGGTTTCCCAAATTGACGGAGTAGATGCCATTATTGTGGTGGTAGTAGTAGACACTGGCAATAGCGTTTGAAAAAAGAAAGAGAAAGTCACTTGACTGAGACTCTGGGAGGAGTAGTAGAACAGAACACAAAGTAAACTACAGCATGGGTGGTCAAGCAGAAGAAGATCCTTGCCCTGCCTTAGTTGAAATTCAATTAGTGTTGCTTTCACCACATCTGCCCCAGCAAGCGTGTGATCAATTGGTGTACATAGTCATCACATCACACCTCAATATAAATCACACAGCCCGGGGGAAGAGGGTTAGGGATTGATGATTGGATGGGAAGTGGGGTTTTGGGAAAGGTTTGAAAAAGAAAAACAGACAATATGCATGGACACAACAAAAGTAAAACACAATCTTGTAAGACGACCATGATCCATTATCAAAGAAATTAAAGTATGAAGTGAGAGAAAGCAAATGCATGCATGCTGAGGAGGATAACTTGATGGTTAATGATAATGAGTTGTACTATAACTACTATGACCCAATGAGACAGTACAGTCAGGTACGAAATTGAAATTTGCCTTGCCTGTCTGCCGCCCTCAGAGCTCAGACCGAACCCAATTACATGCTGTACCGGGCTTACTTTTATTTTTCAAGCTAGCTAAGGACATTTAAAAAAAAGTTGGATCAATTAACAAACAAACCACCACACACAGTCGTAATGATTGAAGAGAAAAAAGCAAGCAAATAAATGTAAAGACGAATGATGATACTAAAGTTACTGTATTATCCTGGTCCAAATGTGGAGTTGCATCATTCTCGTCATTCCTCTTGGTCCTCACTCCATGGACACTCCGCACATCAATCTTGGGTACCACTGCCTGCCTGATGCGGATTGGTAAGGTACGTGTGAGTCGTTTCTCCCACTGTAGCACAGGGTAAAGGCCGGTCTGTAAGTGTAGATGGAAAAACAAACAGGGTATTAAAAAATTACAGCATTTACAACAATAAACTCAATTACAGTGGAGTGCAAGACAACACTCTGGAGAGAACACTTTCAGACTGAGGCAGCTTGGATAGGCTACATAGTGTCTACTCTACAGCATTAAGGTACAACAACAACGGGACAGGATTCAGGACTCAGAGCCAGCACAGCCACAGAACAGGAGAACCGCGGCACAGGCCAGGCACCCTACCCCTTACTTACATTTTGACTGAGCCAGAGAAATGTCATATGCACTGCAGCAACCTAGAATTTTCCCAATGAAGTGACTAAATCAATGCGTCACTGTCCGTCATACCACTACACTCTACTCCAGTCCACACCACTACACGGACATCTAGCCTAGGTCTGCTGTGGTTCTTGTTCAAACTTTTTACCTTTTAAGTCAGCCCATGAAACGCAGTTATTCCATCAATTTTCTCCAATCCAACTGACTGTGTGTAAAGACAGTATGCTCAGCATCCTCATGATGGTGACCGTGTGGTACGTATTCTCCAACACCAACTCAGTCTGTAGTGACTGATTAAGTTTATAATATATTCCATATTACCAAATTGCAATGGATATTGGCCGGCACCTGCAGTGGTAGGAGTACAATGTGGTCATTATTAAACAACAAGGAAACATTAACTGTCACCACACCTGAGTCACTTTTACTTTGTCGATAAACTAGTATAGTTCTACTTCATGGCATGCACAATTCTTCGTAGTCAGCCAGCATCCAATGCAATGCATGCCACCATCATTCACAATAATCACTCATTACCTGTCTTGGTGTTCTCTTTGGCTGTCTGATCTGATGCCTGCCTAGCCTTCTGCCAGTCAGTGATGAGTTTCTTTCGGCTTGGAAACAAAATGGAATATAGGTGAAGTCACGTTTCACTTTTTATGGAGGGACTGTTAGAGGCAACCTGTATTGTACTATTCTCCATCTCCATCCAATGTCTGACTTGCTTGAAATGTACTTAGGGAGAGTAAGGAACATGGAGCAGGACCCTGAGGATTGGAGTGGACAGTTATGCACAGACGTGCAACTCCAATAGGGAAATAAAAAGAGGAGACTGTTGATGGATTTGTTGTGAATGTAGATTTTGAACCAGAAAAACAGATACACACAGTCACCCACAAATAAAGGAAGGGAGACCAATTTGAAAGCCTAGTTGTCAGGGAAGAGGAGCTCGTCCTCAAACTCTGGTGGTGCGGACAGAAGTACGTCTAACAACCCACTACTTATGTCATCAAAGTCGCTCTCCTCTTCCTCCTGTGATTCACGTATTTTGTACTCTGGTGGTATAAAGTGTTGATTCATTTTGATCATGGTTAACCTCTCAACACTTTTGGGTGAGAGACTGGTCCTTTTGACAGTAACAATGGCACCAGCAGCACTGAAAAAACGCTCTGAAGAGACACTTGCAACAGGGCAAGCCACATACTTAATTGCCAGCCTGCTGAGCACTGGCCATTGGCTTCTTTTCCCATACCAATACACCAATGGGCTTTGCTCCATGTAGACCTCTGTTGCGTCATCTAGATAGGCCTGAACCATCCGCTCAATGTTCAGGGGTGCTCCGATTTCCTGGGCCTCTTTTGCCTTTGCATCAGTCATGGATGTGCAATACCCTTTCCGTAGATACCAATCACCTGCCGTTTTTGTAAATGTGCCTGATGATCCTGTTGGTGCTGTTGATGTTATTGCTGGCAGTGTTGTTGACTGCTGGGAGGCAAACGCACTGCTCTTGGCCTCTGAAGTAGAACTTTGTTCTGGGTGCCCTGCAGTACTTTTTCGGCCCTGGGGGGGGCGGGCCTTTAATGAAGAGCCTTTCGTTTTCAAACTCAGTGGCTTCCTCAGCTATCAAAGTTTTGTACTGGGCAACATTCACTTCTGAAAAAGGAATGACTTCATTACTGCGTAGCAATAATTTGTAACGTGGATCCAAAATTGAGGCAGTAATGTAATGTGGATGTGACAGAATGTTATTTTGAATCCTTGTATTGTGAGATAAGCGAGCGGATAAGGTGTCTGCCAAATAATGTGCGTCTACTTTGTCATCCACACCTGCGTACATTTCTGACACCTCCTTCAGCTGTTGCTCTAGCATGTACAACAATGGGATAGCTTGGCCCATAGTACAGTCCTCCCTGCTCACTTCACGTGTGAAGACCTCAAAAGGAAGTAGCATCTCTGTCAGGCTTTTGACGAGGTCCCATTGGGTCATCTCAACTCTCATGCCTTTCACTGTAGGATCCCCTGACCTTTTCATGACATAAGCATTAAGTGGTATGTACTGCTCAAACAGACGCTCAAGCATGTAATACGTTGAGTTCCAACGTGTTGGCACCTCTTGCATGAGTGCTTTGACTGGCATTTTATGTTCACGTTGAATGACCCTCAGCTCCTTCTGGGCTTTAAAAGAATGGTTGAAATGTGTGCATATTCTTCTGCAGGTGGTCAGTAAGCTGCTGACTTTGCTTTCATTTTTCAGAAAGTCTTGAACAACAATGTTAATGCAGTGTGCCAAACATGGCACCCTGAAATAGCCACCATCTTTCATGGCCCTAACTACATTACTGCCATTGTCCGTGGCAACAAAACCAATGGTAAGACCTCTTGGTCGCAGCCACTCAAACACCTTGCTGTTAAACTCATCCAAAATGTTAACAGCAGTATGAGATTTCTCCATAGCAAACATGGCTACAGTTGCATGTTTGCGAGTGTCTTTAAAAATCTCAGCGGTGTCAACAACACCGTCAGATATCTTATCTTTAACACCCGAAAAAGAGACCCAGTGTGCAGTGATGCACATGTAATCAGTGGCTTGGCAACTGGTCCACATGTCTGTTGTCAGGTGTATACTCTGAACAGCACTCTGTTTTAATGCTTTTCCAAGCATTTCCAGCACGACGTGATGTAGTGTTGGAACAGCAACTCTTGCGAAATAGTAGCGGCTGGGAACTTTCCATTTTGGGCAGATGGTGGTCACAAACTCAAGAAAACCCACCCCTTCAACAAAAGAAAAAGGGAGAAGGTCCAGTGCTAACATTTTTGCCAGCTTTGCATTGTACAAACGTGCTATTGGGTGGTTGCGTTCGTACTGCCCCTCCGGCCTACCAAACATGCTCAGAATGGTAGGCTGCATGGTATTCCTTCCTGTGGTCAACGTCGCACTTTTTGGGCCAGCAGTGCTCCTTGGTGTCTCAGGCTGACTCTTACTCTTGTGCCAATGAGATGTGGCTGAGGATGTGGGCGTTACCACTGCAGTGCTGGGGACAGGGCTACTTTGTGTACCACTAGCACAGAGAATGTCTCCCTCTTCTTCCTGTTCCACCGTGAGTGGACTTTCTACTCGTTTAAGCCTAACACCAATGGTTCCAGTTTTGATGAGCCTAAGGTGCTCCTCCCACTGGATTGCGTGGTGTTTTTTCAGATGGGTCATTTGGCCTCCGGTACCATAGTTTGTACCAAGCTTTCCACGACTAACAGAGGTATGACAAACGGAGCATACAGCAATGTTCTCCTCCTTTCCGCTAACCGTAAAGAAGTCCCACACTGGGGAGCTTAACTTTTGTCTCCTCCTGGAGGTGTCACTTCCAATGCCGGATGAACTGGAGGGTGTGTGTTGAATTTGACTCTGTGCAGGACCACTACCTACTTCTGCTGAGGTGGTGCTTGTTGTGCTGGATGTAAATATGGAAGCTGGAGGTCGTGTTGGTGTTACCTGTGTTGGAGGTATGCGTGCTACATCCCTCGCATCCATTTTGGATAGTGTAAAAATGTTGGTCTCCATCTCCTCAGGCCCGGGAGTGATGTTTGTGATGACTGGCTCATCATCATCCTCATCATCCTCATCATCCTGCTCTTCTACATCAACATCCATAAGTGTAAGGCTTTCTGGAACCTTCCTTTTCCCATGCCTGCTCTTGTGATGTGTTTCCCTCTCAGACTCAGTTTGTGGCTTCCAAGTGACATCTAGATCATCAGAAGGGGGGCTTGGCAAAGAACTTGTTGTACTAACCCTCCTTTTCCTTGCTGGCGATTTAAAAGGCAATGCAACTTCTAAAGGAGTGGCTTCCTCTTCTTCCTCTGCATGAGGCTCAATTTCCTGAACTGCCCCTACTTCGGGAGGAACAACATCTACTATTGTGGGCAGTGGCTGCGGCTGTTGACCACTTATCTGCTGTGTTGATGATGTTCCCTCCTGCGTTGATTGTGTACTACTTTGAGATAGCGATAAGTTTAGTTCAGGCTCAGCATCGCTGCTTTCCACCATAAGGCTAGCTACCTCTTCCACACTCATCTGCTTGGGCATGGGTTGGGGGGTTGGGCCCACTGATGTGGAGGTGCTTCCCCCAGCTTGGCCCCCCGACACCGCTGCTGCAGGCGTCATTTTTGGTGTACCAAAAAAGGTTTTGGGAGGCACACCAGACTTAAGTGACACTTCCTTCTTCTTCTGTTCCTTCTTCTCCATGGCAACTTTCTTGGTACCGGAGGACCTGCTACCTGCCTTCTTTGGGGGCATCTTCAACAGATGTCAAAACAGCACTCAGTTGCACAAGTTGCAGAGATGCCTGGTCAGGTCACTGACACGTCACGTTGTGTACAGCAGCAGGACGTCGGTCTGGCACCACAACAGTGGATGATGATGACACACCTCCTCTGTCTTTTGTGCACCTAAAAGCAAAAAAGCCAGAAGAACATCAGTCAAAAGATCCATAATATATATATAACTTATTATTGTCTGGTGGGTGGTCAACACAATTATTAAATTTTATGAAGTCAGTGAACAACATCACCAGTATAGCCAGCCATTAAGACTCTTAAGAGACTGACAAGGCCAGGGATCCTGTTGTATTTGTACTGTGTACACTCAGGAAGAAGAATAGCAAAGAACAAAATCATAAATGTAGTCTAGCCTGTTTGACCTAAATAAAAGTGTGAATCTTATGGGATGGATTCAGCATCAGGGAGCAACAACAACGAACACATACACATAAAAACCAAAGGCATTTATTTACAACACCCAAAAAGTGAAATCCACCCCCGTAAAAAAGTAAAGGCCACATTTTACAATTCAATCCAAAGCCATACATGATGTTGAAATTCAATGCAAAACACAAAAACAGTTGTTTACATTCCATGCACCCGCCGTGATGATTGCTGAGTTGTACCCCTGGGCCTACTGTACGACTAGGCCACAAGTTTGGACGCCTATGGCAAAGGCACAATGCATGCCTTCCTAAAATGGCCGCCACATACATGCTCAGCCCACCCACCACAATAATAAACAAAAAGTGATTGCGAAGGACAGGAACAGGAAGTTGTAGTGTCTGTGGAACTTAATCCCTCTCATAAAAATGTTTTCCAGACAAATAACAGCTTCTCCCTGCTCCAAACCTACAGCTCAATGACAGCCTGAGGAGTTTTTTGTGCAGAAATGCACAAAAAAGCGTTTTCGAGAAGGGTCTATGTTGCTTGCGAGATATTGTTTGCCAGATTGCAAAAGCTGCGTGTTCGGGATCGCGAACTGTACAAAAAGGCTTTCTCGCGTGCGCGAACACGCATATTGCGAGCGCAAAAATGACGAAAACTGTAAGTCCGCGTTGTCGCGCTGTGCAGAGTTACCGAAAGTTCGCGAGCTGAATCCCTTGCCTTACATACTGGCCAAAAAAGCCCAATTTATTTAGCACACACCCAAAAAATGCTATTCCACCCCAAACACACCTTTTACAATAAAATCCAAAGCCATCCATGGAGTAAAGGAAAATCACCAGACAACACCAACTGTACATTTAAATCACGCACCACAGATTGGAGGCTGACTACCTCTGGGCCTACTGGAAGACTACTAGGCCACAAGCTTGGAACCGGATGGCAAAAGCAAGCACACCGCTTGGATGGCTCCACAAAATGGCCGCCACACACCCACAACAACCACAAGAAATGGGAGACAGTCAATGTACGCCTATGGCAAAGGCACAATGCATGCCTTCCTAAAATGGCCGCCACACACATGCTCAGCCCACCCACCACAATAATAAACAAAAAGTGATTGCAAAGGACAGGAACAGGAAGTTGTAGTGTCTGTGGAACTTAATCCCTCTCATAAAAATGTTTTCCAGACAAATAACAGCTTCTCCCTGCTCCAAACCTACAGCTCAATGACAGCCTGAGGAGTTTTTTGTGCAGAAATGCACAAAAAAGCGTTTTCGAGAAGGGTCTATGTTGCTCGCGAGATATTGTTTGCCAGATTGCAAAAGCTGCGTGTTCGGGATCGCGAACTGTAGAAAAAGGCTTTCTCGCGTGCGCGAACACGCATATTGCGAGCGCAAAAATGACAAAAACTGTAAGTCCGCGTTGTCGCGCTGTGCAAAGTTACCGAAAGTTCGCGAGCTGAATCCCTTGCCTTACATACTGGCCAAAAAAGCCCAATTTATTTAGCACACACCCAAAAAATGCTATTCCACCCCAAACGCACCTTTTGCAAAAAAATCCAAAGCCATCCATGGAGTAAAGGAAAATCACCAGACAACACCAACTGTACATTTAAATCACGCACCACATATTGGAGGCTGACTACCTCTGGGCCTACTGGAAGACTACTAGGCCACAAGCACACACATCCAACAAAGGTAAATCACACACACACACCAACAGTGAAATACACCACAGCCACGTTTAGCATTTCAATCTTATGCCATCCATGCCCTACATGATGTAGAAATTCTACAGACACCACAAAACATGGACCCATGGGTACCCTACTGGCTGAAATTGCAGAGAAAACCAACTAGGCCCCTATTGAAAGTAGTACAGGCCACCCACCACAACAATAATTTTTAAAAACAATAAAAATCCCAGAAAAATGTAGGTACAAACAAGCCCCAATGAAACAAACACACCAATTCTCCAACTTACTTGTAGTAAATTAAATCTCAAATCAAAAATTCCTCAAATAAATCCAATCCAATGGTATGATGCAGCAGACAGACACAAAAAGTGATCCTTCCAGCTCCAAATCCAAATGAAAGTGAACAACACATGCACAAAGCACGTGGGAGGAGCCTGCTGGACAGGAACAGGAAGTTGTAGACTCAGGGGCACTTCCTTCCTCTTGAAAAAAAAGAGTTAAAAAAATTAAAGGACTCTTTCTTACACAAAAGACTACAGCAAGATCACAATCTGAGGAGTTTTCTGAGCAAAATGATCATTTTAGAGAAGGTTTTAGGAAGCTCGCGAGATATTCTTTGCCAGATTGCAGTTTTTCCATGTTCGGGATCGCGATCTAACCAAAACAGCCGCCCGAAGTCAGCTCGCGCGCACCAATGACGTGTTCGGGGTCGCACACTCTCGCGGGCTTGGGCAGCCATAGTACAAATCTCGTGGCGCTCGCGAACAGACAGAAAAGAAAGTTGGCGATCGCAGAATCAAGGTAAGATGTTACCGCGTGCGCGAGAATGAATATTGAGCGCGCGAGGAAGCAAAACTACTACGCTACGCGCTAGATTGCGTAGCAATCTGCAACTTCGCGCTTTATGTGAATCGCGAAGTTACCTAAACTTCGCAAGCTCCGCGAACGGAGCGTATTTCAACGCTCAGGATTACTCTTCGGTCTACATACACCTCCACTCACTCACCTGTACAGTCACTCATACTTACAGTCACTCTGTACAAGACTATCATATGCATTTATGCACCTATATAGACACTCACAGACCGCCAATCATCCATTGAGGTACTGACACACCTAGTCAGTTGTGCAAGTAATTAAACACAGTCCAATTTACTCACCTATACAGTTAAACACACTCAAGTTCCCTTACTCATAAAAATACTACCACATTCTTACGCTCTTATACAATCATTGATACAAGCACACACTCATCCATACAGCCCCTCTCACAATTACACACTCTCACATATACCCACTTATATACTCTTACACGCATATATACTGCCTTTCACATATGTAGTAAGTCACACATGTACCACTGAGATATACATTCAGTCCCTAACACACCCATACATACACTCACCCAACCATACAGTTGATCACAGATGCACTCTTAAAACCATGCACCCATAGAATCACCCACTCACACATCTATGCATAGAATCACACACACCCTACCCACACAAACACTCAGGCACCCATACAGATACTCAGACAACCAATCAATAACCCATATAGACACTCATATAGCTATTCACAAAACCATGCAGCCACTTATACACCTACACACAGACACATACAGACATTCACACAGTTTAGTCACTAGGCCGCAGTAAGATACATTTAATGACTCACTTATAGAGTCAGTTACGCACCTAGAAAATCATCCATTCACACACTTGTACACCCACTCATTCTTCCACCGGCCTTTCACTATAAATATATAAAATATATTTAAACTTTACAGAAACACACAGTCACTGGATGACGTCATCAGTGATGTAATCAGTGATGTCATTTGAGATGTCATGAGTGATGTCATGAGTGATATCACTGACCATGTCATGAGTGATGTAATATGTGACGTAATCAGCAGTGCATTGCGGGGGCGTGAGTTATAGTTGGATCAGTGACTTAATATCGAGAGACAGATTATCGACTACACACAATATCGAAGACAAAATATCGTATACCACTATATCGACCACCAATACTTAATTAAGAATACACCAAAATATCGAACCCACTATATCGACTAAACAAAATATAGTTTCTAACATTATCGAAACTCAAAATATAGATTATACAAATATCGACATACATACAATTAACTAACAATGCACCATAATATCGAAAATCAAAATATAGACTGCCTACAATATCGACCCTACCATAATATCGACTATTTATAACACACATTACAACATGTAAATGCATATAAAACTGACTTTTTCCCAACATAAACATACATCATATAATTAATTAATATAAATCCATTTTAGAAACACATGAAAACCAAATAAAATACCTTTTAATAAAACAACTTATAATATAATAAATAGATATACTAAACTAAACTAACACCAACATATACAACATCTAATTACTTATAAAAAACATTCTAACAAATAAATATACTTAAAATACATGACTACTACAGGAGGGGTGGGTGCAGAGTCCTCCCAGCAGTGCCCAGTGACAGGAGGGGTGGGTGCCTATCACTCCCAGCAGTGCCCAGAGACAGGAGGGGTGGGTGCAGAGTCCTCCCAGCAGAGCCCTGAGACAGGAGGGGTGTGTGCCTATCAATCCCAGCAGTGCCCATGGAACGCAAAGGGTGGAGTAGCCACAGATACCATGCCCAGAAATGTCAGTCAGGTGCACAAAGACCCTGCAGTACATGTACCACATGTGTGCGAGGCTGGGAGTAAACGCATGCATAGGGCCAAAAAGAAAACATGTCCACATGAAGTCATGTCAATAGTCCACATACACAAGTACAATGACTACCAAGGATGCCACGAATGATGCAGGTGGAGAATGGCTCAGCATGCATGTGCAAAGGTGAAGGACTACGTCACACACCCAGCTAATGTACACACAGCTCTGCGCTAAAGTCAGGGGACACCCTGCAGGGAAGAAGTCAGGGTACACAGAGGAAGGAATACACCTTGGGACAATTGCAACATGCAGCAACTGCTTACATGAATGGAGAAAGCTAGCTGACACCGTGTGATGGCACACAGATCCCACGGTCCCCCCATGAGCAGCACACTACTACATTTCCCACACACCCAACACATGACCAACACCCACAAACATGTAGCAGCCCCACCAACAGCAATGCCAGCAAAGCAGGAGTGTTCCAAGGGAAAAAAATTAATTGCTTTATTCAGCATGAGCAAAAAACTGGTATGAAGTAAGTCCAATATTTACAAAGCCCATAGGGCAGTCCAGGAGTCACAGCTGGATGGGGGACACAGTGGGATGCGTGTCCCCTAGCTTGCCTGCACAGTTACAAGCCGTTGTCTTCCACAGGGGTGAGGGCATCATGTTGGGGGGAAGGAACAGGCACCGCAGGGACAGGAGGGCGAAGGGTAGGCGACGTGGGTGCAGGGATGGAGGACTCCACCACAGGTGGTGGGGCAGGGCCAAAGGTGGATTCCAGGAGTGCGCTGCACACCTTGGCAAGGTCCTCCAGGGACTCCCCTGCACCCGAAGGAACCACAGGCCCCAAGGAGGGGGGGGGGTCAGAGGGATGGGTCGCAGCGCCACTGGGGGAGGGTGTGGACAGGGGGGGGACTCAAGCACCCTGACCGTGGACTTCCTTGACCGCTTGCGGGGTGGTGTCACTGTGGGGCTCAGGGACAGAGCGGCCATGAAGGAGTCTTTGGGGGAGATCTGGCCACGAGAGCTGAGGGGAGGGGATTTGGAGGGAGTGGATTGGGTGGAATGCGGACTCCCACTCTGGCTGCGTGTCACACGTTTGCCCCCCGACCCAGTGTGTGTGCCTACTTCACCCTGTGTGTGCGTGTCAGGAGGTGTGCGGCGGACCTTCCCTGCTGGTGTTGTGCCTGTGTGTGTTGTGGTGGGTGCATGCTTACGTCTGGGTGTATGTGGGACAGGCATGGGAGTGGGAAGTGTGGAAGGGGCAGGGGTAGGGGGTGGGACGTAGCGCTGCAGGAGACCCACTGCTGCAGTCAGTGTGGAGTCTATGGACCTCAGCAAGTTGCGTTGGTCAGCCTGCGATGAATGAATGCCCTCCAAGTATGCCTCCATGTTGTTGAGGACCTGGCTGTGGGCATGGAGGACATTAAGGATCGCAGTCTGACCAACCTGCAACTGCCGCTGGATGTCCACAGACTCAGCATTGGCGGCAGCAGTGGAGACAGGGGCAGGGGGTGCGGTGCCTGGCAGGAAGGAGACATGTGGTGACCGGGCACGTTGGGAAGGGACACGAGCACGTGGGAGGCGGCTGATGCCAATGGAGGGGGCGGTGCGAGATGTAGGGCTGCTGTCAGATGGTGGTGCAGCCACCGCCCACTCGGAGAGATCATCCTCGGACCCGTCAGCTTCATACTCTGTTGTGCCAGTCGACAGGTCCCCGGGTTCACTCTCCTCCGCCTCAGTCCCACTCGAAGTGCCAGCCCCGATGTCACCGCTAGCACTGGTGCTCGGTCCCTCCGCGCCGTCTGTGTCCATGTCTTCCTCCGTGTCCCCCGACGATGCTGTGGGCAGGGTGAAGAGACAGAAATTAATCATACATGTTAGAAAGGGTAGACGGACCGGGAGGGTCGGCCGGGGTCAGGGGGAGAGGTCTCCGGGGAGAGCCGTCTCCAGCGATCGTACAGACAAGTAACTTCCCCCCCACAGACAGATACCACACACGGATAAGGTTCAGTGTTCTTTATAAGCACTTCTTAAGGTACGGTTGAATGGTACAAGGAGGTCTGGACTCAGGGGTCCCCTCGATTCAAGTCTCTCAAAGTAGGGAAGGGGGTAGCGGGACAGTCTGTTTACCAGTCAGGTAGTTCGGATGAGATGATGATGAGCTCACAATCCTCGAGCTTGGTGGGTTAGGTGGTACGGGCCGCGGCAGCGCCAGCAGGTCCCGGTCGAGATGGTCGGTACACGGTCCGCGGCAGCGCCAGCAGGTCCCGGAAAGATGGTCGATGTACGGTCCGCGGCAGCGCCAGCAGGTCCCGGTGAGGATGGTCGTTACAACGGGCCGCGGCAGCGCCAGCAGGTCCTGACGAGGATGGATGTTGCAGAAGGCCGCGGCAGCGCCAGCAGGCAGGACAATGGTTCACAAGAGCGGGCTACGGCAGCGCCAGTAGTCCGTCAAGGCTGAGTTCTCTCGGTGTCTCTCGACTCCAGGATACAACTGCCTTCCTGCTCCGGAGTTGCCCCAGTTATAGGGCAGGCGCCCTTTGATGTCCGGACCCTCGCACTTGGAGGTCGGAGGGCCCGGGATGAAGGTGTCCAGACACCCAGCAGGGGGTGGAGCCAGCGCCTGGGGGAGCTGGAGGCGATCGGCACCTGGCGGGGGAAGAGCTCTCGACGCTTCGTTCTCCCATTGACCTGCCAAGTGGTCCGCTCACCTCCTGGGTGGATGGTGGTGCCGGGATGTCGGGGCCGGCCAGGCCCGGGGTTAGGGTCGGGGCGAGGCCACGCGGCCTCGTGGTGCAGGGCCCAAGATGGCGGCTTGAACCGGCCGGGGAAGCCGGTGGGGCTGGGCCCCGTGATGAGTAGAGGTCTGAGGGCAGAAGATCCGTCGGGAGACGGGGTACAGGTGCTTTTCGTGGGGTATGCCTGGTGGGCCGGAGCTCGGGCCCTGTCGTGCGGGGAGGGAGCAAGCCCTCTGTGTGGCCTGTCCAACATGCGTCCCCCCCAGCTGAAGGCGGGGAGAGTCACCCATCTCCTTGGGGACTCTCTTCGTCGAGGCGGAAAAAGCGGGACAGGCCATCCGCGTTGGCGTGGTCTTGGCCTGGTCGGTGCTCCACGGTGAAGTCCATTCCGTGCAGAGAAATGGACCAGCGCAAGAGTTTTGGGTTCTCCCCCCGCATCTGCATCAGCCACTGCAGGGGTCGATGGTCGGTTTGTACCCGGAAGTGGGTACCGAAGAGATAGGGCCGGAGCTTTTTGAGGGCCCACACCACTGCGAATGCCTCCCTCTCGATGGTGCTCCAACGCTGTTCTCGGGCCAGGAGACGTCGACTGATGAAGGCCACCGGCTGGTCATGACCTTCGGGGTTTAACTGAGAAAGGACGGCTCCGATGCCGTGGTCGGAGGCGTCGGTCTGCACCACAAATTCCCGACTGTAATCGGGGGCCTGGAGCACAGGGGCGGTGCACAGGGCGGCCTTCAGCTTCTCGAAGGCCGCTTGACAATCAGGAGTCCAGTTAATCCGCTTCGGTTGGTTCTTGGACGTGAGACCCGTGAGGGGCCCCACGATGCTGCCGTAGTCCTTCACGAACTGCCGGTAGTAGCCGGTGAGCCCCAAGAAGGCTCGGACCTCGGTCTGGGTGACGGGGGGCTGCCAGGACTGGATGGCAGCAATCTTGAGTTGTAGCGGGGCCACCAGCCCGCTTCCCACTTGGTGCCCAAGGTAGGTCACAGACCCTTGGCCAATTTGGCACTTGCCGGCCTTAATTGTGAGGCCGGCCCGCTGGAGGGCCTGTAGGACCTCTTGGAGGTGACGGAGGTGGTCGGACCAGTGGCGGCTGTATACAGCGATATCGTCCAGGTAGGCAGCGCTGAACTCTTCGAGCCCCGCCAAGACCTGGTTCACGAGGCGTTGAAACGTGGCGGGGGCATTCTTCATGCCGAAGGGCATGACCTTGAATTGGTAGTGGCCATCGGGGGTAGAGAAGGCTGACCGTTCCTGAGCCCTGGGTGTGAGGCCGATCTGCCAGTAGCCCGCTGTTAGGTCGAAGATACTAAGGTAGCGAGCGGCCCCCAGCCGGTCGATCAGCTCGTCTGCTCGGGGGATTGGATGAGCGTCGGTCCGGGTGACAGCGTTCAAGCCCCGGTAGTCGACGCAGAATCTCAGTTCAGGTGCGGTGCCGGGGGCAGCGGCTTTGGGAACCAATACAACCGGACTGGCCCAGGGACTGTCCGAGGGCTCGATGACCCCGATCGTGAGCATCTTGGCCACTTCCTCCTGTATGCAGGCCCGTACCCGATCTGGTACGCGGTAGGCCCGGTGTCGGACAGGGGGACTGTCCCCGGTGTCTACGTCGTGCAAACACCAAGGGGTGACCCCGGGGGTGAGGGAGAACAGGGCAGCGAACTGCAGCAAGAGGTTCCGGCAGTCCTGGCGTTGCTCTGAAGTGAGGGCGTCAGAGAGCCGGACCCCGTCCACGGAGCCGTCATTCTCCTGAGTCTTCAGGAGATCCGGGAGGGGTTCGGAGTCTTCCTCTGCACCACTGTCCGTAGCCATCAGGAGGCTGAGTTCTGAGCGCACAAAGTGTGGTTTGAGTCGGTTGGTGTGGAGGACCCGAAGGGGGTTCCGGGAGGTCCCCATGTCGATGAGGTAAGTGACGGGGCTTTTGCGCTCGACCACTTTGAAGGGCCCCGTCCACTTATCTTGCAAGGCACATGGTTCGGTGGGGGACATCACCCATACTTGCTGACCAGGCTCGAACTCAACGGAGGAGGCATTGTGATCATACCACCTCTTCATGTCCTCCTGGCTGGCCTCGAGGTTCGCCTTGGCCATCTCCCTGAAGCGCCGGGTCTGATTTCGTAGGGCCAGGATGTATTTGAAGACGTCTGGAGGGGTCTTTAGGGGGGCCATCTCCCAACCTTCTTTGACTAGGCTGAGGGGCCCTCGCACAGGGTGCCCGTACAGGAGTTCGAAAGGGCTAAAACCGAGGGACTTCTGGGGAACTTCTCAGTAGGCGAAGAGGAGGCACGGAAGTAGTACATCCCACTGGCGACGGAGGGGCTCTTCCAATCCCCCAATCATCCCCTTGAGAGTGCGGTTAAAGCGCTCCACTAGTCCGTTCCCTTGGGGGTGATAGGGGGTCGTGAATCTGTAGGTGACCCCGCATTGTTGCCAGAGGGACTTCATGTATTTGGATATGAAATTCGTGCCTCGGTCGCTGACGACTTCTCGGGGGAAGCCTACCCGGGAGAAGATCCCCATTAGGGCCCGGCCAACCACCGGAGCTGTCACGGTCCGTAGGGGCACCGCCTCGGGGTAGCGGGTGGCATAGTCCACCAGTACTAAGATGAACCTGTGTCCTTGTGCCGTGCGGGGGTCCAGAGGCCCCACAATGTCTATCCCCACCCTCTCGAACGGGGTGGTGACCACAGGGAAGGGTTGCAGAGGGGCTTTCAGCTTCCGACCACTCTTCCCGCTGGCTTGGCATGTGGGGCAAGATCGGCAGTGGTTCAGGACGTCATTCCTCATTTTCGGCCAGAAAAAGTGGGTCACTAGGCGGCTGTACGTTTTGTCCTGGCCCAGGTGTCCAGCCAGGGGGACATCGTGGGCTAAGTTGAGCAGAAAGTCTCTGAAGCGGAGAGGTACCACCAGTACTCGACCGGCCCCCAGCTCGGCGATTCTTTGCTCGCTGTAGAGCAGGTCGTTGTCCCAGTAGACCCAGTGAGTTCCGGTGGAGTCCCCTGCGTTCTGGGCGCTGGCTTGTTGGCGGAGTCCCTCGAGGGAGGGACAGGTCTTTTGTTCCTGGCGGAACTGTTCTTGGGTGGGCCCCCCTTCTTGACGCCACTGAGCCAGGTCCGGAAGGTCCTGGGGTTGCGCGTCCCCTTCGGTCGTCGGGTCCGGGAGGCCGGCCTCGCCGTTGTCTTCTATTGGGGCGACCGGGGGCGGAGGTGCTGGCCATTCCGGTTCTTCTGATCGGGGGGCGGCACGGGCGGCCATGGACCGGGTGGTTATGCAGGCCCAGTCCGGGAGGCCCAACATCCCCAGGTGCTCTCTTCTCTCAACGGCGGCCCACAGGGAACTCTCGAGGTCATTCCCCAGGAGGCAGTCCACGGGGGCATCGTCCCGGACCGTCACCTTCAACAGGCCGGAGACCCCTCCCCATTCGAATGGGACGCAGGCCATTTGACACATACTCTCAGAGTTATCTGCCGAGCGGACGGGGCAGAGAATATTCGGCAGGATCTGCTCGGGCTTCACCAGGTGACAGCGGACGGCCGTCACACTGGCGCCTGTGTCACGCAAGGCCTCGGCTCGCTGTCCATTAATGGTCACCCACTGACCGTATTTCCTGGTGTTGGCGGGTAGGGGAGCCCGCGGGACCATGTCTCTTCCCCCTAAGCACGCCAGGACCATGGCGGCCGGTTCCCACTCTTGCTGGGCCGGCTCATACTCTTCTGGTTCCTCCGATAATCGCTCTTCCCCCAGGGCGGCGGCAGCTACCTGGCGGGGCTTGGGTGTTTGGTTTAGCGGGCAGCTCGGGTCATTGGCGTAGTGGCCTACTCGCTGGCATCGGTGGCACGTGACGTTGGCTCGGAACCCAGGCCGCAACGGGGGGTTGCCCCGGCCGGCCGGAGGCGGGGTGCTGGCCACGGGTGTTGCTGGCAAGGCGTCTCTCCCTCGCCCCTGGCCCCCTCCTCCTCCCCGAGGACGGTGCTGGCCTTGGTTGCTTCTGTTCTGGTCGTGTGGCCCTCTCCGGCCCACTCGGGTGCTTTCCCATCGGTCAGCTTCGGCGGCGAGCTGCCGGGGGTCAGTCAGCTTACTGTCGAGGAGGTGCTGCCTGAGCTCGACGAAACAGTTGTTCGACAGGTGCTCCCATACCATAAGGTTAAAGAGTTGTTCGTAGGTGGTGACCTGGCTCCCCTTGATCCAACCCTCGAAGGCACGGCTGAAATAGTTCACGTATTCTACCCAAGTTGTACCTGGGATCCGGGTGCAATCTCTGAACCTCTGGCGGTACATCTCGGGTGTGAGGCCGTAGCGGGTGAGGAGGGCAGCCTTCATGTGGTCGTAGGACGACATTTGGTGATCTGGGAGCTGCAGTAGGGCATCGCGACCCTCGTTGATAAACCTCCCCCAAAGTCCGGCTCCCCAATCACTCCGGTCGATCCGGTGGGAGGTCATGGCGATCTCATAGGCTTTAAACCACTGTTGTATGTCGTCTTCTCGGACATACTCGCGGACAACATCCTTGGGGATATGGACTTTTTTCTCGATTGGCCCCGGGGTGTGTGGTCGCTCAGGCACCCCCAGTTCTTTATTCTGTTTCCGAAGTTCTATTTCCGCTAGTCGGCGTTCGTGCTCGAGCGTTATTTTTTTCTCCTCCAGCTCTCTCTGTCTCTGCTTTTCTTCTCGTTCCTCTCGAAGCCGCATATGCTCGAGGTTGAGTTTCTGTTCAGCTAACTTGAGTTCCCCATCCATCTTGAGTCGTGCCATCTCCAACTCGTGCAATCTGATTCTTTCTCTTTCTCGGATCTCTTCCTGTGAGAGGCCCGTTCCCCGCTCCTCGGGAGCCGTGGCGTTCCCCTCTGGTGTGATGCTGTTTTGGTCTGGTGTGATGCTGCTTTGGTCGGAGGGTCCTGCGACCCCAGTTTCTGTCCACGACTCAAGGGCGCGCTTTAGATCATCCTTGGTACTCAGGCCGGTGGTAGCAATGCCAAGTTCTATGCAGAATTGTCTCAGTTCGCGGTGGTTGTATTCTTCTAATTTATCCATTTGGAATTTCTCGGTGGAGCTGCTATCTTTGGCTGACATCGTGTTTTTGTCGTGGGGTGATCTACTCTCTGTACGATTACGCGTTGATTCGGATCGCGCCGCTGGCCACCAATGTTAGAAAGGGTAGACGGACCGGGAGGGTCGGCCGGGGTCAGGGGGAGAGGTCTCCGGGGAGAGCCGTCTCCAGCGATCGTACAGACAAGTAACTTCCCCCCCACAGACAGATACCACACACGGATAAGGTTCAGTGTTCTTTATAAGCACTTCTTAAGGTACGGTTGAATGGTACAAGGAGGTCTGGACTCAGGGGTCCCCTCGATTCAAGTCTCTCAAAGTAGGGAAGGGGGTAGCGGGACAGTCTGTTTACCAGTCAGGTAGTTCGGATGAGATGATGATGAGCTCACAATCCTCGAGCTTGGTGGGTTAGGTGGTACGGGCCGCGGCAGCGCCAGCAGGTCCCGGTCGAGATGGTCGGTACACGGTCCGCGGCAGCGCCAGCAGGTCCCGGAAAGATGGTCGATGTACGGTCCGCGGCAGCGCCAGCAGGTCCCGGTGAGGATGGTCGTTACAACGGGCCGCGGCAGCGCCAGCAGGTCCCGACGAGGATGGATGTTGCAGAAGGCCGCGGCAGCGCCAGCAGGCAGGACGATGGTTCACAAGAGCGGGCTACGGCAGCGCCAGTAGTCCGTCAAGGCTGAGTTCTCTCGGTGTCTCTCGACTCCAGGATACAACTGCCTTCCTGCTCCGGAGTTGCCCCAGTTATAGGGCAGGTGCCCTTTGATGTCCGGACCCTCGCACTTGGAGGTCGGAGGGCCCGGGATGAAGGTGTCCAGACACCCAGCAGGGGGTGGAGCCAGCGCCTGGGGGAGCTGGAGGCGATCGGCACCTGGCGGGGGAAGAGCTCTCGACGCTTCGTTCTCCCATTGACCTGCCAAGTGGTCCGCTCACCTCCTGGGTGGATGGTGGTGCCGGGATGTCGGGGCCGGCCAGGCCCGGGGTTAGGGTCGGGGCGAGGCCACGCGGCCTCGTGGTGCAGGGCCCAAGATGGCGGCTTGAACCGGCCGGGGAAGCCGGTGGGGCTGGGCCCCGTGATGAGTAGAGGTCCGAGGGCAGAAGATCCGTCGGGAGACGGGGTACAGGTGCTTTTCGTGGGGTATGCCTGGTGGGCCGGAGCTCGGGCCCTGTCGTGCGGGGAGGGAGCAAGCCCTCTGTGTGGACTGTCCAACAATACACCTGTATACATATGTCACATGAGTCAAAAATACTTAGGTTACAGTGCATAGCCTGAAACAAAGGAACAGTTACAATTCCAAAACAAGGTACATCTGTAGGCCCTGCAAGACACAGTTGTGTGACCCACCATGCCATGGAAAAACTATGGAGAGCATGACACAATAGCAAATGAGATGACATGGAATTTTGACTGAGAAGCAAGGCCCTGGGGACAATACAGCACTGCATCTGCACCACACAGCGTGGCAGGAAATTGGGATGAGCAGGGACCATATCCAGGAACTAGAGGCACATGCAGCATAGGTAATACTGATAACATGCCCACCCTGACTGGCACACTGCACCTTGAGTGTATGTCCAGACAAACATCACACACTGGCCAGGCCCAGCAAGGAGATTACAGGTCTTGACATGTAGGCCATGCCCGCACCACCCACCCCCTACATGAGACAAATCTGTGGAGACACAGGAAGCACTTACATCTCTTAGTCTGGGTGAAATACACATGGGATGCAATAATTCAAGATTGCACACCAAATACCCAAGGTGCGCCTGTCCAAATAATCATGTACAAATGGGCATCATCAGATGATTGCAACAAGACACACAGGCAATGACCACCGTGAGTATGTACTTGGAAAATCAGGTCAGGCTGGACAGTGGACACTTGTAATACATCTCACGTCAATAAACATGGTGCCAGGGGACAATGGCACAGAGCACAACCTATGCTGTAGACACAGAGATTGTCGACATTCTCAGATTACACACATGATACCTAGGAAAATATGCCCCTGGGGACAGTTGTGGCCACACAACTCCATGCTCCTGAATGGGAATGACTGCAACACACGCTAACATTCCTGCACTATGCGTAACGCACACTCATGCACATCATGTCACAGGCCACCACATGGGACATGCCTGCTGGAAGGCCTGGCACTCGAGAGAATAACTCCCATGTCTGGACTCAGCATTAGTGCCAACTGACATGGAACCCACAAGTCCAGAACTGGACAGGGCACAGGCAAGGTCACAAAACCTGTTACACACCCCCCCACACATGATGCTGCAGGCATTTTACACTTGGAGAAGGTGTCAGGCTACATAACCTTGTGATGGAGTGACTACACACAGACCAGGGAACACATTGCAAGGAGGGGAAGGGAGGCAGGAGAGCACTGCAATACTGTGGGGAACGGGATCTGCACAGTACCATAAACCCTGGAAGTGTATCCATGGAACAGTGCACTTACAAATGCTGGTGAAACACAACAAACACACACATGTACCTACCCCCTTCCGGCTGCTGCATGTCCTGTAGACGCCTGTCCAAGTCTGGAAAGACCACCGCCAGCACACGTTTCTGGATGTGGGAGAGACGGCGGCGCCCGCGGTTCTTATGGCTCTCAGGTGAGTCCCCCAGCAGGACCCGTGCGATCCTCCGCGTCCAGCACCAGATATCCTGCCAGCGTTTCCTCACCTGGGACAGGTGCCGCCTCCGACCATCCGCACTCCTCACGGCGCTGACGGCGTCCAGCCATATCTGCTCCTTGGCAGAGGCGTCTACCTGTGAGGATGAACAAGTGACACTACATCAATACACCTGGCACATGTCACAGGGACACAGATTAGAACACATTTTCTGTCTACAACAAGGCATAGTGTGCATCCAACGCATTGCACCTTTGTCATAGGGACATGATCCTCTGGGGGAAGGCCAAAAGCAGTACGTGCTATTGAAAGGACACAGGTGGAATGAGGGCAACTACACAATCAATGAGCCAGGCTCACACTGTGCATCACACCCACCCCTCCTGTCTCAGGGCACTGCTGGGAGAACTATGCACACACCCCTCCTGTCTCTGGGCACTGCTGGGAGGACTCTGCACACACCCCTCCTGTCTCAGGGCACTGCTGGGAGGACTCTGCACACACCCCTCCTGTCTCTGGGCACTGCTGGGAGGACTCTGCACACACCCCTCCTGTCTCAGGGCACTGCTGGGAGGACTCTGCACACACCCCTCCTGTCTCAGGGCACTGCTGGGAGTGATAGGAACCCACCCCTCCTGTCTCAGGGCACTGCTGGGGTGACTCTGCACACACCCCTCCTGTCTCAGGGCACTGCTGGGAGGACTCTGCACACACCCCTCCTGTCTCTGGGCACTGCTGGGAGGACTCTGCACACACCCCTCCTGTCTCAGGGCACTGCTGGGAGGACTCTGCACACACCCCTCCTGTCTCAGGGCACTGCTGGGAGTGATAGGAACCCACCCCTCCTGTCTCAGGGCACTGCTGGGAGGACTCTGCACACACCCCTCCTGTCTCAGGACACTGCTGGGAGGACTCTGCACACACCCCTCCTGTCTCAGGGCACTGCTGGGAGGACTCTGCACACACCCCTCCTGTCTCAGGGCACTGCTGGGAGACATCAGGCATTCCCCCCCCTGGGACCCACCCTACAGTACATAGCATGTGTGTCACACCTGGACACAATGGCAGAAGTCACAGTCACAAAAAAGGGACACAGTCTGTGCCAGTGGACACTGCACTCACCTGATAACCTGGTCGCCCATACAGCATGGGGTACCGTGGGAGGATCACATCCACCAAAGCCATGTTCTCCTCCAGGGTGAATGGCTGTGACCTCTCCACAGCCCTTGACATGGTTCCAGGGAATCAGTAGCAGCAGCTGGGTCGTGGAATACAGAGATGTGCAGGCAAGTGCTCCCTTATGGGACCTGGCTGCCTTATATCTGCCTTGCTGGCCCATCTCATGCACAGGAGTACAGAGTGATTGGTCACTCACATTTGCATCCTATGTTTCCTCCAATCCCTTCAAACCTAGCAGTCTGTGGGTTCTCAATCTGTTTTTTTCTCCTGCATGATGTCAGCCCCACAAACACATTGCAACAAAGTAGATTAATTCCAACTGACTTCTGCTGTGCACCTTCCTGAACAAAATCAAAATTTGAACTTGGTCTCCATGACAACCAGCATGCATGTAGGCCTCAATACTTGTCCCTCATGTGTCCCCTATGTAATTTGGAGCTTCACACACAGGTACGGTGCGTTCCGGGGCCCTAGGGCACCCCAAATGCATAGCAACGGGCCGTACACGCGTGCCTACGTTCACTTTGACTATGGGTGTCGTCACGTATGCGTACTCGTAGTGGTACGGGCCGTACACACGCCTGTACGCTCCCTGTCACTATGGGTGTCCTCGCGTATGCGTACTCGTAGTGGTACGGGCCGTACACACGCCTGTACGCTCCCTGTCACTACGAGTACGCATACGCGAGGACACCCATAGTGATAGGGAGCGTACAGGCGTGTGTACGGCCCGTACCACTACGAGTACGCATACGCGAGGACACCCATAGTGATAGGGAGCGTACAGGCGTGTGTACGGCCCGTACCACTACGAGTACGCATACGCGAGGACACCCATAGTGATAGGGAGCGTACAGGCGTGTGTACGGCCCTACCACTATGGGTGTTCTTGCGTATGCGTACTCGTAGTGGTACGGACCGTACACATGCCTGTACGCTCGCCATCACGATGGGTACACATACGGCAGCACTCCCATAGTGATATGGGAACGTACACAGGCCCTCTTAGCAGCAGTACGGCGGTTTTCACACATCACAGTGGTGACAGGCAGCACACAGGAAGGAATAGGGCGGACATACTTGTCCATGGATGGACATACTTGTCCATGAATGGACATCAAGGCATCGTCTGTGCATTACTACATGTGTGGGGCACAGGTGTGACAGGCTGTGATGTGGAACATTACTCCTGAGTCGAGAAGGCACCAGATGTATGATGAGATGTGTACAGATGTACTGTGTGAGGGTGCAATGTGTGCCAGGCATGCCCTTGACTCCTTTGACATGTGTGCATGTCGTACTGCACACTTGGGATGAGCGTCACTGGCATGGCACGGACACCAACACACGGAAGTGTCCCCTGATGCCCGGTACAGGGGTTACCACACCTGACTTGTCACTACCCCCAGTGCACGATGTGACTATGTCATGTATGTGTGGGGGCTTCCCATCAGGTTGATGTTGGAGCACCCTCAAAAGCTGCAGCTGTTGCAGCAACCAACATGTGTCTGTGTGTAGATTGACATTGCACACTGTTCCGCACACCATGCCACATGTGGTATCGGATGTGAGGTGCGCATGTATGCATGGGACACGGAGTAGCGTGACAAGGACATGTCTGCATCCTCTCAATGAATGTGTGGTGAGTCATGACAAGTGCACCTTCATGGCAAGGTGTGTGGGCTGTCCTAGTGTAATGTCATGTGACCTGTGGCTCTAGTGTTCCGCTACCAGTCTCTGCAATCGGCATCCTACTTCTGCTGATGTGTGGGTGTATGTCACTCCAGTCTTGCGTCTGGCTGTTCACTTGCACTGGGACACAGCTAATCCCATGGCATGGCATGGGGAGGTTCTCAATCTCCGTGTGTAGCTGGGTCTTGGTAGGAGTGTCACCTGGCAGCCATACGTGTCCAGGGCATGTAGCACATACCTGACTCCCTATGTAGCATATGTGTATTGACAGATTAACATGTGCTCAGTACATATAAATTGTTGTCGTAGTGCACTCACTCTTCCTTGTCACTTCCAAATTACTGCAGAGCGCCGCCTCTTGCCCGACCAATTCCGGACTTGGCTGCCATGCGGGAGAATGACAGTATCCGGTGCTACCGCTTCCCCCAACCGTTGATTCTGGAGTTGACGGCGAGACTGGCACCACACCTGCAACCGCAGCACAGGTATCCTACGGCACTGACACCACAGCTGAAGGTAATGGCAGCCCTACATTTTCTTGCCACGGGTACCTTTCAATATACCATAGCTCATGTTGGTGGCATGTCCCAGAGCATGTTCTGCCGTGTGCTGCATGATTTCTTAGAGGCCATGTTGATTCACCTGGATGACTTCATCAAGTTCCCAACCCCTGAAATGTTGACTGGGGTCAAGCGTGGATTCTATGCCCTGGGAGGGATGCCCCATGTCATTGGGTCCATAGATGGGACACATGTAGCTTTGGTACCACCACACGCACGGGAGGTAGCGTACCGCAATCGGAAGCACTACCACTCCATCAATGCCCTTGTGGTGTGTCTGTCCAACATGGTGATTTCACATGTCTGTGCTCGTTTTCCAGGATCAGCACACGATGCCTACATCATGAGGCGTAGCAGGATGCCTGAAATGATGATGCAGCTGCGCAACGAACGAGCATGTGTTGTTGGTGGGTACAGTCTGTCTGTCCTGTATTTTGCATAGCCTACCAGCACGACCGCTTCACCAGTTCTAACGATGTCCATGTGCTTCCCATGTAGGGGACGCTGGCTATCCCAACATGCCATGGCTGCTCACACCTCTCCGCAACCCCATCACACCGGCCCAGCTCCGCTACAACACCGCCCATGGCCGGACAAGGCGAGTGATAGAGAGGACGTTTGGCCTGCTGAAGAGCCGATTTCGGTGCCTCCACAAGACCGGCGGCGCGCTCCCATATGCCCCTGCGAAGGTCTGCAAAATCTTCATGGTCTGCTGCATGCTGCACAACATGGCAGTTGAGAAAGCTGTGCCACTCATCCTGGATCAACATGACGAGGACCATCCACCCGTGGAGGACGAAGGGCTTGGCAATGGGGCTAGTGATGTGGATGATGTGGAGCTGCAAGAGGACATCCGGACTCAGCTCATACGCGACTTCTTCGCTTGGTGGTGAGTACCAGTGTCTGATTGTGCACGCATTGGTCCCCGTGTGGCATGTGTGTCTCCACCTGCATGTATGGCATGTGAGTCAGAGGTGTGTGTGGGTGTGTCACTGGAGTTATGGTGGCAGTGATGGTTGTATTTCCCCAGTCATAATTGTGAACTAGCATGTTGTCACCCATACATGTGTCGAGTACATGCAAGTGGCTGTGCTTTTTGTGGCTGACTTCTTGTGTGTCTCTCATCCCCAGGTATTTGCGCATGCCGTCTGCTGGTTTCATTGTTGTGGCACTGCTATTCCTCATGGACACGTCATCGTGTGCTGACTCAGCGTTACACGCACGGACAAGTTTGGAAGTCTCCTTAGGGTAAGGGATGCATCAGGGGTGTATTGGGTGTGGCAGTTGTTCACGATGTATGCACACTGCCCCTGTCGATGTTTGGTTCCTCTGCAGCCATGTAGCATCACCATGGGACACGACCTGCAGCTGTGTACACCTGAATAGATAGTCTGACTGGTTGACAGTCATCAGTGATGGGATAGTGGATTGTGATGATGGCATCAATGTGTGTAACACTGCCCTCGGACACATACGGATTGCATTGGCTTGACATGGTGTGGGACTTCTACATCAGCGGATCAATGGTGTATGGCTGTCTCTCCGTGAGCAGCTGTGGGTGTTTAGCTGTTGGCCGACTTTTGTGTGCCAGTTCCATGGCTATCACGCATTTGTGCTGCAGAAGGGGGTGCCAGTGTTGGACCCACATGTTACTCCACATGAAGTGTACATGTGTACTTCAAGTTGCCTCTGCAATCCCGAAAACATGACTAATAAAGGTGTCCCTATGCCTCCAAGGTGCCTCTTCTCAGTCAATGCTGGTGTGTTGCCACGGTGCATCCAGCATGTCTGGCATGGTTGTCCCTGATGGTGGCTATGTGTCTATGTGTCGAGTAGCAAGATGCAAGCTGTGTGTGTGGGCTGAGACTGTGTTTTATGCATGATGTCCATGAGTGTGTGGGTATTGTGACATGTGCCATCCCCATGCATCCAACACCAGGCCCCCATTCTCTGCATCCACCGGACTCACGCTTGCAGGACATGGTTCTGCCACCTGTCTACACATACCTGGGTGCCCCCCAGGAGACTGGACTGGATCCCTGACCTCTGCGCATGACTGTTGCTGTACTCAATGTGTCTGTCAGTACGGTTGTGCGGCCACCCCCTCAGCTGGTTGGGCCCATCACGGGTGTGTATGGTGCTCCATGTCTGTCTTGCCTAATACACTGTGGCCCGTGTGTCCTGTGCCAGACTCAGGCCCCAGGGTGTGGATGGTTGAAGTCAAAAGAGAACTCAGGCATGTTTAGACTTTACTAGACACATGTAAGGTAATAATGCAACCAGCAGGCATCTTCTCTTCATGGTGTGAATTTTTATTTTTGGGGGGGGGGGGGTGTATGACGTGAGGGGCTTCCCGGGAGTTTGGAATCCAAAGTTCAGTAGGGGAGTTGGTGTCCTTGCCATTGGAAATCCTCAGAGTCCATGCCACAGTCTTTGTCCACATTGGTCAGACAGTGACCAGCAAGGCCATGTGGCAGAGAATGTCTCTTGATGCTGTGATGCAGTTGCTCCAGTGGGCCAGGTGCCAGGCCAGGTGTCCTGGGAGATGGTGATGTAGCGCCGACCCTCACGGTCCTTTCCGTGGACGACCCGGCCTCCTGCGGGGACCCTCAGAAGCAGGCCGTGACGATGTTTGGGATGCTCCATCGGATGTTTCCTCCTCCTCCTGATCCCTCCCTGTGGGTGGTGATGTTCTACGCCTTCTGGCACAGGGAGGGTTGCCCATGTTGTCGGCCATCCGACGGAGTGTATCGTGAATCAACTGGAACACCGTCACTTGCTCAGCCTGTCTGTCCTCCATCCTCCGTTGGTGTTGCAGTAGACAGGCATGTTGCTGGGCCTGCTGGGTCTTGATCCCCTCGAGGACGGACACAACCTGGGCCATGCCCGTGGTGTCCTGCCGTTTTGAGTCCAGGATGTTACGGACATGGGAATATACCGAATCCCCAGCCAACTGGTCAGGCTGGCGCCTCCGCCGTCCTCCACTCCCACCACCCCTGCCCACTTGCACCTGGCCTGCCCTTGTGGGCACATCGGGTCTCCGGGACCCCTGAGGGGTGGCATTGGCGTTGTCGCCTGCCTCCTCCTGGGTGCCCGGGACACCGTGTCCCTCCTGGCCAGCCTGGCTGCTTTGTGGTGGTGGGGCAGGGATCCTGGGTGTCTCCTGGGATGTGGCAGGAGTGGGTGTGGTGGTTGGCCCCGTTGTACCTGACGCAGGTGCTGCAGGTGGTTGGACACCTGAGGTGCCAGGTTGGTCGGGGTCATCCACAGAGTGGTGAGAGTCGTCGCTGCCGGTGGGATCGGGCTCCCGCAGATCCGGGTCCTGTGAGTCTTCCCCCCCAGTGTTGGGGGGTGAACCACGACGTTGACCTGTGTGTGAGAGAGACAATGTTAATTTAGGTCCATGCAACATCCATGTTTCATCAGTTTCAACGTTGACACATTTCCTCTTGGAATTAGGATCTGTCTTGCATTCCACTCACAGTGCACTTGTGCATGGGTGTGTCCCTTGGCCACCACTTTTGCCCCTTTCACTATGTGTGGCACAGTTTTACTTGCTGCGTCAAGTGTGACTGCAGTCAGCAGTGGAGTGGGCAGGTGTGGCGAGCCATGCATTGGCGCCTTCCGTGTAGCACTGTACATGTGCACATGGAGTGGATCCACACACTTATATAATGCAGGCAGCTGTCGTTGTGCTCGTGAACAGGTTGTGACATGGCCCTGTGTTTTGCCATGGGGAAGAGGGGGGGTTCTGGCACTGGCCACCCTTGGCTACATGCACGCAGTCTACCTGCTGACGAGCAGACATTCCCACGCACCACACGGCTGATTGGCTCTCCCTGTGTCTCCCTCCCTCTCTGTCCCCCTCTCCCTCCCTCTCTGTCCCCCTCTCCCTCCCTCCGTGTGTCAGCCTCCTCCCTCTGTCCGTCTCCCTGTGTCTCCCTCCCTCTCTGTCCCCCTCTCCCTCCCTCTCTGTCCCCCTCTCCCTCCCTCTGTGTGTCACCCTCTGTCACCTCAGCCCAGCTTCCTGGGCACACACTGTTAGCAGATCTTTGAATGGCCCTTGGCTTGTTGATGTGAGTTTGTTTCTGATCTCCAGGCACCCATTGGGTGTAGTGTCTGTCTCAGCGCTGCTGCTGTGGTGGTGTGTGCTGCCACTCTTTCACAATGTTGACTGTTCATTAGCTGCTGTCATGTGCAAAACAGTGCCTTCACCCCCATGTGTTGATGCAAGGCGTCCGCCATTTGCTGGCGAGTCTTTCCTGTGTGGGGACACAGTGTTTGTATGGCTATGACCTAGGCCATATGGGCAGAGGGCATTGTTGTCTGCTTCTGAGTTGCACTATGTGAATTTCGTGGCCCACCCTCCCGCCATCCGGGTTACCGTGTCATGTGTTGGTGTCTTCTGTGGCCTGTGACTCGACGTTGTCCAGCTGGGTGCATGGGGCATGGTGGCGCCAGTGGCATGTGCGTGTTCATGGAGTGTGGTTGAGTCATGCGATAGCTTGGGTGGTTGCGTGCCTGTTAGTGATTTTGGTTGTGGATGACGTTCCCCCCATGTGAGGTGCGTTGTTTGTGTACTCACCCGGGTCTCGGAGTCCTCCTAATCCTTCGACTGTCTCCACCGGCTGTATGGCCATCACCCTCTCCTCCCAGGGATGGTAGTGTACGGGTCTGCGGGAGGGCCCTCCTCCAGTGGCGTTGGCCTGGTTGTGTTCCTCCAGCATCTTGGCTCGGACCCTCCTCTGCAGATCGTACCACCTGGCTTGGCATTCATGCCTGGTCCTTCTGGTGTCTGCAACAGCATTCACAGCATCGACGATGGTCTGCCACATGGCTGTTTTCGCTGCCACGATGCCCTGTCTGACCAATGTTCCAAAGAGCTGTGGCTCGACTCTGAGGATTTCATCGACAAGGACCTCCAACTCTCGGTTACTGAACTTTGGATTCTTGTTAGTGGGCATGGTGAGGGGTGTGGGTGTGGATGGGGGGGTGTGTGTGGATGGTTGTGGGTGTGGTTGTGCAGGTGTGTGTGTGTGAATGTGATGAGGGTGTGTTTGTGAAGGTGGTTGTGTGAAGGTGTGCAAGTGTAAGGTGTGGTGAAGCTTGTAGTATGGTGCTGTTGGTTGTCTGAGGGGTCTGGCAGCAGTGAATCTGTTGCAAAGGCTCATGGTTTGTGTGTGTGGGCCCTTTTTATTGGTCCATTGGTGGGTGTGGCTGTGTTTGAAGTTTGGGTGGGTGTGTTATAAGGAGTGGTGGTGTTTTGGGCCTCTGTTTGTTTTTGGCAGTTGCAGGTCAGTGAATGTGTTTTTTTAGTGTTTGTTGGACATGTTTTGTGGCTTTGTGCCATTCGAATGGTGTATTCTTGTGTTGTTTCGTTTTGTCCTGGTTGTGTACGTGCGTTTTTAGCATGTGTACGGTGTGTACATGGGCCATTTGGTTGTACGGTGCTGTCCTTGTGTGTGGCTTGGTACGACTCGTACATGTGGTTGTGATGTTGGGGCCTGGGGTGCGCTCCGTACTTAGGAGGTTGTGGTGGGGGTGCGACTCGAACGTACAGGGGTGTACATACACGGTGGTACGACACGTACAGGGGTGTACATACACGGTGGTACGACACGTACAGGGGTGGGGGTACGACTCGAACGTACTGGGGTGTACATACACGGGGGTAGGACACGTACAGGGGTGGGGGTACGACTCGAACGTACTGGGGTGTACATACACGGGGATAGGACACGTACAGGGGTGGGGGTACGACTCGAACGTACTGGGGTGTACATACACGGGGGTAGGACACGTACAGGGGTGGGGGTACGACTCGAACGTACAGGGGTGTACATACACGGGGGTAGGACACGTACAGGGGTGGGGGTACGACTCGAACGTACTGGGTGTACATACACGGGGGTACGACACGTACAGGGGTGGGGGTATGACTCGAACGTACTGGGGTGTACATACACGGGGGTAGGACACGTACAGGGGTGGGGGTACGACTCAAACGTACAGGGGTGTACATACACGGGGGTAGGTCACGTACAGGGGTGGGGGTACGACTCGAACGTACTGGGGTGTACATACAAGGGGGTACGACACGTACAGGGGTGGGGGTACGACTCGAACGTACTGGGGTGTACATACACGGGGGTAGGACACGTACAGGGGTGGGGGTACGACTCGAGCATACTGGGGTGTACATACACGGGGGTACGACACGTACAGGGGTGGGGGTACGACTCGAACGTACTGGGGTGTACATTGACGGTGGTACGACACGTACAGGGGTGGGGGTACGACTCAAACATACTGGGGTGTACATAGACCGGGGTAGGACACGTACAGGGGTGGGGGTAGGACTCGAACGTACTGGGGTGTACATAGACGGTGGTACGACACGTACACGGGTGGGGGTATGACTCGAACATACTGGGGTGTACATACACGGTGGTACGACACGTACAGGGGTGTACATACACGGTGGTACCACATGTACAGGGGTGGGGGTACGACTCAAACGTACTGGGGTGTACATACACGGGGGTAGGACACGTACAGGGGTGGGTGTACGACTCGAACGTACAGGGGTGTACATACACGGGGGTCAGACACGTACAGGGGTGGTGGTACGACTCGAACGTACTGGGGTGTACATACACGGGGGTACGACACGTACAGGGGTGGGGGTACGACTCGAACGTACAGGGGTGTACATACACGGGGGTAGGACACGTACAGGGGTGTACATACACGGTGGTACCACACGTACAGGGGTGGGGGTACGACTCGAACGTACTGGGGTGTACATACACGGGGGTCGGACACGTACAGGGGTGGGGGTACGACTCGAACGTACTGGGCTGTACATACACGGGGGTAGGACACGTACAGGGGTGGGGGTAGGACTCGAACGTACTGGGGTATACATAGACGGTGGTACGACACGTACAGGGGTGGGGGTATGACTCGAACGTACTGGGGTGTACATACACGGTGGTACGACACGTACACGGGTGGGGGTACGACTCGAACGTACAGGGGTGTACATACACGGGTGGGGTGTACATACACGGGGGTACGTCTCGGATGTACGGGGGCTGGGGGAGTGTTGGGCGCGTATGCGGGCACATGTCTCCATGGTTGCTAGGGGAGTTCGGTGCAGACGGTGTTTTTTCCATACGGTTGTAACATCGGACGCACGGGATGGATCGTGATTCCTCGGTCGGACTTCACTTTTCACATTTGTACGGTAAATCGTCCGAGGACGTGTCGGACACATTTTCCGACCCGAGGACGTGTGGGAAATCATTCCCAATGCGGTTCGTATGGACTTTTTACCATGCGAATCGTGATTGGCAGTTTGTACGGCACTTGTACGATTCGTACGGTAAAAAGACCGGATACGAGTCGCACGGGGAATTTTTTTACCGGATCGTAATTGGCACCTGAGTGTAGAATGTGTGACAGATAGCACCTTAGCATACAATATAAAAAAACTAATAGCCCTAGACTATGTCCCTGTCACTGACGTACCAGAACACTATAACCTACTAATAGAGAGTCCATTCTACAAAAGAAATGAAGAAAAGTTAAGTCCACTACTGGATTACTTTGAGGACACATGGGTAGGGAGACTACACCGATCAGGCCACAGAAGATTACCAAAGTTCCACATACCATGGTACCTCAGCACCCTAAACAAAGAAGCCAAAAGTAACAACGCCGTTGAAGGATGGCATAACGCCTTCCAGGCAACAACAGGGAGAGGTACACCCACACTTCAAAAACTACTACAAAGTATTCAAAAAGAGCAAAGCTACCAAGAACTAAGGATGCAACAATCCATTACACTAATTAAACCTAAAGTAAGTAAGCAAACAAATAAAATGTATGAACTTCTCCAAAGCCAAGTTACACTCTATCCTACAACTCGAGGCTTAGAATACTTATCCCTAATTGCAAAAAGCATCCTTTAATTCAAATGTAAACATAAATGAAAACATTGTCATATGAATCCCAACATATGCATAATTAAAAATCCTTCCATACTTTCATGAAACATTATTAATTTGTCAAATATATACAATTGATAAAATATTAAAAATATCTTCACCAATTAATAATAATTAACAAAATACAATACATAGCAAAACAGAAATAAATGACATTTCCCTCCCACATACCATTAAAACTATTACTTACAGTTGTTGTAGCACCAAATCCAATAAAAGAGAAGGTCAAAGTCCATCCAGGTGTCAATGTATCCCAAACAACGTTAAAAAAGCCCAAAAAAAATTGCAAAATGCAAACATGTCCTTAACCAATTCCTCGAATTCATGAATCCAACTTAAAATGTCATCAAAAACCCGAAAATATATAAAACGTAAAAAACGCTCCAAGAAAATGGCAAAAATAAAGAGTGTGTTAAATAAAGATTCGCTTACAAAACGAACACACACCTTCTCCAAAAAAAAAACAGCAACAGATCCAAAAAAACATTATTTGGCGATAAATCCAATTGGCAAACCCTTCAAAAACCCGAAAACGCTTACAAAATTGTAAACACTATATGAAAACGGGAAAAATTAAGAGAGTGTTCACTAAACATCAGTTCACTAAACTAATACACACCTCTTAAAAAAAAAATACGGCAACATTCTCCAAAAAGCGATGTCGTCAAAGAGAAACCTGTAAAACAAAAAGTAAACATACCCACCCACACAAAAAGCACATTAACACAACTTCTAAAAATATTTGATTACATTTAATAACAATACACATAAAAATATCTACAAACACTACTACCTAAACACGAGTCCTAAAACACGTAACCTACTCGAAAATTACCACAACGTAACACACACCTAAATTACACCAAAAACACAACCACCAAACTCTAAATACACTACAAACCAACAAACTACATCCAAATTACCTTTAAACCTAATTTAAACAATAATAAATAACGCTTACCTGACTCCAAGCGACACAGCTCCCAACCGCGAGCCCATCCCGCCGAAATAACCTAAAACGACACTAAGCGGTAACAAAAATAGTCCCCTTCAACTAAAAGAATTAAATAAATACATATGTTACACTTAAATCTTATAAAACATACAGTAAACTTACCCAAACTTTTACCAAAATAATTTCTAAAAGGTTAAAAAAAAAGATTAATTCCCCTAAATTTATTAAAAATAGTACAACACTAATAATAAATAATAGAACACAAATATTAATTTTTATTATTAAAAATCTATAGCATTAATAACTCTACATATCTAAATATAAAATAAATACATAAGATGATACCAAAATACAAAACACTATAATAATGTAAATATTATTATTATTAAAAATAAAATATTAATAATATTAATTCAACATATGTACTATGTATACAAAATATACAATTACAGTTATATGATGTTTTGTTAACTTCAATTAAATAAAAATGCAATATTCCTTTTACAACAATAATTGAAATATAACCAATGTATTTATTAATACTATTAATAATACACATATTAATAATATTAATACTCTATTAAATATATATATTTAAACTGTTAGATGAAAATATTATCATTTTCTTACATATATATAATTTACTATTTCAACTCAAATTAATATTAAATCATAAAAGTTGCTAGATAGTAAATAAATATAATTCACTATTCCAACTCCACTCAGTATTAAATTAAAGAAATTGCTGGATAGTACATAAATATAATTCACTACTCCAACTCCAATAAAGAATAAATCAGGAAGGTGCTGGATAGTAAATAAATAGAATTTACTATTCCAACTCCAGTCAGTCTTAATTTATGGAAGGTGCTGGATAGTGAATAAATATAATTTACTATTCCAACTCCAGTCAATATTAATTTAGGGAAGGTGCTGGATAGTAAATAAATATAATTTACTATTCCAACTCCAATCAATATTAATTTAGGGAAGCTGCTGGATACTAAATAAATATAATTTACTACTCCAACTCCAATCAATATTAATTCAGGGAAAGTGCTGGATAGTAAATAAATATAATTTACTATTCCAAACTCCAGTCAATATTAATTTAGGGAAGTTGCTGGATAGTAAATAAATATAATTTACTATTCCAACTACAGTCAGTATTAATTTATGGAAGGTGCTGGATAGTAAATAAATATAATTTACTATTCCAACTCCAATCAATATTAATTTAGGGGAGGTGCTGGATAATAAATAAATATAATTTTCTATTCCAACTCCAGTCTGTATTATTTTTGGGAAGGTGATGGATAATAAATAAATATAATTTACTATTCCCACTCCACTTTCAATGACACAATATTCTGTCTATTTTAAATACATATGTCTGTATGAATGTAGTAAAAAAAAATTCTTTACATGTAATTTTATTTTATAAACTCTCAACAAATATAACTTATTATTAACATATTTGAAATTTTGAGGTTTTGATAACAGTACACACCCTTACCCACTAATAACACAACATCACTTTCCTAAATATATCATGACTCATAATATAATTATATATTAATAATATAATGATCTCATAAATATATATTTACTCTCAACAATAATATTTTATATTACCATCTAATAAAAAAAACAATTTTCTAAAAACTCCCCACCCTTATCCCCTAATAACCCTACATCCCACTCAAAGTATTTATAATATAAATAACCTTTATAAATTATTAATATATTATTAATATCTCATAAATATATATTTACTCTCAACAATGACACATTATAAATTACATATAATTTATATATATATTTTTAATTAACTCCCCACCCATATCCCCTAATAACCCAACATCCAACTCCAATTTATGTTTTTATAAATAACCTTTCTAGAAAAATCATCCATTATTATTATCTCATAAATATATATTTTCTCTCAACAATTACAAATTATAATTTACATATTATTTATTTTTATATTTTTAAAACACTCCCCACCCTTATCCCCTAATAACCCAACGTCCCACTCATATTATTTATATTATGAATAACCTTTCTGAATAATTAATATATTATAATTATCTCATAAATATATTTTTACTCTCAACAATTACAATTTATAATTTACATATTATATTTATATATATATTTTTAAAACACTCCCCACCCTTATCCCCTAATAACCCAACATCCCGCTCCTAAAATTTCTTATACTAAGACTTTTTTACATATTTATAAACTATTATTACATATACTATTTAGAATATATTATTATAACATTGGTAAAATTTAACAAATTTAAAATTCTAATTTTTCCTATAATTCGACATTATCATATTCGATATTTCTTTCCTTAACAAAATAACTATATTTTGTCCTTTCGATATTTTGTACTCGATATTTTCACATTCGATATTTAAATTAACAAACAAAAAACGATATTTAGCCATTCGATATACTGACTAACGATATTTTGGGACATTCGATATTACTGACTCGATAATATGTCATGTCGATATTAAAAAGTCGATATTATGTCCATTTACCGTTATAGTTAGCTGAACTCACTATAATAGGGGAATTTCTAGGGTTTTATACGAGGGAAATGTCCAGCTAACTATAACACCCCTGAAACCTATGGTTTTTTCTGTGAATTTCTAAGGTTTTTTAAATGCCAATTCCTAACTATAACACCCCTGAAACCTTTGGTTTTTTCAGTGAATATTACCTACTGGCGGTCGCCAGTAGGTAGTTATAGTTAGGACCACGTTTCCATAGGAAATCCGCAACATTCTATTTGGAATAACTTTGGCGCCGGTCGACGAATCCTCGCGAAATTCTCAAACTAGGTGGGGCGCTACGCTCCGCTCCTACCCTGAAAGTCTCGGGGGGATTCGTCAAGCGGGGGCTGAGATAAAAGGGGGGTCCCAAAACGCGTTTTTCCCATGCATTTTTCCATAGGACCTTTAGACACAGCTACAGCCCGAACGGCTGAACAGAGTTACTTGAAATTTGGCAGAGAGGTAGTCCTCAGGTCAAGGAAGTGCCTTTTGTAGGTCTGGTGTAAATCTGTTCAGTAGGTCCTGAGAAAATAGCATTTAAATCAATATATATATCTGTGGCAGCTTACGGTGCGCTTACGGTAAGCTTACGGTGCGCTTACCGTACGCGCACGCTGCCGTGCGCGAGCGCGATTCTGATTGGCTGTTAGATCTTAGTAAACATTCGAATCGGTCGAAACCAGGAAGTGGCGGCCGCCATTTTCTCTCTCGCAGTCTGAGGGGGTGGAAAACAAAGGTGGATAACGTGACAAGGGGGCAGGCTGGACAGTTCCTGACCCCCTAGCCTTTGTCAGGGGGTCTCAGACGGACCCCCAAGGGCAAAAAATGAATTTTTTTTAAAAAATTGCCGAATGCGCGCAAAAGGAGAAATTCCGCAAAATTCCGCGAAATTACGCGAAATTACGCGTACCGTGCGCGCACGGTAAAAAAAAATTTTCAAAAAGGAAAGCTTAAAAAAAAAAAAAAAATTGTGAGGTAAGGTTGGCTCTTAAAAGAGCCGTTGGGTTCATAGAGGGATGGAGGAAAGAAAGAATGGGAATATTATGAGCGTCTACAAACGTGCTGGTCTATCTTATTGTTAATAAGGGAAACACTGGTCTCCCCAAAAACAATAAGACCACAACACGTTGTACACCTCATTGCAACCCTCCCAAATCGAGGGTTGACGTCCAGAGGATCAGAGGAAGGTGATGCTCCCACCTCAGAGGAAGGGCTCAGCTGAGCTGCCGATGATGTACTCGACTGAGCTTCTGAGGCTGGGCTCTGGTGACTTACTGAAGAGTTTTCTCCAGTATGTCGAGCAAAGGTCCTGGGATGTCTATCCTGCAGGTGTCTCTTCATAGAGTGATTTCCAAAGGAATACATTTTCTTTGGATTTCCTCTAGATAAAACACGGTCACAAAGTGTGCAAGTGACCAATGGAGCATTGACCTTTCTCTGCCCCTCTGGAAAAGTGAAATACTCCCATACAAAAGAAGTCTTCTGTTTCCTCCTTCTCTGGATGATGGTGGTGCTGCTAGCCTCACTCTCAGAAGAGGTCTGCTGTTCTGCCATTGTATCCCAAAGACAATTCAGCTCCTGCTCCTAGAGAATCACAAGCAGTAATGAGGGGAATGGGTGTGGTGTGGGAAGATTCTGGAAGTGAAAGTAGTTTCAACTAATGAAAAGTGTTCTTTCAAGCAGTAATGAGGGGAATGGGTGTGGTGTGGGAAGTTTCTGGAAGTGAAAGTAATTTCAACCAATGAAAAGTGTTCTTTGTGGATCACATGACCTACCGTGCGCGCTCCGTAAGCTCACGGTACGCGCTCGTAAACAAGTGCGCATGCGCAAACGTGACGCTTACGGAGCGCTTACGGAGCGCGTACGTCAGATGCACTCGCGCATGCGCATTACACGCCCCTGCGTAACCGCGACGTTGCTTCCGGGTGTACGCGTACGTCACGCACGTATCACGTAGGCGCGCTGTACTTATGACGTGCAGAGCGCGTAGCGTCAGCTTAGCGTACGCGTATCCTATTACGTACGCGCACCGTACTTATGACGTACGAAGCGCGTACCGTCAGCTTACCGTACGCGCACGGAAAAAAATGCATAAAAAAAAAAAAAACCTTTCCATAATGCAGGATATAGTACATATATTATTTTATACAAAGGTTTACAAAAAATGTCAAAAAAATATTTGCATTTAAAAAACCGTACAAATTCACTGAAAAAACCATGGGTTTCACACACGTTATAGTTAGGAGTTAGCATTTAAAAAACCTTGCAAATTCACTGAAAAAACCATAGGTTTCACACATGTTATAGTTAGCTGGAAATTTTACTGATAAAAAACCAATGAAATTCCCCGTTATAGTTACTGTAGGCATTTATAACTCACGCGACCGTAATCCTCTGCTGATGACATATGTGTCTTTATGAAAAAAAAATATTTGTAATATATGTATAGCTAAAATTTAATGGAAGAAGACATGGGCAAATAAGTGTCTAAATACAGTATTAGCATCAGCAGAGGATTGCGGTCGCGTGAGTTATAGTTGCCTACAGTAACTATAACGGGGAATTTCATTGGTTTTTTTATCAGTAAAATTTCCAGCTAACTATAACATGTGTGAAACCTATGGTTTTTTCAGTGAATATATATATACATATATTACCTACTGGCAGTTGCCAGTAGGCAGTTATAGTTAGGACCTATTTTCTATAGGAAATCCGCAACATTCTATTTAAAATAACATTGGCGCCGATTGACGAATCTTCACGAAATATTCCAAACTTTTGGCCAGCTCCGGTCCGCTCCTATCCTGAAAATTTCACGGTGATTCATCAGGCGGGGGCTGAGAAAAAAGGGGGGTCCCAAAACATGTTTTCCCCATGCATTTTCGCATAGGACCTGTTGACGCAGCTACAGCCCGAACTGCTGAATGGAATTACACCAAATTTGGCAATGAGGTAATCCTAAGTTCAGACTCGTGCCTTTTGCTTAAATGGTGTAAATCCGTTTAGTAGTCCCTGAGAAAATTAGAATTAAAAGATAGATATATCTGGGCGGAGCCTAACCACACATCTCATCGTGAGATCTGATTGGCTGTCAGTACTTCATCCAAGAAGTGTTGGCAGCCATCTTGGGATCAATATACATGATAGCACCTCATTAAAAAGCACTGCAGTTAATAGAAGGTTTTAAGACTTTAGTTAAATTATAAATCATTTGTTGATGGTACCATACTCATTTTAGGAATTGTGGTGTGTTCTAAGGTGATTTTACCATGTGAAAAAGCCTCCTGCTGTGATATCCTGAATCATGTTTGAGAGAAAACTATTTTCTCATGCTTTTCCCACAGAGGTTTGGAAGGTGATCTATATAAGCTAAACTGAGAGCATATTTTATGTAAATTCACATTATCTTTCTCAGTCATGTGAGAATAAAGTCTGACATTCTCAGTAAAACATGGACATCCAACAAGGGCAGAGACTGTCAGTTGATTCCTTTATGTTCTACTGCAGCTTCCCAGAGGGTTCTAAAGAACAACTAGAGCGCTAACGGTCCTACTTATGACAAACGTATGGCACACCTGAAGCCATCTTGGTTGGAATAAAGTGGTAACTCTTAAAACATTTAATTGACAAAGGAACAAAATGAAGGGGTTCATTTTGCCATAGAAATTATGATTAGTGCTGCAGAAAGAAAAATTAGGGCACATTTTGACTTCTCAAATCCTCTTCTATTTCATAAAAAAATTCTGACATGCAGACTGAAACATGCACTTTCAATACCAGCAGCAGACTTCCCTGGTGAGCAGTAGCTTTACTACAGTGATCTAATGAGCAACTAGAGTGCTAACATTCAGAATTTATGGCAAATGTGTGACACATCTGAATGCCTTCTTGATGGAACCAAAGTAAAAAACTCAAAGTATTTCCTACTGAGGAGACTGCAGTAAATGAGGATATTAGGAAACGTCATAACAAATAAATCTCCCAAGATGGCCACCAGAGACAAAAGAGCCCAAATGTAGCCCAAATTTCACCCAGATGTAGTCCAAGTATAGCCCAATGCCACAATGTCCAAGAGTGTTCTAACGAACAACGAGAGCGCTAACAGTCTTACTTATGACAAAAATATGGCACACCTGAAGCCATCTTGATTGGAATAAAGTCGTAACACTTAAAACATTTAATTTCCAAAGGAACAAAATGAGGGGGTTCATTTTGCCATAAAAATTATGATTAGTGCTGCAGAAAGAAAAATTAGGGCACATTTTGACTTCTCAAATCCTCGTCTATTTCATAAACAGAATTCTGACATGCAGACTGAAACATGCACTTTGAATACCAGCAGCAGACTTCCCTGGTGAGCAGTAGCTTTACTACAGTGATCTAATGAACAACTAGAGTGCCAACATTCAGAATTTATGGCAAATGTGTGACATATCTGAATGCCTTCTTGATGGAACCAAAGTAAAAAACTGAAAGTATTTCCTACTGAGGAGACTGCAGTAAATGAGGAAATTAGGAAACTTCATAACAAATAAATCTCCCAAGATGGCCACCAGAGACAAAAGAGCTCAAATGTAGCCCAAATATCACCCAGATATAGCCCAAGTATAGCCCAATGACAGAATGTACCAGAGTGTTCTTAAGAACAACTAGAGCGCTTACTGTCTTACTTATGACAAAAGTATGGCACACCTGAAGCCATCTTGATTGGAATAAACTGGTAACACTTAAAACATTTAATTTAAAAAGAAACACAATGAGGGGTTCATTTTTCCATAAAATGTATGATTAGTGCTGAAGAAAGAAAAATTAGGGCACATTTTGAGTGACTTCTCAAATCCTCTTCTATTTCATTAAAAAATTCTGATATGCAGACTGAAACATGCACTTTTAATACCAGCAGCAGACTTCCGTGGTGAGCAGTAGCTTTACTACAGTGATCTAATGAGCAACTAGAGTGCTAACATTCAGAATTTTTGGCAAATGTGTGACATATCTGAATACCTTCTTGATGGAATCAAAGTAAAAAACTGAAAGCATTTCCTACTGAGGATACTGCAGTAAATGAGGAAATTAGGAAACTTCATAATAAATAAATCTCCCAAGATGGCCACCCGAGACAAAAGAGCCCAAATGCAGCACAAATATCACCCAGATGTAGTCCACATGTAGCCCAATGACAGAAGTGTGCAAAACACTTATTTTTTGTGTATTTGCAGTTTTAGATAGTGCAGACTTGTCAGGTATTGGAGTGCTTTACATGAGCATTGGTTACATCACACAAGATCAAATTAATTTTGGTTGTAGACATGGGGAGATTAAGTGATTTGACCAGAATCACAGAATGTCGAGCTGAAGCAGAAACTCCAACCTGGTTCCCCAGTTGCAAAGTCTGCAGCTCTGGAAGAAACACCACATCCTCTCCCCTAAGTGCAACATTTAATCAAGTGGTCAACTGGATAAAAAAACATAAAGATCACAAATAATTTAAAAGTTCTTTGTCGCTATTTGAAAACTCAGAAAATATGTCCTCATTTTAGTTTTTTAGAGCACTAACCATAATTTTGATGCAAATAAGACCGTCTCATATATGTAATCTCTAAAGAAAATGCTCTAGGTATTACAGTTTTGATTACATCAAGATGACGTCAGGCGTTCCACACTTTTGTAATAAATAAAATATGTTAGCAATCTAGTTGAGTCATTGGGATACTGTTGAGAGGCAGAGGCCAGGGGCACGGACTCTGAAAATTGAAGGCAGGTAGGAGAGTGCAGAGGCAACAATTTGACCACACTGGGCAGGCAGGAAGGGCAGTGGCAGCACAACAGACTATGGAGGGCAGTGGAAAGGGGGGCAGGGGCAACAAACCAACAATACAGGACTGGCAAGAGAGGCTGTGGCAATATAATAGACCATTGTGGGCAGAAGGAAGAGGCAGTGGTAGTACAACCATACATGCCAACAGACCCGTTTCAGCCAGGAAACATCCAATGTTTTTAAGCTCAAATGGGCTTTATTTGATCTGTCTCCTGTCTACAATCTCCCCTTTTTCAATGTAACTCAAGGGGGAAAAACAATACCCCAATTTTTTTTCAAAATCTCCCACTACCAAGTTCAAAATGTTTGCAAATATGGTACATTGGATCATGGAAGGCAGGAGGAATTGGGGTAGGGACATGGACTCGGATAACAGAGGACAGGAGGGACATAGAGAGGTGCACCAAACTGACCCTACAGGGCAGGCATCAGGGTTTGCAGCAGCACAATACACCACACAGGGCATGCGGGATGGGAGTGCAGCACAACAATCCATAGAAAGCAAAAGGGAGGGCCACACCCGTTAATTTTTTGCGGAGACTTTGATATTAATATTCCTAGTCGGTTAAATATTATAAAGCATAGTGCCTATGTCGGGCGGAAGCCCCAGGTTTATAAAGCACTTCGTACTTTACTTTTTGAACATAGGTTGGCAGACTTATGGCATGTTAATCATCCAACTCATGATGGGTTCACTTTTTATTCAATACCCCATCAAAAGATGGTCCGCATTGATTTTGTTTTTATTTCTCCTGAAGTTTTGGGGTCCACTAAGGTTCAAATCGATCCTCGGACTATATCCGATCATAATCCCATTGTTTTTAGCTTTCCATGGGACCGCTCTGTTAACCAAATTAGATCATGGACCTTTGATAGGAAATTACTGCTGGATAAACTATATCACAAACGGATGTTGGTTTGGATCCCAGAGTTTTTTAAAATTAATAGTTCCACTGCACCGGTCGGCTCAGTCTGGGACACTTTCAAAGCTGCCTTGCGCGGCGAAACAAAGAGAATTGCATCTTATCGATGGCAAACAGAACAGCAGACTCTCAAAAACAGAGTAGCAGCACTCCAACAAGCTGAGTTAGACTTGAGCACTAGTATTCGCAGTGGCGAAGACGTAACAATCAGCCAGAAAGCGGTTGCCCTCGCTAAGGCTAATCTTTTGGATCCTCTTTACGAGGATATAGCTGCTAAGTATTTTCAATTTCGATCTTCAATGTATGAGCTGGGTGAAGCTTCCGGAAAGGTCTTAGCAAAACGCCTACAACAAAGGGCAATAGCAAGTCAAATTTTAAAGGTCAAGGATCGCTTCGGCACAATACAAGATTCACCTAGTGGTGTGTTAAACACCTTTGTTGACTTTTACTCAATGTTATACACCGAGGAGTCAAATATACTCAAGCAGCAACACATCCAGTTAAACTATTTCTTTAAATCTCTCGATACCCAGATGGCTACTGCCGATCAGAATCTAATTCTTGCTGAACCTATTAGCTGGGAAGAAATCGTGGCTGCTATAAAATCCCTTTCTACCGGTAAAGCAGCGGGGCCCGACCTTATTCATCATGAATTTTATAAGACTTTTTCACATCTACTTAAGCAGCAGATGCTGGAAGTCTTTCAACTTGCCCAGACGGGGGTTATCCCTGACTCCTGGCGGCAGTCGACAATAGTACTATTTAAAAAGAAGGGTAAGGATGAATTAAATCCCGCATCATATCGGCCCATAGCATTAATAAACACCGACAGTAAAATTTACTCAAGGATCTTGGCGTTTCGACTTGTGCAAATAATTTCTCCCTTAGTTTCTATTCGTCAGCACGGGTTTATCCCCGGGAGGGATACGACCGATCATACTAGGCGGGTTATTGCCCTCCTAGATTGGGCCCAGGTGACAAATTCTCCCCTCGGGGTGATCCTGTTGGACGCCGAGAAGGCGTTCGACAGGGTCTCCTGGGGGTATTTATGGGCCGTCCTGCATTGGAAGGGTATAGCGCCCGAATTTATTCTGGCTTTACAATCTTTGTATATATCTCCAATCGCTAAAATTCGTATCTCAGGGAATGAATCAAGTTATTTTTCCATCACCAAGGGCACCAGGCAAGGATGCCCCTGTTCTCCCCTCCTTTTTGCCTTATTTATTGATCCCTTTCTCTCCTTGATAGAAATATCTCAAAATATCTCTCCAATTATAGCCCACGGTATTGAATATAAGGCATTGGCATATGCCGACGATATAGTGGTATTAACAGACAATATTGCTGGTTCCTTTCCGGCATTGGAGACTCTAGCAGCTCAATTTGGCTCAATCTCGGGCTACAAGCTAAACATCGCAAAAACACAAATACTGCAAACATCGGCTATGCCAACATCTCCTGTTCCTATTAGTACACAGGCAACATATCTAGGTATTCATATTTCGGTCGAAGTTGATCAGATCTCTGATTTGAATTACTTACCTGTTATTGATTTGCTTCACAATAAGCTAGAACGGTTGAATCATCTTCATCTCTCTTTATTTGGGCGCTGTAACGTCCTTAAAATGTTAATCCTCCCAAAAATTGTATATTTATTTAGATCTATTCCATTATTAATTTCTAATTCTACTTTAACAAAAGCACAAAGGATCTGCCAAAGGTTTTTATGGGCATACCGTAAGCCAAGATGAGCCATTAAATGGACCTGCCTTCCGCAGGAACGTGGGGGCTGGTCAGTTCCGAATTTAGTTTATTACTACTGGGCAGCTATGATCCAGCAATTCGCCTTTCCACTATCAGGGAAGACTGCGGAGTTATCACCGCATTTGGCGCCATCAATATATTCAATCGCATTAGGCGATGCCACAAAAGGGATACTAACACGCATCCTTGAGCCAAGTTATTTCAAAAACACGAGACTCAAGGTTGCATGGGCTCTATTTACGATCTGGCAAAAAGTCCGTCATCTCTTTTCCATTCCTAAGCTCAACTATTATACACCATTGAATGCCTCTGGATTACCTCCAGTGATATTTCAAGAGGGCGTAGTCTCCATCTGGGCTTTTCAAGGCCTGAGGGATATCGGAGACCTTGCTGACTCTGGCCTGTTGGCCTCTTTTTCGTCTCTGAAACACAAATTTCAATTACAGTCTAATCACTTTTTTAAATATTTACAAATTAGAAGCTTTCTTGATAAAAAATTCTTAGCGAATCAAATTTTTTTAGACAAAATTTTGATATTTGAACTAGTCAAAAGGAAAGTAAAAATTGGTACACTATACCAAACTCTTTTGTCTCAACTCCCAGATGATCTACTTGATTATAATAACAAATGGGCGGTCAAATTCGGAGTACCCTCCATTGATTTAAAACTTTCATTGATGTTAGCTAGGACTGTTTTCGTCTCCGGTACCCTCCGCACTCAAAGTTACATGGCCATGTTTAATCTTTATTATACTCCTGCAAAACTTGTCAGATGGGGGACCATTACCGGAGGCAAAAGTTCATCATGTGCAAGATGTAAACTTTCATCTGCTGATTCTCTTCATATGTTTTATGATTGTCCTGAGTTGTCGCTTTTCATCAATCAAATCGAAACGTTTCTTACACAGATCACTCAGTCTTCAATTAAAATTTCCGCAGAAATGGTAATTACTGGTTATCAATATTCCATCACCTCTGAGAGATCAAGACATACACATTCTTTCCTGTTTATTGCAATGTTAATGTTTAGACTGTGTATTACCTCTCTCTGGATAAATCCTGAGCCCCCTACTTTTTTCCATTGGCAGGCTAGGATGCTGGCATGGTTTAAATTGGAAACTGCTGTACAAAAGTTTAAGGGAAGGAGACGACGTCTAATTGCCTCTAAGAATTGGGCCCCTTTTCAAGATTGGTTAGCAAATTAACAACGTATCCCAGCTCATGTATTGTCTCTCTGTATATACCCTTATATGATTTTGTTTCCAATCATTATCTACAATGTATTCTTGTTTTGTACATTTTTATGGAATTTGTCTGTATGAATATGTTTATTGCCAATCCCTCCCCCACCACCATGGGGGGAATGTAATTTAAAAACCAAAAAAAAAAAAAGAAAGCAAAAGGGAGGGGACAGGACCATGCACATGGACAACAGAGCAAAGAGGGGAAAGAGGCAATGGTAGCTAGCTGACCATTATGGACAGACAGGAGAGAAAGCTGCAGCATAACAGACCATAAAGGGCAGGAGGGACGGATCAGGCGCATTACAATGGAACAGACAAGCCAGTAGGGAGGGAATAGGTGTCTGCACATGGAAACAGAGGGCTGGGGGCAAGGGGGCAGGGCAGGAGCAGCAAGATGACCATGGAGGTCAGGCAGGATGGGCACTAGAAACAAGATCAAGGCGGTCATGCTAATCACAGGGGGACCCCAACGCATAGTGTTCCTTAGTGCATATAGGTGTTTTCACTGTATTCTGAGTGTCTTTTAACATAGCACTGGCTCTAGGACTGGTTAGTCAGACTCAGTTACCACCGGTATCCGTCTGAAAAAGTTGAGGGTACAGGATGATTTTGCAACAAGGCTTCTTTCTGCTCTTCTGTTTGTTCTTTCTGCACGTTATCCGTCTTCCTGCACTTTTCTTCGTCTTTGAGGACTTCAGTTGCTTCTTTCTGCATTTGTTTTTTTTCTTTCTGTCCGTTTTTTCTTCTTTCTTCACATGTCCTATCTCTTTAGGCCTATTTAGAAATTAGCATTTAAAAAACCTTTGAAATTCACTGAAAAAACCATAGGTTTCAGGCACGTTATAGTTAGGAATTTGTATTTAAAAAACCTTAGAAATTTCATGAGTGATGTCACTGACCATGTCATGAGTGATGTAATATGTGACGTCATCAGCAGTGCATTGCGGGCGCGCGAGTTATAGTTAGCTGAACTAACTATAACGGGGGAATTTCAATGGTTTGTACGAGGGAAAAGTCCAGCTAACTATAACACCCCTGAAACCTATGGTTTTTACAGTGAATTTCTAAGGTTTGTTTAAATGCTAATTCCTAACTATAACGTACCTGAAACCTATGGATTTTTCAGTGAATAAACATATATATAATCTTCATATCTATATAAATACAAATATAAATGCATGCATACATATACATATATGCATACATATGCATGTCATGTACATGAAAGTTTGAAAAACACTAATAAAAGCAAAGCTAAAAAGCCACCTAATTGCAAACAGAATTGCTTTAACTTAAACGAGGGCGAGACCTATTGCATTTTCAATGCTTGTTTACTTTGGTTCCATTAAGAAGGCATTCAGATGTGTCACACATTTGCCATAAATTCTGAATATTAGCACTTTAGTTGCTCATTAGATCACTGTAGTAAAGCTACTGCTCACCAGGGAAGTCTGCTGCTGGTATTGAAAGTGCATGTTTCAGTCTGCATGTCAGAATTTTTAATGAAATAGAAGAGGATTTGAGAAGTCACTCAATATGTGCCCTACTTTTTCTTTCTGCAGCACTAATCATACTTTCTATGGCAAAATGAACCCCCTCATGTTGTTCCTTTTTAAATTAAATGTTTTAAGAGTTACAACTTTATTCCAATCAAGATGGCTTCAGGTGTGCAATACGTTTGTCATAAGTAGGACTGTTAGCGCTCTAGTTGTTCTTTGGAACACTCTGGGAAGCTACAATAGAACACAAAGGAATCAACTGACAGTCTCTGCCCTTGTTGGATGTCCATGTTTTACTGAAAATGTCAGACTTCATTCTCACATGACTGAGAAAGATAATGTGAATTTACAGAAAATATGCTCTCAGGTTAGCCTATAGATCACCTTACAAACCTCTGTGGGAAAAGCATGAGAAAATATTTTTTGCTCTCAATCATGATATCCCAGCAGAAGGCTTTTTCACATGGTAAAATCACCTTAGAACACACCACAATTCCTAAAATGAGTATGGTACCATCAGCAAATGATTTATAATGTAACTAAAGTCTTAAAACCTTTTATTAACTGCAATGCTTTTTAATGAGCTGCTATCATGTATATTGGTCCCAAGATGGCTGCTGTGAGAAGTTGGCCTGGCATATGCTGGTCACTAGTTATAATGGCCACCTTGCACCAGTCCAATTCGACTCTTATGGTAGATTGGTTTAAGACAACCTTTTAAAAAAAGCTATCCTAGTGGTAGCTGTGGAGAGCAGCCTTCAGGCTAAGTCTCTGAGGAATGTAAAGCAGCTTGTTTTACCTTATAATCTCTTGAATTACCAAATGAAAAGGACACAGGTATATATATCAAATATATATGTATTTATTTCTAGACACACTCTACTGATCTCTTTATGAGATTAGAGCCAGGTAAACATTCAAAAGATCAACAGTTCTCAATAAATTAAGCACAAATATGGCTGGGGCCCTAGGGGCGTACCAGACCATATACTAAGAAAATGGGTTAACAAACTCAACTTGCAAAATGACAAAGCCTAGGGCCTTGGGAATTGCTGGGGCTTCACTTCTGCAGTGTTAGCAGGTAAGTAACAAGCCCACGGGAGACGCATGTAGTGTCTAAACACAGCCGCGGGTTTCCTATAGGTTACAATGGGGCAAGTCGCGGTTCGTATTTTAAAGTTTTAGGGCACTTCAAAGAAGTCAACAAGCAAGCCACTTACAGGGTAAGTATTTTGAGGGCCAACACACACTTGAGCACCGGAGTGCACGAGTTACCTCACCCAGGGAAGCCGGGTGCATAGGTGTCTTTTGGTGTCGGGTCGCGATGCTGTTTTCAATGGAGACCAATGAAGGCTTGCTGCTTGAGACGACTGAAGAGGTGTCCGTTGGAATCCGAAGGTGGATTGAAGATGAAGAGGACCTGAAAATTGAGGGGACAGAGTTCAAATTCACTTGCCAGTGACCGGTGGCCAGCAAGATGGATGACCACAGCTGTCGCGTCGCTTCAGGTCGTTGATGGTGTTTTGCCTCTTCGCTCACGAGGTCCAGGAGAGATCGACGATGACCAGCAGCTGGATTCCAAGTGTCCCACAACGCCTGCAGCTGATGACAGTCTCGGCAACCGGGTTGGAGCTAACAAGCCTTGGCAACTGCAAGTCTTGTGTGAACTGAAGATTTATGATGGTGCAGACCAGCAAGGTCTGATGGACTTACCCAGCAAGTGTAAGTGAGGACAGGCCCGGAGCAGCCAGGAGAGCCCTTGAAGTTGGGTAGAAAGTCTTCGGGTGAGTCACTAGCCAACAGGCAAGCAACCGCAAAGATGCCTTTGCAGGAAAAGTTTCACAGGAGCCCACGGTCACTCGGGATGGGGTAGGCTGCTGATTTTTGGAACAAAGCCTGCTAGGGACTAGGACTATAAATGGTCCAAAGCACAAGTTTGTTGAACATTGTTTAGGGCTTGCACTCGAAATCAGTGCACGGTTCCCTGGTATTGCTGTTCCTCGTCACTCGTGGGGTCCAGATGCCACAGCTTTGCTGGGGACTCAAAATGGCTGTCAGGAGGTCAGGAAATCCACTTCAGAGGATACAGGGGCTTCGGGCTCCGGCGGGAGCGGTGAAGTCTGCAACCGTCGATGAAGTGTTTTGGTGCCTGCCAAGCAGGGGAGTCACTCCTTGACTCCAAGGGAGATTCTTCAGTCTTCCAGAGATAGTGGAACATCGAAGGGCCAGGATTCTTCTTTGTAGAGCGTCGTCTAGGGTAATCTGGATTGCATTGGCAATGCTTGCTATCTTATAGTGGAGATAGGGGAGGGACTAGCTCTATGACCACTCCTCTAGGAGGGTCAGGGTAGTGGGTGGTTACACCCACTTCCCTTTGTCCAGTATCACGCCAGAGCAGGGGCAGGTAGCCCCTGAACCGGTTTGAGCTGGCATATGCACAGAGGAGCCTACTGCTCCCCCAGTGCAGGACTTCAAAGCACTCTAAGAGTGCACCCACCCAGCTCCAATACACTAAATCCTGTCTGGGAGGTGGTGACACCTTCCTGTGACAGGATACCTTTTGTTGGGCTTCCTCCACTGCGAGTTTCGGTCAGCAGCAGGAGGGCAGCCCAGTGTCTGTGCTGGTGGCATCCATTTTGTGATGCCAGGGCTCTAGGAGATTTCTACTGTTTAGTACAGTGGGTACATGTCATCCCCTCTAGAAGGGTGGGATCATACTCCCACACCACTTACTGGTGTGGGGGTATGATTCCAAGTTGTTTGAAACCAAACACGACATGTTTTGATGCAGTCAATCCAAAGTTAGCATTTACCACGAGGTTATAATGCACTTAAGAGTATATGGTTTAACCGCATCCACAAACAGCAGCAGATAATAGACTCTGCCAGCTGCAGAGGGGTCCTGCTCAGGCAGAAGCACCCCCTCACATAGTAAACCAAGCACCCTGCCCACAGGATTGATAAGGCCTGCAATAGGGGTGACTGATAGGTTTATATGTGTGTGTATGGTGAGATATAGGAACCTATACCTCAGTGAGGAGTGCTAACACTACCTCACACAGGCTGCAGTAGCAGGCCTGTGGTGTCAGATTGTGAATGCTTCCCAGGGGTGGCATAATACATCCTGCAGCCCCTGGTAGGCCTGTGAAGTACCAATGCCCTAGGTACCTAAGGTACCATATACTAGGGACTTATAAGCTCCCACAGTATCCAATCATTAGTGCATCTAATATGCACACCAATTTGTTTAGAGAGATCAGTGAGACTGGGGCCCTGATTAGCAGGGACCCAGCCAGACTATAGCCAGAAACCAGTGTATACATCAGAAAAAAAGTGGGGGCAACATAAGTGCAGATCCTACTCTCCACAGCTGTCAACACTTCTTGGATGAAGTGCTGACAGCCAATCAGATCTCACGATGAGATGTGTGGTTAGGCTCTGCTCAGATATATCTATGACTTTACTTTTGATTTTCTCAGCAACTATTGAACGGATTTACACCATTTAACCAATAGGCACGAGTGTGAACCAAGGGCTACCTTTTTTGCCAAATTTGGTGCAATTCCGTTCGGGCTGTAGCTGTGATTAAAGGTTCCAATGGAAAATTGCATGGGAAAAACAAGTTTTGGGACCCCCTTTTTTCTCGGCCCCCGCTTAACGAATCACCCCGAGTCTTTCAGGATAGAAGCGAACTGGAGCGCCCCACCAGTTTTGAAAATTTCACGAAGATTCGTCAACCGGCGCCAAAGTTATTCCAAATAGAATGTTGCGGATATCCTATGGATAATAGGTCCTAACTATAACTACCTACTGGCGACCGCCAGTAGGTAATAAATTATTATATATACTTACTCCACATAGTGCAACAGTAGGGAAAGAGTTAGATAACATAGGGGTAAAAATTACTATTCCCACTCCAGAGAGTACAACAGTAGGGAAAGCGTTGGATAGCGTAGGGGTAAAAATTACTATTCCCACTCCAGTGAGTGCAACAGTAGGAAAAGTGCTGGATAGCGGAAGGGTAAAAATTACTATTCCCACTCCAGTGAGTGCAACAGTAGGGAAAGGGTTGGATAGCGTAGGGGTAACATTTACTATTCCCACTCCAGTGAGTGCAACAGTAAGGAAAGCGTTGGATAGTGTAGGGGTAACATTTACTATTCCCACTCCAGTGAGTGCAACAGTAGGGAAAGCGTTGGATAGCGTAGGGGTAACACTAAAGCACACTGGGTTTCATTGCATCCTCTGGCCCTGGACCCTGCTCCGGGCCCAGCCACTGCCCCGGCCCCTGCCCTGGGCCCTGTTCCAGCCCCAGCCCCTGTCCCAGCCCCTGCCCCTGCCACAGCCCCTGCCCCGGCCCCTGCCCCAGGCCCTGCTGCCTGCCCTGGGCCCTGCCCCAGACCCAACCCCAGCCCCTGCCCTGGGCCCAGCCCCAGCCCCTGCCCCAGGCCCAGCTCCTGCCTCGGCCCCTGCTCCAGCCCCAGCCCTGGGCCCAGCCTCTGCCCCGGCCCCAGGCCCTGCTGCCTGCCCCAGCCCCTGCCCCGGGCCCTGCCCCTGCCCCAGCCCCTGCCCCAGCCCCGGGCCATGTTGCCTGCCCCAGCCCTTGCCCTGTCCCCTGCCCCAGGTCCAGGCCCTGCTGCCTGCCCTCACTCCCTGTCCTGGCACCGGCCCTGGGCCCTGCTGCCTGCCCTCGGCCCTGTAACCAGCCCCTACCCCGGTCCCTGTCTCGGCTCCTGCCTCTGTCCTGGCCTGGGCCCGGTCCCAGCCCCAGCCCCGGGCCCAGCCCCTGCCCCCTCCCCGCCTCAGCCCCAGCCCCTGCCCAAGCCCCTGCCCCAGCGCCCAGCCCTTGCCCCTGCCATGGCCCCAGGTCCAGACCCCCCTGCCCCGGCCTGAGCTCCGGGCCCAGCCCCTGCCCCGGCTCCTGCTCTGGCCACTGCCCCGGCCCCGGGCCCTGCTGCCTGCCCACGGCCCTGCCCCAGCCCCTGCCCCAGACCCTGCCTCAGCCCCTACCTCTGTCCTGGCCCGTCACCGGCCCTAGCCCCAGGCCAAGCCCCTGCCTCGGTTCCTGTCCTGGGCCCAGCCCCAGCCCCTGCCCCGGCCCCAGCCCCGGGCCCTGCCCCAGCCCTGGCCCCGGCCTAGGTCCCTGCACCGGGCCCTGCCCCAGCCCTGGCCCAGGCCTAGGTCCCTGCACCGGGCCCAGCCCCTGCCCCTGGCCCAGGCCCTAAACCGGCCCGGGCCCTGCCCTGGCCCCTGTTGCTGCCCTGGTCCCTACCCTGGGCGCTGTTCCGGCCCCAGCCCTGGGCCCAGCCCCTTCCCCGGCACCTGCCCCTGTACTGGGCCCTGCTGCCTGCCCTGGGCCCTGCCCAAGCCCTAGCCCTGGCCCCAGCCCCTGCCCCAGCCCCTGCCTCCGTCCTGGCCCTGGCCCCAGCCCCTGTCCCTGCCTTGGCCCCTGCCTCTGTCCTGGCCCTGGCCACAGCCCCCGTCCCAGCCCCCACCCTGCCCCGTCCCGAGCTCCGGGCCCAGCCCCTGCCCCAGCTCCTGCTCTGGCCCCTGCCCCGGCCCCGGGCCCTGCTGCCTGCCCACGGCCCTGCCCCAGCCCCTGCCCCAGTCCCTGCCTCGGCCCCTGCCTCTGTCCTGGCCCGGCATCGGCCCTAGCCCCAGGCCCAGCCCATGCCTCGGTTCCTGTCCTGGGCCCAGCCCTGGGCCCAGCCCCTTCCCCGGCACCAGCCCCTGCCCCGGGCCCTGCTGCCTTGCTTTGGCCCTGCCCCTGACCCCAGCCCTGGCCCCAGCCCCTGCCCCGGCCCCTGCCTCTGTCCTGGCCCTGGCCCCAGGCCCTGTCCCGGCTCCCGCCCAGCACCTGCTTGCCCTCAGTCCTCTTGGATTTCAGAATGGGATGAGCCCTCTTCACGAAAGAGCAAGTTGAGAAAGTGACCCCTGACTTCCCTCCTCCATGTCTGTCCCTGGCCCCACCAGTATCTCCACTCTGCCACAAGGGGGTGTCACAGCCTCCTCTTTACTGGGTGTTGGAACTAGAACTTCTGGTTGGCTGAGGCGGTGCCCAATTCAGGCAGAACCTGCCACTCCCGTATGGGGCGGTGGTTGCACTCATTGTATTACCTGCGCTCACCCGTGGGTAGCTTTGCACTGAGCAGTCGGGCTTATCAGAGAGGCAATGTGTAAAGCATTGACACAGCACTCACTGGCATTAAATACACTGAGCGTCACAGAAGAGACTTCGCACGTGGTGTATGTAAATAAAGATTGTATTCAACACACACGTCAATTACCACAAAACGAACATCATTCATCTCTGGGCATAAATCACTGTTGGAAATAACACTAGCAGTACCAGGCCCCACAGTGTTACAAAAAGGACATCAGTAATATGCACACTTAGAAAAAGCCTATTTTATCCCAACACAATTTAAATCCAGTGTGCACCCCAGGTCACAACGATATCAGGAATATGTACACACTGGAAATGATAACACTTTTCAGCAGCATAGTGGGCCAAGGTCTCAAGGGTAAAACCAATGTACAATAGAGTATTCGTTAAGTTATGAAACAAACAGGTAAAACAACACCACTGCACAGTGCAACTATTAACAGGCTGCTCTCATGCAGCACACTCTCCCATGCTCACACATCACAGTAACAGTGTGCAAAGGATACCAGGCCGCTAACACTATGAATGCGGAAATCCGTCAAACAATCCCTCCCCCACCTCTCAGTTACCCCCAACTACTCTACGCACACAGGTTAGAGTCAGAAAACCCAACCTTTTTACTGGACCAGTTAGGGCCGAAGTCCCACTTAGTCAAGGGACCCAGGAGAGAAGGCTGGAGTAACTAGCAGGGTAACCAGGCAACAGTCAAACAATAGGGGGTTGGCCACCACTCTGGAAGTTTACCCACTTTATGCGGAGCAGAAACAGGGTAGAGGCTGTCCCAGTTCAATCAAAAGGTTCCTCATTTCACCTTACGGCACTAGCCCAGTTCTCTGAAGCACGGGGGGAGGTCACACAGTGTCAGGACCCACAAGAGGTTTCCTCCCAGTGACGCTTTTCTGGCTTCTATCTTCCTTTCGTAAGATTATCAAAAGTGTTCTAATCCATTAAGCTGGGGTGCTTGTTGGCATCGGTGGAACTCCAAGATGGCTGTCAACATGCACATACTGCTACAGCACCCTGCTGTCAGCAGTCTAGTCTTTTAGGATACAGGGCAGTTGGTGAAGTGTGCTCCAACATTCTACTGTGCACTTCACTGAAGAAGCTGAGAGAAGAGGATCTGAATTCCAGGGTCGTGTTAGTTAGCTAGGGTAGTTTGCGTATGTGCGGGGTTAGTTTAGTCGGTGAATAATTCTTCCCCTCTGATTCAGGTTAGTGTGAGTTAAATTTCCTTTGAAATATAAAATTAGTCAGTCAAAGAGAAAACCAAAAGATTCCCTTCTCAGAAGTAAATAGATAACCAAATAAATCGTGACTGAAAGAACCAATGTATTTCCTGTCAGCTTAAGTTGAGAGAACCTAATATTTCTAGTGTGACGTGGGCGCTGTCATTCATGCGCTGCATCAATTAAAAAGGCATCAGTGTTTCAGAGACTTCAGTCGCGAGCGCATTCATTCAAGAGCTGCGACTTATGAAGGCTTCTGGAATGTTTTTCGTCTGTTCTGGGCAAAAAAGAAGGGAATAAACGTGAGCGTGTTTCTTCACATGGCTGTATGTGAGAAGCGCTTGGGCTAGATTGAATCTCGATGGTGACGCGGACACATATATCTAAGCGTCGCGTCCACCACAGAGATTTTCAGGCTAATTCCTAAAATACGGACAACGGGAAGAAGACATTGTAAGCTTCTTCCGTGTACACACACGGTCTTGAGAGGGTGGAAAATAAAGAAGGACACAGAGGTTCTTCTAGTAGTAAATGAAGATTCCTTCGTGTGTGGTTTAGAGGAGGCTTCCTCTTGAGGTAGACGCGAGGAATAAACAAGTGTGAGAAGAACCTTTTATCACCGAGCATTTCCTCCCCATAGAGAAATTAAAGACTGAAGACGCATAAAATTCCCAAGGGCATATAAAAGACTCCATGAAAAGCCTTGTACATTAAAAGAAATCACGGCGGTGTAACATAAGGCATTCCTAATCAAAGGAAGAACTGGAGAGAGTTTTTCTTGCCAATTATTTCATAATAAGAATAATACTCCAACTACATAATTCAGGAAAGCAGAGTATCCAGGTCTTACTTTATAATAACAGAACCCAGATACATCTTTTCACTCATGTCTCCACGCAGTAAGTTATAGGGACACTCGGGAAGAAAACAAACTTACAGTAAAACAAATGCATGTCTTATTAATGGTATTTTCTTCTAATTCAAGAGTAAGTCCTGAGCAGCACGATCCTTAAAACAAGAAGAGCGTTGAGTGAAGACTTCTCTTCCAAGCAAATAAAGGAATAGAGAAGTAAGAAGAGTAGCAAGCGTCCAAAGACATTCTGGTAAGATAAGGAACTAATGTAAATTAAGGAGTTAAATCTGTGACAAGTCTGAAGTAAGTTCTAATCTTGATGTAACTATTGTCAGACCTGTAAGAAGATAAGAAGAAGCAACGAAGCTACAGGCAGATTTTGGAGCTGTCTCTTCTCTGTCCCTTCCCCTTTCCCCCCCTGGAACTTACCTGAAGCGGACTTAAGAACCTTACAGGAAGTGTTCTGAGGAGGGCATTGGGACCTATCGTCTTTCTGCTCCTGTGCAATTAAATGGTTACAAGTAGAGCCCTGACAGAGTGAAGTGCCCACGTTGGTACAAGCACCTGAGCAGAATGGCGGAAGGTATTGATTTAAAAAAATTAGGCAAGATTCTGGGGAGTATACAGAGGGATTTGGAGGCAGTTAGAGAAGAAAACAAAATTTTGAGACAAGAACTAATTACTTTTAAAACCGGAACACCAACTGTTGGGCCTAACCAACCAACTGAGCCCTTCGGAACTCAGAGTCAAAACCCTAGTTCTTCTTCCTTTACCCCAACACAAGTAATTCATTCATTATCCCCAGTAATACCTTTGGCCCCTCCAGAGCAATTCAATGGTGACCCCCATAAGGCACAAATTTTTTTAACACAATGCTCCTAACACTTTATGTGCCGCCCAACGATTTTTCCCGATGCACAATCGCGGGTGGCATTTATCCTGTCAAACCTCAGTGGCGATGCAGCCTCCTGGTCTATGCCGTTGGTAACCAAGGATGATCCGATCTTGTACAATCTTGATACCTTCAAGAAAGAATTCCTTCGAATTTTTGACAGGAGAACAGCGTCTCAAGCCTCCGATAATGAATTATTGGAATTAAAGCAGGGAAACAGAGACCTTGTGGCCTATCTGGCCCAATTTAATAAGTTGGTGGTCGAGACAAATTGGCCTGAGGACAAAAGGGCGGCAGTCTTTTACAGAGGCTTGCGAGAGGAACTAAAGGACGCGCTCTCTCAAATTCCAAATCGCCCCACAGACATCTCGGCCTTAGTGGATCTTACCTTAGAGATTGATTATCGACAGAGCGAACGGAAAGGAGAACGGAGGAAGGAATTTAGGCCAAGTGTTCCTCGTTTTGATCGTGTCAAGACTGAATCCACGCGAGCAGTTGAGACTTCTTCTGGAACAGAATCTATGCAGATTGGGGTGGTTAGAGGTCCACTCTCTAAAGAAGAGAAAGAGAAACGACGGCTGAACAGATTGTGTCTCTACTGCGGAGGAAGCGGTCATTTTGTCAAAAACTGTTTAAAGAGACCGAAGTTCCCAGCTAAGGAGAAGGGAAACTAGAGGCACCACAGGTTAGTGGAGTTGAACCTGTGGATGCGAATGTGAAAATGACTCCAATAAATCATCAATTGGCAAATACGCTACAAGTTTCCTCTCCCCATTTAGTTTTGACCGTCACCTTAAGATTCCGAAGTAAAATTTTGACAGGTATATCAGTGATGGTGGATTCGGGAGCAACTGGCAATTTCTGTGACCATAAGTTTGCTACGTCGATAGGTCTGCAAGCCATCAAGAAGGAAAAGAGCGAGAGAGTCAGAGCTGTGGATGGCACAGATCTAACTTCTGGACCAATAACCAGTCACACAGAATTGGTGCATATGACCACTATTGAAGGACACCAAGAGACACTGCATTTTAACTTGATTGATGCTCCTCAATTTCAATTGATCTTAGGGTTACCATGGCTTACGGAACATAATCCCTTAATTGATTGGGGAGCCCGAACCATCCAATTGAATTCAGACTATTGCACAAACCACTGTTTCGAGGGTTCCACGCATTCAACAATAACCGGTGCAGTCACTTCGCTGTGTGATAGTGGAGTTTCGGAATGTGTGATTCAAACTACCATGATACCAGAAGAATACAAGGACTTTGCAGATGTTTTTGATGAAGTCAAAGCAGAAGTCTCGCCTCCCCACAGGCCCTATGATTGCAAAATAGATTTAGAACCAGGAGCCAATCTACCTTGCAGCAGAATTTACGCCTTGACTGAGAAGGAGAACGTCCATTTGAAAGAATACCTAGCAAAGAATTTAGAAAATGGATTTATTCGACCGTCACAGTCCCCTGTCTCATCCCCACTTTTTTTTGTACCGAAGAAAGATGGTGATCTCAGGACTTGTATCGACTTTAGGGCAATTAATAGAATTACTGTCAAGAATCGCTATCCATTGCCTCTTATTTCGGTACTGATTGATCAGGTTAAGGAAGCTAAAATATACACTCGCCTTGATTTACAAGGAGCGTACCATTTGATTCGGCTTCGGGAAGGCGACGAGTGGAAGACCGCGTTCAGGACCAAATTTGGTCTTTATGAATATTTGGTGATGCCTTATGGTCTCTGTAACGCTCCAGCGGCTTTCCAACATTTCATCAATGATGTCTTAAATTAATTTTTTGACCGCTGTGCTATCGTCTACATTGATGACATCTTGATTTATTCTAACACGGTAGAAGAACATCGAAACCAGGTCAAAGCTGTCTTACAACGTTTACGGGAGAACTTCTTATATGTAAAATTGGAAAAGTGTCTTTTTAATACGGATACAGTGGAATTTCTGGGTTTTGTACTATCCCCTGTTGGAGTCCAAATGGATGAGCACAAAGTGAAAGCAATCACGGACTGGAAATACCCACCCTGCATTAAAGAAGTCCAAAGCTTTATTGGCTTCTCTAATTTTTACAGATGCTTCATTCATGGATTTTCACAGAAGATTCTTCCCTTGACTCGTCTTTTGAAGAAAGGAGTCCCATTCCACTGGTCTGACAAAGATGAAGCAGCCTTTCAGTTAATGAAGAATAGATTCACCACAGCGCCTGCATTGCTGCATGTAGACCCCTCCGAACCCTTCTATCTCGAGACAGACGCATCTGACCTCGCCATTGGAGGAATACTTTCTCAGCGGCACAAGGACACAGGACAACTGCATCCGGTGGCCTACCGGTCTCGCAAACTCAATCCTGCGGAATGCAACTATACCATTACGGAAAAGGAACTCCTTGCGATCAAAGATGCATTCAAAGACTGGAGGCATTATTTAATGGGGGCAAAACACACTGTGACGGTGTTTACGGACCATCGCAACTTAAAATTTCTAAAGTCTGCTCGAACACTCACTCCACGTCAACTTCGATGGTCCCTCTATTTCGCTGATTTCGATTTTGTCATCACCTTTCGTCCCGGATCAAAGAATGGGAAAGCTGACGTCCTCTCTCGACTTGACACAGACAACCAAACTGTGGTCGTGGAAAATCATCAAATTATTCCGGATGGAAAATTTATTGGCACAATTTCCTTGGCACCCTTTGAGCAGCTTGTTCGCCGATCCTTGACTAACCGTGAACTAGAACACTGGGCGGCAGAAGACTCACAACGCCTTATTCGTAATGGTCTTCCTTATGTGGGCGATACCTTGTATTTACCCACCAAAGAACTTCAACTTAAGGCTCTACAGGAATGTCACGACAACCCGTTGGCTGAACACAAGGGTATCTTACAAACTGAAGACTTACTCAAACGATGTTTTTGGTGGCCACACATGTGTCGTGACATCCGCCAATATGTGTTGAGTTGTGACAATTGTGCACGGGGAAAATCCGACAGGCAGGCCCCCAAGGGTCTCTTGCAACCTCTGCCAACCCCCCCACATCCTTGGCACACAGTCTCCTTAGATTTAATTGTTGATTTGCCTTCCTCCCAAGGGTATGATACCATTCTTGTGGTTGTTGACGCTTTTAGTAAGATGGCCCATTATATACCTTTCAAAGGTACTCCGTCTGCTAAACAATTATCCCAACTTTTCTACCAACATGTCATCCGCCTTCATGGAATTCCTAGGGTGCTTATTTCTGACAGGGGTTCCCAATTCCTATCTCGTTTCTGGCAAGCTTATGTCAAGGGCCTTAAATTGACCATCGGTATTCCACAAGTTTCCATCCTGAAACCGATGGTCAAACTGAACGCATCAACCAAGATCTAGAACAACATCTAAGACTTTATTTGTTAGATGAGGAGGGTGACTGGCCTGATCATTTGTGGACTGCTGAATATGCTCACAATAATGCTGTAAATGTATCCACTGGTCTTTCCCCTTTCTTCATAAACTCTGGCAGACATCCTAATTCTCATGCTAATTTTGATGAAGTTGAGGTTCCTGCTGCTCAGGATATCGCGCATCAATTAACTAAGATCCATCACTCAGTGACATAGAATCTGTCGATTGCGAAGAATCGTTACAAACACTTCACTGATCGTAAACGCAAAAAAGAACCTGAACTGCACGTAGGGGATTTGGTCTGGTTGAGTAGCAAAAACTTTAGACTTAAAGGTCCCCGTAAATTTCAGCCTCGTTTTTTGGGGCCTTATCCAATCGTGAAAGTAATAAATCCAGTCACCTACCAATTATTTCTTCCTAACACTAATAAAATCCATCCAGTCTTTCATGTTTCTCTCCTCAAACCCATTCACCCAGGTTGGTGCAGAACCGCCCCTCCTGCTCCTTTGAGTGTTAATGGTGAGGCAGAGTACTTAGTTAAACGAATTTTAGACTTAAAAAATTGTACATGATGAACTTTTTTACCTCCTTGATTGGCAGGGTTATGGACCTGATGAACGTTCTTGGGAAAAGAGTACTAATGTCCATGCCCCACGTTTAATCAAAGCTTTTCATGCAAAATTTCCTACCAAACCGCGTCTGGAGGAAACCCCGTTGGGAGGGGGTACTGTCAGGACCCACAAGAGGTTTCCTCCCAGTGACGCTTTTCTGGCTTCTATCTTCCTTTCGCAAGATTTTCAAAAGTGTTCTAATCCATTAAGCTGGGGTGCTTGTTGGCATCGGTGGAACTCCAAGATGGCTGTCAACATGTACATACTGCTACAGCACCCTGCTGTCAGCAGTCTAGTCTTTTAGGATTCAGGGCAGTTGGTGAAGTGTGCTCCAACATTCTACTGTGCACTTCACTGAAGAATCTGAGAGAAGAGGATCTGAATTCCAGGGTCGTGTTAGTTAGCTAGGGTAGTTTGCGTATGTGCGGGGTTTGTTTCGTCGGTGAATGATACTTCCCCTCTGATTCAGGTTAGTGTGAGTTAAATTTCCTTTGAAATATAAAATTAGTCAGTCAAAGAGAAAACCAAAAGATTCCCTTCTCAGAAGTAAATAGATAACCAAATAAATCGTGGCTGAAAGAACTAATGTATTTCCTGTCAGCTTAAGTTGAGAGAATCTAATATTTCTAGTGTGACGTGGGCGCTGTCATTCATGCGCTGCGTCAATTAAAAAGGCAACAGTGTTTCAGAGACTTCAGTCGCGAGCGCATTCATTCAAGCGCTGCGACTTATGAAGGCTTCTGGAATGTTTTTCGTCTGTTCTGGGCAAAAAAGAAGGGAATAAACGTGAGCGTGTTTCTTCACATGGCTGTATGTGAGAAGCGCTTGGGCTAGATTGAATCTCGATGGTGACGCGGACACATATATCTAAGCGTCGCGTCCACCACAGAGATTTTCAGGCTAATTCCTAAAATACGGACAACGGGAAGAAGACATTGTAAGCTTCTTCCGTGTACACACACGGTCTTGAGAGGGTGGAAAATAAAGAAGGACACAGAGGTTCTTCTAGTAGTAAATGAAGATTCCTTCGTGTGTGGTTTAGAGGAGGCTTCCTCTTGAGGTAGACGTGAGGAATAAACAAGTGTGAGAAGAACCTTTTATCACCGAGCATTTCCTCCCCATAGAGAAATTAAAGACTGAAGACGCATAAAATTCCCAAGGGCATATAAAAGACTCCATGAAAAGCCTTGTACATTAAAAGAAATCACGGCGGCGTAACATAAGGCATTCCTAATCAAAAGAAGAACTGGAGAGAGTTTTTCTTTTTTTTTTTTTTTTTTTTTTTCTTTTTTTTAAAAACCTTTATTTGTGCATAGTAAAAGAACAAATACGGGCCTACAACCATCAGGCCGGCCACAATACGGTTGAGCACAGAGACAAACAGTACATCCCCTGTGCGTCAAGGTCAAGATTAGCAACGATTCAGGATTCATACACTGGAGGGATCCTTGACACCAGGGGAAGGAGAAGTGAAGGTTAATTTTAAGGCTTTCAAAAAAAATTTTTTATCGAGAAAAAAGTCAGTAAAGGATAGAAACAAGGAGATTCGAGTCCGCGAGTCGGCTTCATACACTGGAGAGCAGCAGCATCATTAAAACAGCCATAGAAAATCTCATACAGTAAGGCGATGCAGTTAGATAACAGGATCATCACAGTAGTAAATACGCACCCCCTAAAAGCCGCCCCCACTCAATCCACCCCACACCCGGACCCCGAATCGAAACAAGTATAGCGCAGAGATGGAGAGAGTTTTTCTTGCCAATTATTTCATAATAAGAATAATACTCCAACTACATAATTCAGGAAAGCAGAGTATCCAGGTCTTACTTTATAATAACAGAACCCAGATACATCTTTTCACTCATGTCTCCACGCAGTAAGTTATAGGGACACTCGGGAAGAAAACAAACTTACAGTAAAACAAATGCATGTCTTATTAATGGTATTTTCTTCTAATTCAAGAGTAAGTCCTGAGCAGCACGATCCTTAAAACAAGAAGAGCGTTGAGTGAAGACTTCTCTTCCAAGCAAATAAAGGAATAGAGAAGTAAGAAGAGTAGCAAGCGTCCAAAGACATTCTGGTAAGATAAGGAACTAATGTAAATTAAGGAGTTAAATCTGTGACAAGTCTGAAGTAAGTTCTAATCTTGATGTAACTATTGTCAGACCTGTAAGAAGATAAGAAGAAGCAACGAAGCTACAGGCAGATTTTGGAGCTGTCTCTTCTCTGTCCCTTCCCCTTTCCCCCCCTGGAACTTACCTGAAGCGGACTTAAGAACCTTACAGGAAGTGTTCTGAGGAGGGCATTGGGACCTATCGTCTTTCTGCTCCTGTGCAATTAAATGGTTACAAGTAGAGTCCTGACACACAGTCTCTAGATTAGGCCTGGGCATTGAACTCCGCTCAATTCACAGAGTTTGCAGACTTTTCTGAACTCCCTGCTCTGCGGAGCTCGCAGAGTGCATAAAGCTCCGCATATTGCAGTGGAGTTTTTTCCCTGCTTGCGCTTCTGAACGGTAAGTTCCCGAGCAGTAAGACTAGCGCAAATGGCAGTTTCCACTGCATTCTGCCCCTTGCGGAACTCAGCGGAGTTTTATTGTCAATTTGTGGAGTTCCGTGTAGTGAAACTCCATGAACTATGCCCAGGCCTGCTCTCAAGCCACTTTCGATCACTCTCGGAAGGGTTCCTCAGCCCAGTCACTTACACTCATGGCAACATGAAGACATCGGGGCGGGTAAGGAGAGGGCGGTTGATTATCTGCGTGGAGGGCAAGGGAGGGGCACTCGGTGAAGAAGAGTGCAACTGTCCCTACACCCCACTGGTGCATGTTGATATGAGTCGCACCAGATAATCCGGTCACCAAGAACCAAAAGTTGGGTTCTCCGCACCTCCCTGAAAAAGAGACACAATACCTGGTACGCGATGAAACGAGTCGCACCAGAAAATCCAGACACAATCAACCCAGAGTTGGGTTCACCATACCTCCCTGGAAATGAGGCACAACATCTGGTGCGGGATGATGCGAGTCGTACCAGACCGTCTGGTCACAAGGAACCCAAAGTCGGGTTTGCCGTACCTGCCTGGAAATGAGGCACAGTGTCCAGTGTGCAATAATGCAAGTCGCTCCCGACATTCTATTCACAACCAACCCAGAGTCTGGTTTTCTGTACTGCCTTCGAAATGAGGCAAAACATCTGGTGCGTGTGATGCGAGTCACACCAGACCATTCGGTCATAGTCAACCCAGAGTCGGGTGTGCCTTACCTCCCTAGAAATGAGGAATAACGTATTGTGCACGATGATGAGTCGCACCAGACATTCAGGTCACAATCAACTGGGTCCCACGCACACAGTTGCAATTTACGTCGTACCCTACGAGGTAGAATGAGGCACTACTATGGGAGTGTCTGCCCTCAAAGGGTCGCAACCTGTGAAGCGGACACCATACACAATGTGCGTGCAGTCAACGTGTCGCACGAGAGAGATGTGGCATAACCGACAAAGTAGCTGGGTCCCGCAAACTGTGGTAAATAAATTAATTACCAGGTCTGAATTTCTATAAATTGTCAATATAAATGAAATAAGGAACTGAGGAGTCCGTGGTGAAAGAGTTAAATGGGCCTTTATTTCATTAACTCGAGTTAAGGAAAAGAGAGCTCCTTTACCCATGCAGGTTCAGGAGTGGTCTGATGCTTTATTCACGGAGTACAGTTTTTATACATATCACAGTACACTTTCAACTCATGGGGAGGGGCCCTCCTGGTTGCGGCAAAGAAAAAAAACGTTACAAGTTAGCATTGCTCAAGACGTATATGCAAAAACACACAGATCAGCACATTTTTCAAGAAAGCAGCTCGGTTGGATGCTGTCAGAGGGAGAGGGGGCTTGTGTGACTGAAAGATAAGGATGTGGTGAGCGAGTCATGAACAGACAACCTTGGAGGGAACTGAGTTATGTGACATTCTGCGCGGCCCCAGTGGGCCCTTGGCCAGCCAGCCTCGAAGAGATACGAGATGAACTTGCTTTTCTTAGAAAAGAGGAAGATGGTTGGCCCATTTTTTTAGAATCGGCTTAACCACAAAAATGCGTTGAGGTTACTGTCTGAAAACCAGCTGCAGTTTGAGGAGATACGTGGACTGGCTGACCCTGGGCAAGCTGAAGTGAATTATAAAATGGATGCTGTTTCTAAAATGGATGCTGTATAGAATTGTTTTAGAGCAGAATGAGAAAGGGAAGTGTGCGAGGGGACAGAACCGGAAACGCGGTCTTTTAATTTTGATTTCCTCATTTCCTCCTTGTCCCCAAGCTAAACTTTCTTTCAGATAACTTCCATAGCCATGAGGCCATCTACATGGGCTTGCAACATAATTTTCTCATTTTCTCTTGCTCTATTAAATGGCTTTGGAACCAGGCATGTAGCACAGAGACCGCATAAAGCGGGGCCACACTGGACACAGAGACAGCAGGACAATATCACCATTAACACAAGACCTAGTCCTGAAAGTACCTTCCAGCCCCATGCTGACAATATGCCCCATAACCATCCCATTAGTGTCCAGGAGCCAGGCTCTTGGTGTAGGTCTGAAGCCATTTTGTGCAATTTGGAAATTGCCGCATAAACTGACGGCGAATTATCAGGAATATATACACAGCAGGAAGAACCTATCAATCTGCATGCTCCACCCCGGTCAGCCAGTATGACGTCAAGAACAAGACGATTTTGCAAAGTTACCATCCTTATGGCTGTTTGCTCCTCAGTCAAGTTTCCAAGGGCAGATATGGTCTGATTGATGACAGCCTCCAGAGTCCTGGTAAGCCTACGTATTAATTTATTATTTTGTACAGGGCCTATGAAAAAGAAGAACCCCCTATTAAAATCAGTATATTGTTCCCAAGTTGTTTCAGTCTGATCAACCCCTGAGGTATCAATTGTTCTTTTCCTTCGCTTGTGCTGATATAGCTGGAGGTCCCTATGATATGAAGGAGGGGCTATGAAAACTGGTGGGAGGAGAAATGCTATGTAGCATGTGCCGTCCCACCCGTGAGGTAATCGAAAATAGGCCGTGGAGCCACATACAAAATAAGTGTGGCGGGAAGCTACGAATGAAGACTTATCCCAATCCACAAAATCTAGTACCGTGGAGCAGTCACTGTGTCCTAATTTCAGGGATCCATTCTTTCTGATACACAGATGGCCTTTAGTAGGTGTTACCAATATAGAGGGAGGGCCATTATTCTTTTTGGACCTGATGTTCAATATCTGGAATGCTACTGTCTCATTGCCTGTCCGATATTCTTCACTCTCTAAAGCAGAACCCCTAGCTAAGGGGTCTCCCTCTTCATCTGGGTAACAGGCTTTGTTCATAACAGCATTCAAATTTCCCCATGGCCATCCGTTTTTACAAGAATTCTTTTCCTCAGGGCAAATCAAGGAGACGTTCCTGACCACTCTCAGGGCATCCCAAGCCTGACATGACCCATTATAGGAGAAGGGTAAGGGAGAGAGAGGCATTCTGCCTTTACTCTGGTGCGCCGGAAGGTGACCACAGACCCAACAGTTTGTGGCATTGCTGACCTGATGTGTATGATGTAACATCTGTATAAAGGTATTATTCTGTAAGGCCAGCCTGTGACTCTGCTCATGGGGGGGTAAAATGTGGTACGTGTGTTCTGCAGTTGTATTGACATGTCCTTGTTGGTGTGGTGATGGGGTCTTGGGAAGGAAAGCAACATGCAGTATCCACCCCACACATGTCAATATAGTACATATCAAAAACAAAATTATCAAAGTCATTATACATTTGCTACGTAACATTTTGCAATATTTTGTTTTCATTATTTCCTTTTTTGTCGGCCCCCAGGCAGTCTGTCCTACCGCAGTAGTCATTGTCTGACCGCTTCACCAGTCAGTCTGTACCAACTGGACTTAATTGATCAAACTTGAGCTACTTTGGCAGACCGTAATTTAGAACTGTAAGTTTGTTGGGGGGTCGGATCCAAGAGAGGGGGCAAATATTTTGTGTTATCTTTGCTTTGAACAATGTTCTCAGGGTCCCCAAAGTACTTTTTACAATGGCTGGCATGAAGCAATCCTTTCCTTCCTTCAACCTTTACTGCTGTCCGCGTGGTCAAGAGGACCAACTTCGGCTGCTTTCACCTGGGCTCTAAGGGCGATGCTCGATCAAAGTTTCGGATGAGCACCCAGTCTCCTGGCTTTATCACATGCTCTTCGGGACTGGTGTGATCTGGAAAGGCAGCCGCCACCTGTGAACGACAAGAGCGTAGTGCAGACATCATGGCGGCAAGATAATCTGTCAACATATTACTGTCAGTATCCGTGAGAGACTTGGGTCTAGGTGTGCCCCACATGTTAGGAGGTCGACCGAAAACTACCTCATAAGGAGATAGACCGGTCCTTGAATGTGCTATCATTCTCATGTAAAAAAGGGCTACTGGCATGGCCGTGATCTAATCTACACCCTTTTCCGCACATATTTTAGCTATTTTTGTCTTTAGTGTCTGATTGTATCTTTCAACTAGACCTGCGGCCTGAGGGTGTCTGACACAGTGGAACTTCCAGGTGTACCCTAACAACAATGATACCTGTTCCATTAGCTTAGAGGAAAAAGGTTGACCATTGTCAGAATAAATAACTGGTGGCAGTCCATATCGGGGAAAGAATTCCCTAACCAATTGTCTAGCTGTTGTTTCTGCTGTGTAATCTGATACTGGATAGGCCTCTGTCCACCTGGTCAAGGCACATACAACCACTAGCACGTATTTCTGTCCCCTACATCTATCCATTTGTATGTAGTCCATTTGTAGGACCTCAAAAGCATGTTCAGGTGGGTGAAATCCACCTTGTTCTACAGACACCCCTTTCCCTGGGTTGAACTGACAACATATCATACATGTTCTGACTTTGTGTTTTGCAGCAGCTCGCAAGTTTTTGTTTGTTTTTGTTTTTGTTGTGCCATAATGGTCGTAAGCTGTCTAACATTCCTTTCTCACCTAGGTGTGCTGGGCTATGTGTAGTTTCTATGATTATGGGCACCATTGAATCAGGTAGGAACCACACTATTTTGTTACCCACCCCTGTTCAGTCTCTGTCCCTCCTGCTTCAGTCCATTTTTTCTTTTCCTCTGGGGTGGCGTGGGCCTGTATGTCTATGACATCTTTGGAGGGGTCTCTTACTACCAGAACCGTATTCTGTTGAATTGTGTGGGAAATGGCTGCTGTCTGGGCCGTGTGTTTGGCAGTTTGATCTGCAAGATCATTTCCTTTGGAAACATCGTCTGTAACTTTGGTGTGTGCTTTGCATTTCAATATTGCTACTGCCGCTGGTAGGTGTATGGCATCCAACAGGTCCTGTATTAAAGGTCCATGTTGTATCTTTGCTCCATGGGAGGTCAGAAAACCTCTTTCTTTCCATAGAGTCCCGAAATTGTGAACAACCCCAAAGGCATACTGCGAATCCGTGTAAATGTTCACTTTTAAATTTGTTGCCCACCTACAGGCCTGTGTGAGGGCGATTAATTCTGCAGCTTGGGCTGAATGTCTATTCTGTTTGTTTCTATGACTCTGCTATCAGTGGTTATGGCATAAGCTGCCGTTAACTCTCCTGTAATAGTCCGCATGCATGACCCATCCACAAAGAGAGTAACATCTACATCTGATAGCGGGACATCAGTCAAGTCTTGTCTTTTTTCTTTTCCTCTGGGGTGGCGTGGGCCTGTATGTCTATGACATCTTTGGAGGGGTCTCTTACTACCAGAACCGTATTCTGTTGAATTGTGTGGGAAATGGCTGCTGTCTGGGCCGTGTGTTTGGCAGTTTGATCTGCAAGATCATTTCCTTTGGAAACATCGTCTGTAACTTTGGTGTGTGCTTTGCATTTCAATATTGCTACTGCCGTTGGTAGGTGTATGGCATCCAACAGGTCCTGTATTAAAGGTCCATGTTGTATCTTTGCTCCATGGGAGGTCAGAAAACCTCTTTCTTTCCATAGAGTCCCGAAATTGTGAACAACCCCAAAGGCATACTGCGAATCCGTGTAAATGTTCACTTTTAAATTTGTTGCCCACCTACAGGCCTGTGTGAGGGCGATTAATTCTGCAGCTTGGGCTGAATGTCTATTCTGTTTGTTTCTATGACTCTGCTATCAGTGGTTATGGCATAAGCTGCCGTTAACTCTCCTGTAATAGTCCGCATGCATGACCCATCCACAAAGAGAGTAACATCTACATCTGATAGCGGGACATCAGTCAAGTCTTGTCTTTTTTCTTTTCCTCTGGGGTGGCGTGGGCCTGTATGTCTATGACATCTTTGGAGGGGTCTCTTACTACCAGAACCGTATTCTGTTGAATTGTGTGGGAAATGGCTGCTGTCTGGGCCGTGTGTTTGGCAGTTTGATCTGCAAGATCATTTCCTTTGGAAACATCGTCTGTAACTTTGGTGTGTGCTTTGCATTTCAATATTGCTACTGCCGTTGGTAGGTGTATGGCATCCAACAGGTCCTGTATTAAAGGTCCATGTTGTATCTTTGCTCCATGGGAGGTCAGAAAACCTCTTTCTTTCCATAGAGTCCCGAAATTGTGAACAACCCCAAAGGCATACTGCGAATCCGTGTAAATGTTCACTTTTAAATTTGTTGCCCACCTACAGGCCTGTGTGAGGGCGATTAATTCTGCAGCTTGGGCTGAATGTCTATTCTGTTTGTTTCTATGACTCTGCTATCAGTGGTTATGGCATAAGCTGCCGTTAACTCTCCTGTAATAGTCCGCATGCATGACCCATCCACAAAGAGAGTAACATCTACATCTGATAGCGGGACATCAGTCAAGTCTTGTCTGGGTTTGGTGACAATCTCTATCATTCTAATACAGTCGTGTGTATCTTCATCATTTGTGGCATGAGGTAGCAAGGTAGCAGGATTTAATGTGTTACACCTCCTTATCTCTATGTGTGGCTGGAACAATGTCAGCTCATATCCCGTTAATCGGGCAACTGTAAGGTGTTGTGTTTGTGTTCTGTTGAGTAGGAGTTCCACTGCGTGTGGTACAAGTACTGTCAGGGGGTGTCCTAGGACAATGGCATCACTTTGTCTGATGGCTAAAGCTGTAGCAGCTACAGATTTCAGGCAGGCAGGTAGGGCCTGTGCTACTGGGTCTAATGTACTTGAAAAGTAGGCACAGGGCCTATTCCTTCCTGCTTGGTCCTGTGTGAGGACTGAGAGTGCTGTACCACCTCGTTCTGTGACAAATAGTGTGAAGGATTTGGTGTAATCTGGAGTGGCCAAGACTGGGGCCTGGCACAGTGCTTGTTTTAGTTGCTCAAAGGCCTCTGTATGCTCAGTTGTCCATGGCAAAGATGCCGATAAGCCGGCCTCCAAAGTGGTCAGTTGTATCAAAGGTTTGGCCAAATGGGCATACTGAGGAATCCATTGTCTACAATATGATGTTAAACCAATGAAGGCACGTACTTCTTTCTGTGTTGTTGGACGTGGAATAGTGGCGATTAACCGTATTCGCTCTTGTGTAAGTTGTCTACCATCCTTGGACAGCAAGTGCCCAAGGTAAGCCACTTGCTGTGCACAGAACTGTAATTTAGAGGGAGAGACTTTGTGTCCTTTGTCTGCAAGGAATAGTAAAACCTGGAGGGAGGCTCTTTCGCACTCTGTTTCTGACTGGCCTGTTATGAGGATGTCGTCAACATATTGGATGAGCGTGGTATTTTCAGGCATCTGGATGCTGTCCAACTGCCTCTTCAGGGCTTGACTATAGATACTGGGACTTTCTGTATAGCCCTGTGGAGCTCTCGTAAATCTGAAGCTTCGGCCATTTAACGAGAATCCAAAAAGGTATTGGCTATCCTCATGAATGGGAATACTGAAGAAAGCATTTTTCAGATCTATGACAGTGAAAAACAACAGCTTTGGGGTCTATTGCTGTCAAAAGTGATATTATGTCAGGTACCACAGGGTATTGTGGCACTACACATTTGTTTAATTCTCGCAGGTCCACTACCAAACGATATTCAGGTTCGGCAGTTGAATCTGTTCTTTTAAGAACTGGAAGAACAGGCGAGTTGCAAGTATTGGAATCTGTCTCTATTACAACCTTGTGTTCAATCAAGTCATTTATTATTTGCAGTAATGCTCGCTCAGCCTGAGGTGGTATTTTATACTGTCTAATTCGTGGCAAAACCACACCTTCCTTTAGTGTAATTTTGTGAGGTGTGATGTCCATACAGCCTACGTCTGTGGGGCTAGTTGCCCACAACATTGGCGGAATAACTTTGAGTCTGGCATCCAGTTCCTTTTCCAGGAAATGGCCCTTGAAATCTCGCAGATATAACCGGACACCTTCTGGGGAGCAACATATCACGGCCCCCAGTTCTTTCAGTGTTTTAATATCTAATAGATTTTCGGGGCAGGTCTTTATTAACACTAGATCTGTAGTGCGTGTTAGTGGACCCACTCCTATGGAAACATTTTGTGAGACCTTATTTATTACTGTTTTTCCCGAAAAACCCAAGGAAATACTATGTGAGCCGGAGAGAGGTATCCCTGGGACCTCATCATGGTTTATTGTTGTCCTACTGGCCCCTGTGTCAAGGAGGAATTTTCTGTCTTGCCCCAGAATGTGTGCTTGTACATAGGGGCCACGTTGGTCCACCGTGACAGGGATCAGGGGCAAGTCTTTTTCTCTCTCTAGGCCCTTTCACGAGTATTCAGGATATTCGGGGTATATTTCATCATTGCGCTGGTACATTTGCGTTTGTGCGGGGGCGTTAGTAGGGGATCTGGCCTGTGCCGCAGGGACTGGGGTCTCAGTGTTCCGTGGGGCATAAGGACGGGCTTGTGTTTTTCCTGTTGCTATATTGTGTTTTAATACGGGACATTCCCTGACAAAGTGGCCAGGCTTTTTGCAATAATTACATGACCCTTTTTCAGTGGATTTGTTATTTTTCCCCGCATTTGATACAGTTGTTGTCTGTGCTACCAGGGCTTTCATTTTGGTGTCTTTTACGCGCCTTTTATCTTGTTCCTCTTCTTCCTTAATTCTATTGTGGTGATACTGTAGCATTTGTAGCATCTGTTGGGAATTATTTGCTTGCCAAGTACTCTCAACTTTCTGAAGTCTGTTCTTTATTGGGGGAAGGGCATTTTCTACCAATTTTGCTGCAAAAAGACGTTGGTAGCCATCACTGCCTGAGGAGAGGCCGCTGTTAATGGCGAAACATTTCTGTAATCTTACAAAATAATCTCCTATTTCTTCATCTAACTTTTGTTTACACGCTGATATTGCGTCCCAATCCTCTTTCTTCGTTGTCAATAATTTTGGTAATACTTGCATAAGGGCATCGGGGAATGCGCGTATTAGGTCTCCCAACCCATCCCCTGGTTTGCGGGCCTGTTCCTCATTTCTCAGCGCCGTCCAATTTATAGCTGCTCCCCCATCTAAGTTCCAATCTTTTTCCATCAACTTTTTATATATCCCTTCAGGAAGGAGAACCTTCAGCAATATCTTTATGTCCCGGAATGTATAATTTCCTAGACTCAGAATGTCCCTTATTTCTTTATGAAAGCCTGCGGGGTCTTTTTCGTGTGGTGGGACTATCTTTTTCATTTCCAATATCTCTAGCTTGGTAAGAGGGGTGTATACGTGCACCCGCTCATACTCACCGTCACCACGCAGCCTTGGGTGTACCTCTCGCAGGGGAAATTGTCCCTTGTCATAGGTACCTATACCGGACATTTCAGTTTCGAACTGTACATAACATTGCCTTAGATCCAGAACTTTAGTAATGAATTCCTCATCCCTTGTGGACCAGAAACCGTCTGCACAGTCACGTAATAAATGGTGTATTTTCTTAGGTGGGGAACCGCTTTTTTCATATAGTGTTGTCAAATGCTGTAACATGAACATTCCTGCTATTCTTTGATCAGAAAGGGAGAGGGAGAGGAAGATCTGTCCTATCATATCAGTATCATACAGTTGGTGCTGGGCAATCCAATCAGTTGCTGATCGGACTATCTCTCTCTCGTGTGGGGTGAAGGGTGGGTCGTCCTCAAACCAGTGCTCCAATGACTGGGCAGTGCACTGGAACATTTTATCGGAAATAGTATCCGTTCTAATAGTTTTGTATTCTGCTGAGGAGCGATGGGGAGGGGGAGGGAACCCAGGAGGGCGGCGGCTACGGGCCAGTCCCATGACAGGTGTTCTTCCTTCCCCCTCTTCCTCGTCCGTTTTGTCTGAGGTGATCTCCTCCTTCTCCCTATTTTGATGGATGGTAAAGATATCTTTTCTTAATCCTACCAACATCTCATCTGGCTGTCTATGTTTGGTAAATTTGGACTGTTCAATTGTGTTACTTAATTCCAACAAATACTCCGGTACTTCATTGTCATTTGAAGCCAACATTCTAATAAAACAGGTCACAACGAATTGCAACATGCGCTGTTTTGTTACGATATTTCTGTCCTTCATTATTGTAATCAAGTCCTGTTCATTTTTACCCGTGCGGAGGTATTCGTAAACTGCGTCCAATTGGCGTTTACTGTCAGGGATGTTCTGGAGCGGCTCCAGGACCTGTCTCAATCTATGAGATATTATGGCCTTTCTACCCTCCCCGGGTGTTACATCATAGGGGCATTCTAAAAGCGGGATATCAATTATATCCTCTGTCCTGTCTTTAACATCATCTTGGGGAGGAGCGGTGGCTATTTGGCCACCCATCTGTGGTATTTGTTGCAGGACCTGTGGTTGAACCACATAAGGTGGGGGGCTTTCTATTAAGTAAGAGGACACAAAATCCTCTGAAGGAGTTATTTTTACCTTCGTCATATGTTCTTGGATGGACATCTCCTCACCAGTTGTTTCAGTAGGCAGAACGGGATAAATCCCTTCAACAAGTGAATTTTTTTCTCTTTCTCGTTGTTCAGTAATAACTCTCTCTCCTTCCTCCTGCACTTTCTTCTCTTTAGCCTGTTCTGACATTTTTCTACCTTTTTCAACCTTTGTTTGTTCCTTCTGATACCTCCTATGTGCTTCCTTGCGCCATAATTCAATTGCTTTTTCTTGTGAAGGCCTTACTTTCTTTTTCCACAACTGTTCTTCTACTGCCATAATACACTCCATGTCCCACGTACCTGTAGGGGACCATCTGAGTTTAAGTTCTAGATGTTTTGTATAATCAGACCAAAGGTCCAAGAACATTACCCCTTCAATACCATGTTTAGTATTCATGAAGTGTCCAGGTGTATCTCTAGGTGGGACCGGAACAGCCTGTTCTAATAACTTTTTTTTGGTACTTAGTCCTCGTAATTTGGAAAATAAAGGCATTTTAAAATGTCTTGCCTAAGCCTTATAAATCTCAAATCACGAAAACAATATACTTGATATCTTTATACACTGGGGAGCCAGTGCAACTTTACCGTGTTCTATCACAGAACCCGTCTTTATACATTTCCAGTAGTACTCACCGAGAAGCAGAACTTGAAGACCCGGTCATCGGACTGGAGCGCTGCGCAGTGGAAAGGGGAATAACGGGACTCTGGGAACCTCAGACTCGACAAGTTCACAGGTCGGGCTCTGGGTTGGAATGCTCCGCCGCCTTCCTCACCGCCTCGTGTGGATGTTCAGTCTCAGTCTGTCTCCTCCTCGCCGCGAGGGAGTCAGCAGGAATACCCCGCTTCTTGTGCACTTGAGAGTCCTTTGGGGGGTCTAGAGGGGACAAGGACCGAACCTAGATCTCCGGCGCGTGGGGAAGAGGGAAGCGTCCCTGTTCGGGCACCATCAAATGTGGTAAATAAATTAATTACCAGGTCTGAATTTCTATAAATTATCAATATAAATGAAATAGGGAACTGAGGAGTCCGTGGTGAAAGAGTTAAATGGGCCTTTATTTCTTTAACTCGAGTTAAGGAAAAGAGAGCTCCTTTACCCATGCAGGTTCAGGAGTGGTCTGATGCTTTATTCACGGAGTACAGTTTTTATACATATCACAGTACACTTTCAACTCATGGGGAGGGGCCCTCCTGGTTGCGGCAAAGAAAAAAAACTTTACAAGTTAGCATTGCTCAAGACGTACATGCAAAAACACACAGATCAGCACATTTTTCAAGAATGCAGCTCGGGTGGATGCTGTCAGAGGGAGAGGGGGCTTGTGTGACTGAAAGATAAGGATGTGGTGAGCGAGTCATGAACAGACAACCTTGGAGGGAACTTAGTTATGTGACATTCTGCGTGGCCCCAGTGGGCCCTTGGCCAGCCAGCCTCGAAGAGATACGAGATGAACTTGCTTTTCTTAGTAAAGAGGAAGATGGTTGGCCCATTTTTTTAGAATCGGCTTAACCACAAAAATGCGTGGAGGTTACTGTCTGAAAACCAGCTGCAGTTTGAGGAGATACGTGGACTGGCTGACCCTGGGCAAGCTGAAGTGAATTATAAAATGGATGCTGTTTCTAAAATGGATGCTGTATAGAATTGTTTTAGAGCAGAATGAGAAAGGGAAGTGTGCGAGGGGACAGAACCGGGAACGCGGTCTTTTAATTTTGATGTCATCACCTTTCGTCCCGGATCAAAGAATGGGAAAGCTGACGTCCTCTCTCGATTTGACACAGACAACCAAACTGTGGTCATGGAAAATCATCAAATTATTCCGGATGGAAAATTTATTGGCACAATTTCCTTGGCACCCTTTGAGCAGCTTGTTCGCCGATCCTTGACTAACCGTGAACTGGAGCACTGGGCGGCAGAAGACTCACAACGCTTTATTCGTAATGGTCTTCCTTATGTGGGTGATACCTTGTATTTACCCACCAAAGAACTTCAACTTAAGGCTCTACAGAAATGTCAGAACAACACGTTGGCTGGACACAAGGGTATCTTAAAAACTGAAGACTTACTCAAACGATGTTTTTGGTGGCCACACATGTGTCGTGACATCCGCCAATATGTGTTGAGTTGTGACAATCCTTGGCACACAGTCTCCTTAGATTTAATTGTTGATTTGCCTTCCTCCCAAGGGTATGATACCATTCTTGTGGTTGTTGACGCTTTTAGTAAGATGGCCCATTATATACCTTTCAAAGGTACTCCGTCTGCTAAACAATTATCCCAACTTTTCAACCAACATGTCATCCGCCTTCATGGAATTCCTAGGGTGCTTATTTCTGAAAGGGGTTCCCAATTCCTATCTCGTTTCTGGCAAGCTTATGTCAAGGGCCTTAATATTGACCATCGGTATTCCACAAGTTTCCATCCTGAAACCGATGGTCAAACTGAACGCATCAACCAAGATCTAGAACAACATCTAAGACTTTATTTGTTAGATGAGGAGGATGACTGGCCTGATCATTTGTGGACTGCTGAATATGCTCCCAATAATGCTGTAAATGTATCCACTGGTCTTTCCACTTTCTTCATAAACTCTGGCAGACATCCTAATTCTCATGCTAATTTTGATGAAGTTGAGGTTCCTGCTGCTCAGGATATCGCGCATCAATTAACTAAGATCCATCACTCAGTGATGCAGAATCTGTCGATTGCGAAGAATCGTTACAAACACTTCACTGATCGTAAACGCAAAAAAGAACCTGAACTGCACGTAGGGGATTTGGTCTGGTTGAGTAGCAAAAACTTTAGACTTAAAGGTCCCCGTAAATTTCAGCCTCGTTTTATGGGGCCTTATCCAATCGTGAAAGTAATAAATCCAGTCACCTACAAATTATCTCTTCCTAACACTAATAAAATCCATCCAGTCTTTCATGTTTCTCTCCTCGAACCCATTCACCCAGGTTGGTGCAGAACCGCCCCTCCTGCTCCTTTGAGTGTTAATGGTGAGGCAGAGTACTTAGTTAAACGAATTTTAGACTCAAAAATTGTACATGACGAACTTTTTTACCTCATTGATTGGCAGGGTTATGGACCTGATGAACGTTCTTGGGAAAAGAGTACTAATGTCCATGCCCCCCGTTTAATCAAAGCTTTTCATGCAAAATTTCCTATCAAACCGCGTCTGGAGGAAACCCCGTTGGGAGGGGGTACTGTCAGGACCCACAAGAGGTTTCCTCCCAGTGACGCTTTTCTGGCTTCTATCTTCCTTTCGCAAGATTATCAAAAGTGTTCTAATCCATTAAACTGGGGTGCTTGTTGGCATCGGTGGAACTCCAAGATGGATGCCAACATGCACATACTGCTACAGCACCCTGCTGTCAGCAGTCTAGTCTTTTAGGATACAGGGCAGTTGCTGAAGTGTGCTCCACCATTCTACTGTGCACTTCACTGAAGAAGCTGAGAGAAGAGGATCTGAATTCCAGGGTCGTGTTAGTTAGCTAGGGTAGTTTGCGTATGTGCGGGGTTTGTTTCGTCGGTGAATGATACTTCCCCTCTGATTCAGGTTAGTGTGAGTTAAATTTCCTTTGAAATATAAAATTAGTCAGTCAAAGAGAAAACCAAACGATTCCCTTCTCAGAAGTAAATAGATAACCAAATAAATCGTGGCTGAAAGAACTAATGTATTTCCTGTCAGCTTAAGTTGAGAGAATCTAATATTTCTAGTGTGACGTGGGCGCTGTCATTCATGCGCTGCGTCAATTAAAAAGGCATCAGTGTTTCAGAGACTTCAGTCGCGAGCGCATTCATTCAAGCGCTGCGACTTATGAAGGCTTCTGGAATGTTTTTCGTCTGTTCTGGGCAAAAAAGAAGGGAATAAACGTGAGCGTGTTTCTTCACATGGCTGTATGTGAGAAGCGCTTGGGCTAGATTGAATCTCGATGGTGACGCGGACGCATATATCCGAGCGTCGCGTCCACCACAGAGATTTTCAGGCTAATTCCTAAAATACGGACAACGGGAAGAAGACATTGTAAGCTTCTTCCGTGTACACACACGGTCTTGAGAGGGTGGAAAATAAAGAAGGACACAGAGGTTCTTCTAGTAGTAAATGAAGATTCCTTCGTGTGTGGTTTAGAGGAGGCTTCCTCTTGAGGTAGACGCGAGGAATAAACAAGTGTGAGAAGAACCTTTTATCACCGAGCATTTCCTCCCCATAGAGAAATTAAAGACTGAAGACGCATAAAATTCCCAAGGGCATATAAAAGACTCCATGACAAGCCTTGTACATTAAAAGAAATCACGGCGGTGTAACATAAGGCATTCATAAACAAAGGAAGAACTGGAGAGAGTTTTTCTTGCCAATTATTTCATAATAAGAATAATACTCCAACTACATAATTCAGGTAAGAAGAGTATCCAGGTCTTACTTTATAATAACAGAACCCAGATACATCTTTTCACTCACGTCTCCACGCAGTAAGTTATAGGGACACTCGGGAAGAAAACAAACTTACAGCAAAACAAATGCATGTCTTATTAATGGTATTTTCTTCTAATTCAAGAGTAAGTCCTGAGCAGCACGATCCTTAAAACAAGAAGAGCGTTGAGTGAAGACTTCTCTTCCAAGCAAATAAAGGAATAGAGAAGTAAGAAGAGTAGCAAGCGTCCAAAGACATTCTGGTAAGATAAGGAACTAATGTAAATTAAGGAGTTAAATCTGTGACAAGTCTGAAGTAAGTTCTAATCTTGATGTAACTATTGTCAGACCTGTAAGAAGATAAGAAGAAGCAACGAAGCTACAGGCAGATTTTGGAGCTGTCTCTTCTCTGTCCCTAACCCTTTCCCCCCCTGGAACTTACCTGAAGCGGACTTAAGAACCTTACAGGAAGTGTTCCGAGGAGGGCATTGGGACCTATCGTCTTTCTGCTCCTGTGCAATTAAATGGTTACAAGTAGAGTCCTGACACACAGTCTCTAGATTAGGCCTGGGCATTGAACTCCGCTCAATTCACAGAGTTTGCAGACTTTTCTGAACTCCCTGCTCTGCGGAGCTCGCAGAGTGCATAAAGCTCCGCATATTGCAGTGGAGTTTTTTCCCTGCTTGGGCTTCTGAACGGTAAGTTCCCGAGCAGTAAGACCAGCGCAAATGGCAGTTTCCACTGCATTCTGCCCCTTGCGGAACTCAGCGGAGTTTTATTGTCAGTTCGTGGAGTTCCGTGTAGTGAAACACCATGAACTATGCCCAGGCCTGCTCTCAAGCCACTTTTGATCACTCTCGGAAGGGTTCCTCAGCCCAGTCACTTACACTCATGGCAACATGAAGACATCGGGGCGGGTAAGGAGAGGGCGGTTGATTATCTGGTGGAGGGCAAGGGAGGGGCACTCGGTGAAGAAGAGAGCAACTGTCCCTATACCCCACTGGTGCATGTTGATATGAGTCGCACCAGATAATCCGGCCACCAAGAACCAAAAGTTGGGTTCTCCGTACCTCCCTGAAAAAGAGACACAATACCTGGTACGCGATGAAACGAGTCGCACCAGAAAATCCAGACACCAACCCAGGGTAGGGTTCACCATACCTCCCTGGAAATGAGGCACAACATCTGGTGCGGGATGATGCGAGTCGTACCAGACCATCTGGTCACAAGGAACCCAAAGTCGGGTTTGCCGTACCTGCCTGGAAATGAGGCACAGTGTCCGGTGTGCAATAATGCAAGTAGCTCCCGACAATCTATTCACAACCAACCCAGAGTCTGGTTTTCTGTACTGTCCTTGAAATGAGGCAAAACATCTGGTGCGTGTGATGCGAGTCACACCAGACTATTCGGTCATAGTCAACCCAGAGTCGGGTGTGCCGTACCTCCCTAGAAATGAGGAACAACGTATTGTGCACTATGATGAGTCACACCAGACATTCAGGTCACAATCAACTGGGTCCCACGCACACAGTCGCAATTTACGTCGTACCCTACGAGGTAGAATGAGGCACTACTATGGGAGTGTCTGCCCTCAAAGGGTCGCAACCTGTGAAGCGGACACCATACACAATGTGCGTGCAGTCAACGTGTCGCACGAGAGAGATGTGGCATAACCGACAAAGTAGCCCATGCTGGGTCCCGCAAACAGTGAACCCGCTCACTACCAACAAGATGTTTGTGCGAGTTGAGACGCCACAATGCAGGAGCCACACTCCTTAGATGCGGGCAGAGTTTGTGGCTCCACACAAGGTTTTCTGATATCCAAGCAAAATACTTAGCTTCACGCTCACACAGCACAGCTAGTCAGGATGCAGCAGGCAACGTAGGCGCTCGAGAGGGCACCGCTCTCCAGGTAAATATGTAGATGGTGTGGGTTCCTAATGGGGGTCTTTGATGTCCCTGAGACCTCCACAAGAGAACACGTGGAAGCCAACAAGCCCTGGAGAGCACACATCAGGGTGCCACACAGCAGCAGGTGGTCAGCACAGACAGCCACTATTCGGGCAGGGTGCACGGATCCTTACAATGGCAGTACTCCTCCTTGTGCACAACAGGGTCCTCTTGCAGTGTGCACCACTCAGTTTAAGGATCACCAGCCCCACATCCCCACAAGTGTATCTCTGCCTTGTTGAAGTATGGCACCGGGAGTTAGACTGTAGTGTGCCTTCGAAGTCGGGGGTGGTTCCGAGGGTTTCCCTTTGAACCACAGATGTCTCCCCTTATTTTCAGTCCTGTCTGCCGTGGAATGCAGATCCTGATCTTTAGTGGGGCCATGGTCTGGCTCCCAGAGGCCAAGTATCCAAACCTCTCCCTTCAATCCATCCTGCCAGGCCCTCAAATAGCAGAGGTCTGTCCTTCCACTTTGTAGGAGAGTAGGGTCTGCTATCCTATGGTCACCCCAAATTTTGGCTGTTTGCTTCACTGGCTTTCGACATATTGAGGCTGTGGGCCTGCTAATCAGACCCCCCAGCCTGCTGTTCTCTCTACTAAATTGACACTATGCACCCTTGGTGCATAACCCATTGGGACTGGATCACCCTGTGAGCCCCTGTACCAGTGTACCCTAGGTACCCAGGGCATTGGTGTATCTGAGGCCTACCCGGGGCTGAAGCATGTATTATGCCACCCCTGGCCTGGCCTAGCAATTTGACACAACTGGCTGATCACTCATCTGGGGTAAGTTGGTGTAACCACCTCTTACTTAGGTGTAGTATACCTATACCTAACCTTTAATGGGACACATGTTAACCTATAAGTCACTCCTATGGCAGGCCTTAACAATCCTGAAGGCAGAGTGCTTGGTTATATGTGAGACGGTGCTCTGGCAGGAGCTGAGCCTGTCTGCAGTGGTCGGAACAACTTCCTTCCACCGTTTCCAGATATCGCCATACCATATATTCTTAAGTGCATTATGAACCTCGCGGTTAAATGCTAACTTTGGTTTGGCTTTATCAAAACATGTCGAGTAAGGTGTCATACGAATTGGGATACTAACCCCTCGCCAATTCTGGCGACCGGGTTAGCATTCCACCCTCCTAGAGGGACACGACATGTACGGAACCTGAAACCCGGGTAAAATCAGACATAGCCTCAGCTCCACAAAATGGACGCTGCCACCACAGACACAAGTCTGCCCTCCTGCTGCTGGGAGTCCTTCCAGCTTGGGAGGTGTGGACAAAGGGTTTCCTGCCAGGGGAGGTGCGTGCACCACCCCAGACAGGATTTTGTGTATTGGTCAGGTAGGGCTTGAAAGAAACCAGACATGCCTGTGGCTCACAAGGAGCCTCGGTGCATATGCCAGTTCAATCCGGTCCTGGGGCACACCAGCCCCAGACCTGGGGCGAGCTGGACAAAGGATTGGGGGTGTAACCACCCCCCTTCCTGGTCCCACCCTTAGGGAGGGACCTAGCAGGTAGTCCGGACCCTAGAATCCGCTTAAAGGTAGGAGCTGTGTCCCAAGACTTTAGACATCCTGGAATCAACTTGTAACTAAGAAGAAGACGGGAACTTTGACGTTCTGCTGCACAGAAGACTGATGGAAAATCTCCCCTATGGTCAGGGAGTGACCATCTTGCTAACGCAAGCACCACCCAGCGAATCGATGTCTGCTTTGCCGCCGCCTCCCGCCGGAGCCCGAGCCCAGAGACCCACAAGAACTGGACCTCCAGACCTCTCGCAGCTCGATCCACAGTCCCTGCAAAGAAGGAACCCGTGGAGGCATCGAGACACGTGGAGCCAGCCCTCTTGGAAGACACTCGACAAGCTGCAAGCGCGACAACAGAGGCTCCCTCCAAGTTGTGCTTTGGGTCCTGAGAAGCCCAACATCCGAGCAGCATCTGCACCAAAGGTGAGCCCTCCAGCATCTCCACGATCTGCGCTGGGCCCCTCTGCACTTTGCGACTCGACGCGCCTAACCGGTCGCTGGCCCGTTGGCTAGTGGCCCTCTTGGCAAACCTTTCGACAAACTACACCACTGGTCTGGTTGCTCCAGACTGGCCCCTGCTTCCCTCCAAAGGAGCAGCCCCTCTGACCTTGCTGGTCAGAGCTACAAGCTTTCTTCCACTCCCTGCGACTCCTGCTTTTGCCAAGGCTTGTTTGCTTCTTCTGAGTCGCCAACGCCGCCGACAGCGAGAGCCTGCGTGGGACAGCTCGTGAATTGACTCCTGGACGTCATCGACCTTCAGGGACCACTTGGTTGCGGAGACAAGCTACACCTCATCACCTGTTTGCACCCGACATCGCCTGGTACCTACCTGGTGCCACGCCAGTCACTGGCTAGTGACTGTGAACACTGTCCCCTCTGCTTTCAGGTCTTCTACAACTCCGATCCACTCTTGGAGTCACCGCATCTCTTCTGGACCGACCGCCTGCAGCATCTTTGTCATCAGGCTCCATTGAATCGATAGACGAAACCCGACGCACTTTAAGACCTATGCACCCGCTTCCTGTGGGTGAGGTAACGCTGGCACTCCGGTGCCCAAGTGTAGAGAAACATCTCTAGTGTCTGTGTTTTAAGACTTAAGTTCGTAGTCCATCCAGAAGACCCTTCTAGCAGTAACTTTTGAACAATTACGCACCCATTGAAAACCTATGGGCGCCCGCGTGTACTTCCCTTACTGCACACGCGACCCGTGGACCTCCTGGTCACTAACCCAAGTTAGCTCCTTGTAGGCCCAGCGATTCTAGAGGCCCTAGGCCTTCTCCCTTTCCTGTTCGTGGTACTTATACCACTATTTTAGTATATGGTTTGAGTGGCCACCAGGGCCTATCCATATAAAGTGCAACTTTTGTATATTGTGATACTTTCTTGTTTAACGATTTGTGCTCCTGTGCTCATAAAGAGTCTAGGGGATACTTTGAATAATAAATACATATATATTTTGAATATATATCTGTGTGGTGTCCTTTCATTGGTATAAAGGGGGTTACATATGGTAAAACAGCTGCTTAACATGCCAAAACGAGTTTAGCCTCAAAGACTGCTTAGCCTACGCTACCACTAGGGCCGCTGGTCCGAAAAGGTTGACTTACAACCACACCATAAGGGTTGCTTGGCATGGTACAAGGTGGTCACTTCAACTAGTGAACAGCATATACCAGGCCAACTTCTCACACACTTCCATGCCCAATGTTTATGGCTGTGTGGAAACCATCTTTTTGAGTTGATACCAAATGGCTGATCTCACAAAGTTGACATAACATCATTAGACAGATGCTCGTACTTTTCCATGGCACAGAAAGGAAGATGCTCTTGCAACGCAAGGCTTGCTCAAGAAGTACACTCGAACAGCACAGGATGCTAGCTTAGCCCCAAGCGCTTCGACGCCCAATCTTGAGAAGCAGCCCTGCCACGTGCTGGAAAATGCCATCATTTCTAATGAAAAGTACCAAGGCTGGTACTTTTCATTGGGGTGGACAGTTCCAAAGCGCCACTTACTCAGGACACGTGGGCAGCAATGGTATATCCCAGACCATAAAAGGTATCACGCAGCTTAGGCCTCCTCTGATTGGACAAATATTCAAAGCTTAATCTGTATTACATGCATAATACCGCTCGTGCCTGCTGTGGCTTGTATCAATAAAAACGTCCCCTGTTCAGACGCTCGGTGGCTATGCCGACTGACGTGCAGCACGTATTTGCCTTATCGTGTTGACCTATTACAAGTTCCGTTAATCTTGTGTGCGGACCGAGAGTCGGTATTATTTGTTTATCATTTGTTGATGGCTTCTCCATTTGGTGAGGAATGCGGCTCCAGTATCCCTGACTTCCACTTCCGCCGGACTGCAGCTTCGCCCTCGACCCTTTCCCGCCTTCACAGCCCCGCCCTCCGCTCTGCGCTGAATGCTGTCGCAGACCGTGAGCAGGCAGTTGACATATCTCTGCTTGCTCTTGCTACCCTGCTCCACTTTCTCCTCTCAGCACATACTGATGAATATTTTCTATGTCCTTTTATTCCCTGCCATACCTTTCTTGCTACTCTGCGACAGCTAAATGGCTGTTGTGGCAGCTATCGCTGTCACTTTCCTTTGCATGCTCTTTATGGCTTTCTGTCTGTCATCCCTCGGCTGAAGACTTTGCCACTGTTTGCGCTTAGATCGCACCTATTTGTGTTGGTGGTGATGTCAGAGGGACTGTCCATTTCCACTGCCTCAGTGTTTGCCTCGGGCTCTGCTGCCGGTCCCTGCTCCTCTCCCTAATGTGCATTTTACTCTACATCATAGTGCCTGGCCTGTACCCTCATACCTTCAGGCTGGAGAGGGCGTCTGTCCGCATTCCCCCTCACCTGCCGGGACTCTCTGGTGCTAAGCAGCAGTTGGCTGACGGTGTACCGGGCAGGGCGCATATCTGCAGTCCCCTGTGTTGCCTGCAGAGACTCCCTGGTCAGTGGGGGGGGTTCAGAGGTTTCATCACTTGTGAGGAGCAGAGGGCAATAGGCATTCCCAGATCGGATGTCTTTTGGGGAGTACTGATGGAGGCATCCCTTCCTCAGGGCTGGGTGGTAGCGGGTAGCCCCTCATTTTAGAGTAGCGGCAGGTTTTTGCTCCCCAGATCAAGGGTGGAAGTGGGAGTAGCTCGCCTTGGGTTTGTGTGCAGGAACGCTATCGTGGGAGTGGTAGCCAGGTGTGCTCCTCCTTTTGTTGCAACAAGGTTTTGGGCTCCAGTTGGCAATTTCCATTAAACTTGGGTTTGGATGCTGGCCACCAGCTTTAGTGTGGCCAGAGTTTGAGCGGCTCTTGGGCTCTGACTCCTGCTGGACACGGGGTGGTCTCCACCTGTCCCTAAGGAGGGAGTGTGGTTTCATTCAATCTGGTTAGTTCGATTTCCCTGGCATTATTTGTACCAGTTGTGTTATTCTAGGCGGGAGTGGTGATGGTAAGGCGATTGGCTTCTCAGTGGTTGCAGGGTGTTTTCAGTCCTCTTGAGATTTTAACTGTCTGTGGGTGTTACAGACGCTATGAGACTGACTGTTTATAGGCTGCTATCCTCAGATGACCAAACTGTCTTCCCCCTGAAGTTACAATAGCGACCATAAACCCGCCACCAAATAATGTGACCTGACTACCATGGACTGGCTGGCAGGCTTATTGATGTTCGCTGTGTACTGTACATTACCACCAGCCTCTGCACTACTTCTGATCACCTTGGAAGTACCGCTTATCCTTTTCCTATTTCCCCTATTGTTATTTTAGGAGTAGGATAGCTATACATCACTCAGTCATAGCGCACAGCGGGACCCACAGATACTGCTTTTTATGTTTCATGTTATGCCTGAACTGTATGAGGAGTTCACCACTTCTGCGCTGTAAACTTTAATGACAACTCCCAACTGCTCAGTCCCAGAGAGTCTTCAATTCTGTCTAGCCCCACCCTTTGCCCTTTGGGGAACAACGGAGGGACACAAGGGGACAGAAACACTATTCATTACCTTCCTACTTTCCTGTTAACTTCTCTTCTGTTCCATGGAGTGCCAGAACGCCGTGCTACGAGCACCCAGGACCCTGCACTACAAGCACCCAGGACGCCGTACTATGAGCCCCAAGGACGCTGTGCTACGAGCACCCAGGACGTCCTGCTATGAGCACCCAGGACGCCGTGCTATGAGCACCCAGTACGCCACGCTACGAGCACCCAGCTCGCTATGCTATGAGCACCCACTTCGCCATGTTACGAGCACCCAGGACACCGTGCTACAAGCACCCAGGATGCCGCGCTACGAGCACCCTGGACGCCATGCTATGAACACCCAGGATGCTGTGCTATGAGCACCCAGGACACCACGCTACGAGCACCCAGGACACCGCACTACGTGCACCCAGGACGCCACGCTAGGAGCACTCAGGATGCAGTGCTACGAGCACCCAGGACGCCGCTCCACAAGCACCCAGGACGCCGTGCTACGAGCACCCTGGACGCCATGCTATGAACACCCAGGACTCCGCGCTGTGAGCACCCAGGACCCCATGCTACGAGCACCCAGGACGCCGCGCTACGAGCACCCAGGACGCCACGCTAGGAGCACCCAGGATGTCGTGCTACGAGCACCCAGGACGCTGCTCCACGAGCACCCAGGATGCCGTGCTACGAGCACCCAGGATGCCGTGCTACAAGCACCCAGGACGCCATGCTACGTGCACCCAGGACGCCACTCTACGAGCACCCAGGACACCGTGCTACGAGTACCCAGGATGCCGCGCTATGAGCACCCAGGACGCCGCTCCACGAGCAACCAGGATGCCACGCTACATGCACCCTGGATGCCATGCTATGAACATCCAGGACTCCGCGCTATGAACACCCAGGACGCCATGCTATGAGCACCCAGGATGCCACACTACGAGCACCCAGGATGCCGCACTAGGAGCACCCAGGATGCCGTGCTACGAGCACTCTGGACGACATGCTATGAACACCCAGGACTCCGCGATATGAGCACCCAGGACGCCACGCTACGAGCACCCAGGACGCCGCGGTAGGAGCACCCAGGATGCCGTGCTGCGAGCACCCAGGGCGCCGCTCCACGAGCACCCAGGACGCCGTTCTATGAGCACCCAGGATGCCGTGCTACGAGCACTCAGGACGCCATGCTACGAGCACCCAGGATGCCAAGCTATGAGCACCCAGGACGCCGTGCTATGAGTACCCAGGTTGCCACGCTACGAGCACCCAGGATACCGCTCCATGAGCACCCAGGACGCCGCGCTACGAGCACCCTGGACGCCATGCTATGAACATCCAGGACTCCGCGCTACGAACACCCAGGACGCTGCGCTAGGAGCACCCAGGATGCCGTGCTACGAGCACCCAGACGCCGCTCCATGAGCACCCAGGACGCCGTGCTATGAGCACCCAGGATGCCGCGCTACGAGCACTCAGGACACCATGCTACGAGCCCCCAGGACGCCACGCTACGAGCACCCAGGACTCCGTGCTACGAGTACCCAGGACGCCGCGCTACGAGCAACCAGGACGCCACGCTACGAGCCAGGACGCCGCGCTACGAGCACCCAGAACATGGTCTCCTTCTTCCACTGGTGAACACTTTGGTAAACTAGTAGGAATTGTGTTGTCGATTGACTGAAGGTTGGCTTGCTCTGCTTTTGCAAAGCTGCAGGTTGGCTCAAAGAGCTTGATACCGTTCATTTTCCTATTGTGTCAAGTGTCATAAATACAACGCAACACCCTTTGTCTCTCTCTCTGTCCAGTAAAACTGAACTGTTACTAATGTAAGTAGGGCTAGCACTTGTAGACGCCACAACTGCATCATGTCACATCATCCATTATAGAATGGGCAACCCTCTGAGTAAAAAGGACCTAAGAGTAGCCAGCCATCCCCACCAAAGGACTCTGCAGCAGATCACGTGTCCTTGCGCCAAGGCCTGGTTGCACCCTCTGTATACACAGGAGGCAGGATCCGACCGCAAAGATTCACGGGACCTATGGCTTGCAGCAGTTGTCATGCTTGGACAGATGTTAAAGTTGAAAGGGAAGACAATAAGGCCGAAAGAGCCTGTGCACACTCAACAGCTGCCCAGAGAGTCCCATTGGTGGAAACAATGCCGAATTATGGAATACGAGCCAGAGGCCAGTGGCCTTTCATTTAATACAAAGACAATAATAACATATGACGTCAATGTCGTGGAAGAATCTATAATTGAAAGAAATGCCCCTCTGGGGGTAGGTTTTCTATTATTAACTACAATTGGATGGTAAAGTGAGCACTTATGGTACAGGCTGCTGGTACCTGCCACTGTAGTGACTGGCAGAGAGGGAATACGAGCCTCACCATTGTCTCCCCAGGGCCCCCGGCTCTGCCTACATTAGATGCGGACCGTGGGCTGCAGCAACCTGCAGGAACCTCTGAGGGGCCAAGATGGCGGCGCAGGGGTGAGGTCTGTTGGCGTGCTTTGTGGTTCATGCTTGAGTCAAAGTCTTCATACAATGGCCAGTGGCCACTTACATTCCTGGAGGATATCTGGGCTCTAAGAAGTTACCGCCGTCCACTTGTGGCAAAAAGACCTGATTGGAAGCGACCAAATGAAAGGCTCTAGGTCTTGGGGTTCACCCCTGTAGGACCGCACAGGGTGGCCAGGCCTGTAGGGAGAGCAGGGTGTGACCAGGAGCTGCCCAGACAGGTCAGTGGGAGGGCAGGGCTGTAACACAAGCCCCCCGCATCCCCCGCAGTGCGGAGGAGCCCCAAGCTCCAGGGGGCCCCCTCAGCAGTGCACTTCGGCCGGGGAGCTCCTGATAAGAGTTCGGAGGGGGCCCCTTCAAGTACCTTGCAGGGGGGCCCCCTCAAGTATCGTTATGCCACTGTGTGAGGCAGGGCCGGACTGGGAACCAAAACCGGCCCTGCCAAAGTGCCCGGCCGGCCCCCCCCCTCCCCTCCCCCGGGCTTGTGGGTGCCACCGAGCTCTTTGCCAGGGTCGGTTTTCGGCCGATTTTGCAGCTATGCTGCAAAAACGGCCCTGTAACAAAAACGGCCCTCAGGGACCCAAAACCGGCCCCAACCCGTGCGGCAGTCCGGGGGATTGCCCGGTGCCCGCAACGGCCAGTCCGGCCCTGGTGTGAGGGCCGGTTGCATGGCTGCTTGGGGGCTGTTTCATGGTCTGCTGGGCCGGTTTTTGCTGCTGAGTCGAGTCTGTTCAAGGCGTACGGTCCGGCTCGTACTGATAAGTTCAATGATATTAAAACAAACCTTGGCTGCAGCAAACTCAGATCCACGCTACCATCTATACCTTGCAAACCTCTCACACGGCATTGCCCCGGTTTGCAAACATGGGCTTTGTAATTCACAAATGGGGGGCACTTTTATTTTGATGCCAAGGCCTAATTTCTGCCGACTCTGGAAATGCAATGTAAACCAATCTATGCCCCCCACGGTGTGAACCATGGCATGCCCTACTGGCGACCCGGAGTGCTGGTCCTACAAGAGATGACTCCGGGAGAGCCCCAACCTCATGAGCGCCAACACGACGGACCTCATTGGCATGTACGAGAAGTTGGAATCCTCTCCGAGCGCCATGATGGAGAGAGGCGGAAGCACAGCTTTATAAGTGTGATACTGCGTCATAAGCAGCTTATGACTCGCAGTCCCCCGGGGGCCTCGCGTGCGGCACCGAACGTGTCACACATACTTATACTATAGCATTGCCACCCTTCTTGGAACAAATACCGCCATTTGTGTACATTGTGGTGTTGTCGAACAGCCTCAAACTAGCAGCTGATTGAGAACAAGCCTTTCCAATGCAATCGGTCTCGCCTTTGGGACCTTGTATGTATTTCGCTGTGCAGCACATTAGCCTGGGGGCTGAAACATCTACTGATCTTTAACATGGAGGGAAAGTGAGCACCACACTGTGGAACACGCCAGGAATGGGAACACATGGAGAGAAATATTGCCTCTCAGCGGAAAATGGTACAGTCCAAAGCTCTGTTTTCAATATAAAATCAGGCCCTTCGGTGGTCATATCACTGAAAATACAAGATTTGAAAAAATATTATTGTCTACGGGTGCCCATGGAACACAATTTCTAAGGACCGGAATCTAGCGAATTCTAAAGTGATTCTGGTAATTTACTGACCTCTGCTGGTCGTTTTCTATCAAGAAAGTTAAATAGAGGCAGCGATTTCTTACATATACACAAGAGCTAGTGACAAACACCACCTCCGGTCTCCCACTTTTTCCCTGGCGAGCATGGTCCAATCAAATAGGCACTGTGAGGACAAATCACGCACAGCTTGGAGGCCAAAAACAGATATGCACCAAAAAACCCTATAATGTACGCCTGTGCATGTTAGGTAGGACTCAGAAAATAAGGACGATCTATGAGTTGCAAGGGGATGAGATGTGTGGGAAATGCAACGAGGGGCAGATTTACAAGCCCCTTGCCACACTTTTACGCTGCCATTGCGTCACTTTTGTGACGCAGCAGTGGCGTAAACCATGCGCCATGTTGCGACTTATTTACAACATGACGCATCTAGGCAGATGCGTCACGTTGTAAAGCCCTGCGCCACATGAAACCTGCGTCAGGTTTCATGTGGGCGTTTTGTCACAGGACGGGCGTTCCCTCGCAGGAAAGCCCCGTAAAACTGACGCAGTGAAATCAACAACATTTCACTGAGTCAGTTTTACGACGCTACTGCGTCAAATCCATATGCCTGCTTGAAGCAGGGTAAGGAGTGATGCACCATGTTAAGTTTGGGCAGCTCCTGAGCATTGCTGGAGTTGCGTCGCGCTTGCGACACAACTCCAGCAATGCGCCGCCCGTACGCCTCAAGATGCCTCTTTGCACCATGGTGCGCCGCATTGTAAATGCGACACATCCGTGGTGGCGAAGGGGGGGATTGCGTGATGCATCTGTTCGGGTGCATCCCTGCTGATTTGCAGAGATGCGCCAGAAGTTGTAAATCTGCCCCTATATGTATAAGTAGACTCTGCACACCACAGTTTACTGAAACATGAAAAGTTTGGCCTACCCAGGGAAATGACAGTCCATAGGCCATGAACATACGAAGAAAATGTGGCTAGCATCCACGAAGTAGTCATGTTAGAGGTATGTTCAAGAATGTATTTGCTGCACCTAAAACCATATGCCTCGATGTACGTTATTCAGAACTTGGGGTGAAATACTCCAACGAATGCAGTATGGACGCATCACGTGGATAAACCGGCATATTTTAAAATATGTGGAAGGAGTAAGACGTGAGGACTCGCACTCTGTGCAGATTACTCAGTGCAGGGCCACGTCGCCACTGCATGTGGATTTTAGACCATAAATCTATGCATCACGTTATTCCTAAATTTTGCTGGAAAAGTAAAACCATATATGCGAGATGATTTTAGAGCGGTATCACCTGAGCAACAAAACAATCTTAACTCCGACTCTGCGATTGACACCTTTTTACCAACCCTTTGCTAGGGAATATTTGGGATTCTATAAATAGCAGTGCGTCAGCATCCTATATACATGTCGGCATGCAATTCGGAAACCCAGCAGAGTGCTTTAGGCTTAGACTTCCTGCTCCATGGTGATTGGTTGGCAGAGAGTACCTTATTTAAGGGTAAAACCCGCCGACGTGAAGGGGGCATCCTTTGCCCGCTGTGGATACACCGGTGCCCACGGTTGGCCGATGGGCATAAAGACAGGGCATAGAGCTGCGAGGAGGGGTGCATAAGCCATGCAGGCAGATGGGAAACATTGAATAATAGACACATGCTGTCGAGGCGCTGGTTTCTTGGCACATCTGAGCCTTTCCTGGGTCAGATGTGACCAGCTGTAGGAACTGCAGATGGGCTCTAGAAGGCCCCCACATTTCTGAACATGAATGACTTCTGCTAAAACCGTGGCGCAGCGCATCACCAACATGCCTTCGCTGTGCAAACTCTACGCACAATGAAGGCACACAGAGTGGGCCTTTGATCTCGACCTTCAGGTCATGGAACCTCTACTGTGCACAGTCAGAAGGACACAGGACCAGCTGGTTAAAAGCAGCAACCACAACAAGCATTTGCAATGCAACGGTCTCGCATCTGTGAAAATTAGAGCGATTGGAGGTGTAAGTTACTATGTTTATTACTTTTGATTTTTGTTTGCAGTGCAGTGATTATATTTACAGAACCAGAAAAGTGGAAATAGGTTAGGAAGGAGGGGAGGCGGAAAATAAATGACACCAATGGAAAAAGGAATTTAAAAAATAGGGAAGGAGTTGCTGTAAAGGGTTGGGGTTGATGCATGAGTGGAGAGAGTGCGATACCAGAGCAGGACATGTGCGCCAGGCACAGTCAGAGCGAAACGTGCATGAGCGACAGGGAGCAAGGGATGGTTCGAGAAGAACGGGGTAGGCAGAAGGAATATGAGAGGGACCGGGAAACAGAAGGCGGTTGGAAGTTTAGGGAGAGGATGTGGCCTAACGGGCTAGGGTGGTCGATCTCCCATCTGGGGAACCAGGATCAAGTATCGGCAATGGCGCTCAACATCCTGTGATTCTGGGCAAATCACTTAAACTCCCTGGGGCAGATTTGCAAGCCCCGTACACCACATTTGCGCCACCGTTGCGTCACTTTTATGACATAGCGGCAGCTCAAAGCCAGCGCCATGCTGTGGGGTATTTACAACATAACGCATCTAGGGAGATGCGTCACGTTGTAAAGCCCTGCTCCACATGTGGGCCTTCAGGCACAGGGAGGGGCGTTCCGGCACAGGGGGGGGGCGTTCCGGCACAGGGGGGGGGCGTTCTGGAGCAGGAACGCCTCCTAAAAGTGGCTGAGTGAAATCTAAAAGATTTCACGCAGTCACTTTTACGGCCATGCTGCGTCAAAACCCTGCGCCTGCTTGAAGCAGGCGTAAGGATTGACGCAGCATGTTAGGCATAGGGGCACCCCGAGCCTTGCGGGAGCTGCGTCGCGCTTGCGACGCGACTCCAGCAATGCATCCCCTTTACGGCAGCAGATGCGTCACACATCTGTCTATTCTTGCCCCATGGTGCGCCGCATTGTAAATGCGATACAAAAGGGGGGTGGTGATGGACGGAGCATCAGAACCAATCAAACACTCACACCCAGTCAACAGATCTGGGTTTGATCCATCACCGTTCTTTAGCCCACTCTGCCACCCCAGTTCAGACATGGCCATATGCAAATCAGTCTGACCCTGTGCCTCATGGGAACAGTCCAGCCCGAACTGCCAAGCCATGTCTTCCCTGGACCGGAAACAAGCTTCCTAGACCGGTTTCTGGCATTTCAGCCGTCTTCAGCCAGGCTTGCTAGAATCCAGTGGCAAAGTGAGCAAGGGACTCACGTCTGAGCATACCCTGCCAACTTATGGCGAACAAAGCGGTACAAAAGGGGGTGGTGATGGACGGAGCATCAGAACCAATCAAACACTCACACCCAGTCAACAGATCTGGGTTTGATCCATCACCGTTCTTTAGCCCACTCTGCCCCCCCAGTTCAGACATGGCCATATGCAAATCAGTCTGACCCTGTGCCTCATGGGAACAGTCCAGCCTGAACTGCCAAGCCATGCCTTCCCTGGACCGCAAACAAGCTTCCTAGGACCGGTTTCTGGCATTTCAGCCGTCTTCAGCCAGGCTTGCTTGAATCCAGTGGCAAAGTGAGCAAGGGACTCACGTCTGAGCATACCCTGCCAACTTATGGCGAACAAAGCAAAACCAAAGGAAATGATGGACGGAGTGTTGAACATTGCAAGCACTCACCCCCAGTCAACTGATCTGGGTTTAATCCATCACCGTTCTTTAGCCCACTCTGCCACCCCAGTTCAGCATGGAAAACACTATGATTTAAAACTAACAAATGCAAGTGGAACTGAATGAAACCATTTCCGTAGATACATTTAGTAAAATTAGTGAGTAGTGGGGATGTTTATAAAATCACCAAAGGGGGGATTGATGGAGCAAGTAAAACAACAATTTTGTATACCTCCTCTAATTTGCATGAAATTAATTCCAAAAATAAATTTGCATTAACCTGTTTGCAGTGAAAATCTACTAATCAACCTTTGCACCTTGATAAACATGAGATACACATGGGACTAAAATGCTAATTGCATGGCAGAACAATTAATTAATTAATTATGTTACGCAAACTAACCTTAGATTGTGGTGAAATAGAAAATTGCATGATGTATGTTGCCTTGTGATTGTTTGTGCTATGAAAATCATCAAATGGTAAGTATTATCGCTTAAAATGTTGCTACGGCTTGGTAAATACTAATAAATAATGGGATTAGTGTGGGTTTAAACATTAGAATCTTCATTTCTATATTCTAATTACTGTTATGTCTATTTTTGCTTAAGTTGGCATTCGGGCCTACTAGGCCGCAGTACCCAAGATGGCAGTCTCAGAAGCGGATGCGACCATGTGAGTGCGATGATTTCTGCGCATGATCGAATAGCTCTGGCGATCACCAAATGGCTCGAGTTCGTGACATCGCGTTTCCTACCAAGGCCAGGACACTGAAATTGACTGCCAGACAATATACAACCATGTGGGAACAGCGGAAAGGACAATACAGAACCTGTGGAAAGATGACTTTCTTTATTGAACTGTTACATTCACTGCCCTCGCCTGGGAGCGGAAAACGAAACTCACTAAAATCATGCCTTCCTATTCCAAGTCATAATGAAGAGCCAGTTTTGCCCTGGGAAACTTTTAGAAACTTACAGATAACCCCGAACTGTCCAATCAGAACATTTCTCTACCTCTAAAATGTTGCATGTTAATGTGAAGTAAGAGGGAAAAAGGGTATAAAAAGCCCTCATCAGCCATTGGGGGGTGGTCCTCGGGTTGATAGCGTTGGGTCTGTATTGAGCTAGTGGCGATTTTAAATGGTTTGCCTTGGGTCTCTTGGCTTTTGGGAGAGAAGTTTGCCGTGCATCCTATATTTCGTCTGACGGTTTGTTCCTTTCCTGTGGGTCAGACAGCCTGTCCTGGGATTGTACCAGAGAATGCAGATAACTCTCTATTTGATCTAAAAATCGTTAATGCTTGCTAATTGGTAATTAATTAACTGTGTTTTCCTAAATTCATGCTTATTTACTGAATGTTTGATTGTTCTCTAAATAAACTAAAATTTATATTATGAGCTGTAGTGAATAAATGCAAAAGTAAAGAAATTGATTATTGGATAAACAAAAATTGAAATAATAAGAAAATGAGTTTGAGGTTCTTTAATTAATTAGGGAAATGTCAAAGGTTTCCTAGGCTTTAATTGTGTTTGAGCTGGTTCTAATTCACCATCAACCATTCAAACTAATTGGTTCGTCGACTGAGTGGTGGAGTGCCCAGATTTTAAGGACAGGATTCTGAAAATGTTTATGTATAATGTGAAGCAATTTAATCCTGATAGGTAATAAGGTACCCACATTGTCCAGCGCTTTTTCTCCTGTGTGCAGATTCCAGAGAGTGCATTGAATGACGAGCGTGTTGGCGTTATGGGCCCACCAATGAATGAGTGTATGAATGAGCGGTTGTGAATAAGAATCTGTGACATAAGGAGAATATGAAAATGTTGCCTTTTGCGCTGCATCACCGACAAAGATGAGGCCATTCATTGCTGAAGAATAGCTCAACTTTGTGGTGAAACAAACCTCGCCCTCATCAGTGACTGATGACATCATCGCTGAGCAACACTAACTGACACCACACAACGAGAAGTGGTTGAGAGGGTAGGACAACACAAATGGTGACAGAGAGAAAGCCCTGCATGTGATACTGAGATAGACCGCACAGAACTGGTATCCTTGAAGCACGTGAACGAGGATTTAGCAGTGACCAGCTGAGGAGTCGTGCTAGAAGTGCAGTGGATTGCCCTTCCAGAGCATGTTTACCAGCAAGTCATCGACCTAGTGCACGAACGCCATTGTGGACTTATGTCTACTAACAGAGCACCGAGAGAATGAGTGCAGTTTGCCAATGATGAATAAATTGTGGAGGAGATCCTCACAGAGTGCCACAGCAGACCAGCCACAAGAAGCTTCACCTCCATACTAATTGCAGTTCTTTTGACTGTTAAAGTCCAACAAGTACCTCCTGGCAGTCATGTATGAGTACTCGAGATTCCCAGTGCATCTGTGGCAAACTGAATCTGAATCAAACACAGCTACCTGGGTCATTCCCGAAGTTGTAAAGATGGACTACAGACCACCGTTCAATGGGCTAGACTTTGCAGAATTTGCTAAGCACCTTTGTGCCCACAAGTGAACGGCATGGTGGAACAATTTATGGCCAGGCTAAAGAAGAAACTACAAAAAGTCAAAATCAAAGGGATCCCCCTTCAGCAGGCGTTTAACACCATACTCAGAGTTCAATGGAGGACCCGACACAGCACCACAGACAAATGTCTGTCCACACTCATGCTGAGGTGTAGGGTGCACACACGGATACCATGGTGGACCCCCGAAGAGGCCGTGCAAAAACACCAAGGGGAACCCTGAAGTGATGCTGAAATACATTCCAGAGATCATCTACTGAAGTACAAGATGAAGAAACATACCGCTCGAAGGAGAAGAATCGAAGACTGAACTCTGGAGGTGGGAGACTGGATGCTAGTCAAACGGAGAAAGTCAGGCGGATGCCAGATACCTGAGTCAAACTCTCGAAGTTACCAATCAAAATTCAACTATGATAACCGCTGCGGATGGAGAATTGCAAGTGACCAATATCTCTCCTTTCAAGAGCTATGATCAGCCAAGCGTATCGCCAGCTGAAATATGACGGGTCAAAAGACCTCACTCATCGGATGGTGCTCAATTCAGCAGTGAACACACAAGTGCCATGGGAGAGGAGGACCAGATCCCACCTTCAGTTGCGTCTTAAGAACGAGAGAGAAACCTTTGCTTCTCATCAAACGGATCCAAGAATAGGAAAGTTCTTGTGACGCACTGGCGGAGCAGGGGGCTCACATATACGCCCCCCAGACTTATGTCCAAGTGGGACAGATGTCATGATGTCAAACTCCCTTGAAGCCAGAGTAGGCACTAGGACACTGAGGACCTGAGTGATGCTGCACAGTGGTCACTGCCATCTCGAGGCAGGGACAGGGGGGGGAAGCAAGAGGTCAGTGTAGCGCCAGTACCACCAGAGAGTAGAGCATCCTGTGAACGGGCCAGACTCAGGCGATATCTCTTTCCTGAGTCTTCCTTGGCATTCAGAGGGCACCTGATGGGGTCCAGTTGTCCCCTCCACAGTCTTAATGTGACTTCTTTTGCTACTACAGGTTGTGTCATGTCATTTAGGCTAGTCCAGTCATGTGTACCCCTATTACATACATTTGTCCCATCCACACGACAATAACAATTCTAAACAGGTGACCTTTTACCTGGTAGCTTGCTCCTGTCTCTTTGACCTCAGGCTCTTAGTATACTATCATAGTCCCTCTACCTGACGTACATAAACAAGTCCCCAGGTGGAGGGAGGAGGAGGGAGGGGAGGAAAGGAGAGGGAGCAGAGGAGGGGGAGTGGAGGAGGGGGGGTGGAGGGGGGAGTAGAGGGTGTGGAGAGGGAGGATGAGAGGAGGGTGGAGTGTAGGGGGGTGAAGTGGAGGCGGAGTAGAGGCAGGATGAGGGGGAGGGAAGGTGGGGGATTGGAGGTAGAGATGGAGGACGGGGAGGGGAGGAGGAGTAGAGAGTGAAGAAGGGGGAGTGGAGAAGGTGGCAGGGGAGGAGGGGGAACAGAGGAGGGAGAGGAGTAGAGGAGGGGTAGTGGAGGGGGAGCAGAGGCTGGGTGAGCGAGGAGGGAGGAGGGTGGGGTGGACGTGGGATTGATGGGGGAGGGCAGGAGGGGAGAGTGGAGAAGGAAGCGTGGAGGATGCGAGAGGGGAGGAGGGGGAATTGAGAAGAGGGAGTGGAGGTGTGAGAGGGGTGAGAGGAGGGGGGGTGGAGGGAGGGGAGGAGAGGATGGTGGAGTGCAGGGGGAGTAGAGGGTGGTTAGAATAGAGGGGAAGAAGGGGAGGTGGGAAGAGGAGAGGGAGGGGGAGGGGAGGAGAAGAAGTGGGGGAATAGAGAAGGGTGGAGGGGGAATAGGGGAGGGGAGTGGAGGCTGGGTGGGGGAGGAGGTGAGGAGGGTGGCGTGGAGGGGGTGGAGTGGGATTGGAGGGGGGAGTACCGGCAGGATGAGGGGTAGGGCAGGACGGGGTGGTGGAGAATGGGGAGGGGAGGAGGAAATGAGGGAATAGAGGGGGTGGAGCGGAGGTGGGGGAGGGATGAGGGGGAGTGTGGTAGCGGGAGGAGAGGGAGGAGAGACAGGAGGAGGTAGGGGAGGAGGAGAAGGAATTAGAGAAGGGGAAGAGGGGGGAGGTGTGGGGAGGGCAAATTGGAGGGGTGAGTAGAGGGGGTGGAGGAGGGTGGAGTGACGGGGGAGTCGAGGAGCATGGGGTGGCGGGGGAGTGGAGGGGTAGTAAAGAAGGCGGGAGGAGGGAGTGGGGAGGAGAAGTGGAGAAGGGTAGAGGGGAGGAGGGGGTGGAGGGGGAGCAGATGCTGGGTGATGGAGGAGGGTAGAGTGGATGGGTGAAGTGGAAGTGGAGGAGGGTAGAGGCAGGATGAGGGGGAGGGCAGGAGGGGGAGTGGAGAAGGAGGAGGGGAGGAGGTGAGAGGAGAGGAGAGGAGAGGAGAGGAGAGAAGAGGAGAGGAGAGGAGAGGAGAGGAGAGGAGAGGAGAGGAGAGGAGAGGAGAGGAGAGGAGAGGAGAGGAGAGGAGAGGAGAGGAGAGAAGAGAAGAGAAGAGAAGAGAAGAGAAGAGAAGAGAAGAGAAGAGAAGAGAGGAGAGGGGAGGAGAGGAGAGGAGAGGAGAGGAGAGGGGAGGAGAGGAGAGGGGAGGAGAAGTGGAGGGGGAGTGGAGGAGGGGGGAGGGAGGAGGGGGGTAAAGAACGGAGAGTAGAGGGGGTAAATGGATGTGTCCTTTGGTAACAAAACTGGTGCTCATGTAAAGCGATCTGATACCCGATGTCTCTGGTCTAGTTCACGCTATATAAAACTCTAAAATATATATATTAAATAAAAATAAAATAAAAAGTCCTGCACTGGGGGCGCATATGGTGTCCCTGTACATAGTCCAGGTCAAACCGGTTCAGGGGCTTCCAGGTCCTGCTCTGGCATGAAACTGGACAAAGGAAATGGGTGTAGCCACCCCTCTTTCCAAACCCTCCCATTGGTGGGTCCTCAGAGCTAGTCCAACCCCTTCCTTAGGTATAAGTAAGGAACCTCTGTAACCAGAATTTTAGCTATCCCTGGACGAAACTCTGAAGCTGAATCCTGGAACTTTGACACTCTACTAAAGACTAGAGGATTGAAGAAATCTCCCTTGGGGTCAAGGAGTGACCCCACTGTTTAGCAGGCACCAACTAAGCATTTTGACGGTCTGCATTTCCAAAGCTCCCGCCAGACTCCGAAGTATTTTCAGCCCAGGAAGAGGATTTCCAGACATCTTAGAGGCCAAGCCGAGGCCCCAGTAAAGCTGAGACTCACAGCCCTCGTGAGTAGCGTGGAACCGGACCTCCTGATCACTGTGCACTTTTGCAAGTGCATAGACTTCTCGACATCTCTTGAAGTCATGCTTGGGTTTACTTGTAGCCCCGACCTCGAGCAGAATATCAACCGAAGATTGTTGGCCTAGTCACCCCGAGTGACCCGTGGGCCGCCATTTTGTGTTTCCTCTCGAGGTCCCTTCGCGATCACTGGTCCGTCGACTGGTGGGTCCCTGTGAAGGTAACTTTGATTTTCCTTGGGCTTTCCTGGATGTTCCAGACATGCCCTGACTCCCAACCAAGTGGTGAGTCCCTTCGACCTTGCTGGTCTTCACCGAAGCATCTTTCTCATTTCTGCATGGGTTGCTGTTGCCAAGGCTTGTTGTGTTCAATCCGGGCACCAATGCTGCAGCACTCAACATCCTTCGTGATACAGCTCGAATCCAGCTCCTGGTTGTCCTCGGTACCTCCTGGTCCTCGTGGCTAAAGAGTCAAGCTTTACCTTCTTCACGTGAAATCACCCGACATCGGTGGGCATTCGCCTATCATCTTCCTGGTCACTGGCAAGTGACCCAGACTCTGTCCCCTCTGCTTTCAGGTTCTTCTCGACTTTGATCCAGGCTTGGATCTCTTCGGACACTTCACATCTTTCTGGCAGCAGCACTTCTTTGAAATCGACGACACCCGACACGACACAATTTGACACCTATGCACCCGGCTTCCCTGGGTCAGGTAACACGAGTACTCCCATGCTCCCGTGGGTGTTGACCCTAGAACTTCCTAAGTCCCAAGGGGTTTGATCCTGACTCATTTCTAAGTGTCCCTAATCTTTAAAAATCTAACCGCGACTTTCCCTATAAAAGCTAACAGGTGCTTGCGGCTGTGTTCACGCACTGCACATGGCCCCCGAGGGACCCCTGTGTCACTAACATGGGTGGTTCCTTGGGGTCCCAGCAATTCTACAGGCTCTAGGCCTTGTGTCTAGTTAAGTGGTGGTTCTTATACCACTATTTTAGTATATGGTTTGGCTCGCCCCTAGGGCCGGACGTGTATTTGTGCTATTTTACTGTCAGATTTAAAGTGTAACTTATGTGTTTTGACCTCTAGTCTCATAAAGAGACTAGGAGGGTGTGTTTAGAAATAAATACATATATTTTATATATATATCTGGTGTGATTGTCTTTCATTTAGCCATTCAAGAGATTATAGACTGGTAAAACAAGCTGCTTTACATTTCTTCAAGACTTAGCCTGAAGGCTGCTCTCCATAGCTACCACTACGATAGCTTTCAATAAAGGATGTCTTTAACCAATAACCAATAAGGGGTTGTTTGGACTGGTACGGGGTGCCCACTATAATTAGTGGACAGCATATACCAGGCCAACTTTTCACACAGGATGTACAAACTTATGTAGATAAGTAATATGGAACCTACCCGCCACTCTGTAAACTATAAAACAAACAAACACACTCATTGGATGATGTCATCAGTGATGTCATACAACATGTCATGAGTCATGTAATATGTGAGGTAATAAGCAGTGCATGGCGAGGGTGCAAGTTATAGTTAGCGCCATATGTAATCTGTGTTACAGCGGAAGTTTGTCGGAGGATGTTTGTCAGTACATTAAGTGCATTCTCAGCACATTAGGAGCGCCCAGGAGGAAGGACACCTTCCTGCACACAAACAATCATTCATGGCTTTTCAATGTTTCTATGTGTGCTGCACAAGCAGTGGCGGCTGGTGACATTTGAAAGAGGTGAGGCATAACATAATTGTCATACTACAATGCGGCGAGCGAGCATAGAGTGCGAGCCCGAACAACCTATGGAGGCTTCAGGGGTGTACTCCCCCAAGAAAATTTTGAAAAAAGAGCAGGCAAATGGTGCATTTTTATGGACATTTCAGAAAGCAAGAATGTTAATAAAGCAATTGGTAAAGTGTAGCAATGACATCAATAAAGAGATTTTGTATAATAATATAATGTGGGTTGCTGCTTATCAATATAACCACAAAACTTTATAACAGACTTTGAGATAACAATGCTGAGTACCTCACCTAGGGGCATATTTACAACGAGGCGATAATAAATTATCGCCGCTTTAGCGGCCGTTTTCGGCCGAAAAGCGGCGATAATTTTATTGCTATATTAGCAAGGTCATGCTGACGCGTGAAACCTTGCTTTAGTGTGGGGATTTCTAACGCCCAGCTTTGCATCTCTAATGAGATGCAAAGTGGGCGTTCCTGACCTGACATGATAGGAGAAATGTCGCTAAGCGACATTTCTCCTATCATCAAGCCCCACACTATGAAGCATAGCGTCAGGAAAAGTAGCGATAACACCTGTTATCGCTACTTTCCTAACACCTGCTTCAGGACTGACTTAGCCATGATTGTTACAGGTAGACATTCCCTTTGGCGCCCTCTTACACTACGTATCCCACAATACACCAGAATAGCGGTCCACTTGTGTGCCTTCCCAGACTGCAATGGGAAATCAGATGACTAGCACGGTTTATAAGCCTGTAACACCCGCCCCTATGTGCTTGGCTTTGTTTCCTGTTGGAGCCACGCCCTGTTTCTGAGTGAAGTAACCTGCTTCTGGACATCTCCTCCTGACAAACCGTTGTGTGTTTAGTTCTACCTGCTTATGGACTCTTGGACCCTTGGAAAATCCCTAAACACTGTACGAGTCGGTGAGACTCCCAGGGGTAGCAGCGCGAGAATGTGCTGTTTGGTGATTCCCCTTATACCGCCACACGAGTAACGGACACGAGCGAGATCACGCTTCGTGTTACAGTGACAATACCTGTGAGCAGCAGCATGTGGAAGTGTTGCTCGAAGACGGGTCACTCCCTGCTCCAATACTCCTATTTAGTAATCTGAGACCCTGGTTTAGTGGTATCGGGGCGCCGTTACGCTAGGAAGCGCTAACGACCTTGAGGTACGCAGTACCTTTAAGACGCACGGAGAGCGCATGCAAGACTTCCTTTTTTTTGTTCATTTGTTTGTTTTATCGATTTGGTACAAGCCTCTGAGACCACCATCACGAGCAGCGACACGCTTGTCTCCTGAGAGTCGGAGAGTGGACGCATTTGGATATTACCCTCCGTTTTTCGTCATGTCCTGATTGTGAAAAATCTAATGAAAAGGTTCTCGTTGCCTCTGACTGCCCGCACAAGACAAAGTAAGTGAGCTATTGCACATTGAGGCTTCTGTGACTTTGGGGCTCACTGTATACATTCCCATTCCTGTTCAGTAGCCTGGAAACTCTGATTCATTACTACGCTACTTTCTATCGAATGTCCTCCTCTAATGGGTTTAGAGTGCCTGGAGCTCTAAACCAGTTAAATCAAAAAGACTCTGTTACACATGCCTTCTGGAGGATTCTGATTACGTGGCTTTGCTGCTGGTCTCAGTGTAAGTGTGTGGGGGTACACAAGACAAACGACTAGTAAAGAGTTAATGACTAGTATAGATATAGTGTTGATATTAACCTGTCTCTCTCCTCCCTCTCTCATTGCTGCAGGTTCTTTCCTTCACTGCCACCCTCTGTATCTCTGAAAATCCAGATTGACTCCCCCTGGTGCCGACTCGCTGTCTCCCCACTCCCTAGAGATACTTCCCCCTTCTTGGTGTTTAAATAACCAGGGAGTGAGCTATCTCGGAGGAGAAAAAAGGCACTTACTTCGCTCCTGTGGATTTTGGCAACTTCTGTACCTGCCGTCTGAGGCCTCGACAATGATATCCTATGGAAGGTGGATATCATGGCTAAGTTTGTGAGTCCATATCAACAAGGTAACGTGAGATTATCGCTGGGTTTCCAGCGATAATCTCACGTTAGCCAGTTAGCGTGAGGATTTTTATCGCTATTGAGATACGCGTTGCTAATAGCACGCTATTTCAGCGATAAAAATCAGCGCTAGCCGGCGATAATTATCCTAGCGCTAAATGCGCTTTGCGATAATTATCGCCGGTTGTTGTAAATATGCCCCATATTTCTTTATTTATTGATATCTTTAGAAATTAAGAATGTTGAGGAAATGCAAGCTGTTGTGATTAGTTGGCCGGGATATAGTGCGACAGCAAGCAATAAACATTAACAGGTAGAAGGGCACCCTACAAGGCACTGTCTATCTCATTCAGAGCATCCAACCAGAAAGGCAACTTTAAACAGATTGTTTTTAGGCATAATAAACCATTAATTTCAGTTTTTCCAATATCTGTACAGCAGATAAGAAGCAAGTGAGCAGATCACAAACGAGCAGCGTCCAAGAAGTGGTCGAAAACTATTCAAGGAAGGTTGAGATTTACAAACTGATCACTTTTTGTAGAGAAAATCAGCACGTCTCTCTTTAATAGCGGTAAACTTCTCAATCACTTGAACACTAAACTCTGGGATTCTTTTGACGAGGTCTCTCTCTGTAGAGAGCATCGTCAAAGCATTTAGTCTCCTCAATCATGGTGCTCCTCGGGAATGTCCTTATTCTGTTTAATGTGGATAAACATTGTTCCGCCTCTGCTGTTGTCATTGGAGTGGTAATGACTATTTTTAGTGAAGCCACTGTCTCTGTAAGTGACTTTTCCATATTAAGGTTCTGAATTAAAGCCAGCAAAGAAATGGCACCAGTGGCCTGCCGGTATACACTCATTCCGTACAGTACAGTCAACTCTGTCCTCAGATCCTCTTTGTTGCGCATAGGGTAAGCTTCCACACCCTTATTCAGTGCTTGCTCGGGGAAGGAATTATTATATTTTGCAAACAGATCACTTTGCAGTAATGCGGCACTCACCAAATGCTTTATAAAATAAAAACGTTCCTTTGCCTGCACAATTATAGTGTCACATATCTCTTTTGCAATTCGGACCAGCCTGCTGATGTTTTTTCTGTGGTTCAAGAAACTAGAGTCGCTTGGCAATCTGCCGTCTAAATTGTCAGCCCCTTCTCTGACTTTGTTCACACTGGTGACAAACTTGGTGGTATCTCTTTCCACAAAGACAGTCTCCATTTCACGTTTTTGTAACTGTTGCTATAGTACGTCAACATGAGGCATTATTTCAGGACACAAAAACAAAAAAACCTGGAACTCCCTGTCTTGTAAACTTCTAGCAAAGCCACGAGCCTCATTCCGACTTTTGAATTCAACGTCATAATTGGCTTTATTGATGTCAAAACATTTCTCAATGTCAACCCTATATTGATTTATTAGGCTGATTGTGCGTATGTTAAAATTCCAATGAGTTGGGCCTCCCTTCGCAATCCTTCTGTTGACTTTCGTCTCAAGTACCTCCGTTCTTTTGGGGGTACGTGGGAAGAAGCTGCCATTCCTCGTACATCCATAAAGAATATCTGTGCCTCAGAGATCTTTCCTACTGCTTGTTGCATAATCAGATTAAGTTGGTGGGCGTAACAGTCACATAGTGGGCATTAGGGTACACATCTCTGATTCTTTTTTGTACTCCACCGGAGGTTCCACTCGTTACCGCAGCACCATCATAGCTTTGTGCAATCAGTTTTTGAGGCTGCTCTGGAAAAATCAAGTTTAGTTCATGTAGTGTAGCTGAAGAAATGCTTTCTGCACTAGAGTTTCTTAAAAGTGTGAAACCATAGAACCTTCCCACAACTCTGCTGCCATTGTCGCGGTACCGAAAGATCAGTACAGACTGTGTTTTAGTGGCCACATCAGTGGTGTCAGCAGCCTGAATAGCCACAAAGTCGGTGTTTTTCAACTCTTGTACGTTCTTGCTTTTTACAATCACTAGCATGCGCTCAAGCGGTTCATTTTGTATCGTTTTAGAGGTTCCCTTCAAGACTGTAGCACTTGATGTGCTTCCATTTCATGGTCTATTTTTGCTATTAAATCCACAAGGCCTCTGAATATTCCAGGATCTGAGGAACTTTCAGATTCATCATGGCCTCGCAATGCCAGTTCGAAAGAAACTAATGCAATCAATGATTTCTGATAGTGTGTGTCTATTCCTATTGCCTGCTTCATGGTGTTTCTGTTTTGAATTGCATTAGGCCTCGTTTATGTGAGCCTCCCCCGATGTGTCTCCTGCATTCCCAGTCTCCTCAGGTTTTCCATATGTATTTTTGTGTGCATGATTCTTTACTTTATACGACAAACGCTTCAACTCTTTTACTCCTTTTTTTGTCCAAGGAATTTCACCACCAAACAGCAAGCAGGGAAAGCAGGACAGAGGATTTGTTGAAGTGCACCCTGTAAGCCAATCAGCGTTTGTGTACCAGGTGTGTGAGAACGAAGGGGTGTAAATCTTGCCTCTCTCCTGAGAACTTTGTTGTAGGTTTAGGTCTGGCTGGTCGGGTGCTAATTGTTTTACAATTAGTTTCTCTTCACGTTTCATTCCAATGACCGGCTTTGCAAGTAGCTGCTCTACTAATAATCAAAGTACAACGTATGAGGTTTGGTGCAAATACATCATTTTTCTGTATAAATGCATATCTTGTGCATTATCGCAATATATCTCCAACAGTTCCCCTTCGCACAATAGGACTGATAAAAATATAGCCTCATAGCCTGCTCCCTGGGTGTGCCACACTGGTTGAGAAGGCACTGAAGCAGACATATATCCTTAGCCACAGGTGAGGGCCTATTACAAGGCAAGAGAGAGGGCCTTTAACAGCCGGTATCACCAGCGGCAGGTGGGCGGTCAAAGGCTAATATTACGTTCCATCCAATGACGGTAGAATGTTTCAAATTAGAAAGAGGGAAACAGAAAGTCAAACATTGGGAGCAGGAGGCTCACACGAGCCGGTATTATCCCAGAGACAATTTATTGTCTTCAATGGAGCGCTCCACATTCAAGTCGATCTTTAATATTGATTGCACAGTTATTTGCCTCAGATTGATACTGACGTGCATGTAGACAACATACATAGTTCTGTCAAAAATAAATTCCCTTTGGGTTTATTTTAAGCTTCCGGATCCACTCTATCATGCATACACATTGATATCATCCATACACTAAAAAGCGAGTTTCAGAATAATGCATGTATTTGAGAAGTGCACCCAAGAGATCCGCTGGTTCGACTCGAGAAAGCATATTTGGAAGAGTGTAGAACCCGGGTTATCAAGTGTAGTGCTGTGCACTCGGGGTGCCCATTTTGATTCTCCACTCTTTGTGTTGTTTATAATTTTATTTTGACATTCGCATGTGTTATTGTTTTTAAATCATGTTTTTAATGCTGATATTCAAAGTGTAGTAAATATATATGCATTATTCTGAAACTCGCTTTTTTTATATAAAAAAAGGTTTTTAACTTATTGATTTTGATAAAGAGCACAAACAAGAATGCAATATATTGTATTTCTCATAACACATCCTTTTGGCTTCCATTTAAGGTTGGTGATGCATATAGGGTATGGATGATATCAATGTGTATGCATGTTGGTGTGCTTAAAATAAACCCAAAGGGAATGTCTTTTTGACAGAAGTGTCTATTTGGTGTCCTGTCCCTTTGGTGAGGAGGGCCCCTCTCTTACATTTGTGACAACATACATAGCCCGTAACTACAATGTCAAATATATAGCATCAGTTTCCGTACCTTAAACGCTGGGGTTGTTGACTGTGTTGGAGTGTCGCAAGAGCCGCAGAGGAGGTTGCGGCCTCTTCTTCTTTGCCCAAAAATTAGATAAAGTTCGTCAGCCTGGGGCTTTACCAGATGCTGAAAAGCAAAGTCAAACAAAATGTAGTCTTGTCAAGCAAACACGTAGGCGTCATGGCGATGACTAAGATTTACAGATATCTCAGGTTATCAGGTTCAACATATTCTAGTCCAGTGTTTCCTTTGGCATTCCACAGTAATCCAGAACTTTAGGCCAATTGCAAAGAGCCAGGACTACAACTCCCAGAAAACCTTAGGATGTAAAGTAAAATTACAATACCGAACTATTGTGTCACGGAAACCACACAGTAATTTTCACACACGTTTGCACAGAATATCACTATTAAAATTGTCACAGTATTCCCTATTTCACGTGTCTTGGTTGGCATGTCCAATAGACGAAAAGGAGGCGTGTCCAGGAAGTGCTGCCTATGTGTGCCTGCTGCGCCTCGCCCAATCACAGCACTTCATCTTCAGAAGTCCAAACATGAAATGAAGCATTTCTTTTTTAGCCCCCGTGCTGTGCCAAGAGGCAACATGGACACATGAGAAAGGCTCTAGGTGCTGAACACCAGCTTCCCAGGACATGAGCTCAGCAGCCCCCACACGTGTAACGGGCATACCTGCCCCGCCCCTGGAACTGGAAACCAAAGACAGGCCAGACACCAGCTCCCAGTGCACATGATGTGTGTATGGAAGAAAAGAAATGAAGACAGAAAATAAAACTAAGGAGCTCAATGCAGATAGAAGGGGTGCTGCAAGCTAGATGTGAGGCCTCCAGCAGGCCGGCCGGGCAAAGGCCTCGTGGAGGTAAGAGCAGCACACAAGAATGGACACGGTACTCTGTGGTGATGGTCTGGGCCGGAAGTCACGAGCGACCTCCGCCCGTTTATTTATAATCTCTCTGGCCACGCCTGGCCAGAGAGTGCTACAGTGTGTGTGTATGCTTCCTGCCACCTTACTTCCAGTTGGACAACTAGACCGCTACATCCCATCCCAAATCAGTTCTTTACTTTCCGACCCAACTGGGTACTCCATGCAAACTCAGATAGCTGGCTGTTCGGCTGTGGATTGGGACGTAAGTTGTACCTGTGTCGCACTGTCTCTGTGCCCCTGGTCGGGCTGGCAGTCCTGGACTCACATGGTGTTTCTGTCGAGCTGTTCTCCTCCGTTCTCACCCTGGCCGGGGACCTTGGACGTGGACTGATGGGGTGGTCACTGCTCGGATCTCTGTCCGCCACGTCGGTGCACGGGGTTCCCTCAGCTCTGGGATGATCTTCCTCGGATTCCGGGACTTCTTTGAACCATGATATATTCCTGGTTACTACCTCGCCGTTCCTTTCAGCTGTCACCGCCGTGCCTCTGACCTCCTGTACCAACCATGATCCTACTTCATACGGTGTTCGGAACTTTCCTCCGGGTCTGCGATTTCTTATCAGCACGCGGCATCCTGGCCTCAGAGTCCGACTCTTTGCTCTCCTCCGTTGACTGGCTCTGATATTGGTCATGTTCCTCCTGTGCTGAGTTGCGGCCGCATCGTATGGTTCTTGTTCCCATGTGTCCGACACTGGGAAGCTGTCTCGCCGAGGTCCTGCTAACATTAGCGACCACGGGGTCCTCTGAGTCGTGGAGTGTGGTGTACTGCGATATTCTCGTAGAAACTTCTGCAGCACTACCTCGGGGTCCGACTGTTCTGCCATAGCTATGCGCAGGATCTTATTTAAGGTCCTCATGAAGCGCTCTGCTGTGCCATTGGCCTGGGGCCATTGAGGAGTTACACGATGGTGTTTTATTTTCAGCTGCCCCATAAACTCCTGGAATTCTTGTAGGAGAGTAGGGTCTGCAATCCTATGATCACCCAGATTTTTTGCTTTTGCTTCATTGGTTTACGACTTTCCCCGTTTGTGGGCCTGCCAATCAGACCCACAGCCTAGCTGTTCTCTCTCGAAATTAATACACATGTACATTAGGTGCATCCACTAATTGGAACTGGGGCCGCCTTGTCAGTCCCTGTCTCAGCATACCACAGGTATCCAGGGCATCGGTGTACCCAGGGCCTACCAGGGGCTGCAGCATGTATTATGCCACCCCTGGATGGCCGCCCAAATCTGACACAACTGGCTGCACGACAGCTGGGGCAGCGTGGTGTAATCACCCGCTGCTATAGGTGTAGTATTCCTACACCTAACCCTAAAATGGACACATGGATTCCTATCAGTCACTCCTATGGCAGGCCTTATCATCCTGAAGGCAGAGTGCAGGGAACCATGTGGGACGGTGTTCTGGCGCGAGCTGAGCCCGTCGACGGCTTGCGGAACCAAGTCCTAATAGCCGTTCCATGGTGACGCGGGCCAACTACTTTTAATGCATTATAATCCTTGCGGTTATTTGCTAACTTTGGCATCGCATCACCTACACATGTCGAGTAAGGTGTCATACGAATGGGAATACAAACCCCTCGCCAGTCCTGGCGACAGGGTTAGCATTCCCCCCTTTTAGAGGGACACGACATGGAAGTAACCTTGAAGCCCGGTTAAAGTTGACTCAAGCCTCAGCATCACAAAATGGATGCTGCCACCAGACACAAGTCTGACCTCCTGCTGCTGGGAGACCTTCCAGCGAGGGGAGCTTGGACAAAGGGTTTCCTGTCGAGGGCGGTGTTAGCACCATCCCAGACAGGGTTTGTGTATCCCAGGTAGGCAGGGCTGAAAGGAAGGTGACTGCAAGTGGCACCCCGGTGCTCACTGTGCATAGCCCGGCTCAAACCAGTTTCGGGGGCACACCAGCCCCTGAGCTGGGGCGAAGCCGGACAAAGGATAGGGGTGTAACCACCCCCCTCCTGGCTCCACCCATAGGTAGAACCTAGTCACGGGCCAGCCCCTTTTCTTAGAATAAAGGTAGGAGCGAGTCCCCTTCCCAAATTGGATAATCAGATAACTCCGAATCACGAACTACTTTCCACGAAAGGAACTCTTGACTATTTCTGAAGACTCTCCCTTGTGGCTAAGGAGTAGCCACCCTGCACCAGCAGGCACCACCTAAGCGCTTGCGGTTTGCTGTATGTCTCTCCTACGGATCAAGACTGCCCAGCTCGACGAGACCCGAGTTCCCTGCCATCTCTGACCTTTTACCTACCTCATCAGCCCAGCTGAGAGTCGTAGGTGTGACGAGACCTGCGGGACCGGCTATCTTCAGAACCTGCACGACGCTTATCTAGCACGCCCACCGAGGGACCCTCGAGTGAGTGCACCTAGGGTTTGAGAAGCCCTAACCCTGAGCAGCTCCAGCATCGAAGTCTGTCTCCCCAGCATCCACGAGATCTGCGTGGGGGCCCTTCCGCTCCTTGCTGTTCACCGCGTTGTCCGACCACTTGCCGACCGGCTTGTGGCCCTCTTCACGACGCTCCAAGATTGTTTTCATCACCGGTCTGGTTGCTCCAGACTGGCTCTTGCTCCCCTTCAACAGAGGAGTACCACGGACCCTCCTGGTCCACTCCCGACGCCATCTTGACTCCCCCGCTTGGGTTGCCACTGCCAAGATCCGCTGCCCCATTCCTGGGCCCAGCATCATCGACAGCAGACACCTGCGTGGGACAGCTCGCCCTCCATCCTGGTCGCCGCCGCGCCTCCTGGTCCGAGGAACAGCCGAGTCCGACGTCATCCACTCACCTGGGCGAGGTGACTTCAGCCGGTACCCTCCTGGTACCCACACGATCGCTGGCTAGCGGTTGAGAACTGAGTCCCCTCTGCTTTCAGGTTTTCTTCATCACCGATCCAGGCTTGGATCTCTCTGAACATCGTCACTGGTCGCCTGCCAGCAACTTCTTCTTTCAGGCTCCTGAGACTACAACGAGGACTCCCGACATCTTGCCGAACTTCACGCAGCCGCAGCCTCCGGGCTAGGTAACTCGAGCATTTCGGTGCTCCATCGCAGGTTCGCTCTACAAGTGTCCAGTTCCTTTTTCGTTTAGTCCCACTGATCGGATCACTCCGGAATCAGTACCTCCAGACTCTAACCATTCGCATTTCACTGTTAGTGTAGATGGTTTCTCGTGCCCCTCGGGCATTTGTGTAAATTGTGCAACCGAAGTATTTTCATAAGAGTTTTGTAGTGTGCTTAGCTCCCTGACTCATAAAGAGCCAGGGTAGTCTTGTTAGAAATAAATATCCTTTATTTTCATAACAACTTGTGTGGTGTCCTTTCACTTGGTGTTCAAGGGGTATATGTGATGGTAAACAGCTGGCTTAACACGCCCTCTAGAGTTTAGCCTAAGACTGCTCGTATCCACGCTACTAGGATAGCTGGTCTATAAGGTTGACTTACAACCAATCATCAATAAGGGTCGTTTGGAATGATACACAGTGATCACTAGAATAGTGAGCACTACATATCAGGCCAACTTCTCACATTGGTGAGCAGCGGTTGGGATTTGAGCTTGCTGTTGTTTTACCACACACGTATCCTAAGAATATCGAAGTGAAAGATCACATAAGTACCCAGGTACATATAACTTAACTTAGAATACTCCGAGTTCTACTGAACCGGCTGTTGTAGTGTAACAGGGCTTAGCACACCCTGACTACAACTCTTAGCAAGGGATCAGTAGGTAAACACATAGTGTAGGTAGGTGCATCACTTACACCTCACTAGAAAAGCATGTCGGTCCACGGAGAGTCTGCGGAGACTCCCTTAGTGGTCAGTGACCCTCCACAGGTCGTGTCACGATATGCAGCTCTTAGCTTCAAGGAGATGAGTCAACTGTGTGCCTCCAGGAAGCTAAACCAGGGTTCTAACCCTACCATCACATTTCTGATAGGTCTCTTAGAGACTTACGATGCTAGGAGGTCCTCCAACACAGGTCCCCCCAGTGCTGATGGGAACATGCCTCCCTTAGAGGGAACCCTCGGTGACCCAGACCTCGACCTCCACACAGAGGAGGAGGACGAGGACGAGTTATCAGAAGACGAGGCAGACAAAGGTCCAGTGGTAGTCAGCAGGCTTACAAGGACCAACTTAAGCAGGCATGAGAATGGAACTGGGGGAGCCCCGGGCCCACGCTCAAGCAGGCCTAACCTTGGGAACGGACGAGCTAGGTCTCTCTCCAGAGGCTCTGGCAGATCGGTTCATACACATGTCTCTCAGGCATCTTCTCAGAGAGGAATGACGTCCCCTCAGAGAAGGGAGCATGAAGCGAAGATGCGGGAAGTCAATCTGAGGATCGAGCGGGAAGAACTTACTCTCGCCAAAGAAAGACTTGCCCTGGCCCGAGAGCAGAAATTAAGTGGGTTAGATCCACTGGTGGCAGCATTCTCAATAGAGAGAAAGACAGGGGTATAGACACTAGACACCTGAGTAAAATAGTGCCCCCCTTTAAACAAGGGGACGACATCCACAAGTGGATAACTGCTTTGGAGAGGGCCTGCACTGTCCAGTGCGTCCCCCCAAGTCAGTGGGCAGCTATACTGTGGCTTTCCTTTGAAGGTAAAGGAAGGGACAAGCTCCTCACTACAAGAGCTGAGGATGCAAACAACTACCAAGTCCTGAAGAACACACTGATTGATGGGTTCGGCTTAACCACGGAACAGTACCGGGTGCTGTTCCGGGACACCCAAAAAATTCAGTCTCAGGATTGGGCTGACTTTGTCGATTGTGCCACTAAGGCTTTGGAAGGCTGGTTGCTGGGTAGCAAGGTTACTGACTACACAGGATTATACAATCTTATCATGCGAGAACAGATTTTAAACAACTGTCAGAACCAATTGTTGCATCAGCACCTTGTCAACTCGGATCTGACCTCTCCCCAAGAATTGGGAAAGAAGGCAGACAGATGGGTCAGAACAAGGGTCAAGCAGAACCAGAATCAGAACCAGGGTGGTCAGAAGAAAGCAGACCAGAAGGGTAGTAACAAGAACGAACAAAATGACCAGAAGTCTTCGACAGGTCCCCAACAAACCAAAGAGGGTGGGGGTCAGGCTTCACAGAAGAAGACGACTCAAGAAGGCCAGTCAAAAAGGTGGTGCCAATACTGTAAAAGTAAGACTCACTGGTTTAGTGAGTGCACCAAGAAAGGAGGGCAAACTCCTGCCACTGCAGCCCCTAAGGCACCTGCACCCCCTAGTACAGTCAGCAGTGGTAGTGCGCCTCCCAAGGCATTAGTTGGGTTAACCTTGGGAACCGAGGAGAGTGACGACTTAGTCGGCACGCTCACTCAGGCCGTCCTTGTCTGTACAGGGGATATGGATATGTCCCCTGATGCCAGTCCCAATACTTTGGGCAAATACAGACAGACACCTTTGATAAATGGAAAAGTGGCTCAGGCCTACAGGGACACGTGTGCCAGTGTCACCATGGTGACGCCTAACTTTGTGGACCCTGGACAGATCATGCTAGGTACCAGTTACCTAGTGACCAATGCCAGCAACGTCACTACCAATCACAGTATGGCAGTTGTTGATTTCTCCTGGGGAGGGGTAAGTGGCCCGAAAAAGGTTGTGGTTAGTTCAGACCTCCCCGTAGAATGTCTGTTGGGCAATGATTTGGAAACGTCACAATGGTCAGAAGTGGAGCAGAGGACTCACATGGAGATGTTAGGCTTGCCAGCACATGTCCTTGCTGTGACCAGGTCACAGGCCAAAAGATGCCCCACTGAACAGGTGCTGGATCCTGGAAGAACGGACCAGACACCTTCCAAGAAAAGGAGCAGTAAGGGTAAGGCTTCGCCTTCCCCCTTGCCCCAGGTCGTGGATCAAGTCTCCGAGGAGGCTGACCTTAAAGAACTGAGGGAAACTGAGCCGCAAGAGCTTGAACCTGGTCAGGTTGAGATTCTGGGCTCAGGGGGACCCTCCAGGGAAGACCTGGGGAAGGCACAGTTAGACTGCCCCTCACTTGAACCCCTCAGACAGCAGGCTGCTGCTGAGGCTGCAAGGAACGCCACAGGTACCCACAAAGTGTACTGGGACGATGGACTCCTGTACTCCGAGGCAAGAGACCCCAAACCTGGTGCGACCAGGAGGCTGGTCATCCCCTTGTCTCTGAGAGGTTTCCTTCTCACCTTGGCCCACGAGATTCCCCTTGCAGGTCACTTAGGCCAGAATAAGACTTGGGACAGAATTGTTCCACACTTTCACTGGCCCCACATGTCCGAAGATATGAAGGAGTTTTGCCGCTCCTGTGTCACTTGCCAAGCCAGTGGTAAGTCAGGTGGCACGACAAAGGCCCCCCTCATACCACTACCGGTGGTGGGGGTACCCTTTGAACGAGTGGGGATCGACATTGTCGGACCAATGGAACCCCAGACAGCATCAGGGCACAAGTTTATACTGGTGGTGGTGGACCACGCCACCAGGTATCCTGAAGCTATTCCCCTTAGGACCACTACAGCACCTGTGGTGGCACGGGCCCTACTTGGAGTGTTCTCCAGAGTGGGCTTCCCTAAGGAGGTCGTCTCAGACAGAGGTGCAAACTTCATGTCGGGATATCTGACTGCTATGTGGAAGGAATGTGGTGTCAACTACAAGTTCACCACACCCTATCACCCACAATGCAATGGGCTTGTTGAGAGATTCAACAGGACCCTAAAAGGGATGATTCACGGACTACCTGAAAAGCTTCGGCGGAGATGGGATGTCCTGATACCCTGCCTCTTGTTCGCCTACAGAGAGGTCCCGCAGAAGGGGGTTGGCTACAGCCCTTTTGAGCTTCTGTTCGGACATCCTGTAAGGGGACCCCATTGTTTGGTAAAGGAAGGATGGGAGAGACCTCTCAGAAAGCCGGCATCAAACATTGTGGACTATGTGCTCGGTCTCCGCTCGCGGATGGCGGAGTACATGGAAAAGGCATCTAAAAACCTGGAGGCGAGCCAAGAATTACAGAAAGCTTGGCACGACCAAAAGGCTGTCCTGACTGTGTACCAGCCTGGACAGAAGGTGTGGGTGCTGGAGCCAGTGGCCCCAGCAGCACTCAAAGACAAATGGTCTGGGCCCCACACGATCATTGAGCAAAAGGGAGAGGTCACCTACCTGGTAGACCTGGGAACTCCCCGGAGCCCCCACAGGGTGCTCCATGTAAACAGGCTCAAGGCATATGTCGACAGGGAGGGCATGGGCTTGCTCATGGCCACAGATGAGGGACAGGAGGAGGAGAGTGACCCTCTCCCGGACCTGCTCTCTCAGAACCCTGACGATGGATCAGTAGATGGTGTTGTCTTTTGTGGCAGCCTCTCTGGACATCAACAAAAGGATTGTAAACAGGTTCTTCAATCCTTTCGACATATGTTCTCTCTGACGCCCAGTCAGACCAAGTGGTGTACCCATGAGGTCGACACTGGGGACAGTCTGCCCGTAAAGAGTAAAATCTATCGGCAACCTGATCATGTCAGAGACTGCATCAAGACAGAGGTGCAGAAAATGTTGGAGCTGGGAGTCATTGAAACCTCGGACAGCCCCTGGGCTAGTCCCGTAGTTCTCGTGCCGAAACCTCACACCCAGGGCGGTAAGAAAGAGATGAGGTTTTGCGTGGACTACAGAGGTCTCAATGCAGTCACTAAGACTGACGCCCACCCAATACCAAGAGCAGACGAACTTATCGACCGGTTGGCTTCGGCCAGCTACTTAAGTACGTTTGACCTGACAGCTGGGTTTTGGCAAATCAGGTTAGCTGAGGAGGCCAAGCCCAAAACAGCATTTTCTACCCCGGGTGGGCATTATCAGTTCGTGGTAATGCCCTTTGGTTTGAAAAATGCACCTGCCACCTTCCAAAGGCTGGTGAATCGAGTTCTCACTGGGTTGGACGACTTCTGTGCGGCGTATCTGGACGATATCGCTGTCTTTAGCTCCACCTGGGAGGATCACCTGGTCCACCTGAGGAAAGTGTTAGAGGCCCTGCAAAAGGCAGGCCTCACTATCAAGGCCACTAAGTGCCAGATAGGGCAGACACAGTTTGTATACCTGGGCCACCTTGTAGGTGGAGGCCAGGTTCAGCCATTGGAGAGCAAAATACAGGCCATCCAGGACTGGGCTCCTCCAACCACCCAGACTCAGGTTCGAGCTTTCTTGGGCCTGACTGGTTATTACCGGAAATTTGTCAGAAATTATGGATCCATTGTGACCCCGCTAAACGACCTGACAAGTAAAAAGATGCCAAAAAAAGTTCAGTGGACAGCAAGCTGTCAGAAGGCATTCGATGACCTAAAGCAGGCCATGTGCACAGCACCTATCCTAAAGAGTCCAGACTACTCCAAACCATTCATTGTCCAAACAGACGCTTCGGAGCTGGGTGTGGGAGCTGTTCTATCGCAACTGAATTTTGATGGTCATGACCAGCCCATAGATTTTATTAGCAGGAGGCTGACCCCCAGAGAGAAGAATTGGTCAGCTATTGAGAGGGAGGCCTTTGCTGTGGTTTGGGCCCTGAAGAAGTTGAGGCCATACTTGTTTGGCACTCACTTCAAGATTCAGACCGACCATAAGCCCCTCTTGTGGCTAAATCAAATGAAGGGTGAAAACCCCAAACTACTTAGGTGGTCCATTTCCCTACAGGGGATGGACTTCACAGTGGAGCATAGACCTGGCACTGATCATGGCAATGCAGATGGGCTCTCCAGGTATTTCCACTTAGAGCAAGAAGACTCACCTGGTCAAGGTTAGCTTATTGTCCCAAAGTTTGGGGGGGGGGTCATGTAGGAGAATAGGGTCTGCAATCCTATGATCACCCAGATTTTTTGCTTTTGCTTCATTGGTTTACGACTTTCCCCGTCTGTGGGCCTGCCAATCAGACCCACAGCCTAGCTGTTCTCTCTCGAAATTAACACACATGTACATTAGGTGCATCCACTAATTGGAACTGGGCCGCCTTGTCAGTCCCTGTCTCAGCATACCACAGGTATCCAGGGCATCGGTGTACCCAGGGCCTACCAGGGGCTGCAGCATGTATTATGCCACCCCTGGATGGCCGCCCAAATCTGACACAACTGGCTGCACGACAGCTGGGGCAGCGTGGTGTAATCACCCGCTGCTATAGGTGTAGTATTCCTACACCTAACCCTAAAATGGACACATGGATTCCTATCAGTCACTCCTATGGCAGGCCTTATCATCCTGAAGGCAGAGTGCAGGGAACCATGTGGGACGGTGTTCTGGCGCGAGCTGAGCCCGTCGACGGCTTGCAGAACCAAGTCCTAATAGCCGTTCCATGGTGACGCGGGCCAACTACTTTTAATGCATTATAATCCTTGCGGTTATTTGCTAACTTTGGCATCGCATCACCTACACATGTCGAGTAAGGTGTCATACGAATGGGAATACGAACCCCTCGCCAGTCCTGGCGACGGGGTTAGCATTCCCCCCTTTTAGAGGGACACGACATGGAAGTAACCTTGAACCCCGGTTAAAGTTGACTCAAGCCTCAGCATCACAAAATGGATGCTGCCACCAGACACAAGTCTGACCTCCTGCTGCTGGGAGACCTTCCAGCGAGGGGAGCTTGGACAAAGGGTTTCCTGTCGAGGGTGGTGTTAGCACCATCCCAGACAGGGTTTGTGTATCCCAGGTAGGCAGGGCTGAAAGGAAGGTGACTGCAAGTGGCACCCCGGTGCTCACTGTGCATAGCCCGGCTCAAACCAGTTTCGGGGGCACACCAGCCCCTGAGCTGGGGCGAAGCCGGACAAAGGATAGGGGTGTAACCACCCCCCTCCTGGCTCTACCCATAGGTAGAACCTAGTCACGGGCCAGCCCCTTTTCTTAGAATAAAGGTAGGAGCGAGTCCCCTTCCCAAATTGGATAATCAGATAATCGGATAACTCCGAATCACGAACTACTTTCCACGAAAGGAACTCTTGACTATTTCTGAAGACTCTCCCTTGTGGCTAAGGAGTAGCCACCCTGCACCAGCAGGCACCACCTAAGCGCTTGCGGTTTGCTGTACGTCTCTCCTACGGATCAAGACTGCCCAGCTCGACGAGACCCGAGTTCCCTGCCATCTCTGACCTTTTACCTACCTCATCAGCCCAGCTGAGAGTCGTAGGTGTGACGAGACCTGCGGGACCGGCTATCTTCAGAACCTGCACGCCGCTTATCTAGCACGCCCACCGAGGGACCCTCGAGTGAGTGCACCTAGGGTTTGAGAAGCCTTAACCCTGAGCAGCTCCAGCATCGAAGTCTGTCTCCCCAGCATCCACGAGATCTGCGTGGGGACCCTTCCGCTCCTTGCTGTTCACCGCGTTGTCCGACCACTTGCCGACCGGCTTGTGGCCCTCTTCACGACGCTCCAAGATTGTTTTCATCACCGGTCTGGTTGCTCCAGACTGGCTCTTGCTCCCCTTCAACAGAGGAGTACCACGGACCCTCCTGGTCCACTCCCGACGCCATCTTGACTCCCCCGCTTGGGTTGCCACTGCCAAGATCCGCTGCCCCATTCCTGGGCCCAGCATCATCGACAGCAGACACCTGCGTGGGACAGCTCGCCCTCCATCCTGGTCGCCGCCGCGCCTCCTGGTCCGAGGAACAGCCGAGTCCGACGTCATCCACTCACCTGGGCGAGGTGACTTCAGCCGGTACCCTCCTGGTACCCACACGATCGCTGGCTAGCGGTTGAGAACTGAGTCCCCTCTGCTTTCAGGTTTTCTTCATCACCGATCCAGGCTTGGATCTCTCTGAACATCGTCACTGGTCGCCTGCCAGCAACTTCTTCTTTCAAGCTCCTGAGACTACAACGAGGACTCCCGACATCTTGCTGAACTTCACGCAGCCGCAGCCTCCGGGCTAGGTAACTCGAGCATTTCGGTGCTCCATCGCAGGTTCGCTCTACAAGTGTCCAGTTCCTTTTTCGTTTAGTCCCACTGATCGGATCACTCCGGAATCAGTACCTCCAGACTCTAACCATTCGCATTTCACTGTTAGTGTAGATGGTTTCTCGTGCCCCTCGGGCATTTGTGTAAATTGTGCAACCGAAGTATTTTCATAAGAATTTTGTAGTGTGCTTAGCTCCCTGACTCATAAAGAGCCAGGGTAGTCTTGTTAGAAATAAATATCCTTTATTTTCATAACAACTTGTGTGGTGTCCTTTCACTTGGTGTTCAAGGGGTATATGTGATGGTAAACAGCTGGCTTAACACGCCCTCTAGAGTTTAGCCTAAGACTGCTCGTATCAACGCTACTAGGATAGCTGGTCTATAAGGTTGACTTACAACCAATCATCAATAAGGGTCGTTTGGAATGATACACAGTGATCACTAGAATAGTGAGCACTACATATCAGGCCAACTTCTCACAATTCTCTTCCTTGAAACGGAGGCCCATTGTCTGTTTTGATGGATCCAGGCAGTCCAAACAGTGCGAATATTTTTAAGAGTGCTGGAGCGAGGTGATTGAACGCTGTGGACGGTAATACCTCCACACACGGATATTTCGAGTAGCTGTCTACCAGCACTGCTGTGACCCTCCCGTCAGGGAAACTCCCAAAATCTAGACTTACATTTGCCCACGGGGCCGGTGCGGGGTCCTCCGTGATTATTGGAGCTGGTGCCTCAGCAGTCCCAGTCAATTGGAACCGCTCGGCAGTTTCTGACTACCTGGTCCACGGCCTCTTCCAGCCCGGGGAACCACAGCTTTTCTCGCAGACGGGACTTCATTCTGTTGGCCCCTTGGTGGCCTTCGTGTGCTAGGCTGGTGATTCTGTCCTGTAGGCTTTGTGGGACAACAATTTTTGACCCTCTCAGTAGGATGCCGCTCTCCGTGGTGCTTAGTTCATCCCGCACTCTCCACATCTTCCCCAGACGCATTCTCTCCACTTCGTTCCACCCTTGCACATTGTTGAGAAAACCGTCCCACGCCCCTGTCTTTATAGTGTTGACCGTCCTTTTGAGGACCATGTCTGATGCCATGTTTGCACTCACTTCCTCACACGACACTGCTTGGGGGCATGCCCATTGGGATACCATATTCACATAGTCTTCGGTCTTTCGTTCTTGCGACTTGTCTGCTTCCTTTTCTTGGCTCGGGTGGCGCGACAGAAAGTCTGCTGGGTTTTTGGCACCTGGGCGGTATACTAATTCCATCTGATATTGTTGTAGTTGTATGGCCCATCTTTCGATCCGTGGTGGTGGATGTGGGGCTGTCCCTCAAAACAACTCGGACCGGGTGTCCCCAGATGTATAAGTGGAAATGGTTACATGCCCACTTGATAGCGAGGGCTTCCCGCTCAATTTGTGAATATCTGGATTCTGTTGCGGTTAGCGCTTTGCTCGCGAATGCTAGCGGCACCCAGGTGCCAGGTTCTGTCTCTTGGGTCAGGACTGCTCCCAGTCCTACCGGGCTCGCATCTACGATCTGCTCTGTTTGCCGATTGGTGTCAAAGTACGCCATCGTCGTGCTGGCCAGTAATGCTGTCTTGATCTTCTGGAAGGCATCTTCTTCACGTTTGGACCATTGCCATCCGGCGTCCTTTTTCGTGAGCTGGCGCAACGGCTCAGCTATTGTTGCCAGGTTTGGGATAAACCTCCCGCAGTACGTCGCCATCCCCATAAAGCTTCGTACCTCTGATGCAGTGTTCGGTGCTGGTGCCAGTTGGATCGCCTCCGACTTCTTGGGGTCAACTTTTACTCCCTCCGGGCCAAACACGTACCCAAAGAATTCAATGTGCCGCTGGAAGAATTGGCATTTCTCCTTGTTGTTAGACCTGGCACCTTGGCGTGAGTTTCCCTTCCACTTTTTGATGGTGTGCCTCGATTGTTTTGCTGGTGTTGTCCGCTCAGGGCACTGCGCCACGGCCAATCCGTGCCGCAGTGCAAGTGCTCCCTAGGTAAAGTGTACCTGTCATTGATGTTCCTGATTGGTTTATTGGATTCACTGTCAGTCCCCAGTAAAGTGCACCAGGGGTGCCAGGGCTGGTGAATGCCAATGCTGCTGGTGGGCTTGCAGCGCTGGTTGCGCCACCCACGGAAGCGGCTGCGTAAAATGTGTCTAGGGTCTGCCACCGCAGACCCTGTGCGCGGTCCGGGACCGTCGCGCTGACTGCGCAAGTGCCCCCACTTGCCAGTCCCTAAACCTTCCCTTACTTACATATTAGCCACCCCTCTGGTAGGCCCACGGGCAGGGTGCATTGTAGGCATAAGGTAGGACATGCCCTGATGTGTGTGGCATGTCTTAGTAGTGAATTACCGCCCTTTCCGTTTTTCACTATTGAAGGCTACCTGCTCTCCATAGGCCAGAATGGGCTGCCGGGATCGCGCCAACGCTGCGACCCCGGTGGACTCAGAGAGCATGGTAGAGTGTCAAGTTTAGTATGCCTGAACTCAGAATAATAAAATACTTCTTGTAGTCAAGTTTATTTTAATATCCTGGGTTTGTAAATACTACTTTTAGAAAGTTAGTATTTACTGACCTGACCATCTCAGTCCGCCTCTGCTGTGTGCGTGTGTGTTCTGCCTAGCAACAGTAAGGAGCAGGGTTGGGGGATCCCCAGAGACAGGTTGGCTGCCAGGTGGTGGGCCGGGAGATGACACCAGGATGGGTGGGAGGAGTACACCTTGACTCTTGAATAGACCTGTGCTCTGCCACCACAAAGCCGGCGCCACCCCCTGTGGAGCGGCTGATGTCTCTGCCCTGCTGCTGAAAGGAAAGAGCAGAGTCACCATAACAAAGTGCTCCAGAACTGGACTGAGCCAGGCCAAGGCCCCCTGGCGCTAAAGAACAAAAGAATCATGGTATAAAAGTAGGAGCCTGGCTCCTAAGAAATCAGAATCCTGTTTACCACAAAGAACCTCTGCCCGACTAGAAGGAGAAGGAGACGCTGGAGGAGCTGGCCTGCTGCCTGCCTTGCTGAGAAAGGAGAGGAAGAGACTACTGAAAAGACTTTGCTACTTTGTGCTTGAACATTCTCCAAGGGCTTGATCTGAGCTTGCCCCCTGAACTGAACCCCAGGAACAGTGGGTTCTCTGTGCTTCTTGCTCGTCCTCCAATTCGAGCCGTGTGTGCATCCCGCTGGAAAAGAGACTGCGCCCCTCATCGCCCCTCCTAGGGCCGTGACACTCAGGAGCTCGCCTGCCGCAACCCCGTGAGAGCCCCGCTCCGTCCGGAGCCGCTCTCTGTCCCCGGGCTAGGCCGCCTGCACCCCTGTCACCGCCTGCCATTGGAGCGCGCTGAACGTGCTATCACCCCTCCCACTGGAAGCCGTCCGACGACTGTGATCTACGCCGGGTCATCCAGCTGCACTGACTGTGCCCTGTGACCCCGCTTCGCTATCCCCGGACATCTCAGGCCGCGCCGCCCCCGCTGTGGAGACCCTCCTGCACCGCCGTGCTAACGGGTCGCGGGCCGCGCCTGCCTACTTGCCCACACCTGCTGATTGAGGACCCAAGAACACTTCCCAAGCTGAGAGTCGCACCGACCTGTGCCGACTCTCCCCATCACGAAAGAAGTTCCAGTATCGGGCTCGGGGCCCGCAACGCCTTATTTCCCCGTTCGCAGGAGCCGATCTCTGTGAGTACTGGAACCACAAGTAACATTTGCAAGAGACTACAAAGTATCCATTTGAAACTACGAACCAAGAACATTTGCCTGCTGTATAACCTGGTGGCCTAGCGAAAACGTTATTGGTCTTGTGATAAGTCTGCTGAGATATATATACCTATTTTTACATAAAGAATCGTATTTTTATATATATCCAAGTCTGGTGTCCGTTTCTGGGGGGATTGATGTATTTACTGTGTGTACGATTGTAAGTGCTTAACCAACAACGCCTGAGGAATCGCCTTGGCTGCTCACGCCACGCACCTAGAGGGTGAGCAAGGGTCATTCGCGAGGGGTTATCCTGCGCCCTGACGTGGAGGAGAGGGTTCCCGCTTGACACAAGGGCAACCTTGCGCCAACCGGAGATCCCCGACTCTAACATTGGTGGCAGCGGTGGGATTTCGGATTTGCACTTGTAATTTGCATACAGTGAATTATTAATCACCAGATAGTGAGAGCAGACCAAATAACGCAACCACAGGTTTTCATTTGTGAACTTTGTTGAGACATCTGCCATTACTGCAACCATGCCTGGCTCGCACTCCGCTGGAAGAGCACTCTCTGTGATTTCTGGAATAGATGAGGTGGATTGGGAGAGACTGGAAGGCTACACGATGGAGCAATTGAAAGGCTACAGTGTAAAATTCAGAGTCCCCCATGCTGGATTCAAGAGGAAGAACCAGTACACCAAGGCGTTGAGAGCCTGGAAGGAGTCAAGAGACCCACGGAATGCGGGGGACATCGTTCCACCCGACAACCTTGAGGAGCCCAGCAGAGTCCGGTCGCCAGAGGAGCTGGCAGACAGGGCAGCAGACAGGGCGCATGCAATGGAGATGGCAAAGCTGGCAGGACAAATGGAAATGGAGAAGCAGAAGTTGGCCCTAGAGGCACAACAACGCCAAATGGATCATGATATCAGATTGAAGGAGTTGGAGCTGAAGGCGAAAAGTTTGGACACCGCTCCTTCTGGTGGCAGCACTCCACCGGTGCAGGTAGAGTCCAAGGTGTACATCCCCAAAGATGTAGTAAAGGAGTATTTTAGAAAGGATGACATAGGGCAGTGGTTTAGAGCCTACGAGGTGGCCATGTCTTCACACCGGGTCCCTGAGAAAGACTGGGGAGCGGGGTTGTGGGGAAGGTTCCTTGCTGAAGGGCGTGACACACTGTTAGATTTACCCTTAGATCTCCAAACCTCATACCCCCATATGAAGGAAGCTTTAATGACCAGGTATGGGTTAACTCCGGAGCTATATAGACAGCGGTTCAGGGAGACGCAGAAGATCCCTGGGAGTACGTATGTGGAGTATGTGACCTTTTTCTGCAGAGCGCTGGATGGTAGGGTGAAGGGTAGCAAAGTGGATGATTATCAAGGGCTGCTTGATTTGATTGCATGGGAGCACTTGTCCAGTCAATGTTTTCCTGAGCTACGCCAGCACCTGATAGATAGCAAGCTGTCCAACCCGAGGAAGCTTGCTGAGGAGGCGGACCGCTGGCTCAGCACCAGGGTCCACAAGGGTCAAGTGGGAGACTCCGCCAAAGGTGGGCAGGGTCCCCAGCAGAAGAGTGGGGGGGACAAGGGTAAACAGAAGGGGTTCCAGAAAGGCCCCCAAAGTAATTCCCAAGGGAACCAGCAGAAGGGTTCTCAGCCTCCCCCACCCCCGCAGCAGAACGGGGCCCCGACAGGTAGACCTGTTCCAAAGGGGCCCTTCAATTGTTATAAGTGTGGTGACCCGGGTCACATTGCCTCTGATCCTAAGTGTCGCCTGTTTGGTAAGACCGCACCCACTGGTGCTCCACCCCGGCAAGTAGCTAGTGTTAACTTTGGGGAGGAGGTAGCAGTCCAGGAGGGTGGGGGTCCCGGGCAGATGACCCTAGTCTCGCTAGGAGACAGTGAGATGGTCCCTGTAACCTACCTGCCCTCTAACACTAAGAAATATGGGCAAGTAGTGACCATCAATGGAAAGAAGGTTGAGGCTCTTAGAGATACAGGAGCCAGCGTGACCTCGGTGAGGCAACACCTGGTGTCTCAAGAGCAGATTGTACCCAATGCCTACTGTAGGGTTGTCAATGCTGACAACGTAGAGAGTCGTTGTCCAATGGCTCAAGTTCCCTTTGAGTGGGGGGAGGTTTCTGGTACTCTGCAAGTCGCTGTGAGAACTGACATGCCTGTAGACTGTCTGCTAGGAAACGACCTGGAGAGCTCCCCTTGGGAAAAGGTGGAGAAGACCACGCATCTGAGGATGGTGGGTCTACCCGACTGGGCGTGCGTGACCACCCGGTCCATGGCAGCCAGTAGGGGTGTTGAGAGGGTCCTGGAGCCTGAGGGAGAGGTCCAGGAACCGGCCTTAGGGAGAAGGCGCAGGAGGCGCGGGAAACCGGCCCCCGAAGTTCCCACGGCCCAGGAGGAAGCAGACCCTGAGGGGGATGCTCTGGAGCCTACCGGGGAACAGATTGCCGAACTGGGAGACTTGCCTGAGCTGACCCATTGGCAGCAAGAAGGAGATCCCTCCAGGGAGGAATTCTGCAGGGAGCAGAAAGAATGCCCTTCTCTCGTGGGTATGCGGCAACAGGCTGCAGACCAGGCCAATGGTGTTCAGGCCAAAACACACTACGTGTACTGGGAGAGTGACCTCCTGTATTCCGAGCCTAAGGCTGCTGAACCTGGGTCAGCCCGTGTGCTGGTGGTACCCCAGAAGTTCAGAACCTTCCTACTGGGGCTGGCTCACGATGTGCCTTTAGCAGGACATTTGGGGATGGACAAGACCTATGATAGGCTTGTCACCCACTTTTACTGGCCCCAACTGCACAAGAACTCAGATTCCTACTGCAGAACCTGTCAGACTTGCCAGGCAAGTGGTAAGAGCGGAGGGAAGCACAAGGCTCCTCTGCAACCTTTCCCTGTGGTCGGTACGCCATTCCAACGAGTGGGTATTGATATTGTGGGGCCTCTGGACCCCAAGACAGCCCTGGGCAACAGGTTCATCCTGGTCTTGGTGGACCATGCCACCCGGTACCCTGAAGCCATCCCTCTGAGGACAGTGACGGCCCCCGTGGTGGGACGGGCACTGATGGGAATTTTCTCCCGAGTGGGATTCCCTCTAGAGGTGGTGAGCGACAGGGGGACCAATTTCATATCCACATATATGAAATCCCTGTGGAAGGAGTGCGGGGTAACTTACAAGTTCACCACTCCTTACCACCCCCAAGGAAATGGGTTGGCTGAGAGATTCAACCGAACCCTCAAAGGCATGATCATGGGCCTGGACGGTCCAATGAGGCGTAAGTGGGACGTCCTCTTGCCATGCCTGCTCTTCGCTTACCGAGAGGTGCCACAGAAGTCTCTAGGATTCAGCCCCTTTGAGCTTCTGTATGGTCACCCGGTAAGAGGACCTCTGAGTTTGGTAAAGGAAGGCTGGGAGCAATCTCCCAGGAAACCTCCCCAGAATGTATATAGTTACATGCTGGCCTTCCGAAACCAGACTCGGCGTTTCAGGCAACTTGCTGAGGCAAATCTGGAAGCCAGCCAGGAGGAGATGAAGCGGTGGTACGACCGGAATGCCACTCTGGTAGAGCTTCAACCTGGACAAAAGGTGTGGGTCTTGGCCCCAGTGGAGCCTTGTGCACTTCAGGATAAGTGGACAGGTCCATTCGAGGTTGTGGAGCGCAAAAGTCCTATCACCTACTTGGTGGACATGCAGACTCCCAGGAACCCTTTGAGGGTCCTACATGTTAACCGCCTTAAGCCCCACTTAGAGAGGACCGAAGTGGGCATGCTGCTGGCCACTGATGATGGAATGGAAGAGGAGACCGAGCCTCTTCCTGACCTCTTAGTGGCCTCTGAGAAAGATGGGTCAGTGGATGGAGTTAACCTCTCACCCACCCTGACGCCCGAACAACAGGAAGATTGCCGCCACTTGCTGGGACAATTCTCCGACCGATTCTCCCTGGTTCCTGGTGTCACAGATTGGTGCGTCCATGATGTGGACACAGGAGACAGCTTACCTGTGAAGCACAAGGCTTACAGGGTAACTGACAGGGTCCGAGCTTGCATCAAGGAGGAGGTCTCCAAAATGCTTGCGCTAGGGGTGGTTGAGTCCTCCAGCAGTCCTTGGTCCAGCCCCGTGGTCTTTGTCCCCAAAGCTGCTGCGCCGGGAGCCACACCTGAACTCTGGTTCTGTGTGGACTACAGAGGACTCAATTCAGTCACGAAGACTGACGCGCACCCCATCCCCAGAGCTGATGAGCTCATTGATCGGCTGGGGGCTGCCCGGTTCCTCAGCACGTTTGATTTAACGTCTGGGTACTGGCAGATCGCCTTGACCGATGGGGCCAAAGAGAGGTCAGCATTCTCTACACCAGATGGGCACTTCCAGTTCCGAGTCATGCCATTTGGGATGAAGAATGCCCCTGCCACCTTTCAGAGGTTGGTCAACCAGGTACTGGTTGGGCTGGATGCGTTCAGTGCCGCCTACCTGGATGACATCGCAGTGTTCAGTGCCACCTGGCCTGAACACCTGCGCCACCTCTGGGAAGTGTTGATGGCTCTGCGCCGAGCAGGCCTCACGATCAAGGCAAGCAAGTGCCAGATCGGGCAGGGTTCCGTGGTGTACTTGGGACACCAAGTGGGGAGTGGCAAGGTGGCACCCTTGCAACCCAAAATTGAGACCACCCTGGCTTGGGAACCCCCCAAGACGCAGACCGCAGTGAGGGCCTTCCTGGGGCTCACTGGGTACTACAGGAGGTTTGTCAAGGGCTATGGAACGATCGTTGCCCCCTTGACAGAGCTGACTTCTAAGAAGCAGCCCAGGAACGTGATTTGGACTGACACCTGTCAGAAAGCTTTCGACACCCTGAAGACTGCCATGTGCACGGCGCCCGTGCTCTTGGCCCCTGACTTCTCCAAGGAATTCCTAGTCCAGACAGACGCTTCAGAGCATGGTGTAGGGGCTGTTCTTTCACAGATGACTGAGGAGGGCTGGGACCAACCCGTAGCCTTCATCAGTAGGAGGTTACTTCCACGGGAAAGTAGGTGGAGTGCAATTGAGCGAGAAGCATTTGCTGTGGTCTGGGCGCTGAAGAAGCTAAGACCCTACTTGTTTGGGTCTCACTTCCGGGTTCAGACGGACCACAGGCCCCTCAGATGGTTGATGCAAATGAGGGGTGAGAACCTGAAGCTGTTGAGGTGGTCCATCTCCCTACAGGGTATGGACTTTACGGTGGAACACCGTCCTGGTACAGATCACGCCAACGCTGACGGTCTGTCCAGGTATTTCCGCCTTAGTGACGAGGAACCCCCTGGGCAAGGGTAGTTCTCCCCACGTTTCAGCTGGAGGGGACACGTGTTAGACCTGGCACCTTGGCGTGAGTTTCCCTTCCACTTTTTGATGGTGTGCCTCGATTGTTTTGCTGGTGTTGTCCGCTCAGGGCACTGCGCCACGGCCAATCCGTGCCGCAGTGCAAGTGCTCCCTAGGTAAAGTGTACCTGTCATTGATGTTCCTGATTGGTTTATTGGATTCACTGTCAGTCCCCAGTAAAGTGCACCAGGGGTGCCAGGGCTGGTGAATGCCAATGCTGCTGGTGGGCTTGCAGCGCTGGTTGCGCCACCCACGGAAACGGCTGCGTAAAATGTGTCTAGGGTCTGCCACCGCAGACCCTGTGCGCGGTCCGGGACCGTCGCGCTGACTGCGCAAGTGCCCCCACTTGCCAGTCCCTAAACCTTCCCTTACTTACATATTAGCCACCCCTCTGGTAGGCCCACGGGCAGGGTGCATTGTAGGCATAAGGTAGGACATGCCCTGATGTGTGTGGCATGTCTTAGTAGTGAATTACCGCCCTTTCCGTTTTTCACTATTGAAGGCTACCTGCTCTCCATAGGCCAGAATGGGCTGCCGGGATCGCGCCAACGCTGCGACCCCGGTGGACTCAGAGAGCATGGTAGAGTGTCAAGTTTAGTATGCCTGAACTCAGAATAATAAAATACTTCTTGTAGTCAAGTTTATTTTAATATCCTGGGTTTGTAAATACTACTTTTAGAAAGTTAGTATTTACTGACCTGACCATCTCAGTCCGCCTCTGCTGTGTGTGTGTGTGTTCTGCCTAGCAACAGTAAGGAGCAGGGTTGGGGGATCCCCAGAGACAGGTTGGCTGCCAGGTGGTGGGCCGGGAGATGACACCAGGATGGGTGGGAGGAGTACACCTTGACTCTTGAATAGACCTGTGCTCTGCCACCACAAAGCCGGCGCCACCCCCTGTGGAGCGGCTGATGTCTCTGCCCTGCTGCTGAAAGGAAAGAGCAGAGTCACCATAACAAAGTGCTCCAGAACTGGACTGAGCCAGGCCAAGGCCCCCTGGCGCTAAAGAACAAAAGAATCATGGTATAAAAGTAGGAGCCTGGCTCCTAAGAAATCAGAATCCTGTTTACCACAAAGAACCTCTGCCCGACTAGAAGGAGAAGGAGACGCTGGAGGAGCTGGCCTGCTGCCTGCCTTGCTGAGAAAGGAGAGGAAGAGACTACTGAAAAGACTTTGCTACTTTGTGCTTGAACATTCTCCAAGGGCTTGATCTGAGCTTGCCCCCTGAACTGAACCCCAGGAACAGTGGGTTCTCTGTGCTTCTTGCTCGTCCTCCAATTCGAGCCGTGTGTGCATCCCGCTGGAAAAGAGACTGCGCCCCTCATCGCCCCTCCTAGGGCCGTGACACTCAGGAGCTCGCCTGCCGCAACCCCGTGAGAGCCCCGCTCCGTCCGGAGCCGCTCTCTGTCCCCGGGCTAGGCCGCCTGCACCCCTGTCACCGCCTGCCATTGGAGCGCGCTGAACGTGCTATCACCCCTCCCGCCGGAAGCCGTCCGACGACTGTGATCTACGCCGGGTCATCCAGCTGCACTGACTGTGCCCTGTGACCCCGCTTCGCTATCCCCGGACATCTCAGGCCGCGCCGCCCCCGCTGTGGAGACCCTCCTGCAACGCCGTGCTAACGGGTCGCGGGCCGCGCCTGCCTACTTGCCCACACCTGCTGATTGAGGACCCAAGAACACTTCCCAAGCTGAGAGTCGCACCGACCTGTGCCGACTCTCCCCATCACAAAAGAAGTTCCAGTATCGGGCTCGGGGCCCGCAACGCCTTATTTCCCCGTTCGCAGGAGCCGATCTCTGTGAGTACTGGAACCACAAGTAACATTTGCAAGAGACTACAAAGTATCCATTTGAAACTACGAACCAGGAACATTTGCCTGCTGTATAACCTGGTGGCCTAGCGAAAACGTTATTGGTCTTGTGATAAGTCTGCTGAGATATATATACCTATTTTTACATAAAGAATCGTATTTTTATATATATCCAAGTCTGGTGTCCGTTTCTGGGGGGATTGATGTATTTACTGTGTGTACGATTGTAAGTGCTTAACCAACAACGCCTGAGGAATCGCCTTGGCTGCTCACGCCACGCACCTAGAGGGTGAGCAAGGGTCATTCGCGAGGGGTTATCCTGCGCCCTGACGTGGAGGAGAGGGTTCCCGCTTGACACAAGGGCAACCTTGCGCCAACCGGAGATCCCCGACTCTAACACTTGTGTAATGTCACTCCGTACTCTGCTAGCCGCTTCAGAGTTGCTTTTAGTCGGCGGTGGTGCTCCTCAAGTGTGGCAGAATGTATCAGAATGTCATCACTCACATTCATGACTCCTTGCAGTCCCGTTAGTACTTCCTTCACTGTATTCTGGAATATCTCTGCCGCGGATGAAATTCCAAAATTCAATCTGCGGTATCTTCGCAGCCCCAGATGTGTTGAGAATGTGGTGATGTACCGACTGTCTTTATCCAGCTTTAGCTGATGGTACCCAGCATTCAGATCTAATTTTGAAAACCACTGTGCACCATTGAGATCGGCTAGTATGTCATACACGGTGGGTGTCAAATGTCGTTCTCTTTTAATGGCTTGATTAGGCATTCTCATGTCAATACATATGCGGATCTTGCCAGGTTGGCGGGGCTTTTCCGCAATCACCATCGGGGACACCCAAGGGGTCGGGCCTGATACTTTCTCAATGACGCCTTGCTGTTCCAACTTTATCAGTTCTTGCTCGACCAGTGGGCGTAGGTGAAATGGAATTCTTCTGTGACGTAAGGCGATTGGTTTCACTGCCGTGTCAATGTGTAGTTTGATGGGAGGTCTTTTAATTGTGCCTAGTCCTTGAAACAGTTGTGGAAACTGTAGTAGAATTTCTTCTGTTTGTGTTGTCTTGACCGCGTTGGCAAACGTGACTAGCGACAGGTCTTCTGCTGTGTGGCTCCCAATCAAAATGTCCGCTTCTTTGTCCACCACGTGGAACGTAGTGGTGACCTCTTGATCTTCTGCCTGCACGGTCACCGTCATTTTTCCCCTTAGTGGGTGTTGGACCCGGCCTCGTAGAGTGGCCCTCCGTGCCCCTGCACCACCGAAACCTGGTACCTGCAGCCCCAGCCCACGGCCCCGCCGACCCTTCCCACCAGGACACCCGCACCAACCCCGGACATTCCCGTCCATGGCCTCTCTCCTTTCGGCCACCCCGGGCCCGCGTGCCCCCTCCATGCGACAAGATGGCCGCCCGGCCCCAGCGCGACCCGGGCCTTGAGGCGCCACTCCGGCTGGAGAACATCCCGCTTCCAGGGGATGAGAGAGGGAGGAGCAGTTTCTATCGCACCTCTGAACTCCCCTGGGACGATGGGTTTCGATCGGCCCTCCGGCCTCCCTGCGGGCTGGCTCCGTGCCTGCTGGGTGTCTGGGACTCCTCCCCGACCCGCGGCCCCCAGGTGACAAGACCCCTGCCTGCACAGACTCCGGACATCAAAGAGGGGTCGACCTATAACAAGGGGTGCTCTGAGACTGTCCGGTAGATTCGACGTTGGAACAACGAGAGCCTGCGACGTGTGCGTGGCTCCTGGAACTGAACCCACCTAAGCCTGCTGAGTGACTCGCGGCTTCCTGAAGATCGTAAGACCTCCGACCTTGTGCTTGGGCCTGCTGAGTGACTCGCGGCCCCTTGAAGATCATAACGCCTCCGAACTTGTGCCGAAGCCTGCTGAGTGACTCGCGGCTCCTTGAAGATCGTAAGACCTCCGAACTTGTGCCTGGGCCTGCTGAGTGACTCGCGGCTCCTTGAAGATCGTAAGACCTCCGAACCTGCACCTGAGCCCGCTGAGTGACTCGCGGCTCCCCCCCAGACTCTCACGGTCCCGCCGGACCCCGACTCCGACCACGTATCCCCCAGCTCGAGGATTGTGAGCTGTGCGCCGGATACGTCCCTACTTTGAACCGTTATCAGAGACTGTCCCGCTACCCCCTACCTTTCCGAGACTCTTGAGCCCGTGCTCACCTTGTACATATTTGCAGTGATACCTATTTGATAAAGCTTGTTTTCTGAGAATATCCAGTGTGGTCACTCTGTGTCGTGTGGTACCAGAAGTACGATCCTAGTTGCGAGATTCCTCCCCCTGGGGAATCTCCCGCCAGTGCCCGGCTACGATACTACGAGGGTGGGTCTCAGGGTAGTCAGGACCCCCTTCCGGGCTCCTCTGAGGTCGCCGTCTAACATTGGTGGCAAGCGACGGGATTCGGGCCCATCACCTAGAGATCGTACAGTGAACAACGGACGCACGACCAACAAGGATGGCAGAAGGAAGCGCCATAAGCTCCGCAGAAACCAACGCCAACAGAGTGTTCCAGGTGGAGCATCTAGAAGAATACACACACAAAGAGCTAAAGCAATTTTGCAAAGAACTTAAAATCGCTACCACTGGCCTCAACACTAAGGAAGACTTGCAGAAAGCACTGAAAGCTTGGGTGGAGACCGGGGCCTCCTGCCCGGAAGGCACGGGGGAGCGCCCCGACGAAGCCGAACCCCCCCCAAGTGGAAGCAGCGGCAATCCGGTGCAAGGCATCGTACCAGACGGGGGCCTATCCCCGGAAGAACTCGCGGACAGAGAGAGAAGCCGCAGTCATGAACTCGAGTTAGCCAAACTCAAAATCGAGGGCGAATTGAAGTTAGCGGAGAAAAAGCTAGCGGTAGAGCAAATGCGCGTACAAGGCGAACTGGAAGAAAAGAAGCTCCAACGGGAGCACGAAGGAAGGAAGCTCCAACTGGAGCACGAACGCAGCTTAAAGGAACTCGAGCTCAAGGCCCGAAACGAGGACGGGAGGCCCTCGGGAAACCGAGACACGGCCCCCCCAGCGGAACAGAAGGTCCACATCCCCAAGGATGTGGTCAAGGAATATTATAAAAACGATGACATTCAGCAATGGTTTCGGGCCTACGAAGTCGCCATGACCTCCCATCGGATTCCACAGAAGGACTGGGGGGCAGGGTTGTGGGGACGGTTTCTGAGCGAAGGAAGGGACACCCTGCTCGACCTACCCCTCTCCCTGCAGACCTCCTACAGCCACATGAAAGAGGCTCTCCTCACAAGATACGGCCTCACCCCAGAAATGTACCGCCAACGGTTCCGGGACTGCAGGAAGATCCCGGGCACCACCTGGGTGGAGTATGTAAACTTTTTTAGTCGAGCCTTCGATGGGTGGGTCAAGGGCAGCAAAGTCACCACCCTTGCCGAACTCACTGATCTCATGTTATGGGAACACCTGGCTGCGAACTGCTTCATAGAGCTACGACAACATCTGCTGGATAGCAAGCTCACAGATCCCCGGAAGCTGGCTGTGGAGGCCGACCGCTGGACCAACACCCGGGTCTCCCGGGGCATGGTAGGAGAGTACCCCCGAACCAGTCAGGGACCACCCCGCCAGAGAGGGGGAGGGAACCAGGGAGGGCCGAGAGAGTCCCAGCCTAGCCCCCCGAAGACACCACCTCCACCTTTCCCGGCACCCCCCCCACCAGTGACCGGGCCCCCTGGGAGACGGGGACACCGGGTGACCGTCACATGCTTCCGTTGCCAGAAACCCGGGCACTACGCCAATGACCCAGAGTGTCCCATGGCCACCCAAGTCCCCCCTGCGAGACAGATAGCCAACATAGCCCTGGGGGAGGAGGTTGAGGAAGCCGAGGAGTGGGAACCCGCAGCGATGGCCCTAGTATCCCTGGGAGATAAGGAAATGATCCCTGGTAGCCTCCTACCCTCCAACACACAGAAATATGGGCAGCTCGTCAAGATCAATGGCCGCCAGGTAGAGGCCCTGCGGGACACCGGGGCTAGTATCACCGGTGTCCTCAGGCACCTAGTCCCCGAGGAGCAGATCCTCCCCAATGTCTTTTGCCCCGTCATATCCGCAGACAATAGGGAAAGTATGTGTCAGGTAGCCCTGGTGCCATTTGAGTGGGGAGGGGTGATAGGTAAACTCAAGGTGGCCGTAAGAACCTCCCAGCCGGTCGACTGCCTCCTAGGGAACGACCTGGAGAGTTCTCCCTGGAAGCACGTAGAGCGCAAGGCCCACCTAGGAATGATGGGACTCCCCGAGTGGGTGTGTGCCACCACCCGATCTATGACAGCCCGACTCACTCCCCGGAGAGAAATCGAGAGCACCCCGGTCGAAGAAACCAGTACCGTCCCCGCCGAGGGTCCTCCCGTTCCCCTACCAGAAGGGTCCGTCGCCAGCGACGAACCCGCCCCATCCGACCCCGCCCCGGTCCCCGAGTTGGGGGATCTACCCGAGTTGGCCCAGTGGCGCCACGAGGGCGGGCCCACCCGGGAAGAATTTTGCCGGGAGCAAGCCACTTGTCCTTCCCTGGTCGGGCTGCGGCGCCAGGCCGAGGGCCAAGCCGTAGGTGACCAGACCGGAACGCACCGAATCTATTGGGAGAATAACATCCTGTATAGTGAGCAGAAGTCGGTGGAGCTGGGATCCGGACGGGTACTGGTGGTACCCCTCCGCTTCCGAGATTTCCTCCTGGGCTTAGCCCACGACGTCCCCCTCGCCGGCCACCTGGGTCAGGACAAGACCTACAGCCGTCTCGTGACCCATTTTTATTGGCCTAAGATGAAAGCAGCGGTAGAGGCACACTGCAAGTCCTGCCCCACGTGCCAGGCCAGTGGGAAGAGTGGAGGGAAGCGCAAGGCTCCCCTCCAACCCTTCCCGGTCGTCAGTACCCCCTTCGAACGAGTCGGAATCGACATCGTGGGGCCACTGGACCCCCCCACCTCCCAAGGTCACCGTTTCATCTTGGTCCTAGTAGACCACGCCACCCGCTATCCGGAGGCCATTCCCCTACGCACCATTACGGCCCCCGTGGTGGGCCGGGCCCTGATGGGGATCTTTTCCAGGGTAGGGTTCCCCCGCGAAGTCGTGAGCGACCGCGGCACTAATTTCATATCAAGGTATATGACGTCCCTGTGGCAACAATGTGGGGTGTCCTATAAGTTCACCACCCCGTACCATCCCCAAGGGAACGGCCTAGTAGAGAGGTTTAATAGGACTTTGAAAGGGATGATCGCTGGCCTAGAAGAGCCCCTCCGGCGTAAGTGGGACGTCTTGCTCCCCTGCCTCCTGTTCGCTTACCGGGAGGTCCCCCAGAAGTCCTTAGGGTTCAGCCCGTTTGAATTACTCTATGGACACCCCGTCCGAGGTCCCCTCAGTCTGGTTAAGGAAGGGTGGGAGGCAGCACCCCAGACCACTCCCCGAGATGTGTTCCAATATGTCCTGGCCCTCCGGAACCAGACCAGGAGGTTCCGAGAACTGGCCGAGGCCAACCTGGAGGCGAGTCAAGAAGAAATGAAGCGCTGGTACGACCAGAATGCTACTCTGGTCGAGTTCCAGCCGGGCCAGCAGGTGTGGGTCATGGCCCCCGTGAAGCCTGGCGCCCTCCAAGACCGATGGACTGGGCCCTACAAGGTGGTTGAGAGGAAGAATCAAGTCACCTACTTGGTGGACGTCCAGTCGCCTCGGGATCCCCTCCGGGTCCTGCACGTGAACCGCCTCAAGCCTCACTTCGTGCGGACAGAACTGAGCCTCCTGCTGGCCACCGATGACGGGGCCGAAGATGAGTCGGATCCCCTCCCGGACCTCCTGTGTGTCAAGGAACAGGATGGCTCCGTGGAGGGAGTGAACCTCTCCCCAGCCCTCACTGCCCAGCAACAAGCGGACTGCCGCCAGCTCCTAAGACAATTTTCCGACCTCTTCTCCCTGACCCCCCGGGTCACCAACTGGTGTGTTCACGATGTGGACACCGGGGACAGCCCACCGGTGAGACACCGAGCCTACCGGGTTCCGGACCGGGTCCGGTCCTGCATTCAAGCTGAAGTCGCGAAGATGTTGACCCTGGGGGTGATCGAGCCCTCTGACAGTCCCTGGGCCAGCCCCGTGGTCCTGGTTCCGAAGGCAGCGGCCCCCGGTGTCGCCCCCGAGCTCCGGTTCTGCGTGGATTACCGGGGGCTCAATGACATTACCCGAGCCGATGCCCACCCCATTCCACGAGCCGACGAACTCATTGACCGACTAGGGGCCGCCCGGTTCCTCAGTACTTTCGACCTCACCTGCGGATACTGGCAGATTGCGCTCACCGAAGGGGCCAAGGAGCGGTCTGCTTTCTCCACCCCCGATGGGCATTACCGCTTCCGCGTGATGCCCTTCGGGATGAAAAATGCCCCGGCCACTTTCCAGAGACTGGTGAATAGGGTCCTGGCCGGGCTAGAACAGTTCAGCGCGGCCGATCTGGACGACATCGCTGTCTTCAGTTCAGAATGGAGTGAGCATCTCCAGCACCTCCGGTGAGTGCTAACCGCCCTGCGCCAGGCAGGCCTCACAGTAAAAGCCAGCAAGTGCCAGATCGGGCAAGGATCCGTAGTTTACCTGGGGCACCAAGTCGGGAGTGGCCAGGTCGCCCCTCTACAGCCAAAGATCGACGCCATCCTGGCATGGGAACCACCCATCACCCAAACGGAGGTCCGAGCCTTTCTGGGACTCACGGGCTACTACCGCCGATTCATTCGAGGGTATGGCAGCCTGGTCGGCCCTCTCACTGAACTCACATCTAAAAAACAGCCAAAGAAGGTGCAGTGGACGGCTGCCTGCCAGGAAGCGTTCGATGCTCTAAAAAAGGCCATGTGCACTGCCCCCGTCCTCCAGGCCCCCGACTACGCCAAGGAGTTCATAGTCCAGACCGATGCCTCCGAGCATGGCATTGGGGCTGTCCTGTCCCAAGTAAATGATCAAGGCCGAGACCAGCCCGTCGCCTTCCTCAGTCGGCGGCTGCTACCCCGAGAACAGAGGTGGAGCACCATAGAGCGCGAAGCCTTTGCCGTGGTCTGGGCGCTCAAAAAACTACGACCCTACCTGTTCGGCACTCATTTCAGAGTCCAAACTGACCATCGGCCCTTGCGATGGCTCATGCAGATGCGAGGAGAGAACCCCAAGCTACTGCGGTGGTCAATCTCCCTCCAGGGAATGGACTTCACCGTGGAACACCGCCCTGGTACGGACCACGCCAACGCTGACGGCCTCTCCCGGTTCTTCCGCTTCAGCGAAGAGAACCCCCCAAGGTGATGGGCAGTTCTCTCCGGCTCTCAGCTGGGGGGGACGCGTGTTGGACTCGGCCTCGTAGAGTGGCCCTCCGTGCCCCTGCACCACCGAAACCTGGTACCTGCAGCCCCAGCCCACGGCCCCGCCGACCCTTCCCACCAGGACACCCGCACCAACCCCGGACATTCCCGTCCATGGCCTCTCTCCTTTCGGCCACCCCGGGCCCGCGTGCCCCCTCCATGCGACAAGATGGCCGCCCGGCCCCAGCGCGACCCGGGCCTCGAGGCGCCACTCCGGCTGGAGAACATCCCGCTTCCAGGGGATGAGAGAGGGAGGAGCAGTTTCTATCGCACCTCTGAACTCCCCTGGGACGATGGGTTTCGATCGGCCCTCCGGCCTCCCTGCGGGCTGGCTCCGTGCCTGCTGGGTGTCTGGGACTCCTCCCCGACCCGCGGCCCCCAGGTGACAAGACCCCTGCCTGCACAGACTCCGGACATCAAAGAGGGGTCGACCTATAACAAGGGGTGCTCTGAGACTGTCCGGTAGATTCGACGTTGGAACAACGAGAGCCTGCGACGTGTGCGTGGCTCCTGGAACTGAACCCACCTAAGCCTGCTGAGTGACTCGCGGCTTCCTGAAGATCGTAAGACCTCCGACCTTGTGCTTGGGCCTGCTGAGTGACTCGCGGCCCCTTGAAGATCATAACGCCTCCGAACTTGTGCCGAAGCCTGCTGAGTGACTCGCGGCTCCTTGAAGATCGTAAGACCTCCGAACTTGTGCCTGGGCCTGCTGAGTGACTCGCGGCTCCTTGAAGATCGTAAGACCTCCGAACCTGCACCTGAGCCCGCTGAGTGACTCGCGGCTCCCCCCCAGACTCTCACGGTCCCGCCGGACCCCGACTCCGACCACGTATCCCCCAGCTCGAGGATTGTGAGCTGTGCGCCGAATACGTCCCTACTTTGAACCGTTATCAGAGACTGTCCCGCTACCCCCTACCTTTCCGAGACTCTTGAGCCCGTGCTCACCTTGTACATATTTGCAGTGATACCTATTTGATAAAGCTTGTTTTCTGAGAATATCCAGTGTGGTCACTCTGTGTCGTGTGGTACCAGAAGTACGATCCTAGTTGCGAGATTCCTCCCCCTGGGGAATCTCCCGCCAGTGCCCGGCTACGATACTACGAGGGTGGGTCTCAGGGTAGTCAGGACCCCTTCCGGGCTCCTCTGAGGTCGCCGTCTAACAGTGGGAGTGGTACTTGGCTCCCATACGTGAAGATTCTCACTTTGGAAGGCAGTAGTTGAGGTTTTTCTCTGAGCGCTTTGTAGTGTTGAGACCCCATCACATTCACAGAAGCACCAGTGTCTATTAGTGCAGTTACTCGTGTCCCAGCAATGGAGACTTCGCAGGTCGGCTGAGGACGACGTCGTCGTTTGAGGTCACACACGAACGACACGAAATGGCACTCTTCGTCTTCTTCCTCGGAGGAGGAGGCTTCCACGTACTGCAGGCGCCCTGATCCGGCTCGTTGCAGCGTCGTCTGCGCCGTCTCCTCCAGCGTCAACTGCTTCACTTGTCTGTACGGCGTTTTCCGTCCTGCCCAGCTTCTCAGACGTGAGCCTCCTCTGCATACGCTCGCAAAATGGTTGAGAGTGCCGCATTTGGTGCACGATTTACCTTTCGCAGGGCAGTTTTCTGGAGGGTGGTCTTCTTTCCCACAGTATCCGCACTAAGATCTTCTGGGTGTTCGGGTGGGCCACCTCCCTCGAGTGCCACGTGCCCCTGTGCGAAGTGCATCTGCCCTTTCCGTCTTGACAGCGACCGTCGGCTCCGCAGCAGTATGGAGGGCTGCTTCCATCGCAGACGCGCGGACATCTGACAGTTCAGGTGATCTGGCTAGGATGAGTATGTCCTCTAGCTTAATGCGTGGTTGACGGAGTATGAGCGTTCTTAGCGTTTTGTTGCGACACCCCTGGATCAATTGAGCTCAGGCTTCCTTCACAGGGTCATCCTCGGTGCACGTGCTCGCCAACTCTCTCAGGCGGGCATGAAAGGCGTCCATTGACTCTCCTTCCCTCTGCTTTGCTTGTCGCAGCTTGAATCTCTCATAGTCAGGATTCAGCTGGGGATCAAAATGTGCATTTAAGGCCCTGACCGCAGCATCATAGTCAGTAGCCGGCCCAGTATTTGGCAGGTGTGCAAACAGTTTATAAATTTCATCTCCAGCAAAATGTAGTAGTAACGAGCGTTTCACTTTGTCGTCTGTTTCTCTAGTGGCAATGAAGTAATTGTCAAGGCGGCTCAGCCACACCTTCCACCTTGGGGACGCCGTCGCGGGGTCGATGAGCTCACTGAAAGGAGGCAGGGCGCTTACTTGGGTGTGAACCGGTGTCACAACAGGCGCAGGCGTCACTTGTTGCCTGCTCGTGCTTGCTGCTTGGTCCACCATGGTCACGGTGAGACAATGCGCCCTCTAGACTCAACAATCTTGGGGCGTATGCTTGCTTCAGGGTGTAGTAATGCCGGCGCGGTCGCGCCGTGCTGCGCGGCGGCGAGACAGGGTAGGCCCAGTGCATTCAGCATTCACATCAGTCAAGAAAATCGCTTCCGCTGGCAGCAGGGCCGCTCACGAGATGTCCCCCACACTGCTGCACTGCGCAGGCACACCTTCAGATCCTCAGTTGCATGCCTCAGTGGTTGAGAGGGGTAACTGTCCCTGTTGCATTAGCCAATGCTTATTGGCCGTATCAGTAACACTTCGGGAAGGCACACCGGCATGTTGGGGCCCAGGGAGACCATGCGCGGGACGCGCGTGTAACAGCGACGTCTGGACACCACGTGCTCGCTGATAGGCTACAGCGCGTGCACACACGTTCCGCCTCACCGTTGGATCAGCGCTGCTCCCGATGAGCGCTACTCGCGCTGATGAGTGCTCCGGGCGACGCGGAACTTCCACCGCGGCAAACAGCCGCTCCGGAGACAGCCGCTCCGGGACACCGGGCGGGCAGCAGGCCCGGGCAGCAGCGGGACAGGATCCGCAGCCTCAGGCCAACGATCGCCGCCACAGTCAGTCGACGCCCCCACCGAGGCACACGCTCACGGGGCAGCACAGGGCAGGTGTCGCCCACCTTCGTCGCCAGTGTGAGGCCTCCAGCAGGCCGGCCGGGCAAAGGCCTCGTGGAGGTAAGAGCAGCACACAAGAATGGACACGGTACTCTGTGGTGATGGTCTGGGCCGGAAGTCACGGCCGACCTCCGCCCGTTTATTTATAATCTCTCTGGCCACGCCTGGCCAGAGAGTGCTACAGTGTGTGTGTATGCTTCCTGCCACCTTACTTCCAGTTGGACAACTAGACAGCTACACTAGAGGGACGCCTGCCATTGACACAAAGAGCGGCAGCCGGACGAGACGCACCTCTCGGATTGCCCCAGCCTCCTTCCAGTGTACCGAGGAGAATGACTACATCAACAAGCATTTGCAATGCAAATTGGTCTCGCATTAGTGAGAGTTAGAGGGATTGGCGCTATAAATGAAAATGCGTTTTACCCATATGTTTTGGATTGGAGTGGATGTATGTGGTGTGGAGTGGAGTGGAATTATGTGGTTTGGAATTGTTAGTTGTGGAATTGTGCGTGGTGGAATTGTGTGTAGTGGATTTGTGTAGTGGAATTTTGTAGCATGGTGTGTAATGCCAATTTGTGGATAGTAATCTGTGGTATTGAGTCTACTGTAATTATGTGTAGTAGGAGTGTGTGTGTCAGTGTAATTATGTGGAATGGCGTTCTGTGTGGTCGAGTGGTATGTTGTGGAGTTTAATTATGTGGTATGCTGTTGAATTATGTGGTATGATGGGAAATTCTGTGGTGTGGATTAGATGTATGTGGTGTGTTGTGTAATTGTGTTGTTGATTTGAAATATGTGGTTTGTTGTCAAATTATGTAGTGTAGAATGGAAATATGTAGAGTTGAATTGTGTGGTCGGGAAGTGTGTGGCGCTGAGTGAAATTATGCTGATTGGAATTATGTGGCATGGTGCGGAGTGTATTTGTGTGGATTGTGTTACCAAGTTTAAAAATGATTAAACATAATTACAATGAAAGGTGGCCTTTGTTTGGGCACAAATTTATAAAACCTTATAATATGTAAAGACTTGTCCAAATATAACACTAAAAAAACATGCAGAGTCCGCTCCCGGCAACATTTATGTTCGTGAACTCTATGGGGGGTCCAGAACAAAGCACATTTATAGGGGACATTCTTCCAGCAGAAGGAAACATGTTGGCGTTAGGTCTCGCATTGTCGAGTTTGTAATTGACAATGCTTTTTAGGTCTCGCTCGAGCCAGCGCACGCTGGTTCAAAAGTGCTACCTAGGCCGGCCACCGCGACGTGCACAGCTGCCATGTGGCTTTATCACGTGAATCTGATCGTTATCACTATCCCGGTGCGTGCCCACCACTCCCGGGCCTCTTTTCACGCACTTGAGGTGCCCCCTTCTTTTAAATCACTTTCGTGGCGCGCGAGCTCGCGTGCCCACCACTCCCGGGCTTCTTTTCTTGCAGCGCGGGGTCACTTTCATTTGTTTTCCAGCGCGGGATTCGCGGGATTCGAATAGATGTGTCGGCCTCATTTGCATGATTTATAATCTAATTAACTGTGTCCTTGTTCATTCGAAGCGACCAGTTCCTTCTAACCGGACACCCTGCCTCTTGACCGGTTTCTGCTGACGTCACGTGCACGTAATGAGATGGGCCCCCATTCTCTGCAGCACGAGATGCCCCCTCCCACAGCTACACTACAGGTAAGAACAGAAAAGGATCTAACACACGCTTTGTAATTTACACAGTTAGGTATTAGTTATTACTGTTCAGCTTCTTGACAGCTCAGCCCAAAAGCGAAATGTAAACAGTAAAACGAGTTTCCAATACTTTATGTGTGCGCTATCACAGACAAGCAACATGTGTGCCGGAGGGATCCAGACGTCTGGGTGCAGCTTGTCAATGTGTCAAATATCAAGAACAGACAGACCCATTAATTCAGAGATTGGAAGTGAGCATAAGACACTCAAGCAACCCTGAGCACAATGCGACGGCGACCATTGCACACACATGACACATACATCACTGGATGTTAGGAGTCATGTAGTCTTCAAGGTCACACTGGTCTGAAACTGTCTTGAAAACAGAGCCAACAAGCATTGGCATAGCCAATAGGTCTCGCCTTTGGGACATTATAAGTGTTTAGGCAAGCAACAGTTCATGTTGTTGCAGTAAGGATAGAAGGTCCCAAAAGCGAGACCTATTGGCTATGCCAATGCTTGTTATTTATGTTTTGGCTTTTAAAACATAAATAAAAGGCATTGTCATTTATAAATGCCAAAAGCTTAAACTCACGTAAACGCAAGACCTATTGCATTGCACCTGCTTGTCTAATATATACCCGCAGAGGATCCTGGGATATGGTGTCGGAAAGGTCGCGAGGTATGCCGCTATTTAGGAACGCGCTAGGACTCTGGCGACCCTCGATTACGCAACTTCTATGTGGTGACACCCCACACAGTCCAGAGTGCTGTTTCCGGCATCTCATTCTTATTATACATGCTTTCTGTGCCTCTTTAATAGGGGTGTCTCTCCCCTTTCTTTATACATTGTCTCGGGACAGAGGACATTTTAATCCCTGGGATTTAGTAGCCGCGCTTTGCTAGTTTTTATGGGATTTCTTGCCAATCGTGTATGTGCAACATTTTTCTTCCTGCCTGGGGCCTCGAGGCTCTGGGCGCATCATCAACCCGCACCCTAAATGTAAAGAGTTTTCAGCTTAGAGTATTTGGCACCAGACGCGCAACACCCATTGGACTCAAAGGGCTTCAGCCCCCCCACCCCCCCTCGTGTGAGACAGCGTCCCGGCACACACGGCCGCACCCGAGCACTTCACAGGTCTTTAAAAGACCATTTGCATGTTAATGAGGCCTCCCTGTTGTTTCACCCCTTCTAAGAGCCCCTGCAGCTCTACTCTGCCTATGGCTTGAAAGATTCAGCCGCCCCCCTCCCTCCGAAATGTGGCTCTAGTTGCGCCTCTGTTTGGCACCCCCTGTCGGATGATGATTCTGTGCATTGATCGCACTTCCCGCCTCTTACTCCCTGAAGGCTTCTCTGTTCCACTCTCAGATTAGCAGAGACCGCGCGTCCCCAGAACAGGCCCAACCACTCCCGAGCGAAGGGGCCGCCTCGAAGCCATTCATTCTTGTTTTAAACTGCCCCAGAGACCACAAGTGGCTCACCACTGTACTCAACCCCATGAGGCCCCCCATACACGACAGTGCCCCGCAGGCAGCGCAGAAGCAATGCCCATCACCTCTCAATGCCACTGGCCTGGGCACTGCGTGGAACCTGATGGGGTGCTCAAGGCATGACGTGGCACTGCCACGGAAGAGGGCCAGACTTGCAGGGAGCGGCTGGGAGGATGCAACCAGGAAAGGTGTTGATGGCATAGAAGGAAGGTGGCCGGGTTGTAGGTCTTACAAAAGCAGGAAGTGGGAAGATTTCTGACACGTGCCAGGAAAGAATCTCGCTGGCTCGAGCCAAGAAGACCCGCCCTCCCTTACAGCACTTAGAAAGGGTGGCAGTGTGATTTACAGCACATTTGAAATAAACTTCTCACTACTATATAATTAAACAGAAGCATTTGCAATGCAACAGGACTCGCATTTACGTGAGTTTGAGCTATTGCATTGCAAATGGTTGTTTAAGCGTCTTATGCTGCACTTTCAGGTGAACGGAGGCTGCGCCCTTTTCTTGAGCCGATCCGCGTCTGAAGAAAGGGGCGGGCCGTTATTAAAGTGAAGGCCCGCTATGGGCCGCTTTTACAAAACAAGCATTTGCAATGCAATAGGTCTCGCATTTATAAGAGTTTGAGCTATTGGCATTGTAAAATTACAATGCCTTTTATTTATGTTTTGGTTTTGAAACAAAAAAAAGGCATTGTCATTTACAATGTCAGTAGCATAAACTCGCATAAAAGCAGTGTGCGGCATGCAGCAGTGTGCGGCGTGCAGCAGTGTGCGGCGTGCAGCAGTGTGCGGCGTGCAGCTAGGGGCCGCTTTTACAAAAAAAGCATTCGTTTGTCAAGACAAGCAAAGGCTCTCTTGTTTTAAAGCGCCCCGTGCCGCGCTTTCACTTTACTTGTGGCCAGGGACCTTTCTTTAGACGAGGCTTCTCTAAAGAAAGGGACATGGCTGCCATTAAGGTGAAACCGCGGCATGCGCTGCTAGTAAATACAAGCATTGGCAATGCCAACCGGTCTAGCTTGTTTGTAAAGTTGGGTGACATTGCTGGCCTTGGCATTGCTAATGCGCGGTATTACTGCCCGCTATCAGTCAACGTATTACAGCGATGGTCACCGGATGTGAACGTTTCATACACATGCCCCCATCCTCCATCCCGCATTATTTTCACATGCCAGGGCGCCCTGTGGTCCGAGGCTCGGGTTGGGGCAGATAGAGACTCCATGAATAAAGCGCTCTGCGGCTCCCTATAGTCACAGGCTGAGGTTGGGGCAGATACAGACTCCATGGATGAAGCGCGCTGCGGCGCCCTGTGGTCCCAGGCTGGGGTTGGGGCAGATAGAGACTCCATCAATGAAGCGCTCTGCGGCTTCCAGGGGCAGATACGGACTTCATGGATGAAGCGATCTGCGTCTCTCTTTGGTCCCAGGCTGGCCGCTAGCCACTAGCCACTAGTCCCTGCCAGCATTACTCTCGCACGCAGGGAGCAGCCAAAACAGTGGGTAGGAAAACAGATGAAAAGTCAGCTCCCAGCGGGCAGGAGCAGTTAGGGTGTAACTTTTAATAATCTTTCATCTTTCAGTAACTACATATAAAAAACACACAGCTTAAATGAAAAATAATATGTTAACCAGTGAGAAATACACTATTGTACACTATGAAAGATCTATTAGTTAATGCATTGCATCAAATCTTGGTTGATGCATTGGAGAATGGTGACTTGTGTATGTGTAGTGCTACAAGGTCCCAGTCTGTGACAGGAAGCACCGTCAACATGCAAGTCATTCTTTTAAACTTGCATTACACACAGTATAAGAAAGGCTGCTACAAAATGTGTTTCCAAAATATAGATTTTTTGCAGGCCATGCATAGGGCAGCTTTTTTTTAATGGCTCTTTTACAAGCACCCACTTAGCTAGCTCCCTCACAATACCTCCCAAAATGGATAAATGTGTATCACTGGGAAGCTCCAATCGATTCCATCAGTTAAAGCCAGCAGCGAGTTCCAGAAGCACTTTACACTTGCAGACTGAGGATTTGTGCACATTTACATTTCTTTGCCACTTCTTTCTTAACACTTCACCTGCCAAGAAGAGTTGTTTAGCTGTCTGCCCCTCCTTCAGTTTCACAGCTCAGGAGGTCTGTTAGACCTGGCACCTTGGCGTGAGTCTCCCTCCCTCTTTTTGTCGCTGTGCCTCATGTGATTTTATGGTGTTGGCCGCTCAGCGCGCTGTGCCACTGCCAACCAGTGTCGCGGTGCGAGTGCTCCCTTTGTAAATTGTATATGTTGGTTGGATTCCATGATTGGATTGTTTGATTTACTATCAGACCCCAGTAAAGTGCGCCAGGAGCGCCAGGGCATGTAAAGGCAAACGCCGCTGGTGGGCCTGCAGCACGGGTTGTGCCACCCACGGAAGCGGCCGGTAAAATACGTCTAAGGTCTGCCATCGCAGAACCTGCGTGCAGTCTGGTACTGACGCGCCGACCGACAAGTGCCCACACTTGCCGGTCCCCGAAACCTTCCCTTAGCTGCATGTTAGTCACCCCTCTGGTAGGCCCACGGGCAGGGTGCGTTGTGAGCCTGAGGTAGGACAAGCCTAGATGCGTGGCATGTCCTGGTAGTGAATGACCGCCATTTTGTTGTTCACTACTGTAAGGCTACCCTGTTCTCATAGGCCAGTATGGGCGGCCGGGATTATTACACCCTATGATCCTAACCGACCCAGGGAACATGGTAGGAGATCGAGTTTAGTATGCCTGAACTCGGAATGGTAAGGTACATCTTTTCGCAAGGTTTATTTTAACATTCCGGGTTTGCAAATGTCACTTTTAGAAAGTTGGCCTTTGCTTGCCTAACCATTTCAGCCGCCTCTGCGTGATGTGTATCTGATGTCTGGCTGGTGTGAGTGACAGGGCTGGGGGAACCCAGATGGGCAGGGCTAGGTAGCCTGGTATGAATAGGACGATCGACAGGTAGATGGGTGGGAGGAGTGCTCCTAGGCTCTGAATAGGACAGTGCTCCACTACCTCGATGCCGGCTCCACCCCCTGTGGAGCGTCTGATGACTCTGCCCTGCACTCTGAAAGAAGAAGCCTGCATCACGTAAACAAAGTGCTCAGAAACCGGACTGAACTAGGCAAGGGCCCCCCTGGCCTGGGAGAACAAAAGATTTGTGGTATAAATGGAGGAGCCCTGCTCCTAAGAAACTAGATCCGCTTTTGACCAAGAAGAATCTCTGCCTGAGGAGGAGGCACCGGGAAAGCTGTAGGAGGAAGACTGTCCCTATCCTGGGGGATTGGCCTGCAGTGGTGACCTCGCTGCCAAAGGGGAGAAGAGAAACTGTTGCTGAAGACTTTGCTTTATTTTTACTTTCAAGACTTGTGCTTTTCCAAAACGATCTCCAAGGGCTTGGAACTGAGCTTGCCCCCTGAACTGAGCCCCAGGACCATTGGGCTCTACCTGATCTTCACTCGCCTGCTGCTAGACCGTGGTGTCCTTTCCCTCGCCGGAGCTGTGACCCTCGTGCCGCAGTCCCTCCCTGAGCCGTGACCAGGACTGCTTAGCCGCCCCCGCCTTGGGAAGAGCCTCGCTCGATCGGAGCCGCTCCCCCTACGCTGTGCTGGGCTGCCCCTGCCACCTCGCTCGCTGGAGGCTCGCTGTGCACCTTCACCCTCCCGCCGGAATCGGCGTTTGTGAGCATCTCCCAGCCTCGGACGGCCCGGACGCATCTGCGTGCCCGGCTGCCCCGCTTTGTTCACCCGCCACCAGCCACACCCGCTCTTGTCGTGAGCCTGAAGATCAGACCCCTATCGTGAAGTGTGGGAGCCCCGGACGCCGCCTCGCTCTTCGGTGGAAGAGCCGCTGACATCCCGCACCCACCTTCGCGACAAGAAACAAGGTACTGTACTTACGAACTCGACCGCGAGCTCGCATCGGATCCAGGGTCCGCAACGTTCTGATTTCCCTGTCATCTGCCGTGGGCTTCCAAGTCGCCACCTCAGCCTAGACTGTGCTGAGGCCTACAGTCACCTTGTGCCCGCCTAAAGAACTTTCCGTACAAAGAGAACTTTACCGTATTCCTAAGAATTGTGGCCCCATCAGTTCAACGTTACTGGGCCTTGTATTTAACTCTGCTGAAACTACATAAAAGCTTATTTTTATATACTACCGGATTGGTGTCCATTTGTGGTGCATGCAGGGGGTTTACTGTATGTGTAATTGCATTTGCTTAACCGTGTACGCCTGAGACTTAGCCTAGACTGCTCGCGCCACGCACCTAGAGGGTGAGCAGGGGTTATTCTGGGGAGTCATCCTTCGCCCTGACAAGAAGTAACGGGTCCCTGCTTGTTGTGGGTTCACACCTGCGTCAACCAGAGCCCCCTCATTTCTAACATTGGTGGCAGCGGTGGGATTTACGGATTTGCATTTGTGGTTTGCGTATAGTGAATCACTGATCACCACGTAGTGAGAGCAGACCAGTAACACAGCCACAAGGCTAGCATTTGTTTTTGTTTTGCCAAGAATCTCCGTTGTTGGAGCCATGCCTGGTTCACACTCTGCCGGAAGGGCGGCTTCCATAATCTCTGGATTTGAAGACATAGATTGGGAGGAAGGCGCACTTCAGGATCGTACGAATGAAGACTTGAAAGGTCTTTGCTCCAAGTTCAGGATTGCCCAAACTGGATTGAAAAAGAAGGAGCAACTCGTAAAGGCGCTGAGGGCCTGGTATGAGTCAAAGGCACCAGAGAATCAGGTGGAAGTGATTCCCCCAGAAAGTGTCCATGAGTTCGGCAGATGCCTGTCGCCAGAGGAGTTGGCGGACAGGGCAGCAACCCGGGCACACGAGGTGGAAATGGCAAAACTCCAGGGGCAGATGGATATGGAAAAACAAAGATTAGCCATGGAAGAAAAGAAACTACAATTAGAGCATGACATGAAGCTGAGGGAGCTGGAGCTGAAAGCAAAAAGTTTGGAGCTTAATCCCTCTGGTGGCAGCACACCGCCAGGATCGGCGGAACCAAGAGTTTATATTCCTAAGGATGTAGTGAAGGAGTTCTTCAGGAATGACGACATCGGGCAGTGGTTCAGAGCCTACGAGGTAGCCATGTCTTCCCACCGGGTCCCTGAGAAAGATTGGGGAGCGGGGTTGTGGGGAAGGTTCCTGAGTGAGGGGCGGGACACACTGTTAGATTTACCTGTTGATGTTCGTAATTCTTATTCCCATATGAAGGAAGCATTGATGGCTAGGTATGGGTTGACCCCTGAGTTATATAGACAGAGGTTCAGGGGTTGCACTAAGATTCCCAATAGTACGTATGTGGAGTATGTGACTTTCTTTTGCAGAGCGCTGGATGGTTGGGTGAAGGGTAGTAAGGTGAATGATTATCAAGGGCTGCTTGATCTAATGGCATGGGAGCACTTGTCCAGTAATTGTTTTCCTGAGCTACGCCAGCACCTGATCGATAGTAAGCTGACTAACCCGAGGAAGCTTGCTGAGGAGGCGGACCGCTGGGTCAGTACCAGGGTCCACAAGGGTACCGTGGGAGATTCCGCCAAAGGTGGGCAGGGTCCCCAGCAGAAGAGTGGGGGGGACAGGGGTAAACAGAAGCAGTTCCAAAAAGGGCCCCAAAATAATCCCCAAGGGAACCAAGGGAAGGGTTCTCAGCCTCCCCCACCCCAGAAGCCGACCGGGGCCCCGACAGGTCCTCCTGTTCAGAAGGGGCCCGTAAGATGTTACAGGTGTAACAATTTGGGGCATTTTGCCTCTGATGTGAAGTGTCCGATGTTTGGTAAACCAGCACCCACTGGTGCTCCACCCCGGCAGGTGACTAGTGTAGCCTTGGGGGAGGAGAGGGATGTCCAAGGTGGGTGGGGTCCCGCAGAGATGTCCCTGGTCTCGCTAGGAGACCGTGAAGTGGTCCCTCCAACCCAGCTGCCTGAGAACACTAAGAAGTACAGGCAGTGGGTGACCATAAATGGCCATAGGGTGGAAGCTCTTAGAGATACAGGAGCCAGTGTGACAGCTGTCAGGTGTCACCTGGTGTCTCAGGAGCAGGTGGTCCCCAATGCATTCTATCCCGTTGTTGCCGCTGACAACACAGAGAGGCACTGCAAGGTGGCTCAGGTTCCCTTCGAGTGGGGGGGGGGTCTCTGGTACTCTTCAGGTAGCTGTGAGGCCCGCCATGCCTGTAGACTGTTTGTTAGGGAACGATTTGGAGAGCTCACCTTGGGCTCAGGTGGAGCGGAGTGCTCACCTGGAGATGTTGGGTATGCCAGATTGGGCGTGTGTCACCACACGGTCCATGGCAGCCAGTAAAGGTACTCGAGAGGTCCTGGAGCCTGAGAGGGAGGCCCAGGAGCCGGCCTCAGAGAGAAGGGGCAAGGGGCGCGGGAAGCCGGCCCCTGAAGTTCCCACGGTCCAGGAGGAAGCAGACCTTGAGGGGGATGCCCTGGAGCCTACAGGGGAACAGATAGCTGAACTGGGAGACCTACCGGAGCTGACCCACTGGCAGCAGGAAGGGGGTCCCACCAGGGAGGACTTTTGTAAGGCTCAGAAGGAGTACCCTTCTCTCGTGGGTATGCGGCAGCAGGCTGCAGCCCAGGCTGCAGGTGATCAGTCAGGATCGCATTTCCTTTACTGGGAGAACGACCTCCTGTATACAGAGCCTAAGGTTGCTGAGCCTGGGTCAGCCCGTGCGCTGGTGGTACCCCAGGACTTCAGAGCCTTCCTACTGGGGCTGGCTCACGATGTGCCATTGGCAGGGCATTTGGGGCAGGACAAGACCTTTGAAAGGCTTGTCACCCACTTTTATTGGCCTCAAATGCGCAGGAGTTCGGATACTCACTGCAGGACATGCCAGACTTGCCAGGCAAGTGGAAAGAGTGGGAGGAAGCAGAAGGCTCCACTCCAGCCATTCCCTGTGGTCGGTACTCTATTCCAGCGAGTGGGGATTGACATTGTAGGGCCACTGGACCCCAAGACAGCGATGGGCAATAGGTTCATCCTGGTCCTGGTGGACCATGCCTCCCGGTACCCGGAAGCCATTCCTCTGAGGACAGTGACGGCCCCCGTGGTGGGACGTGCACTGATGGGAATTTTCTCCCGAGTGGGATTCCCTCTAGAGGTGGTGTCTGACCGAGGTACCAATTTCATGTCCAAGTACATGAAATCTCTTTGGCAAGAGTGTGGTGTAACCTACAAGTTCACCACACCTTACCACCCCCAAGGAAACGGGTTGGTTGAGAGATTCAACCGAACCCTCAAAGGCATGATAATGGGCCTAGAAGGACCCATGAGGCGCAAGTGGGACGTCCTCTTACCATGCCTTCTCTTCGCTTACCGTGAGGTGCCACAGAAGTCTCTGGGGTTCAGTCCCTTTGAGCTTCTGTATGGTCACCCCGTCAGAGGACCTCTAAGTCTGGTCAAGGAAGGCTGGGAGAAATCTCCCAGGAAACCTCCCCAGAATGTATTTAGCTACATGCTGGCCTTCAGGAATCAGACTAGGCATTTCAGGCAACTTGCTGAGGCAAATCTGGAAGCCAGCCAGGAGGAGATGAAGCGGTGGTACGACCAGAATGCCACTCTGGTAGAGCTTCAGCCTGGGCAGAAAGTATGGGTCTTGGCCCCCGTGGAGCCATGTGCGCTCCAGGATAAGTGGACCGGTCCCTTTGAGGTGGTGGAGCGCAAGAGTCCTGTTACCTACGTGGTGGACCTGAAAACTCCCAGGAACCCCTTACGGGTCCTACATGTCAACCGCCTCAAGCCCCACTTGGAGAGGTCCCAAGTGGGCATGCTCTTGGCAACAGATGCGGGGATGGAAGAGGAGACAGAACCTCTCCCGGACCTCCTGTCAGCCAAGGAGCAAGATGGGTCAGTGGATGGTGTCATCCTCTCTTCCACCCTGACCCCTGAGCAACAGAATGATTGTCGCCAGTTGCTGGGACAATTTTCTGACCTGTTTTCCCTGGTCCCTGGTGTCACTGATTGGTGCGTCCATGATGTGGACACTGGGGATAGCCCTCCTGTACGGCACAAGGCCTACAGGGTGACTGACAGGGTGAGGACATGCATCAAGGAGGAGGTCTCCAAGATGTTTGCACTCGGGGTCATTGAGTCTTCTAGCAGTCCTTGGGCCAGCCCCGTGGTCTTGGTCCCAAAGGCTGCCGCGCCGGGAGCCACGCCCGAACTCCGGTTCTGTGTGGACTACAGAGGACTCAATTCAGTCACTAGGACTGACGCACACCCCATCCCCAGAGCTGATGAGCTCATCGATCGGCTAGGGGCTGCCAACTACCTCAGCACGTTTGATCTAACGTCTGGGTATTGGCAGATCGCCTTGACCGAGGGGGCCAAAGAGAGGTCAGCATTTTCCACCCCAGATGGGCACTACCAGTTCCGGGTTATGCCATTTGGGATGAAGAATGCCCCTGCCACCTTCCAGAGATTGGTCAACCAGGTGTTGGCTGGGCTGGATTCGTTCAGTGCAGCCTACCTGGATGACATCGCCGTGTTCAGCTCCACGTGGGAGGAACACTTGCGTCACCTCTGGGAAGTGTTGATGGCGCTGCGGAAGGCAGGCCTCACGATCAAGGTGAGTAAGTGCCAGATCGGGCAGGGTTCCGTGGTGTACTTGGGACACCAAGTTGGGAGTGGCCAGGTGGCACCCCTTCAGCCCAAGATAGAAACCATCCTGAATTGGGAGGCGCCCAAAACCCAGACCGAGGTGAGAGCCTTCCTAGGTCTCACCGGGTACTACAGGAGGTTTGTCAAGGGGTATGGCAACATGGTTGCCCCCTTGACAGCGCTGACTTCGAAGAAGCAGCCCAGGAAGGTGATCTGGACTGACACCTGTCAGAGAGCTTTTGAGGCCTTGAAGACTGCTATGTGCACGGCGCCCGTGCTCTTGGCTCCCAACTTCTCCAAAGAGTTTATCGTTCAGACAGACGCTTCAGAGCATGGTGTGGGGGCTGTTCTTTCACAGATTAATGAGGAGGGCCTAGATCAACCCGTAGCCTTTTTTAGCAGGAGGTTACTTCCACGGGAACAGAGGTGGAGTGCTATTGAGCGTGAGGCAATTGCTGTGGTCTGGGCGCTGAAGAAGCTAAGACCCTACTTGTTTGGGTCTCACTTCCGGGTTCAGACGGACCACAGGCCCCTCAGATGGTTGATGCACATGAGGGGTGAGAATCCAAAGCTGTTGAGGTGGTCCATTTCCCTACAGGGGATGGATTTCACGGTGGAACATCGCCCTGGTACGGATCACGCCAATGCTGACGGTCTGTCCAGATTTTTCCGCCTTAGTGATGAGGAACTCCCTGGGGTAGGGTAGTTCCCCCCACTTTTCAGCTGGAGGGGACACGTGTTAGACCTGGCACCTTGGCGTGAGTCTCCCTCCCTCTTTTTGTCGCTGTGCCTCATGTGATTTTATGGTGTTGGCCGCTCAGCGCGCTGTGCCACTGCCAACCAGTGTCGCGGTGCGAGTGCTCCCTTTGTAAATTGTATATGTTGGTTGGATTCCATGATTGGATTGTTTGATTTACTATCAGACCCCAGTAAAGTGCGCCAGGAGCGCCAGGGCATGTAAAGGCAAACGCCGCTGGTGGGCCTGCAGCACGGGTTGTGCCACCCACGGAAGCGGCCGGTAAAATACGTCTAAGGTCTGCCATTGCAGAACCTGCGTGCAGTCTGGTACTGACGCGCCGACCGACAAGTGCCCACACTTGCCGGTCCCCGAAACCTTCCCTTAGCTGCATGTTAGTCACCCCTCTGGTAGGCCCACGGGCAGGGTGCGTTGTGAGCCTGAGGTAGGACAAGCCTAGATGCGTGGCATGTCCTGGTAGTGAATGACCGCCATTTTGTTGTTCACTACTGTAAGGCTACCCTGTTCTCATAGGCCAGTATGGGCGGCCTGGATTATTACACCCTATGATCCTAACCGACCCAGGGAACATGGTAGGAGATCGAGTTTAGTATGCCTGAACTCGGAATGGTAAGGTACATCTTTTCGCAAGGTTTATTTTAACATTCCGGGTTTGCAAATGTCACTTTTAGAAAGTTGGCCTTTGCTTGCCTAACCATTTCAGCCGCCTCTGCGTGATGTGTATCTGATGTCTGGCTGGTGTGAGTGACAGGGCTGGGGGAACCCAGATGGGCAGGGCTAGGTAGCCTGGTATGAATAGGACGATCGACAGGTAGATGGGTGGGAGGAGTGCTCCTAGGCTCTGAATAGGACAGTGCTCCACTACCTCGATGCCGGCTCCACCCCCTGTGGAGCGTCTGATGACTCTGCCCTGCACTCTGAAAGAAGAAGCCTGCATCACGTAAACAAAGTGCTCAGAAACCGGACTGAACTAGGCAAGGGCCCCCCTGGCCTGGGAGAACAAAAGATTTGTGGTATAAATGGAGGAGCCCTGCTCCTAAGAAACTAGATCCGCTTTTGACCAAGAAGAATCTCTGCCTGAGGAGGAGGCACCGGGAAAGCTGTAGGAGGAAGACTGTCCCTATCCTGGGGGATTGGCCTGCAGTGGTGACCTCGCTGCCAAAGGGGAGAAGAGAAACTGTTGCTGAAGACTTTGCTTTATTTTTACTTTCAAGACTTGTGCTTTTCCAAAACGATCTCCAAGGGCTTGGAACTGAGCTTGCCCCCTGAACTGAGCCCCAGGACCATTGGGCTCTACCTGATCTTCACTCGCCTGCTGCTAGACCGTGGTGTCCTTTCCCTCGCCGGAGCTGTGACCCTCGTGCCGCAGTCCTTCCCTGAGCCGTGACCAGGACTGCTTAGCCGCCCCCGCCTTGGGAAGAGCCTCGCTCGATCGGAGCCGCTCCCCCTACGCTGTGCTGGGCTGCCCCTGCCACCTCGCTCGCTGGAGGCTCGCTGTGCACCTTCACCCTCCCGCCGGAATCGGCGTTTGTGAGCATCTCCCAGCCTCGGACGGCCCGGACGCATCTGCGTGCCCGGCTGCCCCGCTTTGTTCACCCGCCACCAGCCACACCCGCTCTTGTCGTGAGCCTGAAGATCAGACCCCTATCGTGAAGTGTGGGAGCCCCGGACGCCGCCTCGCTCTTCGGTGGAAGAGCCGCTGACATCCCGCACCCACCTTCGCGACAAGAAACAAGGTACTGTACTTATGAACTCGACCGCGAGCTCGCATCGGATCCAGGGTCCGCAACGTTCTGATTTCCCTGTCATCTGCCGTGGGCTTCCAAGTCGCCACCTCAGCCTAGACTGTGCTGAGGCCTACAGTCACCTTGTGCCCGCCTAAAGAACTTTCCGTACAAAGAGAACTTTACCGTATTCCTAAGAATTGTGGCCCCATCAGTTCAACGTTACTGGGCCTTGTATTTAACTCTGCTGAAACTACATAAAAGCTTATTTTTATATACTACCGGATTGGTGTCCATTTGTGGTGCATGCAGGGGGTTTACTGTATGTGTAATTGCATTTGCTTAACCGTGTACGCCTGAGACTTAGCCTAGACTGCTCGCGCCACGCACCTAGAGGGTGAGCAGGGGTTATTCTGGGGAGTCATCCTTCGCCCTGACAAGAAGTAACGGGTCCCTGCTTGTTGTGGGTTCACACCTGCGTCAACCAGAGCCCCCTCATTTCTAACAAGGTCCCTGAACAGCCCTTCAGCTGCAGCTTTTCAACTCCCGGAATTAAGGGAACTGATGTCCTCAAATAAAAAAGGTAATGGCAGACTGTGCCTCTCAGGCAACCCCACTCCCCCCCACCCCATGACCACCACTGGTCTAAAGCCAAGTAAAAATCGGCCTCTGTTTATGATGACCCCTGAATGTGCAACGCTACGCTTTCTTTCCCCAGGGGCCCTCCCTTAGCCCTAATCTTTTTAATATTTATGTCTCCTCTCTGGTTACCCTGATCAGGTCATTTGGCTTCAGCCTGACTTCGAACGTTGATGACACGCAAATTGTGGTGGCTTTACGACCTGGTCAGATAACAGGAATTGATGACAGGTTTCACGACTGCATGGCAGCAATCGGGAGCTGGATGTCACAAAATTGCCTGAAATTGAATTCAGGCAAGACCGAGGTCATCCTGTTCGGTAATGATCCTAACTTCTGGACCCCAAGGTGGTGGCCAGAAGATATGGGGGCACTTCCAACTTCTGTTAGGAAGGTGAAGAACCTAGGAGTCATTATCAACGAAAAACTCAACTTCGGGGACCAAATTAATGCAGTGGTATCTTCCGTCTACCTTTTAATTAGAATGATTAAGAAAGTACTGCCCTTTCTGCCTACAATTTGTCAGCGGATCGTAGTCACTGCTCTTATCATGTCCAGACTCAACTATTGCAACAGCCTGAATTTAAATATACAGGAACGTTTTGTGAACAAATTGCAACTGCTGCAAAATGCAGCTGCAAGGCTGATTACGGGTACTCCCAAATATGCCTCCATCTCGAAGGAATTGAGAAAACTGCACTGGCTGCCGGTCAACAATCGAGTGCTTCTTAAAACTCCATGTACCGTGTTCAAGGCACTTCACAGGACAGGCCCAGACTTCTTGAAACGGCAATTGCAGTGGTATATACCCAGAAGAACCCTGCGCTCCGATGGAGCCAAGCTGGTGACTGTGCCACTAGTCAAAAAATCCACATGGGAAGGGAGAAGCTTCATGGTATGCACAGCTAAAGCTTGGCATGAGCTTTCCCCTAATTTGAGAAAGGCCATGGACCTCCTCACCTTTCGGAGAGGACTGAAAACCTGGCTTTTTACTCGCTAATCCTGGTCTCTTATTTACGTCCTCAGAGAATTAGTGGTTCAGCGCCATGACACCTTTGGGTAATTGCCGCGCTTTATAAATAGTGATAACATAACATAAAAGACAGAACCTGTATTTTTGCATTATACATGTCCTCGTAGTGAAAAACTCTCAAATTCGCTTTTCACTACTGCTAAGCCTACCTCTCCCTTAGGATAACATCAGGATTACCTTATTCCGTTGTATAAGTTTAATTCTCAATTGTAAAAAGATCGACGTTTCAAGTTTGGTGTCTCTGGAATCACAATTTAAAATCCTAGCTTATGATAAAATCAGATTTAGAATTTAATTTCTGAAAATTCCACTTTTAGAAAGTTAGTATTTTCGTACTTTAGCCATTTGGTGCCTGCTGTCTGTTTCTGATCTTTGAAAGCATCCACCTTCCTTTTTGACCCATTTCCTTTCTCCTCCTTTCATTTCTGACATTGTAACCAAATTAACTAATTAATTTTACCATGTTTAATTTCTTCTTGATTTAGTTACTAATATTCTTACAAGCTCTCCTGTAATCCTGTCCCTTCTCAGACTTATTTGCACCTCTTTACCTGAACCGTCTTTTGCTACTGGGCTTTAGTTCAGGACAGCAACAGAGTCTCATTTTTACACAGAAACTACTCAAGAATTGGCTCTTCCCCACATAAGCACCATACGCAAACATAAATGTACTGCATATCCCTCTGTATATAAGCATTTATTTTCACTATAGATATGTACCTGTCTTTGTGTATTGCTTTGTATAAATATGTAGAATAATTATGTTGGTAACAAAAATAAAAAGTACAATAACACTTGAAAACCGGAGTTTATATGATGCATCTTTGGTCTACATGTACTTGCTGCCATTGTGCATCTATGTACCTTCTATGTACTTGGATCTGTGTGTCTATTACTTTTCTCCTGAAAAAGCATATCCAATGCACTACTCAATTTCTCATCCTGAACCTCTATCAATATCTTTAATCAACATATACTTACCTCTTTTATGCATCTATATACATTCAATGTGCTTATGGATCTTCATATTTTACTATACTAATTTTCAACACTAATCCTTTATGGGTTCTGGAGTAGCGTTCTACTCACCAGAAAAGCGCGTCACTACCCATCAGGGGTAACAGGTGCTATATGAATGCAAAACTTTCTTTCCCCTTCTATCCCTCCGCTATCCTTCTCACTCCAAATAACTGACTAATATTCACCACTCAAAAACTTTCATATTTTACCATACTAATTCACCACTAATCTTTCATGAGTTTCCGGAGTAGCGTGCTACTCTCCCAAAAAAGTTCTTCAAAACCCCATCAGGGGTAACAAGCGCTATATAAATACAAACCTTTTTTCCTCCTCTATCCTTCTGCTATCCTTTGGAATCCAAATAACTGACTAACCTATCCACCACTTAAAATTACTTTCATATTTCACTATACTAATTCAACACTAATCATCTATGGGGCCCTGAGTAGCGTGCTACTCGCCGAAAAAGCCCTTCGACTCCTCGTCAGGGGTAGTAAGCGCTATATAAATGGAATTACAATACATTACAATACATGTCTGGGGTGGGTGACACTTGGGCATTGTGTATTCCCCCCAGACAGTCACACACAATGGGAGCTTAGGTGTGGCCTGATGGGTATTGTGGCCAAATAGGAGTTAGGAGCTGGACTTAGCCTCACTCATACCTGAATGGTCTGTGTTCCGCCACCATATAAAGGGCTGCTCACCCCCCTCCCCCCCCCCCGTAGTGAGTCTGGAGCCAGGGCAGGAAGGGAGGACCTATGTTCACTTCAAAGGCTTGCCTTTGAAGTCTCCCCCAGTTTAAAGGCGCAACTGGATATAAGTACAAGAGCTCTGAAACGGCCTCTTTAGTACATTTCTGGACCTGTTATTTTGACCCTTATTTTGACCCTTAATATCGATTTATACCAAATCACAAAAAGCACAATCTGCGGACCATGATCTAGCTTCCTGATGAATTTGGTGTAATTTCGTTCAGCAGTTTTTGCTATAACCTGAATTTTATGGAAAATGTATTGGGATTTTATGTTTGGGTACCCCCTTTATTCTTGGCCCCTCTTAGACAGAGCACCCTGAAACTTTCCAGGAAGGAGCTGAGGTGGCTGAACTTTTTTGGGGGAAAGTTTTGTGAAGATTTGTCAAACGTGGCTAAAGTTATAAACATACCAAATAATGTTCCATGTATGGAAAAAGCAGACCTAATATAACTCCCTAGTATATGTATACATGTATATATTACCTACTGGCGGTCACCAGTAGGTAGTAATAGTTAAGACCTAGTTTCCATAGGAAAAGTGTTTTTCGATTTGCCAATACCTTTGACGCCGTTTGACGAATTTTCGCTAAATTTCCAAAACTAATGGGGCTCTCAGGTCAGCTCCTGTCTTGAAAGTTTCGTGGTGATTCGTCAAGTGGGGGCCGAGAAAAAAGGGGGGTCCCAAAACACATTTTCTCCATGTTAATTTCCACAGGAAACTTTTGCTGCAGCCACAGCCCAAACTGCTGAACAGAATTACACCAAATTTGGCAGAAAGGTAGCTCATGGTCTATAGGGCACTCTTTGCTTTAAATGGTGTAAATCCGTTCAGTAGTTCCTGAGAAATCATTATATTTAGAAATAATAATATCTAGTGGCCGCGGTGGATCCTCAAACACTCTCGATCTCTTCCTGACTCTGATTGGCTGTCAACAGTTCCAACCTGAAAGTGTTGGTAGCCATCTTGTGACTTGGTTGAACTGAGTCACAAGAAAACAGGTTAAAAAACAAGAAAAGGGGGCAGAGTAGAAACACCCTGACCCCTAGGCCTGCACAAAGGGGTCCCACAGGGCCAAAAAAAGCATTTAAAAAAAATATTTTGGCGGGTTTGAGTCGGGTCGAAGAATCACACCAAATGTTTTAAGAAAAACGATGCATGGGATCCCACGTTTCGTTTTCTTGAAGCCCCCGGGTTGGCCAGGTCCCTGGGGCAATGTTTAATTATGATGCGGGGACCGCCACCTCCCCAGGGCAAAGTTAATGATATGTGGGGGCACGCAGCCCCCCTGCAGCCCCTGGGAACACCACCACCCCGGAGCTTTTTATTTTTTTTTAAAATGTGTGGGGGGACTGCTGCCCCCCACGCTGCCCCAGGGACTGCCACCTCCCCGGGGCTTTAATCAATTATGGGTGGAGAGGCCTCATGGCCCCCCAATCCCTTGTGCTTTAATTTATTTAATAAAGTGTGGGGGCTCCTGCCCCCCCCACACTGCCAAAGGAACCACCACCTCCCCAGGGTATTAATTAATTAAAATGCGGGGGTCCATTGCAGACCCCTGGCCCTGGGGACAACCACCTCCCTGGGGGTATACATAAGATGGGAGGGTGCCGCTTGGCCCCCCTCGAGGAGCCCTCCAAGGCCCTGGGTGCCGCCCCCCAGGGCTGGCTCAAGCGATGTCCTGGGGTGCCCACCACCGGGACATTGCAGTTTGCTATGGCATGGTGGGAGCACTGCTCCCGCCATGCCACAGCAAACTCTGCTTCGCTTCATGGAAACGAGAGCAGAAAAACTGCTCTAGCTTCCATGAAGCAAACCGGTATTGCTTTTGGGCAGAGGAAGGTGCAAGTTAGCAGCTCCAAACACGCCCCTTGGTGAGCTCTGGGTCGGGGATGAAGCCCCCTTCACTGGTGAGGGTCCTCAGGGGGTAACTTGCCCACCAGGTACCTCCAGTAAGCCCCACACAGTGGGATTGCTGAGAGGTGGTAGGAGGCCATGCCCCTTTTAACACGACTCAGCAAACGCGCCGCATAATGCACTGCTAGTGGGGCGATGAGGTCCCCTTGTGTCCTGAGGACCGCAGGACTAAAGTGGACTTCATCATCAAAGCAAAAGAGCGACAGGAGGTGTGTTTGCAGAGTGGTGTAGAAAGGGGGCATGGCCTCTGAGTACCTCTCAGCACACCAGCTGTATGGGGCTTACTGGAGGTAACAGGAGGGCTAGTTGGCCCCTTGGGACACTCAAGAGGCAAGGGGTCTTCATCCCCCAGCCAAGAGCGCACCAGGAGGAATTTTTGCAGAGTGGTGAGCAAAGAGGGTGTGGCTTGCTATCAGAACTCAGTAATCCTGCTGTGTGGCACTTACTGGAGGCAAAATGAGGGGTAGTTGACCCACAAAGATGTCCTTTGGGGCGAGCTACCCCTCCTGTTACCTCCAGTAAGTCCCACACAGTGGGATTGCTAAGAGTTCTTTGGAGGCCACGCCCCTCTCTCTCCACTACTCTGCAAACGCGCCTCCTGCACATTACTGGTTGGGGGATGAAGTCCACTTTACTCCTGACTTTGGGGGCCAAGAAGCCCTCCTGGTACCGCCTGTAAACCCTACGTAGCGAAATTTCTGAGTGCTAGTTGGAGGCACAGCCCCTTTCTCCACCACTCTGCAAATGCGACTACTAGTTAAACAAGCATTTGCAATGCAATAGGTCTCGCATTTGCAAGAGTTAGAGCTATTGGCGTTATAAATGTAAACATTTTTTACTAGTGTTGTTTGGAGTGGAGTGGATGTACGTTGTGTGTAGTAGAATTATGCGGTATGTTGTGCAGTGAAATTATGTAGATAGAAAGTATGTGGTATTTAGTATATAGGAATTATGTGGAGTGGGATTATGTGTTATGGAGAGTAATTATGTGGTATGATAGTCTGTGTTGTGGAGTGGTAACCTCAGGTTTAGTCTTCCTCGTTTCCATAGAAGCTAAAAAGAATATAAACTTAATGAGACACAAAAAAAGAAGCAACCACAGAGGAACACTTTTGGACCTAGTTAGAGGTATGAGCAGGGCCATTGGAGATATGCAACTATTCAGCCGCGACGATTTCTGCATAATTATAAATTTTCGGCATTTGCCACATAACCGATCATCTGCATAATCTTCAGATATGAACAAAAAAAATCTTGTTTCTAGCTCAAACGGCTCAAATGTTACCAAAAATGTAGGGACATGTATTACAGCACGGTGGAAGGCCCCTTGCAAAGCTGGAATGGTCCCCTATTTCTTATTGCTAAATGTGAGTATTAAATTGGTAGTAATGGTGAACAAACTTCTCTTGCTTCTTTCTGCAACTTCTGCTCCTTCTTTCTGCACTTCTCTTGCTTCTTTCTGCACCTACCTTGCTCCTTTCAGCACCACTCTTGCCTCTTCGTGCACCCCTCTTACCTCTTTCTGCATCTCTCTTGCCTCTTTCTGTACTTCTCTTGCTGCTTTCTGCACCTCTTTTGCTTATTTCTGCACTTCTCTTGCCTTTTCTGCACCCCTCTTGCCTCTTTCTGCACCTCTGTTTCTTTTTTCTGTACATTTCTTGTTTCTTTCTGCACCACTCTTGCTTCTTTCTGCACCCCTCTTGCCCCTTTCTCCACCCCTCTTCCCCCTTTCTGCACCTCTCTGGCCTCTTTCTGAATCTCACTTGCCTCTTTCTGCACTTCTCTTGCCTCTTTCTGCACCTCTGTTGCTTCTTTCTGTCCTTCTCTTGCTTCTTTCTGCACCCCTCTTGCCTCTTTCTGCGCCTCTGTTGCTTCTTTCTGAAACTCTGTTTCTTCTTTCTATACTTCTCTTGCTTCTTTCTGCACCCCTCGTGCCTCTTAGATCTATACCCCTCTTGCTTCTTTCCACACCCCTCTCACTCTTTCTGCAGCTCTCTTGCCTCTTTTTGAACCCCTCTTTACTTCTTTTTGCACTCCTCTTGCCTCTTTCTGCACCTCTGTTGCTTCTTCCTGCACTTCTCTTGTTTCTTTCAGCACCACTCTTGCCTCTTCGTGCACCCCTCTTACCTCTTTCTGCATCTCTCTTGCCTCTTTCTGTACTTCTCTTGCTGCTTTCTGCACCTCTTTTGCTTATTTCTGCACTTCTCTTGCCTTTTCTGCACCCCTCTTGCCTCTTTCTGCACCTCTGTTTCTTTTTTCTGTACATTTCTTGTTTCTTTCTGCACCACTCTTGCTTCTTTCTGCACCCCTCTTGCCCCTTTCTCCACCCCTCTTCCCCCTTTCTGCACCTCTCTGGCCTCTTTCTGAATCTCACTTGCCTCTTTCTGCATTTCTCTTGCCTCTTTCTGCACCTCTGTTGCTTCTTTCTGTCCTTCTCTTGCTTCTTTCTGCACCCCTCTTGCCTCTTTCTGCGCCTCTGTTGCTTCTTTCTGCAACTCTGTTTCTTCTTTCTATACTTCTCTTGCTTCTTTCTGCACCCCTCGTGCCTCTTAGATCTATACCCCTCTTGCTTCTTTCCACACCCCTCTCACTCTTTCTGCAGCTCTCTTGCCTCTTTTTGAACCCCTCTTTACTTCTTTTTGTACTCCTCTTGCCTCTTTCTGCACCTCTGTTGCTTCTTCCTGCACTTCTCTTGTTTCTTTCTGCACCTCTCTTGCTTCTTTCTGCACCCCTCTTGACTCTTTCTCTATCCCTCTTCCCCCTTTCTGTACCTCTCTTGCCTCTTTCTGTAGTTCGCTTGCCTCTTTCTGCACCTCTGTTGCATCTTTCCGCACTTCTCATGTTTCTTTTTGCACCTCTCTTGCTTCTTTCTTCACCTCTCTTGACTCTTTCTCTACCCCTCTTCCCCTTTCTGCACCTCTCTTGCCTCTTTCTGCAGTTCTCTTGCCTCTTTCTGCACCTCTTATGCCTCTTTATGCACCTCTGTTCTTTCTTTCTGTACTTCTTTTGCTTCTTTCTGCACCTTGCTTCCACTTTCTGCACCTCTCTTTCCTCTACCCGCACTTCTCTTGCTTCTTTCTGCACCTTTCTTCCCCTTTCTGCACGTCTTTCCTATTTAGGCATAGTTAGAAAATAACATTCAAAAACCTTAGAAATTCATTGAAAAAAACACAGGTTTCAGGGACATTATAGTTAGGCTGACATTTCACTCATACAAAACCAGAGAAAATCAGCCGTTATAGTTAGCTGAGCTAGCTATAACTCGCGCCCCTACAATGCACTACTGATGACGTCACATATTACATCACCCATGACATGGTCAGTGACATCACTGATGACATCACTGATGACACCTCAAATGACATCACTGATAACTTCATCCACATAATCTCTGATGCACCTACTCACACCCCAATATAACCTATCACACACCCACTCCAAATTTCAGACTACCATTCTTGAAACCATTGACACACCAATACCAGTATGTACATAGCCACTTACTGATTCACAGGTCTACATACACATCCAATCACTCACCCATACAGGCACTCATACAGCCAGTCACTCACCAATTCGGCTGCTGAGATATCCACTCATACACCCATACAGCCACCCATACACTTTCAGTCACCCATAGAGCTACTCATACACCTACATACTTACCCAAACACTCAATCACATAACCACTTACTCACTCATATAGAAACACACACACACTCACTACTCATACAAATACTAACAAATACTTACTCTCTATACAGGCACTAACACAAGCACGCACTCACCCATACAGCCACTCTCATAATCACTCACTCACTCATACATACAGTCACTTATATACTCCTATTCTCACATATACTACCTTTCACATATGTAGTTAGTCACTCTTATTCCACTGAGACATCTATTCAATCAATTCAAACTTTATTTCGCATTTTAAAAGAAAAAGCATAAAAGTACATAAAAGCACATATTTTAATAAATTAGTACAAAAAATATGTACCTATAGCTTTTCCATAAAATCCTAGAAACAAACATCATCTAAAATTCATTTATATTGCAATATACTGAAGTTACTCTTTCTGGGCTTGTTACACAAAGACTTTAAATTAATCACATGTTAGCTAACCTACGAGTTTTTAAAGCTGCGCATAAAAACGAAGCCATCACAAAGCATACATAAGGTGTATCTAGCTGTAACATAAGAGACAATGCGGTAATATAACCACGCAAGCAGAGTTCTTCAAAAAAGGGATAATAAATCTTTTTCTATACCTTTACGTAAAATTGGCAGAAAAATAAAATATGTACAATCGATTGCTTTAAGATGGTGTGATAGGGGCAACATTTCAATTGATTCAAGGAAAACACATTTGTAGGATGGCCCAAAATTATCGTTACATAATTTAGGTGAAATCTTGTCAGGATATATCGATAACGGTTATATCCGACAAGAGTAAGATATAAAGATGAACTGTGCATTAAAGGGGGTATATTATTGTAGGCAATTACTGTACCTTTTTCTTTGTTTCTAATCCATCTATCTTGTGCACATTTCTCTAGAAATAGATTTTTTTAGTCCTGCCTTAGAAAAGGTTTCACAATGAGCAGGGTGGTCACGAAGGTCCGAGCCCCAAAGACTTGAGAGTGCACCTTATGTAGTGCAGCCACGACATTTCAGACGCGTATTCGAGTTTCATGATATCCTTTAAAATACATTGGTTTGGCCAAACCACCTCCCATTTCCATATAGACAGCCATAGTAACAGAGGAGCTAGTTTAATTGTGCCAGTTATATCAGGGAAGCCTAGTTCTTTGTGGCAGTAACGTTTGTGCAGGCCTCTAGGACAGACAATAACCTCTTGACAAACTCATCCTCTATTCTTCCACATTGGTTATACCCCAGATTGCTGCCCCATACGTTGCCACGGAGATTGATTTTGCTAAATTCATTTTGACTATCTTGTGTATTGATTTATTACCCAAATTTGAAGCATACCTGAAAATTGCAGCTATGTTTTTATTCATTTGTGTGGCCCATGATGTCACCATCATTTTCCAATTTAATTTATTTAGCATCAAAAACAATGCCCAGACATGAAAAATGATCTACACTTTACATTTCCCTGTCCTCAATAACATAATTTACTTTCTTTTTACTGCTTTTCCCAACAGACATGATAAAAGACTTCGTTTTGTTGACATGTAAATCTAAATTCTTCATAGAATATACGTAGTTTGGATCACATTTTTGTAAGGATTGGGGCGTTCTTGCCAAAAGAACCGCATCATCTTCGTACAACAAGATGGGGAATGGACTTGAGCTTGCGTTCGGGATGTCTATAATCTTATCTACCAGAAACACATTTAATTTATTAGTGAGTACACGAAGGGTGCGAGTACACAACCCTGTCTTACTCGATGTGAATGTTAAAAGGTGTGGTTCATTCTCCCTGCTTGCCACGGCGGATCTTCGCAGTAGCTCCTTGATATAATTGTCTGATAAAACAGATTATTGCGGCATCCACCTCCATTAACTCCATAATGTGCCACAGCTTATTGTGTTTAATGCTTTCGAAAGCGGATGAAAGATCCATGAACACCATATAGAGGTTCTCTTGCTTTGCCTGTGTGTATTTTGCTGCTAAAGGGGCCAGGTTCAAACATTGGTCCACTGTTCCTCTGCCCTTCCTAAACCCATATTGTACCTCTGCAAGGATCCCCTTGTCAGCTGCCCAATCTGCCGTTCTGTTTAGTAATAAGTGACCCATTACCTTAGCTGTACTATCGATTAACGCAATTGTTCGATAATTCGCAGGGTCTGCACCATCTCCTTTATTAAATATTGGGACAATTATAGATTGTTTCCAGGACGCGAGGGGGCCCGGTATGCTAATGGTGTTAAACACTACTGTGAGTGAGGGGACCCAGAAGGATTTGTTATTTAAAAATATATCAACAGGAACCCCATCTGGTCATGCTGCCTTAAAAGACGATGCTTTTGCCAAAGCGAGCTCTACCTCATCCATTTTAAAAACTAGAGGGAAGATAGCTCTGGGACTTTTAGGCTGTTCATCCATACTACCTGTCTTATGCTTTTGAAGGATCTTTTGAAAGTGATTTATCGTAGTATTTTCATCCAAAAAAACATCTGTAGATGGACCTCCCTCTTCTTGAAGGTACAGAATGTTAACCACTTCCCAGAATGCTTTGCTGTCATTGCTGTTAGACGCTGCCCTTAGTTTCTCCCAGGGTTCATATCTCAAATGTTTTTTCTGCTGTTCTATAGACGTTTTATAGATTGCTCTCAGATTTTTAAATTGTATCTGTTAGACCTGTCAGCCCTAGGGTGGTCTCCCCATTTATTTTTGATCGTGCCTCATTTTTTCCACCCTCATTTTTATGTTGGACTAGGTCTCCGGGCGCCTTTTCATTGCCAATCAGTGTTAAGGTGCAGGTGCTCCCTTCTCCCAAGATGGCTGCCACAGGCCCCTGCTACTGCAGAGTGGTCTTTCTAGTAGCACCCTAGCTGGCTGGAACCCCACAACAATGTTGCAACACCAGCCCGCCTTTTTGGTCCCATAGGTAGAATGGGGAAGCTCCTGGAATGTGCTAGAACCTTCTAGAAGGGAGGTGTGGTTTTACTTTTGCCGCCTTGGCTGACCAAGGGCTACTTAAGTGAGGGAGGGAACTTTTTCTAGTTAGTTGGCCAGTTGGGGTGAAGCAGAGCTGGAGAATCCATGCAGGAGTTTTAGGCGGTAGGGCCTAGCCAGGGACTTATGCCTCTGAGAGTGACAGGGCTTAGGTGCTGCCTCTTAAGTGAGTGAGGGATCCTGTGAAACCCACTGATCTTGCCCAGCAGTAGGAGGACCCAGGGAACCTCTGCCCAGCCTGACTAGGAAGGACCTAGTCGCCAACTCATCCCCTACCCCCCAAGGAACAGAACCCCAAGGGAGCCAGTATCATCTGCGCCACAAAGACTGAATATTGAAACTGCAGAAGCGGAATCCTGAAACTTCATGCCAAAGCTGAATATTACAACTTCATGAAACAACTGATTGCCTGACTGCTGGGGATCGACCAGGTACTGGCGCTGTGTCTCCTGCGCTGCCAGACCTGACCTGGGACCCCCGGCGCGGATCTGCTGTCGAGCGTGGAGTTTGCCGAGCTTCCGCTTAATTTGTGACCCCCCCTGGTGCGAGGACCCGCAACGCGATCACCGCCGTGGCCCGTAGGCCTCAGGGACGTGTCAGCGCCAAGTCGGGGCCTGCGGAGAAGCCCGGGGCCCCGCCGCTGCCGTCGTAGTGTGCAGAGAAGGAGCGAGTGTTCGTGAGTGTCCCACGCCGTTGCGCGCGGCCAACGAAGGGCCCGGAGCGGAATCGAGCGACGAGACCAAGGTAACCCCCGGGGGCTGGGAGGTAGCGCGGCCGTGTGGCGGCCTGAGACTCGCCCCCCCCCCCTGCTCCCCGGGAGTCGTGGGAAGGCCCGGTGCGCCCCCTGCCGAGTGGGAGCAACACCGCATGCAGAGACTGTGACTTTCCCCCCTCCGTGGGATTTCCCTCCGTATTTGTGAGTCTCCCCTCCGTGGGATTTCCCTCCGTAGTTTTGAGTCTCCCCTCCATGGGATTACCCTCTCCTGGGGACTGCTGTTCGCAGGACTCACCGGCGCTCCATGCGTTCTATGTCGGAGTAGCACTGATCATTCAATTGTATTTACCAGTGCTCAATGCGTTCTATGTCTAAGTAGCGCTGATCATTCCTTTGTATTCCACAGTGCTCAATGCGTTCTATGTTGGAGCAGCGCTGATCATTCAATTGTATTTACCAGTGCTCGATGCGTTCTATGTTGGAGTAGCGCTGATCATTTAATTGTATTTACGAGTGCTCAATGCGTTCTATGTCTAAGTAGCGCTGATCATTCCTTTGTATCCAACAGTGCTCAATGCGTTCTATGTTGGAGCAGCGCTGATCATTCAATTGTATTTACCAGTGCTCGATGCGTTCTATGTTGGAGTAGCGCTGATCATCCAATTGTATTTACCAGTGCTCAATGCGTTCTATGTCTAAGTAGCGCTGATCATTCCTTTGTATTCACCAGTGCTCAATGCGTTCTACGTCTAAGTAGCGCTGATCATCCATTTGCATTCGCCAGTGCTCAATGCGTTCTATGTTGCAGTAACGCTGATCTGTCATTTGTATGCACCCGTACTCAATGCGTTCTATGTCTAAGGAGCGCTGACCCCACGTGTTGCATTCCCAAGTGCTCAGAGCGTGCTAAGTCCAAATAGCGTGTAACCTCAGTTTGTGGTCTCAAGCGCTCCATTCTCCAGTTGAGGTCCCAAGTGCAAGGTGCTCCGTGTATGAGCGGCGCCTCATATCTAAAGGGTGTCCAGCAGGGCAGTACGCTCCGTGTGCCAATAACGCTTTATCCTCAGGGTAGGCTTGGAAGTGCTCATGGTAGTAGGCAAACATTATTCGACCTCAAGTTATGCTCATGTGCCTTTGTTTCTTCGTAGACACCAGTAGCGCCACGTGTGCAGGCCCCGGCCCGCAGCACTAGGGAAGTTCATACTGCAGGGATTGCTGAGGTAACCGTAATGAGATGCTGTAATGCAAATGTTAAAGTGTAAAGGTAATGAGATGCTGTAAAGCAAATGTTAATGTGTACAAGTTAAGATACATTGCCCTCCAAGATTACCGTATGTGCTCCTTTGATTAGATAAATCTGATTAATTTGCATTCACCTTACCGTGTGGCGTCCCTTATTGTGTGCGTTTACTGCTTCAGAGGATGTGTGTTGTATGGTCGCTTAACACATAGGCCTTTGGGTGCCCAGCCGCTCGTGACACGTTACCTCCTTAGGGCCTGGAGACCCCAGGTCTTAGATTGTTGGCGAGCGGTGGGATATTAGGACCTGTGACCATACAGCACTCTTCCGTGAAGCGGAGGGCGCCACAATTAAACGCCTGTTGTTTCAAAGCTCTGCAACTATTATTTGCTGTATTTATTGATTCCACTGTCCAGGCTGAGAGTGTAAAAGAATCCTAGTTAGCTGGTAACTGTCACCCATATCCTAGGAATTCCTTCCTTAGTATCTAGGTCCCCACCTAGGGCATGGGTAGAGGCGCACCCGGAAGGGAGAGAGGATGAGGGACAGAAGGCGCCAGATGCACCTCAGGAGGAGAGCGCCCAAGAAGTACTAGACATACTTAATGTGGATATGTCTGAAAATGTGCCCCCAGGGAGACGTTCTGGGGCCAGTAGTAGGACAGGATCTAGGAGGAGCGCGTCTCCAGAGGAGTACGAGGACAGGAGGGAAGAGAGGCAATTAAAGCGGGAGCTAGCGAAATTGGAACATGAGAGAGAGAGAGAAAGAGAAAACAAGAGATGGGCAATGGAGGAAAAGAAACTGGCGCACGAGCTTCAGCTGAAAGAGTTGGAGTTACGCGCCCTCCAATTAAATGCGTCCAATAAGGACAATGGTGGCAGCATATCTAAAGAGTCTCACAAGTCAAAATTTTACCTACCCAAGGAAGTCATTGCCAACTACACAGTGGGGGACGACATTGCTAAATGGTTAGAGGCATACAAGGTAGCCTTGACTGCCCATGGGGTACCCGAGAGTAATTGGGGAGGTGGCCTATATCGTTATATACCTCCCAATGTCAGGGACACCCTGTTATATTTGGCCAAGGCGGATCAGGTCAGGTATGCCCCCATGAAAGAGGTCTTACTGAAGAAATTTGGTCTTAACCCCGAGAAGCACAGGCAGAAGTTCCGTGGCAGCCATAAGCTGTCCACACAGACGTGGGTGGATTTTTTTGACTATGCCCGCAAGGCACTAGATGGTTGGGTGCGTGGCAGCGAGGTGCAGGACTATCAAGGGGTGTACAATCTTTTTTTACGGGAGCACCTCTTGGATAAGTGCTTTCCGGAGCTGCGCCAACATCTGGTGGACCGCAAGTTGATGGATCCCCATGAGCTTGCGGAGGAGGCAGATATTTGGGTGAGCACCCGGGTGTCTCACAAGGGCCCCGGGGGAGATGGCTCGAAGGGCAGACAGGATTTCCCCCAGAAGAAAGAGGGGGGAGATAAAAAAGTGGAGTTCTCTAAAGGCCCCCAAAATAAGTTTGGGAAGGGAGTAGGAACCCCACCCCCATCCAATTCCACAAGACCCACTTACCCTGACAGGAGTCAGCAGCCAAGGATTGTGCGGTGCTACGAATGTGGGGAGATTGGACACTACAAGGGAGATCCCAAGTGTCGCAAGCGACCCCCAGCCCCAACGGGCGGGAAAAGTCCTGGGGTGAGTAGTATAGCGCTGGGGGTGGAGCTGCCCTTAGACAGGGAAGGGGAGTGGACAGGCCTGACCCTGGTTTCACTCGGGGATAGAGAGGTGGTCCCCGTAGTGTCCCTGCCCCCGAACACTGCTAAATATCAGCAGAGGGTGAGAGTTAACGGGGAGGAGGTGGAGGCTCTGAGGGACACAGGTGCCAGCATGACCACTGTAGTGAGGCGGCTGGTGTCCCCAGACCAAGTAGTCCCCAAGGAGTTCCATCTGGCCATATTGGCTGACGGCAGTGTGAGTCACTATCCAGTGGCTCGTGTTCCATTTGAGTGGGGAGGAGTCAAAGGCCTACTAAGAGTTGCGGTGAGCCCTGCCTTGCCTGTGGGGTGCTTGCTAGGGAACAACCTGGAGCACACCAAGTGGAAAGATGTCGGGTTTCGAGCTCACACAGAGATGCTGGGATTACCAGGGTGGACTTGCGTAGTCACGTGGTCCATGGCTGCCCAGCATGGAACTCACCCTGGGTTAGAGCCTGGAATTATGGCCCAACCCAACGCCAGAAGAGGAAAGAAGAAGGTGGTAGAGGACACGCCCCGTGAGATGGATGGGGAGGCCGCAGAGGTACCCCCGAAGTCCGCGGAGGTGGATGTCGTTCCCGTGGAGGACTTGCCGACCCTTGCTGACTGGCATGTGGAAGGAGGGCCTACCCGGGAGGAATTTTGTCAAGCACAAAGGGCGTGCCCCACGCTTGAAGGCATGCGACGACAGGCCGAAGCCCAAGTGGCCAGTCAGGAGATGGGAGGATATCATGTGTATTGGGAGGATGGTCTCCTATACAGTGAGCCCAGGGTGCCGGTACATGGATCTTCGAGGGCCATAGTGGTCCCCCTGAGGTTCTGGACTTTTAAGAGTCCAGAGGTGTCAGGGAAACAACACCCAAAGACCCCTGAGTTCCTTCCTGTCTCGGTGCACAAATAAACAGAGACGCGGGTTTCTCGATGGTGGCGTCAGAGACCAAGATTTATTTACTGCAGGGACACAGAAGTCATAGGAACCTCACAGAGGCAGAATCTACGAGACTGTTCAAATTGCATTAAGTGGGTTGTTCTTTAAATACACGAAAAATGTCTTTAGGCAACATTACACGAATATTTCTCATGCCCAACCCGGTATCCCAAACAAACAGTAAATAGACATCAAACAATAATTAGTCGTAGGTTTTCGGTATTCGATCAGGTCCCCTTGTCAGTTTTCCATTCTTTGCCCGATCCTCCCCATCATAAAAATCGTAACCTCCCCATTGTAAAAGCCCAGAAGGAGAGGAGCAGAGCCAGGTGCAAAGGATTGAAAAGTAGGATAAGAGGTGTTTATGGATCATAGACGGGCATGGCTACCGTCTACGGCCTTTCAGTCAGGACACGAGAACCAGTATAGCAGGACTGGCCTCAGGCAAGGGAGGCAGCTTGATTCTGCCTAGTCATGCAGCGTCGGCCTTTCTCGGGGCTCGATCTTACGTATCCTTAACAAGGTGATTCTGCCGGGGTCATTGCCCGTTCATTGACTATGTGAGGGCAAGAAACAAAATGGATGCCGTGACTAAAATGGATGCCATGACTTAACAACAGAATGCCCTATTTCTCAGTGAATTCATGCTAGTTGCGCAGCAAAAACACTGTCATGCATATAATGGATCATTTACGGTTCATTGGTACCAAAATCGTGTCAGTACTACGATACCGAATACACGGGTTCGGATCGCTACAGAACCTCAGACCGTCCTTTTGCCCTTACATAGGCAATAACTTACTCTATGTCAGAGTCCATTTCTATGTTCATCAGGTCACTGATATGTTGCTGAAGCATTACTCTATCCCGTGGCGTATCTCTAAAAATAGGTGGTCTTCTTACGCATGTCGAAACACAAAGGCTACATAAGGCAGGACCACACTGAACAATGAGACAGCACGAAAATAAAAATGCCAACGCAACACCAGTGACTATCAGAACCTTCCATCCCCACGCAGATAACAGACTCCAGAGCCATCCCATTAATGACCAGTCACCTTCCTCTACATGAATAGAGTCAGAGATTTTGTGTAACTTAGAGATGGCCTTGTATACCGTTGGCGCATTATCTGGGATAAAAACACAGCAACTTGATTGGATCATCTTACATACTCCACCTCGATCTGCAAGTAACACATCAAGGACCATACGGTTCTGTAACGTCATGAGGCGATCCGCTTGAAGCTCAGCTGTCAGGTTACTAAGGGCACCCGCAGTTTCGGTGATAGTGGATTCAACTACCCGTGTTAGTTGACGTAAGTTTCTACTGTTGGCCATAGGCCCCCAGAATGGAAGGAAACCTTTGAAGAAGTCTCCTGCTTCTTGGCCGGCAGTATCTTCTTTACTGAAAACACCTCTCACAACTCTAGTTTTGTGATAGTCTGGTGCAGCAGTGTATGTCGGAGGTAGCAGTTGAGCAATATAACATGAGCCTGAGAAGTCAGCACGCAGCCATGTGTATGCTCTGTCTTTGCAAACAAAATAGGTACCCTTAGCAGCTAAAAATGCAGGGGAAGACTGTGACGGGAAAACGTATGTTTCGATACAGTCACTCTTCCCTAGTCGAGCTTTCGGATTCCTCCCATTTCCTTGCAAACAGACCTGACCTTGGTGGGGTACGACCCAGATTGGAGTCGAGCTTTTACGTTTGTTCTCACCCAAAGTAATGCCATATTCCGTAACATTCCAACCCATGTAAACTCGCAATTCATCCTTGGGAATGAACAGAGTGTTATTGACATCTCTAACCATGTCAGTGATTCCTTTTACCAAGGCTCTATTAGCGGAGTTATACCTAGTGGAACGCGGAGGTCGTGGAGGATAGGTCTCTAGGGCATAAGCGAACATGGTCTGAAATGCCCAGAATGATCCATTATAACTAAAGGGCAGAACTAGATAAGGGATGCCCTTGTCCATGGTATGTGGTATCAAGCCACACACCCAGCAGTTTGTTGTGTTTACCACTAGTTGATGTTGGTGCAAGAGCTGAATGAAAGTGTTATTTATAAACTCAAAGCGTCGAGCTTGCTCGTGGGCAGGAAAAGGATGGAAAGAATGAAGAGAAACAACAGTCGGAGAAACGGGAACTTGGGGAGATACTGTAGATGTAACAGGTGTAAAGATCAACTGAATACCAAAAATAATTCCGCCTACCAAAGTTATAAAAACAATCAGAAGTGTCAGAGTACATTGCATTAGAAAACATTTGCTATACAATATGTCATATAGTTTTGTCTTGTGTACATTTATGACGTTAATCCGTCGCAGTTCAGGAAGCTCCATCTTCTACAACCGTTCGCAACGGATGGTTTGTACCTGTTAAAAATTGCCTCTGTCTACTCTGGGAGTTCCCAAAGCAAACAGAAGAAACCGACCTTGTGTCTGGTTCCCTGCAAATTAAAACAAGGCACACGTTACGACCCTACGGTAACCCAGACGGCAAGGTGAGAGAACAACGAAAACAAAAAGATAAAAAATTTAGAATAAACTTCCTGACTGAATGGAATGTGATAAGATAAAAACAGTTTTCAAACAGAAGGGTAATTATGCAATGTCATTAGTTCATAGCATGAGAACGTAGATTATATCTGTACTTCCCGGGTCTTGTCTGATCTTGAAATAGCTGGTCTACAGGTGCAGAAATGTTCGACTCCACAGGTGACAAAAGTTCACTTTGTACAACACTCTGTCCAGGGTTCAAAAGAGCGGTTCCTGCTGAGGTGTCAGAGTTCTGCGTTTCAGTTCGTGGGTCCGTTATGTACTCTGCATCACTGAAAGGGATGAGCCTAGGAACAGGTTCTGTCTCGGATACACCAAATCCCTGTCTAACCCAGTTGTCATAAGGGAGTGGGAGAGGGACACGCTTCGTATTGCTAGCGTGCACCCAATTCTTCCTTCCAGCTAGGCGTACAGCAGTTCTCGTTGTTAGGAGCACCTGGAACGGGCCCACGAATCTTGGCTGGAGGTTCCGGGTTCGCTCAAAATTCCGCACCACCACTTGGTCGCCTGGTTTCAACGTGTGGCCTGGACTCTCTGGCAGTTTAGGCAAGGATTCGAATACCTGTTGATGAATAAGGCTTAGTTTAGCAGTCAGGTCATAAAGATAATCAATCAACATTGGATATTCGATCTGTTTGAATTCCTTTGGCCTAGGGACTCCCCAAACATTTGCAGGACGACCGAACACAATCTCATATGGGCTAAGCCCTACTCGAGAGTGTACAGTCGCTCTGGTGGACAGTAGAGCTAAAGGCAGTGCATCTGGCCAAGATAGACCAGTGGAAGCTTGAAATTTAGCAAGTTTCAGCTTCAGGGTACCATTGTACCCCTCAACCAAACCTGCTGACTGTGGGTGATTCGCACTGTGGAATTTATGGGCGATACCCAAACCCGTACACACACTCTTCATGACTTTCCCTACAAACTCACTTCCATTGTCCGACCAAACAATCCATGGCATACCATACCTGGGGAAGTATTCTTTGAGGAGGATTTTGGCAGTGGACATAGCAGTGTTATCCTTTAATGGATATGCCTCAATCCATCTTGAAAAGGCAGAGACTACCACTAGGACATATTTAAGATTATTACACCTGTCCATGTGGATAAAATCCAACTGAATCACTTCAAAGAGACAAGAAGGGGGAGCAAAATGACCAGTTGGGGTTGGGGTTCCCTTGCCAGGATTATGCATCAGGCATATCATGCAGTTTTTCACCACTCTTTCCGCACACTTAGTAATTCCATCATTCTTCCATACTGGAGCTAACATTTTACAGATCCCTTTCGAACTAATGTGCGCCGTTCCATGCGCCATCTTGACTACTGCGAGTACATACGCATCAGGTAACATCCAACGCTGCTGTTCAGACAAATCAACCCAACATCCACTTGAATCCATTTTACCCGTTTTCTCCTTCCATTCATTCTTCTCATTTTCAGTTGCTTCATTCTGGATTGCCTTCACACTTTCAATCGTATTCTCACACATCCCTGATTCAGCAATCCATCTTGCAGACGTTGCAACGTACATTCGGCTCGTCATGTTCTTGGCCGTTTCTTTGGCGACCTCATCAGCGAACGCATTCCCACGGCCAACATCATCCGTAATCTTTCGATGTGCCCTTTATTCACAATCGCAACTTCATTCGGTAGGGTCAGAGATTCCAATAGATCGCTGACTAACTGTCCATGTTGGATCTTAATCCCATGAGACGTGAGAAAAACTCTTTCTTTCCACAGACGTCCAAAGCTATGTGCTACGCCGAAGGCGTACTGGCTATCAGTAAACACATTCACTCTCTTTCCCTCAGCTAAAACACACGCTCTTGTTAATGCAATTAATTCTGCAGCTTGGGCAGAATTCTCATTTACTCTTGCAGTCTCAACAATCGTACTCAAAGTCGTAACTGCATACGCGGCCGTCACATCACCATTCTGTAGTTTAAAACATGACCCATCGACATATAAAGTGCCGTCAGGATCTAGTAACGGAGTGTCTTTTAAATCAATCCGACCTTTTGTCTCTTCCTCAGTTCTAAAACAACAATCATGGGGCTCTGAATCACTCGATTGTTGAGTAGTCGGCAACAGCGTTGCTGGATTCAATATGTTGCATCGCTTGATCTGAATATGACTTGCCAAAAGCGTCAGCTCATAGCCTGACAGTCTAGCACTGGTGAGGTGCTGAGTTTTCGTTCGATTCATGAGTGTATCCACAGCATGTGGAACCATGACTACTAACATGTTGTTCATGACTAGTCCAGCAGACTGTCGAATAGACACTGCAGCTGCTGCTGTAGCTCTCAAACAACTTGGCAATGCTCTGGCTACCGGATCTAATGTGGATGAGAAATATGCACAAGGCCGCTGTTTGTCACCAAATTGTTGCGTTAAAACACTCAACGCACAACCTTCTCTATCATGAACATATAAAGTAAACGGCTTACTGTAGTCAGGAGTACCTAACACAGGAGCTGAACACAGCGCATCACGTAAGTTGGAGAAGCTCTGCTGACATTCATCAGACCATGGCAAAGGGTTCGGAACACCTTTTCCAGTCAGGGTTACCAATGGTTTTGCCATGAGAGAAAAATTTGGGATCCATTGCCTGCAGTATGACGTAATACCCAAAAACGCATGCACTTCTCTCTGTGTGCTTGGTACAGTCATCTGCAAAATTGCTTTGATTCTCTCTGGGGTCAACCTTCTTCCCTCCTTTGACAAAAGATGACCTAAGTAGGTCACTTCTTGGCAACAATATTGTAGTTTAGAAGGTGAAACCTTATGATGCAAGTCAGACAAATGACGTAATAAAGAAATTGTAGCTATTTTGCAAGTTTCCTTGTCATCAGCAGCCAGTAAAAGATCATCTACATATTGGATCAGAGCAACACCAGGAGGAAGTACAAGAGCATCTAATTGACTCTTCAATGCTTGGCTGTAAATTGAAGGGCTCTCACAATAACCTTGTGGAGCGCGTTTGAATCTGAAACTGCGACCTCCTAAGGAGAAACCAAAAATGTCTCTACTTTCCTTGGCTATCGGAATGCTGAAAAATGCATTCTTCAAATCTATCACTGTGAACCATGAGGCTGAGGCAGGAATCAACGTTAATAATGCAGTGATATCTGGTACCACAGGAAACTGCGGAATCACTATTTTGTTAACTTCTCTGAGGTCAATCACAAATCTGTAGATTGGAGGTTTGGTCGGGTCAGTGCATTTCAAAATCGGCAAAACAGGACTATTGCAGACATTTCCTCTAGTTTCCTCTATCACATCTTTCTGTATTAAGTCTTTCACAATCAGCAAAAGTGCACGTTCACCTTCATTCGAAATCCGATACTGTGGGATTCGTGGTAATCTAACATTCGCTTTCAGACTTACCACATAAGGGGGAATTTCCAAGAGGCCTACATCGTTAGGACCAGTCGCCCAAAGAGTATCAGGGAGAGAACGCAGCTCTGGTGGGAGCTTATCCATCGACATATACATTGGAGAGATGACTCTTTTGCCTAATGTGAGTTGTACTCCTGAAGGAGAACAGTACAGTGTCGCATGCAGGCGTTTCAACAGATCTAAACCAAGCAGATTCTCATTACAACCGGTTGTTAGGATAAGGGGTGCTTCTAGTTCGCATGGCCCAACAGAAATTGATAAAGGACTAGAAACAGGATTGTGAACAGGGGCGCCTGAGAAACCTACTGAAGTGTTCGTTAAGCCAGACAAAGGTGCGCCAGGGAGTTTCGCATGCATAATTGAACTTTTTGCCGCACCAGTATCCAAGAGAAACGGTTCGACCACGCCTGATGTAACTACTGCTACATAAGGTCCACTCTGATCAACTGGAACTGATACTACTCCCTCTCTTTGCCTGTGGCTGTCCTAGTACTCGATTCTCTGAATCTCTTCATTATGATCATAATAATCTTCAACATGATACTGTGGTGATCTACCCGGTTGCGCAGGTTGTACATTTCGCTGATCGAAATAATTTGATAGGCGATCGGCCTGTGGTGTCATTGTACCACGTCCTCTACCTCTAGGAGCTTGCATAAACCCAACATTACCTCTCTGAGCTGGGACACCACTAGTCTGTGCGTGCAGTACCGGACACTCATTCTTATAATGACCCTCCTTTTTACAATAGGCACACTGATTCCATGCTAACTGTTGTCGGGAAAAACCATAATTAAATCTTTGGGGCGTCCCTTGCTGGAATTGTGGCTGGTGCTGAAACTGGGGTCGCTGCTGCGAATCTGACTGATTCGAGCGAGGCGCAAATCTTTCGTTTTCTTTTCTGACTTTTCCTTCTCTTCTTTCTCTCTATTCTCGTAATACTGAGCAGTTGCAAGTATTTGTGCTGTTGTCGACACTGCCCATGCACTTTCAGAATCCTTTAACTTGTTACTAAGCTCAGGCAGTAAATTAAACACGAACTTGTTGACAAATAACCTCTGGCCTCCCTCAGTACTCATATCTTGCCCACTGTGGTCTACGAAGGTCTCTTCAAATCTAGTGAAGAAGTCAGAGACGCTTTCGTCCTTCTTTTGCTTGCATGCCGATAGTTTATCCCAATTAACTCGTAACGCTGGCATCAGTGTTTTCATCAGATTAATTATTCTGCCAGGTAAGGCAGCAATCAGAGGTTCAGGTTTAGCACCGCCAACTTGTTGCGTATCTGCCGCTACAATAGCTGGCCAATCACCTCCTAGGGCGACTGGGTGGTTCTCTTGCCGAATCTTGGCCCATATAGGCTGTGGCACTACATTGCCAAATAACATTTCAATGTCTGACAAATTCATGACACACGCTTGAAATGTCTGTGTTAACTCTTTATAATAACCAGCAGGATTTTTACGCGGGTCCGGCAGCGCTTGTTTTACTGCTAATACTTCGGCCCTCTTCCAAGGGATGTGTATCCACACTCTCTGGAATTGTGCCGGGGCAGCTGCAATACCATTAGCCCCATCAGCTTGAACTGCATCACGCCATATCGGTGGAACTTCTCTCATCGGATATTGACCTCGTCTTTTCCTAGCAATCGGTGAACCATCAGGATCCCTTGTCGCTCGAAGAGGGGAATCATCCCTATAAGTTAAAATCAGTTCTATCGCTTCCCTTACTTCTTAACCTATCACCATTCCTGCGGCAAATTTCTGCTGAACATTTATCAGATCAGAGGGGACGGAATCTAAGTCATCATCTTCCCATTCCTCACGCACAAGAGAACACATCACGTCAAAAACATAACGTTGAGTTGGTTCATTCCATTGCATAAAGGTATCTAACACTCTTCGTGCATCATACTTCACAGCTTTCGACATCCACCTAAGAGCTGTTGAATCTAACATTTCTCGTTCCTGGGGACCAGGAAGCTGACTACGTCTCTGTATAGAGTCAGAAACGGGGGTCCCAATTAAAGACCTGTAGAGAGGAGTTAAGATATTAGTTACAGAGTCGGTTATTTTCCGACGAACGGAAAGCGGAGTCAGAATGTTCACAGGGTTCGGGAACAGGGCAGCTGGAGCAGATGAAATAGTAAGGGTGGGAGTAGCAGGTAAAGCAGTTTGCGAAACGACAGGTAAAGGCGGAACAGGCGACCCAGGAAGAGGGGGTGCCGAAGGAACATTAACCACAGGAAGGACAGGAGCTGGAATCAAAGGAAGTGGAGCAACTATTCCAGGCTGACCAGCAGCTGGCTGTACAACAGGTAGTAACTGTGGTGCTGTAATACCCTGTGCATACGGTGGAGGTGAATTCAACAGATAAGACAACAGAGGATCCTTCTCATGGTCCTCTATCGGCTTAGTCGGACAAGATGGCAATACAGGGTAACATTTATCAATTGCCAAATTATATTTTCTATTCGCCATCTCCATTGCTTTCTCAGTCTCGTTGACATGCAGCTGCCTAGCAGACTCCATTAAAGTCAACCCTTTCTCTTTCTGTTCTTTCATCGTCTTCCTAATTTTTCTCTGTTTGGCTTCTTTACGCCATACGCGAAAAGAATCAAACATTGCCGGCCGGGCTTTTCTTTTAAACAACTTCATTTCTAGATTGTCTAGAATTTCGCTTTCGAAGCTACCATGCGGTGGCGAACTAAGGACACCATCTTTTCTGGTATAACGGACCCATACTTCTTTATACGCAATAGGACCTACACCATGTTTACAATAGAGCTCATATGTAGGAGTTCCAATCGGGGGAACCGAACACGGATCCTCCAACCGGGAATCCCCGTTGCAACGTAACCAGGACAGGAAACAATTACTACTGTTAGTCATGACAAACAAAGACAAATTCCAACCAAAATGCGCAGAGAACTTAGACCTACCAGAATGAACCAATACCAAAACAAAGATTATCTAAACAAGAGCGACCAATGATAATCTACGAATTAAACCAAAGCAACAAAGAACAACCAAACTGAGCGTAACCCACTTAATACTTAACTGAAATGTGGAAGACGTCACCAAAGAGAACCCGTCTAAGTCTCGCCGTACTAAGGTCTGCACCTCGGGTCCAAGACAGGGTGACAGTCAAGGCAGCGGTCCTCTGTAGCCGTCTGGGAACGGGAACCCTCGTGGAAGAGATCGTCGGGCCACTTTTACGACATGCCGGGATCGATGAAGCGGGGACCTCCCTCCGGAATCTTCACACGAAATTCCTCGAACTTTTCAGGCTTTGGACCGGTACCGGATGACGTCGCCCCACGTTGGGCGCCAATTTGAGGTTCTGGACTTTTAAGAGTCCAGAGGTGTCAGGGAAACTACACCCAAAGACCCCTGAGTTCCTTCCTGTCTCGGTGCACAAATAAACAGAGACGCGGGTTTCTCGATGGTGGCGTCAGAGACCAAGATTTATTTACTGCAGGGACACAGAAGTCATAGGAACCACACAGAGGCAGAATCTACGAGACTGTTCAAATTGCATTAAGTGGGTTGTTCTTTAAATACACGAAAAATGTCTTTAGGCAACATTACACGAATATTTCTCATGCCCAACCCGGTATCCCAAACAAACAGTAAATAGACATCAAACAATAATTAGTCGTAGGTTTTCGGTATTCGATCAGGTCCCCTTGTCAGTTTTCCATTCTTTGCCCGATCCTCCCCATCATAAAAATCGTAACCTCCCCATTGTAAAAGCCCAGAAGGAGAGGAGCAGAGCCAGGTGCAAAGGATTGAAAAGTAGGATAAGAGGTGTTTATGGATCATAGACGGGCATGGCTACCGTCTACGGCCTTTCAGTCAGGACACGAGAACCAGTATAGCAGGACTGGCCTCAGGCAAGGGAGGCAGCTTGATTCTGCCTAGTCATGCAGCGTCGGCCTTTCTCGGGGCTCGATCTTACGTATCCTTAACAAGGTGATTCTGCCGGGGTCATTGCCCGTTCATTGACTATGTGAGGGCAAGAAACAAAATGGATGCCGTGACTAAAATGGATGCCATGACTTAACAACAGAATGCCCTATTTCTCAGTGAATTCATGCTAGTTGCGCAGCGAAAACACTGTCATGCATATAATGGATCATTTACGGTTCATTGGTACCAAAATTGTGTCAGTACTACGATACCGAATACACGGGTTCGGATCGCTACAGAACCTCACCCCAATGTTAACGGGCCTTCCTGCTGAAGTTAGCGCACGAGATTCCCTTAGCCGGACACCTGGGCCAGGACAAAACCTTTGCACGGTTGGTTCCTCATTTTTATTGGCCCAGGATGAGGATTGCCTCAGACAGCTTTTGCAAGACCTGTAAGTCTTGTCAGGCAAGTGGCAAGACTGGGACTAAATTTAAGGTCCCGTTGGAACCGCTCTCCGTGGTCGGGACCCCTTTTGAGAGGGTCGGTATTGATATTGTTGGGCCCTTGGAACCTCCGACCTCAGCGGGACACCGGTTCATTCTGGTTTTGGTGGACCACGCCACTAGGTACCCAGAGGCTATTCCTCTGAGGACCATCACTGCACCGGTGGTGGCGCGGGCACTATTGGGGATTTTTACCCGAGTGGGATTCCCCAAGGTCGTGGTGTCGGACAAGGGCACGAATTTCATGTCGGCCTACATGCAGGCCATGTGGAAGGAGTGTGGGGTGACCTACCGGTTCTCCACTCCTTACCACCCCCAGACTAACGGACTTGTAGAGCGCTTCAATAAGACATTGAAGGGTATGATCCGAATCCTGCCAGAAGGCTTGAGGCGTAAATGGGACGTCCTCCTCCCCTGCTTGTTATTCTCCTACCGGGAGGTACCGCAGAAGGCAGTCGGGTTCAGCCCGTTTGAGTTGCTCTATGGCCATCCCGTTAGGGGGCCCCTCAGCTTGGTTAAGGAGGGGTGGGAGAAGACTTCGTAGAAGCTTCCCCGTGACATTGTCAGCTACATGCTGGCGTTCCGCAGCCAGATGGCCAAGCTGTGGAAGGCGGCCTCAGAGAACCTAGAGGCTAGCCAGACCGTGGTGAAGGAGGTGTATGACCGCAACGCTCGGACGGTCGAGTTGGACGTTGGACAGAAGGTGTGGGTCATGGAACCGGGGGAGCTTTGTGCCCTCCAGGACCGGTGGACTGGTCCGTATGACATTGTGGAGCGACGAGGCCAGACCACCTACGTAGTGGATTTGAAGACCCCCCGACAGCCCCTCAGGGGGTTCCACGTCAACCGCCTGAAGCCGCACCATGAGCGATCAGAGCTTGCTCTCCTTATGGTGACGGATGGGAGCGAAGAGGAAGAGAGTGAAGCTCTTCCTGACCTTCTAGCGGTACAAGAGAAGGATGGTTCGGTGGAAGGTGTAGTCCTCTCCCCATCCTTGACCCCAGAGCAACACAGGGACTGTCGCCATGTCCTGGGACGGTTCGCCTCGTTGTTCTCCCTCACGCCTGGAATCACTCATCTGTGTACCCATGATGTGGACACAGGGGACAGCCCTCCGGTGAAGAACAAGTCTTACCGGCTCTCTGACCGAGTGAAGGATAGCATCCAGCGTGAGGTGGCAAAGATGCTGGAGCTGGGGGTGATAGAACCTTCCAGCAGCCCGTGGGCTAGTTCAGTGGTGTTGGTGCCGAAAGCGGCCCCACCGGGTACGACGCCGGAGCTTCGGTTCTGTGTGGACTACCGGGGGTTGAACTCTGTCACGAAGACAGATGCTCACCCCATCCCACGTGCAGACGAGCTGGTGGACCGGCTGGGAGCAGCCCGGTACCTCAGCACCATTGACCTGACATCCGGATATTGGCAGATTGCCATGGCTGAAGGAGCAAGGGAGATGACAGCGTTCTCCACCCCCGAGGGCCACTACCAGTTCCGAGTGATGCCCTTTGGGCTCAAAAATGCTCCGGCCACATTCCAGCGGTTAGTGAATCAGGTACTATCTGGTCTGGAGTCCTTCTCAGCGGCCTATCTGGATGACATAGCTGTCTTCAGTAGCACCTGGGAGGACCATCTGCAACACCTCCAGGAGGTATTGCAGGCGCTGCAACGCGCTGGCCTAGCCATTAAAGCCAGCAAGTGCCAGATTGGACAGGGATCTGTCGTGTACCTGGGACACCTGGTGGGCGGAGGTAAGGTGCAACCCCTCCAGGCCAAAATAGAGACCATCTTGTCTTGGGAGCCCCCCAAGACCCAAACAGAGGTCTGAGCTTTCCTCGGCCTCACTGGGTATTACCGCCGGTTCGTCAAGGGATATGGTACCATCGTAACCCCCTTGACGGAATTGACCTCGAAGAAGCAACCTCGCAAGGTCATATGGACAGCTGCTTGCCAAGAAGCCTTTGACAGGCTGAAACATGCGATGTGTACCGCTCCAGTACTAGCAACTCCAGATTTCAGCAAGGAATTCATTGTGCAGACAGACGCCTCAGAGCACGGCATAGGTGCGGTGCTCTCGCAACTCAACACTGAGGGTCAGGATCAACCAGTGGCCCTAATATCCAGGAGACTCCTCCCTCGGCGATGGAGCACCATTGAGAGAGAAGCCTTCGCGGTTGTCTGGGCTCTGAAGAAGTTGAGACCATATCTCTTTGGAACTCACTTCCTCATTCAGACCGACCACCGCCCCCTTTGCTGGCTCATGCAGATGAGAGGCGAAAACCCCAAGTTGTTGAGGTGGTCCATTTCCCTACAGGGGATGGATTTTCGGGTGGAACACCGGCCCGGAGTTGACCACGCCAATGCTGACGGTCTCCAGGTTTTTCTGCCTTAGCGATGAGAACTCTCTAGAGGTTGAGTAGCTCTCCACTCTTTCGGCTGGGGGGGACGCGTGTTAGACCTGTCAGCCCTAGGGTGGTCTCCCCATTTATTTTTGATCGTGCCTCATTTTTTCCACCCTCATTTTTATGTTGGACTAGGTCTCCGGGCGCCTTTTCATTGCCAATCAGTGTTAAGGTGCAGGTGCTCCCTTCTCCCAAGATGGCTGCCACAGGCCCCTGCTACTGCAGAGTGGTCTTTCTAGTAGCACCCTAGCTGCCAGGAGCTGGCTGGAACCCCACAACAATGTTGTGACACCAGCCCGCCTTTTTTGTCCCATAGGTAGAATGGGGAAGCTCCTGGAATGTGCTAGAAGGTGTGGTTTTACTTTTGCCGCCTTGGCTAGAGGTCACCTGACCTAGGGCTACTTAAGTGAGGGAATGAACTTTTTCTAGTTAGTTGGCCAGTTGGGGTGAAGCAGAGCTGGAGAATCCATGCAGGAGTTTTAGGCGGTAGGGCCTAGCCAGAGACTTATGCCTCTGAGAGTGACAGGGCTTAGGTGCTGCCTCTTAAGTGACTGAGGGATCCTGTGAAACCCACTGATCTTGCCCAGCAGTAGGAGGACCCAGGGAACCTCTGCCCAGCCTGACTAGGAAGGACCTAGTCGCCAACTCATCCCCTACCCCCCAAGGAACAGAACCCCAAGGGAGCCAGTATCATCTGCGCCACAAAGACTGAATATTGAAACTGCAGAAGCGGAATCCTGAAACTTCATGCCAAAGCTGAATATTACAACTTCATGAAACGACTGATTGCCTGACTGCTGGGGATCGACCAGGTACTGGCGCTGTGTCTCCTGCGCTGCCAGACCTGACCTGGGACCCCCGGCGCGGATCTGCTGTCGAGCGCGGAGTTTGCCGAGCTTCCGCTTAATTTGTGACCCCCCCTGGTGTGAGGACCCGCAACGCGATCACCGCCGTGGCCCGTAGGCCTCAGGGACGTGTCAGCGCCAAGTCGGGGCCTGCGGAGAAGCCCGGGGCCCCGCCGCTGCCGTCGTAGTGTGCGGAGAAGGAGCGAGTGTTCGTGAGTGTCCCACGCCGTTGCGCGCGGCCAACGAAGGGCCCGGAGCGGAATCGAGCGACGAGACCAAGGTAACCCCCGGGGGCTGGGAGGTAGCGCGGCCGTGTGGCGGCCTGAGACTCGCCCCCCCCCCTGCTCCCCGGGAGTCGTGGGAAGGCCCGGTGCGCCCCCTGCCGAGTGGGAGCAACACCGCATGCAGAGACTGTGACTTTCCCCCCTCCGTGGGATTTCCCTCCGTATTTGTGAGTCTCCCCTCCGTGGGATTTCCCTCCGTAGTTTTGAGTCTCCCCTCCATGGGATTACCCTCTCCTGGGGACTGCTGTTCGCAGGACTCACCGGCGCTCCATGCGTTCTGATCATTCAATTGTATTTACCAGTGCTCAATGCGTTCTATGTCTAAGTAGCGCTGATCATTCCTTTGTATTCCACAGTGCTCAATGCGTTCTATGTTGGAGCAGCGCTGATCATTCAATTGTATTTACCAGTGCTCGATGCGTTCTATGTTGGAGTAGCGCTGATCATTTAATTGTATTTACCAGTGCTCAATGCGTTCTATGTCTAAGTAGCGCTGATCATTCCTTTGTATCCAACAGTGCTCAATGCGTTCTATGTTGGAGCAGCGCTGATCATTCAATTGTATTTACCAGTGCTCGATGCGTTCTATGTTGGAGTAGCGCTGATCATCCAATTGTATTTACCAGTGCTCAATGCGTTCTATGTCTAAGTAGCGCTGATCATTCCTTTGTATTCACCAGTGCTCAATGCGTTCTACGTCTAAGTAGCGCTGATCATCCATTTGCATTCGCCAGTGCTCAATGCGTTCTATGTTGCCGTAACGCTGATCTGTCATTTGTATGCACCCGTACGCAATGCGTTCTATGTCTAAGGAGCGCTGACCCCACGTGTTGCATTCCCAAGTGCTCAGAGCGTGCTAAGTCCAAATAGCGTGTAACCTCAGTTTGTGGTCTCAAGCGCTCCATTCTCCAGTTGAGGTCCCAAGTGCAAGGTGCTCCGTGTATGAGCGGCGCCTCATATCTAAAGGGTGTCCAGCAGGGCAGTACGCTCCGTGTGCCAATAACGCTTTATCCTCAGGGTAGGCTTGGAAGTGCTCATGGTAGTAGGCAAACATTATTCGACCTCAAGTTATGCTCATGTGCCTTTGTTTCTTCGTAGACACCAGTAGCGCCACGTGTGCAGGCCCCGGCCCGCAGCACTAGGGAAGTTCATACTGCAGGGATTGCTGAGGTAACCGTAATGAGATGCTGTAATGCAAATGTTAATGTGTACAAGTTAAGATACATTGCCCTCCAAGATTACCGTGTGTGCTCCTTTGATTAGATAAATCTGATTAATTTGCATTCACCTTACCGTGTGGCGTCCCTTATTGTGTGCGTTTACTGCTTCAGAGGATGTGTGTGTTGTATGGTCGCTTAACACATAGCCCTTTGGGTGCCCAGCCGCTCGTGTCACGTTACCCCCTTAGGGCCTGGAGACCCCAGGTCTTACAGTATCTTATCCCTTGGTTTTACTTTTAAAGCATTGCAGAGGTTAGCTGAAGCTTTGAGCAGGTTTTATCAAACCAGCGATTTTGTTGCTGGTTTCGTCAGCCGGAATGGTGAGTTAATTGTTGTTTGATACTATCTAAAATCATACTAAATGCTTTGGTTACTTGTGGCTTGTTTGTTATAAGATCTAGACAAGTCAGGACCTCATTGTAATTCGTCAGCATTAAGCGGGAAAAAAGAAGCCTTTCATCGATGTTACTCCACCTTAAGGAATATCCATTTCATCCAGCTAAGATGGGCTTAGGAGTTGTAATACTCTTTCTAGTTGTTCATTGATCTTTCCATGGGAACATTGTAGAATAGTTGCATGGTCACTAAATTCCGTCAACCTGACGTTTAATTCAGCGGAAGTGTTTTCATGATTATTAGATGTTATTATATAATCTATTGATGAAGTAGTCCCCGCCCTATGAAAGGTGGGAATTATTTGTGCATTATTATAAGCTCTTTCGGTCCTAATTACTATCTGCCAGACTTCCATTCACTCACCGACACAGCCATACGCATACTCACTCCCCCATACAGTCCCTCACAGATGCACTGATGAACCCATGCACCCAGGGATTCACCCACTCATACATCCATGCAAGGAGTCATACACCACCTCACCCACCCACACAGACACTCAGGGACCCATACAGGTACTCAGATAACTAATCAATAACCTATATAGACACTCATGTATCTACTCACCAACCCATGCAGCCACTTACACACCAACTGACAAACTGATACACACATTCACACAGAGTAGTCACTCAGCCATACATTCACTAAGACACGTTTAAGTACTCACTTCCAATGTCAGTCACACATCCACTAAATCATCCATACAGACACTTTTACACCCACTCATTCTTCAAAACACCTTCGCATATATATATATATATATATATATATTACCTACTGGCGGTCGCCAGTAGGTAGTTATAGTTAGGACCACGTTTCCATAGGAAATCCGCAACATTCTATTTTGAATAACTTTGGCGCCGGTCGACGAATCCTCGCGAATTTCTCAAAATAGGTGGGGCGCTATGCTCCGCTCCTACCCTGAAAGTCTTGGGGGGATTCGTCAAGCGGGGGCTGAGATAAAAGGGGGGTCCCAAAACGCGTTTTTCCCATGCATTTTTCCATAGGACCTTTAGACAGGGCTACAGCCCGAACGGCTGAACAGAATTACTAGAAATTTGGCAGAGAGGTAGTCCTCAGGTGAAGGAAGTGCCTTTTGTAGGTTTGGTGTAAATCTGTTCAGTAGATTCTGAGAAAATAGCCTTTAAATCAATATATATATCTGAGCCAGCTTACGGTACGCTTACGGTACGCTTACCGTACGCGTACGGTGGCGTGCGCGAGCGCGATTCTGATTGGCTCTTAGATCTTAGTAAACATTCGAATCGGCCGAAACCAGGAAGCGGCGGCCGCCATTTCGTGTGTTTCACTCAGAAAAAAAAGAGTGATAACAAGAAAAGGGGGCAAGGAGGAGAGTTACAGACCCCCTTACATTTGTGAGGGGGTCAAAGAAGGACAGAAAAGTACAAAGAAAACATTTATTGATTTTAAAACAAATCACGGGGTACGCGTACGGTAAGCGTACGGTAACAAAAAAAATAAATAAAAGAAATGAAATGCAGATTTAAGAGTTTAGATATTAGGGGGCTCTAAAAAGAGCCGTTGTGTTTATGAAGTTATTTTTTAGTGGTACCTACAAGTAAGTACCGATGCAGAGTCTAAGGTTCAAGAGGAAGACTCTGTTCCCTTCATCATTGAAGTGCACACCATCTCCTCTATAAATGTCTTGCATGTCGTAACGCAAGTTGTTGTGGTAAATGGAACCCATATCATAGTCACGGAGGAAAGCAGAAACAGATTTGTTGACGTGCTTTCTTGCTTTGTCAATCTGCGGACAGAAATGATTGGACCAGTTCCATTTTTGCCTTTGGCATATGTTGGAAAACACAAAGGCAGTTTTAGGGAAAAGTGAAAACAGTTGTGCAAAGGTGTCCTTCATAAGCATTTCCAGACCTACCCCAGTCAAAGTGCCTAGGTCATTGCCACCACAGTGCACTATTATGAGGTCAGGGTGTTGGATTTGCATGAAGGATTTCACCAATGGCATCAATTGGTGCCACTTTAACCCTCTCTGACCAATCCATTTAATGTCTACATTTGGCAAAGCAAGGTCTCTCACCATACCTGTTTTCTCTGCAAACTTTTCACTCCAGAAGACATAGCTGTGTCCTACAATCCACACTGTGAACATCTTCAAAGGAGATCTGGATGCACTCAGGAGGTGTAATTCAGTAGAATGGTAAAAAGAAATGAAAGACAGTTTGGAAATGGAGGCATACATATTTTTTTATTAAAAAAAAGAACTGATTGGCTGTTTCATACCATTCTACACTAAAAACTAGGCTGTATGTGTAAATTTATAGAAGCATGTTTTGTATTGGTACAGACAAATGTGTTACCAAAGAACAGTACTATGGATTTGCTGTTAGGTTAGAAAAGTCAAGCACTCTTGCTCTGTGGAATTGAAACATTGTTTGGCGAACTTCTGACCTAACTCCACACAGCAGTGTTCCATGAGCTGTTGCTATGGTAGCAGGCAGAAGTCAAGTTGGGGGAAGGGTACTAGGCAGAAGTCAAGTTGGGGGAAGGGTACTTTTGGAAAAGGGTTGGTTTTCAACCAATAGAAATGTGTGATTACATTTGAAAAAAAGGGGGAAGCACTGAGATTTGAAACTTACATGTATATGTGTGGAAAAATAGAGGGAAACTTTGCCATTATCTGGTTCTGCTGAGAGGAGAGAGGTGTAGAGAACAGAGATCCTGGCTCTGATAATCTGCTGTTTGAGTGCCACATTTCTTTCACAACTAACTAATTTTAAAGGTGAGTTTAGAGTTTGAGAGGAGATGTATATGGTAAATTAAGAAATGAATAATAGAAATGTAATTCTTTTTGTTGAAGTTGTGTTTATTATTTTCTGTTTTGGGAGAAATTTAAATGTGAGGAACATGTAAAATAATATGGACTATGTTTTCACGATAAATTAAGGTGTATTGGTATAAAAAAAGAATAGTTTAAGGGTTTGAGGTTGGACTCAGTAATGCAAATACATTCAGCATCACTAAGGCTGGTTGCCCTTGCTGGAATGTAGGCAGTCACCCAGGTTACACATGTTGGGAAATATAGGCAGAGATTTATTGTGTGCAACTCTGGTAATTTTATATTTGCATTAGTAGGAAAAAGGGGGAGCGATTATTTGGTGCAGAAGCAGACTCTTAGCACACACCCAGCTGCTTTCCATGTATAATCATGCACAGTATTTACAAGCGAGTGGGGTTTGAGGTTTCAGTCTGTAATACAAATACATTCAGCATCACTAAGGCTGGTTGCCCTTGCTGGAGTGTAGGCAGTCACCCAGGATACACATGGTGGTGGTCTGAAAAAGCAGTCTGGACATGGGCTTTTTAAAAAATCTGAAAAGTGGATTCATAATGTGTCAGTCTGTAAAAGTGTTTATCACTTGCCAAAAAAAAAGAGCAGTAAGTGTGCTTTCAAATTGGCAAAGAAATTTCGTTTTGTGACTAATGTGAAAACATGACTCTGTGTGCAAATAGGAATTACAGGCACAGATTTATTGCGTTTTGCTCTGGTGATTTCACAGTTGCATTAGTAGGAAAAAAGGGGAGCCATTTTTTGGTGCAGAAGCAGACTCTTAGCACACACCCAGCTGCATTCCATGTATAATCATGCACAGTATTTACAAGCGAGTGGGGTTTGAGGTTTCACTCTGTAATGCAAATACATTCAGCATCACTAAGGCTGGTTGCCCTTGCTGGTATGTAGGCAGTCACCCAGGATACACATGGTGGTGGTCTGAAAAAGCAGTCTGGACATGGGCTTTTTAAAAAATCTGAAAAGTGGATTCATAATGTGTCAGTCTGTAAAAGTGATTATCACTTGCCAAAAAAAAAGAGCAGTAAGTGTGCTTTCAAATTGGCAAAGAAATTTCGTTTTGTGACTAATGTGAAAACATGACTCTGTGTGCTCTGGTGATTTCACAGTTGCAGAAGCAGACTCTTAGCACACAGCCAGCTGCTTACCATGTGGAATCATGCACAGTATTCACAAGTATCATGGTTCCTTTTTTTCTACTTCTCTACAATCACATTTTCAGTTTTTAATTGTAGTCTCTCAAGGACCTTGTAATGTGATAATTGATTTTTAGTGTTTTAAAAAAAAAAAAAAAAATTACGCGCACCGTACGCGTACGGTAAAAAAAAAAAAAAAACAAAGTTTTTAAAAACATATATAAAAAAAAGATGAAAGATAAGGTTGGCTCTTAAAAGAGCCGTTGTGTTCATGCAGAGACAGAGGAAAGAAAGATTGGGAAAATTAGTCTCTGCGACAAGTGTGCTGATCTATTTTGTTGTTCACTAGGGAAACACTGGTCTCCCTATGACAAATTAGATCATGACAAGAGGCACATCGAATATCAACCCTCAGAAATCGAGGGTTAATTTCCAGAGGGCCAGCAAAAGGAGATGCTCCCCCCACAGATGAAGGGCTCACCTGACCTGCAGAAGAAGGACTCGGCCCTGCAGATGATGGTCCAGGCTGAGCTGCTGTGGATGTGCTTGGTTGACTTACTGAAGGGTTACCTCCAGTAAGTCGAGCATGTGTCCTTCTGTGTACATCCTTGAGGTGTCTCATCATGGTATGATTCCCAAAGGAATACTTCCTGTCAGGATTACCTCTTGAAAGTACACGCTTACACAGCTTACAAGTTACTAAGGGTGCATTTACCTTTTGCTGGCCTTCAGGAAAAGTAAAATAATCCCATACATAAGAGGTCTTTTGTTTCCTCGCTCTCTGCCTCAAGGTAGTGCTGCTAGTGCTAGCCTCACTCTCAGAAGGGCTCTGCTGTTCTGCCATCGTATCACAAAGACAACCCAGCTCCTTCTCCTAAGGGATCACAAGCAGAAATGAGGGGAATGGGTGTGGTGTAGGAGAGTTCTAGAACTGAAAGTAGTTTCAACCAATCAAAAGTTGTGTTTCATGATCACATGACCTACCGTACGCTTACGGTACGCTTACGGCGCGGTTACGGCAAAAAGTACGCATGCGCGTAAAAAAGACACGCGCTTGCGCGCATGCGCTTAACAGTCACTCCCCGACACTTCCGCGTAACGTGCGCGTGTAGCGTACACGCGTACACGTCCCACGCAGAGTACGCGCGGCTACGCAAATTGCGTAAATATACGCAAACAGTGTAGATAAATTACGGACGTTGCGTAAACCGTACGCTTACCGTAAGCTTACGGTACGCGTACTAAAAAAAAAATAAAAAAAAGGAAAAAATGTATTGCAAATAAATTTTACATGTTTATTTTATAAAATATATTTAAAAAAACATATTATAGAATTTTAAAAATTTAACCATAGTCTTTAAAAAAGGATAGAAAATTAAAATAAAAATATGTTTAAAAAAATAGAAGAAAAAAAAAAAATTAGCATTTAAAAAACCTTGCAAATTCAGTGAAAAAACCATGGGTTTCACACACGTTATAGTTAGGAATTAGCATTTAAAAAACCTTGCAAATTCACTGAAAAAACCATGGGTTTCACACACGTTATAGTTAGGAATTAGCATTTAAAAAACCTTAGAAATTCAATGAAAAAACCAAAGGTTTCACACATGTTATAGTTAGCTGGACATTTCACTCGTAAAAAACCAATGAAATTCCCCCGTTATAGTTAGTTCAGCTAACTATAACTCGCGCGCCCGCAATGCACTGCTGATGACGTCACATATTACATCACTCATGACATGGTCAGTGACATCACTCATGACATCACTGATGACATCTCAAATGACATCACTGATGACATCACTGATGACATCATCCTTGTGATAGAGTGGCAGACCTCCTCTTCCCCTAATATAACCTTTGATACACACATTCAAAAATAGAAATTAAAATTTTAAAAACAATGGACATACCAATACCAGTTACAACAACCTATACAGTAATTCTAAGATCCAAATACACATCCACTCATTCACCAACAGTCCTATACAGTCACTCATACATGTACTCACTCATCATATGTACTCATACACCTATACATCCTGTTACACAATGCCACTCATCCATAGAGGTACTCACACACATAGTCACTCATGCTAATAAAGAATCAAACATACATTTACTTGCATATACAGTTATACACACACCACCACACTTACTTCTACGGAAACTTACACATACTTAGTCTTTTAAACAATCACTTATAAAAACACATACTTATTCATACAGGAACTCTTTCAATCTCTCACTCTCACATATACTCGCTTATATACACCAATAGTCACATATACTAGTTTAAAACATATGTAGTTACTCATAAAGACACTATTGAGACAGTCATTCACTCACTAACACACCCATACACTCACTCATCCACCCATAGAGTCCTGCACACATGCTGTCTTCAACACATACAAAGAGTGAGTCATTCATTCATGCACCTATGCACTACGTAATACCCCCACCGAACCATGCAGACACTCAGACTGATACTCATAAAACCAACTAATAACCTATATAGACACTCATGTAGCTACTCACCAACCCATGCAGCCACTTATACACAAAGTGAGAGACTGATACAGATATTTACATATTTAAACATTACTCACTAAGCCATGTATTCACTATGATACACTTAATCAGTCAGTTACACAATCAATTTTTCAAAAACAAATCATCCATTTAGACACTTATATACCCATTTATTCTTCCATCGGCCTTGAGATATACATATATAAAACATATTTAATTTTCAGAAACACACACATTCACTGGATGATGTCATCAGTGATGTCATCAGTGATGTCATTTGAGATGTCATCAGTGATGTCATGAGTGATGTCACTGACCATGTCATGAGTGATGTAATATGTGACGTCATCAGCAGTGCATTGCGGGCGCGCGAGTTATAGTTAGCTGAACTAACTATAACGGGGGAATTTCATTGGTTTTTTACAAGTGAAATGTCCAGCTAACTATAACATGTGTGAAACCTTTGGTTTTTTCATTGAATTTCTAAGGTTTTTTTAAATGCTAATTCCTAACTATAACGTGTGTGAAACCCATGGTTTTTTCAGTGAATATATATATATATAACATTCTTAAACATTTTAAAAACACTCAGTCACTGGATGTTATCATCAGTGATGTCATGAATGATGTCATTTGAAATGTCATCAGTGATGTCACTGACCATGTCATGAGTTATGTAATATGTGATGTTATCAACAGTGCATTGTGGGGGCGCTAGTTATAGTTAGCTCAGCTAAATATAATGGCTGAATTTCACTGGTTTGGTATGGGTGAAATGTCAGCCTAATTATAAAGTCCCTGAAACCTGTGTTTTTTTCATTGAAAATATACATATTTATATATATATATTCACTGAAAAAACCATAGGTTTCAGGGGCGTTATAGTTAGCTGGACTTTTCACTTGTACAAAACCATTGAAATTCCCCCGTTATAGTTAGTTCAGCTAACTATAACTCGTGCGCCCGCAATGCACTGCTGATGACGTCACATATTACATCACTCATGACATGGTCAGTGACATCACTCATGACATCACTGATGACATCTCAAATGACATCACTGATGACATCATCCAGTGAATATGTGTTTTTTCTGAAAATTACATATGTTTTTTATATGTATATCTCAAGGTCGATGGAAGAATAAGTGGGTATATAAGTGTCTAAATGGATGATTTGTTTTTAAAAAATTTATTGTATAACTGACTGATTAAGTGTATCTTAGTGAATACATGGCTTAGTGAGTAATGTTTAAATGTGTAAATATCTGTATCAGTCTTTCACTTTGTGTATAAGTGGCTGCATGGGTTGGTGAGGAGCTACATGAGTGTCTATATAGGTTATTAGTTGGTTTTTTGAGTATCAGTATGAGTGTCTGAGTGTCTGTATGGTTTGGTGGGGGTAATACGTAGTGCATAGGTGCATGAATGAGTGACTCACTGTTTGTATGTGTTGAAGACAGCATGTGTGCAGGACTGTATGGGTGGATGAGTGTGTGCATGGATGTGTTAGTGAGTGATAGACTGTCTCAATAGTGTATTTTTGAGTAACTACATATGTTTTCAACTAGTAAATGTGAATATTGGTGTATATCAGTGAGTATATGTGAGAGTGAGAGATTGAAAGAGTTCCTATATGAATAAGTATGTGTTTGTATAAGTAATTGTTTAAAAGACTAAGGGGCATATCAACAACAACCGGCGATAATTATCTCTAAGCGCACTTAGCGCTAGGAGAATTATCGCCGGCTAGCGTGAATTTTTATCGCTGAGATAGCGTGCTATTAGCAACGCTTATCTCAATAGCGATAAAAATCCTCACGCTAACAGGCTAACGTGAGATTATCGCTGGAAACCCAGCGATAATCTCATGTTACCTTGTTGATAGGGACAGGCAAACTTAGCCATAATATCCTTCTTCCATAGGATATCATGGCTAAGTCTGAAAAATACCAGACGTAAAAAAGCAGTGTTAACCGCGGTTAGCGCTGCTTTTTTTGTCTCTAACAGGGTTAGCGACATTCTTGATAATAGGAGAAATGTCGCTTAGCGACATTTCTCCGATTATTTTACTCTGGAACGCCCCCTTTGCATCTCATTAGAGATGCAAGGGGAAGCGTAGAGTAAAAGGGTGCTAACATGCAAATTTGCATGTTAGCACCCTGTTGTTGATAGGGCGCTAGTTTTATCTCTTCTTTTTTGGCTTTTAAAGCCAAGAAAGCAGAGATAAAGCCCATGTTGATATGTCCCAAGGTATGTGTAAGTTTCCGTAGAAGTAAGTGTGGTGGTGTGTGTATAACTGTATATGCAAGTAAATGGATGTTTGATTCTTTATTAGCATGAGTGACTATGTGTGTGAGTAACTCTATGGATGAGTGGCGTTGTGTAACAGGATGTATAGGTGTATGAGTACATATGATGAGTGAGTACATGTATGAGTGACTGTATAGGACTGTTGGTGAATGAGTGGATGTGTATGTGGATATTAGAATTACTGAATAGGTTGTTGTAACTGATATTGGTATGCCAATTGTTTTGAACATTGTAGTTTCTATTTTTGAATGTGTGTATCAAAGGTTATATTAGGGGAAGAGGAGGCTTGCCACTCTATCACAAGGATGATGTCATCAGTGATGTCATTAGTGATGTCATTTGAGATGTCATCAGTGATGTCATGCGTGATGTCACTGACCATGTCATGAGTGATGTAATATGTGACGTCATCAGCAGTGCATTGCGGGCGTGCGAGTTATAGTTAGCTGAACTAACTATAACGGGGGAATTTCAATGGTTTTGTACGAGTGAAAAGTCCAGCTAACTATAATGCCCCTGAAACCTATGGTTTTTTCAGTGAATTTCTAAGGTTTTTTAAATGCTAATTCCTAACTATAACGTGCCTGAAACCTATGGTTTTTTCAGTGAATTTCAAAGGTTTTTTAAATGCTAATTTCTAACTATGCCTACAGAGATAGGACATGTGAAGAAAGAAGGAAAAAAGCACAGAAAGGAAAAAAAGAAAAGCAGAAAGAAGCAACAGAAGTCCTCAAAGACGAAGAAAAGTGCAGGAAGAAGGATAACGTGCAGAAAGAACAAACAGAAGAGCAGAAAGAAGCCTTGTTTCAAAATCATCCTGTACCCTCAACTTTTTCAGACGGATACTGGTGGTAACTGAGTCTGACTAACCAGTCCTAGAGCCAGTGCTATGTTAAAAGACACTCAGAATACAGTGAAAACACCTACATACACTAGGGAACACTATGCGTTGGGGTCCCCCTGTGATCAGCATGACCTCCTCTGTAAGCCCCTAGTATATAATAGGGCAGGGGATTAAAACTACCTCTTAAAACGCGCCACACGGCGTGTTTGCACACGTCACCTCAGGCCCTGTCCCCTCACTTCCCCACTGTGTAAACACACCCTGTGGCCGTTTTAAGTTGGGAGATTAAGCCCCCTTGAATCCTGAGGGTCCCTATGGTCCAACTAGACCACTAGGTACCTCCAGTAAGCGCCACAGAGCTGCGTTGCTGAAAGATGTAAAAAGGGGCACGGCCTAGACCACCTCTCTGCAACGCAGCGGAGTCGTGCTTACTGGAAGCACCTGGTGGGCTAGTTGGCCCCAGGGTCCCTCAGGATTGAAGGGGAATTATTTCCCCAACTTAAAATGCGCCACAGGGCTTGTTTGCACACGTTAACTCAGGCCCCGTCCCCTCCCTTCACCACTGTGTAAACACGCCCTGTGGCCGTTTTTAGTTGGGAGATTAAGTTCATTTGAATCCTGAGGGTCCCTAGGGTGCAACTAGCCCACTAGGTACCTCTAGTATGCGCCACAGAGCTGCGTTGCAGAGAGGTGTAAAAAGTGGCACGGCCTGCACCACCTATCTGCAACGCAGAGCAGTGGCACTTACTGGAAGCACCTGGTGGGCTAGTTGGCCCCCAGGGTCCCTCAGGATTGAAAGGGAATTATTTCCCCAACTTCAAACGTGCCACAGGGCGTGTTTGCACACGTCACCTCAGGCCCCGTCCCCTCCCTGTGTAAATGCGCCCTGTGGCCGTTCTAAGTTGAGAGATTAAGTCCCCTTGAATCCTAAGGGTCCCTAGGGTCAAACTAGCCCACTAGGTACCTCTAGTAAGCGCCACAGAGCTGCGTTGCGTGGAGGTCCTCAGGGACCCTCAGTATTGAAGGGGAATTAATTCCCCAACTTCCAACTGGCCAAGGGGTGCGTTTGCAGAGTGCTGGGGTGAATATATGACATTGTTCTGCATTCTGTCCATCAATTGTTGTTTTTGCATTTGTCACCCCGAGTGGGAAGGGTATGCCCAGACGTGGGTCCCGTGCTCTCTATGCCACTGGAATCAAGCTATCCTGGCTGAAGAGGGGTGAAACTCCGAAACCGGTCCTAGGATGCTTGTTTCCAGTCCAGGCAGAATCTGGCTTGGCAGTTCGGGCTGGACTGTACCCATGAGGCACAGGGTCAAGACTGATTTGCATATGGCTGGGTTCAAACTGGAACGGCATGGTGAGCAAAAAAACAATGGATTTAGGCCCAAATCTCTGTACTGCGGTGAATGTATGACATTGTTCTGCATTCTGTCCATCAATTGTTGTTTTTGCATTTGTCACCCCGAGTGGGAAGGGTATGCCAGACGTGGGTCCCGTGCTCTCCATGCCACTGGAATCAAGCTATCCTGGCTGAAGAGGGGTGAAACCCCGAAACCGGTCCTAGGATGCTTGTTTCCAGTCCAGGGAGAACCTGGCTTGGCAGTTCGGGCTGGACTGTACCCATGAGGCACAGGGTCAAGACTGATTTGCATATGGCTGGGTTCAAACTGGAACGGCATGGTGAGCAAAAAAGCGATTAATTTAGGCCCAGATCTCTGTACTGGGGTGAATGTATGACATTGTTCTGCATTCTGTCCATCAATTGTTGTTTTTGCATTTGTCACCCCGAGTGGGAAGGGTATGCCCAGACGTGGGTCCCGTGCTCCCCATGCCACTGCAATCAAGCTATCCTGGCTGAAGAGGGGTGAAACCCCGAAACCGGTCCTAGGATGCTTGTTTCCAGTCCAGGAGAACTTGGCTTGGCAGTTCGGGCTGGACTGTACCCATGAGGCACAGGGTCAAGACTGATTTGCATATGGCTGGGTTCAAACTGGAACGGCATGGTGAGCAAAAAAACGATGGATTTAGGCCCAGATCTCTGTACTGGGGTGAATGCATGACATTGTTCTGCATTCTGTCCATCAATTGTTGTTTTTGCATTTGTCACCCCGAGTGGGAAGTGTATGCCCAGACGTGGGTCCCGTGCTCTCCATGCCACTGGAATCAAGCTATCCTGGCTGAAGAGGGGTGAAACCCCGAAACCGGTCCTAGGATGCTTGTTTCCAGTCCAGGGAGAACCTGGCTTGGCAGTTCGGGCTGGACTGTACCCATGAGGCACAGGGTCAAGACTGATTTGCATATAGCTGGGTTCAAACTGGAACGGCATGGTGAGCAAAAAAACGATGGATTTAGGCCCAGATCTCTGTACTGGGGTGAATGTATGACATTGTTCTGCATTCTGTCCATCAATTGTTGTTTTTGCATTTGTCACCCCGAGTGGGAAGGGTATGCCCAGACGTGGGTCCCGTGCTCTCGATGCCACTGGAATCAAGCTATCCTGGCTGAAGAGGTGTGAAACCCCGAAACCGGTCCTAGGATGCTTGTTTCCAGTCCAGGGAGAACCTGGCTTGGCAGTTCGGGCTGGACTGTACCCATGAGGCACAGGGTCAAGACTGATTTGCATATGGCTGGGATCAAACTGGAACGGCATGGTGAGCAAAAAAACGATGGATTTAGGCTTAGATCTCTGTACTGGGGTGAATGTATGCAAGGAGGGGGCGTGGCCTCCAGAGTGATGCCGGTCTTTTATTTATTTTATTTTTTTAAGAAGGAGGGCTGTGTGGCCCCCCCTTCTTTTTCTAATTTACTGGCCCTGGGGACCCCATCCCCCAGGGCCTGCACCCTAATTGTTGAAAAAAATAAATTTGGCCCTTCCAAGGCCTTAATCGGCCCCGGGAACCCCAACCCCCGGGTCATGGCCTTTTTTTAATTTAAATTCTTTAGGAGGGGGCTGCGTTGCCCCCCTCCTCAGGCCACTTATGGCTCCGGGGACCCCATCCCCGGGGCCGGCCTTTGTTTTTTATTATTTTAAAAATATATATATTTATAGAAACACCTAGGACATGCTGGACAAACCGTATGTACCTATCACCATGACGATTTGCATGATATTCATTAAAAGGCGACTATGCATAGAATGAATCCACATGGAATGTATTTACACCGCTAGTGAAGCTCTGACGTGTCTGACGCCCTACCGTGCCTAATCCCGGCGCCCCCGCCGGTGGGTTCTCTGCAAGTAGACACCCTTGTCGTTTATTCAAACAAACATGGGTAGCTATTGACGGGCAAATTTAATATACATGCACACCAAGCCATTCAAAGGGGATTCGACAAAAATTCGACCAAACTATGCAAGAAACCCCCCTAACGGTTAATAAAAAACACATCCACCACCGGATGTGTAATACTTTTTATTTTACTCTCTGGAAAGGAGACGAACCTCACTTGAGAGTCACAGCGTGCTCCTGGCTGAGCCCAATGCTGTGTTACACCCACCAGTTCCCGACGATTGCCACACACCTCTGTGTTGTATTCCACCAGCTAGTGCGTATGCTATGACACTCTCTAGCCCATGTGCACTGTAACACCACTCCGTGAATATGTCATGCCACACTTGCCTTCGCACGGGTTATATTGCCCCATATAACGTGCCTTCCTAGATGTGAATGTTATAACGCACAGCGCTATGCCATACATATTACAATCTGGGATCCATATCTTTGTCACAGTGCATATGCAACGTTACACTCCCCAGCACATATTTTATATTACAACTTTAGAGACTAGTTATGTTACACAACACTGCCCTGTGCATATTACACTCCAAGGCGCATATCGCATAGCACGCGCTAGTGCCTGTGCTATCTCGCTCTCTCCAATGAATCTGTCATTGCGCACAATGTATTGCATATTATATTTCACGCCCCAGTTCATCTTATATCACACTTTTTGGTGCATAGTTTATACCATATACTACATCTAGTTTTCATTTTCAATCGTGCTCTCAGGACTATGTTCTATATAACACTGCGTCCACCTGCCCTTTTCACGGGCATTACATTTTGCGATGGGGGTGGAGGGTCAGGGGGTGTTTCTGCCAAGTGAACCCGGAGTCACAGTCACAAACGTACACTTCTTCCCGAATAAAAGTGAGATTATGCTGCATACTTGTTCATATTTTAAGTAGTTCGCACAGACACACATTTTAAAAACAATAAAGTTCCTAATACCCACCTTCTCTGAACAGTTAGCTTGCTGCCCCATCCACCTCCTCCCTATCCTCTGTTGTCTGAATCCATGGACTTACCTCCTCCCTCCTGCCATGCATGGTCTGATGTGCTGCCACTGCCCTCCATTTAGCATGATGTACCAGTCCACTCCTCCTGCCATCCATTGCCCCAATCTATGGCCCATCATTGACCTCCTGCTTAGCCTCTGTGCTTAGCTTGCTGCCCCTATTCTCCTTCCCCCTGCCCTCCGATGTCTTTGTGCATGCCCCTGCTCCTTCCTTTTTGCCCACTATGTTCCATGGACCTGCCACTCCTATCTACTTTGAGTGTTCTGTTGAGCTGCCACTCCCCTCCCACCTGCCTAGCATTGTCAGATGACTGTAACCTGTCCCTGCCACCTCCACCCTGCCTGTCCACATGCCATGCCCCTATCCCCTTCCTCCTGTCCTCCATGGTCCATTTTACTGCCACACCCTTCTGCCCTCCCTGATCTGTTGTGCTGCAACTGCTCCTCCTGCCTGCCCCGTGCGGTCTGTTGTGAGGCCCCTTCCCCTGAACTTTCTTGTCTGTGCACAGGTCCTGACTCTCCCTTCTATCCTCCATGGTCCTTTGTGCATGCCCCTGCACCCTCCTTCTTGCCCATCATAGCCATTGTGCTGCCACTAACCCTCCCACTTGCCATGCATGGTCTTCTGTGCTGCCATGGCCCCTCCCACCTTCCCTGTGTGGTCAGTTAGCTGCCCCTGACCCCCTCTCACCTTCCGTCCATGGTCTGTGCGTATGCCATCATAGTCTCATTGTTGCTCTTCATGGTGGGTCCTGTTTCTAGTGCCCATCCTGCCTGACCTCCATGGTCATCTTGCTGCTCCTGCCCTGCCCTCTTGCCCCCAGCCCTCTGTTTCCATGTGCAGACCTCTATTCCCTCCCTCCTGGCTTGTCTGTTTCATTGTAATTCCCCCGATCCGTCCCTCCTGCCCTTTATGGTCTGTTATGCTGCAGCTTTCTCTCCTGTCTGTCCATTATGGTCAGCTAGCTACCATTGCCTCTTTCCCCTCTGTTCTCTGTTGTCCATGTGCATGGTTCTGTCCCCTCCCTATTGCTTTTTATGGATTCAGAAATGAGAAGCATAATCCTCGCCTCCGTGTCCTTAATAGAATTGAAAATTCATGTCACGTATGTTCGCAAATTTTGAATTTCCTCATGTACTGCAGTCTCCTCAGTAGGAAATACTTTCAGTTTTTTACTTTGATTCCATCATGAAGGTATTCAGATGTGTCACACATTTGCCATAAATTCTGAATGTTAGCACTCTAGTTGCTTATTAGATCACTGTAGTAAAGCTACTGCTCACCAGGGAAGTCTGCTGCTGGTATTCAAAGTGCATGTTTCAGTCTGCATGTCAGAATTTTTTTATTACATAGAAGAGGATTTGAGAAGTCAAAATGTGCCCTAATTTTTCTTTCTGCAGAACTAATCATAATTTCTATGGCAAAATGAATCCCCTCATTGTGTTCCTTTGTAAATTAAATGTTTTAAGTGTTACCACTTTATTCCAATCAAGATGGCTTCAGGTGTGCCATACTTTTATCATAAGTAAGACTGTTAGTGCTCTAGTTGTTTGTTAGAACACTCTGGGACATTCTGTCATTGAGCTATACTTGGGCTACATCTGGGTGATATTTGGGCTACATTTGGGCTCTTTTGTCTCTGGTGGCCATCTTGGGAGATTTATTTGTTATGAAGTTTCCTAATTTCCTCATTTACTGCAGTCTCCTCAGTAGGAAATACTTTCAGTTTTTTACTTGGTTCCATCAAGAAGGCATTCAGATGTGTCACACATTTGCCATAAATTCTGAATGTTAGCACTCTAGTTGCTCATTAGATCACTGTAGTAAAGCTACTGCTCACCAGGGAAGTCTGCTGATGGTATTCAAAGTGCATGTTTCAGTCTGCATGTCAGAATTTTTTATGACATAGAAGACGATTTGAGAAGTCAAAATGTGCCCTAATTTTTCTTTCTGCAGCACTAATCATAATTTCTATGGCAAAATGAATCCCCTCATTGTGTTCCTTTGTAAATTAAATGTTTTAAGTGTTACCACTTTATTCCATTCAAGATGGCTTCAGGTGTGCCATACTTTTGTCATAAGTAAGACTGTTAGCGCTCTAGTTGTTCGTTAGAACACTCTGGTACATTCTGTCATTGGGCTATACTTGGGCTACATCTGGGTGATATTTGGGCTACATTTGGGCTCTTTTGTCTCTGGTGGCCATTTTGGGAGACTTATTTGTTATGAGGTTTCCTAATTTCCTCATTTACCACAGTCTCCTCAGTAGGAAATATTTTCAGTTTTTTACTTTGATTCCATCAAGAAGGCATTCAGATGTGTCACAAATTTGCCATAAACTCAGAATGTTAGCACTCTAGTTGCTTATTAGATCACTGTAGTAAAGCTACTGCTCACCAGGGAAGTCTGCTGCTGGTATTGAAAGTGCATGTTTCAGTCTGCATGTCAGAATTTTTTAATGAAATAGAAGAGGATTTGAGAAGTCACTCAAAATGTGCCCTAATTTTTCTTTCTGCAGCACTAATCATACTTTCTATGGCAAAATGAACCCCCTCATTTTATTCCTTTTTCAATAAAATGTTTTAAGAGTTACCACTTTATTCCAATCAAGATGGCTTCAGGTGTGCAATACGTTTGTCATAAGTAGGACTGTTAGCACTCTAGTTGTTCTTTAGAACACTCTGGGAAGCTGCAGTAGAACACAAAGGAATCAACTGACAGTCTCTGCCCTTGTTGGATGTACATGTTTTACTAAGAATGTCAGACTTCATTCTCACATGACTGAGAAAGATAATGTGAATTTACAGAAAATAAGCTCTCAGTTTAGCTTATAGATCACCTTCCAAACCTCTGTGGTAAAAGCATGAGAAAATATTTTTCTCTCAATCATGATATCCCAGCAGAAGGCTTTTTCACATGGTAAAATCACCTTAGAACATACTACAATTCCTAAAATGAGTATGGTACCATCAACAAATGATTTATAATGTAACTAAAGTCTTAAAACCTTCTATTAACTGCAATGCTTTTTAATGAGGTGCTATCATGTATATTGGTCCCAAGATGGCTGCCAACACTTCTTGAATGAAGTGCTGACAGCTAATCAGATCTCACGATGAGATGTGTGGTTAGGCTCCGCCCAGATATGTATATGACTTTACTTTTGATTTTCTCATGAACTACTGAACGGATTTACACCATATATGCAAAAGGCACATGCCTGACCTGAGGACTACCTCTTTGCCAAATTTCAAGTAATTCTGTTCAGCCGTTCGGGCTGTACCTTCGACTAAAGGTCCTATGGGAAAATGCATGGGGAAAACGCGTTTTGGGACCCCCTTTTTTTCTCAGCCCCCGCTTGACGAATCACCCCGAAACTTTCAGGGTAGGAGCTGAGCGGAGCGCCCCATTAGTTTTGAAAATTTCACGAAGATAAGTCAACCGGCGCCAAAGTTATTCAAAATAGAATTTTCAGATTTCCTATGGGAACTCGGTCCTAACTATAACTATCTACTGGCGACCGCCAGTAGATAATATATTTGTGTATATATATATAAGCCAACAAAACAGTCCAAATGACGAAAGGCGCACAGATTAGCTGGTGCTTGCGGCAAGGCTAGACTGATCCGTGCACATATGTGTGTCACCTAAAGTATCACGCAGCACTCTCCACAGGGTTTTCTTTTACTTTTACTTATCAAGCCATCTTTACTCCACCTATGTGTTTCAACCAAACTGGTCTTGATCACGGTACATGGCAGTGGTCCATCTTTGCTTTTCTCTTTTTATACCAAACTCTCATGTTGCCTATTAGGAGGCATTGTGAGGTAGGTAGTTTTTGTCAGTAATCACATGTATTTACAAATATATTTACAAGTTTCATTATAACAACATTGGTTACTTTCACAAGTTGTTTCACAGTTCTACTTATCTCAGAGTGTGAATGTTATGACAAGCTAAGAGTCTTGTGCTCATTTTGAATTACATGCCCCAGTATTATTGTATTACTTGAGAGTAGTTACCCACATTCCCATTCACAACTTTTTATCACGTTAATGCCTATAATTAGACTCAGTGTCTGCTCAGTTCAATCTTAAGTTGTGTTACTATCGTGGGTTTAGTGCCCCCTTTCCGCCACTATTGGAACCTAAGGGTAAACTTTTGTCAGGCTGCGTGATACTTTTGGTGACAAATATATATATATATTCACTGAAAAAACCATAGGTTTCAGGGGTGTTATAGTTAGCTGGACTTTTCACTTGTACAAAACCATTGAAATTCCCCCGTTATAGTTAGTTCAGCTAACTATAACTCGCGCGCCCGCAATGCACTGCTGATGACGTCACATATTACATCACTCATGACATGATCAGTGACATCACTCATGACATCACTGATGACATCTCAAATGACATCACTGATGACATCACTGATGACATCATCCAGTGAATGTTTGTTTTTCTGAAAATTAAATATGTTTTATATATGTATATCTCAAGGTTGATGGAAGAATAAATGGGTATATAAGTGTCTAAATGGATGATTTGTTTTTGAAAAATTGATTGTGTAACTGACTGATTAAGTGTATCATAGTGAATACATGGCTTAGTGAGTAATGTTTAAATACGTAAATGTCTGTATCAGTCTCTCACTTTGTGTATAAGTGGCTGCATGGGTTGGTGAGTAGCTACATGGGTGTCTATATAGGTTATTAGTTGGTTTTTTGAGTATCAGTCTGAGTGTCTGCATGGTTCGGTGGGGGGTATTACGTAGTGCATAGGTGCATGAATGAGTTACTCACTGTTTGTATGTGTTGAAGACAGCATGTGTGCAGGACTGTATGGGTGGATGAGTGTGTGTATGGGTGTGTTAGTGAGTGAATGACTGTCTCAATAGTGTCTTTATGAGTAACTACATATGTTTTAAACTAGTATATTTGACTATTGGTGTATATAAGTGAGTATATTTGAGAGTGAGAGATTGAAAGAGTTCCTGTATGAATAAGTATGTGTTTCTATAAGTGATTGTTTAAAAGACTAAGTATGAGTAAGTTTCTGTAGAGGTAAGTGTGGTGGTGTGTCTATAACTGTATATGCAGGTAAATGGATGTTTGATTCTTTATTAGCATGAGTGACTATGTGTGTGAGTAACTCTATGGATGAGTGGCATTGTGTAACAGGATGTATAGGTGTATGAGTACATATGATGAGTGAGTACATGTATGAGTGACTGTATAGGACTGTTGGTGAATGAGTGGATGTGTATGTGGATCTTAGAATTACTGAAGAGGTTGTTGTAACTGATATTGGTATGTCCATTGTTTTGAAAATTGTAGTCTCTATTTTTGAATGTGTGTATCAAAGGTTATATTAGGGTGAGAGGAGGTCTGCTACTCTATCACAAGGATGATGTCATCAGTGATGTCATCAGTGATGTCATTTGAGATGTCATCAGTGATGTCATGAGTGATGTCACTGACCATGTCATGAGTGATGTAATATGTGACGTCATCAGCAGTGCATTGCGGGCGCGCGAGTTATAGTTAGCTGAACTAACTATAACGGGGGAATTTCAATGGTTTTGTACAAGTGAAAAGTCCAGCTAACTATAACGCCCCTGAAACCTATGTTTTTTTCAGTGAATTTCTAAGGTTTTTTAAATGCTGATTCGTAACTATAACGTGCCTGAAACCTGTGGTTTTTTCAGTGAATTTCAAAGGTTTTTCAAATGCTAATTTCTAACTATGCCTACAGAGATAGGACATGTGAAGAAAGAAGAAAAAATGCACAGAAAGAAACAAAAGAAGTGCAGAAAGAAGCAACACAAGTCCTCAAATACGAAGATAAGTTACATACCCACTCACTCAGAGGCGTATGCACCCACTCCCAGACCCACTCAGAAAGTCATGCAGCCATTCATAGATCCACTCAGACATTGATGCACCCACTCATAGACCCACTCAGGCAGTCATGCACCCACACAATTTCCCAGTCAAAAACTCATGCACCCACTCACAGATCCAGTCATACAACCATGCACCCACTCACAGGCCCACTCAGAGACTCATGCACCTGCTCACAGATCTACTCAGAAAATCATGCACCCAATAACAGCCCCACTCAGACTCACAGACCAAGTCACAGACCCTCTCAGAAACTAACAAATCCAGTCAGAGACCCACTCAGAAACTCATGGGCTCACTCAGACTAACTCATACACTCATGGAGGCACTCGCAAACCCACTCAGGTGCTCTGACACCCACTCTGATACCCACAGAACCACTCAGTCAGTCACTCACATACCAACTCAGACACCCATTCAAACACTCACGCACTCACTCACAGACTCACTCAGACACTCAAGCAACCCTTCACACACCCAGTAAGATACTTATACAGCCACTCTTAGACCCACACAGACACTCACACACCCACTCACACACCTACTGAGACACTCATGCACTCATTCACATACTCACTCTCAAAGATTACAGGTTACAATTAGGAAATTCAATTTAAAAACCTTATAAATTCACTTAAACACCAAAAGTTACAGGGACGTTATAGTTAGGAGATGGAATTTTAAAAAGCCTTAGAAATTCACTGAAAAAACTAAAGGTTACAAGGACATTATAGCTAGGCTCACATTTCACTCATACAAAACATAGAAATTCAGCAGTTATAGTTTCCTCAGCTAACTATAACCTACACCCTCTCAATGCACTGATTATGACCTCACATATTACATCACTCATTACATGGTTAGTGACATCACTGATGACATCTCAAATGACATCACTAGTGACATCAGACATCACTGATGACATCTTCCGGTGAGAGTTTTTTAAAAGTTTATGAGTGTTAAATATATATACACTGTGGGAGCCGGCCTCGTGGCGTGGTCCTGTTTCCCCGCGCTAAGCCGCACGAGGTCCCATGCACATTGGGGCTCCTCCATTTTGGATTATACGTCACTCCACGTGACCACCTGCGTGACCCTGCTCTACCCGGCCTCGGTCCCAGCGAGGCCCGACATCGAGACGCCAACCCCTGGCCTGGGGGATACCACGTGAGCCCTTCCCACTCCCGGCGGAGGGCAGTATCGATGGGACCCCCAACCGTCCTTCCACACCTAGGTGCGATTGCCCCACAGCTCTCTGGGGCCTGGCGCCTCTCCTGCTGGGCGTCTGGCCGCTCCCTACCCGGCCTCTCCGCCCCCTCCGGGCGCAAGGGTCCGGACATCAAAGGGCTCCCGTCCTATATCTGGGGCGACCCGACAACAGGACAGGAGTTGTATCCTGGAGTCAAGAGCCCTGCTGATCGGATCGCGGCTGACCCTACGGAAGAAGACTCACCCTGAACCCACCACTTGAGCCCTGCTGACGACGTCGCGGCTCCACCGTGCTTGAAGACCTTCACGAACCTTTGGGGCCCTGCTGACGCTGTCGCGGCCCGACCTTGTTGAACATTACCATCAGAGCCCAGCTGACCTCGTCGCGGCTCGACCGAAGCGGACCTACCACCGGAGCCCTGCTGACTGTGTCGCGGCTCGACCTAAGCGGAACTACCACCCGAGCCCTGCAGACACCGTCGCGGCTCCCCACGTCCGAGCCGCTCTGAGACCAGCACTCGAGGTCTGGCGCAGAGCCCTCCTGTACCTGGTTGGTACTAAGACTGTCCCGCTACCCTATCCTTCTAACAGACATTGAGACTCTTATAGGATCCCTCGATCGAACTGTAAATATTGAACGTATTACTGCTGATAAAGAACCAAGTCACGCAACTGATATTGAGTCCTGTGTGGTGGTGTTACTGGGCCTAGTACGATCATAGGAGAAAGACCTCCCCGAGGGGGCTTCTCAGCGGCGCTCGGCTATAACTTTGCGGTAGGAAGGTGCCCCGGAATAGTCTCCCCGACTACCCGGGGGGCCTCCCTCCAACATTTGGTGGCAGCGGTGGGATCCGAGCCAGACGCAATCGTACAGGCAAGTAACGCACCCACTACCTGACCAGACAGAAAAGGAAAAGGGAACCATGGATGGCCAAGAAGCAACCGTGGCCACAACCTTCCAGTTGGAAAAACTGGAGGAATACACCCACAAAGAACTCAAACAATTCTGCAAGGACAAAGGGATCCCAACCACAGGATTGGGCACCAAGGAGGAAATGCAGAAAGCCCTGAAAGCCTGGGCAGAACCCGAGACCCCTCCACCCCGAGCCGAAGGGACCTCGGCCCGGGACGGAAACCTGCCGACCGCGACCCCGACAGATGGGGAGCGAACTGTCCCAGACACCAGCCTTTCCCACGAAGAAATACGAGAACGGGAAAGGGTCCGGACACACGAAATAGACCTCGCCCGACTCCGGCTGGACGGTGAGCTCCTACTGGCGGAGAAGAAGATAGCCTTGGAGCAACTACGGCTGCAAGAGGAAATCGAGGAAAAGAAAAGGCATCGGGAACTAGGGGAGAGACGGCTAACCCTCGAGCATGAGAGGAGCCTTAAAGAACTTGAACTAAAAGCTAAAACTGGGGAGACCAGCAACCCCGGAGCCCGGGACGCTCTGCCCCTGACCGAGCCAAAGGTTCACATCCCCAAGGATGTCGTCAAGGAGTACTATAAAAATGACGACATCCAGCAATGGTTCCGAGCGTACGAAGTAGCCATGACCTCCCATCGGGTACCCCGGAAGGATTGGGGTGCCGGCCTATGGGGGAGGTTCCTCAGCGAGGGCCGGGATACCCTGCTGCAACTCCCCGACGCGGTGATGACCTCATACGACCACATGAAAGAAGCCCTACTCACACGCTACGGACTATCAGCCGAGATGTACTGGCAACGCTTCCGGGACTGCAAGAAGCTCCCCGGTACCACATGGGTCGAATACGTGGACTTCTTCATCCGAGCGTTGGAAGGATGGATAAAAGGAAGCAAGGTCACCTCATATAATGAACTGTTCGACCTCATTGTCTGGGAGCACCTCGCCAACAACTGCTTTGTGGAACTAAGGCAACACCTCCTGGACAGTAAACTGACCGAGCCCCGGAAGCTCGCCGCCGAAGCGGACCGATGGGTCAACACCCGGGTCCCCCGGAACCCCGTGGGGGCTACACACGGAGTACCACGGGACCTCCCCGCCAGCGAGGAGGAGGAGGGGGGTCCCACCGCAGTCGAGAATTCCCAGCCGGGCCGCCCAGAAGCCCGCCACAAGGTCAAGCAACCAACCACACTTCCCCGGCCCAGGGCAGAAGGGGGACCCCTATTGCGCGGCCTGGACCACGACCGACAGTGACCTGCTTCGGCTGTCAGCAGACCGGCCACTATGCAAGTGACCCGGCATGCCCCGTGAACCGACGGAACGGGACCGCTGGGCCCCCTCCCCGACAAATAGCCGCCGCAGCCTTGGGGGAGGGAGAAGATGAGGAGGAAAACCACGATGACGGGTCCCCCGAGTGGGAACCAGCTGCCATGTCGCTTGTATGCCTGGGCTCCCGAGAAATGGTGCCCCGAGCCGCCATCCCCAGCAACACCCAGAAGTACCAACAGTGGGTCACCATCAACGGGCGACGGGCCGAGGCTTTCCGGGACACTGGGGCCAGTGTGACCGCTGTCCGCTGCCATCTGGTGACCCCCGAACAAATCCTGCCGCATGTCCTATGCCCTGTCCGGACCGCGGACAACACCGAGAGCATGTGCCGGATGGCCAGGATCCCCTTCGAGTGGGCAGGAGTGTCCGGCACCCTAAAAGTAACTGTCCGCGACGACGCCCCGGTGGACTGCCTCCAGGGGAACGACCTAGAGAGCTCACCCTGGGCACAGGTGGAACGCCGAGAGCATCTGGGGATGCTAGGACTACCCGAGTGGGCCTGCGCCACCACTCGGTCCATGACCGCCCAACCAGCCACTGCCACGGCCCCCGACAAGCTGACGGGCCCCCAACTATCCACCTCCTCCGGCACGGAGGAACCTGACGAGGAGGCCGGGCCATCCGAACTTTCTCCCAACGAGGCCGCCCCCCTCAGCGAGATCCCCGAGCTGGCCCAGTGGCGCCACGACGGGGGCCCCACCCGCGAACAATTCCAGCAAGAGCAGAAGGTCTGCCCGTCCCTCGAGGGGGCCCGACAGCAAGCGGCCGCCCAGGCTGCGGGGGACCCCACGGGAACCCACTGGGTCTATTGGGACAATGACTTATTGTATAGCGAGCAGAAAATCGCCGAACTAGGGGCCAGCCGGGTGCTGGTGGTCCCCCTCCGATTTCGAGAGTTCCTCCTGAACCTGGCACATGACGTACCCCTCGCCGGAGATCTCGGGCGGGACAAGACTTACAGCCGCCTCGTGACCCATTTCTATTGGCCCCGAATGAGAAGAGACGTGGACCAGCACTGCCGGTCCTGCCCGACCTGCCAAGCTAGCGGGAAGACTGGGGGACGAGTGAAAGCCCCCCTCCAACCATTTCCAGCCGTCCACACCCCGTTCGAATGAGTGGGAATCGACTTTGTGGGGCCCCTCGACCCCCGAACCGCCCTGGGGCACCGCTTCATCCTGGTACTGGTCGACCACGCCACCCGGTACCCGGAGGCCGTCCCCCTCCGAACTGTGACAGCTCCAGTGGTGGGCCGGGCCCTGATGGGCATCTTCTCCAGGGTGGGGTTCCCCCGAGAAGTGGTGAGCGACAGGGGTACGAACTTTATCTCGAAGTACATGAGATCCCTCTGGCAACAATGTGGGGTCACATATAAATTCACCACCCCTTACCACCCCCAGGGGAACGGACTGGTCGAGCGGTTCAACCGAACCCTGAAGGGGATGATCAAGGGCCTGGAAGAGCCCCTAAGGAGGAGATGGGATGTCCTGCTGCCCTGCCTCCTGTTCGCCTATCGGGAGGTACCACAGAAGTCCCTGGGCTTCAGCCCCTTCGAACTGTTGTATGGGCACCCCGTCCGAGGGCCCCTCAGCCTGGTCAAGGAGGGCTGGGAGGCGAACGTCCAAAATGCCCCCCCCCGACGTCTACCGGTACCTCCTGACCCTGCGGAACCAGACTCGGAAGTTCCGGGCCCTGGCAGAAGCCAACCTCGAAGCCAGTCAAGAAGACATGAAACGCTGGTATGACGAAAATGCCTCAGCCATCGAGTTCGAGCCGGGCCAACAAGTCTGGGTCATGTCACCCGTGGACCCCTGCACCCTGCAGGACAAGTGGCCCGGGCCCTTCAAGGTAGTGGAGAGGAAGAGCCCCGTCACCTACCTAGTCGACATGGAGTCCCCGAGGAACCCCCTCCGGGTCCTGCACGCCAACCGGCTCAAGCCCCACTTTGCCCGAACTGAACTAAGCCTACTGCTGGCTACCGACGATGGGGGTGAAAGTGACTCCGAGCCCCTACCAGACCTCCTGGGGTCCTCGGGCCAAGACGGCTCCTTGGAGGGCGTCCGCCTCTCCGCCACCCTGACACCAGAACAGCTCCATGATTGCTAGAAGCTGCTGCAACCCTTCGCTGCCCTCTTCTCTCTCACGCCCGGGGTGACCCCCTGGTGCGTCCACGACGTGGACACGGGGGACAGCCCCCCTGTACGACACCGCGCTTATAGAGTTCCTGACCGAGTCCGAGCCTGCATAAAGACCGAGGTCGCCAAGATGCTCGCCCTCGGAGTCATCGAGCCTTCCGACAGTCCGTGGGCCAGCCCGGTAGTCTTGGTGCCGAAGGCCGCCGCCCCCGGCACGGCCCCCGAACTCAGATTTTGTGTCGACTACCGGGGCCTGAACGCAGTCACCAAGACCGATGCCCGCCCCTTGCCACGAGCCGACGAGCTGATCGATCGCTTAGGGGCCGCCCGCTATCTAAGCACCTTTGATCTCACCGCTGGGTACTGGCAGATCAAGCTCACTCCCGGCGCCCAAGAACGATCAGCCGTCTCCACACCCGATTGCCACTACCACTTTCGGGTAATGCCCTTCGGCATGAAGAACGCCCCAGCGACCTTTCAGAGGCTAGTAAACAAGGTCCTGGCCGGACTAGAAGCCTTCAGCGCGGCCTACCTCGATGACATTGCTGTCTTCAGCGACCACTGGGCCGCGCACCTAGGACACCTTGGGGAAGTCCTGGCCACTCTCCAAAGAGCCGGGCTCACCATTAAGGCCAGTAAATGCCAGATCGGTCAAGGATCTGTGACCTATCTGGGCCACCAGGTGGGGAGTGGCCAGGTGGCGCCCTCCAGTTAAAAGTTGACGCCATCCAGGCGTGGAAGCCCCCGCAACCCAAACCGCTGTCCGGGCCTTCCTAGGCCTCACAGGCTACTACCGACGATTCATCAAGGATTATGGCAGCATTGTGGGCCCCCTTACGGAACTCACTTCAAAGAAACAGCCCAAGGCGGTGCACTGGACGCCCCGCTGTCAGACCGCGTTTGATACTCTCAAGGCGGCCATGTGCGCTGCCCCTGTGCTACAGGCCCCCGACTACAGCAAGGAATTTGTAGTCCAGACCGATGCATCAGAGTACGGGGTCGGGGCGGTCCTCTCCCAGCTGGACGCCAAGGGCCTTGACCGACCGGTGGCCTTTATCAGCCGCCGACTGCTGCTGCGAGAACAGAGGTGGAGCACCATCGAGCGGGAGGCCTTCGCTGTGGTATGAGCTCTCAAGAAGCTCCGGCCCTACCTTTTCGGCACCCACTTCAGGGTCCAGACTGACCACCGGCCCTTGCGGTGGCTCATGCAAATGCGGGGCGAGAACCCCAAGCTGTTACGCTGGTCCATCTCGCTGCAAGGGATGGACTTCACTGTAGAACACCGGCCCGGCAACGACCACGCCAACGCTGACGGCCTGTCCCGATTCTTCCGCCTCGGCGAGGAGAACCCCCAAGGAGAGGGGTGACTCTCCCTGCCTTCAGCTGGGGGGGACGCGTGTGGGAGCCGGCCTCGTGGCGTGGTCCTGTTTCCCCGCGCTAAGCCGCACGAGGTCCCATGCACATTTGGGCTCCTCCATTTAGGATTATACGTCACTCCACGTGACCACCTGCGTGACCCTGCTCTACCCGGCCTCGGTCCCAGCGAGGCCCGACATCGAGACGCCAACCCCTGGCCCGGGGGATACCACGTGAGCCCTTCCCACTCCCAGCGGAGGGCAGTATCGATGGGACCCCCAACCGTCCTTCCACACCTAGGTGCGATCGCCCCACAGCTCTCTGGGGCCTGGCGCCTCTCCTGCTGGGCGTCTGGCCGCTCCCTACCCGGCCTCTCCGCCCCCTCCGGGCGCAAGGGTCCGGACATCAAAGGGCTCCCGTCCTATATCTGGGGCGACCCGACAACAGGACAGGAGTTGTATCCTGGAGTCAAGAGCCCTGCTGATCGGATCGCGGCTGACCCTACGGAAGAAGACTCACCCTGAACCCACCACTTGAGCCCTGCTGACGACGTCGCGGCTCCACCGTGCTTGAAGACCTTCACGAACCTTTGGGGCCCTGCTGACGCTGTCGCGGCCCGACCTTGTTGAACATTACCATCAGAGCCCAGCTGACCTCGTCGCGGCTCGACCGAAGCGGACCTACCACCGGAGCCCTGCTGACTGTGTCGCTGCTCGACCTAAGCGGAACTACCACCCGAGCCCTGCAGACACCGTCGCGGCTCCCCACGTCCGAGCCGCTCTGAGACCAGCATTCGAGGTCTGGCGCAGAGCCCTCCTGTACCTGGTTGGTACTAAGACTGTCCCGCTACCCTATCCTTCTAACAGACATTGAGACTCTTATAGGATCCCTCGATCGAACTGTAAATATTGAACGTATTACTGCTGATAAAGAACCAAGTCACGCAACTGATATTGAGTCCTGTGTGGTGGTGTTACTGGGCCTAGTACGATCATAGGAGAAAGACCTCACCGAGGGGGCTTCTCAGCGGCGCTCGGCTATAACTTTGCGGTAGGAAGTTGCCCCAGATTAGTTTCCCCGACTACCCGGTGGGCCTCCCTCCAACATACACCAAGCTGTATTGGTGAATCAGTGGGTGTGTGACTGACTGTATAAGTGAGTGATTAGGTGTCTCATTGAATGTATAGGTGTGTGACTAGTTGTGTGAGTGTCTGTATCAGTCTGTCAGTTGGTGTCTAAGTGGTTGTATGGGTGTGTGGGTGGGTTTGTGAGTGGCTGTATTGATAAGTGATTGGTTGTCTGAGTACCTGTATGGTTGTCTGCATGTCTGTGTTAATGGGTGAGGGGGTGTGTGACTGCCTGTATGGATGAGTGAGTGGGTGAGTCAGTGGCTATATGGGATAAAACGTATATATGTGAGGGGCTGTATGGGTAAGTGAGTGTGTGTATGGCTGCATGGGTGACTACGTGGATGTCTCAGTGGTATATGGGTGAGTAACTGGGTTTGTGAAAGGCAGTATAGGTGAGTGATGGGGTATATGATTGACTGCATAGTTGAGTGAGTGAATGTGTGAATGGCTGCATGGGCGAGTGTCTGCTTGTGTCAGTGACTGTATAAGTGAGTGAGTATGTGTTAGTATCTGTATGATTAAATGAGTGGGTGTGTGTGTATCTATATGGGTGAGAGAGCAGCTGTGTAATTGGCTATATGGGTGAGTGACTAGGTGTGTGGGTAGCTCTATGGATGAATGACTCTGTATGTGACTGACTGTATGGGTATATAGGTGGGTATGTCAATGGGCGTATTAGTGACTGAGTGGGTGTATGAGTGGCTGTATGGGAGAGTGAGTGGATGCATGTGTAGAGCTATAAATCAGTGAGTGGCTGTGTAGGTATTGGTATGGGTCTATGAATTGGTTTGTGAATGGCTGTGTGGGAGTGGGTATATGAAATGTTCTATGGGGTATGAGTGGGTGCATCAGTGATTCTGTAGATGATGTCATGAGTGATGTAATTTGAGATGTCATTAGTGATGTTATCAGTGATGTCACTGACCATGTCATGAGTGATGTAATATGTGAGGTCAGAAGCAGTGCATTACAGGGGATGTGAGTTATGGTTAGCTCAGTGTTAGACCTGGCACCTTGGCGTGAGTTTCCCTTCCACTTTTTGATGGTGTGCCTCGACTGTTTTGCTGGTGTTGTCCGCTCAGGGCACTGCGCCACGGCTAATCCGGGCCGCAGTGCAAGTGCTCCCGAGGTAAAGTGTACCTGTAATTGATGTTCCTGATTGGTTTATTGGATTCACTGTCAGTCCTCAGTACAGTGCACCAGGGGTGCCAGGGCTTGTGAATGCCAATGCTGCTGGTGGGCTTGCAGCGCTGGTTGCGCCACCCACAGAAAGCAGCCTTGTAAAAATGTGTCTAGGGTCTGCCACCGCAGACCCTGTGCGCGGTCCGGGACCGTCGCGCTGACTGTGCAAGTGCCCCCACTTGCCAGTCCCTAAACCTTCCCTTACTTACATATTAGCCACCCCTCTGGTAGGCCCACGGGCAGGGTGCATTGTAGGCATAAGGTAGGACATGCCCTGATGTGTGTGGCATGTCTTAGTAGTGAATTACAGCCCTTTCCGTTTTTCACTATTGAAGGCTACCTGCTCTCCATAGGCCAGAATGGGCTGCTGGGATCACGCCAACGCTGTGACCCCCGTGGACTCAGAGAGCATGGTAGAGTGTCGAGTTTAGTATGCCTGAACTCAGGATGATAAAATACTCCTTGTAGTCAAGGTTATTTTAATATCCTGGGTTTGTAAATACTACTTTTAGAAAGTTAGTATTTACTGACCTGACCATCTCAGTCCGCCTCTGCTGTGTGTGTGTGTGTGTTCTGCCTAGCAACAGTAAGGAGCAGGGTGGGGGGATCCCCAGAGACAGGTTGGCTGCCAGGTGGTGGGTAGAGAGATTACACCAGGATGGGTGGGAGGAGTACACCTTGACTCTTGAATAGACCTGTGCTCTGCCACCACAAAGCCGGCACCGCCCCCTGTGGGGCGGCTGATGTCTCTGCCCTGCTGCTGAAAGGAAAGAGCAGAGTCACCATAACAAAGTGCTCCAGAACTGGACTGAGCCAGGCCCAGGCCCCCTGGCGCTAAAGAACAAAAGAATCATGGTATAAAAGTAGGAGCCTGGCTCCTAAGAAATCAGAATCCTGTTTACCACAAAGAACCTCTGCCCGACTAGAAGGAGAAGGAGACGCTGGAGGAGCTGGCCTGCTGCCTGCCTTGCTGAGAAAGGAGAGGAAGAGACTATTGAAAAGACTTTGCTACTTTGTGCTTGAACATTCTCCAAGGGCTTGATCTGAGCTTGCCCCCTGAACTGAACCCCAGGACCAGTGGGTTCTCTGTGCTTTTGCTCGTCCTCCAATTCGAGCCGTGTGTGCATCCCGCTGGAAAAGAGACTGCGCCCCTCATCGCCCCTCCTAGGGCCGTGACACCCAGAAGCTTGCCTGCCTCAAACCCGTGAGAGCCCCGCTCCGTCCAGAGCCGCTCTCTGTCCCCGGGCCAGGCCGCCTGCATCCCTGTCACCGCCTGCTACTGGAGCGCGCTGACCGCGCTATCACCCCTCCCGCCGGAAGCCGTCCGACGACTGTGATCTACGCCGGGTCATCCAGCTGCACTGACCGTGCCCTGCGACCCCGCTTCGCTATCCCCGGACATCTCAGGCCGCGCCGCCCCCGCTGTGGAGACCCTCCTGCACCGCCATGCTAAAGGGTCGCTGGCCGCGCCTGCCTACGTGCCCACACCTGCTGATTGAGGACCCAAGAACACTTCCCAAGCTGAGAGTCGCACCGACCTGTGCCGACTCTCCACATCACGAAAGAAGTTCCAGTATCGGGCTCGGGGCCCGCAACGCCTTATTTCCCCGTTCGCAGGAGCCGATCTCTGTGAGTACTGGAACCACAAGTAACATTTGCAAGAGACTACAAAGTATCCATTTGAAGCTACGAACAAAGAACCTTTGCCTGCTTTACAACCTGGTGGCCTAGCGAAAACGTTATTGGTCTTGTGATAAGTCTGCTGAGATATATATACCTATTTTTACATAAAGAAGCGTATTTTTATATATATCCAAGTCTGGTGTCCGTTTCTGGGGGGATTGATGTATTTACTGTGTGTATGATTGTAAGTGCTTAACCAACAACGCCTGAGGAATCGCCTTGGCTGCTCACGCCACGCACCTAGAGGGTGAGCAAGGGTCATTCGCGAGGGGTTATCCTGCGCCCTGACGTGGAGGAGAGGGTGCCTGCTTGACACAAGGGCAACCTTGCGCCAACCAGAGACCCCCGAGTCTAACATTGGTGGCAGCGGTTGGGATTTCGGATTTGCACTTGTAATTTGCATACAGTGAATTATTAATCACCAGATAGTGAGAGCAGACCAAATAACGCAGCCACAGGTTTTCATTTTTGGAACTTTGTTGAGACATCTGCCATTACTGCAACCATGCCTAGCTCACGCTCCGCTGGAAGAGCAATCTCTGTGATTTCTGGAATAGATGAGGTGGATTGGGAGAGACTGGGAGGCTACACGGTGGAGCAATTGAAAGGCTACAGTGTAAAATTCAGAGTCCCCCATGCTGGATTCAGGGGGAAAACCCAGTACACCAAGGCGTTGAGAGCCTGGAAGGAGTCACGAGACCCACGGAATGCGGGGGACATCGTTCCACCCGACAACCTTGAGGAGCCCAGTAGAGTCCGGTCGCCAGAGGAGCTGGCAGACAGGGCAGCAGACAGGGCGCATGCAATGGAGATGGCAAAGTTGGCAGGACAAATGGAAATGGAAAAGCAGAAGTTGGCCCTGGAGGCACAACAACGCCAAATGGATCATGATATCAGATTGAAGGAGTTGGAGCTGAAGGCGAAAAGTTTGGATACCGCTCCTTCTGGTGGCAGCACTCCACCAGCGCAGGTAGAGTCCAAGGTGTACATCCCCAAAGATGTAGTAAAGGAGTATTTTAGAAAGGATGACATAGGGCAGTGGTTTAGAGCCTACGAGGTGGCCACGTCTTCACACCGGGTCCCTGAGAAAGACTGGGGAGCGGGGTTGTGGGGAAGGTTCCTTGCTGAAGGACGTGACACACTGTTAGATTTACCCTTAGATCTCCAAGTCTCATACCCCCATATGAAGGAAGCTTTAATGACAAGGTATGGGTTAACTCCTGAGCTATATAGACAGAGGTTCAGGGAGACCAAGAAGATCCCTGAGAGTACGTATGTGGAGTATGTGACCTTTTTCTGCAGAGCGCTGGATGGTTGGGTGAAGGGTAGCAAAGTGAATGATTATCAAGGGCTGCTTGATTTAATTGCATGGGAGCACTTGTCCAGTCAATGTTTTCCTGAGCTACGCCAGCACCTGATTGATAGCAAGCTGTCCAACCCGAGGAAGCTTGCTGAGGAGGCGGACCGCTGGCTCAGCACCAGGGTCCACAAGGGTCAAGTGGGAGACTCCGCCAAAGGTGGGCAGGGTCCCCAGCAGAAGAGTGGGGGGGACAGGGGTAAACAGAAAGGGTTCCAAAAAGGCCCCCAAAGTAATCCCCAAGGGAACCAGCAGAAGGGTTCTCAGCCTCCCCCACCCCCGCAGCAGAACGGGGCCCCGACAGGTAGACCTGTTCCAAAGGGGCCCTTCAATTGTTATAGGTGTGGTGACCCGGGTCACATTGCCTCTGATCCTAAGTGTCGCCTCTTTGGTAAGACCGCACCCACTGGTGCTCCCCCCCGGCAAGTAGCTAGCGTTAACTTTGGGGAGGAAGTAGCAGTCCAGGAGGGTGGGGGTCCCGGGCAGATGACCCTAGTCTCGCTAGGAGACAGTGAGATGGTCCCTGTAACCTACCTGCCCTCTAACACTAAGAAATATGGGCAAGTGGTGACCATCAATGGAAAGAAGGTGGAGGCTCTTAGAGATACAGGAGCCAGCGTGACCTCGGTGAGGCAACACCTGGTGTCTCAAGAGCAGATTGTACCCAATGCCTACTGTAGGGTTGTCAATGCTGACAACGTAGAGAGTCGTTGTCCAATGGCTCAAGTTCCCTTTGAGTGGGGGGAGGTCTCTGGTACTCTACAAGTCGCTGTGAGAACTGACATGCCTGTAGATTGTCTGCTAGGGAACGACCTGGAGAGCTCCCCTTGGGAAAAGGTGGAGAAGACCACGCATCTGAGGATGGTGGGTCTACCCGACTGGGCGTGCGTGACCACCCGGTCCATGGCAGCCAGTAGGGGTGTTGAGAGGGTCCTGGAGCCTGAGGGAGAGGTCCAGGAACCGGCCTTAGGGAGAAGGCGCAGGAGGCGCGGGAAGCCGGCCCCCGAAGTTCCCACGGCCCAGGAGGAAGCAGACCCGGAGGGGGATGCTCTGGAGCCTACCGGGGAACAGATCGCCGAACTGGGAGACTTGCCTGAGCTGACCCATTGGCAGCAAGAAGGAGGTCCCTCCAGGGAGGAATTCTGCAGGGAGCAGAAAGAATGCCCTTCTCTCGTGGGTATGCGGCAGCAGGCTGCAGACCAGGCCAATGGTGTTCAGGCCAAAACACACTACGTGTACTGGGAGAGTGACCTCCTGTATTCCGAGCCTAAGGCTGCTGAACCTGGGTCAGCCCGTGTGCTGGTGGTACCCCAGAAGTTCAGAACCTTCCTACTGGGGCTGGCTCACGATGTGCCTTTAGCAGGACATTTGGGGATGGACAAGACCTATGACAGGCTTGTCACCCACTTTTACTGGCCCCAAATGCACAAGAATTCAGATTCCTACTGCAGAACCTGTCAGACTTGCCAGGCAAGTGGTAAGAGCGGAGGGAAGCACAAGGCTCCTCTGCAACCTTTCCCTGTGGTCGGTACGCCATTCCAACGAGTGGGTATTGACTAGGGGTGGGCGGAATTTTCGTAATCGCGTTACGCAAATCTCCGCGAAACGGTAAAAAATCTCCGCGAACACGCAGAAATTCCGCGAACACGCGGAATTGCTTGTTCGCGATGCTTTTTTCATGTTCACAGTTGCTGTTTGCGTGCTCGGGGAGAAATATCTCGCGAACACGCATTTTGAGAACGCGAACAAGAAAATATTTCGCGAAGTCGCGGAAAGCAGCATTTTGGGCAATTTCGCGTTCTCCGCGGAACGCGAAATTACCGAAATTCCGCAAATTCCGCGAGCGGAACGGAATTTACTGCCCAGGCCTAGTATTGACATTGTGGGGCCTCTGGACCCCAAGACAGCCCTGGGCAACAGGTTCATCCTGGTCTTGGTGGACCATGCCACCCGGTACCCTGAAGCCATCCCTCTGAGGACAGTGACGGCCCCCGTGGTGGGACGGGCACTGATGGGAATTTTCTCCCGAGTGGGGTTCCCTCTAGAGGTGGTGAGCGACAGGGGGACCAATTTCATATCCACATATATGAAATCCCTGTGGAAGGAGTGTGGGGTAACTTACAAGTTCACCACTCCTTACCACCCCCAAGGAAATGGGTTGGTTGAGAGATTCAACCGAACCCTCAAAGGCATGATCATGGGCCTGGACGGTCCAATGAGGCGTAAGTGGGACGTCCTCTTGCCATGCCTGCTCTTCGCTTACCGAGAGGTGCCACAGAAGTCTCTAGGGTTCAGCCCCTTTGAGCTTCTGTATGGTCACCCGGTAAGAGGACCTCTGAGTTTGGTGAAGGAAGGCTGGGAGCAATCTCCCAGGAAACCTCCCCAGAATGTATACAGTTACATGCTGGCCTTCCGAAACCAGACTCGGCGTTTCAGGCAACTTGCTGAGGCAAATCTGGAAGCCAGCCAGGAGGAGATGAAGCGGTGGTACGACCGGAATGCCACTCTGGTAGAGCTTCAACCTGGACAAAAGGTGTGGGTCTTGGCCCCAGTGGAGCCTTGTGCACTTCAGGATAAGTGGACAGGTCCATTTGAGGTTGTGGAGCGCAAAAGTCCTATCACCTACTTGGTGGACATGCAGACTCCCAGGAACCCTTTGAGGGTCCTACATGTTAACCGCCTTAAGCCCCACTTAGAGAGGACCGAAGTGGGCATGCTGCTGGCCACTGATGATGGAATGGAAGAGGAGACCGAGCCTCTTCCGGACCTCTTAGTGGCCTCTGAGAAAGATGGGTCAGTGGATGGAGTTAACCTCTCACCCACCCTGACGCCCGAACAACAGGAGGATTGCCGCCACTTGCTGGGGCAGTTCCCCGACAGATTCTCCCTGGTTCCTGGTGTCACAGATTGGTGCGTCCATGATGTGGACACAGGAGACAGCTTACCTGTGAAGCACAAGGCTTACAGGGTAACTGACAGGGTCAGAGCTTGCATCAAGGAGGAGGTCTCCAAAATGCTTGCGCTAGGGGTGGTTGAGTCCTCCAGCAGTCCTTGGTCCAGCCCCGTGGTCTTGGTCCCAAAGGCTGCTGCGCCGGGAGCCACACCTGAACTCCGGTTCTGTGTGGACTACAGAGGACTCAATTCAGTGACAAAGACTGACACGCACCCCATCCCCAGAGCTGATGAGCTCATTGATCGGCTGGGGGCTGCCCGGTTCCTCAGCACGTTTGATTTAACGTCTGGGTACTGGCAGATCGCCTTGACCGATGGGGCCAAAGAGAGGTCAGCATTCTCTACACCAGATGGGCACTTCCAGTTCCGAGTCATGCCATTTGGGATGAAGAATGCCCCTGCCACCTTTCAGAGGTTGGTCAACCAGGTACTGGTTGGGCTGGATGCGTTCAGTGCCGCCTACCTGGATGACATCGCAGTGTTCAGTGCCACCTGGCCCGAACACCTGCGCCACCTCTGGGAAGTGTTGATGGCTCTGCGCCGAGCAGGCCTCACGATCAAGGCAAGCAAGTGCCAGATCGGGCAGGGTTCCGTGGTGTACTAGGGACACCAAGTGGGGAGTGGCAAGGTGGCACCCTTGAAACCCAAAATTGAGACCATCCTGGCTTGGGAACCCCCCAAGACGCAGACCGCAGTGAGGGCCTTCCTGGGGCTCACTGGGTACTACAGGAGGTTTGTCAAGGGCTATGGAACGATTGTTGCCCCCTTGACAGAGCTGACTTCCAAGAAGCAGCCCAGGAACGTGATTTGGACTGACACCTGTCAGAAAGCTTTCGACACCCTGAAGACTGCCATGTGCACGGCGCCCGTGCTCTTGGCCCCTGACTTCTCCAAGGAATTCCTAGTACAGACAGACGCTTCCGAGCATGGTGTAGGGGCTGTTCTCTCACAGATGACTGAGGAGGGCTGGGACCAACCCGTAGCCTTCATCAGTAGGAGGTTACTTCCACGGGAAAGTAGGTGGAGTGCAATTGAGCGAGACGCATTTGCTGTGGTCTGGGCGCTGAAGAAGCTAAGACCCTACTTGTTTGGGTCTCACTTCCGGGTTCAGACGGACCACAGGCCCCTCAGGTGGTTGATGCAAATGAGGGGTGAGAACCCGAAGCTGTTGAGGTGGTCCATCTCCCTACAGGGTATGGACTTTACGGTGGAACACCGTCCTGGTACAGATCACGCCAACGCTGACGGTCTGTCCAGGTATTTCCGCCTTAGTGACGAGGAACCCCCTGGGCAAGGGTAGTTCTCCCCACATTTCAGCTGGAGGGGACACGTGTTAGACCTGGCACCTTGGCGTGAGTTTCCCTTCCACTTTTTGATGGTGTGCCTCGACTGTTTTGCTGGTGTTGTCCGCTCAGGGCACTGCGCCACGGCTAATCCGGGCCGCAGTGCAAGTGCTCCCGAGGTAAAGTGTACCTGTAATTGATGTTCCTGATTGGTTTATTGGATTCACTGTCAGTCCTCAGTACAGTGCACCAGGGGTGCCAGGGCTTGTGAATGCCAATGCTGCTGGTGGGCTTGCAGCGCTGGTTGCGCCACCCACAGAAAGCAGCCTTGTAAAAATGTGTCTAGGGTCTGCCACCGCAGACCCTGTGCGCGGTCCGGGACCGTCGCGCTGACTGCGCAAGTGCCCCCACTTGCCAGTCCTTAAACCTTCCCTTACTTACATATTAGCCACCCCTCTGGTAGGCCCACGGGCAGGGTGCATTGTAGGCATAAGGTAGGACATGCCCTGATGTGTGTGGCATGTCTTAGTAGTGAATTACAGCCCTTTCCGTTTTTCACTATTGAAGGCTACCTGCTCTCCATAGGCCAGAATGGGCTGCTGGGATCACGCCAACGCTGTGACCCCCGTGGACTCAGAGAGCATGGTAGAGTGTCGAGTTTAGTATGCCTGAACTCAGGATGATAAAATACTCCTTGTAGTCAAGGTTATTTTAATATCCTGGGTTTGTAAATACTACTTTTAGAAAGTTAGTATTTACTGACCTGACCATCTCAGTCCGCCTCTGCTGTGTGTGTGTGTGTGTTCTGCCTAGCAACAGTAAGGAGCAGGGTGGGGGGATCCCCAGAGACAGGTTGGCTGCCAGGTGGTGGGTAGAGAGATTACACCAGGATGGGTGGGAGGAGTACACCTTGACTCTTGAATAGACCTGTGCTCTGCCACCACAAAGCCGGCACCGCCCCCTGTGGGGCGGCTGATGTCTCTGCCCTGCTGCTGAAAGGAAAGAGCAGAGTCACCATAACAAAGTGCTCCAGAACTGGACTGAGCCAGGCCCAGGCCCCCTGGCGCTAAAGAACAAAAGAATCATGGTATAAAAGTAGGAGCCTGGCTCCTAAGAAATCAGAATCCTGTTTACCACAAAGAACCTCTGCCCGACTAGAAGGAGAAGGAGACGCTGGAGGAGCTGGCCTGCTGCCTGCCTTGCTGAGAAAGGAGAGGAAGAGACTATTGAAAAGACTTTGCTACTTTGTGCTTGAACATTCTCCAAGGGCTTGATCTGAGCTTGCCCCCTGAACTGAACCCCAGGACCAGTGGGTTCTCTGTGCTTTTGCTCGTCCTCCAATTCGAGCCGTGTGTGCATCCCGCTGGAAAAGAGACTGCGCCCCTCATCGCCCCTCCTAGGGCCGTGACACCCAGAAGCTTGCCTGCCTCAAACCCGTGAGAGCCCCGCTCCGCCCAGAGCCGCTCTCTGTCCCCGGGCCAGGCCGCCTGCATCCCTGTCACCGCCTGCTACTGGAGCGCGCTGACCGCGCTATCACCCCTCCCGCCGGAAGCCGTCCGACGACTGTGATCTACGCCGGGTCATCCAGCTGCACTGACCGTGCCCTGCGACCCCGCTTCGCTATCCCCGGACATCTCAGGCCGCGCCGCCCCCGCTGTGGAGACCCTCCTGCACCGCCGTGCTAAAGGGTCGCTGGCCGCGCCTGCCTACGTGCCCACACCTGCTGATTGAGGACCCAAGAACACTTCCCAAGCTGAGAGTCGCACCGACCTGTGCCGACTCTCCACATCACGAAAGAAGTTCCAGTATCGGGCTCGGGGCCCGCAACGCCTTATTTCCCCGTTCGCAGGAGCCGATCTCTGTGAGTACTGGAACCACAAGTAACATTTGCAAGAGTATACAAAGTAGCCATTTGAAGCTACGAACAAAGAACCTTTGCCTGCTTTACAACCTGGTGGCCTAGCGAAAACGTTATTGGTCTTGTGATAAGTCTGCTGAGATATATATACCTATTTTTACATAAAGAAGCGTATTTTTATATATATCCAAGTCTGGTGTCCGTTTCTGGGGGGATTGATGTATTTACTGTGTGTATGATTGTAAGTGCTTAACCAACAACGCCTGAGGAATCGCCTTGGCTGCTCACGCCACGCACCTAGAGGGTGAGCAAGGGTCATTCGCGAGGGGTTATCCTGCGCCCTGACGTGGAGGAGAGGGTGCCTGCTTGACACAAGGGCAACCTTGCGCCAACCAGAGACCCCCGAGTCTAACATTGGTGGCAGCGGTTGGGATTTCGGATTTGCACTTGTAATTTGCATACAGTGAATTATTAATCACCAGATAGTGAGAGCAGACCAAATAACGCAGCCACAGGTTTTCATTTTTGGAACTTTGTTGAGACATCTGCCATTACTGCAACCATGCCTAGCTCACGCTCCGCTGGAAGAGCAATCTCTGTGATTTCTGGAATAGATGAGGTGGATTGGGAGAGACTGGGAGGCTACACGGTGGAGCAATTGAAAGGCTACAGTGTAAAATTCAGAGTCCCCCATGCTGGATTCAGGGGGAAAACCCAGTACACCAAGGCGTTGAGAGCCTGGAAGGAGTCACGAGACCCACGGAATGCGGGGGACATCGTTCCACCCGACAACCTTGAGGAGCCCAGTAGAGTCCGGTCGCCAGAGGAGCTGGCAGACTGGGCAGCAGACAGGGCGCATGCAATGGAGATGGCAAAGTTGGCAGGACAAATGGAAATGGAAAAGCAGAAGTTGGCCCTGGAGGCACAACAACGCCAAATGGATCATGATATCAGATTGAAGGAGTTGGAGCTGAAGGCGAAAAGTTTGGATACCGCTCCTTCTGGTGGCAGCACTCCACCAGCGCAGGTAGAGTCCAAGGTGTACATCCCCAAAGATGTAGTAAAGGAGTATTTTAGAAAGGATGACATAGGGCAGTGGTTTAGAGCCTACGAGGTGGCCACGTCTTCACACCGGGTCCCTGAGAAAGACTGGGGAGCGGGGTTGTGGGGAAGGTTCCTTGCTGAAGGACGTGACACACTGTTAGATTTACCCTTAGATCTCCAAGTCTCATACCCCCATATGAAGGAAGCTTTAATGACAAGGTATGGGTTAACTCCTGAGCTATATAGACAGAGGTTCAGGGAGACCAAGAAGATCCCTGAGAGTACGTATGTGGAGTATGTGACCTTTTTCTGCAGAGCGCTGGATGGTTGGGTGAAGGGTAGCAAAGTGAATGATTATCAAGGGCTGCTTGATTTAATTGCATGGGAGCACTTGTCCAGTCAATGTTTTCCTGAGCTACGCCAGCACCTGATTGATAGCAAGCTGTCCAACCCGAGGAAGCTTGCTGAGGAGGCGGACCGCTGGCTCAGCACCAGGGTCCACAAGGGTCAAGTGGGAGACTCCGCCAAAGGTGGGCAGGGTCCCCAGCAGAAGAGTGGGGGGGACAGGGGTAAACAGAAAGGGTTCCAAAAAGGCCCCCAAAGTAATCCCCAAGGGAACCAGCAGAAGGGTTCTCAGCCTCCCCCACCCCCGCAGCAGAACGGGGCCCCGACAGGTAGACCTGTTCCAAAGGGGCCCTTCAATTGTTATAGGTGTGGTGACCCGGGTCACATTGCCTCTGATCCTAAGTGTCGCCTCTTTGGTAAGACCGCACCCACTGGTGCTCCCCCCCGGCAAGTAGCTAGCGTTAACTTTGGGGAGGAAGTAGCAGTCCAGGAGGGTGGGGGTCCCGGGCAGATGACCCTAGTCTCGCTAGGAGACAGTGAGATGGTCCCTGTAACCTACCTGCCCTCTAACACTAAGAAATATGGGCAAGTGGTGACCATCAATGGAAAGAAGGTGGAGGCTCTTAGAGATACAGGAGCCAGCGTGACCTCGGTGAGGCAACACCTGGTGTCTCAAGAGCAGATTGTACCCAATGCCTACTGTAGGGTTGTCAATGCTGACAACGTAGAGAGTCGTTGTCCAATGGCTCAAGTTCCCTTTGAGTGGGGGGAGGTCTCTGGTACTCTACAAGTCGCTGTGAGAACTGACATGCCTGTAGATTGTCTGCTAGGGAACGACCTGGAGAGCTCCCCTTGGGAAAAGGTGGAGAAGACCACGCATCTGAGGATGGTGGGTCTACCCGACTGGGCGTGCGTGACCACCCGGTCCATGGCAGCCAGTAGGGGTGTTGAGAGGGTCCTGGAGCCTGAGGGAGAGGTCCAGGAACCGGCCTTAGGGAGAAGGCGCAGGAGGCGCGGGAAGCCGGCCCCCGAAGTTCCCACGGCCCAGGAGGAAGCAGACCCGGAGGGGGATGCTCTGGAGCCTACCGGGGAACAGATCGCCGAACTGGGAGACTTGCCTGAGCTGACCCATTGGCAGCAAGAAGGAGGTCCCTCCAGGGAGGAATTCTGCAGGGAGCAGAAAGAATGCCCTTCTCTCGTGGGTATGCGGCAGCAGGCTGCAGACCAGGCCAATGGTGTTCAGGCCAAAACACACTACGTGTACTGGGAGAGTGACCTCCTGTATTCCGAGCCTAAGGCTGCTGAACCTGGGTCAGCCCGTGTGCTGGTGGTACCCCAGAAGTTCAGAACCTTCCTACTGGGGCTGGCTCACGATGTGCCTTTAGCAGGACATTTGGGGATGGACAAGACCTATGACAGGCTTGTCACCCACTTTTACTGGCCCCAAATGCACAAGAATTCAGATTCCTACTGCAGAACCTGTCAGACTTGCCAGGCAAGTGGTAAGAGCGGAGGGAAGCACAAGGCTCCTCTGCAACCTTTCCCTGTGGTCGGTACGCCATTCCAACGAGTGGGTATTGACATTGTGGGGCCTCTGGACCCCAAGACAGCCCTGGGCAACAGGTTCATCCTGGTCTTGGTGGACCATGCCACCCGGTACCCTGAAGCCATCCCTCTGAGGACAGTGACGGCCCCCGTGGTGGGACGGGCACTGATGGGAATTTTCTCCCGAGTGGGGTTCCCTCTAGAGGTGGTGAGCGACAGGGGGACCAATTTCATATCCACATATATGAAATCCCTGTGGAAGGAGTGTGGGGTAACTTACAAGTTCACCACTCCTTACCACCCCCAAGGAAATGGGTTGGTTGAGAGATTCAACCGAACCCTCAAAGGCATGATCATGGGCCTGGACGGTCCAATGAGGCGTAAGTGGGACGTCCTCTTGCCATGCCTGCTCTTCGCTTACCGAGAGGTGCCACAGAAGTCTCTAGGGTTCAGCCCCTTTGAGCTTCTGTATGGTCACCCGGTAAGAGGACCTCTGAGTTTGGTGAAGGAAGGCTGGGAGCAATCTCCCAGGAAACCTCCCCAGAATGTATACAGTTACATGCTGGCCTTCCGAAACCAGACTCGGCGTTTCAGGCAACTTGCTGAGGCAAATCTGGAAGCCAGCCAGGAGGAGATGAAGCGGTGGTACGACCGGAATGCCACTCTGGTAGAGCTTCAACCTGGACAAAAGGTGTGGGTCTTGGCCCCAGTGGAGCCTTGTGCACTTCAGGATAAGTGGACAGGTCCATTTGAGGTTGTGGAGCGCAAAAGTCCTATCACCTACTTGGTGGACATGCAGACTCCCAGGAACCCTTTGAGGGTCCTACATGTTAACCGCCTTAAGCCCCACTTAGAGAGGACCGAAGTGGGCATGCTGCTGGCCACTGATGATGGAATGGAAGAGGAGACCGAGCCTCTTCCGGACCTCTTAGTGGCCTCTGAGAAAGATGGGTCAGTGGATGGAGTTAACCTCTCACCCACCCTGACGCCCGAACAACAGGAGGATTGCCGCCACTTGCTGGGGCAGTTCCCCGACAGATTCTCCCTGGTTCCTGGTGTCACAGATTGGTGCGTCCATGATGTGGACACAGGAGACAGCTTACCTGTGAAGCACAAGGCTTACAGGGTAACTGACAGGGTCAGAGCTTGCATCAAGGAGGAGGTCTCCAAAATGCTTGCGCTAGGGGTGGTTGAGTCCTCCAGCAGTCCTTGGTCCAGCCCCGTGGTCTTGGTCCCAAAGGCTGCTGCGCCGGGAGCCACACCTGAACTCCGGTTCTGTGTGGACTACAGAGGACTCAATTCAGTGACAAAGACTGACGCGCACCCCATCCCCAGAGCTGATGAGCTCATTGATCGGCTGGGGGCTGCCCGGTTCCTCAGCACGTTTGATTTAACGTCTGGGTACTGGCAGATCGCCTTGACCGATGGGGCCAAAGAGAGGTCAGCATTCTCTACACCAGATGGGCACTTCCAGTTCCGAGTCATGCCATTTGGGATGAAGAATGCCCCTGCCACCTTTCAGAGGTTGGTCAACCAGGTACTGGTTGGGCTGGATGCGTTCAGTGCCGCCTACCTGGATGACATCGCAGTGTTCAGTGCCACCTGGCCCGAACACCTGCGCCACCTCTGGGAAGTGTTGATGGCTCTGCGCCGAGCAGGCCTCACGATCAAGGCAAGCAAGTGCCAGATCGGGCAGGGTTCCGTGGTGTACTTGGGACACCAAGTGGGGAGTGGCAAGGTGGCACCCTTGAAACCCAAAATTGAGACCATCCTGGCTTGGGAACCCCCCAAGACGCAGACCGCAGTGAGGGCCTTCCTGGGGCTCACTGGGTACTACAGGAGGTTTGTCAAGGGCTATGGAACGATTGTTGCCCCCTTGACAGAGCTGACTTCCAAGAAGCAGCCCAGGAACGTGATTTGGACTGACACCTGTCAGAAAGCTTTCGACACCCTGAAGACTGCCATGTGCACGGCGCCCGTGCTCTTGGCCCCTGACTTCTCCAAGGAATTCCTAGTACAGACAGACGCTTCCGAGCATGGTGTAGGGGCTGTTCTCTCACAGATGACTGAGGAGGGCTGGGACCAACCCGTAGCCTTCATCAGTAGGAGGTTACTTCCACGGGAAAGTAGGTGGAGTGCAATTGAGCGAGAAGCATTTGCTGTGGTCTGGGCGCTGAAGAAGCTAAGACCCTACTTGTTTGGGTCTCACTTCCGGGTTCAGACGGACCACAGGCCCCTCAGGTGGTTGATGCAAATGAGGGGTGAGAACCCGAAGCTGTTGAGGTGGTCCATCTCCCTACAGGGTATGGACTTTACGGTGGAACACCGTCCTGGTACAGATCACGCCAACGCTGACGGTCTGTCCAGGTATTTCCGCCTTAGTGACGAGGAACCCCCTGGGCAAGGGTAGTTCTCCCCACATTTCAGCTGGAGGGGACACGTGTTAGACCTGGCACCTTGGCGTGAGTTTCCCTTCCACTTTTTGATGGTGTGCCTCGACTGTTTTGCTGGTGTTGTCCGCTCAGGGCACTGCGCCACGGCTAATCCGGGCCGCAGTGCAAGTGCTCCCGAGGTAAAGTGTACCTGTAATTGATGTTCCTGATTGGTTTATTGGATTCACTGTCAGTCCTCAGTACAGTGCACCAGGGGTGCCAGGGCTTGTGAATGCCAATGCTGCTGGTGGGCTTGCAGCGCTGGTTGCGCCACCCACAGAAAGCAGCCTTGTAAAAATGTGTCTAGGGTCTGCCACCGCAGACCCTGTGCGCGGTCCGGGACCGTCGCGCTGACTGCGCAAGTGCCCCCACTTGCCAATCCTTAAACCTTCCCTTACTTACATATTAGCCACCCCTCTGGTAGGCCCACGGGCAGGGTGCATTGTAGGCATAAGGTAGGACATGCCCTGATGTGTGTGGCATGTCTTAGTAGTGAATTACAGCCCTTTCCGTTTTTCACTATTGAAGGCTACCTGCTCTCCATAGGCCAGAATGGGCTGCTGGGATCACGCCAACGCTGTGACCCCCGTGGACTCAGAGAGCATGGTAGAGTGTCGAGTTTAGTATGCCTGAACTCAGGATGATAAAATACTCCTTGTAGTCAAGGTTATTTTAATATCCTGGGTTTGTAAATACTACTTTTAGAAAGTTAGTATTTACTGACCTGACCATCTCAGTCCGCCTCTGCTGTGTGTGTGTGTGTGTTCTGCCTAGCAACAGTAAGGAGCAGGGTGGGGGGATCCCCAGAGACAGGTTGGCTGCCAGGTGGTGGGTAGAGAGATTACACCAGGATGGGTGGGAGGAGTACACCTTGACTCTTGAATAGACCTGTGCTCTGCCACCACAAAGCCGGCACCGCCCCCTGTGGGGCGGCTGATGTCTCTGCCCTGCTGCTGAAAGGAAAGAGCAGAGTCACCATAACAAAGTGCTCCAGAACTGGACTGAGCCAGGCCCAGGCCCCCTGGCGCTAAAGAACAAAAGAATCATGGTATAAAAGTAGGAGCCTGGCTCCTAAGAAATCAGAATCCTGTTTACCACAAAGAACCTCTGCCCGACTAGAAGGAGAAGGAGACGCTGGAGGAGCTGGCCTGCTGCCTGCCTTGCTGAGAAAGGAGAGGAAGAGACTATTGAAAAGACTTTGCTACTTTGTGCTTGAACATTCTCCAAGGGCTTGATCTGAGCTTGCCCCCTGAACTGAACCCCAGGACCAGTGGGTTCTCTGTGCTTTTGCTCGTCCTCCAATTCGAGCCGTGTGTGCATCCCGCTGGAAAAGAGACTGCGCCCCTCATCGCCCCTCCTAGGGCCGTGACACCCAGAAGCTTGCCTGCCTCAAACCCGTGAGAGCCCCGCTCCGCCCAGAGCCGCTCTCTGTCCCCGGGCCAGGCCGCCTGCATCCCTGTCACCGCCTGCTACTGGAGCGCGCTGACCGCGCTATCACCCCTCCCGCCGGAAGCCGTCCGACGACTGTGATCTACGCCGGGTCATCCAGCTGCACTGACCGTGCCCTGCGACCCCGCTTCGCTATCCCCGGACATCTCAGGCCGCGCCGCCCCCGCTGTGGAGACCCTCCTGCACCGCCGTGCTAAAGGGTCGCTGGCCGCGCCTGCCTACGTGCCCACACCTGCTGATTGAGGACCCAAGAACACTTCCCAAGCTGAGAGTCGCACCGACCTGTGCCGACTCTCCACATCACGAAAGAAGTTCCAGTATCGGGCTCGGGGCCCGCAACGCCTTATTTCCCCGTTCGCAGGAGCCGATCTCTGTGAGTACTGGAACCACAAGTAACATTTGCAAGAGTATACAAAGTAGCCATTTGAAGCTACGAACAAAGAACCTTTGCCTGCTTTACAACCTGGTGGCCTAGCGAAAACGTTATTGGTCTTGTGATAAGTCTGCTGAGATATATATACCTATTTTTACATAAAGAAGCGTATTTTTATATATATCCAAGTCTGGTGTCCGTTTCTGGGGGGATTGATGTATTTACTGTGTGTATGATTGTAAGTGCTTAACCAACAACGCCTGAGGAATCGCCTTGGCTGCTCACGCCACGCACCTAGAGGGTGAGCAAGGGTCATTCGCGAGGGGTTATCCTGCGCCCTGACGTGGAGGAGAGGGTGCCTGCTTGACACAAGGGCAACCTTGCGCCAACCAGAGACCCCCGAGTCTAACACTCAGCTAACTAAAACTGCTGAATTTCACTGGTTTTGTACAAGTGAAACCTGAGCCTAACTATAACGTCCCTGTAATCTTTGTTTTTTCAATGAATTTCAAAGGTTTTTTATTCCATTTCTGAACTATAACGTCCCTGTAACCTTTGTTTTTTTCAGTGAATTTCTATGGTTTTTTAAGTAGTAGTCACTTTTGCAGAGTGGTGGAGAAAGGGGGCTGGGAATCTAACCAGCTTTCAGGAATCCCGCTGTGTAGGACTTACAGGAGGCACTGAGAGGGCTTCTTGGCCCCCAAGGTCCCTCAGGAGTAAAGTGGACTTCATCCCCCAACCAGTAGTGTGCCAGGAGGTGCATTTGCAGAATGGTGGAGAAAAGGGCATGGCCTCCGAAGACCTCTTAGCAATCTCGCTGTGTGGAACTTACTAGATATAACAGGAGGGGTAGTTGGCCTCCAAGGACATCCTTGGGGGCAAGTACCCCTCCTATTACTGCCAGTAAGTCTCACACAGCAGGTTTGCTGAGAGGTTGTTGGGGGCCACGCCTCCTTTCAGCACCACTCTGCAAACGTGCCTCCTGGCGCACTGCTAGTTGGGGGATAAAGTCCCCTTGGCTCTTGAGGGTCCTTGGGGGCCAATTACCCCTTTTGTTGCCTCCAGTAAGACCCACTTAGCTGGATTGCTGAGAAGGTATCAGAGGCCATGCCCCCTTTCTCCACTACTCTGCAAACGTGCCTCCTGGTAATTACTACTTGGGGAAGAAGTCCACTTTAGTCCTGAGGCCCTCAGGAGTAAAGTGGAATTAATTCCCAAGGTGGATTCTTGAATTGAAGAACCTGAGGGGACAGAATCTATACTGTTGGAAGGCGGACCCCGAGGAGTCGGCGAGACCACCAAGGGGGGCCCTCACACTGCACGAAGTAGCCGAGCGCTGCCGAGAAGCCTCCTGAGAGATCCTTCTCCTATCACGTACTAGCACAGTAACACCACCACACAGGACTCAAGGAGGTTGTCTCAAGACGAGCAATTCTTTATCAGCATTAAAAGGTTACGAGATCAATATTTACACGAAGGGATCGAGGGATCCACCAAAAGTCTCAGTGTCTCTTTGGAAGGGTAGGGGTAGCGGGACAGTCTTTGGCAGGAGCTCGGTACGAGGGTACCTGGGGCCCATTTCTTATCCTCAAGCTGGAGGACCTCCGGATCTCGGAGGGGTCGAGCCGCGACGGCGTCAGCAGGGCTCTGGCGTACAGTTCGTGGAGAGCCGCGATCAGATCAGCAGGGCTCTCAAGATGGTTTCTGCTCAGCTCGAGCCGCGACGTCGTCAGTAGGCCTGGGCGGTAAATTCCGTTCCGTTCGCGGAATTTGCGGAATTTGGGTAATTTCGCGTTCCGCGGAGAACGCGAAATTGCCCAAAAATCTGCATTCCGCGACTTCGCGAAATTTTTTGCTTGTTCGCGTTCTCAATATGCGTGTTCGCGAGATATTTCACCCCGAGCACGCAAACAGCGATCGCGAACAGGGAAAAAGTATCGCGAACAAGCAATTCCGCGTGTTCGCGAAATTTTTGCGTGTTCGCGGAGATTTTTTACTGTTTCGCGGAGATTTGCGTAACGCGATTCCGCAAATTCCGCCCACCCCTAGTCGTCAGCAGGGCTCCGAGGGAGGTTTCAGCGAGGTTGGGCCGCGACAGCGTCAGCAGGGCCCCGATGTTCCGGGGGGGCTTCAAAGTGTTCACAAGAAGGAGCCGCGACGCAGTCTGCAGGGCTCGTGATAGTTCCGACAAGAGTTCTTCTCCGTAGGGTCAGCCGCTATTCAATCAGCAGGGCTCTCGACTCCGGGATACAACTGCCGATCTGTGGCGGGGTCGCCCCAGATATAGGTCTGGAGCCCTTTGATGTCCGGACCCTGGCGCCCGGGGGGGCGGAGAGGCCGGGTGGAGGTGGCCAGACGCCCAGCAGGAGAGGCGCCAGGCCCAAGAGAGTTGCAGGGCGATCACACCTAGAGATGGGAGGACAGTTGGGGGTCTCATCGATACTGTCCTCCGCCGGGGGCGGTGAATGGTTCCTGCGGCACCCCCTGGCCAGTTCTTGGTGCCTCGATGTTGGGGCTTCGCTGGGGCCGAGGCCGGGTTGAGCGGGGTCGCGCCGGCTGGTGCACAGAGTCACGTGGATGCCAACAAGATGGCGGAGCCACGAGGGGTATGCGACCTCGTGCGGCTCGGGATGAGGGGTCTCGGTGCAGTTCGGAAGGGTGGCCCGTGAAGGCCGGGGCGGGGAACGGGCACAATCCACGGGAGTAAGGACCACGCCACGAGGCCGGGTCCAACAGGTGTCCCCCCCAGCCGAAGGCATGGAGAGTCACCCATCTCCTTGGGGATTCTCCTCGTCAAGGCGGAAGAAGCGGGACAGGCCGTCGGCGTTGGCGTGGTCATTGCCGGGCCGGTGTTCAACATCAAAGTCCATCCCTTGCAGCGAGATGGACCACCGCAGCAGCTTGGGGTTCTCGCCCCGCATTTGCATTAACCACCGCAGGGGCCGGTGGTCGGTCTGGACCCGGAAGTGGGTACCGAAGAGATAGGGCCGGAGCTTCTTAAGGGCCCACACTACAGCGAAGGCTTCACGCTCGATGGTGCTCCATCGCTGCTCCCGGGGCAGTAGCCGGCGGCTGATGAAGGCCACTGGTCGGTCGAGCCCCTTTTCATCGGCCTGGGACAGGACGGCCCCGATCCCATACTCGGAGGCGTCCGTCTGTACCACAAACTCCTTATTGTAGTCAGGGGCCTGCAGCACAGGGGCAGTACACATCGCTGTCTTTAGGGTTTCGAAGGCTGCTTGGCAGCGGGGTGTCCAGTGCACCTTCTTGGGCTGCTTCTTGGACGTGAGCTCTGTGAGGGGGCCAACAATGCTCCCATAGTCCCGGATGAACCGCCGGTAGTATCCGGTGAGACCCAGGAAGGCCCGGACAGCTGTCTGGGTAGTGGGGGGTTCCCAGGCCTGGATGGCATCGATTTTTGGCTGGAGAGGGGCCACCTGCCCGCTTCCCACTTGATGGCCCAGGTAGGTCACGGATCCGTGGCCGATCTGGCATTTGCTGGCCTTGATCGTGAGCCCGGCCCGCTGGAGGGCGGCCAGGACGGCTTTGATGTGAAGGAGGTGCTCCGCCCAGTGGTTGCTGTACACGGCAATGTCATCTAGGTAGGCCGCGCTGAAGGCCTCGAGCCCGGCCAAAACCTTGTTTACCAGTCTTTGGAAAGTGGCCGGGGCGTTCTTCATTCCGAAGGGCATCACCCGAAAGTGGTAATGCCCATCCGGGGTAGAAAAGGCGGATCTTTCTTGGGCGCCGGGGGTGAGCTGGATCTGCCAGTATCCGGCGGTGAGGTCCAGCGTGCTCAGGTAGCGGGCGGCCCCTAAGCGGTCGATGAGTTTGTCGGCCCGGGGTATAGGATGGGCGTCCGTCTTGGTCACTGCATTCAGGGCTCGGTAGTCTACGCAGAATCGTAACTCCGGGGGGTGGCTGGGGGCTGCAGCCTTTGGTACCAGGACGACAGGACTGGCCCACGGGCTGTCGGAGGGTTCGATGACCCCCAGGGCCAGCATCTTTGCTACTTCGGCCTGGATGCATGCCCGCACTCGGTCGGGTACCCGGTAGGCTCTGTGTCACACGGGGGGCTCTCCCCGGTGTCGACGTCGTGGACGCACCAGTGGGTCACCCCCGGGGTGAGGGAGAAGAGGGCTGCGTAGTCCTGCAGCAGTTGTTGACAGTCGTCGCGCTGTTCCGGGGTCAGGGAAGAGGCGAGTTGGACACCTTTGATGGATCCGTCATGGACGTTGGACTGCAAGAGGTCGGGCAGGGGCTCGGAGTCGTCCTCGCCCCCCTCGTCGGTCGCCAGTAGCAGGCTCAGTTCGGTCCGGGCAAAGTGGGGTTTGAGCCTGTTAGCATGTAGAACCCGGAGGGGGTTTCGGGGGGACTCCAGGTCGACTAGGTAGGTGACGGGGCTTTTCTTCTCCACTACCTTGAAGGGCCCGGTCCACTTGTCCTGGAGGGCGCCGGGTTCAACCGGGGCCATGACCCATACTCTCTGGCCTGGCCCGAATTCGATGGTAGAGGAGTTCCGATCGTACCACCGCTTCATGTCCTCCTGGCTGGCCTCGAGGTTGGCTTCGGCCATGGCTCGGAACTTGCGGGTCTGGTTTCGGAGGGTCAGGAGGTATCGGTAGACGTCAGGAGGGGCGCCTTGGAGCTTCGTCTCCCAGCCCTCCTTGACCTGGCTGAGCGGTCCGCGGACCGGATGTCCGTACAATAGTTCAAACGGGCTGAACCCCAGGGACTTCTGCGGGACCTCCCGATAGGCAAACAGGAGGCACGGCAGCAGGACATCCCATCTCCGCCTGAGGGGCTCTTCCAGGCCCTGGATCATTCCCTTTAATGTTCTGTTGAACCGCTCAACCAGTCCGTTCCCCTGAGGGTGATAGGGGGTTGTGAATTTGTACGTGACCCCGCACTGCTGCCACAGGGACCGCATGTATTTGGAAATAAAGTTCGTGCCCCTGTCGCTCACCACTTCGCGGGGAAATCCCACTCGGGAGAAGATCCCCATCAAGGCCCGGCCTACCACGGGGGCCGTTATAGTTCTTAGCGGGACCGCCTCCGGGTACCTGGTGGCGTGGTCCACGAGGACCAGGATGAAGCGGTGGCCCAGGGCGGTCTGGGGGTCCAGGGGCCCCACGATATCGATTCCGACCCGTTCGAACGGGGTGCTGACGGCTGGAAAGGGCTGGAGGGGGGCCTTGACCCGACCCCCCGTCTTCCCGCTGGCTTGGCAGGTCTGGCAGGACCGGCAGTGGTTGTCCACGTCTCTCCGCATCCGGGGCCAGTAGAAGTGGGTCACCAGACGGCTGTAAGTTTTGTCTTGCCCCAAGTGTCCGGCGAGGGGCACGTCATGTGCCAGGTTGAGCAGGAACTCCCGGAAGCGGAGGGGGACCACCAACACTCGGCTGGCCCCAAGTTCTGCCACTTTTTGCTCACTGTATAACAGGCCCTCGGCCCAGTAGACCCAGTGGGTGCCGGTCTGGTCCCCGTTGGTTTGTGCGGACGCTTGTTGGCGGACCCCTTTGAGAGTGGGGCAGGACTGCTGCTCTTGCTGGAACTGCTCCCGGGTGGGGCCCCCTTCGTGTCGCCATTGTGTCAGCTCTGGTAGGGCGCACGGGGAAGCAATCTCCTCGGGGGAGGATTCACTAGGTCCAGGGTCGGTGTCCGCCTCCCCCTCGCCGCCGACGGGGGGTGGTGCGAGCCCCTCGGGCTGGGCGGCACCGGAGGCCGAGGACGAGCGGGGGGCCCGGGCGGTCATGGACCGGGTGATGGCGCAGGCCCAGTCGGATAGTCCCAGCATTCGGAGGTGCTCTCGTCGCTCTACTTGAGCCCAGGGGGAACTCTCCAAGTCGTTCCCCAGGAGGCAGTCTACGGGGGCGTCATCGCGGACCGTCACCTTTAGCAGGCCAGTCACCCCTCCCCACTCGAAGGGGACCAGGGCCATCTGGCACAGGCTTTCGCTGTTGTCGGCCGTCCGGACGGGGCACAGCACATTGGGTAGGATCTGTTTGGGGATCACCAGGTGGCAGCGGACAGCGGTGACACTGGCGCCGGTGTCACGAAGGGCTTCGGCCCGTTGTCCATTGACAGTGACCTGCTGCCTGTACTTCTGGGTGTTGCTTGGGATGGGGGTGCAGGGCACCATTTCTCGGCTACCCAGGCAGACCAGGGACATGGCTGCCGGCTCCCATTCGGTGGTCCCTCGGTCAAGGGTCTCTTCTTCCTCTTCTCCCTCTCCCAGGGTGGCGGCCGCCAGCTGTCGGGGCGGGGGCCCGCCGGCCCCGCTTCTTCGGTTCAGGGGGCAGACCGGATCGCTGGCATAGTGTCCGGTTTGTTGGCAGCCGTAGCATGTTACTGGTGGCCGTGGTCCGGGTCTGGCCGGGGTCGCCCCCCTTCGGGCTAGGCTCGGGGAGAGTTGTTGCTACGGTGGCCCTCGAGGGGGGCTCCTGGGGGCCCCAGCGGGGGAGTCCCGGTTCCTGTTCGGCCCTCCCCCTCCACCGCGTTGGCGGGGGGGTCCGGTGGGGTTCCTCTGGTACTCCCCCATTGAGTTCCGGGGGACCCGGGAGTTGACCCATCGATCGGCCTCGACGGCGAGTTTTCGTGGGTCGGTCATCTTGCTGTCGAGGAGGTGTTGTCTCAGTTCCACGAAGCAATTGTTGGAGAGATGTTCCCACACGATGAGGTCGACCAGCTGCCCGTAGGTGGTGACTTTGCTACCCTTGATCCACCCTTCTAGGGCCCGGCTGAAAAAGTCCACATATTCCACCCAGGTGGTACCCGGGATTTTTTTGCAGTCTCTGAACCGCTGGCGGTAAATTGCCGCGGTTAGCCCGTAGCGGGTGAGCAGGGCCTCCTTCATGTGATCGTAGGAGGTCATCACCTCCTCCGGCAGCTGGAGCAGTGTGTCTCGACCCTCACTTAGGAACCGCCCCCACAGGCCGGCGCCCCAGTCTTTTCGGGGCACCCGATGAGAGGTCATGGCCACCTCGTAGGCCTTGAACCATTGTTGGATGTCGTCATTCTTATAGTACTCCTTGACGACCTCTTTCGGGATATGTACCTTGGCCTCGGAAGGCGGTAGGGTGTCTCTAGTACTGGGGGTGTTGGTCCCCCCGTTCTTGGCCTTGATTTCGAGCTCCTTGAGACTGCGCTCGTGCTCAAGGGTCAGTTTCTTTTCCTCCAACTCTCGGTGCCGTCTCTTCTCTTCTATCTCCTCTTGAAGCCGTAGCTGCTCTAGGGCCAGTTTCTTTTCTGCCAGCTGGAGTTTGCCGTCCAGCCGCAGTCGTGCGAGCTCTAGTTCGTGTTTCCGGACCTTCTCCCGCTCTCGTATTTCTTCTTCGGAGAGGCCGGTTTCTAGGCTCTTTCTTCCTCCGGTTGCCGGAGTCAGTGCGGTTGATGTGGCCTCAGTCAGGGGCAAGGGACCTTCTTCCTGGGAGTGGCCTGCCTCGGCCTCCAGTCAGGTCCTCTGAGCTTTCTGCATCTCCTCTTTGGTACCTAGGCCGGTGGTCGCAATGCCTTTGTCTTTGCAGAACTGTTTTAATTCTTTGTGCGTATATTCCTCCAACCGTTCGGGCTGGAACTCCATGGTCGCGTTGTTTTCCTGGCTGCTCATGATTACTGTTCGCCTGGATGGGTAGCTAGTGGGTACTGGCTGGTACGTACTGCGTTCGGCTCGGATCCCGTCGCTGGCCACCAAATGTTGGAAGGCGGACCCCGAGGAGTCGGCGAGACCACCAAGGGGGGCCCTCACACTGCACGAAGTAGCCGAGCGCTGCCGAGAAGCCTCCTGAGAGATCCTTCTCCTATCACGTACTAGCACAGTAACACCACCACACAGGACTCAAGGAGGTTGTCTCAAGACGAGCAATTCTTTATCAGCATTAAAAGGTTATGAGATCAATATTTACACGAAGGGATCGAGGGATCCACCAAAAGTCTCAGTGTCTCTTTGGAAGGGTAGGGGTAGCGGGACAGTCTTTGGCAGGAGCTCGGTACGAGGATACCTGGGGCCCAGTTCTTATCCTCAAGCTGGAGGACCTCCGGATCTCGGAGGGGTCGAGCCGCGACGGCGTCAGCAGGGCTCTGGCGTACAGTTCGTGGAGAGCCGCGATCAGATCAGCAGGGCTCTCAAGATGGTTTCTGCTCAGCTCGAGCCGCGACGTCGTCAGCAGGGCTCCGAGGGAGGTTTCAGCGAGGTTGGGCCGCGACAGCGTCAGCAGGGCCCCGATGTTCCGGGGGGGCTTCAAAGTGTTCACAAGAAGGAGCCGCGACGCAGTCCGCAGGGCTCGTGATAGTTCCGACAAGAGTTCTTCTCCGTAGGGTCAGCCGCGATTCAATCAGCAGGGCTCTCGACTCCGGGATACAACTGCCGATCTGTGGCGGGGTCGCCCCAGATATAGGTCTGTAGCCCTTTGATGTCCGGACCCTGGCGCCCGGGGGGGTGGAGAGGCCGGGTGGAGGTGGCCAGACGCCCAGCAGGAGAGGCGCCAGGCCCAAGAGAGTTGCAGGGCGATCACACCTAGAGATGGGAGGACAGTTGGGGGTCTCATCGATACTGTCCTCCGCCGGGGGCGGTGAATGGTTCCTGCGGCACCCCCTGGCCAGTTCTTGGTGCCTCGATGTCGGGGCTTCGCTGGGGCCGAGGCCGGGTTGAGCGGGGTCGCGCCGGCTGGTGCACAGAGTCACGTGGATGCCAACAAGATGGCGGAGCCACGAGGGGTATGCGACCTCGTGCGGCTCGGGATGAGGGGTCTCGGTGCAGTTCGGAAGGGTGGCCCGTGAAGGCCGGGGAACGGGCACAATCCACGGGGGTAAGGACCACGCCACGAGGCCGGGTTAAACATATACCAATCGGAGGTGACCAGGGGGCACAGGAGAGCAATACCTACCAATTTTTTTATCGTTTAGAGGTGATGACAGTGGCCTTGTCGCTGCAGCTGTGAGGACCAGGCAACACTGTGGAAGACGAGGAGCTGTACACAAGCTGTCCCACATCAGAAGTCGAGGACCAGGGGGTCGGTGTTTGGTGGGACCACCAACAAGCCTTGCCAGCTGCAACTGGCATGGAGAGCGAAGAAGGAGCAATGTTGGACCTAGCAAGGTCTAAAGGACTCACCATAAGTAGGAGGGTCAGAGCAGGCCCTGAGCATGTAGGAGAGCCCACTGAAGCAGGAGAATACCCTCAAGAGGACCCACAGGCCAAAAGCACAGGATTCGCACGAGGACCTCAAGCAGCTCGCCAAGAAAGAAGGCCCATGGTGCAGAGGATGTGGTGATGACCCTGTACTTGGCAGGAAGAGGTATTGGAGGTTGGAGCTTCTTCTAGCCCGAAGTTCTCTGGAGTGCAGAGTCAACAAGCCTTAGCAATGGCAGGTCAACCCGGTGAAAAGGGATTTGGTCCCATCGTTTCTGAAGAGGGATAATGGCCTCTGCATTGCAGAGAGGTCAGGTCAGGCCTCGATGGAGTTGCAGAACCACCTGTGTTGCTGAGCCTTAAGATGTCCGTGGGACGTCAGGAGCAGCAGACCGGTCAGCTTCGTTGTGGTGCCTGCAGATGCAAGGGAGTGACTACTTCACTCCAAGGGAGATTACTTTGGGTGTCCTTGATTCCCACAGGTCTGTTGAAGATCCTGGAAGAAGCACAGACGACAAAGAAGACATGCAGAACAGCGAGACCAGGAGCAGCAGGAGTCTTCCTTGATGCAGTATCGGTTCCAGGCAAAGTCCAACTATGTGCAAGTGTCCAGACGGTCAAAGGGCGACGTGGTTTCAGGCTTGAATCTGATGAGCCACCCATAGGTAAGCCCTTAAGTACCCTAGGGAAAAGGTTAAAACGACTCAGGGGTCCCTCCCAGAGGAGGGGCTGGACAAAGGGTAGGATACTCCCACTTGCTTTGTTCAGTTTCAAACCAGAGCAGGAATCAAGGGCTCCCTGAACTGGCTCAAACTGGAGTATGCAAGGAGAGTCAAAACCATACTGACACCAAGAAAAAAAGTGGGGATAACCATGAAAACAGATCCTACTTTCCTACACATACCTACACCTTTTTCACTTGCACTCTGGAAAATAATGAATGCCTCTCCATGACAACATTAATGCATGGATGAAAATGTTGCACTAACATCACAAGTGGCATATCAAAGACGTTTCTAGGTTGGCCCTCTCCATGGTCAAGTGTGATCTCATCAAGATTCACATATATATTTCAACCCTTGATTCCCAGGTTGAGCAACAAAATTCCTTGCTTCCTGGCTACTGAGTACTTTTCACCCCTATGGCAATTAGATAGAAATCCAAACATTTCTTCCACTTCTTCCAGGGCAAAAGGGGCTCATTCTGATAAGAATTGTGGAGGCTTGACATGCTGGCTGCTACCATACGAACCTGTAAACAAGTATGAATAATAAACCAAACAAATAGAATGGAAAACTGCCTTGCAAGATATTTGAACTCCCTCCCTATCCTCCACCCGAGGTGTTTTGGGTAAGTGGGGCCGACGGTGCAGTCCAGGGACACTGCTTTCGTGATTGTTCCGTCGAATGAAATAAAGGAACGGAGGTCATTTGGGAAGGGCACTGCTACCCAAGCAAGGGGACTCGGTGCCGAGGGATGACCCAAGAGAGCGTGGGTGTGAGAAGGTGCCTGATTAATGCTGTCAACTAGTTCTAGTGGGCACCTTGTATCAGTCCAAACAACCCCTTATGGTGATAGGTTAAAGACAACCTTTATTGAAAGCTATCCTAGTGGTAGCTATGGAGAGCAGCCTTCAGGCTAAGTCTTCAAGGAAAGCAGCTTGTTTTACCAGTCTATAATCTATTGAATGACCAAATAAAAGGGCAACCACACCAAGTATATATTCAAAATATATGTATTTAGGTTAACACACACCCCTCTAGTCTCTCTATGAGACTGGAGTTCGAAGAACTTTGTTTAGAAGTTAGCAATTATCAATAATAGCACAAATACACATTTGGGCCCTAGGGGCGTAACAAACCATATACCAAAAAAGTGGTATAAGAACCACGACTGGAATAGACAAAAGGCCTAGAGCCTGTAGAATTGCTGGGACCACAAGGAACCACCCAAGGTAGTGACACAGGGGACCCACTGGGACTGTATGCAGTGTGTAAACACAACCGCTATGTAGGAGAGTAGGGTCTGCAATCCTATGATCACCCAGATTTTTTGCTTTTGCTTTATTGGTTTACGACTTTCCCTGGCTGTGGGCCTGCCAATCAGACCCACAGCCTAGCTGTTCTCTCTCGAAATTAACACACATGTACATTAGGTGCATCCACTAATTGGAACTGGGCCGCCTTGTCAGTCCCTGTCTCAGCATACCACAGGTATCCAGGGCATCAGTGTACCCAGGGCCTACCAGGGGCTGCAGCATGTATTATGCCACCCCTGGATGGCCGCCCAAATCTGACACAACTGGCTGCACGACAGCTGGGGCAAAGTGGTGTAATCACCCGTTGCTGTAGGTGTAGTATTCCTACACCTAACCCTAAAATGGACGCATGGATTCCTATCAGTCACTCCTATGGCAGGCCTTATCAATCCTGAAGGCAGAGTGCAGGGAATCATGTGGGACGGTGCTCTTGCGCGAACTGAGCCCGTCGACGGCTTGCGGAACCAAGTCCTAATAGCCGTTCCATGGTGACGCGGGCCAAATACTTTTAAATGCATTATAATCCTTGCGGTTATTTGCTAACTTTGGCATCGCATCACCTACACATGTCGAGTAAGGTGTCATACGAATTGGAATACGAACCCCTCGCCAGTTCTGGCGACGGGGTTAGCATTCCCCCCTTTTAGAGGGGCACGACATGGAAGTAACCTTGAACCCCGGTTAAAGTTGACTCAAGCCTCAGCATCACAAAATGGATGCTGCCACCAGACACAAGTCTGACCTCCTGCTGCTGAGAGACCTTCCAGGGGAGCTTGGACAAAGGGTTTCCTGTCGAGGGCGGTGTTAGCACCATCCCAGACAGGGTTTGTGTATCCCAGGTAGGCAGGGCTGAAAGGAAGGTGATTGCAAGTGGCACCCCGGTGCTCACTGTGCATAGCCCGGCTCAAACCAGTTTTGGGGGCACACCAGCCCCTGAGCTGGGGCGAAGCCGGACAAAGGATAGGGGTGTAACCACCCCCCTCCTGGCTCCACCCATAGGTAGGACCTGGTCACGGGCCAGCCCCTTTTCTTAGAATAAAGGTAGGAGCGAGTCCCCTTCCCAAATTGGATAATTCTGAATCTTGAACTACTTTCCACGAAAGGAACTCTTGACTATTTCTGAAGACTCTCCCTTGTGGCTAAGGAGTAGCCACCCTGCACCAGCAGGCACCACCTAAGCGCTTGCGGTTTGCTGTAAGTCTCTCCTACGGATCAAGACTGCCCAGCTCGACGAGACCCGAGTTCCCTGCCATCTCTGACCTTTTACCTACCTCATCAGCCCAGCTGAGAGTCGTAGGTGTGACGAGACCTGCGGGACCGGCCATCTTCAGAACCTGCACGACGCTTATCTAGCACGCCCACCGAGGGACCCTCGAGTGAGTGCACCTAGGGTTTGAGAAGCCCTAACCCTGAGCAGCTCCAGCACCGAAGTCTGCCTCCCCAGCATCCACGAGATCTGCGTGGGGGCCCTTCCGCTCCTTGCTGTTCACCGCGTTGTTCGACCACTTGCCGACCGGCTTGTGGCCCTCTTCACGATTGTTTCATCACTAGTCTGGTTGCTCCAGACTGGCTCTTGCTCCCCTTCAACAGAGGAGTACCACGGACCCTCCTGGTCCACTCCAGACGCCATCTTGACTCCACCGCGTGGGCTTGCCACTGCCAAAATCCGCTGCCCCATTCCTGGGCCCAGCATCATCGACAGCAGACACCTTCGTGGGACAGCTCGCCCTCCATCCTGGTCGCCGCCGCGCCTCCTGGTCCGAGGAACAGCCGAGTCCGACGTCATCCACTCACCTGGTCGAGGTGACTTCAGCCGGTACCCTCCTGGTGCCCACACGATCGTTGGCTAGCGGTTCAGAACTGAGTCCCCTCTGCTTTCAGGTTTCCTTCATCACCGATCCAGGCTTGGATCTCGCTGAACATCGACACTGGTCGCCTGCCAGCAACTCTTCTTTCAGGCTCCTGAGACTACAACGAGGACTTCCGACATCTTGCCGAACCTTCCACAGCCGCAGCCTCTGGGCTAGGTAACTCGAGCATTTCGGTGCTCCATCGCAGGTTCGCTTTACAAGTGTCCAGTTCCTTTTTCGTTTAGTCCCACTGATCGGATCACTCCGGAATCAGTAACTTTAGACTTTCTAACCTCTCCCCTTCCACTTGCAGTGTAATGGTTTCGTGCCCGCAGGCATTTGTGTAAATTGTGCAACCAGAAGTATTTTCCTAAGAGTTTTGTATTGTGCTTAGCTCCCTGACTCATAAAGAGCCAGGGTAGTCTTGTTATAAATAAATATCCTTTATTTTCATAACAACTTGTGTGGTGTCCTTTCACTTGGTGTTCAAGGGGTAGATGTGATGGTAAACAGCTGGCTTAACACGCCCTCTAGAGTTTAGCCTAAGACTGCTCGTATCCACGCTACTAGGATAGCTGGTCTATAAGGTTGACTTACAACCAATCATCAATAAGGGTCGTTTGGAATGATACACAGTGATCACTAGAATAGTGAGCACTACATATCAGGCCAACTTCTCACATTGGTGAGCAGCGGTTGGGATTTGAGCTTGCTGTTGTTTTACCACACACGTATCCTAAGAATATCGCAGTGAAAGATCACATAAGTACCCAGGTACATATAACTTAACTTAGAATACTCCGAGTTCTACTGAACCGGCTGTTGTAGTGTAACAGGGCTTAGCACACCCTGACTACAACTCTTAGCAAGGGATCAGTAGGTAAACACATAGTGTAGGTAGGTGCATCACTTACACCTCACTAGAAAAGCATGTCGGTCCACGGAAGTCTGCAGAGACTCCCTTAGTGGTCAGTGACCCTCCACAGGTCGTGTCACGATATGCAGCTCTTAGCTTCAAGGAGATGAGACAACTGTGTGCCTCCAGGAAGCTAAACCAGGGTTCTAACCCTACCATCGCAATTCTGATAGGTCTCTTAGAGGCGTACGATGCTAGGAGGTCCTCTAATACAGGTCCCCCCAGTGCTGATGGGAACATGCCTCCCTTAGAGGGAACCCTCGGTGACCCAGACCTCGATCTCCACACAGACGAACAGGACGAGGAGGAGTTATCAGAAGACGAGGCAGACAAAGGTCCAGTGGTAGTCAGCAGGCTTACAAGGACCAACTTAAGCAGGCATGAGAATGGAACTGGGGCCCACGCTCAAGCAGGCCTAACCTTGGGAACGGATGAGCTAGGTCTCTCTCCAGAGGCTCTGGCAGATCAGTTCATACACATGTCTCTCAGGCATCTTCTCAGAGAGGAATGACGTCCCCTCAGAGAAGGGAGCATGAAGCGAAGATGAGGGAAGTCAATCTGAGGATCGAGCGGGAAGAACTTGCCCTCGCCAAAGAAAGCCTTGCCCTGGCCCGAGAGCAGAAATTAAGTGGGTTAGATCCCACTGGTGGCAGCATTCTCAATAGAGAGAAAGACAGGGGTATAGACACTAGACACCTGAGTAAAATAGTGCCCCCCTTTAAGCAAGGGGACGACATCCACAAGTGGATAACTGCCTTGGAGAGGGCCTGCACTGTCCAGTGCGTCCCCCCAAGTCAGTGGGCAGCTATACTGTGGCTTTCCTTTGAAGGTAAAGGAAGGGACAAGCTCTTCACTACAAGAGCTGAGGATGCTAACAACTACCAAGTCCTGAAGAACACACTGATTAATGGGTTCGGCTTAACCACGGAACAGTACCGGGTGCTGTTCCGGGACACCCAGAAAATTCAGTCTCAGGATTGGACTGACTTTGTCGATTGTGCCACTAAGGCTTTGGAAGGCTGGTTGCTGGGTAGCAAGGTTACTGATTACACAGGATTGTACAATCTTATCATGCGAGAACAGATTTTAAACAACTGTCAGAACCAATTGTTGCATCAGCACCTTGTCGACTCGGATCTGACCTCTCCCCAAGAATTGGGAAAGAAGGCAGACAGATGGGTCAGAACAAGGGTCAAGCAGAACCAGAACCAGAACCAGGGTGGTCAGAAGAAAGCAGACCAGAAGGGTAGTAACAAGAACGAACAAAATGACCAGAAGTCTTCGACAGGTCCCCAACAAACCAAAGAGGGTGGGGGTCAGGCTTCACAGAAGAAGAAGACTCAAGAAGGCCAGTCAAAAAGGTGGTGCCAATATTGTAAAAGTAAGACTCACTGGTTTAGTGAGTGCACCAAGAAAGGAGGGCAAACTCCTACCACTGCAGCCCCTAAGGCACCTGCACCCCCTAGTACAGTCAGCAGTGGTAGTGCGCCTCCCAAGGCATTAGTTGGGTTAACCTTGGGATCCGAGGGGAGTGACGACTTAGTCGGCACGCTCACTCAGGCCGTCCTTGTCTGTACAGGGGATATGGATATGTCCCCTGATGCCAGTCCCAATACTTTGGGCAAATACAGACAGACACCTTTGATTAATGGAAAAGTGGCTCAGGCCTACAGGGACACTTGTGCCAGTGTCACCATGGTGACGCCTAACTTTGTGGACCCTGGACAGATCATGCTAGGTACCAATTACCTAGTGACCAATGCCAGCAACGTCACTACCAATCACAGTATGGCAGTTGTTGATTTCTCCTGGGGAGGGGTAAGTGGCCCGAAAAAGGTTGTGGTTAGTTCAGACCTCCCCGTAGAATGTCTGTTGGGCAATGATTTGGAAACGTCACAATGGTCAGAAGTGGAGCAGAGGACTCACATGGAAATGTTAGGCTTGCCAGCACATGTCCTTGCTGTGACCAGGTCACAGGCCAAAAGGTGCCCCACTGAACAGGTGCTGGATCCTGGAAGAACGGACCAGACACCTTCTAAGAAGAGGAGCAGTAAGGGTAAGGCTTCGCCTTCCCCCTTGCCCCAGGTCGTGGATCAAGTCTCTGAGGAGGCTGACCTTAAAGAACTGAGGGAAACTGAGCCGAAAGAGCTTGAACCTGGTCAGGTTGAGTTTCTGGGCTCAGGGGGACCCTCCAGGGAAGACCTGGGGAAGGCACAGTTAGACTGCCCCTCGCTTGAACCCCTCAGACAGCAGGCCGCTGCTGAGGCTGCAGGGAACGCCACAGGTACCCACAAAGTGTACTGGGACGATGGACTCCTGTACTCCGAGGCAAGAGACCCCAAACCTGGTGCGACCAGGAGGCTGGTCATCCCCTTGTCTCTGAGAGGTTTCCTTCTTACCTTGGCCCACGAGATTCCCCTTGCAGGTCACTTAGGCCAGAATAAGACTTGGGAAAGAATTGCTCCACACTTTCACTGGCCCCACATGTCCGAAGATACGAAGGAGTTTTGCCGCTCCTGTGTCACTTGCCAAGCCAGTGGTAAGTCAGGTGGCACGACAAAGGCCCCCCTCATACCACTACCGGTGGTGGGGGTACCCTTTGAACGAGTGGGGATCGACATTGTCGGACCAATGGAACCCCAGACAGCATCAGGGCACAAGTTTATACTGGTGGTGGTGGACCACGCCACTAGGTATCCTGAAGCTATTCCACTTAGGACCACTACAGCACCTGTGGTGGCACGGGCCCTACTTGGAGTGTTCTCCAGAGTGGGCTTCCCTAAGGAGGTCGTCTCAGACAGAGGTGCAAACTTCATGTCGGGATATCTGACTGCAATGTGGAAGGAGTGTGGTGTCAACTACAAGTTCACCACACCCTATCACCCACAATGCAATGGGCTTGTTGAGAGATTCAACAGGACCCTAAAAGGGATGATTCACGGACTACCTGAAAAGCTTCGGCGGAGATGGGATGTCCTGATACCCTGCCTCTTGTTCGCCTACAGAGAGATCCCACAGAAGGGGGTTGGCTACAGCCCTTTTGAGCTTCTGTTCGGACATCCTGTAAGGGGACCCCTTTGTTTGGTAAAGGAAGGATGGGAGAGACCTCTCAGAAAGCCGGCATCGAACATTGTGGACTATGTACTCGGTCTCCGCTCGCGGATGGCGGAGTACATGGAAAAGGCGTCTAAAAACCTTGAGGCGAGCCAAGAATTACAGAAAGCTTGGCACGACCAAAAGGCTGTCCTGACTGTGTACCAGCCTGGACCGAAGGTGTGGGTGCTGGAGCCAGTGGCCCCAGCAGCACTCAAAGACAAATGGTCTGGGCCCCACACGATCATTGAGCAAAAGGGAGAGGTCACCTACCTGGTAGACCTGGGAACTCCCCGGAGCCCCCACAGGGTGCTCCATGTAAACAGGCTCAAGGCATATGTCGACAGGGAGGGCATGGGCTTGCTCATGGCCACAGATGAGGGACAGGAGGAGGAGAGTGACCCTCTCCCGGACCTGCTCTCTCAGAACCCTGACGATGGGTCAGTAGATGGTGTTGTCTTTTGTGGCAGCCTCTCTGGACATCAACAAAAGGATTGTAAACAGGTTCTTCAATCCTTTCGACATATGTTCTCTCTGACGCCCAGTCAGCCCAGCCCAGCCCGACACTGGGGACAGTCTGCCCGTAAAGAGTAAAATCTATCGGCAACCTGATCATGTCAGAGACTGCATCAAGACGGAGGTGCAGAAAATGTTGGAGCTGGGAGTCATTGAACCCTCGGACAGCCCCTGGGCTAGTCCCGTAGTTCTCGTGCCGAAACCTCACACCCAGGGCGGTAAGAAAGAGATGAGGTTTTGCGTGGACTACAGAGGTCTCAATGCAGTCACTAAGACTGACGCCCACCCAATACCAAGAGCGGACGAACTTATCGACCGGTTAGCTTCGGACAGCTACTTAAGTACGTTTGACCTGACAGCTGGGTATTGGCAAATCAGGTTAGCTGAGGAGGCCAAGCCCAAAACAGCATTTTCTACCCCGGGTGGGCATTATCAGTTCGTGGTAATGCCCTTTGGTTTGAAAAATGCACCTGCCACCTTCCAAAGGCTGGTGAATCGAGTTCTCACTGGGTTGGACGACTTCTGCGTGGCGTATCTGGACGATATCGCTGTCTTTAGCTCCACCTGGGAGGATCACCTGGTCCACCTGAGGAAAGTGTTAGAGGCCCTGCAAAAGGCAGGCCTCACTATCAAGGCCACTAAGTGCCAGATAGGGCAGACACAGGTTGTATACCTGGGCCACCTTGTAGGTGGAGGCCAGGTTCAGCCGTTGGAGAGCAAAATACAGGCCATCCAGGACTGGGCTCCTCCAACCACCCAGACTCAGGTTCGAGCTTTCTTGGGCCTGACTGGTTATTACCGGAAGTTTGTCAGAAATTATGGATCCATTGTGACCCCGCTAAACGACCTGACAAGTAAAAAGATGCCAAAAAAAGTTCAGTGGACAACAAGCTGTCAGAAGGCATTCGATGACCTAAAGCAGGCCATGTGCACAGCGCCTATCCTAAAGAGTCCAGACTACTCCAGACCATTCATTGTCCAAACAGACGCTTCGGAGCTGGGTGTGGGAGCTGTTCTATCTCAACTGAATTTTGATGGTCATGACCAGCCCATAGCTTTTATTAGCAGGAGGCTGACCCCCAGAGAGAAGAATTGGTCAGCGATTGAGAGGGAGGCCTTTGCTGTGGTTTGGGCCCTGAAGAAGCTGAGGCCATACTTGTTTGGCACTCACTTCAAGATTCAGACCGACCATAAGCCCCTCTTGTGGCTAAATCAAATGAAGGGTGAAAACCCCAAACTACTTAGGTGGTCCATTTCCCTACAGGGGATGGACTTCACAGTGGAGTATAGACCTGGCACTGATCATGGCAATGCAGATGGGCTCTCCAGGTATTTCCACTTAGAGCAAGAAGACTCACCTGGTCAAGGTTAGCTTATTGTCCCAAAGTTTGGGGGGGGGTCATTTAGGAGAGTAGGGTCTGCAATCCTATGATCACCCAGATTTTTTGCTTTTGCTTCATTGGTTTATGACTTTCCCTGGCTGTGGGCCTGCCAATCAGACCCACAGCCTAGCTGTTCTCTCTCGAAATTAACACACATGTACATTAGGTGCATCCACTAATTGGAACTGGTCCGCCTTGTCAGTCCCTGTCTCAGCATACCACAGGTATCCAGGGCATCGGTGTACCCAGGGCCTACCAGGGGCTGCAGCATGTATTATGCCACCCCTGGATGGCCGCCCAAATCTGACACAACTGGCTGCACGACAGCTGGGGCAAAGTGGTGTAATCACCCGTTGCTGTAGGTGTAGTATTCCTACACCTAACCCTAAAATGGACGCATGGATTCCTATCAGTCACTCCTATGGCAGGCCCTATCAATCCTGAAGGCAGAGTGCAGGGAATCATGTGGGACGGTGCTCTGGCACGAGCTGAGCCCGTCGACGGCTTGCGGAACCAAGACCTAATAGCCGTTCCATGGTGACGCGGGCCAACTACTTTTAAATGCATTATAATCCTTGCGGTTATTTGCTAACTTTGGCATCGCATCACCTACACATGTCGAGTAAGGTGTCATACGAATTGGAATACGAACCCCTCGCCAGTTCTGGCGACGGGGTTAGCATTCCCCCCTTTTAGAGGGGCACGACATGGAAGTAACCTTGAACCCCGGTTAAAGTTGACTCAAGCCTCAGCATCACAAAATGGATGCTGCCACCAGACACAAGTCTGACCTCCTGCTGCTGAGAGACCTTCCAGCGAGGGGAGCTTGGACAAAGGGTTTCCTGTCGAGGGCGATGTTAGCACCATCCCAGACAGGGTTTGTGTATCCCAGGTAGGCAGGGCTGAAAGGAAGGTGATTGCAAGTGGCACCCCGGTGCTCACTGTGCATAGCCCGGCTAAAACCAGTTTCGGGGGCACACCAGCCCCTGAGCTGGGGCGAAGCCGGACAAAGGATAGGGGTGTAACCACCCCCCTCCTGGCTCCACCCATAGGTAGGACCTGGTCACGGGCCAGCCCCTTTTCTTAGAATAAAGGTAGGAGCGAGTCCCCTTCCCAAATTGGATAATTCTGAATCTTGAACTACTTTCCACGAAAGGAACTCTTGACTATTTCTGAAGACTCTCCCTTGTGGCTAAGGAGTAGCCACCCTGCACCAGCAGGCACCACCTAAGCGCTTGCGGTTTGCTGTAAGTCTCTCCTACGGATCAAGACTGCCCAGCTCGACGAGACCCGAGTTCCCTGCCATCTCTGACCTTTTACCTACCTCATCAGCCCAGCTGAGAGTCGTAGGTGTGACGAGACCTGCGGGACCGGCCATCTTCAGAACCTGCACGACGCTTATCTAGCACGCCCACCGAGGGACCCTCGAGTGAGTGCACCTAGGGTTTGAGAAGCCCTAACCCTGAGCAGCTCCAGCACCGAAGTCTGCCTCCCCAGCATCCACGAGATCTGCATGGGGGCCCTTCCGCTCCTTGCTGTTCACCGCGTTGTTCGACCACTTGCCGACCGGCTTGTGGCCCTCTTCACGACGCACCACGATTGTTTCATCACTAGTCTGGTTGCTCCAGACTGGCTCTTGCTCCCCTTCAACAGAGGAGTACCACGGACCCTCCTGGTCCACTCCAGACGCCATCTTGACTCCACCGAGTGGGCTTGCCACTGCCAAGATCCGCTGCCCCATTCCTGGGCCCAGCATCATCGACAGCAGACACCTTCGTGGGACAGCTCGCCCTCCATCCTGGTCGCCGCCGCGCCTCCTGGTCCGAGGAACAGCCGAGTCCGACGTCATCCACTCACCTGGTCGAGGTGACTTCAGCCGGTACCCTCCTGGTGCCCACACGATCGCTGGCTAGCGGTTGAGAACTGAGTCCCCTCTGCTTTCAGGTTTCCTTCATCACCGATCCAGGCTTGGATCTCGCTGAACATCGACACTGGTCGCCTGCCAGCAACTCTTCTTTCAGGCTCCTGAGACTACAACGAGGACTTCCGACATCTTGCCGAACCTTCCACAGCCGCAGCCTCTGGGCTAGGTAACTCGAGCATTTCGGTGCTCCATCGCAGGTTCGCTTTACAAGTGTCCAGTTCCTTTTTCGTTTAGTCCCACTGATCAGATCACTCCGGAATCAGTAACTTTAGACTTTCTAACCTCTCCCCTTCCACTTGCAGTGTAATGGTTTCGTGCCCTCGGGCATTTGTGTAAATTGTGCAACCAGAAGTATTTTCCTAAGAGTTTTGTATTGTGCTTAGCTCCCTGACTCATAAAGAGCCAGGGTAGTCTTGTTATAAATAAATATCCTTTATTTTCATAACAACTTGTGTGGTGTCCTTTCACTTGGTGTTCAAGGGGTATATGTGATGGTAAACAGCTGGCTTAACACGCCCTCTAGAGTTTAGCCTAAGACTGCTCGTATCCACGCTACTAGGATAGCTGGTCTATAAGGTTGACTTACAACCAATCATCAATAAGGGTCGTTTGGAATGATACACAAAGATCACTAGAATAGTGAGCACTACATATCAGGCCAACTTCTCACACGCTAGTTCCCGTTATCTTCTCTGGGCAATGTCGCGGTTGGAAATTTAAAGATTAGGGACACTTAGAATTGAGTCAGGACCAAACCTTTTGTACTTAAGAAGTTCTAGGGCTAGCACCCACAGTAGCACTGGTGTACTCGAGTTACCTCACCCAGGGAAGCCGGGTGCATAGGTGTCTTTTGGTGTCGGGTCGCGTCGTTGATTGCAATGGGAGCCTGCAAAGAACTGCTCCTGCCGTGAAGAGGAGAAGTGTCCGCAGAGATCCAAGCCTGGATCTAGGATGGAAGGAACCTGAAAGCAAAGGGGACAGAGTCTGGGTCACTAGCCAGTGACCGAGGGCAGGATGGACCAATGCCCACAGATGTCGGGTGCTTCAGGTGAGTTGATGGTTATCTTGACTCTTCAGCCACGAGGTCCAGGAGGTGTCGATGAAGTCCACGAGCTGGATTCGAGCTATCCCACAAAGTCTGTTGAGTGCTGCGGTGTCAGTGACCGGAATGGACCCAACAAGCCTTGGCAATGGCAAGTCACTGGAATTCAGAGAAAGCACTGCGGTGCAGACCAGCAAGATCTGAGGGACTCACCCAGCAAAGGTAAGTCAGGGCATGTCTGGAGAAACCAGGAAAGCCCAAGCAGAAAAGGAATTGCCTTCATGGGGACCTGCTAGCCAATGGGCTAGTGATCGCAAAGGAGCCTCAAGCGGTGGCACTTGAAACTGGCCCACGGGTCACTCGTGGAGTAGAGGCCAGCAATCTTCAATGCAAAAGGTGCTCAAGGCTGGGGCAACTGGGAGCCCAAAGCACAACTTTGAGAAAGCCCAGAAAGATGCTGTTGCTGCAAAAGATCACAGTGTCCAGGGGTCATGGTTCCACGTCACCCTTGATAGCCACGGACCTCAGCTTTGCTGTGGACTCAGGGTAGCCTCGGAGAAGTCTGGAAATCCACCTCTGGTGATGCAAAGACTTCGGCGTCCAGCAGGAACTTCAGCGATGCAGACCGGTCAGTTGCTTCTTTGGTGACTGCCAATCAGGGGAGTCACTCCTTGACCCCAAGGGAGATTTCTTCCATCTTCTAGTCGTGATAGAAAGTCAAAGGTCCAGGATATATATTGCAGAGTTTCGTCCAGGGTAATCTAAAGTCCTAGGGACTGGATTCCTATACTTACACTAAATTTAGGGGATGGACTAACTCTAAGGCCTCACCTATGGGAGGGTTTGAAAAGAGGGGTGGTTACACCCATTTGCTTTGTCCAGTTTCACGCCAGGGCAGGTAGCTCCTGCAACCGGTTTGAACTGGACTATGCACAGGAACACCAAGTGTGCCCCCAGTGCAGGACTTCAAAGCACCAGAGAGTGCTCCCGCTCAGCATCAATACACATCAGCCTGTCTGGGGCGGTAGTTACACCTCCCTTCGACAGGAACCTATTGTCCAGGCCTCCCCTTCCAGAGTTTCAGTCAACAGCAGGAGGCCAGACCCGTGTCTGTTGCAGTGGCATCCATTTTGTGATGCCAGGGCTCAGGAAAGTCCTACCAGGTTTGACCAGTGTGAACATGTCTCTCCCTCTAGAAGGGTGGAATGCTACCCCCGCCACCAGAACTGGTGGGGGGGGTAGTATTCCAAAGTGTTTGACACCAAACACAACATGTTTTGATGCAGCCATTCCAAAGTTAGCATTTACCGCGAGGAAACAGAAGTGCAAAATATTACCCAGAAGACCCCTGCCCAGCAGATTCAAGGTGGATGAGCAGCATGAATGGAGCAGCCTGCCACAGATCACACTTGGCGGGCCCTTTGAATATTATTAGGTAATGGAAAAACACATCTGACCGAAAACCGCCTTCCCACCCACCCCTTGGGATTAGTACCCTACTTCTAAGTCCATCCAGACAAACTGCAAAAACAATCTAAACCATTTTAATCCTGCCAATACTGGGTATTTTGAGATACTGAAGGCGAAGTTGGGCTATGAATCTGTGGTGTCCCAGAAAGTCTGATAAAAAATGAAAATGCTGACCCCCTGTAGCGTCCCACAGGCTACCTACCGCACTCAGCAGTCAACCTCCTGCATGCAATCAGTGCCTGGCCACTGCTGGTTCATCATCATTGTCACCTTTACGCAGCCAGCTTGTCACAAGTCCTATTTCATCACCCCCCCCTCCCTATTTCTAAGGAACTCTTGGGGAATTATTTTGCTCCCAGTCATTGGAGTCGCCACTGACAGATCAGGACCAGAACCTGCGGGGCCTTCATCTTCATGGCCCAGGCCTTCCCTCTCCACTTCAGAGCCCACTGAGTGGGATAACGCGCTGAGAGCGTCCCACCAACTGCCCATTTTCAACAGTTCCTGCTGTGCAACGACGGTCTGGTCTGGAGAAGGTGTTGCCCCGTCCACTGCCTCCTGGATCTGGCTTCCTGAGACTGGCTAGCCCTCGGTGATTCACGGGGTTGACAGTCTTACCTTTGGCGGCACCCCTTTTACCGTACCTCTCCCATGCCTCGTCTGGTTTGGTAAAAAACTGCATTTTAGCCTCAGCGATGACCATCTGAGTGGCAGGGAACACAAGTGAATACTGTAGATCAAGCAGGCTCAGGAACGAGCGTTCTCGGACAAAGTATAACCGCACATCAAAGGACTGAGGTCAGACAGGTGGGATCTACAGTCTCGAGTGAGGGCCCTGGGGCGGCACACAAATGATATGGAGGGTGGATCGCGCTGAAACAATTTCCGAATCATAGGAGTGTCGGAAATGTTGAGGGTTCAAATATGGCCATCTTACTCGAACTTGCCTGAAGGACAAAGTGACAATTCGATTTTGTGGAGAGCGCACAAACAACTGCACTTAGACTGGACTGTGGCAGTATAACCAGGAAACAGAGAAACCTTTTGATTCTCTACCTTTACTGGTCCACCTTCTCTAGTATGTTTCAGAAGATCTCTAAGCTCGTTATTCAACAGTAGTGTTGCTGTAGGCCGTGGAGGTGCTCCTGGGCACGAGGACCTGCAGGTGTGTGCGCGGGCTCCACAAAACAGAATGGTATGCAGTGACCACATCGAGGTGCTCCCCTATTGGGCTGTGCAGCGGATTGGTGAAACTGCCAGACCAGTTAATGGACTGGCTCTCCCTCGTGTTCCTTGAATCTGAGAACGACGTACTTCTGGAATTGATTGCCTACGCAGCAGCGCTCGCATTCATGGACAAGTAACTACCTTCCTGCATACACAACTGATTGACACCCAGAGCACAGGTCCCAACACCGTGTTGCATCGTGGAGGATTGGTCCCATAAGCCAGTATCACAGTGGACTATTCTGCAATTGCACGGGCTCAGAATGCATGTGCGTGCACCTACGCGTGTTGCCACACACCTGTGCAAGGTGCTGCAGCCCCATGGGCGGAGCTGCACAGCATCGTTTGGCACAGTTCCCAAATCTGACATACTGCTGGAGGTAGACTACATACATGCCAATGTAGCACGACATGTGACCTTGTTGGTCACTTTCACCTGCTCAGTGTCAGCTGGGCACTCAGTCGGCGTAGTCCGGTGGGAAAGCTCCATGCAGATCCCATGGGCTGTGAGTCATATCCCCTGACACGGGGCAATGAGCAGACGCCAAATATCACATGACTCGACCAGCAAGGCAAGGTGGGCTGAGACCGTTGCCAACCGTAAGGATATGTGTATATGTTTGCCACCCCATTCCATGCACCTCAACACTTACCCATTCTGCCTGTAAGTGTATTCAGCATTTGTCTGCCTGTTGGGGCCCATCACTTGCCCGTACTGACAAACATATGCTAATAAAGCCTACGCAGCTTCACCAGTGTACAACTGTGATGAGTGTTGACTACTTTGACAAATCGTATGTATCAATGAGCATTGTCCGTACACAGGGAGGGACAGACTGCCTGTGGTACGTAGGTGGTGAATCCCTATTGGCAGCTCCACATCTGTGAGCCGCACATTGTGTTTGGGATACTTGCTGGTAGACCTGTGCCCTTACGTGTCTTCAGGAATGTGAGTATGGTGTCAAACTACTTACCCCCAACTTGCAACACGCCAGATGGCCCGTTTGCACAGTGGTGAAGGAAGGGGGTGGGACCTGATGTGACAAGTGTGCAAACGCGCCCCATGGTGCGTTTTAAATTGGGGGATTAAGTCCCATTGAATCCTGAGGCTCCCTGGGGGCCATCTAGCCCACCAGGTACCTCCAGTTACCGCCAAAGGGCTGCGCTGCAGAGAGGTGTAAAAAGAGGCGTGGTTTCGGACCACCTCTCTGCAACACAGCTCTGTGGAGCATACTGGAGGTACCTGGTGGGCTTGCTGGCCCCCATGGACCCTCAGTATTCAAGGGGACTTAATACCCCAATTTACAATGTGCCAGGGGGTGCGTTTGCACACTTGCTACGTCAGGCCCTGCCCCCTCCCTGCGCCACTGTGCAAACGCGCCCCCTGGTGCATTGTAAATTGGGGAATTTATTCCCCTTAAGTCCTGAGGGTCCCCGGGGGCCAACTAGCTCACTAGGTACCTCCAGTAAGCGTCACAGGGCTGTGCTGCAGAGAGGTGTAAAAAGGGGCATGGCCTCGGACCACCTCTCTGCAACGCAGCCCTGTGGCGCATACTGGAGGTACCTGGTGGGCTAGTTGGCCCCAGGGACCCTCACTATTCAAGGGGACTTAATCCCCCAATTTACAATGTGCCAGGGAGTGCGTTTGCACACTTGCTATGTCAGGCCCCGCCCCCTCCCTGCACCACTGCGCAAAAGCACCCCCTGGCGCTTTGTAAATTGGGGGATTTATTCCCCTTGAGTCCTGAGGGTTCCTGGGGGCCAACTAGCCCATCAGGTACCTCTAGTAAGTGCCACAGAGCTGCGTTGCAGAGAGGTGTAAAAAGGGGCGTTGCCTCTGAACACCTCTCTGCAACGCAGCTCTGTGGCGCATACTGGAGGTACCTGGTGAGCTAGTTGGCCCCCAGGGACCCTCAGTATTCAAGAGGAATTAATTCCCCAACTTACAACGCGCCAGGGGGAGCCTTTGCTGAGTGCTGCAGGGAGGGGGCAGGGCCTAGCCGCGATGCCGGCTTTTTAAAATGCATTTTTTATTTTACAAGGGGGGCTGTGTTGCCCCCCTTCTTTTACATTAATTGGGGCCCCGGGGACCCCATTCCCCAGGGCCTGTTCTTTCTTTTTACTTTAAAAAAAATCAAAACGGGAAGGCGGCCGAGCGGCCCCACTCCAAGGCCAATTTCGGCCCTGGGGACCCCATCTCCCGGGACATGGCCACACATATATGTAATATATTTTTTAAGGAGGGTGGCTGCGTGGCCTTTACTTGAGGGAGGGGGGCTGCACAGCCCCCTCCTGGGCCACTGCTAGCCCCGGGGTCCCCATCCCCCAGGGCCTGGACACTCCATTGGGGACCATGGAGGGAGCCCCAATGCCCCCACGGTCCCTGCCGGCTCCCCACCTCCCTCATCTGTGGTGGTCCCGAGGGGCCAGGGGTCTGCTACGGACCCCCATATTTTAATATTAGGTGCCCAGGGAAGGTGGTGGTCCCTGGGGTAGTGTGGGGGGAATTTGAGCCCCCCATCACTAATTATTTTTTTTAGCCCCAGGGAGGTGGCGGTCCCTGGGGCTCGGGGGGGCCCGCGAGGCCCCCCCACCAATTTAGATAAATGCTCCAGGGATGTGGCGGTACCCGGAGCAGCGTGGGGGGTTGGGACCCCCCACGAATTTCTTTAGAAAGCCCCGGGGAGGTGGCAGTCCCGAGGTCTACGGGGGGGCTGCGTGCCCCCGCATTTAATTTAATAAGCCCCGGGGAGGCGGGAGCCGCGCTTCTCGTTTTAAAAATAAAATTCTGTCCGGATTCGCGCACCCTGCGCGAATTCGGCCGATTTAAAAAAAAAAGATATGCTTTTTTTGGGCCTGGGGGTCCTTGTGGGACCCCCTGAGCAGGCCGGGGGGTCAAGGTGTGTTTACCCTGCCCCCTTTTCTTGTTTTTCATGCTTATTTCTCTGTTTTCTTGTGACTCGGTTCTACCGATTCACAAGATGGCTGCCAACACTTCCTGGTTTGGAGTGTTGAAAGCCAATTAGAATAAAGCTCGTGGTCGGGAGGGTTCGCAAATCCACCGCGGCCATAGATATCGAAACTTTTATTTTTTGAATTTCTCAGCAACTACTGAACGGATTTACACCATTTCAGCAAAATGTCGCTTTCTGAACCAAGGGCTGCCTTTTTGCCAAATTTGGTGTAATTCCGTTCAGCAGTTCAGGCTGTAGTCTGCCTCAAAATTTCCTATGGAAAATAACATGAAAAAAACACGCTTTGGGACCCCCCTTTTATCTCGGCCCCCGCTTGACGAATCACCATCAAACTTTCAGGATAGGAGCTGACCTGCATAGACTTTTTTTGGTGAATATCGCGGAGATTCATCAAACGACGCCAAAGTTATTAGCAAATCAAAAAAAAGCTTTTCCTATGGAAACTAGGTTCTAAGTATAAGTACCTACTGGCGACCGCCAGTAGGTAATATATTTATATATATTCACTTAAAAAACCATAGGTTTCAGGCACGTTATAGTTAGAAATTAGCATTTTAAAAAAACTTTGAAATTCATTGAAGAAACCATAGGTTTTAGGGAAAGTTATAGTTAGTTGGACATTTCACTCATACAAAACCAGAGAAATTCCCCCGTTATAGTTAGTTCAGCTAACTATAACTCGTGCCCCGCAATGCACTGCTGATGACGTCACATATTATATCACTCATGACATGGCCAGTGACATCACTGATGACATCACTGGCCAATTCCGGCCCGGGAACCTCAACCACAGTTTTTTTTTATGGAGGGGGCTGTGTTGCCCCCCCTCCTGAGGCCTCTATTGGCCCTAGGGACCCCTTCCCCCGGGGCCGGCCTTTATTTATTTTTTATTTTAAATGTAGTTTTTTTTAATTTTGGGGAGGTGGGCTGCGTTGCCCCCCTCCTGGGCCACTTCTTGCCCGGGGGACCCCATCCCCTGGGGCCGGCCCTCTCCCGCCCTGTCATTTCAAACAGAAGTGTCCAGGGGGTGGGCACACCGGGACTCTGCAGGAGCCGGCCCTGGGGGGTTGCGGTCCCCAGGGCCATCACGGGCTCCAGGTGAGGGGCCACGTGGCCCCCCTCCTTTTAATTGCAAAGCCCCGGGGCTCGGGGATCCGTAACGGACACCCAAATTAGCATTTTAGTGCCCCGGGGAAGTGGCGAACCCCGGGGCATGTGTAACCAGTCCCTTTCAACATTGTGCGGGTTAAAGTTAGCATCTGTGATGCCATTTTCTGCTATGTATCCGTTATATTGCATTGTGAACAAAACCAAGGCTCTGTGCCCCTCTCTGCTTACCTCAGTGGAAAGCCAATGTTCAGTTATTTCTCTTTATTGTATTCAAGGCTGAAACCAAGATGTACCAATGAATAGCTTATTCTGTTTTTGAATGCCTATCCCTGGTCGTAGCCATGCTCCCACACTAGAGAGAGTTGAGACCGAACAAGACGACCTTTGAAGTTTGATAACGCGTACCCGTTCTGAAGGTGGTAGCTCATCCTTCTGTGCCTTCCTTTGTTCAGCCCTTTTCCAAGCTGTATTTTTCTTTCGGGGCGGGACCTGGGAGTTGTTGGAAAGCTTATTCTGTGTTACCAAGTGTTGTGAAGTCAGTCCTTCGACAGCCATCCCATGAGGCATAAATGAGTTAGTTTGTATTCTCCACTGTCGTCCCGACTCTTCATTTCTGGAAAGGCCGAGAGGGGGTTGCGAGTGACCCGGGTGGGCCATTTTGGGTCACTTCCTTCACTAGTGTGCTTGAGTTGCATGAGCAGGATGACTTATTGGACATTTCCATTTTTCTATACAGTGTTTTGTCGGGAGCACATATACACATTCTCTTTGGCATGGTTCTTTTATTCTCAGATTTTTTCCTCCTGATTACACACGGTCATATTTACATTTTAGAATGCCGTGAGCCCATATATGTATTTTCTGTTATCCGCTGTTTGGTCTTCCTGGTTTCATTTGGGAATACTTGATTTTTAAGATGTTTCTTCTTCATGGCCCTATCATTGTTCTTGGCTTCAGTGTCTGCTCCTCTTGTTCACCGCTGCTTAGGTTTCTTGGTATGACTTTTGTAAATGCAGTGTATCATGACATTACAAATATTGTTTTTCACCTACCCCTGATGAAGGGTGTTTTTCACCTGATTTGCATTGGAACTTGTAACTAACAGCTGCTACCGCATCAGCATTTTTAATTGTCATTGTAACTCTTTACAGTGTGATATATTATACACTAATAAATCATTTCATTGTTTTCCATGAGCTTAACCTTTGAAGTTACTTATCACACAAATTGAAATGTATTCACGTGTTTAATTTGGCCTATGGGCCGCTACGGATGGAGCACTCTGTTTCTAGCTACCCATCGGTTACCGGGGTTCTTGCATTTGTTACACAGACACGGGCAGGCTCCGTTACAGAGTTGCACCCCCATCTTGATTAGTTTCAATTAACCGGATAAACCTTGAGTGCACGGTATTAACTCAGTACCACACAGGGCTGTGTGCCAAGTCAACTCTTCAGTTTTGTCTGCACCAAGGCACGCGCTCTGCGATGGCAGTGCGCATGGCCTTGGTGAGGAGGACATAGGGTGGCACAATTTGTGCTGCTACCCTTGGGGTCCCTCTTCAGTGCCAATGCCTTAGGTACCCGGGGTACCATTTACTAGGGACTTACAAGGGGTACTGCAGTTGTGCCAATTGTGAAACAAAAGGTACCGTTTAGGGAAGGAGCCCTGGCACAGGGTACTTAGTTGGCAGAGACCCTGTGCACTTCCAGTCAAAATTTTCAAAGCAAAAAGTGGGGACTAACCATGTCAAAAGAGGCACCTCCCTACACACATGATGTATGGAAACTTGTTTTAAATAAGTAGGAAACTTTAGAGGGGATGGAGCAGGATTAAGCTATGTATACTTGATGTAATAGACGTAATGCTTGTGTGCGTATACTTCAGGCAAATAAAGATACAAGTAAGTGACAACAAAGGGCAGCTCTAGGTGCCAACCATATTAATGAGACTTGATTAGATGAATATAGTAGATACATAAATCGTTCAAGAAGCAAAGAAGCAATTTACAAATAAATGGAATACACCCTAATGCACACTAGATTTGAGTTGCTGTAAAAGAATATTGAAGTATGGGGTGAATAAATAATGAGATGAGAGAGATGATCAATGGATGCATGTATAAATGATGGGTGTGAGGAGGATGATGCCCTCTGTAAGGATTTATAGATACATCTTTGGAATGGATTGGGAATGAGCATAGCCGAAATGTGATTGCCCCGAGGAAGGCTGAGAGTTAGCTGGCCGAAACTATGATTCGTACTCGACATTACTGGGCTCCCAGAGGAGAGTAAAGACTGGTGTCTGCATGTGGTTGAGACACTGAAAATGACCCTGCACCACGACTGATGCTGTCCTGCCTCGGTTACTTTACATGGATAGTGTGTGAACAGTCGCTGGGTCTTCAGTTTTTAGAATTTATTGGATGCACTTATAAAAATAAATTAGGATGAAATATAAATTAAAGTGCTTATTTTTTATAGATACAATAAACATATATGTTTGGGAGACAAGGTTGTTTAGGTGAATTTTTTGCAGCAAATATGCTAGTATCAGTTTAATTGTAACTATAAATGAGTGTTTATATCTACATTTCCAGTAGACCAACCCTGATTTCTTGGATAAAGTTTTGCTTCACCAACCCTGTGATTTCCAGCTCATGCGGGAGACACATGGGCGATATTTACAATAAAACGTGGGAGCGCGGGGTTACTCCAAAATTGGTAACATCACGCTCTGAATTTTTTTAATGCAGTGGTGTGCCGTAGTTACAAAACTACAGTGTACCCCTGCGTTTCCCCTAGTGCTTTCGCTAAAAAAGCTGCTTAGCCCCAGCGCGGGCACCCCTGCGTTTTGTTGCAAGGGTGCCTGCACTGCAGAGGTGATCGTTTTTGTGCAGGAAGAGATACCTTTCTGCCCATAAACAATCTGTAAAGGCGATGCGCTGTTTCGATGTGTGCTGCAGAATGCAAGAAAGAGCAAAATACCAGGAGAAGTTAATAATTTCTCCTTGTATCACCAACCTAAGACCAGGCTTTACTGGGTCTTTGATTTTGGCGCTGGCCCAGCCTTGTAAATCTGGGGCAGCGTCAAAAAGCAAAGGGTGTTGAGGCAAAACGCCCACTGCAACACCCATTGCACGCCCCTTTGCCGCAAGAGACTTTTGCCGTAAGGGGCTTAACGTCACCTTGTAAATATGGGGTAGAGAGCGGCGCCACCGGAGCATCAGTAAAAGTGACACTGCGGTGGTGTTAGGGGCTTATAAATATCCCCCTTGGGTTCCTACCTTCCCATTATCTCTCAGCCTAAATCCTTTTTCATTCACTTGGAATCAGGGAGAGAAACACAAGGGAAAGGGGAAGCGGACGAGATACACAGCTGCCGAGGAAGCCTCCTCAGGTCATGATTCTTGCATCTCAATGACTTTGGAGCTCAGCTCCCCTGGACGGGAGGGTCTTTTCTACTCTGCAATGAGAGAACTTGGGAGATGTGAAGTTATATAGAAAGCATTTGTTTTTTCAGCTCAGTAGATATTTATACCTTTCAGACCTTTCAGTATCTTTGTTTTCTAAGAGGTTCTCACTACTACCTAAAAATACCAATAAGTACTTTCCAATTTTTTTGACTTTCAATGTTACTTCACACCAGGAGTATCCTTCAATGTTCTTTGTGTTTCTTCGCTCTTCGAATTGGCACCAACCCTTGATCCAGAATGAAAATTATAATTGTGCATTGGAAATTCAAAGGTCTGTATTTTTTTTATTATTACATGAAAAACAAATTGTGTAAATGTTTTTCAAATATCCCTATTTTTTTAGCAGCTGTAACTCTATTGTGCAAAATATCATTTATGAGTTTTAAATAGGAGATGCCCATATTTCACTATTGATATAAACAAAAGTCCTGCCAAGTACCACGCATCAGGCGTTAGACTAATGCACTTTAGTGTGGTTCTCTGCATCACAGCACTGAAATGCATTGTCACACATAACGCACAACTCCTCAGCTGTCAAGACAAGCCGTTTCTAGCGATGCCTAAATAAAACTGTGGAGCGGCAGCTGGCAGCGCACGCCAAGGTGTGTGCGCGCTGCTCCCGCACTATCTTGGGGCTTGCTCTGCTGGCAACTGCAGTGCTTAGTGCTACAATGATGGTCCGCGAGGCGCTGCGGGGACCGGGCTTCACGTCCTGCTGCTGGAGTTTAGTTAACTTGTGGGACGCTTCAGGTGCGGGGCTACTTTGTGGCAAATTATCATGGCGGCCACCGTAGCCTCCGTTGCTGAAAGAGGGACTGGTTAGACAGACTAGAATGACCGCGATTCATAGCTGCCAAGGTTTCAGATTCCTATGAGTGACATTTTCATAATTTCAGTGTAATTATGAGTGACATTTAAACGACTATGGGGCATATTCTCAAGACCTATCGCCAAGTTATCAGCACTTTATTGCATCCAAAGTTGCGATAAATTAACGCCTCATTCACAAGCTGATGCAAACAGCCGATATCACCAGTTTTCCGGCGATAGCATCCTCAAAAAACATTGCCACAGATGACCCCGGAAACTATCGCTAATGAGATGCAGAGAAGGCATTGCCGATCAAAAAGCCGCAACAACACCACACTTCAACATTCTCAACGACCAGCCAGATCAGCGATAAGATGACAAACCAGGCGATAAGGCGTGTTAGAAGCAGGAAATTAACACCTGCTCTGTCCTGGTGAAAAGTCGGATGACAACCGGCACCAGAAAAGGGAGCCCAGCCCAGAGCCACCTGAAGAACAACAGATGACATGGAGCCACTGATCATGCAGCTTCGAGCCCCAACAGGGCCACAACACCCACCACCACCACACCCAGGACAGCCACCCCCCTGTCCCCCCTCCCCCCGGACCACCACAGAGGCAGCGCAGACCAAGACAGCGGACCTTCAGAAAATGCACCAACCTCACGGAGAATGTCATTGCCCACTACAGGCTCAAAAGGACAACCATCCTACGCATCCGGACCACCAGAAAATGCACCAACCTCACGGAGAATGTCATTGCCCACTACAGGCTCAAAAGGACAACCATCCTACGCATCCGGACCACCATTGCCCACAGGCTGATGGTTCCAACACAGCGGACGACCAACATCACTCCGCAGACAGAGGTGCTGGTTGTGCTGCATGTGTTGGCCTCTGGGACCTTCCAACCAACAACCGCCAGAGTCGGAGGAGTCTCACAGCCAGCCCTATCAAAATTCATCACAATTGTCTTGGATGCCATCATCAGCTTGGTACCCCAGTACCTATACTCCCCCCACACTGCGCAGGAACAGCTGGAGACTAAGCAAGGCGTCTACGCCATAGCTGGCTTCCTGCAAGTGTTAGGGGGCAATTGACTGCACACATGTCCTACTTGTGCCCCCTGGTGACACTGCACACAATGACCTCAACAGAAAGCACACGCATTCCATCAATGTGCAGGCAACAGTGGACCACCTGGGAACCGCCACCAACGTCGTCGCCAACTACCCAGGCAGTGTGCATGATTCCTACATCTACCGACAGTCCATCATTACCAGCACTAACAGGATGGCACCCAGGGAAATGCACTGCTCGGTGGCAAGTACCAAATAAACACACCACACCCCCAACTCCACAATCATGCAACTCACAATTCTGGGAATGCACACTTCACAGACTCACATTCAACATGCCAAACAACATGCCCACCCGCCAGACACAAAATCATTACTTACTGTGGCAACCTGGGCTAGCCATGTACATGAGCCATCAACGACATGGCACCTCAGCCACACAATAGCGGAATGTGGGGAGAGGTGGGAACCATGCATGTGCGAAGTAGGCAAGTGACCCATGAATGAGAAGGTACACAATGCCAAGTGTGGCGGAGATGTGCTGGACCGACTGCAGTATGCAGACCACAAACATATATATGTCCACATGCACTGCTGGTGTATGGAGTGTAGTGGACAGTGGACGCAACCATGACACCACAGCCAGTGGGGAAGATCCCAGAAATGTAGCTTGTGACTTCCCCCCCTGTAAGCGTGAGCAGGGGGAGACGGCCTGACGTACGACAGGGCAGCGTAGGGGTGTGAATAAAAAGCACGTAGCTCTGGTTGTGGTTCTCTTCCGGAATGCCCAACATCTCTGCCAGGGCGGCGCCTTCCAACCTGCTACAAGGCCAATGCCGTCACCGTGAGCAGTGTTGCCTACGATCCTGTCCGCCTTCTGCACCCCTGCCCGCATTTCCCCCAACCCATCTTGCCCGCACCTGCGCACCCAGGCCTCACTGCCCACCTTGTAGGTTTCAAAATAATCATAGGGCTAGGCCCCTTATGTTACGCTATTTAGATTAGCCTTATATAGCTAAATATAATAATGGTAAGCATCTATACTTACAACCCACTGAGCTATAATAATGAAGATGATGTTTTACAGTATAGGTTAGTCTTGGACGGGTGGCAGCCATTTTGTATGCTGGCCGCCATTTTAGATTTTGGTTACATATAAGCACGCGGTGAGCTTCAAACTGCGAACGAGGTAGGCCCAGATAGCTGTGCCATGACACTTGTTGTTCACCTAATAAGTATAAGCCCAGTTTTGTTTCTGTATGAGCAAGGGGCGCTGCCTCGCTAATGAATAGGCCCTTTCTGTGTCTGTAAGCAATGTGCTGTTCACAGTACATCTCCTACGTGGGGAGGAGTAGGGATGCAGCTGGCTGACCTTGGCCAGATAATACAGTGTGCCTGTCTCGGGCTGGTGATGTACGGCCCTCTGCCTCCCTAGAATACGCATCCCCAAATCTGTAACTTTCTGTTGTAGGCGTGTTCTAGAGGTTCATGACGTGTTTCATGAATTATACTATGCTGCGCATGATTATTGATTCAGTCCAGTAGCAAGCATCGCGTGCGGCTTGTTGTATTTGGGCTCCTCTGCAGAGTATTGATAATAAACTGCTTGTTTGCATTCGCTACTGGCAGACCGACTCTTCAATAATAAAGGTAAGGCCGAGAGGTGGTTTGGTAACCCTATTTGGGTCACTTCATTCAACCTGCCGACACCGGCGTGTGTCAAGGAGGGCCCACCACGTGCCGGTGCAAGCCCCAAGCCCGAGAGCTTAGCAGCCTCCTCAGACCATCACGGCCTCTGCGACACAGGCCCGCAGTACTCCTTTCTCGTTGACATACTCCACCGGCCCACACGGGCTGGCTCACACTCACCCCACACACATCCAGCACAGACGTCACTGTGCATGTGACCCTGCCAATAAAGGGGCCGGGCACATGTGCCCGTAGCCAGTTCCACAAACTATCTGCGTGTGTCCGTGTGGTCATGATGTATGCATGAGGACCCCGGGGCCTACAACATTACATTGTGCTGTGTACAGCGGACGCAACCATGTCACCGCTGGCAGCGGGTAAGACCTTGGACAGGTAGCTTTGTCGTCAGCCACTCAATGCGTAAGAGGAGTGGACTGGGCCGTCGTACGGAGGTCCAGCGTGGGTGTGTGAATGATGATTCCGGGGCTCTGGGCGTGGTACATTGCAGGACATGTGCACATGCATGTGTATCTGTCACGGTGTGGGTCTCCTTTGTGGGGTGTAGGTTGTCCCTGATGGGACTTGAACACCCACGTATGTGATCTACTTCGGCTTCCATGAGCTCTGACCCCACCCGCACCTGTTCGGCCACCTCCTTTTGGCATTCTGACAACTGGCATTGGAATGCGATGTGTGCCTAGGTGAAGTGTTGGGAGCCAGCCGTGGTGGTGAGGGCTTCCTGCTGTGTGGCTGGGGTCTCCTCTGTGTAACTTGGCTGCCCTGCTCCTGCGGGTGGGTTGCCTGAGATGTCCATGAGCTGTTGTAGGGCGTCGGTGTCGAAGGTGTGGTGGTCTTCTCCAGCATCACTGATGAGTTGTCTGGTCTGCTCTGCTGGAGGTGTTGTTTGTGTTGACATATATGTTTGCTCATTGTTCTAGGTTACAGGCAGGCTGTATGACAATGTACATTGTGACTGTTATGGAGGTGCTGTATATCTGATGTGGGACAGTGGACATTTGGTCTACATGACGGATGTGAGGTTGTACACGTGCATTTCCATCTCACATTTTCCTGCTATGTTGGATGGGATTGGCCTGTTTCTGCGCATGCGCGGACCCAGTTGAGTCCTCTGTTCTGCAGTGTTGGTGTTGCACTTTGTGCCACATTGTCGTCGGATGTGCTGTTGTTGCTATGTGTGTGTCCTGCAGTGTGCCACGGGGATCAGGGACATGATCCAGGGTCATTGTGGGTGTGCAGTGTGCTACACATCGTTGTGCATGTGTGCCATTGTACCCATCTCCCCTCGTCCCCCCAGGCCCTGGTCGTTGCTCACCCTGTTGATGTTGTGTCAGTTCCTATTGAGCTGTGTCCGGACTCCCAACTCCTTGCACCGTCTCCACACTGATGACTGGCATCCGTTTTCTACAGCTCCTCCTGTGGCGCAGGACTCCCACCTCCTGTCGCGGTTGCTGCCTTCCTGTGGGCAGCGGGTTTGTGCTTGGTTTGGCTTTTCACATCATGCCAGCGCCTCTTGTCCTCCCCCATAGACCTCCTCGACACTCCGACTGCATTCATGTTGGTCTAATTGTCTGTCAGTTGATGGTAGTGTTCTGTCACCTCCATGACACTGATCTGGTTTTCCTGCGGACTGCACCCCGTCTGCCTCTTCCTCTCCTCCTTGGCCTTCCCCGACCACGAGGTTCCTTGCTGGTGGTCTGTCGGGCTTGAGGGGTTCGCGTTGGCCTCTGCACTCTGTCCGGGTGCATCCATGGTGCTACGCAGTTTCTTTTTTCCTCCCTTTTTTTTGTTGCTTTTATAGTGCATTTTCCCACATGACTCTTGGGAATTGCAGGCCTTTGGCTGTTTTTCGCAGTTTTTTGTATCGCGATTGGCCTAATCGTAGCCTTTTTTGCATTTGTGTTTCGCTTTTTTGCGGCATTGCTTTGACTTTATCGTGGACATTTGACGTGTTATCGTGAGCCTATCGCATGAGAATACCACGTGACCACAGTGTTATTTTCCTGCGATGGACTGCGATATGCAAAGTTGCGTTAAGCTAATGTTGCAATGATTATCACACGTTCTTGAGAATATCCCCCTATGAGTGACACTTTCTGGCGAGCAAAATCAAGCACTGAAGACGAGGGAAACCTATAAATATCCGGCATTACACCCATTTGCGCATCGAGGTTGTCTGAATCATACTGTGTGGGCTACTCCAGGCCATTCATGAAAGGGTGGGGCCATCTAGGGAATGATGTCACAGTAGATGTCAATATCCAAGCAGACGTCATCAGTGACCCTGGTGGTGCAGGATAAGCCTGTTGCTCTCTCTTCAGAGGAGGCCCCCTTAAGAGGGGTCCCTCTCCCAGCGGGCAGCAGCTCGAGGAAAGCGATTAGGAGGCGGGAGTTTGTGTTCTTGCGTTTATCTGGCTGCACAGGTGGTTTGTTTGACACTTGTATCGAGTTTATTTGAATTATTATCAAGTTATATGCGAGCATCAGAGAATGTGGTTGGAATCCTTGGAATATATTGAACTTGTGTCAAATCAAGTCATGTTTCTCTGAGGCATCAGAGGGGTTCTTTCACGTGGAAGGTTTCCCAATTTTATATTAAAATAAAGACTGCTGCATAATTCGATTACAACTCCTAAAATATTACTTTTTCCATGAATAACATTTCTCATTTAATTGTGAAATTGCAAAGGCGACACTCCCTTTGACGGTTGTGCTGGGACAATGCTAGGCATGCATTTGCTGTGATGGCTTTGTTTGTGCTGTGGGATTGTGCGCCAAAGACGTTTGTTAAAGCCCTGCGGCTGCAACAAGAGGGGGTTTGCAGGTGCGGATTATTGGTGTCTGGGACTTTTCATCATCGGAATGACACAAAGAAAGTTGCAAAAGCAAGAATGAAGCAAGAAGAGAAAAACATGAAAACAATTGCAAAGAGAGAAAGAAGTGCAGTAAAGTAACATGCAAGAGATAAAGAGACATGAACTGTAGGGTGATGAAAAAAGAGGTATGAGGTGGAACCAAGACTAAAAAACTCTTGGGGCTTATTTACAAGCCCCTTGCGCCACTTTTGCGTCACTTTTCCCACGTTAAAACTGACACAAAAGTGGCAGAAGGGGCTTGTAAATCTGCCCCTAAGGGTTTTCTGCAACTGCAGCATTTGGCAGCGCCGGAGAAGAGGCTTCAGGAAAATGTGTTTACAAACTAAGCAGCGCCTCCTGTGCTCTTTATAATTTTTATTTTATTTATTTTATTTTGACGGTTCTGTATAGCGCGAACAAGACCCTTGCGGGTATCAGAGCGCTTTGCAGAGCAAATATAGGAAAAAGACATACATATAAATACAATGAATTATGTGAATACAGTACTGGTAACAGTTAGAGATTAGCACATACCTACAGGAGCGTATAGGACGTGTTCAAGTGAATTTGGACATGAGAATCGATTTCACTTCCTTTTTAAAAAGGCCGTAGATGGATTGAGTCTCGTTTCTGGGGGTAAGGCGTTCCATAACCTGGGGGCCATTCCTGAGAAGGTACGATTGTAAGTTTTCTTCTTGGAGAAACGTTGTGGTTTAAGTAGAAGGTTGTTAGAGCTCCTGGTAGACCTGTTACCACCTGGTAGTACTATTTATCCGCCTGGTACCTCGGGGTTTTGTGGTGTAGTGCCTTATGTGTCATACAGGCGGTTTTTAACTGGATTCTGGCCTCAAAAGGTAGCCAGTTGAGGGCATGAAGATCAGGGGAAATGTGGCAGCTTCTTTAGGTGCCTGTAACGAGTCTGGCGGCTGTATTGATTGAGGCTCTGAGAGGAGCGGTCGTTGATTGGGAAAGACCTCAAAGAGCGACACTCCCATAGTCAACTCTGGGAATTGCTAGAGTTTGAACTGCCTGTTTGAAGTCATTTGCGGGTATGAAGGGTTTCAATTTTCTCAGTGTGTTAATCTGAAAATGCGCTCCTTTGGTTGCAGCGCTGATGGGCTTCTGCATGTTTAGCTTATTATCCAGGGTTATTGCTAGAGATTTTGCGGAATCAATGATGAGAGGTTGACCGTCGAGTGCAGTTAGGTGCTTCATCCACTCACGGATGATAGTCGTTCCGTTGGGGGGAGCGATTAAGAGGAATCCTGTTTTTAGTGTGTTTAGTTTTAAATGGTTCTTAGCGAGCCAGGTCTGTGTTTCTTGGAGCGTTGAGTTAAGGGACTTGATGTCTTCAAGAGATTGCACCTTAATGTAGAGCTGTGTGTCGTCGGCGTGCATGTGATATTGGATATTTGCGAAGTTGAGAAGCTCAGTGAGAGGTTCCATAAACGGATTGAAGAGTGTCGGGGAGAGGGAGGAACCCTGGGGTACTCCCAAAGTGACTGGGGTGGGGTGAGATAAGGATTGGTTGATCTTGAATCTTTGTGTTCTGTTTTGGAGGAAGGGAGTGAACCAGTTTAACACCGTCCAGAGTTTCAGGAGGTCTAGTAGGTTGTCGTGTTTGACTGTATCGAAGGCTGAGGATAGATCCAGCAGGATTAGCAGACGCTCTGTTTCGATCCAGTATTTGTAATACGTCATCTATTATATGGGGCATGGCTGATTCGGTGCTGTGCCCTGATCCAAAGCCTGATTGGAATTGGTCGATCAGGTGAAGTGATCTATGTGGTTACTAAGCGGCACGTGGACACATTTTTCGAGTAGTTTGGCCAGGGTGGGGATGTTGGATATTGGGCGATAGTTATTCAGGTCTGATGGGTCGGCTGATACTTTCTTAAGGATGGGAGTTACCTGACCAGCTTTGGGGATGTCAGGGATGGTTCCTGGCAGGAGAGAGGTATTTATGATCCTAGTCCATTATAAGGATTAAACGATAATTGTTCGCAGTGGGAGGAAGGCGGTTCCATCCCGGCTGCTTAATCCCTGGTAGTTTCAGCAGAGCTGGAATAAAACACCGGCTGCCTTCAGTCCACGCCCCATCCTTGCCTCCCTCCTTTCGCTCTCTCGCTTCTATCTTTTTCATCTTCTTCCCCTCTCGTCTCCTTATAGATGTTTACATCTGGTCTTTTTAGGGTCACAAGTCCACTTTCTCTTTTTTGCCTGTTTCTTTTCACCGCCTCCACTTCTCTCTCGTTCCTGCCTCTTCCCTCCCCCTCCTTTCTTTTGCCTTTCTCTCCTCTTTCCATACCTTTCTTTCTGTCCACTCTCTCTTTGTTATCCCAGTGTCTCTCTCCTCCATCTCTCTGCCACGGCCCCCCATTCAGTGCCGGATGACGCTTGTCAGAAGCCTGAGCCCTAAAGTCCTCGGGGTCACGTGCTGCACCCCAGCTTTAATGAACCCCTGAAAAAAGGAACATAGACGACGCATCAGCGGGCACATTCCCACTCCACTGGCCAGGCAGCGGTGTCCATCCCTGTGGTCCTAAGGGGCTTAACAAAGGCCCCGGAGTGCTGGGGTGAGGGGGGTAAGCTCCAGGTGGCCCTTCAGCACAGTAACCTTGCCTGAGAGCTGCCGAGTGAGTTGGGAGGTGGGGGCCATGTACTTTGCAGCCCCCCCCCCCCCCACCCCCAGGTTTCCTTACACCACTGCCCGAGATCGAAGTCACCTGGGGGCTTCACATGACGTCATCGGGTCATTAGATATGGCTGGAGTTGTACTCAATGGCACAGCGCTCTGAGGTCTCACTCCTTCCACTGGACACAGCCTCCGTGCTGCCGCACAGGGCGCTTGACCACGGCCACTACAGCGCCCAGCTGTTGGAGGAGGCACGGCCAAGCATGGCTGCCACCACAGGCATCTCTGGGACAGGCTGGGAGCTGCAGCTTCACTCTCCCAGGCCTCCGTGCTGCTGCAGGGGCCCCAGGTCAGGGCTGCTGCACAGGGCGCTTGGCCCAAGGCCGGGGCTGCTGGTCGGACATGGGTCCGTCAGAGTTTCCCCATGTCCAGTGGGTCAGCCCAGCCCCCGCCCCATCCTCACAGTGCCTTAAAGTGCCGAGCCCCGGAGGCGCCAACAGATCGGTTTGGAGAGGCGACTGAGGTGGTTGCAGGTTTGCCCGTGTGTCCTCTCCCGTGACAGCCGACGCCCCTCTGAGGACGCACAGGAGACCTGGACACATAAAGACGCCCAGGAGCACCAGGGCAGAGAGCAGGCACGGAGAGACACCCAGGAGCACAAGAGCAGAGTCCAGGCACGGAGAGACGCCCCGAAGCACAAGGGCAGAGTGCAGGCACGGAGAGACGCCTAGGAGCACAAGGGCAGAGTGCAGGCACGGAGAGACGCCCAGGAGCACAAGGGCAGAGTCCAGGCTCGGAGAGACGCTCAACAGCACAAGGGCAGAGTGCAGGCACGGAGAGACGCCCAGGAGCACAAGGGCAGAGTCCAGGCACGGAGAGACGCCTAGGAGCACAAGGGCAGAGTCCAGGCACGGAGAGACGCCTAGGAGCACAAGGGCAGAGTCCAGGCACGGAGAGACGCTCAACAGCACAAGGGCAGAGTCCAGGCACGGAGAGACGCCCAGGAGCACAAGGGCAGAGAGCAGGCACGGAGAGACGCCCAGGAGCACAAGGGCAGAGAGCAGGCAGCTGGGCATGAGGTGAGACAACTGCAGAGTCCAGGCACGGAGAGACGCCCAGGAGCACAAGGGCAGAGTGCAGGCACGGAGAGACGCCCAGGAGCACAAGGGCAGAGAGCAGGCAGCCGGGCATGAGGTGAGACAACGGCAGAGTCCAGGCAGGAGGTGAGACAGTCGCAGAGTCCAGGCACGGAGAGACGCTCAGCAGCACAAGGGCAGAGAGCAGGCACGGAGAGACGCCTAGGAGCACAAGGGCAGAGTCCAGGCACGGAGAGACGCCCAGGAGCACAAGGGCAGAGAGCAGGCAGCCGGGCATGAGGTGAGACAACTGCAGAGTCCAGGCACGGAGAGACGCCCAAGAGCACAAGGGCAGAGAGCAGGCAGGAGAGATGCCCAGGAGCACAAGGGCAGAGAGCAGGCAGCCGGGCATGAGGTGAGACAACGGCAGAGTCCAGGCAGGAGGTGAGACAGTCGCAGAGTCCAGGCACGGAGAGACGCTCAGCAGCACAAGGGCAGAGAGCAGGCAGAAGAGACGCCCAGAGCACAAGGGCATAGGGCCAATATCGGCAACAGTCCCCATCCCTCCCACAGCAATATCTTTTTTTATTTTTTTATTTTATTTATTAGCATTTTACAGGACTTACCGCGTCCAGAACAGTTGACAACATACAGACTGTAGGAGTACCGCATTCTTCATTCAGTACTCCAATACACAGCGACACCCGACAATATGATCAATTACAATTTGCCATGGGATGCGCGTGCGTAGATAGTCACCCAGATACTTGCGATAGTCTCCAGGCTCAGGTCCAGTGGCCGCTCCTCCTCATACGTTTGCAGAGCAGCCCCACAGCGGCCGCGCCTTGAAGCCAGTGTTTGGTGGCCGGGGCACTCTCACTGCCCCAACATAAAGAATCCTGCGTTTGGCTAAAAGTAAGGCTATGACACACACTTACGCTTAGTAGCGCGAACCCCCTGAATGAGACCCAACAGACAGGTACGGATCGAGCATTCAATATGGACGCCCACCATCCCCCCAACATCTCCACCACTTGTACCCAGTATACATTGACTGGCCCGCAATACCATGCCAGGTGCACACATTTGGCCTCCCCCTCACCACATCTCCGGCATCGGGCATCCATGCGTAAACCATATTTACAAAGTCTGGAGGGGGTGTGATAGGTTTGATGTAAGTATTTATAATGTAAAATGCGTAGAGTGGCATTTGGTGTGAGCCTGCTCGCTAGAGCGCAGCACTGTGGCCGTTCCCCCTCCGTGAGAGGGACAGCTGTTTATCAATCCACCTTGTTAGTGCCTTATGCGTGTTGCCATCTATGTCCTCCTGTAATTTAGTGTATAGTTTCGATACCATATGCGTGCGCCGTGTGTCGGTGAGCAGCAATTGTAGCGTTTTTAATTGCGGCGGTTCAGCGGGGTAAGTTGGATATGGCCTCTTGATGGCCCCTTGCAACCTTGAATACGTGAATTTAAAAAGTAATGTCTAATTACTAATATATGTGGGGTCTTTAGGCCATCATTGTACAACTCCCCCAACTTATCAATACCCACTTGCTTAAGTAGTCTGGTTCCTACATCTTCCCGAGTGACTGATAGTTCCGGATGGTGATGCAGAGGCATCGCGGGTGCCTATAGTGGCAGCTTACCTGCCAGCCTGCCCCTCTTTCGCCATGCTGCGTCAGTGGCATCTATTGTATCAATGTCTCGGGATGCAGTGGGGGCCGCTTATGGGGCAAAAGAGCTGTCAGTGGTGTTGGATGCGATCCCCCTCTTCCACTGCCACGTGCGTTAGGGAGGGGACGCTGTGATGCCAATAGTGCGCATACTGCGCTTGCGCACATAAGTAACAAAGAAGGAAACCCGGGACCCTGAACCCCCTCTGGAGTAGGGTAGAGTAAGGGAGCGGAGCTCAATCCGCGCCTGTTTCCCTGCCCAGATCAGTCGTGTTACCATGGCATTCAATCTTGTAAATGCCGTGGCCGGTGGCGTGATAGGAATGTTATTAAAAAGGTACCGCAGTTTGGGCAGTACAACCCTCTTACAATGGCCAGTCTATCCGCCAGTGTCAGGGGGAGCTGTATCCAGCGGCTTATTTTATCCTCCAGTGTATCTAGTACTCTCCCGTAATTTGTGCGAATCACAACTTCTGGTTCTCGGTGGTACCAGACGCCGAGGTATTTGACAGGGTCTGTCTGCCACTCAAGTGGGAACTCTGTAGGATGTGGCTGCGTGGTGTCAGTTAGGGGGATAATGATAGATTTGGTCCAGTTAATTTGGAGCCCAGAGTGACGGCCACATTTGATATCCTCTCTCAGCAAAGGGGCCAGATACACATCAGGGTCTCGCACATCTAGCACCGTGTCATCTGCATATAAAGAGATATGTAACGGCCTTTGCGGGAATTGAAGCGCTGAGCAATGATGACCCTGCCGTATTTTGCACGCCACCGGTTCAAGTGCTATTGCAAAAAGCAATGGGGACAACGGGCACCCCTGCCTGGTGCCGCGTGCAATTGGTACGGCATCCGACACATACTTGTTAACCCTAATTCGCGCTGTGGGCGCTGTGTATAGTATTTGAATCCACCGTAGGTATATTGGTGGAAACTCCATTCGCCGCAACGCGGTGTGAAGATACGGCCATTCCAGTGAATCAAATGCTTTTGCTGCGTCCAGGACTGCAGCAGCTTTCGCGGTCGGCGTCAGGTAGTGGGACAACGCAAATAACGTTCTGGTGTTATGGGGTGTTGACCTGCTTGGTATAAAGCCGGACTGATCCGGGAGCACAATATTGGGCATTAGGGGTTGTAGACGCTTTGCAAGAAGTTTGGCTAGTATTTTAGTATCCACGTTTATTAAGGACAAAGGCCTAAAAGAAAAACATTTTTCCAGATCTTTGTTCGGTTTCAAGAGGGCAATAATCATGACTTCCCTTAATGAGGGCGGTAATAAATGTTTGCCATGAGCGTCTCAGTACATTGCTACAAGGTGGGGTGCCAGCTGGTCTACAAATGCCTTTTAAAATTCGGAGGTAAAGCCGCCCGGGCCTGGCGCTTTGCCGTTGGGGAGGGACCTCATTACTTCAGTTACTTCCTCTACTGTTAGCGGCAGGGACAGATATTCTCTCTGCGTGTCCGAAAGCCATGCAATCGCCACATCCTCCATATAGGCCATAATTTCGGAGGGTGGAGCAGTATTTTGCGATGCATATAGCTCACTATATGTACCCATGAACGCTCGTAGTATATTCTGTGGATCGTATTGGAGCTCGTATTTATTATCTGTAACGGCCAAGCCCGTTTTTGGTGTGTGGCCCGAACAAATTTTGTTCGCTAATACTCGTCCTGGTCTTCCCCCTTCACCGTAGGAGCGTGCAATATGGCGTTTCGCTAAATACTTAAGTTCATCATCCGCAAATGATTGATATTCCGTCATAACAGTTCTACTTTCACCCAATGTCCTTGCACTATGCGAGCATGCATATTCCCGTTCCAGCTCTTCTAGCATGGCCTCACGCTTGCTAAGTTGCTCGCGTATATCTTTTAATATTCCCGCACTGGTGCTAATACATATGCCTCTTATAGTGGCCTTAAAGGCCTCCCACAGTAAACTAGGGTCTTCAGTGGATGGCTGATTTAACGTGAAATAGTCCGTGATAGCCTAGCTAATTGTTTCAGTGTTACAGAATCCAGCAAAGCCTTTGCGTTGAATTTCCATATATACGGTGGGGGTGTGTAGTGTGGAATGTCTAAAGTCAGTAGTACAGGATTGTGATCGGAGAGGGTTTTAGGCAGATGACGGATATGTCGTGTCCAGGATGCTAGCACCTCTGTGCCTAGCCAGTAATCAATGCGGGACCAGCCGTTATGTATTACTGAGGTATGAGTAGCCTCCCTACCCCAAGGGTTCCGGGTTCTCCAGAGATCAATCAAGTGCGCGTCAGACATAAGCTCCTGCGCCATTTCCACCGCTCGTCTGTGTGGCTCGTTTGAGCCGTCCGATCTGTCCAATTCGTCATTTAAAGCTAGATTTAAGTCTCCACCCCAAAGCAACAACATTTCGGGCAGCTCATTAATTTTCCACCAGATTAATTATAAAAATTCAGGGTCATCCACATTTGGACCATAGGTGTTTATCAAAGCCAGCCGCTGCCCCCTGATATGTCCTGTTATAATGACATATCGGCCTAGTTCATCTATGATAGTGCTATCTATAGCAAACTGTGTACCTTTCCTTACCAAAATCATTACACCCCTAAAGTATGTAGAGTATGCCGAGCTGTGAACTGTTTCTGCCCATTTCTTCCCAATACTACTCTTGTGTGCTGGGGGGAGATGAGTCGCCTGGAGAAGGGCAATGTCCACACGAAGCCTGTCAGAGTAAGCGAACATCTGGCGTATCTTTTTGGGGTTGTGAAGACCCCTAACATTCCAGGTCACCATGTTTATGTGTGTAGGTTGCAATCTACCTATACCCGACACTAGGAGCTACCGTATAAAATATAGGGGCATATTTACAAGCTGGCGATAAAAAATTATCGCCGCTTTCGCGGCCGTTTTCGGCCGAGAAGCGGCGATAATTTTATTTCCTAATTAGCAAGGCCACGCTGACGCGTGAAACCTTGCTTTAGCGCCGGAATTCTTAACGCCCAGCTTTGCATTTCTAATGAGATGCAAAGTGGGCGTTCCTGATCTAACATGACAGGAGAAATGTCGCTAAGCGACATTTCTCCTATCATCAAGCCCCACGCTATGAAGCATAGCGTCAGGAAAAGTAGCTGTTGGACCCGGCCTCGTGGCGTGGTCCTGACTTCCCGGGGATTGGGCCCGTTCCCCGCCCTAGCCTCCACGAGCTACCCGTGCGGGCCGCACGAGGTCACCTACGCCTCGAGGCTCCGCCATTTTGTCACCTGCCACGTGACCCTGCACACCAGCCCTCATGACTCCGCTCAACCCGGCCTCAGCCCCAGCAAGGCCCAGACATTGAGGCACCAAGAACTGGCCAGGGGGTGTCACGTGAACACCTCATCGCCCTGGCGGAGGGCGGTATCGATGGGACCCCCAACCGTCCCCACACACCGAGGTGCGATCGGCCTCCAGCTCTCCTGGGCCGGGCGCCTCTCCTGCTGGGCGTCTGGCCACCTCAACCCGGCCTCTCCGCCCCCCCCGGGCGCAAGGGTCCGGACATCAAAGGGCTCCAGACATATATCTGGGGCGACCCCGCCACAGACCGGCAGTTGTATCCCGGAGTCGAGAGCCCTGCTGATCGAATCGCAGCCGACCCTACGGAGAAGAACTCTTGCTTGAACTACCACGAGCCCTGCAGACTGCGTCGCGGCTCCTTCTTGTTGAAACCTTGAAGCCCCCCGGAACATCGGGGCCCTGCTGACGCTGTCGCGGCCCAACCTCGCTGAAACCTCCCTCGGAGACCTGCTGACGACGTCGCGGCTCGAGCTGAGCAGAAACCATCTTGAGAGCCCTGCTGACCTGATCGCGGCTCTCCACGAACTGAACGCCAGAGCCCTGCTGACGCCGTCGCGGCTCGACCCCTCCGAGATCCGGAGGTCCTCCAGCTTGAGGATAAGAACTGGGCCCCAGGTACCCTCGTACCGAGCTCCTGCCAAAGACTGTCCCGCTACCCCTTCCCTTCTAAAGAGACACTGAGACTTTTGTGGATCCCTTGATCCCTTTCGTGTAAATATTGATCCCGTAACCTTTAAGTGCTGATAAAGAATTGCTCGTCTTGAGACAACCTCCTTGAGTCCTGTGTGGTGGTGTTACTGTGCTAGTACATGATAGGAGAAGGATCTCCCAGGAGGCTTCTCTACAGCGCTCGGCTACTTCATACAGTGTGGGGGCCCCCCCCTGAGTGGTCTCGCCGACTCCTCGGGGTCCGCCTTCCAACATTTGGTGGCCAGCGACGGGATCCGAGCCGAACGCAGTACGTACCAGCCAGTAACCCACTAGCTACCCATCCAGACAAACAGAAGTCATGAGCAACCAGGAAAATAACGCGACCACGGAGTTCCAGCCCGAACGGTTGGAGGAATATACGCACAAGGAATTGAAACAGTTCTGCAAGGACAAAGGCATTGCAACCACCGGCCTAGGTACCAAAGAGGAGATGCAGAAAGCCCTGAGGACCTGGCTGGAGGCCGAGGCAGGCCACTCCCAGGAAGAAGGTCCCCTGCCCCTGACTGAGGCCACATCAACCGCACTGACTCCGGCAACCGGAGGAAGAAAGAGCCTAGAAACCGGCCTCTCCGAAGAAGAGATACGAGAGCGGGAGAAGGTCCGGAACCACGAACTAGAGCTCGCACGACTGCGGCTGGACGGCGAACTCCAGCTGGCGGAAAAAAAACTGGCCCTAGAGCAGCTACGGCTACAAGAGGAGATAGAAGAGAAGAGACGGCACCGAGAGTTGGAGGAAAAAAGACTGACCCTTGAGCACGAGCGAAGTCTCAAAGAGCTCGAAATCAAGGCAAAGAACGGGGGGACCTACACCCCCCGTAATAGAGACACCCTACCGCCTGCCGAGGCCAAGGTACATATCCCGAAAGAGGTCGTCAAGGAGTACTATAAGAATGACGACATCCAACAATGGTTCAAGGCATACGAGGTGGCCATGACCTCTCATCGGGTGCCCCGAAAGGACTGGGGCGCCGGCCTGTGGGGTCGGTTCCTGAGTGAAGGTCGAGACTAGGCCTGGGCAAAAATTTCGTTCCGTTCGCGGAAATTGCGATAATTTGACATTTTTGCGTTCCGCGGAGAGCGCGAAAATGTCAAAAATTCCGGTTTCCGCAGCTTGGCGATAATTTGTTTCTTGCTCGCGCTGTAAAATGATACATTCTCGCGCGCGCGCGATCACCTTACCTGAATCCCTGCGTTCGCCGACAAGTTTTCTTGATCCGGTCGCGTTCTCCATGAGATGTTGTATTGTTTTTAGCCATTTGCGCTGTCTCGCGACAGTTCGCGCCCGCAGTGACGTCATGCGTCGCGCGATCACGTCTTTCTTCTCGCGATCATGCACCGCGAGAACAACTCAAAACAAGATGGCCGCGCCCGCAAGCAGCCACATGGGTAAGTTGGCGACCCGCAACCATGCAGAAAATCGCGCGAACATGCCGGAAAAAAACTTCCGCATCTTCGCGATATTTCTGCTTGTTTGCGATAATTTTAAACATTCTCGCGATAATTTGCGAAGGTTAATTCCGCAAATTCCGCCCACCCCTAGTCGAGACACACTGCTCCAGCTGCCGGAGGAGGTGATGACCTCCTACGACCACATGAAGGAGGCCCTGCTCACCCGCTACGGGCTAACCGCGGAAATGTACCGCCAGCGGTTCAGAGACTGCAAAAAGATCCCGGGTACTACCTGGGTGGAATATGTGGACTTTTTCAGCCGGGCCCTAGAAGGATGGATCAAGGGTAGCAAAGTCACCACCTACGGGCAGCTGGTCGACCTCATTGTCTGGGAACATCTCTCCAACAATTGCTTCGTGGAGCTAAGGCAACACCTCCTCGACAATCATATCAGGAAATTTCCCTCACGACCTCTATTAATGAAAGTACAATTTAATTGTAATAGGGAAACAAAAGGGCCTAAAAGGTAGTGATACACCACGCGAAAATTTACATTTTTTTACTTTTTTATTTTTTATCATTTAGCCATTTTATATTTTTCTTGAGAAAATTCAATATATTTCTTTTTCTTATCACAAAAACATAATTTAAACTTTTGATTTTCACTGACTAAATGCATTACAGTGAATCTACATCATATTAATTAACAACAGACAGTAGTCCCTGGGACAACCTAATGTAGATCACAAAGGATCTGTATCATCACACAATCACATCTACACACATACCACATCGTTCCACATTCATACACATTTCATAAAAACATAGAAAAAAGAGGCATGATTTTTTTATCGTCTATTGAACATTGGAGGTACAAGATACATAATAACCTCCTGTGACTAACAAAACAACTGCAAAAGCAGGATAGTAATGTCAGGTCAATGGTCGACGCGTTTCGATGGCGTAGGTGCCACCTTCATCAGGACCACAGATGTATTCAGAAACGATAAAGCCCAGGGAATACCTGAAACAACATATACATAAAAATACATTTTTAATTAGTGGCCCAAAATTCCCTATGAATTGCCGAAGGAAGATATCCTCACAGGTTAGGTGATCACTAGATGCGAAATAAAAAAATAATTTTTTACAAACAAGAGAAAAAAGAATATATACAACAAAGAGAGAGGGAGGGTCTTATTCGGGTGAAGTAACTATCAAAACTACACTGTTGAACACTCCACTTTTGAAGCCCATGCGTTAAGACTACGTGAAGGTAGCAGTTTATTCAAGGACATGTCTCCAAATAAGAACAACTCATCTCAGAACAGAATACAATACCACCACCAATAGGAACGTGAAACACCACGTGCACCACCAGCATGACAGTCCTCTGTGCAATACCTAAACCCCACTGCTACAGAGGAAAACAGGGGAACAGGAAGCTTACTTGTTTGTGAAAGATATCCTGTTAAAGATGCATCGTCATATACTCGATAGTAAGAATTCATAAAGAGTCTGTCAAGAAAGTACAGAGACCTAGTGATGAAATTCTCTGCATCGTAACAAGCCGAAATTTAATGATAGGAGGGTAAGAATGGTCCAATACCTGATTTAACAATTATTTTCGCTATCCATCCTCATAACTCGGCAATTATTAGTAGGGGTGGGCGGAATTTGCGTAATCGCGTTACGCAAATCTCCGCGAAACGGTAAAAAATCTCCGCGAACATGCAGAAATTCCGCGAGCACGCGGAATTGCTTGTTCGCGATACTTTTTGCCTGTTCGCGATCGCTGTTTGCGTGCTCGGGGTGAAATATCTCGCGAACATGCATATTGAGAACGCGAACAAGCAAAAAATTTCGCGAAGTCGCGGAACGCAGATTTTTGGGCAATTTCGCGTTCTCCGCGGAACGCGAAATTACCCAAATTCCGCAAATTCCGCGAACGGAACGAAATTTACCGCCCAGGCCTAATTATTAGCAAGGTCACAGTCTCCATGAGTATGTATCCAGATTTGATTCTCTGAGAGGCCAGGAGAACCAAATGCAATATCACTTTTCTAATGGCACTAAAAGGTGGCAAACAAAATCAAAATTAGAGAATCTACTATTCCGTTAGTGTAACACGACCTCTAGGGCAGTCTCTGCAGAGTTTGTGATTCCTAGAGAAACATCACTAGCGTATTTAACAATTGGGAATATAACAGATAGTATTCCTTTAAAAGGATGTCTACATTTTAGTAACATTGCCACCATATACTGTTTCTGTCTGTACGGGTATATTGATATAAACAGATATGTACATATCCACCGGAGTGAAAGAATTAACTGTTTTCCAATCGTAAATTAGATGGCTATTACTTTTATGCTCCTCTAAGAAACGGTACTCTAGAGAAGGCGGTATTTATTCCAAAGATATTATCTAGGAATTAAAGGCTAACCTTTTAGTCAAAGGTTTGAACCGGGAGTCGTATTCATGACCAGTTATTCAACAAAAGTTCTATATTGCAAAGGTTTCGTCCGCTATCCCGTCACATCTAGCAACACCTAAACATTGGAGAAAATTAGAGGCGATGTAACCGATTATATACCAGATCGGGTTTAAAAAGAAAAATGAAGAGATGTAATAAGTACTACCACCTCTTCGTAAGCAGTATAAGCGCCAAAAAGGCTTACCTCTTTTATTAAAAATCCTTTCACCATAGAATAGTTCTCGACCCAAAAGCCGTATAGGTAAACCAGAAATAGCGGTGCGGCAATACGCCCTCAAATCGTAAGTCCCAATCAGATATGTTCGGAACTATGTTGTGAGACTTTCACCCGGAGACACGTCACATCTACAAAAGTCCCAACATAAAAAAGATTTATTAGAAGGACCTAAGTTACTTAATGCCAAATTATATTTACTAAAAAAAATGCGAGGAGATGTAGCGAAACGAGCACCTCTTCGTAGGTAATTTATATGTCTAACGGCTTACCTTTTCTTTAGAGTCCCTTCACCGTCAGATAATTCTCAGCCCAATGGCCTTACGGGTAGACCAGCAATAGCGGTGCGGCAGTACGCGATGACGTCGTAGACTTCAAACTAATATGTTCGTTGCTGGCCAATCAAAACGACGCAGCAAATGGGTAGGCGGAGTATGATTAGAAAATCGAGCGAGAGAAAGAGGACTACCTTACATAGTTTGTCAGCACCATTTTGGAACGGGTGTTATGCGACCAATCATTGACGCTTATCCCAACACAACTTTATTGTACCATACTGGTTGACAAAAGACATATTAGTATTTTTAAATTAAATACGAATCAATTTGATACATATTGCACATACGATTTGTACGAGGCATGCATACGGTGTATGATACCAATGCAGGACGAATATATACTTTGCAATGTGACGAAAAAAAGAAGAAACGAGTTAAGAGGAACTCGCATAGTGCACAATTGTTTCAATAATTACTCTCAAGAGGGAGAGTTATTCTTGAGAGGCACTCATGATAAAAGAAGGTCAGACAGTGTTGCAACATAGCAAAATCAACGTGCAACACTGTAGAAGCTACTGAGAAATAAATATCTCGTAAAGAGTATCTCTCAAAAGGGTCATTACTGATTTAAGAATTAGAGTCATAAGAGAGTAGCGAAAGAACTTATTTACGCTACCCAAATAATTACACTGGGACAGGAATTGGTGGAGTGTAGAATAGTCTATGATACTTATCATTGCCATAATATCACTACCATACTTGGCAAGATACAAATTCTCCCAGTATAATATGCAAAGCCTATCAGAGTTGACTGGACATCGTCAGAAGAAAATGTACCGATGTGCCAAGTAATACGTACGCCTCGGATATGGTGGCAACCTCACCAGGACTGAGTCACATGCCATTGTATATCCAGGTTCAAACCTTTTTTAACCTGGGTGGAATATGTGGACTTTTTCAGCCGGGCCCTAGAAGGATGGATCAAGGGTAGCAAAGTCACAACCTACGGGCAGCTGGTCGACCTCATTGTCTGGGAACATCTCTCCAACAATTGCTTCGTGGAGCTAAGGCAACACCTCCTCGACAGCAAGATGACCGACCCACGAAAACTCGCCGTCGAGGCCGATCGATGGGTCAACACCCGAGTCCCCCGGAACTCGATGGAGTACCAGAGGAACCCCACCGGACCCCCCCGCCAACGCGGTGGAAGGGGAGGGCCGAACAGGAACCATGACCCCCCCGCCAGGGCCCCCAGGAGCCCACCTCGAGGGCCACCGCAGCAACCCCTCTCCCCGAGCCTAGCCCGAAGGGGGGCGACCCCGGCCAAAAGCGGACAACGGCCCCCAGTAACATGCTACGGCTGCCAACAAACCGGACACTATGCCAGCGACCCGGTCTGCCCCCTGAACCGAAGAAGCGGGGCCGGCGGGCCCCCGCTCCGACAGCTGGCGGCCGCCGCCGTGGGGGAAGGAGAAGAAGAAGAAGAAACCCTCGACCGAGGAACCACCAAATGGGAGCCGGCAGCCATGTCCCTGGTCTGCCTGGGCAGCCGAGAAATGGTGCCCGCACCCCCATCCCAAGCAACACCCAGAAGTACAGGCAGCAGGTCACCGTCAATGGACAACGGGCCAAAGCCCTTTGTGACACCGGCGCCAGCGTCACCGCTGTCCGCTGCCACCTGGTGACCCCCGAACAGATCCTACCCAATGTGCTGTGCCCCGTCCGGACGGCCGACAACAGCGAAAGCCTGTGCCAGATGGCCCTGGTCCCCTTCGAGTGGGGAGGGGTGACAGACCTGCTAAAGGTGACTGTCCGCGACGACGCACCAGTAGACTGCCTCCTGGGAAACGACCTGGAGAGTTCCCCCTGGGCCCAAGTGGAGCGACGAGAGCACCTCCGAATGCTGGGACTATCCGAATGGCCCTGCGTCATCACCCGGTCCATGACCGCCCGGGCCCCCCGCTCGTCCTCGGCCCCCGGGGCCGCCCAGCCCGAGGGGCTCGCACCACCCCCCGCCTGCAGCGAGGGGGAGGCGGACACCGACCCTGGACCTATTGAATCCTCCCCCGAGGAGATTGCTTCCCTGGGCGCCCTACCAGAACTTGCACAATGGCGCCACGAAGGGAGCCCCACCCGTGAGCAGTTCCAGCAAGAACAGCAGTCCTGTCCCTCTCTCGAAGGGGTCCGACAACAAGCGTCCGCACAAGCCAACGGGGACCAGACCGGCACCCACTGGGTCTACTGGGCCGAGGGCCTGTTGTACAGTGAGCAAAAAGTGGCAGAACTCGGGGCCAGCTGCGTGTTGGTGGTCCCCCTCCGCTTCCGGGAGTTCCTTCTCAACCTGGCACATGACGTGCCCCTCGCCGGACACTTAGGGCAAGACAAAACTTACAGCCGTCTGGTGACCCACTTCTACTGGCCCCGGATGTGGAGAGACGTGGACAACCACTGCCGGTCCTGCCAGACCTGCCAAGCCAGCGGGAAGACGGGGGGTCGGGTCAAGGCCCCCCTCCAGCCCTTTCCAGCCGTCAGCATCCCGTTCGAACGGGTCGGAATCGACATCGTGGGGCCCCTGGACCCCCAGACCGCCCTGGGCCACCGCTTCATCCTGGTCCTCGTGGACCACGCCACCAGGTACCCGGAGGCGGTCCCGCTAAGAACTGTAACGGCCCCCGTGGTAGGCCGGGCCTTGATGGGGATCTTCTCCCGAGTGGGATTTCCCCGCGAAGTGGTGAGCGACAGGGGCACGAACTTCATCTCCAAGTACATGCGGTCCCTGTGGCAGCAGTGCGGGGTCACGTACAAATTCACAACCCCCTATCACCCTCAGGGGAACGGATTGGTCGAGCGGTTCAACAGAACCTTAAAGGGAATGATCCAGGGCCTGGAAGAGCCCCTAAGGCGGAGATGGGATGTCCTGCTGCCGTGCCTCCTGTTTGCCTATCGGGAGGTCCCGCAGAAGTCCCTGGGGTTCAGCCCGTTTGAACTATTGTACGGACATCCGGTCCGCGGACCGCTCAGCCTGGTCAAGGAGGGCTGGGAGACGAAGCTCCAAGGCGCCCCTCCTGACGTCTACCGATACCTCCTGACCCTACGAAACCAGACCCGCAAGTTCCGAGCCATGGCCGAAGCCAACCTCGAGGCCAGCCAGGAGGACATGAAGCGGTGGTACGATCGGAACTCCTCTACCATCGAGTTCGAGCCAGGCCAGAGAGTCTGGGTCATCACCCCGGTTGAGCCCTGCGCCCTCCAGGACAAGTGGACCGGGCCCTTCAAGGTGGTGGAGAAGAAAAGCCCCGTCACCTACCTAGTCGACCTGGAGTCCCCCCGGAACCCCCTCCGGGTTCTACATGCTAACAGGCTCAAACCCCACTTTGCCCGGACCGAACTGAGCCTGCTACTGGCGACCGACGAGGGGGGCGAGGACGACTCCGAGCCCCTACCCGACCTCTTGCAGTCCAACGTCCACGACGGATCCATCAAAGGTGTCCAACTCGCCTCTTCCCTGACCCCGGAACAGCGTAACGACTGTCAACAACTGCTGCAGGACTACGCAGCCCTCTTCTCCCTCACCCCGGGGGTGACCCACTGGTGCGTCCACGACGTCGACACCGGGGAGAGCCCCCCCGTGCGACACCGAGCCTACAGGGTACCCGACCGAGTGCGGGCATGCATCCAGGCCGAAGTAGCGAAGATGCTGGCCCTGGGGGTCATCGAACCCTCCGACAGCCCGTGGGCCAGCCCTGTCGTCCTGGTACCAAAGGCCGCAGCCCCCGGCCACCCCCCGGAGTTACGATTCTGTGTAGACTACCGAGCCCTGAATGCTGTGACCAAGACGGACGCCCATCCTATACCCCGGGCCGACGAACTCATCGACCGCTTGGGGGCCGCCCGCTACCTGAGCACGCTGGACCTCACCGCCGGGTACTGGCAGATCCAGCTCACCCCCGGCGCCCGAGAAAGATCCGCCTTTTCTACCCCTGATGGGCATTGCCACTTTCGGGTGATGCCCTTCGGCATGAAGAACGCCCCGGCCACTTTTCAGAGACTTGTAAACAAGGTTTTGGCCGGGCTCGAGGCCTTCAGCGCGGCCTACTTGGATGACATTGCCGTGTACAGCAACCACTGGGCTGAGCACCTCATTCACCTCAAAGCCGTCCTGGCCGCCCTCCAGCGGGCCGGGCTCACGATCAAGGCCAGCAAATGCCAGATCGGCCAAGGATCAGTGACCTACCTGGGCCATCAAGTGGGAAGCGGTCAGGTGGCCCCTCTCCAGCCAAAAATTGATGCCATCCAGGCATGGGAACCCCCCACTACCCAGACCGCTGTGCGGGCCTTCCTGGGCCTCACTGGATACTACCGGCGGTTCATCCGGGACTATGGGAGCATTGTTGGGCCTCTCACAGAGCTCACCTCGAAGAAACAACCCAAGAAGGTGCACTGGACTCCTCGCTGCCAGTCAGCTTTCGAAACTCTCAAGGCAGCGATGTGCACTGCCCCTGTACTCCAGGCCCCTGACTACAGTAAGGAGTTCATCGTGCAGACAGACGCCTCCGAATATGGGATCGGGGCCGTCCTGTCTCAGGTTGATGAGAAGGGACTCGACCGCCCGGTGGCCTTCATCAGCCGACGGCTGCTGCCCCGGGAGCAACGATGGAGCACCATCGAGCGCGAGGCCTTCGCCGTAGTGTGTGCCCTTAGGAAGCTCCGGCCCTTTCTCTTCGGTACCCACTTTCGGGTCCAGACCGACCACCGGCCCTTGCGGTGGTTAAGGCAAATGAGAGGCGAGAATCCCAAGCTGCTGCGGTGGTCCATTGCCCTGCAAGGGATGGACTTTTCAGTTGAACACCGACCCGGCAATGACCACGCCAACGCGGACGGCCTGTCCCGTTTCTTCCGCCTTGACGAGGAGAATCCCCAAGGAGATGGGTGACTCTCTCCGCCTTCGGCTGGGGGGGACGCCTGTTGGACCCGGCCTCGTGGCGTGGTCCTGACTTCCCGGGGATTGGGCCCGTTCCCCGCCCTAGCCTCCACGAGCTACCCGTGCGGGCCGCACGAGGTCACCTACGCCTCGAGGCTCCGCCATTTTGTCACCTGCCACGTGACCCTGCACACCAGCCCTCATGACTCCGCTCAACCCGGCCTCGGCCCCAGCAAGGCCCAGACATTGAGGCACCAAGAACTGGCCAGGGGGTGTCACGTGAACACCTCATCGCCCTGGCGGAGGGCGGTATCGATGGGACCCCCAACCGTCCCCACACACCGAGGTGCGATCGGCCTCCAGCTCTCCTGGGCCGGGCGCCTCTCCTGCTGGGCGTCTGGCCACCTCAACCTGGCCTCTCCGCCCCCCCCGGGCGCAAGGGTCCGGACATCAAAGGGCTCCAGACCTATATCTGGGGCGACCCCGCCACAGACCGGCAGTTGTATCCCGGAATCGAGAGCCCTGCTGATCGAATCGCGGCCGAGCCTACGGAGAAGAACTCTTGCGTGAACAACCACGAGCCCTGCAGACTGCGTCGCGGCTCCTTCTTGTTGAAACCTTGAAGCCCCCCGGAACATCGGGGCCCTGCTGACGCTGTCGCGGCCCAACCTCGCTGAAACCTCCCTCGGAGCCCTGCTGACGACGTCGTGGCTCGAGCTGAGCAGAAACCATCTTGAGAGCCCTGCTGACCTGATCGCGGCTCTCCACGAACTGAACGCCAGAGCCCTGCTGACGCCGTAGCGGCTCGACCCCTCCGAGATCCGGAGGTCCTCCAGCTTGAGGATAAGAACTGGGCCCCAGGTACCCTCGTACCGAGCTCCTGCCAAAGACTGTCCCGCTACCCCTTCCCTTCTAAAGAGACACTGAGACTTTTGTGGATCCCTTGATCCCTTTCGTGTAAATATTGATCCCGTAACCTTTAAGTGCTGATAAAGAATTGCTCGTCTTGAGACAACCTCCTTGAGTCCTGTGTGGTGGTGTTACTGTGCTAGTACATGATAGGAGAAGGATCTCCCAGGAGGCTTCTCTACAGCGCTCGGCTACTTCGTACAGTGTGGGGGCCCCCCCTGAGTGGTCTCGCCGACTCCTCGGGGTCCGCCTTCCAACAGTAGCAATAACCCCTGTTATCGCTACTTTCCTTACCCCTGCTTCAGGACTGACTCAGCCATGATATCCTATGGAGGGTGGATATCATGGCTAAGTTTGTGAGTCCCTATCAGCAAGCTAACGCCACATTGTGTGAGATTATCGCTGGGTTTCCAGCGATAATCTCACGTTAGGCAGTCAGCGTGAGGATTTTTATCGCTGAGGAGATAAGCGTTGCAAATAGCACGCTCTCTCAGCGATAAAAATCCATGTTACCCGGCGATAATTATCCTCACGCTAAGAGCGCTGAGCGATAATTATCGCCGGGTGTTGCTGCTATGCCCCTTAGCTTTCTCGTACTCGCCCACTGTGCATCCGTTGTAACTATTAGCATCGGGATGTCAATAAACAGATTAGCAGTAATCTGGATATCCGCAATGTGTCTCAAGCACCACAGCCTGCAGAACAGACCCCATCCCCATCCCACCCAAAACCCTCCCACTTTGGCAGCCCAACTTCGCCAAAGCCACACCCCAAACTGCAACAACAACATACCAAACATTTGGTGGGGAGCACCCGCCAGGGAAGATCCGCCAAGAGTACACAACTTCATCCAGCGTAGTGGATGTGGTCGGGGGTTACGATAATAGTGCAGATATAAAGTCTTCCTTAATCCCGACATCTATTGAGGGAGGTACCTCCGATGAACAGGTCTGACTAACATATGAGTTAATGCACCCTATATTACCCTCAATCATTAGGCATCTATCTACTGTGCGTCATCTAGTAAGAAAGCACAATCTATAATAGACCCAACGCGCAGGAGTCCTTCCCTGTGATCATACTTGTGGATCGCATGCAAACTATAACAGCGGTGTGACTTACAGTTATTGTAGCTGTTGGTTTTTCATACTGAATTGGCCAAGCTGTCCTCATATCTAGCGTTCGTTATCCCTACTTGGAATATGTTAATGCATGCACAGTTCATACATCACCACCAGCAGAGGTCAGTGCAGATTGTTTTTTCAGCAGCTGGGTCACAAGTCTTACATCAATCATCAGCAGCTATGATGTAGCGTAGTCTCATACCTGTCACCCAGGCCACATCAATAGCGCATAGTCTGCCGATTGTCCCAACCTGCTGTTCATCTTGTACTCCATAGTGGGGGTCACATTCCACAGGACAGCTCCTGCAATCAACTCCAGCTTCTCCAGACATCCGTTGGAACGTTTAGGTGATGAAAGTGTTCCGGTTTACCATATATTATTCGCCATCTTGATCCTGTTCAGCGCGCTTCTGCTCCTTACGCTTATTCATCACTATTTTAAGGAAATCCTGTGCTGCTTTTGGAGTCTGTAGAATCGTGGTCCGCCCGTCCTGCGTCACCAGCAGCCTAGCCGGGTATAACATTGCATACTCAATACCCAGCTCACAAAGTTTCTTTTTTTCAGGGTTGAAGTCCTTGCGCGCCGCTTGCACCATCATAGTGAAATCTGGATAAAAGACTAGGGTGTTGCCCTGATAAGTAATTTGCTACTTTTCCCTCGCCAGCCTCAGAATAGCATCCCGGTCTCTGTAGTTGAGAACCCATGCAATGATGGGACGAGGTGGAGCGCCCGGCGGAGGCTTCGGGGCTAAGGATCTGTGTGCCCGTTCAATGAGCAGCATCGCTGAAAAGCTCTCAGCACCAAAGATGTCTCGCAACATTGCTTCCACATACATTTCCATTCTCCCCGTATTTGTTGTCTCGGGGACACCCGCAATTCGTATGTTGTTGCGACGTGATCTCGCTTCTAAATCCTCAGCTTTGTTTTTTATCACCTCCAGAATCCATTTCTGTACATTTGCGAGTGGTAGTGTGCGATTCATCCTCCACCGCTGTTATGCGATCTTCAGCGCATCTAGGCGCTCACCCTGCTTGTCCAGCTTTGTGGATATGTTATCTACTCTATGAGTGAGCGAATCCAACTTTCCATTAATGTCTTGCAGACTTTGCTGTATTGCCTGGAGCACCATTTTCCATGGCCTTACACGACGCGCCTTCTGCCTCCAGTTCCGTGTCTGAATGCGCCGTCACTCCTTTAGCAGTGCGCTTGGTTTCAAATGTTAGTTTCGACTGCTGTCTATCTGGCTTACCCATTGCACCCAAAAGTCAGCCGCGCTGGCAGTCACAGCAGACAATGTTGATATATCACCACCACTGTAGTCCCGCGAGACCTCCGATTAGGCACGGTATATACAGCTCCAATGATGTGATGCGCAATCAAAAGGTTATATCATCCATCAGTCATATGTTGACCGCACAATAGGAAGATGCAGCAACAACTACTAGCTAGGTATAAATTAGCGTCCATCCATACTGGCAATACCGAAGTCTTAGGGGTGCCCTTCAGCGAGCTGGAGTAAATTGCCAACTTACACAGCTGTCATTTCCTGAGCACAACAGCTCCGGCAATAGCGTCAGATGCTTCTGAGCCACAGTAAGGAGACGCTAGTAGGGCGTTCCAACGCAAAGTTCTCATGCAGGCCTACACATGATATATAGCGCCGAGCAGGCGTCAGCACCGCCGATCTTTATCTCACAGGAGAGTCTGGGGCACACCTCCTGCAGTCACCCATCCGCACCATCACCCTTCTCCGCTTGTATGCACCCCCTCTGCCCCTCCGTATGTGGTTGCTGCAATTAAACAGGCTCCTCAGGCAAACAGCTTATACTTCTCACAGCCTCCTCATGTGTTATCAGCAATTCCCTTGTCATGGCCCGTCTCCCTCAGCCTGCTCAGCCAGGGAAGCTGTTGTGCACTGAGAACGCATACAGGAAGCAATTCACAAATGAAACTCAGGAACCAGCACGCGGGACACTCCTTGAGCATGCACGCTTTCCCGTACCTCCACAGTTGTTCGCTGAAGTCATACGAACAAACCGCCAGCTCCTCCTCTGATGTACGGGCCCGCCATTTTGTAAAGCCCAGTGCACGGCTCAGAGAGTACAGTTAGCGAAGTCTTTTATACAATCTCAACCACTCAATCAGACCCGTTCACTGTCTCTTCGAAGCCCTCCCAGCGCCAACAGCGCGAGTCAGCATGAGGAACGGCGCCAGATACTCGATCCGCCCTCGTCTCGGGAGTCAGCCGCCACGAGCCGTTAATCCCCTGGGTGCCGCCATTTTGTAAATACCTGACTTTCTCCGCACGCTGAGTATAATTCACAACTTTCTCATCGTCTGGGCAGTTTCCGCTCTTCCCTGTGCAATGCTCCCGCTGCCGGGTGATTCCGACACAATGTATTTTGTAGGTAATTTAGCATCCGCATCACACTCTTTTTTCACCGATAAGGCCCCCGACCGGCGGAGCTGTCTTATGAGGCAGCCATCCCGCAGTGCGCCCTCTAGCGCCCCCCCTCCCACAGCAATATCTTAGAGAAATAATCAGACAAGACACATTCTTAGTGGAGAAAATTGCTGCAGGTTTATTTGCATAACAATTATGCCAACATGGTCGGTTATATTATGGCCGATCCTAGGGCAGGCAGCCCCTTGCCGCCTGCCCGCCTGATGAGCCAAAATTCACCATGGCCCGAGCCAACCGGTGTTTGTTAGATTTGGGGGAGGGGGTAGCCCCTCCCACCGGTGGACCACCAGTCCGCCCCCTTTACTCAAGCCCCCCCAGCTAAAGGGGGCGGAGCATTGAGGCAACCACCGGTTGCGCAGGTCCAGGGTCTAACGCGAGGACCTCCCTGGGGATATTTGGCTTTAGCACCCTTACTGTGCTCATGCAGAGGGTACCCTTCTGTACCTTACAGCCTCTGGATCACCCTGTAACTCCACCTGAAACACAAAATAATAAGTTAGATAGGCACACCCCCACCCCTGCCTGTATGCCGGGTAAGCGGTGGGGAGGGAAACGGCGTCCAGGCAGAAATAACAAAGGTATATGTACCTCTCCCCCCCACCCCCTCCTGCCTGGAAGTGACGAGGGCATGGGGGACCCACAAGGGTCCCAACCACTGGGATGCTGACTCGTCGTGTGCCATCCTGTGGCACTAAGAGGGGCCACCCTCTTAGGAGGGCCCCCTGCGTGAGCCCCTTGCATGGGCCCGGGGCAGCCCTGCATAGTGCCAATATCGGCAACACTCCCCATCCCTCCCACAGCAATATCTTAGAGAAATAATCAGACAAGACACATTCTTAGTGGAGAAAATTGCTGCAGGTTTATTTGCATAACAAATATGCCAACATGGTGGGTTATCTTATGTGCGATCCTAGGGCAGGCAGCCCCTCGCCGCCTGCCCACCTGATGAGCCAAAATTCACCGTGGCCCAAGCCAACCGGTGTTTGTTAGATTTGGGGGAGGGGGTAGCCCCTCCCACCGGTGGGCCACCAGCCCACCCCCTTACTCACGCCCCCCAGCTAAAGAGTGCGGAGCATTGAGGCAACCCCCGGTTGCTCAGGTCCACAACCGCCCGTAGGACTAACGGGGCGCTGTCGCTCCTCCAGGGTCCAACGCGAGGACCTCCCTGGGGACATTTGGCTTTAGCACCCTTACTGTGCTTGTGCAGAGTGTACCCTTCTGTACCTTACAGCCTCTGGATCGCCCTGTAACTCCACCACAGCACTGGGTGTGGCCACCGTCACCCCAGGGCCCCCCACCAAGGTAGGCATCTTTACCTATATCCCCCTGATTCACCGGACTCTTCCCGGCACAGGTCCCTGTTCACTCTGGACAGGTGAACCCCTCATAATCAAAACGCCCTGTGTCCTTGGCCTGCAAAACCCCCTGCCTGATGAAGCTGAACCACCTTTGTTCAGTGAATTTTACGCATGGCACTGTTAACTTTCCTTCACAAGGATTCCTGGCCTCCCCTGGCCGGGCCCCTCGCCATACTAAACAAGGGTTTATCCCAGACCCCTATAACTCATACGCTCCCCAAATCACTGCTCATCTTACGCAAGGAGTGCTACACATCTTACCGCAGTGCGTTCCTTCCCAAGAAAGTCAACTCATGCCTCCTCTAGTGTATGACCAAAAAGATGGGAGGGGAGAACATATTGGATTCCGCCCGTCACGCCACACTCAGGACGCATGGACGGCCCTAGCCCAGACCTTGGACCCTGGCAAAATAAAGATAGGCTCAGTTGCTAGCCCCTTTAATGAGCGCTGCACACCATATTATACAACTACTCGAGCTTGCACATAGTTGCACAAAACACTGCACCCCGTCACCACAGGTGCCTCACAGGGTGCCTTCGGACAACTAAAGTTTGCCTGTACATAATGCACTTAACCTCTCAATCCGGCCCCTCCCCAGGGTGGCCACTGACAGCTGTACCTATAAAACCTTGGGATTCCCATCATCCCACCTGCATGGTGCGCTCTGCTGCCAAGCCTGCCCAGAACGCTGTGTCTGCTGCCCCTGCTAAAGGAGTGACTGCAAAAGCACCTGTCAGGACCCGCCTTGCCTGCCCTAATAATCATGCCCTTGTCTACCGCAAGCAGGACTATGGACTCAAGGAGTCACATCAGGAGTCAAACGCCGGAAGCGGACGTGCCCACCCAACCTACTGATGCTCAAACTGCTTGCTTAACGCTCACCTTGATCGAATGAATGCAAAGTGCCACTGGAGTCCCCTCGCAGTTCTATCTAGCACATACCCCAGCTGAAGGGATCGAGGCGGCTTACCTGAGCACCTGCCACGTTAAACCAAAGACTTACGCCTGGCTCTGAGCTGCTGGCTCCGGACTGATTTGACCCATGCAGTGCCAGGTGTGACCGCCTCTCAATTAAAATTGACTGACACACAACAACAGGCCCTTCCTGTAAACAATTGCAACGCTGGGTTGCTGATTTTATGCATGCCGTTACCCAAGATTGTCTCTAAATGTTATTTCCGAACAGCAAAACACACAAGGTGATGGACGGAATGTTGCACATTGGCAAAACATTCACCCCCAGTCACAGATCTGGGTTTAATCCATCGTTATTTTGCTCACCACGCCACCCCAGTTCAGACATGGCCATATGCAAATCAGTCTTGACCCAGTGCCTCATGAGAACAGTCCAGCCCGAACTGCCAAGCCATGTCTTCCTTGGACCGGAATCAAGCATCCTAGGACCGGTTTCTGGCTATCAGCCGTCATCAGCCAGGATAGCTTGACTCCAGTGGCGTAGTGAGCACGGGACCCACGTCTGGGAATACCCATCCCACTTAGGGCGAAAAGCAAAACACACAAGATGATGGACGGAATGTTGCACATTGGCAAAACATTCACCCCCAGTCACAGATCTGGGTTTAATCCATCTAAATGTTATTTCCTCATGTTTTAGCAGTTGTATAAATTCTTAACAAACAGCAATGAATGAATCGCTCATCAAAGTCAGAGGACTTATCGAACCGCTTAGGTCTACCCTGCTGAGAAGGGTGGAGCCATGCCCATTGTCGTATTAGTAAATGAAGACATTCATTCATGCTCCCAAAGAGAGAAACACTGCCCCCAAGTGGCCTTCCCACTTTATGGCACCCTGGCAGTACTAATTGATATAACGCCCAATCGTCAACCCCAAACTGATATACTGTTTGGCCCCACCCAGGGCACCCTGTCCGGTTACCGCCCAGGCAAACGCACCGCCTGGGCAAATGCACCGCAAGGCCAACTGAAGGAAGGGTAAAACAGCTCAGACCTAAAACTGTTCGCGGGAGACATACATAGAGATGGCCAATGTTGCGCGAAACTGGGTTCAGCCTACGCCCACGCTGCAAACAGCAAGGGGTGGATCACCCTGGCCTACTTGCCTGCAGGTGAACAACCTTTACAACGCAACTTTTACACCGCACTACCATTACAACGAAACTATTACAACGCGAAATCTGTTACAACGCATGCCATTACAACGCATGCTATTACAACGAAATGCACTAGATGGCGTGCTAACATTAGAAATAGTGTAGTTTTACTATCCAAACACCTTCCCTACTGCAACGTGGACTGGAGTTAGAATAGTAAATTATACATTTCTAATGTCAGCACTCCATCTAGTGTACGTCGTTGTAAAAGCATGCGTTGTAAAGGCTGGCGTTGTAACAGATCTTGCGGTGTAAAAAATGCGTTGTAACGGCATGCGGTGTAAAAGCATGCGTTGTAACGTCATACATCCTTGCCTGCATACCCATCCGACCCCAAATATTGCCTCAGAGAAGTAAGGGCATGCCACCAGCCCCGCAGCATTTTGCAAAGTTCCTTTAACTTTCCATCCGGACTGAATGTAAATATGTTCCCCCCCTGGTAACTTGGCGCAGAGTAACGTAGCCACCCCACTCAATGGCACTTGAATTGTCGACTTCTGAAGGATGAGTTGCTGAGTGTACCTACCAGGTTCTGAACCTGCTACCAGGATCTCCCTACAGGATCAGTTATGCTTGACTTATCTGTGCATATACCCTTCACTCGTGGGAAGTGGCCTAAGTCGTACATAAACTGGGGAATGCAACACAAACCAATAGTGAAGAAGGGTAACAGCCAGGCATACTTCCCTATTTGCAACAATCAGCGTTAGAAAGCACACCGCAGAAAAGGAGGTCCCATGCATTCAAGATGGTACCCCTGTCTCACCGTGCTGTATGCCTTGTGCACATTACTGAGTGTTAGAGTTGGGCCCCAAGTAATAAGGATTTCATTGAATTGACTGTGTATTCCACCTCTTCAGATAAATATGCCCCGTCGCACAGCCATGTAGGGGGTAGGAGAGACCATTCCCGACCTGCTTACGAGGTTAAGTAGTGCACTACCCCTGATCGGTCTTAGAACAAACATTCTTGTTCAGCCAAGGCGAGAAACACTGCCCCCAGGTGGCCTTCACACCTATAGCACCCTAGCAGTACAAAATAGTTTCGCACCCTTACTCCCACAAACTGATGGGCACCCAGTCCTGTTCCAGCCAAGGCGGATGCACCGCCACGAAAACTGAAGGCAGTACAATACACAAGTTCACAGCGACCCCAGCCCAAAAAGTCCAATTTCGCGCTAAATCAGAATCAGCATTCGCCAGCGCTACACCACACATGATACACGCACCAACCGGATCGGCAATCCCAACACAAAGACGTCTCACATGTCACTGTTCGTTCTCCTCCCTTGATCTGTGAAACACGACCAAGGCGAAGCAATCCTGGAGACCCCCCCCCCCCCGCTGTCAAAAGCGATCCAAGAAAACCACCTGTGCCTGGCCACCGGATGGCACGGAATCTAGCCGCTCGCAAACCTGAGGGCAGCACCAGACGAGGGGACGCGCAGCACACAGTGGTCGATTTGTAAAACTACAAGTGCCAAGGCTCTCGTCAAGCAGACAAGGCAGCGTGCACCATCCATTGCCCCCCGCGAGTGCCCCCAATGACCGTAACAACATAACTACTAACCATCGCACTCCTACAAGCGTGACAATTCATACCATACCAGACACCAAAGCCACAAAATTGGCTTGGGTGGCATGCACTAGTGGTCGTCAATGTAAATTAAACCAATAAACAGCTGTTGTTGTGCTCATGTCCAAACCTGGCAGACAGGGCCACACGCGGCCGACCGTCCGAGGCCCCGGGGCCAAGGATTAAGTACTGGTGCCGAGCACCGGAAACCACCGGCCCAAACCAGACACTGGATGCACACCCCCTCTGTTCCTGTCACCAAGCGCCTCACAATCATTTCTCTTAAAAGTGTATGGACCCAAAACAGGCCTGACGTATCCCCACTGGAAACAGAGCACACTGTGTAGCAAAGCCCCTCCGACACGAGTTCGGGGTGCCGGCCTAGATTCAGAAAGGAAACGTGCTAAGAGACGGTCTCCGCAAGGCAGTATGATACTCCAAGCCAGAGATGCCCTCGAGACGTCTGACTTTTCGCCTCAGAGCACAACAGTCCATTAGCAAGGAAGAGGCTAGGAAGAGGCTGGACACAACACACTACTCTGTAATCTTTTCCTTTTTAGAATCATCCCCATGGCCGCCTAAGACCACTGTGGTCACCATTAAACAAACACAACAAGGCAGTTCTGAGATTGGAACTAAAAGTTGTGTGTACTGGAGCCTCCAACTGTGTACTGGAAGAAAACTGTGGCTAAAAGTTCAAAAGAATGTTGATAATTCACTTGAAACAGCTCACAACGCGTGTGCATGGAACTTCTTGTAAGCCCGCTTTTTCTATAAGTGTCCCAAAAACCTCAACACCAATTATCTGCTATCCATTTCCATTCACCGCAAGGCAACCTGCGATGACAACGGCTTGTGTCCGAAGAAACTCTGTGTGTATCGTGTCCTCGCATGACATCAACTGTATCTGCAAACCAGGGTTCTCACTTTTCAAAATGACAAATACCTCCCCAAGGTCAGAAGGTTCGTGTTACGGCAAGAGTGACTAGCAGATCCCCCAAAACAGGCAGAAATAGCAAAGAAACAGAAATTCTAAAGTGTCACAAACCCCAGGTGAGATCAGTTGAGGAGTGCAAAGGGGAGTAACTGCTAGCACTCAACTCAGTGCAGCCAAAGTACAGTATGCAAAGACCTAGGGCCATCAGAATAGAGTCGGGCCCATAGCACTGAAGGGACCACCGGTGTCTACGCTATGATCCTGACTGATATTCCGGCTGACAGCTCTTGCGTAAAGTCCCTAAACATCTGTCAGTGAGCAGTGTATGAGGCTCTTATTACAGAAGTCATTCTCTTTCACAGCAGGTCATATTGTGATAAACTATTTGTTACACATACAAGATCGTCCTGAAACACATGGCCCACTTGAAATACCAAAATGCCATACTTGAAGAAAACTGTTAAAGGGATGGAGGTGCACCCCAATGAACCTATTAGCGTCGATTATATCCTGCACCAGAGAGTTGCAATGAACCAAGTGCAAAGTTTCCCGATACATAGTCCAGATTTGGGTTAGGCCGAGAATCGTGTTTAAGTGCAGAGAACCCAGTGTCACATCCCAAGGCATGCCTGGTATTTATGGAAGCACGTGATTTAATCTTGACATGGTCTGTGTGTGTGCAGTGCATAAAGCTCTGGGCATCATGATCCTACTGCGCTCCGAGCTAGCCTGAGGTACTTGGCATTCTTAAAGCGGGCCACGCTTGTAGTTGTTTTATGGCTGCCCAGCCCAACACAAAAGGCTCCCTCTGACAAGCGCTGAGCCACGTGAAAGAAAGCCTCAGCATAGCTAAGTACCTGCCCTGAGGTACTTGGCATTCCCAAAGCAGGCCACGCCTGTAGTTGTTGGATGTCTGCCCAGCTGAACACAGAAAGGCTCCCTCTGACAAGCGCTGAGCCACGTGAAACAAAGCCTCAACATAGGCTATACATATAAGGTCCCAAAGGCGAGATCGATTATATTACTAATATTTGTTAATTACTGCCTGCTTTGGGACTTGGCAGGACCCAGCCCCAGTAAAGTCCGGGGTAAACGCGACAACAATTAATCCAAGCGCCTACATGGTACAGTTTGCAACTGTGTTAAAGAAACTAGACAATACAGTTTATGCCCCAAATCAGACACAACAAATAAAACGTACTCCACTTCATAGCACGGCGATTAGATTCTGCAGGATATTTCATCATTAAGGCAAATTTGGGCCGCAGCGCCACTTAGTGTAAAGAAGTGTGTTTTATAACTGGGGCTCGAACACAGAACCACAGTTTCCGCAATCAGCAGCTCTGACGGCTGTGCCACGTTCTCTCGCTAGACTAGCTGCTAACGCAATTCCGTGCCCGAGATTCCACGGACTGCCCAACCCTGGGGGCACTAGAGTCTGCTCTGTAAATGAGGAGCCATGGTTTCATAGTGACCACACCGTCATCCGCTCCACTCAACACGCATGCACAGACGTCACCCATAGATTACACTGACACTTTCATTGTGGGTGAAGAACTGCTGCAGGTTTATTTCATACAACATAAGTATGACGATAAGTGGGTTATCTTACGGGCGATCTAGGGCAAGCAGCCCCTCGCTGCTCCGCCCGCCTGTCGAGCCAGCACGCACGGTGGGTCGATGCCCTGCAGTGCGGCACATATTTTCAGATCATCCTTTAGATCACGTGATCTGTCGCATACTCCCGCCCCTTTTGACGGGGGCGGAGCATGTTGTGGCACACCCCCGGTTGGTGAGGCCCCCCAACCGCCCGAAGGACTAACGGGGCGCCGTCGCGGTCTTCGCAGAACCTCCTTTGGCTCCCGGACCTTGGCTCGGGCACCCTTACTGTGCCGGACAGGGGTACCCTTACTGTACCGCCTGTCGCAGAGGTACCTTTACTGTACCCTTCTGCCTCCAGATCGCCCTGTAACTCCACCTGCAACGCAAGAAAAAACATTAAAACATTCCAATAGCGGGCTACCTCCGCTGCGCAGGGTAAGCGGAAAGGGTGGGAATGCGCGTGGCCAGGAGGAGCGCGCCGGAAGCAGAGGAAGATCAGAGGGGGTGAGGCACCTAAAAAGGGGGGGGCTAGCCTCGCCCACCCTAGTGGCACGCCTCCCCCGGACAATCCCATTGGGGGCCTCCCCTCCCCGAGGTGCGGCCTCACGCGAGGCGGAGCAAGGGGGGAGGCTCCGACGGGCGGCCACTAGAAGGCTGCCCTGCTGATGTCCCCCTGCGCGGGACGCGGGCAGCGGCATAGTGACCACACCGTCATCCGCTCCACTCAACACGCATGCACAGATGTCACCCATAGATTACACTGACACTTTCATTGTGGGTGAAGAACTGCTGCAGGTTTATTTCATACAACATAAGTATGACGATAAGTGGGTTATCTTACGGGCGATCCAGGGCAAGCAGCCCCTCGCTGCTCCGCCCGCCTGTCGAGCCAGCACGCACGGTGGGTCGATGCCCTGCAGTGCGGCACATATTTTCAGATCATCCTTTGGATCACGTGATCTGTCGCATACTCCCGCCCCTTTTGACGGGGGCGGAGCGTGTTGTGGCACACCCCCGGTTGGTCAGGCCCCCCAACCGCCCGAAGGACTAACGGGGCGCCGTCGCGGTCTTCGCAGAACCTCCTTTGGCTCCCGGACCTTGGCTCGGGCACCCTTACTGTGCCGGACAGGGGTACCCTTACTGTACCGCCTGTCGCAGAGGTACCCTTACCGTACCCTTCTGCCCCCAGATCGCCCTGTAACTCCGCCACAGCTCTGGGGAGGCTTTCGTCGCTGCCAGAGCCCCCCTTCCTCCCTTCGCTGTTATAGGTGCCCTGCCCCTGCGAGCCAGCTTTTAGTGGGCTAAATTATGGGTCCTGTTCTGTAACCCGTAAATGACGGCATTAATTTGCAACATTACTCAGAAGCCCAGGGCAGACTAACAACGGATGTCTTTTGGCCCCACTGCCGTTCAGCTTAGACGTTACTGGTGTTCCTAACTTTCTTAGCGATGCCACTGCAGATCTTCCTAACGTAATTATGGGAAGATCTAGCACCTACATATGGAGCCAGAACTGAACCATAGCTGAATTAGTCAATCCAACGATTCCCTTCATATCCTAGCACGAAGAAGGTTTTAATTTCCACTTTGTCTACAAAGGTGATGTATAGATAGCGTCATGGTTCCTGAATTGCTGCTGCTGCTGCGAGGGGTGCATGATTTCTCAGCAGGACAAAACAGTTTAACGTAACTGCTAAATGGACGGCTTTTATCATGACTCCGGATAAAGCCAATATGACTGACTGAGCTACCAAAGAATACATCTCTCAGCTCGAGGACCAAATTTGTGAACGTTTCCCACCTCCCTGGCTCCAAGGAGAGGCTGAGCGAGAAGAGCAACACCTAAATCTGTTTCTCAGGCTGGAAAATATGGCATGGGTAACAAGGCATTGGTGAAATAGGCGCTTATGGACCTGCAATCCTATTAGATTTTTCAAGTGGCCAAGTTAGGTGCCTTCCTGGCTTGGAATTGTGTTCCCAACAGCTACAGCACAATAAGCAGGGTGAAGGTAACGTGTGGTTTAACCACTTTACCTACGTATATAAACACAAGCTGACATCACGGGTATCTCAATTTTCCTCCTTTCACATCGTATTATCCTATTGTTTACTACAAACTGCCCATATCCTAGCAACATCTCCTCGTTTTAGCCTTTCTACTTGCAAATTAAGTTACATTAAATTCGACGATAGAGTCTTATACTAGTCCCGCTGTTTATCCCAATCTTTCCTTACTCTCCACTGGGACAGCGTAACCAATTTCCTTGCTTGTTGAATAGAAGCTAGCTTTTGGACTTTATTGCTGCTGAAAGGAGTTAATAGGTTTGCCTACAGTCCTTGTTATCCCGGTGTTGCTGTGCTATAGGTAATTCGTTGCACCGACATCGTGGCTTGGAATTGAAACTTCTTATTTTATCAAATAATATGTTGTGAGCCCCAGTGATGATTTCGTTCATATCTTCATATTTGGCAGTGTCTCTATCTTGCCAAAGCTGGGTCACGTCCGCCTTAAATGACGACAATACATCTGGCTTTTCCGCTAGCCTTGCCCATTAACCTGTCAAATGTCTGTGGAGAGCAGCACATCTCTGGTCATGCTCATTTCAGAAGGTGTTAAGCCCTTTCCATTACTAGAAAGTTTAAGTGCAAAATTCAAGAGGTATGGTCGCTTTCTGCTCTCTCAATTATTACCATGTAGATGAGGGCATGCCGTTCACGGGTGTCTGGTTGAAGTATGCACAGGTAATTGACACTCATTCTGGGGTGTCTGGTTGAAGTATGCACAGGTCATTGACACTCTCCCACGTGCAGTGCTGTGAACCGTTTGAAGTAGTTCATCAGATCCAGCCAACCACCCCCTAGGTGGAGGCTTGCACTCCCAAACTTCTGCTAGTGTAAAACCCGGCCACACCTCCAGTTCAGTGAAATTTAGTAATTCACGACACTGACAACCCCAGGGGCCAGATACTGGGCTGTGTAAATGCAGCCCAATACCACCATGAACAATTAGCTTGGAGTGGATGGGTGTTAACCTAGGCTGGCTGAAGGCAAAACCTTTGACAATCACTCCTGGCAAGATGTGCCAACGCAGGTAGAATAAAGAGTTATCCAGCCCGCCTTACTTCCTTTCCCGGTTCGACACAGTTCGAAGAAGAATGCCCCTTCCAGAAAGGTCATGGCCTTATCCCTGAAGCCTATCCATACAGCATTCTACCGGAAATCTACAGCATTGCTTTGTAAAGCTTTTTCTGGTTCCACAATTAATTGTGGTCGATATGCTCTCCCTCAGTTTGAACAAAATCTTAGCTAATCGTACGCCTGCCTAATTCCCAGGGCTGTCTGGCTTAATGCTTTACGCCTGGAATTGCCCCACCAAACGTAGCCTTGCACAGAAACTTAACTTGGTTGTCTCAACTTTCCTTTTAGAGCTAGGAACGCCCCCGTGCTACTTGTGCTTACTAAATGGACCCGCTCCTTAGTTTCCAGCACACCATGCACTTAAATGTCATATGGCCCTGGTGCCTATCAAACAACAGTGACAGCCTCTGTCACCTTCATACAATACATAAACAAACCTCACAGGTCGCAGAAGCGGCAAGCCAGGCTAAGTCTCGGTAAACCATGTCACTCTGTGCTTTCCCTGGCCTCCCTGTGGAACAGGGAGAATAACCTCAAAGATGTTAAGTATGATAGACAAACCCATGCCTTCCGCCTGTCTCAAAACAGCTCATGCTGCTGCCTTTCCTGTATAGACTAAGCTGCCACTATGACTGAGTTGCAGAAAATATCACACCAGCTGTTTCCGAATAGCAAGGCTAAAGATGAAAGGCAGCCGCATCTCTTGACTCTAGCGTGGAACTCACAATAATAACATTGATAGATCAATTTCCGTGTTACACCTTTCCACAAGCTGACCATTGCATTACGGTTGAGACTGGGTTTTAGGCGGAACCTTTGACATTTGTACTCCTGCTACCAAGATAACATATATATATATATATTACCTACTGGCGGTCGCCAGTAGGTAGTTATAGTTAGGACCCCTTTTCCATAGGAAATCCGCAACATTCTATTTGGAATAACTTTGGTGCCGGTCGACGAATCCTCGCGAATTTCTCAAAATAGGTGGGGCGCTACGCTCCGCTCCTACCCTGAAAGTCTCGGGGGGATTCGTCAAGCGGGGGCTGAGATAAAAGGGGGGTCCCAAAACGCGTTTATCCCATGCATTTTTCCATAGGACCTTTAGACAGGGCTACAGCCCGAACGGCTGAACAGAATTACTAGAAATTTGGCAGAGAGGTAGTCCCCAGGTCAAGGAAGTGCCTTTTGTAGGTTTGGTGTAAATCTGTTCAGTAGATTATGAGAAAATAGCCTTTAAATCAATATATATATATCTAAGCGTGCTCCGTGCGCGCTGGGTGCGCGCACCTCGCCGTGCGCGAGCGCAATTCTGATTGGTTGTTAGATCTTAGTAAACATTCGAATCGGTGGAAATCAGGAAGCGGCGGCCGCCATTTTGTCTATCGCATAAAGAGGGGGTGATAAACAAAGGGGGAGAACTTGAAAAGGGGGCAGAGTGGGTAGAAATAGACCCAGTAGGCATTGTAAGGGGGTCAAAGTAGGACCTTGTAGGGCAAAAAAAAAGATTAATATTTTGTTAAAAAATATCGCCGAGTGCGCGCACCCAGCGCGCACCCGAAAAAAAACTTAATAAAACAAATTTTAAAAAAATCGCATTTAAGTGTTTAGATATAAGGTGGCTCTAAAAAGAGCCCTTGTGTTTATTGTTTGTTTTTTGGTACCTACAAGTAAGTACCGATGCAGAGTCTGAGGTTCAAGAGGAAGACTCTGTTGCCTTCATCAGTGAAGTGCACAACATCTCTTCTATAAATGTCTTGCATGTCGTAACGCAAGTTGTTGTGGTAAATGGAACCCATACCATAGTCTCTGAGGAAAGCAGAAATAGATTTGTTGACGTGCTTCCTTGCTTTGTGTCAGAAGGTGCGCTGGAATCTCCACGGAGGCAGAATGTTGCTTTTTCCCAATGCCCGCCTCCCGGAGCTCACTGCGTTAAGCAGCTTCTCCAGGCCGGGGGAAAGGGGAAGTGGACAGAGAAGAGACACTCGTGCTGGACCTGAACTCCTTCGTCGCCTTTCTTAGATGATACAGGAGCACCTAATGCACAGAGGGAGACAACACTTCAATACTACACTTGTACCTACTTCTGACTTCTTCCTCCTATCGATCCCTCTCTCTCTCTCTCTTTTATCCTACCAGGTTCTGCGTGAGTATTGCTTCTCTTCTTTCTTTTTCTGTATATTCAGTAGGTTGCAGCTGGGATTGAGAGACAGCTACTTTCCTAATGCACATGGGAGAGAAAAGGAACAGTTAAACTCCCTTCCTAACCTAATTCTCTAATTCTTCTATGGGCCTCTCTTCCTACCTTTCTCGCTAATGCTGCGACTACCCAATAGAGGTTTCTGGTTTACAACATACAGCAGTTTGAGTAGTCTTCTTGAAGAAAAACGATTGTCAATACTCATTGCTTTTCAAATCTCTGGGAGGAAAGGCGAAGCCTTGAACTGAAAGTTGATTTTTCCTTATGCTCAGCTCCTAGGACTGAACGCGCAAAAAGGAAGCCAGGTAGGAGCAAGGGTGGAGGTAAGAAAAAGGGAAGCACGCATGAAAGGCAGGGGGGAAGGGGAAAAGGAGACTGAGCATTTGTTATCACAGAGTTGGAACTTGCTGTGTTCACGACGCAGTCTTTACCAAGTCTAATTCTTACTTGTCTCTGGTCACTATGGTATTCCACTGGCTCACCTCGTATTTGACGGTAGCCTACCGGAGCTGTGAAATAGTAGGAAGCTTCTCAGGAATTCGACGAGCAGCGGGAAACTTTGAACTTCTCAGCTGAAGGGGCAGCACAGTTGACCAACTGCCCAAAACGAGGAGCTGTGATGAGGACGAACTGGTCTGAATGCTGCTCTTCTCTTCTGAAGAGAATGTGCAAAACGAAGAGGAACGCTACCAGTTTTGACAGAAAACTGTAGCGCGACACGAAAATACTTCTACTTCAGTCAAGACTCAAATTGAAGTGCGCAATGGAGTGCGCGCGCGCCGAGGATGAAATCTCGGTTCACGCGATATCCATGCCTTAGCACAAGTACATCAGAAGAATTAGCAATTAGGGCGGCCATCTTAAAGGGGTCAATTCCGCCTAAACGTTTACCCAACAATTGCAACTAGAGGGCTTCACAATAACCCTACGATTGCAATTCTGATTTTCCATTACAGAAATGACGTTCACTAGGTTCCTGACAGTACCCCCTCTCAATGACCGATTGATCGGTCTTGGTTTGAAGGGGTGTTGCAAATGAAAACGTTTTATATGTAATGGAGCATGAACCTCTTCTGCAGGTTCCCAGGATCTTTCTTCAGGACCATACCCCTTCCAGTCAATTAGATAAAATAGTTTTCCTCTAATCTTTTTAGAATCTAAGATCCCTTTAACTTCATACTCTAAATGTTCTTCAATCTTTAAAGGGGGGGGTGTCTTACTTTTCCTAAGATTTGATGCCACAGCCTTTAAGAGGGAAACGTGAAAGACAGGATGGATACCCAAATGAGCAGGTAGTTTCAATTTAACAGTCACTGGACCCAAGACCTGTTCTATAGGAAAAGGACCCACAAAACGAGGCTGAAATTTTCGATTGCCTTTCAATCTGAGGTGACGTGAGGACAACCAAACTGAATCTCCCACTTGATACTCTCTTGCTCTCTTCCTATGTTTGTCTGCTTGCTTCTTATAGCTTTCTTTTGCCTTGAGTAGGTTAGATTCCGCTGACCTATGAGCTGAGGATAACTCTGTGAACAGATCCTTAACTGAAGGTACCCCAAAATCTCCTTGAGTGGTAAAAGGATTTGGATGCCTCCCAAAATTCAAAAAGAATGGGGAAAAACCGGTGGAGACATTCTTTGCGTTATTTTGTGCAAATTCAGCCATCCACAACAGGTCGGACCAATCGCCTCCCTGATCCAGAAGGAACAGCCGAAGGTACTGTTCTAACTCTTGATTCATCCTCTCGGTCTGACCATCTGTCTCAGGGTGGTAACTAGTGGAGAGTCTGACCTCTACTCCTAAACCCTTCATAAAGGCTCTCCAGAAGTGGGACACAAATTGGGGACCTCTGTCAGAAATTAGAATCTTGGGAATCCCATGTATTTTTACTATATGTTCACTAAAAAGCTTAGCTAACTCTGGAGCCGAAGGAACCCCTTTTACTGGGATAAAGTGACTCATCTTAGTGTAGGTGTCTACTACTACGAATACTGTGTTATAACCTCTACTCAATGGTAGGTCCACTATCAGATCTAATGTGACAGTATGCCAAGGGTGCTTGGGGATGGGTAATGGTTGCAAAAACCCCTGGGGAGCCTGTCTAGTGGATTTCCCTCGGGCACATAACTCACAGGAATCTACATATTGTTTGATCTGGGTTTTCATGTGGGGCCACCAGAAGTAACGTTGAATTAGATCGGTAGTTTTCAGGATGCCCTTATGGCCAGCTAAAGGGTGATCGTGACAATCTTTCATAACATGTTCTCGAATCTCCTTAGTCGGCACATAGAGGGTTCCATGAAAGTATGGTAAAGAATCCACGATCTCTCTTCCCTCTTCCTGACTTGCCCATTCTGTCATTTCAGAAGGAGACATGTGTTTTCCAATTTCTTCTTTGTAGTCGGTCAGAGAGAGAGTACATACAATCTTTGATTCTGGAATGATCGGCTGTGGATCTATCGGGTGTTCTGAGGCTTCTGTCTGAATTCGCGATAAGGCATCCGCCTTGCCATTCTTGTTTCCTGGACGATAAGTAATTACAAAATCAAAATCTGCAAAATAAAGGGACCATCGCAATTGGCGAGGAGTTAAAGTTCGTGCGGACTTGAGGAATTGCAAATTCTTGTGATCGGTGAATACTGTAACCGTATGTCGAGCTCCAAGCAGATAATGTCTCCATTCGGCAAAAGCATCTTTGACTGCCAATAACTCCTTCTCAGCAATGGTGTAATTGATCTCGGCTGGACTAAGTTTTCTTGAGTGATATGCCACAGGATGCAATTGCCCAGTAGTTTTGTGCCGTTGGGACAAGACTCCTCCAATAGCTTGATCTGAAGCGTCTGCTTCCACATAGAATGGCTCGGCTGGGTCCGCATGAAGCAAGATTGGGGCTGAAGTGAAACTCTTCTTGAGGTACTCAAAAGCTTGTTCCGCCTCAACTGACCACTGGAACTTTACACCCTTTTTGAGCAATCGAGTAATCGGGACAATTTTTTGCGAAAATCCTTGAATAAACCGGCGATAGAAATTGGCAAACCCCAAGAAGCTCTGGATCTCTCTGACATTCTTAGGTGGAGGCCATTCTATGACAGCTTGAACCTTCTTAGCGTCCATTGTGATCCCACCAGGAGACACTAAGAATCCCAGGAACTCTACTGACTGTACACTGAAAGCACATTTTTCTAATTTGACATACAGTTGATGTTGATGGAGCCTTTCTAGTACAGCCTTAACATGACCAGAATGTTCTTGAGGATCCCTGGAGAAGATTAAAATGTCATCCAAATAGATGACAGCAATCTTATCCAACAAATCTCCCATGACGTCGTTGATGAAATGTTGGAATGCCGCTGGGGCATTGCAGAGGCCAAATGGCATAACCTGATATTCAAACAATCCATATTTGGTTCTGAAGGCAGTTTTCCATTCATGCCCCTCCTTCATGCGAATAAGGTGATAGGCCCCTCTCAGATCTAGTTTGGTGAATATCTGAGCATCCTTAATCTGATCAAGAAGAACAGAGATCAATGGTAGTGGATAACGGTTCTTAATAGTTGCTCGGTTGATTGCACGATAGTCTATGCACGTTCTTAAGGAACCTTCTTTCTTTGGAATGAAGAACAGCGGAGAAGAGACCGGCGACTGAGACGGTCTAATGAAGCCGTTGGCAAGATATCTATCGAGGTATTCCTTAAGGTAGCCGTTCTCTGCTTCGGTCAAAGCATAAATCCTACTGCAAGGCAGAGCAACTCCTGGTTCCAAGTCAATGGCACAGTCATAAGAACGATGTGGTGGCAACTTCTCAGCCTCTTGTTCACTGAATACTTCCTTGTATTCTTCATATTCCTTTGGAATCTCCAAGGTATCAATAACTCCAATGGATCCTCCCCCATAGGACAACAGAGTTGCTAGCGAGGGCTCCAAAATCTCTTCAGCTTGCGGGAAACAATGTTCTGAGCAAAAGGATGAATCCATGTTGACTGTCCGATGTTCCCAATCAATATTAGGGTTATGCAAGGAGAGCCACGGAATACCTAGGATAATTTGAAATTGCGGAGCATCAATTAAATTGAATTGGATATTTTCTCGGTGGCCGTTGGACTGAATGAGTTCCACCAATTCGGTATGATGTGTAATAGGGCCCGAAGAGAGGTTGGTTCCATCAACTGCTCTAACTGATTCCTTACGATCCTTAAGCACCGCTTGGATTCCCATCTTTCTGGCATATTTAATATCGCAAAAGTTACCAGTGGCCCCAGAATCAATCATGATGACCACTCCTGTGATTTCTTTCTTGCTGAATCGTACAGTCATTTGCAAGGTTAAATGTGGACTTAGAGTTTGAAGAGTATTCATAATTTGATGGCTCACAGGAGTCGGATTCCCTTGTTGCACCACCTGAGCGACTCCGCCTACAGATGGTTTTGGGAGTTTCCCGAAGCTACGGTCTTAGGTCTCTTAGGACACTCCTTCACAAAATGTCCAGCACTCCCGCAATACATACAGAGCTTCTTTTGTCTTCTTTGTTCTTTCTCTTCTCGGGTTAAAGGACCACGAACAGATCCTATCTGCATTGGTTCACCTTCCAGGGAAGTTCCTGAACTCTTACTCTGATCAGCTCTTGCTCTATCGAATCGTGGAATATTCCATCGAAAATCTCGTGACCTCTTTTCTCCTTTTCTCTCTGAACTTCGGAAATCAATCTCCAACACCAGGTCCACTAGTTCCGAAAACTCTGTAGGCCGATTTGGAATCTGTGCCAATGTATCTTTGATGTCATCACGTAATCCCCGATAGAATAGGGCAGATCTTTTTTCCTCTGGCCAGTTTGTTTCTACTAAAAGTTTATTGAAATGAGTCAAATACGTTATAAGGTCTTTGGATCCCTGACGCAACTCTAACAATTCATTGTCTGTAGCTTGGGAGATTCTGCGTCTATCGAAGATCCTCAAAAATTCAGCCTTGAAACGTTCAAAGTCATACAAAAAAGGATCATCCCGTGAAACTAAAGGCATGGCCCAGTTTGCAGCATCCCCACTCAGGTAGGATAATATAAAGGCTACTCGTGACTGAGCATCTGGAAAGAGAGTAGAACGACACATAAAATGTAAGGAGCACTGCGTTAGAAAAAGCTGGGCCTTTTGTGGATCTCCACTAAATCTTTCTGGGGGGGCCAAAGGAATAAGTGGAGAAACTGAATGCACTACCTGTGCTACTGTGCGCTGGTCTTGGTCAGCTGAAATGTTACTAGACAAGGACTGGGACATGGAAGCTCCTGTCGTGATTTCACTAACCCTTTTAGAGAGTAACATTGTCTCTTGACGGGAAGCTAATATATCCTGCCTTAAATTTTTGTTGTCTTCACTAAGTGTCCCCATTTCTCGCTGAATTCCCTCTAACATTTCTCCTAAAGCCTTTAAACTAAATCCCTCAGCCATTCTGCCTGGGTGAAGGAAATTCGTGGGCACTTCAATCTGTCAGAAGGTGCGCTGGAATCTCCACGGAGGCAGAATGTTGCTTTTTCCCAATGCCCGCCTCCCGGAGCTCACTGCGTTAAGCAGCTTCTCCAGGCCGGGGGAAAGGGGAAGTGGACAGAGAAGAGACACTCGTGCTGGACCTGAACTCCTTCGTCGCCTTTCTTAGATGATACAGGAGCACCTAATGCACAGAGGGAGACAACACTTCAATACTACACTTGTACCTACTTCTGACTTCTTCCTCCTATCGATCCCTCTCTCTCTCTCTCTTTTATCCTACCAGGTTCTGCGTGAGTATTGCTTCTCTTCTTTCTTTTTCTGTATATTCAGTAGGTTGCAGCTGGGATTGAGAGACAGCTACTTTCCTAATGCACATGGGAGAGAAAAGGAACAGTTAAACTCCCTTCCTAACCTAATTCTCTAATTCTTCTATGGGCCTCTCTTCCTACCTTTCTCGCTAATGCTGCGACTACCCAATAGAGGTTTCTGGTTTACAACATACAGCAGTTTGAGTAGTCTTCTTGAAGAAAAACGATTGTCAATACTCATTGCTTTTCAAATCTCTGGGAGGAAAGGCGAAGCCTTGAACTGAAAGTTGATTTTTCCTTATGCTCAGCTCCTAGGACTGAACGCGCAAAAAGGAAGCCAGGTAGGAGCAAGGGTGGAGGTAAGAAAAAGGGAAGCACGCATGAAAGGCAGGGGGGAAGGGGAAAAGGAGACTGAGCATTTGTTATCACAGAGTTGGAACTTGCTGTGTTCACGACGCAGTCTTTACCAAGTCTAATTCTTACTTGTCTCTGGTCACTATGGTATTCCACTGGCTCACCTCGTATTTGACGGTAGCCTACCGGAGCTGTGAAATAGTAGGAAGCTTCTCAGGAATTCGACGAGCAGCGGGAAACTTTGAACTTCTCAGCTGAAGGGGCAGCACAGTTGACCAACTGCCCAAAACGAGGAGCTGTGATGAGGACGAACTGGTCTGAATGCTGCTCTTCTCTTCTGAAGAGAATGTGCAAAACGAAGAGGAACGCTACCAGTTTTGACAGAAAACTGTAGCGCGACACGAAAATACTTCTACTTCAGTCAAGACTCAAATTGAAGTGCGCAATGGAGTGCGCGCGCGCCGAGGATGAAATCTCGGTTCACGCGATATCCATGCCTTAGCACAAGTACATCAGAAGAATTAGCAATTAGGGCGGCCATCTTAAAGGGGTCAATTCCGCCTAAACGTTTACCCAACAATTGCAACTAGAGGGCTTCACAATAACCCTACGATTGCAATTCTGATTTTCCATTACAGAAATGACGTTCACTAGGTTCCTGACACTTTGTCAATCTGCGGACAAAATTGGTTGGACCAGTTCCACTTTTGCCTTTGGCATATGTTAGAATATACAAAGGCAGTTTGTGGAAAAAGCGACATCAATTGCACAAAGGTGTCCTTAATAAGCATTTCCAGACCTACCCCAGTTAAAGTGCCTAGATCATTACCACCACAGTGCACAATAATAAGGTTAGGCTGTGGGAGATGTTGAAAGGTTTTCACCAAAGGCATTAATTGGTGCCACTTTAACCCTCTCTGACCAATCCATTTGATGTCTACATTTGGCAAAGCAAGGTCTCTCACCATACCTCTTTTCTCTGCAAATTTTTCACTCCAGAAGACATAGCTGTGTCCTACAATCCACACTGTGAACATCTTCAAAGGAGATCTGGATGCACTCAGGAGGTGTAATTCAATAGAATGGTAAAAAGAAATGAAAGACAGTTTGGAAATGGAGGCATACATATTTTTTTATTAAAAAAAAGAACTGATTGGCTGTTTCATACCATTCTACACTAAAAACTAGGCTGTATGTGTAAAATAATAGAAGCATGTTTTGTATTGGTACAGAAAAATGTGTTACCAAAGAACAGTACTATGGATTTGCTGTAAGGTTTGAAAAGTCAAGCACTCTTGCTCTGTGGAATTGAAACATTGTGTGGCGAACTTCTGACCTAACTCCACACAGCAGTGTTCCATGAGCTGTTGCTATGGTAGCAGGCAGAAGTCAAGTTGGGGGAAGGGTACTAGGCAGAAGTCAAGTAGGGGGAAGGGTACTTTTGGAAAAGGGTTGGTTTTCAACCAATAGAAATGTGTGATTACATTTGAAAAAAAGGGGGAAGCAGTGAGATTTGAAATTAACATGTATATGTGTGGAAAAAGAGAGGGAAAGTTTGCCATTATCTGGTTCTGCTGAGAGGAGAGAGGTGTAGAGAACAGAGGTCCTGGCTCTGATAATCTGCTGTTTGAGTGCCACATTTCTATCACAACTAACTAATTTTAAAGGTGAGGTTAGAGTTTGAGAGGAGATGTATATGGTAAATTAAGAAATGAATAATAGAAATGTAATTCTTTTTGTTGAAGTTGTGTTTATTATTTTCTGTTTTGGGAGAAATTTAAATGTGAGGAACATGTAAAATAATATGGACTATGTTTTCACGATAAATTAAGGTGTATTGGTCTGGACATGGGCTTTTTAAAAAATCTGAAAAGTGGATTCATAATGTGTCAGTCTGTAAAAGTGATTTTCACTTGCCAAAAAAAAAGAGCAGTAAGTGTGTTTTCAAATTGGCAAAGAAATTATGTTTTGTGACTTTTTTTCTACTTCTCTACAATCACATTTTCAATTTTTAATTGTAGTCTCTCAAAAAAAAAAAAAAAAACCTTGGGTGCGCGCACCTCAAAAAAATTTCAAAAAAAATTTCTAAAAAAAAAATTTGTTTGGTTAAGTTTATAAGTGGCTCTTAAAAGAGCCCTTGAGTTATTGGAGGGAAACAGGAAGAGAAAAACGCAAAAAAAGAAAAAACATCTATGGCCTAGTGCACGGATGCGCATCAAATTTTCTCTGAAGGAGATCAAGACTGGTCTCCCCCACAGAAATAAGAGAACCGCAATCAGTGCACCGTGTAGACAACCTCGCCAAACAAGGTGGACCAACAAGAGGTATAGAAACAGGTGAAGGCACCATCGCAGCTGAAGTGCTCCCCTGAGCTGCCGAAGATGTGCTCGGCTGAGCTGCTGCTGATGTCGTCGGCTGAGCAGGTGGAGGGTTTTCTCCAGAAGCTCGACGATAAGTTACTGGATGCATTTTGTAAACATGTCTCAACATAGTGTGAATGCTAAAAGAATATTTCTTGTTAGGATTCCCACGAGATAAGACTTTTTTACAAAGTACACATGTAACTTTCGGTGCATTTACCTTTTTCTCATCATCTGGAAAAGTGAAAAACTGCCATATAAAGCTGTCTTTCTGCTTCCTGTTCCTCTGCCTCTCAAGAGTGTCCTGGTCACTGTCTGAAGTAGGTTGCTGTTCAGCCATTGTCTCTCAACAACAGAATAGCTTCTTCTCCAAAGGAATCAGAACTAATAATGAGGGGAGTAGGTGTGGTTTGGGAAGAATCTGGAACAGAAAGTACTTCAAACCAATCAAAAGTGATGATTCTTGATCACATGACTTGCCATGAGGGGATTGGGTGTGGTATTGAAACAATTAGAAACTGAAAGTAATGATAACCAATAAGAAATATTGTTTTATTATGTATAAACCCGAGGTGCGCGCACTGCGCAAGATCCGAGCGCGCACCCCGTGATGACGTATGCACGAACGCGTAAACGCGCAGGTGCATACGTCATATGCGCGTACCAAGCGAGCATACGTTGAACACGCGTATACGCGACCGTTATTGCGCATAATTTTAGCGTATGCGGAAGTAAACCGCGTCGAGCGCGTAGGACGCATGCGTACGTACGTACGCATACGTACTGGGTGCGCGCTCCCAGCGCGCACCATGAAGTATATTTGCGCACGTAAATAACGTACGCCGGAATTCATAAAGAACTTACGAAATAGTACTAGGAGCGCGCTCAGAGCGCGCACCCCAAGAATTTATAAAAAAAAAAAAAGAAAAGTGGACATAAAATAATTAAAAAAATAAAAAATAAAAAAAATATCCTAATTGAATTTTTAAAAAAAATAATTTATAAAAAAATACAGATAATATATAAATGAATATATAGTAATTTTATTTTAATAAAAAAAAATATCTTTAATTAAAAATACATAACTTAGCATATAAAAAACCATACAAATTCACTGAAAAAACCAAAGGTTTCAAAAACGTTATAGTTAGGGATTAGCATTTAAAAAACCTTGCAAATTCACTGAAAAAACCATAGGTTTCACACACGTTATAGTTAGGAATTAGCATTTAAAAAACCTTGCAAATTCACTGAAAAAACCATGGGTTTCACACACGTTATAGTTAGGAATTAGCATTTAAAAAACCTTAGAAATTCAGTGAAAAAACCATAGGTTTCACACATGTTATAGTTAGCTGGACATTTTACTCGTAAAAAACCAATGAAATTCCCCCGTTATAGTTAGTTCAGCTAACTATAACTCGCGCGCCAGCAATGCACTGCTGATGACATCACATATTACATCACTCATGACATGGTCAGTGACATCACTCATGACATCACTGATGACATCTCAAATGACATCACTGATGACATCACTGATGACATCATCCTTGTGATAGAGTGGCAGACCTCCTCTTCCCCTAATATAACCTTTGATACACACATTCAAAAATAGAAATTACAATTTTAAAAACAATGGACATACCAATACCAGTTACAACAACCTATACAGTAATTCTAAGATCCACATACACATCCACTCATTCACCAACAGCCCTATACAGTCACTCATACATGTACTCACTCATCATATGTACTCATACACCTATACACCCTGTTACACAATGCCACTCATCCATAGAGTTACTCACACACATAGTCACTCATGCTAATAAAGAATCAAACATCCATTTACTTGCATATACAATTATACACACACCACCACACTTACTTCTACGGAAACTTACACATACTTAGTCTTTTAAACAATCACTTAACGAAACACATACTTATTCATACAGGAACTCTTTCAATCTCTCACTCTCACATATACTTGCTTATATACACCAATAGTCACATATACTAGTTTAAAACATATGTAGTTACTCATAGAGACACTATTGAGACAGTCATTCACTCACTAACACACCCATGCACACACTCATGCACCCATAGAGTCCTGCACACATGCTGTCTTCAACACATACAAAGACTGAGTCATTCATTCATGCACCTATGCACTACGTAATACCCCCCACCAAACCATACAGACATCAGACACTGATACTCAAAAAACCAACAAATAAGCTATATAGACACTCATGTAGCTACTCACCAACCCATGCAGCCACTTATACACAAAGAGAGAGACTGATACAGATATTTAAATATTTAAACATTACTCACTAAGCCATGTATTCACTATGATACACTTAATCAGTCAGTTACACAATCAATTTTTTTAAAAAAAATCATCCATTTAGACACTTATATACCCATTTATTCTTCCATCGACCTTGAGATATACATATATAAAACATATTTAATTTTCAGAAAAACACACATTCACTGGATGATGTCATCAGTGATGTCATCAGTGATGTCATTTGAGATGTCATCAGTGATGTCATGAGTGATGTCACTGACCATGTCATGAGTGATGTAATATGTGACGTCATCAGCAGTGCATTGCGGGCGCGCGAGTTATAGTTAGCTGAACTAACTATAACGGGGGAATTTCATTGGTTTTTTACGAGTAAAATGTCCAGCTAACTATAACATGTGTGAAACCTATGGTTTTTTCACTGAATATCTAAGGTTTTTTAAATGCTAATTCCTAACTATAACGTGTGTGAAACCCATGGTTTTTTCAGTGAATTTGCAAGGTTTTTTAAATGCTAATTCCTAACTATAACGTGTGTGAAACCTATGGTTTTTTCAGTGAATTTGCAAGGTTTTTTAAATGCTAATCCCTAACTATAACGTTTTTGAAACCTTTGGTTTTTTCAGTGAATTTGTATGGTTTTTTATATGCTAAGTTATGTATTTTTAATTAAAGATATTTTTTTTTATTAAAATAAAATTACTATATATTCATTTATATATTATCTGTATTTTTTTATAAATTATTTTTTTTAAAAATTCAATTAGGATATTTTTTTTTTTTTATGTTTTAAATTATTTTATGTCCACTTTTTTTTTTTTTTTTAATAAATTCTTGGGGTGCGCGCTCTGAGCGCGCTCCTAGTACTATTTCGTAAGTTTTTTATGAATTCCGGCGTACGTTATTTACGTGCGCAAATATACTTCATGGTGCGCGCTGGGAGCGCGCACCCAGTACGTATGCGTACGTACGTACGCATGTGTCCTACGCGCTCGACGCGGTTTACTTCCGCATACGCTAAAATTATGCGCAATAACGGTCGCGTATACGCGTGTTCAACGTATGCGCGCTAGGTACGCGCATATGACGTATGCACCTGCGCGTTTACGCGTTCGTGCATACGTCATCACGGGGTGCGCGCTCGGAGCTTGCGCAGTGCGCGCACCTCGGGTTTATACATAATAAAACAATATTTCTTATTGGTTATCATTACTTTCAGTTTCTAATTGTTTCAATACCACACCCAATCCCCTCATGGCAAGTCATGTGATCAAGAATCATCACTTTTGATTGGTTTGAAGTACTTTCTGTTCCAGATTCTTCCCAAACCACACCTACTCCCCTCATTATTAGTTCTGATTCCTTTGGAGAAGGAGCTATTCTGTTGTTGAGAGACAATGGCTGAACAGCAACCTACTTCAGACAGTGACCAGGACACTCTTGAGAGGCAGAGGAACAGGAAGCAGAAAGACAGCTTTATATGGCAGTTTTTCACTTTTCCAGATGATGAGAAAAAGGTAAATGCACCGAAAGTTACATGTGTACTTTGTAAAAAAGTCTTATCTCGTGGGAATCCTAACAAGAAATATTCTTTTAGCATTCACACTATGTTGAGACATGTTTACAAAATGCATCCAGTAACTTATCGTCGAGCTTCTGGAGAAAACCCTCCACCTGCTCAGCCGACGACATCAGCAGCAGCTCAGCCGAGCACATCTTCGGCAGCTCAGGGGAGCACTTCAGCTGCGATGGTGCCTTCACCTGTTTCTATACCTCTTGTTGGTCCACCTTGTTTGGCGAGGTTGTCTACACGGTGCACTGATTGCGGTTCTCTTATTTCTGTGGGGGAGACCAGTCTTGATCTCCTTCAGAGAAAATTTGATGCGCATCCGTGCACTAGGCCATAGATGTTTTTTCTTTTTTTGCGTTTTTCTCTTCCTGTTTCCCTCCATTAACTCAAGGGCTCTTTTAAGAGCCACTTCTAAACTTAACCAAACACATTTTTTTTTTAGAAATTTTTTTTGACATTTTTTTGAGGTGCGCGCACCCTGCGCGCACCCAAGGATTTTTTTTTTTTTTTTTTGTTTTTGAGAGACTACAATTAAAAATTGAAAATGTGATTGTAGAGAAGTAGAAAAAAAGTCACAAAACATAATTTCTTTGCCAATTTGAAAACACACTTACTGCTCTTTTTTTTTGGCAAGTGAAAATCACTTTTACAGACTGACACATTATGAATCCACTTTTCAGATTTTTTAAAAAGCCCATGTCCAGACCAATACACCTTAATTTATCGTGAAAACATAGTCCATATTATTTTACATGTTCCTCACATTTAAATTTCTCCCAAAACAGAAAATAATAAACACAACTTCAACAAAAAGAATTACATTTCTATTATTCATTTCTTAATTTACCATATACATCTCCTCTCAAACTCTAACCTCACCTTTAAAATTAGTTAGTTGTGATAGAAATGTGGCACTCAAACAGCAGATTATCAGAGCCAGGACCTCTGTTCTCTACACCTCTCTCCTCTCAGCAGAACCAGATAATGGCAAACTTTCCCTCTCTTTTTCCACACATATACATGTTAATTTCAAATCTCACTGCTTCCCCCTTTTTTTCAAATGTAATCACACATTTCTATTGGTTGAAAACCAACCCTTTTCCAAAAGTACCCTTCCCCCTACTTGACTTCTGCCTAGTACCCTTCCCCCAACTTGACTTCTGCCTGCTACCATAGCAACAGCTCATGGAACACTGCTGTGTGGAGTTAGGTCAGAAGTTCGCCACACAATGTTTCAATTCCACAGAGCAAGAGTGCTTGACTTTTCAAACCTAACAGCAAATCCATAGTACTGTTCTTTGGTAACACATTTTTCTGTACCAATACAAAACATGCTTCTATTATTTTACACATACAGCCTAGTTTTTAGTGTAGAATGGTATGAAACAGCCAATCAGTTCTTTTTTTTAATAAAAAAATATGTATGCCTCCATTTCCAAACTGTCTTTCATTTCTTTTTACCATTCTATTGAATTACACCTCCTGAGTGCATCCAGATCTCCTTTGAAGATGTTCACAGTGTGGATTGTAGGACACAGCTATGTCTTCTGGAGTGAAAAATTTGCAGAGAAAAGAGGTATGGTGAGAGACCTTGCTTTGCCAAATGTAGACATCAAATGGATTGGTCAGAGAGGGTTAAAGTGGCACCAATTAATGCCTTTGGTGAAAACCTTTCAACATCTCCCACAGCCTAACCTTATTATTGTGCACTGTGGTGGTAATGATCTAGGCACTTTAACTGGGGTAGGTCTGGAAATGCTTATTAAGGACACCTTTGTGCAATTGATGTCGCTTTTTCCACAAACTGCCTTTGTATATTCTAACATATGCCAAAGGCAAAAGTGGAACTGGTCCAACCAATTTTGTCCGCAGATTGACAAAGCAAGGAAGCACGTCAACAAATCTATTTCTGCTTTCCTCAGAGACTATGGTATGGGTTCCATTTACCACAACAACTTGCGTTACGACATGCAAGACATTTATAGAAGAGATGGTGTGCACTTCACTGATGAAGGCAACAGAGTCTTCCTCTTGAACCTCAGACTCTGCATCGGTACTTACTTGTAGGTACCAAAAAACAAACAATAAACACAAGGGCTCTTTTTAGAGCCACCTTATATCTAAACACTTAAATGCGATTTTTTTTTAATTTGTTTTATTAAGTTTTTTTTCGGGTGCGCGCTGGGTGCGCGCACTCGGCGATATTTTTTAACAAAATATTAATCTTTTTTTTTGCCCTACAAGGTCCTACTTTGACCCCCTTACAATGCCTACTGGGTCTATTTCTACCCACTCTGCCCCCTTTTCAAGTTCTCCCCCTTTGTTTATCACCCCCTCTTTATGCGATAGACAAAATGGCGGCCGCCGCTTCCTGATTTCCACCGATTCGAATGTTTACTAAGATCTAACAACCAATCAGAATTGCGCTTGCGCACGGCGAGGTGCGCGCACCCAGCGCGCACGGAGCGCGCTTAGATATATATATATTGATTTAAAGGCTATTTTCTCATAATCTACTGAACAGATTTACACCAAACCTACAAAAGGCACTTCCTTGACCTGGGGACTACCTCTCTGCCAAATTTCTAGTAATTCTGTTCAGCCGTTCGGGCTGTAGCCCTGTCTAAAGGTCCTATGGAAAAATGCATGGGATAAACGCGTTTTGGGACCCCCCTTTTATCTCAGCCCCCGCTTGACGAATCCCCCCGAGACTTTCAGGGTAGGAGCGGAGCGTAGCGCCCCACCTATTTTGAGAAATTCGCGAGGATTCGTCGACCGGCGCCAAAGTTATTCCAAATAGAATGTTGCGGATTTCCTATGGAAAAGGGGTCCTAACTATAACTACCTACTGGCGACCGCCAGTAGGTAATATATATATATATATACACCCTCCCTTATCCTGTTACACCACTCGGGACACATAACTTCGTCACTTCGTGAGAATAACCTTACGGATGGTATGTATGACACACAAACCCAGGCCTTCCGTGTGTCTCAAAAACAGCTCAGGCTGCTGGCTTTCCTGTATGGACTAAGCTGCCACTATGACTGTGAGTTGAAGAAAACATTACACCAGCTGTTTCCGAATAGCAAGGCTAAAGATGAAAGGCAGCAGCATCTCTTGACCTAAGCGTGGAACTCACAATAATAAATCAGTATTCGGAATCCAAACATTTAACCAATAATCATCAGCCAGGCCTACTTCATTATTAAAATTGCGAGTGGCTGGCAAAGTGTACGTTAGAAATATCAAAGCCATGCATGTTCAACATGAAGCCAGGAATCGAAGGCAAGCTTGTTGGGAGATAGTGTGAATAGTGATGGTGGCATCTGGTTCACGAAACAGCCTTCAAGTTAAATTTTCAGTTCGTGGTAGTGCTGTACGACCAGAAAGGTATCGAGTGTTTGCGCGCTTTACCTGCGCACCAAATAACGCTACACCAGGGACACACTCATTTCTTATTAGGCACGGGGAGATTAAGTGATTTTCCCAGAATCACTGCATATTGATAAGGCGCTGAGACTTCGGGCCTGGTTCTCTCCAGCATATAGTAATGGGCCATGCACTAGCTCGTTGTGCAGGGAAAGCATAAGTTTCAGTAGGTAAAGTTTGAAATCTGTTATTTTCTGCCCGATAAACAAGTTTCATTGGGTATCCCTGGAAAATTATTCTTAGTTGCCGAAAATAATTTGGTTTGTATCCTGCGCTATGCTGGTTATGATTAATGTAATTTAGCACGCCACTCAAAGTGTTGTAGAACTCACGCACTCTCGCGGTAAACGGCGATGCCGGCCTTGGCGATGGTGGTGCCCTGTGCAAGAATGTTGTTGGCGCCCCCCCAATGCCGCCTCCACCACTGATTCCCTCACTAGCCCCCTTTAACAGTTGACCAAGTTTCCATAACCACACTCTCAGATGCATTTAATCAGTTATATAGCGCCACTCATACCAGTGTAGGGTGTCCGAGAACTTTGCATCTCACCCAAATTCCGCCGAGCCAATCAATCATATGCATATGAATCAGTGTATAGGAAAGGTTACCTGAGCCAAAGGACTCAAAGCGTAGGATACTCATGTCATCCCTACTGGCAGGCAGTATAGTTTAAGGTTGCTTGGTGTGGAGAAGCACAAGCTCAGTCGATTTCTAGCCAAATTAACCCTCATTGCAACATTAATCAATGTTCTAATAATGTATGCTTAGTGGTGTGTATGCAGCTCCAGGATGAGCGTTCGTAGCTCACTGTTGACTATTACATGACAAGTACAATACTCCGTGATTATGCACTCTAGGCAGCCCCCAATTCCTATTGGACCCCGGCGGCCCCGTCACCAATCTCGATGCTTCAATATAATTGCGCGAGCTCGACCGAAGGTGGTGCTGCGCTTCACATGAGTGCCGTATTTACCCTTCCAAATCTAGGCACTGGGCGCTTCGCTCCCAAGTACTAACTTGCGTGAGCGAGTGTCAGGAGCAACCTGTTGCATATTTATGCAGCGCGCAATCGTCCCGAAGGTATTTGAGCGCTTTACCCGAGTGCCCTAATTACATTACACAACCAGGCACTAGGCGCGTAATTCAAACCAAATGATATGCCTTTGATCACCGGGCAACTCAGGTGCTCGAATGTCATAATCACCGTCTAAATTTACACATCGGGGCCGTGAATAGTTTATACTCGCGTAAATGCTTGTTTCTTGTTGGGCACGGGGAGATTAAGTGAATTGCCCAGAATCACGGGATGTTTTGCCGACGCCGAGGCTCGAACCTGGTTTCCTATTTCCAATGTCAGCAGTTCTGGCCGTTACGCCACAACCTCTTTTTCTCTCGCCGATATTGGTGAAAAGACACAGTTTTAGAGTTCAGGGTTTAGACTCTAGAGGATCTACAAAGCAGTGTTCATTATGGTCCATTCTTTGCTTGACCTCTCAGATAGCAATGAGTTCAGAAAAGTTATTTACCAGCTGTTGGGCTCGTATTTACATTAAGTGGATAATAGTTGCATTGCTTACTATAAGGAGATCCGTTTTAATCACATCCCCCCACGAGGCACTGCCCGGGGGCCCAGGACGTGAGCAGCAGCAGCTAGGTTCGACACTCCACAGTGCTTTCCTGCGCACTGGTTACACCCCAGCAGGGTGCAGGCAGACTCGATCCCTAACGGAGATACATGGGATGCAGGACGGGAGGGCCGGGCATCCCAAGTTGTAAATCCGGATGCCCCGCTCCAATCCTCAATTGTATGGGAAAGGGGGGGCCGCCCAGTATGCTTGCATAGGGAGGGATCTGGCCAAACGGGCCAAGGAGATTGTCCCACCTTGCCCCCAACTCACGATAGCAATGAGTTCAGAAAAGTTATTTACCAGCTGTTGGGCTCGTATTTACATTAAGTGGTTGATAGTTGCATTGCTTACTATAAGGAGACCCGTTTTAATCACATCCTCATCACGGAGATTACGTGATTTAAAGTGTATGCCCATTTCTTTTAATGGACCCCATTCTCTGACATTCGCGCTACATTCCCCGCGTCATCAGCCGGACCCCACTCGAGGCACAGGGGGAGGGGGGGGTTTAAATGATTTGCCCAGGATCACAGGAAGTAGTAGCGTGGGCAGAACCGGAAGGTATTGGAGCGCTGGAGGCACCATGTTTACAACCACAAATCGCGTGTGAGGACCTGAGCCTGGGTCCTCGCATATGAATTCCTTTGCATGCCTAATGCGTCTTCTGTCGGGAACTCGACCCGAAGGTATTGGAGCATGCCGCACCGTGATTACCAACATATGCAGGCGCGGGGTGATTTGCCCCGAAACACATAATGCAGACGTGGTTACAAGATTCACTCAATTACTAACCCGATTCCGATTGAGGACCTGAAACTCGGTCCTTGCATCTGTTTCCCTCTCCATATCTATAACCTTCCTCTAGCGGGAGCTCGACCCGAAGGAATTGGAGCGCGCAGCCCGTAATTACAAACATATGGAGGCACGGGGAGATTAAGCGATACGCCCCGAAACCCTTAATGAGGACGCGGCCCCGGGACTATCAAAACACTGACCACATTGCGATTGAGGCCCTGCGCCTCGGACTTTGCATCATATTTGCATATTATGCCTCTGAGCATTATCTAGAGGAAAATCAACCCGAAGGAATTGAAGCACATGGCACCGTATTTACACGCATATTGAGGCAGGTGAATTAAGTGGTTTCAACCTAATAACAGAAGAGGACGCGACCTCGCGGCTCGCCCCCTGATTCGTGCACCGGAGGAGGCAGCGCCGCCGACGGACCACAAACAGCTGCTCTGTTGCCGCAACACCCACCTGTGGGCGGGGCCACCCACGCGAGGGCGAATCAGGACTAATCCCCCAATGCAACGAGTGGGGGTGTTGACTTCCAGTGCTGAGCGCGCTCCATCGTTGCGGTGCAAGACTGATCCCCCCATACAGCGAGCCGTTACACCTCGGGACGGGGGGGGGTTGGTTTCCACTGCTGCGCACGCTCGCTCATTATGGGAACGCGAGACGCTGCATGCCCCAAGATCCCTGAACCAGTACGTGTGCTCCACGCCCGGTTTCCCTCGCTACCCGTAATGAACGCGATCAGAAGCACGCGCCAGGGTCCCTGGCGCCCAAAGGCAGTCGGGCCGTAGGAACCCTCCGACGACAGAGGGTGCCGGGACCGCATATTAATGGCAGCCGCCCTCGCGAAACTGCTCCATGCGAGGCCCGCACCCCCAACCTCGGCACAGCTCCGTGTGACTAGTCAGCGCGATATTCCGCCCACGCCCGCCTTCCCAGCCCCCCATGCCCCTATCTTGCATCCCCTCCACCCGTGGCCATCCTCGCCACAGGGCCCCGTCAACCTGGCACTGCCCAGGGACAGGGCCGGGGCGGAGTGGGTGCTGCAAGACTCACCACAATCAGGCGCGTGGAGGCGACGACGATCACAGAGCCGTGGGGGCCGGAGACACACGAGGATGGCGCAGGACGACGGAGCGATGTACGAGGTGAGGTAAAATGCGCGTGGCCAGGAGGAGCGCGCCGGAAGCAGAGGAAGATCAGAGGGGGTGAGGCGCCTAAAAAGGGGGAGGGCTAGCCTCGCCCACCCTAGTGGCACGCCTCCCCCGGACAATCCCATTGGGGGCCTCCCCTCCCCGAGGTGCGGCCTCACGCGAGGCGGAGCAAGGGGGGAGGCTCCGACGGGCGGCCACTAGAAGGCTGCCCTGCTGATGTCCCCCTGCGCGGGACGCGGGCAGCGGCATACGCACAACAACTACTCGAAGATTACCACTACAAAAGGCAATAACACTTTGACTTTCTTTGCTTGACAATCTTTCTTTTGAGCGTCTCCTTATATATAAGCACACAACAAACAATTACAGGAAAAAAACGTTGCTTTCTGTGTTTTGACCGATTCCACTCGCTGCCATTACCGGAAAATCTCAAGCATGGCCAGTTCCTGAGACTCAGACACAAACTGGAGCATTATACACGTCCTCACAGACAAGCACCGATATTTGACTAAAAAACTAACAACTAAAAAGAATGTGGTTGACTGGATGCCATTATTAAAGACATGGACGAGGGCACACAATCATCACAGGGAGGCCCTCACAGATTCCACCAGCCGGCAGGATGAGAACCCTACCCTTACAGGTAAAGAAAACTAGCTGAAGGACCCAACCACTATTGTGAATGGCGCGAAAACAGGCGCAGCTACAAACAAAACATGGCTGGAGAGGGAGCATTCATATGCGCCCACCGACCGCTACAGAGCTAGCGCGAAAAAATGCGCAAAACATGCCGGGGGAACTTGCGAAATATCCCTCGCCCCTGCGCCCACTGCATTCAGCAGGGCAAAATGGTGTGCCACCGGGGGCCGCCGCGACGAACGGTGCTCCCACGTTGACAAGGCTGCCCACCATGCCGTGGGGCTTCCAGCTGGAATCCTCCTCCATTTGCTGTTGTTCGCTCGAGTCAAAAGCTCCTCCACCACTCCTCCGCTGCCGAGACCAGTTGCCAGCTCCACGGCTACGAGACCGCAAACCTGTAGAGGAAACAAAAGAGGGAAAATAAACTACGGGCCGCTGGTGGCCCGGGTGCTGTGCCTGCGGGGAGCAAAGGAACAAACAGCGTCCAGGCAGAAATAACAGAGGGCGACCAGTGGGCGGGAGAGGTATATGTACCTCTCCCCCCTGCCCCCTCCTGCCCGGAAGTGACGTGGGCATAGGGGACCCACAAGGGTCCCAACCACTGGGAGGCTGACTCGTCGTGTGCCATCCTGTGGCACTAAGGGGGGCCGCCCTCTTAGGAGGGCCCCCTGCGTGGGGGGCAGAGAGCAGGCAGCCGGGCAGGAGGTGAGACAACAGCAGAGTCCAGGCACGGAGAGACGCCCAGGAGCACAAGGGCAGAGTCCAGGCAGGAAGAGACATCCAGGAGCACAAGGGCAGAGTCCAGGCAGGATAGACGCCCAGGAGCACAAGGGCAGAGTGCAGGCAGGAGAGATGCCCAGGAGCACAAGGGTAGAGTCCAGGCAGGATAGACGCCCATGAGCACAAGGGCAGTAAACAGGAAGGAAGAGACGCCCAGGAGCACAAGGGCAGAATCAAGGCAGGAGAGGCACCCGGGAGCACAAGGGCAGAGAGCAGGCAGGAAGAGACACCCAGGAGCACAAGGGTAGAGTATAGGCAGGAAGAGACACCCAGGAGCACAAGGGCAGAGTCCAGGCAGGATAGACACCCAGGAGCACAAGGGCAGTAAACAGGAAGGAAGAGATGCCCAGGAGCACAAGGGCAGAGTCAAGGCAGGAGAGGCGCCCAGGAGCACAAGGGCAGAGTCCAAGCAGTAGAGGCGCCCGGGAGCACAAGGGCAGAGAGCAGGCAGGAAGAGACACCCAGGAGCACAAGGGCAGAAAGCAGGCAGCTGGGCAGGAGGTGAGACAACGACAGAGTCCAGGCACGAAGAGACGCCCAGGAGCACAAGGGGAGAGAGCAGGCAGCCAGGTGTGAGGTGTGACAACGGCAGAGTCCAGGCACGGAGAGACGCCCAGGAGCACAAGGGCAAAGAACAGGCAGGAGGTGAGACAACGGCAGAGTCCAGGCAGTGTTAAATGGTAGCGGCAGTTTCAGTCGATAACCTTTCAAGTATTGCCCGGCGGTAATCGCCTCTTATACCATTCGATGATTAACCAACAAAAGAGGCAGGCGCCGGAGACTGGAAGGCAGGAAACAAAGTTTTATTCCGTCGGAGCAGAACACATCAGATCGGACAGCAAGGTATCGTCTCGAGGTGCTCTCACCACATCTCTGAGGCCTGGCCTCTTATACACAGGTTTATTGCTTTATTACACGTGACACATTCTTGTTGAGACTTTGATGTACGGAAAGACATCCTTGGAATCCCCACTTCAAGCTCGTTCCCACACATATCTACAGTAGAAGTCCCCACTCCACCCATAGCAGGAGATGGCTATCACACAGCTGGACATTCCGCCAATTCCCGGGGGTGTGTGCGACTGGTCGGGTCTCAGGGGGTGAGGGCCTTGATCTACTGTAATCCCTTTGATGTGAGGTGTTTCCCTTAAAGTAGGGGCAATAAACTGCATCCGCAGGGCTAGGTGATGGCCTGGGATCGGTTCGGACAATCGGGCGCAGAGGAAGGGGGTTATCAAAAGGATGTATGACCATGTATGGGATGAAAGGAGGTGTTGGTCAGGCGCGGGATGTAGTTCCATGGCAGGGTCGCGCAGAAGGAGAGGGTTTATGGCCCATGTATGAGAGAGCGGGGGGGTGGCCGGCGCGCGGGGGATGTTTGCAGCGCCTGAGGAACGCGCTGGCGATCGGCAATGAGACCATGGTGCCTAAAATGGCCGTCGCGCGTTTTCTGCGTGTGGCGCTTGGGGAGAGACAAGATGGCGCAGATAATGTTCAGATACGAACTAAATTTCCACAGGCAGGAGGTGAGACAGTCGCAGAGTCCAGGCAGGAGGTGAGACAACCACAGAGTCCAGGCAGGAGTTGAGACAGCCACAGAGTCCAGGCAGGAGGTGAGACAACGACAGGGACCAGACTGGAGGTGAGATGGCCACAGGGTCCAGGCAGGAGGTGAGACAATGGCAGTGCCCAGGTAGGAGGTGAGACAGCTGCAGTGTCCAGGCAGGAGGTGAGAAGTCGCAGAGTCCAGACAGGAGGTGAGACAATGGCAGGGTCCAGGCAGGAGGTGAGACAATGGCTGGGTCCAGACAGGAGGTGAGAAGCCGCAGAGTCCAGGCAGGAGGTGAGACAGCCATAGAGTCCAGGCAGGAGGTGAGACAACGGCAGTGCCCAGGTAGGAGGTGAGACAGCGGCAGTGTCCAGGCAGGAGGTGAGAAGCCGCAGAGTCCAGGCAGGAGGTGAGAAGTCGCAGAGTCCAGACAGGAGGTGAGAAGCCGCAGAGTCCAGGCAGGAGGTGAGACAGCCGTAGAGTCAAGGCAGGAGGTGAGACAACGGCAGTGCCCAGGTAGGAGGTGAGACAGCTGCAGTGTCCAGGTAAGAGGTGAGAAGCCGCAGAGTCCAGGCAGGAGGTGAGAAGTCGCAGAGTCCAGACAGGAGGTGAGACAATGGCAGGGTCCAGACAGGAGGTGAGATAATGGCAGGGTCCAGACAGGAGGTGAGACAGCGGCAGGGTCCAGGCAGGAGGTGAGACAATGACAGGGTCCAGATCGGAGGTGAGACAATGGCAGACTCCAGGCAGGAGGTGAGACAACGGCAGGGTCCAGACAGGAGGTGAGACAACGGCAGGGTCCAAGCAGGAGGTGAGACAACGGAAGAGTCCAGGCAGGAGGTGAGACAAGAGCAGAGTCCAGACAGGAGGTGAGACAGTCTCAGGGTCCAGACAGGAGGTGAGACAATGGCAGAGTCCAGGCAGGAGGTGAGACAACGGCAGGGTCCAGGCAGGAGGCGAGACAACGGCAGGTTCCAGGCAGGAGGTGAGACAGCTGCAGAGTCCAGGCAGGAGGTGAGACAGCTGCAGAGTCCAGGCAGGAGGTGAGACAGCCTCAGGGTCCAGGCAGGAGGTGAGACAACGACAGGGTAAAGGCAGGAGGTGAGACAATGGCAGACTCCAGGCAGGAGGTGAGACAACGGCAGGGTCCAGGCAGGAGGTGAGACAACAGCAGGGTCCAGGCAGGAGTTGAGACAGGTGCAGGGTCCAGACAGGATGTGAGACAATGGCAGGGTCCAGACAGGAGGTGAGACAATGGCAGGGTCCAGGCAGGAGGTGAGACAACGGCAGGGTCCAGGCAGAAGGTGAGACAACGGCAGGGTCCAGGCAGAAGGTGAGACAACGGCAGGGTCCAGGCAGGAGGTGAGACAACGGCAGGGTCCAGACAGGAGGTGAGACAACGGCAGGGTCCAGACAGGAGGTGAGTCCCGGGTGCACTTCACACACCACACCGCTCTCCAGGTGACAGCTGGAGCTCGCAAGGGTTTGTGAGCTATCGGCCTCACAAGGGACATCGACCCAGGGGTAAAAAGAAGACTTCTAGGGGGGACGGCCCTAACTCTAAGATCCATGGGGCATATCTACAAGCCCTGTCTCCACCACAGCACCACTTTAACTGACCCTCTCGTGCCATTAACCAATTCCCTATATTTACAGGGGGGTGCTAAGCCACTTAACATGGCATAATGCCACCTTGTAAATATGCCCCTTTTTGCCACAGTCATCCGTTCATTGGGGTATGCAATGGGTGTTGCTGGGGATGTTTCGCTGCAACACCCATTGCTTGTTGATGCTGACCCAGATTTACAAGGCTGGGTAGAGCCAAAAACTAAGGCCTGGGAATCCCTGGTCTTAGAATGGTGATACGAGGAGAACTTATTAAATTCTCCTCCTATTTTGCTCTTTCTATTTGTGCTGCATTCTGCAGCACACATGAAAACAGCAAATCACCATTATTGATTGTTTATGTGCAGGGAGGTGTCCCTTCCTGCACATAAACAATCGCCCCTGCAGTGCACGCACCCTTGCAACATGGCGCAACAGTGCCTGCGCTGGCGCTATGCAGCTTTTTTAGCACCAGTGCTTGCGGAAATGCAGGGGTGCACTGTACTTTTGTAAATACAGCGCCTCCCTGCCTTTTAAAAATGTCGGAGCGCGATGTCGCCAATGTTGGCGTAACACCGCGCTCCGATATTGTGTTGTAAATATCCCCCATATCTCAGTTGCAGAAAATCAGTCACAAGGCACTTGGCAATGTTCATTGGGCAAGCATAGTATAAAATGCAGTTCAGTGTTCACTGGGCAAAACGCAGAGCAATGGTCACAGCACAATTCAATGTTCACAGCGCTGCGGGGTTCCATAGTCACTGTTTGCCTGCAGTGGTACCAATGCGCACTTGCCCAGCAGCAAGTCATTGAGAGGCAGTGGCCAGGTGAGGGCCCCAGGGGCAAAGTTGGCCAGCAACAGTTACTGCCCACTGGGACCGATGGCCAGCCCCGAGTCATGGAGGGACAGTTGGCCAGCAGCGGGCCCCATCAGGCCGTTCACTAGCATCAAGCCATTACGAAACAGTTGGCCATGTGTGGGTCTTTAAGGGCTAGTTGGGCTGCAGGGAGTCACTGAGGGACAGTTGGGCAGCAGTGAGTCGCTGAGGGACAGTTGGGCATCAGTGAGTCACTGAGGGACAGTTGCACAGCAGTGAGTCATTGAGGGACAGTTGGCAACAGTGAGTCGCTGAGGGACAGATGGGCAGCAGCGAGTCACTGAAGGACAGTTGCGCAGCAGTGATTTGCTGAGGGGCAAGTGGCCAGCAATCAGTCACTGAAGGACAGTTGGGCAGCAATGAGTCACTGAGGGACAGTTGGGCAGCAATGAGTCACTGAGGGGCAGTTGGGCAGCAGTGAGTCACTTAGGGAGAGTTGGCCAGCAGTGTGTTGCTGAGGGACAGTCGGGCAGCAGTGATTCATTGATGGACAGTTGGCCAGCAGTGAGTCGCTGAGGGACAGTTGGCCAGCAGTGATCCGCTGAGGGGCAGTTGGGCAGCAGTGAGTCACGGAGGGACAGTTGGGCAGCAGTGAGTCACTGAGGGACAGTTGGGCAGCAGTGAGTCACTGAGGGACAGTTGGCCAGTAATGAGCCGCTGAGGGACAGTTGGGCAGCAGTGAGTCATTGAAGGACATTTGTCCAGCAGCAGTTTCCTGAGAGAGAGTTGGTCAACAGAGGTTTCTGGAGAGACAGTTGGCCAGCAGCGTTTCTTAAAAGACAGTTGGCCAGCAGCAGTTTCTTGAGAGACAGTTGGCCAGCAGCATTTTCCTGAGAGACAGTTGTCCAGCAGGGGTTTCTTGATAGACAGTTGTCCAGCAGCGGTTTCCTGAGAAACAGTTGGCCAGCAGCGGTTCCTTGTGGAACAGTTGGCCAGCAGCCATTTCTTGAGAGACAGTTGGCTAGCAGCAGTTTCTTGAGAGACAGTTGGACAGTAATAAGTCATTGAGTGACAGTTGTCCAGCAGCGGTTTCTTGAGAGACTGTTGTCCAGCAGCGGTTTCTTGAGAGACAGTTGGCTAGCAGCGGTTTCTTGAGAGACAGTTGACCCGCAGGGGTTTCTTGAGAGACAGTTAGCCAGCAGGGGTTTCTTGAGAGACAGTTGGTCAACAGGGGTTTCTGGAGAGACAGTTGGACTGTAGTAAGTTATTGAGTGACAGTTGGCCAGGTACAGGCTCCTGATGGACACTTTGCCAGCAGCAGTATCTTGAGAGACAGTTGGCCAGCAGCAGTTTCTTGAGAGACAGTTGTCCAGTAGCGGTTTCCCGGGAGACAGTTGTCCAGCAGCGGTTTCTTGAGAGGCGGTTGTCCGGCACCGATTTCTTGGGAGACAGTTGGCCAGCAACGGTTTCTTGAGAGACAGTTGGCCAGCAGCGTTTTCTTGAGAGACAGTTGTCCAGCAGCGGTTTCTTGAGAGACAGTTGTCCAGCAGCGGTTTCTTGAGAGACAGTTGTCCAGCAGCGGTTTCTTGAGAGACAGTTGTCCAGCAGAAGTTTCTTGAGAGACAGTTGTCCAGCTGCGCTTTCTTGAGAGACAGTTATCTAGCAGCGGTTTCTTGAGAGACAGTTTGTCAGCATGAATTTCTTGAGAGACAGTTGGTCAGCATGATTTTCTTGTGAGACAGTTGGTCAGCAGGGGTTTCTTCAGAGACATTTGGTCAGCAGGGGTTTCTTCAGAGACAGTTGGTCAGCAGGGGTTTCTTCAGAGACAGTTGGCCAGCAGGGCCAGCAGGTGCAGTGGCACTGGGCCCAAAAGTTGTCAGAACTCCACTAAACACTAATTATTGCTATATTTTACAACTAAACAGGCACTCACAAGTGCAGTTATCTAGCAGGCAACAGGATCATTAATTAAATGGTGCAGCAAGTACAGTAGCACCAGGACCAACTTTTCAAGGCACCCTACTAAGCACCTAATATTGCTATATTTTACAACTAAATAGGCAGTCACAAGTGCAGTTATCTAGCAAGCACTAGGTTAATTATTTCAATAGTGCACCAGGTGCAGTGACACCAGGACTAAACGCTCCAGGTATCCTATTAAACACTGATTATTGCTATATTTTACAATTAAACGGGCAGTCACAAGTGGAGTTATCTCTCAATCACTAGGGCCATGCTGTGAATGGTGCAGCAGGTGCAATGGCACCGGGCCCAAAAAGCTGTCAGAACTTCTATAAACAGCAGCAAGCCAGCCAGCAGCACTTTTCTGAGAGACAGTTGACCAGCATGAATTGCTTGAGAGATAGTTGTCCAGCAGCTGTTTCTTGAGAGACAGTTGGCCAGCAGCGGTTTCTTGAGAGACAGTTGTCCAGCAGTGGTTTCTTGAGAGACAGTTGTCCAGCAGCGGTTTCTTGAGGAACAGTTAGCCAGCAACGGTTTTCTGAGAGACAGTTGTCCAGCTGCGGTTTCTTGAGAGACAGTTATCCAGCAGCGGTTTCTTGAGAGAACATTGTCCAGCAGCGGTTTCTTGAGAGACAGTTGGCTAGCAGCGGTTTCTTGAGAGACAGTTATACAGCAGTGGTTTCTTGAGAGACAGTTGGCCAGCAGCGATTTCCTGAGAGACAGTTGTCCAGCAGTGGTTTTCTTGAGAGACAGTTGTCCAGCAGCAGTTTCTTGAGAGACAGTTTACTAGCAGCGGTTTCTTGAGAGACAGTTGTCCAGCAGTGGTTTCTTGAGAAACAGTTGGGCAGCAGCGGTTTCTTGAGAGACAGTTGGTCAGCATGAATTTCTTGAGAGACAGGTGGTCAGCAGGGGTTTCTTGAGAAACAGTTGGTCAGCATGAATTTCTTGAGAGATAGTTGGTCAGCAGGGGTTTCTTGAGAGACAGTTGGTCAGCAGGAATTTCTTGAGAGACAGTTGGTCAGCAGGAATTTCTTGAGAGACAGTTGGCCAGCAGCGGTTTCTTGAGAGACAGTTGTCCAGCAGCGGTTTCTGGAGAGACCGTTGGCTAGCAGTGGTTTCTTGAGAGACCGTGGGCCTGCATCGGTTTCTTGAGAGACAGTTGGCCAGCAGAGGTTTCTTGAGAGACAGTTGGCCAGGCGCCAGCTCTTGAGGGACAGTTTGCCAGCAGTGGTTTCTTGAGAGACATTTGGCCAGCAACAGCTTCTTGAGAGACAGTTGGCCAGGTGCTGGCTCTTGAGGGACAGTTGGCCAGCAGGGATTTCTTGAGAGACAGTTGACCAGCAGCGGTTTCCTGAGAGACAGTTCGACTGTAGTAAGTCATTGAGTGACAATTGGCCTGGTTCAGGCTCTTGAGGGTCAGTTGGCCAGCAGAAGTATCTTGAGAGACAGTTGTCCAGCAGCCATTTCTTGAGAGACAGTTGGCTAGCAACAGTTTCTTGAGAGACCGTTGGCCAGCAGCGGTTTCCTGAGAGAACGTTGGCCAGCAGCTGTTTCTTAAGAGACGGTTGACCAGCAGCAGTTTCTTGAGAGACAGTTGGCTAGCAACAGTTTCTTGAGAGACAGTTGTCCAGCAGCGGTTTCTTGAGAGACCGTTGGCTAGCAGTAGTTTCTTGAGAGACCGTGGGCCTGCATCGGTTTCCTGAGAGACAGTTGGTCTGTATTAAGTCATTAAGTGACAGTTGCCCATGTGCAGGGTCTTGAGGGACAGTTGGCCAGCAGTGGGTCCATTGGGACTGTTGGCCAGCAGCAGTTTCTTGATAGACAGTTGACCAGCAGGGGTTTCTTGAGAGACAGTTGGTCAGAAGGAATTTTTTGAGAGACAGTTGGCCAGCAGGGAATTCTTGAGAGACAGTTGGCCCACAGCGGTTTCTTGAGAGACAGTTAAAAAGCAACGGTTTCTTGAGAGACAGTAGGCCAGCAACAGTTTCTTGAGAGACAGTTGGCCAGCAGCAGTTTCTTGAGAGACAGTTGGCCAGGTGCTGGCTCTTGATGGACAGTTGGCCAGCAGGGATTTCTTGAGAGACAGTTGACCAGCAGCAGATTCCAGAGAGACAGTTCGACTGTAGTAAGTCATTGAGTGACAATTGGCCAGGTTCAGGCTCTTGAGGGTCAGTTGGCCAGCAGAAGTATCTTGAGAGACAGTTGTCCAGCAGCCATTTCTTGAGAGACAGTTGGCTAGCAACAGTTTCTTGAGAGACCGTTGGCCAACAGTGGTTTCCTGAGAGAACGTTGGCCAGCAGCTGTTTCTTGAGAGACAGTTGACCAGCAGCAGTTTCTTGAGAGACAGTTGGCCAGCAACGGTTTCTTGAGAGACAGTTGGCCAGTTGCTGGCTCTTGAGGGACAGTTGGCCAGCAGGGATTTCTTGAGAGACAGTTGACCAGCAGCGGTTTCCTGAGAGACAGTTCGACTTCAGTAAGTCATTGAGTGACAATTGGCCAGGTTCAGGCTCTTGAGGGTCAGTTGGCCAGCAGAAGTATCTTGAGAGACAGTTGTCCAGCAGCCATTTCTTGAGAGATAGTTGGCTAGGAACTGTTTCTTAAGAGACCGGCGGCCAGCAGCTGTTTCCTGAGAGAACGTTGGCCAGCAGCTGTTTCTTGAGAGACAGTTGACCAGCAGCAGTTTCTTGAGAGACAGGTGGCCATCAGCGGTTTATTGAGAGACAGTTGTCCAGCAGCCATTTCTTGAGAGACAGTTGGCTAGCAACAGTTTCTTGAGAGAACGTTGGCCAGCAGCGGTTTCCTGAGAGAACGTTGGCCAGCAGCAGTTTCTTGAGAGACAGTTGACCAGCAGCAGTTTTTTGAGAGACAGTTGGCTAGCAACAGTTTCTTGAGAGACAGTTGGCCAGCAGCGGTTTCTTGAGAGACAGTCGGCCAGCAGCGGTTTCTTGTGAGACCGTTGGCCAGCAGTAGTTTTCTGAGCGACAGTTGACTAGCAGCGTTTTCTTGAAAAACAGTTAGCCAGCGGCGGTTTTTTGAGAGACAGTTGGCCAGCAGCGGTTTCTTGGAGACCGTTGGGCAGCGGCAGTTTCTTGAGAGACAGTTGACTAGCAGCGTTTTCTTGAGTGGCAATTGGCCAGGTTCAGGCTCTTGAGGGTCAGTTGGCCAGCAGAAGTATCTTGAGAGACAGTTGTCCAGCAGCCATTTCTTGAGAGACAGTTGGCTAGCAACAGTTTCTTGAGAGACTGTTGGCCAGCAGCGGTTTCCTGAGAGAACGTTGACCAGCAGCTGTTTCTTGAGAGACAGTTGACCAGCAGCAGTTTCTTGAGAGACAGTTGGCTAGCAACAGTTTCTTGAGAGAACGTTGGCCAGCAGCGGTTTCCTGATAGAACGTTGGCCAGCATCAGTTTCTTGAGAGACCATTGGCCAGCAACAGTTTCTTGAGAGACAGGTGGCCATCAGCGGTTTATTGAGAGACAGTTGTCCTGCAGCTGTTTCTTGAGAGACAGTTGGCTAGCAACAGTTTCTTGAGAGACCGTTGGCCAGCAGTGGTTTCCTGAGAGAACGTTGGCCAGCAGCTGTTTCTTGAGACAATCGACCAGCAGCAGTTTCTTGAGAGACAGTTGGCTAGCAACAGTTTCTTGAGAGACCGTTGGCCAGCAGTGGTTTCCTGATAGAACGTTGGCCAGCAGCAGTTTCTTGAGAGACAGGTGGCCATCAGCGGTTTATTGAGCGACAGTTGTCCAGCAGCCATTTCTTGAGAGACAGGTGGCCATCAGCGGTTTATTGACAGACAGTTGTCCAGCAGCCGTTTCTTGAGAGACAGGTGGCCATCTGCGGTTTATTGAGAGACAGTTGTCCAGCACCCGTTTCTTGAGAGACAGTTGGCTAGCAACAGTTTCTTGAGAGAACGTTGGCCAGCAGCTGTTTCCTGAGAGACAGCTGACCAGCAGCAGTGTCTTGAGAGACAGTTGGCTAGCAACAGTTTCTTGAGAGACAGTTGGCCAGCAGCGGTTTCTTGAGAGACAGTCGGCCAGAAGTGGTTTCTTGTGAGACCGTTGGCCAGCAGTAGCTTTTTGAGCGACAGTTGACTAGCAGCGGTTTCTTGAGAGACAGTTGGCCAGCGGCGGTTTCTTGAGAGACAGTTGACCAGCAGCGGTTTCTTGTGAGACCGTAGGCCAGCGGCAGTTTCTTGAGAGACAGTTGACTAGCAGCGTTTTCTTGAGAGACAGTTGGCCAGCAGCGGTTTCTTGTGAGACCGTTGGCCAGCGTCAGTTTCTTGAGAGACAGTTGACTAGCAGCGTTTTCTTGAGTGACAATTGGCCAGGTTCAGGCTCTTGAGGGTCAGCTGGCCAGCAGAAGTAGCTTGAGAGACAGTTGTCCAGCAGCCATTTCTTGAGAGACAGTTGGCTAGCAACAGTTTCTTGAGAGACCGTTGGCCAGCAGTGGTTTCCTGAGAGAACGTTGGTCAGCAGCTGTTTCTTGAGAGACAGTTGACCAGCAGCAGTTTCTTGAGAGACAGTTGGCTAGCAACAGTTTCTTGAGAGACCATTGGCCAGCAGCGGTTTCCTGATAGAACGTTGGCCAGCAGCAGTTTCTTGAGAGACCATTGGCCAGCAACAGTTTCTTGAGAGACAAGTGGCCATCAGCAGTTTATTGAGAGACAGTTGTCCAGCAGCCGTTTCTTGAGAGTCAGTTGGCTAGCAACAGTTTCTTGAGAGACCGTTGGCCAGCAGCGGTTTCCTGAGAGAACGTTGGCCAGCAGTTGTTTCTTGAGAGACAGTTGACCAGCAGCAGTTTTTTGAGCGACTGTTGACTAGCAGCGTTTTCTTGAGAGACAGTTGGCCAGCAGCAGTTTCTTGTGAGACCGTTGGCCAGCGGCAATTTCTTGAGAGACAGTTGACTAGCAGCGTTTTCTTGAGAGATAGTTGGCCAGCGGTGGTTTTTTGAGAGACAGTTGGCCAGCAGTGGTTTCTTGGAGACTGTTGGCCAGCGGCAGTTTCTTGAGAGACAGTTGACTAGCAGCGTGTTCTTGAGAGACCGTTGACCAGCAGCGGTTTCCTGAGAGAACGTTGGCCAGCAGCGGTTTCTTGAGAGACTGTTGGCCAGCGGCAGTTTCTTGAGAGACAGTTGACCAGCAGCAGTTTCTTGAGAGACAGTTGGCTGGCAACAGTTTCTTGAGAGACCGTTGGCCAGCAGCGGTTTCCTGATAGAACGTTGGCCAGCAGCAGTTTCTTGAGAGACCATTGGCCAGCAACAGTTTCTTGAGAGACAGGTGGCCATCAGCGGTTTATTGAGATACAGTTGTCCAGCAGCCGTTTCTTGAGAGACAATTGGCTAGCAACAGTTTCTTGAGAGACCGTTGGCCAGCAGCGGTTTCCTGAGAGAATGTTGGCCAGCAGCTGTTTCTTGAGAGACAGGTGACCAGCAGAAGTTTCTTGAGAGACAGTTGGCTAGCAAATGTTTCTTGAGAGACAGCTGTCCAGTAGCGGTTTCTTGAGAGACAGTCGGCCAGCAGCGGTTTCTTGTGAGACCGTTGGCCAGCAGTAGTTTTTTGAGCAACAGTTGACCAGCCGCAGTTTCTTGAGAGACAGTTGGCCAGTGGCGGTTTCTTGAGAGACAGTTGGCCAGCAGCGGTTTCTTGTGAGACCGTTGGCCAGCGGCAGTTTATTGACAGACAGTTGACTAGCAGCGTTTTCTTGAGAGACAGTTGGCCAGCGGCGGTTTCTTGAGAGACAGTTGGCCTGCAGCGGTTTCTTGGAGACCGTTGGCCAGCGGCAGTTTCTTGAGAGACAGTTGACTAGCAGCGTTTTCTTGAGTGACAATTGGCCAGGTTCAGGCTCTTGAGGGTCAGTTGGCCAGCAGAATTATCTTGAAAGACAGTTGTTCAGCAGCCATTTCTTGAGAGACAGTTGGCTAGCAACCGATTCTTAAGAGACCGTTGGCCAGCAGCGGTTTCCTGAGAGAACGTTGGCCAGCAGCTGTTTCTTGAGAGACAGTTGACCAGCAGCAGTTTCTTGAGAGACAGTTGGCTAGCAACAGTTTCTTGAGAGACCGTTGGCCTGCAGCGGTTTCCTGATAGATGGTTGGCCAGCAGCAGTTTCTTGAGAGACCATTGGCCAGCAACAGTTTCTTGAGAGACAGGTGGCCATCAGCGGTTTATTGAGAGACAGTTGTCCAGCAGCCGTTTCTTGAGAGACAGTTGGCTAGCAACAGTTTCTTGAGAGACCGTTGGCCAGCAGCGGTTTCCTGAGAGAACCTTGGCCAGCAGCTGTTTCTTGAGAGACAGTTGACCAGCAGCAGTTTTTTGAGCGACTGTTGATTAGCAGCGATTTCTTGAGAGACAGTTGGCCAGCGGGGGTTTCTTGAGAGACAGTGGACCAGCAGCGGTTTCTTGTGAGACAGTTGGCCAGCGACAGTTTCTTGAGAGACAGTTGACTAGCAGCGTTTTCTTGAGAGACAGTTGTCCAGCAGCGGTTTCTTGTGAGACTGTTGGCCAGCGGCAGTTTCTTGAGAGACATTTGACTAGCAGCGTTTTCTTGAGAGACAGTTGGCCAACGGCGGTTTCTTGAGAGACAGTTGGCCAGCAGCGGTTTCTTGGAGACCGTTGGCCAGCGGCAGTTTCTTGAGAGACAGTTGACTAGCAGCATTTTCTTGAGAGACAGTTGGCCAGCAGTAGTTTCTTGAGCGACAGTTGGCTAGCAGCGATTTATTGAGAGATGGTTGTCTAGCATCGGTTGACAAGCTGCGGATGAGGGAGGATCCGCTGCTCTCATTCTATTAGATTTAAGCTCCACTTTTGATATGGTGTCCCGTGAGGTGCTGTTATAGCGTATACAAAAGAATCGGGTCTGGAGCAAGGTGTGCGTCTGGTTTGCTGCTTTCTTAAGAACTGGATCTTTTCAGGTGATATCTCCCCCTTTCTCATACTCTGAGAGAGCTCTTGATATGGCGTCCCACAAAGCTCGGACCTAAGTCCCACCCTCTTTAACATCTATGTAAGGCCACTAGCGGACTTGGTGAAATCTTCTGGGATTTGTTTTCTACCCTATGCTGAGGATGCACAACTTATTATTTCATTGTTTGTGGGGCTGCGGAGGGCGCTGTCAATTTTCAGAACTGTGTGACCGCCGTTGCGGATTTGATGATTCCTAACTGCCTGAAGTTAAATGCCAATTGTTAGACTTGGGGCTCTCTGGTTGGCACAAGGTTGCCCTTGTGTCAAGCAGGAACCCTCTCCTCTACGTCAGGGCACAGGATAACCCCTTTGGGAATGACCCTTGCTCACCCTCTAGGTGCGTGGCGTGAGCAGCCAAGGCGATTCTTCAGGCGTTGTTGGTTAAGCAATTATAATCACACACACAGTAAACCCATTAATCCCCCCAGAAACGGACACCAGGCTTAGGTATGTGAAAATACGCTCTTTTATGTAAAAATAGTTATCTCAATATGCAGACTTATCACAAGACCAATAACGTTGTTTCTATGCCACCAGATTATTAAAGCAGGCAAACAGTTCTTTACGCGAATACTTCTTTAGTCGTTTCTCAATGTCACTTGGGAGATTCCAGTCTTGACTTACTTCAGGCCTACCGCGGCTCACGCATCGGTCGTGGGCGTGCTCGCGCCGTGCACAGCTCCTCCCGGTGGCTCCCGGGCAGCGGCGGTGAGACGGGCGTGCGGTGAGGATTTAACGGGGAAGTAAGGCGGTGCGGGCCCCGAGCCTGAGACTGGAATTCCTGTAGCACTGTTGCGTGGAGAGAGTCGGCACAGATCGGTGCGACTCTCAGCTTTGGGGAAGTGTTCTTGGATCCTCAATCAGTGGGTGTGGGCAACAGGCAGGCGCGGCCAGCGACCCTTAGCACGGCGGTGCAGGGGGGTCTCCACAGCGGGGGCGGCGCGGCCTGAGATGTCCGGGGATAGCGAAGCGGGGTCACAGGGCACGGACAGTGCAGCTGGATGACCCGGCGTAGATCACAGTCGTCGGACGGATTCCGGCGGGAGGGGTGACAGCGCGTTCAGCGCACTCCAGTGGCAGGCGGTGACAGGGGCGCAGGCAGCCTAGCCCGGGGGCAGAGAGCGGCTCCGGATGGAGCGGGGCTCTCACGGGGTAAAGGCAGGCAAGCTCCTGAGTGTCACAGCCCTAGGAGGGGGCGATGAGGGGCGCAGTCTCTTTCCAGCGGGATGCACACACGGCTCGATGGGAGGACGAGCAAAAGCACAGAGAACCCACTGGTCCTGGGGTTCAGTTCAGGGGGCAAGCTCAGATCAAGCCCTTGGAGAATGTTCAAGCACAAAGTAGCAAAGTCTTTTCAGCAAGTCTTTTTCCTCTCCTTTCTCAGCAAGGCAAGCAGCAGGCCAGTCCTTCCAGCGTCTTCTTCTCCTCCTAGTCGGGCAGAGGTTCTTTGTGGTAAACAGGATTCCGATTTCTTAGGAGCCAGGCTCCTACTTTTATACAGTGATTCTTTTGTTCTTTAGCGCCAGGGGGCCTGGGCCTGGCCCAGTCCAGTTCTGGAGGACTTTGTTATGGTGACTCTGCTCTTTCCTTTCAGCAGCAGGGCAGAGACATCAGCCGCTCCACAGGGGGCAGCGCCGGCTTTGTGGTGGCAGAGCACAGGTCTATTCAAGAGTCAAGGTGTACTCCTCCCACCCATCCTGGTGTCATCCCTCTACCCACCACCTGGCAGCCAACCTGTCTCTGGGGATTCCCCAACCCTGCTCCTTACTGTTGCTAGGCAGAACACACACACACAGCAGAGGCGGACTGAAATGGCCAGGTCAGTAAATACTAACTTTCTAAAAGTAGTATTTACAAACCCAGGATATTAAAATAAACTTGACTACAAGAAGTATTTTATTATTCTGAGTTCAGGCATACTAAACTTGACATTCTACCATGCTCTCTGAGTCCACTGGGGTCACAGCGTGTAATGACTCCAGCAGCCCATTCTGGCCTATGGAGAGCAGGTAGCCTTCAATAGTGAAAAACGAAAAGGGCTGTAATTCACTACTAGGACATGTCACACACATCAGGGCATGTCCTACCTTATGCCTACAATGCACCCTGCCCTTGGGCCTACCAGAGGGGTGGCTAATATGTAGGTAAGGGAAGGTTGAGGGAATGGCAAGTGGGGGCAATTGCGCAGTCCGCGCGACAGTCCCAGACTGCACGCAGGGTCTGCGGTGGCAGACCCTAGACACATTTTACAAGGCCGCTTTCTGTGGGTGGCGCAACCAGCGCTGCAAGCCCACCAGCAGCATTGGCATTCACAAGCCCTGGCACTCCTGGTGCACTTTACTGGGGACTGACAGTAAATCCAATAAACCAATCATGAAAACCAATCAATGTATACATTTTACCATAGGGAGAGCATATGCACCTTAGCACTGGTCAGCAGTGGTAAGGTGCCCAGAGTCATAAAACAGCCAACAACAGGTCAGAAAAAATACAGGAGGAAGGCAAAAAGTTTAGGGATGTCCCTGCAAAAAGGGCCAAGTCCAACACAACCCCCTTCCAGCCAAAACGCAGGGTAGACCAATCACCACCGTGATGGTCTTCCCTGCTTGGGGCGATAGAACAAGGACCTGGCCCGCAACTGCAGGGGCAGACTCCCTTTCTACGCCAATCTGAACCTATCGGACTCCCTCTGTCCATACTCTCAGGGCCCACCAAGCCAATCCATGGGGAACCCTTCTCCTCACCTGTGGACACCACCTGTGCAGCACCTAACCTTAACTGGCTCACAGGTGTGTCCCAACAGACAGACAGCAAAATGCTACAGTGGCCACTGACAGTAGTCAGGGATGAGACCCAGGCCGTATGCCTCTCAGGGCTCTCAATCCTCTGTGGCGCCAGGGAGCGGGGGGCAGTAGCCCCAGGTGCTTGGCACCCTTTGTCCATTCTCCCCCTTGTCAGGTCAGGTATGACATCCTGGCACTGACCCACCAGTCCCAGGCCTGTACCCGGCGGCTGGACCAAAGACTGGGGTGGCCTCTCCCACACCTGGTCCTCCTCCTTGGGGCTCTGTACCCTCCCACCTGGAGTGGTACCCCCTTCCAGAATTGCCAGGGCACCTGGGGCAGGTGTCCTGTGCAATTCGCCCACCAGTTCAGGTGTTCTATCCTGAAACTGGGCATCCAGGTCCGGGGGGACACCCTGAACCTGGCCCTCCAGCCTAGGGTCTAAACCCGTCAGTTGGGCCGGGGTCAGAGGCGAGGACTCCCTCCCTCTGCACCACCTTCCAGAGTACTGCCCACTCCCAACTGGCATGGTACCCCCAGAAGCAACATTGGTCAGGACACTGATTACACCTGAACCTGGCTTCCCAACCCTGGGACCAACCCATGCGGTTGAACGCTCGCCTGGCGCACCAGGACTTCCCGGGGAGCACGCATGCCCCCCCTGAGGGTGACACATAACTCATGTGTCGTGTGACAGTCTGCCTGGCGCTGATCTCCCGGCCCCTGTCGATCCGACAGTGCCTGAAGATCCCCCAGGACAGAAGTGGTGTCACCATGGTCATTCACCGGTGACACAGCCCTTCTGGCTGGCCCCTGACCCACTGGTTCTTCCACTGGGGACTCTTTCCCCCTCTCACCCCTCAATCTGGACCTCTGCACCCTCCCAAATGGAGCGGTACTGCCAGACACCAGAACTGATGGAGGTCTGATTACAGACACTCCTAGCTCACCAGACACTAGGGGATCCCGCACGACGGGCAGCCCCTCAGGACAGACTAGGCTCCCCACCTGGTGTTCCCTCAAAGAACCATCCAAGCTCTGAGACTGAGGTTGGGCACTACCGGGACATAACCCATTCTCATTCCTTTCCCTTACAGACAGGACGTGAGGCCCTACACCCCTCTCACTATTACAGGACCTAGCTGGGCTACTCTGAGCCACTTCCACCACACTGGGTTTGAAGATACCTGGACTACTCATCGTGGGATCACTCCCCAATGCCTTTCCAGACCCTCTGGACTCCACCAAAAGGTCTGCCTCCAATGTGAGCTCCCTGCGGTCAGAGAACTCACTCTCCCACAGGTGTTGGCATAGCTCTGGAAAACAGGGACTTACAATATGCTCTCCCTCAATTGGATCACACAGCCCCCTAGCAGGGTTAACCAAACTATCCTTCACCTTACCATCCAGTGCCTCACACACGTACTCCACACCACTCTCCTGAGACTGGCAAGACAGTATCTGACTGTCTCTGTCCCACAACCCACACCCTTCTGGGCGGTCTTCACACTCACCCACCAGGACTTCAATTTTGGGGGAACCCCTCTCCCTGTACCTCTCAGCTAGAGTCAGTAGAGTGTCCCTCCCTCCACTAGGACCATGAACCCCTGCGCCAGTTACCCTATTCCCTTCAGGGATACTGCGCACCACTGGAGCTACCTCATGCCCTTGAACCTTCTGGTGTATGTTAACCCCCTCCTTCAAGTCAGGCGCCACATCTCTGGGTGTGCGTACTACTCTCTCAGCACTGTAAAACTCAATATTGCTGCCACCAGAGGGAGAGCGGTCTAAATTCTTTATCTTGAGATCCAACTCCCTCATTTTTAGATCATGATCCATTTGGCGTTGTTGTGCCTCCAAGGCCAACTTCTGGTTTTCCATTTCCATTTGTCCTGCCAACTTTGCCATCTCCATTGCATGCGCCCTGTCCGCTGCCCTGTCTGCCAGCTCCTCTGGCGACAGGACTCTGCTGGGCTCCCCAAGGTTGTCGGGTGGAACGATGTCCCCCGCATTCTGTGGGTCTCTTGACTCCTTCCAGGCTCTCAACGCCTTGGTGTACTGGACCTTCCTCTTGAATCCATCATGGGGAACTCAGAGTTTTACACTGTAGCCTTTCATTTGCTCTACTGTGTATCCCTCCAGTTCCTCCCAATCCACCTCATCTATTCCAGAAATCACAGAGAGTGCTCTTCCAGCAGGGAGTGAGCCAGGCATGGCTGTCGCAATGGTCGATGTCTCCACAAAGTTCAGAAAATAAAAACCTGTGGCTGCGTTACTTGGTCTGCTCTCCCTATCTGGTGATTAATAATTCACTGTATGCAAATTACAAATGCAAATCCGAAATCCCAGCGCTGCCAACAATGTTAGACTTGGGGGTCTCTGGTTGGCGCAAGGTTGCCCTTGTGTCAAGCAGGAACCCTCTCCTCTACGTCAGGGCACAGGATAACCCCTTTGGGAATGACCCTTGCTCACCCTCTAGGTGCGTGGCGTGAGCAGCCAAGGCGATTCTTCAGGCGTTGCTGGTTAAGCAATTATAATCACACACACAGTAAACCCATTAATCCCCCCAGAAACGAACACCAGGCTTAGGTATGTGAAAATATGCTCTCTTATGTAAAAATAGTTATCTCAATATGCAGACTTATCACAAGACCAATAACGTTGTTTCTAGGCCACCAGATTATTAAAGCAGGCAAACAGTTCTTTACGCGAATACTTCTTTAGTCGTTTCTCAATGTCACTTGGGAGATTCCAGTCTTGACTTACTTCAGGCCTAGCGCGGCTCATGCATCGGTCGTGGGCGCGCTCGCGCCGTGCACAGCTCCTCCCGGTGGCTCCCGGGCAGCGGCGGTGAGACGGGCGTGCGGTGAGGATTTAACGGGGAAGTAAGGCGGTGCGGGCCCCGAGCCCGAGACTGGAATTCCTGTAGCACTGTTGCGTGGAGAGAGTCGGCACAGATCGGTGCGACTCTCGGCTTTGGGGAAGTGTTCTTGGATCCTCAATCAGCGGGTGTGGGCAACAGGCAGGCGCGGCCAGCGACCCTTAGCACGGCGGTGCAGGGGGGTCTCCACAGCGGGGGCGGCGCGGCCTGAGATGTCCGGGGATAGCGAAGCGGGGTCACAGGGCACGGACAGTGCAGCTGGATGACCCGGCGTAGATCACAGTCGTCGGACGGATTCCGGCGGGAGGGGTGACAGCGCGTTCAGCGCACTCCAGTGGCAGGCGGTGACAGGGGCGCAGGCAGCCTAGCCCGGGGGCAGAGAGCGGCTCCGGATGGAGCGGGGCTCTCACGGGGTAAAAGCAGGCAAGCTCCTGAGTGTCACGGCCCTAGGAGGGGGCGATGAGGGGCGCAGTCTCTTTCCAGCGGGATGCACACACGGCTCGATGGGAGGACGAGCAAAAGCACAGAGAACCCATTGGTCCTGGGGTTCTGTTCAGGGGGCAAGCTCAGATCAAGCCCTTGGAGAATGTTCAAGCACAAAGTAGCAAAGTCTTTTCAGCAAGTCTTTTTCCTCTCCTTTCTCAGCAAGGCAAGCAGCAGGCCAGTCCTTCCAGCGTCTTCTTCTCCTCCTAGTCGGGCAGAGGTTCTTTGTGGTAAACAGGATTCCGATTTCTTAGGAGCCAGGCTCCTACTTTTATACAGTGATTCTTTTGTTCTTTAGCGCCAGGGGCCCTGGGCCTGGCCCAGTCCAGTTCTGGAGGACTTTGTTATGGTGACTCTGCTCTTTCCTTTCAGCAGCAGGGCAGAGACATCAGCCGCTCCACAGGGGGCGGCGCCGGCTTTGTGGTGGCAGAGCACAGGTCTATTCAAGAGTCAAGGTGTACTCCTCCCACCCATCCTGGTGTCATCCCTCTACCCACCACCTGGCAGCCAACCTGTCTCTGGGGATTCCCCAACCCTGCTCCTTACTGTTGCTAGGCAGAACACACACACACAGCAGAGGCGGACTGAAATGGCCAGGTCAGTAAATACTAACTTTCTAAAAGTAGTATTTACAAACCCAGGATATTAAAATAAACTTGACTACAAGAAGTATTTTATTATTCTGAGTTCAGGCATACTAAACTTGACATTCTACCATGCTCTCTGAGTCCACTGGGGTCACAGCGTGTAATGACTCCAGCAGCCCATTCTGGCCTATGGAGAGCAGGTAGCCTTCAATAGTGAAAAACGAAAAGGGCTGTAATTCACTACTAGGACATGTCACACACATCAGGGCATGTCCTACCTTATGCCTACAATGCACCCTGCCCTTGGGCCTACCAGAGGGGTGGCTAATATGTAGGTAAGGGAAGGTTGAGGGAATGGCAAGTGGGGGCACTTGCGCAGTCCGCGCGACAGTCCCAGACTGCACGCAGGGTCTGCGGTGGCAGACCCTAGACACATTTTACAAGGCCGCTTTCTGTGGGTGGCGCAACCAGCGCTGCAAGCCCACCAGCAGCATTGGCATTCACAAGCCCTGGCACTCCTGGTGCACTTTACTGGGGACTGACAGTAAATCCAATAAACCAATCATGAACACCAATCAATGTATACATTTTACCATAGGGAGAGCATATGCACCTTAGCACTGGTCAGCAGTGGTAAGGTGCCCAGAGTCATAAAACAGCCAACAACAGGTCAGAAAAAATACAGGAGGAAGGCAAAAAGTTTAGGGATGACCCTGCAAAAAGGGCCAAGTCCAACACCAATAAATTGGAGATTCTCTTGTTAGGGAAACAGCTTAGGAATGGGAAGATCATTGGTGGCCGAGTGTGCTAGGGCCCCCTCCAAAGCCCAAATCCGCAGGAAGAACACCTAGAAGTCTGGGTCGATGCTGCACTATAGTTTGAGCCACACGTTCAGGCACTGTTGCTGTCTGTTTTGGCACCCTAAGAGCCTTAAAACTGTCACTGATTCTTTCATCCTCGGGTTCGACAGATGAATATCACGTCCTTAATTGTTCCTCGCTTCATTATTGCAATATTCTGTATCTGGGTGCCACTAGGTATGTGAAAAACAGGCTGCAGATTGTTCAAAATGCAGTAGCGAGATTACGTTTCCATCTACCTAAATTCAGCGCAGCCTCTAAGCTTCTTTGGAAGCTGAATTGACTCCCGATAGAGACGCGTATTCAGTTTAAGGCTCTATGCATAGCTGATCGGATTATGATCAAGTAGCGGTGTGTAGTTTGGCGTCCCTGTGGCAGCCTTACAATCTTAATAGGGACATTGGATTGACTGATATGATTTTGTCGGTTAGACCTCGTATCAATAGGATCCGGTTGGGATGTCGCTCCTTTCAAGCGATTGTTCCGGATTTGTAGAATAACCTGTCTCCAGGGGCGGTTCCTTTTCTAGGGCGTTGGGGAGTTGTTCCTCCACCCGGTCAGTGGGAGGCGCTAGTGCATGCTCATTTAATACATTAAAGGTCCTTCTCGTGCCCGCTTTGATCGAACCAGTGGGGGCATTATTACAAGGCAGAGAGGGAGGGCTAAACCAGATGACAGGAATGACTGGCATCAGCTGAAGTCTAGTGCGCATGTCCGGCTGGACAGATCTCTGATTGCGGCCAACTCGACATGCGCACTTCAAGACTCATAGCAGTGCTCTATTAAGGAGTCAGGGGGAACTCAGCACAATATCAGTGTCAGTGGGAGATCACACAGCTCATCAGGGAGGTTTCCTTGTGCCCTGGGGCCTTCATCTCCTGGCGAGGGGCTGATGGTGAGCTCACACGCCACTTAAGGGAGCTCACTTGGGCCTTCACCTCCAGACGAGGGGCTGATGCTGAGCTCACACACCACTTAAGGGAGCTCACTTGGGCCTTCATCTCCAGGCGAGGAGCTGATGCTGAGCTCACACACCACTTAAGGGAGCTCACTTGGGCCTTCATCTCCAGACGAGGGGCTGATGCTGAGCTCACACACCACTTAAGGGAGCTCACTTGGGCCTTCATCTCCAGGCGAGGGGCTGATGGTGAGCTCACACGCCTCTTAAGGAAGCTCACTTGGGCCTTCATCTCCAGGCGAGGGGCTGATGCTGAGCTCACACACCACCTAGGGGAGCTCACTTGGGCCTTCATCTCCAGGCGAGGGGCTGATGCTGAGCTCACACACCACTTAAGGGAGCTCACTTGGGCCTTCATCTCCAGACGAGGGGCTGATGCTGAGCTCACACACCACTTAAGGGAGCTCACTTGGGCCTTCACCTCCAGATGGGGGGGCTGATGCTGAGCGCACACACCACTTAAGGGAGCTCACTTGGGCCTTCATCTCCATACGAGGGGCTGATGCTGAGCTCACACACCACTTAAGGGAGCTCACTTGGGCCTTCATCTCCAGACGAGGGGCTGATGCTGAGCTCACACACCACTTAAGGGAGCTCACTTGGGCCTTCACCTCCAGACGAGGGGCTGATGCTGAGCTCACACACCACTTACCACTTAAGGGAGCTCACTTGGGACTTCACCTCCAGACGAGGGGCTGATGCTGAGCTCACACACCACTTAAGGGAGCTCACTTGGGCCATCATCTCCAGACGAGGGGCTGAGCTCACCTAACACCTAGGGGAGCTCACTTGGGCCTTCATCTCCTGGCGAGGGGCTGATGGTGAGCTCACACGCCACTTAAGGGAGCTCACTTGGGCCTTCACCTCCAGACGAGGGGCTGATGCTGAGCTCACACACCACTTAAGGGAGCTCACTTGGGCCTTCATCTCCAGGCGAGGAGCTGATGCTGAGCTCACACACCACTTAAGGGAGCTCACTTGGGCCTTCATCTCCAGACGAGGGGCTGATGCTGAGCTCACACACCACTTAAGGGAGCTCACTTGGGCCTTCATCTCCAGGCGAGGGGCTGATGGTGAGCTCACACGCCTCTTAAGGAAGCTCACTTGGGCCTTCATCTCCAGGCGAGGGGCTGATGCTGAGCTCACACACCACCTAGGGGAGCTCACTTGGGCCTTCATCTCCAGGCGAGGGGCTGATGCTGAGCTCACACACCACTTAAGGGAGCTCACTTGGGCCTTCATCTCCAGACGAGGGGCTGATGCTGAGTTCACACACCACTTAAGGGAGCTCACTTGGGCCTTCATCTCCAGGCGAGGGGCTGATGGTGAGCTCACACGCCACTTAAGGGAGCTCACTTGGGCCTTCATCTCCAGGTGAGGGGCTGATGCTGAGCTCACACACCACCTAGGGGAGCTCACTTGGGCCTTCACCTCCAGACGAGGGGCTGATGCTGAGCTCACACACCACTTAAGGGAGCTCACTTGGGCCTTCACCTCCAGATGGGGGGGCTGATGCTGAGCGCACACACCACTTAAGGGAGCTCACTTGGGCCTTCATCTCCATACGAGGGGCTGATGCTGAGCTCACACACCACTTAAGGGAGCTCACTTGGGCCTTCATCTCCAGACGAGGGGCTGATGCTGAGCTCACACACCACTTAAGGGAGCTCACTTGGGCCTTCACCTCCAGACGAGGGGCTGATGCTGAGCTCACACACCACTTACCACTTAAGGGAGCTCACTTGGGACTTCACCTCCAGACGAGGGGCTGATGCTGAGCTCACACACCACTTAAGGGAGCTCACTTGGGCCATCATCTCCAGACGAGGGGCTGAGCTCACCTAACACCTAGGGGAGCTCACTTGGGCCTTCATCTCCAGACGAGGGGCTGATGCTGAGCTCACACACCACTTAAGGGAGCTCACTTGGGCCTTCATCTCCAGGTGAGGGGCTGATGGTGAGCTCACACACCACTTAAGGGAGCTCACTTGGGCCATCATCTCCAGACGAGGGGCTGAGCTCACACACCACTTAAGGGAGCTCACTTGGGCCTTCATCTCCAGGTGAGGGAATGATGGTGAGCTCACACACCACTTAAGGGAGCTCACTTGGGCCATCATCTCCAGACGAGGGGCTGAGCTCACACACCACCTAGGGGAGCCCTCTTGGGCCTTCATCTTCAGACGAGGGGCTGATGCTGAGCTCACACACCACTTAAGGGAGCTCACTTGGGCCTTCACCTCCAGACGGGGGGCTGATGCTGAGCTCACACACCACTTAAGGGAGCTCACTTGGGCCTTCACCTCCAGACGGGGGGCTGATGCTGAGCGCACACACCACTTAACGGAGCTCACTTGGGCCTTCACCTCCAGACAAGGGGCTGATGCTGAGCTCACACACCACTTAAGGGAGCTCACTTGGGCCTTCAGCTCCAGACGAGGGGCTGATGCTGAGCTCACACACCACTTACTTGAGCTCACTTGGGCCTTCACCTCCATACGAGGGGCTGATGCTGAGCTCACACACCACTTAAGGGAACTCACGTGGGCCTTCACCCCCAGACGAGGGGCTGATGCTGAGCTCACACACCACTTAAGGGAGCTCACTTGGGCCTTCAGCTCCAGACGAGGGGCTGATGCCGAGCTCACATGCCACTTAAGGGAGCTCACTTGGGCCTTCACCTCCAGACGAGGGGCTGATGCTGAGCTCACACACCACTTAAGGGAGCTCACTTGGGCCTTCATTTCCAGACGAGGGGCGGATGCTGAGCTCACACACCACGTAAGGGAGCTCACTTGGGCCTTCATGTCCTGGCGAGGGGCTGATGCTGAGCTCACACACCACTTAAGGGAGCTCACTTGGGCCTTCATCTCCAGGCGAGGGGCTGATGGTGAGCTCACACGCCACTTAAGGGAGATCACTTGGGCCTTCATCTCCAGACGAGGGGCTGATGCTGAGCTCACACACCACCTAGGGGAGCTCACTTGGGCCTTCACCTCCAGATGAGGGGCAGATGCTAAGCTCACACACCACTTAAGGGAGCTCACTTGGGCCTTCACCTCCAGATGAAGGGCTGATGCTGAGCTCACACATCACTTAAGGGAGCTCACTTGGGCCTTCACCTCCAGACGAGGGGCTGATGCTGAGCTCACACACCACTTAAGGGAGCTCACTTGGGCCTTCACCTCCAGACGAGGGGCTGATGCTGAGCTCACACACCATTTACCACTTAAGGGAGCTCACTTGGGACTTCACCTCCAGACGAGGGGCTGATGCTGAGCTCACACACCGCTTAAGGGAGCTCACTTGGGCCATCATCTCCAGACGAGGGGCTGAGCTCACCTAACACCTAGGGGAGCTCACTTGGGCCTTCATCTCCAGACGAGGGGCTGATGCTGAGCTCACACACCACTTAAGGGAGCTCACTTGGGCCTTCATCTCCAGGCGAGGGGCTGATGGTGAGCTCACACACCACTTAAGGGAGCTCACTTGGGCCATCATCTCCAGACGAGGGGCTGAGCTCACACACCACTTAAGGGAGCTCACTTGGGCCTTCATCTCCAGGTGAGGGAATGATGGTGAGCTCATACACCACTTAAGGGAGCTCACTTGGGCCATCATCTCCAGACGAGGGGCTGAGCTCACACACCACCTAGGGGAGCCCTCTTGGGCCTTCATCTCCAGACGAGGGGCTGATGCTGAGCTCACACACCACTTAAGGGAGCTCACTTGGGCCTTCACCTCCAGACGAGGGGCTGATGCTGAGCTCACACACCACTTAAGGGAGCTCACTTGGGCCTTCACCTCCAGAAGGGGGGCTGATGCTGAGCGCACACACCACTTAAGGGAGCTCACTTGGGCCTTCATCTCCAGACGAGGGGCTGATGCTGAGCTCACACACCACTTACTTGAGCTCACTTGGGCCTTCATCTCCTGGCGAGGGGCTGATGGTGAGCTCACACACCACTTAAGGGAGCTCACTTGGGCCTTCAGCTCCAGACGAGGGGCTGATGCCGAGCTCACATGCCACTTAAGGGAGCTCACTTGGACCTTCACCTCCAGACGAGGGGCTGATGCTGAGCTCACACACCACTTAAGGGAGCTCACTTGGGCCTTCATCTCCAGACGAGGGGCGGATGCTGAGCTCACATGCCACTTAAGGGAGATCACTTGGGCCTTCATCTCCAGGCGAGGGGCTGATGCTGAGCTCACACACCACCTAGGGGAGCTCACTTGGGCCTTCACCTCCAGATGAGGGGCAGATACTAAGCTCACACACCACTTAAGGGAGCTCACTTGGGCCTTCACCTCCAGATGAAGGGCTGATGCTGAGCTCACACATCACTTAAGGGAGCTCACTTGGGCCTTCACCTCCATACGAGGGGCTGATGCTGAGCTCACACACCACTTAAGGGAGCTCACTTGGGCCTTCATCTCCAGGCGAGGGGCTGATGCTGAGCTCACACACCACTTAAGGGAGCTCACTTGGGCCTTCATCTCCAGGCGAGGGGCTGTTGGTGAGCTCACACATCACCTAGGGGAGCTCACTTGTGCTCTGGAGGCTTAAAAGCAGGGGCCTGAGTGGGAGATCACACAGCCCATTGGGGGTTCACTTGCCCAGTGAGGACTTCAAGGCACAGAAGAGGGGGCGAGTCAGAGATTAGAGACCTTGTGAGGGGAGCTCATGTGTGACCTGGGGACTTCAAGGGAGAGGGATGGACTAAGCCAGAGATCCCACGGCTCATCAGGGGATTCATGGGACCAGAGAGGTGGGTGGGTGGTTGAGTGCAGGTCTCGCTTGCTTTTGCTGTTGCATCTAATGCACCATGTGTGCTTGGCCCTCTGGTCTCTGTGGGTCCTGCAGTTCGAGTGAGCATCGAGTTTGTGCACTAAAGAGCTCCTGGGTCCTGGAGGGATTGTGATGATTACCTCGAGCGTGTTTGCTTTGACGTGGGTCATGATGTATGTGGGCAGCGTGACTGCGACGGTTGCTAAAGGAATGGAATGTTCAGCCGCAAAGAGAAGAATTCCACAACGCCATCTTATCAACCAGCGTTCTGGATAGTGCTGTCATTTTTATAAAATACCTTAAAAAAATATATCTCATGGACGAAAACTGGTTTCACCGATTTATGCACCTGGAACTAGATGTGTACTTGTGCATAGGCCGTTTGGGCCAAACGAGAATGAAAATGTTTCTTTTTTTTAGGTTTCGCCTGCACAGCGCTTGCACTGTGTTTGTGAAATCTCTCATAGTAAATATATCTTAAAAGGGGGCTCTCCACAGTTCCCAGCCAAATTACTGTGTTCATTCACTTTTGTGTGAAACTTTTTTTGTACACTTTTCCCGGTTGCATGCATTTGCGATAATTTTACTAACGCTGTTCACACTGTTTAAGCCGCATTCACTGTCAAGCTAAGATCTCTTTCCACGGAGAAGGCAGACAGCTTCAAACAGTATACTGGAATGCTTGCTTTTTATTACTTAGTTGTGTAAAGCAGATGCCTTAGCCTTAGAACGTTTGTGGCGTTTCCTATTCATGCCTCACTACCTTTCTTTGCACTTTGTAGGCATTATTGGATTGATTTTTTCACTTTAATCTATTTGGTCATTATGATCAAATCCTAAATGTTGTAATAAACTATGCACATTAAAAATACAGTTAATATACAAGAGCTATGTTATATTTACTTCTAAACAGGCAGCCACACATACCTTGCAGATAACAGGGTCATGATTTGAAAGGTGCGGCAGGTGAAGTAGCACTGGGCCCAAAAGTTATCCAGCTAGCACCAGGGTCATGATTTCAATAGTGCAGCAGGTGCAGTGGCACCGGGACCAAACTCTCCAGGCACCCCACAAAACACCTAATATTGCTATATTTTATTCCTAAACAGGAAACTACAAATGCAGTTACTTTGCAGACCACAGGATCATGGTTTGAATGGTACAGAAGGTGCAGTAGCACCGGGTCCAACAGATGTCCGAACTCCTCTAAACACATAATATTGCTATATTTGACTACTAAACAGGCAGTTACATTTGCAGTTACCCTGCCGTTAAAAGGGTCTTGGTTTGAATGGTGCAGCGGGTGAAGTAGCACTGGGGCCATAAGCTCTAGGGACCCCACTAAACCTACATCATTGCTAAATTTGAACTCTAAACAAGGCAGTCATAAGTGCATTTATCTAGCAGGCAATAGGTCATGATTTGAATGGTGCAGCAAGGGCAGTAGCACCAGGACCAAAAGGTCTAGGCACCCCCACAGAACACCTAATATTACTATATTTTGCTACTCTACAGGCAGACACAAGTGCAGTTATCTTGCAGTTAAAAGGGGCTTGATTTGAATGGTGCAGCAGGTGCAGTGGCCCTGGGGTGATAAGCTCTAGGGACCCCACTAAACACAGAATATTGCCAAACTTTACTACTTAACAGGCAGTCACAAGTGCAGTTATCTATCAGGCACTAGGGCCATGATTTGAATGGTGCTGCAGGTGCAGTGGCACCGGGGCCAAAAGTTGTCAGCACTCCTCTAAAAACCAAACATTGCTATATTTTACTACTAAGCAGTCAGTCACAGGTGCAGCTAACTTACAGGTACTAGGCTCATGATTTGAATGGTGCAGCAGGTGCAGCGGCACCGGGCCCAAAAGGTGCCTGAACTCGTCCAAACCCACAATATTGCTATTACATCAATAATTCCATTATTTTCCTTTTTCACTTCATTTTTCAAACTTTTTCTATTACTTACCTGCACTATATCACTGGTAACAACAAAATATACTGCCTTTCTTTAACAGACTTTCTGTAACTTATATTGTACAACTACTCAGCAAGCTACAACTTACAACAAAAAACAGCTAAACCTCTGGCTCAAATTAAGCACTGCTTCATCGTGCGCAACAAGTGCAGAGCCCATAAGAGCGCCGCCGAGCTGAGGGTGCCCTTAATGCTCGAACTTGGCATAAATGTGTCGGACAGGGTGAACATCTGACACATCCCATTTAGAGGCGTGGTCTCACTTAATGGTGAACATTCTATCAACCAACTGTACACAAAGGCCCACCCGGCTGAAATGCCCACACCCGCCCGTTCAGCCCAGTTACAGTTGCGCCTCCCAGTTTTATGGTATTTATTTATTTAACATTTCCGCCTGTATTTATCCTCATTTAATTTTTGGCTATCTCATTGATATGAATCCATATTTATTTTATGTTTTGAGAATAAATTGAGCCGTAAAATGGTATATTTCCACATTTATTTAACTGATAAACATGCACTCATACTTTGAGGCCTTTCAAGTTTTAGCAAATTAAGCAGCAAATAGAGCAAAACACTGCCCCACATGTATATATGGACATTAAATACAGATATATGTTAACATATGTCCGTATTTGAGGGAATCTCATCCTGTTTTGAAATCCCCGCGGTGTCTGTCTGTCTGCTTAGCAGTTAGTCTGGAAGAATTACTCACAAGTAGCACAATTTTCTGTGTTTTTCCTTCTAAAAAATTAATACAGACAGGAAATAGATTGTTTTCTGTCTTTATTGATCTGTAAGAATCAGTAAAAATGGAAAATTGTAAGCCTTGGTTACGGTGAAGTGCGCCCTCTGCAGGCAGGGATTGCAAGGGTCACGCAGGGACCGCGGACATTGACCGAACCAATCCCAGCAGCGAGTTAGGACAGTAACGCCCAGTGCCACGGAATAATGCACATAATTATCCGTTTGCAACATAATCTATCATTTGCTGCATAATCTGCTGATTTCAACAACAAAAATGTTGTTTCTCGATCGAATGGTTCTAAAGTTACCAAAATGCAGCAGAGTGAAGGACCTGTGCAAAGCTGCACTGGGCACCTTTCTGCGGATATTTGCTATATGTTGGTGTTAAATTGGGACTACGGTAACGCAATCAATGCCCAGAAAGTGTTACCAATTTATTTTAAAAATGATAAAATAATGAAGTAACACTATTACACAAAACGTGCTGCATTACGCAGCATAATTTGCCTGTTCTTGCCCCATAGTTTTCTCAACCATGCCGCATAATTTGACCCTCACCTGCAGCACAATTCAAGTGGCCCTGAGAATACCCAGAGCAGCAGCGCTGGGCACCAATCATGGGGTCTGTCGGGGTTGCAAGTGCGCTGCTGGATATCATGGTGCGCAGACGCACCGCAGCGTGTCCGCACCACGTGCCCCGGGTCTCCGCCTCAACGTGTCACATCCCTATTGTAATCACACTGACCTGGCATTGGCCAGGGAAGCACATTCTGTGCTGAGTGATAGCGCTGTCATTGCTTCTATTCCACCGTGGGTGGAGCAGAAAAAGACCAAGGGTCATATTACCAAGGGCCGGCGATAAATATCGCAAAGCGTGCTTAGCGCTTGCTTATTTATCGCCGGTTATCTGTGGAATTTATCGCCCAGTTAGCGCGTTATCAACAACGCGCATCGCCGACGCAATAAAAATTCCAGAGACAGTGGGGATATTGCCGTTTTCCATGGTGGAAAACGGCGATATCCTAGATGATAGGGCCTGTGGTCTTAGCCACAGAATCCACCCCCCCCCCATGTTAAGTATGCCTTAGTCAGGAATTTAACAGACGTTAAATTCCAGCTTTAAGGCATACTTAGCGCGATTTAAAAAATCACTACTCTTCCTTGTTAATATCGCGAAGCTGCCTTCGCAATATTTTCCCTGGTGGGTTTCACAGCCACGCCTACTTTGCATCTCATTAGCGATGCAAAGTTAGGCGTGCTGGAAACGGGCGCTAAGTAAGCAAGACACGCGATAGCATGTCTTTGCTGATTAAGCGATGAAATGATCGCCGCTTTTCACCCAAAAACGGACGCAAAAGCCACGATAATTTCATATCGCCGCCTTGTTAATATGCCCCCAAGAGCACAGGGGACGGAAATACTCCCTGCTCAGCCTGTGATGAGTTCCTTTCTAACGACCCCACTGTAGGGAAGCAGGATCTGCTTTCATCGTCACCCCCACTGTTTTCTGACTAGTCTGACTGGGATTCTGCTAATCAGGATCCCAGTCACTGCTTCTGTCCTAAATTGGCTATGGTGACTACGTTGGTACATTCCTAATTGGCTGCAGGTGTATCTGGTGTTGGAGGTATGACTCCATCCATGGTAGGGCCCGTCCAGGGAGCCCTCCATGCACCCGGGACCGATCTTACATAGCCTGACAGTATCCTAGTGCTGCTGCCGACTCCAGACGCGATTCTGCCCTCCTGCTGCTGGGCCAAGCCCGAGCAGGGGAAGGTAGGACAATAGGTTTCCTGACCACCTCCCAGACAGGACTTAGTGTATTAGGCCGGGGTGGGGGCGCTGGCCAGCACCACATAGTCTGCTGGAAGGGCACATTTGGAGCCGTCCATGCAGACTCCAGTTCAAACCAGATCAGGGAGCCGTTGGCTCCCCACTCCGGCATGAAACTGGACAGAGGACAGGGAGTATCCTCCCCACTGTAAACCTGTGGGAGGGACCCCTGAATCATCCCAACCCTTTACTGAGGGTACTTAAGGGCTAAAGTGTGGGTGGGACCCTAGATTTAATGTGGGATTTGATTCAGATCCAACTCCACTTCTTCTTTGACCATCTCGACATCCTGGCCGAGTTGAGCTGACCACGTTTGACTGATCACATCAGCCTTTGCTTGGGGACAAAGACTTCAACCTGGAAGACTCTGTCTACTCCTGAACTTGTTGTCCTTCAAAACCCCCTGCCCTATTAGTGCCTGTGTTCCATATAGGTTCCGTCCTGAGCCTGTGGACATCTAAAGACATCCAAAGGAATCTCCCTTGCAGTGAAGGAGTCTCTCCCCTGCATCTGCAGGCACCGTAACTCAATCGACCAGTCTGCAGTACAAGGGCTCCCGCAGACTCCAAAAGGCTCAGCAACACAGGTGGTGGTTTGGCATTTCCTTGAGGCCTGAGTTGTCCTCTCGTCGAGTTGAGGACAGCATCCCATGTTGAACACTGTACAACCGAACCACTGTGCACCGCGATGCTGCATCGCATCATCTCATAGCAACATCACCAGTTACCTCGACCGACTCGCGTCAACAGAGGCAAAAGCATTGAAAGGTTCTGTTGACGAGTCTGTCCCCACCATAACTGACCCATGCCGACGCAGTTGCTTGGAACGAACGGATTCTGTTGTCTTCAGCATCATGGTGGCTCGGGCAGAGCTACCGATCTGGTGTACCTATACTTGAAGCTCTTCATCAACTGACCTGTTTCCTTGAACTCGAGTGGCCTTCGTCGTCTGTGCCTCCTGGTCCCCCCGGAGCTGCATAGACTCTGTCCCCTCTGCATTCAGGTACTTTTTGACATAAACCTGTGTCCGATCTCCAACAGACTCTTTCATCCTTCTGCAACAGTGGTCTTGTCCTGAAGTCCTCGATTGTGCTCGACAGTGGTTGTAGGCATCCTGATTCTGAGGATATCCACAGGTGGGGTGGCTCCTCAACCTTCTGTCCTCTACTGGGTGTCTTCTTGGTCCACTGGGAAGGGTCCTCTCTCTCCAAGACTGCAACTGCAACGTACCAATTAAATAGTATTGAGAGCACGGTCGTATACCCTCTTTTCATACAACTGTCCTTGGGTGCCTAGATTCTCACCTGGGGTGGTATCATCGGTACATCTCCTGGGTCCTGTCCATACTACTGTCGAGGTTCACATCCCACTATTTTGGTATATGGTTGGTCTCCCCCTGGGGACCCCTGTGTATGGTGCTGCTTACTTTTTTATTTCAGAGTATTGTGTGCATTGTCATTATATCCACGGGTAGGAGATGTTGTAGAGTGTTAGGGAGTGGGTGTAATAAATATCTATTTTTATAAGTGCACTGTGTGGTTCTTTTTCACTTAGCCTATACTAAGGATTAGACACTGGTGAACTAAGCCGCTTTACACTCCTCCTAGACTAAGCCTGAAGGCTGCTCTCCACAGCTACCACTAAAATCCCCATACGGGTCGCCTGGATTAGTGCATGGTGTTAAACTTACATAAGTAAACACCATATACTAAGCCAGCCTCCTATGCCCACCATGACAGAAGAGGTAAGTAGATCGGTACCAGTGGTCGCACTGTAAAGTGTGAATGTCTGTCCGAATGCCTCGCATTTGCATGCAAATCCTAAACAGATCCAAGTACAAGCTGTAACTCGGTGCGTGGACAAGAGCGGCCTCGCTAAGCAGCTGCCTACGTCATTATCATGTGAAATGTCTTTATTGATGTCATAACTACACTTTCTCAAATACTTTATTAACCTTCTTGATTTCTCAAATTTGCTTGAAAATTCTCAATTTTCCTACTCTTTTTTCAAAACTTTCCCAGCGGAACCCCCCCCCCAACACCGCTTTTGGTGGTTGGGCTCACTCTACGCTCGCTCACAACAGAGCACTCATCCAGCCCTTTACGCATCACCAGTTTCAAATGTCGCCAGCTGCGCTGCCTGTCTGTGTTTTTATGGAATACTCCTGATCACCTCTGGTTTAGAAAACAACAGTTGAAGACCTGACTGTTTGCAACATAGGTCTTTTGTCGCTGTCCTGTTATGAGTTTTTCTGGTTGTGCTAGGCCAGCACAGAAAAGCCCCATCGGAGGGGCTGCTGTGAGATTTATAAGTCAGTATACCATAACATAACAGAGACAGCTGTCCAGCTGGTGTTTCTTGCGGGACATTTTGGCCAGCAGCGGGACTTTGAGGTTTCAGCCTCTCCGCCCCACCCTTCAGCTACTGTACCTCTGACCCCTCCAGATCTGGGCTCGGATCTTTGAGGTTTCAACCTCTCCGCCCCACCCTTCGGGTGCTAGCCCTCCGACCCCTCCAGGTCTGGGCTCGGGGTCTTTGAGATTTCATCCTCTCCGCTCCACCCTTCGGCTGCTGTACCTTCGACCCCTCCAGATCTTGGCTCGGGGTCTTTAAGGTTTTATCCTCTCAGCCGCCTCCCTTCGGCTACTGTACCACGACCACTTCAGATCTGAGCTTGGGTCTTTGAGGTTTTATCCTCTCCACCCCACCCTTCGGCTGCTGTACCTCTGACCCCTCCAGGTCTGGGATCGCGGTCTTTGAGGTTTCATCTTCTCTGCCCACCCTTCGTCAACTATACCGTCCAACCTCGGACTCAAGCAACTGGTCAACACCCCCACCCACACGCTCGACCCCATCTTCTCCTCCAGCAAACACATCTCCTTCAACCACACCACCAAACTCTCCTGGACGGACCTGTTGGACAGGCCACATGAAGGGCTTGCTCCCTCCCCGCATGACAGGGCCCAAGCCCCGGCCCTCCAGGTGTTACCCACAGAAATCACCCACACCCCGTCTCCCGACAGAACTCCTGCCCCCGGACATCTATGTATCATGGGGCCAAACCACTACCGGCTTCCCCGGCCGGACCAGCCACCATCTTGGACACTGCACCACGAGGCCGCATGGCCTCAGCTCGACCCTAACCCTGGGCCTGGCCAGGCCCCGACATCCCGGCACCACCATCCACCCAGGAGGTGAACGGACCACTTGGCAGGTCGATGGGAGAAAGAAGTGTCGATGGCTCTCCCCCGCCAGGTGCCGATCGCCCTCCAGCTCCCCCGGGCGCTGGCTCCACCCCCCTGCTGGGTGTCTGGACTCCCTCATCCCGGACCTCCCGACCTCCAAGTGCGAGGGTCCGGACATCAAAGGGCGCCAGACCTATAACTAGGGCAGCTCCAGAGCAGGAAGGCAGTTGTATCCTGGAGTCGAGAGACACCGAGAAGAACTCATCCTTGACGGACTACCGGCGCTGCCGTAGCCCTGCCTTGTGAAACTGACGTCCTGCCTGCTGGCGCTGCCGCGGCCTTCTACATCCTCCATCCTCGTTGGGACCTGCTGGCGCTGCCGCGGCCCGTTGTAACTACTACCTTTGTCGGGACCTGCTGGCGCTGCCGCGGACCGTTGTAACCACCACCTTCATCGGGACCTGCTGGCGCTGCCGCGGACCGTGTACCGACCACCTTCATCGGGACCTGCTGGCGCTGCCGCGGACCGTGTAACGACCATCTTCACCGGGACCTGCTGGCGCTGCCGCGGCCCATCCCAGCTAGAACACCGAGCTCGAGGATTGTGAGCTATCCATCATCGCATCTACCAGATTGGTAACCAGACTGTCCCGCTACCCCCTTTCCCAAACCAAGAGACTAGAATCGAGGGGACCCCTGAGTCCAGACCTCCTTGTACCATTCCATCGTACCTTAAGAAATCGCTTATAAAGAACGTTAAATCCTATCCTTGTGTGGTGTACATCTGTGGGGGGGGAAGTTACTTGTCTGTACGATCGCTGGAGACGGCTCTCCCCGGAGACCTCTCCCCTTGTCCTCGGCCGACCCTCCCGGTCCGTCTAACATTGGTGGCCAGCGGCGCGATCCGAATCAACGCGTAATCGTACAGAGAGTAGCTCACCCCACGACAAAACCACAATGTCAACCAAAGAGAGCGGATCCACCGAGAAATTCCAGATGGAGAAATTGGAAGAATACAGCCATCGTGAACTGAAACAATTCTGCATGGAACTAGGCATTGCTACCACCGGCCTGAGTACCAAGGACGATTTCAAGCACGCCATTGAGTCGTGGGCAGAAACCGGGGTCGCCAGATCCCCAGACCGAAACATGGCCGCATCAGAAAGGAACGCCACGGCTCCCGAGGAGCGAGGAACGAGCCTCTCGCAGGAAGAGATCCAAGAAAGAGAGAAAAACAGGCTACATGAGTTAGAAATGGCACGGCTCAAAATGGACGGTGAACTAAAATTAGCCGAGCAAAAACTGAACCTAGAACATCTGCGGCTCCGAGAGGAACGGGAAGAAAAACAGAGACAGAGAGAGCTCGAAGAAAAGAGGTTAGCATACGAACACGAGCGCAAACTGGCAGAAATAGACCTACGGAAGCAGAACAAAGAACCGGAGGTGCCCGAGCGACCGCGCACCCCGGGAGCGACAGAAAAGAAAGTCCACATCCCCAAGGATGTCGTTCGAGAATATATCCGAGAGGACGACATGCAACAGTGGTTCAAGGCCTACGAGATCGCCATGACCTCCCACCGGATCGATCGAAGTGACTGGGGAGCCGGCCTGTGGGGGAGGTTCGTCAACGAAGGCCGCGATGCCCTGCTACAGCTCCCAGACCATCAGATGTCATCCTATGACCACATGAAGGCTGCCCTACTCACCCGATATGGGCTCACACCCGAAATGTACCGCCAGAGGTTTCGAGACTGCACCCGGATCCCGGGTACAACTTGGGTGGAATATGTCAACTATTTCAGCCGAGCCTTCGAGGGTTGGATCAAGGGAAGCCACGTAACGACCTACGAGCAACTTTTTAATCTCATGGTGTGGGAGCACCTCTCTAACAACTGCTTCGTCGAGCTCAGGCAGCACCTCCTCGACAGTAAATTGACTGACCCACGGCAACTCGCCGCCGAAGCTGACCGGTGGGAAAGCACCAGAGTGGGCCGGAGAGGGCCACACGAACAGAACCGGTACAACCAAGGTCAGCACCATCCCCGAGGAGGAGGAGGAGGCCAGGGACGAGGAAGAGACACCGTCCCGGCCGCTCCCGCTGCCAGCACCCCGCCCCCGGCCGGCCGGGGCAACCCCCCGATGCGCCCGGGGTTCCGAGCCAACGTCACGTGTCACCGATGCCAGCGAGTCGGCCACTACGCCAATGACCCGAACTGTCCGCAGAACCAAACTCCAAAACCCCGCCAGGTAGCTGCCGCCGCCCTGGGGGGAGAACAAATCTCTGAAGAACAAGAAGAATACGAGCAGGCACAACAAGAGTGGGAACCGGCCGCCATGGTCGTGCCTAGGGGGAAAAGACATGGTCCCGCGGGCTCCCCTACCCGCCAACACCAGAAAATACAGTCAGTGGGTGAACATTAATGGACGCCAGGCCGAAGCACTACGTGACACGGGGGCCAGTGTGACGGCCGTCCGCTGTCACCTGGTAAAACCAGAGCAGATCCTGCCGAACATTCTCTGCCCTGTCCGTTCAGCCGACAATTCGGAGAGTCTATGTCGGATGGCCTGCGTCCCCTTCGAATGGGGAGGAGTCTCCGGCATGCTGAAGGTGACGGTCCGGGATGATGCCCCCGTGGACTGTCTCCTGGGGAACGATCTTGAGAGTTCCCCGTGGGCCGCCGTTGAGAGAAGAGAACACCTGGGGATGTTGGGCCTCCCAGACTGGGCGTGCGTAACCACCCGGTCCATGGCCGCCCGTGCCATCCCCCGACCCGAAGAACCAGAATGGCCTGCACCTCCTCCCCTGATTGCTCCCGTAGAGGACACCGACTATACCGACCCCCCAGAGCAAACCCCCGAAGGGGTAGCCCAGCCCCCGGTCCTTCCCGACCTGGCTCAGTGGCGTCAAGAAGGGGGGCCCACCCAAGAACAGTTCCGCCAAGAGCAGAAGACCTGTCCCTCCCTCGAGGGACTCCGCCAGCAAGCCCTCGCCCAGAGCGCAGGGGACACCACCGGTGCTCACTGGATCTATTGGGACAACGACCTGTTATACAGTGAACAGAGAATCGCGGAGTTAGGGGCCAGTCGAGTGCTGGTGGTGCCCCCCCGTTTTAGAGACTTCCTGCTAAATTTGGCCCACGATGTCCCTCTGGCTGGACACCTGGGCCAGGACAAAACCTACAGTCGCCTGGTGACCCACTTTTTCTGGCCGAAGATGAGGAACGACGTCCTCCACCACTGCCGGTCCTGCCCCACGTGCCAGGCCAGCGGGAAGAGCGGCCGCAAACTCAAAGCACCTCTGCAACCCTTCCCAGTTGTCACCACCCCGTTCGAGAGGGTGGGAATAGACATTGTGGGGCCCCTGGACCCCCGTACAGCACAAGGACATCGGTTCATCCTGGTACTGGTGGACCACGCCACCCGCTACCCCGAGGCTGTGCCCCTGCGAACTGTAACAGCCCCGGTGGTCGGCCGGGCCTTAATGGGGATCTTCTCCCGGGTGGGCTTCCCCCGAGAAGTCGTCAGCGACAGAGGCACAAACTTTATTTCAAAATATATGAAGTCCCTCTGGCAACAGTGCGGGGTCACCTACCGATTCACGACCCCCTATCACCCTCAAGGAAACGGACTAGTTGAACGATTCAACCGCACGCTCAAGGGAATGATTGGGGGATTGGAAGAGCCCCTCCGTCGCCAGTGGGATGTACTACTTCCGTGTCTCCTCTTCGCCTATCGAGAAGTTCCCCAGAAGTCCCTCGGCTTTAGCCCTTTCGAACTCTTGTACGGGCACCCTGTGCGAGGACCCCTCAGCCTAGTCAAAGAAGGTTGGGAGATGGCCCCCCTCAAAACCCCTCCAGACGTCTTCAAGTACCTCCTGACACTACGCAATCAGTCCCGGCGGTTCAGGGAAATGGCAAAAGCGAATCTTGAGGCCAGTCAGGAGGACATGAAAAAATGGTACGATCAAAATGCCTCCTCCGTCGAATTCGAACCTGGTCAACAAGTGTGGGTGATGTCCCCCACCGAACCATGTGCCTTGCAGGACAAGTGGACGGGGCCCTTCAAAGTGGTCGAACGCAAGAGCCCCGTCACCTATCTCATCGATATGGAATCTCCCCGGAACCCCCTCCGGGTCCTCCACGCTAACAGACTCAAGCCCCACTTTGTGCGCTCGGAGCTCAGCCTCCTGATGGCTACGGACAGTGGGGCGGAAGAAGACTCCGAGCCTCTCCCTGATCTCCTAAGGACTCAGGAGAAAGATGGTTCCGTGGACGGGGTCCGGCTCTCCGATGCCCTCACCCCAGAGCAGCGCCAAGGCTGCCGGGACCTCCTGCTGCAGTTTGCTACCTTGTTCTCCCTCACCCCAGGGGTCACCCCCTGATGCTTGCACGACGTGGACACTGGGGACAGTCCCCCTATCAGACACCGGGCATACCGCGTACCAGATCGGGTGCGGGCCTGTATCCAAGAAGAAGTATCCAAGATGCTCACGCTCGGGGTCATCGAGCCCTCGGATAGCCCCTGGGCCAGCCCGGTCGTGCTGGTCCCCAAGGCTGCTGCCCCCGGCACCACTCCTGAACTCCGATTCTGCGTTGACTATCGGGGTTTGAATGCTTTCACCAGGACCGACGCTCACCCCATCCCCCGAGCGGATGAACTGATCGACCGCATGGGGGCTGCCCGCTACCTCAGCATCTTCGACCTGACAGCGGGCTACTGGCAGATCGGTCTCACACCCCGGGCCCAAGAACGGTCCGCCTTTTCTACCCCCGATGGCCACTACCACTTCAAGGTCATGCCCTTCGGCAGGAAGAACGCCCCCGCTACTTTTCGGCGACTAGTGAACCAGGTCTTGGCGGGGCTCGAGGAGTTCAGCGCCGCCTACCTGGACGATATTGCTGTATACAGCCGCCACTGGTCCGACCACCTCCACCACCTCCGAGAGGTCCTGCAGGCCCTCCAGCGGGCCGGCCTCACAATCAAGGCCGGCAAATGCCAAATTGGTCAGGGATCAGTGACCTACCTCGGACACCAGGTGGAAAGCGGCCTGGTGGCCCCTCTGCAACTCAAAATCGCTGCCATCCAGTCCTGGCAGCCCCCAGTCACGCAGACCGAGGTCCGAGCCTTCTTGGGGCTCACCGGCTACTACCGGTGGTTCGTGAGGGACTATGGCAGCATTGTGGGGCCCCTCACGGGACTCACATCCAAAAACCACCCGAAAAAGATTAACTGGACACCAGACTGTCAAGCGGCCTTCGAGAAGCTGAAGGCCGCCCTGTGCAGTGCCCCTGTGCTCCAGGCCCCGATTACAGTCGGGAATTCATTGTGCAAACGGATGCCTCCGACCATGGCATCGGGGCGGTCCTCTCCCAGCTGAACTCCGAGGGCCTTGACCAACCGGTGGCCTTCATCAGCAGACGCCTCCTGGCCTGAGAACAACGCTGGAGCACAATCGAGAGGGAGGCCTTCGCCGTGGTGTGGGCACTCAAAAAGCTCCGGCCCTATCTCTTCGGTACCCACTTCCGGGTGCAAACAGATCATCGACCCCTGCAGTGGCTAATGCAGATGCGGGGGGGAAACCCCAAACTATTGCGCTGGTCCATCTCCCTGCAGGGGATGGACTTCACTGTGGAACATCGACCGGGCCAAGACCACGCCAACGCAGATGGCCTGTCACGCTTTTTCCGCCTCAACGAGGAGAGTCCCCAAGAGGATGGGTGACTCTCCCCGCCTTCAGCTGGGGGGGACGCATGTTGGACAGGCCACATGATGGGCTTGCTCCCTCCCCGCATAACAGGGCCCAAGCCCCGGCCCTCCAGGTGTTACCCACAGAAATCACCCGCACCCCGTCTCCCGACGGAACTCCTGCCCCCGGACATCTATGTATCATGGGGCCGAACCACTACCGGCTTCCCCGGCCGGACCAGCCGCCATCTTGGACACTGCACCACGAGGCCGCATGGCCTCAGCTCGACCCTAACCCTGGGCCTGGCCAGGCCCCGACATCCCGGCACCACCATCCACCCAGGAGGTGAACGGACCACTTGGCAGGTCGATGGGAGAAAGAAGTGTCGATGGCTCTCCCCCGCCAGGTGCCGATCGCCCTCCAGCTCCCCCGGGCGCTGGCTCCACCCCCCTGCTGGGTGTCTGCACTCCCTCATCCCGGACCTCCCGACCTCCAAGTGCGAGGGTCCGGACATCAAAGGCCGCCAGACCTATAACTAGGGCAGCTCCCGAGCAGGAAGGCAGTTGTATCCTGGAGTCGAGAGACACCGAGAAGAACTCATCCTTGACGGACTACCGGCGCTGCCGTAGCCCTGCCTTGTGAAACTGACGTCCTGCCTGCTGGCGCTGCCGCGGCCTTCTACATCCTCCATCCTCGTTGGGACCTGCTGGCGCTGCCGCGGCCCGTTGTAACTACTACCTTTGTCGGGACCTGCTGGCGCTGCCGCGGACCGTTGTAACCACCACCTTCATCGGGACCTGCTGGCGCTGCCGCGGACCGTGTACCAACCACCTTCATCGGGACCTGCTGGCGCTGCCGCGGACCGTGTAACGACCATCTTCACCGGGACCTGCTGGCGCTGCCGCGGCCCATCCCAGCTAGAACACCGAGCTCGAGGATTGTGAGCTATCCATCATCGCATCTACCAGATTGGTAACCAGACTGTCCCGCTACCCCCTTTCCCAAACCAAGAGACTAGAATCGAGGGGACCCCTGAGTCCAGACCTCCTTGTACCATTCCATCGTACCTTAAGAAATCGCTTATAAAGAACGTTAAATCCTATCCTTGTGTGGTGTACATCTGTGGGGGGGGAAGTTACTTGTCTGTACGATCGCTGGAGACGGCTCTCCCCGGAGACCTCTCCCCTTGTCCTCGGCCGACCCTCCCGGTCCGTCTAACAGGACCACAGCCTTGACCTTAGGGTAGGTCGCTCCCCTGCCCCCGCAGCGCCACCAGTGCTTGCCTGCCTCCTTTTGTGCGATTCTGTGTGATTCTGACTGCTGCTCCCTTTTTTCCTTGTTCCCCGAGTGCGTGCCCGGCTGTTGTTGTGAGTGCTGCCCACTTTTTCTCCTTGTTCCCCGAGTGCGTGCCCGGCTGTTGTTGTGAGTGCTGCCCCCTTTTTTTCCTTGTTTCCCGAGTGCGTGCCCCCCAGAGTGCCCGGTTGTTGTTGTGCCCCCTTTTAGTGCCTGGTTCCCCTTTTGCTTCGTTTCTCTCGCTTCTCGTCTTTTTTAGCTTTTCTGCCCTCGCCGCTTTTCCCGCCATTTTTTCCCCCGCCTACCCACCCGCCGCCCGCCTCCCAGCTGACCCCTCCTCCCCGGCTACCCCATATATGGCGGCCACTGCGAGACCGTGCAGCGGACGTGCGCAGCGGGCGCGCCGGTGGCGTGCCGAAGGTGCGCCTAAGGCAAGCCCGTCTGCGCCCGTCCGCTCCTGGACCGGGCCCAGCGCCATGACCCCTGGCCCCCGCGACCCACACCTCCCATGCCTGACCTACGACACCGCCGCCTTTACCAAACTCAACCCCGGCAGAGCGCCGGGCTGCTGCCGCACCACCCCGAGACGCACCCACGGTCTTTTTACCTGCCGCAACTGCCGATTCACCTGCCTACGGACCCCCAACGCACCCCACAAGAACAACACCCCCGGACACAACCTCGAGTGCATCCTGATCAACACGCGATCCGTCCACAGACACGCCATCAAACTGTGGAACCTCATCGACTCAACAGCCCCGGACATCGCCTTCCTCACTGAGACCTGGATGAACCCCTCCTCGGCACCCGACATCGCCATAGCCATCCCTGACGGATACAAAATCATCAGGAAAGACCGCACCAACCGCACCGGAGGCGGCATCGCCATCGTCAACAAGAGCTCCATTCGCATCACAACCAACACCGACCACACACTCTCCGACGCTTAACACCTCCACTTCCAAATCCACAGCGACCCCAAAACCACCCTCAGAGGAACCCTCATCTACAGACCCCCCGGACCACACACCAATTTCAGCGAAGACATCGCAGACTTCGTCAGCCCACACGCCCTCCCCTCCCCCGACTACATCCTCCTGGGAGACCTCAACTTCCACCTGGAGAGCTACAACGACAACAACACCACCACCCTACTGGATAACCTCTCCAACCTAGGACTCAAGCAACTGGTCAACACCCCCACCCACTACGCCGGACACACGCTCGACCCCATCTTCTCCTCCAGCAAACACATCTCCTTCAACCACACCACCAAACTCTCCTGGACGGACCACAGCTGCGTCCACTTCAGCTACAGGAAAACCACAACCCACCACCACGCTCAACAACCACGAGAAGACAATGGAACCGAATCACCGCCGAGCAACTCACATCAGCTCTCTCCCAGAACCCACCCACCAGCACCTCAGACCCCAACGAAGCAGCCAACAACCTCACGAGCTGGATCTCCGACTGCGCTAACATCCTGGCTCCCCTAAAAACCCGAGCCCGAGCGAACGGAGCCAACCACAAAAGAAGCTCCTGGTTTAACTCCACCCTCAAGGACTCCAAAAAACGATGCCGCACCTTCGAGAAAACCTGGCGCCTCGACCAGACCGACAAGAACATGTCAGCCCTCAAAAACGCCACCCGGAAACACCACCAACTCCTCCGCGCCACAAGAAAATCTTCCTTCAAAGACAGACTTGACATCAACTCCCACAACAGCAAAGAACTTTTCGGCATCGTCAGAGAACTCTCCAACCCTGATGCCGAAAAGAACGCCATCACCCCCTCACAAGACCTCTGCGACTCCCTCGCAGCCTTCTTCCACCACAAAATCACCGACATCTACAACAGCTTCACCACAACAAACGCGAACCCACCACCAGAACCCACCCCCCACAGCACCACCATCCACACCTGGAACCCGATCACCACCGAGGAAACCACCCGCACGATGAACTCCATCCACTCAGGATCACCCGCCGACCCATGCCCCCACCACATCTTCAACAAAGCCGACAACATCATCGCCCCCATCTCCGAGACGTCATCAACACATCCTTCACCACTGCCACCTTCCCCGAGAGCTGGAAACACGCCGAACTCAACGCCCTCCTCAAGAAGCCGACAGCAGACCCCACAGACCTCAAGAACTTCCGACCCATCTCTCTCCTCCCGTTCCCAGCAAAGGTTATTGAGAAAACCGTCAACACTCAACTGACTACCTTCCTCGAAACCAACGAATCACTCGACCCCTCGCAGTTCGGTTTCAGGGCCAACCACAGCACCGAGACCGCCCTCATCGCAGCCACGGACGACATCAGATCCCAGACTGACAAGGGAGAGACCGTGGCCCTCATACTCCTTGACCTCTCCGCAGCCTTCGACACGGTATGCCACCGCACCCTGATACAGCGCCTCAACAACGCCGGCATCCGAGGCAAGGCCTTGGACTGGATCATCTCGTTCCTCGCCGGAAGAACTCAGAGAGTCCGCCTCCCCCCCTTCAGATCAACAGCGACCAAGGTCATCTGCGGCGTCCCACAAGGATCCTCCCTCAGCCCTACCCTCTTCAACATCTACATGACGCCCCTGGCAAACATTGCACGCAAACACGGACTCAACCTCATCTCCTACGCAGATGACACTCAACTCAGCCTCTCCCTCACCAACGACCCTTCCTCTGCTAGAACCAGACTACACGAAGGAATGAAGAAAGTAGCGGACTGGATGACGGACAGCCGGCTTAAAGTCAACACCGACAAGACGGAAGTCCTCATCCTAGGCCCTACTCCCACCGCATTGGATGACTCCTGGTGGCCCCCCGCCCTAGGCAGCACTCCCCAACCCACCGCGAACGCAACCTGGGCTTCATCCTGGACTCCTCCCTCTCCATGACCAGACAAGTCAACGCAGTCACATCGGCATGCTTCAACACCCTTCGCATGCTCCGCAAGATCTTCCACTGGATCCCCACCGACACAAGGAAGACCGTCACCCACGCCCTCGTCACCAGCCGCCTGGACTACGGCAACACCCTCTACGCCAGCACCACGATCAAACTACAGAAGAAACTCCAACAAATCCAGAACGCCGCCGCACGCCTTATCCTGGATGTCCCGAGCCACCACCACATCTCCGGACACCTGGAAAAGCTTCACTGGCTCCCAGTCAGCAAGAGGATCACGTTCAGACTCCTCACCCACGCACACAGAGCCCTTCACAACCAAGGACCCAAACTCATCAACCACCGCGTCTCCTTCTACATACCCACCCGCACCCTGTGATCGACCGGACAAGCCCTGGCAGCCGTCCCCCGCATCCGCAAAGCCACCGCCGGAGGCAAATCTTTTTCCTACCTCGCAGCGAAGACCTGGAACTCTCTCCCCAGCCATCTCCGCTTAACACAGGACCACCTCTCCTTCAGAAGGCAGCTCAAGACCTGGCTGTACGAGCAATAACCCAATCCCCCCCAGCGCCTTGAGACCCTTACGGGTGAGTAGCGCGCTTTATAAATGCCAATGATTGATTGATTGATTGACCCCTCCAGATCGGTGCTCGGTCTTTGAGGTTTCATCATCTCCGCCCCACCCTTCGGGTACTGGCCCTCCAACCCCTCCAGGTCTGGGCTCGGGGTCTTTGAGATTCCCTCCTCTCCGCCCCACACTTTGGCTGCTGTACCTCGGACCCCTCCAGGTCTGGGATTGGGGTCTTTGAGGTTTCATCCTCTCTGTCCCACACTTCGGCTACTGTACCTCTGACCCCTCCAGGTCTGGGCTCGGGGTCTTTGAGGTTTCATCCTCTCTGCCCCACCCTTCGGCTACTGTACCTCCGACCCCTCCAGATCTGGGCTTGGATTTTTGAGGTTTTATCCTCTGCGCCCCCCACCCTTCGGGTGCTAGCCCTCCGACCCCTCCAGGTCTGGGCTCGGGGTCTTTGAGATTTCATCCTCTCTGCCCCACTCTTCGGGTGCTGTACCTCCGACCCCTCCAGGTCTGGGCTCGGGGTTGAAGGAAGGTGGAATCTTACTATATGGTTGCCCCCACTTTTTTCCTGGTGTTTGAATGGTTTTTGACTAGTCTGGCTGGGATCCTGCTATCCAGGACCCCAGCCTATCTGCTTACTCCCTTAAATGATTGGTGTGCATATTAGATGCACTAGTGATTGGATACTGTGGTGCCTTATGAGCCCCTAGTATATGGTACCTTAGGTACCTAGGGCATTGGTACTTCACAGGCCTACCAGGGGCTGCAGCATGTATTATGCCACCCCTGGGAAGCACTCACAATCTGACACCACAGGTCTGCTACTGCAGCCTGTGTGAGGTAGTGTTAGCACTCCTCACTGAGGTATAGGTTCCTATATCTCACCATACACACACATATAAACCTATAAGTCACCCCTATGGTAGGCCCTATCAATCCCAAGGGCAGGGTGCTTGGTTTACTATGTGAGGGGGTGCTTCTGCCTGAGCAGGACCCCTATTCAGCTGGCAGAGTCTATTCTCTGCTGCTGTTTGTGGATGCGGTTAAACCATATACTCTTAAGTGCATTATAACCTCGCGGTAAATGCTAACTTTGGAATGACTGCATCAAAACATGTCGTGTTTGGTGTCAAACAACTTGGAATCCTACCCCCACACCAGTAACTGGTGTGGGAGTAGGATCCCACCCTTCTAGAGGGGACGACATGTACACACTGTACTACACAGTAGAAATCATCTAGAGCCCTGGCATCACAAAATGGATGCCACCAGCACAGACACTGGGCTGCCCTCCTGCTGCTGACTGAAACTCGCAGTGGAGGGAGCCCACCAAAGGGTTTCCTGTCACAGACAGGATTTAGTGTATTGGAGCTGGGTGGGTGCACTCTTAGAGTGCTTTGAAGTCCTGCACTGGGGGAGCAGTAGGCTCCTCTGTACATATGCCAGCTCAAACCAGTTCAGGGGCTACCTGCCCCTGCTCTGGTGCAAAACTGGACAAAGGGAAGTGGGTGTAACCACCCACTACCCTGACCCTCCTAGAGGAGTCGTCATAGAGCTAGTCACTCCCATCTTTTCACTATAAGATACCACACATTGCTAATGCAATTTAGATTACACCTGGACGACGCTCTACGAAGAAGAATCCTGGCCCTTCAACTTTCTACTATCTCTAGAAGACTGAAGGATCTCCCGTGGAGTCAAGGAGTGACTCCCCTGCTTGGCAGGCACCAAAACTACTGAACTACGGTTGCAAACTTTACCGCTCCCGCCGGAGCCCGAATTCCCTGCGTCCCCTGAAGTGGATTTCCTGACCTCTCGATGGCCATTTTGAGTCCCCAGCGAAGCTGTGGCATCTGGACCCCACGAGTGACGAGGAACAGCAATATCAGGGAACCGTGCACTGATTTCGAGTGCAAGCCCTAAACTACGTCCAACGAAGTTGTGCTTTAGACCACTTGTTGTCCAAGTCCCGAGCAGGTCTAGTACCGAAGATCAGCGGCCTACCTTGTCCCGAGTGACCGTGGGCTGTTGGTGATCTTTTCCTGCAAAGGCGTCTTCACGGTTGCTTGCCTGTTGGCTAGCGACTCTCCAGAAGACTTCCACATCACCTTCAAGGGCTCGCCTGGTTGCTCTGGGCCTGCCTTCACTTACCCTCACTGGGTAAGTCCATCAGACCTTGCTGGTCTGATCCATCGACAATCTTTCATCCACACGAGAATTGCAGTTGCCAAGGCTTGTTGGCTCCAAACCGAAAGCTGACACCGTCAACAGCTGCAGACATTTTGGGACCCTCCGAATCCAGCTGCTGGTCATCCTCGATCCCTCCTGGACCTCGTGAGTGAAGAGACAAAACGACATCAGCGACCTGAAGCGACGCGACAGCTGTGGTCATCCATCTCGCTGGCCACCGGTCACTGGCAAGTGACTTTGAACTCTGTCCCCTCAATTTCTAGGTCTTCTACAACTCCAAACCATCTTCGGATTCCAGCGGACACTTCTATCGACGACACAAGCAGCAAGTCTTCAGTGATTCCCATTGAAAACAGCATCGCGACCCGACACCAAAGGACACCTATGCACCCGGCTTCCCTGGGTGAGGTAACTCTTGCATGAAGGTGTCCAAGTGTGCATCGGCTATCGAAATACTTACCCTGTAAGTTGTTTGCTTGTTGTCCACTCCGAAGTGCCCTAAAACTGTAAAATACAAACCGCGACATTTGCCATTGAAACGTATGAGAATCCCGCGTGTGTGTTTAGACACTGCACGCGTCTCCTGTGGGCTGATTATTACCTGCTAACACTGCAGAAGTGAAGCCCCAGCGATTCCCAAGGCCCTAGGCCTCTTACTTTTGCAAGTCGAGTTTGTTAAACCACTATTTTAGTATATGGTCTGGTACGCCCCTAGGGCTACAGCCATATTTGTGCTTAATTTATTGAGAACTGTTGATCTTTTGAATGTTTACCTGGCTCTAATCTCATAAAGAGATTAGTAGAGTATATTTAGAAATAAATACATATATATTTGATATATATACCTGTGTGGTGTCTTCTCATTTGGTAATTCAAGAGATCATAAGGTAAAACAAGCTGCTTTACATTCCTCAGAGACTTAGCCTGAAGGCTGCTCTCCACAGCTACCACTAGGATAGCTTTCTTTAAAAGGTTGTCTTTAAACCTATCTACCAAGAGTCGAATTGGACTGGTGCAAGGTGGCCACTATAACTAGTGACCAGCATATGCCAGGCCAACTTCTCACAGGGGTCTTTGAGGTTTGATCCTCTCAGCCGCCTCCCTTCGGCTACTGTACCACGACCACTCCAGATCTGAGCTTGGGTCTTTGAGGTTTTATCCTCTCCACCCCACCCTTCGGCTGCTGTACCTCTGACCCCTCCAGGTCTGGGCTCGGGGTCTTTGAGATTTCATCCTCTCAGTCCCACTCTTCGGCTGCTGTACCTCTGACCACTCCAAGTCTGGTCTCGGGGTCTTTGAGGTGTCATCCCCTCTGCCCCACCCTTTAGCGACTGTATCTCCGACACCTCCAGATCTGTGCTCGGGTCTTTCAGGTTTCGTCCTCTCTGCCCCACCCTTCGGTTGCTGTACTTCTGACCCCTTCAGATCTGGGCTCGGGTCTTTGAGGTTTCATCCTCTCCGCCCAACCCTTCGGGGCTGTATCTCTTACCCCTCTAGGTCTGGGCTTGGGGTCTCTGAGGTTTCATCCCCTCTGCCCCATCCTTCGGCTACTGTACGTCTAAACCTTCCAGGTCTGGCCTTGGGGTCTTTGAGGTTTCATCTTCTCTGCCTCACCCGTTGGCTGCTGTACCTCCAACCCCTCCAGGTCTGGGCTCGGAGTCTTTGAGGTTTCATCCTCTTCACCCCACCTTTCGGCTGCTGTACTTCCGACCCCTCCAGATCTGGGCTTGGGTATTTGAGGTTTCATTCTCTCTGCCCAACCCTTCGGCTACTGTACCTCTGACCCCTCCAGATCTGGGCTCGGGGTCTTTGAGGTTTCATCCTCTCCGCCCCACCCTTCGGCTACTGTAGCTTTCACCCCTCCAGGTCTGGGCTCGGGATCTTTGAGGTTTCATCTTCTCTGCTTCACCCTTCGGCTGCTGTACCTCCGACCCCTCCAGATCTGGGCTCGGGGTCTTTGAGGTTTCATCCTCTCCGCCCCACCCTTCGGCATCTGTACCTCCGACCCCTCCAGATCTGGGCTTGGGGTCTTTGAGGTTTCATCCTCTCCGCCCCACCCTTTGGGTGCTGTACCTCTGACCCCTTCAGGTCTGGGAACTGGGTCTTTGAGGGTTCATCCTCCCTGCCCCACCCTTCGGGTGCTGTACGTCCGAATCCTCCAGATCTTGTCTCAGGGTCTTTGAGATTTCATCTTCTCCGCCCCACCCTTTGGCTGCTCCACCTCGAACACCTCCAGGTCTGGGTTCAGGGTCTTTGAGGTTTCATCCTCTCTGCCCCACCCTTCGGCTGCTGTACCTCTGACACCTCCAGGTATGGGCTCGGGGTCTTTGAGGTTTCATCCTCTCTGCCCCACCCATAGGCTGCTGTACGTCTGACCCCTCCAGATCTGGGCTCGGGGTCCTTGAGGTTTCATCCTCTCCGCCAAACCCTTCGGCTACTGTACCTTCGACCCCTCGAGATCTGGGCACGGGTCTTTGAGAATTCATCTTCTCTGCCCCACCCTTTGGCTGCTGTACCTCCGACCCCTCCAGGTCTGGGATAGGGGTCTTTGAGGTTTCATCCTCTCTGCCCCACCCTTTGGCTGCTGTACCTCTGACCCCTCCAGGTCTGGGCTCGGGTCTTTGAGGTTTCATCCTCTCTGCCCCACCAGTCGGCTGTTGTACCTCTGACCCCTCAAGGTCTGGGCTTGGGGTCTTTGAGGTTTCATCCTCTCTGCACCAACCTTACGGTACTGTACCTCTGACACCTCCAGGTCAGGTCTCGGAGTCTTTGAGATTTCATCCTCCCTGTCCTACCCTTCGGATGCTGTACCTCTGACCCCTCCAGGTCTGGGCTCTTGTCTTTGAGGTTTCATCCTCTCTGTCCCACCCTTTGGCTGCTGTACCTTCGACCCCTCCAGATCTGGGCTCGGGGTCTTTGAGGTTTCATCTTCTCCACCCCAATCTTCGGCTGATGTACCTCTGACCCCTCGAGATCTGGGCACGGGTCTTTGAGAATTCATCTTCTCTGCCCCACCCTTTGGCTGCTGTACCTCCGACCCCTCCAGGTCTGGGATAGGGGTCTTTGAGGTTTCATCCTCTCTGCCCCACCCTTTGGCTGCTGTACCTCTGACCCCTCCAGGTCTGGGCTCGGGTCTTTGAGGTTTCATCCTCTCTGCCCCACCAGTCGGCTGTTGTACCTCTGACCCCTCAAGGTCTGGGCTTGGGGTCTTTGAGGTTTCATCCTCTCTGCACCAACCTTACGGTACTGTACCTCTGACACCTCCAGGTCAGGTCTCGGAGTCTTTGAGATTTCATCCTCCCTGTCCTACCCTTCGGATGCTGTACCTCTGACCCCTCCAGGTCTGGGCTCTTGTCTTTGAGGTTTCATCCTCTCCGCCCCACCCTTCGGGTGCTGTATGTCCGGCTCCTACGAATCTTGTCTCGGGGTCTTTGAGGTTTCATCTTCTTTGCCCCACCCTTCAGCTGCTGTACCTCGAAAACACATCCAGGTCTCGGTTCAGGGTCTTTGAGGTTTCATCCTCTCTGCCCCACCCTTCGGCTGCTGTACCTCCGACACCTCCAGGTCTGGGCTCGGGGTCTTAGAGGTTTCATCCTCTCTGCCCCACCCTTAGGCTACTGTATGTCTCACCCTCCAGATCTGGGCTCGGGGTCCTTGAGGTTTCATCCTCACTGCCAAACCCTTCAGCTACTGTACCTCTGACCCCTCCAGATCTGGGCTCTGGGTATTTGAGGTTTCATCCTCTCCGCCCCAACCTTCCGCGACTGTGCCTCTGACCCCTCCAGGTCTGGGCTTGGGGTCTTTGAGGTTTCATCCTCTCTGTCCCACCCTTCGGCTGCTGTACCTCCGATCACTCCAGATCTGGGCTCGGGCCTTTGAGGTTTCATCTTCTCTGCCCCACCCTTTGGCTGCTGTACCTCCGACCCCTCCAGGTCTGGGATAGGGGTCTTTGAGGTTTCATCCTCTCTGCCCCACCCTTTGGCTGCTGTACCTCTGACCCCTCCAGGTCTGGGCTCGGGTCTTTGAGGTTTCATCCTCTCTGCCCCACCAGTCGGCTGTTGTACCTCTGACCCCTCAAGGTCTGGGCTTGGGGTCTTTGAGGTTTCATCCTCTCTGCACCAACCTTACGGTACTGTACCTCTGACACCTCCAGGTCAGGTCTCGGAGTCTTTGAGATTTCATCCTCCCTGTCCTACCCTTCGGATGCTGTACCTCTGACCCCTCCAGGTCTGGGCTCTTGTCTTTGAGGTTTCATCCTCTCTGTCCCACCCTTTGGCTGCTGTACCTTCGACCCCTCCAGATCTGGGCTCGGGGTCTTTGAGGTTTCATCCTCTCCACCCCAATCTTCGGCTGATGTACCTCTGACCCCTCCAGGTCTGGGCTCGGGTTTTTTACATTTCATCCTCTCTATCCCACCCTTTGGGTGCTGTACCTCTGACTCCTCCAGGTCTGGGCTCGGGGTCTTTGAGGTTTCATCCTCTCCACCCCACACTTCGGCTACCTTACCTCTGACGCCTCCGGGTCTGGTCTCAGGGTCTTTGAGGTTTCATCCTCACTGTCCCACCCTTCGGCTGCTATACCCCCGACCCCTCCAGATCGGGGCTCTCGGTCTTTGAGGTTTTATCCTCTCCGCCCAACCCTTCGGGTGCTGTATCACTGACCCCTCCAGATCTGGGCTCGAGTTTTTCAGGTTTCATCCTCTCTGCCCCAACCTTCGGCTGCTGTACCTCCGACCCCTTCAGATCTGGGCTTGGGGTCTTTGAGGTTTCATCCTCTCTGCCCAAACCCTTCGGCTACTGTACCTCTGACCTCTCCAGGTCTGGGCTCGGGTCTTTGAGTTTTCATCCTCTCTGCCCCACCCTTTGGCTGCTATACCCCTGACCCCTCCGGATCTGGGCTTGGGGTCTTTGAGGTTTCATGCTCTCCGCCCCACCTGTCGGCTACTGTACCTTTGTCCCCTCCAGATATGGGATTGGGTCTTTGAGGTTTCATCCTCTCTGCCGCCTCCCTTCGGCTACTGCACCTCCGACCCCTCCAGATCTGGGCTCGGGGTCTTTGAGATTTTATCCTCTCTGCCCCACCCTTTGCCTGCTGTACCTCCGACCCCTCCAGGTCTGGGCTCGGGTCTTTGAGGACTCATCCTCTCTTCCCCACCCTTCGGCTGCTGTACATCTAACACCTCCAGGTCGGGGCTTGGGGTCTTTGAGGTTTCATCCTCTCTGCCCCGACCTTCGGCTGCTGTACCTCCGACCCCTCCAGGTCTGGGCTCGGGTCTTTGAGGTTTCAGCCTCTCCGCCCCACCCTTCGGCTACTGTACTTCTGAACTCTCCAGATCTGGGCTTGGGTATTTGAGGTTTCATCCTCTCCGCCCTAACCTTCGGGTGATGTACCTCTGACCCCTCCAGGTCTGGGCTCAGGATCTTTGAGATTTCATCCTCCCTGTTCTACCCTTCGGCTGCTGTACCTCTGACCCCTCCAGGTCTGGGCTCAGGTCTTTGAGGTTTCATCCTCTCTGCCCCACACTTTGGCTGCTGTACCTTCGTCCCCTCCAGATCTGGGCTCGGGGTCTTTGAGGTTTCATGATCTCTGCCCCACCCTTCGGCTGCTGTACCTCCGACACTCCAGGTCTGGGCTCTTGTCTTTTAGCTTTCACATTCCCTTCCCCACCCTTCTAATGCTGTACCTCTGCCCTCTCCAGGTCTGGGCTCGGGGTCTTTGAGGATTCATCCTCTGCGCCCCACTCTTCGGCTGCTGTACCTCTGACCACTCCAGGTCTGGGCTCGGGTGTTTTACGTTTCATCCTCTCTGCCCCACACTTTGGCTGCTGTACCTTCGACCCCTCCAGATCGGGGCTCGGGGTCTTTGAGGTTTCATGATCTCTGCCCTACCCTTCAGCTGCTGTACCTCCGACCCCACCAGATCTGGGCTCGGGGTCTTTGAGGTTGCATCCTCTCCGCCCCACCCTTCGGCTACTGTACCTCCGACCCCTCCAGATCTGGGCTTGAGGTCTTTGAGGTTTCATCCTCTCCGCCCCATCCTTCGGGGGCTGTACCTCTCACCCCTTCAGGTCTGGGCACTGGGTCTTTGAGGGTTCATCCTCCCTGCCCCACCCTTCGGGTGCTGTATGTCCGACTCCTACGGATCTTGTCTCGGGGTCTTTGAGGTTTAATCTTCTCTGCCCCACCCTTCAGCTGCTGTACCTCGAAAACACCTCCAGGTCTGGGTTCAGGGTCTTTGAGGTTTCATCCTCTCTGCCCCACCCTTCGGCTGCTGTACCTCTGACACCTCCAGGTCTGGGCTCGGGGTCTTTGAGGTTTCATCCTCTCTCCTCCACCCTTAGGCTACTGTACGTCTCACCCCTCCAGATCTGGGCTCTGGGTATTTGAGGTTTCATCCTCTCCGCCCCAACCTCCCACGACTGTGCCTCTGGCCCCTCCAGGTCTGGGCTTGGGGTCTTTGAGGTTTCATCCTCTCTGCCCCACCCTTCGGCTGCTGTACCTCCGATCCCTCCAGATCCGGGCTCGGGCCTTTGAGGTTTCATCTTCTCTGCCCCACCCTTTGGCTGCTGTACCTCCGACCGCTCCAGGTCTGGACTTGGGGTCTTTGAGGTTTCATCCTCTCCGCCCCAACCTTCGGGTACTGTACCTCTGACCCCTCCAGGTCTGGGCTCGGGGTCTTTGAGATTTTATCCTCCCTTTCCTACCCTTCGGCTGCTCTACCTCTGACCCCTCCAGGTCTGGTCTCAGGTCTTTGAGGTTTCATCTTCTCTGCCCAACCCTTTGGCTCCTGTACCTTCGAACCCTCCAATTCTGGGCTCGGGGTCTTTGAGCTTTCATCCTCTCCGCCCCACCATTCGGCTGCTGTACCCCTGACCCCTCCGGGTCTGGTCTCGGGGTCTTTGAGGTTTCATCCTCCCTGTCCCACCCTTCGGCTGCTGTACCTCTAACACCTCCAGGTCTGGGCTTGGAGTCTTTGAGGATTCATCTTCTCCGCTCCACCCTTCGGCTGCTATAACCCCGACCCCTCCAGATCTGGGCACCGGGTCTTTGAGGTTTCATCCCCTCCGCCCAACCCTTCGGGTGCTGTATCTCTGACCCCTCTAGGTCTGGGCTCGAGTTTTTCAGGTTTCATCCTCTATGCTCCAACCTTCGGCTGCTGTACCTCCGACCCCTCCAGATCTGGGCTCAGGGTCTTTGAGGTTTCATCCTCTCCGCCCCACCCTTCCGCGACTGTGCCTCTGACCCCTCCAGGTCTGGGCTTGGGGTCTTTGAGCCTAGGCTTCATCCTCTCCGCCCCACCCTTCGGCTACTGTACTTCTGAACTCTCCAGATCTGGGCTTGGGTATTTGAGGTTTCATCCTCTCCGCCCTAACCTTCGGGTGATGTACCTCTGACCCCTCCAGGTCTGGGCTCAGGATCTTTGAGATTTCATCCTCCCTGTTCTACCCTTCGGCTGCTGTACCTCTGACCCCTCCAGGTCTGGGCTCAGGTCTTTGAGGTTTCATCCTCTCTGCCCCACACTTTGGCTGCTGTACCTTCGTCCCCTCCAGATCTGGGCTCGGGGTCTTTGAGGTTTCATGATCTCTGCCCCACCCTTCGGCTGCTGTACCTCCGACACTCCAGGTCTGGGCTCTTGTCTTTTAGCTTTCACATTCCCTTCCCCACCCTTCTAATGCTGTACCTCTGCCCTCTCCAGGTCTGGGCTCGGGGTCTTTGAGGATTCATCCTCTGCGCCCCACTCTTCGGCTGCTGTACCTCTGACCACTCCAGGTCTGGGCTCGGGTGTTTTACGTTTCATCCTCTCTGCCCCACACTTTGGCTGCTGTACCTTCGACCCCTCCAGATCGGGGCTCGGGGTCTTTGAGGTTTCATGATCTCTGCCCTACCCTTCAGCTGCTGTACCTCCGACCCCACCAGATCTGGGCTCGGGGTCTTTGAGGTTGCATCCTCTCCGCCCCACCCTTCGGCTACTGTACCTCCGACCCCTCCAGATCTGGGCTTGAGGTCTTTGAGGTTTCATCCTCTCCGCCCCATCCTTCGGGGGCTGTACCTCTCACCCCTTCAGGTCTGGGCACTGGGTCTTTGAGGGTTCATCCTCCCTGCCCCACCCTTCGGGTGCTGTATGTCCGACTCCTACGGATCTTGTCTCGGGGTCTTTGAGGTTTAATCTTCTCTGCCCCACCCTTCAGCTGCTGTACCTCGAAAACACCTCCAGGTCTGGGTTCAGGGTCTTTGAGGTTTCATCCTCTCTGCCCCACCCTTCGGCTGCTGTACCTCTGACACCTCCAGGTCTGGGCTCGGGGTCTTTGAGGTTTCATCCTCTCTCCTCCACCCTTAGGCTACTGTACGTCTCACCCCTCCAGATCTGGGCTCTGGGTATTTGAGGTTTCATCCTCTCCGCCCCAACCTCCCACGACTGTGCCTCTGGCCCCTCCAGGTCTGGGCTTGGGGTCTTTGAGGTTTCATCCTCTCTGCCCCACCCTTCGGCTGCTGTACCTCCGATCCCTCCAGATCCGGGCTCGGGCCTTTGAGGTTTCATCTTCTCTGCCCCACCCTTTGGCTGCTGTACCTCCGACCGCTCCAGGTCTGGACTTGGGGTCTTTGAGGTTTCATCCTCTCCGCCCCAACCTTCGGGTACTGTACCTCTGACCCCTCCAGGTCTGGGCTCGGGGTCTTTGAGATTTTATCCTCCCTTTCCTACCCTTCGGCTGCTCTACCTCTGACCCCTCCAGGTCTGGTCTCAGGTCTTTGAGGTTTCATCTTCTCTGCCCAACCCTTTGGCTCCTGTACCTTCGAACCCTCCAATTCTGGGCTCGGGGTCTTTGAGCTTTCATCCTCTCCGCCCCACCATTCGGCTGCTGTACCCCTGACCCCTCCGGGTCTGGTCTCGGGGTCTTTGAGGTTTCATCCTCCCTGTCCCACCCTTCGGCTGCTGTACCTCTAACACCTCCAGGTCTGGGCTTGGAGTCTTTGAGGATTCATCTTCTCCGCTCCACCCTTCGGCTGCTATAACCCCGACCCCTCCAGATCTGGGCACCGGGTCTTTGAGGTTTCATCCTCTCCGCCCAACCCTTCGGGTGCTGTATCTCTGACCCCTCTAGGTCTGGGCTCGAGTTTTTCAGGTTTCATCCTCTATGCTCCAACCTTCGGCTGCTGTACCTCCGACCCCTCCAGATCTGGGCTCAGGGTCTTTGAGGTTTCATCCTCTCCGCCCCACCCTTCCGCGACTGTGCCTCTGACCCCTCCAGGTCTGGGCTTGGGGTCTTTGAGCCTAGGCTTCATCCTCTCTGCCCCTCTCTTCGGCTGCAGTACCTTCGACCCCTCCAGGTCTGGGCTCGGGTTTTTGAGTTTTCATCTTCTCCGCCCCACCCATCGGCTGCTGTACCTCTGACCCCTCAAGGTCTGGACTTGGGGTCTTTGAGGTTTCATCCTCTCCGCCCCAACCTGCAGGTACTGTACCTCTGACCCCTCCAGGTCTGGGCTCAGGTCTTTGAGGTTTCATCCACTCTGCCCCACTCTTTGGCTGCTGTACCTTCGAACCCTCCAGATCTGGGCTCGGGGTCTTTGAGGTTTCATCCTCTCCGCCCCACCCTTCGGCTGCTGTACCTCTGACTCCTCAAGGTCTGGGCTCAGGTAATTTACGTTTCATCCTCTCTGCACCACCTTTTGGGTGCTGTACCTCAGACTCCTCCAGGTCTGGATCCGGGGTCTTTGAGGTTTCATCCTCTCCGCCCCACCCTTCGGCAGCTGTACCTCTGACCCCTCCGGGTCTGGTCTCGGGGTCATTGAGGTTTCATGCTATCCGCCCAACCTGTCGGCTACTGTACCTCCGTCCCCTCCAGATCTGGGCTTGGGTCTTTGAGGTTTCATCCTCTCTGCCGCCTCCCTTTGGCTACTGCACCTCTGACCCCTCCGGATCTGGGCTTGGGGTCTTTGAGGTTTCATCCTCTCTGTCGCACCCTTCAGCTACTGTACCTCTGTCCCCTCCAAATCTGGGAACTGGGTATTTGAGGTTTCATCCCCTCTACCCCACCCTTCGGGTGCTGTACCTCTGACCCCTCCAGGTCTGGGCTTGGGTATTTGAGGTTTCATCCTCTCTGCTCCAACCTTCGGCTACTGTACCTCTGACCCCTCCAGATCTGGGCTCGGGGTCTTTTAGGTTTCTTCCGCTCCGCCCCACCCTTCGGCTACTGTACCTTTCACCCCTCCAGGTCTGGGTTTGGGGTCTTTGAGGTTTCATCTTCTCTGCCCCACCCTTTGGCTGCTGTACCTCCGACCCCTTCTGATCTGGGCTTGGGGTCTTTGAGGTCTCATCCTCTCTGTCGCACCCTTCGGCTACTGTACCTCTGTCCCCTCCAGATCTGGGAACTGGGTCTTTGAGGGTTCATCCTCCCTGCCCCACCCTTTGGATGCTGTACCTCCGACTCCTCCAGATCTTGTCTCGGGGTCTTTGAGGTTTCATCTTCTCCCCGCCACCCTTTGGCTGCTGTACCTCGAACACCTCCAGGTCTGGGTTCAGGGTCTTTGAGGTTTCATCCTCTCTGCCCCACCCTTCGGCTGCTTTACCTCTGACACCTCCAGGTCTGGGCTAGGGGTCTTTGAGGTTTCATCCGCTCTGCCCCACCCTTCGGCTGCTGTACCTCTGAACCCACCAGATCGGTGCTCAGGGTCTTTGAGGTTTCATCCTCTCCGCCCCACCCTTCGGCTACTATACCTCTGACCCCTCCAGATCTGGGCTTGAGGTCTTTGAGGTTTCATCCTCTCCGCCCCACCCTTCGGGTGCTGTATGTCCGGCTCCTACGAATCTTGTCTCGGGGTCTTTGAGGTTTCATCTTCTTTGCCCCACCCTTCAGCTGCTGTACCTCGAAAACACATCCAGGTCTCGGTTCAGGGTCTTTGAGGTTTCATCCTCTCTGCCCCACCCTTCGGCTGCTGTACCTCCGACACCTCCAGGTCTGGGCTCGGGGTCTTAGAGGTTTCATCCTCTCTGCCCCACCCTTAGGCTACTGTATGTCTCACCCTCCAGATCTGGGCTCGGGGTCCTTGAGGTTTCATCCTCACTGCCAAACCCTTCAGCTACTGTACCTCTGACCCCTCCAGATCTGGGCTCTGGGTATTTGAGGTTTCATCCTCTCCGCCCCAACCTTCCGCGACTGTGCCTCTGACCCCTCCAGGTCTGGGCTTGGGGTCTTTGAGGTTTCATCCTCTCTGTCCCACCCTTCGGCTGCTGTACCTCCGATCACTCCAGATCTGGGCTCGGGCCTTTGAGGTTTCATCTTCTCTGCCCCACCCTTTGGCTGCTGTACCTCCGACCCCTCCAGGTCTGGACTTGGGGTCTTTGAGGTTTCATCCTCTCTGCCCCAACCTTCGGGTACTGTACCTCTGACCCCTCCAGGTCTGGGCTCGGGGTCTTTGAGATTTCATCCTCCCTTTCCTACCCTTCGGCTGCTGTACCTCTGACCCCTCCAGGTCTGGGCTCAGGTCTTTGAGGTTTCATCTTCTCTGCCCAACCCTTTGGCTCCTGTACCTTCAAACCCTCCAATTCTGGGCTCGGGGTCTTTGAGCTTTCATCCTCTCCGCCCTACCCTTCGGCTGCTGTACCCCTGACCCCTCCGGGTCTGGTCTCGGGGTCTTTGAGGTTTCATCCTCCCTGTCCCACCCTTCGGCTGCTGTACCTCTAACACCTTCAGGTCTGGGCTTGGAGTCTTTGAGGTTTCATCCTCTCCGCTCCACCCTTCGGCTGCTATAACCACGACCCCTCCAGATCTGGGCACCGGGTCTTTGAGGTTTCATCCTCTCCGCCCAACCCTTCGGGTGCTGTATCTCTGACCCCTCCAGATCTGGGCTCGAGTTTTTCAGGTTTCATCCTCTATGCTCCAACCTTCGGCTGCTGTACCTCCGACCCCTTCAGATCTGGGCTTGGGGTCTTTGAGGTTTCATCCTCTCTGCCCAAACCCTTCGGCTACTGTACCTCTGACCTCTCCAGGTCTGGGCTTGGGGTCTTTGAGCCTAGGCTTCATCCTCTCTGCCCCACTCTTCGGCTGCTGTACCTTCGACCCCTCCAGATCTGGGCTCGGGCCTTTGAGGTTTCATCTTCTCTGCCCCACCCTTTGGCTGCTGTTCCTCTGACCCCTCCAGGTCTGGGATCGCGGTCTTTGAGGTTTCATCCTCTCTGCCCCACCCTTCGGCTGCTGTACCCCCGACCCCTCCAGGTCTGGGCTCGGGTCTTTGAGGTTTCATCAACTCCGCCCCACCCATCGGCTGCTGTACCTCTGACCCCTCAAGGTCTGGACTTGGGGTCTTTGAGGTTTCATCCTCTCCGCCCCAACCTTCAGGTACTGTACCTCTGACCCCTCCAGGTCTGGGCTCAGGTCTTTGAGGTTTCATCCACTCTGCCCCACTCTTTGGCTGCTGTACCTTCGAACCCTCCAGATCTGGGTTCGGGGTCTTTGAGGTTTCATCCTCTCTGCCCCACCCTTCGGCTGCTGTACCTCTAACTACTCAAGGTCTGGGCTCGGTTGTTTTACGTTTCATCCTCTCTGCCCCACCCTTTGGGTGCTGTACCTCTGACTCCTCCAGGTCTGGATCCGGGGTCTTTGAGGTTTCATCCTCTCCGCCCCACCCTTCGGCTGCTGTATCTCTGACCCCTCCGGGTCTGGTCTCAGGGTCCTTGAGATTTCATCCTCCCTGTCCCATCCTTCGGGTGCTGTATCTCTGACCCCTCCTGATCGGGGCTCGAGATTTTCAGGTTTCATCCTCTCTTCTCCAACCTTCGGCTGATGTACCTCCGACCCCTCCAGATCTGGGCTCGGGGTCTTTGAGGTTTCATCCTCTCTGCCCCACCCTTCGGCTGCTATACCCCTGAGTCCTCCGGATCTGGGCTTGGGGTCGTTGAGGTTTCATGCTATCTGCCCCACCTGTCGGCTACTGTACCTCCGTCCCCTCCAGATCTGGGCTTGGGTCTTTGAGGTTTCATCCTCTCAGGCGCCTCCCTTTGGCTACTGCACCTCTGACCCCTCCGGATCTGGGCTCGGGGTCTTAGAGATTTCATCCTCTCCGCCCCACCCTTCGGCTGCTGTACCTTTGACCCCTCCAGGTCGGGTCTCGGAGTCTTTGAGATTTCATCCTCTCTGCCCCACCCTTCGGGTGCTGTACCTCTGACCCCTTCAGGTCTGAGCACTGAGTCTTTGAGGGTTTATCCTCCCTGCCCCACCCTTCGGGTGCTGTATGTCCGATTCCTCCAGATCTTGTCTCGGGGTCTTTAAGGTTTCATCCTCTCCGCGCCACCCTTTGGCTGCTGTACCTCGAACACCTCCAGGTCTGGGGTGAGGGTCTTTGAGGTTTCATCCTCTCTGCCCCACCCTTCGGCTGCTGTACCTCTGACACCTCCAGGTCTGGGCTTGGGGTCTTTGAGGTTTCATCCTCTCTGCCCCACCCTTCGGCTGCTGTACCTCCGATCCCTCCAGATCTGGGCTCGGGCCTTTGAGGTTTCATCTTCTCTGCCCCACCCTTTGGCTGCTGTACCTCCGACCCCTCCAGGTCTGGACTTGGGGTCTTTGAGGTTTCCTCCTCTCTGCCCCAACCTTCGGCTGCTGTAGCCCTGACCCCTCTGGGTCTGGTCTCGGGGTCTTTGAGGTTTCATCCTCCCTGTCCCACTCTTCGGCTGCTGTACCTCTAACACCTTCAGGTCTGCGCTTAGAGTCTTTGAGGTTTCATCCTCTCTGCTCCACCCTTCGGCTGCTATAACCACGACCCCTCCAGATCTGGGCACCGGGTCTTTGAGGTTTCATCCTTTCCGCCCAACCGTTCGGCTGCTGTATCTCTGACCCCTCCAGATCTGTGCTCGAGTTTTTCAGGTTTCTTCCTCTATGCTCCAACCTTCGGCTGCTGTACCTCTGACTCCACAAGGTCTGGGCTCGGGTGTTTTACCTTTCATCCTCTCTGCCCCACCCATCGGCTACTGTACCTCTGACCCCTCCAGGTCTGGTCTCGGGGTCTTTGAGATTTCATCCTCTCTGCCCCACCCTTCGGCTGTTGTAACTTCGACCCCTCCAGATCTGGGCTCGGGGTCTCTGAGGTTTCATCCTCTCTGCCCCACCCTTCGGCTGCTGTACCTCCGACACTCCAGGTCTGGGCTCAGGTCTTTTAAGTTTCATATTCCCTGCCCCACCCTTCTGATGCTGTAACTCTGACCCCTCCATAACCCCTTCATGTCTGGGCTCGGGTATTTTACGTTTCATCGTCTCCGCCGCACCCTTCGGCTGCTGTACCTCTGACCTCTTCAGGTCTCGCCTCGGGGTCTTTGAGGTTCCATTCTGTCCGCCCGACACTTCGGGTGCTGTACCTCTGACCCCTCCAGGTCTGGGATGGGGTCTTTGAGGTTTCATCCTCCCTGTCCCACTCTTCGGGTGCTGTACCTCGGACTCCTCCAGGTCTGGTCTCGGGGTCTTTGCGATTTCATCCTCTCTGCCCAACCCTTCGGCTGCTGTACCTTTAAATTGGTCTGGGCACAGGTTCCAGTTTCCTAATTTGGAAGATTCTCTGATGTTCCTTCAGTCCAGTAAAATAGCACCAAAAAGGAAACATTTGTCCCACAGTATTTCATCAGTGTCAGGAAAAATAATGCTGTGCCGAACCTATCAGTGGAATGTCTGGGACAGTCTTACGACTAAGGGTATATGATGCGATGACTGGGTGGGTAACCAGTCATTGATGAAATAGTCTATCCTCCATAATTTACGCCCCAATAACAAAGTGCGTCCATCTAGCTCTTTGTACAGACTCCTTCAGTTTGCAGGCGCTGTGAGGAAAAGGCGTTCATTAGCCCTGGGGATTGGAGGCGGGGTTGGTCTTGGCTCAGGTCGGCTGCAGAGCATCGAATCATGGCTCCTATGTTTCTATTTACCATGCTGTAAGCATGCGCAGTTACAGCTTCTGACACCTTCTGTTTTGTGTTTTCAGGATCATCATGAGGCTACACATATGGACGAAGTGCAACTTAAGACTCTTTCTAATGCTTTTTACACTTTTCGTCATGAGTTCGATTTATTATCAGCTCCCTCGACAGGTAAGATACCAGTAAAGCACTTTATAGCTTTAGGATGTCGGGCTTAAGGTCCTTGTTAAGTGTGTGTGGGCTTACATTGTATTAATATTGGGACTTTTGTGATGTGCTGCATGCCACTTGAATGTCTCCTCTTTGAAGAAGGTTTATAAATAAGTTGCCTGGATGTTGGGCTCGAGGTATCTGACCTGGAATAGAGCATGTCCACGTCGTCCTACAACACAACCACCATGACATGGAGAGATGGTGTGAGGACGGAGGGACGGCAGGACTCCTACAACTGTAGGAGATTACTAGGAGCAAGGCACGAGCATCTCTGAGCCACATGCCGAGGGGTCCATCCTCTCATCCGGCACAGGGCTAGGCACGAGCAACTCCAAGCCACATGTCGAGGAGTCCATCCTCTCATCCAGCGCAGGGCTAGGCACGAGCAGCTCTGAGCCGTAAGTCGAGGGGTCCATTCTCTCATCCAGCGCAGGGCTAGGCACGAGCAGCTCCGAGCCACATGCCGAGGAGTCCATCCTCTCATCCGGCACAGGGCTGGGCACGAGCAGCTCTGAGACACATGCCGAGGAGTCCATCCTCTCATCCAGCGCAGGGCTAGGCACGAGCAGCTCCGAGCCACATGCCGAGGAGTCCATCCTCTCATCCGGCACAGGGCTGGGCACGAGCAGCTCTGAGACACATGCCGAGGAGTCCATCCTCTCATCCAGCGCAGGGCTAGGCACGAGCAGCTCCGAGCCACATGTCGAGGGGTCCATTCTCTCATCGAGTGCAGGGCTAGGCACAAGCAGCTCCGAGCCACATGTCGAGGGGTCCATCCTCTCATCCAGTGCAGGGCTAGGCACAAGCAGCTCCGAGCCACATGTCGAGGGGTCCATCCTCTCATCCAGCGCAGGGCTGGGCACGAGCAGCTCTGAGCCACATGTCAAGGGGTCCATCCTCTCATCCGGCGCAGGGCTGGGCACGAGCAGCTCTGAGCCGTAAGTCGAGGGGTCCATTCTCTCATCCAGCGCAGAGCTAGGCACAAGCGGCTCTGAGACACATGCCGAGGAGTCCATCCTCTCATCCGGCACAAGGCTGGGCATGATTAGCTCTGAGCCGTAAGTCAAGGGGTCCATCCTCTCATCGAGTGTAGGGCTAGGCATAAGCGGCTCTGAGCCACATGTCGAGGGGTCCATCCTCACATCCAGCGCAGGGCTAGGCATGAGCAGCTCCTAGCCACATGTCAAGGGGTCCATCCTCTCATCCGGCGCAGGGCTGGGCATGAGCAGCTCAGAGCCACATGTCAAGGGGTCCATCCTCTCATCCGGCGCAGGGCTTGGCAGGAGCAGCTCCTAGCCACATGTCGAGGGGTCCATCCTCTCATCGGGCGCAGGACTAGGCACAAGCAGCTCTAAGCCACATGTCGAGGGGTCCATCCTCTCATCCAGCACAGGGCTGGGCATGAGCAGCTCTGAGCCACATGTCGAGGGGTCCATCCTCTCATCCAGCACAGGGCTGGGCATGAGCAGCTCTGAGCCACATGTCAAGGGGTCCATCCTCTCATCCGGCGCAGGGCTAGGCATGAGCAGCTCTGAGACACATGTCGAGGAGTCCATCCTCTCATCCAGTGCAGGGCTAGGCACGAGCAGCTCCGAGCCACATGTCGAGGGGTCCATCCTCTCATCCAGTGCAGGGCTAGGGAGCAGGAGCTCCTAGCCACATGTCGAGAAGCCCATCCTCTCATCCGGTGCAGGGCTAGGCACGAGCAGCTCCGAGCCACATGTCGAGGGGTCCATCCTCTCATCCGGTGCATGGCTAGGCACGAGCAACTCCAAGCCACATGTCGAGGAGTCCATGCTCTCATCCAGCGCAGTATGTGTTTCGAAAACAAGGGGACCCCGCACGTTTGTGACCTGGGGTAAGTAGGTAGTTTAACAGAACAGTGGTCTAGGTGAGGTCAAAGATCCTCAGGTAGCAAGGCTACAATTGTTTAATTTGAAACTAATTCAATAGAAATCATTGATATGCTGAAGCCAAGGCGGATTCAGTTCAGAAATGTATGCAAGGACACAGAGCTATAGAGGAACGCATCACATTTTATTTAACATCATAAAATGGAGTAGCTTCCGTTTCTGTCATTTTTGCAGATAGAAAATATACAATATATAAAGTGCTCACACAGACATAAGTGATAGTGCGTGAAGTGAGGTGTTTAGTGACAGTAAGAACTTTACATCGCATTGAAAAACAGATCAAAAGAACCCAAGTAATTCAAACAGTTTGAGGGAACTTTGAAATTGTGGTCGACGGCGTTTCGATCTTAGTAATTCAAGATCATCTTCAGGACAGTATGAAGTGCGAGCACGTAGGATTGCGTGAGTAATTCCCACAGATTTGGTCCGAAGAATCAGGCTTTTACTGGCCGAGGGATCCTGATCGGGAACCGAAGGCCCGAGCGGAGGAGGGGACGCGTTGGATGAATTGAGAGTCCCGATGGTTTTGGAAGAATAGGTACTCCAGAGTGAGCAAATCCCGGAGTGAGACGCGCTGGCAGTAGTCCGTAGGGCTAGGCACAAGCAGCTCTGAGCCACATGTCGAGGGGTCCATCCTCTCATCCGGCGCAGGACTAGGCACAAGCAGCTCTAAGCCACATGTCGAGGGGTCCATCCTCTCATCCAGCACAGGGCTGGGCATGAGCAGCTCTGAGCCACATGTTGAGGGGTCCATCCTCTGATCCAGCGCAGGGCTTGGCAGGAGCAGCTCCTAGCCACATGTCGAGTGGTCCCTACTCTCATCGAGTGCAGGCAAAAAGGACAGGTATTAGATAAATACAGCATATTCCTGCCCTTTCGCTGTGTCGCAGGGCAGAGCAGCAGTGTGACGCTGCGCTGCCCTGTGCCACAAATCTCGGAAATATGGCCCTAAGAGTTTAAGGCCAGAAGGTACTCTTGGTGTGGTGAAACACGTCTGCTCTGATAACATTGACACTTTACTATGAAAATAATCAAAAATAAATGCCTACCTTACTCCCACTTGACCAGGGCTTCTACATCAGCTCTCAGGTACAGACCCCCAAGACACAGGCAGGGTCCCGTCGGGCTCCGCCGTTGCTAGACTGGGGAGAGCATCACAAGGGCATGGGGGTCACCCCAGGTACGGGAAACAGCCTTTACAACAAGGTTTTTTAGCACATTGTACCTTTACCACGCATTTCTTTTACTTTACTTAGCCGGCTCTCAGTATAGAGCACTGAAATGAAGTACACTGCGCAGGGTCCAGTGAGTCCGTTATCGGTTCATAGAGGATAAAGTAGATAACACACCGCTCTATCTGTGGTAGCGTGGGCGAGCAGTTAGGCTTATCAGAGGGCAGTGCTAAGCATTTGTTGTACTCACAGAGGCAATAAATGAGACACACACTCAAGAATAAATCCAAGACCAATTAGCAAATATAAGACTTATTTTTATATAATTTTTCAGACCAAGAACTTCGTTCAAAGGTAAGTACTTAATTTCTTATGAATTATTAAAGTTCAGAAAAAACTTCACTATCTGTCACAATTCAGCACAATGATTTTCTGGAGAAAACGTAAAAAATGCATAAAAAATTGAAAAGTTTTTAGGGGTTCACCTTCGACAGTTAGGGTAGCAGCAGGCCACGGTCCAATACTCCACCAGCGGATTCTCAGGAGAGTCCCGGACTCGGCCGGTAGCAGGGTGCTGGAGGAGTTAGCAGGTGATGCTCTACAAAGAAGGAGGGGCACCTAACAACAGGCTGTATGGGAGGACGTACAGGTAAGTCTAGGGGACCCCAAACGAGGGCACAGGTAGCAAGGGCCACAGGTGCACAGCGGGATCATCGGTATTCAGGCCTGTTGGGCTGGGTGTAGCAAGCAGGTTGCAGGGATGATTTGCAGACTACAGGGCCGCTCACGCAGTTGGCCTGAGGGTTTCCCATGCCCCTCGATGGTGTTTGCTTCCTGGGCAGATGAAGTCCAGATTGGATGCTTAGCACTACCCTCTGATAAGCCTAACTGCTCGCCTCCACCACCACACATAGATCGTTAGTATTATTTACTTTTGCCCCTGTATACCCATCTGGGACTCACGGGACTCTCCGCACAGTGTACTTCCTTTTAGCTGAGTCTATAGAGCCAGCGTCCTACATTGGTGGATCAGCATGGGCTCTACGACTTAGCTTTTGCTGATAGCAATTTGTCAAAATGTGACCACATGAATAAACCCCAAAATTTCCTTTAGCTTCTTATATTTTCGATTGGTGAAATTTTCCAACTCTCTACAAAAGACTATGCGTTAGTTAGGACAAAAAAGTGTTAAGAACTTTTAAACTTTCCAAAAAAAGGTCCCAACGGATAACCCACAGGGGCAGGCTCGGGAGTTCCACATGACACCTTACATGGAGTTATCCTACTCTCAGTTAAGGGCCCTCTGGAAAGGTTACTGTATTAAAACTGGTGCTCACGCTACCACTGGAAAGCTTCACAGGCTGTTGGCAGAGTATGAGCGGTGTCATCCAGTGGATGACAAAGATTCCTATGATGAACAAGCACATGCTAATAACACTGAAGAGGTGGTAGAGACCCCTCTCTCGGAAGAGGAAGACCCCCTCAGAGGAGGAGCTTGCTCTAGCAAGATTGGCCAGGAGGGCAACCACAGAAGCTCAACTCCTGGACATAGAGAAACAGAGAAAAGAGTTTGGCCTAAGGCCCATCTCTGGTGGCAGCAACAGCTCTGGCTCTGAGACATGACAAAATGGACATTCAGGTTGACTTGCTTAATACTATGGGAATTTTTGTGTTAGGAATTGATGAGAAACTTGAGAAACTAAATGCATTGATTAGGAGGGTTCAAACAAGCCACCTTAATGGCTTTATGGACTGTTAATGTAAGGAGGTGGTAGATGGATTACTGCAACTGAGGAATTCTATGAGAAGTTAAAAATAGTCTGGTCACAGAGTCCGGGCCCAGGATACCTCTCCCTACAACAGTAGATGGGGAATCAAATGTCTCTGTGATGGCGCCCCTGGGGGACAGGAAGAACTCCCCCAATGGATGGCAGGACAAGAGTGCATGGAAGTAAGGGGGCAAAATAAAGAAACCCCAGCGAGACACCAACAGGAGCCGACTGAAGATAGAAATATGATGCAGGATAAATCTCGTGTACGATCTCAACTTACTAAAAGGGAAAGGAAATGTGCACGGAAGGACAGGAACAAAACCCGTCTTGGACATGCTGGAAATCTTTCCAACATGAAGATTCAGATCACACGGAGAAGGCTGCTGTTGAGGCGCATTCCACAAGGATCAGGCCAGGCCGAGTATGTGAAGATGCATTTCACAAAACTGCAAGTTCTGCAAAATCCGTGAGGGCATACTCCACTATGGCCAGTGCACATCCGGCGACATGCACCCCTTCAGACGGGGAAATAGTAGGAATACAAGGTGGACCCCGACAAGACCATCTTGTGAGGTCGGAGGAGCGACAAGCCAAATAACTCAAGAAAGAAGCAACACATACAGAGTTTATAGTCCAGGGCCTGCAGGAAGTCCATTCATTGCTGGGAAAAGACACAACCAGCGACCAGAACCAAATGACATGAGGAGATGATTTTGGATCCAGTGAGCTCACAAAATGCCAAAGTAATCCTGGCCAAAGGCTACTATGGATCCCTGAGTATAACTCGAGAGGTCGGCAGGATGACTTAAAGCGCCTAAGTGTCTTAAAGCTGATAAAGGCCCTACCGGGTCTCGGTCACACCAAGTCAGAGAACATTTTAGCAATCAAGTTTTTGCCTGCATGAGGGCGACAGCACACAGATCCCACATTGGATTCCTTTTGTACGCCAGACCTTCAGGCTCAGGTGCTTGAGAAGAGACATTTTTTTAAAGCCTGGGGGATTGAAGTAAAAGCATATCAGGGGGATAGATACCCCCACCTACTAACTGCAAGGTCACTCCCAGACGAGTACACAGTGACCTCCGCATCAGTCTTAAGAGGAGTAAACTGAGGGTACTCATCTATGGGCTTTAACAAATGCGCCCCGGATTACACAAGCGCCATAGTCAAGCTAACCAAAGAAGATGAAACCGGCATGCAGAGAACTGTAACAAATAATGAGCCCCAAAATAACTGGGGTTGGTTACCGACAGCCCTTTCACGAGCTCGGAATAGCAATGTCTAAAGAATGGGGCAACCACCTGCAAGCAGACAGGGTGGGTTGACAATCTGTTCTTGGAACATCAGTGGCTTGCAGAAAAAAACTGCTGACCAAGCAGTTGTACAATACCTGGGATCATTGGACATATTAATGTTCCAGGAAACCTGGGCTCAAGATAGCATTCCCCCAATTGGCTATGAGGAATACTCAAAACTGGGCGAAAGAAGTAACACATATGGAAGGGTGAAAGGTGGCCTGGCAACACACATCAACACTAATCTATCCGTCAAGGCTGCAGAGCTGCGCGTGGATCATCCAGGCATGTTGGCACTGAAAATAGAGGACTGGACTAACAATTCTGAAGAATCCATCACTCTTGTGATTCTATACATCAAGCCAAAGAAAAAAGAAGCAACAGCAAGAAGAATGGCAGCACACCTATTCCAACTAAAGGATATAGACCACAAGTCGCACTGGCTACTCACAGGAGACCTCAATCCAAACGTGTTCATCAGCCAACTGAGGAACACACTGATATAGTTGGAACCCTTCCTGTGCAAATAATGCCACCCGATAACCGGAAGGATAAAACCGGAGAGGATTTATTAAAGGCCGGCAAATGAATTGGCCGACTGACCCTGAATGGCAGGAAACCAAGCGACACCCCCCTTGCCTGAACAAAAGGCTTGGGCCACTCCGTCTCCATTCCAGATTATATTCTCACGTCAGAGAGTGTTCATAATCCCCAGGTGATCACTGTAAATATACATATATGTAAACATGAAGTGTCACCTACAGTACAGGGAGAGATTGGTTCCGGAATCCTGAAACGTCTCAAGTGGTCCTCGAGCACAGTCAAGACTTTAGCAGAGAAAGCCGCGGCGCGTCTTCAGGATCTGGCCCCAACAGGCCCTAACCCAACAGTAGTATGGGAGATATTTACTGATAACCTGACTGTAAGAAGGTAGGACCTGCTTTCATGGTCACCCCCACTTTCTGCTGGTGTCATACTGTTTTTCTGAGTAGTCTGACTGGGATCCTGCTAATCAGGACCCCAGTCACTGTGCCTCCTCCCTAAATTGGTTATGGTGAGGAACTTGCAACATTCCCATTTGGCTTCTGGGGTACCCTCAGAAGTCCCTAGTATACGGTACTAAGGTACCTCGGGCCTAGGTACACCAGGGGTCCCCCATGGGCTGCAGCATGTGTTATGCCACCCATAAGGGACCCTCCAAACTCTGACTACAGGTCTGCCAATGCAGCCAGTGTGAGTTGGTGCTTGCACCTCTCACGGAAGATATAAGTTCCCTTATATCTTACTATGCAAATGGAAGGTAGTGATGGAAAGACAAGTCGCACCTCGTAATATGAACAATTTATGTGGGCAAAATAATACGAGTACATCAGTCAAAACAACTATGAGTAATTATGCTGCCACTCAGGGTAATGACACACCCCACTACCTTAGGTGTCAGTACACGATGAACAAAGTCCTCGTGCTATAATGTTATATACAAGATATACCCCGGAACTACAAATATTTAATGTTCTCAGTAATGTTATTGTTTAAGCAAATCTTTCTGAACAGATTATCATTATTTTGTTTATAGGTAACACAGATACCAGGAGAAATCATATATATTCAATGATTTATTAATCTTATTGACATTAATTTGATTCTTTTTTCAAACACATCATTTTTATACAGGGATTGTAACTTTAAATGGTGGTGTTTCCAAATTCTGAACAGTACATATTTTCAGTAAAGTGACAGCAGCCAGTTCTTGGTGAAAAAACAACAGTCGACACGTGTTTCGTCAAAACCGTGACTTTTTCAAGGCTGTATAAAAAATAATAAGAATCATATATGTAAAATTGACATATCCTGATAACGTTTGACTTAAATACCCAACCATACACCGGAAGAATTTGAAAGTGCTCGGAGTAGAAGAGTGGAAAAAGGAAGTTTGTGGCAGTGAGTATATATAAGGTGGTATAAAAGCAAGAAAAAGGATTCAATATGTTGATAGCAACCCGAGTGCTCATAACAAGTGAAAGGTATGTAAACAGCATGCAGATATCGTGAATCAAAAATGTAGCTAAGAGAGGCTCATCAAAAAGTATGGGAGGAGAAGGAGAAGGAAAACAGACGGCGAAGGAGACACCGTCTGTTCGGAGTCTTAATTATGTATTAATGATATATGAGACTGACCTTTATCGCATTCTTAAAGGTGAGTCAAGTGATATATCGAGTATGAAACACAACGCTAGAAGCGGCCGTCGATGGATCCTCTGAGTGTCAGATTGTTCATGCTACGCATATTATAAAACATGAAAATGGTAAGTGAAGTTATAAATATTTCGTACTTGTAGAAAGCACAGAAATTATGATATTTCTATATAGTAATGCTCACTTACATTTTAAACGGCAGAAAAGGTGTGGATTTTGGGTTGGAAGTAAATATTAAGTAAATCGGTCGGAAATAGAAAGTACTTTGGGCATGTTAAGGCTTGCTTGTTACACTGGAGAATTAAAAATACAAGGAAAGAGTAAAAAACTGTGTTGAGCCAACGAGTAGTGAAAAAACACTATTGTTACACTAAAGGCGGTATAGTTTAGCAAGGTCGTGGTCTGCTACCCACACATATCCTGTGCGCATGAATAGTACGACGAGCAGTGTGCGGCCAACTGAACCTGATGTCGCATGAATAGTAAACTTATGTCAAGATTTCTGAGACAAGTCGTCTTTCGAAAGATAGGTGCCCCAAAAAGAATGTATATCGCAAATTCGGTCCATGATAAGTTCCTGTGAAAATAAGTAGACAGTACCTTTTGAGCGATATTGAGTTCTCTAAGTACATGTCCATGCCCCAGTTAAAAAGCTCAAGAATTTCTGTAAATCCATTGTGCTATATATATTTATATATGCCCCCGAAAAAGAACCGACCTGCGATTTTCGTATTTCCAGCAATTGAAGCATGCTGTGGCTGCCAAATTTATGCAGGGAATAATTACAGCAACCCAGAAGTGTTACTACATAGAATTTTCACTACAGTTTCTCCTAATCCTTGTCATCTGACCCCGTGGGATGGCATTTATCTCAGAAACTGGATGAGCACTGGTAGCATGTGAGACCGAATGACATGCTGTGGTTTTTCTAAAGAGTCTTGACATGATCCTATTCTCTTTGACATATATTACCACGTCTAGAAAATCTATTTCTAGTTTGTTGGTTTTGTGAGTGAATCGTAAGTTCTATGTGTTGCTATTAAGATGCTCTAATAGCTGTAGTAATTGTAACTCTCTACCTGCCCAGATGACAAAAATATTGTCGATGTACCCCCCCCAGGAGATGATGTGCTCAGTCACTTCTGGTGGTCCAGCTGCCCACAAATGTATGTGTTCAAAATTGCCCATGTAAAGGTTGGCATGTGATGGTGAAAATTTGGAACCCATCGCAACACCCATGGCCTGTCTATACCAGTCTCCGTGGTGAAGAAAGACATTATTTTCCAGGGTGAGACATATCATCCAAAGCTTGTATTCCTTTCTCCAATGGTATGCTAGTGTAGAGGGAGCAAACATCCAATGTGACAAATGTAAATTCTTCTACCCAATCAATATCTTCTAGTTTGTTTGGAAGGTCACCCGTGTCTCGAGGTAGGATGGAAGGTTGTGAACTAGAGGCTGTAAGAAAACATCTATATATTCAGGTATGTGCTGTGTAGGAGAGGGTATGGCTGAGATGATTGGTCTGCCCGGTGGGAATGCGCCTGGTTTATGTATTTTGGAAGAACGTTGATACAGGGTGCCCTAGGTAAGGAGATGAACGTGTATCTACTCTCCTCGTCACTGATAAGACCTTGTTCCCTCCAAGATGTTAGCTTGCATTCAGTAAGTTTAGTTATTTCGTTGAGGGGATTCCTGGTTCGTCGTATATATACCTGACCATCCCAGAGTTGTCTGTTTATTTCTTGGATGTAATCGCTGTTCTGCATGGTCACTATATTCCCTCCCTTATCGGCCTCATTGATTACAATTTCCCATGTTTTAGCTAATGTTTTGAGAGCATGGTTTTTGCTTTGTGTCATGTTGTGTCCCGAATATCCCTGTCTTCTAGTATATGTAGATCACAGGTTACTGCCTTAAAGAACGAGTCTATCAGATTGTCTGGTAGTAAAGTGGGTATGAAAACCAACTTTTGTTTCAAGCCACTATCAATGTTCAAATTTGGCATAATGTCTAGATCAGATAAGATGTCTAAAATAGAAGGTAGGGGGTGTGAACTATCATCTAGACACAACAGTAGGTGCAAGTCCTGTTTTTCCCTGATGGTTTTATTGCATGGGGATGTTGTGGGATTTACGGACTACAAAGGCATCGGTCTCTCATCAAAAAACTTTTTTAATTTCATTTGACGGATGAATTTGAACAAGTCAATATGTAGTCGAGTAAAGTCTGGAGCTCTCAGGCAGAACTGAGACCCTTACTAAGCTCATCAATCTCACATTGGAAAGTACATGATTGGACAGGTTGACAATTGTTACATTTCCTGCAGTCGTTGCACATTCCGTATCATTTACACAAGAGACTGTATTGGTATATATATATATTGCCTACTGGCGGTTGCCAGTAGGTAGTTATAGTTAGGACCTATTTTCCATAGGAAATCCGCAGCAATCGACCATCTGATTGTGGAGGAGCGATGATGGAGTCAGCGTGAGCACTCTCGCTAATCAGCCACTCACGCCAGCCGTGTAGTCGATCGGCTAGGCGCCCTGCGATGCTCAGACAGACGCACAGATTGACAGCGGGAGGATCGCTAACGCCCGGCTTGCGGTCTCGCAGGAGTACAGCAACATTAGCAATCTGCCTTCTAAACCCTGCGGATCGTTGTGTGCTACCTGCCTGGAGCCTGCTAACTCTGCTCTTCTGGATTATTTCACTTTTGGCCTTTGATCCACCCTTATTTACCGCCTCGATCTTCCCGACGCTTAGTCTCCCAGGACACGAGGGAAATCGCCGTCGGCAGCAGCAGTACTATTGCAGCACCCTGATCATGAGCAGCAGGGGAGCCAGGAAGGGCAATAAATTGAAAGCTGCCACCACTAACATTGAGCCTAGAGATACGGCTCCTACTGAATGCATTTCCAGATCCAGACATGAGGTTAGTGGGAATAAAAAACTGTGGGGGAGACCAGGGGGAGCTGGGGTATCTAAAGACTTAACTGGCGCTCAGCCACCGCTTGCAAAAATGCTTTTGTGTGCCAAAGGACAGCCATCCACTACAAACGCCAAGACCCCCTTATATGCCCCCTCCCTCGAGACCGCCCCCCTGGACCCACTAACGTCCCAACCGCCCGTGTTAAAACAGCATCAAGAGACCGGCTCAGCAGAATCAAACCCAGTGGAAGTGCCTGGCGCAGGAATTATTGCGGATTTACAAGGCTCAGCTAAGATCTTGAGCAAATCCCCTTGTCTTTCCGATGTCAATACTGGCAAAAGGGCAATCGATCTGGCAAACCAGTCAACTGTAGTTGATACAACGTTGAACTCAGAAGGCTGCTCCCATCCGAGTAGTCCTGGTACTCCTTCTATAGCCCCAGAAACCGGTTTTGTTAACTACATCCAGGGCTTGGAAGCTGCTGCCGGTGCACAAGCACCTTGGACTCCAGAAATTGGGCCCGAGAACTTTTACTCAGTATCTGACAGTACAGGGACCACCTTCGACGAGGGGGGGACTGACTCAAGCGAAGATGACAGCGAGGAATCGATCAAAGACAACAAACGGTGCAGCGGCCCAAAAGAACCAGAAACAAGGGCAAGAGACGCAGCCAACTCAAGTGGGATTATTCTGATTCAACGTATATCAAAAAGAAGGGGGAAAGAGAGGTTTTTATAACGGTTAGGTTCACCCTCCCATTGTGTACATAACTAAATAAATAACCCGAATCTTCAGATTATGAGAACCTAACCTGAGGGAGTCAAGAAAGCACTTGTTTCCTGAAAGAACACCCAAGTAAAAAGGAAGAAAAAGACAAGGCAATTCCTTTCTTGAGTCCCCTCACTCACCGGGGTTTCCCCACGGTGACATGCTTCATCATTGGGGTCCTCTCAGTCCTCTACGGGCTGAGGCATGCTGCGACTTGCGGATTTACGTAGGAGCACTGAACGAGACTATACATACAGTATGCGGTCGGCGAGGCAGGTCTCCAGTAGGTGGTTCCGGTGGGTGGCTTGAAGAGTACAAGTGTACGAGTATCCAACCCCCCCCCCTCAGTCGACCATGAGGCACAGTTTTGCCTTTTAAAATATTCTCATTAGACGTACATTACGTATGTATTTTGATTAACGCATGCAAATTTTGCGCAGCGTTTGTGTGTTTTTCACTCATTTTTTCACCTAATCAGGTCTTCTAGGAGTGGTACTTGCACTGGGCTGGTCCCAGTGTAGTCCTGATGAAGAGCTAGGGTAGCTCGAAACTAGTCGACCGTATGCTAGGTACACTTACCCATTAAAGTAGTTTATTCTAGCATATCACCCATTTTTTAACCAATTAGCTAGGAGCAAGAATAAAATTTATTTGGCCCACTAGTTGATTATTTTAACTCACTTTAAACCACTCCACACCACAACACTTGCACGACACATAGTCTCGTTCAGTGCTCCTACGTAAATCCGCTAGTCGCAGCACGCCTCAGCCCGTAGAGGACTGAGAGGACCCCAATGATGAAGCATGTCACCGTGGGGAAACCCCGGTGAGTGAGGGGACTCAAGAAAGGAATTGCCTTGTCTTTTTCTTCCTTTTTACTTGGGTGTTCTTTCAGGAAACAAGTGCTTTCTTGACTCCCTCAGGTTAGGTTCTCATAATCTGAAGATTCGGGTTATTTATTTAATTATTCTGATTCACACATGTCTTATCCCTTGGATGAAGATGACTCTCACCTAGCAACCTGGGAAAAGACAAAGACAAAGAGTCTACCAACCGTCACCACTGAGCCCTCACTAGCATCAATCCTCGCCTCAATTAAAGAATTCCAGGAAGAGGTTCGGGCAGACAATCAAGCAGCTAAAGGGGCTGCTAAAAAGTTGCAAGGAGGCTTAAGACGATTGAGTAAAACATGCACCGACATAAGCGATCGTGTCTCCATGATCGAGGGACGCACTGAATGTTTGGAAATAGAGACCACGGCTGTTAAAAAACAGAGCGAGACCAATGCCGCCTGTCTAGTGGACATTATATAAAAAATTTGAGGAGCAGGAAAACCGCCAACGCAGGAACAATCTTCGCTTGCTTGGCATTCCAGAGGGGAAAGAAGGCGAAGACCCTAGGCGGTTCATTGTAAAACTCCTACAAGAATCTTTCCCTGAACACCCAGGCTGGGACTGGGACCGTGAGGTGCAAAGGGCACATCGCTTCCCCTTTAACATAAGGAGACAACGTGACGGCAACAGCGCAGCAGGTGGACAACCAAGGGTGTTATTGGTATACTTCGGGAACTTCCTATTGAGGCAGCTGATTTATGACCAGGCTCGCTCAAACTCTAAGAAGGGGGCCAACGGAATAACCTTTTTTGCAAGACCCGACTTTTGCCATCAGACAGTGGAGCGCAGATGGCGTTTGAGACTGCTAATCTCCCCATTTCAGCACCTGGGAGCAGAAGTTTACCTTATGAACCCTGCCGGACTTAAAGTAATCCTTAATGGGGGCTCTAAAATATTTTTGTCCGAAATCAAGGCTGGGGAATACTTGGAAGAGATCAAGTCCAAGAAGGGTCCAAAATAGAGAGTTTTCCACAGACCCAGGCACGGGCACGGGTATTGCAGGGGAAGGATGTGGAGGGCTAAATAGAGACACCTATGTCTTTTAGCTCTCTCCACTCCTTCTTAACCATCCTCATCTTTAACTTTCTGGGGCTTCTTTATATCAGCTTGGCTTCAGACAAAGTGTAAAGTTTATCGATTTAGTAATGCTCCACTTTAACTCCATTTTACTCCTAAGAGCGAACTAGCCGAACATACATTTAACTTATTTAGGCGTGGCTAGCAGCTGAGACTCACCGCTGACCACTATCATTCAGGTTATTCCTGATTGCTCCAAGAAAGGAGGGGGTGGGCTGGGAGGGGAGGGGGGTCTCTAGAATGACACAGAGGAATCAAGGACACCTTCTCACGCACAATCACTCACTCACTCATACAATGGGCACGACTAAAGAATTCACCAAGGAAGAACACTTAACGAATCAAGAAATCTCTGGCCTATTTCACTCAAAACACTTAAATGGCTAGAATAAGTACTCTCAGGTTCATCTCTGCCAGTATCTGTGGGCTGAACGATGCCTTAAAAAGGCAAAAGGTAGCGCAAGGTTTACGCTCTTTGGGGGGCGATATCATCTGTCTCCAGGAGACACACATAGAGGGATCACAAAAACACTTATTAAACTCACTAGGGCTTAAGGTTATAGGGGCTACTACACAGGGAGCCAAAACAAAAGGGGTAGGAATTATGGTTGAAAGCAGACTTCTCTAAGAATTCCGCGTGTTAAATCCGACTCACTGGGTAGATGGGTAATCTCCGAATGCCACCTCTCCCCTAACCCTCCTTTCACTTTATGTTCTATCTATAGCAGCAACACTGCTGACCCAGGGATCATTAATTTGATTTCACTCACTGGCCCACTCCAATAATCATCTGCCGTGATTTTAACATCAATTTGCCCTGTGATTGGGAAATAAACAGCAAGTGGAGGTATAAAGGCAGAAAACCGTTAGTGTTTCATGCAATAATTAATCTAGCCCAAACCCATGGGCTGAGCGACGTCTGGTCTAAGCTTAACTCCACTCAACCTGGCTATACCTACTTTTCTGCCCCACACCGGCCAATTGCTAGACTAGATTATTTTTTGATTTCATCCTCCCTATTAGGCAAATGCACCATAGACACGGCACCGCGCTTCATGTCAGACCATAATCCGCTTATTTTGAATATCGGGGGCTAGAGAATTGGAAAGAAGCACCAAGATGGAGTTTCGAGAAAGCACTTTTGCAAGATGTAGGCTATCAGGCTCATATGCAAGCTTGGATCCAGGAGTTCCTGGAAATAAACACTGGAACGGCCTCAACCATGGTAGTCTGGGATACACTAAAAGCGGGTATTCGGGGAGAGACCTTAAGGTTCTCTATCAGGAAAAACAAGAAAGATAAATTACAAATGATCGATGTCCAGGAAAAACTCAAAAATGTAGAAACAAAACTAGTCCAAATGGTTCATACTGGACAGGATGTTGAGAACACACAAAATGAAGTAATACTTATCAAGGCAGAAATAGGGGCGATATTTGCTGAAAAAACTGCAGCCACGTGGGCGGCAACGCGAGAAATGAACTACGAATGTAGCGACCGCATCGGTCATCACCTTGCTGTCAAAACCAGACAGCAGGCCACAGACAGCGAAATATTGCGATCCAACTGTCAACAGGGATAGAAACCAGTGATCCTACTAAAATACAAAAGGGTTTTCAAGATTATTACGCCAAGCTATACTTAGAGGAGAATAGCAGGTCAGTCGATTCAGGAGAACTCGAAATCACCAAATGTATAAAACAGGAAGAGCTAAGACAGCTCAACCAGGACAATTGCGAGCCGTTAGAAGTTACCCCGACTTGGGATGACATCTTAGAAGCCCTAGCCAGCCTTCCGGATGGTAAAGCCATAGGAGTGGATGGCATCCCCGTGGAGTTCTATAAAATATTTGCACCCCAAATCAAGTCTATCTTTCTTGCTGTGGTAACCGCCACATTCAACGGTGCTTCCCCTCCTGTCTCCTGGTCCAATGCCAACATTTCTATATTTCTTAAAAAAGGCAAATCACCCTTAGAGAAGGGCTCCTACAGGCCAATCACACTCATAAATTGTGATTCCAAAGTCTATTCCAAAATACTCACAAAAAGAATATCCTCTGTAGTTGAATCCCTGGTGTCAGAACGGCAACACGGATTCATTCCAAAGAAGGGCACCACTGAACATATTAGGCAGACGCAGCACAGGTGACAGGAGACCCGATGTCTCTGATTCTACTAGACGCTGAAAAAGCATTTGATCGGGTCTCCTGGCGGTTCCTGTGGTGTGTCATGAAGAGGATGGGCTTTGGGCCAAAACTCACGCAGGCTGTACGAGCTCTGTACCAGAGCCCAACGGCCTGTGTGTCGATTAATGGGAGGTTAACCGAGCAATTTAACATCTCTCGGGGCACTAGGCAAGGATGCCCCTGCTCCCCTTTGCTCTTTGCCCTCTACATAGATCCCCTAATTAAGAAAATTGAAAAGAATCCAGCAATTCTGGCAGTAAGCATGCAGGGAATCAATACCAAAATTATGGCTTACGCTGACGACTTGGCCATTGCCACTTCTGAACCTGAGAGCGCTATTTTGGCATTGGAACTGGAGGCACAAAAATTTGGAAAAATCTCGGGGTATGCATTGAACAAAAAGAAAACCCAAATAATAACGAATAATGAAGTCAACTGGATTGATAGCCGGATTGTTACGCAGGGGTAACTATAACTGCCAACATAGATGAAATTGTAACCGAGAACTTATCACCCCTGATTACCGAAACAAAGAAAGCCCTCAAACAAATTGACAACTTACACCTGACTCTTGTAGGCAGATGCAACGTAAACAAAATTACCTACTTCCCGAAATTGCTCTACTATTTTCGTTCCATCCCACTGGAATTTAGTAAGGCCAAGCTCCAGAAATTTCAACAACTCTTTACGCAATTTATCTGGGCTTACTCACAACCTAGGTGGGCACTAAAGCAACTGTCTCTGCCCCGGGAGCGGGGTGGCTGGGCTTTTCCTAACATAGTACTCTATTATTGGGCTTCAGTTCTGCAATACAGCACTGAATTGGTGAAGGCACACTCCCTCTCTCCCTCAACCGGCCTTCCTTCACCATTTCGGCTTCTATTGGGAGAGGAGACCCACAGCTGTCTGTTCAGGCAAGTATCCTTCGGATACTACAAGCGCGTTAGGTTCAAGGCGCTGATGAACTCCTTTAAGGTTTTTCACAACATCCGCAGAACCTACGGACTGGGAACATTCAATGACTATACTCCTATTAGTGAGAACCCCAATTTGCCTGTCATCTTTGGCAGGTCCTATTTATTGGACTGGTATAAGGCCGGTATCACAAAGCTAGGAGACCTAATTTCCAGCGAAGGAGTTAAATCCTTTGCAGATCTACAAAGTAAATATGGACTGAAAAATTAGGACACCTTCAAAAACCTTATTATTCACGACTTTCTCTCCCGATAAGCCGGGGGACCTGCAGGGTTTTCAGAGATTGAATTTATCAAAACGCTGCGGGCCCGACGATCCCCAGGATAGGTCTCATTTACTCTGCTTTAAATAGCCAAACCCCAGACGACCTGCCTAGGATAGCAGACAAGTGGCTCATAAAACTATAGGCCCCGCATAGTATGTTCTACAACTCACTGGAATTCTCCTAAAGCGACCTGCTGTCAGCAAAATTACAGGCGCAACACTTTAAAACCATCTTCTTTCTATATATTACACCCAGCAAAATTGCCAAATGGGGAGCAGGTAAAGGGACATTGTGCCCTCGGTGCTCGGAGTTTGGCGCTGATGCAACACACATGTTCGCCGCCTGCCCAAAACTTTCTCCAGTTCTTCTCAGAATACAGGACTTTCTTGGGAGGGTCATTACACAGGCTATAGCTCTGACTCCCATAACCATACTGTTGGGGACACAGGAAGAGGTCAATAGGGAAAAAGGCGGAGCGCTTATTTTTGTTGCTATGACAGTATGGAGGATCTGCGTTGCGTCAGCATGGATTGAGATCGATCCACCTTCTTTCCCCCAATGGCTGGCTAGATTAGTTGCAACTTATCATCTCGAAAAGGCCGTTTATGCTAAAAAAGGCCGTAAAGGGTGAAAGAAGGGGCTAGATATCTGGGGACCTTTCACTACCTGGCTTTTCATGTATTTATTCCTATGCTTCTTGTCAATTGTCTTTCTTTTCTTTCTTTTTTTTTTTTACCTCTTTCTTTTACCTTGTAAAACTCTCCTTGGTGATTCTGAACTCAAATTTTCTAATTGTATATTCCTCCGTGTCCTTGAAATTAAGTATTTTGCAGTAGCAGGGGGTGAGGGGTGGGGGATGGGAGCTGAAAAAGTCAAATATCTGTATTTTCTGCATTTGAAAAACAAAAAATATTTTAAAAAAAGGAAATCTGCAACAATCTATTTCCAATAACTTTGGCACCGTCCGACGAATCTTTGCGAAATTTCAAAACTCGTGGGGCGCTCCGGTCCGCTCCTATCTTGAAAGTTTCGGTGTGATTCGGCAAGCAGGGGCTGAGAAAAAAGGGGGGTCCCAAAACGCGTTTTCTCCATGCAATTTTCCATAGGAAACTTTGGCCGTGGCTACAGCCCGAACTGCTGAACGGAATTACACCAAATTTGGAAAAGAGATAGCCCTTGGTTCAGACTCGTGCCTTTTTGTTAAATGGTGTAAATCCGTTCAGCAGTTGCTGAGAAAATCAAAAGTAAAATCATATATATATCTATGGCCGCGCAGGATCTGCGCACCCTCCCGATTATGAGCTGTATGCTAATTGGCTATCGACACTCCAAACCAGGAAGTGCTGGCAGCCATCTTGTGCCTCGGTAGAACTGAGGAACAAGAAAGCAGAGAAAAAAATGCGCAAAAAGGGGCAGGGTAGAAACACCCTGACCCCCTAGGCCTGCTTAGGGTGTCCCACAAGGACCCCAAGGGCCCCCCAAAAAATCGGCAAAATCCACGCAGGGTGCGCAGATCATGCCGATTAAAAAAAAAAGGAAGCGCGGCCTTCCGCGCTTTGTTGCTAATCAGCCCCCGGGGAGCCAAGTCCCGGGGGCAGTAGTGTTATGTAATGAGGGGCCCAGAGGGGCACCCCAGCCCTGGGGAACGCCAGCCCCCGGGGCTTTTAAAGAGAATGTGTGGGGAGGCTCAAAGGCCACCCCCAAGCCTCGGGGACCGCCACCCCCCTGGGGTTTGTGAAAATATTTGCAGGGGGGCTCACGGCCCCCCCGCAGCCCCGGGGAACGCCACCTCCCAGGGCTTGTGATAAAAAAAAAAAGAAATAGCCTGTGTGGGGGGGCTCGAGCTCCCCCACACGCCCCGGAGACCGCCACCTCCCCGGGGCTCTACATATTAAAAATAGGGGATCCGTAACGGACCCCCAAGCCCTGGGGACCACCACCCCCCAGGGATTTTCATTAAGTGGGAGGGGGGCCGCGCGGCACCTCTCATGGAGCCCATGATGGCCCTGGGGACCACCACCCCCCAGGGCCAGCTCCTGCAGTGTCCCGGGGTGCCTACCCCCGGGACACTGTAGTTTGTTATGGCAGGGCGGGATCCTCGTGGCTCCCGCCCTGCCATAGGAAACCTGCTCTCTCTTTCAAAATGCAAACCAAATTGCTTTTCCACACGGGGAGCTGAATCTTAGCAGCTCCCCATGTGGAAAAGCAATGTCAGTTCCCGCAGGACGTGGGGAGCCGACGGGACCGTGGGGTGATTGGGAACCCCCCCACGGGCCCCAACGGAGAGGGCCAGCTCTGGGGGATGGGGTCCCCGGGGGTACAAGTGGCCCGGGAGGGGGGCCACGCGGTCCCCTCCTCAAATTAAAAAATGAATAAAAAAATAAATAAATGAAATAAACAAAGGCCGGCCCCTGGGGATGGGGTGGGCAAGGCAGCCCTCTCCAAAAAAAAAAACCACAAAAAAAAGGCCATGCTCCTGGGGATGGGGTCCCCGGGGCAGATTATGAACTCAGGAGGGGGGCCACATGGCCCCCTTCCCAATTTTTTCGTTTAAAAAAAAAAATAAGAGGGCAGGCCCTGGGGGATGGAGTCCCCAGGGCCAATAAATTAGAAAAAGAAGAAGCCAAACAGCCCCTTATCTTAAAAAAAAATAAAAAGAAAAGACCGGCATCGCACCGGAGGCCACGCCCTCTCCTTGCAGCACTCTGCAAACGCACCCCCTGAATTCCCCTAGAATACTGGGGGGCCCTGGGGCAAACTAGCCCACCAGGAACCTCTAGTATGCGCCAGGGGACTGCATTACAGAGAGGTGTTCTGAGGCCACGCCCCTTTTTACACCTCTCTGCAACGCAGATCTGTGGCACTTAATAAAGGTAGCTGGTGGGCCAGTTGCACCCCAGGGACCCTCAGTATTCAAGGGGAGTTAATCCCCCAACTTAAAACGCGTTTGCGCAGTGGTGAAGGGAGGGGGCGGGGCCTGAGGTGACATCTGTGGAAACATGCCCTGTGACGCGTTTTAAGTTGAGGAATTAATACCTCTTCAATCCAACTAGCCCACTAGGTTCCTCCAGTAAGCGCCACGGAGCTGCGTTGCAGAGTGTTTTAAAAAGGGGCGTGGCCTCTGAACACCTCTCTGCAACGCAGCTCTCTGTATGTATTGTATTGGTAGTCTGACTCAGTTTTTCACTTTGCGGGAGAGTGACCTCGTAGTCACACCCTCTCTTGTATTTGTGTTTGTTGAGGTGTCTGCCCCTCCTTGTTTTTTTGTATTGTGTCTGTTGTAGTTGGTTCTTGTGCCTTTCCTGAAGCGTACCATTTCTCCTAAAAAACTGGTATAAGGCCGGTATCACAAAGCTAGGAGACCTAATTTCCAGCCAAGGAGTTAAATCCTTTGCAGATCTACAAAGTAAATATGGACTGAAAAATCAGGACACCTTCAAAAACCTTATTATTCACGACTTTCTCTCCCGATAAGCCGGGGGACCTGCAGGGTTTTCAGAGATTGAATTTATCAAAACGCTGCGGGCCCCGACGATCCCCAGGATAGGTCTCATTTACTCTGCTTTAAATAGCCAAACCCCAGACGACCTGCCTAGGATAGCAGACAAGTGGCTCATAAAACTAGAGGCCCCGCATAGTATGTTCTACAACTCACTGGAATTCTCCTAAAGCGACCTGCTGTCAGCAAAATTACAGGCGCAACACTTTAAAACCATCTTCTTTCTATATATTACACCCAGCAAAATTGCCAAATGGGGAGCAGGTAAAGGGACATTGTGCCCTCTGTGCTCGGAGTTTGGCGCTGATGCAACACACATGTTCGCCGCCTGCCCAAAACTTTCTCCAGTTCTTCTCAGAATACAGGACTTTCTTGGGAGGGTCATTACACAGGCTATAGCTCTGACTCCCATAACCATACTGTTGGGGACACAGGAAGAGGTCAATAGGGAAAAAGGTGGAGCGCTTATTTTTGTTGCTATGACAGTATGGAGGATCTGCGTTGCGTCAGCATGGATTGAGATCGATCCACCTTCTTTCCCCCAATGGCTGGCTAGATTAGTTGCAATTTATCATCTCGAAAAGGCCGTTTATGCTAAAAAAGGCCGTAAAGGGTGAAAGAAGGGGCTAGATATCTGGGGACCTTTCACTACCTGGCTTTTCATGTATTTATTCCTATGCTTCTTGTCAATTGTCTTTCTTTTCTTTCTTTTTTTTTTTTACCTCTTTCTTTTACCTTGTAAAACTCTCCTTGGTGATTCTGAACTCAAATTTTCTAATTGTATATTCCTCCGTGTCCTTGAAATTAAGTATTTTGCAGTAGCAGGGGGTGAGGGGTGGGGGATGGGAGCTGAAAAAGTCAAATATCTGTATTTTCTGCATTTGAAAAACAAAAAATATTTTAAAAAAAGGAAATCTGCAACAATCTATTTCCAATAACTTTGGCACCGTCCGACGAATCTTTGCGAAATTTCAAAACTCGTGGGGCGCTCCGGTCCGCTCCTATCTTGAAAGTTTCGGTGTGATTCGGCAAGCAGGGGCTGAGAAAAAAGGGGGGTCCCAAAACGCGTTTTCTCCATGCAATTTTCCATAGGAAACTTTGGCCGTGGCTACAGCCCGAACTGCTGAACGGAATTACACCAAATTTGGAAAAGAGATAGCCCTTGGTTCAGACTCGTGCCTTTTTGTTAAATGGTGTAAATCCGTTCAGCAGTTGCTGAGAAAATCAAAAGTAAAATCATATATATATCTATGGCCGCGCAGGATCTGCGCACCCTCCCGATTATGAGCTGTATGCTAATTGGCTATCGACACTCCAAACCAGGAAGTGCTGGCAGCCATCTTGTGCCTCGGTAGAACTGAGGAACAAGAAAGCAGAGAAAAAAATGCGCAAAAAGGGGCAGGGTAGAAACACCCTGACCCCCTAGGCCTGCTTAGGGTGTCCCACAAGGACCCCAAGGGCCCCCCAAAAAATCGGCAAAATCCACGCAGGGTGCGCAGATCATGCCGATTAAAAAAAAAAGGAAGCGCGGCCTTCCGCGCTTTGTTGCTAATCAGCCCCCGGGGAGCCAAGTCCCGGGGGCAGTAGTGTTATGTAATGAGGGGCCCAGAGGGGCACCCCAGCCCTGGGGAACGCCAGCCCCCGGGGCTTTTAAACAGAATGTGTGGGGAGGCTCAAAGGCCACCCCCAAGCCTCGGGGACCGCCACCCCCCTGGGGTTTGTGAAAATATTTGCAGGGGGGCTCACGGCCCCCCCGCAGCCCCGGGGAACGCCACCTCCCGGGGCTTGTGATAAAAAAAAAAAGAAATAGCCTGTGTGGGGGGGCTCGAGCTCCCCCACACGCCCCGGAGACCGCCACCTCCCCGGGGCTCTACATATTAAAAATAGGGGATCCGTAACGGACCCCCAAGCCCTGGGGACCACCACCCCCCCAGGGATTTTCATTAAGTGGGAGGGGGGCATCATGGGCACCTCTCATGGAGCCCATGATGGCCCTGGGGACCACCACCCCCCAGGGCCAGCTCCTGCAGTGTCCCGGGGTGCCTACCCCCGGGACACTGTAGTTTGTTATGGCAGGGCGGGATCCTCGTGGCTCCCGCCCTGCCATAGGAAACCTGCTCTCTCTTTCAAAATGCAAACCAAATTGCTTTTCCACACGGGGAGCTGAATCTTAGCAGCTCCCCATGTGGAAAAGCAATGTCGGTTCCCGCAGGACGTGGGGAGCCGACGGGACCGTGGGGTGATTGGGAACCCGCCCACGGGCCCCAACGGAGAGGGCCAGCTCTGGGGGATGGGGTCCCCGGGGGTACAAGTGGCCCGGGAGGGGGGCCACGCGGTCCCCTCCTCAAATTAAAAAATGAATAAAAAAATAAATAAATGAAATAAACAAAGGCCGGCCCCTGGGGATGGGGTGGGCAAGGCAGCCCTCTCCAAAAAAAGAAACCACAAAAAAAAGGCCATGCTCCTGGGGATGGGGTCCCCGGGGCAGATTATGAACTCAGGAGGGGGGCCACATGGCCCCCTTCCCAATTTTTTCGTTTAAAAAAAAAAATAAGAGGGCAGGCCCTGGGGGATGGAGTCCCCAGGGCCAATAAATTAGAAAAAGAAGGAGCCAAACAGCCCCTTATCTTAAAAAAAAATAAAAAGAAAAGACCGGCATCGCACCGGAGGCCACGCCCTCTCCTTGCAGCACTCTGCAAACGCACCCCCTGAATTCCCCTAGAATACTGGGGGTCCCTGGGGCAAACTAGCCCACCAGGAACCTCTAGTATGCGCCAGGGGACTGCATTACAGAGAGGTGTTCTGAGGCCACGCCCCTTTTTACACCTCTCTGCAACGCAGATCTGTGGCACTTAATAAAGGTAGCTGGTGGGCCAGTTGCACCCCAGGGACCCTCAGTATTCAAGGGGAGTTAATCCCCCAACTTAAAACGCGTTTGCGCAGTGGTGAAGGGAGGGGGCGGGGCCTGAGGTGACATCTGTGGAAACATGCCCTGTGACGCGTTTTAAGTTGAGGAATTAATACCTCTTCAATCCAACTAGCCCACTAGGTTCCTCCAGTAAGCGCCACGGAGCTGCGTTGCAGAGTGTTTTAAAAAGGGGCGTGGCCTCTGAACACCTCTCTGCAACGCAGCTCTCTGTATGTATTGTATTGGTAGTCTGACTCAGTTTTTCACTTTGCGGGAGAGTGACCTCGTAGTCACACCCTCTCTTGTATTTGTGTTTGTTGAGGTGTCTGCCCCTCCTTGTTTTTTTGTATTGTGTCTGTTGTAGTTGGTTCTTGTGCCTTTCCTGAAGCGTACCATTTCTCCTAAAAAACAGAAGAGGTCATGTTATGTGAAGGGCCTGCACCAACTGCTTCCGGTTCCGCTCCGACACTTCGATCACTGTGTATACTGGAAACATCAGATTCACTGGTAGAAGCAGCGACCACTGGCGCATTGCTTATCCCACGAGTTACTTTGTTGCGTGGTTTGACATTGTCAAATTTTCTGGCAAAAGTAAATTGTCACTGTCAACTCTCCTGAGTTTTCTCATTTTTTTATCTTTACTGTATAACCGGTGTGCACTTGAAACATCTTTAAGTATCTTGTAATTTGTATCTGTTGCTCCCTATAAATTTAGACTTTTGATTTCCGACTTTAGTTTCTCTATTTCACAAAGTTGTTATGTTTACGTTCTGCATGCTTAATGACAATATCAAGTCTGGGCGTAGGGGGCGTAGTGGGTCTACGTGTAGCAGCGTGTAGTGTGGCAAAATCTATGCACACTCGCATGCTCCGCGTAGACCCACTACGCGCCACCCGCCTCCCGCCCGCCCTAATTTTTAAGTAATTTAAAAAAGGTTAAAAGTAAATATAAACCTCCTTACCTTCAGCGCGGCGTCCCGGGGCTCCCTCTTCTTTCTGACGGTAACTTCTTCACGCAAATGCGCATGCATGGACGCCCGTGCATGCGCATTTCTGACGAGAAATGCGCATGCGTGGGCGTCCGCGCATGCGCATTTGCATGAAGAAGTTACCGTCCGCAAGAAGAGGGAGCCCCGGGACGCCGCGCTGAAGGTAAGGTGGTTTATTTACCTTTAACCTTTTTTAAATTATTTTAAAATTAGGGCGGGCGGGAGGCGGGTGGCGGGCAGCTCTGCTTCGCTACGGTGTGTGCGTAGCGCTGCCTGCTACGCCTACTTCGTAAATGGCGAAGCAGGCAGCGCTACGTGCACTCCGTGGGCGAAGCGGAGCACGACGCCCAGGGTTAGACAATATCCATCTCTTTGAAGGAAGATGATAGGATCAAATCTTCCCACTCTCTTAACAAGTCTGGGTCTAGGTCTTCGAACAAAGGAAAGATTATTCCACGTAAACTCCGCGGCACCTGTTTAATCTCAATATATCTTTTCAGAATGTTGGAGTCGCACCATCTGGAAAATTCTTGCTTTTTTAAGCGCTCTGGTTTAATAGATTTTTGTTTAAGACCTTCTTGCTCTGTGTTTAGTTGGGTTCTGATAGCTTTTCTGTGAACCCGGTAAAGAGTTCAAAGAGAAGTTTATCTCTCTCATCTTCAAATAAGGCCATAGTTAGTTAACGTGAAGTGTATAGTATGGTTCCTATAGGTACGTCTAAGCCCACAACGAGAGAAACCGACATAAATCATACGATGCAAATGGAAGGTAGCGTTGGAAAGACAAGTCGCACCTCGTAATATTCACAATTTATATGGGCAAAAGAATACTAGTATATCCGTGAAAACAACTTTGAGTAATCATGGTGCCACTCAATACATTAGGTGTGAGTACACGATGAACAAAGTCCTTGTACTATAATGTTATGTACAAGATATACCCCGGCACTTCAAATATTTAATGTTCTCAGTAATGTTATTGATTAAGGAAATCTTTCTGTATAAAAATGTTGCGTTTAAAAAAAGAATCAAATTTGATGAATTGATGTTAATAAGATTAATAATTCATTGAATATTTATGATTACACCTAATATCTGTGTTACCTGTGAACACAATAACGATAACCTGTTCAGAAAGATTTGCTTAAACAATAAAATTACTAAGAACATTAAAAATTTGGAGTGCCGGGGTATATCTTGTATATAACATTCCCTTACATCTTACATCACCCCACTTGAAACCTATAAGTCACCCCTCTAGCAGGCCTTTCAGTGTGAAAGGAAGGGTGCTCGGTTACGGGTGTGAGGCTGGCCCTGCATGTGCGGGCCACCCCTACAAACCCCGGAGTCCACTCTCCAGATTTTAGTAGTGAATCGGCCATTGCGTGATAGAGAGGTCATGCATCATTACGCGATGCTCATCTCTAAACTGGCTGGAACGTACCTAGGCATGTTTGGTATCAAACATGTTTTAATCATACCTCAACACCGTATCTGGTGTTGGAGGTATGATTCCATCCATGGTAGAGCCCCACCGGGGAGCCCTCCATGCTCCCGAGACCAATCTTACAGAGCCTGACAGCAACCTAGGGCTGCAGCTGACCCCAACACAATTCTGCCCTCGTGTTGCTGGGCCAAGCCCAAACAGGGGAAGGTAGGACAATAGGTTTCCTGTCACAGGGAGGTGTGACCACCTCCCAGACAGGATTTAGTGTATTAGTCCGGGGATGGGGGTGCTGGCCAGCAACACACAGTCTGTTGGAAGGCCACATTTGGTGCCCTCCTTGCAAACGCCTGTTCAAACCAGATCAGGGAGCCATTGGCTCCCGCTCTGGGGCGAAACTGGACAAAGGACATGGGAGTATCCTCTCCACTGTCCAGCCCCTCCTGTGGGAAGGACCTCTGAATCACCCCATCCTGCACCTTAGGGTACTTAAAGCTTACCTGTTGGTGGTACCCTAAATTTGTCGTGGTATTCGATTCTGATCCCACTCCACTTCTTTTTTGACCATCTAGACATCCTGTCCGAGTCGAGCTGACCGTGTTGGACTGATCGCATCGAATTTTGATTGGGGACCAAGACTGCAACAAGGGAGACTGTCTACTCCTGACCTTGTCGTCCTGCAAAACCCGCTGCACTTTCAGTGTCCGTGTTCCATACAGGTTCCATCCTGGGCCTGTAGACATCTGAGATGTAGACATCTAAAGACATCCAAAGGAATCTCCCTTGGAGCGAAAGAGTCATGCCCCTGCATTCGTAGGCACAGCAGCACTATCTACCTGTCTGTTGATCCTGTTACGCTGTTGGATTCGGACAGCCTTTCCGAATCGGTTGTTCCGACACGGATCAGCTGCCAGAATCTGACTTTGGGGGCCCGTAGTAGGCCCCCTTTCACCCGGATCCTTCTGAATGGGGCCTTTGGGGGTACCCATGGGACCCCTCTTCAATACCAAGCACAGTGTGTTTTCAATGGGAGCCTGTGCAGTGGGTCAGAACACTGGCTCCCATTGACATCAATGGGAGTCCGACCGAACGGTGTCCGGAAACATCATAAACAGTCAGTCGTACTCCTCATATCCAATTCAGTCAGAAACCATTCCGAGACCGATTCGGTCAGAATGCCTTCCGACCGACATCGTAATCGGCCCCTATGTATGTCACAGGTTTGTGCCCCCAAAGCTCTGCCCCATAGGTAATGGACCCTAAGGCTTGGGTTTTATAGATCTCACCTGAGGGACTCATTGGCTTGAAAAAGGAGCCCCTGTGGACCCTAGCAAGACCACCTGTGATCTGGGCAAGTTTTTTCCCAGTAGAGAAGGACAAATTCATATGTTCATTAATAGTGAGTCCTAAGTAGTCGAAAATAAAAAACGCTCTCGAGGGGGATTCCATTGAGGCAGGGGTTGGGCCGTGAGGAATATGATGGGTTGAACTCCATCATTTTTGTGTTGGCTAGCTTTATTTCTACCCCCCTCCTCTTACAAAATGATCTGAACCCGTCTAAAATCCTTTGCATACCCATGGGAGATTTAGACAAAAGAAGGGGAACCCCTGTAAGTCCCTAGTAAATGGTACCCCTGGTACCAAGGGCCTTGGGACTGAAAAGGGTCCACTAGGGCTGAAGCACAGATTGTGCCACCCCAGGGCCCCATCACCAAGATAATGCACACTGCCAGTGCTGGCTGGCTGTCTTGGTGCAGAGAGATCCGAAGAGTCGACAGGACACACAGCCCTGTGTGACACGCCCACTGACTCTGCAAGAGATATAGGTACATCACCCTTACTGCAGCCCGTACAGCAGGTGATGTGTACCACACTTTTCAAATTCCTCCATCTTGTCTTGGAGAGAATTAGCCAACCAGAGTCAGAGTTATGCCCACTTTCTATCTGAGGTGGTCATATGAGGGAGCAGTCGCCCTAAAGGTAGGCAGCGCATTGGCTACTACCTGTCACTCTCTTTAGCGCCCCTAAATTTAGTATTTTGGTGGCACCCCTAGACCCTGAACTCATATTCAACGGACCAAAGAAGAAAGCGTGCAAAGATGCTAAGCATTTGTCATACTCACAGAGGCAATAAACGAGGTGCACCCTCCAAATAATACTTATTTTGATATAAATGTTCAGAGCAAGAACTTAATTCGAAGGTATTTACTTAATTTCTCACAAATTATAAAATTTCAGAAAATAGTTCACTATTGTGCGCAATCATGCACAATTATTCTCTATGGGGTTCACCTTCAAACGTTAGGGTAGCAGTAGGCCACGGTCCAATACTCCACCACGAGATCGTCGGGAGAGTGCTGTACTCAACCGGGAGCAGAATGCTGGAGGCACTGGTAGCTGGTGCGCTACAAAGAAGGGGGGACCTAAAAACAGGCTGCACAGGGGAACTTGTAGGCACATCTGAGAGAAACAGGGGCTCAGGTCGCACATCTGAGAGAAACAGGGGCTCGGGTCGCAAGGGCCATAGGATCACGAGATCACCGCTGAATCACTGGTACTCAGGCTGGTCGGGCGGTGTGCAGAGCAGGTTGGTCAGCCGTGCTCTTTGCATTGAGATGGTCTTTGCGATCAGGGGCAAGCAGGTTGCAGGGGCAATTTCTGGAGGGCTGGGCAACTCACGAAGCTGGTCTAAAGGGTTCCGATGTCCCTCAATGGGTTTGTAGGATTGGGTGTAAGGGAGAAACCTAGCGCTCCAACAACAATCCACAAAATGTATAACTAACTCTAAATAAAATTTCTGCGGTGCTATCAGTCTAGGGGAATAACACCCCAATCCCCTAATAGCTCAATCAAAGATTGATACGACTAATTACATTTATCGATGCACACACTATTATAAAGACCAGACAACAGTAATTAGAAAAGAAAGATATTCTTTCGGGCTTCAGATCTTCTTTTATTTTTCAATAAAGTCTTCCACTCCCAACGCGTTTCGTTGCAGTAGGGAATAACCCAGGCGACTTCCTCAGGGCTGGAAGTAATACAAATAACAAATTGGAATCTACAATCTCTGTATACCAAATAAACTTAGAAAGCCCAATGTGCAAACTGGTGTAGAGAGAAATGACTAAGGTGCATATCTAAAACAATTCAAAAACAAAAACAAAACAAAATCAAAACCATATGCAGGAACGTCCTTTTTAAAAAGTGCTCAGTTTTACAAAAGGCACACTAAAAGCACATTTCTATAGTGGTTATAGCATGCAGTGGTCCATAGAAACCATATTCTTTATGTATTTATTAGACCCCATTAAGTACGGTGTCCTTATAGTGTAGATTAGATAATAATTGACCAGTACCTTATTCTTCGTTCAGAACTTCTTTTCTAAAGTATTACAAAAAAATGTATACAACTATTAGCAACTGCAAGAAACATGAGGCCAAACTAATCAATCATACTATTATTTAACCACTGATATCCTAATTGAGCTTACCTCGATAAACCCTCATTCAATTTCACCAGAGTTCATAAACTCTTGATAATCACAGACTTTGAGGTAAGATCCCTATAATTACAAATTCAAAGATCAATTATAGGAAAGTATAAAAAGTAGAAAGTATACCATGCCAATCATCTAAAGTGTTAGCTTTAGTTCCTATAAAGAACTTTCCTCACCTTTATCGGCGAGTAGGGCCTGCACCTCTCAATTCCAATTTTGTTCACTATGAATTGAAGTTTGAGCGTGCTAATTTGAACGTGTTTGATCCACAACATATAATTAATTTTCCAAAACGAGTTCCCTGAAGTGCCGGGACCCATTAATCAGAACAAAGCACTGTTCAGAGAAACCGGCTTATATTATTTTAATCACACAAGAAAACGCTCTCAGCATGAAACAAAGTTAAGAACATTCATTATTGCCCGTCAGAAAAATAATAATATACAAGTAGTAGTAGTAGTAATACTTTATTGGATAACAAGGTATCATAAAAGTAAATACAATGAAGCATGAATCGGAATAAATATAATAAATACAATTTCATAAAAAAAATAATATAAATTGATAAAAACAGTGAACAAATACACTTGAGTTTTCTTAAAAATTCATGCAGAGGAATAAAAAGGGCAACAAGCCTGAAAAAATATAATCACATCAGATACATATCAATTGCTAAGGTGCTAATTCGTAGAATGGCACAATTACACAATATGGCAATCTACCCAGTACTCGATTCAACAAGCTTAGTTCGTATTTGCCACGCTTTCCCCAGATATTTAGCGACCCCACAAATTACCATCAGGGATGTAGTATCTGTTGTTAGGATACGAAGGGCCACTGAGCTCTGCCTAGTTCCCAGCTTTCTACACACTGGGCTTAGCCATCTTTTCCTCGGCCCCCCTGTATGCCTTACATGCAAACAGGAAATGGCCCAGAGATTCGGTTGGATTAGAACACCCTGGGCAAACTGCTTGATGGGATTTAAAGTTTTTCCAGCTGCTCGTAAAAACATTCAGGGGTAGCGTGCCTCACCTCATTTCAAAGAACGAAGCTCCATCTCTTGGGGAAGAGAGAAAATCTAGAAACGGTTCCAACTTCGGTACTGGCTTATGGGTCAGAAATATGTCGGTTAAATTGCCCCACTTGGGATTCCCCAAATCCATTGCTTCTATACTTGCCCAATATAGTTTCTTAATGGTATCTTTTGGCGGGGGCTGCTGTAATAGCCATTCTTCTTTCAGTCCCAAGTTGATTACCAGGGCCCTTAGATTTTTCAGCCTAGGAATCACCCCAAAACCATTCAAAGCAATGAGTTCATCAAGGACTGCGGCATAGTTACTAAGTTCCGGCGTCCTTCTAAGGCAAACCTAGAAAAGTAAGGGGCGAAGCCCGACAATATCTTTAATAGAGCGACGTCCCAGGTCATGAAGTAATGGTTTAATGGGGGTAGAGACTGGGAGACCCACTAGCTCTCTCAAAAATGTATGTTCCGCTGTAACTAAATCAGTGACTCTTTCAGATCCCCACAATTCAGAGCCGTAGGTTGCAGCGGACAGTGCCTTACCTTCATAAACTAGTAAAGCGGGGCTAATAGGCTTACTAGAAGTCAAACGATGATCTCTAGCAATTGCTCCTGTCACTCTCTTAAAATTTAGCAACATCTTCGCGATGTGTGAATCCCATTTCATTTTAGAGTTTATCCGTACCCCTAGGTAATCAAATGCATCAACTTCCTCCAATAAGGTGCCATTTAGTGCAATGTTAATTCTTTTACATTTTTTGTTTCTGGACATAATCATCAATTTGGTTTTAGTGGTATTGACAATAAGACCACGATTGTTACAAAAGGCACTGAACCTATCTAGAAGTTTCTGGAGACCAGAGGGGGTTTTAGACATAAGAAGAGTGTCATCTGCGAAGAGGAGGGTAGGAATTTTTTCCCCCGCCAGGGCGGGGGCATCCGCTGGGTCCTCCCTCAAATGGTCTGCCACCCCATTGATAAAGAGGGAGAACAAGGTCGGAGCCATCACACAGCCCTGGCGGACCCCCCTCTGCACAGGTATTCTATCAGTCAACTGGCCTTCGCTCCCCCATCTGATTCTCGCATAAGTGCCGTCATGTAATCTTTTAATGAGTTCCAAAAGATATCGTGGAAGTCCCATATCGTGCAATACCTGCCACAATTTGACCCGGGGGACAAGATCAAAAGCGGTTTTAAGGTCAATAAAGTCCAAGTACAAAGATCCCTTACCAATTAAAACGGTCTTCCGGTAAGTGGCTATAAAATCTGGATACTTGGTCCATAGTACCTATTTTCTTTCTAAAACCCGCTTGCAAGTGTGTTAGAAGGTTTCCCTACAATATCTGCAAGCACAAACTTATTCAACTTATTCAACTCTCAATAATCACGCCAACCCGTATACAGGTATCCGTAGGCGGTGAGATTGCAATACCTGCATGTATTTAAAGATATGAACGTCTACAAGATGGCTACAACTTTAACCTGATACTAACGCTATCTCGAAAGAATATTAGCAGTACATAAACTTGCTTCCGCATTTGGTAATAAGTTCACTCTTTAAAATAAGAGTGCAAATTAATATGGCAAAACTTAATGTCATGGCAAAATCGCGAGATAAATCTTTCCCCAGTCCAGGATAAAATTCCGCTACATACAATGATTGCTCCCAACGAACTCTCTGAAGTACCAGGACCTAAGAATCAGAACAAAGTACTGTTCAGAGGGACCGGCTCATTTTTACCGGTCAAAAAACGAAAATCGCTATCAGCAAAATACAAACTTGCTAAATGGCATATCTACCGATTAGAAAAAAGAACACTGTCGGCATGGTACAAACTTTCTTACCTCTCAAAAATTCACGCCAACCAGAATACAGGTATTTGTAGGCGGTGAGGTTGCAAAGCCGGCATATATTTATTGGTGTAAAAATCGACAAGGTGACTACCAACTTTGGCTAATACTAGCGCCATCTTGAGGAGGTATTAAATGTGTATAAATCTTCTTCCGCTTCAGGTTAACAAATTCTGTATATAAAGTGAGTACAAATTAATATAGCCAACTTCATGTCTTAACTAATATATCACCACCTATCTGATTATAAATGCTTGTAAGCAACAAAATAATTCCCTCGCTTGCAACTATGGGCGCCATCTTGAAAGCGTTTTGAGATTACTAAGAAATGCCTACAAATCCAGTAAAGTTACGTGCCACAAAATTGAAAGTAAAGGGAGTAACAAGTATACATTATTCCTTGTTTATAATATCATTCCAAGTTCAATACCACAAAAACTATTTTAGTTATATCCATAATGAACATCGACCAAGTAACCATTAACAATATCACCGATAATCATAATAATATCATCAAAATAGGAATATACGCCGCAGATAAAATACGTCTTCATGTGACTCAAGTTGCATCCTAATTTTCATGTGTATAGTATACACTAAAGTATTCAGTTATAACAGCACTTACTGAAACTGCACACAAAAGATTAAATCGCTGTTTTCCATTATCTATTCCCCTAAAAAATACTGTAGTTCTTGGTCATAATTCAGACCTTCCTCGACCGCCCTCAAGCGCATGATCCATTTGGCCTCATGTCTCCGCAGCTGGAGCTCCCTATTTCCACCTCGCGTATCTAACTTGACATGCTCTATGCCAAAAAATTGAAATGATTTTGATGGACCCTGTGCTGTACAGTTGTGAACATGTACTGCAATTGGATATCTAGTCTCATTCTGTTTCACTGCTCTCATGTGTTCACTTACACGATCTTTTAAAGCTCTTATCGTGCTACCCACATACATTTTTTCACATTTACAAATGATGACATAAATAACATATTTAGTACTACAATTTATGTTAGTTAAGATGTCATAACTTAAGCCTCTGACATCTTTAAATTGTTTGTTTTATCTCTTGCAAACTTACACATACCACAATGACCACATTTATAAAAACCTTCACTAAAATGTGTCAACCATGGTTCCTGTCATTTATTTGTGGGATAACTAGGACTCAATATTGAGCCTAGTGTTTTTCCTCTACGGAATGTGATCTGTGGTTTATCAGTGAGAGATTGTTGCAGTGTCCTATCTGCTTTTAAGATGTGCCAGTGCTTGTTTAAACTCCTATGTAAAATATTACTAATAGGGGTGTAGTCAGTAACCATCCTAATAGTTGGTGTTTTCAATGGCATAACATGAGTCGGCCTCGAAGTAGATGCTCTGGAAATCTTAAGAGCCCTTTGTTTGGCTTTGGTAATATCCTGTATGGGATAACCCCTATTACTAAATCTTGTTTCGATATCATCGATGCATAACTTGAATTGATTATCTTCACTGCAATTACAGAGGGCCCTCATCATTTCACCGAAAGGAATAGCTTTCTTCTGGTGTCTGGGATGTGCGCTGTCTGCATGCAAAACCGCATTGCAAGAAGTAGGTTTCCGGTACATGTTACTATGGATCTTATTGTCTTTTACATATAATTCCACATCTAGGAACACCAATTTGGTAGAGCTTGCATGTGATGTAAATCTGATATTCATATCATTGTTGTTAAGATAGTTTATGAAATCTTGCAATGTTTCAACTGTACCTGTCCAAATCATAAGGCAGTCGTCTATATAACGCCCCCAATAGAGGATCTGATCATTCCAACGACTGCCTGATGGACCCCATACCAACAACTCTTCCAGCCAGCCCATGAACAGATTGGCATAGGCCGGTGAAAATTTTGCACATTGGGCTTTCTAAGTTTATTTGGTATACAGAGATTGTAGATTCCAATTTGTTATTTGTATTACTTCCAGCCCTGAGGAAGTCGCCTGGGTTATTCCCTACTGCGACGAAACGCGTTGGGAGTGGAAGACTTTATTGAAAAATAAAAGAAGATCTGAAGCCCGAAAGAATATCTTTCTTTTCTAATTACTGTTGTTTGGTCTTTATAATAGCGTGTGCATCGACAAATGTAATTAGTCCCTCAATGGGTTCTTGCTTCCTGGGCAGCTGGAATCTGGAGGGGACTCACAGCCGCGGGATGAGACAGCACACCACGATGGTTGAGACTTTGCAGAGGGAGGCAAGGACTCATGCCAAAAGTCGACAGCAGGCACTTGTGTTCAGCAGCTCGTCTTTGTCCGTTTTCCTCTTAGGTCCTTTGAATCTGAGTTCAGGGCCTAGGGGTCCTGCATAAATGCTAAATTTACGGGTGTTATAGGGAGTGACAGGTAGTAGCCAATGGGCTACCTAACTTTAGGGCAACTACACCCTCATATGACCACTTCCGATGGGAACGGAACAGAACCCTGACCCTGGTTGGCTAATGCTCTCCAAGACCAGATGGTGGTATTTGAAAAGTGGGGTCCACTTTGCCTGCATCACCTTAGGAGTGGTGCTGGCTGAATGTGGGTATACCTCATAAACTCAATCATTTTCCTGCCAAAAGTGGAGCAGGGCAGGGGGGTTGGCATCCTCCAATAGCTGGAGATATATTTCAAAGGCGGCATTGCCTTTGAAGCTTCCCACCTTGGAATGCTATTCCTGCTTGGGGGAGTTGTAAAGCACGTCCACCCAAAGAAGGCTTTGTTCCTGGCCTCTGAGAGCGCTGGCTCCCACCACATGAGGTCAGAAACATGTCTGGTGGAGGCAGGCGGGCTAAGACCACTCAGAGACCACACCAGTGTCTGGTAGGTTTTCAGGAAACCCTCTAAGGTCTCCCCTGTGTGCATCTCCCCTGTGTGCATTTATTAATAAATCCAACACTGGTATCAGTGTGGATTTATTAAGATGAGATGTTAGGTACCAAACATCTTAGGGTACAGTGAAGCCATCATGGAGCTAGGAGACTCGTAATGATGAGTGTCCAGCCCATGTAACCTCTATGTCTTCCCTGTGCAATCAAATTATCCAAGAATTCCTCAGGTATTGTAGGGTCATATCTGCTCATGCAGATATGCCCACACCTGTGATATAGTGCACCCTGCCTTAGGGCTGTAAGGCCTGCAGTAAGGGTGACTTACCTATATCTCATGCAGTGTATGGGGGTGTTGGGCACAGGGGTGTGTGCCATGTTGATTCTTCCGTTTTCTCTGCACCAAGACACTCCGCCTGAAATGGCAGTGTGCATGGTCTTGGTGAGGGGTCCCTAGGGTGGCAAAATCAGTGCTGCAGCCATGGGGCAGCTATGTGTGAGTAAACTAGTTAGGAAATGGATGACAAAGTGGACCTAGACACAAATAGACACACTATAAGACCAGAAAGAAGAAGGAATTATTTCAAAAACATATATTTGTATTATTTTTTATAAATGACATGATAGTAAAGAATTGTATATTTTCCCAAATTTTGTAAGGAAAAATAAATAGCATACAATTTTTAGTCTTAATAGGGATACATCCATAGCCTCGTATGTGGCCTATACATGATGAAACAAATACTTCTGTGGCTGTTCAAGAGGCCAGTCATACACACATATCCATTCACACATGGCCTCGGTTACATCATTAAACATATATCAGAACATGATGTTGTCGATATAGAACCTGAATATGTGTACCAACAATAAATGACTTTTAACAAAAGAAAAAATGTGATTTATCACAAGTGAAGTAAACAGACCTGGTCATGGCTATCATAATTCATGTCTACGCGCGTTTCGGCTCAGTGCCTTCATCAGGTAGCCATGATGGTCTAAGAAGGAAATCTGTAAAGACAATATGAAGTCAGGGATTGATACTGGTCATAGAAAGTACCTGTCCTACTCAAATTCAAATGCATTATTAAAAAGTTATACAAAAGTTTAAAACGTGTCACAGACAAGTAACTGAAGTTCTCACCTTAAAGTGAACAAGGAGAAAGAAATAGAAGAGGGAGGTTTTGAGTAAAGGTGAGAAGCAGGCTTACTGGAAACACCACTCCCAAAATTTCTTTTGATATCTAAGACGACGACGTCTGGAAGAAACGAATGAAAACAGAAAAGGACAGGGGGCTGAGGACAGGTGCAGAGGGCTGACACCAGGAGCTGAGGACAGGAAGCAGGGGCTGACGGCAGACAGCAGGAGCCGAGGACAGGGAGCAGGGGCTGAGGGCAGACAGCAGGAGCTGAGAACAGGGAGCAGGGGCTGAGGGCAGACAGCAGGAGCCGAGGACAGGGAGCAGGGGCTGAGGGCAGACAGCAGGGGGCTGAGAGCAGGGGCAGAGGGCAGGTTTTAGACCTGGCACCTTGGCGTGAGTCTCCCTTCCACTTTTTGTCGCTGTGCCTCATGTGTTTTGCTGGTGTTGGCTGCTCAGAGCACTGTGCCACTGCTAACCAGTGCCACAGTGCAAGTGCTCCCTATATAGAATGTATATGTTGGTTGGATTCCATGATTGGCTTATTTGGTTTACTGTCAGACCCCAGTAAAGTGCACCAGGAGTGCCCAGGGCTTTTAAATACAAATGCTGCTGGTGGTCTTGCAGCACTGGTTGTGCCACCCACAAAACCGGCCTGGTAAAATGTGTCTAGGGTCTACCATTGCAGAACCTGAGTGACAGGCCTGCTGTGAGACCGGCCTCACGGCGTTGCCCTCTCCGTCATCTAGCCCACCTGCAACTACCCTCAAGACACGACATCTCTGACTCCGGCCGCCCCAGCCACCCCCTCCGTCACCCCAGTCCCCCCTCTGCGAGCACTCCGGACTTCAAAGAACCAGCGGAGTATAACAAGGGGTGCCGGAGAAACGAGTGCAGAGAAGACCTGGAACCATCCGAGCCTGCAGACGCTGTCGCGGCTCCTGAATGCTGAAGTCACCTGGGCATGCTGAGTGACTCGCGGCCTCTTGCTATTGAACCATCTGAGCCCTGCGGACGAGGTCGCGGCTCCCGAACACTGAACCACCTGGGCCTGCTGAGTGACTCGCGGCCCCCAGCTATTGAACCATCTGAGCCCTGCTGACGGAATCGCGGCTCCCGAACTCCGACCACCTGTGCCTGCTGAGAGACTCGCGGCGCTCCCCTTGAGGACGACTCGGTAAGAGATCGCCCAGAGACACGACACCCTCCAGCTCGAGGATTGTGAGCTTTCCGCAGGGTATTTCGCAGAGACACTATCTTGAAAGACTGTCCCGCTACCCCCATTCCCCACGACTGATTTGTGGTACGTTGTGCCACTGCTGTACTGCTTGCATCTTGGATCATAAAGATCCCTTGAAATCATCGATAAAAGAACCTATCGTCCTACAAAGAATACGTGTAGTGTCACTCTGTTCGTAGTGTACCTCAGGGTGTGCACGCCTGGTTCGGCCTACTTGGGAGAGGTGGGTCAAAGGGGTGGGCAAGACGTGTATCGAACCCCCCTCCGGCGAACGCCTTTCCAACATTTGGTGGCAGACGACGGGATCCGAGCCGACACCGAAAGAGAGCGTGCAGTGAATGACTGACGCACTACCAAACAGAGATGGAAGGAGAAACCTCCCTGGGTGCCGCAGGTACCGAAATAAGCTCACCATTCCGAGAGGATCAATTGGACTATTACACGCATAGAGAATTAAAACAGTTTTGCAAAGACCTTGGCATCGCTACCACCGGACTAAGCACAAAGGAAGACTTCCAGAAAGTACTGAAAGCCTGGGTCGAGACGGGGGCGCCCCCGACCCAAACGGAAGGAGACTCTACCCATGAACCACCAAGCATCCCGGCGAGAAACAACGGGCCAGAGGGGAACCTGTCCCCCGAGGAACTAGCGGACCGAGAGAGAAGCCGCAACCACGAACTTGAACTGGCAAAACTAAAAATCGAGGGAGTAATAAAACTGGCAGAGAAGAAGTTGGCCGTCGAGCAGTTACGGCTACAAGGGGAACTCGAAGAGAAGAGACTCCAAAGGGAGCACGACGAAAAGAAACTCCAGCTAGAACATGAACGCGGCCTGAAGGAGATTGAGTGGCGGGCTAGAAACAAAAAGTCACAGCCACCCGGGAATCCACCGTCCGCTCCCACCGGGGAAACCAAAGTTCACATCCCCAAGGATGTGGTAAAGGAGTATTACAAGAACGATGATATCCAGCAGTGGTTTAAGGCCTACGAAGTCGCCATGACCTCTCACCGAGTCCCGCAGAAGGATTGGGGGGCTGGCCTATGGGGCCGGTTCTTAAGCGAAGGAAGAGACACTCTGCTAGATCTGCCCTCCACGGTCATGAACTCCTACAGCCACATGAAGGAAGCCCTCGTGGGCCGGTACGGACTCACCCCCAAAATGTACCGACAACGGTTCCGAGATTGCAAGAAGATACCGGGCACCACGTGGGTAGAATACGTGAACTTTTACAGCCGAGCCTTGGATGGGTGGATCAAGGGCAGCAAGGTCTCCACCTTCGAAGAACTGTTCGATCTGATTGCCTGGGAACATTTAGCGGCCAATTGCTTTATAGAACTGCGCCAGCATCTCCTGGACAGTAAACTCACCGACCCTCGGAAGCTGGCCGCTGAGGCTGATCGTTGGGTGAACACCCGGGCCACCCGGGGCCCCGTGGGGGACTACGGCCACCACAGTCAAGGCCCCCCCCGCCAGAGGGGCGGAGGGAACCACGGTCGACCAAGAGACTTCCCCGGGGGGTCCTCAACCAGCCCCCCCAGCAGCCCATCAGCGGCGGGTTCGGCACAGTCCCCAGCAAGCACCGGAGCCCCAGGACGACCAGGTCCACGAGCTAGGATCACCTGCTTCCGCTGCCAACAGCCCGGACACTACGCCAATGACCCACAGTGTCCCCAGTATCAGCGAACCACAACGACCAGCCCCACGGCCCGGCAGATGGCCTCCGTGGCTCTGGGGGAAGAGATGGAAGACCCCGAGGAATGGGAACCGGCGGCCATGGCCCTGGTCTCCCTTGGTGATCGAGAAATGGTCCCCGGGACACCCTTGCCCGCCAACACAGAAAAATACCGACAGCAGGTGACCATCAACGGCCACCGAGTCGAGGGCCTTCGCGACACCGGGGCGAGTGTCACCGCGGTCCACCGCAGCCTAATTTCAGAAGACCAGATCCTAACCGGGGCCCTCTGTCCGGTCGTATCCTCCGACAATTCGGAGAGCCTCTGCCAGATGGCGCTGGTGCCCTTCGAGTGGGGAGGGGTCTCCGGAGAACTGAAGGTAGCGGTCCGGACCTCGCAGCCCGTAGACTGCCTCCTGGGCAACGACCTGGAGAGTTCCCCGTGGGGGCAAGTAGAACGAAGAGCCCACCTGGAGATGATGGGCCTACCAGAATGGGTCTGCGCCACCACACGCTCCATGACCGCACGATTGCCTCTCTCCAAGGGCAGTGAAGTCCTCTTACCGAACACTATCCCCGAGAGCCGGGACCCCCTACCAGAAGCAGACAACCCTCCTTCCGAGGGAGAAGGAGACACTAACCCGGGGGAAGGACCGGAACCCTCCGCCCCAGAGGCCCTGACGGAGCTCGAAGAACTGCCCGAGATGGCCCAGTGGCGCTGTGAAGGGGGGCCCTCCCGCGAAGAGTTCTGCCAGGAACAGGCCACCTGCCCCTCCCTCGAGGGACTTAGACAACAAGCCGAAGCCCAGGCCGCCGGTGACCGAACCGGAACCCATTGGATCTATTGGGACAATGGCCTCCTATACAGCGAGCAAAAGTCCGCCGAGCTAGGCGCAGCACGGGTACTGGTGGTACCCCTGCGGTTCCGGAGCCTCCTCCTGGGCCTGGCCCATGATGTACCCTTGGCAGGACACTTGGGCCAAGACAAGACATATCAGCGATTGGTTACCCACTTCTATTGGCCCAAGATGCGAGCGAATGTAGAAGTACACTGCAAATCCTGCCTCACGTGCCAGGGCAGTGGGAAGAGTGGCGGAAAACGCAAAGCTCCCTTACAACCATTCCCCGTTGTGAGTACCCCGTTCGAGCGGGTCGGCATCGACATCGTGGGACCCCTGGATCCGAAGACCGCCCAGGGCCACCGATTCATCCTTGTCCTGGTGGACCATGCCACCCGCTACCCCGAGGCCATCCCCCTCCGCACCGTGACGGCTCCCGTGGTGGGCCGGGCTCTCATGGGGATCTTCTCCCGTGTCGGATTTCCCCGCGAGGTTGTGAGTGATCGCGGCACTAACTTTATATCCCGCTACATGAAGTCCCTGTGGCAGCAGTGCGGAGTCACGTATAAGTTCACGACCCCCTACCACCCCCAGGGCAACGGCCTCGTGGAACGCTTCAACCGAACCCTGAAGGGAATGATCCTGGGCCTCGAAGAGCCCCTGCGCCGGAAATGGGACGTCCTCCTCCCTTGCCTCCTGTTCGCATACCGAGAAGTCCCCCAAAAGTCTCTGGGGTTCAGCCCCTTCGAACTGCTGTACGGACATCCCGTCCGAGGGCCCCTGAGCCTGGTCAAAGAGGGCTGGGAGACAAGCCCCCGGGGGACACCCCCTGATGTGTTTCGCTACATCCTGGCGCTCCGCAACCAGACGAGGAAGTTCAGAGAACTAGCAGAGGCTAACCTCGAGGCCAGCCAAGAAGAAATGAAGCGCTGGTATGACCAGAACGAAACCCTGGTCGAGTTCCAGCCGGGCCAGCAGGTTCGGGTCATGGCTCCGGTGAAACCCTGCGCCCTACAAGACAAATGGACTGGTCCCTTCAAGGTGGTCGAGCGGAAGAGCCAGGTCACGTATCTGGTCGACGTACAGTCGCCACGGAACCCCCTCCGGGTCCTCCACGTGAACCGTCTCAAGCCCCACTTTGTGAGGACGGAACTAAGTTTGCTGCTGGCCACCGATGATGGGGCGGAAGAAGACACCGAACCCCTGCCCGACCTCCTGTGCGCTAAGGAACTGGATGGTTCCGTGGAGGGAGTGAAACTGTCGACCACCCTCACTCCCCAGCAGTCCGACGACTGCCGCCAGCTGCTCAGACAATTCGCAGACCTCTTTTCCCTCATTCCAAGGGTTACCGACTGGTGTGTCCACGACGTGGACACCGGCGACAGCCCGCCTGTGAGACACCGAGCCTACCGGGTGCCTGACCGGGTCCGCACCTGCATCAAGACCGAGGTACAAAAGATGCTCACCCTGGGAGTAATCGAACCCTCCGACAGCCCCTGGGCCAGCCCGGTGGTTCTGGTCCCGAAGGAGGCTTCCCCAGGGGTCGCCCCCGAACTAAGATTCTGTGTGGACTATCGGGGGCTCAATGAGGTCACCCGCGCAGACGCTCACCCTATTCCCCGAGCCGATGAGCTCATCGACCGCCTGGGGGCCGCCCGGTTCCTCAGTACTTTCGACCTGACCTGCGGATACTGGCAGATTGCTCTCACGGAGGGAGCGAAAGAGCGCTCTGCCTTCTCCACGCCAGATGGACACTACCGCTTCAGGGTCATGCCGTTCGGGATGAAAAACGCCCCAGCCACGTTCCAGCGGTTGGTGAACAAGGTCCTGGCCGGACTCGAGGAGTTCAGCGCAGCGTACCTTGACGACATCGCCGTGTTCAGCTCTCAATGGCACGAGCATCTCCAGCACCTCCGACAAGTACTAATGGCCCTGCGCCAAGCAGGCCTAACAGTGAAAGCCAGCAAATGCCAGCTCGGGCAAGGCTCCGTGGTCTACCTGGGGCATCAGGTCGGCAGCGGCCAGGTCGCCCCTCTCCAGCCAAAGATCGACGCCATCAAGTCCTGGGAGCCCCCCGCCACGCAGACATAGGTTCGGGCCTTCCTGGGCCTTACGGGGTACTACCGGAGGTTCATTAAAAAATTATGGTAGTATCGCGGGGCCCCTCACAGAGTTGACCTCCAAAAAGCTCCCGAAGAAGGTGCAGTGGACCACCCCGTGCCAGCAGGCGTTCGACGCCTTGAAAACCGCCATGTGCACCGCCCCCGTACTCAAGGCCCCCGACTTCTCCCAAGAGTTTGTGGTCCAGACCGACGCATCCGAACACGGCATTGGGGCCGTGCTCTCGAAGTTCGACGACAAGGGCATTGATCAGCCCATAGCCTTCATCAGCCGAAGGCTGCTGCCGCGAGAGCAGCGTTGGAGTACTATAGAACGAGAGACCTTTGCCGTAGTCTGGGCCCTCAAGAAACTACGGCCCTACTTGTTCGGAACCCATTTCCGAGTACAGACGGACCACCGGCCCTTGCGGTGGCTAATGCAGATTAGGGGGGAGAACCCCAAGCTACTACGATGGTCCATCTCTCTCCAAGGGATGGATTTCACTGTCGAACATCGCCCCGGGACGGATCATGCCAACGCCGACGGCCTGTCCCGGTTCTTCCGCTTTGGCGAGGAGAACTCCCCAGTGGATGGGTAGCTCTCCACGCCTTTCAGCTGGGGGGGACGCGTGTGAGACCGGCCTCACGGCGTTGCCCTCTCCATCATCCAGCCAACCTGCAACCACCCTCAAGACACGACATCTCCGACTCCGGCCGCCCCAGCCACCCCCGATCCGCAGGCCGGCCAGAGGCCTGACAGACTCAACACCCTACCACGCATGTCCAACCGAGGGAGCGGGAACCCTCGAGCCAGACCCAGAGGCGCCAGCCCAGTCACACCTCGGGTCGCCTTCCCCGGGAGGACTCAATCGGCCACCAGGCCCCTGGGGAGCAGGCGCCTCTCCTGCCGAGCGTCTGGGGTCCCTCCCAGACCCACCTGAAAAGACCAAAGAAGTGAGCGGCAGGAAATCCCGCCGAACCCCCTCCGTCACCCCAGTCCCCCCTCTGCGAGCACTCCGGACTTCAAAGAACCAGCGGAGTATAACAAGGGGTGCCGGAAAAACGAGTGCAGAGAAGACCTGGAACCATCCGAGCCTGCAGACGCTGTCGCGGCTCCTGAATGCTGAAGTCACCTGGGCCTGCTGAGTGACTCGCGGCCTCTTGCTATTGAACCATCTGAGCCCTGCGGACGAGGTCGCGGCTCCCGAACACTGAACCACCTGGGCCTGCTGAGTGACTCGCGGCCCCCAGCTATTGAACCATCTGAGCCCTGCTGACAGAATCGCGGCTCCCGAACTCCGACCACCTGTGCCTGCTGAGAGACTCGCGGCGCTCCCCTTGAGGACGACTTAGTAAGAGATCGCCCAGAGACACGACACCTTCCAGCTCGAGGATTGTGAGCTTTCCGCAGGGTATTTCGCAGAGACACTATCTTGAAAGACTGTCCCGCTACCCCCATTCCCCACGACTGATTTGTGGTTCGTTGTGCCACTGCTGTACTGCTTGCATCTTGGATCATAAAGATCCCTTGAAATCATCGATAAAAGAACCTATCGTCCTACAAAGAATACGTGTGGTGTCACTCTGTTCGTAGTGTACCTCAGGGTGTGCGCGCCTGGTTCGGCCTACTTGGGAGAGGTGGGTCAAAGGGGTGGGCAAGATGTGTATCGAACCCCCCCTCCGGCGAACGCCTTTCCAACAGTAGGACAAGCCCTGATGTGTGTGGCATGTCCTAATAGTGAATTACAGCCATTTTCATTTTTCACTATTGCAAGGCTACCTGTTCTCATAGGCCAGAATGGGCTGTTAGAATTGTTACATTCTATGATCCTAACAGACCCAGGGAACATGGTAGAAATTTGAGTTTAGAATGCCTGAACTCAGGATAATAAAATACATCTTTTAGCAAAGTTTATTTTAATGTTCTGTGTTTGCAAACGCCACTTTTAGAAAGATGGCCTTTGCTTGCCTAACCATTTCAGCCTGCCTCTGCGCTGATGTGTATCTGCTGTCTGGTTTGTGTGAGTGACAGGGCTGGGGAATCCCAGAGGGGCAGGGCTAGGTAGCCTGGTGGTGAATAGAGAGATTGACATATGGATGGGTGGGAGGAGTACACCTGGACTCTGAATAGGGCTGTGCTCTGCCACCACAATGCTGGCTCCACCCCCTGTGCAGCGTCTGATGACTCTGCCCTGCACACTGAAAGCAGAAGCCTGCATCATGTCAACAAAGTGCTCAGAAACCGGACCGAACTAGGCAAGGGCCCCCTGGCCTGAAAGAACAAAAGAATCGCACTATAAGTATTGGGACCCTGCTCCCAAGAAATTAGATCCTGCTACAAGACGAACCTCTGCCTGAGGGGAAGGAACCGGGAAAGCTGTAGGAGGAGTACAGTTCCTGACCTGGGGGATTGGCCTGAAGTGGTTGCCTTGCTGCTGAAGGAGAGGAGAAAGATTGCTGATAAACTTTACTTCAACTTGTGCTGTTTAAGATCTCCAAGGGCTTGTGACCGAGCTTGCCCCCTGAACGAAGTCCCAGGACCAGTGGACTTCACCCCCCCGTTGAGAACCGCCGCTGAGAACCACCGTTCTCACCGTGAAGCTGACGCCGAGAGAAGTGTGCTCCTCCTAGATCGGCGCGTACACTGGCAAGCCTGTGCCCAGCTGTCCTGCCCAAACAACACGACTAAGGCCCCCCTACGAGCCGTAGCTCGCAACGTGAAGGAAGGACTTCGTGACGCACTTTTATTGCCCCCTCTTCGCATCGTACTGCTCAGCGTGCCCCCTACCCATGTTGTGGGCAGGTTGCGGCACGGAGAGTGGTTGGTATGCTGCTCCCCACCGGAGCTTACTGCCTGCTTCGCACCGCGCTGAAAGAAAATGCGCCGCTCTCAAGGTACGGCTCGTACGCCGCAACGAAGAGCCAGCGCAACGTACTTCCGCACCGTCCCCTCGAGCATCGTGACTGAGACCCCCTGTGAGCCGTAGCTCGCACCGCAACAGGAGGACATCGCACCGTACAACGCGCTGGGATTCAACGCATCGTCCGTGACGAACTTTCTAAAATAAGGTACTGTGTCCGCTTCGCACCGTAAGGTGTACGCTCCACACCGGAGCGCCTGCAGCATTTTTGTGAGCCCCGTTCGTACGCACCGCAGGGTGTACGCATTGCCTGGAGCGTCTGCAATGCTTGTGAGCCCCGCTCGTGAGCACCGCAGGGTGTACGCTTCGCCCGGAGCATCTGCAACGCTTGTGAGCCCCGCTCGTAAGCATCTTTCCAGCTCGTACGAACCGTACGAACAGAGGGAAGTGCACCGAACTATTGAAATACGCTTGAAACCAGAACTGCTTTATGCCAATAAGTATTGTGGGTCCGTTTAACGTTATTGGGTCTTGTGCTAGGTCCTATTATATAAAGATAACTGTTTTTGATAAACTCAGTGTGGAGTCCATTTGTGGGGGTATCATTGAATTACTGTATGTGGTCACAAATGCTTAACCATTGCGCCCTGAGATAAGCCTTGTCTGCTCGTGCCAAGCTACCTAGAGGGTGAGCAGGGGTTAGTGTTAGAGTGTAACCCCTTACCCTGACTAGAGGAGAGGATCCCTGCTTGACACAAGTCCCTACCTCTGTCAACCAGAGATTCCCAATTCTAACAGCAGGCAGCAGGGGCTGAGGGCACACAGCAGGGGCTGAGGGCAGGCAGCAGGAGCTGAGGGCACACAGCAGGGGCTGAGGACAGTCAGCAGGGGCTCAGGGCAGGGAGCAGGGGGGCAGAGGACAGGGAGCAGTAGCTGAGGACAGGAAGCAGGGGCTGAGGACAGGAAGCAGGGGCTGAGGGCAGACAGCAGGGGGCTGAGGACAAGGAGCAGGGGCTGAGGGTAGACATCAGGACCTGAGGACAGGGCGCAGGGGCTGAGGGCAGAGAGCAAGGCGATGAGGGCAGGCGGAGGGGCTGAGGACAGGCAGCAGGTGGCTGGGTGCAGGCATGTGGGGCCTTAGGGCAGGCAGCAGGGGCTGAGAACAGACAGGAGTGGCTGAGGGCAGACAGCAGGGGCTGAGAACAGACAAGAGGGGTTGAGGGCAGGCAGATGGGACTGAGGACAGGGAGCAGGGGGCTGAGGGCAGACAGTAGGAGATGAGGACAGGGAGCAGGGGCTGAGGGTTGACAGCAGGACCTGAGGGCAGGCAGCATGCAGCTGAGAGCAGGTAGCAGATGGCTGAGGGCAGGAAGCAGGGGCTCAGGGCAGACAGCAGGAGCTGAGGACAGGCAGCAGGGGCTCAGGGCAGGGAGCAGGGGGGTTGAGGACAGGGAGCAGTAGCTGAGGACAGGAAGCAGGGGCTGAGGACAGGAAGCAGGGGCTGAGGGCAGACAGCAGGGGGCTGAGGACAAGGAGCAGGGGCTGAGGGTAGACAGCAGGACCTGAGGGCAGACAGCAGGTGGCTGAGGGCAGGCAGAGGGGCTGAGGACAGGCAGCAGGTGGCTGAGGGCAGGCATGTGGGGCCTTAGGGCAGGCAGCAGGGGCTGAGAACAGACAGGAGTGGCTGAGGGCAGACAGCAGGAGCTGAGAACAGACAAGAGGGGTTGAGGGCAGGCAGATGGGACTGAGGGCAGGCAGCAGGGGCTGAGGGCAGGCAGCAGGTGTCTGAGGCAGGCAGCAGTGGCTGAGGGCAGGCATCAGGGGCTGGAGCAGGGGCTGACGGCAGGCAGCAGGGACTGAGGGCAGGCAGCAGAGGGCTGAGAGCAGGCAGTAGGGGAAGGCAGCAGGGGCTGACAACAGACAGGAGGAGTTGAGGGCAGGCAGCAAGGACTGAGGGCAGGCAGCAGGGACTGGCGCATGCACAGAGCTAAGGGCAGGCAGCAGGAGCTCCGGACAGGAAGCAGGGGCTCAGGGCAGACAGCAGGGGGCTGAGGACAGGGAGCAGGGGGCTGAGGGCAGACAGCAGGAGCTGAGGACAGGGAGCAGGGGCTGAGGGCAGACAGCAGGAGCTGAGGACAGGGAGCAGGGGGCTGAGGGCAGACAGCAGGAGCTGAGGACAGGGAGCAGGGGGCTGAGGGCAGACAGCAGGAGCTGAGGACAGGGAGCAGGGTCTCAGGGCAGACAGCAGGGGGCTGGGGACAGGGAGCAGGGGCTGAGGGCAAACAGCAGGGGCTGAGTGCAGACAGCAAGGGCTGAGGGCAGGGAGCAGGGGCTGAGGGCAAACAGCAGGGGCTGAGTGCAGACAGCAGGGGCTGGAGCAGGGGCTGAGGGCAGGGAGCAGGGGCTGAGGGCAGGCAGCAGAGGGCTGAGAGCAGGCAGTAGGGGCAGGCAGCAGGGGCTGACAACAGACAAGAAGGGTTGAGTGTAGGCAGCAGGGGCTGGCGCATGCGCAGGGCTAAGGGCAGGCAGCAGGAGCAGAGGACAGGGAACAGGGGGCTGAGGGCAGACAGCAGGAGCTGAGGACAGGGAGCAGGGGCTGAGGGCAGACAGAAGGGGGCTGAGGGCAAGCAGAGGGGCTGAGGACAGGCAGCAGGTGGCTGAGGAAAGGCATGTGGGGCCTGAGGGCAGGCAGCAGGGGCTGAGGACAGGCCACAGGTGCTGAGAACAGACAAGAGTGACTGAGGGCAGACAGCAGGGACTGAGAACAAACAAAAGGGGTTGAGGGCAGGCAGAAGGGTCTGAGGCAAGCAGCAGTGGCTGAGGGCAGGCAGCAGGGCCTGGAGCAGAGGCTGAGGGCAGGCAGCAGAGGGCTGAAAGCAGGCGGTAGGGGCAGGCAGCAGGGTCTGACAACAGACAGGAGGGGTTGAGGGCAGGCAGTAGAGACTGAGGGCAGGCAGCAGGGGCTGGCGTATGCGCAGGGCTAAGGGCAGGCAGCAGGTGTCTGTGGGCAGGCAGCAGGGAATGAGGGAAGGCAGCAGGGAATGAGGGAAGGCAGCAGGTGTCTGTGGGCAGGCAGCAGGGAATGAGGGAAGGCAGCAGGGAATGAGGGAAGGCAGCAGGGGGCTGAGGGCAGGCAGCAGGGGCTGGCGTATGCGCAGGGCTAAGGGCAGGCAGCAGGTGTCTGTGGGCAGGCAGCAGGGAATGAGGGAAGGCAGCAGGGGGCTGAGGGCAGGCAGCAGGGGCTGAGGGCAGGCTGCAAGGGCCGTGGCAGGGGCCAAGGTATGGAATTAAACCCAAGCGTGCTTTACTCACAAGAGTAAACACAACGAGCTCCAGAACCTGGCTGCACACAGGACTCCTAACAACGTCCTCCTGCACAGCTCCCACATCAGAGCAGGGTGTGCCCTGTGTCCTGCGCCCTGGGCCCTGTTCCCTGTGTACTGTGTACTGTGCCCTGCGCCCTGTGTCCTGTGTCCTGTGTACTGTGTCCTGCGCCCTGGGCCCTGTGCCCTGTGTACTGTGTACTGTGCCCTGTGCCCTGTGACCTGCACCCTGTGTCCTGTGCCCTGTGTTCTGTGCCCTGGGCCCTGTGTCCAGTGTCCTGCGCCCTGTATACTGTGCCCTGTGTACTGTGACCTGTGTACTGTGCCCTGTGCCGTGCACCCTATGCCCTGTGTCCTGCGCTCTGTGCCATGTGTACTGTGTACTGTGCCCTGTGTTCTGTGCCCTGTGTCCTGCGCCCTGTGTCCTGCGCCCTGTGCCCTGTGTCCAGTGTCCTGCGCCCTGTGTCCTGTGCCCTGTTTCCTGCGCCCTGTGTACTGTGCCCTGTGTCATGCACCCTGTGTCCTGCACCCTGTGCCCTGTGTACTGTGCCCTGTGTCCTGCGCCCTGTGCCCTGTGTACTGTGCCCTGTGTTCTGTGCCCTGTGTCCTGCGCCCTGGGCCCTGTGTCCAGTGTCCTGCGCCCTGTGTACTTTGCCATGTGTACTGTGCCCTGTGTCCTGCGCCCTGTGCCCTGCGCCCTGTGCCCTCTGTCCTGCACCCTGTGCCCTGTGTACTGTGCCCTGTGTTCTGTGCCCTGTGTCCTGCGCCCTGTGCCCTGTGTCCAGTGTCCTGCGCCCTGTGTCCTGCGCCCTGTGCCCTGTGTCCAGTGTCCTGTGCCCTTTGTCCTGCACCCTGTGTACTGTGCCCTGTGCCCTGCGCCCTGTGCCCTGCGCCCTGTGTCCTGCGCCCTGTGTACTGTGTACTGTGCCCTGTGTCCTGCGCCCTGTGTCCTGCGCCCTATGTACTGCGCCCTGTGTACTGTGCCCTGTGCCCTGTGTCCTGCGCCCTGTGTCCTGCACCCTGTGTCCTGCGCCCTGTGTACTGCGCCCTGTGTACTGTGTCCAGTGTCCTGCACCCTGTGTCCTGCGCCCTGTGTTCTGCACCCTGTGCCCTGTGTACTGTGTACTGTGCCCAGTGTTCTGTGCCCTGTGTCCTGCGTCTGTGTCCTGCACCCTGTGCCCTGTGTCCAGTGTTCTGCGCCCTGTGTCCTGTGCCCTGTGTCCTGCGCCCTGTGCCCTGTGTACTGTGTCCTGTGTTCTGTGCCCTGTGTCCGGCGCCCTGTGTCCTGCGCCCTGTGTCCTGCGCCCTGTGTACTGTGCCCTGTGTCCTGTGTCCTGTGCCCTGTGTACTGTGCCCTGTGCCCTGTGTCCTGCGCCCTGTGTACTGCGCCCTGTGTCCTGCGCCCTGTATCCTGCGCCCTGTGCCCTGTGTACTGTGCCCTGTGTTCTGTGCCCTGTGTCCTGCGCCCTGGGCCCTGTGTCCAGTGTCCTGCGCCCTGTGTACTGTGCCATGTCTACTGTGCCCTGTGTCCTGCGCCCTGTGCCCTGCGCCCTGTGCCCTCTGTCCTGCACCCTGTGCCCTGTGTACTGTGCCCTGTGTTCTGTGCCCTGTGTCCTGCGCCCTGTGCCCTGTGTCCAGTGTCCTGCGCCCTGTGTCCTGCGCCCTGTGCCCTGTGTCCAGTGTCCTGTGCCCTTTGTCCTGCACCCTGTGCACTGTGCCCTGTGCCCTGCGCCCTGTGCCCTGCGCCCTGTGCCCTGTGTCCTGCGCCCTGTGTACTGTGTACTGTGCCCTGTGTCCTGTGCCCTGTGTCCTGCGCCCTATGTACTGCGCCCTGTGTACTGTGCCCTGTGCCCTGTGTCCTGCGCCCTGTGTCCTGCACCCTGTGTCCTGCGCCCTGTGTACTGCGCCCTGTGTACTGTGTCCAGTGTCCTGCACCCTGTGTCCTGCGCCCTGTGTTCTGCGCCCTGTGCCCTGTGTACTGTGTACTGTGCCCAGTGTTCTGTGCCCTGTGTCCTGCGTCTGTGTCCTGCGCCCTGTGCCCTGTGTCCAGTGTCCTGCGCCCTGTGTCCTGTGCCCTGTGTCCTGCGCCCTGTGCCCTGTGTACTGTGTCCTGTGTTCTGTGCCCTGTGTCCTGCGCCCTGTGTCCTGCGCCCTGTGTCCTGCGCCCTGTGTACTGTGCCCTGTGTCCTGTGTCCTGTGCCCTGTGTACTGTGCCCTGTGCCCTGTGTCCTGCGCCCTGTGTACTGCGCCCTGTGTCCTGCGCCCTGTATCCTGCGCCCTGTGCCCTGTGTACTGTGCCCTGTGTAAGGTGCCCTGTGTCCTGCTGCTCTGTGCACAACCTGAACGACTGTGCAATGTGAAATGTGTCCCAGGCACCATAACAGTGACGTGTAAACTGCGAAATGTCCCTGGCACTGTTTCAATAACTTATGATTTAAGGATTGCTTCATTCTGAGCTCCAATTAAACGAAGGGCATGACTCAACCTGACACAGCTCAGCAGTCAGGGTGGGTATGACGCGCTCTAAGGCCCTTGCAAACAAACAATTCGCTGTAACTGTGAGTGCAGTTACTGTAGCTCTGTCCTCAGGGTCCGGTGTTATTGCGAGTGCAGTTAATGTAGCTCTGTCCTCAGGGTCCAGTGTTACAGCGAGTGAAGTTAATGTAGCTCTGTCCTCAGGGTCCGGTGTTACTATGAGTGCAGTTAATGTAGAACTGTCCTCAGGGTCCGGTGTTACTGCGAGTGCAGTTAATGTACCTCTGTCCTCAGGGTCCGGTGTTACTGCGAGTGCAGTTAATGTAGCTCTGTCCTCAGGGTCCGGTGTTACTGTGAGTGCTTGTAATGGAGGCTGCTCCTCAGGGTCCGGTGTTACTGCGAGTGTAGTTAATGTAGCTCTGTCCTCAGGGTCCGGTATTACTGCGAGTGCAGTTAATGTAGCTCTGTCCTCAGGGTCCGGTGTTACTGTGAGTGCTTGTAATGGAGGCCTCTCCTCAGGGTCCGGTGTTACTGCGAGTGGATTTAATGTAGCTCTGTCCTCAGGGTCCGGTGTTACTGCGAGTGCAGTTAATGTAGCTCTGTCCTCAGGGTCCAGTGTTACTGCGACTGCAGTTAATGTAGCTCTGTCCTCAGGGTCCTGTGTTACTGTGAGTGCTTGTAATGGAGGCCGCTCCTCAGGGTCCGGTGTTACTGCGAGTGTAGTTAATGTAGCTCTGTCCTCAGGGTCCAGTGTTACTGCGAGTACAGTTAATGTAGCTCTGTCCTCAGGGTCCAGTGTTATTGCGAGTGCAGTTAATGTAGCTCTGTCCTCAGGGTCCGGTGTTACTGCGAGTGCAGTTAATGTAGCTCTGTCCTCAGGGTCCGGTGTTACTGCGAGTGCAGTTAATGAAGCTCTGTCCTCAGGGTCCGGTGTTACTGCGAGTGCAGTTAATGTAGCTCTGTCCTCGGGGTCCGGTGTTACTGCGAGTGCAGTTAATGTAGAACTGTCCTCAGGGTCCGGTGTTACTGCGAGTGCAGTTAATGTACCTCTGTCCTCAGGGTCCGGTGTTACTGGGAGAGCAGTTAATGTAGTGCTGTCCTCAGGGTCCGGTGTTACTGCGAGTGCAGTTAATGCAGCTCTGTCCTCAGGGTCCGGTGTTACTGCGATTGCAGTTAATTTAACTCTGTCCTCAGGGTCCGGTGTTACTGCGAGTGCAGTTAATGTAGCTCTGTCGTCAGGGTCCGGTGTGTAGGAGAGTAGGGTCTGCAATCCTATGATCACCAAGATTTTTTGCTTTTGCTTCATTGGTTTACGACTTTCCCTGGCTGTGGGCCTGCCAATCAGACCCACAGCCTAGCTGTTCTCTCTCGAAATTAACACACATGTACATTAGGTGCATCCACTAATTGGAACTAGGCCGCCTTATCAGTCCCTGTATCAGCATACTGTTAGACGGCGACCTCAGAGGAGCCTGGAAGGGGGTCCTGACTACCCTGAGACCCACCCTCGAAGTATCGTAGCCGGGCACTGGCGGGAGACTCCCCAGGGGGAGGAATCTCGTATCTAGGATCGTACTTCGGGCACCACACGACACAGAGTGACCACACCGGGTATTCTTAGAAATCAATCTTTATCAAGTAGGTTATCACTGCAAATATGTACAAGGTGAGCACGGGCTCAATGAGTCTCGGAAGGGGTAGGGGGTAGCGGGACAGTCTCTGGTAAAGGTTCAAGGCAGGGACGTATCCGGCGCACAGCTCACAATCCTCGAGCTGGGGGATACGTTGTTGTAGTCGGGGTCCGGCGGGACCGGGAGAGTCTGTTGGAGCCGCGAGTCACTCAGCGGGCTCAGGTACAGGTTCGGAGGTCTTACGAGCTTCAAGGAGCCGCGAGTCACTCAGCAGGCTCAGGCACAAGTTCGGAGGTCTTACGATCTTCAGGGAGCCGCGAGTCACTCAGCAGGCTCAGGTACAAGTTCGGAGGTCTTACGATCTTCAGGGAGCCGCGAGTCACTCAGCAGGCTCAGGTACAAGTTCGGAGGTCTTACGATCTTCAGGGAGCCGCGAGTCACTCAGCAGGCTCAGGTACAAGTTCGGAGGTCTTACGATCTTCAGGGAGCCGCGAGTCACTCAGCAGGGCTCAGGAGGGTCCAAGTTCCAGGAGCCGCGACCACGTCGGCAGGCTCTTGTTGTTCCAGCGTCGAATCTGCCGGACAGACCCAGAGCACCCCTTGTTATAGGTCGACCCCTCTTTGATGTCCGGAGTCTGTGCAGGCAGGGGTCTTGTCACCTGGGGGTCGCTTGTCGGGATTTCCTGCTATTGTCTTTTGATCCTTTCAGGGCCGGGTCGGGAGGAGTCCCAGACACCCAGCAGGCACAGAGCCAGCCCTCAGGGAGGCCGGAGGGCCGATCGAAACCCATCGTCCCAGGGGAGTTCAGAGGTGCGATAGAAACTGCTCCTCCCTCTCTCATCCCCTGGAAGCGTGATGTCCTCCAGCCGGAGTGGCGCCTCTAGGCCCGGGTCGCGCTGGGGCCGGGCGGCCATCTTGGTGCATGAAGTGGGCACACGGGCCCGGGGTGGCCGAAAGGGGAGAGGCCATGGACGGGGATGTCCGGGTCGGTGCGTGTGTCCTGGTGGGGAGGGTCGGCTGGGCCGTGTGCTTGGGCTGCAGGTACCAGGTTTCGGTGGTGCGGGGGCACGTAGGGCCGTTCTACGAGGCCGGGTCCAACACATACCACAGGTATCCAGGGCATCGGTGTACCCAGGGCCTACCAGGGGCTGCAGCATGTATTATGCCACCCCTGGATGGCCACCCAAATCTGACACAACTGGCTGCACGACAGCTGGGGCAAGGTGGTGTAATCACCCGTTGCTGTAGGTGTAGTATTCCTATGCCTAACCTTAAAATGGACACATGGATTCCTGTCAGTCACTCCTATGGCAGGCCTTATCAATCCTGAAGGCAGAGTGCTGGGAATCATGTGGGATGGTGCTCTGGCGCGAGCTGAGCCCGTCGACGGCTTGCAGAACCAAGTCCTAAATAGCCGTTCCATGGTGACGCGTGCCAACTACCTTAAAATGCATTATAATCCTCGCGGTTATTTGCTAACTTTGGCATCGCATCACCCACGCATGTCGAGTAAGGTGTCATACGAATTGGAATACGAACCCCTCGCCAATTCTGGCGACGGGGTTAGCATTCCACCCTTTTAGAGGGACACGACATGGAAGTAACCTTGAACCCCGGTTAAAGTTGACTCAAGCCTCAGCATCACAAAATGGATGCTGCCACCAGACACAAGTCTGACCTCCTGCTGCTGGGAGACCTTCCAGCGAGGGGAGTTTGGACAAAGGGTTTCCTGTCGAGGGCGGTGTTAGCACCGTCCCAGACAGGGTTTGTGTATCCCAGGTAGGCAGGGCTGAAAGGAAGGTGATTGCAAGTGGCACCCCGGTGCTCACTGTGCATATCCCGGCTCAAACCAGTTTCGGGGGCACACCAGCCCCTGAGCTGGGGCGAAGCCGGACAAAGGATAGGGGTGTAACCACCCCCCTCCTGGTCCCACCCATAGGCAGGACCTAGTCACGGGCCAGCCCCTTTTCCTAGAATAAAGGTAGGAGCGAGTCCCCTTCCCAAATTGGATAATCGGATAATCTGATAATTCTGAATCTTGAACTACTTTCCACGAAAGGAACTCTTGACTTTTTCTGAAGACTCTCCCTTGTGGCTAAGGAGTAGCCACCCTGCACCAGCAGGCACCACCTAAGCGCTTGCGGTTTGCTGTACGTCTCTCCTACGGATCAAGACTGCCCAGCTCGACGAGACCCGGGTTCCCTGCCATCTCTGACCTCTACCTACATCGTCAGCCCAGCTGAGATTCGTAGGTGTGACGAGACCTGCGGGACCGGCCATCTTCAGAACCTGCACGACGCTTATCTAGCACGCCCACCGAGGGACCCTCGAGTGAGTGCACCTAGGGTTTGAGAAGCCCTAACCCTGAGCGGCTCCAGCACCGAAGTCTGCCTCCCCAGCATCCACGAGATCTGCGTGGGGGCCCTTCTGCTCCTTGCTGCTCACCGCGTTGTCCGGCCACTCGCCGACCGGCTTGTGGCCCTCTTCACGATGCACCACGACAGTTTTTCATCACTGGTCTGGTTGCTCCAGACTGGCTCTTGCTCCCCTACAACAGAGGAGTACCCCAGACCCTCCTGGTCCACTCCAGACGCCATCTTGACTCCACCGCGTGGGCTTGCCACTGCCAAGACCTGCTGCCCCACTCCTGGGCCCAGCATCATCGACAGCAGACACCTTCGTGGGACAGCTCGCCCTCCATCCTGGTCGCCGCCGCGCCTCCCGGTCTGAGGAACAGCCGAGTCCGACGTCATCCACTCACCTGGTCGAGGTGACTTCAACCGGTACCTTCCTGGTGCCCACACGATCGCTGGCTAGCGGTTGAGAACTGAGTCCCCTCTGCTTTCAGGTTTCCTCCATCACCGAATCACCGATCCAGGCTTGGATCTCGCTGAACATCGACACTGGTCGCCTGCCAGCAACTTCTTCTTTCAGGCTCCCGAGACTACAACGAGGACTCCCGACATCTTGCTGAACCCCACGCAGCCTCAGCCTCTGGGCTAGGTAACTCGAGCATCTCGGTGCTCCATCGTAGGTTCACTCTACAAGTGTCCAGCTCCTTTTCCGTTTAGTCCCACTGATCGGATTCTCCGGAATCAGTAACTTTAGACTTTCTAACCTCTCCCATTCCACTTGCAGTGTAAATGGTTTCGTGCCCTTCGGGCATTTGTGTAAATTGTGCAACCAGAAGTATTTTCCTAAGAGTTTTGTATTGTGCTTAGCTCCCTGACTCATAAAGAGCCAGGATAGTCTTGTTATAAATAAATATCCTTTATTTTCATAACAACTTGTGTGGTGTCCTTTCACTTGGTGTTCAAGGGGTATATGTGATGGTAAACAGCTGGCTTAACACGCCCTCTAGAGTTTAGCCTGAAGACTGCTCTTGTCCACGCTACTAGGATAGCTGGTCTATAAGGTTGACTTACAACCAATCATCAATAAGGGTCGTTTGGAATGATACACAGTGATCACTAGAATAGTGAGCACTACATATCAGGCCAACTTCTCAAATTGGTGAGCAGCGGTTGGGATTTGAGCTTGCTGTTGTTTTACCACACACGTATCCTAAGAATATCAAGTTGAAAGATCACATAAGTACCCAGGTACATATAACTTAACTTAGAATACTCTGAGTTCTACTGAACCAGCTGTTATAGTGAAACAGGGACTAGCACACCCTGACTATAACTCTTAGCAAGGGATCAGTAGGGAAACACATAGTGTAGGTAGGTGCATCGCTTACACCTCACTTGAAAGCATGTCGGTCCACGGAGAGTCTGCGGAGACTCCCTTAGTGGTCATTGACCCTCCACAGGTCATGTCACGATATGCAGCTCTTAGCTTCACGGAGATGAGACAGCTGTGTGCCTCCAGGAAGCTAAACCAGGGTTCTAACCCTACCATCACGTTCCTGATAGGTCTCTTAGAGACTTATGATGCTTGGAGGGCCTCTAACACAGGCCCCCCTAATCCTGATGGGAACATGCCTCCCTTAGAGGGAACCCTTGGTGACCCTGACCTTGACCTCCATGGTGAGGAGGAAGAGGAAGAAGAGTTAGCAGAGGACGAGGCAGACGAAGGTCCCGTAGTAGTCAGTAGGCTCACAAGGACCAACTTAAGCAGGCACGAGAATGGAACTGGGGGAGCCCCGGGCCCACGCTCAAGCAGGCTTAACCTTGGGAACGGACGAGCTAGGTCTCTCTCGAGAGGCTCTAACAGATCTGTTCGAACACATGTTTCTCAGGCATCTTCTCAGAGAGGAATGACGTCCCCTCAGAGAAGGGAGCACGAAGCGAAGATGAGGGAAGTCAATCTGAGGATCGAGCGGGAAGAACTTGCCCTCGCCAAAGTAAGACTTGCCTTGGCCCGAGAGCAGAAATTGAGTGGGTTAGATCCCACTGGTGGCAGCATTCTCATTAGAGAGAAAGACAGGGGTATAGACACTAGACACCTGAGTAAAATAGTGCCCCCCTTTAAACAAGGGGACGACATCCACAAGTGGATAACTGCTTTGGAGAGGGCCTGCACTGTCCAGTGCGTCCCCCCAAGTCAGTGGGCAGCTATACTGTGGCTCTCCTTTGAAGGTAAAGGGCGAGACAAGCTCCTCACTACGAGAGCTGAGGATGCTAACAACTACCAAGTCCTGAAAAATACACTGATTGATGGGTTCGGCTTAACCACCGAGCAGTACCGGGTGCTGTTCAGGGACACCCAGAAAATTCAGTCTCAGGATTGGACTGACTTTGTCGATTGTGCCACTAAGGCTTTGGAAGGTTGGTTGCTGGGTAGCAAGGTTACTGATTACACAGGATTGTACAATCTTATCATGAGAGAACAGATTTTAAACAACTGTCAGAACCAATTGTTGCATCAGCACCTTGTCGACTCGGAGCTGACCTCTCCCCAAGAATTGGGAAAGAAGGCAGACAGATGGGTCAGAACAAGGGTCAAGCAGAACCAGACTCAGAACCAGGGTGGTCAGAAGAAAGCAGACCAAAAGGGTAGTAACAAGAACGAACAAAATGACCAGGGGCCATATGTAGGTAGGCTGTGTTTTGCGATTCTCTAATTGCAGTTTTTAGGGAATCGCAATTAGAGAATAGCAAAACGCTATGTAGGTAGGATTAGCAATTTTTTTTGCGAATCCCACCTATTCCTTATTTGCGATTCTCTAATTGAGAATCGCAAATAAGGAATACCTTGCCATTCATTCCTATGGGCTTAAAGGCCCATAGGAATGAATGGGAAGACATTCTCAATTTGCGATTCTCAATTAGAGAATCGCAAATTGAGAATGCAATTTCAAGGGTGCAAGGGTGTCAATAGGACACCCTGTTGCACCCTTGTAATGAGCATGGGTGCACATGTGGTGCACATACATGCCCTAAGGGCATGTATGTGTGCCACATGGCACTTTGAATAATGCAAAAAACTGCATTATTAAAGGAAATCGCAAATTACCATCAACCTGAAGTTGGTGGTAATTTGCGATTCCTTAAGCCAAAATAGCACAACTTGGGTGCTTTCTACATTGCATTTAAGGAATCGCTAGTTGGGATTCCTTAAATGCATTTGCAAAATAAGGAATCGCAAATTTTGCGATTCCTTATTTTGCATGCAGATTTGCCTTCCTACATCCCACTTAGCAGAATTGCGATCGCAAACGCCGAAATTCGCCGAATTTCGGCGTTTGCGATCGCAATTTTGCTTTCTACATATGGTCCCAGAAGTCTTCGACAGGCCCCCAACAAACCAAAGAGGGTGGGGGTCAGGCTTCACAGCAGAAAAAGAAGACTCCAGAAGGCCAGTCAAAAAGGTGGTGCCAATACTGTAAAAGTAAGACTCACTGGTTTAGTGAGTGCACCAAGAAAGGAGGGCAAACTCCTGCCACTGCAGCCCCTAAGGCACCTGCACCCCCTAGTACAGTCAGCAGTGGTAGTGCGCCTCCCAAGGCATTAGTTGGGTTAACCTTGGGAACTGAGGGGTGTGACGACTTAGTTGGCACGCTCACTCAGGCCGTCCTTGTCTGTACAGGGGATATGGATATGTCCCCTGATGCCAGTCCCAATACTTTGGGCAAATACAGGCAGACGCCTTTGATCAATGGAAAAGTGGCTCAGGCCTACAGGGACACTTGTGCCAGTGTCACCATGGTGACACCTAACTTTGTGGACCCTGGACAGATCATGCTAGGTACCGATTACCTAGTGACCAATGACAGCAATGTCACTACCAATCACAGTATGGCAGTTGTTGATTTCTCCTGGGGAGGGGTAAGTGGCCCAAAGAAAGTTGTGGTTAGTTCAGACCTCCCCGTAGAATGTCTGTTGGGCAATGATTTGGAAACTTCACAATGGTCAGAAGTGGAGCAGAGGACTCACATGGAAATGTTAGGCTTGCCAGCACATGTCCTTGCTGTGACCAGGTCACAGGCCAAAAGATGCCCCACTGAACAGGTGCTGGATCCTGGAAGAACGGACCAGACACCATCCAAGAAAAGGAGCAGTAAGGGTAAGGCCTCGCCTTCCCCCTTGCCCCAGGTCGTGGATCAAGTCTCTGAGAAGGCTGACCTTAAAGAACTGAGGGAAACTGAGCCAAAAGAGCTTGAACCTGGTCAGGTTGAGTTTCTGGGCTCAGGGGGACCCTCTAGGGAAGACCTGGGGAAGGCACAGTTAGACTGCCCCTCACTTGAACCCCTCAGACAGCAGGCTGCTGCTGAGGCTGCAGGGAACGCCACAGGTACCCACAAAGTGTACTGGGACGATGGACTCCTGTACTCCGAGGCAAGAGACCCCAAGCCTGGCGCGACCAGAAGGCTGGTCGTCCCCTTGTCTCTGAGAGGTTTCCTTCTTACCTTGGCCCACGAGATTCCCCTTGCAGGTCACTTAGGCCAGAATAAGACTTGGGACAGAATTGTTCCACACTTTCACTGGCCCCATGTTAGACGGCGACCTCAGAGGAGCCTGGAAGGGGTCCTGACTACCCTGAGTCCCACCCTCGAAGTATCGTAGCCGGGCACTGGCGGGAGACTCCCCAGGGGGAGGAATCTCGTATCTAGGATCGTACTTCTGGCACCACACGACACAGAGTGACCACACCGGGTATTCTTAGAAATCAATCTTTATCAAGTAGGTTATCACTGCAAATATGTACAAGGTGAGCAAGGGCTCAATGAGTCTCGGAAGGGGTAGGGGGTAGCGGGACAGTCTCTGGAAAAGGTTCAAGGCAGGGACGTATCCGGCGAACAGCTCACAATCCTCGAGCTGGGGGATACGTTGTTGTAGTCGGGGTCCGGCGGGACCGTGAGAGTCTGTGGGAGCCGCGAGTCACTCAGCGGGCTCAGGTGCAGGTTCGGAGGTCTTACGAGGTTCAAGGAGCCGCAAGTCACTCAGCAGGCTCTGGCACAAGGTCGGAGGTCTTACGATCTTCAGGGAGCCGCGAGTCACTCAGCAGGCTCAGGTACAAGTTCGGAGGTCTTACGATCTTCAGGGAGCCGCGAGTCACTCAGCAGGCTCAGGTACAAGTTCGGAGGTCTTACGATCTTCAGGGAGCCCCGAGTCACTCAGCAGGGCTTAGGAGGGTCCAAGTTCCAGGAGCCGCGACCACGTCGGCAGGCTCTCGTTGTTCCAGCGTCGAATCTCCCGGACAGACCCAGAGCACCCCTTGTTATAGGTCGACCCCTCTTTGATGTCCGGAGTCTGTGCAGGCAGGGGTCTTGTCACCTGGGGGTCGCTTGTCGGGATTTCCTGCCGTTGTCTTTTGATCCTTTCAGGGCCGGGTCGGGAGGAGTCCCAGACACCCAGCAGGCACGGAGCCAGCCCTCAGGGAGGCCGGAGGGCCGATCGAAACCCATCGTCGCAGGGGAGTTCAGAGGTGCGATAGAAACTGCTCCTCCCTCTCTCATCCCCTGGAAGCGTGATGTCCTCCAGCCGGAGTGGCGCCTCTAGGCCCGGGTCGCGCTGGGGCCGGGCGGCCATCTTGGTGCATGAAGTGGGCACGCGGGCCCGGGCTGGCCGAAAGGAGAGAGGCCATGGACGGGGATGTCCGGGTCGGTGCGTGTGTCCTGGTGGGGAGGGTCGGCTGGGCCGTGTGCTTGGGCTGCAGGTACCAGGTTTCGGTGGTGCGGGGGCACGTAGGGCCATTCTACGAGGCCGGGTCCAACACGCGTCCCCCCCAGCTGAAAGCCGGAGAGAACTGCCCATCATCTTGGGGGGTTCTCTTCGCTGAGGCGGAAGAACCGGGAGAGGCCGTCAGCGTTGGCGTGGTCCGTACCAGGGCGGTGTTCTACGGTGAAATCCATCCCCTGGAGGGAGATTGACCACCGTAGTAGCTTGGGGTTTTCTCCTCGCATCTGCATGAGCCATCGCAAGGGCCGATGGTCAGTTTGGACTCTGAAATGGGTGCCGAACAGGTAGGGTCGTAGCTTTTTGAGTGCCCAGACCACGGCAAAGGCTTCGCGCTCTATGGTGCTCCATCTCTGTTCTCGGGGCAACAGTCGCCGACTGAGGAAGGCGACGGGCTGGTCTAGGCCTTGGTCATTCACTTGGGACAGGACGGCCCCAATGCCATGCTCGGAGGCATCGGTCTGGACTATGAACTCCTTGGCGTAGTCGGGAGCCTGGAGGACGGGGGCAGTACACATGGCCTTTTTTAGGGCATCGAAAGCTTCCTGGCAGGCAGCCGTCCACTGCACTTTCTTTGGCTGTCTTTTAGACGTGAGTTCTGTGAGAGGGCCGACAAGGCTGCCATACCCCAGAATGAATCTTCGGTATTAGCCAGTGAGTCCCAGAAAGGCTCGGACCTCCGTTTGGGTGATGGGTGGTTCCCAGGCCAGGATGGCGTCGATCTTTGGCTGTAGAGGGGCGACCTGGCCGCTCCCGACCTGGTGCCCCAGGTAGACTACAGATCCTTGCCCGATCTGGCACTTGCTGGCTTTTACTGTGAGGCCTGCCTGGCGCAGGGCGGTTAGCACCCTCCGGAGGTGCTGGAGGTGCTCACTCCATTCTGAACTGAAAACAGCGATGTCGTCCAGATATGCCGCGCTGAACTGCTCCAGCCCGGCCAGGACCCTATTCACCAGTCGCTGGAAAGTGACCGGGGCATTTTTCATCCCGAAGGGCATTACGCGGAAGCGGTAGTGCCCATCGGGGGTGGAGAAACCGGACCGCTCCTTGGCCCCTTCGGTGAGCGCAATCTGCCAATATCCGCAGGTGAGGTCGAAGGTGCTGAGGAACCGGGCTGCCCCTAGTCGGTCAATGAGTTCGTCGGCTCGTGGAATGGGATGGGCATCGGCTCGGGTAACGTCATTGAGCCCCCGGTAGTCCACGCAGAATCGGAGCTCGGGGGCGACACCGGGGGCCGCTGCCTTCGGGACCAGGACCACGGGGCTGGCCCAGGGACTGTCAGATGGCTCGATCACCCCCAGGGTCAACATCTTCGAGACTTCCGCTTGGATGCAGGACCGGACCCGGTCAGGAACCCGGTAGGCTCGGTGTCTCACCGGCGGGCTGTCCCCGGTGTCCACGTCATGAACACACCAGTTGGTGACCCGGGGGGTCAGGGAGAAGAGGTCGGAAAATTGTCTTAGGAGCTGGCGGCAGTCCGCTTGTTGCTGGGCAGTGAGGGCTGGGGAGAGGTTCACTTCTTCCACGGAGCCATCCTGCTCCTTGACACACAGGAGGTCCGGGAGGGGATCCGACTCATCTTCGGCCCCGTCATCGGTGGCCAGCAGGAGGCTCAGTTCTGTCCGCACGAAGTGAGGCTTGAGGCGGTTCACGTGCAGGACCCGGAGGGGATCCCGAGGCGACTGGACGTCCACCAAGTATGTGACTTGACTCTTCCTCTCAACCACTTTGTAGGGCCCAGTCCATCGGTCCTGGAGGGCGCCAGGCTTCACGGGGGCCATGACCCACACCTGCTGGCCCGGCTGGAACTCGACCAGAGTGGCATTCTGGTCGTACCAGCGCTTCATCTCTTCTTGACTCGCCTCCAGGTTGGCCTCGGCCAGTTCTCGGAACTTCCTGGTCTGGTTCCGGAGGGCCAGGACGTATTGGAACACATCTCGGGAGGTGGTCTGGGGTGCTGCCTCCCACCCTTCCTTAACCAAACTGAGGGGACCTCGGACGGGGTGTCCATAGAGTAATTCAAACGGGCTGAACCCTAAGGACTTCTGGGGGACCTCCCGGTAAGCGAACAAGAGGCAGGGGAGCAGGACGTCCCACTTACGCCGGAGGGGCTCTTCTAGGCCTGCGATCATCCCTTTCAAAGTCCTATTAAACCTTTCTACTAGGCCGTTCCCTTGGGGATGGTACGGGGTGGTGAATTTATAGGACACCCCACATTGTTGCCACAGGGACGTCATATATTTTGAGATAAAATTAGTGCCGCGATCGCTCACGACCTCGCGGGGAAAACCCACCCTGGAAAAGATCCCCATCAGGGCCCGGCCCACCACGGGGGCCGTAATGGTGCGTAGGGGAATAGCCTCAGGATAGCGGGTGGCGTGGTCCACTAGGACCAAGATGAAACGGTGACCTTGGGAGGTGGGGGGGTCCAGTGGTCCCACGACGTCGATTCCGACTCGTTCAAAAGGGGTACTGACGACCGGGAAGGGTTGGAGGGGAGCCTTGCGCTTCCCCCCACTCTTCCCACTAGCCTGGCACGTGGGGCAGGACTTGCAGTGGGCTTCTACCGCTGCTCTCATTCTAGGCCAGTAAAAATGGGTCACGAGACGGCTGTAGGTCTTGTCCTGACCCAGGTGGCCGGCGAGGGGGACGTCGTGGGCTAAGCCCAGGAGGAAGTCTCGGAAGCGGAGGGGTACCACCAATACCCGTCCGGATCCCAGCTCCACCGACTTCTGTTCACTGTACAAGATGTTATTTTCCCAATAGATTCGGTGCGTCCCGGTCTGGTCACCTGCGGCCTGGCCCTCGGCCTGGCGCCGCAGCCCGACCAGGGAAGGACAAGTGGCTTGCTCCCGGCAAAATTCTTCCCGGGTGGGCCCGCCCTCGTGGCGCCACTGGGCCAACTCGGGTAGATCTCCCAACTCGGGGACCGGGGCGGGGTCGGATGGTGCGGGTTCGTCGCGGGCGACGGACCCTTCTGATGGGGGGACGGGAGGACCCTCGGCGTGGACTGTTCTGGTCTCTTCGATCGGGGTGCTTTCGACTTCTCTCCGGGGAGTGAGTCGGGCTGACATAGATCGGGTGGTGGCGCACACCCACTCGGGGAGTCCCATCATTCCTAGGTGGGCCTTGCGCTCGACGTGCTTCCAGGGAGAACTCTCCAGGTCGTTCCCTAAGAGGCAGTCGACCGGCTGGGAGGTTCTTACGGCCACCTTGAGTTTCCCTATCACCCCTCCCCACTCAAACGGCACCAGGGCTACCTGACACATACTTTCTCTATTGTCTGCGGATATTACGGGGCAAAAGACGTTGGGGAGGATTTGCTCCTCGGGGACTAGGTGCCTGAGGACACCGGTGATACTGGCCCCGGTGTCCCGCAGGGCCTCTACTTGGTGGCCATTGATCTTGACGAGCTGCCCGTATTTCTGTGTGTTGGAGGGTAGGAGGCTACCAGGGATCATCTCCCTATCTCCCAGGGATACTAGGGCCATCGCTGCGGGTTCCCACTCCTCGGCTTCCTCAACCTCCTCCCCCAGGGCTACGTTGGCTATCTGTCTCGCAGGGGTGGTAGGGGAGACCTGGGTGGCCATGGGGCACTCTGGGTCATTGGCGTAGTGCCCGGGTTTCTGGCAACGGAAACATGTGACGGTCACCCGCTGTCCCCGTCTCCCAGGGGGCCCTGTCACTGGTGGGGGGGTGCCGGGAAAGGTGGAGGTTGTGTCTTCGGGGGACTAGGCTGGGACTCTCTCGGCCCTCCCTGGTTCCCTCCCCCTCTCTGGCGGGGTGGTCCCTGACTGGCTCGGGGGTACTCTCCTACCATGCCCCGGGAGACCCGGGTGTTGGTCCAGCGGTCGGCCTCCACAGCCAGCTTCCGTGGATCTGTGAGCTTGCTGTCAAGCAGATGCTGACGTAGTTCTATGAAGCAGTTCGCAGCCAGGTGTTCCCACAACATGAGGTCAGTGAGTTCGGCAAGGGTGGTGACTTTGCTGCCCTTGATCCACCCATCGAAGGCCCGACTGAAAAAGTTTACATACTCCACCCAGGTGGTGCCCGGGATCTTCCTGCAGTCCCGGAATCGCTGACGGTACATTTCTGGGGTGAGGCCGTATCTTGTGAGTAGAGCCTCTTTCATGTGGCTGTAGGAGGTCTGCAGGGAGAGGGGTAGGTCGAGCAGGGTGTCCCTTCCTTCGCTCAGGAACCGCCCCCACAACCCCGCCCCCCAGTCCTTCTGCGGGATCCGATGGGAGGTCATGGCGACCTCGTAGGCCCGGAACCATTGCTGAATGTCATCGTTTTTATAATATTCTTTGACCACATCCTTGGGGATGTGGACCTTCTGTTCCGCTGGGGAGGCCGTCTCTCGGTTTCCCGGGGGCCTCCCTTCCTCGTTTCTGGCCTTGAGCTTGAGTTCCTTCAAGCTGCGTTCGTGCTCCAGTTGGAGCTTTCTTCCTTCGTGCTCCCGTTGGAGCTTCTTTTCTTCTAGTTCGCCTTGTACACGCATTTGCTCTACTGCTAGCTTTTTTTCCGCTAACTTTAATTCGCCCTCGATTTTGAGTTTGGCTAACTCGAGTTCATGATTGCGACTTCTCTCTCTGTCCCCGAGCTCTTCCGGGGATAGGCCCCCGTCTGGTACAATACCTCGCACCTGATTGCTGCTGCTTTCACTCTGGGGGGGTTCGGCTTCGTCGGGGCGCTCCCCCGTGCCTTCCGGGCGGGAGGCCCCGGTCTCCACCCAAGTTTTCAGTGCTTTCTGCAAATCTTCTTTAGTGTTGAGACCAGTGGTAGCGATTTTAAGTTCTTTGCAAAATTGCTTTAGCTCTTTGTGTGTATATTCTTCTAGATGCTCCACCTGGAACACCCTGTTGGCGTTGGTTTCTGCGGGGCTCACGGTGCTTCCTTCTGCCATCTTTGTCGGTAGCGCTTCCGTTGTTCACGGTACGATCTCTAGGTGATGGGCCCAAATCCCGTTGCTTGCCACCAATGTTAGACGGCGACCTCAGAGGAGCCTGGAAGGGGTCCTGACTACCCTGAGACCCACCCTCGAAGTATCGTAGCCGGGCACTGGCGGGAGACTCCCCAGGGGGAGGAATCTCGTATCTAGGATCGTACTTCTGGCACCACACGACACAGAGTGACCACACCGGGTATTCTTAGAAATCAATCTTTATCAAGTAGGTTATCACTGCAAATATGTACAAGGTGAGCACGGGCTCAATGAGTCTCGGAAGGGGTAGGGGGTAGCGGGACAGTCTCTGGAAAAGGTTCAAGGCAGGGACGTATCCGGCGCACAGCTCACAATCCTCGAGCTGGGGGATACGTTGTTGTAGTCGGGGTCCGGCGGGACCGTGAGAGTCTGTGGGAGCCGCGAGTCACTCAGCGGGCTCAGGTGCAGGTTCGGAGGTCTTACGAGGTTCAAGGAGCCGCGAGTCACTCAGCAGGCTCTGGCACAAGGTCGGAGGTCTTACGATCTTCAGGGAGCCGCGAGTCACTCAGCAGGCTCAGGTACAAGTTCGGAGGTCTTACGATCTTCAGGGAGCCGCGAGTCACTCAGCAGGCTCAGGTACAAGTTCGGAGGTCTTACGATCTTCAGGGAGCCGCGAGTCACTCAGCAGGGCTCAGGAGGGTCCAAGTTCCAGGAGCCGCGACCACGTCGGCAGGCTCTCGTTGTTCCAGCGTCGAATCTCCCGGACAGACCCAGAGCACCCCTTGTTATAGGTCGACCCCTCTTTGATGTCCGGAGTCTGTGCAGGCAGGGGTCTTGTCACCTGGGGGTCGCTTGTCGGGATTTCCTGCCATTGTCTTTTGATCCTTTCAGGGCCGGGTCGGGAGGAGTCCCGGACACCCAGCAGGCACGGAGCCAGCCCTCAGGGAGGCCGGAGGGCCGATCGAAACCCATCGTCGCAGGGGAGTTCAGAGGTGCGATAGAAACTGCTCCTCCCTCTCTCATACCCTGGAAGCGTGATGTCCTCCAGCCGGAGTGGCGCCTCTAGGCCCGGGTCGCGCTGGGGCGGGGCGGCCATCTTGGTGCATGAAGTGGGCACACGGGCCCGGGGTGGCCGAAAGGAGAGAGGCCATGGACGGGGATGTCCGGGTCGGTGCGTGTGTCCTGGTGGGGAGGGTCGGCTGGGCCGTGTGCTTGGGCTGCAGGTACCAGGTTTCGGTGGTGCGGGGGCACGTAGTGCCATTCTACGAGGCCGGGTCCAACACCCCACATGTCCGAAGATACGAAGGAGTTTTGTCGCTCCTGTGTCACTTGCCAAGCCAGTGGTAAGTCAGGTGGCACGACAAAGGCCCCCCTCATACCACTGCCGGTGGTGGGGGTACCCTTTGAACGAGTGGGGATCGACATTGTCGGACCAATGGAACCCCAGACAGCATCAGGGCACAAGTTTATACTGGTGGTGGTGGACCACGCCACCAGGTACCCTGAAGCTATTCCCCTTAGGACCATTACAGCACCTGTTGTGGCACGAGCCCTAGTTGGAGTGTTCTCCAGAGTGGGCTTCCCTAAGGAGGTTGTCTCTGACAGAGGTGCAAACTTCATGTCGGGATATCTGACTGCTATGTGGAAGGAGTGCGGTGTCAACTACAAGTTCACCACACCCTATCACCCACAATGCAATGGGCTTGTTGAGAGATTCAACAGGACCCTAAAAGGGATGATTCATGGACTACCCGAAAAGCTTCGGCGGAGATGGGATGTCCTGATACCCTGCCTCTTTTTCGCCTACAGAGAGGTCCCGCAGAAGGGGGTTGGCTACAGCCCTTTTGAACTTCTGTTCGGACATCCTGTAAGGGGACCCCTTTGTTTGGTAAAGGAAGGATGGGAGAGACCTCTCAAAAAGCCGGCATCAAACATTGTGGACTATGTGCTCGGTCTCCGCTCGCGGATGGCTGAGTACATGGAAAAGGCATCTAAAAACCTTGAGGCGAGCCAAGAATTACAAAAAGCTTGGCACGACCAAAAGGCTGTCCTGACTGTGTATCAGCCTGGACAGAAGGTGTGGGTGCTGGAGCCGGTGGCCCCAGCAGCACTCAAAGACAAATAGTCTGGGCCCCACACGATCATTGAGCAAAAGGGAGAGGTCACCTACTTGGTAGACCTGGGAACTTCCCGGAGCCCCCACCGGGTGCTCCATGTAAACAGGCTCAAGGCATATGTCGACAGGGAGGGCATGGGCTTGCTCATGGCTACAGATGAGGGACAGGAGGAGGAGAGTGACCCTCTCCCGGACCTGCTCTCTCAGAACCCTGACGATGGGTCAGTAGATGGTGTTGTCTTTTGTGGCAGCCTCTCTGGACATCAACAACAGGATTGTAAACAGGTTCTTCAATCCTTCCGACATATGTTCTCTCTGACACCCAGTCAGACCAATTGGTGTACCCATGAGGTCGACACTGGGGACAGTCTGCCCGTAAAGAGTAAAATCTATCGACAGCCTGATCATGTCAGAGACTGCATCAAGACAGAGGTGCAGAAAATGTTGGAGCTGGGAGTCATTGAGCCCTCGGACAGCCCCTGGGCTAGTCCCGTAGTTCTCGTGCCAAAACCTCACACCCAGGGCGGTAAGAAAGCGATGAGGTTTTACGTGGACTACAGAGGCCTCAATGCAGTCACTAAGACTGACGCCCACCCGATACCGAGAGCAGATGAACTTATAGACCGGTTGGCTTCGGCCAACTACTTAAGTACATTTGACCTGACAGCTGGGTATTGGCAAATCAGGTTAGCTGAGGAGGCCAAGCCCAAAACAGCATTTTCTACCCCGGGTGGGCATTATCAGTTCGTGGTAATGCCCTTTGGTTTGAAAAATGCACCTGCCACCTTCCAAAGGCTGGTGAATCAAGTTCTCACTGGGTTGGACGACTTCTGCGCGGCGTATCTGGACGATATCGCTGTCTTTAGCTCCACCTGGGAGGATCACCTGGTCCACCTGAGGAAAGTGTTAGAGGCCCTGCAAAAGGCAGGCCTCACTATCAAGGCCACTAAGTGCCAGATAGGGCAGACACAGGTTGTATACCTGGGCCACCTTGTAGGTGGAGGCCAGGTTCAGCCATTGGAGAGCAAGATACAGGCCATCCAGGACTGGGCTCCTCCAACCACCCAGACTCAGGTTCGAGCTTTCTTGGGCCTGACTGGTTATTACCGGAAGTTTGTCAGAAATTATGGATCCATTGTGACCCCGCTAAAGGATCTGACAAGTAAAAAGATGCCAAAAAAAGTTCAGTGGACAGCAAGCTGTCAAAAGGCATTTGATGACCTAAAGCAGGCCATGTGCACAGCACCTATCCTAAAGAGTCCAGACTACTCCAAAACATTCATTGTCCAAACAGACGCTTCGGAGTTGAGTGTGGGAGCTGTTCTATCTCAGCTGAATTTTGATGGTCATGACCAGCCCATAGCTTTTATTAGCAGGAGGCTGACCCCCAGAGAGAAGAATTGGTCAGCTATTGAGAGGGAGGCCTTTGCTGTGGTTTGGGCCCTGAAGAAGTTGAGGCCATACTTGTTTGGCACTCACTTCAAGATTCAGACCGACCATAAGCCCCTCTTGTGGCTAAATCAAATGAAGGGTGAAAACCTCAAACTACTTAGGTGGTCCATTTCCCTACAGGGAATGGACTTCACAGTGGAGCATAGACCTGGCACTGATCATGGCAATGCAGATGGGCTCTCCAGGTATTTCCACTTAGAGCAAGAAGACTCACCTGGTCAAGGTTAGCTTATTGTCCCAAAGTTTTGGGGGGGGGTCATGTAGGAGAGTAGGGTCTGCAATCCTATGATCACCCAGATTTTTTGCTTTTGCTTCATTGGTTTACGACTTTCCCTGGCTGTGGGCCTGCCAATCAGACCCACAGCCTAGCTGTTCTCTCTCGAAATTAACACACATGTACATTAGGTGCATCCACTAATTGGAGCTGGGCCGCCTTATCAGTCCCTGTATCAGCATACCACAGGTATCCAGGGCATCGGTGTACCCAGGGCCTACCAGGGGCTGCAGCATGTATTATGCCACCCCTGGATGGCCACCCAAATCTGACACAACTGGCTGCACGACAGCTGGGGCAAGGTGGTGTAATCACCCGTTGCTGTACGTGTAGTATTCCTATGCCTAACCTTAAAATGGACACATGGATTCCTGTCAGTCACTCCTATGGCAGGCCTTATCAATCCTGAAGGCAGAGTGCTGGGAGTCATGTGGGATGGTGCTCTGGCGCGAGCTGAGCCCGTCGACGGCTTGCGGAACCAAGTCCTAAATAGCCGTTCCATGGTGACGCGTGCCAACTACCTTAAAATGCATTATAATCCTAGCGGTTATTTGCTAACTTTGGCATCGCATCACCCACGCATGTCGAGTAAGGTGTCATACGAATTGGAATACGAACCCCTCGCCAATTCTGGCGACGGGGTTAGCATTCCACCCTTTTAGAGGGACACGACATGGAAGTAACCTTGAACCCCGGTTAAAGTTGACTCAAGCCTCAGCATCACAAAATGGATGCTGCCACCAGACACAAGTCTGACCTCCTGCTGCTGGGAGACCTTCCAGCGAGGGGAGTTTGGACAAAGGGTTTCCTGTCGAGGGTGGTGTTAGCACCGTCCCAGACAGGGTTTGTGTATCCCAGGTAGGCAGGGCTGAAAGGAAGGTGATTGCAAGTGGCACCCCGGTGCTCACTGTGCATAGCCCGGCTCAAACCAGTTTCGGGGGCACACCAGCCCCTGAGCTGGGGCGAAGCCGGACAAAGGATAGGGGTGTAACCACCCCCCTCCTGGTCCCACCCATAGGCAGGACCTAGTCACGGGCCAGCCCCTTTTCCTAGAATAAAGGTAGGAGCGAGTCCCCTTCCCAAATTGGATAATCGGATAATCGGATAATTCTGAATCTTGAACTACTTTCCACGGAAGGAACTCTTGACTTTTTCTGAAGACTCTCCCTTGTGGCTAAGGAGTAGCCACCCTGCACCAGCAGGCACCACCTAAGCGCTTGCGGTTTGCTGTACGTCTCTCCTACGGATCAAGACAGCCCAGCTCGACGAGACCCGGGTTCCCTGCCATCTCTGACCTCTACCTACATCGTCAGCCCAGCTGAGATTCGTAGGTGTGACGAGACCTGCGGGACCGGCCATCTTCAGAACCTGCACGACGCTTATCTAGCACGCCCACCGAGGGACCCTCGAGTGAGTGCACCTAGGGTTTGAGAAGCCCTAACCCTGAGCGGCTCCAGCACCGAAGTCTGCCTCCCCATCATCCACGAGATCTGCGTGGAGGCCCTTCTGCTCCTTGCTGCTCACCGCGTTGTCCGGCCACACGCCGACCAGCTTGTGGCCCTCTTCACGACGCACCACGACAGTTTTTCATCACTGGTCTGGTTGCTCCAGACTGGCTCTTGCTCCCCTACAACAGAGGAGTACCCCGGACCCTCCTGGTCCACTCCAGACGCCATCTTGACTCCACCGCGTGGGCTTGCCACTGCCAAGACCTGCTGCCCCACTCCTGGGCCCAGCATCATCGACAGCAGACACCTTCGTGGGACAGCTCGCCCTCCATCCTGGTCGCCGCCGCGCCTCCCGGTCCGAGGAACAGCCGAGTCCGACGTCATCCACTCACCTGGTCGAGGTGACTTCAACCGGTACCTTCCTGGTGCCCACACGATCGCTGGCTAGCGGTTGAGAACTGAGTCCCCTCTGCTTTCAGGTTTCCTCCATCACCGATCCAGGCTTGGATCTCGCTGAACATCGACACTGGTCGCCTGCCAGCAACTTCTTCTTTCAGGCTCCCGAGACTACAACGAGGACTCCCGACATCTTGCTGAACCCCACGCAGCCGCAGCCTCTGGGCTAGGTAACTCGAGCATCTCGGTGCTCCATCGTAGGTTCACTCTACAAGTGTCCAGCTCCTTTTCCGTTTAGTCCCACTGATCGGATTCTCCGGAATCAGTAACTTTAGACTTTCTAACCTCTCCCATTCCACTTGCAGTGTAAATGGTTTCGTGCCCTTCGGGCATTTGTGTAAATTGTGCAACCAGAAGTATTTTCCTAGGAGTTTTGTATTGTGCTTAGCTCCCTGACTCATAAAGAGCCAGGGTAGTCTTGTTATAAATAAATATCCTTTATTTTCATAACAACTTGTGTGGTGTCCTTTCACTTGGTGTTCAAGGGGTATATGTGATGGTAAACAGCTGGCTTAACACGCCCTCTAGAGTTTAGCCTGAAGACTGCTCTTGTCCACGCTACTAGGATAGCTGGTCTATAAGGTTGACTTACAACCAATCATCAATAAGGGTCGTTTGGAATGATACACAGTGATCACTAGAATAGTGAGCACTACATATCAGGCCAACTTCTCACACGGTGTTACTGCGAGTGCAGTTAATGTAGAACTGTCCTCAAGGTCCGGTGTTACTGCGAGTGCAGTTAATGTTCCTCTGTCCTCAGGGTCTGGTGTTACTGCAAGTGCAGTTAATGTAGCTCTGTCCTCAGGATCCAGTGTTACTGCGAGTGCAGTTAATGTAGCTCTATCCTCAGGGTCCGGTGTTACTGCGAGTGCAGTTAATGTAGCTCTGTCCTCGGGGTCCGGTGTTACTGCGAGTGTAGTTAATGTACCTCTGTCCTCAGGGTCCAGTGTAACTGCAAGTGTAGTTAATGTAGCTCTGTCCAAAGGGTCCGGTGTTACTGCGAGTGGATTTAATGCAGCTCTGTCCTCAGGGTCCGGTGTTACTGCGAGTGCAGTTAATGTAGCTCTGTCTTCAAGGTCCGGTGATACTGCGAGTGCAGTTAATGTAGCTCCGTCCTCAGGGTCCGGTGTTACTGCGAGTGCAGTTAATGTAGCTCTGTCCTCAGGGTCCGGTGTTACTGTGAGTGTAGTTAATGTAGCTCCGTCCTCAGGGTCCGGTGTTACTGCGAGTGTAGTTAATGTAGCTCTGTCCTCAGGGTCTGGTGCTACTGTGAGTGCAGTTAATGTAGCTCTGTCCTCAGGGTCCTGTGTTACTGTTAGTTTAGTTAATGTAGCTCTGTCCTCAGGGTCCGGTGTTACTGTGAGTTAAGTTAATGTAGCTCTGTCCTCAGGGTCCGGTGTTACTGTGAGTGTAGTTAATGTAGCTCTGTCCTCAGGGTCAAGTGTTACTGTGAGTGTAATTAATGTAGCTCGGTCCTCAGGGTCCAGTTTGGTTTTACTGTGAGTGTAGTTAATGTAGTTCTGTCCTCAGGGTCCGGTGTTACTGTGAGTGTAGTTAATGTAGCTCTGTCATTAGGGTCCGGTGTTACTGCGAGTGCAGTTAATGTAGCTCTGTCCTCAGGGTCCGGTGTTACTGTGAGTGCAGTTAATGTAGCTCTGTCCTCAGGGCCCGGTGTTACTGCGAGTGCAGTTAATGTAGCTCTGTCCTCAGGGTCCGGTGTTACTGCGAGTGCAGTTAATGTACCTCTATCCTCAGGGTCCGGTGTTACTGTGAGTGTAGTTAATGTAGCTCTGTCCTCGGGGTCCGGTGTTACTGCGAGTGTAGTTAATGTAGCTCTGTCCAAAGGGTCCGGTGTTACTGCGAGTGGATTTAAGGTAGCTCTGTCCTCAGGGTCCGGTGTTACTGCGAGTGCAGTTAATGTAGCTCTGTCCTCAGGGTCCAGTGTTACTGCGAGTGCAGTTAATGTAGCTCTGTCCTCAGGGTCCGGTGTTACTGCGAGTGCAGTTAATGTAGCTCTGTCCTCAGGGTCCGGTGTTACTGTGAGTGCAGTTAATGTAGCTCTGTCCTCAGGGTATGGTGTTACAGCGAGTGCAGTTAATGTAGCTCTGTCGTCAGGGTCCGGTGTTACTGCGAGTGCAGTTAATGAAGAACTGTCCTCAGGGTCCGGTGTTACTGTGTTAGACCTGTCAGCCCTAGGGTGGTCTCCCCCTCTATTTTGGATCGTGGCTAATTTTTTCCACCGTCATTTTTATGTTGGACTTAGGTCTCCGGGTGCCTTTTCATTGCCAACCAGTGTTAAGGTGTAGGTGCTCCCTTCTCCGAAGATGGCTGCCACAGGCCCCTGCTACTGCAGAGTGGTCTTCATTAGTAGCACCCTAGCTGCCAGGAGCTGGCTGAGACCCCTCAAGAATGTTGCGACACCAGCCTGCCTTTTTGTCCCATAGGTAGAATGGGGAAGCTCCTGGAATGTGCTGGAACCTTCTAGAAGGGAGGTGTGGTTTTTACTTTTGCCGCCTTGGATAGAGGTCACCTGACCTGGGACTACTTAAGTGAGGGAGGGAACTTTTTCTAGTCAGTTGGCCAGTGGGGTAGAGCAGAGCTGGAAAATCCACGCAGGAGTTTTAGGCGGTAGGGCCTAGCCAGGGACTTATGCCTCTGAGAGTGACAGGATTTAGGTGCTGCCTCTTGAGTGAGTGAGGGACCCTGTAAAGCCCACTGATCTTGCCCAGCAGTAGGAGGACTCAGGGACCCTCTGCTCGCCTGACTAGGAAGGACCTAGTCGCCAACTCAATCCCTACCCACCAGGAATAGAACCCCCCAAGGGCGCCGGAAACATCTGCGCTGTTGGAGGGAGGACCACCGGGGAGTTGGAGGGACTACTCCGGGCACCTTCCTACCACCAAGCTATAGCCGAGCGTCGCTGAGAAGCCTCCTAGGAGAGGTCCTTCTCCTATAATCGTACTAGGCCCAGTAACACCACCACACAGGACTCCGTATCAGTTGCTCATCTTGGTTCTTTTATATAAAACAAAGGAGCACGTTCAATATGTACAGTGGGATCGAGAGATCCAGTAAGAGTCTCAATATCTTGGAAGGAATAGGGTAGCGGGACAGTCTTAGTACCAACCAGGTACGGGAGGGCTCTGCACCAGACCTTGGATGCTGTCTCAGAGCGGCTCGGACGTGGAGAGCCGCGACGGCGTCAGCAGGGCTCGGGTGGTAGTTCTGCTTGGGTCGAGCCGCGACACAGTCAGCAGGGCTCCGGTGGTAGGTCCGCTTCGGTTGAGCCGCGACGAGGTCCGCTGGGCTCTGATGGTCTGTTGCAACAAAGTCGGGCCGCGACGGCGTCAGCAGGGCCCCAAAGGTTTGTGAAGGTCTTGTAAGCACGATGGAGCAGCGACGTCGTCAGCAGGGCTCAGCAAGTAGTTTCAGGAAGAGTCTTTCTCCGTAGGGTCAGCCGCGATCCGATCAGCAGGGCTCTTGACTCCAGGATGCAACTGTCATCTTGTTGTCGGGTCGCCCCAGATATAGGTCTTGAGCCCTTTGATGTCCGGACCCTTGCGCCCAGGAGGGCGGGGAGGCTGGGTAGGGCGCGGCCAGACGCCCAGCAGGAGAGGCGCCAGGCCCCAGAGAGCTGTGGGGCGGTCGCCCCTAGGTGTGGAAGGACGGTTGGGGGTCCCATCGATACTGCCCTCCGCCGGGAGTGGGAAGGGCTCACGTGGTATCCCCCGGGCCAGGGGTGGGCGCCTCGATGTCGGGCCTCACTGGGACCGAGGCCAGGTAGAGCAGGGTCACGGAGGTGGTCATGTGGGGTGACGTGTAATCCAAGATGGAGGAGCCCCGAGGTGCATGGGACCTCGTGCAGCTGAGCGAGGGGGAACAGGACCACGCCGCGAGGCCGGCTCCAACATGCGCCATCAGGACTTCAGGTCACCCCTGAATGCTGAACCTGAATGCTGAGACTAGACTTCATGTCGAACCTGAACACTGAAACTTTACGCTAAAGCTGATTGCGGAACGGCTGGGGATCAACCAGGTACTAGCGCTGAGACCCCTGCGCTCCCAGACCTGGCCTGGGATCCCCTGCATCAATCCCCGTTGAGCGCGGAGCTCTCACGCTTAATTTGACCCCCCCCCCTGTGTGCGGGGACCAGAGCGCGCTCACCGCCGCGGCCCGGAAGCCTGAAGTGTGCATCATCACCACAGCGTGGCCCGCGGAGAAGCCCGGGGCCCCGTCGCTGCCGTTGCAGTTGCATGCGGAGGTGTGTAAGGCTGTAGCCTGCCCCCGTCGCGGAAGGATCTACTACGGAGTCCGGAGCTGGGTCGGACGCCTCCAGACGTCGAGATCAAGGTAAGCCGGGAGGCTTGGGATGGACCCGGTGCGCCCCCTACAGACCGGGAGCGGCACCGCACCCCGACACCCGGATTCCCCCTCCGTGGGAGTTCACCCAAGACTTTGACACCCCGCCGAGGGATTGCCTCTCTCCTCCAAGACTGACGAGTAGCGCTATGTTCGCAGGCTCTGCTCCGAAGTGTTCAATGCTTAATTATTACGAGTAACGCTGTGTTGGTAAGCTTTGCTCTGAAGTATTCAATGCTCAATTATTACGAGTAACGCTGTGTTGGTAGGCTTTGCTCTGAAGTGTTCAATGCTCCATTATTACAAATAACGCTGTGTTGGTAAGCTTTGCTCTAAAGTGTTCAATGCTCCATTATTACGAGTAACGCTGTTTTGGTAAGCTTTGCTCTAAAGTGTTCAATGCTCCATTATTACGAGTAAAGCTGTGTTGGTAAGCTTTGCTCTGAAGTGTTCAATGCTCAATTAGTACGAGTAGCGCTATGTTCGCAGGCTCTGCTCACAAGGATTAACTGCGCAATTATCACGAGTAGCGCTGGGTTCTTGAGCTCTGTTCAAAAGTGTACCAGGCCTGACTGGTGCGAGTAGCGCGGTAACCGCCCACTGAGGCGCTAAGGGTACCAGGGGGGCGGTAAGCCCGCGACGTCGGCCCTGAGCCCCTACTAGTCCCCAGGTGTGGCGCTACGATTCCCAGTCCGTACAACGGATGTTAAGGTATACGAGGGTGGCCTAGGGCCTCAGGGGGAATTGCTGGTGAATATAGCGCTGAGGTCACCAGGTACTGCCTACAGCACCGTTATGTAATATTGGTGAAACAGATTCTAACCTATGTGGAGAAGGCCATTTACATCTAATGAACTGCATTTACATCTAAGGAACTGCATTTACATCTAATGCACTGCATTTACGTCTAACTGCTTAGATAAACTTAAGTTGTTTGCATAAACCCTACAGTGTGGCGTCCCTTATTGTGTGCGTTCCCTGCTTCAGAGGATGTGTGTGTTGTATGGTCGCTTTACACATAAGCCCTTGGGTGCCCAGCCGCTCGAGTCACGTTACCCCCTTAGGGCTTGGTGACCCCAGGTCCTACATTGGTGGCAGCGGTGGGATTAGCACCTGTGACCATACTGCACCATCCCGTGAAGCGGAGGGCGCCACAATTAAACGCCTGTTGTATTTAAGCTCTGCAACTGTTATTACTGCACTGATTACATTCCACTGTCCAGACTGAGGGTGTAGAAATCCTAGTTAGCTTGCAACTGTCACCCATTCCCTAGAATTTTTTCTTCTTCCTTAGTATCTAGGTCCCCACCTGTCACGATGGAGTTCTGGTTAGCCGACCTCGAGGGGTACACTGTAAGGCAACTGAGGGAATTCGGGCAGGGGATGGGGGTGCCTGGGGTGCGGAGGGCCAAAGGACTGGAACTCCGTACCGCCTTAAGGGCATGGGTAGAGGCCCACCCAGAAGGGAGAGAGGATGAGGGACAGGAGGCGCCAGATGCACCTCAGGAGGAGAGGGCCCAGGAAGTACTAGACATACTAAATGTGGATATGTCTGAAAATGTGCCCCCAGGGAGACGTTCTGGGCCAGTAGTAGGACAGGGCCTAAGAGGAGCGCGTCTCCAGAGAAGTATGAGGACAGGAGGGAGGAGAGGCAGTTAAAGTGGGAGCTGGCAAAGTTGGAGAATGAAAGGGAAAACAAGAGATGGGCAATGGAGAAAAAGAAGCTGGCGCACGAGCTTCAACTGAAGGAGTTGGAGCTGCGCACCCTCCAGTTAAATGCGTCCAATAAGGACAATGGTGGCAGCGTACCAAGAGAGTCCCATGAGTCAAAATTTTATTTACCCAAAGAAGTCATTGCCAGCTACACAGTGGGGGACAATATTGCCAAGTGGTTGGAGGCATACGAGGTGGCCTTGTCAGCCCATGGGGTTCCTGAGAGCAATTGGGGAGGGGGCCTGTATCGCTATATACCTCCCAATGTCCGGGACACCCTGTTATACTTAGCCAAGGCGGATCAGGTCAGGTATGCCCCCATGAAAGAGGCCTTACTGAAGAAATTTGGTCTCAACCCCGAGAGGTATAGGCAGAAGTTTCGTGGCAGCCATAAGCTGTCCACACATAATTGGGTGGATTTTTTTGACTATGCCCGTAAGGCACTAGATGGTTGGTTGGGTGCATGGCAGCGAGGTTCAGGACTACCAAGGGTTGTACAATCTTTTTTTAAGGGAGCACCTCTAAGTGCTTTCCGGAGCTGCGCCAACATCTGGTGGACCGCAAGTTAACGGATCCCCGTGAGCTTGCAGAGGAGGCGGATATTTGGGTGAGCGCCCGGGTGTCTCACAAGGGCCCCGGGGGAGATGGCTTGAAAGGCAGACAGGGTTTCCCCCAGAAGAGAGAGTGGGGAGATAAAAAGGTGGAGTTCTCAAAAGGCCCCCAAAATAAATTTGGGAAAGGAGTAGGAACCCCACCCCTGTCCAATTCCACAAAACCCACTTACCCTGACAGGAGTCAGCAGCCAAGGATTGTGAGGTGCTACGAATGTGGGGAGATTGGACACTACAAAGGAGATCCCAAGTGTCGCAAGCGACCCCCAGCCCCACCGGGCGGGAAGAGCCCCGGGGTAAGTAGTGTAGCGCTTGGGGTGGAGCTGCCCTTAGATAGGGAAGGGGAGTGGACAGGCCTGACCCTGGTTTCACTCGGGAATAGAAAGGTGGTCCCCGTAGTGTCCCTGCCCCCGAACACTGCTAAATATCAGCAGAGGGTGAGAGTTAATGGGGAGAAGGTGGAGGCTCTGAGGGACACAGGTGCCAGCATGACCACCGTAGTGAGGCGGCTGGTGTCCCCAGACCAAGTAGTCCCCGAGGAGTTCCATCCGGCCGTATTGGCTGACGGCAGTGTGAGTCACTATCCAGTGGCTCGTGTTCCATTTGAGTGGGGAGGAGTCAAAGGCCTACTGAGAGTTGCGGTGAGCCCTGTCTTGCCTGTGGGGTGCTTGCTAGGGAACGACCTGGAGCACACCAAATGGAGAGATGTAGAGTTTTGAGCTCATACCGAGATGCTGGGATTACCAGGGTGGACTTGTGTAGTGACGCGGTCCATGGCTGCCCGGCATGGAACTCAACCCTGGTTGGAGCCTGGAATCATGGCCCAACCCAACCCCAAGTGTGGAAAGAAGAAGGTGATAGAGGATTCGCCCTGTGAGATGGATGGGGAGGCCGCAGAGGTGCCCCCGGAGTCCGCGGAGGTGGATGTCGTTCCCGTGGGGGACTTGCCGACCCTTGCAGACTGGCATGTGGAAGGAGGGCCTACCCGGGAGGAATTTTGTCAGGCACAAAGGGCGTGCCCCACGCTTGAAGGCATGCGGCGACAGGCTGAAGCCCAAGTGGCCAGTCAGGAGGCGGGCGGATATCATGTGTATTGGGAGGATGGTCTCCTGTACAGTGAGCCTAAGTTGCCGGTGCATGGATCTTCGAGGGCCATAGTGGTCCCCCAATGTTACCGGGCCTTCCTGCTGGAGTTAGCACACGAGATACCCTTAGCCAGACATCTGGGTCAGGACAAAACCTTTGCGCGGTTGGTCCCACATTTTTATTGGCCCAGGATGAGGATCGCCTCAGACACCTTTTGTAAGACCTGTAAGTCTTGTCAGGCAAGTGGCAAGACTGGGACTAAATTGAAGGTCCCTTTGGAACCGCTCCCGGTGGTCGGGACCCCTTTTGAGAGGGTCGGAATAGACATTGTTGGGCCGTTGGACCGTCCGACCGCAGCGGGACACCGGTTCATTCTGGTCTTGGTGGACCACGCCACTCGGTACCCAGAGACTATTCCTCTGAGGACCATCACTGCACCGGTGGTGGCGCGGGCACTGTTGGGGATTTTTACCCGAGTGGGATTCCCCAAGGTCGTGGTGTCGGACAGAGGCACGAATTTCATGTTGGCCTATATACAGGCCATGTGGAAGGAGTGTGGAGTGACCTACCGGTTCTCCACTCCTTACCACCCCCAGACTAACGGGCTCGTAGAGCGCTTCAACAAAACCTTGAAGGGAATGATCCGAAGCCTGCCAGAGGGCTTGAGGCGTAACTGGGACGTCCTCCTCCCCTGCTTGTTGTTCTCCTACCGGGATGTGCCGCAGAAGGGAGTCGGGTTCAGCCCATTTGAGTTGCTCTAAGGCCATCCCGTTAGGGGTCCCCTCAGTTTAGTGAAGGAGGGGTGGGAGAAGACTTCGCAGAAGCTTCCCCGTGACATTGTCAGCTACATGCTGGCGTTCCGCAGCCAGATGGCCAAGCTGTGGAAGGCGGCCTCAGAGAACCTAGAGGCTAGCCAGACCGTTATGAAGGAGTGGTACGACCGCAACGCTCGGACGGTCGAGTTGGACGTTGGACAGAAGGTGTGGGTCATGGAACCTGGGGAGCTTTGTGCCCTCCAGGACCGGTGGACTGGTCCGTATGACATTGTGGAGCGACGAGGCCAGACCACATACGTAGTGGATCTAAAGACCCCCCGACAGCCCCTGAGGGTATTCCACGTCAACCGCCTGAAGCCGCACCATGAGCGATCAGAGCTTGCTCTCCTTATGGTGACGGATGGGAGCGAAGAGGAAGAGAGTGAAGCTCTTCCTGACCTTCTAGCGGTACAGGAGAAGGATGGCTCGGTAGAAGGTGTAGTCCTTTCCCCATCCTTGACCCCAGAGCAACAGAGGGACTGCCGCCATGTCCTGGGACAGTTCGCCTCGTTGTTCTCCCTCACGCCTGTAATCACTCATCTGTGTACCCATGATGTGGACACAGGGGACAGCCCCCCGGTGAAGAACAAGTCTTACCGGCTCTCTGACCGAGTGAAGGATAGCATCCAGCGTGAGGTAGCCAAGATGTTGGAGCTGGGGGTGATAGAACCTTCCAGCAGCCCGTGGGCTGGTCCGGTGGTGTTGGTGCCGAAAGCGGCCCCACCGGGTACCACACCGGAACTTCGGTTCTGTGTGGACTACAGGGGGTTGAACTCTGTCACGAAGACAGATGCTCAACCCATCCCACGAGCAGACGAGCTGGTGGACCGGCTGGGAGCAGCCCGGTACCTCAGCACCATTGATCTGACATCCGGATATTGGCAGATTGCCATGGCCGATGGAGCAAGAGAGAAGACAGCATTCTCCACCCCCGAGGGCCACTTTCAGTTCTGAGTGATGCCCTTTGGGCTCAAAAATGCTCCGGCCACATTCCAGCGGTTAGTGAATCAGGTACTATCTGGTCTGGAGTCCTTCTCAGTGGCCTACCTGTATGACATAGCTGTCTTCAGCAGCACCTGGGAGGACCATCTGCAGCACCTCCAGGAGGTATTGCAGGCGCTGCAACGCGCTGGCCTAACCATTAAAGCCAGCAAGTGCCAGATTGGACAGGGATCTGTCATGTACCTGGGACACCTGGTGGGCGGAGGTAAGGTGCAACCCCTCCAGGCCAAAATAGAGACCATCTTGGCTTGGGAGCCCCCCAAGACCCAAACGGAGGTCCGAGCATTCCTCTGCCTCACTGGGTATTACCGCCGGTTCGTCAAGGGATATGGTACCATCGTAACCCCCTTGACGGAATTGACCTCAAAGAAGCAACCTCGCAAGGTCATATGGACAGCTGCTTGCCAGGAGGCATTTGACACGCTGAAACATGTGATGTGTACCGCTCCAGTACTCGCAACTCCAGATTTTAGTAAGGAGTTCATTGTACAGACAGACGCCTCAGAGCACGTCATAGGTGCGGTGCTCTCGCAACTCAACACCGAGGGCCAAGATCAACCAGTGGCCTTTATATCCAGAAGACTCCTCCCTCGGGAACGGCGATGGAGCACCATTGAGAGAGAAGCCTTCGCGGTGGTCTGGGCGCTGAAGAAGTTGAGGCCATACCTCTTTGGAACTCACTTCCTCCTTCAGACCGACCACCGCCCCCTTCGCTGGCTCATGCAGATGAGAGGCGAAAACCCCAAGTTGTTGAGGTGGTCCATTTCCCTACAGGGGATGGACTTTCGGGTGGAACATCGGCCCGGAGTTGACCACGCCAATGCTGACGGTCTCTCCAGATTTTTCCGCCTTAGCGATGAGAACTCCCTAGAGGTTGGGTAGCTCTCCCCTCTTTCAGCTGGGGGGCACGCGTGTTAGACCTGTCAGCCCTAGGGTGGTCTCCCCCTCTATTTTGGATCGTGCCTCATTTTTTCCACCCTCATTTTTATGTTGGACTTAAGTCTCCGGGTGCCTTTTCATTGCCAACCAGTGTTAAGGTGCAGGTGCTCCCTTCTCCCAAGATGGCTGCCACTGGCCCCTGCTACTGCAGAGTGAGCTTCATTAGTAGCACCCTAGCTGCCAGGAGCTGGCTGGGACCCCACAACAATGTTGCAACACCAGCCAGCCTTTTTGTCCCATAGGTAGAATGGGGAAGCTCCTGGAATGTGCTGGAACCTTCTAGAAGGGAGGTGTGGTTTTTACTTTTGCCGCCTTGGATTGAGGTCACCTGACCTGGGACTACTTAAGTGAGGGAGGGAACTTTTTCTAGTCAGTTGGCCAGTGGGGTAGAGCAGAGCTGGAAAATCCACGCAGGAGGTTTAGGCGGTAGGGCCTAGCCAGAGACTTATGCCTCTGAGAGTGACAGGATTTAGGTGCTGCCTCTTAAGTGAGTGAGGGACCTTGTAAAGCCCACTGATCTTGCCCAGCAGTAGGAGGACCCAGGGACCCTCTGCCCGCCTGTTGGACCCGGCCTCGTGGCGTGGTCCTTACCCCCGTGGATTGTGCCCGTTCCCCGCCCCGGCCTTCACGGGCCACCCTTCCGAACTGCACCGAGACCCCTCATCCCAAGCCGCACGAGGTCGCATACCCCTCGGGGCTCCGCCATCTTGTTGGCATCCACGTGACTCTGTGCACCAGCCGGCGCGACCCCGCTCAACCCGGCCTCGGCCCCAGCGAAGCCCCGACATCGAGGCACCAAGAACTGGCCAGGGGGTGCCACATGAGCCATTCACCGCCCCCGGCGGAGGACAGTATCGATGAGACACCCAACTGTCCTCCCATCCCTAGGTGTGATCGCCCTGCAACTCTCTTGGGCCTGGCGCCTCTCCTGCTGGGCGTCTGGCCACCTCCACCCGGCCTCTCCGTCCCCCCCGGGCGCCACGGTCCGGACATCAAAGGGCTCCAGACCTATATCTGGGGCGACCCCGCCACAGATCGGCAGTTGTATCCCGGAGTCGAGAGCCCTGCTGATTGAATCGCGGCTGACCCTACGGAGAAGAACTCTTGTCGGAACTATCACGAGCCCTGCAGACTGCGTCGCGGCTCCTTCTTGTGAACACTTTGAAGCTCCCCCGGAACATCGGGGCCCTGCTGACGCTGTCGCGGCCCAACCTCGCTGAAGCCTCCCTCGGAGCCCTGCTGACGACGTCGCGGCTCGAGCTGAGCAGAAACCATCTTGAGAGCCCTGCTGATCTGATCGCGGCTCTCCACGAACTGTACGCCAGAGCCCTGCTGACGCCGTCGCGGCTCGACCCCTCCGAGATCCGGAGGTCCTCCAGCTTGAGGATAAGAACTGGGCCCCAGGTACCCTCGTACCGAGCTCCTGCCAAAGACTGTCCCGCTACCCCTACCCTTCCAAAGAGACACTGAGACTTTTGGTGGATCCCTCGATCCCTTCGTGTAAATATTGATCTCGTAACCTTTTAATACTGATAAAGAATTGCTCGTCTTGAGACAACCTCCTTGAGTCCTGTGTGGTGGTGTTACTGTGCTAGTACGTGATAGGAGAAGGATCTCTCAGGAGGCTTCTCGGCAGCGCTCGGCTACTTCGTGCAGTGTGAGGGCCCCCCTTGGTGGTCTCGCGGACTCCTCGGGGTCCGCCTTCCAACATTTGGTGGCCAGCGACGGGATCCGAGCCGAACGCAGTACGTACCAGCCAGTACCCACTAGCTACCCATCCAGGCGAACAGTAATCATGAGCAGCCAGGAAAACAACGCGACCATGGAGTTCCAGCCCGAACGGTTGGAGGAATATACCCACAAAGAATTAAAACAGTTCTGCAAGGACAAAGGCATTGCAACCACCGGCCTAGGTACCAAAGAGGAGATGCAGAAAGCTCTGAGGACCTGGCTGGAGGCCGGGGCAGGCCACTCCCAAGAAGAAGGTCCCTCGCCCCTGACTGAGACAACATCAACCGCACTGACTCCGGCAACCGGAGGAAGAAAGAGCCTAGAAACCGGCCTCTCCGAAGAAGAAATACGAGAGCGGGAGAAGGTCCGGAACCACGAACTAGAGCTCGCACGACTGCGGCTGGACGGCGAACTCCAGCTGGCGGAAAAGAAACTGGCCCTAGAGCAGCTACGGCTTCAAGAGGAGATAGAAGAGAAGAGACGGCACCGAGAGTTGGAGGAAAAGAAACTGACCCTTGAGCACGAGTGCAGTCTCAAAGAGCTCGAAATCAAGGCCAAGAACGGGGGGACCAACACCCCCAGTACTAGAGACACCCTACCGCCTGCCGAGGCCAAGGTACATATCCCGAAAGAGGTCGTCAAGGAGTACTATAAGAATGACGACATCCAACAATGGTTCAAGGCCTACGAGGTGGCCATGACCTCTCATCGGGTGCCCCGAAAGGACTGGGGCGCCGGCCTGTGGGGGCGGTTCCTGAGTGAGGGTCGAGACACACTGCTCCAGCTGCCGGAGGAGGTGATGACCTCCTACGATCACATGAAGGAGGCCCTGCTCACCCGCTACGGGCAAACCGCGGAAATGTACCGCCAGCGGTTCAGAGACTGCAAAAAAATCCCGGGTACCACCTGGGTGGAATATGTGGACTTCTTCAGCCGGGCCCTAGAAGGGTGGATCAAGGGTAGCAAAGTCACCACCTACGGGCAGCTGGTCGACCTCATCGTGTGGGAACATCTCTCCAACAATTGCTTCGTGGAACTGAGACAACACCTCCTCGACAGCAAGATGACCGACCCACGAAAACTCGCCGTCGAGGCCGATCGATGGGTCAACTCCCGGGTCCCCCGGAACTCAATGGGGGAGTACCAGAGGAACCCCACCGGACCCCCCCGCCAACGCGGTGGAGGGGGAGGGCCGAACAGGAACCGGGACCCCCCCGCCGGGGCCCCCAGGAGCCCCCCTCGAGGGCCACCGCAGCAACAACTCTCCCCGAGCCTAGCCCGAAGGGGGGCGACCCCGGCCAGACCCGGACCACGGCCACCAGTAACATGTTATGGCTGCCAACAAACCGGACACTATGCCAGCGACCCGGTCTGCCCCCTGAACCGAAGAAGCGGGGCCGGCGGGCCCCCGCCCCGACAGCTGGCGGCCGCCGCCCTGGGAGAGGGAGAAGAGGAAGAAGAGACCCTCGACCGAGGGACCACCGAATGGGAGCCGGCAGCCATGTCCCTGGTCTGCCTGGGTAGCCGAGAAATGGTGCCCTGCACCCCCAGCCCAAGCAACACCCAGAAGTACAGGCAGCAGGTCACCGTCAATGGACAACGGGCCGAAGCCCTTCGTGACACCGGCGCCAGTGTCACCGCTGTCCGCTGCCACCTGGTGACCCCCGAACAGATCCTCCCCAATGTGCTGTTCCCCATCCGGACGGCCGACAACAGCGAAAGCCTGTGCCAGATGGCCCTTGTCCCCTTCGAGTGGGGAGGGGTGACTGGCCTGCTAAAGGTGACGGTCCGCGACGACGCCCCCGTAGACTGCCTCCTGGGGAACGACTTGGAGAGTTCCCCCTGGGCTCAAGTAGAGCGACGAGAGCACCTCCGAATGCTGGGACCATCCGACTGGGCCTGCGCCATCACCCGGTCCATGACCGCCCGGGCCCCCCACTCATCCTCGGCCTCCGGTGCCGCCCAGCCCGAGGAGCTCGCACCACCCCCCGCCGGCGGCGAGGGGGAGGCGGACACCGACCCTGGACCTAGTGAATCCTCCCCCGAGGAGATTGCTTCCCCGTGCGCCCTACCAGAACTGACACAATGGCGACACGAAGGGGGCCGTACACGGGAGCAGTTCCAACAAGAGCAGCAGTCCTGCCCCACTCTTGAAGGGGTCCGACAACAAGCATCCGCACAAACCAACGGGGACCAGACCGGCACCCACTGGGTCTACTGGGCCGAGGGCCTGTTATACAGTGAGCAAAAAGTGGCAGAACTCGGGGCCAGCCGAGTGTTGGTGGTCCCCCTCCGCTTCCGGGAGTTCCTGCTCAACCTGGCACATGACGTGCCCCTCGCCGGACACTTGGGGCAAGACAAAACTTACAGCCATCTGGTGACCCACTTCTACTGGCCCCGGATGCGGAGAGACGTGGACAACCACTGCCGGTCCTGCCAGACCTGTCAAGCCAGCGGGAAGACGGGGGGTCGGGTCAAGGCCCCCCTCCAGCCCTTTCCAGCCGTCAGCACCCCGTTCGAACGGGTCGGAATCGATATCGTGGGGCCCCTGGACCCCCAGACCGCCCTGGGCCACGCTTCATCCTGGTCCTCATGGACCAAACCACCAGGTACCCGGAGGCGGTCCCGCTAAGAACTATAACGGCCCCCGTGGTAGGCCGGGCCTTGATGGGGATCTTCTCCAGAGTGGGATTTCCCCGCGAAGTGGTGAGCGACAGGGGCACAAATTTTATTTCCAAATACATGCGGTCCCTGTGGCAGCAGTGCGGGGTCACGTACAAATTCACAACCCCCTATCACCCTCAGGGGAACGGACTGGTTGAGCGGTTCAACAGAACATTAAAGGGAATGATCCAGGGCCTGGAAGAGCCCCTCAGGCGGAGATGGGATGTCCTGCTGCCGTGCCTCCTGTTTGCCTATCGGGAGGTCCCGCAGAAGTCCCTGGGGTTCAGCCCGTTTGAACTATTGTACGGACATCCGGTCCGCGGACCGCTCAGCCTGGTCAAGGAGGGCTGGGAGACGAAGCTCCAAGGCGCCCCTCCTGACGTCTACCGATACCTCCTGACCCTCCGAAACCAGACCCGCAAGTTCCGAGCCATGGCCGAAGCCAACCTCGAGGCCAGCCAGGAGGACATGAAGCGGTGGTACGATCGGAACTCCTCTACCATCGAATTCGAGCCAGGCCAGAGAGTCTGGGTCATGGCCCCGGTAGAACCCGGCGCCCTCCAGGACAAGTGGACCGGGCCCTTCAAGGTAGTGGAGAAGAAAAGCCCCGTCACCTACCTAGTCGACCTGCAGTCCCCCCGGAACCCCCTCCGGGTTCTACATGCTAACAGGCTCAAACCCCACTTTGCCCGGACCGAACTGAGCCTGCTACTGGCGACCGACGAGGGGGGCGAGGACGACTCCGAGCCCCTGCCCGACCTCTTGCAGTCCAACGTCCATGACGGATCCATCAAAGGTGTCCAACTCGCCTCTTCCCTGACCCCGGAACAGCGCGACGACTGTCAACAACTGCTGCAGGACTACGCAGCCCTCTTCTCCCTCATCCCGGGGGTGACCCACTGGTGCGTCCACGACGTCGACACCGGGGAGAGCCCCCCCGTGCGACACAGAGCCTACAGGGTACCCGACCGAGTGCGGGCATGCATCCAGGCCGAAGTAGCAAAGATGCTGTCCCTGGGGGTCATCGAGCCCTCCGACAGCCCGTGGGCCAGTCCTGTCGTCCTGGTACCAAAAGCCGCAGCCCCCGGCCACCCCCCGGAGTTACGATTCTGCGTAGACTACCGAGCCCTGAATGCGGTGACCAAGACGGACGCCCATCCTATACCCCGGGCCGACGAACTCATCGACCGCTTAGGGGCCGCCCGCTACCTGAGCACGCTGGACCTCACCGCCGGGTACTGGCAGGTCCAGCTCACCCCCGGCGCCCAAGAAAGATCCGCCTTTTCTACCCCGGATGGGCATTACCACTTTCGGGTGATGCCCTTCGGAATGAAGAACGCCCCGGCCACTTTCCAAAGACTCGTAAACAAGGTTTTGGCCGGGCTCGAGGCCTTCAGCGCGGCCTACCTAGATGACATTGCTGTTGTTGGAAGGCGGACCCCAAGGAGTCGGTGAGACCACCAAGGGGGGCCCTAACACTGCACGAAGTAGCCGAGCGCTGCCGAGAAGTCTCCTGAGAGATCCTTCTCCTATCACGTACCAGCACAGTAACACCACCACACAGGACTCAAGGAGGTTGTCTCAAGACAAGCAATTCTTTATCAGCAATAAAAAGGTTACGAGGTCAATATTTACACGAAGGGATCGAGGGATCCACCAAAAGTCTTAGTGTCTCTTTGGAAGGGTAGGGGTAGCGGGACAGTCTTTGGCAGGAGTGCGGTACGAGGGTACCTGGGGCCCTGTTCTTATCCTCAAGCTGGAGGACCTCCGGATCTCGGAGGGGTCGAGCCGTGACGGCGTCAGCAGGGCTCCGGCGTACAGTTCGTGGAGAGCCACGATCTAATCAGCAGGGCTCTCAAGATGGTTTCTGCTCAGCTCGAGCCGCGACGTCGTCAGCAGGGCTCCGAGGGAGGTTTCAGCGAGGTTGGGCCGCGACAGCGTCAGCAGGGCTCCGATGTTCCAGGTGGCTTCAAAGTGTTCACAAGAAGGAGCCGCGACGCAGTCAGCAGGGCTCGTGATGGTTCCGACAAGAGTTCTTCTCCGTAGGGTCAGCCGTGATTCAATCAGCAGGGCTCTCAACTCCGGGATACAACTGCCGACCTGTGGCGGGGTCGCCCCAGATATAGGTCTGGAGCCCTTTGATGTCCGGACCCAGGCGCCCGGGGGGGGCGGAGAGGCCGGGTGGAGGTGGCCAGACGCCCAGCAGGAGAGGCGCCAGGCCCAAGGGAGTTGCAGGGCGATCACACCTCGAGAGGGGAGGGCAGTTGGGGGTCCCATCGATACTGTCCTCCGCCGGGGGCAATGAATGGTTCCTGCGGCACCCCCTGGCCAGTTCGTGGTGCCTCGATGTCGGGGCTTCGCTGGGGTCGAGGCCGGGTTGAGTGGGGTCGCGCTGGCTGGTGCACAGAGTCACGTGGATGCCAACAAGATGGCGGAGCCACGAGGGGTATGCGACCTCGTGCGGCTCAGGATGAAGGGCCTCGGTGCAGTTCAGAAGGGTGGCCCGTGAAGGCCGGGGCGGGGAACGGTCACAATCCACGGGGTTAAGGACCACGCCACGAGGCCGGGTCCAACAGGCGTCCCCCCCAGCCGAAGGCATGGAGAGTCACCCATCTCCTTGGGGATTCTCCTCGTCAAGACGGAAGAAGCGGGACAGGCCGTCGGCGTTGGCGTGGTCATTGCCGGGCCGGTGTTCAACGTCAAAGTCCATCCCTTGTAGCGAGATGGACCACCTCAGCAGCTTGGGGTTCTCGCCCCGCATTTGCATCAACCACCGCAGGGGCCGGTGGTCGGTCTGGACCCGGAAGTGGGTACCGAGGAGGTAGGGCCGGAGCTTCTTGAGGGCCCACACTACAGCGAAGGCCTCACGCTCGATGGTGCTCCATCGTTGTTCCCGGGGCAGTAGCCGTCGGCTGATGAAGGCCACTGGTCGGTCGAGCCCCTTCTCATCGGCTTGGGACAGGACGGCCCCGATCCCATACTCGGAGGCGTCCGTCTGCACCACTAACTCCTTATTGTAGTCAGGGGCCTGCAGCACCGGGGCAGTACACATGGCTGTCTTTAGGGTGTCGAAGGCTGCTTGGCAGCGGGGTGTCCAGTGCACCTTCTTGGGCTGTTTTTCGGACGTTAGCTCTGTGAGGGGGCCAACAATGCTCCCATAGACCCGGATAAATCGCCGGTTGTATCCGGTGAGGCCCAGGAAGGCCCGGACAGCGGTCTGGGTAGTGGGGGGTTCCCAGGCCTGGATGGCATCTACTTTCGGTTGGAGAGGGGCCACCTGCCCGCTCCCCACTTGATGGCCCAGGTAGGTCACGGATCCGTGGCCGATCTGGCATTTGCTGGCCTTGATTGTGAGCCCGGCCCGCTGGAGGGCGGCCAGGACGGCTTTAATGTGAAGGAGGTGCTCTGCCCAGTGGTTGCTGTACACGGCAATGTCATCTAGGTAGGCCGCGCTGAAGGCCTCAAGCCCGGCCAAAACCTTGTTCACAAGTCTTTGGAAAGTGGCCGGGGCGTTCTTCATTCCGAAGGGCATCACCCGAAAGTGGTAATGCCCATCCGGGGTCGAAAAGGCGGATCTTTCTTGGGCGCCGGGGGTGAGCTGGATTTGCCAGTACCCGGCGGTGAGGTCCAGCGTGCTCAAGTAGCGAGCGGCCCCTAAGCGGTCGATGAGTTCATCGGCCCGGGGTATAGGGTGGGCGTCCGTCTTGGTCACTGCATTCAGGGCTCGGTAGTCCACGCAGAATCGTAACTCTGGGGGGTGGCCGGGAGCTGCGGCCTTTGGCACCAGGACGACAGGGCTGGCCCATGGGCTGTCGGAGGGTTCGATGACCCCCAGGGCCAGCATCTTCATTACTTCGGCCTGGATGCATGCCCGCACTCGGTCGGGTACCCGGTAGGCTCTGTGTCGCACGGGGGGGCTCTCCCCGGTGTCGACGTCGTGGACGCACCAGTGGGTCACCCCCGGGGTGAGGGAGAAGAGGGCTGCGTAGTCCCGCAGCAGTTGCTGGCAGTCGTTGCGCTGTTCCGGAGTCAGGGAAGAGGCGAGTTGGACACCTTCGATTGATCCATCCTGGACGTTGGACTGCAAGAGGTCGGGCAGGGGCTCGGAGTCGTCCTCGCCCCCCTCGTCGGTCGCCAGTAGCAGGCTCAGTTCGGTCCGGGCAAAGTGGGGTTTTAGCCTGTTAGCATGTAGGACCCGGAGGGGGTTCCGGGGGGACTCCAGGTCGACCAGGTAGGTGACGGGACTTTTCTTCTCCACTACCTTGAAGGGCCTGGTCCACTTGTCCTGGAGGGCGCCGGGTTCAACCGGGGCCATGACCCATACTTTCTGACCGGGCTCGAATTCTATGGTAGAGGAGTTCCGATCGTACCACCGCTTCATGTCCTCCTGGCTGGCCTCGAGGTTGGCTTCGGCCATGGCTCGGAACTTGCGGGTCTGGTTTCGAAGGGTCAGGAGGTATCGGTAGACGTCAGGAGGGGCACCTTGGGGCTTCATCTCCCAGCCCTCCTTGACCAGGCTGAGCGGTCCGCGGACCGGGTGTCCGTACAATAGTTCAAACGGGCTGAACCCCAGGGACTTCTGTGGGACCTCCCGATAGGCAAACAGGAGGCACGGCAGCAGGACATCCCATCTCCGCCTGAGGGGCTCTTCCAGGCCCTGGATCATTCCCTTTAATGTTCTGTTGAACCGCTCAACCAGTCCGTTCCCCTGAGGGTGATAGGGGGTCGTGAACTTGTATGTGACCCCGCACTGCTGCCACAGGGACCGCATGTATCTTGAAATAAAGTTCGTGCCTCTGTCGCTCACCACTTCGCGGGGAAATCCCACTCGGGAGAAGATCCCCATCAAGGCCCGGCCTACCACGGGGGCCGTTATAGTTCTTAGCGGGACCGCCTCCGGGTACCAGGTGGCGTGGTCCACGAGGACCAGGATGAAGCGGTGGCCCAGGGCGGTCTGGGGGTCCAGGGGCCCCACGATATCGATTCCGACTCGTTCGAACGGGGTGCTGACGGCTGGAAAGGGTTGGAGGGGGGCCTTGACCCGACCCCCCGTCTTCCCGCTGGCTTGTCCGGTCTGGCAGGACCGGCAGTGGTTGTCCACGTCTCTCCGCATCCGGGGCCAGTAGAAGTGGGTCACCAGACGGCTGTACGTTTTGTCTTGCCCCAAGTGTCCGGCGAGGGGCACATCATGTGCCAGGTTGAGCAGGAACTCCCGGAAGCGGATGGGGACCACCAACACTCGGCTGGCCCCGAGTTCTGCCACTTTCTGCTCACTGTATAGCAGGCCCTCGGCCCAGTAGACCCAGTGGGTGCCGGTCTGGTCCCCGTTGGTTTGGGCGGACGCTTGTTGGCGGACCCCTTCGAGAGTGGGGCAGGACTGCTGCTCTTGTTGGAACTGCTCCCGGGTGGGGCCCTCTTCGTGTCGCCATTGTGTCAGCTCTGGTAGGGCGCACGGGGAAGCCATCTCTTCGGGGGAGGATTCACTAGGTCCAGGGTCGGTGTCCGCCTCCCCCTCGCTGCTGGCGGGAGAGGGTGCGAGCCCCTCGGGCTGGGCGGCCCCGGAGGCCGAGGATGAGCGGGGGGCCCGGGCGGTCATGGACCGGGTGATGGCGCAGGCCCAGTCAGATAGTCCCAGCATTCGGAGGTGCTCTCGTCGCTCTACTTGAGCCCAGGGGGAACTCTCCAAGTCGTTCCCCAGGAGGCAGTCGACAGGGGCGTCGTCGCGTACCGTCACCTTCAGCAGGCCCGTCACCCCTCCCCACTCGAAGGGGACCAGGGCCATCTGGCACAGGCTTTCGCTGTTGTCGGCCATCCGGACGGGGCACAGCAAATTCGGTAGAATCTGTTCAGAGGTCACCAGGTGGCAGCGGACAGCGGTGACACTGGCGCCGGTGTCACGAAGGGCTTCGGCCCGTTGGCCATTGACCGTGACCTGCTGCCGGTACTTCTGGGTGTTGCTTGGGATGGGGGTGCAGGGTACCATTTCTCGGCTACCCAGGCAGACCAGGGACATGGCTGCCGGCTCCCATTCAGTGGTCCCTCGGTCGAGGGTCTCCTCTTCTTCTTCTCCTTCTCCCAGGGCGGCGGCCGCCAGCTGTCGGGGCGGGGGCCCGCCGGCCCCGTTTCTTCGGTTCAGGGGGCAGACCGGATCGCTGGCATAGTGTCCGGTTTGTTGGCAGCCGTAGCACGTTACTGGTGGCCGTGGTCCGGGTCTGGCCGGGGGCGCCCCCTTCGGGCTAGGCCCAGGGAGAGTTGTTGCTGCGGTGGCCCTCGAGGGGGGCTCCTGGGGGCCCCGGCGGGAGGGTCTCGGTTCCTGTTCGGCCCTCCCCCTCCACCGTGTTGGCGGGGAGGTCCGGTGGGGTTCCTCTGGTACTCCCCCATTGAGTTCCGGGGGACCCGGGAGTTGACCCATCGATCGGCCTCGACGGCGAGTTTTCGCGGGTCAGTCATTTTGCTGTCGAGGAGGTGCTGTCTCAGTTCCACGAAGCAATTGTTGGAGAGATGTTCCCACACGATGAGGTCGACCAGATGCCCATAGGTGGCTACCTCTGATCCACCCTTCTAGGGCCCGACTGAAAAAGTCCACATATTCCACCCAGGTGGTACCCGGGATTTTCTTGCAGTCTCTGAACCGCTGGCGGTACATTTCCGCGGTTAACCCGTAGCGGGTGAGCAGGGCCTCCTTCATGTGATCGTAGGAGGTCATCACCTCCTCCGGCAGCTGCAGCAGTGTGTCTCGACCCTCACTCAGGAACCGCCCCCACAGGCCCGCGCCCCAGTCTTTTCGGGGCACCCGATGAGAGGTCATGGCCACCTCGTAGGCCTTGAACCATTGTTGGATGTCGTCATTCTTGTAGTACTCCTTGACGACCTCTTTCGGGATATGTACCTTGGTCTCGGAAGGCGGTAGAGTGTCTCTAGTACTGGGGGCGTCGGTCCCTCCGTTCTTGGCCTTGATTTCGAGCTCCTTGAGACTGCGCTCGTGCTCAAGGGTCAGTTTCTTTTCCTCCAACTCCCGGTGTCGTCTCTTCTCCTCTATCTCCTCCTGAAGCCGTAGCTGCTCTAGGGCCAGTTTCTTTTCCGCCAGCTGGAGTTCGCCGTCCAGCCGCAGTCGTGCGAGTTCTAGCTCGTGGTTCCGGACCTTCTCTGTAGGAAGGTGGATATCTGACTATGGTTACCCCCAACTTTTTGCCTAGTGTCTAGCTGGTTTTTCGACTTAGTTGGCCTGAGATCCTGCCATTCAGGGTCTCAGGCTGTCTGCTCTCTCTTTAAAATGGACTCCATGTACCCTAGGTACATAACCAATTGGTAAGGATCACCTTATTGGACCCTGTACAGTGTACCCTAGGTACCCAGGGCATAGGTGTACCCTAGGCCTCCCAGGGGCTGCAGCATGTATTATGCCACCCCTGGTCTGGCCTTCCAATCAGACACAACTGGCTGATCACTCAGCTGGGGCAAGGTCGTGTAATCACCCCTTGCTTAGATATAGTATGCCTATATCTACCCTTATATATAGACACATGTGTACCTATCAGTCACTCCTATGGCAGGCCTTAACAATCCTGGAGGCAGAGTGCTTGGTAACATGTGAGATGGTGCTCTAGCATGAGCTGAGCCTGTCTGCAGCTTTCGGAACCATGTCCTTATAGCTGTTCTATGATATAGCCTACCATATACTCTTAAAGTGCCTTATAATCTTAAACGGTTATGGTAACTATGGTTTGGCTTTATCAAAACATGTCGTGTAAGGTGTCTAACACTTTGGAATAATACCCCCATACCATTTCTGGTGATGAGGATATTATTCCCCCCTTCTAGAGGGAGAGACATGTTAAAATCCTACTTTGCTGTTTAACTCTAACCAAAGCCTCAGCATCACAAAATGGATGCTGCTGCCACAGACACAAGTCTGACCTCCTGCTGCTGGGAGTGATCCCAGCCAGGGAGGCCTGGACAATAGGTTTCCTGCTTGGGGAGGTGCTAGCACCTCCCCAGACAGCCTTTAGTGTATTGGGGCAGGGTGGGCTGAAAGGAATGAGACATGCCTGGGGCACACAAGGTGTTCCTTGCATAGTCCAGTTCAAACCGGCGCTGGGGCACTCCAGCCCCAGCTCTGGCGCGAAACTGGACAAAGGGAAGTGGGTGTAACCACCCCCTCCCAGGTCCCACCCATAAGGCGTGACCTAGCAGGTATCCCAGCCCCCCAGATTAGTATAAGAGTGGGAGTTGGGCCTCAAGACTTTGGATTATCCTGAACCTGCAATCTTGAACAGAAACTCTGGACCTTCGACATTCGACGAAAAAAGAAGACTGAAGAATCTCCCTTGTGGCCAAGGAGTGGCTACCCTGTGCAAACAGGCACCATCAAGAGACTACCCTTTGCTTTGTGAACGTTCTACGAGGAACCGACTACAGAGCCCGACCAGAGCCTTGACTCTCAGACTTCTCCGACCCTCATCCACATCTGCAGCAGAGCTGAGATCCGTGGAGGCGACGAGCGACGTGGGACCGGCTACCTGGAAAAAGTGGCTAGTAACTTAAAGCGCAGCTTCTGAGGTACCCTCGAAGTTGTGCACCGGGGATTGAGAAGCCCCACCCCCAAGCACCATCTGCACCGAAGACCAGCCCCCCACACTCAACGAGTCCTGCGTGGGGCCCTTCAGCATTTTCCTGCTTGCCGCGTCTGTCCGGTTGCTTGCCCGCTGGCTAGTGGCCTTTGTGACGACGCATCCCAAAATCTTCTGTGCTGGTTTGGCTCCTCCAGACTGGCTCCTGCCTCCCTGCAAAGGAGAAGCACCCCAGACCTTCCTGGTCTGATCCTGAAGCAAGTCCTCCGTTCTTCGTGGGTTCCGCTTGCCAAGGCCTGGTGAGTCCTAGCCCAGCTTCGACGCCGCCAACAGCAAGAGCCTTCGTGGGACAGCTCGCCTCCTGGTCCTGGTCGTCCTCGACGCTTCCTGGTCCTCCTGGCTGCAGCGACAAGCTTCACCTTCACCTGCAACTCTTCACGACATCGTCTGGTTCCTTCCTGGTTCCACGTGGTCACTGGCTAGTGATCTTGACTCTGTCCCCTCTGCTTGCAGGTCTCTTCTCTTCTTGATCCCAGCCTTGGGATCCACCGGACACTCTTCACTGACTGCCTGTCAGCATCTTTCTTCAGGCATCCATAGGAGTCGACGACGAAACCCGACGCAACTTCAACCCTATGCACCCGCAGCCTGTGGGCTAGGTAACTTGGGTACTCCGGTGCTCATCAGGATAGTGACTATCCTAGTGTCTAAGTTTCAAGTCTCAACTTCCTAGCTACTCCGGAAGTGTCCTAAATCTATCTATTTCTAAACTGTACTATTGCTAGTGACTTTTACGCATTACGCGTGAGTGTTTCCACTCTGCATACGAATCCCGTGGGCCTCCCACTTCCTAACTGTTGCTAGTGCAGTGTAGCCCCAGCGATTCCCTAGGCCTAGGCCTATTCTATTTCCGTGACAGTGGTCCTTATACCACTTACTTAGTATATGGTTTGCGTGGCCCCTAGGGCCTAACTGTATTACTTACCTGTGTGACTTACTGTATGCATTAATAAGACTGTGTTGTACTTACCTCTAATCTCATAAAGAGTGCTGAGGGTTTGCTTAGAATAAATACACTTTATTTTATATATATATCTGTTGTGGTGTCCTTTCATTTGGTATTCAAGGGATTATATATGGTATCACAGCTGGCTTCACATGCCATTCAGAGTTTAGCCTAAGACTGCTCTTGTCCATGCTACCACTAGGATAGCTGGTCTATAAGGTTGACTTTACAACCAATCACCATAAGGGTATTTGGACTGATATAAGGTGTACACTATAACTAGTGACATCATACATCAGGCCAACTTCTCACATTGGTGAGCAGCGGTTGGGATCTGAGCTTGCTGTTGTAATACCATTGTAATCTTGAGATACTAAATTGAAAGATCACACAGATATTGTCTAGGTACATATTACATAGTTTATAATACTTAAGTCCTACTGGACTTAGTGGTTGTAGGTTGAAGGGAGTAACACACCCTGACTACAACTACTAGAGAGGTTTAGTAGAAACAACTAGTGTAGGTAGGTGCACACACCACACCCTCACTAGATCATGCCTCTGGGAGGAGATCAAGTAGATGCTCTCTCAGGAGGGGCAGGTCTGCAGAAGACCCCCTCTAGGTATGATACCTTAACATTCCAGGAGATGAGACACTTGTGTACCTCCAGAGGAATAAAACAGGGTGCAAACCCTACCCTCCTTCAGTTAAGACAGCTCCTAGAGGAGTATGATACTCTTAGGGCCTCTCAGCCAGGTACCCTAGGTACAGAGGAGGGTCTACCCACCACCGAGGAGTCAGATGGGGCTTCAGATGGGGAGGTAGACAGCCAGGGCCAAGTAAGGAGACTTAGCCAGGCTAACCTAAGTTTACATGGGAGTTTGCATGGGGTCCCCCCATACAGACCCCCAAGTAGGCTTTCACAGAGAAGCAGGAGGGACAGATCCCCTTCCAGGGAATCCATCCACTCCCATGTCTCTAGCATCTCTAATGCTTCCTCTCACAGGGGAATGACTTCACCTGAGAGAAAGGAGCATGAAGCCAGAATGAGGGAGGCTAATCTGAGGATTCAGAGGGAAGAACTTGCCCTTGCCAAGGAGAAGCTTGCTCTGGCTAGAGAGCAAAAATTGTGTGGGTCAGAACCCACTGGTGGCAGCAACATCCCCAGAGATAGGGATAGGTCTTATGACCATAGAAACCTAAGCAAGATAGTCCCCCCATATCAGAATGGGGATGACATCCACAAGTGGATGACTGCTTTGGAGAGGGCCTGCAAAGTACAGCAGGTACCCCAAAGTCAGTGGGCAGCTATCTTGTGGCTCTCCTTTTCTGACAAAGGTAGAGACAAGCTCCTCACAGTCAGTGATGAGGATGCAAACAATTACAAAGTCCTGAAGAGTGCTCTGATAGATGGGTTTGGCTTAACCACTGAGCAATATAGGTTGTTGTTCAGAGACACCCAGAAGACACAGACACAGGACTGGTCTGATTTTGTGGATTGTGCCACTAAGGCTTTGGAAGGTTGGTTAAATGGCAGCAAGGTGCAGGACTATACAGGATTGTACAACTTGATTATGAGGGAGCAGATCCTTAGTAATTGTCAGAACCAGCTTCTCCATCAACACCTGGTAGACTCAGATTTGACCTCTCCCCAAGAATTGGGAAAGAGGGCAGATAAATGGGTCAGGACCAGGATTAGGCCTAAAAATCAGGGTGGTGACCAAAAGAAAGATACCACCAAGCCTCAAGAGAAGGGTGGGGATAAAGCAAAAGAGAAATCTTCCTCAGGGCCCCAAAACTCCACACAGGGTGGTGGGTCCCAAGCTCCCTCCTCTACCACAGTTAAAAAGCCTTACTGCCATGTGTGTAAAACTCCTGGGCATTGGAAAACTGACAGCAGTTGTCCACAGGCTAAAAACAAAACTGTTCCTCCAACTACTCCTGTCACACCACCTATTACTGTCAGCAGTAATCCCCCAGGTGGTGGGAGTGCCCCCAAAAATTTGGTTGGGTTTTCTTGGGGAACACAGGGGGATCCTGGCTTAGCCAATTCCCCTGCAGCAGCTACTCTTGTCTGTGATGGTGGCATGGGGTTTGCCAACTTCACTGCCTGTCCCAACACTTTGGGTAGGTACAGACAGGAACCCTACATCAATGGTAGAAAAGCTGAGGCCTACAGAGACACTGGAGCTAGCATCACTATGGTGGCCCATAGGCTAGTTCCCTCTGAGCAGCTTTTGCCTGGTTTCTCATACCAGGTGACTAACATTGATGGCAAACAGAACAGTCATCCCATGGCAGAAGTATGTCTCAGCTGGGGAGGGGTCACTGGCCCTAAAAGGGTGGCAGTGTCTCCAACCTTGCCTGTGGACTGCTTACTGGGGAATGACTTAGAACTCTCAGCTTGGGCTGGAGTTGAACAAGACACCCATTCCAAAATGGTAGGCCTTTCCAAAAAGGGTAGTGGGGTTGTGCCAGTCACAACCCCTGTCCAAGTAGCTTTCCTCCCTGAAAAGGTTGGAAGGGCAGTGGTAGCCACAGCCCAGGCACAGACAGACTTCCCTGTAGACATTGGCAGAGCTGTGACAGTCACAGCTCAAACACAAACTGAGCGCCTTCCTGAAAAGGTTGGCAGGGCTGTAATGGTCTCAGTCCATACTCAGACTGACCTAGGTGTAGTGAAGCCTGAAACTATGGATCACTCCACACAAACAGAGAGTAGTGGGGAGGAAGAAAAGTCTCCCTCTCCCCAGACATTAGGAAAAGGTCAGCCTCCTCAGGGATCTGACCTCACCCCTTGTGAAGGAACTGCCCCAGAGGTAGCCAGGCCTGGCCTGGCAGAGCCTCTGATGTCAGCGGCCCCTTCCAAGGTGGGACCCAGTCTGGTGCAGGTAGCCTGCCTCTCTCTACCCTGCCTCAGTCAGCCCAGGGCTGCAGAGGTCAGGGAGGCCAGTGGACCCCAAGAGGGCCCCTGTCCACAAGAACCCCCCCATCAAAAGAATGAGGATTGCCTGGCTAGTAGCCCTAGCCAGGTGATGGGTAAAAACATTCCTGAGGGATCCCCTTTACAGGTAGTTAGGGACCTCCCCCAGAGGGATTCTGTTGGGCACAGGCAAACATGGGACCTTAGGGCCCCAAACCTGACCTGTCCCTCCAGTAAGCCCACAAAAGGGACCCAGCCTCCAGCTTTAGGTAGCCAGAGGCTGACCCTGAGAGCACAGTGCAACTCAGTTAGAGAAAGAAAGGCATCCATGGTGGAGGATGATTGGAGGAAGCTGAGGCCTCACTTTGAGGACACTCACTTCAGTACTCCATCTCAACCCCAGCCTTTTCCTTTGCAAAGACACACCAAAGGTAGAGATTCCCTATGGTGGAGACCCTATGATATCTTTAGGATGAGGGATTGCTTAGTGGACCATGAGACAGGGGGTAACCATGCCAGTGCTGGTTCTTCCTTATATGGCCACTCAGGCAATAGAGGCTTACCTTGTCAAGGCCAGCCTTATCTCCTTTCGTTTGGGGGGGGTTGTGTAGGAAGGTGGATATCTGACTATGGTTACCCCCAACTTTTTTCCTAGTGTCTAGCTGGTTTTTCGACTTAGTTGGCCTGAGATCCTGCCATTCAGGGTCTCAGGCTGTCTGCTCTCTCTTTAAAATGGACTCCCTGTACCCTAGGTACATAACCAATTGGTAAGGATCACCTTATTGGACCCTGTACAGTGTACCCTAGGTACCCAGGGCATAGGTGTACCCTAGGCCTCCCAGGGGCTGCAGCATGTATTATGCCACCCCTGGTCTGGCCTTCCAATCAGACACAACTGGCTGATCACTCAGCTGGGGCAAGGTCGTGTAATCACCCCTTGCTTAGATATAGTATGCCTATATCTACCCTTATATATAGACACATGTGTACCTATCAGTCACTCCTATGGCAGGCCTTAACAATCCTGGAGGCAGAGTGCTTGGTAACATGTGAGATGGTGCTCTAGCATGAGCTGAGCCTGTCTGCAGCTTTCGGAACCATGTCCTTATAGCTGTTCTATGATATAGCCTACCATATACTCTTAAAGTGCCTTATAATCTTAAACGGTTATGGTAACTATGGTTTGGCTTTATCAAAACATGTCGTGTAAGGTGTCTAACACTTTGGAATAATACCCCCATACCATTTCTGGTGATGAGGATATTATTCCCCCCTTCTAGAGGGAGAGACATGTTAAAATCCTACTTTGCTGTTTAACTCTAACCAAAGCCTCAGCATCACAAAATGGATGCTGCTGCCACAGACACAAGTCTGACCTCCTGCTGCTGGGAGTGATCCCAGCCAGGGAGGCCTGGACAATAGGTTTCCTGCTTGGGGAGGTGCTAGCACCTCCCCAGACAGCCTTTAGTGTATTGGGGCAGGGTGGGATGAAAGGAATGAGACATGCCTGGGGCACACAAGGTGTTCCTTGCATAGTCCAGTTCAAACCGGCGCTGGGGCACTCCAGCCCCAGCTCTGGCGCGAAACTGGACAAAGGGAAGTGGGTGTAACCACCCCCTCCCAGGTCCCACCCATAAGGCGTGACCTAGCAGGTATCCCAGCCCCCCAGATTAGTATAAGAGTGGGAGTTGGGCCTCAAGACTTTGGATTATCCTGAACCTGCAATCTTGAACAGAAACTCTGGACCTTCGACATTCGACGAAAGAAGAAGACTGAAGAATCTCCCTTGTGGCCAAGGAGTGGCTACCCTGTGCAAACAGGCACCATCAAGAGACTACCCTTTGCTTTGTGAACGTTCTACGAGGAACCGACTACAGAGCCCGACCAGAGCCTTGACTCTCAGACTTCTCCGACCCTCATCCACATCTGCAGCAGAGCTGAGATCCGTGGAGGCGACGAGCGACGTGGGACCGGCTACCTGGAAAAAGTGGCTAGTAACTTAAAGCGCAGCTTCTGAGGTACCCTCGAAGTTGTGCACCGGGGATTGAGAAGCCCCACCCCCAAGCACCATCTGCACCGAAGACCAGCCCCCCACACTCAACGAGTCCTGCGTGGGGCCCTTCAGCATTTTCCTGCTTGCCGCGTCTGTCCGGTTGCTTGCCCGCTGGCTAGTGGCCTTTGTGACGACGCATCCCGAAATCTTCTGCGCTGGTTTGGCTCCTCCAGACTGGCTCCTGCCTCCCTGCAAAGGAGAAGCACCCCAGACCTTCCTGGTCTGATCCTGAAGCAAGTCCTCCGTTCTTCATGGGTTCCGCTTGCCAAGGCCTGGTGAGTCCTAGCCCAGCTTCGACGCCGCCGACAGCAAGAGCCTTCGTGGGACAGCTCGCCTCCTGGTCCTGGTCGTCCTCGACGCTTCCTGGTCCTCCTGGCTGCAGCGACAAGCTTCACCTTCACCTGCAACTCTTCACGACATCGTCTGGTTCCTTCCTGGTTCCACGTGGTCACTGGCTAGTGATCTTGACTCTGTCCCCTCTGCTTGCAGGTCTCTTCTCTTCTTGATCCCAGCCTTGGGATCCACCGGACACTCTTCACTGACTGCCTGTCAGCATCTTTCTTCAGGCATCCATAGGAGTCGACGACGAAACCCGACGCAACTTCAACCCTATGCACCCGCAGCCTGTGGGCTAGGTAACTTGGGTACTCCGGTGCTCATCAGGATAGTGACTATCCTAGTGTCTAAGTTTCAAGTCTCAACTTCCTAGCTACTCCGGAAGTGTCCTAAATCTATCTATTTCTAAACTGTACTATTGCTAGTGACTTTTACGCATTACGCGTGAGTGTTTCCACTCTGCATACGAATCCCGTGGGCCTCCCACTTCCTAACTGTTGCTAGTGCAGTGTAGCCCCAGCGATTCCCTAGGCCTAGGCCTATTCTATTTCCGTGACAGTGGTCCTTATACCACTTACTTAGTATATGGTTTGCGTGGCCCCTAGGGCCTAACTGTATTACTTACCTGTGTGACTTACTGTATGCATTAATAAGACTGTGTTGTACTTACCTCTAATCTCATAAAGAGTGCTGAGGGTTTGCTGAGAATAAATACACTTTATTTTATATATATATCTGTTGTGGTGTCCTTTCATTTGGTATTCAAGGGATTATATATGGTATCACAGCTGGCTTCACATGCCATTCAGAGTTTAGCCTAAGACTGCTGTTGTCCATGCTACCACTAGGATAGCTGGTCTATAAGGTTGACTTTACAACCAATCACCATAAGGGTATTTGGACTGATATAAAGTGTACACTATAACTAGTGACATCATACATCAGGCCAACTTCTCACATTCTCCCGTTCTCGTATTTCTTCTTCGGAGAGGCCGGTTTCTAGGCTCTTTCTTCCTCCGGTTGCTGGTGTCAGTGCGGTTGATGTGGTCTCAGTCAGGGGCAAGGGACCTTCTTCCTGGGAGGGGCCTGCCCCGGCCTCCAGCCATGACCTCAGAGCTTTCTGCATCTCCTCTTTGGTACCTAGGCCGGTGGTTGCAATGCCTTTGTCTTTGCAGAACTGTTTTAACTCTTTGTGCGTATATTCTTCCAGCCGTTCGGGCTGGAACTCCATTGTCGCGTTGTTTTCCTGGCTGCCCATGATTACTGTTCGTTTGGATGGGTAGCTAGTGGGTACTGGCTGGTACGTACTGCGTTCGGCTCGGATCCGGTCGCTGGCCACCAAATGTTGGAAGGCGGACCCCAAGGAGTCGGTGAGACCACCAAGGGGGGCCCTCACACTGCACGAAGTAGCCGAGCGCTGCCGAGAAGTCTCCTGAGAGATCCTTCTCCTATCACGTACTAGCACAGTAACACCACCACACAGGACTCAAGGAGGTTGTCTCAAGACAAGCAATTCTTTATCAGCAATAAAAAGGTTACGAGGTCAATATTTACACGAAGGGATCGAGGGATCCACCAAAAGTCTTAGTGTCTCTTTGGAAGGGTAGCGGTAGCGGGACAGTCTTTGGCAGGAGTGCGGTACGAGGGTACCTGGGGCCCAGTTCTTATCCTCAAGCTGGAGGACCTCCGGATCTCGGAGGGGTTGAGCCGCGACGGCGTCAGCAGGGCTCCGGCGTACAGTTCGTGGAGAGCCGCGATCTAATCAGCAGGGCTCTCAAGATGGTTTCTGCTCAGCTCGAGCCGCGACGTCGTCAGCAGGGCTCCGAGGGAGGTTTCAGCGAGGTTGGGCCGCGACAGCGTCAGCAGGGCTCCGATGTTCCAAGTGGCTTCAAAGTGTTCACAAGAAGGAGCCGCGACGCAGTCAGCAGGGCTCGTGATGGTTTCGACAAGAGTTCTTCTCCGTAGGGTCAGCCGCGATTCAATCAGCAGGGCTCTCGACTCCGGGATACAACTGCCGATCTGTGGCGGGGTCGCCCCAGATATAGGTCTGGAGCCCTTTGATGTCCGGACCCAGGCGCCCGGGGGGGGCGGAGAGGCCGGGTGGAGGTGGCCAGACGCCCAGCAGGAGAGGCGCCAGGCCCAAGGGAGTTGCAGGGCGATCACACCTCGAGAGGGGAGGGCAGTTGGGGGTCCCATCGATACTGTCCTCCGCCGGGGGCGATGAATGGTTCCTGCGGCACCCCCTGGCCAGTTCGTGGTGCCTCGATGTCGGGGCTTCGCTGGGGTCGAGGCCGGGTTGAGCGGGGTCGCGCTGGCTGGTGCACAGAGTCACGTGGATGCCAACAAGATGGCGGAGCCACGAGGGGTATGCGACCTCGTGCGGCTCAGGATGAAGGGCCTCGGTGCAGTTCAGAAGGGTGGCCCGTGAGGGCCGGGGCGGGGAACGGGCACAATCCACGGGGTTAAGGACCACGCCACGAGGCCGGGTCAAACAGCCGTGTACAGCAACCACTGGGCGGAGCACCTCCTGCACATCAAAGCCGTCCTGGCCGCCCTCCAGCGGGCCGGGCTCACGATCAAGGCCAGCAAATGCCAGATCGTCCACGGATCCGTGACCTACCTGGGCCATCAAGTGGGAAGCGGGCAGGTGGCCCCTCTCCAGCCAAAAATCGATGCCATCCAGGCCTGGGAACCCCCCACTACCCAGACAGCTGTCTGGGCCTTCCTGGGTCTCACCGGATACTACCGGCGGTTCATCCGGGACTATGGGAGCATTGTTGGCCCCTCACAGAGCTCACGTCCAAGAAGCAGCCCAAGAAGGTGCACTGGACACCCCGCTGCCAAGCAGCCTTCGAAACCCTAAAGACAGCGATGTGTACTGCCCCTGTGCTGCAGGCCCCTGACTACAATAAGGAGTTCGTGGTGCAGACGGACGCCTCCGAGTATGGGATCGGGGCCGTCCTGTCCCAGGCCGATGAAAAGGGGCTCGAACGGCCAGTGGCCTTCATCAGCCGACGGCTACTGCCCCGGGAGCAACGATGGAGCACCATCGAGCGTGAAGCCTTCGCTGTAGTGTGGGCCCTTAAGAAGCTCCGGCCCTATCTCTTCGGTACCCACTTCCGGGTCCAGACCGACCACCGGCCCCTGCGGTGGTTAATGCAAATGCGGGGCGAGAACCCCATGCTGCTGCGGTGCAAGGGATGGACTTTGATGTTGAACACCGGACCGGCAATGACCACGCCAACGCCGACGGCCTGTCCCGCTTCTTCCGCCTTGACGAGGAGAATCCCCAAGGAGATGGGTGACTCTCCATGCCTTCGGCTGGGGGGGACGCCTGTTGGACCCGGCCTCGTGGCGTGGTCCTTACCCCCGTGGATTGTGCCCGTTCCCAGCCCCGGCCTTCTCGGACCACCCTTCCGAACTGCACCGAGACCCCTCATCCCGAGCCGCACGAGGTCGCATACCCCTCGGGGCTCCGCCATCTTGTTGGCATCCACGTGACTCTGTGCACCAGCCAGCGCGACCCCGCTCAACCCGGCCTCGGCCCCAGCGAAGCCCCGACATCGAGTCACCAAGAACTGGCCAGGGGGTGCCACATGAGCCATTCACCGCCCCCGACGGAGGACAGTATCGATGAGACCCCCAACTGTCCTCTCATCCCTAGGTGTGATCGCCCTGCAACTCTCTTGGACCTGGCGCCTCTCCTGCTGGGCGTCTGGCCACCTCCACCCGGCCTCTCCGCCCCCCCCGGGCGCCAGGGTCCGGACATCAAAGGGCTCCAGACCTATATCTGGGGCGACTCCGCCACAGATCGGCAGTTGTATCCCGGAGTCAAGAGCCCTGCTGATTGAATCGCGGCTGACCCTACGGAGAAGAACTCTTGTCGGAACTATCACGAGCCCTGCAGACTGCGTCGCGGCTCCTTCTTGTGAACACTTTGAAGCTCCCCCGGAACATCGGGGCCCTGCTGACGCTGTCGCGGCCCAACCTCGCTGAAGCCTCCCTCGGAGCCCTGCTGACGACGTCGCGGCTCGAGCTGAGCAGAAACCATCTTGAGAGCCCTGCTGATCTGATCGCGGCTCTCCACGAACTGTACGCCAGAGCCCTGCTGACGCCGTCGCGGCTCGACCCCTCCGAGATCCGGAGGTCCTCCAGCTTGAGGATAAGAACTGGGCCCCAGGTACCCTCGTACCGAGCTCCTGCCAAAGACTGTCCCGCTACCCCTACCCTTCCAAAGAGACACTGAGACTTTTGGTGGATCCCTCGATCCCTTCGTGTAAATATTGATCTCGTAACCGTTTAATACTGATAAAGAATTGCTCGTCTTGAGACAACCTCCTTGAGTCCTGTGTGGTGGTGTTACTGTGCTAGTACGTGATAGGAGAAGGATCTCTCAGGAGGCTTCTCGGCAGCGCTCGGCTACTTCGTGCAGTGTGAGGGCCCCCCTTGGTGGTCTCGCCGACTCCTCGGGGTCCGCCTTCCAACACCGCCTGACTAGGAAGGACCTAGTCGCCAACTCAATCCCTACCCCCCAGGAACAGAACCCCCCAAGGGCAACATCTGCGCCATCAGGACTTCAGGTCACCCCTGAATGCTGAACCTGAATGCTGAGACTTCATGTCGAACCTGAACACTGAAACTTTACGCTAAAGCTGATTGCGGAATGGCTGGGGATAAACCAGGTACTAGCGCTGAGACCCCTGCGCTCCCTGACCTGGCCTGGGATCCGCTGCATCAATCCCCGTTGAGCGCGGAGCTCTCCCGCTTAATTTGACCCCCCCCTTGTGTGCGGGGACCAGAGCGTGCTCACCGCCGCGGCCCGGAAGCATGAAGTGTGCATCATCACCACAGCGTGGCCCGCGGAGAAGCCCGGGGCCCCGTCGCTGCCGTTGCAGTTGCATGCGGAGGTGTGTAAGGCCGTGGCCTGCCCCCGTCGCAGAAGGATCTACTGCGGAGTCCGGAGCTGGGTCGGACGCCTCCAGACGTCGAGATCAAGGTAAGCCGGGAGGCTTGGGATGGACCCGGTGCGCCCCCTAAAGACCGGGAGCGGCACCGCTCCCCGACACCTGAATTCCCCCTCCGTGGGAGTTCCCCCCGTTCACCCAAGACTTTGACACCCCGCCGAGGGATTGCCCTTCTCCTCCAAGACTGACGAGTAGCGCAATGTTCGCAGGCTCTGCTCCGAAGTGTTCAATGCTCCATTATTACGAGTAACGCTGTGTTGGTAAGCTTTGCTCTAAAGCGGTCAAGGCTCCAGTATTACCAGTAACGCTGTGTTCGCAGGCTTTGCTCTGAAGTGTTCGATGCTCAATTAGTACGAGTAGCGCTATGTTCGCAGGCTCTGCTCACAAGGATTCACTGCGCAATTATCACGAGTAGCGCTGGGTTCTTGAGCGCTGTTCAAAAGTGTACCAGGCCTGACTGGTGCGAGTAGCGCGGTAACCGCCCACTGAGGCGCTAAGGGTACCAGGGGGGCGGTAAGCCCGCAAAGTCGGCCCTGAGCCCCTACTAGTCCCCAGGTGTGGCGCTACGATTCCCAGTCCGTACAACGGATGTTAAGGTATACGAGGGTGGCCTAGGGCCTCAGGGGGAATTGCTGGTGAATATAGCGCTGAGGTCACCAGGTACTGCCTACAGCACCGTTATGTAATATTGGTGAAACAGATGCTAACCTATGTGGAGAAGGCCATTTACATCTAATGAACTGCATTTACATCTAAGGAACTGCATTTACATCTAATGAACTGCATTTACGTCTAACTGCTTAGATAAACTTAAGTTGTTTGCATAAACCCTACAGTGTGGCATCCCTTATTGTGTGCGTTCCCTGCTTCAGAGGATGTGTGTGTTGTATAGTCGCTTTACACATAAGCCTTTGGGTGCCCAGCCGCTCGAGTCACGTTACCCCCTTAGGGCTTGGTGACCCCAGGTCCTACATACTGCGAGTGCAGTTAATGTACCTCTGTCCACAGGGTCCGGTGTTACTGTGAGTGCAGTTAATGTAGCTCTGTCCTCAGGGTCCGGTGTTACTGTGAGTGCTTGTAATGGAGGCTGCTCCTCAGGGTCCGGTGTTACTGCGAGTGTAGTTAATGTAGCTCTGTCCTCAGGGTCCGGTGTTACTGCGAGTGCAGTTAATGTAGCTCTGTCCTCAGGGTCCGATGTTACTGTGAGTGCTTGTAATGGAGGCCGCTCCTCAGGGTCCGGTGTTACTGCGAGTGGATTTAATGTACCTCTGTCCAAAGGGTCCGGTGTTACTGCGAGTGGATTTAATGTAGCTCTGTCCTCAGGGTCCGGTGTTACTGTGAGTGTAGTTAATGTAGCTCCGTCCTCAGGGTCCGGTGTTACTGCGAGTGTAGTTAATGTAGCTCTGTCCTCAGGGTCTGGTGCTACTGTGCATGCAGTTAATGTAGCTCTGTCCTCAGGGTCCGGTGTTACTATTAGTGTAGTTAATGTAGCTCTGTCCTCAGGGTCCGGTGTTACTGTGAGTGCAGTTACTGTAGCTCTGTCCTCAGGGTCTGTTGTTATTGCGAGTGCAGATAATGTAGCTCTGTCCTCAGGGTCCGGTGTTACTGCGAGTGCAGTTAATGTAGCTCTGTCCTCAGGGTCCGGTGTTACTGCGAGTGTAGTTAATGTAGCTCTGTCCTCAGGGTCCGGTGTTACTGCGAGTGTAGTTAATGCAGTTACTGTAGCTCTGTCCTCAGGGTCCGGTGTTATTGCGAGTGCAGATAATGTAGCTCTGTCCTCAGGGTCCGGTGTTACTGCGATTGCACTTAATGTAGCTCTGTCCTCAGGGTCCGGTGTTACTGCGAGTTTAGTTAATGTAGCTCTGTCCTCGGGGTCCGGTGTTACTGCGAGTGTAGTTAATGTACCTCTGTCCTCAGGGTCCAGTGTTACTGCAAGTGTAGTTAATGTAGCTCTGTCCAAAGGGTCCGGTGTTACTGTGAGTGGATTTAATGTAGCTCTGTCCTCAGGGTCCGGTGTTACTGCGAGTGCAGTTAATGTAGCTCTGTCCTCAGGGTCCGGTGTTACTGCGAGTGCAGTTAATGTAGCTCCGTCCTCAGGGTCCGGTGTTACTGCGAGTGCAGTTAATGTAGCTCTGTCCTCAGGGTCCGGTGTTACTGTGAGTGTAGTTAAGGTAGCTCGTCCTCAGGGTCCGGTGTTACTGCGAGTGTAGTTAATGTAGCTCTGTTCTCAGGGTCCGGTGCTACTGTGAGTGCAGTTAATGTAGCTCTGTCCTCAGGGTCCGGTGTTACTGTTAGTGTAGTTAATGTAGCTCTGTCCTCAGGGTCCGGTGTTACTGTGAGTTAAGTTAATGTAGCTCTGTCCTCAGGGTCCGGTGTTACTGTGAGTGTAGTTAATGTAGCTCTGTCCTCAGGGTCCGGTGTTACTGCGAGTGCAGTTAATGTAGCTCTGTCCTCAGGGTCCGGTGTTACTGCGAGTGCAGTTAATGTAGCTCCGTCCTCAGGGTCCGGTGTTACTGCGAGTGCACTTAATGTAGCTCTGTCCTCAGGGTCCGGTGTTACTGCGAGTTTAGTTAATGTAGCTCTGTCCTCGGGGTCCGGTGTTACTGCGAGTGTAGTTAATGTACCTCTGTCCTCAGGGTCCAGTGTTACTGCAAGTGTAGTTAATGTAGCTCTGTCCAAAGGGTCCGGTGTTACTGTGAGTGGATTTAATGTAGCTCTGTCCTCAGGGTCCGGTGTTACTGCGAGTGCAGTTAATGTAGCTCTGTCCTCAGGGTCCGGTGTTACTGCGAGTGCAGTTAATGTAGCTCCGTCCTCAGGGTCCGGTGTTACTGCAAGAGCAGTTAATGTAGCTCTGTCCTCAGGGTCCGGTGTTACTGTGAGTGTAGTTAAGGTAGCTCGTCCTCAGGGTCCGGTGTTACTGCGAGTGTAGTTAATGTAGCTCTGTTCTCAGGGTCCGGTACTACTGTGAGTGCAGTTAATGTAGCTCTGTCCTCAGGGTCCGGTGTTACTGTTAGTGTAGTTAATGTAGCTCTGTCCTCAGGGTCCGGTGTTACTGTGAGTTAAGTTAATGTAGCTCTGTCCTCAGGGTCCGGTGTTACTGTGAGTGTAGTTAATGTAGCTCTGTCCTCAGGGTCCAGTGTTACTGTGAGTGTAATTAATGTAGCTCTGTCCTCAGGGTCCAGTTTGGTTTTACTGTGAGTGTAGTTAATGTAGTTCTGTCCTCAGGGTCCAGTGTTACTGTGAGTGTAGTTAATGTAGCTCTGTCCTCAGGGTCCGGTGTTACTGTGAGTGCAGTTAATGTAGCTCTGTCCTCATGGTCTGGTGTTACTGCGAGTGCAGTTAATGTAGCTCTGTCCTCAGGGTCCGGTGTTACTGCGAGTGTAGTTAATGTAGCTCTGTTCTCAGGGTCCGGTGCTACTGTGAGTGCAGTTAATGTAGCTCTGTCCTCAGGGTCCGGTGTTACTGTTAGTGTAGTTAATGTAGCTCTGTCCTCAGGGTCCGGTGTTACTGTGAGTTAAGTTAATGTAGCTCTGTCCTCAGGGTCCGGTGTTACTGTGAGTGTAGTTAATGGAGCTCTGTCCTCAGGGTCCAGTGTTACTGTGAGTGTAATTAATGTAGCTCTGTCCTCAGGGTCCAGTTTGGTTTTACTGTGAGTGTAGTTAATGTAGTTCTGTCCTCAGGGTCCGGTGTTACTGTGAGTGTAGTTAATGTAGCTCCGTCCTCAGGGTCCGGTGTTACTGCGAGTGCAGTTAATGTAGCTCTGTCCTCAGGGTCCGGTGTTACTGTGAGTGTAGTTAAGGTAGCTCGTCCTCAGGGTCCGGTGTTACTGCGAGTGTAGTTAATGTAGCTCTGTTCTCAGGGTCCGGTGCTACTGTGAGTGCAGTTAATGTAGCTCTGTCCTCAGGGTCCGGTGTTACTGTTAGTGTAGTTAATGTAGCTCTGTCCTCAGGGTCCGGTGTTACTGTGAGTTAAGTTAATGTAGCTCTGTCCTCAGGGTCCGGTGTTACTGTGAGTGTAGTTAATGTAGCTCTGTCCTCAGGGTCCGGTGTTACTGCGAGTGCAGTTAATGTAGCTCTGTCCTCAGGGTCCGGTGTTACTGCGAGTGCAGTTAATGTAGCTCCGTCCTCAGGGTCCGGTGTTACTGCGAGTGCACTTAATGTAGCTCTGTCCTCAGGGTCCGGTGTTACTGCGAGTTTAGTTAATGTAGCTCTGTCCTCGGGGTCCGGTGTTACTGCGAGTGTAGTTAATGTACCTCTGTCCTCAGGGTCCAGTGTTACTGCAAGTGTAGTTAATGTAGCTCTGTCCAAAGGGTCCGGTGTTACTGTGAGTGGATTTAATGTAGCTCTGTCCTCAGGGTCCGGTGTTACTGCGAGTGCAGTTAATGTAGCTCTGTCCTCAGGGTCCGGTGTTACTGCGAGTGCAGTTAATGTAGCTCCGTCCTCAGGGTCCGGTGTTACTGCGAGTGCAGTTAATGTAGCTCTGTCCTCAGGGTCCGGTGTTACTGTGAGTGTAGTTAAGGTAGCTCGTCCTCAGGGTCCGGTGTTAATGCGAGTGTAGTTAATGTAGCTCTGTTCTCAGGGTCCAGTACTACTGTGAGTGCAGTTAATGTAGCTCTGTCCTCAGGGTCCGGTGTTACTGTTAGTGTAGTTAATGTAGCTCTGTCCTCAGGGTCCGGTGTTACTGTGAGTTAAGTTAATGTAGCTCTGTCCTCAGGGTCCGGTGTTACTGTGAGTGTAGTTAATGTAGCTCTGTCCTCAGGGTCCAGTGTTACTGTGAGTGTAATTAATGTAGCTCTGTCCTCAGGGTCCAGTTTGGTTTTACTGTGAGTGTAGTTAATGTAGTTCTGTCCTCAGGGTCCAGTGTTACTGTGAGTGTAGTTAATGTAGCTCTGTCCTCAGGGTCCGGTGTTACTGCGAGTGCAGTTAATGTAGCTCTGTCCTCATGGTCTGGTGTTACTGCGAGTGCAGTTAATGTAGCTCTGTCCTCAGGGTCCGGTGTTACTGCGAGTGTAGTTAATGTAGCTCTGTTCTCAGGGTCCGGTGCTACTGTGAGTGCAGTTAATGTAGCTCTGTCCTCAGGGTCCGGTGTTACTGTTAGTGTAGTTAATGTAGCTCTGTCCTCAGGGTCCGGTGTTACTGTGAGTTAAGTTAATGTAGCTCTGTCCTCAGGGTCCGGTGTTACTGTGAGTGTAGTTAATGGAGCTCTGTCCTCAGGGTCCAGTGTTACTGTGAGTGTAATTAATGTAGCTCTGTCCTCAGGGTCCAGTTTGGTTTTACTGTGAGTGTAGTTAATGTAGTTCTGTCCTCAGGGTCCGGTGTTACTGTGAGTGTAGTTAATGTAGCTCTATCCTCAGGGTTTGGTGTTACTGCGAGTGCAGTTAATGTAGCTCTGTCCTCATGGTCTGGTGTTACTGCGAGTGCAGTTAATGTAGCTCTGTCCTCAGGGTCCGGTGTTACTGCGAGTGTAGTTAATGTAGCTCTGTTCTCAGGGTCCGGTGCTACTGTGAGTGCAGTTAATGTAGCTCTGTCCTCAGGGTCCGGTGTTACTGTTAGTGTAGTTAATGTAGCTCTGTCCTCAGGGTCCGGTGTTACTGTGAGTTAAGTTAATGTAGCTCTGTCCTCAGGGTCCGGTGTTACTGTGAGTGTAGTTAATGGAGCTCTGTCCTCAGGGTCCAGTGTTACTGTGAGTGTAATTAATGTAGCTCTGTCCTCAGGGTCCAGTTTGGTTTTACTGTGAGTGTAGTTAATGTAGCTCCGTCCTCAGGGTCCGGTGTTACTGCGAGTGCAGTTAATGTAGCTCTGTCCTCAGGGTCCGGTGTTACTGTGAGTGTAGTTAAGGTAGCTCGTCCTCAGGGTCCGGTGTTACTGCGAGTGTAGTTAATGTAGCTCTGTTCTCAGGGTCCGGTGCTACTGTGAGTGCAGTTAATGTAGCTCTGTCCTCAGGGTCCGGTGTTACTGTTAGTGTAGTTAATGTAGCTCTGTCCTCAGGGTCCGGTGTTACTGTGAGTTAAGTTAATGTAGCTCTGTCCTCAGGGTCCGGTGTTACTGTGAGTGTAGTTAATGTAGCTCTGTCCTCAGGGTCCGGTGTTACTGCGAGTGCAGTTAATGTAGCTCTGTCCTCAGGGTCCGGTGTTACTGCGAGTGCAGTTAATGTAGCTCCGTCCTCAGGGTCCGGTGTTACTGCGAGTGCACTTAATGTAGCTCTGTCCTCAGGGTCCGGTGTTACTGCGAGTTTAGTTAATGTAGCTCTGTCCTCGGGGTCCGGTGTTACTGCGAGTGTAGTTAATGTACCTCTGTCCTCAGGGTCCAGTGTTACTGCAAGTGTAGTTAATGTAGCTCTGTCCAAAGGGTCCGGTGTTACTGTGAGTGGATTTAATGTAGCTCTGTCCTCAGGGTCCGGTGTTACTGCGAGTGCAGTTAATGTAGCTCTGTCCTCAGGGTCCAGTGTTACTGCGAGTGCAGTTAATGTAGCTCCGTCCTCAGGGTCCGGTGTTACTGCGAGTGCAGTTAATGTAGCTCTGTCCTCAGGGTCCGGTGTTACTGTGAGTGTAGTTAAGGTAGCTCGTCCTCAGGGTCCGGTGTTACTGCGAGTGTAGTTAATGTAGCTCTGTTCTCAGGGTCCGGTACTACTGTGAGTGCAGTTAATGTAGCTCTGTCCTCAGGGTCCGGTGTTACTGTTAGTGTAGTTAATGTAGCTCTGTCCTCAGGGTCCGGTGTTACTGTGAGTTAAGTTAATGTAGCTCTGTCCTCAGGGTCCGGTGTTACTGTGAGTGTAGTTAATGTAGCTCTGTCCTCAGGGTCCAGTGTTACTGTGAGTGTAATTAATGTAGCTCTGTCCTCAGGGTCCAGTTTGGTTTTACTGTGAGTGTAGTTAATGTAGTTCTGTCCTCAGGGTCCAGTGTTACTGTGAGTGTAGTTAATGTAGCTCTGTCCTCAGGGTCCGGTGTTACTGCGAGTGCAGTTAATGTAGCTCTGTCCTCATGGTCTGGTGTTACTGCGAGTGCAGTTAATGTAGCTCTGTCCTCAGGGTCCGGTGTTACTGCGAGTGTAGTTAATGTAGCTCTGTTCTCAGGGTCCGGTGCTACTGTGAGTGCAGTTAATGTAGCTCTGTCCTCAGGGTCCGGTGTTACTGTTAGTGTAGTTAATGTAGCTCTGTCCTCAGGGTCCGGTGTTACTGTGAGTTAAGTTAATGTAGCTCTGTCCTCAGGGTCCGGTGTTACTGTGAGTGTAGTTAATGGAGCTCTGTCCTCAGGGTCCAGTGTTACTGTGAGTGTAATTAATGTAGCTCTGTCCTCAGGGTCCAGTTTGGTTTTACTGTGAGTGTAGTTAATGTAGTTCTGTCCTCAGGGTCCGGTGTTACTGTGAGTGTAGTTAATGTAGCTCTATCCTCAGGGTTTGGTGTTACTGCGAGTGCAGTTAATGTAGCTCTGTCCTCATGGTCTGGTGTTACTGCGAGTGCAGTTAATGTAGCTCTGTCCTCAGGGTCCGGTGTTACTGCGAGTGCAGTTAATGTAGCTCCATCTTCAGGGTCCGGTGTTACTGCGAGTGCAGTTAATGTAGCTCTGTCCTCGGGGTCTGGTGTTACTGCGAGTGTAGTTAATGTAGCTCTGTCCAAAGGGTCCGGTGTAACTGCGAGTGGATTTAATGTAGCTCTGTCCTCAGGGTCCGGTGTTACTGCGAGTGCAGTTAAGGTAGCTCTGTCCTCAGGGTCCAGTGTTACTGTGAGTGCAGTAAATGTAGCTCTGTCCTCAGGGTCCAGTGTTACTGTGAGTGTAATTAATGTACCTCTGTCCTCAGGGTCCAATTTGGTTTTACTGTGAGTGTAGTTAATGTAGTTCTGTCCTCAGGGTCCGGTGTTACTGTGAGTGCAGTTAATGTAGCTCTGTCCTCAGGGTCCGGTGTTACTGTTAGTGTAGTTAATAAAGCTCTGTCCTCAGGGTCCAGTGTTACTGTGAGTGTAGTTAATGTCGCTCTGTCCTCAGGGTCCGGTGTTACTGCGAGTGTAGTTAATGCAGTTACTGTAGCTCTGTCCTCAGGGTCCGGTGTTATTGCGAGTGCAGATAATGTAGCTCTGTCCTCAGGGTCCGGTGTTTCTGCGAGTGCACTTAATGTAGCTCTGTCCTCAGGGTCCGGTGTTACTGCGAGTTTAGTTAATGTAGCTCTGTCCTCGGGGTCCGGTGTTACTGCGAGTGTAGTTAATGTACCTCTGTCCTCAGGGTCCAGTGTTACTGCAAGTGTAGTTAATGTAGCTCTGTCCAAAGGGTCCGGTGTTACTGTGTGTGGATTTAATGTAGCTCTGTCCTCAGGGTCCGGTGTTACTGCGAGTGCAGTTAATGTAGCTCTGTCCTCAGGGTCCGGTGTTACTGCGAGTGCAGTTAATGTAGCTCCGTCCTCAGGGTCCGGTGTTACTGCGAGTGCAGTTAATGTAGCTCTGTCCTCAGGGTCCGGTGTTACTGCGAGTGTAGTTAAGGTAGCTCGTCCTCAGGGTCCGGTGTTACTGCGAGTGTAGTTAATGTAGCTCTGTTCTCAGGGTCCAGTGCTACTGTGAGTGCACTTAATGTAGCTCTGTCCTCAGGGTCCGGTGTTACTGTTAGTGTAGTTAATGTAGCTCTGTCCTCAGGGTCCGGTGTTACTGTGAGTTAAGTTAATGTAGCTCTGTCCTCAGGGTCCGGTGTTACTGTGAGTGTAGTTAATGTAGCTCTGTCCTCAGGGTCCGGTGTTACTGCGAGTGCAGTTAATGTAGCTCTGTCCTCAGGGTCCGGTGTTACTGCGAGTGCAGTTAATGTAGCTCCGTCCTCAGGGTCCGGTGTTACTGCGAGTGCACTTAATGTAGCTCTGTCCTCAGGGTCCGGTGTTACTGCGAGTTTAGTTAATGTAGCTCTGTCCTCGGGGTCCGGTGTTACTGCGAGTGTAGTTAATGTACCTCTGTCCTCAGGGTCCAGTGTTACTGCAAGTGTAGTTAATGTAGCTCTGTCCAAAGGGTCCGGTGTTACTGTGAGTGGATTTAATGTAGCTCTGTCCTCAGGGTCCAGTGTTACTGCGAGTGCAGTTAATGTAGCTCTGTCCTCAGGGTCCGGTGTTACTGCGAGTGCAGTTAATGTAGCTCCGTCCTCAGGGTCCGGTGTTACTGCGAGTGCAGTTAATGTAGCTCTGTCCTCAGGGTCCGGTGTTACTGTTAGTGTAGTTAATGTAGCTCTGTCCTCAGGGTCCGGTGTTACTGCGAGTGTAGTTAATGTAGCTCTGTTCTCAGGGTCCGGTGCTACTGTGAGTGCAGTTAATGTAGCTCTGTCCTCAGGGTCCGGTGTTACTGTTAGTGTAGTTGATGTAGCTCTGTCCTCAGGGTCCGGTGTTACTGTGAGTTAAGTTAATGTAGCTCTGTCCTCAGGGTCCGGTGTTACTGTGAGTGTAGTTAATGTAGCTCTGTCCTCAGGGTCCAGTGTTACTGTGAGTGTAATTAATGTAGCTCTGTCCTCAGGGTCCAGTTTGGTTTTACTGTGAGTGTAGTTAATGTAGTTCTGTCCTCAGGGTCCAGTGTTACTGTGAGTGTAGTTAATGTAGCTCTGTCCTCAGGGTCCGGTGTTACTGCGAGTGCAGTTAATGTAGCTCTGTCCTCATGGTCTGGTGTTACTGCGAGTGCAGTTAATGTAGCTCTGTCCTCAGGGTCCGGTGTTACTGCGAGTGTAGTTAATGTAGCTCTGTTCTCAGGGTCCGGTGCTACTGTGAGTGCAGTTAATGTAGCTCTGTCCTCAGGGTCCGGTGTTACTGTTAGTGTAGTTAATGTAGCTCTGTCCTCAGGGTCCGGTGTTACTGTGAGTTAAGTTAATGTAGCTCTGTCCTCAGGGTCCGGTGTTACTGTGAGTGTAGTTAATGGAGCTCTGTCCTCAGGGTCCAGTGTTACTGTGAGTGTAATTAATGTAGCTCTGTCCTCAGGGTCCAGTTTGGTTTTACTGTGAGTGTAGTTAATGTAGTTCTGTCCTCAGGGTCCGGTGTTACTGTGAGTGTAGTTAATTTAGCTCTATCCTCAGGGTCCGGTGTTACTGCGAGTGCAGTTAATGTAGCTCTGTCCTCATGGTCCGGTGTTACTGCGAGTGCAGTTAATGTAGCTCTGTCCTCAGGGTCCGGTGTTACTGCGAGTGCAGTTAATGTAGCTCCATCTTCAGGGTCCGGTGTTACTGCGAGTGCAGTTAATGTAGCTCTGTCCTCGGGGTCCGGTGTTACTGCGAGTGTAGTTAATGTAGCTCTGTCCAAAGGGTCCGGTGTAACTGCGAGTGGATTTAATGTAGCTCTGTCCTCAGGGTCCGGTGTTACTGCAAGTGCAGTTAAGGTAGCTCTGTCCTCAGGGTCCAGTGTTACTGTGAGTGCAGTAAATGTAGCTCTGTCCTCAGGGTCCAGTGTTACTGTGAGTGTAATTAATGTACCTCTGTCCTCAGGGTCCAATTTGGTTTTACTGTGAGTGTAGTTAATGTAGTTCTGTCCTCAGGGTCCGGTGTTACTGTGAGTGCAGTTAATGTAGCTCTGTCCTCAGGGTCCGGTGTTACTGTTAGTGTAGTTAATAAAGCTCTGTCCTCAGGGTCCAGTGTTACAGTGAGTGTAATTAATGTAGCTCTGTCCTCAGGGTCCAGTTTGGTTTTACTGTGAGTGTAGTTAATGCAGCTCTGTGCTCAGGGTCCGGTGTTACTGCAAGTGCAGTTAATGTAGCTCTGTCCTCAGGGTCCGGTGTTACTGCGAGTGCAGTTAATGTAGCTCTGTCCTCAGGGTCCGGTGTTACTGCGAGTGCAGTCAATGTAGCTCTGTCCTAAGGTCCGGTGTTACAGCGAGTGCAGTTAATGTAGCTCTTTCCTCAGGGTCCGGTGTTACTGCGAGTGCAGTTAATGTAGCTCTGTCCTCAGGGTCCGGTGTTACTGCGAGTGCAGTTAATGTAGCTCTGTCCTCAATGTCCGGTGTTAACTGTGAGAGTAGTTAATGTAGCTCTGTCCTCAGGGTCCGGTGTTACTGTGAGTGCAGTTTATGTAGGACCCTCCTCATGGTCCAGTCTTACTGGGAGTGCAGTTAATGTATGTTTCTCCTCAGGGTCCGGTGTTACTCTGACTGCTTGTAATGTTGGTCCCTCCTCTAGGTCTAGTGTTACTGTGAGTGCAGTTAATGTAGGTCCCTCCTGAGGGTCCGGTGTTACTGTGAGTGCTTGTAATGTAAGTCTCTTCTCAGGGTCTGGTGTTACTGTGAGCGCTTGTAATGTAAGTCTCTCCTCAGGGTCCGGTGCTACTGTGAGTGCTTGTAATGTAAGTCCCTCCCCTGGGTCCGGTGTTACTGTGAGTGCTTGTAATGGAGGCCGCTCCTCAGGGTCCGGTGTTACTGTGAGTGCAGTTAATGTAGTGCTGTCCACCGGGTCCGGTGTTACTGCAAATGCAATTAATGTACGTCTCTCCTTAGGGTCTGATGTTACTGTGAGTGCAGTTAATGTAAGTTTCTCCTCAAGGTCCAGTGTTAATGTGTCAGCTTGAAATGTAAATATCTCCTCAGGGTCCGGTGTTACTATGTATGCTTTTTATGGAGGCTTTTCCTCAGGGTCCGGTGTTACGATGAGTGCAGTTAATGTAAGTTTCTCCTCAGGGTCCAGTGTTACTGTCAGTGCTTGTAATGTAAGTCTCTCCTCAGGGTCCGGTGTTACTGTGAGTGCTTGTAATGTAAGTCTCTCCTCAGGGTCCAGTGTTACTGCGAGTGCTTGTAATGTAAGTTCCTCCTCAGGGTCCAGTGTCACTCTGACAGCTTGAAATGTAAATAACTCCTCAGGGTCCGTTGTTACTGTGAATGTTTGCAATGGAGGCCGCTCCTCAGGGTCCGGTGTTACTGTGAGTGCTTGTAATGTAAGTCTCTACTCAGGATACGGTGTTACTGTGAGTGCATGTAATGGAGGCCGCTCCTCAGGGTCCGGTGTTACTGTGAGTGCTTGTAATGTAAGTCTCTCCTCAGGATATGGTGTTACTGTGAGTGCATGTAATGGAGGCCGCTCCTCAGGGTCCGGTGTTACTGTGAGTGCTTGTAATGTAAGTCTCTCCTCAGGGTCCAGTGTTACTATGAGTGCTTGTAATGTAAGTCTCTCCTCAGGATACGGTGTTACTGTGAGTGCTTGTAATGTAAGTCTCTTCTCAGGGTCCGGAGATACTCTGAACGCTTGGAATGTAAGTCTCTTCTCAGGGTTCGGTGTTACTGTGAGTGGTTGTAATGTAAGTCTCTCCTCAGGGTTCAGTGTTACTATGAGTGCTTGTAATGTAAGTCTCTCCTCAGGGTCCGGTGTTACTCTGACTACTTGTAATGTAAGTCTCTCCTCAGGGTCCGGTGTTACTCTGACTGCTTGTAATGTAAGTCTCTTCTCAGGGTCCGGTGTTACTGTGAGTGCTTGTAATGTGAGTCTCTCCTCAGGGTCCAGTGTTACTGTGAGTGCTTGTAATGTAAGTCTCTCCTCAGGGTCCGGTGTTACTCTGACTGCTTGTAAAGTAAGTCTCTCCTCAGGGTCCGGTGTTACTCTGATTGCTTATAATGTAAGTCTCTTCTCAGGGTCCGGTGTTACTGTAAGTGCAGTTAATGTAGGTCCCACTTCAGGGTCCGGTGTTACTGTGAGTACTTGTAATGTAAGTCTCTCCTCAGGGTCCGGTGTTACTGTGAGTGCTTGTAATGCAAGTCTCTCCTCAGGGTCCGGTGTTACTGTGAGTGCAGTTAATGTAGGTCCCTCCTCAGGGACCGGTGTTACTGTGAGTGCTTGTAATGTAAGTCTCTTCAGGGTCTGGTGTTACTGTGAGTGTTTGTAATGCATGTCCCTCCTCAGGGTCCGGTGTGACTGTGAGTGCAGTTAATGTAGGTCTCTCCTCAGGGTCCGGTGTTACTGTGAGTGCTTGTAATGTAAGTCTCTCCTCAGGGTCTGGTGTTACTGTGAGTGCAATTAATCTAGGTCTCTCCTCAGGGTCCGGTGTTCCTGTGACCGCTTGTAATGTAAGTCTCTCCTCAGGGTCTGGTGTTACTGTGAGTGCTTGTAATGTAAGTCTCTCCTCAGGGTTCGGAGTTACTGTGAGTGCTTGTAATGCAAGTCTCTCCTCAGGGTCCGGTGTTTCTGCGAGTGTAGTTAATGTAGCTCTGTCCTCAGGGTCCAGTGTTACTGTGAGTGCAGTTACAGTAGCTCTGTCCTCAGGGTCCGGTGTTATTGCGAGTGCAGTTAATGTAGCTCTGTCCTCAGGGTCCGGTGTTACTGTGAGTGCAGTTAATGTAGCTCTGTCCTCAGGGTCCGGTGTTACTGTGAGTGTAGTTAATGTAGCTCTGTCCTCGGGGTCCGGTGTTACTGCGAGTGTAGTTAATGTACCTCTGTCCTCAGTGTCCATTGTTACTGCAAGTGTAGTTAATGTAGCTCTGTCCAAAGGGTCCGGTGTTACTGTGAGTGGATTTAATATAGCTCTGTCCTCAGGGTCCGGTGTTACTGCGAGTGCAGTTAATGTAGCTCTGTCCTCAGGTTCCGGTGTTACTGCGAGTGCAGTTAATGTAGCTCCGTCCTCAGGGTCCGGTGTTACTGCGAGTGCAGTTAATGTAGCTCTGTCCTAAGGGTCCGGTGTTACTGTGAGTGTAGTTAAGGTAGCTCGTCCTCAGGGTCCGGTGTTACTGCGAGTGTAGTTAATGTAGCTCTGTTCTCAGGGTCCGGTGCTACTATGAGTGCAGTTAATGTAGCTCTGTCCTCAGGGTCCGGTGTTACTGTTAGTGTAGTTAATGTAGCTCTGTCCTCAGGGTCCGGTGTTACTGTGAGTTAAGTTAATGTAGCTCTTTCCTCAGGGTCCGGTGTTACTGTGAGTGTATGTTGGAGGGAGGACCACCGGGGAGTCGGGGAGACTACTCCCGGCACCTTCCTACCGCAAAGTTATAGCCGAGCGCCGCTGAGAAGCCCCCTAGGGGAGGTCCTTCTCCTATGATCGTACTAGACCCAGTAATACCACCACACAGGACTCCGTATCAGTTGCTTAACTTGGTTCTTTATCAATAGTAGTACGTTCAATATTTACAGTGGGATCGAATGATCCAGTGAGAGTCTCAATGTCTTTAGAGGGATACGGTAGCGGGACAGTCTTAGTACCAGCCAGGTACGGGAAGGCTCTGCGCCAGACCTTGAGTGCTGGTCCCGGAGCGGCTCGGACGTGGAGAGCCGCGACGGCGTCTGCAGGGCTCGGGTGGGAGTTCCGCTTGGGTCGAGCCGCGACACAGTCAGCAGGGCTCCGGTGGTAGGTCCGCTTCGGTCGAGCCGTGACGAGGTCAGCTGGGCTCTGATGGTAAGTTTCAACAAGGTCGGGCCGCAACAGCGTCAGCAGGGCCCCAAAGGTTTGTGAAGGTCTTTAAGCACGGTGGAGCCGCGACGTCGTCAGCAGGGCTCAGAGTGTGGGTTCAGGATGAGTCTTCTTCCGTAGGGTCAGCCGCGATACGATCAGCAGGGCTCTTGACTCCAGGATACAACTGTTGTCGGGTCGCCCCAGATATAGGACTGGAGCCCTTTGATGTCCGGACCCTTGTGCCCAGAGGGGGCGGAGAGGCCGGGTAGGGAGCGGCCAGACGCCCAGCAGGAGAGGCGCCAGGCCCCAGAGAGCTGTGGGGCGATCGCACCTACGTGTGGAAGGACGGTTGGGGGTCCCATCGATACTGCCCTCCGCCGGGAGTGGGAAGGGTTCAAGTGGTATGCCCCGGGCCAGGGGTTGGCGCCTTGATGTCGGGCCTCGCAGGGGCAGAGGCCGGGTGAAGCGGGGTCACGCAGGTGGTCACGTGGAGTGACGTATAATCCAAAATGGAGGAGCCTCGAGGTGCATGGGACCTCGTGCGGCTTAGCGAGGGGGAACAGGACCACGCCACGAGGCCGGCTCCCACACGCGTCCCCCCCAGCTGAAGGCAGGGAGAGTCACCCATCTCCTTGGGGGTTCTCCTCGCCGAGGCGGAAGAATCTGGACAGGCCGTCAGCGTTGGCGTGGTCGTTGCCGGGCCGGTGTTCCACAGTGAAGTCCATCCCTTGCAGCGAGATCGACCATCGCAACAACTTGGGGTTCTCGCCCCGCATTTGCATGAGCCACCGCAAGGGCCGGTGGTCAGTTTGGACCCTGAAGTGGGTGCCGAAAAGGTAGGGCCGGAGCTTCTTGAGAGCCCATACCACGGCGAAGGCCTCCCGCTCTATGGTGCTCCACCTCGGCAGCAGTCGGCGGCTGATAAAGGCCACAGGTCGGTCGAGGCCCTTGGCGTCCAGCTGGGAGAGGACCGCCCCGACCCCGTACTCCGAGGCATCGGTCTGGACTACAAATTCCTTGCTGTAGTCAGGGGCCTGTAGCACAGGGGCAGCGCACATGGCCGCTTTGAGGGCCTCAAAAGCGGTCTGACAGCGGGGCGTCCAGTGCACCGCCTTGGGCTGTTTCTTGGAAGTGAGCTCCGTAAGGGGGCCCACAATGCTGCCATAATCCTTGATGAATCGTTGGTAGTATCCTGTGAGGCCTAGGAAGGCCCGGACAGCGGTTTGGGTTGCGGGGGGCTCCCATGCCTGGATGGCGTCGACCTTTAACTGGAGGGGCGCCACCTGGCCACTCCCCACCTGGTGGCCCAGATAGGTCACAGATCCTTGACCGATCTGGCATTTACTGGCCTTAATGGTGAGTCCGGCTCTTTGGAGAGCGGCCAGGACTTCCCCGAGGTGTCCTAGGTGCGCGGCCCAGTGGTCGCTGAAGACGGCAATGTCGTCGAGGTAGGCCGCACTGAAGGCTTCTAGTCCGGCCAGGACCTTGTTCACTAGCCTCTGAAAGGTCGCTGGGGCGTTCTTCATACCGAAGGGCATTACCCGAAAGTGGTAGTGCCCATCGGGGGTGGAAAAGGCGGATCGTTCCTGGGCGCCGGGAGTGAGCTTGATCTGCCAGTACCCAGCGGTGAGATCAAAGGTGCTTAGGTAGCGGGCGGCCCCTAAGCGATCGATCAGCTCGTCTGCTCGTGGCAAGGGGTGGGCATCGGTCTTGGTGACTGCGTTCAGGCCCCGGTAGTCGACACAAAACCTGAGTTCCGGGGCAGTGCCGGGGGCGGCGGCCTTCGGCACCAAGACCACCGGTCTGGCCCACGGGCTGTCGGACGGCTCGATGACTCCGAGGGCGAGCATCTTGGCGACCTCGGTCTGTATGCAGGCTCGGACTCGGTCAGGTACTCTGTAAGCGCGGTGTCGCACAGGGGGGCTGTCCCCAGTATCCACGTCGTGGACGCACCAGGGGGTCACCCCAGGCGTGAGAGAGAAGAGGGCAGCGAAGGGTTGCAGCAGCTTCTGGCAGTCATGGCGCTGTTCTGGTGTCAGGGTGGCGGAGAGGCGGACGCCCTCCAAGGAGCCGTCTTGGCCCGAGGACCCCAGGAGGTCTGGTAGGGGCTCGGAGTCACTTTCGCCCACATCGTCGGTAGCCAGCAGCAGGCTTAGTTCAGTTCGGGCAAAGTGGGGCTTGAGCCGGTTGGCGTGCAGGACCCGGAGGGGGTTCCTCGGGGACTCCATGTCGACTAGGTACGTGACGGGGCTCTTCCTCTCAACTACCTTGAAGGGCCCGGTCCATTTGTCCTGCAGGGCGCAGGGGTCCACGGGTGACATGACCCAGACTTGCTGGCCCGGCTCGAACTCGATGGTTGAGGCATTTTCGTCATACCAGCGTTTCATGTCTTCTTGGCTGGCTTCGAGGTTGGCTTCTGCCAGGGCCTGGAACTTCCGAGTCTGGTTCCGCAGGGTCAGGAGGTACCGGTAGACGTCGGGAGGGGCATCTTGGACTTGCGCCTCCCAGCCCTCTTTGACCAGGCTGAGGGGCCCTCGGACGGGGTGCCCATACAATAGTTCGAAGGGGCTGAAGCCCAGGGATTTCTGTGGTACCTACCGATAGGCGAACAGGAGGCAGGGCTGCAGGACATCCCATCTCCTCCTCAGGGGCTCTTCCAGGCCCTTGATCATCCCCTTCAGGGTTCTGTTGAACCGCTCGACCAGTCCGTTCCCCTGGGGGTGGTAAGGGGTGGTGAATTTATGGGTGACCCCACATTGTTGCCAGAGGGATCTCATGTACTTTGAAATAAAGTTCGTACCCCTGTCGCTCACCACTTCTCGGGGGAACCCCACCCTGGAGAAGATGCCCATCAGGGCCCGACCCACCCCTGGAGCTGTCACGGTGCGGAGTGGGATGGCCTCAGGGTATCGGGTGGCGTGGTCGACCAGTACCAGGATGAAGCGGTGTCCCAGGGCGGTTCGGGGGTCGAGGGCCCCACGATGTCGATCCCCACTCGTTCGAACGGGGTGTTGACGGTTGGAAATGGTTGTAGGGGGGCTTTCACTCGACCCCCAGTCTTCCCGCTAGCTTGGCAGGTCGGGCAGGACCGGCAGTGATGGTCCACGTCTCTTCTCATTCGGGGCCAATAGAAATGGGTCAGTAGGCGGCTGTACGTTTTGTCCCGCCCGAGGTGTCCGGCGAGGGGCACGTCATGTGCCAGGTTCAGGAGGAACTCTCGAAATCGGAGGGGGACCACCAACACCCGGCCGGCCCCTAGTTCGGCGACTTTCTGCTCGCTATACAATAAGTCATTGTCCCAATAGACCCAGTGGGTTCCCGTGGGGTCCCCCGCAGCCTGGGCGGCCGCTTGCTGTTGAGCCCCCTCGAGGGACGGGCAGGCCTTCTGCTCTTGCTGGAATTGTTCGCGGGTGGGGCCCCCGTCGTGGCACCACTGGGCCAGCTCGGGGATCTCGCTGAGGGAGGCGGCCTCGTTGGTAGAAAGTTCGGATGGCCCGACCTCCTCGTCAGGTTCCTCCGTGCCGGAGGAGGGTGATAGTTCGGGGCCCGTCGGCTTGTCGGGGGCCGTGGCAGCGGCTGGTTGGGCGGTCATGGACCGGGTGGTGGCGCAGGCCCACTCGGGCAGTCCTGGCATCCCCAGATGCTCTCGGCGTTCCACCTGGGCCCAGGGGGAGCTCTCTAGGTCATTCCCCAGGAGGCAGTCCACTGGGGCGTCGTCGCGGTCAGTCACTTTTAGGGTGCCGGACACTCCTCCCCACTCGAAGGGGATCCTGGCCATCCGGCACATGCTCTCGGTGTTGTCCGCGGTCCGGACAGGGCATAGGACATGCGGCAGGATTTGTTCGGGGGTCACCAGGTGGCAGCGGACAGCGGTCACACTGGCCCCAGTGTCCCGGAGGGCATCGGCCCGTCGTCCATTGATGGTGACCCACTGTTGGTACTTCTGGGTGTTGCTTGGGATGGCAGCTTGGGGCACCATTTCTCGGGAGCCCAGGCATACAAGCGACATGGCAGCTGGTTCCCACTCGGGGGACTCGCCGTCGTGGTTTTCCTCCTCGTCTTCTCCCTCCCCAGGGCTGCGGCGGCTATTTGCCAGGGAGGGGGCCCAGCGGTCCCGTTCCGTCGGTTCACGGGGCAGGCCGGGTCGCTCGCATAGTGGCCGGTCGGCTGGCAGCTGAAGCAGGTCACTGTCGGTCGTGGTCCAGGCCGTGCGATAGGAGTCCCCTTTCGGCCCAGGGTCGGGGACCTGTGCTGGTGGCTTGGCCTCGTGGCGGGCTTTCGGGCGGCCCGGCCGGGAATTCTTGACTGCGGTGGGACCCCCCTCCTCCGCCTCGCTGGCGGGGAGGTCCCGTGGTACTCCGTTGGTAGTCCCCCACGGGGTTCCGGGGGACCCGGGTGTTGACCCATCGGTCTGCTTCGGCGGCGAGCTTCCGGGGCTCGGTCAGTTTACTGTCCAGGATGTGTTGCCTTAGTTCAACAAAGCAGTTGTTGGCGAGGTGCTCCCAGACAATGAGGTCGAACAGTTCATTGTATGAGGTGACCTTGCTTCCTTTTATCCATCCTTCCAATGCTCGGCTGAAGAAGTCCACGTATTCGACCCACGTGGTACCGGGGAGCTTCTTGCAGTCCCGGAAGCGCTGCCGGTACATCTCGGCTGATAGTCCGTAACGTGTGAGTAGGGCTTCTTTCATGTGGTCGTATGATGTCATCACCGCATCGGGGAGTTGCAGCAGGGTATCCCGGCCCTCGCTGAGGAACCTCCCCCATAGGCCGGCACCCCAATCCTTCCGGGGTACCCGATGGGAGGTCATGGCAACTTCGTACGCTCGGAACCATTGCTGGATGTCGTCATTTTTATAGTACTCCTTGACGACATCCGGTGTTACTGTGAATGTTTGCAATGGAGGCCGCTCCTCAGGGTCCGGTGTTACTGTGAGTGCTTGTAATGTAAGTCTCTCCTCAGGGTCTGGTGTTACTGTGAGTGCTTGTAATGCAAGTCTCTCCTCAGGGTCCGGTGTTACTGTGAGTGCAATTAATCTAGGTCTCTCCTCAGGGTCCGGTGTTCCTGTGACCACTTGTAATGTAAGTCTCTCCTCAGGGTCCGGTGTTACTGTGAGTGCTTGTAATGTAAGTCTCTCCTCAGGGTTCGGAGTTACTGTGAGTGCTTGTAATGCAAGTCTCTCCTCAGGGTCCGGTGTTACTGCGAGTGTAGTTAATGTAGCTCTGTCCTCAGGGTCCAGTGTTACTGTGAGTGCAGTTACTGTAGCTCTGTCCTCAGGGTCCGGTGTTATTGCGAGTGCAGTTAATGTAGCTCTGTCCTCAGGGTCCGGTGTTACTGTGAGTGCAGTTAATGTAGCTCTGTCCTCGGGGTCCGGTGTTACTGCGAGTGTAGTTAATGTAGCTCTGTCCTCGGGGTCCGGTGTTACTGCGAGTGTAGTTAATGTACCTCTGTCCTCAGGGTCCAGTGTTACTGCAAGTGTAGTTAATGTAGCTCTGTCCAAAGGGTCCGGTGTTACTGTGAGTGGATTTAATGTAGCTCCGTCCTCAGGGTACGGTGTTACTGCGAGTGCAGTTAATGTAGCTCTGTCCTCAGGGTCCGGTGTTACTGCGAGTGCAGTTAATGTAGCTCTCTCCTCAGGGTCCGGTGTTACTGCGAGTGCAGTTAATGTAGCTCTGTCCTAAGGGTCCGGTGTTACTGTGAGTGTAGTTAAGGTAGCTCGTCCTCAGGGTCCGGTGTTACTGCGAGTGTAGTCAATGTAGCTCTGTTCTCAGGGTCCGGTGCTACTGTGAGTGCAGTTAATGTAGCTCTGTCCTCAGGGTCCGGTGTTACTGTTAGTGTAGTTAATGTAGCTCTGTCCTCAGGGTCCAGTGTTACTGTGAGTTAAGTTAATGTAGCTCTGTCCTCAGGGTCCGGTGTTACTGTGAGTGTAGTTAATGTAGCTCTGTCTTTAGGGTCCAGTGTTACTGTGAGTGTAATTGATGTAGCTCTGTCCTCAGGGTCCAGTTTGGTTTTACTGTGAGTGTAGTTAATGTAGTTTTGTCCTCAGGGTCCGGTGTTACTGTGAGTGTAGTTAATGTAGCTCTGTCGTCAGGGTCCGGTGTTACTGCAAGTGCAGTTAATGTAGCTCTGTCCTCATGGTTTGCTGTTACTGCGAGTGCAGTTAATGTAGCTCTGTCCTCAGGGTCCGGTGTTACTGTGAGTGCAGTTAATGTAGCTCCATCCTCAGGGTCCGGTGTTACTGCGAGTGCAGTTAATGTAGCTCAGTCCTCGGGGTCCGGTGTTACTGCGAGTGTAGTTAATGTAGCTCTGTCCAAAGGGTCCGGTGTAACTGCGAGTGGATTTAATGTAGCTCTGTCCTCAGGGTCCGGTGTTACTGCGAGTGCAGTTAATGTAGCTCTGTCCTCAGGCTCCAGTGTTACTGCGAGTGCAGTTAATGTAGCTCTGTCCTCAGGCTCCAGTGTTACTGTGAGTGTAATTAATGTACCTCTGTCCTCAGGGTCCAATTTGGTTTTACTGTGAGTGTAGTTTTTGTTTTTTTTGTTTTCCAAAACCTTTATTGTTACTTCAGAGTGTACACTGCTATTCAGCCAACAACCCGGAGGCAGGCAGCATGGTTACGTGGCGGCACGCCGCCGGGGCTCATCCACTTCGTACCTCTAAGCAAAATATCCAAAGTAAGAAGATGCACGATTCGCAACAATAACAACTTAAAGCGACAGTCGAGGAACAGTAACATTCGTGAAATACCAGTACCCCTTTCGCTACCGACATGTTGCCCACGCAGTGCCGCATCCGCAGCATCCCCAGTCAACCCATTCATTCACAGCGCAGCCCAGCCGCCAGTGTACCTGCGGGCAATTCAGCACTGCCCACCGTCGGTTGCCGCCACCATGCAGACCCAAATCGCACCCACCAATCCAACCGCACATGGTCTTAATCTTCGCCAGTCGCACCCGTCCTCGCCAGCCAGTCCACCAACGGCTGCCAAATATCCACAGGTCGTGAACGCTGCGGCATCTGGTCCCAGTAAGCAGTGAGTTGTTCCTTGCAGTACATCGCGGACCTAACCCATCCCGCAACAGTCGGTGGGGCCTTCCTCTTCCAGTGTATCGCCAGTTGACGTTTGGCGAGTAATAAGAGAAGAGCCACCAGGCGCCGTGACGCCGGGGGTATATGCTTGCCAGGAGGGCCATCAGTGGGTCCGGAACAAGAGCCATGCCCACAATTTCCCCTACGGATTTTATAATAGCATCCCAGAACCTATTTATGGGTAGGGGTGGGCGGAATTTGCGTAATCGCGTTACGCAAATCTCCGCGAAACGGTAAAAAATCTCCGCGAACACGCAGAAATTCCACGAACACGCGGAATTGCTTGTTCGCGATACTTTTTTCCTGTTCGCGATCGCTGTTTGCGTGCTCGGGGTGAAATATCTCGCGAACACGCATATTGAGAATGCGAACAAGCAAAAAATTTCGCGAAGACGCGTAACGCAGATTTTTGGGCAATTTCGCGTTCTCCGCGGAACGCGAAATTACCCAAATTCCGCAAATTCCGCGAACGGAACGGAATTTACTGCCCAGGCCTATTTATGGGTCCACACGTCCATACAAGGTGGAAGAACGCAGCGTCCCCTTCGCCACATCTCCAGCATTTCGCGTCAGCCTGCAGTCCCATTATGAAAAGTTGTATAGGTGTACGGTACGTCCTGTGCAGGTAGTTGAAGTGTACCAGCCGCAGTCTATAGTTAGGCGACAATTGCTCAAGTTGGGCGCAACAGAATTCCCACTGCTTTTCCGTGATGCGGAGGCCCGTTTCCCCCTCCCACAGCGTCCTGGAATCCACATGCGCAACGGGTGTCGCGTGCTGTGTGGCCCTATATATACGCGTTATTAATTTCCGCAGGGAGGAGTTTGAGAGCACGTCCTCCAAGGCCGCCAGCGATGGCGGGGCCTCCGGGAACGTAGGGTACTTCTGTTTACAGGCCGACCGTAATTGATAGTACAGAAGCCGCTCCGATGCCGTCGGTTCAGAAGCCGCGGCCACACCCTGCAGTGTAATGAAAGTGTCCTCCGGATACAGGTCACCTGCCACTGTCAGCCCACACGCACGGGCCCGGCGCGCCACCGCCACGTCCGTCAATGGACCCAACAGGGGATTGCCATCTAAAGGCATGCTTGGGGCGTAGAGATCGGAAATGCCCGCGCGTTTTGCAATGCCCGCCCAGGCCCAGCGCACCATCTCCACAGTGTCAATGTCTTCCCCAGGTCGTTTGTATTTCTGGTACACCGCTGTCCGTAGTGGGCAGGGTGCCGCCAAGTCCATCTCTATCGCCACGTGTGGCTGGTAGGGAATCCGGTGATGCCAATAGTGCAAATATTGTGCCTGCGCGCTGTACGCATACAGCTCGAAGTCCGGGGCTGCGAGGCCCCCCTGACGGAAGGGAAGTGTAAGGAGGTTCGAAGCCACTCTAGGCTGCCCTCCCGCCCAGACCAGTTCGATCACGGCCGAGCGAAGACGGCGAAAGAATGCCTTAGTGAGCGGTAAAGGGATATTTATAAATAGATATAGGAATTTGGGCACTACGACCATTTTTGCGATAGCAATGCGGCCCAACATTGAAAGCGGTAGCGTCTCCCATCTCTTCACCTTGGTCTCCAGCCACTCCATGGCCACCCCAAAATTAGACAGCCAGACGTCCTGAATTGAGCGACTGATCCTAATACCTAGGTACTTGACCTCGTCAGTGGCCCATTCGATCGGGAATTCCGTATGGCACACGGCCGTGCCATCCGTCAGCGGCAGCATCACCGACTTTGACCAGTTTATATCTATGCCGGTGAGGCCACTATAGCGTATGACCTCTCTCATCAACAGATCAAAGTTCTCTGACGGGTTCATCATGTATATAGTAAGATCGTCAGCGTACATCGATATTAATAGTCCGCGCGACGTGAAGCCTATGCTGCGCTGAGTGTGGTGTTGCCGCAAACGAGCCGCCAGTGGCTCCGTAGCGATAGCGAAGAGCAATGGCGAAAGCGGGCACCCCTGACGAGTCCCTCTGGTTATGCGTATAGGTGCAGACGTTTGACCATTCACCCGCACTCTTGCCGTCGGGTCATTATAAAGTACGCCGATGCGCCTGGCAAAGGGCGGGCTAAATCCCATTCGGGTAAAGAGCGTCCGCAAGAACTTCCACTCCAGGGAGTCAAACGCTTTGGTCGCGTCCAAAAACGCCGCCGTCGCCTGCACCCTGGGATCCAGGTAGTGTAGTAGCCCAAAAAGCACCCTCAGGTTATGTGAGGTGGACCTCCCCATGACAAAACCCGACTGATCAGACAGCGCTATCTGTGGCAACATAAATTTCAATCGGTCAGAGAGCAACTTCGCATAGATTTTAGCATCAAGGTTTATCAATGAAAGTGGGCGATAGGAGTCTGGGCTGGTAGGGTCTTTACCCGGTTTGAGTAGCGTGATAATTAATGCTTCAAGCATTGACTGGGGGAGGATGCCCGTTTCCACCGCCTCCTCAAAGACCTTGTGCAAGCGCGGGACCAAGATATCGGCATATTCTTTGTAGAAGGCCGCCGTCAGCCCATCAGGGCCTGGCGCCTTGCAAGGGGGCATGCTGGAGATTACTGCCCGTATGTCGTCCTGCGCAAACGGGAGGTCCATATACTGTCTGGCGCTATCATTAAACCACGCCAGCGCTATAGTGTCTAGGTACTCTCATAGAACCGCGTCATCTGGATCCACCCTGGAAGTGTACAATTCTCTATAGAAGTCTGTCATGGTGGCGAGTATATCCGGAGGCTCCCTCACCACTCCACCCTCTACACTCTGTAATTCCAGGATGTGGTCCGCCCCACGCGGCGCCCGCAGCAAGTTTGCCAGCGTACGGCCAGCGCGGTCGCCCTCTCCATATCGTCTGGCCTCACAGTCTTTAGACAAATCTCAGAACTCCCGTCCTTAAGGACATGCAATACCCTCTCGTGACCAGCTTACAGGCCTCCCACAGCGTGCCCGGGGACCTCACAGAACCCTCATTAAGCTCAAAGTACTCCTCCAGCTTTTCGCGGAGACCCTGCTGAAATACCTGGTCACGCAGTGCCCGGGAGGGGAACCGCCAGCTAAACGGTGTAGCATATTTGGAGGGGGTAGCCAGTGACAGGAACACAGGAGCATGGTCAGAAAGTGACCGCGGCAGGTGTTCCACCTCTTGTACCGAGGTGTGTAAGTCTCTGGATAACAGCCAGTAGTCTAGCCTGGACCAGGCAGCCCTGTGTGCAGTTATGCATGTGCCCGCTCGATCCCCCGGGTGTAATAGCCTCCAGGAATCCACCAGCCCCGCATCCTGTATAATACTGCCGAGCGCCTCCGCCGCCCTAGGATGGTGATCCCTGGCCACGCCCTGCCGATCCATCGCGTCGAATAGCACCACATTGTAATCACCTCCCCACAGTACTGCCGCCGGTCCCCGGGTCTGTACTTTATGGCATAAATCTCCATAGAAGTCTGGGTTATCATCATTTGGGCCATAAACATTCACCAGCACCATTCTCATACCATGCAGCGCCCCCACAAGGATTATATATCTGCCATCAGCATCCCTAATAGTCTCTTGTGTGGTCCATGGGAGCCCTCTTCTGATCAATATCGCCACCCCTCTGGAGTAGTTTGAGTACGCCGCATGCACTATCTCTGACCATCTATGCCGCTGAAGTAGCTGCAACGCATTAGCTGTTAAATGGGTTTCCTGCAGGAGGCAGATGTCTATGCTTTTCCTAAGCAAGTAGGCATGCACCAGCCTGGCCTTGCGACCATCATTCATACCCCGCACATTCCAAGTGAGGCACTTCACGTTCTGCACGGCGACAAGGACATCAGACAACCACGGTCCAGCAGCAGGCCACACCCACGCAGCACGCCATACTCTCCCCATCCACATACGCGAGGGTCAGACTCCAGCGGCTCGGCGAGCAACCCGGCATAGGAGTGAACGCAGCATCTCGTACAAATTGGCAAACAACATTTCAGTGAGTACTGTATAGTAATTGATAAATCCCAGCGATTCACTTCCTCTCGTTCGTCGCTACCAACCCAACAAACAACCATAACATCATCCAAACACCCAATTCCCGAATCCCCACCCGCACCAACCCCCCAATCAGGTTGTGCAAAAACCCCCCAGGTCACCCTCCCCATCCCGCAAACTTTAGCTAAGGCCATTGGCAGCAACCAATGAATGGGAATCATCCCCTGAGGTGCGCAGGTTGGCCACCTACTAACCCCGTACTTTTGACAGGGCGATCGAGCGCCTGCTTAATGTGCCAGCTCAAGGACCCCCCCCCCAGATCAATAAGTCATATTAATAGCAACTCAGCCACCCGGAGGTGTCCCCCGATGTCCCCAGCAGTCCCCAGTCTCCAATCCAGCCCATTCAGGCAGGTCATAACGGAACCCCAGATACCCATCGGATACATTCAGTCATTATCACTTAGCCTGTCCTGGAGAACTGGTCCCTCCGCAGGCAGGTGGTTCTTCTGGTCTCTTGCCAATTGCTTCGCATACTGGAGGGCTGCCTTCGCATCCACGAAAAAAGAGGGTTTCCCCGGGCCCTGCACCCGGAGCTTGGCAGGGTAGATCAATGAGTACTTCGTGCCCGTTTGTTGGAAAATTTTCTTCGCAGGCATGAATTCTCTACAAGCTGTCTGGACCTGCAGAGTGAAATCTGGGTACAGTGCGATGTGGTTACCCTTGTATTGCACGTCCTTCATGTCTCGTGCCATGCGCAATATAGTGTCCCTGTCCCTATAATTCAAAATGCGTGCAATAATGGGCCTGGACGGCGCTCCCGGCTTCGGCCTAGGTCCCAGTGACCTATGCGCCCTCTCGACCAGGAACATCGGTGAGAGACCCGTCCCGAATAAGTCCTTAAGCATCTGTTCAACATACTGCTCCATGTTGGTGATGTCCGTCGATTCCGCCACCCCCGTGACGCGGATGTTGTTGCGCCTCGAGCGCGCCTCCAAATCCTCGTTTTTTTGCTGTATGAGAGCCAATACTTTGTCCATGCCCTTCATTTGCGTGACCAGCGCCGACTGGTTCTCTTCCGACTCCGCGACACGCGTTTCCAACCCTTCCACTCTGCCTTCTTGCTTGTCCATTCGCGTCGTAATACCATCCATGCGCACCGCTAGCGCGTCCATCTTGCCATCTATTCCCTGCAGGCTCGCCTTCAGTTCCTGAAACATTGACTTGATGTCCACGTCTTGAGAGCCGCCCTGGGCATCCTTTGCAGCTTCAGAGTCCCTAGTGTCTGGGTCCGGCGCTTTTTGTTTAGATTTGTCGAATGTCAGTCTCGGTTGGCGGGTATCAGGTTTACCCATTGCTGCCTCACAACGCTAATAATGGATCGGAGCCGTCGCAGCCCCAGCGCCACCACTGTCCCCAGACACACCGCCGCAGGCGTCCACCGCAGCACGCAAATCGGATGGTCGTCGCCAGCAGTCAGGGCAGGCACCGGCCCCCACGGCAGAGTATGCCTTCCACTGAACAATCCGCTCACCTGGTCCAGCCGTGGCACAGGTCACCAGCCGCAGGCCACCCCCAGCGCAGCCACTGCGCGTTTGGATTCACCGGTCAAGGCTTCGTGGCTGCACCGCCCGGCCTCCGCAACGCTCCAAACTGACAAAATGGCGACTCACGCGGCACCTCCCGGGCAGAAACGCCGCCTGCCCTCGTCCCCACAGGCACCCTCGCCAGCCCCCGAGGGGCCACGGCTCAGCAACGTACAGTCTCCGGGGCCGGGCAGCGGGCACACCTCCCCCAGCTACATTTGCAGGCAGTCCGCCGTCGCGTTGAGCTCTCTCGCAGGCGACAGCACATCCGCTGCTCCGGGCGCAATGGCCGCCCTCCGTCACAGGTCCTGAAGCCCGGCGCCGGTCCCAGCACTCAAAGGGGAGCAGAGGCGCCCCACAGGCACAGCACGTGTTCCTTCGCCAGGAGGATCGGCACATCAACCCTGGCTCGCGCGATCCCTCGGCGTTCCTCTTCGGTCATCGGCGCAGGCCCACGCTCCACTAGTTCCGTACGGCCTCTAAGCGCCCCAGGCGCGGGGTCGCAGAGCGCCCTTCCGGCACTGAGCCGCTATGCCGCCAGCAACGATCTTCAGCACAGGGCACACAGCCCCCGGACCCCAGCGCCCCCCGTGGGGGAAGATCCTGTAAGTCAGCGCGCACCCGGGTCCGGGGCGACCAGACGCACGCCGCCGGGCAGCACCGCTTCTTCCCGGGCACCAGCCCCACGCCAGTCCCCGGCGTCCACGAGCGTCGCAGGCCGCGTCTCAGCAGGCCGATCGTCGCTGTAGCCGCAACCGCTATGGCAGGGAGCCCCTCCGGCCGAGCCCATACTTCAGGCGTTCAGGTGGGGGCGAGAGAGCCAAGCCCAGGCACACGTTGTTCGGATATCTGCCGGATTAATTCACTCGATCGGCAGAGCTGCGGTTTCAGGCAGCCATTCCGCCTCGCAGCCAAGCCACGCCCCCCACTGTGAGTGTAGTTAATGTAGTTCTGTCCTCAGGGTCCGGTGTTACTGTAAGTGCAGTTAATGTAGCACTGTCCTCAGGGTCCGGTGTTAATGTTAGTGTAGTTAATGTAGCTCTGTCCTCAGGGTGCAGTGTTACTGTGAGTGTAATTAATGTAGCTCTGTCCTCAGGTTCCAGTTTGGTTTTACTGTGAGTGTAGTTAATGCAGCTCTGTCCTCAGGGTCCGGTGTTACTGCGAGTGCAGTCAATGTATCTCTGTCCTCAGGGTCCGGTGTTACTGCGAGTGCAGTCAATGTAGCTCTGTCCTAAGGTCCGGTGTTACAGCAAGTGCAGTTAATGTAGCTCTTTCCTCAGGGTCCGGTGTTACTGCGAGTGCAGTTAATGTAGCTCTGTCCTCAGGGTCCGGTGGTACTGCGAGTGCGGTTAATGTAGCTCTGTCCTCAGGGTCCGGTGTTACTGCGAGTGCAGTCAATGTAGCTCTGTCCTAAGGTCCGGTGTTACAGCGAGTGCAGCTAATGTAGCTCTTTCCTCAGGGTCCGGTGTTACTGCGAGTGCAGTTAATGTAGCTCTGTCCTCAGGGTCCGGTGTTACTGCGAGTGCAGTTAATGCAGCTCTGTCCTCAATGTCCGGTGTTAACTGTGAGAGTAGTTAATGTAGCTCTGTCCTCAGGGTCCGGTGTTACTGTGAGTGCAGTTTATGTAGGACCCTCCTCATGGTCCAGTGTTACTGGGAGTGCAGTTAATGTATGTTTCTCCTCATGGTCCGGTGTTACTCTGACTGCTTGTAATGTTGGTCCCTCCTCTAGGTCTAGTGTTACTCTGAGTGCAGTTAATGTAGGTCCCTCCTCAGGGTCCGGTGGGACTGTGAGTGCAGTTAATGTAGGTCCCTCCTGAGGGTCCGGTGTTACTGTGGGAGCTTGTAATGTAAGTCTCTTCTCAGGGTCCGGTGTTACTGTGAGCGCTTGTAATGTAAGTCTCTCCTCAGGGTCCGGTGCTACTGTGAGTGCTTGTAATGTAAGTCCCTCCCCAGGGTCCGGTGTTACTGTGAGTGCTTGTAATGGAGGCCGCTCCTCAGGGTCCGGTGTCACTGTGAGTGCAGTTAATGTAGCGCTGTCCTCCGGGTCCGGTGTTGCTGCAAATGCAATTAATGTAGGTCTCTCCTTAGGGTCCGATGTTACTGTGAGTGCAGTTAATGTAAGTTTCTCCTCAAGGTCCAGTGTTAATGTGTCAGCTTGAAATGTAAATATCTCCTCAGGGTCCGGTGTTACTATGAGTGCTTTTTATGGAGGCTTTTCCTCAGGGTCCGGTGTTATGATGAGTGCAGTTAATGTAAGTTTCTCCTCAGGGTCCAGTGTTACTGTCAGTGCTTGTAATGTAAGTCTCTCCTCAGGGTCCGGTGTTACTGTGAGTGCTTGTAATGTAAGTCTCTCCTCAGGGTCCAGTGTTACTGCGAGTGCTTGTAATGTAAGTTCCTCCTCAGGGTCCAGTGTCACTCTGACAGCTTGAAATGTAAATAACTCCTCAGGGTCCGGTGTTACTGTGAATATTTGCAATGGAGGCCGCTCCTCAGGGTCCGGTGTTACTGTGAGTGCTTGTAATGTAAGTCTCTACTCAGGATACGGTGTTACTGTGAGTGCATGTAATGGAGGCCGCTCCTCAGGGTCCGGTGTTACTGTGAGTGCTTGTAATGCAAGTCTCTCCTCAGGGTCCGGTGTTACTCTGAACGCTTGGAATGTAAGTCTCTTCTCAAGGTCCAGTGTTACTGTGAGTGACTGTAATGTAAGTCTCTCCTCAGGGTCCAGTGTTACTATGAGTGCTTGTAATGTAAGTCTCTCCTCAGGATACGGTGTTACTGTGAGTGCATGTAATGGAGGCCGCTCCTCAGGGTCCGGTGTTACTGTGAGTGCTTGTAATGTAAGTCTCTCCTCAGGATATGGTGTTACTGTGAGTGCATGTAATGGAGGCCGCTCCTCAGGGTCCGGTGTTACTGTGAGTGCTTGTAATGTAAGTCTCTCCTCAGGATACGGTGTTACTGTGAGTGCATGTAATGTAGGCCGCTCCTCAGGGTCCGGTGTTACTGTGAGTGCTTGTAATGTAAGTCTCTTCTCAGGGTTCGGAGATACTCTGAACGCTTGGAATGTAAGTCTCTCCTCAGGGTCCAGTGTTACTATGAGTGCTTGTAATGTAAGTCTCTCCTCAGGGTCCGGTGTTACTCTGACTACTTGTAATGTAAGTCTCTCCTCAGGGTCCGGTGTTACTGCGAGTGCAGTCAATGTATCTCTGTCCTCAGGGTCCGGTGTTACTGCGAGTGCAGTCAATGTAGCTCTGTCCTAAGGTCCGGTGTTACAGCAAGTGCAGTTAATGTAGCTCTTTCCTCAGGGTCCGGTGTTACTGCGAGTGCAGTTAATGTAGCTCTGTCCTCAGGGTCCGGTGTTACTGCGAGTGCAGTTAATGTAGCTCTGTCCTCAATGTCCGGTGTTAACTGTGAGAGTAGTTAATGTAGCTCTGTCCTCAGGGTCCGGTGTTACTGTGAGTGCAGTTTATGTAGGACCCTCCTCATGGTCCAGTGTTACTGGGAGTGCAGTTAATGTATGTTTCTCCTCAGGGTCCGGTGTTACTCTGACTGCTTGTAATGTTGGTCCCTCCTCTAGGTCTAGTGTTACTGTGAGTGCAGTTAATGTAGGTCCCTCCTCAGGGTCCGGTGGGACTGTGAGTGCAGTTAATGTAGGTCCCTCCTGAGGGTCCGGTGTTACTGTGATTGCTTGTAATGTAAGTCTCTTCTCAGGGTCCGGTGTTACTGTGAGCGCTTGTAATGTAAGTCTCTCCTCAGGGTCCGGTGCTACTGTGAGTGCTTGTAATGTAAGTCCCTCCCCAGGGTCCGGTGTTACTGTGAGTGCTTGTAATGGAGGCCGCTCCTCAGGGTCCGGTGTTACTGTGAGTGCAGTTAATGTAGCGCTGTCCTCCGGGTCCGGTGTTGCTGCAAATGCAATTAATGTAGGTCTCTCCTTAGGGTCCGATGTTACTGTGAGTGCAGTTAATGTAAGTTTCTCATCAAGGTCCAGTGTTAATGTGTCAGCTTGAAATGTAAATATCTCCTCAGGGTCCGGTGTTACTATGAGTGCTTTTTATGGAGGCTTTTCCTCAGGGTCCGGTGTTATGATGAGTGCAGTTAATGTAAGTTTCTCCTCAGGGTCCAGTGTTACTGTCAGTGCTTGTAATGTAAGGCTCTCCTCAGGGTCCGGTGTTACTGTGAGTGCTTGTAATGTAAGTCTCTCCTCAGGGTCCAGTGTTACTGCGAGTGCTTGTAATGTAAGTTCCTCCTCAGGGTCCAGTGTCACTCTGACAGCTTGAAATGTAAATAACTCCTCAGGGTCCGGTGTTACTGTGAATGTTTGCAATGGAGGCCGCTCCTCAGGGTCCGGTGTTACTGTGAGTGCTTGTAATGTAAGTCTCTACTCAGGATACGGTGTTACTGTGAGTGCATGTAATGGAGGCCGCTCCTCAGGGCCTGGTGTTACTGTGAGTGCTTGTAATGCAAGTCTCTCCTCAGGGTCCGGTGTTACTCTGAACGCTTGGAATGTAAGTCTCTTCTCAAGGTCCGATGTTACTGTGAGTGATTGTAATGTAAGTCTCTCCTCAGGGTCCAGTGTTACTATGAGTGCTTGTAATGTAAGTCTCTCCTCAGGATACGGTGTTACTGTGAGTGCATGTAATGGAGGCTGCTCCTCAGGGTCCGGTGTTACTGTGAGTGCTTGTAATGTAAGTTTCTCCTCAGGATACGGTGTTACTGCGAGTGCAGTTAATGTAGCTCTGTCCTCAGGGTCCGGTGTTACTGCGAGTGCAGTCAATGTAGCTCTGTCCTAAGGTCCGGTGTTACAGCGAGTGCAGCTAATGTAGCTCTTTCCTCAGGGTCCGGTGTTACTGCGAGTGCAGTTAATGTAGCTCTGTCCTCAGGGTCCGGTGTTACTGCGAGTGCAGTTAATGTAGCTCTGTCCTCAATGTCCGGTGTTAACTGTGAGAGTAGTTAATGTAGCTCTGTCCTCAGGGTCCGGTGTTACTGTGAGTGCAGTTTATGTAGGACCCTCCTCATGGTCCAGTGTTACTGGGAGTGCAGTTAATGTATGTTTCTCCTCATGGTCCGGTGTTACTCTGACTGCTTGTAATGTTGGTCCCTCCTCTAGATCTAGTGTTACTCTGAGTGCAGTTAATGTAGGTCCCTCCTCAGGGTCCGGTGGGACTGTGAGTGCAGTTAATGTAGGTCCCTCCTGAGGGTCCGGTGTTACTGTGAGTGCTTGTAATGTAAGTCTCTTCTCAGGGTCCGGTGTTACTGTGAGCGCTTGTAATGTAAGTCTCTCCTCAGGGTCCGGTGCTACTGTGAGTGCTTGTAATGTAAGTCCCTCCCCAGGGTCCGGTGTTACTGTGAGTGCTTGTAATGGAGGCCGCTCCTCAGGGTCCGGTGTTACTGTGAGTGCAGTTAATGTAGCGCTGTCCTCCGGGTCCGGTGTTGCTGCAAATGCAATTAATGTAGGTCTCTCCTTAGGGTCCGATGTTACTGTGAGTGCAGTTAATGTAAGTTTCTCCTCAAGGTCCAGTGTTAATGTGTCAGCTTGAAATGTAAATATCTCCTCAGGGTCCGGTGTTACTATGAGTGCTTTTTATGGAGGCTTTTCCTCAGGGTCCGGTGTTATGATGAGTGCAGTTAATGTAAGTTTCTCCTCAGGGTCCAGTGTTACTGTCAGTGCTTGTAATGTAAGTCTCTCCTCAGGGTCCGGTGTTACTGTGAGTGCTTGTAATGTAAGTCTCTCCTCAGGGTCCAGTGTTACTGCGAGTGCTTGTAATGTAAGTTCCTCCTCAGGGTCCAGTGTCACTCTGACAGCTTGAAATGTAAATAACTCCTCAGGGTCCGGTGTTACTGTGAATATTTGCAATGGAGGCTGCTCCTCAGGGTCCGGTGTTACTGTGAGTGCTTGTAATGTAAGTCTCTACTCAGGATACGGTGTTACTGTGAGTGCATGTAATGGAGGCCGCTCCTCAGGGTCCGGTGTTACTGTGAGTGCTTGTAATGCAAGTCTCTCCTCAGGGTCCGGTGTTACTCTGAACGCTTGGAATGTAAGTCTCTTCTCAAGGTCCGGTGTTACTGTGAGTGATTGTAATGTAAGTCTCTCCTCAGGGTCCAGTGTTAGTATGAGTGCTTGTAATGTAAGTCTCTCCTCAGGATACGGTGTTACTGTGAGTGCATGTAATGGAGGCCGCTCCTCAGGGTCCGGTGTTACTGTGAGTGCTTGTAATGTAAGTCTCTCCTCAGGATACGGTGTTACTGTGAGTGCATGTAATGGAGGCCGCTCCTCAGGGTCCGGTGTTACTGTGAGTGCTTGTAATGTAAGTCTCTCCTCAGGATACGGTGTTACTGTGAGTGCATGTAATGTAGGCCGCTCCTCAGGGTCCGGTGTTACTGTGAGTGCTTGTAATGTAAGTCTCTTCTCAGGGTCCGGAGATACTCTGAACGCTTGGAATGTAAGTCTCTTCTCAGGGTCCGGTGTTACTGTGAGTGGTTGTAATGTAAGTCTCTCCTCAGGGTCCAGTGTTACTATGAGTGCTTGTAATGTAAGTCTCTCCTCAGGGTCCGGTGTTACTCTGACTACTTGTAATGTAAGTCTCTCCTCAGGGTCCGGTGTTACTCTGACTGCTTGTAATGTAAGTCTCTTCTCAGGGTCCGGTGTTACTGAGAGTGCTTGTAATGTGAGTCTCTCCTCAGGGTCCAGTGTTACTGTGAGTGCTTGTAATGTAAGTCTCTCCTCAGGGTCCGGTGTTACTCTGACTGCTTGTAATGTAAGTCTCTCCTCAGGGTCCGGTGTTACTCTGATTGCTTGTAATGTAAGTCTCTTCTCAGGGTCCGGTGTTACTGTAAGTGCAGTTAATGTAGGTCCCACTTCAGGGTCCGGTGTTACTGTAAGTACTTGTAATGTAAGTCTCTCCTCAGGGTCCGGTGTTACTGTGAGTGCTTGTAATGCAAGTCTCTCCTCAGGGTCCGGTGTTACTGTGAGTGCAGTTAATATAGGTCCCTCCTCAGGGTCCGGTGTTACTGTGAGTGCTTGTAATGTAAGTCTCTCCTCAGGGTCTGGTGTTACTGTGAGTGTTTGTAATGCATGTCCCTCCTCAGGGTCCGGTGTGACTGTGAGTGCAGTTAATGTAGGTCTCTCCTCAGGGTCCGGTGTTACTGTGAGTGCTTGTAATGTAAGTCTCTCCTCAGGGTTCGGAGTTACTGTGAGTGCTTGTAATGCAAGTCTCTCCTCAGGGTCTGGTGTTACTGTGAGTGCTTGTAATGTAAGTCTCTCCTCAGGGTCCAGTGTTACTGTGAGTGCTTGCAATGCAAGTCTCTACTCAGGGTCCGGTGTTACTGTGAGTGCTTGTAATGCAAGTCTCTCCTCAGAGTCTGGTGTTACTGTGAGTGCTTGTAATGTAAGTCTCTCCTCAGGGTCCGGTGTTACTGTGAGTGCTTGTAATGCAAGTCTCTCCTCAGGGTCCGGTGTTACTGTGAGTGCAGTTAATATAGGTCCCTCCTCAGGGTCCGGTGTTACTGTGAGTGCTTGTAATGTAAGTCTCTCCTCAGGGTCTGGTGTTACTGTGAGTGTTTGTAATGCATGTCCCTCCTCAGGGTCCGGTGTGACTGTGAGTGCAGTTAATGTAGGTCTCTCCTCAGGGTCCGGTGTTACTGTGAGTGCTTGTAATGTAAGTCTCTCCTCAGGGTTCGGAGTTACTGTGAGTGCTTGTAATGCAAGTCTCTCCTCAGGGTCTGGTGTTACTGTGAGTGCTTGTAATGTAAGTCTCTCCTCAGGGTCCAGTGTTACTGTGAGTGCTTGCAATGCAAGTCTCTACTCAGGGTCCGGTGTTACTGTGAGTGCTTGTAATGCAAGTCTCTCCTCAGAGTCTGGTGTTACTGTGAGTGCTTGTAATGTAAGTCTCTCCTCAGGGTCCAGTGTTACTGTGAGTGCTTGTAATGCAAGTCTCTCCTCAGGGTCTGGTGTTACTGTGAGTGCAGTTAATGTAGCTCTGTCCTCAGGGTACAGTGTTACTGTAAGTGCAGTTAATGTATGTTTCTCCTCAGGGTCCGGTGTTACTCTGACAGCTTGTAATGTAAGTCTCTTCTCAGGGTCCGGTGTTACTGTGAGTGCTTGTAATGTAAGTCTCTCCTCAGGGTCCATTGTTACTGTGAGTGCTTGTAATGCAAGTCTCTCCTCAGGGTCCAGTGTTACTGTGAGTGCTTGTAATGTAAGTCTCTCCTCAGGGTCCGGTATTACTGTGAGTGCTTGTAATGCAAGTCTCTCCTCAGGGTCCGGTGTTACTGTGAGTACTTGTAATATAAATCTCTCCTCAGGGTCCGGTGTTACTCTGACTGCTTGTAATGTAAGTCTCTTCTTGCTTGTACTGTAAGTCTCTCCTCAGGGTCCGGTGTTACTGTGAGTGCTTGTAATGCAAGTCTCTCCTCAGGGTCCGGTGTTACTGTGAGTGCTTGTAATGCAAGTCTCTCCTCAGGGTCCGGTGTTACTCTGAACGCTTGGAATGTAAGTCTCTTCTCAAGGTCCGGTGTTACTGTGAGTGATTGTAATGTAAGTCTCTCCTCAGGGTCCAGTGTTAGTATGAGTGCTTGTAATGTAAGTCTCTCCTCAGGATACGGTGTTACTGTGAGTGCATGTAATGGAGGCCGCTCCTCAGGGTCCGGTGTTACTGTGAGTGCTTGTAATGTAAGTCTCTCCTCAGGATACGGTGTTACTGTGAGTGCATGTAATGGAGGCCGCTCCTCAGGGTCCGGTGTTACTGTGAGTGCTTGTAATGTAAGTCTCTCCTCAGGATACGGTGTTACTGTGAGTGCATGTAATGTAGGCCGCTCCTCAGGGTCCGGTGTTACTGTGAGTGCTTGTAATGTAAGTCTCTTCTCAGGGTCCGGAGATACTCTGAACGCTTGGAATGTAAGTCTCTTCTCAGGGTCCGGTGTTACTGTGAGTGGTTGTAATGTAAGTCTCTCCTCAGGGTCCAGTGTTACTATGAGTGCTTGTAATGTAAGTCTCTCCTCAGGGTCCGGTGTTACTCTGACTACTTGTAATGTAAGTCTCTCCTCAGGGTCCGGTGTTACTCTGACTGCTTGTAATGTAAGTCTCTTCTCAGGGTCCGGTGTTACTGAGAGTGCTTGTAATGTGAGTCTCTCCTCAGGGTCCAGTGTTACTGTGAGTGCTTGTAATGTAAGTCTCTCCTCAGGGTCCGGTGTTACTCTGACTGCTTGTAATGTAAGTCTCTCCTCAGGGTCCGGTGTTACTCTGATTGCTTGTAATGTAAGTCTCTTCTCAGGGTCCGGTGTTACTGTAAGTGCAGTTAATGTAGGTCCCACTTCAGGGTCCGGTGTTACTGTAAGTACTTGTAATGTAAGTCTCTCCTCAGGGTCCGGTGTTACTGTGAGTGCTTGTAATGCAAGTCTCTCCTCAGGGTCCGGTGTTACTGTGAGTGCAGTTAATATAGGTCCCTCCTCAGGGTCCGGTGTTACTGTGAGTGCTTGTAATGTAAGTCTCTCCTCAGGGTCTGGTGTTACTGTGAGTGTTTGTAATGCATGTCCCTCCTCAGGGTCCGGTGTGACTGTGAGTGCAGTTAATGTAGGTCTCTCCTCAGGGTCCGGTGTTACTGTGAGTGCTTGTAATGTAAGTCTCTCCTCAGGGTTCGGAGTTACTGTGAGTGCTTGTAATGCAAGTCTCTCCTCAGGGTCTGGTGTTACTGTGAGTGCTTGTAATGTAAGTCTCTCCTCAGGGTCCAGTGTTACTGTGAGTGCTTGCAATGCAAGTCTCTACTCAGGGTCCGGTGTTACTGTGAGTGCTTGTAATGCAAGTCTCTCCTCAGAGTCTGGTGTTACTGTGAGTGCTTGTAATGTAAGTCTCTCCTCAGGGTCCAGTGTTACTGTGAGTGCTTGTAATGCAAGTCTCTCCTCAGGGTCTGGTGTTACTGTGAGTGCAGTTAATGTAGCTCTGTCCTCAGGGTACAGTGTTACTGTAAGTGCAGTTAATGTATGTTTCTCCTCAGGGTCCGGTGTTACTCTGACAGCTTGTAATGTAAGTCTCTTCTCAGGGTCCGGTGTTACTGTGAGTGCTTGTAATGTAAGTCTCTCCTCAGGGTCCATTGTTACTGTGAGTGCTTGTAATGCAAGTCTCTCCTCAGGGTCCAGTGTTACTGTGAGTGCTTGTAATGTAAGTCTCTCCTCAGGGTCCGGTATTACTGTGAGTGCTTGTAATGCAAGTCTCTCCTCAGGGTCCGGTGTTACTGTGAGTACTTGTAATATAAATCTCTCCTCAGGGTCCGGTGTTACTCTGACTGCTTGTAATGTAAGTCTCTTCTTGCTTGTACTGTAAGTCTCTCCTCAGGGTCCGGTGTTACTGTGAGTGCTTGTAATGCAAGTCTCTCCTCAGGGTCCGGTGTTACTGTGAGTGCAGTTAATGTAGGTCCCTCCTCAGGGTCCGGTGTTCCTGTGAGTACATGTAATTTAAGTCTCTCCTCAGGGTCCGGTGTTACTGTGAGTGCTTGTAATGCAAGTCTCTCCTCAGGGTCCGGTGTTACTGTGAGTGCAGTTAATGTAGATCCCTCCTCAGGGTCCGGTGTTACTGTGAGTGGAGTTAATGTAGGTCCCTCCTCAGCGTCCGGTGTTACTGTGAGTGCTTGTAATGTAAGTCTCTCCTCAGGGTCTAGTGTTACTGTGAGTGCTTGTAATGCAAGTCCCTCCTCAGGGTCCGGTGTGACTGTGAGTGCAGTTAATGTAGGTCCCTCCTCAGGGTCCGGTGTTACTGTGAGTGCTTGTAATGTAAGTCTCTCCTCAGGGTCTGATGTTACTATGAGTCCTTCAAATGCAAGTCTCTCCTCCGGGTCCGGTGTTACTGTGTTGGACCCGGCCTCGTGGCGTGGTCCTCACCCCCGTGGATTGTGGCCGTTCCCCGCCCGGGCCTTCACGGGCCACCCTTCCGAACTGCACCGAGACCCCGCATCCCGAGCCGCACGAGGTCGCATACCCCTCGTGGCTCCGCCATCTTGTTGGCATCCACGTGACTCTGTGCACCAGCCGGCGCGACCCCGCTCAACCCGGCCTCGGCCCCAGCGAAGCCCCGACATCGAGGCACCAAGAACTGGCCAGGGGGTGCCGCAGGAACCATTCACCGCCCCCGGCGGAGGACAGTATCGATGACACCCCCAACTGTCCTCCCATCCCTAGGTGTGATCGCCCTGCAACTCTCTTTGGCCTGGCGCCTCTCCTGCTGGGCGTCGGGCCACCTCCACCCGGCCTCTCCGCCCCCCCCCGGGCACCAGGATCCGGACATCAAAGGGCTCCAGACCTATATCTGGGGCGACCCCGCCACAGATCGGCAGTTGTATCCCGGAGTCGAGAGCCCTGCTGATTGAATCGCGGCTGACCCTACGGAGAAGAACTCTTGTCGGAACTATCACGAGCCCTGCAGACTGCGTCGCGGCTCCTTCTTGTGAACACTTTGAAGCTCCCCCGGAACATCGGGGCCCTGCTGACGCTGTCGCGGCCCAACCTCGCTGAAGCCTCCCTCGGAGCCCTGCTGACGACGTCGCGGCTCGAGCTGAGCAGAAACCATCTTGAGAGCCCTGCTGATCTGATCGCGGCTCTCCACGAACTGTACGCCAGAGCCCTGCTGACGCCGTCGCGGCTCGACCCCTCCGAGATCCGGAGGTCCTCCAGCTTGAGGATAAGAACTGGGCCCCAGGTACCCTCGTACCGAGCTCCTGCCAAAGACTGTCCCGCTACCCCTACCCTTTCAAAGAGACACTGAGACTTTTGGTGGATCCCTCGATCCCTTCGTGTAAATATTGATCTCATAACCTTTTTAATACTGATAAAGAATTGCTCGTCTTGAGACAACCTCCTTGAGTCCTGTGTGGTGGTGTTACTGTGCTAGTACGTGATAGGAGAAGGATCTCTCAGGAGACTTCTCGGCAGCGCTCGGCTACTTCGTGCAGTGTGAGGGCCCCCCCCCCCCTTGGTGGTCTCGCCGACTCCTCGGGGTCCGCCTTCCAACATACTGTGAGTGCAGTTAATGTAGGTCCCTCCTCAGGTTCCGGTGTTACTGTGAGCGCTTGTAATGTAAGTCTCTTCTCAGGGTCCGGTGTTCTGTGAGTGCTTGTAATGTAATTCTCTCCTCAGGGTTCGATGTTACTGTGAGTGCTTGTAATTCAAGTCTCTCCTCAGGGTCTATTGTTACTGTGAGTGCTTGTAATGTAAGTCTCTCCTCGGGGCCGGTGTGAATGTGAGTGCTTGTAATGCAAGTCTCTTCTCAGGGTCCGGTGTTACTGTGAGTGCTTGTAATGCAAGTCTCTCCTCAGGCTCTGGTGTTAATGTGAGGGCTTGTAATGTAAGTCCCTCCCCAGGGTCCGGTGTTACTGTGAGTGCTTGTAATGGAGGCCGCTCCTCAGGGTCCGGTGTTACTGTGAGTGCAGTTAATGTAGCGCTGTCCTCCGGGTCCGGTGTTGCTGCAAATGCAATTAATGTAGGTCTCTCCTTAGGATCCGATGTTACTGTGAGTGCAGTTAATGTAAGTTTCTCCTCAAGGTCCAGTGTTAATGTGTCAGCTTGAAATGTAAATATCTCCTCAGGGTCCGGTGTTACTATGAGTGCTTTTTATGGAGGCTTTTCCTCAGGGTCCGGTGTTATGATGAGTGCAGTTAATGTAAGTTTCTCCTCAGGGTCCAGTGTTACTGTCAGTGCTTGTAATGTAAGTCTCTCCTCAGGGTCCGGTGTTACTGTGAGTGCTTGTAATGTAAGTCTCTTCTCAGGGTCTGGAGATACTCTGACTACTTGTAATGTAAGTCTCTCCTCAGGGTCCGGTGTTACTCTGACTGCTTGTAATGTAAGTCTCTTCTCAGGGTCCGGTGTTACTGTGAGTGCTTGTAATGTGAGTCTCTCCTCAGGGTCCAGTGTTACTGTGAGTGCTTGTAATGTAAGTCTCTCCTCAGGGTCCGGTGTTACTCTGACTGCTTGTAATGTAAGTCTCTCCTCAGGGTCCGGTGTTACTCTGATTGCTTGTAATGTAAGTCTCTTCTCAGGGTCCGGTGTTACTGTACGTGCAGTTAATGTAGGTCCCACTTCAGGGTCCGGTGTTACTGTGAGTACTTGTAATGTAAGTCTCTCCTCAGGGTCGGGTGTTACTGTGAGTGCTTGTAATGCAAGTCTCTCCTCAGGGTCCGGTGTTACTGTGAGTGCAGTTAATATAGTTCCCTCCTCAGGGTCCGGTGTTACTGTGAGTGCTTGTAATGTAAGTCTCTCCTCAGGGTCTGTGTTGGAGGGAGGACCACCGGGGAGTCGGGGAGACTATTCCGGGGCACCTTCCTACCGCAAAGTTATAGCCGAGCACCGCTGAGAAGCCCCCTCGGGGAGGTCTTTCTCCTATGATTGTACTAGGCCCAGTAACACCACCACACAGGACTCAATATCAGTTGCTTGATTTGGGTCTTTATCAGCAGTAGTACGTTCAATATTTACAGTGGGATCGAGGGATCCAGTAAGAGTCTCAATGTCTTTTAGAGGGATAGGGTAGCGGGACAGTCTTAGTACCAACCAGGTACGGGAGGGCTCTGCGCCAGACCTTGAGTGCTGGTCTCAGAGTGGCTGGGACGTGGGGAGCCGCGACGGCGTCTGCAGGGCTCGGGTGGTAGTTCCGCTTGGGTCGAGCCGCGACACAGTCAGCAGGGCTCCGGTGGTAGGTCCGCTTCGGTCGAGCCGCGACGAGGTCAGCTGGGCTCTGATGGTAAGGTTCAACAAGGTCGGGCCGCGACAGCGTCAGCAGGGCCCCAAAGGTTCGTGAAGGTCTTTAAGCACGGTGGGGCCGCGACGTCGTCAGCAGGGCTCAGAGTGTGGGTTCAGGATGAGTCTTCTTCCGTAGGGTCAGCCGCGATCCGATCAGCAGGGCTCTTGACTCCAGGATACAACTGTTGTCCTGTTGTCGGGCCGCCCCAGATATAGGACTGCAGCCCTTTGATGTCCGGACCCTTGCGCCCGGAGGGGGCGGAGAGGCCGGGTAGGGAGCGGTCAGACGCCCAGCAGGAGAGGCGGCAGGCCCCAGAGAGCTGTGGGGCGATCGCACCTACGTGTGGAAGGACGGATGGGGGTCCCATCGATACTGCCCTCCGCCGGGAGTGGGAAGGGTTCACGTGGTATCCCCTGGGCCAGGGGTTGGCGCCTCGATGTCGGGCCTCGCTGTGACAGAGGCCGGGTGGAGCGGGGTCACGTAGGTGGTCACGTGGAGTGACGTATAATCCAAAATGGAGGAGCCCCGAGGTGCATGGGACCTCGTGCGGCTTAGCGAGGGGGAACGGGACCACGCCACGAGGCCGGCTCCAACACGCGTCCCCCCCAGCTGAAGGCAGGGAGAGTCACCCATCTCCTTGGGGGTTCTCCTCGCCGAGGCGGAAGAATCTGGACAGGCCGTCAGCATTGGCGTGGTCGTTGCCGGGCCGTTGTTCCACGGTGAAGTCCATCCCTTGCAGCGAGATGGACCATCGCAAAAACTTGGGGTTCTCGCCCCGCATTTGCATGAGCCACCGCAAGGGCCGTTGGTCAGTTTGGACCCTGAAGTGGGTGCCGAAAAGGTAGGGCCGGAGCTTCTTGAGAGCCCATACCACGGCAAAGGCCTCCCGCTCGATGGTGCTCCATCTCTGTTCTCGTGGCAGCAGTCGGCGGCTGATAAAAGCCACAGGTCGGTCGAGGCCCTCGGCGTCCATCTGGGAGAGGACCGCCCCGACCCCGTACTCCGAGGCATCGGTCTGGACTACAAATTCCTTGCTGTAGTCAGGGGCCTGTAGCACAGGGGCAGCGCACATGGCCGCCTTGAGGGCCTCAAAAGCGGTCTGACAGCGGGGCGTCCAGTGCACCGCCTTGGGCTGTTTCTTGGAAGTGAGCTCCGTAAGGGGGCCCACAATGCTGCCATAATCCTTAATGAATCGTCGGTAGTATCCTGTGAGGCCTAAGAAGGCCCGGACAGTGGTTTGGGTTGCGGGGGGCTCCCACGCCTGGATGGCGTCGACCTTTAACTGGAGGGGCGCCACCTGGCCACTCCCCACCTGGTGGCCCAGATATGTCACAGATCCCTGACCGATCTGGCATTTGCTGGCCTTAATTGTGAGCCCGGCTCTTTGGAGAGCGGCCAGGACTTCCCCGAGGTGTCCTTGGTGCCCGGCCCAGTGGTCGCTGAAGACTGCAATGTCGTCGAGGTAGGCCGTGCTGAAGGCTTCTAGTCCGGCCAGGACCTTGTTCACTAGCCTCTGAAAGGTCGCTGGGGCGTTCTTCATACCGAAGGGCATTACCCGAAAGTGGTAGTGCCCATCGGGGGTGGAAAAGGCGGATCGTTCCTGGGCGCCGGGAGTGAGCTTGATCTGCCAGTACCCAGCGGTGAGATCAAAGGTGCTTAGGTAGCGGGCGGCCCCTAAGCGATCGATCAGCTCATCTGCTCGTGGCAAGGGGTGGGCATCGGTCTTGGTGACTGCGTTCAGGCCCCGGTAGTCGACACAAAATCTGAGTTCCGGGGCAGTGCCGGGGGGCGGCGGCCTTCGGCACCAAGACTACCGGGCTGGCCCACGGGCTGTCTGATGGCTCGATGACTCCGAGGGCGAGCATCTTGGAGACCTCGGTCTGTATGCAGGCTTGGACTCGGTCATGTACTCTGTAAGCGTGGTGTCGCACAGGGGGGCTGTCCCCAGTATCCACGTCATGGACGCACCAGGGGGTCACCCCGGGCGTGAGAGAGAAGAGGGCAGCGAAGGGTTGCAGCAGTTTCTGCAGTCATGGCGCTGTTTTGGTATCAGGGTGGCGGAGAGGCGGACGCCCTCCAAGGAGCCGTCTTGGCCCGAGGACCCAAGGAGGTCTGGTAGGGGCTCGGAGTCACTTTCGCCCCCATCGTCGGTAGCCAGCAGCAGGCTTAGTTCAGTTCGGGCAAAGTGGGGCTTGAGCCGGTTGGCGTGCAGGACCCGGAGGGGGTTCCTCGGGGACTCCATGTCGACCAGGTACGTGACGGGGCTCTTCCTCTCAACTACCTTGAAGGGCCCGGTCCACTTGTCCTGCAGGGCGCAGGGGTCCACGGGTGACATGACCCAGACTTGCTGGCCCGGCTCGAATTCGATGGTTGAGGCATTTTCGTCATACCAGCGTTTCATGTCTTCTTGGCTGGCTTCGAGGTTGGCTTCTGCCAGGGCCCGGAACTTCCGAGTCTGGTTCCGCAGGGTCAGGAGGTACCGGTAGACGTCGGGAGGGGCATCTTGGACTTGCGCCTCCCAGCCCTCCTTGACCAGGCTGAGGGGCCCTCGGACGGGGTGCCCATACAATAGTTCGAAGGGGCTGAAGCCCAGGGATTTCTGTGGTACCTCCCGATAGGCGAACAGGAGGCAGGGCAGCAGGACATCCCATCTCCTCCTCAGGGGCTCTTCCAGGCCCTTGATCATCCCCTTCAGGGTTCTGTTGAACCGCTCGACCAGTCCATTCCCCTGGGGGTGGTAAGGGGTGGTGAACTTATAGGTGACCCCACATTGTTGCCAGAGGGATCTCATGTACTTTGAAATGAAGTTCGTACCCCTGTCGCTCACCACTTCTCGGGGGAACCCCACCCTGGAGAAGATGCCCATCAGGGCCTGGCCCACCACTGGAGCTGTCACGGTGCGGAGTGGGATGGCCTCGGGGTATCGGGTGGCGTGGTCGACCAGTACCATGATGAAGCGGTGTCCCAGGGCGGTTCGGGGGTCGAGGGGCCCCACGATGTCGATCCCCTCTCGTTCGAACGGGGTGTGGACGGCTGGAAATGGTTGTAGGGGGGCTTTCACTCGACCCCCAGTCTTACCGCTAGCCTGGCAGGTCGGGCAGGACCGGCAGTGATGGTCCACGTCTATTCTCATTCGGGGCCAATAGAAATGGGTCACTAGGCGGCTGTAAGTTTTGTCCCGCCCGAGGTGTCCGGCGAGGGGCACGTCATGCGCCAGGTTCAGGAGGAACTCTCGAAATCGGAGGGGGACCACCAACACCCGGCCGGCCCCTAGTTCGGCGACTTTCTGCTCGCTATACAATAAGTCATTGTCCCTCCCAATAGACCCAGTGGGTTCCCGTGGGGTCCCCCGCGGCCTGGGCGGCCGCTTGCTGTCGTGCCCCCTCGAGGGACGGGCAGGCCTTCTGCTCTTGCTGGAATTGTTTGCGGGTGGGGCCCCTGTCGTGGCGCCACTGGGCCAGCTCGGGGATCTCGCTGAGGGAAGCGGCCTCGTCGGGAGAAAGTTCGGATGGCCCGGCCTCCTCGTCAGGTTCCTCCGTGCCGGAGGAGGGTGGTAGTTCGGGGCCCGTCGGCTTGTCGGGGGCCGTGGCAGCGGCTGGTTGGGCGGTCATGGACCGGGTGGTGGCGCAGGCCCACTCGGGCAGTCCTAGCATCCCCAGATGCTCTCGGCGTTCCACCTGGGCCCAGGGGGAGCTCTCTAGGTCATTCCCCAGGAGGCAGTCCACTGGGGCGTCGTCGCGGACAGTTACTTTTAGGGTGCCGGACACTCCTCCCCGCTCGAAGGGGATCCTGGCCATCCGGCACATGCTCTCGGTGTTGTCCGCGGTCCGGACAGGGCATAGGACATGTGGCAGGATTTCTTCGGGGGTCACCAGGTGGCAGCGGACAGCGGTCACACTGGCCCCAGTGTCCCGGAGGGCCTTGGCCCGTCGTCCATTGATGGTGACCCACTGCTGGTACTTCTGGGTGTTGCTTGGGATGGCAGCTCGGGGCACCATTTCTCGGGAGCCCAGGCATACAAGCGACATGGCAGCTGGTTCCCACTCGGGGGACCCGCCGTCGTGGTTTTCCTCCTCGTCTTCTCCCTCCCCCAGGGCTGCGGCGGCTATTTGCTGGGGAGGGGGCCCAGCGGTCCCGTTCCATCGGTTCACGGGGAGCAGGCCGGGTCGCTCGCATAGTGGCCGGTCTGCTGGCAGCCGAAGCAGGTCACTGTCGGTCGTTGTCCAGGCCGTGCTATAGGGGTCCCCCTTCGGCCCAGGGTCGGGGACGTGTGGTTGGTGGCTTGGCCTCGTGGCGGGCTTCTGGGCGGCCCGGCCGGGAATTCTCGACTGCGGTGGGACCCCCCTCCTCCACCTCGCTGGCGGGGAGGTCCCGTGGTACTCCGTTGGTAGTCCCCCACGGGGTTCCGGGGGACCCGGGTGTTGACCCATCGGTCTGCTTCAGCAGCGAGCTTCCGGGGCTCGGTCAGTTCACTGTCCAGGAGGGGTTGCCTTAGTTCAACAAAGCAGTTGTTGGCGAGGTGCTCCCAGACAATGAGGTCGAACAGTTCATTGTATGAGGTGACCTTGCTTCCTTTTATCCATCCTTCCAATGCTCGGCTGAAGAAGTCCACGTATTCGACCCACGTGGTACCGGGGAGCTTCTTGCAGTCCCGGAAGCGCTGCCGGTACATCTCGCAGATAGTCCGTAACGTGTGAGTAGGGCTTCTTTCATGTGGTCGTATGATGTCATCACCGCGTCGGGGAGTTGTAGCAGGGTATCCCGGCCCTCGCTGAGGAACCTCCCCCATAGGCCGGCACCCCAATCCTTCCGGGGTACCCGATGGGAGGTCATGGCTACTTCGTATGCTCGGAACCATTGCTGGATGTCGTCATTTTTATAGTACTCCTTGACGACATCCTTGGGGATATGGACCTTTGGCTCGGTCAGTGGCAGAGCGTCCCGGGCTCCGGGGGTGCTGGCCTCCCCCGTTTTAGATTTTAGTTCAAGTTCCTTGAGGCTCCTCTCGTGCTCGAGGGTTAGCCGTCTCTCCTCTAGTTCCCGATGCCGTTTCTTTTCCTCGATTTCCTCTTGCAGCCGTAGTTGCTCCAAGGCTATTTTCTTCTCCGCCAGTAGGAGCTCACCGTCCAGCCGGAGTCGGGCGAGGTCCATTTCGTGTGTCCGGACCCTCTCCCGTTCTCGCATTTCTTCGTGGGAAAGGCTGGTTTCTGGGCCGTTTCGCCCCCCATCTGTCGGGGTCGGCAGGTTTCCGTCCCGGGCCGAGGTCCCTTCGGCTCGGGGTGGAGTGGTCTCGGGTTCTGCCCAGGCTTTCAGGGCTTTCTGCATTTCTTCCGTGGTGCCCAATCCTGTGGTTGGGATCCCTTTGTCCTTGCAGAATTGTTTCAGTTCTTTGTGGGTGTATTCTTCCAACCTTTCCGGCTGGAAGGCTGCGGCCACGGTTGCCTCTTGGCCGTCCATGGTTCCCTTTTCTTTCCGTCTGGTTAGGTAGTGGGTGCCTTACTTGCCTGTACGATTGCGTCTGGCTCGGATCCCGTCGCTGGCCACCAAATGTTGGAGGGAGGACCACCGGGGAGTCGGGGAGACTATTCCGGGGCACCTTCCTACCGCAAAGTTATAGCCGAGCGCCGCTGAGAAGCCCCCTCGGGGAGGTCTTTCTCCTATGATCGTACTAGGCCCAGTAACACCACCACACAGGACTCAATATCAGTTGCTTGATTTGGTTCTTTATCAGCAGTAGTACGTTCAATATTTACAGTGGGATTGAGGGATCCAGTAAGAGTCTCAATGTCTTTTAGAGGGATAGGGTAGCGGGACAGTCTTAGTACCAACCAGGTACGGGAGGGCTCTGCGCCAGACCTTGAGTGCTGGTCTCAGAGTGGCTCGGACGTGGGGAGCCGCGACGGCGTCTGCAGGGCTCGGGTGGTAGTTCCGCTTGGGTCGAGCCGCGACACAGTCAGCAGGGCTCCGGTGGTAGGTCCGCTTCGGTCGAGCCGCGACGAGGTCAGCTGGGCTCTGATGGTAAGTGTTGGACCCGGCCTCGTGGCGTGGTCCCGACTTCCCGGGGGTTGGGCCCGGTCCCCACCCTAGCCTCCACGAGGTACCCGTTCGGGCCGCACGAGGTCCCCTACACCTCGGGGCTCCACCATTTTGTCGCCTGCCACGTGACCCTGCACACCAGTCCTCATGACTCCGCTCAACCCGGCCTCGGCCCCAACAAGGCCCAGACATTGAGGCACCAAGAACTGGCCAGGGGGCATCACGTGAACACCTCATCGCCCTGGCGGAGGGCGGTATCGATGGGACCCCCCACCCGTCCCCACACACCGAGGTGCGATCGGCCTCCAGCTCTCCTGGGCCGGGCGCCTCTCCTGCTGGGCGTCTGGCTGCTCCCAACCCGGCCTCTCCGCCCCCCGGGCGCAAGGGTCCGGACATCAAAGGGCTCCAGACCTATATCTGGGGCGACCCCGCCACAGACCGGAGTTGTATCCCGGAGTCGAGAGCCCTGCTGATTGAATCGCGGCCGACCCTACGGAGAAGAACTCTTGCTTGAAACCACCACGAGCCCTGCAGACTGCGTCGCGGCTCCTTCTTGCTGAAACCTTGAAGCCCCCCGGAACATCGGGGCCCTGCTGACGCTGTCGCGGCCCAACCTCGCGGAACCCTCCCTCGGAGCCCTGCTGACGACGTCGCGGCTCGAGCTGAGCAGAAATTATCTTGAGAGTCCCGCTGACCTGGTCGCGGCTCCCCACGAACTGAACGCCAGAGCCCTGCTGACACCGTAGCGGCTCGACCCCTCCGAGACCCGGAGGTCCTCCAGCTTGAGGATAAGAACTGGGCCCCAGGTACCCTCGTACCAAGCTCCTGCCAAAGACTGTCCCGCTACCCCTTCCCTCCTAAAAGAGACACTGAGACTTTTGCGGATCCCTTGATCCCCTTTTTGTGTAAATATTGAACCCGTAACCTTTTAAGTGCTGATAAAGAATTGCTCATCTTGAGACAACCTCCTTGAGTCGGGTGTGGTGGTGTTATTGTGCTAGTACAAAATAGGAGAAGGATCTCCCAGGAGGCTTCTCTGCAGCGCTCGGCTACTTCGTACAGCGTGGGGGCCCCCCCCTGAGTGGTCTCGCCGACTCCTCGGGGTCTGCCTTCCAACAGTAAGGTTCAACAAGGTCGGGCCGCGACAGCGTCAGCAGGGCCCCAAAGGTTCGTGTAGGTCTTTAAGCACGGTGGAGCCGCGACGTCGTCAGCAGGGCTCAGAGTGTGGGTTCAGGATTAGTCTTCTTCCGTAGGGTCAGCCGCGATCCGATCAGCAGGGCTCTTGACTCCAGGATACAACTGTTGTCCTGTTGTCGGGTCGCCCCAGATATAGGACTGGAGCCCTTTGATGTCCGGACCCTTGCGCCCGGAGGGGGCGGAGAGGCCGGGTAGGGAGCGGCCAGACGCCCAGCAGGAGAGGCGCCAGGCCCCAGAGAGCTGTGGGGCGATCGCACCTAGGTGTGGAAGGACGGTTGGGGGTCCCATTGATACTGCCCTCCGCCGGGAGTGGGAAGGGTTCACGTGGTATCCCCCAGGCCAGGGGTTGGCGCCTCGATGTCGGGCCTCGCTGGGACAGAGGCCGGGTGGAGCGGGTGGAGCGGGGTCATGTAGGTGGTCACGTGGAGTGACGTATAATCCAAAATGGAGGAGCCCCGAGGTGCATGGGACCTCGTGCGGCTTAGCGAGGGGGAACAGGACCACGCCACGAGGCCGGCTCCAACAGTCTGGTGTTACTGTGAGTGTTTGTAATGCATGTCCCTCCTCAGTGTCCGGTGTGAGGATAAGAACTGGGCCCCAGGTACCCTCGTACCGCACTCCTGCCACAGACTGTCCCGCTACCCCTACCCTTCCACAGAGACACTGAGACTTTTGGTGGATCCCTCGATCCCTTCGTGTAAATATTGACCTCGTAACCTTTTTAATGCTGATAAAGAATTGCTTGTCTTGAAACGACCTCCTTGAGTCCTGTGTGGTGGTGTTACTGTGCTAGTACGTGATAGGAGAAGGATCTCTCAGGAGACTTCTCGGCAGCGCTCGGCTACTTCGTGCAGTGTGAGGGCTCCCCTTGGTGGTCTCACCGACTCCTCGGGGTCCGCCTTCCAACAGCTTGTAATGCAAGTCTCTACTCAGGGTCCGGTGTTACTGTGAGTGCTTGTATTGCAAGTCTCTCCTCAGGGTCTGGTGTTACTGTGAGTGCTTGCAATGTAAGTCTCTCCTCATGGTCCAGTGTTACTGTGAGTGCTTCTAATGCAAGTCTCTCCTCAGGGTCTGGTGTTACTGTGAGTACAGTTAATGTAGCTCTGTCCTCAGGGTACAGTGTTACTGTGAGTGCAGTTAAAGTATGTTGCACCTCAGGGTCCAGTGTTACTGTGAGTGCTTGTAATGTAAGTCTCTCCTCATGGTCCGGTGTTACTCTGACTGCTTGTAATGTAAGTCTCTTCTCAGGGTCCGGTGTTACTGTGAGTGCTTCTGATGTAAGTCTCTCCTCAGGGTCTAGTGTTAGTGTGAGTGCTTGTAATGTAAGTCTCTCCTCAGGGTCCAGTGTTACTCTGACAGCTTGTAATGTAAGTCTCTTCTCAGGGTCCGGTGTTACTGTGATTGCTTGTAATGCAAGTCTCTCCTCAGGGTCCAGTGTTACTGTGAGTGCTTGTAATGTAAGTCTCTCCTCAGGGTCCGGTGTTACTCTGACTGCTTGTAATGTAAGACTATTCTCAGGGTCCGGTGTTACTGCGAGTGCTTGTAATGTAAGTCTCTCCTCAGGGTCCGTTGTTACTGTGAGTGCTTGTAATGCAAGTCTCTCCTCAGGGTCTGGTGTTACTGTGAGTGCAGTTAATGTAGCTCTGTCCTCAGGGTACAGTGTTACTGTGAGTGCAGTTAATGTATGTTTCTCCTCAGGGTCCGGTGTTACTGTGAGTGCTTGTAATGTATGTTTCTCCTCAGGGTCCGGTGGTACTCTGAGAGCTTGTAATGTAAGTCTCTTCTCAGGGTCCAGTGTTACTGTGAGTGCTTGTAATGTAAGCCTCTCCTCAGGGTCCATTGTTACAGTGAGTGCTTGTAATGCAAGTTTCTCCTCAGGGTCCGGTGTTACTGTGAGTGATTGTAATGTAGTCTCTCCTCAGGGTCCGGTGTTACTGTGAGTGCTTGTAATTCAAGTCTCTCCTCATGGTCCGGTGTTACTGTGAGTGCAGTTAATGTAGGTCCCTCCTCAGGGTCCGGTGTTACTGTGAGTACTTGTAATGTAAGTCTCTCCTAAGGGTCTGGTGTTACTCTGACTGCTTGTAATGTAAGTCTCTTCTCGCTTGTAATGTAAGTCTCTCCTCAGGGTCCGGTGTTACTGTGAGTGCTTGTAATGCAAGTCTCTCCTCAGGGACCAGTGTTACTGTGAGTGCAGTTAATGTAGGTCCCTCCTCAGTGTCCGGTGTTACTGTGAGTACTTGTAATGTAAGTCTCTCCTCAGGGTCCGGTGTTACTGTGAGTGCTTGTAATGCAAGTCTCTCCTCAGGGTCCGGTGTTACTGTGAGTGCAGTTAGTGTAGGTCCGTCCTCAGGGTCCGGTGTTACTGTGAGTGCAGTTAATGTAGGTCCCTCCTCAGGGTCCGGTGTTAGTGTGAGTGCTTGTAATGTAAGTCTCTCCTCAGGGTCTGGTGTTACTGTGAGTGCTTGTAATGCAAGTCCCTCCTCAGGGTCCGGTGTGACTGTGGGTGCAGTTAATGTAGGTCCCTCCTCAGGGTCCGGTGTTACTCTGAGCGCTTGTAATGTAAGTCTCTGCTCAGGGTCCGGTGTTACTGTGAGTGCTTGTAATGTAAGTCTCTCCTCAGCGTTCGGTGTTACAGTGAGTGCTTGTAAAGCAAGTCTCTCCTCAGGGACTGGTGTTACTGTGAGTGCTTGTAATGTAAGTCTCTCCTCAGGGTCCGGTGTTACTGTGAGTGCTTGTAATGCAAGTCTCTACTCAGGGTCCGGTGTTACTGTGAGTGCTTGTAATGCAAGTCTCTCCTCAGGGTCTGGTGTTACTGTGAGTGCTTGTAGTGTAAGTCTCTCCTCATGGTCCAGTGTTACTGTGAGTGCTTGTAATGCAAGTCTCTCCTCAGGGTCTGGTGTTACTGTGAGTACAGTTAATGTAGCTCTGTCCTCAGGGTACAGTGTTACTGTGAGTGCTTGTAAGGTAAGTCTCTCCTCATGGTCCGGTGTTACTCTGACAGATTGTAATGTAAGTCTCTTTTCAGGGTCCGGTGTTACTGTGAGTGCTTGTAATGTAAGTCTCTGTTGGAAGGCGGACCCCGAGGAGTCGGTGCGACCATCCAGGGGGGGGACCCCACACTGCACGAAGTAGCCGAGCGCTGCAGAGAAGCCTCCTGAGAGATCCTTCTCCTATCACGTACTAGCACAGTAACACCACCACACAGGACTCAAGGAGGTTGTCTCAATATGAGCAATTCTTTATCAGTACTTAAAGGTTACGGGATCAATATTTACACGAAAGGGATCGAGGGATCCACAAAAAGTCTCAGTGTCTCTTTAGAAGGGTAGGGGTAGCGGGACAGTCTTTGGCAGGAGCTCGGTATGAGGGTACCTGGGGCCCAGTTCTTATCCTCAAGCTGGAGGACCTCCGGATCTCGGAGGGGTCGAGCCGCGACGGCGTCAGCAGGGCTCTGGCGTTCAGTTCGTGGAGAGCCGCGATTCGATCAGCAGGGCTCTCAAGATGGTTTCGGCTCAGCTTGTGCCGCGACGTCGTCAGCAGGGCTCCAAGGGAGGTTTCAGCGAGGTTGGGCCGCGACAGCGTCAGCAGGGCCCCGATGTTCCGGGGGACTTCAAGGTTTCAACAAGAAGGAGCCGCGACGCAGTCTGCAGGGCTCGTGGTAGTCCAAGCAAGAGTTCTTCTCCGTAGGGTCGGCCGCGATTCGATCAGCAGGGCTCTCGACTCCGGGATACAACTGCCGATCTGTGGCGGGGTCGACCCAGATATAGGTCTGGAGCCCTTTGATGTCCGGACCCTTGCGCCCGGAGGGGGCGGAGAGGCCGGGTGGAGGTGGCCAGACGCCCAGCAGGAGAGGCGCCCGGCCCAAGAGAGCTGGAGGCCGATCGCACCTCGGTGTGTGGGGGCGGTTGGGGGTCCCATCGATACCGCCCTCCGCCAGGGCGATGAGGTGTTCACGTGACACCCCCTGGCCAGTTCTTGGTGCCTCAATGTCTGGGCCTTGCTGGGGCCGAAGGCCGGGTTGAGCGGAGTCCTGAGGGCTGGCGTGCAGGGTCACGTGACAGGGGACAAAATGGCGGAACCTCGAGGCGCAGGTGACCTCGTGCGGCCCGCACGGGTAGCTCGGGGAGGCTAGGGCGGGGAACGGGCCCAATCCCCGGGAAGTCAGGACCACGCCACGAGGCCGGGTCCAACAGGCGTCCCCCCCAGCCGAAGGCGGAGAGAGTCACCCATCTCCTTGGGGATTCTCCTCGTCAAGGCGGAAGAAGCGGGACAGGCCGTCCGCGTTGGCGTGGTCATTGCCGGGTCGGTGTTCGACTGAAAAGTCCATCCCTTGCAGGGCAATGGACCACCGCAGCAACTTGGGATTCTCGCCTCTCATTTGCATTAACCACCGCAAGGGCCGGTGGTCGGTCTGGACCCGAAAGTGGGTCCCGAAGAGATAGGGCCGGAGCTTCTTAAGGGCCCACACTACGGCGAAGGCCTCGCGCTCGATGGTGCTCCATCGTTGCTCCCGGGGCAGCAGCCGTCGGCTGATGAAGGCCACCGGGCGGTCGAGTCCCTTCTCATCAACCTGAGACAGGACGGTCCGATCCCATATTCGGAGGCGTCTGTCTGCACGATGAACTCCTTACTGTAGTCAGGGGCCTGGAGTACAGGGGCAGTGCACATCGCTGCCTTGAGAGTTTCGAAAGCTGACTGGCAGCGAGGAGTCCAGTGCACCTTCTTGGGTTGTTTCTTCGAAGTGAGCTCTGTGAGAGGCCCAACAATGCTCCCATAGTCCCGGATGAACCGCCGGTAGTACCCAGTGAGGCCCAGGAAGGCCCGCACAGCGGTCTGGGTAGTGGGGGGTTCCCAGGCCTGGATGGCATCAACTTTTGGCTGGAGAGGGGCCACCTGCCCGCTTCCCACTTGATGGCCCAGGTAGGTCACTGATCCTTGGCCGATCTGGCATTTGCTGGCCTTGATCGTGAGCCCGGCCCGCTGGAGGGCGGCCAGGACGGCTTTGAGGTGAAGGAGGTGCTCCGCCCAGTGGTTGCTGTACACGGCAATGTCATCCAAGTAGGCTGCGCTGAAGGCCTCGAGCCCGGCCAAAACCTTGTTTACAAGTCTCTGAAAAGTGGCCGGGGCGTTCTTCATGCCGAAGGGCATCACCCGAAAGTGGTAATGCCCATCAGGGGTAGAAAAGGCAGATCTTTCTCGGGCGCCGGGGGTGAGCTGGATCTGCCAGTACCCGGCGGTGAGGTCCAGCGTGCTCAGGTAGCGGGCGGCCCCCAAGCGGTCGATGAGTTCGTCGGCCCGGGGTATAGGATGGGCGTCCGTCTTGGTCACCGCATTTAGGGCTCGGTAGTCTATGCAGAATCGTAACTCCGGGGGGTGGCCGGGGGCTGCGGCCTTTGGTACCAGGACGACAGGGCTGGCCCACGGGCTGTCGGAGGGTTCGATGACCCCCAGGGCCAGCATCTTTGCTACTTCGGCCTGGATGCATGCCCGCACTCGGTCGGGTACCCTGTAGGCTCGGTGTCGCACGGGGGGGCTCTCCCCGGTGTCAACGTCGTGGACGCACCAGTGGGTCACCCCCGGGGTGAGGGAGAAGAGGGCTGCGTAGTCCTGCAGCAGTTGTTGACAGTCGTCACGCTGTTCCGGGGTCAGGGAAGAGGCGAGTTGGACACCTTTGATGGATCCGTCGTGGACGTTGGACTGCAAGAGGTCGGGCAGGGGCTCGGAGTCGTCCTCGCCCCCCTCGTCGGTCGCCAGTAGCAGGCTCAGTTCGGTCCGGGCAAAGTGGGGTTTGAGCCTGTTAGCATGTAGAACCCGGAGGGGGTTCCGGGGGGACTCCAGGTCGACTAGGTAGGTGACGGGGCTTTTCTTTTCCACCACCTTGAAGGGCCAGGTCCACTTGTCCTGGAGGGCGCAGGGTTCAACCGGGGCCATGACCCAGACTCTCTGGCCGGGCTCGAATTCGATGGTAGAGGAGTTCCGATCGTATCACCGCTTCATGTCCTCCTGGCTGGCCTCGAGGTTGGCTTCGGCCATGGCTCGGAACTTGCGGGTCTGGTTTCGGAGGGTCAGGAGGTATCGGTAGACGTCAGGAGGGGCGCCTTGGAGCTTCGTCTCCCAGCCCTCCTTGACCAGGCTGAGCGGTCCGCGGACCGGATGTCCGTACAATAGTTCAAACGGGCTGAACCCCAGGGACTTCTGCGGGACCTCCCGATAGGCAAACAGGAGGCACGGCAGCAGGACATCCCATCTCCGCCTTAGGGGCTGTTCCAGGCCCTGGATCATTCCCTTTAAGGTTCTGTTGAACCGCTCGACCAGCCCGTTCCCCTGAGGGTGATAGGGGGTTGTGAATTTGTACGTGACCCCGCACTGCTGCCACAGGGACCGCATGTATTTGGAAATGAAGTTCGTGCCCCTGTCGCTCACCACTTCGCGGGGAAATCCCAATCGGGAGAAGATCCCCATCAAGGCCCGGCCTACCACGTGGGCCGTTATAGTTCTTAGCGGGACCGCCTCCGGGTATATCTGGTGGCTTGGTCCACGAGGACCAGGATGAAGCGGTGGCCCAGGGCGGTCTGGGGGTCCAGGGGCCCCACGATGTCGATTCCGACCCGTTCGAACGGGGTGCTGATGGCTGGAAAGGGCTGGAGGGGGGCCTTGACCCGACCCCCCGTCTTCCCGCTGGCTTGGCAGGTCTGGCAGGACCGGCAGTGGTTGTCCACGTCTCTCCGCATCCGGGGCCAGTAGAAGTGGGTCACCAGACGGCTGTAAGTTTTGTCTTGCCCTAAGTGTCCGGCGAGGGGCACGTCATGTGCCAGGTTGAGCAGGAACTCCCGGAAGCGTAGGGGGACCACCAACACGCGGCTGGCCCCGAGTTCTGCCACTTTTTGCTCACTGTACAACAGGCCCTCGGCCCAGTAGACCCAGTGGGTGCCGGTCTGGTCCCCGTTGGCTTGTGCGGACGCTTGTTGTCGGACCCCTTCGAGAGAGGGACAGGACTGCTGTTCTTGCTGGAACTGCTCCCGGGTGGGGCCCCCTTCGTGTCGCCATTGTGTTAATGTAGCTCTGTCCTCAGGGTCCAGTGTTACTGTGAGTGCAGTTAATGTATGTTTCTCCTCAGGGTCTGGTGTTACTCTGACTGCTTGTAATATAGGTCCCTCCTCAGGGTCCGGTGTTAATGTGAGTGCTTGTAATGTAAGTTTCTCATCAGGGTCCTGTGTTACTGTGAGTGCTTGTAATGGAGACCGCTCCTCCATGTCCGGTGTTACTGTGAGCGCTTGTAATGTAGGTCTCTCCTCAGTGTTCGGTGTTACTGTGAGTGCTTGTAATGTAAGTCTCTTCTCAGGGTTCGGTCTTCCTGTAAGTGCTTGTAATGCAAGTCTCTTTTCAGGGTCCAGTGTTACTGTGAGTGCTTGTGATTTAAGTCTCTCCTCAGGGTCCTGTGTTACTCTGACTTCTAGTAATGTATGTCTTTCCTCAGGGTCCGGTGTCACTGTGAGTGCAGTTAGTGTAGCACTGTGTAGCACTGTCCTCAGGGTCCGGTGTTACTGTGAATGAAGTTAATGTAGGTCTCTCCTTAGAATCCGATGTTACTGTGAGTGCTTGTAATGTAAGTCTCTCCTCAGGGTCCGGTGTTACTCTGAATGCTTGGAATGTAAGTCTCTTCTCAGGGTCCGGTGTTACTCTGAGTGCTTGTAATGTAAGTCTCTCCTCAGGGTCCAGTGTTACTGTGAGTGCTTGTAATGTATGTCTCTCCTCAGGGTCCGGTGTTAATCTTACTACTTGTAATGTAAGTCTCTCCTCAGGGTCCTGTGTTACTCTGACTGCTTGTAATGTAAGTCTCTTCTCAGGGTCCGGTGTTACTGTAAGTGCTTGTAATGTAAGTTTCTCCTCAGGGTCCAGTGTTACTGTGAGTGCTTGTAATGTAAGTCTCTCCTCAGGGTCTAGTGTTACTCTGACTGCTTGTAATGTAAGTCTCTCCTCAGGGTCCAGTGTTACTCTGACAGCTTGTAATATAAGTCTCTTCTCAGGGTCCGGTGTTACTGTGAGTGCTTGTAATGTAAGTCTCTCCTCAGGGTCCAGTGTTACTGTGAGTGCTTGTAATGCAAGTCTGTCCTCAGGGTCCGGTGTTACTGTGAGTGCAGTTAATATAGGTCCCTCCTCAGGGTCTGGTGTTACTGTGAGTGCTTGTAATGTAAGTCTCTCCCCAGGGTCCGGTGTTACTGTGAGTGCTTGACATGCAAGTCTGTCCTCAGGGTCCGGTGTTACTGTGAGTGCAGTTAATATAGGTCCCTCCTCAGGGTCTGGTGTTACTGTGAGTGCAGGTAATGTAGGTCCCTCCTCAGGGTCCGGTGTGACTGTGAGTGCTTGTAATGCAAGTCTCTCCTCAGGGTCTGGTTTTACTGTGAGTGCTTGTAATGTAAGTCTCTCCTCAGGGTCCAGTGTTACTGTGAGTGCTTGTAATGCAAGTCTCTCCCCACGGTCTGGTATTACTGTGAGTGCAGTTAATGTAGCTCTGTCCTCAGGGTCCAGTGTTACTGTGAGTGCAGTTAATGTATGTTTCTCCTCAGGGTCTGGTGTTACTCTGACTGCTTGTAATATAGGTCCCTCCTCAGGGTCCAGTGTTAATGTGAGTGCTTGTAATGTAAGTTTCTCCTCAGGGTCCTGTGTTACTGTGAGTGCTTGTAATGGAGACCGCTCCTCCATGTCCGGTGTTACTGTGAGCGCTTGTAATGTAGGTCTCTCCTCAGTGTTCGGTGTTACTGTGAGTGCTTGTAATGTAAGTCTCTCCTCAGGGTTCGGTGTTCCTGTAAGTGCTTGTAATGCAAGTCTCTTTTCAGGGTCCAGTGTTACTGTGAGTGCTTGTGATTTAAGTCTCTCCTCAGGGTCCTGTGTTACTCTGACTTCTAGTAATGTATGACTTTCCTCAGGGTCCAGTGTCACTGTGAGTGCAGTTAGTGTAGCACTGTGTAGCACTGTCCTCAGGGTCCGGTGGTACTGTGAATGAAGTTAATGTAGGTCTCTCCTTAGGGTCCGATGTTACTGTGAGTGCTTGTAATGTAAGTCTCTCCTCAGGGTCCGGTGTTACTCTGAATGCTTGGAATGTAAGTCTCTTCTCAGGGTCCGGTGTTACTGTGAGTGCTTGTAATGTAAGTCTCTCCTCAGGGTCCAGTGTTACTGTGAGTGCTTGTAATGTAAGTCTCTCCTCAGGGTCTAGTGTTACTCTGACTGCTTGTAATGTAAGTCTCTCCTCAGGGTCCAGTGTTACTCTGACAGCTTGTAATGTAAGTCTCTTCTCAGGGTCCGGTGTTACTGTGAGTGCTTGTAATGTAAGTCTCTCATCAGGGTCCCGTGTTACTGTGAGTGCTTGTAATGTAAGTCTCTCCTCAGGCTCCGGTGTTACTCTGACTGCTTGTAATGTAAGTCTCTTCTCAGGGTCCGTGTTACTGCGAGTGCTTGTAATGTAAGTCACTCCTCAGGGTTCGGTGTTACTGTGAGTGCTTGTAATGTAAGTCTCCCCTCAGGGTTCTGTGTTCCTGTAAGTGCTTGTAATGCAAGTCTCTTTTCAGGGTCCAGTGTTACTGTGAGTGCTTGTGATTTAAGTCTCTCCTCAGGGTCCTGTGTTACTCTAACTTCTAGTAATGTATGTCTTTCCTCAGGGTCCGGTGTTACTGTGAATGAAGTTAATGTAGGTCTCTCCTTAGGGTCCGATGTTACTGTGAGTGCTTGTTGGACCCGGCCTCGTGGCGTGGTCCTTACCCCCGTGGATTGTGCCCGTTCCCCGCCCCGGCCTTCACGGGCCACCCTTCCGAACTGCACCGAGACCCCTCATCCCGAGCCGCACGAGGTCGCATACCCCTCGTGGCTCCGCCATCTTGTTGGCATCCACGTGACTCTGTGCACCAGCCGGCGCGACCCCGCTCAACCCGGCCTCGGCCCCAGCGAAGCCCCGACATCGAGGCACCAAGAACTGGCCAGGGGGTGCCGCAGGAACCATTCACCGCCCCCGGCGGAGGACAGTATCGATGAGACCCCCAACTGTCCTCCCATCCCTAGGTGTGATCGCCCTGCAACTCTCTTTGGCCTGGCGCCTCTCCTGCTGGGCCTCTGGCCACCTCCACCCGGCCTCTCCGCCCCCCCCCGGGCGCCAGGGTCCGGACATCAAAGGGTTCCAGACCTATATCTGGGGCGACCCCCCCCACAGATCGGCAGTTGTATCCCGGAGTCGAGAGCCCTGCTGATTGAATCGCGGCTGACCCTACGGAGAAGAACTCTTGTCGGAACTATCACGAGCCCTGCAGACTGCGTCGCGGCTCCTTCTTGTGAACACTTTGAAGCTCCCCCGGAACATCGGGGCCCTGCTGACGCTGTCGCGGCCCAACCTCGCTGAAGCCTCCCTCGGAGCCCTGCTGACGACGTCGCGGCTCGAGCTGAGCAGAAACCATCTTGAGAGCCCTGCTGATCTGATCGCGGCTCTCCACGAACTGTACGCCAGAGCCCTGCTGACGCCGTCGCGGCTCGACCCCTCCGAGATCCGGAGGTCCTCCAGCTTGAGGATAAGAACTGGGCCCCAGGTACCCTCAATACCGAGCTCCTGCCAAAGACTGTCCCGCTACCCCTACCCTTCCAAAGAGACACTGAGACTTTTGGCGGATCCCTCGATCCCTTTGTGTAAATATTGATCTCGTAACCTTTTAAAACTGATAAAGAATTGCTCGTCTTGAGACAACCTCCTTGAGTCCTGTGTGGTGGTGTTACTGTGTGTTGGACCCGGCCTCGTGGCGTGGTCCTTAACCCCGTGGATTGTGCCCGTTCCCCGCCCCGGCCTTCACGGGCCACCCTTCTGAACTGCACCGAGGCCCTTCATCCTGAGCCGCACGAGGTCGCATACCCTTCGTGGCTCCGCCATCTTGTTGGCATCCACGTAACTCTGTGCACCAGCCAGCGCGACCCCGCTCAACCCGGCCTCGACCCCAGCGAAGCCCCGACATCGAGGCACCACGAACTGGCCAGGGGGTGCCGCAGGAACCATTCATCGCCCCCGGCGGAGGACAGTATCGATGGGACCCCCAACTGTCCTCCCCTCTCGAGGTGTGATCGCCCTGCAACTCCCTTGGGCCTGGCGCCTCTCCTGCTGGGCGTCTGGCCACCTCCACCCGGCCTCTCCGCCCCCCCCCGGGCGCCTGGGTCCGGACATCAAAGGGCTCCAGACCTATATCTGGGGTGACCCCGCCACAGATCGGCAGTTGTATCCCGGAGTCGAGAGCCCTGCTGATTGAATCGCGGCTGACCCTACGGAGAAGAACTCTTGTCGGAACCATCACGAGCCCTGCTGACTGCGTCGCGGCTCCTTCTTGTGAACACTTTGAACCACCTGGAACATCGGAGCCCCGCTGACGCTGTCGCGGCCCAACCTCGCTGAAACCTCCCTCGGAGCCCTGCTGACGACGTCGCGGCTCGAGCTGAGCAGAAACCACCTTGAGAGCCCTGCTGATTGGATCGCGGCTCTCCACGAACTGTACGCCGGAGCCCTGCTGACGCCGTCGCGGCTCGACCCCTCCGAGATCCGGAGGTCCTCCAGCTTGAGGATAAGAACTGGGCCCCAGGTACCCTCGTACCGCACTCCTGCCAAAGACTGTCCCGCTACCCCTACCCTTCCAAAGAGACACTGAGACTTTTGGTGGATCCCTCGATCCCTTTGTGTAAATATTGACCTCGTAACATTTTTATTGCTGATAAAGAATTGCTTGTCTTGAGACAACCTCCTTGAGTCCTGTGTGGTGGTGTTACTGTGCTAGTACGTGATAGGAGAAGGATCTCTCAGGAGACTTCCCGGCAGCGCTCGGCTACTTCGTACAGTGTGAGGGCCCCCCTTGGTGGTCTCGCCGACTCCTCGGGGTCCGCCTTCCAACACTGTGCTAGTACATGATAGGAGAAGGATCTCTGAGGAGGCTTCTCGGCAGCGCTGGGCTTCTTCGTGCAGTGTGAGGGCCCCCCTTGGTGGTCTCGCCGACTCCTCGGGGTCCGCCTTCCAACATTTGGTGGCCAGCGACGGGATCCGAGCCGAACGCAGTACGTACCAGCCAGTACCCACTAGCTACCCATCCAGGCGAACAGTAATCATGAGCAGCCAGGAAAACAACGCAACCATGGAGTTCCAGCCCGAACGGTTGGAGGAATATACGCACAAAGAATTAAAACAGTTCTGCAAGGACAAAGGCATTGCAACCACCGGCCTAGGTACCAAAGAAGAGATGCAGAAAGCTCTGAGGACCTGGCTGGAGGCCGAGGCAGGCCACTCCCAAAAAGAAGGTCCCTTGCCCCTGACGGAGACCACATCAACCGCACTGACTCCGGCAACCGGAGGAAGAAAGAGCCTAGAAACCGGCCTCTCCGAAGAAGAAATACGAGAGCGGGAGAAGGTCCGGAACCACGAACTAGAGCTCGCACGACTGTGGCTGGACGGCAAACTCCAGCTGGCGGAAAAGAAACTGGCCCTAGAGCAGCTACGGCTTCAAGAGGAGATAGAAGAGAAGAGACGGCACCGAGAGTTGGAGGAAAAGAAACTGACCCTTGAGCACGAGCGCAGTCTCAAAGAGCTCGAAATCAAGGCCAAGAACGGGGGGACCAACACCCCCAGTACTAGAGACACCCTACCGCCTGCCGAGGCCAAGGTACATATCCCGAAAGAGGTCGTCAAGGAGTACTATAAGAATGACGACATCCAACAATGGTTCAAGGCCTACGAGGTGGCCATGACCTCTCATCGGGTGCCCCGAAAGGACTGGGGCACCGGCCTGTGGGGGCGGTTCCTGAGTGAGGGTCGAGACACACTGCTCCAGCTGCCGGAGGAGGTGATGACCTCCTACGATCACATGAAGGAGGCCCTGCTCACCCGCTACGGGCTAACCGCGGAAATGTACCGCCAGCGGTTCAGAGACTGCAAAAAAATCCCGGGTACCACCTGGGTGGAATATGTGGACTTCTTCAGCCGGGCCCTAGAAGGGTGGATCAAGGGTAGCAAAGTCACCACCTACGGGCAGCTGGTCGACCTCATCGTGTGGGAACATCTCTCCAACAATTGCTTCGTGGAACTGAGACAACACCTCCTCGACAGCAAGATGACCGACCCACGAAAACTCGCCGTCGAGGCCGATCGATGGGTCAACTCCCGGGTCCCCCGGAACTCAATGGGGGAGTACCAGAGGAACCCCACCGGACCCCCCCGCCAACGCGGTGGAGGGGGAGGGCCGAACAGGAACCGGGACCCCCCCGCCGGGGCCCCCAGGAGCCCCCCTCGAGGACCACCGCAGCAACAACTCTCCCCGAGACTAGCCCGAAGGGGGGCGACCCCGGCCAGACCCGGACCACGGCCACCAGTAACATGTTACGGCTGCCAACAAACCGGACACTATGCCAGCGACCCGGTCTTTCCCCTGAACCGAAGAAGCGGGGCCGGCGGGCCCCGCCCCGACAGCTGGCGGCCGCCGCCCTGGGAGAGGGAGAAGAGGAAGAAGAGACCCTCGACCGAGGGACCACCGAATGGGAGCCGGCAGCCATGTCCCTGGTCTGCCTGGGTAGCCGAGAAATGGTGCCCTGCACCCCCATCCCAAGCAACACCCAGAAGTACAGGCAGCAGGTCACCGTCAATGGACAACGGGCCGAAGCACTTCGTGACACCGGCGCCAGTGTCACCGCTGTCCGCTGCCACCTGGTGACCCCCGAACAGATCCTCCCCAATGTGCTGTGCCCCGTCCGGACAGCCGAAAACAGCGAAAGCCTGTGCCAGATGTCCCTGGTCCCCTTCGAGTGGGGAGGGGTGACTGGCCTGCTAAAGGTGACGGTCCGCGACGATGCCCCCGTAGACTGCCTCCTGGGGAAGGACTTGGAGAGTTCCCCCTGGGCTCAAGTAGAGCGACGAGAGCACCTCCGAATGCTGGGACTATCCGACTGGGCCTGCGCCATCACCCGGTCCATGACCGCCCGGGCCCCCCACTCATCCTCGGCCTCCGGTGCCGCCCAGCCCGAGGGGCTCGAACCACCCCCCGCCGGCGGCGAGGGGGAGGCGGACACCGACCCTGGACCTAGTGAATCCTCCCCCGAGGAGATTGCTTCCCCGTGCGCCCTACCAGAACTGACACAATGGCGACACGAAGGGGACCCTACACGGGAGCAGTTCCAACAAGAGCAGAAGTCCTGCCCCACTCTCGAAGGGGTCCGACAACAAGCGTCCGCACAAACCAACGGGGACCAGACCGGCACCCACTGGGTCTACTGGGCCGAGGGCCTGTTATACAGTGAGCAAAAAGTGGCAGAACTCGGGGCCAGCCGAGTGTTGGTGGTCCCCCTCCGCTTCCGGGAGTTCCTGCTCAACCTGGCACATGACGTGCCCCTCGCCGGACACTTGGGGCAAGACAAAACTTACAGCCGTCTGGTGACCCACTTCTACTGGCCCCGGATGCGGAGAGACGTGGACATCCACTGCCGGTCCTGCCAGACCTGCCAAGCCAGCGGGAAGACGGGGGGTCGGGTCAAGGCCCCCCTCCAGCCCTTTCCAGCCGTCAGCACCCCGTTCAAACGGGTCGGTATCGATATCGTGGGGCCCCTGGACCCCCAGACCGCCCTGGGCCACCGCTTCATCCTGGTCCTCGTGGACCACGCCACCAGGTACCCGGAGGCGGTCCCGCTAAGAACTATAACGGCCCCCGTGGTAGGCCGGGCCTTGATGGGGATCTTCTCCCGAGTGGGATTTCACCGCGAAGTGGTGAGCGACAGGGGCACGAACTTTATTTCCAAATACATGCGGTCCCTGTGGCAGCAGTGCGGGGACACGTACGAATTCACAACCCCCTATCACCCTCAGGGGAACGGACTGGTTGAGCGGTTCAACAGAACATTAAAGGGAATGATCCAGGGCCTGGAAGAGCCCCTCAGGCGGAGATGGGATGTCCTGCTGCCGTGCCTCCTGTTTGCCTATCGGGAGGTCCCGTAGAAGTCCCTGGGGTTCAGCCCGTTTGAACTATTGTACGGACATCCGGTCCGCGGACCGCTCAGCCTGGTCAAGGAGGGCTGGGAGACGAAGCTCCAAGGCGCCCCTCCTGACGTCTACCGATACCTCCTGACCCTCCGAAACCAGACCCGCAAGTTCCGAGCCATGGCCGAAGCCAACCTCGAGGCCAGCCAGGAGGACATGAAGCGGTGGTACGATCGGAACTCCTCTACCATCGAATTCGAGCCAGGCCAGAGAGTCTGGGTCATGGCCCCGGTTGAACCCGGCGCCCAAGAAAGATCCGCCTTTTCTACCCCGGATGGGCATTACCACTTTCGGGTGATGCCCTTCGGAATGAAGAACGCCCCGGCCACTTTCCAAAGACTCGTAAACAAGGTTTTGGCCGGGCTCGAGGCCTTCAGCGCGGCCTACCTAGATGACATTGCCGTGTACAGCAACCACTGGGCGGAGCACCTCCTGCACATCAAAGCCATCCTGGCCGCCCTCCAGCGGGCCGGGCTCACGATCAAGGCCAGCAAATGCCAGATCGGCCACGGATCCGTGACCTACCTGGGCCATCAAGTGGGAAGCGGGCAGGTGGCCCCTCTCCAGCCAAAAATCGATGCCATCCAGGCCTGGGAACCCCCCACTACCCAGACAGCTGTCCGGGCCTTCCTGGGTCTCACCGGATACTACCGGCGGTTCCTCCGGGACTATGGGAGCATTGTTGGCCCCCTCACAGAGCTCACGTCCAAGAAGCAGCCCAAGAAGGTGCACTGGACACCCCGCTGCCAAGCAGCCTTCGAAACCCTAAAGACAGCGATGTGTACTGCCCCTGTGCTGCAGGCCCCTGACTACAATAAGGAGTTTGTGGTGCAGACGGACGCCTCCGAGTATGGGATCGGGGCCGTCCTGTCCCAGGCCGATGAAAAGGGGCTCGACCGGCCAGTGGCCTTCATCAGCCAACGGCTACTGCCCCGGGAGCAACGATGGAGCACCATCGAGCGTGAAGCCTTCGCTGTAGTGTGGGCCCTTAAGAAGCTCCGGCCCCATCTCTTCCGTACCCACTTCCGGGTCCAGACCGACCACCGGCCCCTGCGGTGGTTAATGCAAATGCGGGGCGAGAACCCCAAGCTGCTGCGGTGGTCCATCTCGCTGCAAGGGATGGACTTTGATGTTGAACACCGGCCCGGCAATGACCACGCCAACGCCGACGGCCTGTCCCGCTTCTTCCGCCTTGACGAGGAGAATCCCCAAGGAGATGGGTGACTCTCCATGCCTTCGGCTGGGGGGGACGCCTGTTGGACCCGGCCTCGTGGCGTGGTCCTTACCCCCGTGGATTGTGCCCGTTCCCCGCCCCGGCCTTCACGGGCCACCCTTCCGAACTGCACCGAGACCCCTCATCCCGAGCCGCACATCATGTTGGCATCCACGTGACTCTGTGCACCAGCCGGCGCGACCCCGCTCAACCCGGCCTCGGCCCCAGCGAAGCCCCGACATCGAGGCACCAAGAACTGGCCAGGGGGTGCCGCAGGAACCATTCACCGCCCCCGGCGGAGGACAGTATCGATGAGACCCCCAACTGTCCTCCCATCCCTAGGTGTGATCGCCCTGCAACTCTCTTTGGCTTGGCGCCTCTCCTGCTGGGCATCTGGCCACCTCCACCCGGCCTCTCCGCCCCCCCCGAGCGCCAGGGTCCGGACATCAAAGGGCTCCAGACCTATATCAGGGGCGACCCCGCCACAGATCGGCAGTTGTATCCCGGAGTCGAGAGCCCTGCTGATTGAATCGCGGCTGACCCTACGGAGAAGAACTCTTGTCGGAACTATCACGAGCCCTGCAGACTGCGTCGCGGCTCCTTCTTGTGAACACTTTGAAGCTCCCCCGGAACATCGGGGCCCTGCTGACGCTGTCGCGGCCCAACCTCGCTGAAGCCTCCCTCGGAGCCCTGCTGACGACGTCGCGGCTCGAGCTGAGCAGAAACCATCTTGAGAGCCCTGCTGATCTGATCGCGGCTCTCCACAAACTGTACGCCAGAGCCCTGCTGACGCCGTCGCGGCTCGACCCCTCCGAGATCCGGAGGTCCTCCAGCTTGAGGATAAGAACTGGGCCCCAGGTACCCTCGTACCGAGCTCCTGCCAAAGACTGTCCCGCTACCCCTACCCTTCCAAAGAGACACTGGGACTTTTGGTGGATCCCTCGATCCCTTCGTGTAAATATTGATCTCGTAACCTTTTAATACTGATAAAGAATTGCTCGTCTTGAGACAACCTCCTTGAGTCCTGTGTGGTGGTGTTACTGTGCTAGTACGTGATAGGAGAAGGATCTCTCAGGAGGCTTCTCGGCAGCGCTCGGCTACTTCGTGCAGTGTGAGGGCCCCCCTTGGTGGTCTCGCCGACTCCTCGGGGTCCGCCTTCCAACAGTGCTTGTAATTTAAGTCTCTCCTCAGGGTCCGGTGTTACTCTGAATGCTTGGAATGTAAGTCTCTTCTCAGGGTCCGGTGTTACTGTGAGTGCTTGTAATGTAAGTCTCTCCTCAGGGTACAGTGTTACTGTGAGTGCTTGTAATGTATGTCTCTCCTCAGGGTCCGGTGTTACTCTTACTACTTGTAATGTAAGTCTCTCCACAGGGTCCGGTGTTACTCTGACTGCTTGTAATGTAAGTCTCTTCTCAGGGTCCGGTGTTACTGTGAGTGCTTGTAATGTAAGTCTCTCCTCAGGGTCCAGTGTTACTGTGAGTGCTTGTAATGTAAGTCTCTCCTCAGGCTCCGGTGTTACTCTGACTGCTCGTAATGTAAGTCTCTCCTCAGGCTCCAGTGTTACTCTGACAGCTTGTAATGTAAGTCTCTTCTCAGGGTCCGGTGTTACTGTGAGTGCTTGTAATGTAAGTTTCTCCTCAGGGTCCAGTGTTAATGTGAGCGCTTGTAATGTAAGTCTCTCCTCAGGGTCTAGTGTTACTCTGACTGCTTGTAATGTAAGTCTCTCCTCAGGGTCCAGTGTTACTCTGACAGCTTGTAATGTAAGTCTCTTCTCAGGGTCCGGTGTTACTGTGAGTGCTTGTAATGTAAGTCTCTCCTCAGGGTCCAGTGTTACTGTGAGTGCTTGTAATGTAAGTCTCTCCTCAGGCTCCGGTGTTACTCTGACATCTTGTAATGTAAGTCTCTTCTCAGGGTCCGGTGTTACTGTGAGCGCTTGTAATGTAAGTCTCTCCTCAGGGTCCGGTGTTACTCTGAATGCTTGGAATGTAAGTCTCTTCTCAGGGTCCGGTGTTACTGTGAGTGCTTGTAATGTAAGTCTCTCCTCAGGGTACAGTGTTACTGTGAGTGCTTGTAATGTATGTCTCTCCTCAGGGTCCGGTGTTACTCTTACTACTTGTAATGTAAGTCTCTCCTCAGGGTCCGGTGTTACTCTGACTGCTTGTAATGTAAGTCTCTTCTCAGGGTCCGGTGTTACTGTGAGTGCTTGTAATGTAAGTCTCTCCTCAGGGTCCAGTGTTACTGTGAGTGCTTGTAATGTAAGTCTCTCCTCAGGCTCTGGTGTTACTCTGACTGCTCGTAATGTAAGTCTCTCCTCAGGGTCCAGTGTTACTCTGACAGCTTCTAATGTAAGTCTCTTCTCAGGGTCCGGTGTTACTGTGACTGCTTGTAATGTAAGTTTCTCCTCAGGGTCCAGTGTTACTGTGAGTGCTTGTAATGTAAGTCTCTCCTCAGGGTCTAGTGTTACTCTGACTGCTTGTAATGTAAGTCTCTCCTCAGGGTCCAGTGTTACTCTGACAGCTTGTAATGTAAGTCTCTTCTCAGGGTCCGGTGTTACTGTGAGTGCTTGTAATGTAAGTCTCTCCTCAGGGTCCAGTGTTACTGTGAGTGCTTGTAATGTAAGTCTCTCCTCAGGCACCGGTGTTACTCTGACTGCTTGTAATGTAAGTCTCTTCTCAGGGTCGGTGTTACTGCGAGTGCTTGTAATGTAAGTCACTCCTCAGGGTCCGGTGTTACTGTGAGTGCTTGTAATGTAAGTCTCTCCTTAGGGTCCGGTGTTACTGTGAGTGTAGTTAATGTAGGTTCCTCCTCAGGGTCCAGTGTTACTGTGACTGCAATTAATATAGCTCTGTCCTCTTGGTCCAGTGTTACTGTGAGTGCAGTTAAACTATGTTTCTACTCAGGGTCCGGTGTTACTGTGAGTTCAGTTAATGTATGTTTCTCCTCACGGTCTGGTGTTACTTTGACTGCTTGTGATATAGGTCCCTCCTCAGGGACCGGTGTTAGTGTGAGTGCTTGTAATGTAAGTCTCTCCTCAGGGTTCGGTGTTACTGTGAGTGCTTGTAATGTAGGTCTCTCCTCAGGGTTCGGTGTTACTGTGAGTGCTTGTAATGCAAGTCTCTCCTCAAGGTTTGGTGTTACTGTAAGTGCTAGTAATGTATGTCTTTCCTGAGGGTCCAGTGTTACTGTGAGTGCAGTTAATATAGGTCCCTCCTCAGGGTCTGGTGTTACTGTGAGTGCTTGTAATGTAAGTCTCTCCTCAGGGTCCCGTGTTACTGTGAGTGCTTGTAATGCAAGTCTGTCCTCAGGGTCCGGTGTTACTGTGAGTGCAGTTAATGTAGGTCCCTCCTCAGGGTCCGGTGTTACTGTGAGTACTTGTAATGTAAGTCTCTCCTAAGGGTCTGGTGTTACTCTGACTGCTTGTAATGTAAGTCTCTTCTCGCTTGTAATGTAAGTCTCTCCTCAGGGTCCGGTGTTACTGTGAGTGCTTGTAATGCAAGTCTCTCCTCAGGGTCCGGTGTTACTGTGAGTGCAGTTAATGTAGGTCCCTCCTCAGTGTCCGGTGTTACTGTGAGTACTTGTAATGTAAGTCTCTCCTCAGGGTCCGGTGTTACTGTGAGTGCTTGTAATGCAAGTCTCTCCTCAGGGTCCGGTGTTACTGTGAGTGCAGTTAGTGTAGGTCTGTGAGAAGTTGGCCTGATGTATGATGTCACTAGTTATAGTGTACACCTTATATCAGTCCAAATACCCTTATGGTGATTGGTTGTAAAGTCAACCTTATAGACCAGCTATCCTAGTGGTAGCATGGACAAGAGCAGTCTTAGGCTAAACTCTGAATGGCATGTGAAGCCAGCTGTGATACCATATATAATCCCTTGAATACCAAATGAAAGGACACCACAAAAGATATATATATAAAATAAAGTGTATTTATTCTAAGCAAACCCTCAGCACTCTTTATGAGATTAGAGGTAAGTACAACACAGTCTTATTTATGCATACATTAAGTCACACAGGTAAGTAATACAGTTAGGCCCTAGGGGCCACGCAAACCATATACTAAGTAAGTGGTATAAGGACCACTGTCACGGAAATAGAATAGGCCTAGGCCTAGGGAATCGCTGGGGCTACACTACACTAGCAACAGTTAGGAAGTGGGAGGCCCACGGGATTCGTATGCAGAGTGGAAACACTCACGCGTAATGCGTAAAAGTCACTAGCAATAGTACAGTTTAGAAATAGACAGATTTAGGACACTTCCGGAGTAGCTAGGAAGTTGAGACTTGAAACTTAGACACTAGGATAGTCACTATCCTGATGAGCACCGGGGTACCCAAGTTACCTAGCCCACAGGCTGCGGGTGCATAGGGTGGAAGTTGCGTCGGGTGGATCCCAAGGCTGGGATCAAGAAGAGAAGAGACCTGCAAGCAGAGGGGACAGAGTCAAGGTCACTAGCCAGTGACCACGTGGAACCAGGAAGGAACCAGACGATGTCGTGAAGAGTTGCAGGTGACGGTGAAGCTTGTCGCTGCAGCCAGGAGGACCAGGAAGCGTCGAGGACGACCAGGACCAGGAGGCGAGCTGTCCCACGAAGGCTCTTGCTGTCGGCGGCGTCGAAACTGGGCTAGGACTCACCAAGCCTTGGCAAGCGGAACCCACGAAGAACGGAGGACTTGCTTCTGGTGCAGACCAGGAGGGTCTGGGGTGCTTCTTCTTTGCAGAGAAGTGGGAGCCAGTCTGGAGGAGCCAAACCAGTGCAGAAGATTTCAGGATGCGTCGTCACAAAGGCCACTAGCCAGCGGGCAAGCAACCGGACAGACGCGGCAAGCAGGAAAATGCTGAAGGGCCCCACGCAGGACTCGTTGAGTGTGGGGGGCTGGTCTTCGGTGCAGATGGTGCTTGGGGGTGGGGCTTCTCAATCCCCGGTGCACAACTTCAAGGGTGCCTCAGAAGCTGCGCTTGAAGATACTAGCCACTTTTCCCAGGTAGCCGGTCCCACGTCGCTCGTCGCCTCCACGGATCTCAGCTCTGCTGTAGATGTGGATCAGGGTCGGAGAAGTCTGGAAGTCAAGGCTCTGGTCGGGCTCTGCAGTCGGTTCCTCGTAGAACGTGGGCAAAGCAAAGGGTAGTCTCTTGATGGTGCCTGTTTGCACAGGGTAGCCACTCCTTGGCCACAAGGGAGATTCTTCAGTCTTCTTCTTTCGTCGAATGTCGAAGGTCCAGAGTTTCTGTTCAAGATTGCAGGTTCAGGATAATCTAAAGTCTTGAGGCCCAACTCCCACTCTTATACTAATCTGGGGGGCTGGGATACCTGCTAGGTCACGCCTCATGGGTGGGACCTGGGAGGGGGTGGTTACACCCACTTCCCTTTGTCCAGTTTCGCGCCAGAGCTGGGGCTGGAGTGCCCCAGCACCGGTTTGAACTGGACTATGCAAGGAACACCTTGTGTGCCCCAGGCATGGCTCATTCCTTTCAGCCCACCCTGCCCCAATACACTAAAGGCTGTCTGGGGAGGTGCTAGCACCTCCCCAAGCAGGAAACCTATTGTCCAGGCCTCCCTGGCTGGGATCACTCCCAGCTGCAGGAGGTCAGACTTGTGTCGTGGCAGCAGCATCCATTTTGTGCTGCTGAGGCTTTGGTCAGAGGCTAACAGCAAAGTAGGATTTTAACATGTCTCTCCCTCTAGAAGGGAGGAATAATATCCTCATCACCAGAAATGGTATGGGGGTATTATTCCAAAGTGTTAGACACCTTACACGACAGGTTTTGATACAGCCCAACCATAGTTACCATAACCGTTTAAGATTATAAGGCACTTTAAGAGTATATGGTAGGCTATATCATAGAACAGCTATAAGGACATGGTTCCGAAAGCTGCAGACAGGCTCAGCTCATGCTAGAGCACCATCTCACATGTTACCAAGCACTCTGCCTCCAGGATTGTTAAGGCCTGCCATAGGAGTGACTGATAGGTACACATGTGTCTATATATAAGGTAGATATAGATATACTATATCTAAGCAAGGGGTGATTACACAACCTTGCCCCAGCTGAGTGATCAGCCAGTTGTGTCTGATTGGAAGGCCAGACCAGGGGTGGCATAATAAATGCTGCAGCCCCTGGGAGGCCTAGGGTACACCTATGCCCTGGGTACCTAGGGTACACTGTACAGGGTCCAATAAGGTGATCCTTACCAATTGGTTATGTACCTAGGGTACATGGAGTCCATTTTACAGAGAGAGCAGACAGCCTGAGACCCTGAATGGCAGGATCTCAGGCCAAATAAGTCGAAAAACCAGCTAGACACTAGGCAAAAAGTTGGGGGTAACCATAGTCAGATATCCACCTTCCTACAAGGTCCGTCCTCAGGGTCCGGTGTTACTGTGAGTGCAGTTAATGTAGGTCCCTCCTCAGGGTCCGGTGTTACTGTGAGTGCTTGTAATGTAAGTCTCTCCTCAGGGTCTGGTGTTACTGTGAGTGCTTGTAATGCAAGTCCCTCCTCAGGGTCCGGTGTGACTGTGGGTGCAGTTAATGTAGGTCCCTCCTCAGGGTCCGGTGTTACTCTGAGCGCTTGTAATGTAAGTCTCTGTTCAGGGTCCGGTGTTACTGTGAGTGCTTGTAATGTAAGTCTCTCCTCAGCGTTCGGTGTTACAGTGAGTGCTTGTAAAGCAAGTCTCTCCTCAGGGACTGGTGTTACTGTGAGTGCTTGTAATGTAAGTCTCTCCTCAGGGTCCGGTGTTACTGTGAGTGCTTGTAATGCAAGTCTCTACTCAGGGTCCGGTGTTACTGTGAGTGCTTGTAATGCAAGTCTCTCCTCAGGGTCTGGTGTTACTGTGAGTGCTTGTAGTGTAAGTCTGTCCTCATGGTCCAGTGTTACTGTGAGTGCTTGTAATGCAAGTCTCTCCTCAGGGTCTGGTGTTACTGTGAGTACAGTTAATGTAGCTCTGTCCTCAGGGTACAGTGTTACTTTGAGTGCAGTTAAAGTATGTTTCTCCTCAGGGTTCGGTGTTACTGTGAGTGCTTGTAAGGTAAGTCTCTCCTCATGGTAAGATGTTACTCTGACAGCTTGTAATGTAAGTTTCTTTTCAGGGTCCGGTGTTACTGTGAGTGCTTGTAATGTAAGTCTCTCCTCAGGGTCCAGTGTTACTGTGAGTGCTTGTAATGCAAGTTTCTCCTCAGGATCCGGTGTTACTGTGAGTGCTTGTAATGTAAGTCTCTCCTCAGGGTCCAGTGTTACTCTGACTACTTGTAATGTAAGTCTCTCCTCATGGTCCATTGTGACTCTGACAGCTTGTAATGTAAGTCTCTTTTCAGGGTCCGGTGTTGCTGTGAGTGCTTGTAATGTAAGTCTCTCCTCAGGGTCCAGTGTTACTGTGAGTGCTTGTAATGCAAGTTTCTCCTCAGGATCCGGTGTTACTGTGAGTGCTTGTAATGTAAGTCTCTCCTCAGGGTCCGGTGTTACTGTGAGTGCTTGTAATGCAAGTCTGTCCTCAGGGTCCGGTGTTACTGTGAGTGCAGTTAATATAGGTCCCTCCTCAGGGTCTGGTGTTACTGTGAGTGCAGGTAATGTAGGTCCCTCCTCAGGGTCCGGTGTGACTGTGAGTGCTTGTAATGCAAGTCTCTCCTCAGGGTCTGGTTTTTGTTAGAAATGAGGGGGCTCTGGTTGACGCAGGTGCGAACCCACAACAAGCAGGGACCCTTTACTTTTTGTCAGGGCGAAGGATGACTCCCAAGAATAACCCCTGCTCACCCTCTAGGTGCGTGGCGCGAGCAGTCTAGGCTAAGTCTCAGGCGTACACGGTTAAGCAAATGCCATTACACATACAGTAAACCCCTTGCATGCACCACAAATGGACACCAATCCGGTAGTATATAAAAATAAGCTTTTATGTAGTTTCAGCAGAGTTAAATACAAGGCCCAGTAACGTTGAACTGATGGGGCCACAATTCTCAGGAATACGGTAAAGTTCTCTTTGTTGTGGAAAGTTCTTTAGGCGGGCACAAGGTAACTGTAGGCCTCAGCGCACTCCGCGCTGAAGCGGCGACCGGGAAGCACACGGCAGATGACAGGGAAATCAGAACGTTGCGGACCCTGGATCCGATGCGAGCTCGTGGTCGAGGTTGTGAGTACAGTACCTTGTTTCTTGACGCGAAGGTGGGTGCGGGATTTCAGCGGCTCTTCGACAGAAGAGCGAGGCGGCGTCCGGGGCTCCCACACTTCACGAGGGGTGTCTGGTCTTCAGGCTCACGGCAAGAGCGGGGTGTTGCAGGTGGCGGGTGAACAAAGCGGGGCAGCCGGGCACGCAGATACGTCCGGGCCGTCCGAGGCTTGGAGATGCTCACAAACGCCGATTCCGGTGGGAGGGTGAAGGTGCACAGCGAGCCTCCAGCGAGCGAGGTGACAGGGGCAGCCCAGCACAGCGTAGGGGGAGCGGCTCCGATCGAGCGAGGCTCTTCCCAAGGCGGGGGCGGCTAAGCAGTCCTGGTCACGGCTCAGGGAGGGACTGCGGCACGAGGGTCACAGCTCCGGCGAGGGAAAGGACACCACAGTCCAGCAGCAGGCGAGTGAAGATCAGGTAGAGCCCAATGGTCCTGGGGCTCAGTTCAGGGGGCAAGCTCAGTTCCAAGCCCTTGGAGATCGTTTTGGAAAAGCACAAGTCTTGAAAGTAAAAATAAAGCAAAGTCTTCAGCAACAGTTTCTCTTCTCCCCTTTGGCAGCAAGGTCACCACTGCAGGCCAATCCCCCAGGATAGGGACAGTCTTCCTCCTACAGCTTTCCCGGTGCCTCCTCCTCAGGCAGAGATTCTTCTTGGTCAAAAGCGGATCTAGTTTCTTAGGAGCAGGGCTCCTCCATTTATACCACCAATCTTTTGTTCTCCCAGGCCAGGGGGGCCCTTGCCTAGTTCAGTCCGGTTTCTGAGCACTTTGTTTACGTGATGCAGGCTTCTTCTTTCAGAGCGCAGGGCAGAGTCATCAGACGCTCCACAGGGGGCGGAGCCGGCATTGAGGTAGCAGAGCACTGTCCTATTCAGAGCCTAGGAGCACTCCTCCCACCCATCTACCTGTCGATCGTCCTATTCACCACCAGGCTACCTAGCCCTGCCCATCTGGGTTCCCCCAGCCCTGTCACTCATACCAGCCAGACAACAGATACACATCACGCAGAGGCGGCTGAAATGTTTAGGCAAGCAAAGGCCAGCTTTCTAAAAGCGACATTTGCAAACCCGGAATATTAAAATAAACCTTGCGAAAAGATGTACCTTATTATTCCGAGTTCAGGCATACTAAACTCGATCTTCTACCATGTTCCCTGGGTCGGTTAGGATCATAGGGTGTAATAATCCAGGCCGCCCATACTGGCCTATGAGAACAGGGTAGCCTTACAGCAGTGAACAACAAAATGGCGGTCATTCACTACTAGGACATGCCATGCAACTAGGCTTGTCCTACCTCAGGCTCACAACGCACCCTGCCCGTGGGCCTACCAGAGGGGTGACTAACATGCAGCTAAGGGAAGGTTTCAGGGACCGGCAAGTGTGGGCACTTGTCAGTCAGCGTGTCAGTACCAGACTGCACGCAGGTTCTGCGATGGCAGACCTTAGACGTATTTTACCGGCCGCTTCTGTGGGTGGCACAACCCGTGCTGCAAGCCCACCAGCGGTGTTTGCCTTTACATGCCCTGGCGCTCCTGGCGTCCTTTACTGGGGTCTGATAGTAAATCAAACAATCCAATCATGGAATCCAACCAAAATATACAATTTACAAAGGGAGCACTCGCACCGCGACACTGGTTGGCAGTGGCACAGCGCGCTGAGCGGCCAACACCATAAAATCACATGAGGCACAGCGACAAAAAAAGAGGGAGGGAGACTCACGCCAAGGTGCCAGGTCTAACACGTGTCCCCTCCAGCTGAAAAGTGGGGAGAACTACCCTACCCCAGGGAGTTCCTCATCACTAAGGCGGAAAAATCTGGACAGACCGTCAGCATTGGCGTGATCCGTACCAGGGCGATGTTCCACCGTGAAATCCATCCCCTGTAGGGAAATGGACCACCTCAACAGCTTTGGATTCTCACCCCTCATATGCATCAACCATCTGAGGGGCCTGTGGTCCGTCTGAACCCGGAAGTGAGACCCAAACAAGTAGGGTCTTAGCTTCTTCAGCGCCCAGACCACAGCAAATGCCTCACGCTCAATAGCACTCCACCTCTGCTCCCATGGAAGTAACCTCCTGCTAAGAAAGGCTACGGGTTGATCTAGGCCCTCCTCATTAATCTGTGAAAGGACAGCCCCCACACCATGCTCTGAAGCGTCTGTCTGAACGATAAATTCTTTGGAGAAGTTGGGAGCCAAGAGCACGGGCGCCGTGCACATAGCAGTTTTCAAGGACTCAAAAGCTCTCTGACAGGTGTCAGTCCAGATCACCTTCCTGGGCTGCTTCTTCGAAGTCAGCGCTGTCAAGGGGGCAACCATGTTGCCATACCCCTTGACAAACCTCCTGTAGTACCCGGTGAGACCTAGGAAGGCTCTCACCTCTGTCTGGGTTTTGGGCGCCTCCCAATTCAGGATGGTTTCTATCTTGGGCTGAAGGGGTGCCACCTGGCCACTCCCAACTTGGTGTCCCAAGTACACCACGGAACCCTGCCCGATCTGGCACTTACTCGCCTTGATCGTGAGGCCTGCCTTCCGCAGCGCCATCAACACTTCCCAGAGGTGACGCAAGTGTTCCTCCCACATGGAGCTGAACACGGCGATGTCATCCAGGTAGGCTGCACTGAACGAATCCAGCCCAGCCAACACCTGGTTGACCAATCTCTGGAAGGTGGCAGGGGCATTCTTCATCCCAAATGGCATAACCCGGAACTGGTAGTGCCCATCTGGGGTGGAAAATGCTGACCTCTCTTTGGCCCCCTCGGTCAAGGCGATCTGCCAATACCCAGACGTTAGATCAAACGTGCTGAGGTAGTTGGCAGCCCCTAGCCGATCGATGAGCTCATCAGCTCTGGGGATGGGGTGTGCGTCAGTCCTAGTGACTGAATTGAGTCCTCTGTAGTCCACACAGAACCGGAGTTCGGGTGTGGCTCCCGGCGCTGCAGCCTTTGGGACCAAGACCACGGGGCTGGCCCAAGGACTGCTAGAAGACTCAATGACCCCGAGTGCAAACATCTTGGAGACCTCCTCCTTGATGCATGTCCTCACCCTGTCAGTCACCCTGTAGGCCTTGTGCCGCACAGGTGGGCTATCCCCAGTGTCCACATCATGGACGCACCAATCAGTGACACCAGGGACCAGGGAAAACAGATCAGAAAATTGTCCCAGCAACTGGCGACAATCATTCTGTTGCCCAGGGGTCAGGGTGGAAGAGAGGATGACACCATCCACTGACCCATCTTGCTCCTTGGCTGACAGGAGGTCAGGAAGAGGTTCTGTCTCCTCTTCCATCCCCGCATCTGTTGCCAAGAGCATGCCCACTTGGGACCTCTCCAAGTGGGGCTTGAGGCGGTTGACATGTAGGACCCGTAAGGGGTTCCTGGGAGTCTTCAGGTCCACCACATAGGTAACAGGACTCTTGCGCTCCACCACCTCAAAGGGACCGGTCCACTTATCCTGGAGCGCACATGGCTCCACGGGGGCCAAGACCCATACTTTCTGCCCAGGCTGAAGCTCTACCAGAGTGGCATTCTGGTCGTACCACCGCTTCATCTCCTCCTGACTGGCTTCCAGATTTGCCTCAGCAAGTTGCCTGAAACGCCTAGTCTGATTCCTGAAGGCCAGCATGTAGCTATATACATTCTGGGGAGGTTTCCTGGGAGATTGCTCCCAGCCTTCCTTGACCAGACTTAGAGGTCCTCTGACGGGGTGACCATACAGAAGCTCAAAGGGACTGAACCCCAGAGACTTCTGTGGCACCTCACGGTAAGCGAAGAGAAGGCATGGTAAGAGGACGTCCCACTTGCGCCTCATGGGTCCTTCTAGGCCCATTATCATGCCTTTGAGGGTTCGGTTGAATCTCTCAACCAACCCGTTTCCTTGGGGGTGGTAAGGTGTGGTGAACTTGTAGGTTACACCACACTCTTGCCAAAGAGATTTCATGTACTTGGACATGAAATTGGTACCTCGGTCAGACACCACCTCTAGAGGGAATCCCACTCGGGAGAAAATTCCCATCAGTGCACGTCCCACCACGGGGGCCGTCACTGTCCTCAGAGGAATGGCTTCCGGGTACCGGGTGGCATGGTCCACCAGGACCAGGATGAACCTATTGCCCATCGCTGTCCTGGGGTCCAGTGGCCCTACAATGTCAATCCCCACTCGCTGGAATGGAGTCCCGACCACAGGGAATGGCTGGAGTGGAGCCTTCTGCTTCCTCCCACTCTTTCCACTTGCCTGGCAAGTCTGGCATGTCCTGCAGTGAGTATCCGAACTCCTGCGCATTTGAGGCCAATAAAAGTGGGTGACAAGCCTTTCAAAGGTCTTGTCCTGCCCCAAATGCCCTGCCAATGGCACATCGTGAGCCAGCCCCAGTAGGAAGGCTCTGAAGTCCTGGGGTACCACCAGCGCACGGGCTGACCCAGGCTCAGCAACCTTAGGCTCTGTATATAGGAGGTCGTTCTCCCAGTAAATGAAATGTGATCCTGACTGATCACCTGCGGCCTGGTCTGCAGCCTGCTGCCGCATACCCACGAGAGAAGGGCACTCCTTCTGTGCCTTACAAAAGTCCTCCCTGGTGGGACCCCCTTCCTGCTGCCAATGGGTCAGCTCCGGCAGGTCTCCCAGTTCAGCTATTTGTTCCCCTGTAGGCTCCAGGGCATCCCCCTCAAGGTCTGCTTCCTCCTGGACCGTGGGAACTTCAGGGGCCGGCTTCCCGCGCCCCTTGCTCCTTCTCTCTGAGGCCGGTTCCTGTGCCTCCCTCTCAGGCTCCAGGACCTCTTGAGTACCTCTACTGGCTCCCCAATCTGGCATACCCAACATCTCCAGGTGAGCACTCCGCTCCACCTTAGCCCAAGGTGAGCTCTCCAAATCGTTCCCTAACAAACAGTCTACAGGCATGGCGGGCCTCACAGCTACCTGAAGAGTACCAGAGACCCCCCCCCCACTCGAAGGGAACCTGAGCCACCTTGCAGTGCCTCTCTGTGTTGTCAGCGGCAACAACGGGATAGAATGCATTGGGGACCACCTGCTCCTGAGACACCAGGTGACACCTGACAGCTGTCACACTGGCTCCTGTATCTCTAAGAGCTTCCACCCTATGGCCATTTATGGTCACCCACTTCCTGTACTTCTTAGTGTTCTCAGGCAGCTGGGTTGGAGAGACCACTTCACGGTCTCCTAGCGAGACCAGGGACATCTCTGCGGGACCCCACCCACCTTGGACATCCCTCTCCTCCCCCAAGGCTACATTAGTCACCTGCCGGGGTGGAGCACCAGTGGGTGCTGGCTTACCAAACAACGGACACTTTACATCAGAGGCAAAATGCCCCAAATTGTTACACCTGTAACATCTTACGGGCCCCTTCCGAACAGGAGGACCTGTCGGGGCCCCGGTCGGTTTCTGGGGTGGGGGAGGCTGAGAACCCTTCCCTTGGTTCCCTTGGGGATTATTTTGGGGCCCTTTTTGGAACTGCTTCTGTTTACCCCTGTCCCCCCCACTCTTCTGCTGGGGACCCTGCCCACCTTTGGCGGAATCTCCCACGGTACCCTTGTGGACCCTGGTACTGACCCAGCGGTCCGCCTCCTCAGCAAGCTTCCTCGGGTTAGTCAGCCTACTATCTATCAGGTGCTGGCGTAGCTCAGGAAAACAATTACTGGACAAGTGCTCCCATGCCATTAGATCAAGAAGCCCTTGATAATCATTCACCTTACTACCCTTTACCCAACCATCCAGCGCTCTGCAAAAGAAAGTCACATACTCCACATACGTACTATTGGGAATCTTAGTGCAACCCCTGAACCTCTGTCTATATAACTCAGGGGTCAACCCATACCTAGCCATCAATGCTTCCTTCATATGGGCATAAGAATTACGAACATCAGCAGGTAAATCTAACAGTGTGTCCCGCCCTTCACTCAGGAACCTTCCTCACAACCTCGCTCCCCAATCTTTCTCAGGGACCCGGTGGGAAGACATGGCTACTTCGTAGGCTCTGAACCACTGCCCGATGTCGTCATTCTTGAAGAACTCCTTCACTACATCCTTGGGAATATAAACTCTTGGTTCCGCCGGTACTGGCGGTGTGCTGCCACCAGAGGGATTAAGCTCCAAACTTTTTGCTTTCAGCTCCAGCTCCCTCAGCTTCATGTCATGCTCTAATTGTAGTTTCTTTTCTTCCATGGCTAATCTTTGTTTTTCCATATCCATCTGCCCATGAAGTTTTGCCATTTCCACCTCGTGTGCCCGGGTTGCTGCCCTGTCCGCCAACTCTTCTGGCGACAGGCATCTGCCAAACTCTTGGACACTTTCTGGTGGAACCACTTCCACCTGATTCTCTGGTGCCTTTGACTCATACCAGGCCCTCAGCGCCTTCACAAATTGTTCCTTCTTTTTCAATCCAGTTTGGGCAATCCTGAACTTGGAGCAAAGACCTTTCAATTCTTCATTGGTACGATTCAGAAGTGCGTCTTCTTCCCAATCTACGTCTTCAAATCCAGAGATTATGGAAGCCGCCCTTCCGGCGGAAAGTGAACCAGGCATGGCTCTAACAACGGAGATTCTTGGCAAAACAAAAACAAATGTTAGCCTTGTGGCTGTGTTACTGGTCTGCTCTCACTACGTGGTGATCAGTGATTCACTATACGCAAACCACAAATGCAAATCCGTAAATCCTCACCGCTGCCACCAATGTTAGAAATGAGGGGGCTCTGGTTGACGCAGGTGCGAACCCACAACAAGCAGGGACCCTTTACTTCTTGTCAGGGCGAAGGATGACTCCCAAGAATAACCCCTGCTCACCCTCTAGGTGCGTGGCGCGAGCAGTCTAGGCTAAGTCTCAGGCGTACACGGTTAAGCAAATGCCATTACACATACAGTAAACCCCTTGCATGCACCACAAATGGACACCAATCCGGTAGTATATAAAAATAAGCTTTTATGTAGTTTCAGCAGAGTTAAATACAAGGCCCAGTAACGTTGAACTGATGGGGCCACAATTCTCAGGAATACGGTAAAGTTCTCTTTGTTGTGGAAAGTTCTTTAGGCGGGCACAAGGTAACTGTAGGCCTCAGCGCACTCCGCGCTGAAGCGGCGACCGGGAAGCACACGGCAGATGACAGGGAAATCAGAACGTTGCGGACCCTGGATCCGATGCGAGCTCGTGGTCGAGGTTGTGAGTACAGTACCTTGTTTCTTGACGCGAAGGTGGGTGCGGGATTTCAGCGGCTCTTCGACAGAAGAGCGAGGCGGCGTCCGGGGCTCCCACACTTCACGAGGGGTGTCTGGTCTTCAGGCTCACGGCAAGAGCGGGGTGTTGCAGGTGGCGGGTGAACAAAGCGGGGCAGCCGGGCACACAGATACGTCCGGGCCGTCCGAGGCTTGGAGATGCTCACAAACGCCGATTCCGGCGGGAGGGTGAAGGTGCACAGCGAGCCTCCAGCGAGCGAGGTGACAGGGGCAGCCCAGCACAGCGTAGGGGGAGCGGCTCCGATCGAGCGAGGCTCTTCCCAAGGCGGGGGCGGCTAAGCAGTCCTGGTCACGGCTCAGGGAGGGACTGCGGCACGAGGGTCACAGCTCCGGTGAGGGAAAGGACACCACAGTCCAGCAGCAGGCGAGTGAAGATCAGGTAGAGCCCAATGGTCCTGGGGCTCAGTTCAGGGGGCAAGCTCAGTTCCAAGCCCTTGGAGATCGTTTTGGAAAAGCACAAGTCTTGAAAGTAAAAATAAAGCAAAGTCTTCAGCAACAGTTTCTCTTCTCCCCTTTGGCAGCAAGGTCACCACTGCAGGCCAATCCCCCAGGATAGGGACAGTCTTCCTCCTACAGCTTTCCCGGTGCCTCCTCCTCAGGCAGAGATTCTTCTTGGTCAAAAGCGGATCTAGTTTTTTAGGAGCAGGGCTCCTCCATTTATACCACCAATCTTTTGTTCTCCCAGGCCAGGGGGGCCCTTGCCTAGTTCAGTCCGGTTTCTGAGCACTTTGTTTACGCGATGCAGGCTTCTTCTTTCAGAGTGCAGGGCAGAGTCATCAGACGCTCCACAGGGGGCGGAGCCGGCATTAAGGTAGCAGAGCACTGTCCTATTCAGAGCCTAGGAGCACTCCTCCCACCCATCTACCTGTCGATCGTCCTATTCACCACCAGGCTACCTAGCCCTGCCCATCTGGGTTCCCCCAGCCCTGTCACTCATACCAGCCAGACAACAGATACACATCACGCAGAGGCGGCTGAAATGTTTAGGCAAGCAAAGGCCAGCTTTCTAAAAGCGACATTTGCAAACCCGGAATATTAAAATAAACCTTGCGAAAAGATGTACCTTATTATTCCGAGTTCAGGCATACTAAACTCGATCTTCTACCATGTTCCCTGGGTCGGTTAGGATCATAGGGTGTAATAATCCAGACCGCCCATACTGGCCTATGAGAACAGGGTAGCCTTACAGCAGTGAACAACAAAATGGCGGTCATTCACTACTAGGACATGCCATGCATCTAGGCTTGTCCTACCTCAGGCTCACAACGCACCCTGCCCGTGGGCCTACCAGAGGGGTGACTAACATGCAGCTAAGGGAAGGTTTCAGGGACCGGCAAGTGTGGGCACTTGTCAGTCAGCGTGTCAGTACCAGACTGCACGCAGGTTCTGCGATGGCAGACCTTAGACGTATTTTACCGGCCGCTTCTGTGGGTGGCACAACCCGTGCTGCAAGCCCACCAGCGGTGTTTGCCTTTACATGCCCTGGCGCTCCTGGCGCACTTTACTGAGGTCTGATAGTAAATCAAACAATCCAATCATGGAATCCAACCAACATATACAATTTACAAAGGGAGCACTCGCACCGCGACACTGGTTGGCAGTGGCACAGCGCGCTGAGCGGCCAACACCATAAAATCACATGAGGCACAGCGACAAAAAAAAAGGGAGGGAGACTCACGCCAAGGTGCCAGGTCTAACAGTTTTACTGTGAGTGCTTGTAATGTAAGTCTCTCCTCAGGGTCCAGTGTTACTGTGAGTGCTTGTAATGCAAGTCTCTCCCCACGGTCTGGTATTACTGTGAGTGCAGTTAATGTAGCTCTGTCCTCAGGGTCCAGTGTTACTGTGAGTGCAGTTAATGTATGTTTCTCCTCAGGGTCTGGTGTTACTCTGACTGCTTGTAATATAGGTCCCTCCTCAGGGTCCGGTGTTAATGTGAGTGCTTGTAATGTAAGTTTCTCCTCAGGGTCCTGTGTTACTGTGAGTGCTTGTAATGGAGACCGCTCCTCCATGTCCGGTGTTACTGTGAGCGCTTGTAATGTAAGTCTCTCCTCAGGGTTCGGTCTTCCTGTAAGTGCTTGTAATGCAAGTCTCTTTTCAGGGTCCAGTGTTACTGTGAGTGCTTGTGATTTAAGTCTCTCCTCAGGGTCCTGTGTTACTCTGACTTCTAGTAATGTATGTCTTTCCTCAGGGTCCAGTGTCACTGTGAGTGCAGTTAGTGTAGCACTGTGTAGCACTGTCCTCAGGGTACGGTGTTACTGTGAATGAAGTTAATGTAGGTCTCTCCTTAGGGTCCGATGTTACTGTGAGTGCTTGTAATGTAAGTCTCTCCTCAGGGTCCGGTGTTACTCTGAATGCTTGGAATGTAAGTCTCTTCTCAGGGTCCGGTGTTACTGTGAGTGCTTGTAATGTAAGTCTCTCCTCAGGGTCCAGTGTTACTGTGAGTGCTTGTAATGTATGTCTCTCCTCAGGGTCCGGTGTTAATCTTACTACTTGTAATGTAAGTCTCTACTCAGGGTCCGGTGTTACTCTGACTGCTTGTAATGTAAGTCTCTTCTCAGGGTCCGGTGTTACTGTGAGTACTTGTAATGTAAGTTTCTCCTCGGGGTCCAGTGTTACTGTGAGTGCTTGTAATATAAGTCTCTCCTCAGGGTCTAGTGTTACTCTGACTGCTTGTAATGTAAGTCTCTCCTCAGGGTCCAGTGTTACTCTGACAGCTTGTAATGTAAGTCTCTTCTCAGGGTCCGTTGTTACTGTGAGTGCTTGTAATGTAAGTCTCTCCTCAGGGTCCAGTGTTACTGTGAGTGCTTGTAATGCAAGTCTGTCCTCAGGGTCCGGTGTTACTGTGAGTGCAGTTAATATAGGTCCCTCCTCAGGGTCTGGTGTTACTGTGAGTGCAGGTAATGTAGGTCCCTCCTCAGGGTCCGGTGTGACTGTGAGTGCTTGTAATGCAAGTCTCTCCTCAGGGTCTGGTTTTACTGTGAGTGCTTGTAATGTAAGTCTCTCCTCAGGGTCCAGTGTTACTGTGAGTGCTTGTAATGTATGTCTCTCCTCAGGGTCCGGTGTTAATCTTACTACTTGTAATGTAAGTCTCTACTCAGGGTCCGGTGTTACTCTGACTGCTTGTAATGTAAGTCTCTTCTCAGGGTCCGGTGTTACTGTGAGTACTTGTAATGTAAGTTTCTCCTCGGGGTCCAGTGTTACTGTGAGTGCTTGTAATATAAGTCTCTCCTCAGGGTCTAGTGTTACTCTGACTGCTTGTAATGTAAGTCTCTCCTCAGGGTCCAGTGTTACTCTGACAGCTTGTAATGTAAGTCTCTTCTCAGGGTCCGTTGTTACTGTGAGTGCTTGTAATGTAAGTCTCTCCTCAGGGTCCAGTGTTACTGTGAGTGCTTGTAATGCAAGTCTGTCCTCAGGGTCCGGTGTTACTGTGAGTGCAGTTAATATAGGTCCCTCCTCAGGGTCTGGTGTTACTGTGAGTGCTTGTAATGTAAGTCTCTCCCCAGGGTCCGGTGTTACTGTGAGTGCTTGTAATGCAAGTCTGTCCTCAGGGTCCGGTGTTACTGTGAGTGCAGTTAATATAGGTCCCTCCTCAGGGTCTGGTGTTACTGTGAGTGCAGGTAATGTAGGTCCCTCCTCAGGGTCCGGTGTGACTGTGAGTGCTTGTAATGCAAGTCTCTCCTCAGGGTCTGGTTTTACTGTGAGTGCTTGTAATGTAAGTCTCTCCTCAGGGTCCATGTTACTGTGAGTGCTTGTAATGCAAGTCTCTCCCCACGGTCTGGTATTACTGTGAGTGCAGTTAATGTAGCTCTGTCCTCAGGGTTCAGTGTTACTCTGAGTGCAGTTAATGTATGTTTCTCCTCAGGGTCTGGTGTTACTCTGACTGCTTGTAATATAGGTCCCTCCTCAGGGTCCGGTGTTAATGTGAGTGCTTGTAATGTAAGTTTCTCCTCAGGGTCCTGTGTTACTGTGAGTGCTTGTAATGGAGACCGCTCCTCCATGTCCGGTGTTACTGTGAGCGCTTGTAATGTAGGTCTCTCCTCAGTGTTCGGTGTTACTGTGAGTGCTTGTAATGTAAGTCTCTCCTCAGGGTTCGGTGTTCCTGTAAGTGCTTGTAATGCAAGTCTCTTTTCAGGGTCCAGTGTTACTGTGAGTGCTTGTGATTTAAGTCTATCCTCAGGGTCCTGTGTTACTCTGACTTCTAGTAATGTATGTCTTTCCTCAGGGTCCAGTGTCACTGTGAGTGCAGTTAGTGTAGCACTGTGTAGCACTGTCCTCAGGGTCCGGTGTTACTGTGAATGAAGTTAATGTAGGTCTCTCCTTTGGGTCCGATGTTACTGTGAGTGCTTGTAATGTAAGTCTCTCCTCAGGGTCCGGTGTTACTCTGAATGCTTGGAATGTAAGTCTCTTCTCAGGGTCCGGTGTTACTGTGAGTGCTTGTAATGTAAGTCTCTCCTCAGGGTCCAGTGTTACTGTGAGTGCTTGTAATGTATGTCTCTCCTCAGGGTCCGGTGTTACTCTTACTACTTGTAATGTAAGTCTCTCCTCAGGGTCCGGTGTTACTCTGACTGCTTGTAATGTAAGTCTCTTCTCAGGGTCCGGTGTTACTGTGAGTGCTTGTAATGTAAGTTTCTCCTCAGGGTCCAGTGTTACTGTGAGTGCTTGTAATGTAAGTCTCTCCTCAGGGTCTAGTGTTACTCTGACTGCTTGTAATGTAAGTCTCTCCTCAGGGTCCAGTGTTACTCTGACAGCTTGTAATGTAAGTCTCTTCTCAGGGTCCGGTGTTACTGTGAGTGCTTGTAATGTAAGTCTCTCATCAGGGTCCAGTGTTACTGTGAGTGCTTGTAATGTAAGTCTCTCCTCAGGCTCCCGTGTTACTCTGACTGCTTGTAATGTAAGTCTCTTCTCAGGGTCCGTGTTACTGCGACTGCTTGTAATGTAAGTCACTCCTCAGCGTTCGGTGTTACTGTGAGTGCTTGTAATGTAAGTCTCTCCTCAGGGTTCTGTGTTGCTGTAAGTGCTTGTAATGCAAGTCTCTTTTCAGGGTCCAGTGTTACTGTGAGTGCTTGTGATTTAAGTCTCTCCTCAGGGTCCTGTGTTACTCTAACTTCTAGTAATGTATGTCTTTCCTCAGGGTCCAGTGTCACTGTGAGTGCAGTTAGTGTAGCACTGTCCTCAGGGTCCGGTGTTACTGTGAATGAAGTTAATGTAGGTCTCTCCTTAGGGTCCGATGTTACTGTGAGTGCTTGTAATTTAAGTCTCTCCTCAGGGTCCGGTGTTACTCTGAATGCTTGGAATGTAAGTCTCTTCTCAGGGTCCGGTGTTACTGTGAGTGCTTGTAATGTAAGTCTCTCCTCAGGGTACAGTGTTACTGTGAGTGCTTGTAATTTATGTCTCTCCTCAGGGTCCGGTGTTACTCTTACTACTTGTAATGTAAGTCTCTCCTCAGGGTCCGGTGTTACTCTGACTGCTTGTAATGTAAGTCTCTTCTCAGGGTCCGGTGTTACTGTGAGTGCTTGTAATGTAAGTCTCTCCTCAGGGTCCAGTGTTACTGTGAGTGCTTGTAATGTAAGTCTCTCCTCAGGCTCCGGTGTTACTCTGACTGCTCGTAATGTAAGTCTCTGCTCAGGGTCTAGTGTTACTCTGACAGCTTGTAATGTAAGTCTCTTCTCAGGGTCCGGTGTTACTGTGAGTGCTTGTAATGTAAGTTTCTCCTCAGGGTCCAGTGTTACTGTGAGTGCTTGTAATGTAAGTCTCTCCTCAGGGTCTAGTGTTACTCTGACTGCTTGTAATGTGTTGGACCCGGCCTCGTGGCGTGGTCCTTACCACCGTGGATTGTGCCCGTTCCCCGCCCCGGCCTTCACGGGCCACCCTTCCGAACTGCACCGAGACCCCTCATCCCGAGCCGCACGAGGTCGCATACCCCTCGTGGCTCCGCCATCTTGTTGGCATCCACGTGACTCTGTGCACCAGCCGGCGCGACCCCGCTCAACCCGGCCTCGGCCCCAGCGAAGCCCCGACATCGAGGCACCAAGAACTGGCCAGGGGGTGCCGCAGGAACCATTCACCGACCCCCGGCGGAGGACAGTATCGATGAGACCCCCAACTGTCCTCCCATCCCTAGGTGTGATCGCCCTGCAACTCTCTTTGGCCTGGCGCCTCTCCTGCTGGGCGTCTGGCCACCTCCACCCGGCCTCTCCGCCCCCCCCCCGGGCGCCAGGGTCCGGACATCAAAGGGCTCCAGACCTATATCTGGGGCGACCCCGCCACCGATCGGCAGTTGTATCCCGGAGTCGAGAGCCCTGCTGATTGAATCGCGGCTGACCCTACGGAGAAGAACTCTTGTTGGAACTATCACGAGCCCTGCAGACTGCGTCGCGGCTCCTTCTTGTGAACACTTTGAAGCCCCCCCCCCGGAACATCAGGGCCCTGCCGACGCTGTCGCGGCCCAACCTTGCTGAAACCTCCCTCGGAGCCCTGCTGACGACGTCGCGGCTCGAGCTGAGCAGAAACCACCTTGAGAGCCCTGCTGACCTGATCGCGGCTCCCCACGAACTGAACGCCAGAGCCCTGCTGACGCCGTCGCGGCTCGACCCCTCCGAGATCCGGAGGTCCTCCAGCTTGAGGATAAGAACTGGGCCCCAGGTACCCTCGTACCGAGCACCTGCCAAAGACTGTCCCGCTACCCCTACCCTTCCAAAGAGACACTGAGACTTTTGGTGGATCCCTCGATCCCTTTCGTGTAAATATTGATCTCGTAACCTTTAAATACTTATAAAGAATTGCTCGTCTTGAGACAACCTCCTTGAGTCCTGCGTGGTGGTGTTACTGTGCTAGTACGTGATAGGAGAAGGATCTCTCAGGAGGCTTCTCGGCAGCGCTCGGCTACTTCGTGCAGTGTGAGGGCCACCCTTGGTGGTCTCGCCAACTCCTCGGGGTCCGCCTTCCAACATTTGGTGGCCAGCGACGGGATCCGAGCCGAACGCAGTACGTACCAGCCAGTACCCACTAGCTACCCATCCAGGCGAACAGTAATCATGAGCAGCCAGGAAAACAACGCGACCATGGAGTTCCAGCCCGAACGGTTGGAGGAATATACGCACAAAGAATTAAAACAGTTCTGCAAGGACAAAGGCATTGCAACCACCGGCCTAGGTACCAAAGAGGAGATGCAGAAAGCTCTGAGGACCTGGCTGGAGGCCGAGGCAGGCCACTCCCAAGAGGTCCCTTGCCCCTGACTGAGGCCACATCAACCGCACTGACTCCGGCAACCGGAGGAAGAAAGAGCCTAGAAACCGGCCTCTCCGAAGAAGAAAGACGAGAGCGGGAGAAGGTCCGGAACCACGAACTAGAGCTCGCACGACTGCGGCTGGACGGCGAACTCCAGCTGGCGGAAAAGAAACTGGCCCTAGAGCAGCTACGGCTTCAAGAGGAGATAGAAGAGAAGAGACGGCACCGAGAGTTGGAGGAAAAGAAACTGACCCTTGAGCACGAGCGCAGTCTCAAGGAGCTTGAAATCAAGGCCAAGAACGGGGGGACCAACACCCCCAGTACTAGAGACACCCTACCGCCTGCCGAGGCCAAGGTACATATCCCGAAAGAGGTCGTCAAGGAGTACTATAAGAATGACGACATCCAACAGTGGTTCAAGGCCTACGAGGTGGCCATGACCTCTCATCGGGTGCCCCGAAAGGACTGGGGCGCCGGCCTGTGGGGGCGGTTCCTGAGTGAGGGTCGAGACACACTGCTCCAGCTGCCGGAGGAGGTGATGACCTCCTACGATCACATGAAGGAGGCCCTGCTCACCCGCTACGGGCTAACCGCGGAAATGTACCGCCAGCGGTTCAGAGACTGCAAAAAAATCCCGGGTACCACCTGGGTGGAATATGTGGACTTTTTCAGCCGGGCCCTAGAAGGGTGGATCAAGGGTAGCAAAGTCACCACCTACGGGCAGCTGGTCGACCTCATCGTGTGGGAACATCTCTCCAACACTTGCTTCGTGGAACTGAGACAACACCTCCTCGACAGCAAGATGACCGACCCACGAAAACTCGCCGTCGAGGCCGATCGATGGGTCAACTCCCGGGTCCCCCGGAACTCAATGGGGGAGTACCAGAGGAACCCCACCGGACCCCCCCGCCAACGCGGTGGAGGGGGAGGGCCGAAAAGGAACCGGGACCCCCCCGCCGGGGCCCCCAGGGGCCCCCCTCGAGGGCCACCGCAGCAACAACTCTCCCCGAGCCTAGCCCGAAGGGGGGCGACCCCGGCCAGACCCGGACCACGGCCACCAGTAACATGCTACGGCTACCAACAAACCGGACACTATGCCAGCGACCCGGTCTGCCCCCTGAACCGAAGAAGCAGGGCCGGCGGGCCCCCGCCCCGACAGCTGGCGGCCGCCGCCCTGGGAGAGGGAGAAGAGGAAGAAGAAACCCTCTACCGAGGGACCACCGAATGGGAGCCGGCAGCCATGTCCCTGGTCTGCCTGGGTAGCCGAGAAATGGTGCCCTGCACCCCCATCCCAAGCAACACCCAGAAGTACAGGCAGCAGGTCACCGTCAATGGACAACGGGCCGAAGCCCTTCGTGACACCGGCGCCAGTGTCACCGCTGTCCGCTGCCACCTGGTGACCCTCGAACAGATCCTACCCAATGTGCTGTGCCCCGTCCGGACGGCCGACAACAGCGAAAGCCTGTGCCAGATGGCCCTGGTCCCCTTCGAGTGGGGAGGGGTGACCGGCCTGCTAAAGGTGACGGTCCGGGATGACGCCCCCGTAGACTGCCTCCTGGGGAACGACTTGGAGAGTTCCCCCTGGGCTCAAGTAGAGCGACGAGAGCACCTCCGAATGCTGGGACTATCCGACTGGGCCTGCGCCATCACCCGGTCCATGACCGCCCGGGCACCCCGCTCGTCCTCGGCCCCCGGTGCCGCCCAGCCCGAGGGGCTCGCACCACCCCCCGCCGGCGGCGAGGGTGAGGCGGACACCGACCCTGGACCTAGTGAATCCTCCCCCGAGGAGATTGCTTCCCCGTGCGCCCTACCAGAACTGGCACAATGGCGACACGAAGGGGGCCCCACCCGGGAGCAGTTCCAGCAAGAGCAGCAGTCCTGTCCCACTCTCGAAGGGGTCCGACAACAAGCGTCCGCACAAACCAACGGGGACCAGACCGGCACCCACTGGGTCTACTGGGCCGAGGGCCTGTTATACAGTGAGCTAAAAGTGGCAGAACTCGGGGCCAGCCGAGTGTTGGTGGTCCCCCTCCGCTTCCGGGAGTTCCTGCTCAACCTGGCACATGACGTGCCCCTCGCCGGACACTTGGGGCAAGACAAAACTTACAGCCGTCTGATGACCCACTTCTACTGGCCCCGGATGCGGAGAGACGTGGACAACCACTGCCGGTCCTGCCAGACCTGCCAAGCCAGCGGGAAGACGGGGGGTCGGGTCAAGGCCCCCCTCCCGCCCTTTCCAGCCGTCAGCACCCCGTTCGAACGGGTCGGAATCGATATCGTGGGGCCCCTGGACCCCCAGACCGCCCTGGGCCACCGCTTCATCCTGGTCCTCGTGGACCACGCCACCAGGTACCCGGAGGCGGTCCCGCTAAGAACTATAACGGCCTCCGTGGTAGGCCGGGCCTTGACGGGGATCTTCTCCCAAGTGGGATTTCCCCGCGAAGTGGTGAGCGACAGGGGCACGAACTTTATTTCCAAATACATGCGGTCCCTGTGGCAGCAGTGCGGGGTCACGTACAAATTCACAACCCCCTATCACCCTCAGGGGAACGGACTGGTTGAGCGGTTCAACAGAACCTTAAAGGGAATGATCCAGGGCCTGGAAGAGCCCCTCAGGCGGAGATGGGATGTCCTGCTGCCGTGCCTCCTGTTTGCCTATCGGGAGGTCCCGCAGAAGTCCCTGGGGTTCAGCCCGTTTGAACTATTGGACGGACATCCGGTCCGCGGACCGCTCAGCCTGGTCAAGGAGGGCTGGGAGACGAAGCTCCAAGGCGCCCCTCCTGACGTCTACCGATACCTCCTGACCCTCCGAAACCAGACCCGCAAGTTCCGAGCCATGGCCGAAGCCAACCTCGAGGCCAGCCAGGAGGATATGAAGCGGTGGTACGATCGGAACTCCTCTACCATCGAATTCGAGCCAGGCCAGAGAGTCTGGGTCATGGCCCCGGTTGAACCCGGCGCCCTCCAGGACAAGTGGACTGGGCCCTTCAAGGTAGTGGAGAAGAAAAGCCCCGTCACCTACCTAGTCGACCTGGAGTCCCCCCGGAACCCCCTCCGGGTTCTACATGCTAACAGGCTCAAACCCCACTTTGCCCGGACCGAACTGAGCCTGCTACTGGCGACCGACGAGAGGGGCGAGGACGACTCCGAGCCCCTGCCCGACCTCTTGCAGTCCAACGTCCATGACGGATCCATCAAAGTTGTCCAACTCGCCTCTTCCCTGACCCCGGAACAGCGTGACGACGTCAACAACTGCTGCAGGACTACGCAGCCCTCTTCTCCCTCACCCCGGGGGTGACCCACTGGTGCATCCACGACGTCGACACCGGGGAGAGCCCCCCCATGCGACACAGAGCCTACAGGGTACCCGACCGAGTGCGGGCATGCATCCAGGCCGAAGTAGCAAAGATGCTGGCCCTGGGGGTCATCGAACCCTCCGACAGCCCGTGGGCCAGTCCTGTCGTCCTGGTACCAAAGGCTGCAGCCACCGGCCACCCCCCGGAGTTACAATTCTGCGTAGACTACCGAGCCCTGAATTCGGTGATCAAGACGGACGCCCATCCGATCCCCCGGGCCGACGAACTCATCGACCGCTTAGGGGCCGCCCGCTACCTGAGTACGCTGGACCTCACCGCCGGGTACTGGCAGATCCAGCTCACCCCCGGCGCCCAAGAAAGATCCGCCTTTTCTACCCCGGAGGGGCATTACCACTTTCGGGTGATGCCCTTTGGAATGAAGAACGCCCCGGCCACTTTCCAAAGACTTGTAAACAAGGTTTTGGCCGGGCTCGAGGCCTTCAGCGTGGCCTACCTAGATGACATTGCGGTGTACAACAACCACTGGGCGGAGCACCTCCTTCACCTCAAAGCCGTCCTGGCCGCCCTCCAGCGGGCCGGGCTCACGATCAAGGCCAGCAAATGCCAGATCGGCCACGGATCCGTGACCTACCTGGGCCATCAAGTGGGAAGCGGGCAGGTGGCCCCTCTCCAGCCAAAAATCGTTGCCATCCAGGCCTGGGAACCCCCCACTACCCAGACAGCTGTCCGGGCCTTCCTGGGTCTCACCGGATACTACCGGCGGTTCATCCGGGACTATGGGAGCATTGTTGGCCCCCTCACAGAGCTCACGTCCAAGAAGCAGCCCAAGAAGGTGCACTGGACACCCCGCTGCCAAGCAGCCTTCGAAACCCTCAAGACAGCGATGTGTACTGCCCCTGTGCTGCAGGCCCCTGACTACAATAAGGAGTTCGTGGTGCAGACGGACGCCTCCGAGTATGGGATCGGGTCCGTCCTGTCCCAGGCCAATGAAAAGGGGCTCGACCGACCAGTGGCCTTCATCAGCCGTCGGCTACTGCCCCGGGAGCAGCGATGGAGCACCATCGAGCGTGAAGCCTTTGCTGTAGTGTGGGCCCTTAAGAAGCTCCGGCCCCATCTCTTCGGTACCCACTTCCGGGTCCAGACCGACCACCGGCCCCTGTGGTGGTTAATGCAAATGTGGGGCGAGAACCCCAAGCTGCTGCGGTGGTCCATCTCGCTGCAAGGGATGGATTTTGATGTTGAACACCGGCCCGGCAATGACCACGCCAATGCCGACGGCCTGTCCCGCTTCTTCCGCCTTGACGAGGAGAATCCCCAAGGAGATGGGTGACTCTCCATGCCTTCGGCTGGGGGGACGCCTGTTGGACCCGGCCTCGTGGCGTGGTCCTTACCCCCGTGGATTGTGCCCGTTCCCCGCCCCGGCCTTCACGGGCCACCCTTCCGAACTGCACCGAGACCCCTCATCCCGAGCCGCACGAGGTCGCATACCCCTCGTGGCTCCGCCATCTTGTTGGCATCCACGTGACTCTGTGCACCAGCCGTCGCGACCCCGCTCAACCCGGCCTCGGCCCCAGCAAAGCCCCGACATCGAGGCACCAAGAACTGGCCAGGGGGTGCCGCAGGAACCATTCACCGCCCCCGGCGGAGGACAGTATCTATGAGACCCCCAACTGTCCTCCCATCCCTAGGTGTGATCGCCCTGCAACTCTCTTTGGCCTGGCGCCTCTCCTGCTGGGCGTCTGGCCACCTCCACCCGGCCTCTCCGCCCCCCCCCGGGCGCCAGGGTCCGGACATCAAAGGGCTCCAGACCTATATCTGGGGCGACCCCGCCACAGATCGGCAGTTGTATCCCGGAGTCGAGAGCCCTGCTGATTGAATCGCGGCTGACCCTACGGAGAAGAACTCTTGTCGGAACTATCACAAGCCCTGCAGACTGCGTCGCGGCTCCTTCTTGTGAACACTTTGAAGCCCCCCCAGAACATCGGGGCCCTGCTGACGCTGTCGCGGCCCAACCTCGCTGAAACCTCCCTCGGAGCCCTGCTGACGACGTCGCGGCTAGAGCTGAGCAGAAACCATCTTGAGAGCCCTGCTGATCTGATCGCGGCTCTCCACGAACTGTACGCCAGAGCCCTGCTGACGCCGTCGCGGCTCGACCCCTCCGAGATCCGGAGGTCCTCCAGCTTGAGGATAAGAACTGGGCCCCAGGTACCCTCGTACCGAGCTCCTGCCAAAGACTGTCCCGCTACCCCTACCCTTCCAAAGAGACACTGATACTTTTGGTGGATCCCTCGATCCCTTCGTGTAAATATTGATCTCGTAACCTTTTAATACTGATAAAGAATTGCTCGTCTTGAGACAACCTCCTTGAGTCCTGTGTGGTGGTGTTACTGTGCTAGTACGTGATAGGAGAAGGATCTCTCAGGAGACTTCTCGGCAGCGCTCGGCTACTTCGTGCAGTGTGAGGGCCCCCCCCTTGGTGGTCTCGCCGACTCCTCGGGGTCCGCCTTCCAACACAGATGTTTCTGGTAAGTGACATTGGCAATAGCTTTCTTATCAGGAATGCAGAGTGACACACATAGGGAACAGAGTAAAGGACCACATTGGATACAAATGCAACAGGAAAACAGAATCGCTACAATGATACAGAGACCAGTTAAAACCTTCCATCCCCATGTGGTGATCAATGCCCAAAACCATCCAGAAAAGGTCCAAGTGCCATTTTCTGTATGGATTTCAGCTGCAATTTTATGTAACCTATTAATGGCATTATAAACTGATGGCGTGTGGTCAGGAATAAACACACAACAACTACTTCCGATAATTTTACAAGCTTCACCTCGGTCAGCTAACATAACATCTAACACCATACGATTCTGCAATGCAACAATTCTAGTAATTTGCAATTCTTCCGTAAGATTCCCAAGAGCAGCAGCGGTTTGATTTGTCACAGCCTCTACAACTCTTGTTAACCTTCGAACCTTCCTACTATTTAGGGCAGCTCCAACAAAGAAGAACAATCCTAAATTAAAATCAATATACTGCTGCAGACTAGTATCGGTCTGGTCCACGTCATCAATCGATAGAGTACGTTTATACCTATTTACAGTCACATTATTCAACAACTTCAAATCTTTATGATAAGATGCAGGTGCCAAGAATACAGGAGGTAATAAAAATGCTACATAACATACTCCAGACCAACCGGCTGGCAAGCGGTAATAACCTTTATTTCCACATACGAAGTATGTATTATGGGATGCTAAGAAGGTACTGTTATTCAACCCGTCGATGTTTAAGATAGTGATGCAATCACTAACACCAACAGGAATGTAACCCACACTCTGGACACACAGGTCTGCTTGAGCTTGTGCCACTTGAATCACAAATCGGTCTTTCCCCATAGTGTCTCTGGTGTTCGTGAAAATATAGGGAATCGATTCATTGTCCGGTCGATACTCTTCCCATTCCCAAATTGTCCCATTCGCTTGTGGATACCCATCTTTATCTTGATGACATTCCCTATTAAGTCTGAAGAGTAACCGTCCCACTGTAGGTTTCCGGGTGGCAAAAAGCAAAGTGTACCATGCTCTACAAGAGCCATTATGAGAAAAAGGAAGAGGTATGAACGGAGTTCCTCCTTTCTTCTGGTGAGGCGGCATCATGCCACATATCCAACAATTCGTAGCATTAGTGTCAACATGGGTATGATGCAACATCTGGATGAAAGTGTTATTCAAATAAGACTGGCGATGCTTCAACTCTTGATACGGAAGGGTATAAAAGTAGTGCTCCACAGGCACTGGGGTAGTCAAAACAAGCAACTCTCGAGCAGGAGTCACATCCTCCACAAACCATGTGGTTATCCCAACAATAGCTACTGTAAGCATAAAACCTGTCCGACCATGTCAGAATGAAAAATCAATATCTTCCTGAAACTAAAAGGTTGTCAGAACTCTTCCCCTTAGGCAGTGGTTGATTTCTTCACCAGCGGGCCAAGACGGGTGTCACTACACTAATGCAGGGCTGATCCCCCCCCCCTTGCCTCATTGGCTCTCCGTTTCACTAACCTAAGGGCCGTTCTGACAACGTGTCCTGATACTGAAGAATTCACTTCCTTGGTCTGAGATGATATCGCCTTCCTCCAAGAATCACGTGGTCCGGAAAGAGCTCCTCAGTATCGTTCGGTTCCACAGCACGGCCTTTCTCTGCAGTCAGAATTTCTCGATGGTCGGTCAATACAGCAGGCTCCACCAATCCGGGCGGCACTTTGCGACAGTGCAGGGAATGGATCCAATTCTTTCGGTTGGAAACCCGCACAGCCGTCCTCGTTGCAAGTAGGACTTGCTCAGGACCAACCCATCTCGGCTCCAAGCTGTTCGTCCTTTCAAAAATCTTCAGCATAACATAGTCTCCAGGTCGGAGACTGTGACCTTCGCCGCTGGACCGATCAGGGAGCGCCTCCCGGACCTGTTGATGAATAGAAACCAAGTTATCCGTTAACTGTGCCAGATAATCATTCATCATTACACAAGGTACATCATACACAGCCTTAGGCCGTGGTGGACCCCAAATATTCATTGGGCGTCCAAAAACAATCTCGTACGGTGTAAGACCGGTTCGAGAATGCGGTATCGATCTAATTGACAATAATGCCAGCGGTAAAGCATCTGGCCAAGTCAAAGAAGTCGAAGCTTGGATCTTAGCGATCTTGAGCTTCAGTGTACCATTATATTTCTCGACCAGTCCTGCAGACTGAGGGTGAAACACTGCGTGAAACTTCTGGGTGATGCCCAGACCCTTCAGGACATACTTTATAACATCTGCTATAAAATGGGGTCCGTTGTCACTCCACAGCAGTCTACAAACACCATATCGAGGGAAGAACTCCTTCAATAGCATCTTGGCTGTAGTCATTGCAGTATTATCTTTCGTAGGGTATGCCTCAACCCATTTACTAAAGGCACACACCACTACTAGGACATACTTCAAATTGTTACAGCGCTCAAGCTGGATGTAATCCATCTGCAAAAACTCAAAGGGTGCAGTAGGTGTCGCAAATCCTCCTGCTGGAGTTCGAGTACCCTTTCCTGGGTTGTACCTCAGGCAAATCATGCAGGTCTGCACTACCCTCTTTGCCGTGCTAGCAATCTCTGGATGCTCCCAGACTTGAGTAAGCAATTTTACAATTGCGGAAGCTCCAACATGTGCTAGCCCATGTGCCATCTGAACCATAGGTTGTACAAAAGCTGTGGGTAACTTCCATCTATCCATCTGCTTATTTCTCCAACAACCCTCATCATCCAATTCTCCATCATTGGACCATTGCTCCCGTTCTTTGTCAGAAGCGGTCCTCTGTATTTCCAGCACTTCTCTTTTCGCATCGTGCCATCTTTCTACCTGCGACTTCACTACATACATGGCAGTAGCACCAGGCTGCATCGCAGTCTCCCGTGCCACCCGGTCTGCCAAAGCATTCCCTTCTCCAACTTTATCAACCACTTTCTTATGGGCACTACATTTAATGATAGCAACTTTCCTCGGATATGTCAATGCAGTCAAAAGGTTGTGAACTAACTCTCCATGCATTATCTGTACTCCATGCGACGTTAAAAACCCTCTCTCCTTCCAGAGTAGGCTGAAATCGTGCGCTACTCCAAAGGCATAGCGGCTATCTGTATAAACATTCACACACAATCCTGTACTGAGCTCACATGCTCGTGTTAATGCTATAAGCTCCGCTGCTTGAGCTGATTTCTGCGGTATGCGTGCTGTCTCCACTATTGTTTGTAGTGTGGTAATTGCATACGCTGCTGAAGTCATACCATCTGGTAGCTTCAGGCATGATCCATCCACCCACAACTCTCCATCTACATCTGGAAAGGGCGTATCTTGGAGATCAATACGACCCTTTGTCTGTTCCTCAGTCACAAGAATACAATCATGTATTTTTCGTACTTCAGACTGAGTTTCCGGGAACGGCAACAATGTGGCCGGATTTAACGTTACACACCTCTTTAACGTAATATGAGGAGCCAAAAGCGTCAACTCATATACCGTTAAATGGGCACTGGTCAAATGCTGCGTCTTTGTCTGATTAAGCAGGGCATCAACAGCATGGGGGACTAATACCAACAGCTTATGAGATAACACAATTCCCTCACTTTGGCGTATTGACACAGCTGTCGCCGCAACCGAGCGAAAACAACCAGGCAATGCTCGGGCAACAGGATCATGTACAGCCGAAAAATATGCACAAGGGCGCTGCTAATCGCCATGCATCTGCACTAAAACTGATAATGCACATCCATTTTTCTCATGCACATACAGCGAAAAGGGTTTTGTATAATCAGGGGTCCCTAACACTGGTGCTGAACAAAGGGCCTGTCGCAATTGCTGGAAGGCAGTGTCACACTCATTTGACCAGGGAAGCGGAATAGGTGTGTCTTTTGTCAAAAGGGCTAATAATGGCTTGGCTATGTGCGAACACCCTAATATCCATTGCCTACAAAAAGACACAAGACCCAAAAATGCATGCACGTCCTTCTGCGTGGAAGGCACTGGCGTGTCCAAAATTACTTGAATACGATCTGGTGTGAGTGCACGCCCCTCCTTAGACAAAAGGTGACCCAAATAAGTCACCTTTGGTCTACAGAACTGCAATTTCTTCCTCGACACTTTGTGATTGTGAGATGCCAAAAAGGAAAGCAAGGATAACGTACTTTTCTCACACAGCTCCGGAGTGTCAGCCGCCAACAAGATGTCATCGACATATTGTATGAGGGCGACACCCTCGGCAGAACAAAGGAGTCCAATTGTCTTTTCAAAGCTTGACTGTAAATGCTAGGGCTTTCTGTGTAGCCCTGAGGAACTCTACAAAATCGATAAGACCTATTATTCAGAGTGAAACCAAAGAGGTATCGGCTATCAGGATGAATAGGAATCGAAAAGAAAGCATTTTTCAAATCAATAACCGAAAACGTGGTCGCCGTTGGCGGGACCAAAGTGAGCAACGTCGTGATATCGGAAACCACTGGATACTGAGGTATCACGATCTTGTTCACCTCCCTCAAATCAATTATAAACCGATAAACTTTGGCATCTGTATCCTTCTTCAAGATGGGTAAAATTGGACTGTTACAGACGTTGTAGGGAACTTCCTCCACTACTCCCACCTTAATCAAATCCTGCACAATCTGTATAAGAGCCTCCTCCCCCTCCTGGGAAATATACGATACTGCGGGAGGCGCGGTAACACCGCCCCCTCCTGGACACTAATATGGACAGGCGGAATCACCATCTGTCCCACATCGGTATCCGAAATGGCCCACAAAGTACGAGGGAGAGTTGCTAACACAGAATCCTCTGCAACCACACACATCCGTTCAGACAGAGGGTGATTATCATTTAATATCACACGCACTCCAGCGGGGGAGCAGCGGATCGTAGCTCTGAAGTGCTTGAGCATATCAAGACCCATAATGTTGTCAGGCGTGTTCGGGGCAAGCAAAAACGGACAGGGTGCAGAAAAGGGATCAACCTGGAATGTAAGAGGTCGAGAAAGAGGGCTTCGGGAGAGTGTACCGTCAAACCCTACCGATGTAACCATTAAGCCAGATGGGGGAGCCCTCGGAACCAATTGTTTAGACAGCGCGCTACGAGTCACCCCTGTATCCACTAGGAACTGATCAGTAGAACCCAAAACCTTCGCTGATACATAAGGACCCTTCTGATCAACCGGCACCTCAACTGATTCTAACCCCCATCCAACGCATTCCTATGCATGCTGTGAATCATGGTACCCAGAGCGGTCAGTCCCTGACACTTGATACTGGTGTTGTCGATCAAAAACATTAGGTCTATCTCGTTGCTGCCCGGTAGGTTCAAAACGAGCGTGATCGTTAGAATTCCCTCTAAAATTCGAGGAACCCCCTCTACCTCTCGGTCCACCCTGACTATGCCCCTGACGCGATGCATACAACGCCGGGCAATCTCTGGCCCAGTGTCCCGATTGTTTACAATACGCACATTGATTCCTATTCAAATCTGACCGACCCGAAGGAGGACCATAGAATCCTCCCCTACCTCTATTGACACCCCGACGGGGCGGACCATACACTTGCGCTAACATCACCTTCGTTTTTAAATCTTTCGACTTCTTCTCCTCCTGCCCCTTCGCTTCTTGTTCCTGACGCTCATAATACTGAGCTATAGTCAGGAGGGCTGTCGGAGACGCGGTGGACCAAGAACTTTCACTCGCTTTTAGAGGAGCTGCTATTGCCGGTAATAAATTCGCCACATATTTATCAGCAAAGAGGTGGCGACCCGTATCATCCGTAAGTGACTGACCACTAAAATCATGAAATGTCTCCTCAAAGCGCGTAAAGAAATCTGCAACTGATTCATCAACTTTCTGTTTACACGAAGCTAACATGTTCCAATCAATCTTTTTAGGGGGAATGATTGTTTTTAACTTGGTCAAAATAGCAGCGGGGAGATCTAAGATAATCTGAGGCGGTTTCTGCGCGGGCTTTCTCTCCCTATCCTCATCCTCAAGCTCAGACCACCGAGCCTTAAAAGCGGCTTGATCATCCACCTTCCGTACAGATCGCCACATATCCGGTGGTAAGATAAGCCCAAAGAACAGATCTATATCTGCTAAGGTCATAGTACAAGAATTCAAGGCCCCTTCGACTTCTTCGTAAAAGGCCACTGGATTCTTGCGGGGATCAGGCAATGCATTCTTTAATGCCATAACATCAGCCCTATGCCAGGGAGTATAAACCCAATTGTACACAAAATATCCCTTAGCATCGGCAGAGGTAATATCCGCACTAGTTCCCGCTCCTTTAGGAGGAACATGCAAAGGTGCCGCCTCTCGCATGGGTTTAGCATGCACCAGTTCGCCCTTATCTGACTGGGAGGAAGACAGCTGCTGATCGTCCGCCTGCAAGGCCAATCTCTCCGCCTCCTTCTTCCGGCGCGCTTCGTCCCGCAGTCGAAGCATCTCATCCCGTAGCGCAAACAGACGTCGGACCGCATCAGGCACCTGAGAGGGAGAGAAAGTACCATTACGTAGTGCTCTAGAATCCGACCCTATCTCCTGCGGCTCAAAAGCATCAGAATATTTGCGAAAGGCAGCAACCACTTCATCAGAGAAAACGGCAGCAAAATACAACTTCTCCCTATCCTGCCATTCTTCCAGATCCGGTAACAGCTCTGCAAACGACAGCTTATTTGAAACTGCATGATAAGAAAGTTTCCGAAGCTCACCCGAGCGCTCAAGAGACAACATGGATCGCGTGTCTATCCTATCTTTACCCGATCCGGAATCCTGGACTGGCGGAGCAGACGCACCTACATAAGGTGGCGGGGAACGATCTCATAGGGAAAAATCATCATCAAGATTAGTAAGGACAGGATAAAGAGGCTGCCGAACAGCATATTGACCCGACACTTGCAGCCTACGCTCTTTCTCTTGTCTCTCCGTCTGTTCTCTTTCCTCCCGAAGCTTCGCTTCCTGTGCTCTCACATGATCATTCTTCCGTTGCTCTTTGTCAAACAGCGCTTTCTCACGTTTCTCTCGCTCACGTACTTCCTTCACCCATAACCGCACACACTCAAACATATCTTGACGAGCACGCCGTTTACACATACACTGTTCCACATACTCAATCTTACGCATATCAAACGATCCATACAAAGGCCATCGTAACTCAGGATCCTTTTTGGTGTATTTCCTCCATACTGTGCTGTACATTATAGAGGAAAGACCATGCTTCACATACATATCCCTATTAGGCGTCCCCTCTGGGGGGGCTGGAGCAGAGTCCTCGAGGTTTAACCGGTTTCCAAAGCAGCAGCACCACTTACGGAGTGCGCTAAAAGCAGGCATGCTCAAAATAATGCAAAATATGCAGTATTATCAAAAAAATGGCACTTAAACGTTGTGCCGTTCAAATTTACACAGTTCCGGAGAAATATCTCCACATTACCTGCCTATATGTGTTGCAACGCATATATTCTCACAGTAATCAATACAAGATATGACCGGTCATCACAAATCAAACTCAAATAGCCAACCCAGGCTTCAAAAACTCGGAGCAAGTACCGTACAGCGGTTCTTATCAATCAAGAGTGTCCAGATTCCAACTGCCAAGCTCCAAAATTCGCCCAAACGGCTGTCACGGCAGGACCGACAGAAGAGGTCTCAGTCGAGGACCGGCGCCACCCAGATGGTCAGTTCGGAAGGGAAGGAAGAAAACCTCGGGATGCCAGGACTAAAGTGCCTCTGGCAGTGATCACATCCCCGGCCAAATTCCTCACCTTCGTCACGACCAGTCCTTCGAGCATCCGAGTCGCCGATGAGCCCCACGTGACGGGCGCCAATTGATCAATATAGGCCCCAGCTAGGCCCGCAGGACACAAGGGTTCGCTCTCCTGCAAATGGAATCTACAAGGAAGTTGGCACGGAAACTGCAAAGTACAAAGACAAAGTTTATTAACCCTTAAGGGTGGTCCTACAATCCATACAACATTCTTCAGTATTGCATAGAGTAGCACAAAGAACTTGCGTACACGGTCCCCTTTTATACACAACAGAGGGGTTCATAAGTGGGTGGATACAACATGAGGCCACATTCATTACCTTTTATGGTCATTTTCGATACAGAATCAATATATGGGCGGAGCTAACACACTCCTTGAGCCCGCGAAAACATGGTCAAGCAAGGACTAACTGATAACAGATGTGATCAAGTCTGGACATGCGCCAGACGGACAAAGGAGCTATTTATAGACTGTTACTAGGCAGATTACAAGAGCAACTAACACGAAGATAGGACTCTTCTCGTGCTACGCACGTGGAGGCGTGACAATACAAAATGGAGTCCAGACTTTAGTCAACATAACGGAAGAAACTCGGTCCAAAAGGGGAATTCATGTCTTTAGTGAATGCTTACTCACATCGTTGTTTCAATTTTCAACACTGTGAGTGCAGTTAATGTATGTTTCTCCTCAGGGTCTGGTGTTACTCTGACTGCTTGTAATATAGGTCCCTCCTCAGGGTCCGGTGTTAATGTGAGTGCTTGTAATGTAAGTTTCTCCTCAGGGTCCTGTGTTACTGTGAGTGCTTGTAATGGAGACCGCTCCTCCATGTCCGGTGTTACTGTGAGTGCTTGTAATGTAAGTCTCTCCTCAGGGTTCAGTGTTACTCTGACAGCTTGTAATGTAAGTCTCTTCTCAGGGTCCGGTGTTACTGTGAGTGCTTGTAATGTAAGTCTCTCCTCAGGGTCCAGTGTTACTGTGAGTGCTTGTAATGCAAGTCTGTCCTCAGGGTCCGGTGTTACTGTGAGTGCAGTTAATATAGGTCCCTCCTCAGGGTCTGGTGTTACTGTGAGTGCTTGTAATGTAAGTTTCTCCTCAGGGTCCGGTGTTACTGTGAGTGCTTGTAATGCAAGTCTGTCCTCAGGGTCCGGTGTTACTGTGAGTGCAGTTAATATAGGTCCCTCCTCAGGGTCTGGTGTTACTGTGAGTGCAGGTAATGTAGGACCCTCCTCAGGGTCCGGTGTGACTGTGAGTGCTTGTAATGCAAGTCTCTCCTCAGGGTCTGGTTTTACTGTGAGTGCTTGTAATGTAAGTCTCTCCTCAGGGTCCAGTGTTACTGTGAGTGCTTGTAATGCAAGTCTCTCCCCACGGTCTGGTATTACTGTGAGTGCAGTTAATGTAGCTCTGTCCTCAGGGTCCAGTGTTACTGTGAGTGCAGGTAATGTATGTTTCTCCTCAGGGTCTGGTGTTACTCTGACTGCTTGTAATATAGGTCCCTCCTCAGGGTCCGGTGTTAATGTGAGTGCTTGTAATGTAAGTTTCTCCTCAGGGTCCTGTGTTACTGTGAGTGCTTGTAATGGAGACCGCTCCTCCATGTCCGGTGTTACTGTGAGCGCTTGTAATGTAGGTCTCTCCTCAGTGTTCGGTGTTACTGTGAGTGCTTGTAATGTAAGTCTCTCCTCAGGGTTCGGTGTTCCTGTAAGTGCTTGTAATGCAAGTCTCTTTTCAGGGTCCAGTGTTACTGTGAGTGCTTGTGATTTAAGTCTCTCCTCAGGGTCCTGTGTTACTCTGACTTCTAGTAATGTATGTCTTTCCTCAGGGTCCAGTGTCACTGTGAGTGCAGTTAGTGTAGCACTGTGTAGCACTGTCCTCAGGGTCCGGTGTTACTGTGAATGAAGTTAATGTAGGTCTCTCCTTAGGGTCCGATGTTACTGTGAGTAATTGTAATGTAAGTCTCTCCTCAGGGTCCGGTGTTACTCTGAATGCTTGGAATGTAAGTCTCTTCTCAGGGTCCGGTGTTACTGTGAGTGCTTGTAATGTAAGTCTCTCCTCAGGGTCCAGTGTTACTGTGAGTGCTTGTAATGTATGTCTCTCCTCAGGGTCCGGTGTTACTCTTACTACTTGTAATGTAAGTCTCTCCTCAGGTTCCGGTGTTACTCTGACTGCTTGTAATGTAAGTCTCTTCTCAGGGTCCGGTGTTACTGTGAGTGCTTGTAATGTAAGTTTCTCCTCAGGGTCCAGTGTTACTGTGAGTGCTTGTAATGTAAGTCTCTCCTCAGGGTCTAGTGTTACTCTGACTGCTTGTAATGTAAGTCTCTCCTCAGGGTCCGGTGTTACTGTGAGTGCTTGTAATGTAAGTCTCTCCTCAGGGTCCAGTGTTACTGTGAGTGCTTGTAATGTAAGTCTCTCCTCAGGCTCCGGTGTTACTCTGACTGCTTGTAATGTAAGTCTCTTCTCAGGGTCCGTGTTACTGCGAGTGCTTGTAATGTAAGTCACTCCTCAGGGTTCGGTGTTACTGTGAGTGCTTGTAATGTAAGTCTCTCCTCAGGGTTCTGTGTTCCTGTAAGTGCTTGTAATGCAAGTCTCTTTTCAGGGTCCAGTGTTACTGTGAGTGCTTGTGATTTAAGTCTCTCCTCAGGGTCCTGTGTTACTCTAACTTCTAGTAATGTATGTCTTTCCTCAGGGTCCAGTGTCACTGTGAGTGCAGTTAGTGTAGCACTGTCCTCAGGGTCCGGTGTTACTGTGAATGAAGTTAATGTAGGTCTCTCCTTAGGGTCCGATGTTACTGTGAGTGCTTGTAATGTAAGTCTCTCCTCAGGGTCCGGTGTTACTGTGAGTGCTTGTAATGTAAGTCTCTCCTCAGGGTACAGTGTTACTGTGAGTGCTTGTAATGTATGTCTCTCCTCAGGGTCCGGTGTTACTCTTACTACTTGTAATGTAAGTCTCTCCTCAGGGTCCGGTGTTACTCTGACTGCTTGTAATGTAAGTCTCTTCTCAGGGTCCGGTGTTACTGTGAGTGCTTGTAATGTAAGTCTCTCCTCAGGGTCCAGTGTTACTGTGAGTGCTTGTAATGTAAGTCTCTCCTCAGGCTCCGGTGTTACTCTGACTGCTCGTAATGTAAGTCTCTCCTCAGGGTCCAGTGTTACTCTGACAGCTTGTAATGTAAGTCTCTTCTCAGGGTCCGGTGTTACTGTGAGTGCTTGTAATGTAAGTTTCTCCTCAGGGTCCAGTGTTACTGTGAGTGCTTGTAATGTAAGTCTCTCCTCAGGGTCTAGTGTTACTCTGACTGCTTGTAATGTAAGTCTCTCCTCAGGGTCCAGTGTTAGTCTGACAGCTTGTAATGTAAGTCTCTTCTCAGGGTCCGGTGTTACTGTGAGTGCTTGTAATGTAAGTCTCTCCTCAGGGTCCAGTGTTACTGTGAGTGCTTGTAATGTAAGTCTCTCCTTAGGCTCCGGTGTTACTCTGACTGCTTGTAATGTAAGTCTCTTCTCAGGCTCGGTGTTACTGCAAGTGCTTGTAATGTAAGTCACTCCTCAGGGTCCGGTGTTACTGTGAGTGCTTGTAATGTAAGTCTCTCCTTAGGGTCAGGTGTTACTGTGAGTGTAGTTAATGTAGGTTCCTCCTCAGGGTCCAGTGTTACTGTCACTGCAATTAATATAGCTCTGTCCTCTTGGTCCAGTGTTACTGTGAGTGCAGTTAAACTATGTTTCTCCTCAGGGTCCGGTGTTACTGTGAGTTCAGTTAATGTATGTTTCTCCTCACGGTCTGGTGTTACTTTGACTGCTTGTGATATAGGTCCCTCCTCAGGGACCGGTGTTAGTGTGAGTGCTTGTAATGTAAGTCTCTCCTCAGAGTCCTGTGTTACTGTGAGCGCTTGTAATGGAGACCGCTCCTCATGGTCCGGTGTTACTGTGAGTGCTTGTAATGTAGGTCTCTCCTCAGGGTTCGGTGTTACTGTAAGTGCTTGTAATTTAAGTCTCTCCTCAGGGTCCGGTGTTACTCTGACTACTTGTAATGTAAGTCTCTCCTCAGGGTCCGGTGTTACTGTGAGTGCTTGTAATGCAAGTCTGTCTTGAGGGTCCGGTGTTACTGTGAGTGCAGTTAATATAGGTCCCTCCTCAGGGTCTGGTGTTACTGTGAGTGCAGTTAATGTAGGTCCCTCCTCAGGGTCCGGTGAGACTGTGAGTGCTTGTAATGCAAATCTCTCCTCAGGGTCTGGTTTTACTGTGAGTGCTTGTAATGTAAGTCTCTCCTCAGGGTCCGGTGTTATTGTGAGTGCTTGTAATGCAAGTGTCTACTCAGGGTCCGGTGTTACTGTGAGTGCTTGCAATGTAAGTCTCTCCTCAGGGTCCAGTGTTACGGTGAGTGCTTGTAATGCAAGTCTCTCCCCACGGTCTGGTATTACTGTGAGTGCAGTTAATGTAGCTCTGTCCTCTGGGTCTAGTGTTACTGTGAGTGCAGTTAATGTATGTTTCTCCTCAGGGTCCGGTGTTACTGTGAGTGCAGTTAATGTATGTTTCTCCTCAGGGTCTGATGTTACTCTGACTGCTTGTAATATAGGTCCCTCCTCAGGGTCCGGTGTTAATGTGAGTGCTTGTAATGTAAGTTTCTCCTCAGGGTCCTGTGTTACTGTGAGTGCTTGTAATGGAGACTGCTCCTCCAGGTCCGGTGTTACTGTGAGCACTTGTAATGTAGGTCTCTCCTCAGGGTTCGGTGTTACTGTGAGTGCTTGTAATGTGAGTCTCTCCCCAGGGTTCGGTATTACTGTGAGTGCTTGTAATGTAAGTCTCTCCTCAGGGTTCGGTGTTCCTGTAAGTGCTTGTAATGCAAGTCTCTTTTCAGGGTCCTGTGTTACTGTGAGTGCTTGTGATTTAAGTCTCTCCTCAGGGTCCTGTGTTACTCTGACTTCTAGTAATGTATGTCTTTCCTCAGGGTCCAGTGTCACTGTGAGTGCAGTTAGTGTAGCACTGTGTAGCACTGTCCTCAGGGTCCGGTGTTACTGTGAATGAAGTTAATGTAGGTCTCTCCTTAGGGTCCGATGTTACTGTGAGTGTTTGTAATGTATGTCTCTCCTCAGGGTCCTGTGTTACTCTTACTACTTGTAATGTAAGTCTCTCCTCAGGGTCTGGTGTTACTCTGACTGCTTGTAATGTAAGTCTCTTCTCAGGGTCCGGTGTTACTGTGAGTGCTTGTAATGTAAGACTCTCCTCAGGGTCCAGTGTTACTGTGAGTGCTTGTAATGTAAGTCTCTCCTCAAGGTCCAATGTTACTCTGACTGCTTGTAATGTAAGTCTCTCCTCAGGGTCCAGTGTTACTCTGACAGCTTGTAATGTAAGACTCTTCTCAGGGTCCGGTGTTACTGTGAGTGCTTGTAATGTAAGACTCTTCTCAGGGTCGGTATTACTGCGAGTGCTTGTAATGTAAGTCTCTCCTCAGGGTCCGGTGTTACTGTGAGTGCTTGTAATGCAAGTCTCTCTTTAGGGTCCGGTGTTACTGTGACTGTAGCTAATGTAGGTTCCTCCTCTTGATCCAGTGTTACTGTGAGTGCACTTAATGTATGTTTCTCCTCAGGGTCCGGTGTTACTGTGAGTTCAGTTAATGTATGTTTCTCCTCACGGTCTGGTGTTACTCTGACTGCTTCTGATATGGGTCCCTCCTCAGGGACCGGTGTTACTGTGAGTGCTTGTAATGTAAGTCTCTCCTCAGGGTCCTGTGTTACTGTGAGCGCTTGTAATGGAGACCGCTCCTCAGGGTCCGGTGTTACTGTGAGTGCTTGTAATGTAGGTCTCTCCTCAGGGTTCGGTGTTACTGTGAGTGCTTGTAATGTAAGTTTCTCCTCAGGGTTCGGTATTACTGTGAGTGCTTGTAATGTAAGTCTCTCCTCAGGGTTTGGTGTTACTGTAAGTGCTTGTAATGCAAGTCTCTCCTCAGGTTCTGTGTTACTGTGAGTGTTTGTAATTTAAGTCTCTCCTCAGGGTCCGGTGTTACTCTGACTGCTAGTAATGTATGTCTTTCCTCAGGGTCCAGTGTCACTGTGAGTGCAGTTAGTGTAGCGCTGTCCTCAGGGTCCGGTGTTACTGTGAATGCAGTTATTGTTGGTCTCTCCTTAGGGTCCGATGTCACTGTGAGTGCTTGTAATGTAAGTCTCTCCTCAGGGTCCGGTGTTGCTCTGAATGCTGGGAATGTAAGTCTCTTCTCAGGGTCCGGTGTGACTGTGAGTGCTTGTAATGTAAGTCTCTCCTCAGGGTCCAGTGTTACTGTGAGTGCTTGTAATGTAAGTCTCTCCTCAGGGTCCGGTGTTACTCTGACTACTTGTAATGTAAGTCTCTCCTCAGGGTCCGATGTTACTCTGACTGCTTGCAATGTAAGTCTCTTCTCAGGGTCTGGTGTTACGGTGATTGCTTGTAATGTAAGTCTTCCCTCAGGGTCCAGTGTTACTGTGAGTGCTTGTAATGTAAGTCTCACCTCAGGGTCCGGTGTTACTCTGACTGCCTGTAATGTAAGTCTCTCCTCAGGGTCCGGTGTTACTCTGACAACTTGTAATGTAAGTCTCTTCTCAGGGTCCGGTGTTACTGTGAGTGCTTGTAATGCAAGTCTCTCTTTAGGGTCCGGTGTTACTGTGACTGTAGTTAATGTAGGTTCCTCCTCTTGGTCCAGTGTTACTGTGAGTGCAGTTAATGTATGTTTCTCCTCAGGGTCCGGTGTTACTGTGAGTTCAGTTAATGTATGTTTCTCCTCACGGTCTGGTGTTATTCTGAATGCTTGTGATATGGGTCCCTCCTCAGGGACCGGTGTTAGTGTGAGTGCTTGTAATGTAAGTCTCTCCTCAGGGTCCTGTGTTACTGTGAGCGCTTGTAATGGAGACCGCTCCTCAGGGTCCGGTGTTACTGTGAGTGCTTGTAATGTAGGTCTCTCTTCAGGGTTCGGTGTTACTGTGAGTGCTTGTAATGTAAGTCTCTCCTCAGGGTTCGGTATTACTGTGAGTGCTTGTAATGTAAGTCTCTCCTCAGGGTTTGGTGTTACTGTAAGTGCTTGTAATGCAAGTCTCTCCTCAGGTTCTGTGTTACTGTGAGTGCTTGTAATGTATGTCTTTCCTCAGGGTCCAGTGTCACTGTGAGTGCAGTTAGTGTAGCGTTGTCCTCAGGGTCCGATGTTACTGTGAATGCAGTTATTGTAGGTCTCTCCTTAGGGTCCGATGTCACTGTGAGTGCTTGTAATGTAAGTCTCTCCTCAGGGTCCGGTGTTGCTCTGAATGCTTGGAATTTAAGTCTCTTCTCAGGGTCCGGTGTGACTGTGAGTGCTTGTAATGTAAGTCTCTCCTCAGGGTCCAGTGTTACTGTGAGTGCTTGTAATGTAAGTCTCTCCTCAGGGTCCGGTGTTACTCTGACTACTTGTAATGTAAGTCTCTCCTCAGGGTCCGATGTTACTCTGACTGCTTGCAATGTAGGTCTCTTCTCAGGGTCCGGTGTTACGGTGATTGCTTGTAATGTAAGTCTCTCCTCAGGGTCCAGTGTTACTGTGAGTGCTTGTAATGTAAGTCTCACCTCAGGGTCCGGTGTTACTCTGACTGCCTGTAATGTAAGTCTCTCCTCAGGGTCCGGTGTTACTCTCACAACTTGTAATGTAAGTCTCTTCTCAGGGTCCGGTGTTACTGTGAGTGCTTGTAATGTAAGTCTCTCCTCAGGGTCCGGTGTTACTGTGAGTGCTTGTAATGCAAGTCTCTCCTCAGGGTCTGGTGTTACTGTGAGTGCTTGTAATGCAAGTCCCTCCTCAGGTTCCGGTGTTACTGTGAGTGCAGTTAATGTAGGTCCCTCCTCAGGGTCCGGTGTTACTTTGAATGCAGTTAATGTAGGTCTCTCCTTAGGGTCTGATGTTACTGTGAGTGCTTGTAATGTAAGTTTCTCCTCAGGGTCCGTTGTTACTGTGAATGCTTATAATGGAGGCCGCTCCTCAGGGTCCGGTGTTACTGTGAGTGCAGTTAATGTAGGTCCCTCCTCAGGGTCCAGTGTTACTGCGAGTGCTTGTAATGTAAGTCTCTCCTTAGGATCCGGTGTTACTGTGAGTGCTTGTAATAGAGGCCACGCCTCAGGGTACGGTGTTACTGTGAGTGCAGTTAATGTAGGTCCTGTGAGAAGTTGGCCTGGTATATGCTGTCCACTAGTTATAGTGGGCACCTTACACCAGTCCAAACAACCCCTTAATGGTTATATTTTAAAGACAACCTTTATTGAATGCTATCCTAGTGGTAGCTATGGAGAGCAGCCTTCAGGCTAAGTCTTGAAGGAGTGTAAAGTAGCTTGTTTTGCCAGTCTATAATCTGTTGAATGACAAAATAAAAGGAGAACCACACCAGGTACATATATAAAATATATGTATTTATTACTAAGCACACCCTCCTAGTCTCTTTATGAGGCTAGAGGTCAAAACAAATAAGTTACACTTCAAATATGACAGTAATAAGCACAAATACACGTCAGGCCCTAGGGGCGAGCCAAACCATATACTAAAATAGTAAACACAGAGACTGGACAGTGGACCAACTAGCCTACCATAAGCACCAACCTCGGAAAGTATACCAAATAATTGAAACAGAAGTATAATAAAAATGTGTGCAAACTTTAAAGATGCCCGCGGTCCAAAGGCGTCGCCCTTATCCCTCAGGGTCAATTGCAGAACTAAACTTATATGAAAGTTGCACCACATTTCAATTTGTATAATGAATTCATTTTTTAACCAGTCCATTTGAACAAGATGAATATGATGTCTTCATTATTGCTTTATTTTCGCTCTTTTTTTAGAAAAGCCACAGCCAACGCATTTCGTTCTGCGAACAGAACTACTTCAGGGCTTATGTGTTAGCCGTATTGTCTTCGTGTATAAGTCGGGGTTAAATACAGAGTGAAAAAACGTGATATGATAGTCACTCAGGATTCTCAATGGCAAACGGGCATCAAAAACAGCACATCTCGTACCTTACGAGGGGGTCAATCCGCCCAACTCGTCTCCTTGGCGTTTTCCGATTCCTGCCCGTGGTTCGCCATCGAGAATCCTGCCAGTGACCAGGAAGACAATGGAGGGATGCCCACCGATGTCGGGTGCTTCAGGTGAAGAAGGTGAAGCTTGACTCTTCAGCCACGAGGACCAGGAGGCGTTGAGGACAACCAGGAGCTGGATTCAGGCTGTTCTATGAAAGCTGTTGATTACTGCAGCGTCGGTGCCTGGATTGGACACAACAAGCCTTGGCAACAGCAACCCACGCAGAAACGAGAATGATGCTTCGGTGCAGACCAGCAAGGTCTGAGGGACTCACCACTTGATTGGGAGTCAGGGCACGTCTGGAGCAACCAGGGAAGCCCAAGGAAAAGCAAAGTTACCCCCTCAGGGACCCACCAGTCAATGGACCAGAGATTGCGAAGGGACCTTAGATTCCAACAAACCTGATCTCCTCTTCATCACTAAAACTTGGCTGTCTAAGACCTCACTACCAGATATTGCAACTGCCATTCCCCAGGACTTTAAAATTGCAAGATTGGATAGGACAGACAAAAGAGGTGGAGGAGTTGCCATTGTGTACAGAGCTCACCTGAAGCTGCACCTTGTTAATTCGCTCATAGCAGACTGGGGTGAGATCTGTACCTTTACGCTATCACTGGGGAACAAAGAATCCTGGAAAGGAGCCCTTTTATATAGACCTCCAGTAACTAAAACTAATTTTGTTATTGAACTTACTGAAAACATAGCATCGCATGTTTTATCCTTCCCTAACTTCTTTTTGTTAGGCGATTTTAACCATCACTTTGAACTTGCACAAGATCCTCATACTGCTGAACTTATTTCCAGTATGAAAGCGCTAGGTCTAAATCAATTAGTGACTGGCCCCACCCATTCCGCCGGACACACCCTGGATCTTTTATTCACTAATTCAAATAAAATAACGATTGATTGTTCTGTATCCGTTCTTTGGTCGGACCATTTCAAAATCCATTTTCATATTCAACGTGCCTCACCCACACCACGGTCCAGTAAAGATCCCATCATGAGCAGACCCTGGAATAAGATCAGTCCTGAAGTATTTTTTTCACACTTTTTCCCTCCTCCCATTGAATCTCATAACGACCCTAACCTGGCAGCCAAGAACTTAGACTTAGCCATCACGACAACTCTTGATATAATTGCCCCCAGTAAAATAAACAGATGCCCCGATTAATTGTCCCCGTGGTTCACCTTGGAACTTAAGACCACGAAACTTGCGGTAAGAGCATGTGAACGCAAATGGCGACATACCAAAGACCTCAGTGACAGATTGCATTACAAAAAACTTCATCGCCAATATATGTGCGATATAGCTCTAGCCAAAAAAGTTTACTTGGGGAATAGGATTGACCAGGCTTCAAACTCGCATAAAGAACTTTATAAAATAGTTAAAGAGTTTTCTAACCCTTTAACTTGCCAACCTATCACAAATGCGTCGAGGGAATGGGCTGACACCCTTTCGTCTTTCTTTCACAATAAAATAAATGACATTTATAAAGCATTTATCAATGTTTCTGCCCCTATCATATCTTCTGAGTCGTCCATCGTTATAGCCCTGCCCTCCCCTGTCACTACACTTAATCAATTTCGTCCATTTACAGAAGAAGAAGTTACTCTTACTATGAAAAGAATCAAGTCTGGCTCCCCCATTGATCCAGCCTCTTCTCCAATTTTATCTAAAATTGCGCCTATTTTGACCCCTCATTTGACCAAATTTTTTAATCTCTCACTCACCCAAGAAATGGTACCTTCCTGTTGGAAGGCGGACCCCGAGGAGTCGGCGAGACCACTCAGGGGGGGGGCCCCCACACTGCACGAAGTAGCCGAGCGCTGCAGAGAAGCCTCCTGAGAGATCCTTCTCCTATCACGTACTAGCACAGTAACACCACCACACAGGACTCAAGGAGGTTGTCTCAAGACGAGCAATTCTTTATCAGCACTTAAAGGTTACGGGATCAATATTTACACAAAAGGGATCGAGGGATCCACAAAAAGTCTCAGTGTCTCTTTAGAAGGGAAGGGGTAGCGGGACAGTCTTTGGCAGGAGCTCGGTACGAGGGTACCTGGGGCCCAGTTCTTATCCTCAAGCTGGAGGACCTCCGGATCTCGGAGGGGTCGAGCCGCGACGGCGTCAGCAGGGCTCTGGCGTTCAGTTCGTGGAGAGCCGCGATCAGGTCAGCAGGGCTCTCAAGATGGTTTCTGCTCAGCTCGAGCCGCGACGTCGTCAGCAGGGCTCCGAGGGAGGTTTCAGCGAGGTTGGGCCGCGACAGCGTCAGCAGGGCCCCGATGTTCCGGGGGGCTTCAAGGTTTCAACAAGAAGGAGCTTACAGAAGCTCTCCCTAGCGAGGGTACTGCTGGGGCTGCGAGCAGCTGAGGAGACAGGAGGAAGCACGAACTTATGTATACTGTTTTTAGGATTTTATAAATACATTTTGGAACCATTTTATTCGTTTAAAAAAATCGCCGTTTCTGCATTCTGGGGGCTGTTATAGCAAGGGGAATTGAATAAACAGGCACTCTGACACCCTACACACCTTTACTTTCCTTTAATCGAGCCTCAACCCGATTTTGTTTCATACTTCACTCGGCGGTGGGCGCCATCTTGAGTGAGGAAGGCGAGGTCAGCGCTCAAGTCGGGCCGGCCTCCCGCCCTCCCACTGTATTTAGACGCGCCTTGTCCAGCGCTCCCCGCCTTACAGAAGCTCTCCCTAGCGAGGGTACTGCTGGGGCTGCGAGCAGCTGAGGAGACAGGAGGAAGCACGAACTTATGTATACTGTTTTTAGGATTTTATAAATACATTTTGGAACCATTTTATTCGTTTTAAAAAATCGCCGTTTCTGCATTCTGGGGGCTGTTATAGCAAGGGGAATTGAATAAACAGGCACTCTGACACCCTACACACCTTTACTTTCCTTTAATCGAGCCTCAACCCGATTTTGTTTCATACTTCACTCGGCGGTGGGCGCCATCTTGAGTGAGGAAGGCGAGGTCAGCGCTCAAGTCGGGCCGGCCTCCCACCCTCCTCCTCCCTATATCATGTGTCAACCACCCAGACGGCGCAGCGGGCTGGCGCAGCGGGCGCGCCGGAAGCGCGCCGAAGTCGAGCCAAAGTCCAGCCCGTCTGCGCCCGTCCGCGGCCGGACGGGACGCGGGGCCACAAACCCTGGCAGTTCAGCTCTAAACACCATAAGGTATGGCCGACACGCATTACTTGCTCTACAACCCGACACACCTGTCGACTGCAAACACGCCATGCCTGCCCAGTCAATTATAAAATGCACGAGGTGCCACTTTGAACCTCTCCCTCTAATCCCAGACACTAACTCAGGCCCTATCATCAAAGCTGCACTATTGAATTGTAGATCCCTACGGAAGCATGCTCTAGAAATCTACCACTTACTAGAGGACCAAAATCTTAATATCCTATTCCTAACTGAAACCTGGCTAGATGATCACTCGGACCCGGATATTATCCAGGCCATGCCCAACGGCTATTCCCTATCTAGACTGGACAGGAAGGACGGCAGAGGAGGCGGCATCGCCATAGCCACAAAAGCTCCTCTAGTCTGTTCCCTAGTACACACTCAGGTTGATCACAGTGAAGCCGGCACCTTCACAATAAACACTAGCCCCAATCATTCGATCTCTGGTATTCTGATATACCGACCACCAGGTACACTATATGAGTTCACATCGACCCTAATGGAAGCGATTACTCATCTAGCACTGAGGAAATCCAGACTGTTAGTGCTAGGGGATCTCAATGTTCATTTCGAAGATCATTTAGATAAAAACGCTGATGATATCCGATTGGAATTGCAATCTGTTCAGCTTGATCTAAAAAATAAAGAACCTTCTCATCAACGAGGACACTTACTAGACCCCGTTTTTGGAAACTGGCAGGGAGTGCATACTTCTGATCCTATACCCATACCTTGGTCGGACCATTATATTATTCCCATTACAATCCAGCTTGACAGAACGGAGATTGTTCGTCATCAATCCCTGCGATACAAACGAAGAAAATGGAAGACCTTCTCTCTTGATTCATTTAAGCAAATTGTTCATGACGAAGGCCCTCCCAAAGGGGTCGACTGTGAGGCAGCTAATGACAATTTAAACAATATCGTCACCAAGGCCCTGGACCTCACTGCCCCAAGTCGCACCCTGTCCAATGCCAGGAGGCTTAAGAAAACTGCTCCTTGGTTTAGCCAAGAATTGCAGGCCATGAAAACGGCCTGTAAGAAACTTGAGAGAGCTTGGCGCCAGAATCTCTGTGCAGATATTAAAATACAATATAAATCAGCACAGAGAGCATATTATAAATCAGTTCGTCTGGCCAAGGCAGAGCATTATCATACCCGTATTATGGAAGCAGGCAATTCCTCCAAGGAACTGTTTCTGATATACAAAGAGATATCCATAGTGGACGTGACCTCCCCCGCTCACAATGATTCTGTGGAAGCGTGCAATAATATTGCACAGTATTTTGCAGGCAAAATCCATAAAATCTATACTAGTTTCTCTAACCAGACAGATTCGGCCACGGACTTCATAGAAAATGACAAACTTGTAAATACACCTGCATGTTTAAACTCTTTTGTAGTTCCTTCTTATGAAATCTTGTCCAAAATGTGCAACAAAATCAAATCGGGATCTCCTAGAGACCCGGCACCCCCGAAAATTTTAGCTGAAGCCTTCCCTGTATTAGAACCTCATTTTAGGCACTTATTACACACCTCCTTTACTACCTCCTGCCTTCCGGAGGAATGGAAACAGGCAATAGTATTACCCATTAAGAAAAAATCAAACATCAGCATGGACATAATGGACAACCTGCGACCTATATCCCTGCTACCTTATGTGGCCAAGTTAGCAGAGAAAATCGCTAACAGTCAACTTATGGAACATCTTGAGATCCATAATGGTCTCCATAAATCTCAGTCGGGTTTTAGAACTGGCTTCTCTACGGAGACAGCTCTCCTGAGGGCCACTGAAACCTTACGTGAGGGAGCAGATAAGGGAAAGACAATGGCCCTCATCATGCTTGATCTCAGTGCCGCTTTTGACACTGTAGCACACTCCATCCTGCTACAGTGTCTAAATAAAGCGGGAGTTACCAACAAGGCACTGGGGTGGCTGAGGTCTTTCTTGATTAATAGGACCTTCCAAGTCCAAAGAGGAACTTTCCTCTCTGACAGGGTGATGCTGGAACAGGGGGTTCCTCAGGGCTCCGCCCTGAGTCCCACCCTGTTCAATCTCTACATGGCCCCTCTGGCAGAAGTGGTGCAGTCGTTCGGCGTGGAGCTTGTCTCCTACGCCGACGACACGCAACTCCTCATATCGCTGACCCATGCTCCTTCTAAGGAAGCTGATAACTTCAATGCCTGTATGTCCAAACTGGCTATGTGGATGAATGAACACTGTCTGAAACTTAATGGGACAAAAACAGAGGTCCTCATTATGGGAGGCAATGAGGTTAAATGGACGACAGAGTGGTGGCCCAGCTGTCTGGGTCCTCTGCCCTCGCCTACACGAGAGGCGAAGAACTTAGGTGTATGGGTGGACAATAAACTGTCCTTTGACAGCCACGTAAAGAAGACTGTTGGCAAGTGTTTTGGGGTGATGAAAACCCTCAACCGCACCCTCGACCTGTTACCCATTAACTCCAGGCGTACCATGACGCAGGCATTAATAACGTCCCGTATTGATTACGGCAATGTACTACTCATGGGGACATCAGTGAAAAACATAAAAAAGCTACAGGTTCTACAAAACTCGGCAGCTCGCCTGGTGCTTAGGCTTCCCCGGCGAGCTCCTTCACGTCCCACTCTAGCAGTCCTCCACTGGCTACCGATCAGTAAGAGGATTGCTTTTAAAGCTATGCTCTGGTGCCATAAAATAATCCATCACAGAGCTCCGGCATATATGTCTGATTTGGTGTCTATGTACGAACCTAACAGATCTCTTAGATCCAAAGGAATGGGTCTACTCAAAACTACCTGCCCCAAAAAAGCTAAAATGGGTGGCAGATCATTCCGCACCTTAGCTGCCAAGCAATGGAACCTCCTGCCTCTAGATATCAGGCTGGAGAGTAATGAAATCGTATTCAGGAAGAAACTGAAAACTTGCCTCTTTGCTGTGTGAACTGGTTCCTTCTTCTTTTTTTCCTCTACTGCTGCATTCTCTCTCCATAGCGCGGGGACACACCGGGAGGTGTTACCAAGCGCTCTACAAACTCCTTTAAACTTAAACTTAAACTTAAAGGAGCCGCGACGCAGTCTGCAGGGCTCGTGGTAGTTCAAGCAAGAGTTCTTCTCCGTAGGGTCGGCCGCGATTCGATCAGCAGGGCTCTCGACTCCGGGATACAACTGCCGATCTGTGGCGGGGTCGCCCCAGATATAGGTCTGGAGCCCTTTGATGTCCGGACCCTTGCGCCCGGGGGGGGCGGAGAGGCCGGGTGGAGGTGGCCAGACGCCCAGCAGGAGAGGCGCCCGGCCCAAGAGAGCTGGAGGCCGATCGCACCTCGGTGTGTGGGGGCGGTTGGGGGTCCCATCGATACCGCCCTCCGCCAGGGCGATGAGGTGTTCACGTGACACCCCCTGGCCAGTTCTTAGTGCCTCAATGTCTGGGCCTTGCTGGGGCCGAGGCCGGGTTGAGCGGAGTCCGGAGGGCTGGCGTGCAGGGTCACGTGGCAGGTGACAAAATGGCGGAACCTCGAGGCGCAGGTGACCTCGTGCGGCCCGCACGGGTAGCTCGTGGAGGCTAGGGCGGGGAACGGGCCCAATCCCCGGGAAGTCAGGACCACGCCACTAGGCCGGGTCCAACAGGCGTCCCCCCCAGCCGAAGGCGGAGAGAGTCACCCATCTCCGTGGGGATTCTCCTCGTCAAGGCGGAAGAAGCAGGACAGGCCGTCCGCGTTGGCGTGGTCATTGCCGGGTCGGTGTTCGACTGAAAAGTCCATCCCTTGCAGGGCAATGGACCACCGCAGCAGCTTGGGATTCTCGCCTCTCATTTGCATTAACCACCGCAAGGGCCGGTGGTCGGTCTGGGCCCGAAAGTGGGTACCGAAGAGATAGGGCCGGAGCTTCTTAAGGGCCCACACTACGGCGAAGGCCTCGCGCTCGATGGTGCTCCATCGTTGCTCACGGGGCAGCAGCCGTCGGCTGATGAAGGCCACCGGGCGGTCGAGTCCCTTCTCATCAACCTGAGACAGGACGGCCCGATCCCTTATTCGGAGGCGTCTGTCTGCACGATGAACTCCTTACTGTAGTCAGGGGCCTGGAGTACAGGGGCAGTGCACATCGCTGCCTTGAGAGTTTCGAAAGCTGACTGGCAGCGAGGAGTCCAGTGCACCTTCTTGGGTTGTTTCTTCGAAGTGAGCTCTGTGAGAGGCCCAACAATGCTCCCATAGTCCCGAATGAACCGCCGGTAGTACCCAGTGAGGCCCAGGAAGGCCCGCACAGCAGTCTGGGTAGTGGGGGGTTCCCAGGCCTGGATGGCATCGACTTTTGGCTGGAGAGGGGCCACCTGCCCGCTTCCCACTTGATGGCCCAGGTAGGTCACTGATCCCTGGCCGATCTGGCATTTGCTGGCCTTGATTGTGAGCCCGGCCCGCTGGAGGGCGGCCAGGACGGCTTTGAGGTGAAGGAGGTGCTCCGCCCAGTGGTTGCTGTACACGGCAATGTCATCCAAGTAGGCCGCGCTGAAGGCCTCGAGCCCGGCCAAAACCTTGTTTACAAGTCTCTGAAAAGTGGCCGGGGCGTTCTTCATGCCGAAGGGCATCACCCGAAAGTGGTAATGCCCATCAGGGGTAGAAAAGGCGGATCTTTCTCGGGCGGATCTTTCTCGGGTGAGCTGGATCTGCCAGTACCCGGCGGTGAGGTCCAGCGTGCTCAGGTAGCTGGCGGCCCCCAAGCGGTCGATGAGTTCGTCGGCCCGGGGTATAGGATGGGCGTCCGTCTTGGTCACCGCATTCAGGGCTCGGTAGTCTATGCAGAATCGTAACTCCGGGGGGTGGCCGGGGGCTGCGGCCTTTGGTACCAGGACGACAGGGCTGGCCCACGGGCTGTCGGAGGGTTCGATGACCCCCAGGGCCAGCATCTTCGCTACTTCGGCCTGGATGCATGCCCGCACTCGGTCGGGTACCCTGTAGGCTCGGTGTCGCACGGGGGGGGGCCCGTGGGGTGGTGCGTCCACGGGGGTGGACGCACCAGTGGGTCAGCCCCGGGGTGAGGGAGAAGAGGGCTGCGTAGTCCTGCAGCAGTTGTTGACAGTCGTTACGCTGTTTCGGGGTCAGGGAAGAGGCGAGTTGGACACCTTTGATGGATCCGTCGTGGTCGTTGGACTGCAAGAGGTCGGGCAGGGGCTCGGAGTCGTCCTCGCCCCCCTCGTCGGTCGCCAGTAGCAGGCTCAGTTCGGTCCGGGCAAAGTGGGGTTTGAGCCTGTTGGCATGTAGAACCCGGAGGGGGTTCCGGGGGGACTCCAGGTCGACTAGGTAGGTGACGGGGCTTTTCTTCTCCACCACCTTGAAGGGCCCGGTCCACTTGTCCTGGAGGGCGCAGGGTTCAACCGGGGCCATGACCCAGACTCTCTGGCCTGGCTTGAATTCGATGGTAGAGGAGTTCCGATCGTACCACCGCTTCATGTCCTCCTGGCTGGCCTCGAGGTTGGCTTCGGCCATGGCTCGGAACTTGCGGGTCTGGTTTCGGAGGGTCAGGAGGTATCGGTAGACGTCAGGAGGGGCGCCTTGGAGCTTCGTCTCCCAGCCCTCCTTGACCAGGCTGAGCGGTCCGCGGACCGGATGTCCGTACAATAGCTCAAACGGGCTGAACCCCAGGGACTTCTGCAGGACCTCCCGATAGGCAAACAGGAGGCACGGCAGCAGGACATCCCATCTCCGCCTGAGGGGCTCTTCCAGGCCCTGGATCATTCCCTTTAAGGTTCTGTTGAACCGCTCGACCAGTCCGTTCCCCTGAGGGTGATAGGGGGTTGTGAATTTGTACGTGACCCCGCACTGCTGCCACAGGGACCGCATGTATTTGGAAATGAAGTTCGTGCCCCTGTCGCTCACCACTTCGCGGGGAAATCCCACTCGGGAGAAGATCCCCATCAAGGCCCGGCCTACCACGGGGGCCGTTACAGTTCTTAGCGGGATCGCCTCCGGGTACCTGGTGGCGTGGTCCACGAGGACCAGGATGAAGCGGTGGCCCAGGGCGGTCTGGGGGTCCAGGGGCCCCACGATGTCGATTCCGACCCGTTCGAACGGGGTGCTGATGGCTGGAAAGGGCTGGAGGGGGGCCTTGACCCGACCCCCCGTCTTCCCGCTGGCTTGGCAGGTCTGGCAGGACCGGCAGTGGTTGTCCACGTCTCTCCGCATCCGGGGCCAGTAGAAGTGGGTCACCAGACGGCTGTAAGTTTTGTCTTGCCCTAAATGTCCGGCGGGGGGCACGTCATGTGCCAGGTTGAGAAGGAACTCCCGGAAGCGTAGGGGGACCACCAACACGCGGCTGGCCCGGAGTTCTGCCACTTTTTGCTCACTGTACAACAGGCCCTCGGCCCAGTAGACCCAGTGGGTGCCGGTCTGGTCCCCGTTGGCTTGTGTGGACGCTTGTTGTCGGACCCCTTCGAGAGAGGGACAGGACTACTTTTCTTGCTGGAACTGCTCCCGGGTGGGGCCCCCTTCGTGTCGCCATTGTGCAAGTTCTGGTAGGGCGCCCAGGGAAGCAATCTCCTCGGGGGAGGATTCACTAGGTCCAGGGTCGGTGTCCGCCTCCCCCTCGCCGCAGGCGGGGGGTGGTGCGAGCCCCTCGGGCTGGGCGGCACCGGGGGCCAAGGACGAGCGGGGGGCCGGGGCGGTCATGGACCGGGTGATGGCGCAGGCCCATTCTGATAGTCCCAGCATTCGGAGGTGCTCTCGTCGCTCTACTTGAGCCCAGGGGGAACTCTCCAAGTCGTTCCCCAGGAGGCAGTCTACGGGTGCGTCGTCGCAGACAGTCACCTTTAGCAGGCCTGTCACCCCTCCCCACTCGAAGGGGACCAGGGCCATCTGGCACAGGCTTTCGCTGTTGTCGGCCGTCCGGACGGGGCACAGCACATTGGGTAGGATCTGTTCGGGGGTCACCAGGTGGCAGCGGACAGCGGTGACGCTGGCGCCGGTGTCACGAAGGGCTTCGGCCCGTTGTCCATTGACGGTGACCTGCTGCCTGTACTTCCGGGTGTTGCTTGGGATGGGGGTGCGGGGCACCATTTCTCGGCTACCCAGGCAGACCAGGGACATGGCTGCCGGCTCCCATTCGGTGGTTCCTCGGTCGAGTGTTTCTTCTTCTTCTTCTCCTTCCCCCAGGGCGGCGGCCGCCAGCTGTCGGGGCGGGGGCCCGCCGGCCCCGCTTCTTCTGTTCAGGGGGCAGACCGGGTCGCTGGCATAGTGTCCGGTTTGTTGGCAGCCGTAGCATGTTACTGGTGGCCGTGGTCCTGTTCTGGCCGGGGTCGCCTTCTTCGGGCTAGGCTCGGGGAGAGGTGTTGCTGCGGTGGCCCTCGAGGGGGGCTCCTGGGGGCCCCGGCGGGGGGGTCCCGGTTCCTGTTCGACCCTCCCCCTCCACCGCGTTGGCGGGGGGGTCCGGTGAGGTTCCTCTGGTACTCCCCCATCGAGTTCCGGGGGACTCGGGTGTTGACCCATCGATCGGCCTCGACGGCGAGTTTTCGTGGGTCGGTCATCTTGCTGTCGAGGAGGTGTTGCCTTAGCTCCACGAAGCAATTGTTGGAGAGATGTTCTCAAACGATGAGGTCGACCAGCTGCCCGTAGGTGGTGACTTTGCTACCCTTGATCCATCCTTCTAGGGCCCGGCTGAAAAAGTCCACATATTCCACCCAGGTAGTACCCGGGATCTTTTTGCAGTCTCTGAACCGCTGGCGGTACATTTCCGCTGTTAGCCCGTAGCGGGTGAGCCTGGCCTCCTTCATGTGGTCGTAGGAGGTCATCACCTCCTCCGGCAGCTGGAGTAGTGTGTCTCGACCCTCACTCAGGAACCGCCCCCACAGGCCGGCGCCCCAGTCCTTTCGGGGCACCCGATGAGAGGTCATGGCCACCTCGTATGCCTTGAACCATTGTTGGATGTCGTCATTCTTATAGTACTCCTTGACGACCTCTTTCGGGATATGTACCTTGGCCTCGGCAGGCGGTAGGGTGTCTCTAGTACTGGGGGTGTCGGTCCCCCCGTTCTTGGCCTTGATTTCGAGCTCTTTGAGACTTCGCTCGTGCTCAAGGGTCAGTTTTTTTTCCTCTAGCTCTCGGTGCCGTCTCTTCTCTTCTATCTCCTCTTGAAGCCGTAGCTGCTCTAGGGCCAGTTTTTTTTCCGCCAGCTGGAGTTCGCCGTCCAGCCGCAGTCGTGCGAGCTCTAGTTCGTGGTTCCGGACCTTCTCCCGCTCTCGTATTTCTTCTTCGGAGAGGCCGGTTTCTAGGCTCTTTCTTCCTCCGGTTGCCGGAGTCAGTGCGGTTGATGTGGCCTCAGTCAGGGGCAAGGGACCTTCTTCCTGGGAGTGGCCTGCCTCGGCCTCCAGCCAGGTCCTCAGGGCTTTCTGCATCTCCTCTTTGGTACCTAGGCCGGTGGTTGCAATGCCTTTGTCCTTGCAGAATTGTTTCAATTCCTTGTGCGTATATTCCTCCAACCGTTCGGGCTGGAACTCCATGGTCGCGTTATTTTCCTGGTTGCTCATGATTTCTGTTTGACTGGATGGGTAGCTAGTGGGTACTGGCTGGTACGTACTGCGGTTGGCCACCAAATGTTGGAAGGCGGACCCGAGGAGTCGGCGAGACCACTCAGGGGGGGGCCCCCACACTGCACGAAGTAGCCGAGCGCTGCAGAGAAGCCTCCTGAGAGATCCTTCTCCTATCACGTACTAGCACAGTAACACCACCACACAGGACTCAAGGAGGTTGTCTCAAGACGAGCAATTCTTTATCAGCACTTAAAGGTTACGGGATCAATATTTACACGAAAGGGATCGAGGGATCCACAAAAAGTCTCAGTGTCTCTTTAGAAGGGAAGGGGTAGCGGGACAGTCTTTGGCAGGAGCTCGGTACGGGGGTACCTGGGGCCCACTTCTTATCCTCAAGCTGGAGGACCTCTGGATCTCGGAGGGGTCGAGCCGCGACGGCGTCAGCAGGGCTCTGGCGTTCAGTTCGTGGAGAGCCGCGATCAGGTCAGCAGGGCCCTCAAGATGGTTTCTGCTCAGCTCGAGCCGCGACGTCGTCAGCAGGGCTCCGAGGGAGGTTTCAGCGAGGTTGGGCCGCGACAGCGTCAGCAGGGCCCCGATGTTCCGGGGGGCTTCAAGGTTTCAACAAGAAGGAGCCGCGACGCAGTCTGCAGGGCTCGTGGTAGTTCAAGCAAGAGTTCTTCTCCGTAGGGTCGGACGCGATTCGATCAGCAGGGCTCTCGACTCCGGGATACAACTGCCGATCTGTGGCGGGGTCGCCCCAGATATAGGTCTGGAGCCCTTTGATGTCCGGACCCTTGCGTCCGGGGGGGGCGGAGAGGCCGGGTGGAGGTGGCCAGACGCCCAGCAGGAGAGGCGCCCGGCCCAAGAGAGCTGGAGGCCGATCGCACCTCGGTGTGTGGGGGTGGTTGGGGGTCCCATCGATACCGCCCTCCGCCAGGGCGATGAGGTGTTCACGTGACAACCCCTGGCCAGTTCTTGGTGCCTCAATGTCTGGGCCTTGCTGGGGCCGAGGCCGGGTTGAGCGGAGTCCGGAGGGCTGGCGTGCAGGGTCACGTGGCAGGTGACAAAATGGCGGAACCTCGAGGCGCAGGTGACCTCGTGCGGCCCGCACGGGTAGCTCGTGGAGGCTAGGGAGGGGAACGGGCCCAATCCCCGGGAAGTCAGGACCACGCCACGAGGCCGGGTCCAACACTTCCCATTGGAAAGAAGCCATTGTCAGACCGATTCTGAAGAAGCCCTCTGCCGATCCATCTCAACCTTTAAACTATAGGCCGATCTCCCTTCTCCCGATGTTTGGTAAGATCATGGAATCCTTAATCAACACTCAACTCACCAAACACCTTGAATCTAATAAACTCTTGGACCCGTCCCAGTCAGGATTTAGGGCGTTCCACAGTACTGAAACTGCCCTACTTGAAATGGTCGATAATATTAGACTGGCTTTAGATGCAAAACAATCAGCCATTTTGGTATTACTCGACCTATCTGCCGCCTTCGACACCATCTCACACAGCATCTTGATTGAACGGCTGATGGAGGTTGGTGTCGAGGGCTCAGCCTTGGCATGGATCAAAAGTTACCTGACTGGTCGGAGCTCTAAGGTCCAGATTGGCAAATTTTCATCAGCCAGTCAGGAAGTTGATAAGGGTGTACCACAAGGCTCTATCTTGAGCCCCACGCTCTTTAATCTTTATGTTTCCCCTCTAGCAAGATTAATTAAAGCTTTTGGATTTGAGACCGTGTCTTATGCAGACGACACTCAAATCCTCATCACTTTGGGGCCTAATCCCATCAACATCAAACATAGGTTCCAAAAATGCATGCTAGCAGTAAAGGATTGGATGTCTAACAACTATCTTTTACTCAATGCGGCAAAGACGGAGATTGTGCTTTTTGGATCTGCTCATAAGCATTGGTCTGACGAGTGGTGGCCAGCACCATTGGGTGCCTGCCCTTCTCCCAAATCAGCAGTCCGTAATCTAGGGATAACGCTTGACAATAAACTTACCATGTCAGACCATATCAATAACATCTCTCACACCAGCTTTGGACTTATGCGTAACTTAAAGAAAATGTTTAAATGGATCCCCCTTTCTTCTCGTCTACCTTTAATCCAGGGACTAATTATCAGTCGCCTGGACTACGGTAATGCCCTTTTCGCTTCCATAAACGAGAACCTGCTTAACAGACTCCAGGTTCTTCAAAATACTGCAGCCAGAATGGCCTTGGATTTACCTATCCGTACCTCCTCTGCCCCATGTCTGAAGATGCTTCATTGGCTCCCCATTAAGAAACGCATTACGTTCAAAATGTGTTGTCTAGTTCACAAATCTTTGCACGGCAATGGCCCAGCCTATTTAGCCAACAAACTGACAGAATACCGTCCGGCCAGAATGCTCAGATCCTCTAGCTTGCACCTTTTAACGGTCCCTAAAGTGCGAACTGTTAGAAATGGAGACAGATCATTTTCAAAAATCGCTCCTGCAAGCTGGAATTCTCTTCCACTCCATATTAGACTGGAACCCAGCCATCAGAAATTCCGCAAGCTTTTAAAAACCTGGCTCTTCTAAATCGGCGTGTCTTATCCTTACCATCTGAGCAACTGCTGGCGCTATGAGACCTTCGGGTGATATAGGCACCTTACAAATACCAATACATAGACATAGACATAGACCTCAAGAGGAAACACAAAATGGCGGCCTGCGGGTCACTCGGGGTGACTAGGACAACAAGCTTCGGTGGATCTTCTGCTCGAGGTGGGGGCTACAAGTAACCCCAAGCACGATTTCAAGAGACGTCGAGAAGTTAATGCACTTGCAAAATTGCAAGGTGACCAGGAGTTCCAGTTCCACGCTACTCACAAGGACTCCGGGTCTCAGCTTTGCTGGGGACTCGGGTCAGCCTCTGAGATGTCTGGAAATCCTCTTCCTGGGCTGCAAATGCTTCGGAGTCCGGCGGGAGACTGGGAAATTGCTTCGTTGGTGCCTGCCAAGCAGGGGAGTCACTCCTTGACCCCAAGGGAGATTTCTTCAGTCCTCTAGTCTTTAGTAGAGCGTCGAAGTTCCAGGATTCAGCTTCAGAGTTTCATCCAGGGTAATCTAAAGTCCTAAGGACAGGGGACCTATACTTATACTAAGGTAGGATGTTGGACATACTCTGGGGACCCACCTATGGGAGGGTTTGGAAAGAGGGGTGGCTACACCCATTTCATTTGTCCAGTTTCATGCCAGAGCAGGGGCTAGAAGCCCCTGAACCGGTTTGAGCTGGACTATGCACAGGGACACCAAATGTGCCCCCAGGGCAGGACTTTAAAGCACTCAGAGAGTGCTCCCACCCAGCCCCAATACATAAAAGCCTGTCTGGGAGGTGGTGACACCTCCCTGTGACAGTAAACCATTTGTCCAGGCCTCTCCTGCTGGAGTTTCGGTCAGCAGCAGGAGGCCAGACCCGTGTCTGTGGCTGCAGCATCCATTTTGTGATGACAGGGATCTATTAAGTTTCTACCGGGTATACCAGTGCTGCCATGTCTCTCCCTCTAGAAGGGTAGGATCATACTCCCACACTGGTTACGGGGCCTAAATCCATCTTTTCTTGCTCACCATGCCGTTCCAGTTTGAACCCAGCCATATGCAAATCAGTCTTGACCCTGCGCCTCATGGGAACAGTTCAGCCCAAACTGCCAAACCAGGTCCTCCCTGGACTGGAAACAAGCATCCTAGGACCGGTTTCGGGGATTCACCCCTCTTCAGCCAGGATAGCTTGATTCCAGTGGCATGGAGAGCATGGAGCCAGGCTGCACCACTGACAACCCCATGGAAGAAATTCCGAAGGCTGCAGAGGGGTCAGCTCATGCTTGGGCACCCTCTCACATATAACCCAGCACTCTGCCTTCAGGATTGTTAAGGCCTGCCATAGGAGTGACTGATAGGTTTATATGTGCAGTGATAGGTGAGTTATAGTGAACCTATACCTCTGTAAGGGGTGCGTGCACCACCTTACCCAGGCTGCAGTAGCAAACCTGTGGTGTCATTTTGGGTGGCTTTCCAGGGCTGGCATAATATATGCTTCAGTCTCTGGTAGGCCTCCGGGGTACCTATGCCCTAGGGACATAGTATACCATATACTAGGGACTCACAAGGGTACCTCATAATCCAATCTGTGGTGTACCTAAAGTACATGTAATCAATTACTGTAATCAATTTAGAGAGGAAGCAGCTATGCTGGGGCCCTGAATAGCAGGGTCCCAGCCAGACTAAAGTTAAAAAACAGTGAAACACCAGCAAAAAGTGGGGGTAAACATGCGAAGCGGATCCTACTCTCCTACACAATCTCCCCCCCCCCCCAAACACAGGGGCATTAAACTAACCTTGACCAGTTGAGTCTTCATGTTCTAAGTGGAAATACCTAGAGAGTCCATCTACATTGGCATGGTTACTCCCAGGTCTATGTTGCACTGTAAAGTCCATCCCCTGTAGGGAAATGGACCACCTAAGCAGTTTGGGGTTTTCACCCTTCATTTGTTTTAGCCATAAGAGGGGCTTATGGTCTGTTTGAACAAGGAAGTGAGTACCAAACAAGTATGGCCCCAACTTCTTCCGAGCCCAAACCACAGCAAAGGCTTCCCTCTCAATGGCTGACCAACGTTTCTCTCTAGGGGTCAGCCTTCTGCTTATGAAAGCTACTGGCTGATCCTGACCTTCATCATTCAATTGTGACAGTACAGCCCCTACCCCCAATTCAGATACATCAGTTTGGACAATGAACCTTTTGGAGTAGTCAGGACTTTGCAGAATGGGAGCAGTGCACATGGCCTGCTTCAGGTCATCAAATGCCTTTTGACAGCTAGCTATCCACTGAACCTTTTTGGGCATTTTCTTAGAGGTCGAGTCATTCAGGGGTGTCACTATTGATCCTTACCCCTTGACAAATCTTCTGTGATACCCAGTCAGGCCTAAGAAGGCTTCCTTTCACCTGAGTCTGGGTAGTGGGAGCAACCCAGTCCATTATGGTCTGGATTTTGCTCTGCAATGGTTGAATCTGGCCTCAACCTACAAGGTGGCCCAGGTACACAACCTGACTCTGCCCTATCTGGCACTTAGTAGCCTTGACAGTTAGGCCTGCTATTTGCAGGGCCTCCAAAACATTCCTCAGGTGGACCATGTGATCCTGCCAGGTGGAGCTAAAGACAGCAATATCATCTAGATATGCTGCACTATAGTCTTCCAGGCCTGAGGACTTGATTCACCAACCTTTGGAAAGTGACAGGTGCATTCTTCAAACCAAAGGGCATCACCACAAATTGATAGTGCCCACTAGGGGTAGAAAATGCTGTCTTTGGCTTTGCATCATCAGCTAGTGTGATCTGCCAGTAGCCAGCTGTTAGATCAAATGTGCTTAGAAACTTGGCTGAGGCCAAAGTATCTATAAGCTTATCTGCCCTGCGGATGGGATGAGCGTCAGTCCTAGTGACTGCATTGAGACCCCTGTATTCCACACAAAACCTCATCTCTTGCCAACTTTGGTGTGAGGTTTAGGTACCAGGACTACTGGACTAGCCCAAGGGCTAACTGAGGGTTCAATGACTCCCAATTCCAACATCTTTTGGACTTCTGTCCGTATGCAGTCTCTGACATGGTCAGGTTGCCTGTAGATCTTTTTCTTGACAGGTAGACTGTCCCCAGTGTCCACTTCATTAGTGCTCCAGATGGTCTGTCTTGGAGTCAGGGAGTGGGTCACTCACAAGGGTACCTCAGAATCCAATCTGTGGTATACCTAAAGTACATGTAATACATTTAGAGAGGAAGCAGCTAGGCTGGGGACCTGAACAGCAGGGTCCCAGCCAGACTAAAGTCGAAAAACAGTGAAACACCAGCAAAAGGTGGGGGTAAACATGTGAAGCAGATCCTACTCTCCTACATGTCCCTTCTCAGGGTCCGGTGTTACTGTGAGCGCTTGTAATGTAAGTCTCTCCTCAGAGTCCAGTGTTACTGTGAGTGCTTGTAATGTAAGTCTCTCCTCAGGGCCCAGTGTTACTGTGAGTGCTGCCAACCGAGACGGAGCCTCTTGGAACATGTTTTCTTCCCTTTAAATGTGCCGGAGAGGGTCTTATGGGTCCTGGCCCTACAGTCGGTGGGCAGGTAGTGTGCTAAGGCCCAGAGCTCTCGGCTCCGACTCTGTCACCTGTTGGGCGCTCCCCAAACCCCACACTACATCACTCCTCTGAGCTGCCAAGCTGGAAGCACCTGCAGGATGAGCCCGAAGAGGCTGCAGGATGCGCAGAGTCTATGGGGCAGGCCCAGAACCTGCAGGAAGGGCCTGTAGAGGCTGCAGGAATCGCAGAGTTCATGGGGCGAGCCGAGCACCTGCTGGAAGGGCCCGAAGAGACTGCAGGAGGCGCAGAGTCTATGGGGCGGGCCGATCACCTGCAGGAAGGGCCCTAAGAGTGTGCAGGATGCGCTGAGTCTATGGGGTGGGTCAACCCCCCGCAGAAAGGGCTCGAAGAGGCTGCAGGATGCGCAGAGTCTATGGAGTGGGCCGAACATCCGCAGGAAGTGCCCGAACAGGCTGCAGGATGCGCAGAGTCTATGGGGCGGGCCAAGCCCCTGCAGGAAGGGCCCGAAGAGGCTGCAGGACATGCAGAGTCCATGGGGCGGTCCAACCACCCGTAGAAAGGGCCCGAAGAGGCTGCAGGATGCGCAGAGCCTATGGGGGAGGCCGAGCACCTGCAGGAAGGGCCCGAACAGGCTGCAGGATGCACAGAGTCTATGGGGCGGGCAAAACCCCTGCAGGAAGGGCCCGAAGATGCTGCAGGATGCGCAAAGTCTATGGGGCGGGCCAACTCCCTGCAGGAAGGGCCCGAAGAGGCTGCAGGATGCGCAGAGTCCATGGGGCGGGCCAACCCCCTGCAGGAAGGGCCCGAACAGGCTGCAGGATGCGCAGAGTCTATGAGGCAGGCCGAGCACCCGCCGGAAGGGCCGAAGAGGCTGCAGGATGCGCAGAGTTTATGGGGCGGGCCGAGCACCCGCAGGAAGGGTCCAAAGAAGATGCAGAATCCTCAGAGTCTATGGGGCGGGCCAAGCACCTGCAGGATAGGCCCGAAGAGCCTGCAGGATGCACAGGGTCTATGGGGCAGGCTGAGCACCCGCAGGAAGGGCCCAAAGAAGATGCAGAATGCGCAGACTCTATAGGGCAGGCCAAGCACCTGCAGGAAGGGCCCGAAGAGGCTGCAGGATGCACAGAGTCTATGGGGCAGGCCGAGCACCCGCCGGAAGGGCCGAAGAGGCTGCAGGATGTGCAGAGTTTATCGGGCGGGCCGAGCACCCGCAGGAAGGGCCCAAAGAAGATGCAGAATGCTCAGAGTCTATGGGGCGGGCCAAGCACCTGCAGGATGGGCCCGAAGAGCCTGCAGGATGCACAGAGTCTATCGGGCAGGCCGAGCACCCGCAGGAAGGGCCCAAAGAAGATGCAGAATGCGCAGACTCTATGGGGCAGGCCAAGCACCTGCAGGAAGGGCCCGAAGAGGCTGCAGGATGCGCAGAGTCTATGGGGAGGGCCAACCCCCCCTCAGGAAGGGCCCGAAGAGGCTGCAGGATGCGCAGAGTCTATGGGGCGGGCCAACCCCCTGCAGGAAGGGCCCGAAGAGACTGCAGGATGCGCAGAGTCCATGGGGCAGGCCAACCCCCGCAGGAAGGGCCCGAAGAGGCTGCAGGATGCGCAGAGTCTATGGGGAGGGCCAAACCCCCGCAGGAAATGCCTGAAGAGGCTGCAGGATGCGCAGAGTCTATGGGGAGGGCCAACCCCCTGCAGGAAGGGCCCGAAGAGGCTGCAGGATGCGCAGAGTCTATGGGGCGGGCCAACCCCCCACAGAAAAGGCCCAAATAAGCTTCAGGATGCGCAGAGTCTATGGGGCAGGCCGAGCACCTGCAGGAAGGGCCCGAACAGGCTGCAGGATGTACAGGGTCTATGGGGCGGACCGAGCACCCGCAGGAAGGGCCTGAAGAGGCTGCAGGATGTACAGAGTCTATGGGGCAGGGTGGGGCGAACCCCTGCAGGAGGGGCCCGAAGAGGCTGCAGGATGCGCAGACTCCATGGCGCAGGCCAATCCCCCGCAACAAGGGCCCAAAGAGGCTGTAGGATGTGCAGAGTCTATGGGGCGGGCCAACCCCCCACAGGAAGGGCCCGAAGAGGCTGCAGGATGCGCAGAGTATATGGGGCGGGCCGAGCACCTGCAGGAAGGGCCCGAAGAGGCTGCAGGATGCGCAGAGCACGTTGGCCAGGACAACCCCCTGCAGGAAGGGCTGAACAGGCTGCAGGATGCGCAGAGTCTAGGGGGCGGGCAGAGCACCTGCAGGAATGGCTCGAACAGGCTGCAGGTTGCGCAGAGTCTAGGGGGGCAGGCCAAGCCCCTGCAGGAAGGACCCAAAGAGGCTGCAGGATGCCCAGAGTCCATGGGGTGGGCAAGCCCCCCGCAGGAAGTGCCAGAAGAAGCTGCAGGATGCGCAGTGTCTTTGGGGTGGGCCGAGCACCCGCAGGAAGGGCCCAAACAGGCTGCAGGATGCGCAGAGTCTATGGGGTGGGCCAACCCCCTGCAGGAAGGGCCCAAACAGGCTGCAGGACGAGCAGAGTCTGTGGGGCGGGCCGAGCACCTGCAGGAAGGGCCCTAAGAGGCTGCAGGATGTGCAGAGTCTATGGGGCGGGCCAACCCCCTGCAGAAAGGGCCCAAGGAGGCTGCAGGATGCGCAGAGTCTGTAGGGCGGGCCGAGCACCCGCCAGAAGGGCCCGAACAGGCTGCAGGATGCGCAGAGTCAATGGGGCGGCCCGAGCACCCGCAGGAAGGCCCCTTACAGGCTGCAGGATGCGCAGAGTCTATGGGGCAGGCCGAGCACCTGCAGGAAGGGCCCAAAGAGGCTGCAGGATGCGCGGAGTCTATGGGGCGGGCCGAGCACCCGCAGGAAGGGCCCGAACAGACTGCAGGATGCGCAGAGTATTTATGGCAGGCCAAGCCACTGCAGGAAGGGCCCAAAGAGGCTGCAGGATGCGCAGAGTCTATGGGGTGGGCCAACCCCCTGCAGCAAGGGCCCAAAGAGGCTGCAGGATGCGCAGAGTCTATGGGTCGGGCCAACCCCCTGCAGGAAGGGCCCGAAGAGGCTGCAGTATGAGCAGAGTCTATGGGGCGGGCCGAGCACCCGCAGGAAGGGCCCGAACAGGCTACAGGATGCGCAGAGTCTATGGGGCGGGCCATGCCTCTGCAGGAAGGTCCTGAACAGGCTGCAGGCAGGAGGGACTGTGATCGTCCTTTGCCCCCGTGAGCAGCGGGGCTGACACCATCGCAGCCGAGCAGGCGTCAGACCCACCAGTGCACCCCCAATCAACGCGCTGCTCAACATGCATCGGGCCAAGATGCGTTACAGTGACTCGTGATGCGTGGCACTTGCCAGGGCTGCAGACTTCCAACAACATGTGTTAGCGATATTAAAACAAGCATTGGAAGTGCGTCTGAACAAGCAGCAGAGGTGTGTCTACCATGGGTTTAGCAACCATGGACCTCATTTATGAAAAGTGATGCATCGCTACGAGAAAACAGAGATGCGTCACTTTCCATTGCACACTGCTTGCGATGCCAATGTGTTGGACTTGGCCCTTCTGGCAGGTTCACCCCTGAACTTTTTGCTTTTTATTGGTGACTTGGTGTAGTGATTTTTGGTTTCTGCGCACTTTACCGCTGTGTCCCAGGGTAAAGTGCGTGCGTGTCGTGAGGTTGGCCTGCCCTCCCATAGGAATGCATGGGGGAATGTATGTGTCCTGGTAGTTCCTGATGCGTGGGGTGTGCAGGCCCGAGTTTGGTATGTGCGGACTCGTGTGATTGAATGCTGCGCGATGATGTGTGCGGCGTGCATGTACCTAGTGTGGAAGTGCCACTTCTAGAAGTGGGCACTTCGGTGTGCAGTATGAAATGTGTGGCTTGTCTGGCGATTGGCTGGTGGAGGTCATGTGACGGGCTAGGGATTCCCCAGAGTCAGGAAGAGTCACCCAGTGGTGAATAGGGAGTTAGCATACTGATGGCTGGGGAGGAGTACACCTGGGTCCTGAATAGGACAGGGCTTTCCCCACACAATGCTGGCTCCGGCCCCTGTGGTGCGTCTGATGACCCTGGCCTGTCCAGTGAATAGGGAGAGGGGCTGAGCAAAACAAAGTGCTCAGGAACCTGTTGTAACTGGTTCGCCCCTTCCCTGCACCTTCAGACAAAGGGTTTTTACTGTATAAAAATGGGGCTGTGTCCCCACAGAAACTGTTCTTCCAGGATCCAACTTGAGGGGGGCCTGCTGCTGCTGGGCGCCAGGAGAGACCGCCACTGGGGACTGCCTCCCTGCTGGAGGGCCCTGTGAGCTGGCCCCTGGGCCCAGTCTTTGCCCCCCGGCCTTTTGAAGACTGTATTGCAGGACCTTTTGCTTGTAGCGCCTGGGAGCGCTGTGATTTGCTGTATAGCGCTAGGAGCGCTTCATTTTGATGCCCTGGCGCTTCTAGCACGGTGTCGCCCGGTCGCAAACGAGGGAATCCCCGGTGTAGGGATTCCCCCCCTCGGGTATCGGATCGAGCGGGAGCCCACCCCGCATTGTGTGTTCGTTGGCGGGTGCCCACCCCGCTTATTTGATCCTTTCGTTGGCGGGTGCCCACCCCGCTTATGTGTGGTGGTTGCGAGGGAGCCTACCCCTCTTACGAGCCAAGAATCACCGCCGCGGCCGGGGAAGCACCGGAAGTCAGGCAGCGCTGACCGGGACACCCAGGACCGGAAGTAGGAGGGCGGGAGCCTACCCCGCCTCCCACGGAGGACTCGCGCTGCATTGCAAGCCTCGGAGCAGGCAGGAGCCTACCCTGCGCCCCGGGGCCCTGAGAAGAGAAGCCGCCTTCCGGCCAGGAGAGGAGCGGAGTCCCCGGAGAACAGCCCGGTGAGTAGGGAAGGGCTGGGGGACTCCGTTCAGGCGCTGTGGGTGCCGGTCCCAGACTGGCTGACTCCTTGAGCGGCCCCCGCCTATGGGGTTGCTCCAACGTTGGGGGCATTATTTCTAGAGCCTGAGAGGCTCTAGGAGGCTGTCATTGCTGTTTAGAGCCCCGAGGCGCCACCGGGGCATATTGTTATCAGAGCCCACGAAGGCTCCAACGTAGGGGGAATTTCGTTTGGCTAGAGCCCAGGAGAGGCTCCACGAGAGAGGCGGATTCGTTTTAAAGGGCACAGTGGTGCCCACGCTCATTCCTACAACTGCCCAGCACTTAGTGGGCAGCTGCAACGTTTAGGTTGGGATATTTACGCTTTTTGGCTTGCGCCGCAGGCGCAGCTTGACTGGGACAGAGCGTCCTAGCCCGGACAAGGCCAGTTGGCCTAGGGACTGCCACAGGTGGTGGCTTATGAGAGTTTCTCGCTAATGTTCCTAACCTGCACCTCTGAATGTATGTTGATGCGTCATGTGCCTTGTTTTACACCGCTGAATGTATTTTATGCATCATGTGTTTTCCTTCCCTACACCTCTGACTGTTTTATGCATCATGTGTAATGTGCGTTTACCCCTACAGGTATTGTGATACTCAGGTGGTTGTTTGTTTTCTCCTAGTACAGGTGGTGCTAGTGAGGTCCTAGTTCCCTGCGTGACATTCTCCTAAGGTGGTTAGGGTTGCGTAGGTGGTACTTACCTGATACCAGTAAGTACTGGTTGTGTGCTATATATGTTATTTTGTGCTACAGTAATTTTATTCCTATATTCTAAGTGCTATTTCTAAAAAGTGCTAATTCCTGACAGTGGTCCATGTGGCCCTGTCCCCTGTACATATAATCCCTTGTAAATTCTGCCCGTGCCTGTTGGCACATTGTAAAGTGTGTGTTTTTATCTAATGTGTTTTGGTAATACAAAGGCTATGTTTATAGAATACCTTGTGTGGAGTTTCCTTTGTGGTGGGCCTTGGGTGTTGTTGCTGGGTGCGCGCGCAAACGCTTTACACATTGCCTCAGAGATAAGCCTGACTGCTCGTGCCAAGCTACCAAGGGGGTGAGCAGGGGTTATCTTTGGCGTGTAACTTCCTTGCCCTGACTAGAGTGGTGGTTTCTGCCTGACTTTGGCGCAAGCCTTAGCCAACCAGAAATCCCCATTTCTAACATTGGTGATCAGCCTGTTGGACCCGGCCTCGTGGCGTGGTCTTAACCCTCTTGGATTGTGCTCGTCCCCCGCACCGGGCTACACGGGCCGCCCTTTCAGGCCGCCAGGGACCCCTCCTCCCTTCGAGGGCCCCTTTGGATTGTACCCATTTTCCTACACCCGCCTCAGCGGCCCCCTTTTCCAGGCTGCACAGGGACCTCTCATCCCTTCGGGGTCCCCCCCATGCTTGCTCCACGCACCAGCCCACGCAGCCCGGCTCCCTCAGGCCTCGGCCCCAGCGAAGCCCCGACATCGAGGCACCAAGAATGGGCCAGGGGGCACCGCATGGCCACTTCACCACTCCCAGAGGAGGAGAGTTTCGATGGGACCCCCACCGTCCCTCAACACCTAGATACGATCGTCCTCCGGCCTCCCCGGGCCTGGCGCCTCTCCCGCTGGGCATCTGGCCTCTCCCAGCCCGGCCTCTCCGCCCCCCGAGCGCAAGGGTCCGGACATCAAAGGGCTCCAGACCTATATCTGGGGCAACCCCGCAATGGGACAGGAGTTGTATCCCGGAGTCAAGAGCTCTGCTGATGGAATTGCGGCTGACCCTACGGAGAAGAACTCTTGCTTGAGACTATACCACGAGCCCTGCTGACTGCGTCGCGGCTCCACCTTATTGAGACAAGGAACCTCACGGAACATCGGGGCCCTGCTGACGCTGTCGCGGCCCAACCTTGCTGAAACCTCCCTCGGAGCCCTGCTGACGTCGTCGCGGCTCGACCACTCCGAGATCCGGAGTCCCTCCAGCTTGAGGATCAAGAACTGGGCCCAGGGTACTCTCGTACCAAGCTGCTACTAAAGACTGTCTCGCTACCTTGTCCCTACCCGAGACTTTGAGACTCTTGTGGATCCCTCGATCCCCCTTGTACATATCGATAACCGTAACTTCTTAGATGCTGATAAAGAACTGCTCGTCTTGATAAACATCCTCGAGTCCTGTGTGGTGGTGTTACTGTGCTAGTACGTTATAGGAGAAGGACCTCTCCTAGGAGGCTTCTCAGCAGCGCTCGGCTACTTCGTGCAGTGTGGGGGCCCCTCTGGGTGGTCTCTCCGACTCCCCCAAGGTCCGCCTTCCAACATTTGGTGGCCAGCGACGGGATCCGAGCTGAACGCAGATCGTACAAGCAAGTAACCCACTCGCTATCCATCCAGACGAACAGAGACCATGGAGTTCCAACCAGAACGATTGGAAGAGTACACGCACAAAGAGTTAAAACAGTTCTGCAAGGACAAGGGCATTACGACCACCGGCCTAGGTACCAAGGAAGAGATGCAGAAAGCCCTGAGAACCTGGATAGAGTCCGAGGCGGGTCCTTCCCAGGGGGAAGGTCCCCTGCCCCTGAATGCAGCCACGCCACCAGCACCGACCCCAGCGAACGAAGGGAGAAACAGCCTGGAAACCGGCCTCTCCGCGGAAGAAATACGAGAGCGGGAGAAGGTCCGGACCCATGAGCTAGAGCTCGCACGACTTCGGCTGGACGGCGAACTCCGGCTGGCCGAAAAGAAATGGGCCATGGAGCAGCTACGGCTACAAGAGCAGATAGAGGAGAAGAAACGGCATTGAGAACTAGAAGAGAAACGGCTGCATGAGGAAATCGAAGAAAAGAAACGGCATCGAGAACTAGAAGAGAAAAAGCTGACCCTCGAACACGAGCGGGGCCTCAAAGAACTCGAACTCAAGGCCCAGAAGGGGGAGACCGGCACCCCCAGCAATAGAGACGCTCTGCCGCCCACCGAAGCCAAGGTCCATATTCCCAAGGATGTCGTCAAGGAGTACTATAAAAACGACGACATCCAGCAGTGGTTCAAGGCGTACGAGGTGGCCATGACCTCCCATTGGGTACCCCGGAAGGATTGGGGTGCCGGCCTATGGGGTCGGTTCCTTAGCGAGGGCCGAGACACCCTGCTCCAGCTCCCGGAAGAGGTGATGCCCTCGTACGACCATATGAAGGAGGCCCTGCTCACCCGCTACGGACTAACCGCGGAAATGTACCGCCAGCGTTTCAGAGACTGCAAGAAAATCCCCGGTACCACGTGGGTAGAGTATGTTGACTTCTTCAGCAGGGCCCTAGAACAGTGGTTCCCAAACTGGGGTCCGGGGACCCCTGGGGGTCCCCGAAGCCTCCTCAGGAGGTCCGCGACTACTTTGAAAATCGAATAATATTAACAGATCAATAAAGTGTAGCTATATAAAGAGGCGAAGGGGCATATTTATAATAACTGGCGCATCCCTGCATATCAGCAGGGATGCGCCAGTTATTTTGCGCCCCAGCTCCGCCACCATGGATGAGCCGCATTTATAATACGGCGCACCATGGGGCAAAAACGGCACAGATGCGTCACGCATCTGTGCCGTAAAAGTGGCGCATTGCTGGAGTTGCGTCGCAAGCGCGACTCAGCTCCAGCATTGCTCTGGGGGGCCCTATCTGCACAATGCTGCGTCAATCCTTACGCCTGCTTCAAGCAGGCGCAGGGTTTTTGACTGAGTGAAATCTTGTAGATTTCACTCAGCCACTTTTAGGAGGCGTTCCTGCGCCGCAACGCCCCCACCTGCCCTGGAACGCCTACATGTGGCGCAGGGCTTTACAACGTGACGCATCTCCCAGATGCGTCACGTTGTAAATACCCCGCACCATGGCGCAGGATTTGCGCCGCTGCTGCGTCACAAAAGTGACGCAACGGCGGCGCAAAAGTGGCGCAAGTGCAACATAAATATGCCCCTAAATGTACAATTGAACATTTTAAAACATACTGTAAATGTGAAGTAATTTAAAACTGTAGGCTAAAAATTAAATTAGTATCCTCAGATTGATTTGCGGTAGCAGTGCAAGTGCATCAAACTGAATATAGTATGGATGATGAGCGGCCTCAATTGAATTTAGAAAAGCTCCAACCATTCTATTTAAATTACATTTTGATTTCTTCTTTATTTATGTTTTCTAATTAAATAAAATGTGTTATTCGTGTATTTGTTTGATGAATGCTTTTTTGTATTTTTGTGTATTATTTTTTGGTTCAAATCATCAACATTGCTTAGGCCGGGGTCCCCAACTTCCAGTAATGACTCGCGGGGGGGGTCCCTGGATTCGAATAATGTTTCAGTTGGGGTCCCTGGCTTCCAGTAATGATTAAGTGGGGGTCCCCAGAAGTCAAAAGTTTGGAAACCACTGCCCTAGAAGGTTGGATCAAGGGTAGCAAGGTCACCACTTACGGGCAGCTGGTCGACCTCATTATTTGGGAACACCTCTCCAACAACTGCTTCGTGGAGCTAAGACAACACCTCCTCGACAGCAAGCTGACCGAGCCGCGGCAGCTCGCCGCCGAGGCCGATCGATGGGTCAACACCCGAGTCCCCCGGAACCCGATGGGGGAGTACCAGCGAAACCACACCGGACCCCCCCCCGCCAGCGCGGCGGAGGAGGAGGGTCGAACCGGAATCGGGACATCCCAGCCGGGCCGCCCCGGAGTCCGCCTCGGGGGCCGCCTCAGCAACACCCCTCCCCAAGCCTAGCCCAAAGAGGGACGACGCCAGCCAAAACCGGACCCCGGCCCCCGATAACCTGCTACGGCTGCCAACAAACAGGACACTATGCCAGCGACCCTGCCTGCCCCATGAACCGACGAGGTGGGACCAGCGGGCCCCCGCCCCGACAACTGGCGGCTGCCGCCCTGGGAGAAGGGGAGGAAGAGGAAGAACCCCTCGACGGGGGGTCCACTGAGTGGGAGCCGGCGGCCATGTCCCTGGTCTGCCTGGGCAGCCGAGAAATGGTGCCCCAAACACCCATCCCGAGCAACACCCAGAAGTACCAACAGTGGGTCACTATCAATGGACGACGGGCCGATGCCCTCCGTGACACCGGAGCCAGTGTCACCGCTGTCCGCTGAAACCTGGTGACCCCCGAACAGATCCTGCCAAATGTGCTATGCCCCATCCGGACGGCCGACAACAGCGAAAGCATGTGCCAGATGGCCCAGATCCCCTTCGAATGGGGAGGGGTGACAGGCATGCTGAAGGTGACTGTCCGCGACGACGCTCCAGTGGACTGCCTCCTGGGGAACGACCTAGAGAGTTCCCCCTGGGCTCAAGTGGAGCGGCGAGAGCATCTCCGAATGTTGGGACTACCCGAATGGGCCTGCGCCACCACCCGGTCCATGGCCGCCCAGGCCCCCCGCTCGTCCATGACAGCCGACACCGTCGAGCCCGAGGGGCCCGTGCCACCACCTGCCTCCAGCGAGGAAGAAGCGGGCACCGATGCCAGGCCCACGGAACCCTCCCCGGGCGAGATCGCCTCTCTCGGCGCCCTCCCGGAGCTTGCCCAATGGCGCCACGACGGGGGCCCCACCAGAGAACAGGTCCAGCAGGAACAGAAGACCTGCCCCTCCCTTGAAGGAGTCCGGCAGCAAGCGGCCTCGCAGGCCAACGGTGACCAGACCGGAACACACTGGGTCTATTGGGCCGAAGGACTACTGTACAGCGAGCAGAAGATTGCAGAACTGGGGGCCAGTCGCGTGCTGGTGGTCCCCCTCCGATTCCGGGAGTTCCTCCTCAACCTGGCACATGATGTGCCCCTCGCCGGGCACCTGGGGCAGGACAAAACCTACAGCCGCCTGGTGACCCACTTCTACTGGCCCCGGATGCGGAGGGACGTGGACAACCACTGCCGGTCCTGCCAGACCTGCCAAGCCAGCGGCAAGACGGGGGGACGGTTCAAAGCCCCTCTCCAGCCCTTCCCAGCAGTCAACACCCCGTTCGAACGGGTCGGAATAGACATCGTAGGGCCCCTGGACCCCCGGACCGCCCTGGGTCACCGCTTCATCCTGGTCCTCGTAGACCACGCAACCACGTACCTTGAGGCCATCCCGCTTCGAACTGTGACAGCCCCCGTAGTGGGCCAGGCCTTAATGGGGATCTTCTCGAGAGTAGGGTTCCCCCGAGAAGTGGTAAGCGACCGGGGTATGAACTTCATCTCTAAATACATGCGGTCCCTGTGGCAGCAGTGCGGGGTCACGTACAAGTTCACCACCCCATACCACCCTCAGGGGAACGGACTGGTCGAGCGGTTCAACAGAACCTTAAAAGGCATGATCAAGGGCCTGGAAGAACCCCTACGGCGGAGATGGGATGTCCTGCTGCCGTGCCTCCTGTTTGCCTATCGGGAGGTCCCGCAGAAGTCCCTGGGGTTTAGCCCTTTCGAATTGTTGTACGGGCATCCAGTCTGAGGACCCCTCAGCCTGGTCAAGGAGGGCTGGGAGACGAAGCCCCGAGATGCCCCTCCCGACGTCTACAGATACCTCCTGCCCCTATGAAACCAGACACGAAGGTTCCGAGCCCTGGCCGAAGCCAACCTCGAGGCCAGCCAAGAGGACATGAAAAGATGGTACGATCAAAACGCCTCTACCATCGAGTTTGAGCCGGGCCAGCAAGTCTGGGTCATGTCACCGGTTGACCCCTGCGCCCTCCAGGACAAATGGACCGGGCCCTTCAAGGTGGTGGAGAAGAAGAGCCCTGTCACCTACCTGATCGACATGGAGTCTCCCCGGAACCCCCTCCGGGTTCTACACGCTAACCGGCTCAAACCCCACTTTGCCCGGACCGAACTAAGCCTACTGCTGGCGACCGACGACGGGGGCGAAGGCGACTCCGAGCCCCTACCCGACCTCCTGCGGACCAGCGACCACGACGGGACCATCGAAGGCGTCCGACTCGCCTCCTCCCTGACCCCGGAACAGCACCACGACTGTCAGCAACTGTTGCAGCCCTTTGCGGCCCTCTTCTCCCTCACTCCGGGGGTGACTCCATGGTGTGTCCACGACGTCGACACTGGGAACAGTCCCCCCGTGCGACACAGAGCCTACCGAGTACCCGACCGGGTGCGGGCCTGCATCCAGGCTGAGGTGGCGAAGATGCTGGCCCTCAGGGTCATCGAGCCCTCCGACAGCCCGCGGGCCAGTCCCGTCGTCCTGGTGCCAAAGGCCGCCGCCCCAGGCACCCCCCCGGAGCTACGATTTTGTGTGGACTACCGGGCCCTGAACGCTGTTACCAAGACCGATGCCCATCCTCTTCCCCGGGCCGATGAGCTCATCGACCGCTTAGGAGCAGCCCGCTACCTGAGCACTTTTGACCTCACCGCCGGGTACTGGCAGATCCAGCTAACCCCGGTGCCCAAGAGAGATCCGCTTTCTCCACCCCTGATGGGCACTACCACTTTCGGGTGATGCCCTTCGGCATGAAGAATGCCCCGGCCACCTTCCAGAGGCTAGTGAACAAGGTCCTGGCCGGGCTAGAGGCCTTCAGCGCGGCTTATTTAGATGACATTGCCGTATACAGCAGCCACTGGGCTGAGCACCTGGGACACCTCAAAGCAGTCCTGGCCGCCCTCCAAAGGGCCGGGCTCACGATCAAGGCCAGCAAATGCCAGATAGGCCAAGGATCGGTAAATTATCTAGGCCATCAAGTAGGGAGCGGTCAGGTGGCTCCCCTCCAACCGAAAGTTGATGCCATCCAGGCGTGGGAACCCCCCACCACCCAGACAGCTGTCCGGGCATCCTGGCCTCACCGGGTACTACCGGCGATTCATCAGAGACTATGGGAGCATTGTCGGCCCCCTCACAGAGCTCACGTCAAAAAAGCAGCCCAAGAAGGTACACTGGACCCCCCGCTGCCAGACGGCCTTCGAGACTCTCAAAATGGCGATGTGCACTGCCCCCGTGCTACAGGCCCCTGACTACAGCAAGGAGTTTGTGGTGCAGACGGACGCCTCCGAATATGGAATTGGGGCCGTCCTGTCCCAGGTAGATTCGGAGGGACTCGACAGACCCGTGGCCTTCATCAGCCGACGGCTGCTGCCCCGGGAGCAGCGGTGGAGCACCTTCGAGCGGGAGGCCTTCGCTGTAGTGTGGGCCCTCAAAAAGCTCCGGCCCTATCTCTTCGGCACTCACTTCCGGGTCCAGACCGACCACCGGCCCTTGCGGTGGTTAAAGCAAATGAGGGGCGAGAACCCCAAGCTGCTGCGATGGTCCATCTCGCTGCAGGGGATGGACTTCTCTGTTGAGCACCGGCCCGGCAATGACCACGCCAACGCCGACGGCCTGTCCCGCTTCTTCCGCCTCGACGAGGAGAACCCCCAAGGAAATGGGTGACTCTCCCTGCCTTCGGCTGGGGGGGACGCCTGTTGGACCCGGCCTCGTGGCGTGGTCTTAACCCTCTTGGATTGTGCTCGTCCCCCGCACCGGCCTACACGGGCCGCCCTTTCAGGCCGCCAGGGACCCCTCCTCCCTTCGAGGCCCCCTTTGGATTGTACCCGTTTTCCTACACCCGCCTCAGTGGCCCCCTTTTCCAGGCCGCACAGGGACCCCTCATCCCTTCGGGGTCCCCCCCATGCTTGCTCCACGCACCAGCCCACGTTGCCCGGCTCCCTCCGGCCTCGGCCCCAGCGAAGCCCCGACATCGAGGCACCAAGATCGGGCCAGGGGGCACCGCATGGCCACTTCACCACTCCCGGAGGAGGAGAGTTTCGATGGGACCCCCCACCGTCCCTCAACACCTAGGTACGATCGTCCTCTGGCCTCCCCGGGCCTGGCGCCTCTCCTGCTGGGCGTCTGGCCTCTCCCAGCCCGGCCTCTCCGCCCCCCGAGCGCAAGGGTCCGGACATCAAAGGGCTCCAGACCTATATCTGGGGCAACCCCGCAATGGGACAGGAGTTTTATCCCGGAGTCAAGAGCCCTGCTGATGGAATCGCGGCTGACCCTACGGAGAAGAACTCTTGCTTGAGACTATACCACGAGCCCTGCTGACTGCGTCGCGGCTCCACCTTATTGAGACAAGGAACCTCACGGAACATCGGGGCCCTGCTGACGCTGTCGCGGCCCAACCTCGCTGAAACCTCCCTCGGAGCCCTGCTGACGTCGTCGCGGCTTGAGCTGAACTGGAACACCTTAAGAGCCCTGCTGACCTGGTCGCGGCTCGAACTCCACGAACTGATCGCCAGAGCCCTGCTGACGCCGTCGCGGCTCGACCACTCCGAGATCCGGAGACCCTCCAGCTTGAGGATCAAGAACTGGGCCCAGGGTACTCTCGTACCAAGCTGCTACTAAAGACTGTCCCGCTACCCCGTCCCTACCCGAGACTGTGAGACTCTTGTGGATCTCTCGATCCCCCTTGTACATATCGATAACCGTAACTTCTTAGATGCTGATAAAGAACTGCTCGTCTTGATAAACATCCTCGAGTCCTGTGTGGTGGTGTTACTGTGCTAGTACATTATAGGAGAAGGACCTCTCCTAGGAGGCTTCTCAGCAGCGCTCGGCTACTTCGTGCAGTGTGGGGGCCCCTCTGGGTGGTCTCTCCGACTCCCCCGAGGTCCGCCTTCCAACAGCGGTGGGATTTGGACTTGCGTTTGCGCTGTACCGCAGCAGCAACTGGCTGCACTACAAAACTCTGTATTAGATAATCACATGTTTTGGGGATTATTGTTTTTGAAGTTCCATTATTTCTTCTCCTAAAGGTGTCCTTTGTGAATCATGTACTCCTGTGTTAGCTCAGACACCCAGGTTCCTTGTGTTAAACTCTTCTCGAGAACGTCCGCCAAAATGGAGCCTGCTTTTAATTTCTGTGGTCTGTTTAGATACAGTGGGTTGGAGTTGGTAAGGTTCTGTGAAGAGAGAGACATAGAGGTGGGTAAGTCAGATACCCAGTCCAAACTGAGGGACAACCTGATCCTATGGCAAAAGGATGAATGGGAATGTGAGCGCAGTGAGGAAGATAGGGCCCGGGCCGCACGCCGAGAGGGTGGTGGGTCTGAGGGGAGCCCTGAGGAATCTGAAGAGGAGGAAGGTTACCTGACAGGGACGCCAGTAGAAAGTGAAGACCCCATAGATAGGGAGTCCCTTGCTGGGTCCAGTGTCAGGAGCAGCACCCCATCCCTTTCCCTGTCCCCAGAGGAGTGGGTAGATAGGAGGGAAGAAAGGGAGCATCTGCTGGCCATGGAGAAGCTCAGGTTAGAGCATGCCCGGGGGATGGCGCAGCTGAATATAGAGGAGATAAAGCTGGAGACCGAGAGGGTCTTAGAGCAGGAGAGGATAGAGGAGGCTGAGAGGGCCTTCACCAGGGAGAAATCAGCGCTGGAGAGTAGACTATCCCCTGCGCGCAGTTCTAGTTTTCTGGGTTCCCCAGGGAGGGTTGAGTCCAGTGGTGGCAGCGAGATAGATTTCAGTGTAGGAAGTTCCAGTTCCCCCAGTCTGGTACCTGTTTTCCAGGAGGAGGAGTTAAGGTTGAAGTTTAGGGTCAGTAGGAAGCTGTCTCACCAGTCTTGGGAGAAGTTTTTGGATGATTGCGATAAATCACTGACCGATTGGGTGAGGGTTAGCCCGGAAGGTGGTTATTGCGGACTGTTTGGTCTGGTTATCAAAGAGCAGATGCTCAGTAGTTGCTATCAAGGGTTGCGCCAACACCTGTTGGGGTGTGACTCCTTGTGTCCTTGGGAACTTGCAGAAGAAGCAGACCGTTGGGAAAGGGCCCAAGGTTCTCTAGAGTAATTAGGGAGTGACTCCAAAAGTAGTGGTTCAGGTATCTTCCAGCCCAGCGTGGTGGAAGAGGCTCCGTGTAGCCCAGCTAGGTCCCAGGATAGCGAGGAGGGTGTAGGGGCTTACGGCCTGGCTCAGTGGAGCGGGAGTAAGTGGGTGACCGAGGGTCCCCAGACGTACGAAACCCTGCCTCAGGACTTGGATGGTTTCATGAGGGAACACCAAGTTGGGGACCTAGGCTGTCCTGTTAGCCCATTTGAGGAAGATCTCCTAGTGAGTAGAGGACCTGGAGCACCTGTAAACAGAGCTCCTGTGGTTCTAGAGTCAGGCAGTACAGCTCCGGTAGGGAGGGTACAGGAGTCCAGCGTGAGGAGTGATTGGGGGATGAGTTTCCCAGTGGATGCACCAGTGGACCAGGGACTAGCCAGTTGGGCTAGATCTTCTTGGGGGGACCAGGGTGGCGCCACTTCTGTTCTGGGGGATCTTCACGCACTGTCAGGTGGACAGGGGACGGGAGATCTGCGCCAGACAGACAGTCACACGACACATGGGTCATGTGTCAGCCTCAGGGGGATGGTGTGTAAGTCCCCAGAAGTCCTGGAGTACCAGGCAATTATTCCACCAAAGGTTCTAGACCAGAGGTTGGGAGGCCAGGTTCAGGAGCAGCCTGACCTGAAAGGTAGGACTACTGTAACAAGTGTCCTGACCGGTTCTTCTTCCAGAGGTACCGCCCCAGTTGGTAGGGAGCAGGACTCTGGAAGGGGGTGCAGAGGGTGGGAGAGCCCACCTCTGACCCCGGTGCAACCTGAGGGGTTAAACCCTAGGTTGGGAGACCAGTTCTCAGGGAGGGGTCCTGAGCTGGTTGGTGAGTTATGTTACGGGGTCGCCTCTCAGAGGAAGAGAGGGCGGAACCCTAGGAGAAGAGGTAGGGGGAGGAGAGCCTCACCCGTGACTTTTGGTCAGCTTGAGGGTACAGACCCTAGGCTGGAGGATCAGTGGCAGTTTAGAACTGCCCTGATGAGGGGTAGAGTGGAAAATGGTCACTATGTGCCAGGGGTTACTACCCCCCACTCTGTGGTTAGGCAAGGACCAGTGGCGCCTAGATGGTCTAGGGCCTGGTCCTGGCCACGGACAGCTGAGGAGTACCAGGGGGGTAGCCCAGTTGGTCCACCGAGTTTTTTCAGAGGAAACCATGTGAGTTCAGAGTGGCGTAAAACCGGAGAGTGTCCCTGCCGTTGCGGGCCTGCGTCCGGGTTTTATCGCCCAAAGCAGGAAAGACCATCACGGTGGTGATTGGTCTGCCCTGCGTTTTGGCTGGAAGGGGGTTGTGTTGGACTTGGCCCTTCTGCAGGTTCACCCCTGAACTTTTTGCTTTTTATTGGTGACTTGGTGTAGTGATTTTTGATTTCTGCGCACTTTACCGCTGTGTCCCAGGGTAAAGTGCGTGGTGTTGTGAGGTTGGCCCGCCCTCCCATAGGAATGCATGGGGGAATGTATGTGTCCTGGTAGTTCCTGATGCGTGGGGTGTGCAGGCCCGAGTTTGGTATGTGCGGACTCGTGTGATTGAATGCTGCGCGATGATGTGTGCGGCGTGCATGTACCTAGTGGGGAAGTGCCACTTCTAGAAGTGGGCACTTCGGTGTGCAGTCTGAAATGTGTGGCTTGTCTGGCGATTGGCTGGTGGAGGTCATGTGACGGGCTAGGGATTCCCCAGAGTCAGGAAGAGTCACCCAGTGGTGAATAGGGAGTTAGCATACTGATGGCTGGGGAGGAGTACACCTGGGTCCTGAATAGGACAGGGCTTTCCCCACACAATGCTGGCTCCGGCCCCTGTGGTGCGTCTGATGGCCCTGGCCTGTCCAGTGAATAGGGAGAGGGGCTGAGCAAAACAAAGTGCTCAGGAACCTGTTGTAACTGGTTCACCCCTTCCCTGCACCTTCAAACAAAGGGTTTTTACTGTATAAAAATGGGGCTGTGTCCCCACAGAAACTGTTCTTCCAGGATCCAACTTGAGGGGGGCCTGCTGCTGCTGGGCGCCAGGAGAGACCGCCACTGGGGACTGCCTCCCTGCTGGAGGGCCCTGTGAGCTGGCCCCTGGGCCCAGTCTTTGCCCCCCGGCCTTTTGAAGACTGTATTGCTGGACCTTTTGCTTGTAGCGCCTGGGAGCGCTGTGATTTGCTGTATAGCGCTAGGAGCGCTTCATTTTGATGCCCTGGCGCTTCTAGCGCGCTCCTGTGTCGCCCGGTCGCAAACGAGGGAATCCCCGGCGTAGGGATTCCCCCCCTCGGGTATCGGATCGAGCGGGAGCCCACCCCGCATTGTGTGTTCGTTGGCGGGTGCCCACCCCGCTTATTTGATCCTTTCGTTGGCGGGTGCCCACCCCGCTTATGTGTGGTGGTTGCGAGGGAGCCTACCCCTCTTACGAGCCAAGAATCACCGCCGCGGCCGGGGAAGCACCGGAAGTCAGGCAGCGCTGACCGGGACACCCAGGACCGGAAGTAGGAGGGCGGGAGCCTACCCCGCCTCCCACAGAGGACTCGCGCTGCATTGCAAGCCCCGGAGCAGGCAGGAGCCTACCCTGCGCCCTGGGGCCCTGAGAAGAGAAGCCGCCTTCCGGCCAGGAGAGGAGCGGAGTCCCCGGAGAACAGCCCGGTGAGTAGGGAAGGGCTGGGGGACTCCGTTCAGGCGCTGTGGGTGCCGGTCCCAGACCGGCTGACTCCTCGAGCGGCCCCTGCCTATGGGGTTGCTCCAACGTTGGGGGCATTATTTCTCGAGCCTGAGAGGCTCTAGGAGGCTGTCGTTGCTGTTTAGAGCCCCGAGGCACCACCGGGGCATATTGTTAGCAGAGCCCACGAAGGCTCCAACGTAGGGGGCATTTCGTTTGGTTAGAGCCCAGGAGAGGCTCCACGAGAGAGGCAGATTCGTTTTAAAGGGCACAGTGGTGCCCACGCTCATTCCTACAGCTGCCCAGCACTTAGTGGGCAGCTGCAACGTTTAGGTTGGGATATTTACGCTTTTTGGCTTGCGCCGCAGGCGCAGCTTGACTGGGACAGAGCGTCCTAGCCCGGACAAGGCCAGTTGGCCTAGGGACTGCCACAGGTGGTGGCTTATGAGAGTTTCTCGCTAATGTTCCTAACCTGCACCTCTGAATGTATGTTGATGCGTCATGTGCCTTGTTTTACACCGCTGAATGTATTTTATGCATCATGTGTTTTCCTTCCCTACACCTCTGACTGTTTTATGCATCATGTGTAATGTGCGTTTACCCCTACAGGTATTGTGATACTCAGGTGGTTGTTTGTTTTCTCCTAGTACAGGTGGTGCTAGTGAGGTCCTAGTTCCCTGCGTGACATTCTCCTAAGGTGGTTAGGGTTGCGTAGGTGGTACTTACCTGATACCAGTAAGTACTGGTTGTGTGCTATATATGTTATTTTGTGCTACAGTAATTTTATTCCTATATTCTAAGTGCTATTTCTAAAAAGTGCTAATTCCTGACAGTGGTCCATGTGGCCCTGTCCCCTGTACATATAATCCCTTGTAAATTCTGCCCGTGCCTGTTGGCACATTGTAAAGCGTGTGTTTTTATCTAATGTGTTTTGGTAATACAAAGGTTATTTTTATAGAATACCTTGTGTGGAGTTTCCTTTGTGGTGGGCCTTGGGTGTTGTTGCTGGGTGCGCGCGCAAACGCTTTACACATTGCCTCAGAGATAAGCCTGACTGCTCGTGCCAAGCTACCAAGGGGGTGAGCAGGGGTTATCTTTGGCGTGTAACTTCCTTGCCCTGACTAGAGTGGTGGTTTCTGCCTGACTTTGGCGCAAGCCTTAGCCAACCAGAAATCGCCAGTTCTAACACAATGATATATCATATTTACTGTCTTATGCATCATGTCGCAAGGAGTTACAGATACGTCAGTATTTCTGACGTATCTGTAGGCGCAAAAATGACGCATTGCTAGAGTGTGACGCAACTCCAGCAGTGGGTCATTACACATGGGCAAGTCCTGTTAGAATCCGGATTCTCTGGTCGGCCCAGGTAGGTACCTGGGACAAGCAGAGAGTCCTTCTTCCAGTCAGGGAAAGGGGGCACACTCTAACAATAACCCCTGCTCTCCCTCTAGGTAGCTTGGCGCGAGCAGACAAGGCCTATCCCAGAGAGTTTAGGTTAAGCGTTTGTGAACACACACACAGTAATCCAGTGACCCTCCACAAATGGACTCCAAACCGGGATATATATCAAAAATAATGTTTTATATTTTCTTATCAGGCTTAGCACAAGACCAAAGCTAACGTTTAAAATGACCACAATACTTGTTTACAAAAAGTTCTTCAGTTTAGCATTGTTCGGAATAGTTTCTGTGCTTCGTTCCTCGTCGTACGCTTCGTACGCGGTTAACAGAGACTTGGGAACGGGTCTTACATACGCACCGCAGGCGCTTTGGAAATGAAGCGTCCACCCTACGGTGCAAACGGGCACAGTACCTTGAGTTTTTGGGTCGACACGGACACTTCACGGGCAACAAGCGGACTGTACCGTGCGATGTCCTCTAGGGGGCGGCGCGTACTACAGTACGTTAGACCTTGGGCGTGCGCGGCTTCAGGGGACGATGCGTAGGTACGCCTCTCTCTTTCCAGCCGCTGTGTACGCGTAGTACCGGGATCGCGGGTCTTGACTCTGAGAAGTGCTGGCAACAGACGAACAGTACGCTCCGGACAAGGAGACGTACGCGACCACCATACGCACCGCAGCCTTTCCCAAGGCAGGGGAGTGGCGCGCATGCTGGCAGTACGGTCCAGAGGGGGTGCAAGGGGTACGGGACGATGTCCTTCAGTCACGGTGTGAGCTGCGGCTCGTAGGGGCCTGTAAGTCGCGTTACTCAGGCCGGGGTTAACCACCTTCGTGGTGTGAGCTACGGCTCGTAGAGGGGCCTCAGACACTTTGTTCAGGCAGGACAGCGGGATACCTGCTTGCAGGGGGTACGCTGCGATCAGCAGTTCGAGTCGAAGATGCGGGGAAAACGGTACGTTTTCCAAGGCAATCTCACGGCGGTGAAGTCCACTGGTCCTGGGACTTCATTCAGCAGATACACATCACGCAGAGGCGGGCTGAAATGGTTAGGCAAGCAAATGCCAACTTTCTAAACGTGGCATTTGGAAACGCAGAATATTAAAATAAACCTTGCTAAAAGATGTACCTTATTATCCTGAGTTCAGGCATACTAAACTCGATTTTCTACCATGTTCCCTGGGCCTGCTAGGATCATAGGATGTAACAATCTTAACAGCCCATTCTGGCCTATGAGAACAGGGTAGCCTTACAATAGTGAAAAACGAAAATGGCTGTAATTCACTATTAAGACATGCCACACACATCAGGGCTTGTCCTACCTTATGCAACAATGCACCCTGCCCTTGGGCCTGCCATAGGGGTGACTCACATGAGTAAAGGGAAGGTTTAGGGACTGGCAAGTGTGTGCACTTGCTCAGTCAGCATGTCAGTACCAGACTACACGCAGGTTCTACAATGGCAGACCTTAGACATATTTTTACAAAGCCGCACCTGTGGGTCGCACAACCAGTGCTGCAAGCCCACCAGCGGCATTTGTATTTACAAGCCCTGGGCACGCCTGGTGCACTTTACTGGGGTCTGATAGTAAACCAAATAAGCCAATCATGGAATCCAACCAACATATACATTTTACATAGGGAGCACTTGCACTGTGGCACTGGTTGGCAGTGGCACAGTGCTCTGAGCGGCCAACACCATAAAAACACATGAGGCAGAGCGACAAAAAGTGGGAGGGAGACTCATGCCAAGGTGCCAGGTCTAACACGTGTCCCCTCCAGCTGAAAAGTGGGGAGAACTACCATACCCCAGGGAGTTCCTCATCACTAAGGCGGAAAAATCTGGACAGACCGTCACCATTGGTGTGATCCGTATCAGGGCGATGTTCCACCGTGAAATCCATCCCCTGTAGGGAAATGGACAACCTCAACAGCTTTGGATTTTCACCCCTCATATGCATCAACCATCTGAGGGGCCTGTGGTCTGTCTGAACCCGGAAGTGAGACCCAAACAGGTAGGGTCTTAGCTTCTTCAGCACCCAGACCACAGCAAATGCCTCACGCTCAATAGCACTCCATCTCTGTTCCCGTGGAAGTAACCACCTGCTAAGGAAGGCTACAGGTTGATCTAGGCCCTATTCATTAATCTCTGAAAGAACAGCCCCCACACCATGCTCTGAAGCGTCTGTCTGCACGATAAACTCTTTGGAGAAGTTGGGAGCCAAGAGCACGGGCGCCGTGCACATAGCAGCTTTCAGGGCCTCAAAAGCTTTCTGACAGGTGTCAGTCCAAATCACTTTCCTGGGCTGCTTCCTAGAAGTCAGAGCTGTCAAGGGGGCAACAATGTTGCCATACCCCTTGACAAACCTCCTGTAGTACCCGGTGAGACCTAGGAAGGCTCTCACCTCTGTCTGGGTTTTGGGCGACTCCCAATTCAGGATGGTTTCTATCTTGGGTTGAAGGGGCGCCACCTGGCCGCTCCCAACCTGGTGCCCCAAGTACACCACGGCACCCTGCCCGATCTGGCACTTACTCGCCTTGATCGTGAGGCCTGTCCTCCGCAGCGCCATTGCTGGACTTGGCCCTTTTTGCAGGGTCATCCCTAAACTTTTTGCCTTCCTCTTGCATTTTTTCTGACCTGTTGTTGGCTGTTTTATGACTCTGGGCACTTTACCACTGCTGATCAGTGCTAAAGTGCATATGCTCTCCCCATTGTAAATTGCTATGTTGGTTGGATTCCATGATTGGCTTATTTGGTTTACTATCAGACCCCAGTAAAGTGCACCAAGAGTGCAAGGGCGTGTAAATGTCGCTGGTTGGCTCGCAGCACTGGTTGTGCCACCCACAGAAGCGGCCTGGTAAAATGTGTCTAGGGTCTGCCATTGTAGAACCTGCGTGCAGTCTGGTACTGTCATGCTGACTGGCAAGTGCACACACTTGCCAGTCCCTAAACCTTCCCTTAACTTCATGTTAGTCACCCCTATGGTAGGCCCAAGGGCAGGGTGCATTGTAAGCATAAGGTAGGACAAGCCCTGATGTGTGTGGTATGTCCTAATAGTGAATTACAACCATTTTCGTTTTTCACTATTGTAAGGCTACCCTGTTCTCATAGGCCAGAATGGGCTGTTAAGATTGTTACATCCTATGATCCTAACCTGCCCAAGGAACATGGTAGAAGATCGAGTTTAGTATGCCTGAACTCAGAATGATAAGGTACATCTTTTCGTAAGGTTCATTTTAATATTCTGCGTTTGCAAATGCCACTTTTAGAAAGCTGGCCTTTGCTTGCCTAACCATTTCAGCCCGCCTCTGCGTGATGTGTATCTGCTGTCAGGCTTGTGTGAGTGACAGGGCTGGGGAAACCCAGATGGGCAGGGCTAGGTAGCCTGGTGGTGAATAGAAAGATTGACAGGTTGATGGGTGGGAGGAGTACACTTGGACTCTGAATAGGACTGTGCTCTGCCACCACAATTCTGGCTCCGCCCCCTGTGGAGCGTCTGATGACTCTGCCCTGCACTCTGAAAGAAGAATCCTGCATCGCGTCAAAAAGTGCACCAGAACTGGACTGAACTAGGCAAGGGCCCCCCTGGCCTGGGAGAACAAAAGACATGTAGTATAAATGTAGGAGCCCTGCTCCTAAGAAATCAGATCCGCTTTGAACCAAGAAGAATTTCTGCCTGAGGAGGAGGCGCCAGGAAAGCTGTAAGGAGGAAGACTGTTCCTATCCTGGGGGACTGGCCTGCAGTGGTGACCTTGCTGCCAAAGGAGAGAAGGGAAACCTTGTACTAGAGACTTTGCTTTATTTTTATTTTCAAGAAACTTGTGCTTTCAAAAACGATCTCCAAGGGCCTGGAAGTGAGCTTGCCCCCTGAACTGAGCCCCAGGACCATTGGGCTCATCCTGACCTTCACTCGCCTGCCGCTGGACTGTGGTCTTCCTTCCCTCACCGGAGCCGTGACTCCCGTGCCCCTCAGCCCCTCCTTGAGCTGTGACCGGACTGCTTAGCTACCCCTGCCTTGGGAAGAGCCTCGCTTGATCGGAGTCGCTCCCCCTACGCTGTGCTGGGCTGCCCCTGTCACCTCGCTCGCTGGAGGCTCGCTGCACACCTTCACCCCTCCCGCTGGAATCGGCGCTGTGAGCATCTTCAAGCCTCGGACGGCCCGGACGTAGAAAGCGTGCCCGGCTGCCCCGCTTTGCTCATTTGCCAACCTGAAACACCCCGCTCTTGCCGTAAGCCTGAAGGATCAGACCCCCCCTCGTAAAGCGTGGGAGCCCTGGACTTCGCCTCGGCCTTTTGAAAGAGCCGCTGAGTGTCCCGCACCCGCCTTCACAAAAAGAAACAAGGTACTGTACTTACGAACTCGACCGCGAGCTCACATCGGATCCAGGGTCCGCAACGTTCTGTTTTCCCTGCTGTCTGACTTGTGCCTCCCGGTTACCGTCTCAGCACGAAGTGCGCTAAGACCCACAGTTCCCCTTGTTGCCCGCATAAGAAGACTTTCCGTCTAAAAGAACTTTCCGTATTCATAGAGATTGTGGCCCCACCGTTTCACCGTTACTGGGTCTTGTACTAAGTCTGCTGAAAATATATAAAAGCCTTATTTTTGTATACAACCTGCTTGGTGTCCGTTTGTGGTGCATGCAAAGTATTTACTGTGTGTATAAGTGCAAATGCTTAACCGTGTACGCCCTGAGGTTTAGCCTTGACTGCTCGGGCCACGCACCTAGAGGGTGAGCAGGGGTTATTCCAAGGAGCCATCATTCACCCTGACTAGAAGTAAAGGGTCCCTGCTTGTCGCTGGTACTTGCCTGCCGCAACCAGAGTCCCCTCATTTCTAACAGCCATCAACACTTCCCAGAGGGGGCGCAGGTGTTCTTCCCAAGTGGAGCTGAACACTGCGATGTCATCCAGGTAGGCAGCACTGAACGAATCCAGTCCAGCCACCACCTGGTTGACCAACCTCTGGAAGGTGGCAGGGGCATTCTTCATCCCAAAGGGCATAACCCGGAACTGGTAGTGCCCATCTGGGGTGGAAAATGCTGACCTCTCTTTGGCCCCATCGGTCAAGGTGATCTGCCAGTACCCAGATGTTAAATCAAACGTGCTGAGGTAGTTGGCAGCCCCCAGCCGATCTATGAGCTCATCAGCTCTGGGGATGGGGTGTGCGTCAGTCCTGGTGCCCGAATTGAGTCCTCTGTAGTCCACACAGAACCGGAGTTCGGGTGTGGCTCCCGACGCTGCAGCCTTTGGGACCAAGACCACTGGGCTGGCCCAAGGACTGCTGGAGGACTCAATTACCCAGAGTGCAAACATCTTGGAGACCTCCTCGTTGATGCACCCCCTCACCCTGTCAGTCACCCTGTAGGCCTTGTGCCTCACAGGTGTACTATCCCCAGTGTCCACATCATGGATGCACCAATCAGTGACACCGGGAACCAGGGAAAACAGATCAGAAAATTGTACCAGCAGCTGGCGACAATCATTCTGTTGCTCAGGGGTCAGGGTGGAAGAGAGGATGACACCATCCACTGACCCATCTTGCTCCTGGCCTGACAGGAGGTCAGGAAGAGGCTCGGTCTCCTCTTCCATCCCAGCATCTGTTGCCAAGAGCATGCCCACTTGTGCCCTCTCCAAGTGGGGCTTCAGGCGGTTGACATGTAGGACACTCAAGGGGTTCCTGGGAGACTGCAAGTCCACCAAATAGGTAACAGGACTCTTGCGCTCCACAACCTCAAAGGGACCGGTCCACTTATCCTGGAGCGCACAAGGCTCCACGGGGGCCAAGACCCACACCTTCTGTCCAGGCTGAAGCTCTACCAGAGTGGCATTCTGGTCGTACCACCGCTTCATCTCCTCCTGGCTGGCTTCCAGATTTGCCTCAGCAAGTTGCCTGAATCTCCTAGTCTGATTCCTGAAGGCCAGCATGTAGCTATATACATTCTGGGGAGGTTTCCTGGGAGATTGCTCCCAGCCTTCCTTGACCAGATTTAGAGGTCCTCTCACTGGGTGGCCATACAGGAGCTCAAAGGGGCTGAACCCTAAAGACTTCTGTGGTACCTCACGGTAAGCAAAGAGAAAGCATGGTAAGAGGACGTCCCACTTACACCTCATGGGTTCTTCCAGACCCATTATCGTGCCTTTGAGGGTACGGTTGAATCTCTCAACCAACCCATTTCCTTGGGGTGGTAAGGTATGGTAAACTTGTAGGTTACACCACACTCTTGCCAAAGGGATTTCATATACTTGGATATGAAATATGTACCCCGGTCAGACACCACCTCTAGAGGGAATCCCACTCTGGAGAAAATTCCCATCAGTGCACGTCCCACCACGGGGGCCGCCACTGTCCTCAGAGGGATGGCTTCCGGATACCGGGTGGCATGGTCCACCAGGACCAGGATAAACCTGTTGCCCATGGCTGTCCTGGGGTCCAGTGGCCCCACAATGTCAATCTCCACTCGCTGGAATGGGGTACTGACCACAGGGAATGGCTGGAGAGGAGCCTTCTGCTTCCTCCCACTCTTTCCACTTGCCTGGCAAGTCTGACAGGTCCTGCAGTGAGTGTCTGAACTCCTGCGCATTTGAGGCTAATAAAAGTGGGTGACAAGCCTTTCAAAGGTCTTGTCCTGCCCCAAATGTCCTGCCAATGGCACATCGTGAGCCAGCCCCAGTAGGAAGGCTCTGAAGCTCTGGGGTACCACCAGCACATGGGCTGACCCAGGCTCAGCAACCTAAGGCTCTGTATACAGGAGGTTGTTCTCTCAGTAAATGAAATGTGACCCAGATTGATCACCTGCGGCCTGGTCTGCAGCCTGCTCCCGCATACCCACGAGAGAAGGGCATTCTTTCTGCGCCTTACAAAAGTCCTCCCTGGAGGAGCCTCCTTCTTGCTGCCAATGGGTCAGCTCAGGCAGGTCCCCAAGTTCAGCTATCTGTTCCCCTGTCGGCTCCAGGGCATCCCCCTCAAGGTCTGCTTCCTCCTGGACCGTGGGAACTTCATGGGCCGGTTTCCCGTGCCCCCTTCCTCTTCCCTCTAAGGCCGGTCCCTGGGCCTTCCTCTCAGGCTCCAGGACCTCTTGAGCACCTCTACTTACTGCCATGGACCGTGTGGTGACACATGCCCAATCAGGCATACCCAACATCTCCAGGTGAGCACTCCGCTCCACCCAAGGTGAGCTCTCCAAATCGTTACCTAACAGACAGTCTACAGGTGTGGCGGGCCTCACAGCTACCTGAAGAGTACCAGAGACCCCCCCCGCACTCAAAGGGAACCTGAGCCACCTTGCAGTGACTCTCCGTGTTGTCAGCGGCAACAATCGGATAGAATGCTCCTGGGACAACCTGCTCTTGAGACACCAGGTGACACTTGACAGCTGTCACACTGGCTCCTGTATCTCTCAGAGCTTCAACCCTACAGCCATTGAACGTCACCCACTGCCTGTATTTCTTAGTGTTATTAGGCAGCTGGGTTTTGGGGACCATCTCACAGTCTCCTAATGAGACAAGGGACATCTCTGCAGGACTCCACCCACCTTGGACTGCCCTCTCCTCCCCCAAGGCTACACTAGCCATCTGCCGGGGTGGAGCACCAGTGGGTGCTGGTTTACCAAACAAGGGATACTTGGGATCAGAGGCAAAATGACCCAGGTTACCACACTTGTAACATTTTGGGGGCCCTCTTTGAACAGGAGGACCTGTCGGGGCCCCGGTCGGTTTTTGGGGGGGAGGCTGAGAACCTTTCCCTTGGGGATTACTTTGGGGCCTTCTTGGGAACTCACTCTGGTTACCCCTGCCCCCCCACTCTTCTGCTGGGGAAACTGCCCACCTTTGGCGGAGTCTCCCACTGGACCCTTGTGGACCCTGGTACTGACCCAGCGGTCCGCCTCCTCAGCAAGCTTCCTAGGGTTAGTCAGCCTACTATCAATCAGGTGCTGGCGTAGCTCAGGAAAACAATTACTGGACAAGTGCTCCCATGCCATTAAATCAAGAAGCCCTTGAAAATCATCAACCTTGCTACCCTTCACCCAACCATCCAGTGCTCTGCAAAAAAAGTTACATACTCAACATACGTACTGTTGGGAATCTTTGTGCAACCCTTGCACCTTTGCCTATACAACTCAGGGGTTAACCCATACCTAGTCATCAATGCTTCCTTCATATGGGGATAAGAATTATCAATATCTGAAGGTAAGTCTAGCAGTGTGTCCCGCCCCTCACTAAGGAACCGTCCCCACCACCCCGCTCCCCAATCTTTATCAGGGACCCGGTGGGAAGACATGGCTACCTCATAGGCTTTGAACCACTGCCCTATGTCATCATTCTTAAAAAATTCTTTCACCACATCTTTTGGTATGTACACCCTTGACTCTACCTGCACTGACGGTGTGCTGCCACCAGAGGGAGTAGACTCTAAACTCTTATCTTTTAGATACAATTCCCTCAATCTCATGTCATGCTCCATTTGGATTTTTCTCTCTTCCAGAGCCAGCTTTTTGCTTTCCAGCTCCAGTTGCCCATTCAATTTGAGTTTTCAATCTCCATCTCATGCATCCTGGTTTCTTTCCTGTCTGCCAACTCTTCTGGCGACAGGCCTCTGCCCAAGCTATGGACGCTTTCTGCTGGTTCAACTACTACCACATCCTCAGGTGACCTTGACTCAATCCAGGCCCTCAGCGCCTTTAGTAGATCTGCCTTGACCTTGCATCCAGCATGGGGAACTTTGAACTTTTTGCAGAAGCCCTTCAGCTGGGCCTTGGTGTAGGTCTCTAGTCTCTCCTCTTCCCATTCCACTTCTTCGGTTTCAGAGACGACAGATGGCGCTTTCTCAACAATGACTGAACCAGGCATGATTTTTTTAAACTGGAGATTCCTTGGCAAACAAAAATCAAACAGTATGTGGCTGCGTTATGGTCTGAACTCACTAAGTGGTGTTCACCAATCACTGTACATGAATCACAAATGCAAATTCAGGATCCTCACCGCTGACCACCAATGTTAGAATTGGGGATCTCTGGTTGGCACAGGTAGGTACTTGTGACAAGCAGGGACCCTCTCCTCTAGTCAGGATAAGGGGTACACTCCTACAATAACCCCTGCTCACCCTCTAGGTAGCTTGGCGCGAGCAGACAAGACTTATCTCAGAGCGTAATAGGTTAAGCATTTGTGACCACATACACTAACCAAGTGACAACACTACAAATGGACACCACACAGGGATTATCAAAAATAAGTATTTTATATCAGGCTTAGCACAAGACCAAATAACGATAAAAAGGCCCACAATACTTTTAGCAATAACAGTTATTTGTTACAGCGTGCTTTAAAAGTTCTGTGTGCTTCGTTCTTCTTGGTTCGGCCTGTACGGGGATGAATTGGCCTACAGAATGAGTCTATAAGCGTTGCGGACGCTCCGGTGTGAAGCGTACACCCTACGGTGCGAACATACACAGTACCTTAATCTTGAAGAGTTCGTCACGGACGCTGCGGTGAAGGCAATGCGTTGTACGCTGCGATTTCGTCCTTTCGCGGTGCGAGCTTACCGCGGCCTGAGTCGCGTTGCTTGAGGGGACGGGACGTTGTACGGTGCTTTGCTGTTCGTTGCAGCGTACGAGCCGTACTGTGGGAGCGGCTTTCCGTCTTTGGCTGCAATGCGGAGCGTACATACGGTGCGTACTCCCTCCTTCGATGCGAACGGCAGCCGTGACTTCAGTGCAGGGTGCGGGCCGTACCAACCAAGATGACTCGATGAAGCACAGCGTTTGTATGCGGCGAAGCCGGCCAGTCACGGTGCGAACTACGGATCGTAGTACGCGTTGATTGAGGCAGACAAGCAGGTACGGTGCGTTGCTGGACACGAATTGGCGGTATGAGGCGTACACAGCATCCGGCCTCGGAAAATGCTAAAAACAACGTTTCTAGAAGCGGATTACGAGGCGGATGAAGTCCACTGGTCCTGGGACTTCGTTCAGGGGGCAAGCTCACTCACAAGCCCCTGGAGATCTTTAAGCACAAGTTGAAGCAAAGTTTCTTTGTAGTCTTTCTCCTCTCCTTCAGCAGCACGGCAACCACTGCAGGCCAGTCCCCCAGGTCAGGGTGAGTACTCCTCCTTACAGCTTTCCCAGTTCCTTCTCCTCAGGCAGAGGTTCTTCTTGTCAAGCAGGATCTGATTTCTTAGGAGCAGGGCTCCTATATTTATACTACATTTCTTTTGTTCGTTGCGGCCAGGGGGCCTTTGCCTAGTTCAGTCCGGTTTCTGAGCACTTTGTTGACATGATGCAGGCTTCTGCTTTTAGTGTGCAGGGCAGAGACATCAGACGTTCCACAGGAGGTGGAGCCAGCATTGTGGTGGCAGAGCACAGCCCTATTCAGAGTCAAGGTGTACTCCTCCCGCCCATCCTGGTGTAATCTTCCTATTCACCACCTGGCTCTCCAGACTGTCTCCTGGAATTCCCCAGCCCTGTCACTCACACAAACCAGACAGTAGATACACATCAGCGCAGAGGCGGGCTGAAATGGTTAGGCAAGCAAATACCAACTTTCTAAAAGTGGCATTTGCAAACACAGAACATTAAAATAAACTTTGCTAAAAGATTTATTTTATTATACTGAGTTCAGGCATATCAAACTCGAGTTCCTACCATGTTCCCTGAGTCCACTAGGATTATAGAGTGTAATAGAGTGCCACTCTTGAGGCTTGAGCCGAGAGTGAGAGGGAAGCGCTCATCGTTCCCTGTGAGTTCCTTTTAGCATTTTTTCTGATCAATCAGCGATTTTTAAATATTGTAAACTGTACATTTTCTGTGTTCTTATCCTGGTCTGGGGGCTGCTAAAAACGGGGCTTTTAAGTGCTTTTATTTTCACTTCCTGATTCTGGTCTGTGCTGCCATAAGTGAAGCTCACCTGTTCTCATTTCATTCAGTCCCGACGCGTCCGCCATCTTGGGTGTAGTGCAGGGAGCAGTTCTAGCGTCTGTCTCTCTTGCACTATATCTGGGGCGATGGCGCGAACGCGCAGCAGACGCGCGCAGGGGGCGCGCCAAAGGCAAGCCCGTCTGCGCCCGTCCGCGGCCGAACCGGGCCTGGGGCCCTACCCCCTGGTTCGCTTGTCCCCCGGGACTTTCCGGCAGTCCACAGACAAATCTTACATTACACTAAACAAGAACTATTATCCCTATGCCCTACACTGACAGACTGCTGCCTCCACACCGCGCAGGCGGAAGCTCTACCCCTCATCTGCGAAACCTGCAAATGCACCTTCCAACCCTTGCTAAAGGAAAAACGGGCGACAGCAAAATTAAAAATGCTGCTATTAAACTGCAGATCTTTGAAGAAACACAAAATAGAAATACACGATCTATTGACGGAGAGTTGTCCGGATGTTCTTTTTCTTACCGAGACATGGCTTGACGAAACCTCATCGCCCGAAATTCTCGAAGCCATCCCTTCTGGTTATTGCATACTCAGATTAGACAGACAGAAACAGAGAGGGGGGAGGCTTGCATTATTGCATAAAGCACACTTAGAATGCACCCTAGGGAAGGCTTCGCTACCTAATAGCGAGAGTGGTTTTTTCACTATAAAGGCAGGAACTAAAAATATCATTAATGGGCTACTTATATACCGCCCGCCCGGAGGGGCAGCTCAGTTCGGCGACCTACGCACAGAACTAATCACCCAACCAGCACTTCGATACAAAAAATTTCTCATTTTAGGAGATTTAAACCTTCATTTCGATGTTGCCGATTGCAGGGAGGCACAAGACGTAGCAGAAGCACTGAAAGCCCTAGAATTTAACCTCCAATCCAATTCCCCCACACACCAACTAGGCCACCTTCTCGATCCTATCTTTGCCAACTGGGAGGGTGTAAACGTGTCCCCCCCGATTAGAACGATTTGGTCAGACCACTTTATTATTCCGTTCGATATAGAAAACACGTCCTCAGAAACAAGATCCAACATACCCCTACCCCTGAAACGGAGAGATTGGAAAAAATTCAATCAAGAAGCATTTAATCTTGCCCTACTTGAAAAACCTCCACCCCCTAGTAACACCTTACAGGAGGCATGGAATAGCTATGAAACCTGGATGTCCAACGCGTTAGATACGGTAGCCCCCTGGACACATAAACCACCAGCAAGACGTACCAAAACGGCCCCCTGGTTCTCTGAGGAACTTAAAATAGCCAAAGTTAAATGCAAAAATTTGGAAAGGCAATGGAGGAAAAACTATAACCATAAAAGTAAGTCACTATACAGAACAGAACTTAACAAATACCATAAACTTATAAGAACAGTAAAAGGTGCCCACTTCAAGAGTAGAATAGAATCTGCCGACAATCCCACCAGAGAACTCTTTACCATCTACAAAGAACTAACGGTCCCTACCAGACTCGAAGCGCAAGATACCTACTCCAGTGAATTATGTGATGCTATTGCTGACCATTTCGTTGGCAAGGTTGATAAAATACATGCCACTTTCACAATCAACACCGATGTCCCTAGTAAGCATGTATCACCTACAGACAATCTTACAATAATACCTGGTCTGACACACTTCAAAGTTCCCGAAAGACAAGAATTGCTGAATATTGCCTACAGCATACAATCTGGCTCCCCCTGCGACGTGTGTCCCCCTAAGCGCTGTAAGGGAGTCCTGGATAGCGTGATTGATCAGATCACTCATATTGCCAGCCTCTCCTTCCAAGAATGCCATGTGCTTGATGCATGGAAAACAGCACAGGTCATCCCACTGAAAAAAAAACCCAACACCCACATCTCCCAACTGCAAAATCTTCGCCCCATCTCCCTCCTCCCCTTTTGCGCGAAAATCTTGGAAAAAGTGGTCAACGGCCAACTCATGACCTATCTGGAGAAGGAATCCCTTCTTCACCCCACCCAATCGGGTTTCAGAGCTGGTTACTCAACGGAATCAGCCGTCCTATACTCCACCGAATGCCTTAGACAGATGGTGGATGAAGGACAGACAGCAGCGTTGGTTTTACTTGACCTTAGTGCAGCTTTTGACACCGTGATGCACACCACGCTGCTGTCCCGCCTCTCTGATATGGGGGTGAAGGGATCCGCCCTTGCCTGGATAAAATCTTACCTAGATAACAGGAGTTTCCAAATGCACTGCCCTCCTTTTAAATCTTCCCCCCGCAAGCTGACCCATGGAGTTCCACAGGGCTCCAGTCTGAGCCCAACTCTGTTTAACCTTTATATGGAACCCTTGGCCCATATTGTCGAAGCTTTTGGTGTGGATATTGTCACCTATGCTGACTGTTAGACGGACCGGGAGGGTCGGCCGAGGTCAGGGGGAGAGGTCTCCGGGGAGAGCCGTCTCCAGCGATCGTACAGACAAATAACTTCCCCCCCCACAGACAGATGCCACACAAGGATAAGATTTAGCGTTCTTTATATGCACTTCTTAAGGTACGATGAAATGGTACAAGGAGGTCTGGACTCAGGGGCCCCCTCGATTTAAGTCTCTCAGGATAGGGAAAGGGGTAGCGGGACAGTCTGTTTACCAGTCTGGTGGTTCGGATGGTATGATGATTAGCTCACAATCCTCGAGCTTGGTGGTTTAGCTGGTACGGGCCGCGGCAGCGCCAGCAGGTCCCGGTAGAGATGGTCGGTACACGGTCCGCGGCAGCGCCAGCAGGTCCCGGTGAAGATGGTCGATGTACGGTCCGCGGCAGCGCCAGCAGGTCCCGGTGAGGATGGTCGTTACAACGGGCCGCGGCAGCGCCAGCAGGTCCCGACGAGGATGGATGTTGCAGAAGGCCGCGGCAGCGCCAGCAGGCAGGACGATAGTTCGCACGATAGGGCTACGGCAGCGCCAGTAGTCCGTCAAGGCTGAGTTCTCTCGGTGTCTCTCGACTCCAGGATACAACTGCCTTCCTGCTCCGGAGCTGCCCCAGTTATAGGGCAAGCGCCCTTTGATGTCCGGACCCTCGCACTTGGAGGTCGGAGGGCCCGGGATGAAGGTGTCCAGACACCCAGCAGGGGGTGGAGCCAGCGCCTGGGGGAGCTGGAGGCGACCGGCACCTGGCGGGGGAAGAGCTCTTGACGCTTCGTTCTCCCATCGACCTGCCAAGTGGTCCGCTCACCTCCTGGGTGGATGGTGGTGCCGGGATGTCGGGGCCGGCCAGGCCCAGGGTTAGGGTCGGGTGGAGGCCCCGCGGCCTCGTGGTGCAGGGCCCAAGATGGCGGCTTGACCCGGCCGGGGGAGCCGGTGGGGGCTGGGGCCCGTGATACATGGAGGTCCGAGGGCAGGAGTTCCGTCGGAAGATGGGGTGCGGGTGCTTTTCGTGGGTCACGCCTGGCGGGCCGGGGCTTGGGCCCTGTCATGCGGGGAGGGAGCAAGCCCTTCGTGTGGCCTGTCCAACATGCGTCCCCCCCAGCTGAAGGCGGGGAGAGTCACCCATCTTCTTGGGGACTTTCCTCGTCGAGGCGGAAAAAGCGTGACAGGCCATCTGCGTTGGCGTGGTCTTGGCCCGGTCGGTGCTCCACGGTGAAGTCCATTCCCTGCAGGGAAATGGACCAGCGCAATAGTTTTGGGTTCTCCCCCCGCATCTGCATCAGCCACTGCAGGGGTCGATGGTCGGTTTGTACCCGGAAGTGGGTACCGAAGAGATAGGGCCGGAGCTTTTTGAGGGCCCACACCACTGCGAAGGCCTCCCTCTCGATGGTGCTCCAGCGCTGTTCTCGGGCCAGGAGACGTCGACTGATGAAGGCCACCGGCTGGTCATGACCTTCGGGGTTCAATTGGGAAAGAACCGCTCCGATGCCGTGGTCGGAGGCGTCTGTCTGTACCACGAATTCCCGACCGTAATCGGGGGCCTGGAGCACAGGGGCGGTGCACAGGGCGGCCTTCAGCTTCTCGAAGGCCGCTTGACAATCGGGGGTCCAGTTAATCCGCTTTGGTTGGTTTTTGGACGTGAGACCCGTGAGGGGCCCCACGATGCTGCCGTAGTCCTTCACGAACCGCCGGTAGTAGCCGGTGAGCCCTAAGAAGGCTCGGACCTCGGTCTGGGTGACGGGGGGCTGCCAGGACTGGATGGCAGCAATCTTAAGTTGCAGCGGGGCCACCAGCCCGCTTCCCACTTGGTGCCCAAGGTAGGTCACGGACCCTTGGCCAATTTGGCATTTGCCGGCCTTAATTGTGAGGCCGGCCCGCTGGAGGGCCTGTAGGACTTCTTGGAGGTGGAGGAGGTGGTCGGACCAGTGGCGGCTGTATACAGCGATATCGTCCAGGTAGGCCGCGCTGAACTCTTCGAGCCCCGCCAAGACCTGGTTCACAAGGCGTTGAAACGTGGCGGGGGCGTTCTTCATGCCGAAGGGCATGACCCTGAATTGGTAGTGGCCATCGGGGGTAGAGAAGGCTGACCGTTCCTGAGCCCGGGGTGTGAGACCGATCTGCCAGTAGCCCGCTGTTAGGTCGAAGATACTGAGGTAGCGGGCGGCCCCCAGCCGGTCAATCAATTCGTCCGCTCGGGGGATAGGATGAGCGTCGGTCCGGGTGACAGCGTTCAAGCCCCGGTAGTCGACGCAGAATCTCAGTTCAGGTGTGGTGCCGGGGGCAGCGGCCTTGGGGACTAATACAACCGGGCTGGCCCAGGGACTGTCCGAGGGCTCGATGACCCCGATCGTGAGCATTTTGGCCACTTCCTCTTGTATGCAGGCCCGTACCCGATCTGGTACGCGGTAGGCCCGGTGTCGGATAGGGGGACTGTCCCCGGTGTCCACGTCGTGCAAACACCAAGGGGTGACCCCGGGGGTGAGGGAGAACAGTGTAGCGAACCGCAGCAGGAGGTTCCGGCAGCCCTGGCGTTGCTCCGGGGTGAGGGCATCAGAGAGCCGGACCCCGTCCACAGAACCGTCATTCTCCTGAGTCTTCAGGAGATCCGGGAGGGGTTCGGAGTCTTCCTCTGCCCCACTGTCCGTAGCCATCAGGAGGCTGAGTTCTGAGCGCACAAAGTGTGGTTTGAGTCTGTTGGTGTGGAGGACCCGAAGGGGGTTCCGGGAGGTCCCCATGTCGATGAGGTAAGTGACGGGGCTTTTGCGCTCGACCACTTTGAAGGGCCCCGTCCACTTATCTTGCAAGGCACATGGTTCGGTGGGGGACATCACCCACACTTGTTGACCAGGCTCGAACTCGACGGAGGAGGCATTGTGATCATACCATCTCTTCATGTCTTCCTGGCTGGCCTCGAGGTTCGCCTTGGCCATCTCCCTGAAGCGCCGGGTCTGATTGCGTAGGGCCAGGAGGTATTTGAAGACGTCTGGTGGGGTCTTTAGGGGGGCCAACTCCCAACCTTCCCTGACTAGGCTGAGGGGCCCTCGCACAGGGTGCCCGTACAGGAGTTCGAAAGGGCTAAAGCCGAGGGACTTCTGGGGAACTTCTCGGTAGGCGAAGAGGAGGCACGGGAGTAGTACATCCCACTGGCGACGGAGGGGCTCTTCCAATCCCCCAATCATCCCCTTGAGAGTGCGGTTGAAACGCTCCACTAGTCCGTTCCCTTGGGGGTTATAGGGGGTCGTGAATCTGTAGGTGACCCCGCATTGTTGCCAGAGGGACTTCATGTATTTGGAGATGAAGTTCGTGCCTCGGTCGCTGACGACTTCTCGGGGGAAGCCCACCCGGGAGAAGATCCCCATTAGGGCCCGGCCAACCACCGGAGCTGTCACGGTTCGTAGGGGCACTGCCTCGGGGTAGCGGGTGGCGTGGTCCACCAGTACCAGGATGAACCTGTGTCCTTGTGCCGTGCGGGGGTCCAGGGGCCCCACAATGTCTATTCCTACTCTCTCGAACGGGGTGGTGACCACAGGGAAGGGTTGTAGAGGGGCTTTCAGCTTACGGCCACTCTTCCCGCTGGCTTGGCACGTGGGGCAGGACCGGCAGTGGTTCAGGACGTCGTTCCTCATTTTCGGCCAGAAAAAGTGGGTCACCAGGCGACTGTAAGTTTTGTCCTGGCCCAGGTGTCCAGCCAGGGGGACATCGTGGGCCAGGTTGAGTAGGAAGTCTCTGAAGCGGAGAGGTACCACCAGCACCCGACCGGCGCCTAGCTCCGCGATTCTCTGTTCGCTGTATAGCAGGTCGTTATCCCAATAGACCCAATGAGTCCCGGTGGAGTCCCCTGCGCTCTGGGCGCTGGCTTGCTGGCGGAGTCCCTCGAGGGAGGGGCAGGTCTTTTGCTCCTGGCGGAACTGTTCTTGGGTGGGCCCCCCTTCTTGACGCCACTGAGCCAGGCCGGGAAGGTCCTGGGGTTGCGCGACCCCTTCGGCCGTTGGTTCTGGGGGGTTGGCCTCGTCGTTGTCCTCTACTGGGGCGACCGGGGGTGGAGGTGCTGGCCATTCTGGTTCTCCTGATCGGGGGACGGCCCGGGCGGCCATGGACCGGGTGGTTATGCAGGCCCAGTCCGGGAGGCCCAGCATCCCCAGGTGCTCTCTTCTCTCGACGGTGGCCCACGGGGAACTCTCGAGGTCATTCCCCAGGAGGCAGTCCACGGGGGCATCATCCCGGACCGTTACCTTCAACAGGCCGGAGACCCCTCCCCATTCGAATGGGACGCAGGCCATTTGACACAGACTTTCAGAATTGTCGGCTGAGCGGACAGGGCAGAGAATGTTCGGCAGGATCTGCTCGGGCTTCACCAGGTGACAGCGGACGGCCGTCACACTGGCGCCTGTGTCACGTAAGGCCTCGGCCCGCTGTCCATTAATGGTCACCCACTGACCGTATTTCCTGGTGTTAGCGGGTAGGGGAGCCCGCGGGACCATGTCTTTTCCCCCTAGGCACGCCAGGACCATGGCGGCCGGCTCCCACTCTTGCTGGGCCGGCTCATACTCTTCCTGGTCCTCTGATAATCGCTCTTCCCCCAGGGTGGCGGCAGCTACCTGGCGGGGCTTGGGTGTTTGGTTCTGCGGGCAGCTCGGGTCATTGGCGTAGTGGCCGACTCGCTGGCATCGGTGGCACGTGACGTTGGCCCGGAACCCAGGACGCATCGGGGGGTTGCCCCGGCCGGCCGGAGGCGGGGTGCTGGCCACGGGTGTTGCCGGTAGGGCGTCTCTCCCTCGCCCCTGGCCTCCTCCTCCTCGAGGACGGTGCTGGCCTTGGTTGCTTCGGTTTTGTTCGTGTGGCCCTCTCCGGCCCACCCGGGTGCTTTCCCATCGGTCAGCTTCGGCGGCGAGCTGCCGGGGGTCAGTCAATTTACTGTCGAGGAGGTGCTGCCTGAGCTCGACGAAACAGTTGTTCGACAGGTGTTCCCATACCATCAGGTTAAAGAGTTGTTCGTAGGTCGTGACATGGCTCCCCTTGATCCACCCCTCGAAGGCTCGGCTGAAATAGTTAACGTACTCCACCCAAGTTGTACCCGGGATCCGGGTGCAATCTCTGAACCTCTGGCGGTACATCTCGGGTGTGAGGCCGTAGCGGGTGAGGAGGGCAGCCTTCATGTGGTCGTAGGACGACATTTGGTGATCTGGGAGCTGCAGTAGGGCATCGCGACCTTCGTTGACGAACCTCCCCCATAGTCCGGCTCCCCAATCACTCCGGTCAATCCGGTGGGAGGTCATGGCGATCTCGTAGGCTTTGAACCACTGTTGTATGTCGTCTTCTCGGACATACTCTCGGACAACATCCTTGGGGATGTGGACTTTTTTCTCGGTTGGCCCCGGGGTGTGCGGTCGCTCAGGCACCCCCGGCTCTTTATTCTGTCTCCGAAGTTCTATTTCCGCCAATTTGCGCTCGTGTTCGAGTGTTATTCTTTTTTCCTCAAGCTCTCTCTGTCTCTGCTTTTCTTCTCGTTCTTCTCGGAGCCGCATATGCTCTAAATTTAGTTTCTGCTCGGCTAACTTGAGTTCACCGTCCATCTTGAGTCGTGCCATTTCCAACTCGTGTAATCTGGTTCTTTCTCTTTCTTGGATCTCCTCCTGCGAGAGGCCCGTTCCCCGCTCCTCGGGAGCCGTGGCGTTCCCCTCTGGTGCGACACTGTTTTGGTCGGAGGGTCCGGCGATCCCAGTTTCCGTCCACGACTCAAGGGCGTGCTTCAAATCATCTTTGGTACTCAGGCCGGTGGTAGCAATGCCTAGTTCCATGCAGAATTGTTTAAGTTCGCGGTGGCTATATTCTTCCAACTTATCCATTTGGAATTTTTCAGTGGAACCGCTATCTTTGGCTGACATCGTGGTTTTGTCGTGGGGTGAGCTACTCTCTGTACGATTACGCGTTGATTCGGATCGCGCCGCTGGCCACCAATGTTAGACAGACCGGGAGGGTCGGCCGAGGTCAGGGGGAGAGGTCTCTGGGGAGAGCCGTCTCCAGCGATCGTACAGACAAATAACTTCCCCCCCCACAGACAGATGCCACACAAGGATAAGATTTAGCGTTCTTTATATGCACTTCTTAAGGTACGATGAAATGGTACAAGGAGGTCTGGACTCAGGGGCCCCATCGATTTAAGTCTCTCAGGATAGGGAAAGAGGTAGCGGGACAGTCTGTTTACCAGTCTGGTGGTTCGGATGGTATGATGATTAGCTCACAATCCTCGAGCTTGGTGGTTTAGCTGGTACGGGCCGCGGCAGCGCCAGCAGGTCCCGGTAGAGATGGTCGGTACACGGTCCGCGGCAGCGCCAGCAGGTCCCGGTGAAGATGGTCGATGTACGGTCCGCGGCAGCGCCAGCAGGTCCCGGTAGAGATGGTCGGTACACGGGCCGCGGCAGCGCCAGCAGGTCCCGACGAGGATGGATGTTGCAGAAGGCCGCGGCAGCGCCAGCAGGCCGGACGATAGTTCGCACGATAGGGCTACGGCAGCGCCAGTAGTCCGTCAAGGCTGAGTTCTCTCGGTGTCTCTCGACTCCAGGATACAACTGCCTTCCTGCTCCGGAGCTGCCCCAGTTATAGGGCAAGCGCCCTTTGATGTCCGGACCCTCGCACTTGGAGGTCGGAGGGCCCGGGATGAAGGTGTCCAGACACCCAGCAGGGGGTGGAGCCAGCGCCTGGGGGAGCTGGAGGCGACCGGCACCTGGCGGGGGAAGAGCTCTTGACGCTTCGTTCTCCCATCGACCTGCCAAGTGGTCCGCTCACCTCCTGGGTGGATGGTGGTGCCGGGATGTCGGGGCCGGCCAGGCCCAGGGTTAGGGTCGGGTGGAGGCCCCGCGGCCTCGTGGTGCAGGGCCCAAGATGGCGGCTTGACCCGGCCGGGGGAGCCGGTGGGGGCTGGGGCCCGTGATACATGGAGGTCCGAGGGCAGGAGTTCCGTCGGAAGATGGGGTGCGGGTGCTTTTCGTGGGTCACGCCTGGCGGGCCGGGGCTTGGGCCCTGTCATGCGGGGAGGGAGCAAGCCCTTCGTGTGGCCTGTCCAACACTGACGATACCCAGTTAATGATCAAGCTTACGCTCGACCACACGGAAGATGCCACTAATTTCTCCAACTGCCTATCAGCAGTGGCAACATGGATGAACAACAACTGTTTGCGCCTTAATGGCGACAAAACGGAACTTTTAATCGTCGGAAAAGCCTCAAATGCCTGGACGCATATGTGGTGGCCTGCGGAATTAGGAAATCTTCCCACTCCCGCCAAATCTGTCAGAAACCTCGAAGTAATGATCGACTCCGATCTCTCTTTCAGGTCTCAGGTTAGCAAAGTAACGGGTAGATGCTTCAGCACACTAAAAACTCTCCGCAAAGTCCTTGACCTGCTTCCCATCAACACCAGAAAAACTCTCATCCATGCCTTAGTCACACCCCACCTGGACTATGGCAATATTTTGCTCCTAGGTTTAAGTAAAACAGGCCTACATCGTCTTCAGTGCGTACAAAACGCGGCAGCTCGCCTGGTACTTAACCTGCCTCGTAGAGCATCTGGGAAGAATGCTCTAACTAAACTCCACTGGCTCCCGGTTAAGGAGCGTATTAAATTTAAAGCCTTATGCTTCACGCATCGCATCGCCCATGGCAAAGGTCCTAGATACTTACAAAAGCTTCTCACGTTCCATTGCCCCGCCCGGAATTTAAGGTCATCCGGCGCGATGCTGTTTAAACTTCCCCGCATCCGCAGAGCTAGAATGGGAGGTTGCTCGTTCAGGTACCTGGCCCCTAGGCATTGCAATGATCTACCGCTCGACCTCCGTATGGAACCTTCAGAGACCAGATTTCGTGGCAAACTTAAAACTTACCTTTTTCCACCTAACTAATCCCCTTCTCCCCCCCCCCGCCCCTTTCCACTCTCATGACTCATTACCTCCTGTGACATAGCAACAATTCAGCGCGGGGACACACTATTTTTAGTGCAGCCAGGCGCTTTAGAAATGGCTTTATTATTATTATTATTATTATTATTATTATTAATAATTCCAGCAGCCCATTCTGGCCCATGAGAACAGGTAGCCTTACAATAGTGAAAACGAAAATGGCTGTAATTCACTGTTAGGACACGCCACGCACATCAGGGCTTGTCCTACCTTACACTTACAATGCACCCTGCCCTCAAGCCTACCATTGGGGTGACTAATATGAAGTTAAGGGAAGGTTTAGGGACTGGCAAGGGGGTGCCCTTGCCCAGTCAGCATGACAGTACCAGGCTGCACGCAGGCTCTGCAATGGCAGACCCTAGACACATTTTACCAGGCCGCTTCTGTGGGTGGCACAACCAGTGCTGCGAGCCCACCAGCGGCATTTGTATTTACAAGCCCTGGGCACTCCTGGTGCACTTTACTGGGGTCTGACAGTAAACCAAATAAGCCAATCATGGAATCCAACCAACGTTACATTTTATACAGGGAGCACTTGCACGGTGGCACTGGATGGCAGTGGCACAGTGCTTTGAGCAGCTAACACCAGCAAAAAGGTGGGAGACTCACGCCAAGGTGCCAGGTCTAACAAATACCAAGCACAATCTCCTTATATGCAGTAAGGACATCTTAGAGGTGACTTATTAACATTTGAAAGGAAGGTTCTGACTTGTTTAAAAGGTTTATTTTGCCAAGTTGAATTGGCAGTTTAATACTCCGCAGCCAGGCTACCAAGGGCATTCCGATTGTCATGTTTACTCAATCACAGTAGTAGATGGCACAATGCGGAGCACTTGCAACATTTGGACCTGGGGACACTTTTCTAACATAAACTAGGGACTTACAGGTAAGTTTAATATGCCAATCAGGGGCATGTCAATTTTGTCATGTTAAAATGGGGAGCACCGGCACTTTAACACTGGTTAGCAGGAGTAAAGTGCATAGAACTCTATACTAGCGGTGGGCGGAATTTGCGTAACCGCGTTACGCAAATCTCCGTGAAACGGTAAAAATCTCCGCGAACACGCAGAAATTCCGCGAACACGCGGAATTGCTTGTTCGCGATACTTTTTTCCTGTTCGCGATCGCTGTTTGCGTGCTCGGGGTGAAATATCTCGCGAACACGCATATTGAGAACGCGAACAAGCAAAAATTTTCGCGAAGCCGCGGAACGCAGATTTTTGGGCAATTTCGCGTTCTCCGCGGAACGCGAAATTGCCCAAATTCCGCAAGTTCCGTGAGCGGAACGGAATTTGCCGCCCAGGCCTACTCTATACCTTGTATAAAAATACAAAGGAAAAATCTGCGGGTACACCACAGAAAAGACGCCCATTTCCACCTCTCAGATTGGCCCTGGCTTGGATGAGAGTGGAAGATGTCTTATGAAATGTCCAGGACAACCTGCTGAGTTGACAGTTTCACTGGTCTCAAAGAGCAGCTGTGTAAGCAATACGAAGCTGATAAAGATATCCTGGGAGCTTGCCAATCAGTGACTCAGCCACGAGGCGCCCAGAATAAGAGGGAACAATGAAGGATCAATGCCATCCAACTGAATGGTTCTAGCTGACCAGAGGAAGCGCTGTTGGTTAGATTTTTCTTTCCGTGGTCAGTGGGGAGGGACGCGCCATCAATCCCCATGGTTTCTTCAGAGTCCTTCTTCAGGAGGCAGGAATTGTTCCCTTGCACTTGAAACGGACAGCGCATGAAAGGAACGGACAGCGCATGGAAAGAACGGACAGTGCATGGAAGATACGGACAGTGCATGAAAGGAATGGATAGCGCATGAAAGGAACGGACAGTGCATGAAAGGAATGGACAGTGCATGAAAGGAATGGACAGCGCATGAAAGGAACGGGCAACGCATGAAAGGAACGGACAGCGCATGAAAGGAACGGACAGTGCATGAAAGGAATGGACAGTGCATGAAAGGAATGGACAGCACATGAAAGGAACGGGCAGCACATGAAAGGAACGGACAAAGGAATGGACAGTGCATGAAAGGAAGGGACAGCGCATGAAAGGAACGGGCAGCGCATGAAAGGAACAGACAGCGCATGGAAGGAACGGACAGTGCATGGAAGGAACGGACAGTGCATGAAAGGAATGGACAGTACATGAAAGGAATGGACAGTGCATGAAAGTGCATGAAAGGAATAGACAGTGCATGAAAGGAATGGACAGTGCATGAAAGTGCATGAAAGGAATGGCCAGTGCATGAAAGGAATGGCCAGTGCATGAAAGGAATGGACAGCGCATGAAAGGAACGGACAGTGCATGAAAGGAACGAACAGCGCATGGAAGGAGCGGACAGCGCATGGAAGGAACGGACAGCGCATGGAAGGAACGGACAGTGCATGAAAGGAATGGACAGTGCATGGAAGGAACGGACAGCGCATGAAAGGAATGGACAGCGCATGAAAGGAACTGACAACACATGGAAGGAACGGACATCGCATGAAAGGAATGGACCGTGCATGACAAGAATGGACAGCGCATGAAAGGAACGGACAGTGAATGAAAGGAATGGACAGTGCATGAAAGGAACGGACACCGCATGGAAGGAACGGACAGCTCATGAAAGGAGTGGACAGTGCATGAAAGGAATGGACAGCACATGGAAGGAATGGATAGTGCATGAAAGGAATGGACAGCGCATGGAAGGAACGGACAGTGCATGAATGGAACGGAGAGTGCATGGAAGGAACGGACAGTGCATGAAAGGAATGGACAGTGCATGAAAGGAATTGCCAGTGCATGAAAGGAATGGACAGTGCATGAAAGGAATGGCCAGTGCATGAAAGGAATGGACAGTGCATGAAAGGAATGGCCAGTGCATGAAATAGGCAGACGCACAGAGGCTGTCGAGGCATTAGCAGGAGTGGACCTTCAGAAGTGGCCAAAAGAACATGCAGCAAAGACTGAGCTCCAGAGAAGACAGACTGAGGTCAGATACGACCATCTTGGGGCTGTCTTCTAGGGCCAGGCAGGCCTGCGAGGACACTGACGTCCCAATGGCTGTTGTCACAATGCCAACACTTCTCTTCCTTCGAGGCTCCTTTGCCTCGGGAGGTATGGTTTCTCGGCTGGTTTGGTTCTTCTTCCTTGGACTAATTACCTGTCCTGGATGAGTAGCGCAGGCGTTGAGCCGCCCCTCTTCTTTCGTTCTTTTGACGGTGGACCGGCACATCCACGTGCAGCGTAGGGTCAGTCAAAGCTCAGGTGGGAGTGGGTGGATTACAACTTGCAAAGCAGCAACCTTTAGTTTAACCTTCACTGGCCATACGGCCCCCGTCATGAGCTGTCGCAGCTCGCTTGTGTAGGGTGCAGGATTTCTGTTTGTATAGGGTGCAGGGTTTCCGCTTGTGTAAGGTGCAGGGTTTCCGCTTGTGTAGAGTGCAGGGTTTCCGCTTGTGTAGGGTGCACGGTTTCTGCTTGTGTAGGGTGCAGGGTTTCCGCTTGTGTAGGGTGCAGGGTTTCAGTTTGTCTAGGGTGCAGGGTTTCCGCTTGTGTGGGGTGCAGGGTTTCCGCTTGTGTAGGGTGCAGGGTTTCTGTTTGTATAGGGTGCAGGGTCTCCGCTTGTGTAAGGTGCAGGGTTTCCGCTTGTGTAGGGTGCAGGGTTTCCGCTTGTGTAGGTTGCAGGGTTTCCCCTTGTGTAGGGTGCAGGGTGCCCGCTTGTGTAGGGTGCAGGGTTTCCGATTGTGTAGGGTGCAGGGTTTGCGCATGTGTAGGGTGCAGGGTTTCCACTTGTGTAGAGTAGAAGGTTTTGATTCATTGCCTTAACTTATGGCGGACCGTATGGGCAGACCGTATAGCGAAGTGTTTCCCAAAGCGGGTCATAAACAAATCGTCATTGTTAACCAGGGACTCTGATGACAATTTAAGCTTCTTTCATGAAATACAACAAAAGGAAGGTCACTTTGGCAATATCTGTAGAGAAGGACTGAAGTCCGGATGAGAATGTAAATGGCGCCGCCCAAAGGGCACTGACTGCAGAGGTCTGCCTGCGTGTTTAGGGTGGGGAGAGCTCGCTCAGTCCCAGGGGTTTGAAGGGGATCCCTCGGTTGCCAGCTTTGGAGTGGAATCTGTGACTACATTGGGACCAGCTGATAATTTTAACGCGGTGCTTGATAATATGCCCCCAAGTCCCTACATCACAGTCATGACTATCAGGGCTCACGCCCAGAGGGGGGTTACACAAGCGCCCCTCAGGTGGGTGAACACATTAGTATGCCCGCGGGCACCACAGAACCCTCCTCCAAAACCTGCCAAAAACAAACAAAAGCAACATAAAAGTACCACCATACCGTGCCGAAACAATCATGCAACTAGAAAATAAGTGTTCACTTCATAAAGTTAGTTCAGCACGTTACAAAGTCCTTCAAACGCGATGACCTGGTTGGGCAAGGTCGATGCTCGTACCTCTCTGCACCTCTCTGCCAGACGCCAGCCTCAGGCCCCTGTGGGCCTTCAGGGCAGGGCAACAGATCACACTCAGGTGCCCCACATGGCGACTTCTCCAGCCTGAGGCCATAGTGGTGTAACTTTTCGGTGACGGCTTCCCCTGGATTTTAAGTACTCTGCAAATTCTTGGCTTGAGAAAAGAGGGCCATTATCACTGCACAGTTCTTTACGCAATCCATGGGTTGCCATAATCTTCTCAAGATGAGGAATTGTCTGGCTGGCTGTCGGGAACTCCATCATTTCAATTTCTGGATACATAGAGAAATCGTCAATGACCACCAGCATATGACGCCCATCTGGGAGACTTTCGAAATCCACGCTTGCTCGCTGCCAGGGTTAAATTGGAATCACTTCCATAATGATGAGTGCTGGCAGGTCAGCAGGCCCGGCCGCTTGACAAAGCGAGCACCTCTGCACCGCTTGTTCCACGAGGGCATTCAGACTGGGAAACCACACCTTGCACCTTATTCTGGATTTTGTCTTTGCGACCCCTTGATGAGCTGTGTGCCACGTCCACCACCCTCTGCTGCAGACATCCTGGAATCACCAATCGGGGACCGCTCTTCAAGCACTTCCCAAGGATATTATCAACTTACTCCTCAAATTGAGAAGGGACACCAGCATTGACCTCGCCTTCTCAGTGCGATACACCGTTTTGTCCAACAAGGTGCACCATTTTCCTGATCTCACAGCGGAAACGCAGAGCTGGAGGCACTCATCCCTCTTTGTGGCTTCCAGGATCTCCTCCAAAGATATGCGAAGGGGCCTGGATCTATCCACTAACACGCAAACGTATTCTTCTACTTCTTTTGCATCCAATCCGCCATCTGGGCGGCCTGACGGGCGTGCTTCAAGAGGTAGTTCGCCGGGTTTTGAGTTCCAGGATGGAATACCCCAGTGAAATAATAGTCTTGTAGCTGAAGAATCCATTTTTCATTTCAAGGTGGGGGCTTAGATGACGACCCCATAAACAATGGAATGAGCGGCTTTTGATCAGTGTGTACCGTAAAAGGCTGTCCATTAAGGTATAAATGAAAATGGCGGTAGCACCAGTGGATGGCGATGGCCTCCTTTTCAATGTGCGCGTACCTCTGTTCCATCGCTGTTAGCGCTTTACTGGCATATGCCACCGGAGCCCATTACCAATTGCCCTGCTGTTGAGAAAGTACCTCCCCAGTCAGGTAGGACTGGCATCCACAGACAGCTCTGACTCCTTCGCTGGATCGAAATACACTAATGTCGTGTCTACCGAAAGGGCTTGCTTCGTGGTCTGAAAGGCACTCTCCTGTTCCGGCCCCCTGTTCCATTTAATGTTAGATTTGGTCAATCCCCTCGGGGGATCAGTAAGATTGGTCAGGTTGCGGATGAATCGGCCTCAGTAATTCACCATTCCCATAAAGTTTCTTACTCTGGTGACATTGGTGGGGACAGGAACTGTCTGTATATCCGGGACCTTTAGGGGGTCGGGAGATATCCCTTCTTACGAGATGTGGAAGCCAAAAAACAATATCTCCTTTTTAAGAAAGTTACACTTTTCTCTATTGAGGGTAAGTCTGTTCTCCATCAATTGTTGAAATACAGCCTTTAGGTGGGCAAAGTGCTCCTCCAAGGTGGGGGCATGCACCAAAATGTCATCACTGACATTGAACACCCTGCCGAGGCCGGAAAGTACCCCCTGATGGTGTCCTGGAAGACCTCCGCAGCACTTGAAATTCCCAAACTTTAATTTATGTACCTTCTTAATCCCACATGGGTGGAAAACGTGGTGATCGCACGGGATGCGGGGTCCAGCATCAGCTGGTGGTATCCGGCACGTAGATCCATCTTCGAAAACCATTTCAAACCACTGACCTTGGCCACAATGTCATCCCATCCACTGTAGGGACATATCTACACAGATCCGAACTTCTCCCGGCTGCTTGGGTTTGCGGGCCACTACAATCAGAGACACCCAGGGAGTCGGGCCTTTCACTCTCTCAATGATACCAGCCAGTTCAAGTTTGGCCAGTTCCTCCTCCACCTTCCGCCAAAGATGAAATGCCACCCTCCGGTGTCTTAACGCCACTGGTTGAATCGATTTGTCGATGTGAAGTTTTATCAGCTGATCTTTTAAACAGCCTTTGCCCTCAAAAAATGGTGCAAACTGTGCCATCAGGTCCTCCACACTTTCTTGGTGCACACTGAGCCCGAAGGCAACCAACTGGAGGAGTTCTGCCATCCGGCAACTCAGCAGCATGCCTTGGCCCCCTTTTGTGATGTATATTTTGGTCCTCGTTGATCGAGCTCCATGCGCCACTTCAGCGGTGAACACCCCTGCCAGCGGGAGAGGATCAGTGGACCCATAGGCCTGGACTCTGGCCGTAGTGTGGCTCAGGACTGGTGAAACAGGTAACGTGAGCATCATGGAATGGAGCATTATATTGATAGACGCTCCCGTGTCAATCAAGGCTTGCACCTGGTGGCCCTCTACCAGCATGCTACACTTTGGGATGTGTTTCCGCAGGTACCCTCCCGGTTGCAAGGCATGGATGACGTGAACAGCTCCCTCCACATCGTCGTCGTCCATGTCTTCTTCCTGGGCTGGACTGTCATTGGCATACACCTGGTTGATCAGCTTCGGTCGAGGATTCATTTGCGGCATTCCGGAGCGGCAGAATTTCGCAAAGTGGTTCATCTTATTGCAATCTGAACATCTTTTCCCAAATGCAGAACACGGACCGTCGCGAGGATAGGGTCCGCCACATCTGTAGCAGGTTCTAGGTTCCGATGAGGTTTTGTTCCTCTGTTTCCTCCTGTCTGGGGTCTTGGCAGTAACAGCATTTTCTGGCTCCACCATTACCACTTGATGGAGCGCCGCCTCCATATGGTCTGCCCGTACTTTCAACAGTTCTTTCGATCTGCCCATGGTCAGCATGTCGGCGATTGACATGCCCGAGACCTGCAGGATATTTTGGCGCAGCTTCGTAGACAAACAGCTTTGTATAAATTGGGCTCAGATTTCATCAGCCCCATCAGGCACCATGCACGTGCTAGCTAATTCTCTCAGTCGCGCATAAAATGTGACAATGGATTCTGCTGGTAGCTGCCTGGCTTGACGCAGCAGCAGCTCATAGTCGGGGTTCGCTAGCAGTTCAAAACGGGCTGTGAGCGCTCATTTCAACGTGGTGTAGGTGTTTGGTGGGCCCGCCTCAACCACGGATTTTCCCAACTTATGGACAGCTGGTCCCCTAAAGCATAGGACGTCTTCTTTCATCATCCAGGTCAATGGCAGCAAAGTAAGTCTCCAGGCGCTCCGCGCAGACCTTCCAGTTACGTGCCTGGCTGATGGAGGGACATCCAGTAGAAATGGTTCCACAGGGGGGTGGTAGACATAGCGCCAGTGTTTGGGTGTCACAGTTAGTGGGCGTACGATATTCCACTCCCAGGTCCTGGCTGCTGTGAGCTCGCACTGTCCCTTGACCACCTTAGTTGAGTATCGGGGTACGCTGATGTGTACTCCTCCCCCACTTGTAGCCATGATTCACGTGCCTGGTAAATGCTGTCCGAGTCCTGCTCGCTCTGGCTGGCTGATGGGCTGTGTGCTTTATTTTCTCTCCTCTTTGAAACACCCGCTGTCCTGGACGCTCGCAGCAATCACCGACCCCAGGCAGCTTCACATGTGAGGGAGCGGCTGTTTTCACTGCCTTGGGCCGGCTGCCGCCCTACACACCGCCTCTACTCTGTGCTGGATATTAGGCCACGCCCCTTGAACTGGATGGGGCAGAAACCACCGGTTGGGCTCAGGAGGATGTTGACATTTACGGGCCCCACAGGGAACGCGTCCCAACCGGAGTCGGGTGCGGGCTCCATCCGCCGGTCGCCAGTTGTTAAATTCACCGCACCAGACGGTTAACGTTCGCAAAATTGGGCCCTAGCCTGCGTTAATTAAAGAAGCCCACCGGATACAGTTATGTGGTACTTCGTAAGTGCTCGACCACACCTCGAGCCTCTTTATTTAACTCTCCACGTCCCAATGTCACAGTCATGACTATCGGGGCTCACGCCCAGAGGGGGGAAACACAGACGCCCCTCAGGCGGTGAGCGCATTGGTATACCATGCAGGGAGCACAGAACAAAGGGCCCTGAGGAGAGAAGACATAACAATTGCGCTGGAAATCAAGGCACAGTCGACCAAAGATATGGTAACGACGAGCCACATCAACACACGATGTTGCCAGGCTCAGAGCTTTGTTTGTAGGGGTGTTAGGTATGATCTGCCTGGAGTAACACTGGGAACAGCCAACCCTGGGGGAGTCAGCGCTCTAGTTGTTCTTACATGCTCCTGTCCCATTCTCCGTGACCTCTGACCCTGGCCTGTGTCAGGTTTCTTGGTAGCTTGAGGTTTTGTCTAGGCTGCTCTGTTCTTATGCAAGGCTCTGCTTATTCAATTCCCTGCTGAACCGCGTGTCTGACGGGTATGGCAGCGGATCATGAGATCTTGTGTGAAGTGTGAGTCTGTTTATCTGTGGCTGTCTGATGTGTGCTCTCCCATGTAAGTCCACACAGAGACTGCGTGCTCCTCCTCAGGATGACATGTTGTGTGTTCGCCTCTCCCATGTAAGTCCACACAGAGACTGTGTGCTCCTCCACAGGATGACATGTTGTGTGTTCGCCTCTCCCATGTAAGTCCACACAGAGACTGCGTGCTCCTCCACAGGATGACATGTTGTGTGTTCGCCTCTCCCATGTAAGTCCACACAGAGACTGCGTGCTCCTCCACAGGATGACATGTTGTGTGTTCGCCTCTCCCATGTAAGTCCACACAGAGACTGCGTGCTCCTCCTCAGGATGACATGTTGTGTGTTCGCCTCTCCCATGTAAGTCCACACAGAGACTGCGTGCTCCTCCACAGGATGACATGTTGTGTGTTCGCCTCTCCCATGTAAGTCCACACAGAGACTGCGTGTTCCTCCACAGGATGACATGTTGTGTGTTCGCCTCTCCCATGTAAGTCCACACAGAGACTGCGGGCTCCTCCTCAGGATGACATGTTGTGTGTTCGCCTCTCCCATGTAAGTCCACACAGAGACTGCGTGCTCCTCCACAGGATGACATGTTATGTGTTCGCCTCTCCCATGTAAGTCCACACAGAGACTGCGGGCTCCTCCACAGGATGACATGTTGTGTGTTCGCCTCTCCCATGTAAGTCCACACAGAGACTGCGGGCTTCTCCTCAGGATGACATGTTGTGTGTTCGCCTCTCCCATGTAAGTCCACACAGAGACTGCGTGCTCCTCCTCAGGATGACATGTTGTGTGTTCGCCTCTCCCATGTAAGTCCACACAGAGACTGCGTGCTCCTCCTCAGGATGACATGTTGAGTGTTCGCCTCTCCCATGTAAGTCCACACAGAGACTGCGGGCTCCTCCTCAGGATGACATGTTGTGTGTTCGCCTCTCCCATGTAAGTCCACACAGAGACTGCGTGCTCCTCCTCAGGATGACATGTTGTGTGTTCGCCTCTCCCATGTAAGTCCACGCAGAGACTGCGGGCTCCTCCTCAGGATGACATGTTGTGTGTTCGCCTCTCCCATGTAAGTCCACACAGAGACTGCGTGCTCCTCCTCAGGATGACATGTTGTGTGTTCGCCTCTCCCATGTAAGTCCACACAGAGACTGCGGGCTCCTCCTCAGGATGACATGTTGAGTGTTCGCCTCTCCCATGTGGCTCCGTGTTTGCACACAACCCTGCACAGATTTCAGGCAGCCATTGTCCAATTGTTCTTTGTAATGTGGGCCCCTGTGGTCGCTTCTATTCCTGCCCAGTTGCTGATGACAGTTAATTCCCTGTGACTGGTAATATGTATAGTTGTTCTTTCTCCTCTCATCAGTGTTGCAATGTCTCTTTAATTGGTGCTTTATGTCTCAGTCCCTCCTCCTCAGGTACTTTGGAGACGCCCCCTCCTGCCAAGGATCACTGGCGGAAAAGGATCGCCTCTTCTCCAGGAAGGGATCCTGCCCAACACAGACTGACCTTCAGATCAGGAAGTTCATGAGTGAGGTAGACCGGCTGGTACCCAACGTCACCTTCACGCACAAAGACAACACCACGTGCGCAGGGAAGAGCCGGACCTTCATCCTTGAGCCCAGAGCCAGATACTGCATCGGCGAGAAGGTGACGGTCCAGCTGGACATGTATGACTACCTGGGCCACAGGAAGACCTATGGGGGGGATGCACTAAGGGCAAGAATATACTCTCCGGATGTGAAAGCGGCCGCCTCTGGGACAGTCCAAGATTTCCACAATGGAACATACCATGTACACTTCACGCTCTTCTGGGAGGCAAAGGTCAAGATCTCACTGCTCCTCATTCACCCGAGTGAGGGCGTCTCGGCGCTGTGGAGGGCGCGGAATAAGGGCTATATATCCATCGACCACAAAGGGAAGTTTACAAGTGCAACCCAGGAGGTCATCACACAATGTGGGTTCGAGCTGCACAGCACGGAAGAGGTGTGTGAGTACCTGGATGAGAGGGACGAGGAGGCCTTCTACTGTGTCAAACCAGCCGGGCTACCCTGTGGATCCCTCACGGAACTCTCAGGAGAGCGGACGGAGCTCACCTACCTCAGCCACCTGGAACTCCAACTCTTCCACAGGTACCTGCCTCATTCTTGCACATACATGCCTTGTGTGTTGAAACATGTTGCTAGCCTACAAAAAGTTCCCTCTTACTTAACTACAAACGGAACCAAGTCTTCACTCTCCCAAAAAGATTAGGACAGTTAGGTAATGTAATTTGCTCAGGATCACACATTTTGCGATGTGAGGAAGCTAGGATTCAAATGCAGGTTTCGTGATGCCGATAGACTGCAAGCGATCTGACAATCAGCTACTTGTCTTGCTGGCAACAGGGACATCCTAAGGTTTTTGGGGCCCTGGGCCCCCCTGTTCGGAACACCTTTGGATTTATGATCCGATTTCAGCTCTTACAAGGCCTCTTTGGCCAGGTCACTGACAGTGTACAGGCACACTCGTCCAAACTCTGAGGGGCAGATTTACAAGAAACTGATGCATCTGTAGAGATGCGTCAGTTTCCCTGCACCAGTGTACAAAACCCTTGCGCCACCATGGACGCATCGTATTTACAATATGGCGCACCATGGGCAATGATTGACAGATGCATCAGGAATTCTGAAAAGTTGCGCATTGCTGAAGTCGTCTTACAATCACGACGCAACTCCAGCAATGCATGTTGACGCCTATGCTTATTGTGCTGCGTCACTCCCTACGCGTGCTCCAAGCAGGTGTAAGGTTTTGATGCAGTGACGATATCTTGTAGATTTCACTGCGTCAGTCCTACGAGGCTTTCCATCGTGGGTACGCCCACCCTGCATACATTATACTTGACGAAGGTATAATGTGGCGCACGTCTTTACAATCGGTACACATCTCCCTAGATGCATCACGTTGTAAATGGGCTGCAATGTGGCGCATTGTTAACGCTGCATCACAAAAAGTGATGCAACGGCGGCGCATAAGTGACGCAGATGGCTTTTAAATCTGCCCCTGATGTATTTACATCGAAAATTTCCTGGGATAGTGATGCATTTTCAATATTGTTAGTAGCACAGCAGCAGCCCACTCATATTACTGCAAAGAATCTTTTCATTTCTCTAATGTGAAGTCCTGTTTTGATGTGAAAAAACAACCTTTTTATGGATGTTGCATGAAAACAGTATTTAAAACAATCTATTTAAGAATTATTCAAGTTCATCAGGGCAAGGCTCTCTGCAGATCAGAGGTGGCTCTATCTGGGCCCCCCTAAAAGGCTGGGGCCCTGGTCCAGCCCACTCTGCCCATGCCTTAAAATGCCTCCGCCTGCCAGTGGTTTGCACCATCACAGGTTTGATTCTGTCCTCTACAAGTATGACAAGTGAACGCATGTTTGAGGGGCGTGGCACCCAGTAGCAATAACAACATAAAATGGTGGCTCAGGAATTGCAACATAACCTTCCTCTCTAAAATGTAAAAACAATGATCTACATTTCAAGACTGACGTCAGCAGGACAGGCAGTGCAAGGAGCACACCACTTGTGTGGAAGCGTGGGAAGTGGTCTCACCTGCCCTTTGGGCGTGTCATTGAACACTGATTTTATATTTCCCCTCATGGGAGCAGTGGTTTGCCAAGCACCCTACAGGCTCTGCTTGAACGCCTTCTAGGCACTGGGGACTCTTTCTCCATGGCACTCTCCCTTTGGGTAACTTGCAGTGGCATTCAGACGTCAGAGACGTCCGAGGCACCCGGGGCTTATTTACGAACCCCTTGTTCCTCCGGTGCATCCCTGTTCTTTTTATGATGCTCCAGCGGCGCAAAGTGCAGACCCATTTCTACGCTGCCACCAAAGTTACTTTGCATTGCTTTTCATGGCCTCAAAGATATGGTGTATATACGTCGCTGCGTTGCCTTACACTGCATCGAGGGATGGGGAAATTCCATGGGCGTTGCGATGGGTTTTCCCATGCACACCCATGGGGTTTGACACATTCCGAGATTTACAAGAATCTGCAAATCTGGGATTGCGTCAGAACTGTACGCCTCCCCAGAGGAGGCGTAATGAGGAGAAATATCTTTATTTCTCTTCGTTTTTTCCTCTTTCTATGTGTGCTGCATTCGGCAGCACCCCTAGAAAGTGTAAAAAAAAACCTCCATGGATTATTTTTGTGCAAGAAGGCATTCCTTTCTGCACAAAAACAATTCTGCCAACAACGCAGGCCCCTTTGCACCATGGTTCAAGGGTGCCTGCGTTGGTGTTATGCACCAAATTGGGCGCAGGTGCAGGCAGAAAGGACAGGAATGCGCCGTATCGTGTAAATACGGTGCAGTCCTGCCCTTTGGGATGGACGTGCAGTGCTGCCCTATGCCAATGCATTGTAAAGGTGGCCCTAGTGTTTACCCGGGTCCTCACCGCCACTCCATGCAGCAGGACCGATGAATGGCTTCTGCCACCATGGTGCCCGCTAGGCAGCGGCCAAGCCTTCTTTAAAGAGCCATTTCCACGATGACCCGACAGTATCAACGCAAGAAGCGGAGGCCTTCCTCAGGAGCCTCAAAGGAAGAACATTTACTTTCAAATTACTTTGAAACTCAAAATTATGGGGAACGGGTTTCTGTGCTGGCGTGCTTCTCAAGATTAAATGTCTGATTTCCAACCTCGGTGAAGGTTGCTTGAGAGAATAAAGCTATAAGCATCGCATTGGCACTAGTATTTCCATGGAGGCCGGCGTAGTTTTCATTGATAGGACCGATGTTTCCCTGGATGATGCCTTGAATAGAAATCTCTCCCAATAACAAGACAGGAGGTTTTGACTCCATTACAGACAGTGGGGCATATTTACACGCCCCTTTTGCCACCACAACGTCACTTTTGGAGACGTTGTGATTGCGGTAGGGGCCTTGCCTTATTTACAAGGCAGCGTTCGTGGCTTAACGCTGCCTTGTAAATAAGGCCCCCTTTCACGCTGTATTTAGCGTGAAAGGGGAGGGCAATGGGTGATGCGGAGGGCGCTACACCGCAACACCCATTCATTTTGATTCAGCCTCCTATTTACAAGGGTATCTCAAATATGGGGCAGCGCCAAAATGAAGACCAGAGAAAACCTGGTCTTAAACAGGCGCAACGAGGAGAAATGCTTTATTTCTCCTCATTTTTGCTGTTTCCATGTGTGCTCCCTTGTGCAGCACACATGGAAACAGCAAATTGCCTATGATTGTTTATGTGCAGGAAGGCCCCCCCTTACTGCACATAAACAATCATTATAAATAAATGCCATTTTGCAACTTCTATGTGATCTGCATCAACCCCTTCAGTGCCCCGCCCTTTCCCCCTCCTGTGCCGGGCCTTTCATTAGCGGGCGGGGTCCATGACGAGATAGTCTCGTCATGGGCACAGCGCAACCGTGCTCCATGATGAGACTATCTCGTCATGGGCATAGAAGAGGTTAAGCAGCACACATAGAAGTTACAAAACTGCATTTAAAGATTGTTTATGTGCAGGATGGGGGACCTCCCTGCACATAAACAATCTTCCTCCCAAAGCAGACACCCTTACACTAAGGTGCCAGGGTGCAAGGGTGCAAGGGTGCCTGCTTTGGCGCTAGTGAGCTGAACTCAGCGCCAGTGCAGGGGTAAACACAGGGGTGCGCTGCATTCTTGAATATGGCGCATCCCTGCATTTTCAGACTGGAGAAGCGTGGTCTTCGCAATCTTTGCTGGCTCCACGCTTCTCCATTCTGCTGTAAATCTGCCCCACAAAGGCAAAGATTATGATTAGAACTTCTTTATTTTATACTCCAGAAGTCAAGTATAAAATAGGATATCACCCAACATGGATGAAACAAAAAAGATACAAAATACCAGGCTAGCATTCGAGCAGCTGGATTGCCGCATTCTACCAATGAGCAGGTTACAACCTGTATAATTCTCTTTGCAGAGCAGCACATTTTGTCTTCTTTGCAAACCAGAAAGAAATATCCCAACTGAACATGTGCGAAATAAGATAACATTGAAGTCACGATTTGGGCCCTTATTTAGGAAGGCTTGCATCACTGTTGAGTCACTTCTTTGTGACGCTGCGGCAGCGTAAACAATGCACCACAGTGGCGCTGGGCTGTTTACATGGGACTCCTCCTATTTGTGATGACACATTGCCGGAGTTGCGTCAGTTTACAGATATCTCCGGCAATGCGTCATTACTATGCCACCAGATACGTCAGGATCCCTGACTTATTTGCATGATTCCTAACGTATCTACAGGATTCCTGATGTATGTACAGGATTCCTGACGTAACTACAGGATTCCTGATGTATCTACAGGATTTCAGATGTATCTGCCGGATTCCTGATGTATCTGCAGGATTCCTGATGTAGCTACAGGATTCCTGATGTATCTGCAGGTTTCCTGCCGTACCAGCAGGATTCCTGACCGGCAGGATGCCTGACATATCTACAGGATTCCTGATGTATCTGCAGGATTCCCGATGTATCTAGAGGATTCCTGATGTATCTGCAGGATTCCTGATGTATCTACAGGATTCCTGAGGTATCTGCAGGATTCCTGACGTATCTACAGGATTCCTGACGTATCTGCAGGATTCCTGACATATCTACAGGATTCTTGATCTATCTGCAGAATTCCTGACATATCTACAGGATTCCTGACATATCTACAGGATTCCTGACATATCTACAGGATTCCTGATGTATCTGCAGGATTCCTAACATATCTACAGGATACCTGATGTATCTTCAGGATTCCCAATGTATCTGCAGGATTCCTGACGTATCTACAAGATTCCTGATGTATCTACAGGATTCCTGACATATCTACAGGATTCCTGATGTAGCTGTAGGATTCCTGACATATCTGCAGCATTCCTGGCGTATCTACAGTATTCCTGATGTATCTGCAGGATTCTTGACTTATCTGCAGGATTCCTGAAATATCTGCAGGATTCCTGATGTATCTGCAGGATTCCTGACATATCTACAGGATTCCTAATGTATCTACAGCAATCCTGATGTATCTGCAGGATTCCTGATGTATCTACAGGATTCCTGAGGTATCTGCAGAATTCTTAATGTATCTACAGGATTCCAGATGTATCTGAATGATTCCTGACATATCTACTGGATTCCTGATGTATCTGCAGGATTCCTAACATATCTGCAGGATACCTGATGTATCCGCAGGATTTCTGACCTGCAGATTTCCTGACATATATGCAGGATTCCTAACGTATCTAAAGGATTCCTAATGTATCTACAGGATTCCTGACATATCTGAGGGATTCTTAATGTATCTACGGGATTCCTTATGTATCTGCAGGATTTCTAATGAATCTACAGGATTTCTGATGTATCTGCAGGATTCCTAACGTATCTGCAGGATTCCTAATGTATCTACAGGAATCCTGAAGTAACAGCAGGATTACTGACATATCTCCAGAACTGTTGACTTTTCTGCAGGATTCCTGATGTATCTACAGGATTCCTGATGTATTTGGAGGATTCCTGATGTATCTGCAGGATTCCTAACGTATCTACAGCAATCCTGATGTATCTGCAGGATTCCTGATGTATCTACAGGATTCCTGATATATCTGCTAGATTCCTGATGTATCTACAGGATTCCTGATGTATCTGCTGGATTCCTAATGTATCTACAGGATTCCAGATGTATCTGCAGGATTCATGACATATCTGCAGAATTCCTGACGTATCTGCAGGATTCTTGACATATCTACAGGATTCCTGATGTATATGCAGGATTACTGATCTATCTACAGGATTCCTGATGTATCTGCAGTATTCCTAATGTATCTACAGGATTCATGATGTATTTGCAGGATTTCTTACGAATCTGCAGGATTTCTGATGTATCTGTAGGATACCTGACATATCTGCAGGAAGCCTGATGTATCTACAGGATTCCTGGTGTATCTGCAGGATTACTGACATATCTAGAGGATTCTTGATGTATCTGCAGGATTCCTGAGGGATCTATAGGATTCCTGATGGATCTACAGGATTCCTGATGTATCTACAGGATTCCTGATGTATCTGCAGGATTCCTGATGTATCTACTGGATTCCTGACTTATCTACCGGATTCCTGACTTATCTGCAGTATTCCTGACATATCTGCAGGATTACTGATGTATCTACAGGATTCCTGACGTATTTGGAGGATTCCTAACGTATCTTCAGGATTCATGATGTATCTATAGGATTCCTGACGTATCTGCAGGATTTCTGATGTATCTGGAGAATTCCTAACGTATCTACAGGATTCCTTATATCTCTCCAGGATTCCTAACGTAACTGCAGGATTCCTAATGTATCTACAGGATTCCTGACTTATCTGCAGAATTCCTGATGTATCTGCAGGATTCCTAACGTATCTACAGCAATCCTGATGTATCTGCAGGATTCCTGATATATCTACAGGATTCCTGATGTATCTGCAGGATTCCTAACGTATCTGCAGGATTCCTAATGTATCTGCAGGATTCCTGATGTATCTACAGGATTCCTAATGTATCTACAGGATTCTTGACATATCTGCAGGATTCCTAACATATCTGCAGGATTCCTGGTGTATCTGCAGGATTTTTTAATGTATTTGCAGGATTCCTGATGTATATGCAGGATTTCTGATCTATCTCCAGGATTGCTGACGTATCTGTAGGATTTCTAACATATCTACAGCATTCCTGATATATCTGCAAGATTCCTGATGTATCTACAGGATTCCTGATGTATCTGCTGGATTCCTAATGTATCTACAGGATTCCAGATGTATCTGCAGGATTCATGACATATCTGCAGAATTCCTGACGTATCTGCAGGATTCCTAACATATCTACAGGATTCCTGATGTATATGCAGGATTCCTGATCTAGCTACAGGATTCCTGATGTATCTGCAGTAGTCCTGATCTATCTACAGGATTCCTGATGTATTTGCAGGATTTTCTTACAAATCTGCAGGATTTCTTACGAATCTGCAGGATTTCTGATGTATCTGTAGGATTCCTGACATATCTGCAGGAAGCCTGATGTATCTAGAGGATTTCTGATGTATCTGCAGGATTACTGACATATCTAGAGGATTCCTGATGTATCTGTAGGATTCCTGAGGGATCTATAGGATTCCCGATGAATCTACAGGATTCCTGATGAATCTGCAGGATTACTGACATATCTAGAGTATTCCTGATGTATCTGCAGGATTCCTGAGGGATCTATAGGATTCCTGATGGATCTACAGGATTCCTGATGTATCTGCAGGATTCCTGATCTATCTACAGTATTCCTGATGTATCTGCAGGATTCCTGATGTATCTATTGGATTCCTGATGTATCTACCGGATTCCTGACTTATCTGCAGTATTCCTGACATATCTGCAGGATTACGGATGTATCTACAGGATTCCTGACGTATTTGGAGGATTCCTAACGTATCTACAGGATTCCTGATGTATCTGCAGGATTCCTAACTTACCTGCAGGATTCCTGATGTATCTACAGTATTCCTGACTTATCTGCAGAGTTCCTGGTGTATCTGTAGGATTCCTAACGTATCTACAGGATTCCTGATGTATCTGCAGGATTCCTGATGTATCTGCAGGATTCCTGACCTGCAGGATTCCTGACGTATCTGCCGGATTCCTGACCTGCAGGATTCCTGACGTATCTGCAGGATTCCTGATGTATCTGCCTGATTTCTGACATTTCTACAGGATTCCTGATGTATCAGCAGGATATCTGATGTATCTACAGGATTCTTGGTGTATCTGCAGGATTCCTGATGTATCTAAAGGATTCCTGATGTATCTACAGGATTCTTGATGTATCTACAGGATTCCTAACGTATCTGCAGGATTCCTGATGTATCTACAGGATTCCTAACGTATCTACAGGATTCCTGATGTATCTGCAGGATTTCTGACCTGCAGATTTCCTGACATATCTGCAGGATTCCTAACGTATCTAAAGGGTTCCTAATGTATCTGCAGGATTCCTGATGTATCTACAGGATTCCTGACATATCTGCAGGATTCCTAACATATCTACATGATTCCTGATATATCTGCAGGATTCCTGATGTATCGACAGGATTCCTGACATATCTGCAGGATTCTTAACGTATCTGCAGGATTTCGAATGTATCTACCGGATTCCTGATGTATCTACAGGTTTCCTGACATATCTGCAGGATTCCTAATATATCTACAGGATTCCTGATGTATCTGAAGGATTCCGGATCTATCTACAGGATTCCTGATGTATGTGCAGGATTCCTGATGTATCTACAGGATTCCTGATGTATCTACAGGATTCCTGACCTGCAGGATTCCTGACATTTCTGCAGGATTCCTGGTGTACCTGCAGGATTCCTGATGTATCTACAGGATTCCTGATGTATCTACAGGATTCTTGATGTATCTGCAGGATTCCTAACATATCTGCAGGATTCCTGATGTATCTACAGGATTCCTAACAAAACTACAGGATTCCTGAATGTATCTGCAGGATTCCTGACCTGCAGGATTCCTGACATATCTGCAGGATTCCTAACGTATCTACAGGATTCCTGATGTATCTGCAGAATTCCTGATGTATCTGCAGGATTCCTGACATATCTGCAGGATTCCTAATGTATCTACAGGATTCCTTATGTATCTGCAGGATTCCTGATGTATTTACAGGATTCCTGACATATCTGCAGGATACCTAATGTATCTGCAGGATTTCTAATGCATCTACCGGATTCCAGATGTATCTACAGGATTTCTGAAGTATCTGCTGGATTCCTGCCATATCTGCAGGATTCCTTATGCATCTGCAGGATTCTTAACATATCTACAGGATTCCTGTGGTATCTGCAGGATTCCTGAAGTATCTGCAGGATTCCTGATGTATCTGCAGGATTCCTTACACATCTGCAGGATTCCTAATGTATCTACAGGATTCCTGATGTATCTACAGGATTCCTGACATATCTGCAGGATTCCTAACATATCTGCAGTATTCCTGATGTATCTGCAGGATTCCTAATGTATCTATATTATTGCTGATGTGTCTACATGATTCCTGATGTATTTGCAAGATTTCTGACGTATCTGCAGGATTCCTAACGTATCTACATGGTTCCTGATGTATCTGCAGGATTCCTGATGTATCTACATGGTTCCTGATGTATCTGCAGGATTCCTAATGTATCTACATGATTACTGATGTATCTGCAGGATTCCTAATATATCTACATGATTCCTGATGTATCCGCAGGCAGGATTTCTGACGTATCTGCATGATTCCTGATGTATCTCCAGGATTCCTGATGTATCTGCAGGATTCCTGATATATCTGCAGGATTTCTGACGTATCTGTAGGATTCCTGACGCATCTGCAGGATTTCTGGCGTATCTGCAGGATTTCTGACGTATCTGCAGGATTCCTGACATATCTGCAGGATTCCTGACGTATCTGTTGAATCCTTGCGACATGGAGCACCGTACTATAAAATGGCTCATCCATGATGTCTCAAGGATGGTGCTGTGAAAGGTGTCGCATCTCTGTTTGCCCCAGCGATGCAACACTTCACAAATGAGGCCCCAATGTCTGTGATCCTTGAAACGAAGGAAGATGAGAACAAAGTTGTGGAGGTCGACGAGTTCTGGCATCTTCGTGACTGTGAAGTCAGCTTCTTCCTGAAAGAGCTACCGACCCTCCATTTAAGCTAGGAAAAAACAAAAAAAAGACTGTAAAATTGTGCTTAAGTTGAGAGGGATAATCTACGCCTCCATGTCTTTATAGAATCCAAAAACTACTGTCACATCATTTGGGGACATTTGTTTTGTGTTACTGAAGGATCAATTATGAAAAGTTCAAAGCTTTGCCAAGACAGAACAGGCCACATTTGAATTGACTTATATCACGAAGTTTAAAGGTAGATTCATTGGAGCAGTCTTCTGCTGTTAGAATGGCCCCCAGGTTATTCCTAGGAGATATGGGCATGAAATAACAAAGCTACTAGTGTGAAATATGCCCCAATAAGGGAAACATTCTCACCTGCTACAGCCATTGTCCCTCTGGCCCATGCAGCCACTGTGGAAGGTGAAACTGCACTGAGCATTTTTTTTTAAAAGAAATAAGGCGCTGAGATGCAGAACAAGCATTGGCATAGCCAATAGGTCTCGCCTTTGGAACCTTATAAGTGTTTATCCATGCAACAGTTGATGTTGTTGCACCAAGGATATTGTGCTGGATAACTAAACACTTATAAGGTCCCGAAGGCGAGACCGAATGGCTATGCCAAGGGAAGCTAAACCCCACTCTACACTCATGACACATATGGCTATTACTTCTATGCCGAAATGGAACATAAACTTCTGTAACCCAAGGAGAGTCTGGATCGTCTGGAGAGAGAGAGAGAGAGAGAGAGAGAGTGAGAGAGAGAGCGAGAGAAAGATTTAGAGAGAGAGATTTTAGAGAGATAGAGAGAGAGATTTAGAGAGAGAGAACGATTTAGAGAGAGAGAGAGATTTAGAGAGAGAATTAAAGAGAGAGAGAGAGAGATTTAGAGAGAGATTTAGAGAGAGCACGATTTAGAGAGAGAGACAGAGAGAGAGACAGATTTAGAGAGAGAGAGATTGAGAGAGAGAGAGAGATTGAGAGATTTAGAGAGAGAGACAGAGAGAGAGAGAGAGAGAGAGACAGAGAGAGAGAGAGAGAGAGAGAGAGAGAGAGATTGATAGAGGACTTGCGGGTGAGCGCGAACTCTAGCCGGCAGGTTTCAAAGAGCTAGTTGGAAAATAATGAAAGATTCTGGATGAGTTTGAAAGTGAGACAATGCCGAAGGGGGGGGGGAATTGAGAAGAAGGGAGGCTGGGGGGGGAGAGAGAGAGACGGAGAGAGAAAGAGAGAGATTTAGAAAAAGAGAGAGAGAGATTTTGTGAGAGAGAGATTTTGTGAGAGAGATCTAGAGAGAGATTTAGAGAGAGAGAGAGAGAGAGAGAGAGAGAGAGATTTAGAGAGAGAGATTTAGAGAGTGAGATTTAGAGAGAGGTTTAGAGAGAGAGAGATTTAGAGAGAGAGACAGAGAGATTTACAGAGAGATTTACAGAGAGAGATTTAGAGAGAGAGATTTAGAGAGAGAGAGAGATTTTAAGCGAGAGAGATTTAGAGAGAGGGAGAGATTTAGAGAGAGATTGAGAGATTTAGAGAGATTGAGAGAGAGAGATTTAGAGAGAGAGATATTTAGAGAGATTTAGAGAGAGAGAGAGAGAGAGAGAGCGAAAGAGAGAGGTTTAGAGAGAGATTTAGAGAGAAAGAGATTTAGAGAGAGATAGCGATTCAGAGAGAGAGAGAGAGAGAGAGAGAGAGAGAGAGAGAGAGAGGGATTTACAGAGAAGTGTAGCTCAATGATTAGAGCGGCAGACCCTGATGCAGAGATCTAGCCCGGGACCAGGGTTCAATTCCCCGCCTCGGCGGGTCTTGGGCTCAAAAATTCCACGGACCTGATAATTCTCACCTCGGTGCCTATTCCAATCATGGAGTCCCACTCTGCAACTCTGGGCAATAGCTTGATTAATCTCCACAACGGCCCCCACAATGCTAAGGATGCCTGGCCTCCACCTTGGGGGTGCCCAGGAGTGGACGCCTCACAGGGAAAGCCAGGATGGGATCCACAGCGGTATTCGTACAAGCGCCTTGAGATCCTTGCGGGTGAGTAGTGCGCTATACAAGTATCAATTTACATTTTACATTTACAGAGAGATTTAGAGAGAGAGAGAGATTTACATAGAGAGAGATTTAGAGAGAGAGATTTAGAGAGAGAGAGATTTAAAGAGAGAGAGAGAGAAAGAGAGATTTAGAGAGAGAGAGAGAGAGAGTGTGTGAGATTCAGAGAGAGAGAGAGAGATTTAGAAAGAGAGAGAGAGAGATTTAGAGAGAGATATTTAGAGAGAGAGACACAGGAGGATGCAGGAAGTGGAAAGGAGAACTCGAGATGAGACGAGATCAGGGACGGGCGTGAGAATGAAAACAGGGGGGGCAGTAGTGGTCGAGGGAAGGAGGAGGGTGGGGGAAGGGGATGATAGGGGGTAGAGGGTCACACAAAGGAGTAAACGTCAAGGGGCAGGAAAGCGCTATAGAAACGCTACATACAATACACTGCAAGGTGGTGACCGAGACATACAAAGAGCAGAGAGCCTGGAGAGAGCGAGAGACGGCAAGAGGCCTGCCCAGTGGCCGGTGTGGGGGGGAGCGCAGAGATGCAGGAGGGTATGAAGGAGATTTGTGGGGAAAGAGGTGGTGGGAGAAGGACGCCCTGGCACCGAAACGGGGAGGAGGGCAGCTATGAGACGGTAGGAAATGTGGGATGCGAGAGATACAGGGAGAAGTGAGAACAGGAGTGAGAGAGGTAGAGGATACGGACTCGCTCTCTTTTTTCCCCATGTGCAGCAAACATTTGGGCATATCAGCAACAACCGGCAATTATTATCACTAAGCGCACTTAGCGCTAGGATAATTATCGCCGGCTATCACTGAGATGGCATGCTATTAGCAACGCTTATCTTAAAAGCGATAAAATTCCAGGCGCAAGCTGCCAATTGTGCAATTATCGCTGGAACTACAGCGATAATCGCACAACGTTTGACGATAGCTTGCTGATAGGGCAGGGCAGACTCAGCCATGATATCCACCTGCCATAGAATATCATGGCTAAGTCAAACTAAACGCAGGAGTAAGGAAAGTAGCGATAACCAAGGTTAGCGCTACTTTTCTTATCGCTATGCTTGTTAGCGTGCCCATTGATAATTAGAGAAATGTCGGTTAGCGACATTTCTCCAGGTATTTTGAGCTGGAACGCCCACTTTTCATCTCATTAGAGATGCAAAGGTGGGTGTTACGGGAAAGGGCGCTAAGGCAAGGATTCATGCGATAGCGTGACCTTGCTGATATAGCGATAAAATTATCGCCACTTTTCGGCCGAAAACGGCCACACAAGCGGCGATCATTTTTTATTGCCGCCCTGTTGATATGCCCCCATGTGTCTGACAAAAATACCGGTTTGCCTCAATATAATTATGTAAGCAGGGAGCAAAGCGCTCGTTCGTTTGCACCATTTTGCCCAAGCGTAAAATCTAGCCAATACGTGGCACTTCAGCAAACCCCTTTTGTTCCCCTGTGTAATAACCAAGAGGTAAAAATGCTGCCTTCTAGTATTTGTGAAAGGCAGGCAGAGCCCCTCACCTCAGGGCAGGTCGAAGGGCGCTTAGGATTCTGTTCAGGCAGGAAGCGCACAAAAAAAATCAGTTCTGACTGACAGTTGGGTAAATATTCGTTCTTAGAGGAAGCCCATTCTGAGCGTGAGGATGCCCTCAGGCAAAAAGAAATTCTATATAGAGGGGCAGATTTATGTTAGATTTGCGCCACTTTTACGCCGCAGTTGCGTCACTTTTGTGACGCAGCCGGCGTAAACCCTGCGCCACGTTGCGCCCTATTTACATCGTGACGCATCTATGGAGATGCGTCACGGTGTAAAGCCCTGCGCCACGTTAAACCTGCGTCAGGTTTAATGTATGCAGGGTGGGCGTTCCATCGGAAAAAGCCTCGGAAAAGTGACGCAGTGAAATCTACAAGTCACTTTTCCGACGTTGCTGCGTCAATACCTTGCGCCTGCTTGAAGCAGGCGTAAGGCATGACGCAGCATGTTAGGTATGGGCAGCCCCTAAACATTGCTGGAGTTGCGTCGTGCTTGCGACACGACTCCAGCAATGCGCCTCCCTTACGCCATCAGATGCGTCACGCATCTGTTTATCCTTGCGCCACGATGCGCTGCATTGTAAATGTGGCGCATCTGTGGTGGCGCAAGGGTAAACTTGCGTGACGCATCTTTCCTGGCGCATCCCTGCTGATTTGCAGGGATGCGCCAGGAAACATAACTCTGCCCCATAGTGTCAAAAACACAAGAGTCATGACCAAGAACCACTCCCATTCTGTCCAGATGTTCCTGTGCTACAGCGACGGTTTTTATTCCCGAGAGACCTCCGTATGACACCGCGACACTTGGCATCATTGTGTGCTATTTCACATAAAAAAGTGTAATACGAAATGCTGGAAATTAAGCAAAATTGTGGCTGCCCAATTGAAATTTCACACTGGCTTAGTGGACCTCCATGGAAATAATAAGTTTGCCTTTGTTCAGTCCTGGTTTTGTGCATGGTGTTCACTCAGAGCTATCCCTCACCTTTGGCACACCACTGCACTTCTGTGCCGACTACTAGCTTACGCATTACAAACAGCAAGACCTCACCTGCAGCGTGAAGCCCAGCGGAGTCTCCCTTGCCCCAGAAAGTACGAATCTCCCCTTTGGCATACACCTGCTGAGCTGGCTGCCAGTCACTAAGTGAAGCCAGCGAGCAGAGCTGCACTGGGTTGCCAGGCAGCAGAGGTACCCACCCTACTCACAGTGGAAGTATGCCTTTCTCTGAAAGGCGGTTACCGGTCTGATTCATTCACAATATGTCTGCCTTCTTGTGCATTCAGTCTTGTCTTTATGCCGTTCCACATCCTGCCGACGATGCCCGCGAGCCAAGGAGCGTCAAGGACTTTCAAGGGTCAGGGAAGCAGGAAACAGGGGTCTGGGGCAGGAGAACCTCTCAGGCACCTCTAATGGAACTGGAATATCCCACAGAGAGAGAACAAGAGCCACCACTGAGTTCACTGGGCACTGAGGAAACGTCAGGCACACTTGCACAGGGACAGCGCACCCAGAAACAGTAAACCCCTGCAAATGGCTTTCAGCTACAAAGACACAGGGAGACAGGAGCCATGGTTGGCGTGATTGCATTAGAACCCGGATACGGAAGTGGAATGTGTGCACGCCTTCACATTAATTGTAATATGCCTCTAGGTAAAGTAACACTACAACCAGGGCTTTAAGTGGGATGAAAAAACTGGGGGGTCTCTCAAAGGGGCGTGGCCAATGTAATTAAGGGCGTGGCTTAATACACAAGCTAAAAACATGTGCTTAGCATAGTGTGCCGCCCGACTTATATTTTGCTACTTCGGTCATTGCATCCCGATACATGATACAATAAGTAACATCATACCTACAAGTCAGGACTATTGGCTTTGTCAATGGTTCTTAATTGCATAAGATAAATAAGCAGCAACTATGGCCTGTATATAATATTGAAAAAGCTTCCACTTCAAGCCCTAGTGACACCTCGACAATGTTGCTGCTCCTGAGTTTCAAAAAGAGAAGGGAAATCCAGAGAGAAAATGACTCTCTAAAGGATATCCCTTCCCCTAAAGCGCTCACCGTGCATGATGTCATGCCTATCTTCTCCACGAGTGAGAAGTGAGCAGTGTGAGGCAGCTTGTTCTTGCCCAAGCACAAGGGATGACGGCCGCAGAAGGTGGAAATGTTTTGTAAATGTGGCTGTGCGCTGCTTTCATCCCCTAGTGCAAAGTTTCAGCACTCCGTCCATCATCTTGTGTTTGCTTTGTTTGCCCTAGGTTGGCAGTGTATGCCCAGACGTGGCTCCCTTGCTCACCTTGCCACTGGATTCAAGCTAGCCTGGCTAATGAGGGGTGTTACCCAGAAACCGGTCCCAGGATGCTTGTTTCCGTTTTTGGGAAGACCTGGCTAGGCAGTTCGGGCTGGACTGTTCCCATGAGGCACAGGGTCAAGACTGATTTGCATATAGCTGGGTCCGAGCTGAGGTGGCAAAGTGAGGTAAAGATCGATGATGGATTCAACCCTGATCGTTGACTGGGGTTGAGTGTCTGAAAAACTTCAGTGCCATGTCCATCATCTCCTTCTGTTTGCTTTCTCCCCTAGTGCAACACAGCACAAAAATAACACTATCTGCCCGTAATGCTTGTGCCGGGGTAATTAGTGGCTGTGGCTGAGCCTACGAGGGTGATACTTTGCATCTGAAGACTGCGGCTGGCCATTCCATCCTCCAGCTGACAGTGTAAGTCTTTGCCTGTGTATTTAGGGCTCTATCTGGGCTTGCATTGGCTGTGCTTGTTCACCTACTATAGTACCACTTCATATGATGGATGTTTCTGCTCGTACAATGACTATCTCTCTGCAAATGATAGTTGTATCTGTGTGTGTAATGGTTGTGTCTGTGTGTATGATGTTTGCGTCTGTGTTTATGATGGTTATTCTTGTTACTGTTCATGTGTACATTCCATGGTGGTTGTGTCTGTGCACCTGGTGGATGTGCGGGTTCATATGATGGCTGCTTCTGTTCATGTGATGGTTGTACTTGTCATATAATGGTCATTTCCTTTTAGTTGATGGTTTGGCTGTCCATGCAGTGGCTGCTCCTTTTCATATGATTCGGTCTGTGCACACCATGTTTGTGCTTCATCTCATGATGTTGTGCTTGTTTATTTTATGATTGTATCTGTTCATTTGAGGGTTGTTCCTCTTCATATGATACTGGTGCCTGTGCATATGATGGGTATTCCTCTTCACGTGGTGTTGTGTCTGTGTATTCATGGTTGTGCCAGGTCATATGATGGTTATGCCTTTTCCTGGGTCTGTCCATGTGAGGATCATCTGTGTAATTCTGTCTGCTCATAGGATGGTTGTGGCTTTGCATTGCTTTCTGTTCATATGGCTGCTGTTCTTCACCAGTGATGGTTGTGTTTCCTCATCAGATGGTTGTCTGCTCATATACCGGTTTTTCCTGTTCATATGATGATTGTACATGTTTCTATGATGGTTGTATCTGTGTTTGTGATGGCTGTTCTTCTTGGTGTATTGTGTTCATATGATGGTTTAGTCTGTTCATGAGATGCTTGTTCATTATCACATGGTGCCTTGGCCTATTCATTCGATGGTTGTGTCTGCGCATGTTCATAAGATGTTGTTCCTTTTTATCTGATGGTTGTTTCTCTTCATAAGCACCTGTTTATATGATTGCGGTGCCTGCTCGTAAGATGGTTTCCAGTATTCACGCCATGGTGGTTCCTGTTCATGCAATGTTTGATCCTGTTCATACAAAGTATTTTCTGTTCAAACAGTGGTTGTTCTTCATATGATGCTTGCACCTGCCCATCTCTTGGTTGTTCCTGCTCAGCTGATAGTTGATCCTGTTTGTATGGTGGTTGTGTCTGTTAACAATATATTTGTGCCTACTCAACTGCTGAATATGTGTATGCATGCTGTGGTTGTAACTGTTCATGTTTATGTTTACATGATAGTTGTGCCACTTCATAAGATGACTGTGTCTGTTCACATGGTGGTTGCTCCTGCTCAGATGATGGTTGTGTTTGTCTAAAGGATGCTTGTGTCTGCTGATATGAGGGTTGTGTCCATGCATTTGATGGTTTGCTCCAGTTCATATGTTGGTTGTGTCTGTTCATAAGATGACTGTGTCTGTTCACATGGTGGTTGCTCCTGCTCCGATGATGGTTGTGTTTGTCTAAAGGATGCTTGTGTCTGCTGATATGAGGGCTGTGTCCATGCATTTGATGGTTTGCTCCAGTTCATATGTTGGTTGTGTCTGTTCATAAGATGACTGTGTCTGGTCACATGGTGGTTGCTCCTAATCTGATGATGGTTGTGTTTGTCTAAAGGATGCTTGTGTCTGCTGATATGAGGGCTGTGTCCATGCATTTGATTGTTGCTCTAGTTCATATGATGGTTGTGTCTGTTCATAAGATGACTGTGTCTGTTCACATGGTGGCTGCTGCTGCTCAGATGATGGTTGTGTTTGTGTAAAGGATGGTTGGGTTTACTCAGGTAATGGTTGTATCCGTCATATGATGGCTGTGCTTGTTCATAAATGGGTGTGTCCTATGTACGTCACGACTGTGCCTCTTCAGGTGTTGTTGGTTCCTGTTAATCACAGTTGTTCCAGTTCATATGATGTCATGTCTGTCCATGTGGTGATTGTGTCTGTGCATGTTGTATCTGCTCATGTTCCTGTGAAGCTTGTATATTCATATATTGGGGGTTTGCTGTTCCTGTGACTGTTGTGCCTGTGCATGTGATGGTTCTTCTTTTTCCTATGATGGTTCTGTCTGTTGCTCTGATACTTCTAGGAACATGTGATGGTTCTTCTTCATGTGAAGTTGTCCATACACACGATTGTTGGTCTTCAGCACATAATAGTTCTGTCTTTCCACACAATCCTTTTTATTGGACATTTGAGCCCCTTTTATATCAATGGACTAATAAACGTCCAACTGCAAGTGATGTAGTGCACTCCTCCTATGAGTCACTCAAAAGTACCTAAGGTATTAAGTGTTTTCTCTATTTTTTTTAGGCCCGACCTTCGTGTGGAGATACCACATAACATCCTGGATATTGAGGTCTTCAACTGCACGGGTGAGTGCTGCTACCAACATCCGACAGCAAGCGGTTAGGTTCAAGACCACTGTACCACACAGCAACTACTGCCTCCTCTGCTGTGTGGATGGAGGTTGTTGGAGACCTTACAGGATTACCCTGCTTGTGTTCCACATTTGGATGTGCTGCTGGAGGTGAGAACAGACCCCGCCCCTCATGAGATGTGTCTGTACATTCAGGCTGCAGTGTGTGCTGGACTCTGCGGAGTCCACCAGTGGAGGTCATTGAGCCCTGTGGTGTCGGGGGAGTCGGTGTCCTACCATTCACGCGTATTGAAGGCGAGACGGGTGCCAGTGCACCTGTTCGTAACTTACTCCTGTTGGGTGATAGACCTGAGGGACACTGGGAGCCGCTCACTGATAGTCTCTTGGGAGTAGGTGTATCTCCTGCCGTGAGTAGTTATAAGCCCATTAGGTGTGCGAGGCCTCAAAACACTGGTGAGTGGGCTTCACACTACACATGCTCAGGGACACTGGAAGCCGCTCACTGTTGGACGGCTGATAGCCTCTTTGGACAGGTGTATCTCCTACTGAGAGTAGTTATGAGCCCATTAGGTGTGTGAGGCTCCACACACTAGTGAGTGGGCTCCACACCATACCACACATGCCCGGGACACTGGAAGCCACTCACAGTTGGACGGCTGATAGCCTCTTAGGAGCAGGTGTATCTCCTGCCGCGAGTAGTTATGAGCCCATTAGGTGTGTGAGGCTCCACACACTGGTGAGTGGGCTCCACACCACACATGCCCAAGGACACTGGAAGCCGCTCACTGTTGGACGGTTGCAAGCCTCTTGGGAGCAGGTGTATCTCCTGCCGCGAGTAGTTATGAGCCCATTAGGTGTGTGAGGCTCCACACACTGGTGAGTGGGCTCCACACCACACCACACATGCCCAGGGACACTGGAAGCCGCTCACTGTTGGACGGCTGATAGCCTCTTGGGAGCCGGTGTATCTCCTTTCGCAAGTAGTTATGAGCCCAATAGGTGAGTGAGGCTCCACACACTGGTGAGTGGGCTCCACACCACACATGCCCAGGATAACTGGAAGCCGCTCAATGTTGGACGGCTGATAGCCTCTTGGGAGCAGGTGTATCTCCTGCCGCGAGTAGTTATGAGCCGTTTATGTGCATGAGGCTCCACACACTGGTGAGTGGGCTCCACACTACACCACATGCCCAGGGACACTGGAAGCCGCTCACTGTTGGACGGCTGATAGCCTCTTGGGAGCAGGTGTATCTCCTGCCGTGAGTAGTTATGAGCCCATTATGTGTGCGAGGCTCCACACACTGGTGAGTGGGCTCCACACCACACATGCCCAGGGACACTGGAAGCCGCTGACTGTTGGACGGCTGATAGCCTCTTTGGACAGGTGTATCTCCTACTGAGAGTAGGAATGAGCCCATTAGGTGTGTGAGGCTCCACACACTAGTGAGTGGGCTCCACACCATACCACACATGCCCGGGACACTGGAAGCCACTCACAGTTGGACGGCTGATAGCCTCTTAGGAGCAGGTGTATCTCCTGCCGCGAGTAGTTATGAGCCCATTAGGTGTGTGAGGCTCCACACACTGGTGAGTGGGCTCCACACCACACATGCCCAAGGACACTGGAAGCCGCTCACTGTTGGACGGTTGAAAGCCTCTTGGGAGCAGGTGTATCTCCTGCCGCGAGTAGTTATGAGCCCATTAGGTGTGTGAGGCTCCACACACTGGTGAGTGGGCTCCACACCACACCACACATGCCCAGGGACACTGGAAGCCGCTCACTGTTGGACGGCTGATAGCCTCTTGGGAGCCGGTGTATCTCCTTTCGCAAGTAGTTATGAGCCCAATAGGTGAGTGAGGCTCCACACACTGGTGAGTGGGCTCCACACCACACATGCCCAGGATAACTGGAAGCCGCTCAATGTTGGACGGCTGATAGCCTCTTGGGAGCAGGTGTATCTCCTGCCGCGAGTAGTTATGAGCCGTTTATGTGCATGAGGCTCCACACACTGGTGAGTGGGCTCCACACTACACCACATGCCCAGGGACACTGGAAGCCGCTCACTGTTGGACGGCTGATAGCCTCTTGGGAGCAGGTGTATCTCCTGCCGTGAGTAGTTATGAGCCCATTATGTGTGCGAGGCTCCACACACTGGTGAGTGGGCTCCACACCACACATGCCCAGGGACACTGGAAGCCGCTGACTGTTGGATGGCTGATAGCCTCTTGGGAGCAGGTGTATCTCCTGTCGTGAGTAGTTATGAGCCCATTAGGTCACACACTAATGAGTGGCCTACACACCACACATGCCCAGGGACACTGGATGCCGCTCGCTGTTGGACGGCTGATAGCCTCTTGGGAGCAGGTGCATAACCTGCTGCAAGTCGTTATGAGTCCTTTACGTGGATGAGGCTCCACACACTGGTGAGTGGGCTCCACACCACACATGCCCAAGGACACTGGAAGCCGCTCACTGTTGGACGGTTGAAAGCCTCTTGGGAGCAGGTGTATCTCCTGCCGCGAGTAGTTATGAGCCCATTAGGTGTGTGAGGCTCCACACACTGGTGAGTGGGCTCCACACCACACCACACATGCCCAGGGACACTGGAAGTCGCTCACTGTTGGACGGCTGATAGCCTCTTGGGAGCCAGTGTATCTCCTTTCGCAAGTAGTTATGAGCCCAATAGGTGAGTGAGGCTCCACACACTGGTGAGTGGGCTCCACACCACACATGACCAGGATAACTGGAAGCCGCTCAATGTTGGACAGCTGATAGCCTCTTGGGAGCAGGTGTATCTCCTGCCGCGAGTAGTTATGAGCCGTTTATGTGCATGAGGCTCCACACACTGGTGAGTGGGCTCCACACTACACCACATGCCCAGGGACACTGGAAGCCGCTCACTGTTGGACGGCTGATAGCCTCTTGGGAGCAGGTGTATCTCCTGCCGTGAGTAGTTATGAGCCCATTATGTGTGCGAGGCTCCACACACTGGTGAGTGGACTCCACACCACACATGCCCAGGGACACTGGAAGCCGCTGACTGTTGGATGGCTGATAGCCTCTTGGGAGCAGGTGTATCTCCTGTCGTGAGTAGTTATGAGCCCATTAGGTCACACACTAATGAGTGGCCTACACACCACACATGCCCAGGGACACTGGAAGCCACTCACTGTTAGACGGCTGATAGCCTCTTGGGACAGGTGTATCTCCTATTGCGAGTAGTTATGAGTCCATTAGGTGTTTGAGGCTCCACACACTGGTGAGTAGGCTCCACACCACACATGCCCAGGGACACTGGAAGCCGCTCACTGTTGGACGGCTGATAGCCTCTTGGGACAGGTGTATCTCCTGCTGCGAGTAGTTATGAGTCCATTAGGTTTTTGAGGCTCCACACACTGGTGAGTGGGCTCCACACCACACCACACATGCCATGAGAAACTGGAAGCCGTTCACTGTTGGACGGCTGATAGCCTCTTGGGAGCAGGTGTATCTCCTGTCGCGAATAGTTATGAGCTAAATAGGTGTGTGAGGCTCCACACACTGGTGAGTGGGCTCTACACCACACATACCCAGGGACACTGGAAGCCGCTCACTGTTGGACGGCTGATAGCCTCTTGGAACAGGTGTATCTCCTGCCGCGAGTAGTTATGAGCCCATTAGGTGTGTGAGTCTCCACAAACTGGTGGGTGGGCTCCACACCACACCACACATGCCCAGGGACACTGGAAGTTGCTCACTCTTGGACAGCTGATAGCCTCTTGGGACAGGTGTATCCCCTGCCGCGAGTAGTTATGAGTCCTTTACGTGGATGAGGCTCCACACACTGGTGAGTGGGCTCTACACCACACCACACATGCCCAGGGACACTGGAAGCCGCTCACTGTTGGATGGCTGATAGCCTCTTGGGAGCAGGTGTATCTCATGCCGCGAGTAGTTATGAGCCCATTAGGTGTGTGAGGCTCCACACACTGATGAGTGGCCTACACACCACACATGCCCAGGGACACTGGATGCCGCTCGCTGTTGGACGGCTGATAGCCTCTTGGGAGCAGGTGTATCTCCTGCCGCTTGTAGTTATGAGTCCTTTAGGTTGATGAGGCTCCACACACTGGTGAGTGGGCTCCACACCACACATGCCCAGGGACACTGGAAGCCACTCACTGTTAGACGGCTGAAAGCCTCTTGGGACAGGTGTATCTCCTGTTGTGAGTAGTTATGAGTCCATTAGGTGTTTGAGGCTCCACACACTGGTGAGTGGGCTCCACACCACACATGCCCAGGGACACTGGAAGCCGCTCACTGTTGGACGGCTGATAGCCTCTTGGGACAGGTGTATCTCCTGCTGCGAGTAGTTATGAGTCCATTAGGTTTTTGAGGCTCCACACGCTGGTGAGTGGGCTCCACACCACACCACACATGCCCAGGGAAACTGGAAGCCGTTCACTGTTGGACGGCTGATAGCCTCTTGGGAGCAGGTGTATCTCCTTCTGTGAGTAGTTATGAGCCCATTAGGTGTGTGAGGCTCCACACACTGGTGAGTGGGTTCCACACCACACCACACATGCCCAGGGACACTGGAAGTTGCTCACTGTTGGACAGCTGATAGCCTCTTGGGAGCAGGTGTATCTCCTGCCGCGAGTAGTTATGAGCCGTTTATGTGCATGAGGTTTCACACACTGGTGAGTGGGCTCCACACTACACCACATGCCCAGGGACACTGGAAGTCGCTCACTGTAGGACGGTTGATAGCCTCTTGGGAGCAGGTCTATCTCCTGCCGCGAGTAGTTATGAGCCCCTTAGGTGTGTGAGGCTCCACACACTGGTGAGTGGGCTCCACACCACACATGCCCAGGGACACTGGAAGCCGCTCACTGTTGGACGGCTGATAGCCTCTTGGGACAGGTTTTTCTCCTGCCGTGAGTAGTTATGAGCCCATTAGGTGTGTGAGGTGCACACACTGGTGACTGGGCTCCACACCACACATGCCCAGGGACACTGGAAGCCGCTCACTGTTGGACGGCTGATAGCCTCTTGGGAGCATGTGTATCTCCTATCGCGAGTAGTTATGAGCCCAATAGGTGTGTGAGGCTCCACACACTGGTGAGTGGGCTCCAAACCACACATGCCCTGGGACACTGGAAGCCGCTCACTATTGGACGGCTGATAGCCTCTTGGGAGCAGGTGTATCTCCTGCCCCAAGTAGTTATGAGCCGTTTATGTGCATGAGGCTCCACACCCTGGTGAGTGGACTTCACACTACACCACATTCCCAGGGACACTGGAAGCCGCTCACTGTTGGACGGCTGATAGCCTCTTGGGAGCAGGTGTATCTCCTGCCGCGAGTAGTTATGAGCCCATTAGGTGTGCGAGGCTCCACACCACACATGCGCAGGGACACTGGAATCCGCTCACTGTTGGACGGCTGATAGCCTCTTGGGAGCAGGTGTATCTCCTGCCGCGAGTAGTTATGAGCCACTTAGATGTGCGAGGCTCCACACCACACATGCGCAGGGACACTGGAAGCTGCTCACTGTTGGACGGCTGATAGCCTCTTGGGAGCAGGTGTATCTCCTGTTGTGAGTAGTTATGAGCCCATTAGGTGTGTGAGGCTCCACACACTGATGAGTGGGCTACACACCACACATGCCCAGGGACACTGGATGCCGCTCACTGTTGGACGGCTGATAGCCTCTTGGAACAGGTGTATCTCCTGCCACGAGTAGTTATGAGCCCATTAGGTGTGTGAGGCTCCACACACTGGTGAGTGGGCTCCACACCACACCACACATGCCCAGGGACACTGGAAATTGCTCACTGTTGGACAGCTGATAGCCTCTTGGGAGCAGGTTTATCTCCTGCCGCTTGTAGTTATGAGTCCTTTAGGTTGATGAGGCTCCACACACTGGTGAGTGGGCTCCACACCACACATGCCCAGGGACACTGGAAGCCGCTCACTGTTGGACGGCTGATAGCCTCTTGGAACAGGTGTATCACCTGCTGCGAGTAGTTATGAGCCCATTAGGTGTGTGAGTCTCCACAAACTGGTGAGTGGGCTCCACACCACACCACACATGCCCAGGGACACTGGAAGTTGCTCACTCTTGGACAGCTGATAGCCTCTTGGGACAGGTGTATCCCCTGCCGCGAGTAGTTATGAGTCCTTTACGTGGATGAGGCTCCACACACTGGTGAGTGGGCTCTACACCACACCACACATGCCCAGGGACACTGGAAGCCGCTCACTGTTGGACGGCTGATAGCCTCTTGGGACAGGTTTTTCTCCTGCCGCGAGTAGTTATGAGCCCATTAGGTGTGTGAGGTACACACACTGGTGAGTGGGCTCCACACCACACATGCCCAGGGACACTGGAAGCCGCTCACTGTTGGACGGCTGATAGCCTCTTGGGATATGTGTATCCCCTGTCGCGAGTAGTTATGAGTCCTTTACATGGATGAGCCTCCACACACTGGTGAGTGGGCTCCACACCACACATGCCCAGGGAAACTGGAAGCCGCTCACTGTTGGATGGCTGATAGCCTCTTGGAACAGGTGTATCTCCTGCCATGAGTAGTTATGAGCCCATTAGATGTGTGGGGCTCCACACACTGGTGAGTGGCTCCACACCATACCACACATGCCCAGGGACACTGGAAGCCGCTCACTGTTGGACAGCTGATAGCCTCTTGGGAGCAGGTGTATCTCCTGCCGCGAGTATTTATGAGTCCATTAGGTGTTTGAGGCTCCACACACTGGTGAGTGAGCTCCACACCACACATGCCCAGGGACACTGGAAGCTGCTCACCGTTGGACGGCTGGTAGCCTCTTGGGAGCAGGTGTATCTCCTGTTGCAAGTAGTTATCAGCCCATTAGGTGTGTGAGGCTCCACACACTGATGAGTGGGCTACACACCACTCCTGCCCAGGGACACTGGAAGCTGCTCACTGTTGGACGGCTGATAGCCTCGTAGGAGCAGGTGTATCTCCTGCCGTGAGTAGTTGTGAGTCCTTTAGGTGTGCGAGGCTCCACAGACTGGTGAGTGGGCTCCACACCACACATGCCCAGGGACACTGGAAGCCGCTCACTGTTGGACAGCTGATAGCCTCTTGGGACAGGTGTATCTCCTGCCGTGAGCAGTTATGAGCCGTTTACATGCATGAGGCTCCACACACTGGTAAGTGGGCTCCACACCACACATGCCCAGGGACACTGGAAGCTGCTCACTGTAGGGCGGCTGATAGCTGCTTGGCAGCAGGTGCATCTCCTGCCGCGAGTAGTTATGAGCCGTTTATGTATGTGAAGCTCCACACACTGGTGAGTGGGCTCCACACCACACATGCCCAGGGCCTCTTAAATAAGTAAGGGGCATCTTTCAGTTGCTAGAACTGTGACAAACTTTACAACTGTGGCCTAGTTAAGGATGAGGCAAGGAGATGGTGTTGAAGACACTTGAGGGTGATCAGAATGAGAAGGTTGCACGTTGCCACTGGGACATCAAAGATACCACCCATTGCCCCAAGCCATGGATGTCCCATTCTGGGTATCTCTTGAAAGAAGTATTGCCAGAGGTATGGGAGGGCATTTGATGCCATAAAGCTTTGAATCATCTCCCTCGGTAATCCCATTATGAATATGAACAAAAGTGCTAGAGTGGGAGGTGCGGAGAGGGCAGGAATACACTCCATGCATCAATTAATATCCAATAATCAATGCACATCACTCCCTATGCTTAAAGACGAGTTCCAGTTGCAACATCGCAAACCTAGAGATACTCACAAGCACGTCAGTGCCTCAGAAGCAAGAGATTCCATATGCATGGACATGTGGGGCGCCCCAGATATGCTTTACCCAAGCATGGTGGGGGCACTCAAACGTAATGTTGGGTCTCTACGACTTTCACATAAATCTGATGTACTCTAAACCAGTACTCATACTATAAAATGATTATTTTTCACCCAGTATCCTGAGGGCATCTTGTTCAGGCCCCCTTTGTTGAAGAATTATCTTGGATTAGCCAATGCTTCGTAAGAATTATTCAGCTCCTTGGCTGGTAAGTGGTAGGCAACTGCCTAGTGACATGGGATACAGGGAGAGTCCCTGCTCTAGCACAGGTAGGGAGGTGCTGAGAGGAGGCAGGATGAGGTGCATGCAGCCAGTTTGTAGGCAATGACTTCCGAACGTATTTTGTGAGAAATAATTATTTTGGGAAGTAACCCAAAGCCTTAGTATGAAAAGGGAATATTATCTGAAGTGTGCATTGACTAAACTCATAGGGCTGTATTCATGAAAGAGTGGCAGAGCCAAGCACGTCACCTCGCTGCGCTACGTCACTGGGTAAGGACAGGAATGCGCTGTATTTAAGGCAATGCGGCGTATTCCTGTCCTTTCCAATGCGCTGACCCACAATGGCCTGCCTAGCGCAAACGCAGGCACCAGTGGCAGCTCCTCCGCGAAGGCGGCGGAGCGTCACCTCACTGCCAGGAAGCAGCAAAAGAAAGGAAAAAATTAAATGATAATAATATAATGTTATTATAATTTTATTTTGACCTCTTGCTGCAGTTGCATGCATAAGGGGCGGGCTGCAGAGCAGGGGAAAAGTAGTAGAACACTCTTGTGCGCAATGACTCTGTGGACGGCCCTCTCGGGTGCCCAAAACAGTCATGCGCACTTCCCTGTTCTCGATGCAGGCTGCATTACAGGCTGATTAGAGAACATTTCCAACCCTCCAGCCCCTGGTTGAGCGCCCTGTCATGGTGCTCAGACCAATCACAAGGCTGCATTGCATTGCAGCGTTGTGATTAGCTGCAGAGAGCCCCTGTGCTTCCTGCGTCCTGTTTCTCACAAGAAGCCAGGAAGAGGACATGAGGTAACTGTTGCTTCTAGGCAAGGGTGTCTGTGTTGCATGAGAAATTCTTTTTATGCAGGAAGGGGCACCTTCTTGCACAGAAACAATCCCCTAAGGCTTTATCCTCTTTCCATGTGCGCTGCAGAATGCAGCACACTTGGAAGGGGAAAAAACAAGGAGGAATAAAGATATTTCTCTGTGTTATGCCTGCTCTGGCGAGGTCTATCGTTGTGGCACATTCCCAGGTTTACCTGTTCTTGTAAATTTGGTAATGAGTCAAAATCCATGGATGTTGCATAGGAGCACCCACGCTCCACCCATGGAGGCGCTTCCCTGGTGCAGAGTATGCAACAAAGGGCCATATTCTCAGGGAGCTATCGCCGAGTTAACGGCACTTTACCCCATCCAAAGTTGCGATAAATTTATCACCCCATTCACAAGCTGGTGTAAACAGCCCATAGCACCAGTTTACCTGCGATAGCAGCCGCAAAAAACATTGCCACAGATGACCCCCGGAAACTATCGCTAATGAGATGCAGAGTAGGCATTCCCGTGCAAAAAGCAGAGACAGCACCACTCCGCAGCATTCTCAACGACCAGCCATATCGGCGAAAAGACCACAAAACATGCGATAAGGCACGGTAGCAGCAGGAAACTAACACCTACTCTGACCTGGTGCAAAGTCGGACGACAACTGGCAGCAGCCAAGGGAGAACAGCCCAAAGCAAAACATGAAGAACAACAGATGCCCCTGAGCAACTGAACATGCAGCCCAGAGCCCCAATAGGGCAACAACACCCAAAGTCACCACACCCAGGACCACAACCCCCCTCTGAAATCCCCCCGGACCACCACAGAGGCAGCACGGACAAAGACAGCGGATCCACAGGAAATGCACAAGCCTCACAGACTCAACACCAGAAGATGCCATTGCCCACTACAGGCTCAAAAGGACAACCATCCTACGCATCCCGACCACCACCAACACAGCGGACAACCAACATCCCACCCCACACAAAGCTGCTGGCTGTGATGCACCTGTTGGCCTCTGGTACCCCCCAACCAACACACGCCAGAGTCAGAGGAGTCTCACAGCCAGCCGAATCCGAGTCCCTCACACCTGTCCTGAATGCCACCGTCAGCCTGGTACCCCAGTATCTATACGTCCACCGCAATGCGTAGGATCCACTGGAGACCAAGCAAGGACCATGCGCCATAGCTGGATGCACGCACGTGTGTGTTGGGGGCAATCCACAGCACACATGTCCTACCTGTGCCCCCTGGTGACACAGCACACAATCACGGCAACAGAAAGCACACGTCTCACATCAATGTGCATGCAACATCCGAACACCGTGGAATCTCCTCCAACGTCGCCGCCATATACCCAGCCAGTGTGCATGATTCCTTCATCCTCCGACCGTCCATCACCAACCAGCGCTACCAGGATGACACCAAGGGAAATGCACAGCCCCTTGGCAGGTACCAAATGAATCCCCCACACACCTCAACTCCACAACCATGCCACTCACAACTCTGGCAATGCACACGTCACAAAATCACATGCAACATGCAAAACAACATGCCCACCCACCAGACACGATATAAAACAATGGGGCAGCCCAGTCTAGTGCAGAACCTGGGAGTTACTAATGTATGTGAAAAGGTGGTTCTGCCACTCTTCCAAATCTAAGAAATGTATACAATTTATGTCTCTCTAAAAATAGATGAGAACAATCAATAAATGAGATAACAGGACATTATATCCAAACCAAAGAACGCACAGCTCGTGTTTTATATTTCAACGATGTATTTTTATCTGTTTGTGAAACATCAGCGTCAGCTTATGGTCATAAATATATTTACATACACACAGAATAGCTCTCTAGAACTAACATTAAGGACTCCATAGTGCACATACATTGAAATATTTACAAATCACAGGACATTCCACAAAATAAATCGACATATACTACATAGAAAAATTATATTTGAACACAGTGTGAAAAAAATAATAAAGAGAAAGGAATCAAAACCCAGTGTGCGATTTATCAGATTGTTGGCCTAGTATCCTGGGTGATCCTCTACACTTGTCATTAAAGCGTCGACGTTTCGACCCCTCAATAAAAGCGATATTTTAACCGTCTTAGTGGGGTCTTCCTCTGGACTATCTGGAAGAGTCTTTGTGCAGCCTATGTAAGGAAAACAAATGGGGTTGGTACTTTAATATATTGCGTGGTTTGGCACGGAAAATAAATAAATGAGAGGTGGAGAGACCAAATATCGCTGCTCACCGTCGAGGGGTTTCAGCCCTGTGTGGTACTGTAGTATCAATCTGGTGCTGGTATGGATTTAATCACTTCAGGGTTATCTCAGATAAGTCATTCCTGTATGGTAAACGAAAGGATGGCTCTAATTACAGCCTATCAAAATTAAATGAGTTTCAAAAAGTTAGTTAAAGAAAGAGAAAGCCACTAACCTCCGGCGCCAAGTGCACGGGGCTCCATGTGAATTTCCTTGTAAATATGGATGGGCGACTCCAAGGGGCTCTGTGCTTCCTCTCCAGGCCCTCCTATTAAGTCCAAAGGCTCATAGATCGCCTTTTGAAACTGCAGGGTAAACGTGAAATGCACGTTAAACCTCTATGAGCTAACATACAAGGGTCATCCTAAGTTACTGATGACTAATCTAATGCCTCTCACGGCCTCTCGCACCTGGACAATGAGTGTTCCTGGAGATGAACCAGCGCGACGGGCAGCCCTCGCCCTCCGTCTCCCGCGCGTTAAGACAGAGGAACCGTCTAACGCTGGCTGTAAGTACACTGCGTGCGTGCGCTCCAGAGCACGTACAGGGCGTTGCTGCCACCTGGTGGGGATCCGCTAAAAATGATAGCACTGAAGGTGTAAAAGGGATAGTGGAAATACACCTAATGCAGAAATCAATGTTCTATCACGAAGGTTGTGCGGAGGAATCTGCACTCGCTTAACCCTCTAGTTGGTGTGTGCACTGCCCGTTAGAGTTACACGGAGCAAACATGCATATTTAGGAGACAATGATTAACATTGATGCAAAATGAAACATTCTCGTGTATATATTTGTGACAAAAATACACGGATTGTGTTGCATCGAAACGGTCATTTCTACCATAAAACGTTAAATGCTGAACATCTGTACATTATTTCCTTAGGCAATGTAAAAAGCTTCGTTTTATCAAACACATGTGGTTACATATACAAACTGATTAAAGGTATAGACTCTCATAGGCCACGATCTAATAATCGGTGATCAGTGATACACTGATTAATGTAATGCTTGGTCTCAATCACATATAACAAATTGATGATCTTTACACTCAACTGGACGTGTTTAAGTGCCGGTGTGCTGCTACAAGTGACGAAACACAGATCTCAGATACATATACAGTTGCTGCAGCCGGATATCTCTCGATCAGCCTCGTTTTGGATGGAACATCCTTTGTGTCATACACAACTGGGGCCACAGCCCATTGCCTCTCTATTAGCAGCAGTGTAAATACAGCCCGAAATCTCTCTGTCACCCTCCCTAGGGGTAGAACATTCTTAAGTGTCATAGACAGCCAGGGATGCGACCTGAGACCGCTCTATTAGCAGCAGAGTAAATGGAGCGTTCTTAAGTGTCATCAATCAAGCGTCTGGGCCAGCATCTCCTGTCGGGGGCAGGTATCAATGGTGAAATGCTCTCACTCACTGATCGATTCGTGATGCTGAGCAGCGGTGCCTGTCTTGAGATCTCCTCCTGTTCGTTCAAGCCTCCATTAACCGAGTTAAGTCAGTGAATCCACTTACATTCACGCAGGTTCATGATGGCGGACATTGAACCCCCTCTGGGGTTTGGCGTTATCTTTTCTAGCACCCACCTTTCAATGTCGTTGCTAGTAGGGTTCTCTTCACTGTAGTGTCCAACAAGCGGTGCGCCCTGAACCCTGCAACGGATGCGGGGACAGTGCTGTAAGACGCGTGTCTCTACCTTCTGTTTTGTGTGTCCCACATACACACTTTGGCACGGGCATCTCATTATGTAGTTTACGTCTTGTGTGTTGCAGTTGGTATGATGGTGTAGTGAATATTGTTTCCCACAGTGGGTAAACTCCTTTTGTTCCACAGTGAGTTCACAGGCCTTGCACCGTCCACGTTTGTAATGCCCCTGGAGCGGCGGCAACAACAAAAGTGACCGAGTGTCGGGCACTGGATCTTCTCTGAGATGGGAACTGACAACAAGGTCCTTGATATTCGTCCCTCGTTTAAAAGCAAACAGTGGTTAATCTTTGCCGCCTGTGTCTTGCGATACGAGGTGCCAATTCCTGTTTATGATTGACCTGATTTCGTTGCTTCTATTACTAAAGGTGGAGACACATACAATCCGGTCCTTAGCTGTACTTTTGTCAGGTTTAGTCTCGAGTAGTAAGTCACGATGACAGTACCAGGCTCTTTTCCTGGATCTCTTGAGAAGACTGCGTCGGTACCCTCGTTCTTGTAGTCTGTGAAGTAGGGAATCGGATTCCTTAAAGAAATCTGCCCTGTGTGAACAGTTCCTGCGGATGCGCAGGAACTGACCGTGAGGCAGATTGTCTCGTAAATTCCTCGGGTGGCTGCTTCTCTAGCCCAATAGTGTGTTCCTTTCTAAGGGTTTCCTGTATAGGGTAGTGTAGAGCTCGTTGTTCTCACTTTGTTTTGTTAGGTCTAGAAAATTGACTTTTTCAGTGCTGTAAGTCATAGTCATCTTTATGTCATCTGATCTTCCATTGAGCCAGACGCAAAATTCATCTAAGGTTGCCGCGTCACCTGTGCAAATCAAAAGGACATCGTCAATATACCTCTTCCACATAGTGAGGTTCTCTGTGAAAGGGTTCTCGACATTAAAGATGTTCCTGCTCTCATAACTCTCCATAGAAAGGTTCGCTATATCTGGAGCAAACACAGCTCCCTTGGAACTCCCTTTGTCTGGAAAAAGAACTCTTTTCGTAAAATGAAAAAAATAGTTGTCATCGCTATTTCTAATAAAGAAATCATGAATGAGGTGGGTACTCTATGCGGTCTGTCTCTGCGTTCAAGTACCTTGTACGTTACATCAAGAGCTTCTCTTTGTGGGATGTTCGTGTATAGCGAGGAAACATCCATAGTTGCTAGTATCTCTCTCTCTTTGTCGCACGTGTGTCCCTCTACCCAGTTGATCACTTCCATCGTGTCTCGGATGTATGAGCGAGTCCTGGACACCCAGGGCTGTAGAAAAATATCCACATACCAGCAGAGGGGCTCCAGGATCGACCCACACCCGAGACAATGGGTCTCCCTGGCGGTTGTCTTTGTTCTTATTAACCTTAGGAAGAGTGTAAATGGTAGGGATCCTAGGTTATTTTTGATTAAGGTAACCATATTCAAGCTGGCTTAGATATCCCTCTTCTAGTCCATGTGCAGTTAGTGTCTGTATGAGTTTAGAGACCTCCTTAGTTGGATCGCTCCTGATGTTCTGGTAGTTATCGGCCACTTGCAATTGTGTCACAATCTCAGCGACATAGTCCTCTTTGTCCTGGATCACAATGATCCACCCTTGTCGGCTGGTTTTACTACCACGTTTGTGTTGTTTCTGAGCGTATCTAAACTTAGTCTCTCGTTTTTACTGATATTGTGTTTGATATACTTTTTACTGTCATATAGCTTAAGGACATCATGTAATACTATTTGTTAAAACGCCAGAATTTTGTTAGACATCAGATGTGTAGGGGGCGAGAAAGTGGAGGGTGTCCGCAAAGGAGTGGCTGGACATCTGTCAATACTTGTAGGGCTGGTGTGTTTGAAAAAAAAAAACAAATTTTAACGAATTTTCCAAAATAAACGGTATACGTCTATTTTAGTCCCAAAGCTATTACTGGGTGCAGTAGGCACATAACTTAAACCTTTAGATAGAACAGATAGCTCAGTAGGGGAAAAGGAGACACGACAGAACAACTTACAATGGTAACCTGGGCAAGCCGTGAACATGAGCCATCAACGGCATGGCACCTCAGCCACACAATAGTGGAATGAGGGGAGAGGTGGGAACCAGGCATGTGTGAAAGAGGCAGAAGAACCATGATTGTGAATGTACACAAGTCCAAGAGTGGCAGCGATGTGCTGGACTGACCGCAGTATGCAGAACACACCCATATCCATGGTGACATACACTGCTGGTGTATGGAGTGTAGTGGACAGTGGACACAACCATGTCACCCAAGCCAGTGGGGGAGTAGACGGAAATGTTGCCTGTTACGTCCTCCCCGTAAGCGTGAGCGGAGTGGGATGGTCCAGCATATGCCAGGCCAGCATAGGGGTGTGAATAAAAAGCACGTAGCCCTGGGTGTGGTCCTCTTCCAGAATGCCCAGCGTCTCTGTCAGGGTGGCGCCTCTCACCCCTCCACGAGGCCGACGCCATCCTCGTTGTTGGAGGGAGGACCACCAGGGAGTCGGGGGGACTGCTCCGGGGCACCTTCCTACCGCAAAGTTATAGCCGAGCGCCGCTGAGAAGTGTTGGACAGGCCACATGAAGGGCTTGCTCCCTCCCCGCATGACAGGGCCCAAGCCCCGGCCCTCCAGGTGTTACCCACAGAAATCGCCCGCACCCCGTCTCCCGACGGAACTCCTGCCCCCGGACATCTATGTATCATGGGGCCGAACCACTACCGGCTCCCCCGGCCGGACCAGCCGCCATCTTGGACACTGCACCACGAGGCCGCATGGCCTCAGCTCGACCCTAACCCTGGGCCTGGCCAGGCCCCGACGTCCCGGCACCACCATCCACCCAGGAGGTGAACGGACCACTTGGCAGGTCGATGGGAGAAAGAAGTGTCGATGGCTCTCCCCCGCCAGGTGCCGATCGCCCTCCAGCTCCCCCGGGCGCTGGCTCCACCCCCCTGCTGGGTGTCTGGACTCACTCATCCCGGACCTCCCGACCTCCAAGTGCGAGGGTCCGGACATCAAAGGGCGCCAGACCTATAACTAGGGCAGCTCCAGAGCAGGAAGGCAGTTGTATCCTGGAGTCGAGAGACACCGAGAAGAACTCATCCTTGACGGACTACCGGCGCTGCCGTAGCCCTGCCTTGTGAAACTGTCGTCCTGCCTGCTGGCGCCGCCGCGGCCTTCTACATCCTCCATCCTCGTTGGGACCTGCTGGCGCTGCCGCGGCCCGTTGTAACTACTACCTTTGTCGGGACCTGCTGGCGCTGCCGCGGACCGTTGTAACCACCACCTTCATCGGGACCTGCTGGCGCTGCCGCGGACCGTGTACCGACCACCTTCATCGGGGCCTGCTGGCGCTGCCGCGGACCGTGTAATGACCACCTTCACCGGGATCTGCTGGCGCTGCCGCGGCCCATCCCAGCTAGAACACCGAGCTCGAGGATTGTGAGCTATCCATCATCGCATCTACCAGATTGGTAACCAGACTGTCCCGCTACCCCCTTTCGCAAACCAAGAGACTAGAATCGAGGGGACCCCTGAGTCCAGACCTCCTTGTACCATTCCATCATACCTTAAGAAATCGCTCATAAAGAACGTTAAATCCTATCCTTGTGTGGTGTACATCTGTGGGGGGGAAGTTACTTGTCTGTACGATCGCTGGAGACGGCTCTCCCCGGAGACCTCTCCCCTTGTCCTCGGCCGACCCTCCCGGTCCGTCTAACATTGGTGGCCAGCGGCGCGATCCGAATCAACGCGTAATCGTACAGAGAGTAGCTCACCCCACGACAAAACCACAATGTCAACCAAAGAGAGCGGATCCACCGAGAAATTCCAGATGGAGAAATTGGAAGAATACAGCCATCGTGAACTGAAACAATTCTGCATGGAATTAGGCATTGCTACCACCGGCCTGAGTACCAAGGACGATTTCAAGCACGCCATTGAGTCGTGGGCAGAAACTGGGGTCGCCAGATCCCCAACCGAAACATGGCCGCATCAGAGAGGAACGCCACGGCTCCCGAGGAGCGAGGAACGAGCCTCTCGCAGGAAGAGATCCAAGAAAGAGAGAAAAACAGGCTACATGAGTTAGAAATGGCACGGCTCAAAATGGACGGTGAACTAAAATTAGCCGAGCAAAAACTGAACCTAGAACATCTGCGGCTCCGAGAGGAACGGGAAGAAAAACAGAGACAGAGAGAGCTCGAAGAAAAGAGGTTAGCATATGAACACGAGCGCAAACTGGCAGAAATAGACCTACGGAAGCAGAACAAAGTACCGGAGGTGCCCGAGCGACCGCGCACCCCGGGAGCGACAGAAAAGAAAGTCCACATCCCCAAGGATGTCGTTCGAGAATATGTCCGAGAGGACGACATACAACAGTGGTTCAAGGCCTACGAGATCGCCATGACCTCCCACCGGATCGATCAAAGTGACTGGGGAGCTGGCCTGTGGGGGAGGTTCGTCAACGAAGGCCGCGATGCCCTGCTACAGCTCCCAGACCATCAGATGTCATCCTATGACCACATGAAGGCTGCCCTACTCACCCGATATGGGCTCACACCCGAAATGTACCGCCAGAGGTTTCGAGACTGCACCCGGATCCCGGGTACAACTTGGGTGGAATATGTCAACTATTTCAGCCGAGCCTTCGAGGGTTGGATCAAGGGAAGCCACGTAACGACCTACGAGCAACTTTCTAATCTCATGGTGTGGGAGCACCTCTCTAACAACTGCTTCGTCGAGCTCAGGCAGCACCTCCTCGACAGTAAATTGACTGACCCACGGCAACTCGCCGCCGAAGCTGACCGGTGGGAAAGCACCAGAGTGGGCCGGAGAGGGCCACACGAACAGAACCGGAACAACCAAGGTCAGCACCGTCCCCGAGGAGGAGGAGGAGGCCAGGGACGAGGAAGAGACACCGTCCCGGCCGCTTCCGCTGCCAGCACCCCGCCCCCGGCCGGCTGGGGCAACCCCCCGATGCGCCCGGGGTTCCGAGCCAACGTCACGTGTCACCGATGCCAGCGAGTCGGCCACTACGCCAATGACCCGAACTGTCCACAGAACCAAACTCCAAAACCCCGCCAGGTAGCTGCCGCCGCCCTGGGGGGAGAACAAATCTCCGAAGAACAAGAAGAATACGAGCAGGCACAACAAGAGTGGGAACCGGCAGCCATGGTTCTAGCGTGCCTAGGGGGAAAGGACATGGTCCCGCGGGCTCCCCTACCCGCCAACACCAGAAAATACAGTCAGTGGGTGAACATTAATGGACGCCAGGCCAAAGCACTACGTGACACGGGGGCCAGTGTGACGGCCGTCCGCTGTCACCTGGTAAAACCAGAGCAGATCCTGCCGAACATTCTCTGCCCCGTCCGTTCAGCCGACAATTCGGAGAGTCTATGTCGGATGGCCTGCGTCCCCTTCGAATGGGGAGGAGTCTCCGGCATGCTGAAGGTGACGGTCCGGGATGATGCCCCCGTGGACTGTCTCCTGGGGAATGATCTTGAGAGTTCCCCGTGGGCCGCCGTTGAGAGAAGAGAACACCTGGGGATGTTGGGCCTCCCAGACTGGGCGTGCGTATTCACCCGGTCCATGGCCGCCCGTGCCATCCCCCGACCCGAAGAACCAGAATGGCCTGCACCTCCTCCCCCGATCGCTCCCGTAGAGGACACCGACTATACCGACCCCCCAGAGCAAACCCCCGAAGGGGTAGCCCAGCCCCCGGTCCTTCCCGACCTGGCTCAGTGGCGTCAAGAAGGGGGGCCCACCCAGGAACAGTTCCGCCAAGAGCAGAAGACCTGTCCCTCCCTCGAGGGACTCCGCCAGCAAGCCCTCGCCCAGAGCGCAGGGGACACCACCGGGGCTCACTGGATCTATTGGGACAACGACCTGTTATACAGTGAACAGAGAATCGCGGAGTTAGGGGCCAGTCGAGTGCTGGTGGTGCCCCTCCGTTTTAGAGACTTCCTGCTAAATTTAGCCCACGATGTCCCTCTGGCTGGACACCTGGGCCAGGACAAAACCTACAGTCGCCTGGTGACCCACTTTTTCTGGCCGAAGATGAGGAACGACGTCCTCCACCACTGCCGGTCCTGCCCCACGTGCCAGGCCAGCGGGAAGAGCAGCCGCAAACTCAAAGCACCTCTGCAACCCTTCCCAGTTGTCACCACCCCGTTCGAGAGGGTGGGAATAGACATTGTGGGGCCCCTGGACCCCGTACAGCACAAGGACATCGGTTCATCCTGGTACTGGTGGACCACGCCACCCGCTACCCCGAGGCTGTACCCCTGTGAACTGTAACAGCCCCGGTGGTCGGCCGGGCCTTAATGGGGATCTTCTCCCGGGTGGGCTTCCCCCGAGAAGTCGTCAGCGACAGAGGCACAAACTTTATTTCGAAATATATGAAGTCCCTCTGGCAACAGTGCGGGGTCACCTACCGATTCACGACCCCCAATCACCCTCAAGGAAACGGACTAGTTGAACGATTCAACCGCACACTCAAGGGAATGATTGGGGGATTGGAAGAGCCCCTCCGTCGCCAGTGGGATGTACTACTTCCGTGTCTCCTCTTCGCCTATCGAGAAGTTCCCCAGAAGTCCCTCGGCTTTAGCCCTTTCGAACTCTTGTACGGGCACCCTGTGCGAGGACCCCTCAGCCTAGTCAAAGAAGGTTGGGAGATGGCCCCCCTCAAAACCCCTCCAGACGTCTTCAAGTACCTCCTGACACTACGCAATCAGACCCGGCGGTTCAGGGAAATGGCAAAAGCGAATCTTGAGGCCAGTCAGGAGGACATGAAAAAATGGTACGATCAAAATGCCTCCTCCGTCGAATTCGAACCTGGTCAACAAGTGTGGGTGATGTCCCCCACCGAACCATGTGCCTTGCAGGACAAGTGGATGGGGCCCTTCAAAGTGGTCGAACGCAAGAGCCACGTCACCTATCTCATCGATATGGAATCTCCCCGGAACCCCCTCCGGGTCCTCCACGCTAACAGACTCAAGCCCCACTTTGTGCGCTCGGAGCTCAGCCTCCTGATGGCTACGGGCAGTGGGGCGGAAGAAGACTCCGAGCCTCTCCCTGATCTCCTAAGGACTCAGGAGAAAGATGGTTCCGTGGACGGGGTCCGGCTCTCCGATTCCCTCACCCCAGAGCAGCGCCAAGGCTGCCGGGACCTCCTGCTGCAGTTTGCTACCTTGTTCTCCCTCACCCCAGGGGTCACCCCCTGGTGCTTGCACGACGTGGACACTGGGGACAGTCCCCCTATCAGACACCGGGCATACCGCGTACCAGATCAGGTGCGGGCCTGTATCCAAGAAGAAGTATCCAAGATGCTCGGGGTCATCGAGCCCTCGGATAGCCCCTGGGCCAGCCCGGTCGTGCTGGTCCCCAAGGCTGCTGCCCCCGGCACCACTCCTGAACTCCGATTCTGCGTTGACTATCGGGGTTTGAATGCTGTCACCAGGACCGACGCTCACCCCATCCCCCGAGCGGATGAACTGATCGACCGCATGGGGGCTGCCCGCTACCTCAGCATCTTCAACCTGACAGCGGGCTACTGGCAGATCGGTCTCACACCCCGGGCCCAAGAACGGTCTGCCTTTTCTACACCCGATGGCCACTACCACTTCAAGGTCATGCCCTTCGGCATGAAGAACGCCCCGCCACTTTTCAGCGACTAGTGAACCAGGTCTTGGCAGGGCTCGAGGAGTTCAGCGCCGCCTACCTGGACGATATTGCTGTATACAGCCGCCACTGGTCCGACCACTTCCACCACCTCCGAGAGGTCCTGCAGGCCCTCCAGCGGGCTGGCCTCACAATCAAGGCCGGCAAATGCCAAATTGGTCAGGGATCAGTGACCTACCTCGGACACCAGGTGGGAAGCGGCCTGGTGGCCCCTCTGCAACTCAAAATCGCTGCCATCCAGTCCTGGCAGCCCCCAGTCACGCAGACCGAGGTCGGAGCCTTCTTGGGGCTCACCGGCTACTACCGGCGGTTCGTGAGGGACTATGGCAGCATTGTGGGGCCCCTCACGGGACTCACATCCAAAAACCACCCGAAAAAGATTAACTGGACACCAGACTGTCAAGCGGCCTTCGAGAAGCTGAAGGCCGCCCTGTGCACTGCCCCTGTGCTCCAGGCCCCCGATTACAGTCGGGAATTCATTGTGCAAACGGATGCCTCCGACCATGGCATCGGGGTGGTCCTCTCCCAGCTGAACCCCGAGGGCCTTGACCAACCGGTGGCCTTCATCAGCAGACGCCTCCTGGCCCGAGAACAGCGCTGGAGCACAATCGAGAGGGAGGCCTTCGCCGTGGTGTGGGCACTCAAAAAGCTCCGGCCCTATCTCTTCGGTACCCACTTCCGGGTGCAAACAGATCATCGACCCCTGCAGTGGCTAATGCAGATGCGGGGGGAAAACCCCAAACTATTGCGCTGGTCCATCTCCCTGCAGGGGATGGACTTCACTGTGGAACATCGACCAGGCCAAGACCACGCCAACGCAGATGGCCTGTCACGCTTTTTCCGCCTCGACGAGGAGAGTCCCCAAGAGGATGGGTGACTCTCCCCGCCTTCAGCTGGGGGGGACGCATGTTGGACAGGCCACATGAAGGGCTTGCTCCCTCCCCGCATGACAGGGCCCAAGCCCCGGCCCTCCAGGTGTTACCCACAGAAATCGCCCGCACCCCGTCTCCCGACGGAACTCCTGCCCCCGGACATCTATGTATCATGGGGCCGAACCACTACCGGCTCCCCCGGCCGGACCAGCCGCCATCTTGGACACTGCACCACGAGGCCGCATGGCCTCAGCTCGACCCTAACCCTGGGCCTGGCCAGGCCCCGACGTCCCAGCACCACCATCCACCCAGGAGGTGAACGGACCACTTGGCAGGTCGATGGGAGAAAGAAGTGTCAATGGCTCTCCCCCGCCAGGTGCCGATCGCCCTCCAGCTCCCCCGGGCGCTGGCTCCACCCCCCTGCTGGGTGTCTGGACTCAATCATCCCGGACCTCCCGACCTCCAAGTGCGAGGGTCCGGACATCAAAGGGCGCCAGACCTATAACTAGGGCAGCTCCAGAGCAGGAAGGCAGTTGTATCCTGGAGTCGAGAGACACCGAGAAGAACTCATCCTTGACGGACTACCGGCGCTGCCGTAGCCCTGCCTTGTGAAACTGTCGTCCTGCCTGCTGGCGCCGCCGCGGCCTTCTACATCCTCCATCCTCGTTGGGACCTGCTGGCGCTGCCGCGGCCCGTTGTAACTACTACCTTTGTCGGGACCTGCTGGCGCTGCCGCGGACCGTTATAACCACCACCTTCATCGGGACCTGCTGGCGCTGCCGCGGACCGTGTACCGACCACCTTCATCGGGGCCTGCTGGCGCTGCCGCGGACCGTGTAACGACCACCTTCACCGGGACCTGCTGGCGCTGCCGCGGCCCATCCCAGCTAGAACACCGAGCTCGAGGATTGTAAGCTATCCATCATCGCATCTACCAGATTGGTAACCAGACTGTCCCGCTACCCCCTTTCCCAAACCAAGAGACTAGAATCGAGGGGACCCCTGAGTCCAGACCTCCTTGTACCATTCCATCGTACCTTAAGAAATCGCTCATAAAGAACGTTAAATCCTATCCTTGTGTGGTGTACATCTGTGGGGGGGAAGTTACTTGTCTGTACGATCGCTGGAGACGGCTCTCCCCGGAGACCTCTCCCCTTGTCCTCGGCCGACCCTCCCGGTCCGTCTAACAAGAAGCCTCCTAGGAGAGGTCCTTCTCCTGTGATCGTACTAGGCCCAGTAACACCACCATGCAGGACTCTGTATCAGTTGCTTATCTTGGTTCTTTATCAATGGTAGCACATTCAATATTTACAGTGGGATCGAGTGATCCAGAAAAGAGTCTCAATGTCCTTAGAGGGATAGGGTAGCGGGACAGTCTCAGTACCAGCCAGGTACGGGGAGGCTCTGCGCCAGACCTTGCGTGCTGGTCTCAAAGCAGCTCGGACGTGGAGAGCCGCGACGGCGTCTGCAGGGCTCGGGTGGTAGTTCCGCTTGGGTCGAGCCGCGACACAGTCAGCAGGGCTCCGGTGGTAGGTCCGCTTCGGTCGAGCCGCGACGAGGTCAGCTGGGCTCTGATGGTACGTTCAACAAGGTCGGGCCGCGACAGCGTCAGCAGGGCCCCAAAGGTTCGCGAAGGTCTTTAAGCACGGTGGAGCCGCGACGTCGTCAGCAGGGCTCAGAGTGTGGTTTCAGGATGAGTCATTCTCCGTAGGGTCAGCCGCGATCCGATCAGCAGGGCTCTTGACTCCGGGATACAACTGTCGTCTTGTTGCCGGGTCGCCCCAGATATAGGTCTGGAGCCCTTTGATGTCCGGACCCTTGCGCCCGGGGGGGCGGAGAGGCCGGGTAGGGAGCGGCCAGACGCCCAGCAGGAGAGGCGCCAGGCCCCAGAGAGCTGTGGGGCGATCGCACCTAGGTGTGGAAAGACGGTTGGGGGTCCCATCGATGCTGCCCTCCGCCGGGAGTGGGAAGGGTTCACGTGGTATCCCCCGGGCCAGGGGTTGGTGCCTCGATGTCGGGCCTCGCTGGGACCGAGGCTGGGTTGAGCGGGGTTACGTAGGTGGTTACGTAGAGTCACGTATAAGCCAAAATGGAGGAGCCCCGAGGTGCATGGGACCTCGTGTGGCTTAGCGAGGGGGAACAGGACCACGCCACGAGGCCGGCTCCAACACGTGTCCCCCCCAGCTGAAGGCAGGGAGAGTCACCCATCTCCTTGGGGGTTCTCCTCGCCGAGGCAGAAGAATCTTGACAGGCAACATTGGCGTGGTCGTTGCCGGGCCGGTGCTCCATGGTGAAGTCCATCCCTTGCAGCGAGATGGACCATCGCAACAGCTTGGGGTTCTCGCCCCGCATTTGCATTAGCCACCGCAAGGGCCGGTGGTCAGTTTGTTCTGAAGTGGGTGCCGAAAAGGTAGGGCCGGAGCTTCTTGAGAGCCCATACCACAGCGAAGGCTTCCCGCTCGATGGTGCTCCACCTCTGTTCCCGTGGCAGCAGTCGGCGGCTGATAAAGGCCACAGGTCGGTCGAGGCCCTCGGCGTCCATCTGGGAGAGGACCGCCCCGACCCCGTACTCCGATGCATCGGTCTGAACCACAAATTCCTTGCTGTAGTCAGGGGCCTGTAGCACAGGGGCAGCACACATGGCTGCCTTGAGGGCTTCAAAAGCGGACTGACAGCGGGGCGTCCAGTGCACCGCCTTGGGCTGTTTCTTGGAAGTGAGCTCCGTAAGGGGCCCCACAATGCTGCCATAATCCTTAATAAATCGCCGGTAGTAGCCTGTGAGGCCTAAGAAGGCCCGGACAGCGGTTTGGGTTGCGGGGGGCTCCCACGCCTGGATGGCATCGACCTTTAACTGGAGGGGCGCAACCTGGCCACTCCCCACCTGGTGGCCCAGATAGGTCACAGTTCCTTGACCGATCTGGCATTTGCTGGCCTTAATTGTGAGCCCGGCCCTTTGGAGAGCGGCCAGGACTTCTCCGAGGTGTCCTAGGTGCGCGGCCCAGTGGTTGCTGAAGACGGCAATGTCGTCGAGGTAGGCCGCGCTGAAAGCTTCTAGCCCGGCCAGTACCTTGTTCACCAGCCTCTGGAAGGTCGCTGGGGCGTTCTTCATACCGAAGGGCATCACCCGAAAGTGGTAGTGCTCATCGGGGGTGGAAAAGGTGGATCGTTCCTGGGCGCCGGGAGTGAGCTTGATCTGCCAGTACCCAGCGGTGAGATCAAAGGTGCTTAGGTAGCGGGCGGCCCCTAAGCGATCGATCAACTCGTCTGCCCGTGGCAGGGGGTGGGCATCGGTCTTGGTGACTGCGTTCAGGCCCCGGTAGTCTACACAAAATCTGAGTTCCGGGGGGGTGCCGGGGGCGGCGGCCTTCGGCACCAAGACCACCGGGCTGGCCCACGGGCTGTCTGATGGCTCGATGACACCGAGGGCGAGCATCTTGGAGACCTCGGTCTGTATGCAGGCTCGGACTCGGTCGGGTACTCTGTAGGCGCGGTGCCGCACAGGGGGACTGTCCCCGGTGTCCACGTCGTGGACGCACCAGGGGGTCACCCCGGGCGTGAGAGAGAAGAGGGCAGCGAAGGGTTGCAGCAGCTTCCGGCAGTCATGGCGCTGTTCTGGGGTCAGGGTGACGGAGAGGTGGACGCCCTCCAAGGAGCCGTCTTGGCCCGAGGACCCCAGGAGGTCTGGTAGGGGCTCGGAGACGCTTTCGCCCCCATCGTCGGTAGCCAGCAGCAGGCTTAGTTCAGTTCGGGCAAAGTGGGGCTTGAGCCGGTTGGCGTGTAGGACCCGGAGGGGGTTCCTCGGGGACTCCATGTCGATCAGGTAGGTGACGGGGCTCTTCCTCTCAACCACCTTGAAGGGCCCGGTCCACTTGTCCTGCAGGGCGCAGGGGTCCACGGGTGACATGACCCAGACTTGCTGGCCCGGCTCGAACTCGATGGTCGATGCATTTTCGTCATACCAGCGTTTCATGTCTTCTTGGCTGGCTTCGAGGTTGGCTTCTGCCAGGGCCCGGAACTTCCGAGTCTGGTTCCGCAGGGTCAGGAGGTACCGGTAGACGTCGGGGGGGCACCTTGGACGTTCGCCTCCCAGCCCTCCTTGACCAGGCTGAGGGGCCCTCGGACGGGGTGCCCATACAACAGTTCGAAGGGGCTGAAGCCCAGGGATTTCTGTGGCACCTCTCGATAGGCGAACAGGAGGCAGGGCAGCAGGACGTCCCATCTCCTCCTCAGGGGCTCTTCCAGGCCCTTGATCATCCCCTTCAGGGTTCTGTTGAACCGCTCGACCAGTCCGTCCCCCTGGGGGTGGTAAGGGGTGGTGAATTTGTAGGTGACCCCACATTGTTGTCAGAGGGATCTCATGTATTTCGAAATAAAGTTCGTACCCCTGTCGCTCACCACTTCTCGGGGGAACCCCACCCTGGAGAAGATGCCCATCAGGGCCCGGCCCACCACTGGAGCTGTCACAGTGCGGAGTGGGATGGCCTCAGGGTATCGGGTGGCGTGGTCGACCAGTACCAGGATGAAGCGGGGGTCGAGGGGCCCCACGATGTCGATCCTTAACTCGACCCCCAGTCTTTCCGCTAGCCTGGCAGGTCTGGCAGGACCGGCAGTGATGGTCCACGTCCCTCCGCATTCGGGGCCAATAGAAATGGGTCACTAGGCGGCTGTAAGTTTTGTCTTGCCCGAGGTGTCCGGCGAGGGGCACGTCATGCGCCAGGTTTAGGAGGAACTATCGGAATCTGAGGGGAACCACCAGCACCCGGCCGGCTCCCAGTTCGGCGACTTTTTGCTCGCAATACAATAAGTCATTGTCCCAATAGATCCAGTGGGTTCCTGTGGGGTCCCCCGAGGCCTGGGCAGCTGCTTGCTGTCGGGCCCCCTCGAGGGACGGGCAGGCCTTCTGCTCTTGCTGGAATTGTTCGTGGGTGGGGCCCACGTCGTGGCGCCACTGGGCCAGATCGGGGATCTCACTGAGGGAGGCGGCCTCGTCAGGAGAAAGTTCGGATGGCCCGGCCTCATCGTCAGGTTCCTCCGTGCCGGAGGAGGGTGGTAGTTCTGGGCCCATAGGTTTGTCGGGGGCCGTGGCAGCGGTCGTTGGGCGGTCATGGACCGGGTGGTGGCGCAGGCCCACTCGGGCAGCCCTAGCATCCCCAGATGCTCTCGGCGCTCCACCTGGGCCCAGGGGGAGCTCTCTAGGTCATTACCCAGGAGGCAGTCCACTGGGGCGTCATCGCGGACAGTCACTTTGAGGGTGCCTGACACTCCTCCCCACTCGAAGGGGATCCTGGCCATCCGACACATGCTTTCGGTGTTGTCCGTGGTCCGGACAGGGCATAGGACATGCAGCAGGATTTGCTCGGGGGTCACCAGGTGGCAGCGGACAGCGGTCACACTGGCCCCAGTGTCCCGGAGGGCTTCGGCCCGTTGTCCATTGATGGTGACCCACTGCTGGTACTTCTGGGTGTTGCTTGGGACGGCAGCTCGGGGCACCATTTCTCGGGGGCCCAGGCATACGAGTGACATGGCAGCGGGTTCCCACTCGGGGGACCCGTCCTCGCGCTTTTCCTCCTCTTCCTCTCCTTCCCCCAGGGCTGCGGCGGCTATTTGTCGGTGAGGGGGCCCAGCGGGCCCGCTCCGTCGGTTCACGGGGCAGGCCAGGTCGCTCGCATAGTGGCCGGTCTGTTGGCAGCCGAAGCAGGTCACTGTTGGTCGGGGTCCAGGCCTGGCGATGGGGGTCCCCCTTCGGGCCAGGGTCGGGGACGTGTGGTTGGCGGCTTGGCCTCGTGGCGGGCTTCTGGGCGGCCCGGTTGGGAATTCTCGACTGCGGTGGGACCCCCCTCCTCCGCCCCGCTGGCGAGGAGGTCCCGTGGTACTCCATTGGTAGTCCCCCACGGGGTTCCGGGTGACCCGGGTGTTGACCCATCGGTCGGCTTCGGCGGCGAGCTTCCGGGGCTCGGTCAGCTTACTGTCCAGGAGGTGTTGCCTTAGTTCCACAAAGCAGTTGTTGGCGAGGTGCTCCCAGACAATGAGGTCGAACAGTTCGTTGTACGAGGTGACCTTGCTCCCTTTTATCCACCCTTCAAAGGCCCGGCTGAAGAAGTCCACGTATTCGACCCATGTGGTACCGGGGAGCTTCTTACAGTCCCGGAAGCGCTGCCGGTACATCTCGGCTGATAGTCTGTAGCGTGTGAGTAGGGCTTCCTTCATGTGGTCGTATGATGTCATCACCGCGTCGGGGAGTTGCAGCAGGGTATCCCGGCCCTCGCTGAGGAACCTCCCCCATAGGCCGGCACCCCAATCCTTCCGGGGTACCTGATGGGAGGTCATGGCTACCTCGTAGGCTCGGAACCACTGCTGGATGTCGTCGTTTTTGTAGTATTCCTTGACGACATCCTTGGGGATATGAACCTTCGGCTCGGTTAGTGGCAGAGTGTTCCGGGCCCCGGGGGTGCTGGTCTCCCCCATTTTGGATTTCAGTTCGAGTTCCTTGAGGCCCCTCTCGTGCTCGAGGGTTAGCCGTTTCTCTTCTAGTTCTCGCTGCCGTTTCTTTTCCTCGATTTCCTCCAGCAGCCGTAGTTGCTCCAAGGTGAGTTTCTTCTCTGCCAGCAAGAGTTCACCGTCCAGCCGGAGTCGTGCGAGGTCCATTTCGTGTGTCCGGGCCCTCTCCCGTTCTTGCATCTCCTCGTGGGACAGGCCGGCTTCCGGGATGCTTCGTCCCCCATCGGTCGGGGTTATGGTCGGTGGCAGGTTTCCGCCTCGGGCCGAGGTCCCTTCGGCTCGGGGTGGAGCGGTCTCGGATTCTGCCCAGGCTTTCAGGGCTTTCTGCATTTCTTCCTTGGTGCCCAATCCTGTGGTTGGGATCCCTTTGTCCTTGCAGAATTGTTTCAGTTCTTTGTGGGTGTATTCTTCCAGCTTTTCCAGCTGGAAGGTTGCGGCGACGGTTGCTTCTTAGTCGTTCATGGTTCCCTTCTTTCCGTTTGGTTAGGTAGTGGTTGCGTTACTTGCCTGTACGATTGCGTCTGGCTCGGATCCCGTCGCTGGCCACCAAATGTTGGAGGGAGGACCACCAGGGAGTCGGGGGGACTGCTCCGGGGCACCTTCTTACCGCAAAGTTATAGCCGAGCGCCGCTGAGAAGCCTCCTAGGAAAGGTCCTTCTCCTGTGATTGTACTAGGCCCAGTAACACCACCACACAGGACTCCGTATCAGTTGCTTATCTTGGTTCTTTATCAATGGTAGCACATTCAATATTTACAGTGGGATCGAGTGATCCAGAAAAGAGTCTCAATGTCCTTAGAGGGATAGGGTAGCGGGACAGTCTCAGTACCAGCCAGGTACGGGGAGGCTCTGCGCCAGACCTTGTGTGCTGGTCTCAAAGCAGCTCAGACGTGGAGAGCCGCGACGGCGTCTGCAGGGCTCGGGTGGTAGTTCCGCTTGGGTCGAGCCGCGACACAGTCAGCAGGGCTCCGGTGGTAGGTCTGCTTCGGTCGAGCCGCGACGAGGTCAGCTGGGCTCTGATGGTACGTTCAACAAGGTCGGGCCACGACAGCGTCAGCAGGGCCCCAAAGGTTCGTGAAGGTCTTTAAGTACGGTGGAGCCGCGACGTCGTCAGCAGGGCTCAGAGTGTGGTTTCAGGATGAGTCTTTCTCCGTAGGGTCAGCCGCGATCCGATCAGCAGGGCTCTTGACTCCGGGATACAACTGTCGTCTTGTTGCCGGGTCGCCCCAGATACAGGTCTGGAGCCCTTTGATGTCCGGACCCTTGCGCCCGGGGGGGCGGAGAGGCCGGGTAGGGAGCGGCCAGACGCCCAGCAGGAGAGGTGCCAGGCCCCAGAGAGCTGTGGGGCGATCGCACCTAGGTGTGGAAAGACGGTTTGGGGTCCCATCGATGCTGCCCTCCGCCGGCAGTGGGAAGGGTTCACGTGGTATCCCCCGGGCCAGGGGTTGGCGCCTCAATGTCGGGCCTCGCTGGGACCGAGGCCGGGTGCAGCGGGGTTACGTAGGTGGTTACGTAGAGTCACGTATAATCCAAAATGGAGGAGCCCCGAGGTGCATGGGACCTCGTGCGGCTTAGCGAGGGGGAACAGGACCACGCCACGAGGCCGGCTCCAACACTCGTGAGAGGAGTTGCCTGAGATCCTGTGTGCCTGCTGGACCCCGAACCTGTCAGGCCCGCCCGTGCCCAGCCAGGCCACACTGAACACCTGCCGAAACCGGTGTGTGTCAAAGAGGTCCTGTGTGTCAAAGAGGTCCACAACCTGTTGGTGCAAGCTCCAAGCCTGAGGCCCGCGACCTGGGCAGCCTCCTCAGACCATCACGGCCTCCTTTCTCGTTGGCGTACTTTACTGCTGCACCCGGCCTACACAACGGTCAAGTAGGTCACACATTTGGAACTGAGTCTTGATTACACGGTGGCAGAGTAAATATGTTCATGGCAGATTTTATATCAGTGTACTCCCTTCGATGTGGTGCCACCAACCCTGTGCATGGCATTCTTATGACACATGTCTGTTGTCCCCTGCTGACTACTGCCTTCGACCTACACTATGGACAAGTAGGCCACACATTTGGAACGGAGTCTTGATTACACCATGGCAGTGAACATTATTAAAGGCAGTGTTTATGTCACTACACTCCCTTCGATGTGGTGCCACCAAGTCTGTGCATAGCATTACAACCACACGTGTCTATGGGCCCACGTGGACTACTGCCCTCGGCCTACGCTGCGCACGAGTAGGTCACAGAATTGAAACTAAACATCAATTATTCAAAGGCAGAATGCATGTCATTGCACGCAAGGAGCGGCGTAAGAGGATGACACATTGCAGTCCGGAGGGAATAGGATTATTGTTACAGAGGTGATCGAACACTAGCGACAACTGCCCTGGTGTCCCTAACCCTGTGCATCGCAAGCAAACAACACATGGCTGTGGGCCACTGCAGACCGCTGCCTCCGGCCTACACTGCAGTCCAGTAGGTCAAAGAGTCTTGATTTAGCAATGGCGGAGTTCATATCAGTGTACTGACATCATCGCAGACTGCATCCCCTCCCAGCCCCGGTGCCACTAAGTCTGTTCCCCGACATTGATGGACACTCTCTGGTCGTACATTGGTGTCGTCTGAGTCTATGGACTAGGGGGTAGTTTTCATCCTCATGTAGCTGATAGCGAATTGGTTGTGGCAACGAGGCTGTTACCTGCCACTCCTCCATTTGCTGCTTCCGGATAACATCAAACCTCTGCATCATGCCCTGGAGGACACCTTCCACTGTCCCCCGGAACTCTCCACCACATACACCGCGGACATTGATGAGGACCTGCTCAGCTCGCGTGGCCCATCTGACTGCACCGCAAGTCACCATCCCGTGGCGGGGTGCCTGTGCCGGCCGCTGTGCATCCAGGGCCACTAACTCTGTGCAGCTCACGTCAGGGACCCTGTCTGAATGAATATTGGATGACCTCTGTGACAGTGGTCTTGGGGTCATCGACGCCATGTGCATGTGGCCCTGCGTTGTCTGTTGCCTCCGGCCTCAATTGCGGCCCACCAGGGCTCACACATCAAATCGAGTCCTGACCGGCCCGGACGTCGCATCACCACAGGAGGCACACACCACCACCGCCAGGACCAACTCCAACCGGCAACTGTCTGTGCCGAAACGGTCGTACTGGCAGACTGATGGAGTTGCTCGCACCTGTCGTGGATGCCATCTTCTGCCTGTTCCCCTGCTCAGCACTCCAGGAGCCACTAACACAGTGCACCATGAATCATCGTCCATTGCTGTTTTGGTTATGTGCCGTGGAGAGCTCATGCAGCAATGTCACCTCAGGCAGCCTGGGAGGCCTGGGATGACGATGAGGAAGATGATGCAGGTGTGATACCCCCCCCACTGCATCTGCATCAGGACTAACCCAAAGGGACACAATCCTAGCAATTTCTTCACATGGGCGCACTCATCTCTAGTGCCCCAACCTCAGTGCACTGCAACTCACGGACACTTCTGTTTGCATGTTGGGTGACCTCTACTCTCTCCGGCTCCCTCCATGTTGCTCAGCAGTTGACTCTGTTATGCAGGTTATTTTCTGTTTCCATTGCACTTGATGTCCACTGTTCAAGTTGTTGCCAGCACCAGGTACTCTGCGCGGGCTGGCTTAGACGCACCCCACACACATATAGCACAGACGTCACTGTACGTGTTGCCCTGCCAATAAAGGAGCAGGGCGCATGTGCCGTAGCCAGTTCAACATGATATGTGTGTGTGTGTGTCCCTGTGGTATTGTTGTATGCATGAGGGCCCGGGGCCTACATCATTACATTGTGCTGTGTACAGCGGACGCAGACATGTCACTGCAGGCAGCGGGTTGGAGCTTGGACATGTAGCTTTGTCGTCAGCCACTCAATACGTAAGGGGAGTGGACTGGACCGTCGTACGAAGAGCCAACATGAGTGTGTGACTGATATGTGCGTGCCCCTGGGTGTGGTTCTGTACTGGGAATGTGCATCTGCATGTGTCTCTATGGCAGTGTGGGTCTCCTTTGTGAGGTGTAGGTGGTCCCTGATGGAACTTCGACACCCACGTATGTGGTCCAGTTCAGCTTCCATGAGCTCTGAGCCAACCCGCACCTGTTCGGCCACCTACTTTTGACATTCTGACACCTGGCATTCAAATGTGATGTGTGCCTCGGGGAAGTGTTGGGAGCCAGCTTTGGTGGCGGATACTTCCTGCTGTGTGGTCTGTGTCGGGGCTGTGATCTCTATGTAGCTTGGCTGCCCTGCTCCTGGGGGTGGTTTGCCTGTGATGTCCATGAGCTGTTGTAGGGCGTTGGTGTCAAAGGTGTGGTGGTCATCTCCGGAAACACGACTGAGTTGTCTGGTCTGCTCTACTGGAGGTGTTTTTTGTCCCTCTGCAATGTGAAGAGGAGATGCATGTTGACATTGTGTTGACATGTATGTTGGCGCATTGTTCTTGTTGACATGCAGACTGTGTGACAATGTACATTGTGACTGTTTGGGCGGTGCTGGTAATTTGATGGGGGACAGTGGACATTTGGACTACGTGATGGATGTGAAGTTGTACACATACATATGCATCTCACAGTTTCCTGCTCTGTTCAATGTGAGTGGCCTGTTTATGCGCATGTGCGGACCCAGTTGTGTCCCCTGTTTTGCAGTGTCGGTGTTGCACTTGGTGCCACATTGTCATGGGATGTGCTGTTATTGCTATGTGTGTGTGCTGCAGTGTGCCACGGGGATGGGGGGACATGATCCTGGGTCATTGTGGGCGTGCAGTGTGCTCTACTTGTGCACGTGTGCCATTGTGCCCATCTCCCTCTGTCCCCCAGTCCCTGGTCATTACTCACCCTGGTCTTGTTGCGTCAGGTCCTCTCGAGCTGTGTCCGTACTCCCACCTCCTTGCACCGTCTCCACACTCATGACTGGCCTCCATTTCCTCCAGCTCCTCCTGTGGCGCAGGACTCCCACCTCCTGTCGCCGCCTTCTTGTTGGCGGCATCTTGGTGCCTGGTTTGGCTCTTCACGTCATTCCAGCGCCACTTGGCCTCCTCCATTGGCCTCCTCGACACTCCGGCAGTATTCCAGGTAGTCTGATTGTGGGTCAGTTGATGGTAGTGTTCTGTCACCTCCGTGACGCTGGACTTGTTTTCCTGCGGACTGCACCCCGTCTTCCTCTCCCTCTTCTCCCTGGCCTTCCCCGACCCGTTGTACCTTGCTGGTGGTCTGTGGGGCTTGTGGGGCTCGCGTTGGCCTCTGCACTCGGTCAGGGTGCATCCATGTTGGTGCGCTTTTTGGATTGTTTCTGGTGTGTTTTTCTTGTTCTGCTTTTATGGTGCATTTTCCCGCCAGACGCGTGGGATTTGCAGGCCTGCCGCTGGTTTTCGAAGCTTTTTGTTTCGCGTTTGGCCTCATTGCAGCTTTTTTTGCGTGTTTCGCATTTTTGCGGTGTGGTGTTGGTTTTAACATGGCCATTTGACACGTTATCTGGTGACTATCGCATGGTACCGCCGTGTTTTGAATACTTGGTTAACACAGCGTAAATTTCCCGCGATAGACTGTGATGTGGTAGGCTGCGTTGTTACTTTTGCAATGGTTATCACTCGTTCTTGAGAATATACCCCAAAGTGACTTGCTCTGCGTTACATTGCTTGAGATTTATGACACCACGCAGGGCCATGCAAGGTGGCCTTCTGTGGCTTCATAATTGTCATTTTTCATTCGAGCTGCTCAGGGGCTCTTAAATATGCCCCATAAGGTGCTGCTAACTTCTTACATTTTTAGTGACCGCCTATCTAATAAGGTGGCGCGGTGTTCAGGATATTCATCAAAACAGCCACATTAGTACAAGATTTTCAGATTTTTTGGAGCTGATGAAGTTGGGCCATTGTTTTTATTATTCTGTCAAAGGGGTAGCTGCGCTGTTTGTGCGGTGAGGTTTGGATAGACCCGGTGCTTAAGGACGTAAACCACAGGCGAATGCCCCATCGTAATCTCCAGAGGAGCGTTATCTCTCCCATGTAAGCTGCTCACTTGCTGCGTTATCAGCAGTGTGCGGCTTTGACCCATCCAAGGTCAGACTGAGGATGGAGAGATGCTCTCTGGTAACATCCAAGGTCAGACTGAGAATGGAGAGATGCGCTCTGGTAACATCCAAGGTCAGACTGAGAATGGAGAGATGCGCTCTGTGACATCCAAGGTCAGACAGAGGATGGAGAGATGCTCTCTGGTGACATCCAAGGTCAGACTGAGGATGGAGAGATGCTCTCTGGTGACATCCAAGGTCAGACTGAGAATGGAGAGATGCGCTCTGTGACATCAAGGTCAGACTGAGGATGGAGAGATGCGCTCTGTGACATCCAAGGTCACACTGAGGATGGAGAGATGCTCTCTGGTAACATCCAAGGTCAGACTGAGGATGGAGAGATGGGCTCTTGTGACTGTAGAAGAGTAGGATCTGCTTCACATGGGTACCCCCACATTTTGCTGGTGTTTCACTGTTTTTCGACCTTAGTCTGGCTCTGGCCCTGCTAATCAGGACCACAGCCTAGCGGCTTCCTCTCTAAAATGGTTTCCATGTACATTAAGTACATATCTACTTGGATTCTGGAGTGCCTTATAAGCCCCTAGTATATGGTATACTATGTACCTAGGGCATAGGTACCTCAGAGGCCTACCAGGGGCTGCAGCATGTATTATGCCACCCCTGGGAAGCACTCCGAAATGACACCACAGGTCTGCTACTGCAGCCCGGGTAAGGGTGTGCTTGCACCCCTTACTGTGATATAGGCTACCTATATCACTACTGTAGGAGAGTGGAATCTGACTAATGGTTGCCCCCAACTTTTTGCCTGGTATTTAAGTGGTTTTTGACTAGTCTGGCTGGGATCCTGCTGTACAGGACCCCAGCCTATCTGCTTTCTCCCTAAAACTGTTGTGAGTACTCTAGGTACAAACATAATTGGATGCTGGGCATGCCCTACCAGTCCCTTGTAGATGGTACCCTAGGTACCCAGGGCATGGGTCCCCCAGTAGGCCTACCAGGGCTGCAGCACTTATTGTGCCACCCTGGGACAGCCACCCAAACTGACACCACCAGGCCACTACTGTAGCCTGGGTAAGGTGGTGCTAGCACCCCTTACAGGGATGTAGGTACCCTGGGGCCGATTCACAGAACTAACTTAAGACAAAATCCTAAACTTACTACTTTTGGTATTCACAGAAGTTAGGATTTTGTCTTAAGTTTGACTTAAGACAAACTTAAGACAGACTTAAGACAGACTTAAGACAGACTTAAGACAGACTTAAGACAAACTTAAGACAAACTTAAGACAGACTTAAGACAGACTTAAGACAAACTTAAGACAAACTTAAGACAAAATCCTAACTTAAGTCTGTCTTAAGTCTGTCTTAAGTTTGTCTTAAGTCTGTCTTAAGTCTGTCTTAAGTCTGTCTTAAGTCTGTCTTAAGTCTGTCTTAAGTTTGTCTTAAGTCAAACTTAAGTCAAAATCCTAACTTCTGTGAATACCAAAAGTAGTAAATTTAGGATTTTGTCTTAAGTTAGTTCTGTGAATCGGGCCCCCTATGTCCCATACCATTACAACACATATACTCTCATAGGTCACCCCTATGGCAGGCCCTGGTAATCCTACAGGGCTGGGTGCTGAGGTATGTGTGAGGGGGGACCCCTACGTGAGTAGGACCTCTCTGCAACCTTCGTAACACCGTTACTGGGTTGTTTGTAGTGTAGCCATACCATATACTCTTAACCGCATTATAAGTTATAGCGTCATCGCTGTAACTTGGGAATGGCTACACAGAACCATATCGTGTTTGGTGTCAAACATGAAGGAATCATACCCCCAGTCCAGCCATGGGCATGGGGGCACGATTCCCCCTTGCTAGGAGGGTGATATGGGAAAAGCGGTAGATTTTAGACACCAATTTAAAAGTGCACATGTACCACAAAATGGCTACTGTCCGCCACCTACACGACTCTGGCTGGCTGTTGCTGGGGAAAACCCCAGCCTTGCCAGCTGGACAATAGGGCTCCTGTGGCAGGGAGGTGCCAGCACCTCCCCAGACAGGATAATGTGGATTGGAACAGGGTGGGTGCACCAAATGTCCTTTCAGAGTTGCACGTAGGCAGCTGCAGAGCCCCAATTCTGCATACACCGCCTGGAACCGGTTCAGGGGAATCCTGCCCCTCGCCCAGGTGGGAAACACACAAAGGGGAGTGGGTGTAGCCACCCTTTCCCGCCTCTACTCTGATTGGTAGACTCTCCTTTGGACCATCCCCTAATCTTGGGGATATATGGGAATAACTTTGCCCTAGAGCCTTAGATTCGTCCAGAACTTCACAGAACTGACCTTCGACAAGCTGCTGCCCAGCTGACTGAAGAAATCTCCCTTGGGATAAAGGAGTTATCCCCCTGCTTGGCAGGCACCTAAAAGACTACAAGATACCCGGTTGGAACTTCGTGGCTCTCCCGACCTTCGACGCCTTCCAGCAACCTCGAGGTGGGTCTCCAGTGCATCCCAGCGTCCTGTGAGTGTGCCCAGCAAGTCTGAGCACCCTGGACCACGTGGGTGTTGAGATCCCCGCATACCCCGAGACACCGGCCACCTCTTGTCCAGCACACGACCCCGACCAGTGGGGAAGTTGTGCTTTGGCCCATTTCTGAGCCAACCATCCAGCAGCATTTGTGCCGACCCTCAGCTCCCTGGCCCGCTCCGGTGGCCCGTGGGAGCCCTTTTACGCACTCCATTTTGCTGCCTTCCGCGGTCCCTGGTCCCTCGACTTGTGGGCCCTGACGGAGGACAATCTTTGTTTCTAAGAGTTCCCCTGGTTGCTCCAGGCCTGCTCTACGCTCCCTGCAAAAGAGAGCACCCTCAGACCTCGTGGGTCTGCACCAGCAGCTGCTTTGTCCATCTTGCGTGGGTTGCGGTTGCCAATGCTTAGTGGATCCAATCGGGACACTAACACCGCAGCGACCCTCAGCCGACGTGGGATAGTCGCCCTCCAGAAGCTGGCCTTCCTTGAAGCCTCCCGGAGCCCGTGACTGCAGAGCCCAGCTGTACCTCCTACACCTGAAGCACCCGACTTCCACGAGCTCCTTGCTGTGAGCTCCCTGGTCACTTGCTGTGACCCAGACTCTGTCCCCTCTGCTTTCAGGTTCATCTTTATCTTCTCTTCAACTTCAATCTTCACGACTTCAACGACACTCGCAGCTAGCAGCAGTTTGGACTACTTTTCCATAGAAAATCAGCCCGCGACCCGACACCAGAATCGACCTATGCACCCGGCTTCCCTGGGGCAGGTAACAGTGGTACTTCGGTACTCCAGTGGTGGTGGGCTCTCCAAAGCCTTAAGTCTCAAGTCTTAACTTTGTACTGTTGCTAGAAGGGTCCTTTAACTTTAAATATTCAACCGCGACATTCTCCATAGGCTATCATTGCGATCCCGATAGCAGCTCTTTGCACTGCACGCGTCTCCCGTGGGTCCCCTTCCTCTTAACTGTGGGTGGATTCTGAAGGGGCAAGCGATCCTGAATGCCCTAGGCATTGCCTGTAGAATTGTCGTGGTTCTTATACCACTATTTTAGTATATGGTTTGGTCCCCCCCCTGGGGCCCATTGATTTCTGTGCTATTTATTGTGTTTATAAATGCTTGTTTGAATTGTAACTTTGCCACTAGCCACATAAAGTGACTGTGGGATTCTGTCTAGAATAAATACATATATTTTGTATATATACCTGTGTGGGCTACTCTTTCATTTGGTTATTCAAGAGGTTATTATGGTAAAACAATAAGCTTAACACTCCTTCAAGACTTAGCCTGAAGGCTGCTCTCCACAGCTACCACTAGGATAGCTTTCTTTAAAGGTTGTCTTAAACCTATCATCAATAGGAGTCGAATTGGACTGGTGCAAGGTGTCCCTATAACTAGGAACAGCATATGCCAGGCCAACTTCTCACATTGGTGTGCAGCGGTTGGATTCAAGCTTGCCATTATTTTACCAGATAACAAATTGAATTTCTAAAGTGAAAGCCACTTGGTACCAAAGGTACATATAAATTCAAGCTAGAATACAATAAGTTCTACTGAACTTGGAGTTGTGTGTAGAGGGTTTAGCACACCTTGACTACAACTCAAGAGAGGGTTCAGTAGGCCACACTTAGTGTAGGTAGATACATCACTACACTAAACATGTCTTCAGGTGGCACTAAGGCTATGGAAGGACCCCAGAGGGTCCCAATAGATAAGTATGATAATTTCACCTTTGCAGAGCTCAGGGAAATGTGCACCCTTAGAAAACTGAAGACAAACAAAGGTGCCAACACAAAACGTCTCAGGGAAATCCTGCTCATAGCAGACTTTATGGAGTCCATAGGGTACAGAGGGACGGACAGAGTGGGTGGGCACCCCTCAGAAGAGGACGCTCCCAGAGGGGACTCTGATGAGGAACAGGAAGAGGATGAAAATCCTGACCTGGAAGAAACAGACCACTCACAGCATGGAGGTGATGGCTCAAGAGGCACTCCCTCCACCCTTAAACGGGGAGTGGTGGATCCAAGAAGGAACAGATCCCCCTCAGGGGGATCCAACCATTCTAGGAGATCCAAAGGTTCCTCTGCCTCTTCTCAGAGAAGAGAATCCTCTCATGAGAGGAAATGCAGACTGATCAAATTTGAGCAGGCTAAGCTTGAGCTTAAAAGAGAACAGTTAGCATTGGACAGGGAAACCCTGGAGCTTCAGAAAGCTTCAAGAAAGTGGGGTCTAGAGATCCCTGGTGGCAGTAATGAAACCCCTAGAGTTAGAGAGAGAGTCCCTGACAATAGGAACCTCCACAAGATTGTGCCCCCCTATCAGAATGGGGATGATATCCACAAATGGATATCTGCTCTTGAAAGGGCCTGTAGAGTACAGAGGGTCCCTGTAGAGCAGTGGGCAGCAATCCTGTGGCTCTCCTTTTCAGATAAAGGAAGAGACAAGCTCCTCTCTGTAAGAGAAGAGGATGCTGATGATTATTATATCTTGAAAGCTGCTTTAATAGATGGGTTTGGCTTAACCACTGATCAATACAGACTTAAGTTCAGAGACACCCAGAAAGCACAGAATCAAGATTGGGTAGACTTTGTGGATTGTGCAACCAAGGCACTGGAAGGTTGGTTAAATGGCAGTAAAGTTAATGATTATCAAGGATTGTATAATCTCATAATGAGGGAGCAGATTCTTAATAATTGTCAGAACCAACTTTTACACCAGCACCTGGTGGACTCTGATCTGACCTCTCCCCAAGAATTGGGAAAGAAGGCAGACAAATGGGTCAGAACCAGGATCAGGCCTAAGAACCAAGTTGGTGACCAGAAGAAGGATTCCACTAAGCCCAAAGAGAAAGGTGGGGATGATAAACAAGAAAAGTCCTCTGAAGGGCCCCAACAACCCAATGCTGGGGGTGGGTCCCAAAATAATTCCTCTAATAACAAGAAACCATATTGCCATGTGTGTAAGAAACCTGGCCACTGGAAAACTGACTCCAGCTGTCCAAAGAATGGCAATAAAGAGAATGTTCCTTCAAAACCAGCTCCAACACCTCCTGTTACTACTAGTAGTAATCCCCCAGGCGGTGGGAGTGCACCCAAAAACTTATTTGGGTTCTCTTTGGGGACACCAGTGGAGTCTGGCCTAGCCAGATCCCCTGCATTAGCAACTATGGTCTGTGATGGTGGCATGGGGTTTGCCAACTTTACCATGAGCCCCAGTATTCTGGGCAGGTACAGACAAGAACCTATAATCAATGGTCAAAAGGCTGTGGCCTATAAGGACACAGGGGCCAGTGTCACCATGGTGACCAAGAGGCTAGTGCCCCTAGATCAGCTTTTACCTGGGTTTAGCTACCAGGTGACCAACATTGATGGAATCAGGACAGATCATCCCATGGCAGTGATAAATCTCAGCTGGGGAGGGGTCACTGGCCCCAAGAGAGTGGCAGTGTCCCCAACCTTGCCTGTAGATTGTCTACTGGGGAATGATCTAGAAATCTCAGCCTGGGCTGAGGTTGACCACAAGGCCCATTTGAAAATGGTAGGAATTCCTGAGAGAGTGGATGAGACCCTGAGGGCCTCACCTCCACCCCAGGAGAAAATAGAAAGAGTGAAGCCTGAAACTATGGATCACTCTACCCAAACAGAGAGCATAGGGGAGGAGGAGCAGTCTTCCCCCCACCAGACTACAGGTAAAGGTCCAGTTTCTCAGGGAACTGATCCTGCCCCTTGTGAAGTAACTGCCCCAGAAGTGGACAGGCCTGGCCTGCCCACCTCTCTGATGGCAGGGGATCCTTCCAAGGTGGTACCCAGTCTGGAGCAGGTATCCTGCCCCTCTCTACCCTGCCTCAGTCAGCCCAGGGCTGCAGAGGTCAGGGAGGTCAGTGGACCCTTATTGGGCCCCTGCCCAGAGGAACCCCCTCATCAACAGATTAGGGACACCCAGCAGAGTAGTTTCAGCCAGGTGAATATTCCTCTACAAACTGAGGGATCCCCCTTACCCCTAGGTATAGGCACCCCTCAAATGGATGTTGTTGAGCACAGGGAAACCTGGGGCCTAGCTGCCCCAAACCTTCCAGTGCCCTCCACTATTCCAGCCAAAGGGATCCAACCCCCAGCTGTAGGCAGCCAGAGGTTGACCCTTAGGGCCAGATATGACACCGTCATGGGCAGAAAGGCTTCCATAGTGGCCAGTGATCTGAGGAGGTTGAGACCAACCCAAGTAGGGTCTCACTTCCAGACTCAGACACCCCACCAGCCCACCTCTGACCCAAAAACCAATACAGGTAATTTCCCTAGACTTTGGAGAAACTCTAGAACCCCTTGGGGTAGGATTTCCCAAGTGGACCATGACACAGGGAGCAACCATGTTAGTACAGGTTCTTCCTTATATGGCCACTCAGGAAATAAAGGCTTATCTGGACAAGGTTAGCCTTATCTCCTTTCGTTTGGGGGGGGGGGGGTTATGTAGGAGAGTGGAATCTGACTAATGGTTGCCCCCAACTTTTTACCTGGTATTTAAGTGGTTTTTGACTAGTCTGGCTGGGATCCTGCTGTACAGGACCCCAGCCTATCTGCTTTCTCCCTAAAACTGTTGTGAGTACTCTAGGTACAAACATAATTGGATGCTGGGCATGCCCTACCAGTCCCTTGTAGATGGTACCCTAGGTACCCAGGACATGGGTCCCCCAGTAGGCCTACCAGGGCTGCAGCACTTATTGTGCCACCCTGGGACAGCCACCCAAACTGACACCACCAGGCCACTACTGTAGGCTGGGTAAGGTGGTGCTAGCACCCCTTACAGGGATGTAGGTACCCTATGTCCCATACCATTACAACACATATACTCTCATAGGTCACCCCTATGGCAGGCCCTGGTAATCCTACAGGGCTGGGTGCTGAGGTATGTGTGAGGGGGGACCCCTACGTGAGTAGGACCTCTCTGCAACCTTCGTAACACCGTTACTGGGTTGTTTGTAGTGTAGCCATACCATATACTCTTAACCGCATTATAAGTTATAGCGTCATCGCTGTAACTTGGGAATGGCTACACAGAACCATATCGTGTTTGGTGTCAAACATGAAGGAATCATACCCCCAGTCCAGCCATGGGCATGGGGGCACGATTCCCCCTTGCTAGGAGGGTGATATGGGAAAAGCGGTAGATTTTAGACACCAATTTAAAAGTGCACATGTACCACAAAATGGCTACTGTCCGCCACCTACACGACTCTGGCTGGCTGTTGCTGGGGAAAACCCCAGCCTCGCCAGCTGGACAATAGGGCTCCTGTGGCAGGGAGGTGCCAGCACCTCCCCAGACAGGATAATGTGGATTGGAACAGGGTGGGTGCACCAAATGTCCTTTCAGAGTTGCACGTAGGCAGCTGCAGAGCCCCAATTCTGCATACACCGCCTGGAACCGGTTCAGGGGCATCCTGCCCCTCGCCCAGGCGGGAAACACACAAAGGGGAGTGGGTGTAGCCACCCTTTCCCGCCTCTACTCTGATTGGTAGGCTCTCTTTTGGACCATCCCCTAATCTTGGGGATATATGGGAATAACTTTGCCCTAGAGCCTTAGATTCGTCCAGAACTTCACAGAACTGACCTTCGACGAGCTGCTGCCCAGCTGACTGAAGAAATCTCCCTTGGGATAAAGGAGTTATCCCCCTGCTTGGCAGGCACCTAAAAGACTACAAGATACCCGGTTGGAACTTCGTGGCTCTCCCGACCTTCGACGCCTTCCAGCAACCTCGAGGTGGGTCTCCAGTGCATCCCAGCGTCCTGTGAGTGTGCCCAGCAAGTCTGAGCACCCTGGACCACGTGGGTGTCGAGATCCCCGCATACCCCGAGACACCGGCCACCTCTTGTCCCGCACACGACCCCGACCAGTGGGGAAGTTGTGCTTTGGCCCATTTCTGAGCCAACCATCCAGCAGCATTTGTGCCGACCCTCAGCTCCCTGGCCCGCTCCGGTGGCCCGTGGGAGCCCTTTTACGCACTCCATTTTGCTGCCTTCTGCGGTCCCTGGTCCCTCGACTTGTGGGCCCTGACGGAGGACAATCTTTGTTTCTAAGAGTTCCCCTGGTTGCTCCAGGCCTGCTCTACGCTCCCTGCAAAAGAGAGCACCCTCAGACCTCGTGGGTCTGCACCAGCAGCTGCTTTGTCCATCTTGCGTGGGTTGCGGTTGCCAATGCTTAGTGGATCCAATCGGGACACTAACACCGCAGCGACCCTCAGCCGACGTGGGACAGTCGCCCTCCAGAAGCTGGCCTTCCTTGAAGCCTCCCGGAGCCCGTGACTGCAGAGCCCAGCTGTACCTCCTACACCTGAAGCACCCGACTTCCACGAGCTCCTTGCTGTGAGCTCCCTGGTCACTTGCTGTGACCCAGACTCTGTCCCCTCTGCTTTCAGGTTCATCTTTATCTTCTCTTCAACTTCAATCTTCACGACTTCAACGACACTCGCAGCTAGCAGCAGTTTGGACTACTTTTCCATAGAAAATCAGCCCGCGACCCGACACCAGAATCGACCTATGCACCCGGCTTCCCTGGGGCAGGTAACAGTGGTACTTCGGTACTCCAGTGGTGGTGGGCTCTCCAAAGCCTTAAGTCTCAAGTCTTAACTTTGTACTGTTGCTAGAAGTGTCCTTTAACTTTAAATATTCAACCGCGACATTCTCCATAGGCTATCATTGCGATCCCGATAGCAGCTCTTTGCACTGCACGCGTCTCTCGTGGGTCCCCTTCCTCTTAACTGTGGGTGGATTCTGAAGGGGCAAGCGATCCTGAATGCCCTAGGCATTGCCTGTAGAATTGTCGTGGTTCTTATACCACTATTTTAGTATATGGTTTGGTCCCCCCCCTGGGGCCCATTGATTTCTGTGCTATTTATTGTGTTTATAAATGCTTGTTTGAATTGTAACTTTGCCACTATCCACATAAAGTGACTGTGGGATTCTGTCTAGAATAAATACATATATTTTGTATATATACCTGTGTGGGCTACTCTTTCATTTGGTTATTCAAGAGGTTATTATGGTAAAACAATAAGCTTAACACTCCTTCAAGACTTAGCCTGAAGGCTGCTCTCCACAGCTACCACTAGGATAGCTTTCTTTAAAGGTTGTCTTAAACCTATCATCAATAGGAGTCGAATTGGACTGGTGCAAGGTGTCCCTATAACTAGGAACAGCATATGCCAGGCCAACTTCTCACAACTACCTTATACAGACACATATACACCGACAAGCCACTCCTATGGCAGGCATTGACAATTCTGAAGGCAGAGTGCTTGGTTTTATGTGAGAGGGCGCCCAAGCATGAGTTAAGCCCCTCTGCAGCTTTCGGAAATACTTCCTTATGGCTGTTCTGTGATACAGCCATACCGTATACTCCTAAGTGCATTATAGCCTCGCGGTAACTGCTAACTTTGGACTGGCTGCACGGAAACATGTTGTTGGAGGGAGGCCCACCGGGTAGTCGGGGAGACTATTCCGGGGCACCTTCCTACCACCAAGGTATAGCCGAGCGTCGCTGAGAAGCCCCCTCGGGGAGGTCTTTCTCCTATGATCGTACTAGGCCCAGTAACACCACCACACAGGACTCAATATCAGTTGCGTGACTTGGTTCTTTATCAGCAGTAATACTTCAATATTTACAGTGGGATCGAGGGATCCTATAAGAGTCTCAATGTTCGTTAGGAGGATAGGGTAGCGGGACAGTCTTAGTACCAACCAGGTACAGGAGGGCTCTGGGCCAGACCTCGAGTGCTGGCCTTAGAGCAGCTCGGACGTGGGGAGCCGCGACGGCGTCTGCAGGGCTCGGATGGTAGTTCCGCTTCGGTCGAGCCGCGACACAGTCAGCAGGGCTCCGGTGGCAGGTCCGCTTCGGTCGAGCCGCGACGAGGTCAGCTGGGCTCTGATGGTAAAGTTCAACAAGGTCGGGCCGCGACAGCGTCAGCAAGGCCCCAAAGGTTCGTGAAGGTCTTTAAGCACGGTGGAGCCGCAATGTCGTCAGCAGGGCTCAAGTGGTGGGTTCAGGGTGAGTCTTCTTCCGGAGGGTCAGCCGCGATCCGATCAGCAGAGCTCTTGACTCCAGGATACAACTGTCGCCCTGTTGTCGGGTCGCCCCAGATATAGGACGGGAGCCATTTGATGTCCCGGACCCTTGCACCCGGAGGCGGCGGAGAGGCCGGGTAGGGAGCGGCCAGACGCCCAGCAGGAGAGGCGCCAGGCCCCAGAGAGCTGTGGGGCGATCGCACCTAGGTGTGGAAGGACGGTTGGGGGTCCCATCGATACTGCCCTCCGCCGGGAGTGGGAAGGGCTCACGTGGTGTCCCCCGGGCCAGGGGTTGGCGTCTCGATGTCGGGCCTCACTGGGACGAGGCCGGGTAGAGCAGGGTCATGCAGGTGGTCACGTGGAGTGACGTATAATCCAAAATGGAGGAGCCCCGATGTGCATGGGACCTCGTGCGGCTTAGCACGGGGAAACAGGACCACGCCACGAGGCCGGCTCCCACACGCGTCCCCCCCAGCTGAAGGCAGGGAGAGTCACCCATCTCCTTGGGGGTTCTCCTCGCCGAGGCGGAAGAATCGGGACAGGCCGTCAGCATTGGCGTGGTCGTTGCCGGGCCGGTGTTCTACAGTGAAGTCCATCCCTTGCAGCGAGATGGACCAGCGTAACAGCTTGGGGTTCTCGCCCGCATTTGCATGAGCCACCGCAAGGGCCGGTGGTCAGTCTGGACCCTGAAGTGGGTGCCGAAAAGGTAGGGCCGGAGCTTCTTGAGAGCCCATACAACAGCGAAGGCCTCCCGCTCGATGGTGCTCCACCTCTGTTCCCGCTGCAGCAGTCGGCGGCTGATAAAGGCCACTGGTCGGTCGAGGCCCTTGGCGTCCAGCTGGGAGAGGACCGCCCCGACCCCGTACTCCGAGGCATCGGTCTGGACTACAAATTCCTTGCTGTAGTCGGGGGCCTGTAGCACAGGGGCAGCGCACATGGCCGCCTTGAGAGCATCGAACGCGGTCTGACAGCGGGGCGTCCAGTGCACCGCCTTGGGCTGTTTCTTCAAAGTGAGTTCCGTAAGGGGGCCCACGATGCTGCCATAATCCTTGATGAATCGTCGGTAGTAGCCTGTGAGGCCTAGGAAGGCCCGAACAGCGGTTTGGGTGGCTGGAGGCTCCCACGCCTGGATGGCGTCGACTTTTAGCTGGAGGGGCGCCACCTGGCCACTCCCCACCTGGTGGCCCAGATAGGTCACAGATCCTTGACCGATCTGGCATTTACTGGCCTTAATGGTGAGCCCGGCTCTTTGGTGAGCCCGGCTCTTTGCAGAGCGGCCAGGACTTCCCCAAGGTGTCCTAGGTGCGCGGCCCAGTGGTCGCTGAAGACAGCAATGTCATCGAGGTAGGCCGCGCTGAAGGCTTCTAGCCCGGCCAGGACCTTTTTTACCAGCCTCTGAAAGGTCGCTGGGGCGTTCTTCATGCCGAAGGGCATTACCCGAAAGTGGTAGTGGCCATCGGGGGTGGAGAAGGCTGATCGTTCTTGGGCGCCGGGAGTGAGCTTGATCTGCCAGTACCCAGCGGTGAGATCAAAGGTGCTTAGGTAGCGGGCGGCCCCTAAGCGATCGATCAGCTCGTCGGCTCATGGCAAGGGGTGGGCATCAGTCTTGGTGACTGCGTTCAGGCCCCGGTAGTCGACACAAAATCTGAGTTCGGGGGCCATGCCGGGGGCGGCGGCCTTCGGCACCAAGACTACCGGGCTGGCCCATGGACTGTCGGAAGGCTCGATAACTCCGAGGGCGAGCATCTTGGCGACCTCGGTCTTTATGCAGGCTCGGACTCGGTCAGGTACCCTATAGGCGCGGTGTCGTACAGGGGGGCTGTCCCCCATGTCCACGTCGTGGACGCACCAGGGGTTCACCCCGGGCGTGAGAGAGAAGAGGGCAGCGAAGGGTTGCAGCAGCTTCTGGCAATCATGGCGTTGTTCTGGTGTCAGGGTGGCGGAGAGGCGGACGCCCTCCAAGGAGCCGTCTTGGCCCAAGGACCCCAGGAGGTCTGGTAGGGGCTTGGAGTCACTTTCACCCCCATCGTCGGTAGCCAGCAGCAAGCTTAGTTCAGTTCGGGCAAAGTGGGGCTTGAGCCGGTTGGCGTGCAGGACCCGGAGGGGGTTCCTCGGGGACTCCATGTCGACTAGGTAGGTGACGGGGCTCTTCCTCTCCACTACCTTGAAGGGCCCGGTCCACTTGTCCTGCAGGGCGCAGGGGTCCACGGGTGACATGACCCAGACTTGCTGGCCTGGCTCGAACTCGATGGTCAAGGCATTTTCGTCATACCAGCGTTTCATGTCTTCTTGGCTGGCTTTGAGTTTGGCTTCTGCCAGGGCCCGGAACTTCTGAGTCTGGTTCCGCAGGGTCAGGAGCTACCGGTAGACGTCGGGGGGGGGCATTTTGGACGTTCGTCTCCCAGCCCTCCTTGACCAGGCTGAGGGGCCCTCGGACGGGGTGCCCATACAGCAGTTCGAAAGGGCTGAAGCCCAGGGACTTCTGTGGTACCTCCCGATAGGCGAACAGGAGGCAGGGCAGCAGGACATCCCATCTACTCCTGAGGGGCTCTTCCAGGCCCTTGATCATCCCCTTCAGGGTTCTGTTGAACCGCTCGACCAGTCCGTTCCCCTGGGGGTGGTAAGGGGTGGTGAATTTATAGGTGACCCCACATTGTTGCCAGAGGGATCTCATGTACTTCGAGATAAAGTTCGTACCCCTGTCGCTCACCACTTCTCGAGGGAACCCCACCCTGGAGAAGATGCCCATCAGGGCCCGGCCCACCACTGGAGCTGTCACAGTTCGGAGGGGGACGGCCTCCGGGTACCGGGTGGCGTGGTCGACCAGTACCAGGATGAAGCGGTGGCCCAGGGCGGTTCGGGGGTCGAGGGGCCCCACAATGTCGATTCCCACTCGTTCGAACGGGGTGTGGACGGCTGGAAATGGTTGGAGGGGGGCTTTCACTTGTCCCCCAGTCTGCCCGCTAGCTTGGCAGGTTGGGCAGGACCGGCAGTGCTGGTCCACGTCTCTTCTCATTCGGGGCCAATAGAAATGGGTCACGAGGCGGCTGTAAGTCTTGTCCCACCCGAGAGGTCCGGCGAGGGGCACGTCATGTGCCAGGTTCAGGAGGAACTCTCGAAATCGGAGGGGGACCACCAGCACCCGGCCGGCCCCTAGTTTGGCGACTTTCTGCTCGCTATACAATAAGTCATTGTCCCAATAGACCCAGTGGGTTCCCGTGGGGTCCCCCGCAGCCTGGGCGGCCGCTTGCTGTCGGGCCCCCTCCAGGGACGGGCAGACCTTCTGCTCTTGCTGGAATTGTTCGCGGGTGGGGCCCCCATCGTGGCGCCACTGGGCCAGCTCGGGGATCTCGCTGAGGGGGGCGGCCTCGTTGGGAGAAAGTTCGGATGGCCCGGCCTCCTCGTCAGGCTCCTCCGTGCCGGAGGAGGTGGATAGTTCGGGGCCCGCCGGCTTGTCGGGGGCCGTGGCAGCGGCTGGTTGGGCGGTCATGGACCGAGTGGTGGCGCAAGCCCACTCGGGTAGTCCTAGCATCCCCAGATGCTCTCGGCGTTCCACCTGTGCCCAGGGTGAGCTCTCTAGGTCGTTCCCCAGGAGGCAGTCTACCGGGGCGTCGTCGCGGACAGTCACTTTTAGGGTGCCGGACACTCCTCCCCACTCGAAGGGGATTCTGGCCATCCGGCACATGCTCTCGGTGTTGTCTGCGGTCCGGACAGGGCATAGGACATGCGGCAGGATTTGTTCGGGGGTCACCAGATGGCAGCGGACAGCGGTCACACTGGCCCCAGTGTCCCGGAGGGCCTCGGCCCGTCGCCCATTGATGGTGACCCACTGTTGGTACTTCTGGGTGTTGCTGGGGATGGCGGCTCGGGGCACCATTTCTCGGGAGCCCAGGCATACAAGCGACATGGCCGCTGGTTCCCACTCGGGGGACCCGTCGTCGTGGTTTTCCTCCTCGTCTTCTCCTTCTCCCAAGGCTGCGGCGGCTATTTGTCGGGGAGGGGGCCCAGCGGTCCCGTCCCGTCGGTTCACGGGGCATGCCGGGTCACTTGCATAGTGGCCGGTCTGCTGACAGCCGAAGCAGGTCACTGTCGGTCGTGGTCCAGGCCGTGCGATAGGGGTCCCCCTTCGGCCCTGGGTCGGGGAAGGGTGGTTGGTTGCTTGACCTCGTGGCGGGCTTCTGGGTGGCCCGGCGGGGAATTCTCGACCGCGGTGGGACCCCCTTCCTCCGCCTCGCTGGCGGGGCGGTCCCGTGGTACTCCGTGTGTAGTCCCCCACGGGGTTCCGGGGGACCCGGGTGTTGACCCATCGGTCCGCTTCGGCGGCGAGCTTTCGGGGCTCGGTCAGTTTACTGTCCAAGAGGTGTTGCCTTAGTTCCACAAAGCAGTTGTTGGCGAGGTGCTCCTAGACAATGAGGTCGAACAGTTCATTATATGAGGTGACCTTGCTTCCTTTTATCCATCCTTCCAACGCTCGGCTGAAGAAGTCCACGTATTCGACCCATGTGGTGCCGGCGAGCTTCTTGCAGTCCCGGAAGCGTTGCCGGTACATCTCGGTTGATAGTCCGTACCGAGTGAGTAGGGCTTCTTTCATGTGGTCGTATGAGGTCATCACCGTGTCTGGGAGTTGCAGCAGGGTATCCCGGCCTTTGCTGAGGAACCTCCCCCATAGGCCAGCACCCCAATCCTTCCGGGGTACCCGATGGGAGGTCATGGCTACTTCGTACCCTCGGAACCATTGCTGGATGTCGTCATTTTTATAGTACCCCTTGACGACATCCTTGGGGATGTGAACCTTTGGCTCGGTCAGGGGCAGAGTGTCCCGGGCTCCGGGGTTGCTGGTCTCCCCAGCTTTAGCTTTTAGTTCAAGTTCTTTAAGGCTCCTCTCGTGCTTGAGGGTTAGCCGTCTCTCCTCTAGTTCCCGATGCCTTTTCTTTTCCTCGATTTCGTCTTGCAGCCGTAGTTGCTCCAAGGCTATCTTCTTCTCCGCCAGTAGGAGCTCACCGTCCAGCCGGAGTCGGGCGAGGTCAATTTCGTGTGTCCGGACCCTTTCCCGTTCTCGTATTTCTTCGTGGGAAAGGCTGGTGTCTGGGACGGTTCGCTCCACCTCTGTCGGGGTCGTGGTCGGCAGGTTTCCGTCCCGGGCCGAGGTCCCTTCGGCTCGGGGTGGAGGGGTCTCGGGTTCTGCCCAGGCTTTCAGGGCTTTCTGCATCTCCTCCTTGGTGCCCAATCCTGTGGTTGGGATACCTTTGTCCTTGCAGAATTGTTTGAGTTCTTTGTGGGTGTATTCCTCCAGTTTTTCCAACTGGAAGGTTGCGGCCACGGTTGCTTCTTGGCCATCCATGGTTCCCTTTTTCTTTTCTCGTCTGGTCAGGTAGTGGGTGCGTTACTTGCCTGCACGATCGCGTCTGGCTCGGATCCCGTCGCTGGCCACCAAATGTTGGAGGGAGGCCCACCGGGTAGTCGGGGAGACTATTCCGGGGCACCTTCCTACCGCCAAGGTATAGCCGAGCGCCGCTGAGAAGCCCCCTCTGGGAGGTCTTTCTCCTATGATCGTACTAGGCCCAGTAACACCACCACACAGGACTCAATATCAGTTGCGTGACTTGGTTCTTTATCAGCAGTAATACTTCAATATTTACAGTGGGATCGAGGGATCCTATAAGAGTCTCAATGTTCGTTAGGAGGATAGGGTAGCGGGACAGTCTTAGTACCAACGAGGTACAGGAGGGCTCTGCGCCAGACCTCGAATGCTGGCCTCAGAGCGGCTCGGACGTGGGGAGCCGCGACGGCGTCTGCAGGGCTCGGATGGTAGTTCCGCTTCGGTCGAGCCGCGACACAGTCAGCAGGGCTCCGGTGGCAGGTCCGCTTCGGTCGAGCCGCGACGAGGTCAGCTGGGCTCTGATGGTAAAGTTCAACAAGGTCGGGCCGCGACAGCGTCAGCAAGGCCCCAAAGGTTCGTGAAGGTCTTTAAGCACGGTGGAGGCGCGACGTCGTCAGCAGGGCTCAAGTGGTGGGTTCAGGGTGAGTCTTCTTCCGGAGGGTCAGCCGCGATCTGATCAGCAGGGCTCTTGACTCCAGGATACAACTGTCGCCCTGTTGTCGGGTCGCCCCAGATATAGGACGGGAGCCCTTTGATGTCCCGGACCCTTGCGCCCGGAGGGGGTGGAGAGGCCGGGTAGGGAGCGGCCAGACGCCCTGCAGGAGAGGCGCCAGGCCCCAGAGAGCTGTGGGGCAATCGCACCTAGGTGTGGAAGGAAGGTTGGGGGTCCCATCAATACTGCCCTCCGCCGGGAGTGGGAAGGGCTCACGTGGTGTCCCCCGGGCCAGGGGTTGGCGTCTCGATGTCGGGCCTCGCTGGGACCGAGGCCTGGTAGAGCAGGGTCATGCAGGTGGTCACGTGGAGTGACGTATAATCCAAAATGGAGGAGCCCCGATGTGCATGGGACCTCGTGCGGCTTAGCGCGGGGAAACAGGACCACGCCACGAGGCCGGCTCCCACACATGTCATGTTTGGTGTCAAACACTTTGGAAAACTACCCCCACCCCCGCCAGTTCTGGCAGCGGGGGTAGCATTCCACCCTTCTAGAGGGAGAGACATGTTCACACTGGTCTAACCCGGAAGGCCTTTCTACAGCTCTGGCATCACAAAATGGATGCCACTGCCACAGACACGGGTCTGGCCTCCTGCTGCTGACCGAAACACCGGCAGGGGAGACCTGGACAATAGGTTTCCTGTTGAAGGGAGGTGTAACCACCTCCCCAGACAGGAAGATGTGTATTGGGGCTGGGCGGGAGCACTCTCTGGTGCTTTGAAGTCCTAAACTGGGGGCACACTTGGGGTCCCTGTGCATAGTCCAGTTCAAACCGGTTGCAGTGGCTACCTGCCCCTGCTCTGGCGCGAAACTGGACAAAGGAAATGGGTGTAACAACCCCTCTTTCCAAACCCTCCCCTAGGTGGGTACCCAGAGTATGTCCAACCCCCTATCTTAGTATAAGTATAGGAACCCAGTCCTTGAGACTTAGATTACCCTGGACGAAACTCTGCAACATATTTCCTGGACCTTCAACTTTCTATTTCAACTAGAAGACTAAAGAAATCTCCTTTGGGGTCATGGAGTGACTCCCCTGCTGGGCAGGCACCAAAGAAGCAACTGACCGATCTGCATCGCTGAAGCTCCTGCCGGACGCCGAAATCTTTGCATCACCAGAGGTGGATTTCCAGACTTTCCAGAGGCTACCCTGAGTCCACAGCAAAGCTGAGGCTAGAGGCTATCATGGGTGATGTGGAACCATGACCCCTGGACCCCGTGAACTTTTGCCTGTACATCTTCTTCCTGGTCTTCCTCAAAGTCGTGCTTTGGGCTCTGAGTAGCCTCAGCCATGAGCACCAGCTGCACCGAAGATCTCTGGCCTCCACTCCACGTGTGACCCATGGGCCAGTTTCCAGTGCAACTGCTTGAGGCTCCTTCGCAATCGCTTGTCCATTGGGTAGTGGGTCCCCACGAAGGCAACTCCTTTTCTGATTGGGCTTTCCTGGTTGCTCCAGATGTGGCCTGACTTACCTTCGCTGGGTAAGTCCCCCAAACCTTGCTGGTCTGCACCGACTTCTTTCTTCTGTTTCCACTTGACTTGCCGTTGCCAAGGCTTGTATGGTCCATTCTGGTCGCTGACACCGGAGCACGGGACAGACTTTGTGGGACAGCTCGAATCCAGCTTCTGGTTGTCGTTGACACCTCCTGGACCTCGTGGCTGAAGAGTCAAGACACCCGTCAACTCATCTAAAGCACCCGACGTCTGTGGGCATTGGACTATCGTACTCCTGGTCACTGGTAAGTGACCCAGACTCTGTCCCCTCTGCTTTCAGGTTCCTTCTATCCTTGATCCAGGCTTGGATCTCTTCGGAAACTTCTCCTCTTCACGGCAGCAGCACGTCTTTGCCAGCATCCCTTGAAAACGACGCAGCGAACCTACACCAAAAGACACCTATGCACCCGGCTTCCCTGGGTGAGGTAACACGAGTACTCCGGTGCTTCTGTGGGTGTTGGCCCTAGACACCTCTAAGTCCAAAAGGGTTTGCTTGTAGTCGTCCTCTAAGTGTCCTTAACTTGTAATTTTCCAATCGCTACATTCCCCATAGAAGTTAACTGCAATTCGCGCCTGTGTTCTAACATGGCACGCGTCCCCCGTGGGTCGCCTACGTCACTACCTTGGGTGGTTCCTTGGGGCCCAAGCACTTCTAAAGGCTCTAGGCCTTGTTCCTAGTTCAGTCGTGGTTCTTATACCACTTTATTGGTATATGGTTTGGGATTCCCCTAGGGCCCAAACGTATATTTATGCTTTTACTGTTGAATACTGACTTGTAACTTAAGTACTTCGAACTCCAGCCTCATAAAGAGACTAGAGGGGGGGTGTTTTATCTTAAATACATATATTTTGAATATATACCTGGTGTGATTGTCCTTTCATTTGGTCATTCAAGAGATTATAGACTGGTAAAACTAGCTGCTTTACATTCCTTCAAGACTTAGCCTGAAGGCTGCTCTCCATAGCTAGCACTAGGATAACTTTCAATAAAGGTTGTCTTTAACCTATCACCATAAGGGGTTGTTTGGACTGGTACAGAGTGCCCACTTTAATTAGTGGACAGCATATACCAGGCCAACTTCTCACAGGTGGTGAGTACATTGCTGATTCTGGCTTTGCCTAGGTTGAAGATGTGGTGAGGGTGATGCAGCGTGGAATCCAAAATCCTCCCTTCATCACAGACCGTATATCTTACTAACTCATTCAATCAATACATTCACTGGTGGGTTCCATAACACCATCATTCATACATCTTTGGTCTGTTCTTTCCGAGAGATGATTGTTCCAAACGCTGACATGAAAGGAATACCTTATAGCCTAAAGGAAAGTGTGTTCACTTAACTATGCATAATCTATATATAATCCAACACATCCTATTCCTAAATATATAGAGATATCCCTTCCACGTACTCGATGAATCTAATTTAGTTGTTTGGTAAGATGGATCTTCAAATCTCCTGATTTACATTATAGATTTAAATATTCTCTATGAATAAACAACCCAACTCATTTGTCAGTAATCATTAACAAGCTTTATCTTAATTAGTGCAAATTAAAATGAACTGTTATTCGAACCTCAGATCGCCATATGTACCTATTCTGGCTAATTGTCGTCCACTAAGTCAATCAAGTCGTCCTGCAGCACGCTACAGTCCCATAGATTGGGTCGCGACCATAAGCGCGTACCGGTCAATCTTTGGCCATTAGATTGAAGATTTCAGTTCATCAGAAAATTGGGCAGCAATTCAGTCCATCAAAGATTCAGGGAAACAGCTGTCCTGCAGCATCACCGTCCTCTCCGTCAGAATAACGTCAGGAAAAGAAAAAGAGCGCGCAACTCACTATTCTATCGAATTTTTATAATGAAATCGATGTAAAATTGTAACAAATATCAACTTTAGACAGTTCTCATTGGTGGATTTGGGGTCGGTCGGTGAAGTTCTCACATAGTTCATTAAGTTAGATCATCGCACTTGCTGGTTCCGGTTTTAAAGACAGTCCATTGTTCATTTTCTTTGGCACTTCTCCTAGTGTGTCCTTGATAAGAACAGCCTGGCTAGGGTCAGGACGAGGCCACTGCTGTCCTTTGTTGCGCAGGCGCACTTCACCCAAAGACTCGTGGAGTGGTGTCTGTTGCGTCGAGCCAAAGGAGCGGCCATCTTATTGAAGGC